>NC_143143.1:34887500-37287500 GCF_059928025.1 Delphinapterus leucas
CGAATAAACCGTGGTCCTTGTCTCAAAACTCCCCCAGACTACACCCATTGTGCTGGTGGGTTGTGAGGTGGAGCCCCCTGCCGGGGCGGGAGCAGCCTGGCGGCTCCTCAGAAGGTCAAACAGCGTTACCATGTGACCCAGCAGTCCACTCCAGGTGTGCACCCAGAAAACCAGAAAACGTTATTCATCGTAACAGCCGCAAGGTGGAAACAATCCAGATGTCCATCCAGTGCTGAACAGATAAACAAAATGTGGTCTGTCGTTAGATGGAATACTGTTCAGCCATAAAAAGGAATGAAGCACTGACACACACTACCATGTGGATGAAGCTCCCAAACATCCTGCTCAGTGAAAGAAGCCAGACACAAAAGGCTGCATATTAAAGGATTTCAAGTGTCCAGAACAGGCAAATCCATAGAAACAGAAAATAAATTAGTGGTTGCCTCAGGCTGGGGGAATTGAAGGGAAAAGGAGGGTGACTGCTTATGGGTATGGGGTTTCTTTTTGAGGCAGTGAAAATGTTCTGAAATTGATTGTGGTGATGGTTGTACAACTCTGTGAATATACTAAATATCACTGAATTGTATACTATAAATGGATGAATTGTATGGTATGTGAATCGTATCTCAAAAAAGCTGTTATAAAAAACACAGAAACCTCGAAGACTAACATTAACTAACACTGACAATTAATTGGAATGTATCGTAGTTCAAGGCAGTGCGATTGGAGATTGAGATTTCGTAGTTTGTCTCTGCAGGGCAGAGGGGGATGCAGTGGATGGTGCTACTGCAGCCTCTTGGGAGAGATAGAAGTCAGACATTCAGAATCTTCATTTCCATTGGTGTTCAGAGTTGTACAAGTTTAGGAGGACTGATTCATGCTAATCATGAGGCTGATATACAAGCTAGGTGCCAAAGTATTACTTTACATTGGGGAATATAGTGTATTTTTTTGCGGGTAGAGTATTCATATCTACTGCTCAGGGCGTTTTCTCCATGAAATCAAAATATGTGGGGGGCCTAGTTAATAGGAACAAGATTGCTAAGAAGTGTAGAATAGAGTGAAGGATCTTAAAGCATGTGATGCTTTATTTAGCCATGGGGAGATCACAGTGAGTACATCTTCCAGGCCCTGGAACACTTATGTCCACTAGATTGAGTGCCTTCCCTGAACTGTGTAAAATGCTGCCAGAGCTCTTACCGTGTGCTTTCCTTAAAGAAGAGTTGTCGGGGAGTTCCCTGGTTGCCTAGTGGTTAGGGTTCTGGGCTTTCACTGCTGTGGCCCGGGTTCAGTCCCTGGTCAGGGAACTGAGATCCTGCAAGCCGTGCAGCACAGCCAAAAAAAAAAAAAAAGAAAAAGAAAAAGGGAAAAAAAAACCACAGGAGATGTTGTAAAACAAAACAAAGCTTCACCATGAAATAGAAAACTCCCCACTTCATAAGGGATGTAAACATATGTAGAAATGCTTACAAATAAAGCCAAGGTAGTTTCAAATTAGTAATGTGTGAGTTAATGAAGACCTAACTAAAAGTAGCTAAAAATAAAAGAATTTCTTATCTCATATAACAAGAAGTGTTGCAGTTCCAGGTTTTTAAGTCAGGTTTGATGACATTTTCAAGGACCCAGGTGCTGTCTGTCTTTGCACTCTGCCATCCCTGCTGTGTGGGAGATGTCTTCTCTTGTGGCACAAGGTGTCTGCAGACATTCCAGGTGACATGACATCCAGTAAAGAAGAGGGCCTTTCCTTCACATGCATGTCTTATTTTATTAGTAATGAAACTTTTCCTAGACATCCCCAAGCAGACCTCCCTCAGGTCCCTTTGGCCAGGGCAGGACCATGTCCATGCTCTCACCAGTCACCAGTAAGGGGAGTGAGGCCCTGTTGGCTTGGTCTTACCTTGCTCCATCCATCAACTGGGGCCAGGTGGGGGTGGGGTCTCTTTCTGGAACAGGTGAAAGGGAGATCCCCCAAAGAGTATCAGGCTTCTGCTGTCGAGGATGGTTTGAGGTGGGGGCATAAAGAAAGAAAATGGCCCTTAAGGATGCAAAGCATTAAGCCTGTGACTTTAATGAAAACATGCAGTGTTTTTGTTTTTGTTTTTTTTTGGCTGCGTTGGGTCCTTGTTGCTGCACGTCGTGGGCTTTCTCTAGTTGCGGTGAGCGGGGGCTACTCTTCGTTTTGGTGCGCAGGCTTCTCATTGTGGTGGTTTCTCTTGTGGAGCACGGGCTCTAGGCGCGCAGGCTTCAGTAGTTGTAGCATGCGGGCTCAGTAGTTGTGGCGCACAGGCTTAGTTGCCCTGTGGCATGTGGGATCTTCCCGGACCAGGGATCGAACCCATGTCCCCTGCATTGGCAGGCAGATTCTTAACCACTGTGCCACCAGGGAAGTCCCCATGAAGTGTTTTTAAAATGAAAATTTAGGTGCTTGTTCTTAGGAGAAATTGTGAAACTGGATTATGCAACCAACTCAGACTTTGCATTTCTACTGTTCATTTCCCTGAGATGGCTCCAGTCCCTTAGACCAGGCACAACTGTTTTTTCTGCCTTGAGCCTGCACCCTTACTGGTTGAGTTTTCTCAGAGCAGGGCCTCTCTGCACTCCTCCCCTCTCCTCAGCCCGCAGAGTGGAAGGACTCCCCACCTCCCCACTCTGCTGGCCCCTTGCAGCAGCTCTTACCTGCTTGCCCCTGCAGACACAACCGCTCTCCGCCCCCACTGGCCGGGGGCTCACTGCAGGTGCTCCGGTGTTGACCCTGTGGGTGTGAATGAATGAAAGGAAGACGTTCAGACTTGATGTGGTGAGAGGTAAAGCACTCTTGAAGGTTTTGAGCGGTGCTGTGAGTGTCAAGATGAATGTGGGTTTAATGTGTAAGAGATTTATTCCTTAATAGTCACCTGCTAAGTGTCTTAGATTTCACCTTTGTGTCTTTTTAAACAAACCTTATAACAAACATATTTCTTAAACTTTCATCGGGAGCTCTGGAAAGTATTGGTTGTTCTGTAGGGATGATGAAGTGTCTAGAGCGAAGCCAGCTCTCCTGGAGTTGGGGAGCACTCCTCTCCTGGGGTTGGGGAACACTCCCGATCCCAAGGATGGCAGTAGGAGGAGGTGGAGATGGTTTCACGGCGTGCTGTGAGCTGTTTACAACATTTTCTTTAATGTTAAGTGAATAGTGTTCTCAAATCCTCTGTAATTACTGGTTCTAATTCATATACCATGAGAAAAAAATATGTGAAGTGCCAGCGGCTCCTGAAATATAAACGTGCAGTGAAAGTATTTTCTCTTCCTGAGCCTCCTGTCCCTGCCCTGGGCTGTTCCGTCGACATACATTAGCACGCCTGTCTTCCTTTTCCATAAAGCACAGACCTATAAATATTCTCTCAGTTTAAAAATAATGTTTTCCCTACCGTGAGTCAAGGTTCAGTTCTCGTCTATCTAATTTTAGTTCCTTGTTTTTATGAACTTTCAAATGCTTTCCTTAACCAGAAAGTAGGAAAAAAGCACACACAGAGATGAAGGAAACTTCTTGCTACATCTCCCTGTAGCATAGGCATTTCTGTGTGAGGTTTGCTTTTTTGTTGGACAGGTTATAGAAAAACAAAATTGTAAACTTAGGAGTTTAGAGAAGATGTGGGGAAGAGTGCTGTTGGCCGTTTGTTTCTACATGGAATGTTTTTAGAGAGTAATGTTTCAGACCTATAGAGTGCTAACGTGGTTCTGGAAAGTCTATTTTTTTTTTTGCCTCTATTAAACTAATTTTATATGAAAAAGGAATGAAAAGATAAAAACAATTATATAAAACCTGTTACCTTAAGTGACCTCTTTTTGTAAGACTGTAACTCCTTCACATCCTTAGATACAAGCAGTAATTTCTTTCTTGTTTAAAATTGATGTCACCCAATTTGTGTTTTCAACTTCTGTTGCTATTTTATGTAGATTTCCTGTGTGTCTGTTTAATTCACATATTCTTATTTGTAAGGAGGATGTAATGTTCCTTGGAACAAATGACCATGGTTTGTTTAACCATGTCCTTCCTGAGCTTTTAGATTGTTTCATGTTTTTTCTTTCTCCTGTAAATATTGCATCTTTAAGGAATTGTGTGACTTTTGAAGCCTTACATTTAGACAGATGACGAGGTGGGTGGATTTTTATGTATTGAAAAGACATATATTTTTATATATTTTTTATAATAAAAGTGAAACATGTTTGTGGTCTAACTTTCAGAAAAAACAGATGAGCAAACAAAAGATAAAAAATGCTTACCACCCAGAGATAACCACTGTGAACATCCCGATATAAGGCTTTTAGACTTCTTCAATGCAATACCAATAATTATCTTTTAACAAAATGTTGTCATAGTAAACATGTTGTTTTATAGCTTCCTTCTTCCTGTTAATCTGTATATACATCTATATCATCATTTTAAATGACTGTAAACTTTTATCATAGGGATGTACCATAACTTATTCAGGAAATCTCCCTTGTTGGAAATTCAGATTGTTTCCAGTTTTGTATTATTATATATCATGATGCTAAGATGTGCATTTTCCAGACATCCCTCAAATCAGGATGCATCACAGAATTTAACATATGTCATAGTTTAATTGACAGTCCTGTCTTTTATTTCACAATAGAACAAAACATAACGATGCATCTTACAATTGGCATCTTAGATTTGATGAAATACAGTATTGTAAACTATAATAATGTGACAAACATCTTTATTGGCCATTGTCTTTGCCCACGTGAATTACTAGTGAGGCCAAACCCTTTTTTCATATGTAAATTGCTCTCTTGTATTTCTTCTTTTATGAGTTGCCTGTGAATTGAGGTATTTGTCTTTTCCTTATTAATTTGAGAAAATCTCTTTATTTATATGAGTATCTTAGATTTTTGTCTTCCATATGCGTTGTAAAAATTTCTCCCAGTTTATAACTTGCCTTTCAGTCATGATGTTTTTTGACATGTGCAAATTTAAATTTTTATGTAAGCATGGCTGTCATTCTTTTCTTTTATGGTTTCTGCCTTTGGTGACATGATTAGAAAAGCCTTCCCCACTCCAGGATTATATCCTAATGCTTTTGCATTTTTTCTTTTTTTATAGTGATATCTTTAAACTGTCTAACATTTATTTGAGTGTGGGGCATGAGTGGTCCAAGTGGCTAGACAGTTACTTTATACCATTTATTGATGTGTATGGTTTATGAATTATATAACATATTGATGCATACCATTTATGACTGTGTAGAATTCTGATTCATATGCGAGTCTGTTCTTGCAGGTCTTTTTGTCTTTCTGTTTTTATGCATTTGTTCTTCGAGATCAAAGTTAGATTTGTTGTTTTCTTACAAACTCCCTTTGGCATTTTGACTCAAGTTCTTTCAGGTTACAGATCAGTTCGACATCTTCACAATTTTGGGTCTTCTCATCCAGCCAGCTGGTATACACAGGGTATCTCTCCATTTATACAAGCCCGTTTTATGTTGCTCAGTAAAGTTTTGTAGCTTTTCGTGAGCTTTTACATACTTCTTAAGGTGTACTGTTTTTCATTGCTACTATGGCTAGGGTCTTTTTCCATTATGTTTTCTAGCTAGTTACTGTTGGTATACAGGAAAGTTGCCCATTTTTTTATAACATGCATAACAATGAAACCCACCCATTTTAAAGGTGCAGTTCAATGAGTTTTAACAAATGTTTGCAGTGTGTAAGCACTACCCCACTTCATGTGGTGCATTTCCATCACCCCCCAAAGTTCCCTCATGCCCACCCCTGCAGTCAGTCCCTCCTCTGTTCCCAGCTCAGGGGGACCACTGATCTATTTTCTGTCACTATAGTTTTGCCTTTTGCAGAATGTCATAGAAATGGAATCACACAGTATGTGGCCCTTGCTGACTAGTTTCTTTTGCTTAGAATAATGCTTTTAAGATTCATCCATGTTGTTGCATGAATCTGTAAACTTGTTCCTTTTTATTGCTAAGTAGTATTCCTTGTAGGGATGGATCTACCACAATTAAAAAACCCCATCAGTTGATGAGTTTGGATTATTTCCAGTTAGTGGCTATGATGAGTTAAAACTGCTATGAACATTCACAGGTCTTTTGTGGACACATAATTCCATTTCTCTTGGTTAAATACATAGGAGTTGAATTGCTGGGTTGTATGGTGAGTGTGTGTTTAACTTCATATGAAACTATAAAGCTGACAAAGTTATTTTTCTGTGGAACTGGCCACTTAATTGAATGCTTATTTGTTCTGGTGTTTAAAAATCAGATAGTCTCAGATTTTCTTGGTAGAAAGTCATATAAATTTAAAATCCCTTCCTTTTCAGTCTTTATATCTCCTTTCTGTGTACTGAACTGGCATGTACAGCCCCCACATGTGCCTTTTCTCTGCTTAGAGTTACAGTAACATAGGACTCTGGTGTGTGTGTGTGTGTGTGTGTGTGTGTGTGTGTGTTTTCTCTCCCTAAGAAAAGAAAGGGTGATGTAAAGGGCAGGAAATAATCATAATAAAGGAAATGCTGACCTATTTAAGTGCTCATTGCCACCAAACTGGCCATTTAATTTCTTTCTTTTTTTTTTTTTACATCTTTATTGGAGTATAATTGCTTTACAATGGTGTGTTAGTTTCTGCTTTATAACAAAGTGAATCAGTTATACATATACATATGTTCCCATATCTCTTCCCTCTTGTGTCTCCCTCCGTCCCACCCTCCCTATCCCACCCCTCTAGGTGGTCAAAAAGCACCGAGCTGATCTCCCTGTGCTATGCGGCTGATTCCCACTAGCTATCTGTTTTATGTTTGGTAGTGTATATATGTCCATGCCACTCTCTCACTTTGTCACAGCTTACCCTTCCCCCTCCCCGTATCCTCAAGTCCATTCTCTAGTAGGTCTGTGTCTTTATTCCCGTCTTACCCCTAGGTTCTTCATGACATTTTTTTTTTCTTAGATTCCATATATATGTGTTAGCATACAGTATTTGTCTTTCTCTTTCTGACTTACTTCACTCTGTATGACAGACTGTAGGTCCATCCACCTCATTACAAATAGCTCAATTTCGTTTCTTTTTATGGCTGAGTAATATTCCATTGTATATATGTGCCACATCTTTATCCATTCATGCGATGATCGACACTTAGGTTGTTTCCATCTCCTGGCTATTGTAAATAGAGCTGCAATGAACATTTTGGCACATGACTCTTTTTGAATTATGGTTTTCTCAGGGTATATGCCCAGTAGTGGGGTTGCTGGGTCATATGGCAGTTATATTTGTAGTTTTTTAAGGAACCTCCATACTGTTCTCCATAGTGGCTGTACCAATTCACATTCCCACCAGCAGTGCAAAAGTGTTCCCTTTTCTCCACACCCTCTCCAGCATGTATTGTTTCTAGATTTTTTGGTGATAGCCATTCTGACTGGTGTGAGATGATATCTCATTGTAGTTTTGATTTGCATTTCTCTAATGATTAATGATGTTGAGCATTCTTTCATGTGTTTGTTGGCAGTCTGTATATCTTCTTTGGAGAAATGTCTATTTAGGTCTTCTGCCCATTTTTGGATTGGGTTGTTTGTTTTTTTGTTATTGAGCTGCATGAGCTGCTTGTACATTTTGGAGATTAATCCTTTGTCAGTTGCTTCATTTGAAAATATTTTCTCCCATTCTGAGGGTTGTCTTTTGGTCTTGTTTATGGTTTCCTTTGCTATGCAAAAGCTTTGAAGTTTCATTAGGTCCCATTTGTTTATTTTTGTTTTTATTTCCATTTCTCTAGGAGGTGGGTCAAAAAGGACCTTGCTGTGATTTATGTCATAGAGTGTCCTGCCTATGTTTTCCTCTAAGAGTTTGATAGTGTCTGACCTTACATTTAAGTTTTTAATCCATTTTGAGCTTATTTTTGTGTATGGTGTTAGGGAGTGATGTAATCTCATACTTTTACATGTAGCTGTCCAGTTTTCCCAGCACCACTTATTGAAGAGGCTGTCCTTTCTCCACTGTACATTCCTGCCTCCTTTATCAAAGATAAGGTGACCATATGTGCGTGGGTTTATCTCTGGCCATTTAATTTCTAAAGGACTTTGGGGAAGGGTGTTTGCTTGGCCACAGCCAAAAAGAACTCCTAAGCAGACCAGAAACAAAAAACTACCCTTGTGGGAGCTCTCTCCCCTGTACGCGGGTGGTACTAGGAATTGTCCTTGGCACTGTTTTTCTAGAACGGAATGAGGCCACACTACTCCATCAGTCATGATAAGGCTATATCCCCTGTGAGTGAGTTTTGAACAAAACTGTAATTCCCCTGAATAAATCCCTGAATTTGGGCCCCATTTTTTACCCCATAATCCAGTCAGTTGAAATAGCTTGTCCACGTGCTAGCCATAGAAAGCGCTTACAGAAAGGAGACTGATTCTTAATTATCCCTGTCCTTCGGATCTCTTTGGGGCGTTACTAATAGATATCTTCTTAATTTGTCAGCGCCTCATATCAAATGGATAGAGGGCCCTTAGTGACTGCAGCTCCTGCTTGGGTGCACTTCTCACTTTCTTGTAACCATTTCAGGTATTTTCTTAAGTCCCCAGTGTGCCTCACCTCTTGCCAGTTATCACAACAGCCACTTAGACCATGGAGGTGAAAGATTGAACGTTTCTCACCTGCAAAGGACATCACTCACCCCTCTGTGTGACTCAACAGATTATGTAAAGCGATGGAAAGGGAGGTAGCAAAGCAGAACTCCTGTCATTTGGACAGAAAAGGCACAAAATCTAAATCTATTGTTCTGTTGAATTTCTCGATGGAATGGTTTATAAGTTTACCACCATAAATCCTGGGTTTGACTTTGGAATTTCTCTTTTCAGCTCTGATTAGCTTTTCCAGCAGGGATGTCATAGATGAACAACTAAGCATAAACCTGAGGGATTGGGGCTCTAATCCTTTTCTGCCTTTGATTTGTCAACACTTAGTACTTTTGTGCTTTCTTTTTCTCCTCATTAACTGGGTGTCTGTCACTTAAAGAAATAATACCGATGGCTTTCAGAATGATGGGACTGCAATTAATTTTTCCAGGCTTAGAATTGGTCACTTTCTCCAAAAACCCTCTCTGCCTTTCTCCCGAATAGGCCGGGCTCTCTCATTAGCCAAGTATCTGTGCCTGGTGAGCCCCTGCTCACCTTCTAAGAACCAGCTCTGATGTCTTCTCCGTTGTGAAGGCTTTCCTAAGCCCCAGGCAGAGTGCAGCATTCCTGTCTCTGCGTTCATGCAGGATGAATTCTAAAACTGTATTTAGTTCCTGTTGCTTTGACCAGTTTTTGGAGTTGTCCCTTCCCTTCAGTGGACTGTGGGCTGTTGGGGACACAGTTTACAACGTTTTTGTATTTCCGGTGTATGGTATGTAGCGGGTACTCAGTACTTAGGTGTTCATGGAGTGTATGCTTTCAGGGAAGCAAAGTTCTTGTAAATACATCCAGTTTTCCTTCATTATTTCTGCTGTAAATTAATAATCCTCTGGGGTTTAAAATATTAATGTAGGGATAAAACAAGGGGTTAAAATCAAGTATTAACAGTACTCAGAATATCATCATTCTTTGTTTTCTTTAAACTGCATAAATAATAATAAAAATAAGTGCCTCTGTTGCACACTTCTCAGTGTTGGCAGTGCAGTCTCATGGCTCACTTTGTCGATATCCTGCATGAAGTGGTTTCTTAAAGTTTATTGGTTTTACTTGAGTTTTTGTTAGTTTCAAAATAACCTTTTGGATTTTCCATACAAAGACATATTTGACTTCTCTTTTCCTCTATCATTTTTAAACTTTCCTCTCTGTAGACAATCTGCTGGTATGTTTCCTTCTCACATCCTTGGATAAGAGGGAGGGCGCAGGAGGCTGGGACCAGCACCCACTCCTGGTGGGGAGGGTACCTCTCTCTGTGGGAGACAGTTGTCCAGCAACCAGTGAGCGTGTGACAGCAGTCACCCACGGCACCTGCGTTGACAGGTCTGCTTCCAGTCTCATGTCTTACTTGTTCAGCTGGGCACCCCGTTAGGTGGACCAGTGCACCAGAAGTGTGTTTGCAAAGTGCAGGCACTCTCAATACCAATACTGGGGAAAAGAATCCTGTTAAGACCCCTGCCCTGCTTTAGCAAGAGCTGGTTCTTAAATGAATTTGTGACTCGATTCATAAACTCTTCAAATTCAGAATCCTGTTGGATTTCATTGAAGAATGGACTTTAGGGTTAGACGGATCTGAACTTAAATTGACTCCTAGTTTTACTGCTTATAAGCTTTGTGATCACCAGCAAGGGATATCTGTATTTGCACAGTTCTCGGGAACTTCGCAGTCAGCGAGGCAGCCCAGAACTTTTCAAATATAAAATGATTCTGTACATATAGTGAAATAAATATTAAGTCTACCTCTGTTGTGGGGCCTAAATTAACTAATTTATCAAGACAAAGACTCCTTGGTTATTTCTTTTTCTCTCATTAAAAATAAAAGGTTTAGTGAGGCATAATTTACATACACTAAAATTCAGTGTAATATGGCTGTTGCTAACAGGTATTATGCCTTGTCCTGTATATTCTTTGTTCCTTTTTCCGCATTCTTTTTGGATTGAGTATTTTCTTCTGATTCCATTTTTGTCTCCTCTATTAACTTAATTGTTGTATCTCTTTTCCTGACCTATTTTATTTTTAAAATTATTATTGTTAATTTATTTTCAATAAATTTATTTATTTTATTTATTTTTGGCTGCGTTGGGTCTTTGTTGCTGCACGTGGGCTTTCTCTAGTTGCGGCGAGCGAGAGCTGCTCTCCGTTGCAGTGCCTGGCTTCTCATTGTAGTGGCTTCTCTTGTTGTGGAGCACGGGGTCTAGGTACGCGGGCTTCAGTAGTTGTGGCATGCAGGCTTAGCAGCTGTGGCACACGGGATGAGTTGCTCCGCGGCGTGTGGCATCTTCCCAGACCAGGGCTTGAACCCGTGTTCCCTGCATTGGTGGGCGGGTTCTTAACCACTGGGCTACCAGGGAAGCCCTTTTTCTAACCTATTTGAATGATTGCCTAAAGTTTACAGTATATGTCTTTACCTTATCACAGTCTGCCTTCAGATATTATACTGCTTTATCCACTTTATAACAACCTTGTTATAATACTTAATACTATGATTGTCATACTACTATATTTTATATATGTTGTAAACCCCATAATACGTTCTTGTTATTTTTGCTTTAGACAGTAAATTACCTTTTAGAGCAGTGTTTTCCAGTTGAACTTTCTGCAATAACAGAAATATTTATATTTGTAATGTACAGTATGGTAGCCACCAGCCACATGTGACTCCTTAGTACTTGAAAAGTGGCCAGTTGTGATTGATGAACTGAATTTTAAATTTTATTTTAATTAATTTTTTGCTGACTTTCTTCTTTTAAAACCAGTTCAGGAACTCTTAGTTTCTTGTGTAGATCTAGTTTTCTTTCTCTTCTTTCTTTCATCTTCTGACTGAAGAACTTCCTTTAACATTTTTTTTTCTTTTATAAATTTATTTTTATTTTTTACTTATTTATTTTTGGCTGCGTTGGGTCTTCGTTACTGCACAGGCTTTTTCTCTAATTGCGGCAAGTGGGGGCTACTCCTCGTTGCGGTGCGTGGGCTTCTCATTGTGGTGGCTTCTCTTGTTGTGGAGCACGGGCTCTAGGTATGCAGACTTCAGTAGTTGTGGCACGCGGCCTCAGTAGTTATGGTTCGCGGGCTCTAGAGTGCAGGCTCAGTAGTTGTGGCACACAGGCTTAGTTGCTCCACAGCATGTGGGATCTTCTTGGACCAAGGATGAAACCCATGTCCCTTGCATTGGCAAGTGGATTCTTAACAGGGATTCTTAACTTGCCACCGGGGAAGTCCGTTCCTTTAACATTTCTTATGGCTCAGGTCTTCTGGGAATGAATCCTTTCAGCTTTTGTTTGTCTGAAAAAGTGTTTATTTCACGTTAAGTTTTTAAAATTTTATTGAAGTATAGTTCATTTACAATGTTGTGTTTAATTTCTGCTGTACAGGAAAATGACTCCATTACACATATGTATTCTTTTTCATTATGGTTTATCTCAGGCTATTGAATATAGTTCCCTGTGCTATACATTAGGACCTTGTTGTTTATCCATCCTATATGTAATAGTTTACATCTGCTAATCCCAAAATCTCTTCCTGTCACATTAATTTATAAAATATATTTTTTCAGGGTATAGGCTTTTGTGTTGAATCTTTTTCTTTCAGTACCTCATAGGTGTCACACCTTTGGCTTCTAGCTTGCGTTGTTTATGTTTTAATTTAATTTTTATTTTATATTGGAATATAGTTGATTTACAATGTTGTATTAGTTTCAGGTGTACAGCAAAGTGATTCAGTTATATATCTACATATATTCATACTTTTTCAGGTTCTTTTCCATATAGGTTATTACAGAATATTGAGTAGAGTTCCCTGTGTTATACAGTAGGTCTTTGTTGGTTGTCTATTTTATATATAATAGTGTGTATATGTTAATCCCAAACTCCTAATTTATCCCACCCCGCCACCTTCCCCCTTTGATAACCGTAAGTTTGTTTTCGAAGTCTGTGGGTCTGTTAGCTTGCATTGTTTTTTTTTTTTTTTTTAATTGTTTTATTTATTTATTTTTGGCTGTGTTGGGCCATCGTTGCTACGCGCGGGCTTTCTCTAGTTGCGGCAAGCGGGGACTACTCTTCATTGCGGTGGCTTCTCTTGTTGCAGAGCACAGGCTCTAGGCACGCGGGCTTCAGTAGTTGTTGCTTGCGGGCTCTAGAGTGCAGGCTCAGTAGTTGTGGCGTATGGACTTAGTTGTTCCGCCGCATGTGGGATCTTCCCGGACCAGGGCTTTAACCCGTGTCCCCTGCATTGGCAGGCAGATTCTTAACCACTGCACCACTGGGGAAGCCCAGCTTGCATTGTTTTTGAAGAGAAGTCTGCTCTAATTCTTCTCCTTTGTTCCTTTGAATGTAGTCTCCCCACTTCTTACCCCAGCTGTGGCTGCTTTTAAAATTTTTCTCCTCATTTTTAGTTTTCAGCAATTTGGATGTGATGTGATTTTGGTATTTATCTTGCTTGGGGTCCTCTATGCTTCTGGGATCTGTGGTTTGATGCCTTTTATTATGTTTGACAAATTCTTGGCTAGTATTTCTTCAAATATTTCCTTCCATTCTTTCTTTCTTCTGGGGTTCTGTTGACCTGTTCTCAGCCTCACTGATTCTTACCTCAGCTATGGTAAGTCTGTCTCTGGTGCTATCTCTGATGCTGTGCTTTTTATTTCTGTCATTTCCACTTGATTCTTTCTCATCCTTTCCATCTCTCTGCTCTAATTTTCAGGCTGGTCATGCATGTTGTCCATCTGTCTCACTAGATCCCATTTGTATGGGAGGCATGTCCTTCTCTTTGGCTCTGCCACTAGTAGGACAGTCCACCTGTCCTTCCTCTCCATGTGTGAGAGGGGTCTAGGACTTTAGGCTACTTGGTTGCCTAGTGGCATTACCTCTTTGTTGGATTCAAGAAAAGTTGTGATTTTGTAACTTATCTTGGCTTTAATTTTTATTAATGTGGAATGACACTCTTTCTAGCTTTCTAAAAATAACTTCTCCTTGGTTATTTTTCAGAAATTAAGTTGAGCTCAGAAATTATATAAGGTTTATAAGATAATGTTATTTAAATTTTTGACTTATGTCTTCTCTTTTTTTTTACTGATAGGGAAAAGTCACATATAGGAAATACAGATGTGTGTATGTTTATTTATAAATTGATGATATGCAATTTTCCAGTTACTACTTGTAAAAGAAGGTTTTTTTCAGATACATGAAAATTATAACTGATAAAGGCTTATTTTCCAAACTATGAATAATGAACAATATGGAAAATGTGTATCCTTATTAGAAATTTAAAGAATACAAATAAGAATGCTTTGAAGCACCATTATTTACTTCTTAAATCAGAAAAAAAATCATAAAACCTGTTGGGTGGCACATTGTTGCTAGTTCACTTTTTCTAAAGAATAGAAGCAAGAACTATAACACTCTTTAAATCTTGGGAGAATAGTCTTAGAAAATGGTTCTAAAAAAACAAAAGGGCAGTTTACCCAAAGATAGTGCAATTGATAATAGCAAAAAGTGAACAGCACTCAAATTCCCAGCAGTGGTGATTGTTGAGATTACTCTGGCAACTCTCCCTGATAGAATATGATATTTATTGTTCAACAATGTTGCTGAATTCCTACTGTGTGTCAGGCTCTGTGCTAAGTGTCCTAGATGCCTTTCCTCATTAGATCTTTACAGTTCCCCGAGGAGAGAGACATTAGTCGTATTCTTATTTTACAAAGAAGGAAAGAAAGGCATGGAGAGATTAATTACCTGCCAGGGTCACATAGCTGGTAATGTGGGGGACCTAATGCACAATCTCCCTGATAATCAAAAGAGCAGACTGAAATGAGCATGATAAGAAATGTTTAATCTCTTTCATTTGCAAAGATTTAAAAGATTGGTTGTAGTTGTTGATGGTGAGGGGACAGGGAAATCAGGTGCCCTGAAACACTATCAGTGTTTGGAAGTACAAACTGAGAAAAACTATTTGGAGGGCATGTGGCAATATCTTCCAAATTTTACCATTTGACCATGCCATGCTACTTTTAGGATTTTACTGTATGGAAATACTTGTGTAAGTGTGCAAAGATGAATTTAGGAGGATCTAGTTTACTATCTTACTTGTAACAACAGAAGACTGGAAATCACTTGAGTTTCTTTATTCTTTTTTTTGGCTACACTGTGTGGCATTTTAGTTCCCTGACCAGGCATCAAACCTGCACCCCCTGCAGTGGAAGCACAGAGTCCTAACAACTGGACCACCAGGGAATTCCCTGGCAATCACTTGAGTTTCTATCAAGTGTAAATTAAGTCAGTCTATCCATATAGTGGAATACTTGTCAGTATTTGTATGAGACTGGTAGATCTCTGTGTGCCAACGTGGGCAAAATAACCATCATCAATTATCCATTGAAAAAAGCAAATGACTGTACCATATGTGAAACATGATTTCATTTTCTATAAAACGATGTATTTGAGAGTATGTGTACACAGAGATTATGATACACATTAAGGGATGTATCTGAATCTATAAATAGTGGTTGTCATTAGGGTGGGATTAGAGGAAGTTCTAATTTTATACTTTTCAGTTTTTTTCTACAATGGACATGTATTACTTTTATTAGCAAAAAAATCTATTAAAATTTAAAAAAATTATATGAATTAGCCTAAGTGGCAGAAATGCATGTTGAAGGCATAGGTGAGGAAAAGTGAATTCAGAATAAACCTGACTCTACCCTGGGTGTGGATCAGATGTGTCCTGGTGTGAAGGTATCACATTCTATACATTCTTTCTTTCTTAAGCTTCTTGAATTATAAATCATAATATCCAAAGACTTTTTCCCCACAAACAGAAAAATTCTTATTTAAACACCTTCAAATTTCAAAAGTGAAAGAGGAAAAAACTGTTTCTGCTACCTTTTTTCCCTCTAGCCTATTTTTTTTTTTTTTTTTTTTTGCGGTACGCGGGCCTCTCACTGTTGTGGCCTCTCCCGTTGCGGAGCACAGGCTCCGGACGCGCAGGCTCAGCGGCCATGGCTCACGGGCCTAACTGCTCCGCGGCATGTGGGATCTTCCCGGACCGGGGCACGAACCCGTGTCCCCTGCATCGGCAGGCGGACTCTCAACCACTGCGCCACCAGGGAAGCCCCCCTCTAGCCTATTTAATGAAAGAAGGAATCAATTTTTCACCAAAGGTGTAACAGTAGACTTAGTTCAGTCACCGAAAACAGGTCCAGAGAGTTGATTCTGTTCACTTAGTGAAGATGTACAAACTCACAAAGTAAATATTTACATACATTAGCTCATGAGGAAGAGTGTGTCTAGGGAGGTGACATCTCACTGCTGGTGGCGGAGATCCCGTCCTCTTGGTCAGCTTGGGACCTGACTTAACCTGCTATGAGGGTCACCTGGAGGCTGTGTTGGTTTTGGAACTCCTCTGGGGGTCCCATTATGTTAGGACAGACCCTAAGTACAGCCCTCTGGGATGCACAGGGTTACCCCAGAGCAGGCATTTTAGCCTTGAATTGACTCAGCCGCCTGTGCAGGATGACTCAGTTGAGCCAGAACTATCTTAATTTGATAACTATCCTAATTTGAACCTTAAGTCTTGGGTTTGACCCAGAACCCTCTTGGTCTGCAGCGGAGTTGTGGTGTGTGTAATGCTGTCAGATTATGTTCATTGTTAGAAGCCTGGGGAGAGGAAGTGACTTGCTTGGCCAACACAAAAATAGCCATGGTACAAGAAGAAGGATTTAAAAAATTAGTATTTTACTCTGCTTGTGAAGTAATGTTGGTTATAAATATTGTTTAAATCTGTTTCATAAATCCAGTTTTTTTTAAAAAACCTGTGCTTAGAGCAGGAGTTCACGTTTCTAACTTGGGGTGCTTTTATTTCATCCCCTTCCCTCCCACCCGTTATTCTAATTTTAAAAAAAGGTTGTCAGTTCTTAAAACTCTTTTTCATGAGAGCTAAGCATCAGCAGCAGTTTTCTCTAATTCTGTCTCAGGTGATGAATTTCAGTTTAATTGTATAACAAACAGATAAGGAAACGGAATAGTAAAGTTGCGTTTGCTTTGATGTAATAAAGAATCTTTTCTGCGTCTAAAGAAAATGGAAATTTATGGAAAAGCAAATTCTTTCTTTGAATTGTATGTAAATGAGAAAGTTGGGATGGACAAGATTATGTTTAACTGGGCATTTTTGAAATTGCTCCTATTTGAAGCTAAGTTTTTTTATTTGAATTATTTGTTATTCTAAAGAGTGATATTCACCTCTTTATGGGTCTCATGGAAATGTTATTGGACATATGATCTCTGTCATTAAAAAGTAAAACTATTGATCTAGCCTAGGGAGAGAAAATTAAAATATAGTCAAGGAGTAGAGGGAAGCTTGCAGTAGTAGATCAAGATGAGAAAACCAAGTGTGGCTTTTTTTTCCCAGACAAAAGATTTATGGGGTATTATGTATTAGAAATATTTAATACTTTTTAAAACTTCAAGATTGTATATTTTTATAAATTTGTAAGGGGGATTCCATGATGAGATGTAAATGGAACTTCCCAGTTGCCCATCACAGATACTCAGGCAAATTCTTACCCATCATCCCTAGGATAGGCCCCCCTTATCTGTTGCGAGGAAGTGCCCCTGTGCCTTGGGAGGCAGCAGCAGGAAGTGGAAAACACACCCCGCTTGTTGAAATCACAGGCCTGGACAGGAGGCTATGCTGCTGTGTGACATTGGACTTCACCATTATTTCAGATTTAATACCCTCCCTATCTGTGATGTGGTGGTGTTGTAAGGATCTTAAGAGGAGGTGAATAATGCGTAACAAATGTCAAGTATTATTCCATTAGGGAAGAAAGAAAGAAAATTGGAAAGCACCAAATATTTGGGAGGAAACTAAAACACAGCTTACTTTCCCTTTCGGCCAGGGATTTAGGGTGTGCACTTGGGAACAGAAAGCGAAAGGAATGTGCAGGTGTTCCAGACAGGATGGGGTGGGGCAAGGCAGTGAAGATGACAACGTTAAAGCCCTGGATGCCTTGATCTTAGAGCACCACTAATTTGTACTTAGCTCAAATCCAAGTAAATTACTGTGCAATTGACTTAACAATAGAGGGGCATTTTGTAGCCGACTCTGGTAGCTTCCAGTCTGGCACGTGGATCATTAGAGATTGACATGTGCGGTTGTGGAGTGGCTATAAACTGCCAAAAATTTAAGCCTGGTGAAGGACTAGACTACAGGAACACCTGTCGCTAATGCTTCTGATCTTTCGCTTATTCTTCCTTTGTCACTCTGTGTATTTGCCTTCTTAGTTTTCCCCACCCACCCAGCCACTAGCCATGTGTACTAAGTGTGGACTCTGAGCAAGGATCAACCTATAGGTGAGTGATATAAGCAGACGGTGAAGAATGAGGAGTATTAAGGCAGCCCCAAATTAGTTGTTAATTTTTTAAAAAAAATTTTAAAGATCTCATTGGCTTTATTCAGTGATTGATGAATTGGGCAGCATCCCATCTAGCAAAAAGAAAGAAGCTCTGCTAATTTTTTAAAATTTAATTAATAAATTTATTTTTATTTTTGGCTTCGCTGGGTCTTCGTTGCTGCGCATGGGCTTTCTCTAGTTGCAGTGAGTGGGGGCTACTCTTCGTTGTGGTGAGTGGGCTTCTCATTGCAGTGGCTTCTCTTGTTGTGGAGCATGGGCTCTAGGCATGCGGGCTTCAGTAGTTGTGGCACATGGGCTCAGTAGTTGTGGCTCTCCGGCTCTAGAGAGCAGGCTCAGTAGTTGCGGTGCACGGGCTTAGTTGATCCATGGCATATGGGATCTTCCTGGACGAGGGCTCAAAACCCTGAATTGGCAGAGGATTCTTAACCACTGTGCCACCAGGGAAGTCCCAATTTTTTTTTTTTTAAACAAAAAATGCCATGTTGTGGATAATTTCAAGCATACAAAGGTGAAGACAATAGTACAGTGAACTCAGGTACCCATAACTCAGCTTCAAACAGTTATCTACTCATGGCCATTCTTGTCAATTTCTATAAAAAAAATTTACTGGATTGTGTTGAATCTGTAGCTCTATATGGGGAGAAATACCATCTTAACAATAGGGAGTCCTCCAATCTAAGAACACAGTGTCTCTCACCTTCCTCTTATTTAGATGTTTAATATCTCAACAATAATGTATATTGTTCAGTGTACAATTTTGCACTTCTTTTAGCACATTTATCCCGAAATATTTATTAATTTTAATGCTGTTGTAAATAGAATTGTTTCTTAATTTCATTTTTGGATTGTTCATTGCTGGTATACAGTTGATTTTTGGATATTGATCTTGTATCTTGTGAACTTACTAGAACTCACATTCTAGCAGGTTTTTTTTGGTAGATGCCTTAGGATTTTCTATATACGGGATCATCTCATATGTGAATAAGGACAGTTTAACTTCTTCCTTTCCAATCTGTATATTTTAAATTCTCTTTTCCTGCCGTGTTGCACAGCCTAGAACTTCCAGTGCAATGTTGACTAGAAGCGGTGAGAATGGACATCCTTGCCTTGTTCCTGATCAGAGAATGAACTTTTGGTTTCACTGATTTTTCTGTTTTTTTTCCTAATTCATTGATTTCTACTCTAATATTTATTCATGCCTTCCTTCTACTGCTTTTGGGTTTAATTTGCTTTACTTTTTCTAGTTTCTTAGGGTGGCAGCTTAGGTTATTGACTTGAGACTTTTCTGTTTTCCCTACAGGCTTTTTATAAAAGTTATAAATTTCCGTCTCAGTACTTTCCATAGCTGTATCCCATAATTTTGATCTGCTATGTTTATTTTCAATTAGTTTGAAGTGATTTCTTCTTTGACTCTTGAATTACTTAGACATGTTTTCTAATTTCCAAATATTTGAGGCTCCCCCAAATTTCTTTCTGTTCTTGATTTCTAGTTAGATTACATTGTGGTAGACAACATACTTTACATGACTTTAATCCTTTAAAATGTACTGACACTTATTTTTTTTGACCTAGCTTATTGTCTGCCCTGGAGAATGTTATATGTGCACATGAAAAGAATGTGTATTCCACTGTTGTTGTTGGAAGTGTTCTGTAAATGTCAGGTCAGGTTGGTTGTTCAAGCCTTATATATCTTTGCTAATTTTCTGTTTAGTTGTTATATCAATTAAACTATTATTTTGAGTTGTCTGTTTCTCCCTTCAGTTCTGTCAGTTTTTGCTCCATGTGTTTTGGGGTTCTGTTTTAAGTATTTATGTGTATATAATTGTCATATTTTCCTAATGAATTGATCCTTTTATCATTATAAAAACTTCTCTTTTTGTCTAACAACATTTTTTGTCCTAATGTTGATTTTTCTAATATTAGTATAGCTACCTCAGTTTTCTTATGGTTTTGTTTTGCATAGTATCTTTTGCCATCCTTTTATTTCGACCTTTTTATGTCTCTTGTAGCCAACATATGTTTGGATTTTGTTTCTATTTTTTTTTTTTTTTTTTGGTGGTACGTGGGCCTTTCACTGTTGTGGCCTCTCCCGCTGCGGAGCACAGGCTCCAGACGCGCAGACCCAGTGGCCATGGCTCATGGGCCCAGCCGCTCCGCGGCATGTGGGATCCTCCCGGACCGGGGCACGAACCCGCGTCCCCTGCATCGGCAGGCGGACTCTCAACCACTGCACCACCAGGGAAGCCCTGTTTCTATTTTTTAAATTTAAAAAATTTTTATTTTTTTTTTATTGAAGTAGTCGATTTATAATATTGTGTTAGTTTTAGGTGTACATCATAGTGATTCAGTTTATTTTTTTTCTGCAGATTATATTCCACTATAGGTTATTACAAGATATTGGGTATAATTTCCTGTGTTATACAGTAAATCCTTGTTGCTTTGTTCTTATTTTTTATCCAGTCTGACAGTCTTTGCCTTTTACTGGAGTGGTTAACCCACTCACATTTAGTGTATTTATTGATATGGTTGGATTACTTCTACCATTTTGCTATTTGTTTTCTCTGTCTTGCATCTTTTTTTGTTCCTCTGTTGCTCCTTACTGTCTTCTTTTGTGTTAAGTAGATATCTTCTAGGGTTCTATTTTAATTCATTTGTTGAGTTTTTTTTAATATAAATTTATTTATTTTATTTATTTTATTTTTGGCCACGTTGGGTCTTCGTTGCTGTGTGTGGGCTTTCTCTAGTTGCAACGAGCAGGGGCTACTCTTTATTGCGGTACATGGGCTTCTCATTGCGGTGGCTTCTCTTGTTACGGAGCACGGGCTCTAGGTGCACAGGCTTCAGTAGTTGTGGCTCATGGGTTCTAGAGCGCAGGCTCAGTAGTTGTAGTGCACAGGCTTAGTTGCTCCGCGGCATGTGGGATCTACCCAGACCAGGGCTGAAACCCGTGTCCCCTGCATTGGCTGGTGGATTCTCAACTGCTGCGCCACCAGGGAAGTCTCTGAGGATCAATTCTTTAAAAATCAAATGTGGGGAGTTTTGGCTTTTTGTTTTTCAAATATTTTTTCTGCTGTTTTCTGTCTTCTCCTTTTGGGGCTTCCTTTACATGTATGTTGATATTCTTTTTTAGCATCTTTATTGGAGTATAATTGCTTTACAATGGTGTGTAAGTTTCTGCTTCACAACAAAATGAATCAGTTATATATATACATATGTTCCCATATCTCTTCCCGCTTGCGTCTCCCTCCCTCCCACCCTCACTATCCCACCCCTCCGGGCGGTCACAAAGCACCAAGCTGATCTCCCTGTGCTATGCAGCTGCTTCCCACTAGCTATCTACCTTACATTTGGTAGTGTATATATGTCCATGCCTCTCTCTCGCTTTGTCACAATTTACCCTTCCCCCTCCCCATATCCTCAAGTCCATTCTCTAGTAAGTGTGTGTCTTTATTCCTGTTTTACCCCTAGGTTCTTCATGACATTTTGTTTTCTTAAATTCCATATATATGTGTTAGCATATGGTATTTGTCTCTCTCTTTCTGACTTACTTCACTCTGTATGACAGACTGTAGGTCTATCCACCTCATTACAAATAGCTCAATTTCATTTCTTTTTATGGCTGTGTAATATTCCATTGTATATATGTGCCACATCTTCTTTATCCATTCATCCGATGATGGACACTTAGGTTGTTTCCACCTCCGGGCTATTGTAAATAGAGCTGCAATGAAGTTTGGTA
Organism: Delphinapterus leucas; assembly: GCF_059928025.1. Classification (NCBI taxonomy): domain Eukaryota; kingdom Metazoa; phylum Chordata; class Mammalia; order Artiodactyla; family Monodontidae; genus Delphinapterus; species Delphinapterus leucas. Next base: position 34,909,303 of record NC_143143.1, read on the forward strand.
CGTGACTCCTTTTGAATTATGGTTTTCTCAGGGTATATGCCCAGTAGTGGGATTGCTGGGTCATATGGTAGTTCTATTTGTAGTTTTTTAAGGAACCTTCATACTGTTCTCTACAGTGGCCGTATCAATTTACATTCTGACCAACAGTGTAAAAGGGTTCCCTTTTCTCCACACCCTCTCCAGCATTTATTGTTTCTAGATTTTTTGATGATGGCCATTCTGACTGGTGTGAGATGATATCTCATTGTAGTTTTAATTTGCATTTCTCTAATGATTAGTGATGTTGAGCATTCTTTCATGTGTTTGTTGGCAGTCTGTATATCTTCTTTGGAGAAATGTCTATTTAGGTCTTCTGCCCATTTTTGGATTGGGTTGTTTGTTTTTTTGTTATTGAGCTGCATGAGCTGCTTATAAATTTTGGAGATTAATCCTTTGTCAGTTGCTTCATTTGAAAATATTTTCTCCCATTCTGAGGGTTGTCTTTTGGTCTTGTTTATGGTTTCCTTTGCTGTGCAAAAGCTTTGAAATTTCATTAGGTCCCATTTGTTTATTTTTGTTTTTATTTCCATTTCTCTAGGAGGTGGGTCAAAAAGGACCTTGCTGTGATTTATGTCATAGAGTTTCCTGCCTATGTTTTCCTCTAAGAGTTTGATAGTTTCTGGCCTTACATTTAGGTCTTTAATCCATTTTGAGCTTATTTTTGTGTATGGTGTTAGGGAGTGATGTAATCTCATACTTTTACATGTAGCTGTCCAGTTTTCCCAGCACCACTTATTGAAGAGGCTGTCCTTTCTCCACTGTACATTCCTGCCTCCTTTATCAAAGATAAGGTTACCATATGTCCATGGGTTTATCTCTGGGCTTTCTATCCTGTCCATTGATCTATATTTCTGTTTTTGTGCCAGTACTGTCCTGATTACTGTAGCTTTGTAGTATAGTCTGAAGTCAGGAAGCCTGATTCCTCCAGCTCTGTTTTTCGTTCTCAAGATTGCTTTGGCTATTCGGGGTCTTTTGTGTTTCCATACAAATTGTGAAATTTTTTGTTCTACTTCTGTGAAAAATGCCAGTGGTAGTTTGATAGGGATTGCATTGAATCTGTAGATTGCTTTGGGTAGTAGAGTCATTTTCACAATGTTGATTCTTCCAATCCAAGAACATGGTATATCTCTCCATCTATTTGTATCATCTTTAATTTCTTTCATCAGTGTCTTATAATTTTCTGCATACAGGTCTTTTGTCTCCTTAGGTAGGTTCATTCCTAGATATTTTATTCTTTTTGTTGCAATGGTAAATGGCAGTGTTTTCTTGATTTCACTTTCAGATTTTTCGTCCTTAGTGTATAGGAATGCCAGAGATTTCTGTGCGTTAATTTTGTATCCTGCTACTTTACCAAATTCATTCATTAGCTGTAGTAGTTTTCTGGTAGCATCTTTAGGATTCTCTATGTATAGTATCATGTCATCTGCAAATAGTGACAGCTTTACTTCTTCTTTTCTGATTTGGATTCCTTTTATTTCCTTTTCTTCTCTGATTGCTGTGGCTAAAACTTCCAAAACTGTGTTGAATAAGAGTGGTGAGAGTGGGCAACCTTGTCTTGTTCCTGATCTTAGTGGAAATGCTTTCAGTTTTTCACCATTGAGGACAATGTTGGCTTGTCATATATGGCCTTTATTATGTTGAGGAAAGTTCCCTCTATGCCTACTTTCTGCAGGGTTTTTATTGTAAATGGGTGTTGAATTTTATCAAAAGCTTTCTCTGCATCTATTGAGATGATCATATGGTTTTTCTCCTTCAGTTTGTTAATATGGTGTATCACGTTGATTGATTTGCGTATATTGAAGAATCCTTGCATTCCTGGAATAAACCCCACTTGATCATGGTGTATTATCCGTTTAATGTGCTGTTGGATTCTGTTTGCTAGTGTTTTGTTGAGGATTTTTGCATCTATGTTCATCAGTGATACTGGCCTGTGGTTTTCTTTCTTTGTGACATCCTAGTCTGGTTTTGGTATCAGGGTGATGGTGGCCTCATAGAATGAGTTGGGGAGTGTTCCTCCCTCTGCTATATTTTGGAAGAGTTTGAGAAGGATAGGTGTTAGCTCTTCTCTAAATGTTTGATAGAATTCGCCTGTGAAGCCATCTGGTCCTGGGCTTTTGTTTGTTGGAAGATTTTTAATCACAGTTTCAATTTCAGTGCTTGTGATTGGTCTGTTCATATTTTCTATTTCTTCCTGATTCAGTCTTGGCAGGTTGTGCCTTTCTAAGAATTTGTCCATTTCTTCCAGGTTGTCCATTTTATTGGCATAGAGTTGCTTGTAGTAATCTCTCATGATCTTTTGTATTTCTGCAGTGTCAGTTGTTACTTCTCCTTTTTCATTTCTAAGTCTGTTGATTTCAGTCTTCTCCCTTTTTTTCTTGATGAGTCTGGCTAATGGTTTATCAATTTTGTTTATCTTCTCAAAGAACCAGCTTTTAGTTTTATTGATCTTTGCTATCGTTTCCTTCATTTCTTTTTCATTTATTTCTGATCTGATTTTTATGATTTCTTTCCTTCTGCTAACTTTGGGGGTTTTTTGTTCTTCTTTCTCTAATTGCTTTAGGTGCAGGGTTAGGTTGTTTATTCGAGATGTTTCCTGTTTCTTAAGGTAGGATTGTATTGCTGTAAACTTCCCTCTTAGAACTGCTTTTGCTGCATCCCATAGATTTTGGGTTGTCGTGTCTCCATTGTCATTTGTTTCTAGGTATTTTTTGATTTCCTCTTTGATTTCTTCAGTGATCACTTCGTTATGAAGTAGTGTATTGTTTAGCCTCCATGTGTTTGTATTTTTTACAGATCTTTTCCTGTAATTGATATCTAGTCTCATAGCATTGTGGTCGGAAAAGATACTTGATACAATTTCAATTTTCTTATATTTACCAAGGCTTGATTTGTGACCCAAGATATGATCTATCCTGGAGAGTGTTCCTTGAGCACTAGAGAAAAATGTGTATTCTGTTGTTTTTGGATGCAATGTCTTATAAATATCAGTTAAGTCCATCTTGTTTAATGTATCATTTAAAGCTTGGGTTTCCTTATTAATTTTCTGTCTGGATGATCTGTCCATTGGGGTGTTAAAGTCCCTTACTATGAATGTGTTACTGTCGATTTCCCCTTTTATGGCTGTTAGTATTTGCCTTATGTATTGAGGTGCTCCTATGTTGGGTGCATAAATATTTACAATTGTTATATCTTCTTCTTGGATCGATCCCTTGATCATTATGTAGTGTCCTTCTTTGTCTCTTCTAATAGTCTTTATTTTAAAGTCTATTTTGTCTGATATGAGAATTGCTACTCCAGCTTTCTTTTGGTTTCCATTTGCATGAAATATCTTTTTCCATCCCCTTACTTTCAGTCTGTATGTGTCTCTAGGTCTGAAGTGGGTCTCTTGTAGACAGCAAATATATGGGTCTTATTTTTGTATCCATTCAGCCAATCTGTGTCTTTTGGTGGGAGTATTTAGTCCATTTACATTTAAGGTAATTATCGATATGTATGTTCCTATTCCCATTTTCTTAATTGTTTTGGGTTCATTATTGTAGGTCTTTTCCTTCTCTTGTGTTTCTTGCCTAGAGAAGTTCCTTTAGCAGTTGTTGTAGAGCTGGTTTGGTGGTGCTGAACTCTCTCAGCTTTTGCTTGTCTGTAAAGGTTTTAATTTCTCCATCAAATCTGAATGAGATCCTTGCTGGGTAGAGTAATCTTGGTTGCAGGTTTTTCTCCTTCATCACTTTCAATATGTCCTGCCACTCCCTTCTGGCTTGCAGAGTTTCTGCTGAAAGATCAGCTGTTAACCTTATGGGGATTCCCTTGTGTGTTATTTGTTGTTTTTCCCTTGCTGCTTTTAATATGCTTTCTTTGTATTTAATTTTTGACAGTTTGATTAATATGTGTCTTGGCATATTTCTCCTTGGATTTATCCTGTATGGGACTCTCTGTGCTTCCTGGACTTGATTAACTATTTCCTTTCCCATATTAGGGAAGTTTTCAACTATAATCTCTTCAAATATTTTCTCAGTCCCTTTCTTTTTCTCTTCTTCTTCTGGAACCCCTATAATTCGAATGTTGGTGCGTTTAATGTTGTCCCAGAGGTCTCTGAGACTGTCCTCAGTTCTTTTCATTCTTTTTTCTTTATTCTGTTCTGCATTAGTTATTTCCACTATTTTATCTTCCAGGTCACTTATCCGTTTTTCTGCCTCAGTTATTCTGCTATTGATCCCATCTAGAGTATTTTTCATTTCATTTATTGTGTTGTTCATCATTGTTTGTTTCATCTTTAGTTCTTCTAGGTCCTTGTTAAATGTTTCTTGCATTTTGTCTATTCTATTTCCAAGATTTTGGATCGTCTTTACTATCATTATTCTGAATTCTTTTTCAGGTAGACTGCCTATTTCCTCTTCATTTGTTAGGTCTGGTGGGTTTTTATCTTGCTCCTTCATCTGCTGTGTGTTTTTCTGTCTTCTTATTTTGCTTATCTTACTGTGTTTGGGGTCTCCTTTTTGCAGGCTGCAGGTTCGTAGTTCCTGTTGTTTTTGGTGCCTGTCCCCAGTGGCTAAGGTTGGTTCAGTAGGTTGTGTAGGCTTCCTGGTGGAGGGGACTAGTGCCTGTGTTCTGGTGGATGAGGCTGGATCTTGTCTTTCTGGTGGGCAGGTCCACGTCTGGTGGTGTGTTTTGGGGTGTCTGTCGACTTATTATGATTTTGGGCAGCCTCTCTGCTAATGGGTGGGGTTGTGTTCCTGTCTTGCTAGTTGTTTGGCATAGGATGTCCAGCACTGTAGCTTGCTGGTCATTGAGTGAAGCTGGGTGCTGGTGTTGAGATGGACATCTCTGGGAGATTTTCGCTGTTTGATATTATGTGCAGCTGGGAGGTCTCTTGTGGACCAGTGTCCTGAAGTTGGCTCTCTCACCTCAGAGGCACAGCACTAACTCCTGGCTGCAGCACCAAGAGCCTTTCATCCACACGGCTCAGAAGAAAAGGGAGAAAAAGTAGAAAGAAAGTATTAGTAGAAGTAGAAAGAAAGAAAGAAAGAAAGAAAGGAAGGAGGGAGGAAGGAAGGAGGGAAGGAAGGAAAATAAGAAAGACGATAAAGTAAAATAAAATATAATAAAGTTATTAAAATAAAAAAATAATTATTAAGAGGAAAAAACCCAAGAAAACAAAAAAACGGATGGATAGAACCCTGGAACAAATGGTGGAAGCAAAGCTATAGAGACAAAATCTCACACAGAAGCATACACATACACACTCACAAAAAGAGGAAAAGGGGAAAAAATCATAAATCTTGCTCTCAAAGTCCACCTCCTCAATTTGGGATGATTCATTGTCTAAAGGAGGGAGGGAAGGAAAGAAAGAACGAAGATAAAGTAAAATAAAATAAAGTTATTAAAATAAAAAGTAATTATTAAGAAAAAAGTTTAAAAAAAGACGGATCGAACCCTCGGACAAATGGTGGAAGCAAAGCTATACAGACAAAATCTCACACAGAAGCATACACATACACACTCACAGAAAAAGGAGAAGGGGAAAAAATAATAAATCTTGCTCTCAAAGTCCTCCTTAATTTGGGATGATTCGTTGTCTATTCATGTATTCCACAGCTGCAGGGTACATCAAGTTGATTGTGGAGCTTTAATCCGCTGCTTCTGGGGCTGCTGGGAGAGATTTCCCTTTCTCTTCTTTGTTCTCACAGCTCCCAGGGGCTGTTTTGGATTGGGCCCCGCCTGTGCGTGTAGGTCGCTGGAGTGCGTCTGTTCTTTGCTCAGACAGGACGGGGTTAAAGGAGCCGCTGATTCGGAGGCTCTGGCTCACTCAGGCCGGGCGTAGGGAGGGTCACGGAGTGCAGGGCGTGCCTGCGCTGGCAGAGGCCGGCATGACGTTGCACCAGCCTGAGGCGTGCCGTGTGTTCTGCCGGGGGAGTTGTCCCTGGATCCCGGGACCCTGACAGTGGCGGGCTGCAGAGGCTCCCCGGAAGGGGAGTGTGGACAATGACCTGTGCTCGCACACAGGCTTCTTGGTGGCGGCAGCAGCAGCCTTAGCGTCTCATGTCTGTCTTTGGGGTCCGCGCTTTTAGCCGCGGATCGCGCCCGTCTCTGGAGCTCCTTTAAGCATCGTTCTTAATCCCCTCTCCTCACGTACCAGGAAATAAAGAGGGAAGAAAAAGTCTCTTCCCTCTTCGGCAGGTCCAGACTTTTCCCCAGACTCCCTCCCGGCCTCCTGTATTCACGCTGCCAACCCCAGTCCTCTCCTGGCGCTCCGACCGAAGCCGAGCCTCAGCTCCCAGCCCCGCCCGCTGCGGCGGGTGAGCAGACAAGCCTCTCGGGCTGGTGAGTGCCGGTCGGCACCGATCCTCTGTGCGGGAATCTCTCCGCTTTGCCCTCCACACTCCTGTTGCTGTGCTCTCCTCCGCGGCTCCGTAGCTCCCCCACTCCGCCACCCGCAGTCTCCGCCCGCGAAGGGGCTTCCTAGTGTGTGGACACTTTTCCTCCTTCACACCTCCCTCCCACTGGTGCAGGTCCCGTCCCTATCCTTTTGTCTCTGTTTATTCTTTTTTCTTTTGCCCTACCCAGGTACGTGGGGGGTTTCTTGCCTTTTGGGAGGTCTGAGGTCTTCTGCCAGCGTTCAGCAGGTGTTCTGTAGGAGTTGTTCCACGTGTAGATGTATTTCTGGTGTATCTGTGGGGAGGAAGGTGGTCTCCGCGTCTTACTCTTCCACCATCTTCCCGGAAGTCCCGTATGTTGATATTCTTGATGGTATCCCTCATGCCTCTGAGACTCTGTGCATTTTTCTTCATTCTTTCTTATTTCTTCCTCAGATTGGATAATTTCAACTTTGCTGCTTTTTTTCTTCTGCCATCTCAGGTCTGTCATTGAGCCTCTCTAGTGAATTTTCCACTACATTTATTGTACTTTTTTTTTTTTTGGCGGTACGCGGGCCTCTCACTGTTGTCGCCTCTCCCGTTGTGGAGCACAGGCTCCGGACATGCAGGCTTAGCGGCCATGGCTCATGGGCCCAGCCGCTCCGTGGCGTGTGGGATCTTCCTGGACCAGGGCACGAACCCGTGTCCCCTGCATCGGCAGGCGGACTCTCAACCACTGCACCACCAGGGAAGCCCTATTTATTGTACTTTTTTTTTTTTTTGCGGTACGTGGGCCTTTCACCACTGTGGCCTCTCCCATTACGGAGCACAGGCTCTGGATGCGCAGGCTCAGTGGCCATGGCCCACAGGCCCAGCCACTTCACGGCACGTGGGATCCTCCCAGACTGGGGCACGAACCTGCGTTCCCTGCATCGGCAGTCAGACCCTCAACCACTGTGCCACCAGGGAAGCCCTATTTATTGTACTCTTGAGTCCAAAATTTCCATTTTGGTTTATTTTTATAATTTCCATCTCTTTTTTTGATATTCTCTATATGATGAGTCATTGTGTTCATACTTTCCTTTTTTCTTTGAACACAAATTCCTTCATTTCTTTGACCATGTTTATAATTGCTGCTTTGAATTTTGTTAAGTTCAACATCTGGGCCCCCTTAGAGTTTCTATTGATGGCCCTTTTTCCTGAGTATAGTTCACAGTACTTTTATGTTCTTTGCATGTCTCATATTTTATTTTTTAAACTGGGTATTTTAGGTCGCATAATATAGCAACTCTAGATTCTGTTCACCCATGACAAAATCAAGTTTTGTTGCTTTTTGTTTGTGACTTGCCTGGTTATTTCTGTAGAGTCTCTCTTCTTAGCAGTATGCAGCTGCTGCTAATTCTGTTCATTTTTTTTCTTGTTTTTATGTTTAAGCCTGGCTTACTAAGGGTTGCCCCTGGGTCAGCATAGCATAATGGTCAGCCAGTGATTGTTCAGAGTTAGTTTAAACACCTTAAGCTGGCAAAGCTTCATCATTTCTGCAGTGGATCTGTGGAGTGCATTGAGGAATGCACTGAAAGTTCAGGCCATTTACAGGTCTGCCTTGGTTTACCTTCTGCCAGACCTTCTTTTACCTCCTCTGTACAGGTGCTAGGCCTCACTTCAGCCAGGGATGAGTAGATAGCTAGGGCCCTCTCTGGTCTCTCCTGCATGTGTGTACCCTTTGAGGACACCAGGGACATGTGGGAACTTATCCTTGCCCACTGTGGCTCTCTTGTTTTTGCATGTGCGTAATGTATTTTTGGCTAGTCTGCTGGTCTGTTGCTTATCCCAGTCAGTATTGTGACCTAAGGCTCACGGAGATGTTGGCCTTGTATAATTTTCTGTGATCACTGTTGCTTATGATAGTGCCCTTGGGCATGTGCTCTACTCCACGTCAGTCATCCCCCCCAGCAGCAGAGCCACCAGTTTTCACAGCTTGTCCTGCCCTGGTGGATCCAACACTGTTGATGGAGCTGGGGTGAGGGGTGGAGCACACCAGACTAAAATGCCATAGATACACTGCTGGGATGCAAAGTCCTGTAGTTATTTTGGAGTGAATACTTCTCAATTTGTTGTATGCCTTCAGTTGATTTCCATTCCTGAAATGGTTGCTTTTGACAAATTTGTCCAGTTTTTCATTGCTTTTGGAGAAGTTTTGCCAAGCTTCTTACTTATTATTTCAGAAGTTCTCTCCCTTCCCCCCAACCTGCCTTTTTATATCTTTTTTCCCCCAACTTCCTAGGTGGTATAAGTTTGTTGTAAAAACACAGCAGTATGAAATGTATAAAGTGGAAATGAAAAGCATTCACTGTTCCCATCCTTAAAGGTAGCCACTGCTGATAGGTTAGTGAATTGCTTTCCAGACCAAAGCCTTACTTTAGTCATTGTATTTTTGGTTGTATCCCCTCACCACACAATTCCCTTACCCTTTGCCACACGGTTTTTAATTCAGGGACTTTTAGCTCCTTGATTCAAAGAGATAAACTTAATTAGCAATAATTAGTTTGACTAAAAGACTAGGGGCCCTCTCCTGGCAAGGACAAAATACTAAGACTGGTATGATCTATGTATTTTAAGTCACCCTAATTCTGCCTGCACTTCTCACAGCGCTCGCCTGTCTAGTCCCCTCTCTACAGTGTCCCAACCCCTGGTCCTTTATCCCACCGAGTATCTCTTCCCAGGCTCTCCGGGAAAGTGCCCATCAGTCATTTCTCCTGTGATGTCACTCTGGCATGACTGCATTTTAGAGTTTTGTGAAGGAAGAGGCAGCGTGTGCAGGCTTAAGGGCCAGAGCTCTGGTGTCACACTGCTCGGGGTTCAAATTTCAGCTTTCTTTTTCTAAGCCTTTGTGACCTTGGTTTTCCCAGGCCTTGGCTTTCCCGTCTCTGCAGTGAGGCTGGTAGCAGTCGGTGCTGTACTGGGCTGTGAGAAGGATGTAGCGGGATTCTCTGTGTAATGTGCTGTGGAACAATGCTTGGTACTTTGGAGCGCATAGCAAATGCTTCCACGTCCCTCCTCCTGTAGTCCTTGTCGTCATCAATTTTTTTTTTTTTTCATTACTAAAAGGAATCACCCCTTAACAATGACATTTCAGGTAGGAGAGGATATCGTAAGTGGAGCCTCATATGTTCTCGCGGCAGCTTCGGAATTAGTTAAACCTCTGAGTAGAGTCGAGACTTCCCTACAGGGCAGGGTGTGGAAGTGCAGTCGCTGGAGGATGGGTTTGAGGAGCGGGGCTGGTGCTGGGAGGCATGCGGAGGAGGCCAGTGGCTGGGTGGACAGGAGGAGCGTGTGCTGCTGGAGGGTACAGGGTTTGTTCTTACGACTCCAAAAACGTTCTCCGTCAACCGTGCCAGTGGTTGCACAGCTCTGTGAATACACTGAAAATCACCAGCTTCTATACTTTAAATGGGTACATTGTATGGTATATGAATTTTATCTCAATAAAACTATTATTTAAAAATGGTGGAAAGGAAGTGAGGAAGTTAAGAGTGGGTTGATCTCTCCGGTTGGGGTTGCTGATCATCTTTATTTTTTTCATTACCCTATACTTTTCCCTTTGTTAGGTATTTCCAGCAAAATATATATATACATATATATATATATATTGCCTTTTAAATGAGAAAACAAGCATCAGTTTAAAAAAACCATGTTATTTTATCTGCCGAACCTATGATAGATGTAAAATAGTAGCAGAATAAGGTTGGGGTGGGTTTCATCCTTGCAGGTGACCTGAAAGAACTGAGGTCTTAGGCAGAGCTCTGCTGGAACCAGCCCCGCGTCAGCACTGGCCGTGGCTCTCAAAGCAGGTCTTCCTGGACTGGTGCTCATCTCATCCCAGGCCTGAAGCAGGTGGGGGTTGCTGTGGTGAGGCAACTTCAGAAATCACAGGGGTAGGGACTGGGCAAGGCGGGTGTGGACTGCTTGTCAGCTTGTGGGACTGATAATAAAAACATGTAAAGCTCTGCACGTCTCTGGCCTTCATTGTGCTCCATATAACAATGAAGCACATTTCCTGAGCACCCACTACGTGCGGACGTGGCATTGAATGCCTGCTGTTGGTGCAGAGATGAGTTGGGGCGTCTGTTGGCCTGGTCATCGTGGATCATATGCTGCCTCCCAGTGTTCCCAGGAGACCAATTTTGAGGTCAGAATTCTGCTTTTTTTTTTTTTTTTTTGTGGATTGCTGGCCTCTCACTGTTGTGGCCTCTCCCATTGCGGAACACAGGCTCCGGACGCGCAGGCTTAGTGGCCATGGCTCATGGGCCCAGCCACTCCGCGGCATGCGGGATCTTCCCAGACCGGGGCACGAACCTGCGTCCCCTGCATCGTCAGGCGGACTCTCAACCACTGCGCCATCAGGGAAGCCCCAGAATTCTGCTTTTTACATTGAGGGCTGATTCTGACTCCTGGGAGGACTAACGCCCTTTTTAAATTTGCTTTGGAGCCACAGAATTTTTGTGCAGGTAGGAAAACAGCTGTGCACGAGGCAGGTGTCCTGTAAATGTTTTGAGCTCTGATATTGAGGAAATTATTCAAGAATCCAGGGTATCGCAGATTTTTCTGAAGATGACCTCTGAGGGGAAAAGAAGAGTCTGTGGGGGAACTTGACCTGCTCTCTCTTCGTTGTCGACTTTAATATTCCCAAGCCCTGGCAGAGAGCTCCCTGCCTGTGTGTTTCAAACACTGCTCGTCATCAAGGGTTAAGAAGTAGCTTCAAAGCCGTTTGCCTGGGGTCCTCGGTAAGCCAGTCATCTTGCCCATACCTGCAGGGGGCTTTATCGCTACTCAGGCATCTTTGATAAAGAGTTACTCACATTTAGGAAGCCACACCTTTATTCCACTAGTGAATTTTTCCCCAAAAAAGCATTTCTAAAGGCTTCCTCACCTGTGAATTTGCTGAGTAGAACCAGCTTTCTGAGCCTGGCTGTGCCTGTACAGCGTGGAAGGAAGGCTCGGTAGAATCCCCCAGGACACCCCCACTGTGTCCCCTCCTCCCTCTGCCCTGTGCCCCCTCCCCTTCCACTGGGGCCCTGATCTCTGCCTCTTCCTGACCTTCCAGAATTTCTGAGTGGTGAGTTGAATTTTATTTACCTAAAATCGTTAGGTTTTCATGATATACTGAGATAAAACCCTGAAAAAGACTAAAATCTCAGGAGTCATTTGTTGTACACAATACAGTGTCCCTTTTGCGTAACTTGATGCTTTTAATACTCATTGAATTAGGGCCACGCTTTTCATTAGCACCAGTGCTTCCCAAGTCTAACACCTCCAGCAGGAAGGTTTGCTGGATGGATGAGCAGTGCTCTTAAGAGTTTCAGAGATACAATTTGGATGAATATGACTTCAGAATTGAGCCCTGTGAGGTATTAGTCTTTGCGTCCTACCACAGTTTGAGGAAGTCAAGTATTTTATGAAGTCCATTTCTGCTTTTACAGGCTGTGAATGTGTGAACAAAACTGGAATCTTTATGGTGGGGGGAGAATTCTGGACTCAAACACTGGTCCTCAGGATTCCCATGTGCTTCCTGAAACCACTGTCTCTGCTACTTAAATTAAGTCACTTTACGAGTATGCACTCGGCAAATGTTACATGTCGGGCCCGAGTCTCGGTTCTGTAGATCCATCAGTGAAGAAGACAAACACACTGCCCTGTCCCTGCTTTTGTGGACCATACGTGTAGAATGGGGGAGTTGAAACGCGGACACGCATCTTAGAGAAATACGTGATATGTCAGTGGAAAGCGCTCGGAGAAAATGCAGCTGGTGCGGCCGGGGTTTGGGGGAGCTGTGGGGTGAGGGCAGCTAAAAGGCCTGGAGGTAGTGGTTGCTATGGGAAGCAAGGCTGCCAGGGGAATCCTCATCCCCTTGGGTCCTCCCTGTCAGGGAGACCCTCTGCCGCTGTGTCAACTGCACTTTCATTACCAGGAAGGGGTAGTCTGTGAGCACTTCCAGGCAAATAACTTGCAAAGCTGGCGGTGGTGGATGTTGTGCAATCGGGCTCGCTGGCTGAGTCCCAGGCCACCGATCTGAAGGGCCCGCGACTGTGCACTCGTTCCCGTGCCATCCAAAAATATTTCGTGACCTTGCTGGTTGGCAGTTTTTAAAATGTTATTTTAAATCTCCAAAAAAGGGAAACATCAAAGTGCAGGCTGTCCACGGCCACCCTTCTTGATACACACAAACAGCTGCACAATACAATCACCCATTGTGGTGCCCTGTGCCAGCCGTTATAAATAGACCTGTGGCTCCACGTGAAATGCTCTGGAGGAAGGGTAAGTGCTCTCTTGATGAATGTGAGCTGCTGTTCCCATCGAAAGCCCTTCTCAGACATCAATATTATTTTATGTTTCACTGACTAAACTGAAAAAACAGCAACTGTGTTTTCTGCAGAAGCTCAGCGCAGTTTAACTATTTCCAGCCCTCTAATCCAAATGTGTGCTGTCTCTACCCTAAATCACAGAGAGATCTTGTGCTCATTTAGTAACGGTGGCCAGCTGGGCCACTTCACTGCATTTTAAAGTTTCACGTGACCCAATTCTACATGAGAGGTTTACATATCACTGTGCTGTGCGTGTGGTATGATTCATGGCTGGAAATGCATGCCTATTAAATATCGTGTTCATTCCCACATTTTAACCCCTATTCCAGGAAGTTTTTTTATTGTGGTTTATTTGTAACATGTCAGAACGTCTAAAACTGTGCCATTCATATAGTAGGCTGTCAGTAATTTAGAAGTCAGTTTGTCTCTTAAGGAAAAAAAAATCCAACGTGCACCTCTGACAGTCTCTACTCTTCCCAGGGCAGGTTAAGAGCCTCTCAGTGTCATAAAGAAACGATGCTTATGTGGTATGTGGTGTAAGATGCTGTGTCATATTCACTTAGCTGAGATACGAATATGTTAAAGTGATTTACCTTAATTAAGTTAACATGTTAAGTGAGGTTTTCGTATTGTTGACAAAGCCATTTTACATATTTTTTGAGGAGTATATTCATTCCCCAGGGCTGCTGTAATAAAGTACCACACACTGGGTGGCTTCAAACAACAGGAATTTATTTTCTCATAGTTCTGGAGGGCAGAAGTCCAAAATCAAGGTGTGGCCAGGGTTGGTTCCTTCTGGAGACTCAGGAGAACCCGTCCCAGGTCTCTCTCCCAGCTTCTGGGGCTGCTGGCCATCCTGGGTGTTCCACACTTGTAGATGCAGCGTTTTAATCTTGCCTCCATCTTAATATGGCTTTCTCTGTGTCTCCGCGTGTCCTCTTCTGTCTCTTTTAAGGACACTCATTGGAGTTAGGGCCCACCCTAATCCAGTGTGATTTCATCTTGAACCTTAACTACTCACACCTGCAAACACCCTATTTCCAAATAAGGCCACATTCCGAGGCTCTGGTGGACATGAATCTGGGGGGGACACTGTTCGGCCCACATAAGGAGCTTGTATTCAACACATATTGGCTGAGCACCCAATGTTTGAGCATTTATAAGAGCCTAAATGTGGTGTGGGTGTGGGGTTCAGAGATAAACAACATGGCCTTTCCCTTAGGAGTTTGTGGTGTCCTGGTCTCTACTCTTGGCATAGATGATCAAATGCCACTTAGCACTTGGGGTAAAAGAGGCACTACTGACACGCCTTTCAGTCCAGTCGGCTGGCCCAAGTGGGTTGTCTTAAGAGCTGCGCCCAGTGGGTGTGACCAGAACTGTGTGGTTGGGGTGTCTGGGGTTCCTACCAATCCTGTGCCAACCCTTCACCAGATTCCCTAAATGTTAATGTTCTGTGACATTCGTCTCTCTCTACACACCACACACATGTTCCTTCTTCTCTCACCCATTTGGGAACAGATTGTAGCAGTGTCCCTAAATACCTCCCTGTGTATTTCTTAAAAACAAGGACACATTCCTGTGTAGTCACCGAACACCCACCCAAGTCATGAAGTGAACGCTGTTACCGTACACCTCCCAATCCATAGACCCCCTTCACATTTTGCTGCTTGTCCCAATGATGTCCTTTATAGGCACAGGAGTCAACCGAAGCTCACAGGTTGCATTGCTTGTCGTGGCTCTTTGGTCACCTTCAGTCTGGAACAGTTCCTTGTCTTTGTGTTCCATGACCTTGACATTTTTGAAGAGAACAGGCCTGTTACTTTTGTAGAATGTCTCTCAGTTTGGGCTTGTCTGGCAGGACTGCAGAATTGGGGCTGCATCCTCCTAGGTGTTTTGTAATAGGAGAGCACACAATTTTGATTTGTCCCATTTCCAGAGATGTTAGTTAGCGGTTATCATTAGTTGAGAAGGTGTCTGCCAGGTTTCTTCACTGTAAAATTAATTAATTAACCTTTTGTAGTTATTAAATAACTATTTGATGGGAAATATTTTGAGGCTATGTAAGGCTACGAGGCTGTTTTTCATTAAACTTTTACCCGCGAGTTTTAGCATCCTTTGATGTGTCTTACCTGAATCAATTAGTGTGATGGTTACCAAAGGGCAGTTTTCTAGTCACATCATTTATTTTGCATTTATTGGTTGGTGTCCCACTGTAAGGTAGAGCTTTCTTTCTTCTTTGCTCCCTCCCTTCCCAGCACCAGACTTACAGATCTTACTTTATTCATTGGGTTATAATCCATTACTGTCATTGTCTACTCTGATGCTGAGATTGTCCCAGATTTGGCCAGTGGGAGCCATCGTGTACTTTTTTTTTTTTTTTTTTTTTTTTTTTTTTGCGGTACGCGGGCCTCTCACCGTTTGTGGCCTCTCCCATCGTGGAGCACAGGCTCTGGACGCGCAGGCTCAGTGGCCATGGCTCACGGGCCTAGCCGCTGCACGGCATGTGGGATCTTCCCGGACCGGGGCACGAACCCGTGTCCTCTGCATCGGCAGGCGGACTCTCAACCACTGCGCCACCAGGGAAGCCCCCATCGTGTACTTTTGACGTGTCTATATCATCCTTACTTTTTTGGCACAGTACATTCAGGCTTATCTTTTGTTTTTAATGTACCTATTTTTTTATTTTTTGGCTGCACCGTGTGGCATGTGGGATCTTAGTTCCCTGACCAGGGATCAAACACATGCCCCCTGCAGTGGAAGCACGGGGTCCCAACCAGTGGACCGCCAGGGAAGTCCCCATTCATGCTTATCTTGATCTTTCTTTTCCCCAGCCTTGGAGTCAGTCATTTCTCCAATAAGGGGGCTACTCTTTGTTGCTGTGCGTGGGCTTCTCGTTGTAGGGGCATCTCTTGTTGCAGAGCACGGGCTCTAGACACGCGGGCTTCAGTAGTTGTGGTGCATGGGCTCAGTAGTTGTGGCTCTCTGGCTCTAGAGCGCAGGTTCAGTAGTTGTGGCGCACGGGCTTAGTTGCTCCGCGGCATGTGGGATCTTCCTGGACCAGGGCTCGAACCTGTGTCCCCTGCATTGGCAGGCGGATTCTTAACCACTGTGCCACCAGGGAAACCCGAGGATAGTTTCTAGAAAGCAAGTTCTGAGTGCTCTGTATGTCCATGGCTACTGGGACATTATGGCAACTAAGCCTTTTCAATGGATGTAGTTAGGAAACTCACGTGTGTGTATACTCTCCTCCACACATGCGTACAGTATTTAGATATATGCATGTGTGCACATGTACACTTATAGTTCGCTATCTAACAAGGTAGCTGTAAAAAGCATGATGTGTCCAATTACAGTTCAGATCACATGGTTCATTTTCGCTTTGCCCCTTCCCCTGGTCCTACCTCTCCTCTCCCATCATCTGTGATACATTTATTTGATCATTACTCTCGTATGTAACTGGTCTTTCCATGGATGCATCATCTAGGCCTTGGCACTAACTCCCCAGCCCAAGGGTGTCCCCTTCCCCTACCTGTGCCTCCAGTGCTGGGCAGACTCCCCCAGCCTGTGCCAGCAAGCAATACATGTACTTTAAAGTCTAACTTTTGCTTCAAAAAGGCATTCCGTTAGTCTAGGGATGTTGTTTATAGTGGTGGCCTGAACAGAAAAACATATCCAACATAAGCTCAGAAAAAGGTCTTCTTTATCAGTATTTATGTCTCAGTGGAGCCCAAAGATGTTGACACTTGGAAGAATCAGCTGACACTGTTGGTGAGGGGCCCGTGGAAGTGTCAGCTCCTTGGCAGAGCTGGATTGAAGTGTGGGCCGGGTTTACTGGCATGTCAGAGGAAAATTCTGTCTGTACTCAGTTTAAGCTCAGAAGAGGCTTAGAGAGTTACTGCAGAGATTCCAGTGACTGTTTTTGAGGATAATCTGGCAGAAAGTGTTCAGTGTTTTGTTAGCCGATATCTTTGAGCTTGGCTTGGGTCTGATGAGGTCAAGAACGTCTGTTGGGGGTGGTGTTCAGCACCAGCGGGGTGCCTGGGCCTGGCTGGGTAGCCAGCTAGGTGCTTGCCTTTCCAAGTTGTGCCCTTATGGCAGGGAAAGCCCGGAGCTGTATTTCCCTGGTCCTTTGCTGTAGCTCCAGGTTAGGTTCTTCTCAGCTGTGGGAGGTGGGGGAGAAGTTGCTGGGTCGTCTGTGGTGTTCAAAGCAGACGGGTGGCAGGTGGCACACCAGCAGCGGCTCTTCTGGAAGCTCCTGTCTGTAACGCCTTGTGGTGAGTGCTGCGTTCTCCCGACCTTTGCTCCCGGGGCCCCCTGCTTCCGTGTATATAAAATCTTTCTGTTCTGGGATTACTATTTCCTTATTGGAGTCATAACCGATATAGGACCCTTGGTCATTTCAAGTCCTGATGGCCCCAGGGAGTTTCTGGTCACTTGCTTGGGCTCTGAGTCATGGTCTGGAGACCAGGGGTTTCAGTTGATGGGGACGTTATTGGGTTTTATCCAGTGAGTGACCAGGGGCCTTGCCCAGGTGCCTCCTTGAGAGCCCCAGGGTTATGAGTGATCTGGGGGCTGGAGCGGCCCTGCTGGAGGGTCAGTGGAAACACTCGGTAATGGTAGGAAACCAGCATTACCGAACATTTGCTCCGTGTTGGACACTGAGTCACTCTCTGAGGAAGAGAGAGTGGTGAATAACAGCACACGTTCCTAACTTCAAGGAATTTCTAGTTTATCTCTAAAGGGCAGAAATGGACCCTAGGAAGGCAGGGAGCAGGCCATGGCCGTGACTCTGCTCCTCGTCGTTCCCGTTTTGGTCTTCCTCTGGAGGTGGGGCGAGGTGCCAGCCTGAGCCGTTCTAGAGGGTGTGCTGGCGTTTCTTTCACCTCCTTTTCAAATCACAGAATTGTAGTGTTGTGTTATTCTTAGGTAGGTTTTAATGGATCTATTTTCATAATAAACTCCATCTTGACATTGTACCGTGGTTTGTTGAACAAAGAGAAGTTATATAAACTACAGAAGGGCGAGAATGTGACAGAGGGATGAACCGCTGTGTTTCCCAGTTAAGTGTGTGTAACTAATTGAGGATGGTTTTTCAGTGTCCAGCAAAGAAGTAATTGAAATTTGAACAATATGTCGTCACTTTCCTTTAACAGAGACTTCATTCTCATGTTATTAGTGTTATCTCCTTTTAAAATGGCAGTGCAAATACAACTTTAAAGGCGTATTTATGATTAATTAAATCTCTTTTATGTCTGCCTGACAATTTCTGATGGTCAAATGTTTCCTTTTCCCTGAAAAATGACAGGGAATAGAAACCAATGAAAACATCTCTGCTTGGCGCCCTTCCCAGCCTCAGACCTGTTTCCATCCAGGATGAGCACTGTGGAGAACTGGGTCCTCCCGTGGGGCTGAGGGGAGGATGGCATTACAAGTCCAGGTGGATCAGGGTGGGGCCTGGGGAGAACAGAAGTGCGGCTTGAGAGCCGCTGCCACCAAGAGGCCTCCTTGCTGCCTGGTGAGAGGTCCAGGGGTAAGTTAGGGGAGATCTGCAATTTAAACAATGGCGAACACTTGAGGGGATGCGAGTTCATTCCAAAACAAAGGTCAGTTTCTCTTGTATTCTCAGAATACACTCTGCGGTTTTCAGACGCTATCTGCAAAGTCTGTGGGTAGCCTTGGACCCATCTCCCACCCGACTGTTCAGGAAAAAGGCTGTCTGCCAGTCCTGGAACCTGCATGTGTGCAGTGTTGGAAGCAAAGAATTAAAGACGTCCAAAATGCTATTTATGTTTGAAGAAGTGTGTGTTGGAGGGGGTAGGACTGTGGTCACCTGGCTGCTCTTGCAGGGAAACGCTTCAACCCAAAGCAGCTTCTCAGTTTCCCGCAGGCAAAGCTTTAAACACTGTCACTGTAGACACCCATGTCATGTCACTTTCTATCCTGAATGAACACCAGTATGTGTCTCAGCGTCCACACGGAAGTGAGTTGGTTGCAAAGGAAGCCTCTTTATCAATCTAGTTCTTCCCCCCCAGCCCCGCCAAAAAAAAAAAAAAACCAACAAGATTTTTTTACATAGTGACTTTGTAACAGATATATAAATTCCCTGGTTGTTAACTGGAGAGAAATATTACCTTGATAAGGGAGACTAGTAAAGAGTTTTGGTTTAAGATTATCGACGTTGACAGCGTGCGTAGAATTTTTAGAGCCTCGTATTTGAGAGGTACGTGTTCTAGATTTAAATGAAAGGGCATTAGAACAGTTAACTTCAACCCTTTCCCATGAAGTATACACATTTAACGTGGCTTTGGCAGTAACCACTAGCCTACTGATGTAGAATTGATTCCTCCTGGATGAGTGGAAACATTGTTGGTTTCTTCATTTATATCATTAGTGCTTAAAATACACATGCACTATGCACACATACAAGCAACAAAGTTGCCTGGCTGATACCATTTTGTCTTTATTTACAAAGCTAATATGAAAAATGTAGCTATGCTCACATATGAATCTGTGCAAAGTATGTCGATTAACATAAACGTGGGAAATATAGGAAAATGCTTGTGCTATGGTTCAGGCTAAGCCCTGCCACTGACTACTTAGGTGACCTTGTATAGTTACTTAAAGCTTAGCCTCAGTTTCATAATTCACATGAATTGCAAATTCATAAGGATTTTCAAAGCTACTCATTATCTGAGGTCTACTTACACGCATCAAGAAAATCGGGAAGCAAAATTGCTTGGCTCCTCCTTAATTAAAACAGAGCTCAAACTGATTATTCTTACCTAGGCTTTGATTTTTTTCTTAGTAACCATTTTATTTTGGTCCTCAGCTTCCCCTTAAATATCATCAAAGGATCTAAAAAATGGAACTGGGCTTTTCAATTCAGGGCTTTGTTCAGAGTCACTTATAATGATTTTGTAATCTGTATTTATGCCCTTAAATTAAGAAGATTATATTAATTTATACGAGTTTATTTTAACAGATGTTTATTGTGTGCTTGCTTCACGAACAATGCAAAGCCAGTGCAGTCTCAGAGAATTTATAGTCGGTTAAGGGAGCCAGGAGCCAATCACTGTGATGCTGGGGAGAAGAATGTTTGTCTGGGGAGAGAGGGATTGTTCTGGGAATGACAGAAGAAGGATGGAGAGTCCATCCGCCTGTCTGCAGGGCTGGAGTGGCCTCCGAGCGAGGTCCTGGAAAATTGGTAGGGTTTAGATGCAGGCTCCCAATCGAGAAACATTATTTAAAAGTATTAAGGCTTGGAAGTGATACTCTCATGCTGTTTCTCTTCAAATAGATCAGCCTTCTAAATTGGGATTTGTGAATATCCAGAGACAAAGCTGATTTCCAGGAAAAACAGCTGCATGCCTTGTGTTTCCAGGATTAAATGCAATACATTTGTGGATGTTGAGCTGTGCTGTCACTGGTGGCTAGATTGGCAACAGTTTGATTCCATAGGTTTATGATAGAGAAGTCCAAGTCTCTAAAATAGGCCTTACTGTTCAGGAGCCCTTGTTTAGATTTCCTTTGCCAGGCGTTGCTAAACATCTTAGACAAAAATGGCTCCATCAAATCGTAGAATTTTATTTATCTTATGAATCCTTTTTTTAAAGAATTAATAAAAGGCATTTTGTAGTTTAGATGATTCTAGTTAAGCTATCTTATTTTTTTAAAAGGGAGAAACTGAGTTCCATGGAACTTCGGTGCCCTGCCCCAAGTCACAAAGGTTTTTAGCACATTGTTAATGTGCTCCTTTTGTGATGAACAGAAGTTCTAAGCAAAGAATCAAAGACTACAAATTATTAGAAAATAAGGGAATCAGGTTTCTATTTTGTTCCATTGGTATGTGCCTTTTCTTGTAATGATGCTTTATGTCTGTATATAAGATTATAAAATAATCAGATAATAATGGGGGGTCATGTATTTTTTCCTTTTTCTTTCTCAAATGAATTCAGATAAATAAAAACAAAAAGAAACTTTAAACTCACAAATCATCAGCTTTTCTTTACACATCATTTTCTCTTTTTTTTTTTGGTACCAGCACAGCAGTAAAATGATAGAACATGAAGATGGAATTTCCTAGTACTTTATTTGTGATTTCAGAGTTATATGCTGTTTCAGTCAAGTGTTCCTTGAGTTTGGCAATAAATCTAAAAATTTAGAAAAGAGCATAGCTTTTTAGAAGGAAAAAATAAGATAGAAACACAGAGAATTATGAGTGGGGGCAGCTCCCTTCTTACTGAGAGTGAGCTTCTATCCAGCCTTGTCCTAGAACCCCCTGTTCCTCGGGAAGTGTTGTGACACTGCTGGTCTTTAATGCTCCGTATATGATTTTCCTCTCTGAGCTTTTATTTTTCTGTCTTATCATACGTGGTCTTTTCCATCCTGACGTTTTGGATGGATATTTACCTCCAACTTAAACCTGACCCCTGTTGTTAGGTACTGCCCCTGCCACTTCCGCACACCCATCTCTATTGGAGGCAGGATTATTTCACCTATCTCATCGGAACATCAAATGAGGGAATGGAAATGGAAAGTACTACACAAGCACAGTTATTAAAGACAATTCAATCAGCAGGTAAAAGGCTTGTTTTAATACTTTATTTAACCTGGAATCAATATCTTGCACTCAGTAGACACTCCTTAAAATGTTTGCTTAATTGAATGTCATTTTAAAGAGCAATTCCTTTTTTTTTCTTTTTAAGAGTTTTTTTGTTGTTGTTGTTGTGGATCGTTTTTAAAGTCTTTATTGAATTTGTTACAATACTGCTCCTGTTTTTTGTTTTTGGCCGCGAGGCACGTGGGATCTTGGCTCCCCGACCAACCAGGGATCAAACCTGCACCCCCTGCATTGGAAGGTGAAGTCTTAACCACTGGATGGCCAGGGATGTCCCAAATGAGCAATTTCTTTTTAAGGAAGGAAGAAACCAGGAATATGATAGTGCCCAGCAACTTCACCAAGTGTTTGTCTTCAAAGCTGAGTGAAAAAGAGTTCTGGAGAGTATCACTTTGTAACTTCCCTGCTCCTACAGAGGCCTTCTTGGTTAAGAAAGAATGAAAAAAGAAAGAGAAAACCTCAACAGCAAGACAACAAAAACCACCTTAGTTTGAGCTAATTGCACTGCTAAACCGAGATTCTTTTGGAGAGAGGGTGAGCATGGTTTTGGCTGTAAGAGGGATGGTTGCATTACATCAGGTGGAAGCCTGATTTTACCCTTGACTTCATTTGGAAGTTGATTATGGTTAAAAAGAGGTGTATGTATATATGTGGGTGCCAGGTTAACAGGGGTGGACTGTAGTGGATTCACATGTCAGCTTTGCTAAGTTAGATCTCTGTATGCAGCTTGGGCCACAAGGGACAGTTTGCACAAGATCTGGAAGGAAGAAGTGAAGTAGCAGCTGCATTCTTTTCACACTCAGAAATTCAGTGCAGGGGCATCGAGCTCACGGTCCTGACCCGCTGGCTTCCCTTGTTGGCAGGGACAACAGCTCCTCCAACACCCACGCATCTTTGGTTGGTCCTCCCATCTACATCCGTGATGAACAGCTTTTCTCTGTCTTCATCCAAGCTATCCACCAAATGATAATCTAACTTGCAAATAGGTCAGAATCAGGTACACAGCACCACGTACTGTCTAGGGTGGCAGACTGCAGATATCCTGGTATGAAAGTAGAGGAAGCGAACATTTCCTGAGTGTTTACTACATGCCAGGCATTTCCCATACATTATTTAATTCTCACAATAATCCTGCAAGCTCGTAACTTTTACTGCTCCAGTTTTACAAACGAGTAAACTGGGGCACAGGGAGTGTTAAGTAACATGTAGTTTTAAGGTGGTAAAATTAGTACCTAAAGCCAGACAGCCTGATGCTAGAAGCCATGTTCTCAGGTTCCAGAGGAGTGTGCACCTCTCCAGAGTCCGTTCTTCAGAGCCGTCATCTGTGATCGTTTCGGCCACGCTCTCTGGTTGTGGTTGTTGGGCCATTTCCCTTTGAACAGACCCTTGTATAATGCCTGTATGTGCCAGGCCTGGTTCTAAGCACATTGTGTGTATTTGATTGTGTAATCCTCAGAACAACCCTGTCAAGGAGGTGCTGTTTTCACGTTCTTTCAGATTAAGACGCTGAGGCACAAAGAGGTTAAGTCATTTGCTTAAGACTCCACAGGCTGCATGTAGAGGAACTGGGGTCTGAACCCAAGCAGCTTGGCGCTGGAGTCAGTGAGCTGAAATGGAACATACATACTGTTATCGTTTGTCAAGAATGACTTCGGTGAGAAGCTGTTGAGGGTTCCTCCGTCTTGTGCGTGGAGACGATTTGTCCTCAACATGGAATCTTGCAGATTTAGCTCTGCAGTAAATGAATGTACTGACCAACTCGTTTGGAATTAAATTCCAAGCAGCTGTAAACAATAAATATTTTGTTTCCAGTTATTTTTGTAGCAATATCAGGAGAAGAGAATTAAGGACCAAAATTTGTGGGAGTTTTAAATATTTTTTGCTAAGTTTTTATTTGTGATTTATGGGAAAATGACTTCCTGGGAGACAATTTTTTTTCATTAAAAAAACCCCACCATCTTGCAACACCTTTAATAAATCAGTCTTCAGTGTAAGTTAGGTGTGTTTTCGTAGCAACCAAATCATGAGAACATTTGGCAGCTAAGAGACAGTAATGCTGTTATGATTGTGTTGCCACGCTAGAAGCTGCCATGCCAGAAGCAGCTACACAGTGGGGCCTGCAAAGTGTGGTGGCAGAACCCGTGGCAGCCGGAGCTGAGTGGCTGAGCTGCTCTCTCTTCCTCCAGCTCGATTATAACTGCTTCTCTCACGCTGCACACATAGCTCTACCCTGCTCAATCTCTTTGTTCTTGTAAAAGCACAATTTTGTAAAAATCATGAAATGACACAGCTACAGAAAACTACATAAAATACACGTACGGTCTGATTAAAGTGTACACCCTTGTATCTGTTGACCAGGTTAAAAAAGAGAACATTGCCACTGCCCAGACACCCCATCCTGTCCCCTCCCTGCCAAAGATAACCGTGGTCTGGCCCTCACCGGGGGCTACTTCTTCTCTTCCTTGTGGTTTTCTTAACCAGTGTGCCTCCTTAAACACTTGGCTTAGGTTGTTTGGTTTTGCCAGATTTTTATTCGTTTTTGCTTTATTCCCAAATTTTTATTTTGAAAAATTTCAGACCTACAGAAAAGTCCAAAGAATAGTGTAATGAATACTAATATGCCCTTCCCCTGGATTCACCAATTGTTAATATTTTACCAAATTTGTTTTCTTTCTCTCTATATAAATGTATGTATATATTTATACACACACATACATATGTGTATGTCCTTTATATATGTGTGTATACATATACATGCCCTTTATATGTATATATATGTGCGTGTGTACATATGTGTATATATGTGTATGTGTGTATCTCCTCTTTTTTCTTTCCTGAGCCACTGAACATTTGAGAGTAAGTTGCAAGCATTATGGCCCTGCCCCCTTAAATTCCTTAGCATGTATCTCCTAAGGACGAGGACATTCTCCTGCATAGACAGAATTATTGCATCAAGAAATGTAACACAATACTCTTAGCAGATGTGTCGTTCATAGTCAGATGTCCCCAGTTGTCCTGTAGTATCTTTTAGAGCTTTTCTTACTTTCATCCAGGGTCTAGTCAGGGATCGGATTGTTCATTGCACATCCATGTAGTCTCCTTTGATCTAGAACTGTTCCCCAGCCTTTTTTGTCTCTAATGATATTGGCAGTTTTGAAGACTTCGGATGCCTGTTTTTTAAAACAAACTTCTGCGTTGATGTATATAATATGCATAAATAAAAATGCACGAATCGTAAGTGTACATTTGAAGAATTATCACAAAATGGACACAGCCAGCACCCAGACGAAATGGAGTGTTGCCAGCATTCCCGAACCCTCTTGTGCGCCCCTCAGCACTACTCACTCCCTCCTCCTGCAGGAACCGCATCCTGACTTCTGGCCCCATCAATTGTTTTTGCCAGTGTTTAGATGTCATATAAATGGAATCTGCAACATGTACTCGTTTGGGGCTGCTCCCGTCACTCAATATCATGCTTGTGAGATTCATCCCTGTTGCTTATGGTTGTAGTTTGTTCATTTTCACTGCTGAAAGGTGTTCTCTGTGTCTGTACTGCTGTCTCTCTCTCTGTCTTGTTGATGGACGTGTGGATGGTTCCCATCTTGGCTCCTACAGAATGACTGTGAACACATCTGTGCCGTATCCTGGTGACACTTGCATGCACTTCCGTGTGTAAACAACCATCCAGGAGTGGGAGTCTTGGGTCATAGAGTATGAGTATCTTCAACTTTAATAGACAGATAATACCAAACAGTTTGCAACTTTTCCTCCCACCAGCAGCTCCTCACTGCCCCGCGTCCTCAAGGGCGCTGTCAGTCTGTCTGATTTTAGCCACTCTGGTCGGTGTGTGGGGTTTCTGTTGGTAGCTTTAACTTGTGATTCTCTGATTTGGTTTGCGTTTCCCTGGTCGAGTGCCTTTTCTTACGTCAGCAGGCCATCTGGTTTTGTTCTTTTGTCAAGTGTCTGTCTGAGTTTCTTGCCCATTTTCCACTGAGTGGTCTGGTTTTGTTTGGTTTGGTTTTCTTATTGATTTTTAGGAGCTTTTTATATTCAGGCTACTGGCCCTTTGTCAGTTATAGTGAAGCAAATGCCTTTTCCCACTATGGTCTTGCCTTTTTACTATGAAATTGCCATTCTTAGAGATCAGAATGATTAAATATTGGCAATTTCATGTGGTTCAACCTAGTATGAATTTTATCAGTCTTTTTCTTTGTTAGGTTACTGCTTTTTGTGTCCTGTTTAGGAAACCTTCCTCAACCTCTGAGGTCATGAAATTATTCTTCTCTTTTGTTTCCTAAATACTTTATTGTTTAGCTTTTCAAATTTATGTCTATAATCCACATGGAGTTAATTTTTTGTGTGTATTCTGTGAGGTAGGGGCCAAGTTTTCATGAGAAAACATGAATATCTAATTGAGCACAG
Source organism: Delphinapterus leucas (assembly GCF_059928025.1). Taxonomy (NCBI): domain Eukaryota; kingdom Metazoa; phylum Chordata; class Mammalia; order Artiodactyla; family Monodontidae; genus Delphinapterus; species Delphinapterus leucas. The sequence continues at coordinate 34,935,093 of NC_143143.1, forward strand.
TTTTGTCAAGGTGTAAGTTACACACCGCAAAAGTCACCTCTTAAAAGCGTACACTTGACTTATTTTTAGAAAATTTACAGCATTGCCTAAGCATCACCAAAAGTTGATTTTAGAGCATTTCTATCACCCCTCAGGCCCATCATGCTCATTTGCAGGCAGACCTGCTCCCAAACCCAGCACCGGGTATTCACTTTCTGTCTCTGGAGGTTTGCCTTTTCGAGACATTTCATATAGCTGGAATCATACACTATGTGATCTTTTGCATCTGGCTTCTTTCACTTAGTGTCCTCTCTTTGAGGTTCACCCATGTTGTAGCGTGGATCAGTATTCAGTTCCTTTTTCTTGCTGGGTCAAGTTCTTTTGGATGGATAGACCACAGTTTGTCCATTCACCTGCTGATGCACATGTGAATTATTTCCACATCTCGGCTGTAACAGATAAAGCTGCTCTGAACATCTGTGTACAGGTCTGAGTGTGGATAGATGTTTTCATTTCTCACGAGTAGAGACTTGGATTGGAATTGCAATGTTGTGTGGCAGTTCCTTTTTGTATAATTTTATTTTTCAAATTGTCATTTGTAAATTGATATTTTAATTTTTGTGTACAGTTCTGTGAATTTTAACACATGTATAGATTTTGTAGCCACCAGTACGACCAGGATATAGAACAGATTCACCTCCACCCCGCTCAAACCTTTTCCTTGTGTTGACCCTTTTTAGACCCCACCTCGTGCCCCTACCCTCTCCCTGGAAGCAACTAATCTCTTACCTACCCCTGTAGTTTGCCTTTGGGAGCATGTCACTAAAATGGAACCAAACAGTATATACACTTTTAAAACTGATTTCTTTCACTTAGTATAAGTTGTTGCATCTTAGTTGCTGTATATATCTGTGGTTCATTCCTTGTAATGCTGAACGGTATTCCATCCTGTGGATCTAACACTGTGTGTTTATCCATTCACCCACTGAAGGACGTTTTAGGTTGTTTCCAGGTTTTGGAAATTATGAATAGAATTGCTGTAAACATCGTATACAGCATTTTGTGTGAACATAGGTTTAATTTCTCTAGGGTAAATAGCCAGGATTGGAATTGCTGGGGCACATGGTCAGTGTATGTTTAGCTTTATAAGTAAGTGCTGCAGGTTCTTCCAGAGTGGTTGTACCATTTTGTGTTGCCACCAGCAACATATGAGTGTTCCCGTTGCTCCTCATCCTCATTAGCACTTGATATTATCAGTGTTTTCCATTTCAGTCATACTAATAGGTGTGTAGTGATATCTCATGGTTTTAATGTGCGTTTCCTAAGCAGCTAATGATGTTGAATATCTTTGCATGTGCGTATTTACCAGCCCAGGACTTTGGGGCTGGCTGTAAAGGAAGCAACAGATATCCAGTCTGAGCTGAGCACTGTTCTTGAAAAGGCCATCCTTTTCCCATGTTCCATAGTGTCGCTTTTGTCATAAATTGTGTCCATATGTGTGAGAGTCTATTTCTGAACACTTTGCCATTTCATCTATTTGTCTGTCCTTGTGTGGATACTCCACTGTCTTAACCGCTGTAGCTTTGTAAGACCTGTTGGATTCCTGTAAAACAAGCTTTCCCCTCGTTTTCCTTCAGGACATGTTGTAGAAATGGAATCATACAATACATGGTCTTTCGTGATTGTCTTCTTTCATTTAGCATGAGATTCAAGATTCACCCATGGTGTAGCATGGATCAAAACTCCATATGTTTTTATGGCTGAATAATATTTTGTTGTATGTATAGACCATCAATCGATGGACCTTTGGGTTATCTCCACTTTGGGGCTGTTATAAATAATGCTGCTATGATATTAGTATACAAGTTTTTTTGTGGACATGTGTTTTCATTTCTCTTGGGCATTTACCTAGGGGTAGAATCACTGGGAACTCATATGGTAATTCGAACATCATATGGTAATTCTATGTTTAGCATTTTGAAGAATTGCTGGAGTGTTCAGGTGCCTCATTTTACTTTCCCACCAGCAGTATATAAAGATTGCAGTTTTTCTTCATCCCTGCCAACACTTGCTATTGTCTTTTTTATTTTTTTAAGCTTTAAAAAAAATTAATTTATTTTATTTAATTTATTTTTGGCTGTGGTGGGTCTTCGTTGATGTGCGCAGGCTTTCTCTAGTTGCAGCGAGTGGGGGCTACTCTTTGTTGTGGTGTGCAGGCTTCTCATTGTGGTGGCTTCTCTTGTTGCAGAGCATGGGCTCTAGGCGGGTGGGCTTCAGTAGTTGTGGCTCGTGGCTCTAGAGCACAGGCTCAGTAGTTGTGGTGCATGGGCTTAGTTGCTCCACAGCATGTGGGATCTTCCCAGACCAGGGCTCGAACCCGTGTCCCCCTGCATTGGCAGGTGGATTCTTAACCACTGTGCCACCCGGGAAGCCCTGTCTGTCTTTTTAATTATAGCCATCCTAATGGGTGTGACGTGATATCTCATTGTGTTTTTGATTTGCATATCCCTGATGGCCAATGATGCTGAATATCTTTTCACATGCTTTATTGGTCATTTGTATGTCTTCTTCGGAGAAATGTCTATTCAGACCTTTTTGCCTTTAAAAAAATAAAATTGGGTTGTTTGTTGTTTCACTGTTCATGGTGCGAGTTCTTCACGCACTTCTCCTCCAGGCGTCCACAGCACATCACACTACTCCACTCTCCCGTTTCCTCTCGCTCTGCCTTCAAAACAGTCTTCACTTTGTGAGTTGATTAATTAGCACATCAACTCATCTGTTCATTCATTTATTTATATATTTATTCAACAGATACTTAAGTGCCTCACTTGTGCCTTTGCTCTTTCATTGCCTTGGAGTGCTGTTCTGGAAGAGCCAGCTCCCACTGCCATTTGTCTGGCTGGTAGCACTGTCACCTTGATGACTCTAGATATTCTCCCTCAAGAGCATCTATCCCAGCCTGAACCCCACATCCCGACGTGACATCCTCTCAGCCACAGCCAGACATCAAGAGTCCTACTGTCCTGCCTCTGCTCCCGCCAGACCAAATACACTCCCTTCCCTGAAAGCCTACAAATGGTTATGTCTAGTTTTTTTCTTCTTTCTTTTACAGAAGAAGTTTGCCTCCTTCTGATAATGCCCAATCCCTTCACTTGAGTTATGGGCTCTATCTTCTCTCCCTTTTTCAGCAATGTTGCCCCTTTAGCTGCCTTCCTTTTCCTGCACCTCAGTCCACAATGTTCTCTAGCACCTCCGCCCTGCACAGATTCCCCCAGGATGCCACATCACCCCATTTCTTTGCCACACTTCATGACCAGACTTCTCCGAAGGATTGACACGTGCTTTCTCCACTCTCCACTCAACCCACCCAGTCTGGCCACTCAGGTGCATCCCTACTTGGCATGGCACTGCCAGTCTCCATGCTACCAAACCCAGGATCACTTCTCAGCAGCATTCAGCACAGTGGCCCATTCCTTCTTCTTGAGACACTCTCCTCTCTTGGCTTCCTCAGAATCCTGTTTGCCTGACTATCTTCCTTGGACTTCTTTGCTGGGTCCCTCTCCCCCACCATCTCGTGACATCAGAGGTCCTCAGGCTTACTTCCTGGCCCCTCCTCTCTCGTCATCCTCTCCATGGGTGTAGTAGCGACATCCCTTCTCTAGTCTGAATCTCCCCTCTGATTGGGACAGTGTGGCTGCCTCTTGGATGTCTTCATTTGGGAATTTCACAGGCATCTTACAACTAAAGAGTCCAAAACTGAGCTTCTAATCTTGCCCCCCAAACCTTTACCTGCCCTGGTCCTTCTCAGCCAGGGAGTAAGGCAGAACCTGTGGAGTCCGCTTTGTTCCCCTTCCTCACCCGCACGTCCAGCCTGTTGGCTTGTCTGGACGTTGTTCAGTTCTGCCTGGACGTTGTATCGGGAATCTGCTTGCTTCTACCCTGCAGTCATCCTAAGCCAGGCTGCTCTTACCCTTTGCCTGGGTCACAGCAACAACCTCAGGACAAGTCCCGCTGCTGCTCTCGACAGCTCCCAGCCATCCACTACCCCCAGCCAGTCAGGATCTGGGTATGATCTTGGAAGAGAAATCAGACCAAAAATTTGTGACACTTGAATAAAGTCCATAGTCTAATTAACAATATTGTACCAACGTTAACTTCCTTTTCTTGATTATTGTTCTATGTTTGACGTAGCATAAGACAACAGTAACATCAGGACAAGTGGGGTGAGGTATAGAAGGGAACTCCTTTGTACTTTATTTGTAACTTTTCTGTATGTCTAAAATTACTTCAAATTAAAAAGTTTTTAAAAACATTAAAGTGGAAAAAAAGAGAGAAAATTGGATTGTGTGCTCCCATGCTTAAAACTCCGCTGAGGCCTTCCAGGGGCCCAGCGCCAACTCAGGCTGCTCCCGACGGCTGCAGCCCTGCCTGCCGCTCCAGCCTCATCCGGGCCACCCTCCTCCCCCACTTTGCTTCAGCGAGGTGCAGTTTATTGTTTACTCTCCTACTTCTAGTTCCTTGGGGTCAGGGACAATTAACTGTCACGCTCACAGTTTTGTCATTAGCTTTCACCTGGCATATAGCAGGTGCTCAGATAGAATCAGTAGATGAGTAACTTTTTGTTCCTATTGTGTAAAAAGGAAAGTTTACTATATAGCTCGAGAAGGTACAGTACTTTCAATACTTTGTTCTGCAAATGGACCGCTGCTGTAGGGGTGTGGTCAGCTCTGGCAGCGTTTGAATGCCCTGTCTGCTAGGCCTTCAGCCGGGTGCTGTCAGTACTCAGATGAGTAAGACAGAGGCAATGTACGGTACTAAGAGCATTTATAATGGACCTAGCCTCATTCTTGGCAGATTTCAGGAGCTCACTATTTGCTGAAAGAATGAATAGGATATGTTCCGAAATCATTTCCTTTTAAAATTGCTGCGGATACACACACACTCACATGTTACGTATACAATTTTGTAATAGGTGCACATACAGCACTGTGGAATTTTCAGTCTTTTTATTTATTTTTTTATTCATTTATTTCTTTCTTTCTTTATTTTTTTTTGGCTGTGTTGGGTCTTTGTTGCTGCGCGTGGACTTTCTCTAGTTGTGGGGAGTGGGGGCTACTCTTCATTGTGGTGTGTGGGCTTCTTTTGTTGCGGAGCATGGGCTCTAGGCACCTGGGCTTCAGTAGTTGTGGCTTGTGGGCTCTAGAGCACAGGCTGAGTAGTTGTGGCACATGGGCTTAGTTGCTCCACGGCATGTGGGATCTTCCTGGACCAGGGATTGAACCCGTGTCCCCTGTGTTGGCAGGCAGATTCTTAACCACTGTGCCACCAAGGAAGTCCCTTCAGTCTTTTAAATATCGTTGCAGCTGGTTCTCTCTTGGCAGGGGGAGGTGTGGGAAGAGAACTATGGAACTTCTGGCTGCTTGTAGGGCAAGAGGCCCTGCCGTGGCCCAGCACCCACTTTCCCAAGCTCCCCCTGCTGTGTCCTAAGGCAGCTTGATGCAAGGCCACGCAGCAGGAGATTGGTAGAGGTGTTTTTGGTGGTTTCAGTGATGAAGGGTTATGTATGGTCCATGAATTTAATTTTATTCAGGAGGGTAAAGAGGACATTGCAAATGAAGTATGCAATAAAAATGGGATAACACGGGGCCATTGGGTCTGATCAGGTTGAGAACCCATGGTTCACCATCTGGTCTCCAGAAGGTGTCATTATGGGTCCTCAAGGAATTTAAAGTATTTCAGAGAATCCAGCGGGAATGCCATGTTTCATGATGGTCCCAGATGAGGCACAGCTTTACGCTGGGACCTGCCCTCGGCGTGGAGGCCCGCTTCTGTGGTGCCTGGCAGAAACTGTGCCTGGATGTTGGTGACACAGGAGTTTCTGGGCTGTGACCGGGGACCAGATGTTTTCACTGCATTCGAGTCAGGAAGGCACAATATGCAGATCAGTCAGCTGCAGGGGTGAATTCCTTGACCACTGTGAGCAGCTCATGGGAGCAGGGGGCAGGGGTGTGGTCCCCAGGGCTCCCTCCTCTCTCTCATCCTGGGTGATGTCACAGCACCCCAAGGCCCTTGATCATGCAGACACTGGTGGACATTCAGACAGCAGGTGGCAGGGCGGAGGGGACCCGGGAGGAACAGAAAGAGAGGGGAGGTTGGCCGAGGGGACCAGTCAGTTTATCTGCTTCACATATTTGCCTGGGGCTGGGCCTCAGCAGAAAGGCCGGTACAGTGATACCGCTCGTAAGACGCCTTCTCCTGCTGCCTTCTCTGGCCTGGCCTCGGTGGTTTGTGCCAAATCCATTAGCATCATGGCCATGTGCCTAGTTCAACATTCAGGCCGGTGGAGACAGAGAACCCCCACGAAATGGTAATTTGTTCAGTGGTGTGTTTTACTACATGTGTTGCTTTTAATGGGTGTGAAAGATCAGAGAGCTCAGTGTTCATTTTACAGACTGCTTTTAGGAATCATGCAGTACAATTTAAAGTGTATAAAAAGTGGAAAATACAGCATATCTTAAAACTATTGATATTAAAAACATTTTTAGGAATAATACATGTCAAACAAGGTTGAACTATATACAGATGGGCTCTGAATTAGGTTTTTGAATCAAATTTTCAAACCATTTTAAGTTTTTATTGGAAAACGTTCAATCTTTCCAAGCTCTCCTGTTTTCTTTTTTCTTTTTTAAAATAAATTTAATTAATTAATTAATTAATTTATTTATGGGTGCGTTGCGCGCAGGCTTTCTCTAGTTGCAGTGAGCGGGAGCTACTCTTCGTTGCAGTGCATGGGCTTCTCATTGTGGTGGCTTCTCTTGTTGTGGAGCATGGGCTCTAGGCACCGTGGGCTTCAGTAGTTGTGGCACGTGGGGTCAGTAGTTGTGGCATGCGGGGTCAGTAGTTGTGGCCCGCGGGCTCTGGAGCGCAGGCTCAGTAGTTGCAGCCCATGGGCGTAGTTGCTCTGTGGCATATGGGATCTTCCTGGACCAGGGCTCGAATCCATGACCCCTGCATTGGCAGGCAGATTCTTAACTACTGCGCCACCAGGGGAGTCCTCTCCTGTTTTCTTATTCTTAGAGATTGTCTACCATTTTGTTTGCTAGAGTATCTATTTCTACCCTGTTTTCCAATTGGCTACTCGTACTCTTAGGGTACAGGGTAATTTGTCCCTCATGTTTGCTACTAAATGTCATCTATAATAAATAGAAGTTCATGCTTATTGGTTTCACATTTAGTTTTCCTCTTTACTCCACTCATTCTTTTTTTAATGGTTCTTATACCTCTTCTCTAGTTAGTAAAGATAAGAAGGAGCTTTCTGTTGCCAGTTCATTCCTGTTTCCCAATAAGGAAGGATCTGGATCTTCACTGTTCAGTGTGGTAGCAGTGAGCCACATGTAGCTATTTAAAATTTGTTATAATGAGAAAACATTAGAAATTTAGCTCTGGGCTTCCCTGGTGGCGCAGTAGTTAAGAATCCGTGTGCCAATGCAGGGGACACGGGTTTGAGCCCTGGTCCAGGAAGATCCCACATGCCGTGGGGCAACCCATGCGCTACAACTACTGAGCCCGTGCTGTAGAGCTCATGCTCCACAACAAGAGAAGCCACCACAATGAGAAGCCCATGCACCATAACAAAGAGTAGCCCCCACTCGCTGCAACTAGAAAGCCCGTGCACAGCAACAGAGACCCAATGCAGCCAAAAATAAATAAATTAAAAATAATAGTTTAATAATATTAAAAAAAAAAAAAAAAAAGAGTCCACCTACCAATGCAGGGGACATGGGTCCAAGCCCTGGTCCGGGAAGATCCCACATGCCGTGGAGCAACTAAGCTCATGCGCCACAACTACTGAGCCCGCGCTCTAGAGCCTGCGCACTGCAACCACTGAGCCCACGTGCTGCAACTACTGAAGCCTGCGGGCCTAGAGCCCGTGCTCCACAACAAGAGAAGGCACCGCAATGAGAAACCCACGCACTGCAACGAAGAGTAGTCCCTGCTCACTGCAACTTGAGAAAGCCCGTGTGCAGGAATGAAGACCCAAAGCAGCCAAAAATAAATAAATTAAATTAAATTAAATTTTTAAAAAATAGAAAAGAAATTTAGTTCTTCACTTGTATGAGCCACATTTCAAGTGCTTGGTGGCCGCTGAACTGACAGCCATAGGACATTTCTGTCATCAAAGACAGTTCTCTTGGACAGCCCTGGGCCACATTCTTTACACCCCCCCAATAGTCCACTTCCTGTATTATCTCATTAACCCCCCGAAAGCCTCTTCAGCTTTCTGGAACCGTCTGGAACCTTGTCCTCCAATTCCTCCCAGCCCAGCTGTGTATGGCTGTAAAGTCAGGTGGAGCCATACTGCTGAGCCTTTGACGTGATTGGGTTGAGTCAGCCTGGTCGGGAGTTCTTCCCTGGGACCCTCTATCCATTTCTTCATTTGGGAAAGTGGCAGGCATATGGCCTAACTACAGCAGTCCCGAGGGTCTTTTTAACCTGGGTAATGGAATTGTCACCTCTCAGTATCATTAACTCACAATTTGAGGAGCTCTGTATTCCTCTCATCTCCCTATTTCGTTTTTTCCACTTCAGTGTGATCTTTGTGGTGCCTGACCTGACATCTTCACTGAGTTTGATTTCTTTGACTATTTTCCAGCAACTTTTCTTCCATCCTTGAGCTCCTCTCCTGATTTTTTTTTTTTTACTAGTCTTCACAAGTTCCATTTCATTCTTAAATGTATATTTATGATGTATTCTTTGAATCGGTGGTATTTTTGCGTTTAGCATGTCTTTACCCTATTGATTTATCATATTTCTTTCTTTCTTTTTTTCTTTCTTTCTTATTTTTAACAGAACACAGAGTTTATCACTGGTGTTAACATAATACTTGGAGGTTTTCTGTTTTGAATCATGGTGTATTTATTCAGTGGGACGTTTCATAGTGTTGAAAATAAATGAATGTGGATCACATGTATCAGTATGGATGATTATCAAACATATTGCTGGACCAAAAAGAGCAACTTTCAAAAGAATACTTGTAAAATGATGTCATTTATGTAAAGGTTAAAAAAAAAACACATATTAATGCTGTGTATTGTTTAGCATTACATACGTATGTAGTGAAAACTTAAAGAAACACGTGGGGAGGAGCCTGTGGCCGTGGCGTTCTGGATAGTTCTGTGCTCTGTGCGGGAGGAGGGGTGTGGTGGGGAAGGCCTGCAGGGAACCTGGATGGTACAGGCGACCATCTGTTCCTTAGACTGGAGGGACTCCGAGTCTTGAGCTTACTTTTCCTTACATGTTTCTATGTCTAAAATATTTTGTAAAAAAAAAAATAATAATAAAATAAAATAAAATATTTTGTAATAAGTTTAAAACTTTATGCCTATTTTAAACATAAATAAGAAGATTCAATATAGAAAGTGAATTTCCATAATCCTGTTGCCCTGTTAATATTTTGGTGTATTTCTGTAAAATTTTTCAGTTTTATTGAGTTATAATTGACAAATAAAATTGTAAGATATTTAAAGTGTAGATTGTGATTTGATATATGTATACATTGTGAAAGGATTCCCTCATCTAGTTAATTAACACATTCATCATCTCACGTATTTATCTTTTTTTATTTTCTGGTGGAAACATCTAAGTTCTATTCACTTAGTAGATTTCAGTTATATAATACAGTGTTATCAACTGTTGTTACCACATTTTACATTAGCTCCTCAAGCTGTATTTCTGTGTTTTTAACGTGGCCTAGTGTTATTCAGAATAACACTTTGTTTTTTTCTTGTTTCTTTCCCTGTGATACTAGGTGCGCTTCATGCCTCCTTCTCTCCAAGTACTCAGCTATGTGCTTTGGGGCCAGCACCTCTACGGGGCAGGGACCTGCTTGCTGGAGTGTCTGCCCCTCCTTCCTGGGGAGTCTGAATCCCTGGCCTTCTGCCCGCATCTGCCTCTCCTTTAGGGTCTTCCTCACTCTCTGCCTTTAGACGGGGGACTCCTCAAGACTCATCCACCCCCTTCTTGCGAATGAGGGGCCGTTGACTGCAGACCCAGGTCACATTTTTATATGTCACATCTCTGCATGTCGATGTGCCCCCTGGACCGCCCCTCGACCTCTTCTCATATGTGGGCACTCACTACTCACTGCCTTGGTTTCACTTTCAGTTTTGCTTCTGCGAGAGTCTACAACATAGCTGTGATTTTCTTGAGGCATGAATTACAGTGTGAGGCTATAGAGGGAGAGGGGACCACGCGGCCGGTGACCCCGAGTGAAGGGATGGGCCCTCGACTTCTTGTTTGATGCCCAGCAACACTTTTCAGGTTCTTAAGAACATACCACACAAACACAGCTTTGATTCTCCTGAAAAAGGTCTAAGAAAGAAAGACTCCCTCCAATGCTGAAATGAAATTAGAGAAACGAGATATCTAAGAAGATATTGCTTCTTGGTCAGAAAGGAGAGGTTTGGGTTTCCCAGTTCTATGGCTCGAGCAAGTCTGCCTATGGGAACAAGAAAATGCAGTTTGGGAAATTGTTTCTGGCAGTGTTCCAGCCAGTATGCAAAGCACTCATCAAAAGAGAGAAAACTTTGATGTGACCTGAAAACTGGTTGACTTGAAAGTGAGGAAATTTGCAGCAAGCGTGTGACTGTGCTGGAAACGTGATTTGGGAGCCAGCCAGAGTCTGGATAAACATTTCCGCGAAGGAACAGGTGGTAAAGGCGCGGTTATTCCCAGGAAAGGCTAGTCAGGAATGGTAAGAGTTGTGGTTTTTGTTTTTGTTTTTGTTTTGCATAATATGAAGTTTCCAGGTGAGGTTGTCTATGTTGCCTTTCTTCCCATCTAAAGATGCTCCCAGGAAGTGTCGCTGGTGGTGGTGCCCCTGCCCTTTGCAGGTGAAAGTCCTGGTGGGTGAGAGGGGAGCAGCAGTACTGGGGCAGCTAGGAGAACCCCGCCTCTACTGTGTTGCAGCGAGGCTGCAGCCCTGGTGCTCTGGCAGCCTTGCCGTGCAGCGCGGTGAGCGCTTGTCATCTGGGGGGGAATCGCGTTGGTGATCTAGGAAGACAGCCTGGGTGTCGGGCCAGCTCTTCTGGACTAGCCTGCAGCAGTGAGTGTTGCTAATTTGATGATTCTTGGAGATATCTCCTGAAGGTCAAACTTTTGTTTTGTTTAATCTCTCCCAGACTTCTGAACTCATGCCATGTTGAATTTTTAGTTCTTCAAGGTTATTTAGCCTTATTTCTTATTTATATATTTTTCCATCCTAGCTCTGCTACATTATCTATTTCCAAGCCTTTATTTGAAACATTTTTCTTTTACCTGCTACTGCCCACTCCTTTACTTTGAATTCCCAAGGATAGTGTATTTCTTACTGTTCTTTTTTTTTATTTGTCCTCTGAATCTCAGGACTGTTACATCTTGATCTTTGCATAGTTTTGTTTTTTAAAAACAGCTTTATTGAGGTATAATTAACGTACTGTACAGTTCATGCTTCCAAAGTATGTAAGTCAGTGGTTTTTAGAGTATTCACAGTTGTGCAACCATCACCACAGTCTAATTTTAGAATATTTTCATCACTCCTTAAAGGAACCCTATACCATTAACAATTGCTCCCCATCCCTCAACCCCCAAACCTCTGGCAACCACTTGGCTACTTTCTGTGTCTGTGGATTTTTGCCTATTCTGGACATTTCATATCAATGGAATTATGTAGTATGTGGCCTTTTGTGACTGGCTTCTTTCACATAGCATCCTATAGCTTTATTTCTATTTTTGATGTATTCCCTTTTTTTTGGCTTCATTTTTCAATTATTTAGCTGCCACCTATTCCCAGATTTTAAAATTGAGTCTTTCATTTATCTTCTTTCTAGAATCTGTTTTCCATTGTCTATCCTGTACATAAATCTGCCACTCTTAAAATTAATTATTAATTAAAAATTTCATTTATTTATGGTTGCATTGGGTCTTCGTTGCTGCGTGCGGGCTTTCCCTAGTTACAGCGAGCAGGGGCTACTCTTTGTTGTGGTGCGCGGGTGGCTTCTCCTGTTGCGGAGCATGGGCTCTAGGCGCGCGGGCTTCAGTAGTTGTGGCACGTGGGCTCAGTAGTTGTGGCTCGTGGGCTCTAGAGTGCAGGCTCAGTAGTTGTGGCACACGGGCTTAGTTGCTCCATGGCATGTGGGATCTTCCCAGAGCAGGGCTCAAACCCGTGTCCCCTGCATTGGCACGTGGATTCTTAACCACTACGCCACCAGGGAAGTCCCTAATTATTAATTTTTTTTTGTTTTGCGGTACACGGGCCTCTCACCGTTGTGGCCTCTCCCGCTGTGGAGCAGAGGCTCCGGACACACGGGCTCAGCGGCCATGGCTCACGGGCCCAGCTGCTCCGCGGCATGTGGGATCCTCCCAGACCAGGGCACGAACCCATGTCCCCTGCATCGGCAGGCAGACTCTCAACCACTGCGCCACCAGGGAAGCCCCCTAATTATTAATTTTTAAACTGTTAGTTTAACTTAAGTTAAAATCTTAAAATTAACTATTATTTCACAGTTCTCCAGGGAAAAGAATACGGTCTGTGGCTCCTCCTGTAATTGCTCCAGATGTGACCTGATGTGCTCTCTTGTGTCTGATGACCACTCTCTGGGTTAACATTTGGTGAATAACAGTTTATTAGTTGTTAGTCCGTCTCAATTCCCAGCACCTTTCCTTCTAGCTGTCTTGTTTCATAGTCTCTTCTGATTATTTCAACTCTGTTGTATACAGTATTCCAAGATAGTTATCATAGACCTTCACTTTCCTTTTGTTTTCTAAAACTCACTGTAAAAATGCCTTTTGTCACTTGTGAACATCCCGCCAGCACACAGACTTGACTTCACATGATTCTCTCTTCTTGTTGATGCGTCATCACTTACTCATTGTTCTCTCCCTCACTGCCAGCCTCCCATCCTCCCATCCTCCCATGTAATTCTTTATGAGCATTACTTCATGCCCTTCCTCAGTCTACTCTGAGTTACTCCTGAGTGTTCCTGAAGATGCTCTAAGGAAAAGCATTAACTCATTTAATCCTCACAGCAGCCCTTTGAAATGGGGTCATCATTAGGTGACTGGTATTTCCATTTTGGGTCACGGTTTTCATCCGCACTGTTGCTAACACCAGAGCATTCCTTTTTCCTATCCATTTCTTTCAACACTCAGCCCAGGTCCTCACCCTTAGTAGGTACTCAATAAATGTTTCATTTGCTGGGTAAGTGAATGTGTGAATGAGCCAATGAATAAATGAGTTGGTTAGTACCCGGCAGACTGTTTCCATAAACAGCCAAGTGCTACCTTTCAAAGAACTCGTTTCGTAGTTTTTGAAGGCCTGGGTATTAAACCCTAATTTGGGAATTTTTTAGAAGTGGGAGGAGTGGGTCTTTGAACGCAGTTACACTGGACATTCCCAGCATTAGTTCTGAGCATTGAGCAGGGTAGCCCTTATCCATGTCAAGTAGGAAAGTTCAGAAGAAGACAGCTCAGGGGAACGTAGTCACGAGGTGACTGCCCAGTCCACTCACCTTTGGCCGTGACATGTACCTGTTCCTGCAGAGAGATGGAGGCTGGTGCAGAGGACGCCTGCCACAGGAGCAGCTGTGGGGGGGGCGTGCTCATGTGCATGTTCTTGAAAGAATCGGTTGGTTAGGCTAAAGGTGTAGTCAAGATCAAGCCACTCAGGTGTGGTGCCCACCCTTTGTTTCTTTCATCTGCTTGGGTTAGTCCGTCTCGTATTTTACTGTTTGGGACTTCACTTTTTAAGAAGAAGGTTAAGTTTCACCCACAGCCATTTGCTGTTGGAACTTGTGATTTATTGTCACGTGTTGGGACAACCAGGACGGATCACCTCCGTGTGATTGTTTCACATAGGAGCAGAGAGGACTTAGGCCCATCCAGAGTGTTTTGAGTTAACAAGGTGGAAATTGCTTTTTTTTTTTTTCCCCACCAGAACTTTTGGTCTTCCTAAGCAGAAGCAATAGATAATTATGAAATATCATATCTATAGTTTTTAGGCCCTGGTTATTTGGTAGATTAAGCTTGAGCGCTTTTAATCTTTATTTTTCGTATTGACTGACTACATTTTAGTTTAAATAATCCTCATGCTACTCGGCCATTACAGATATCATTAGAAGGAAAAATTCATTACAAAGTGAATAAGTTTTTAGACTCTTTGATTTGTGAACCGGCCCAAACTGGTTGCCTCCCTTATATTGATTGTTTCAGATCATCAGTGATGCAAGCTCCCAGGCATTTGCTATGTCACTCTGCTAACTCCCAACACACCTGCAGACATTCTTTCCTTCCTGATTATTCTCTTTCTGTTGGGTTGACACTCAGGCCCTTGGTTCTTGGATTGAGGGTATCACCCTCCAAAGCAAGAGTTCTGCAGAAAAAGACAGTGATAAAAAGGCCAGAATAGTCTTTCTTTTCCAAAATGGACTTTGGCACTCACTCAAATTACACTCAGCTCACGAAAACTAAACACAAGTTGTGTGCAAGGCTCAGTTTTTCTCCTCAGAATTGATGCTATAGTTAAGACTGTTAACCACGTCAGCTTCCCGGGCACACACAGCTGCAGACAACGCCTCCGTGAGACAGGAGCTTATGGGAACCGTCTTCCCCACTTCTCCACCTGCTGTGAAATTAAGCCGATGAAAAGCATCCGTGCCAGTGAGGTTTAAAGTCAATTACCAGGAAAGAATATAAGAAACCTTATTAATTGTTCTCCTGTTTACACTATACTTAATGAAATAAATAATCTAGCTGCCTTATTTTGACTTTCTGCTCTAAAAGAGCCATTCTAACGAACTTGGACCCCAAGGTCCATGTGTGTAGTTACTCATTAAATCCTTATGTCTTATGACCTCTCCTGACTGCAGCCAGTCACCTGGCCCTGATACGTTCCCTGGGACCTTTCATATCCGGTCTGACTTTATCATTACTGATATCACTCCAGTTTTGGCAAAACATTTCACTTTAAATCTAACTTTCCATATTGAAGCATAAAAAAAGTTGCTTAATTTGTTCACCGATTTTTTGCTTGCCAGGGACACATCTGTGCGTTTGTCCTTTGGAACACTCGCATTGCTGTGTTACTAATACAGGTTGATTGTTAGGAGCCACCCAAAGAAAAATTCAAGTTAGGAACAAATGTGGAGCAGTTATTGATTTAACAATCCTGCAAATGTTTTTGTACATAGAAGGAGCATAAAAAAGACTCCCAGCGATAAGCAGGTCAAACACCCACGTTGAGAATAATAGCTAACGTTACTGAGTTTTTACTGTGCGCCAGGTACTGCCATGAAGGCCTCATGTGTGTTAATCATTTAATCCTCGAGTCAGCCCTGTGGGGTGAGTCCTGTTCTTAGTGAGAGGTGGAGCCATGAAGTATCTTACTGCATCACACGTTTAGGAGGGACAGAGCCTGAATCCCAGGGCTTCTCCCTGGAAGCCACATGCCCTTACCCGTCACACTCGTGCTTGCTGTGGAAGCCTTGCCTGTTGCCCCTGCAATTCAGAAGGAGTAGGTTTCACCATTATTTCCCATCTCCCTTGTCCCTTGACTCCCTCACCACCCACTTGTGGCTGGAGTTTCCAGGGCTCCCTGGCCTTTCCTCAGCCTGGTGCCTGCTCGTTACTCCTCCTCACCCCTGTTGCCCCCAGAGTGAGGGCTCCTGGAGCTGGCCTCCCTGGTGCCCTGCACGGACTTCAGCTCCTCTCTGCCCCCTCCCCACCCCCTGCTGCACCAAACATGTTCTCTGTTCCAGCCACACAACACTCACCTCCATCCCTCCACTCTCCCTGCTAAAGGCTCCCTTTCTGGAGTCTGATTCATCGACTATTCTGGTGACACCCACAGCCTGACCATGCTGTCCCAGCCCCTGGTCCTGGTGGCCTTCACTGGGCTGGCCTCTCCTCATCTTGTAGCCCTCAACCTAGAGGGGACTTCACCCAGGAGGCCTTCCCAAACCTCTGAGTCTTTGTGAGATACACCCTCCTGTGCTTCCTGGTCCTGGACCAGGTAGGCGTACCCACCTGCTGCCGAGATCCCCCTGCAGGAGCCGCCCTGTACAGGGAGGGTCACGGCTGCCATGTTCATGCTTGTCCCCTCAGCACCCTCACAGTGCATGGTAAACAGAGGCATTTAGTAAATGTTTGAGCAATGAGTGGCAACTCAGTAGTCACAATTCAAAGCAGCAACGACAAACCTCAGGGGTGCCCACCCCAAGGCAGGCATCAGAGCCTGTGCTGCAGAGCTGGCTCCATGCCCAGGTGGAGGGCGCACTGCTGCTTGGAGGACTGGCTGCATCATCATCATGTATTCATGGCCCTGCGGGGCTGGAGGCTCAGCCCTTTCTCTGCTGTAGTTGTCATGCCTCCAGGAAAGGCCTCCTTCACCTGCTCTTGCCTGAGGAGCCATACAGGGAGGGGATAAGTGGTTCCCTGACTGAGGACCCCTCCTGGGTGTGAGAGAGCTGACTGGGAGCAGGGCCCAGGGGTGCAGAGCCCCGGGCAGGGGAGCCCCGAGCTGCCGGCCTCCCCATGGGAATGCAGTTCTGGGGTCAGGGCCAGCTACAGACACAACGGAAAACCTTCCCCTGCAGCCTCAGCTCCTCACCCCTGCAATCCAAAAAATGCCCTTCCTTTGTCTGTTCCCCAAGGCAGCCCCTGCAGCAGCTGCGGGTGCTCTCTGGGCCCCCCTTCCCACCTGCTGCAGGTGACTTACCTGCCACACCCGGGAGTTCGAGAGGGACTAGTTACAGCAGCTCCAGGGACCAGGCCTCTTCATGCCCTGGTTGGGTGAAGCCAGGGATGAGATGCCACGGCAGGTCAGAAATAGGGCTTTTCTCTCCTCAGCCCACAGAGCTTGTGTTTTCTGACTCTCCCAAGGCGAAGTGATAAAATCAGTTCAGTGTTTTCTGTAACAGAGTCTGAGAAATTCACGCAAAGCTGCTTTTACCCTTCTGTTGTATTCTAGTTCACGCTTCCCTTTCAAGTATATACACGTAGCTAGTCAGAACTGTGATTGATCCTATATATCATTTGGGATGTATATTTTTGGTTGGAAAAAATACATGGAAGTTCAGGACCTTAGTTAAGAGTGAGCATTTAACAATCTCCTTTGGGGTCAGTTAGCATCTAAAATTATTTATCTTAGTCTTTGGATCCCACCTGTGATTTGGCTATGCTCCTGGATGTCTCTAGGTGTCCTGGAACTCTTGCCAAATTCTCTGAACTGTTGACCTAAAAACATATGCTATACAGTAATTTATAAGGAGGGAGGGAGAGGAAGAAAGATAAAGTGATGAAATGGTGGTTTAATTATAAAATGATTAAGGATTATTGATTAAGTAGTCCCAGGGTTATGTGCTTAATTAATTTTAGAGCATTTATTAAATATGTACTGAGTGCGAGAAACTGTATGAATCCAGCAGTGTAGTCACATGTCACCTCTTTTTTTTTGCGGTACATGGGCCTCTCGCTGTTGTGGCCTCTCCCGTTGTGGAGCACAGGCTCCGGACACGCAGACTCAGCGGCCATGGCTCACGGGCCCAGCCGCTCCACGGCATGTGGGATCTTGCCCGACTGGGGCACGAACCCGTGTCCCCTGCATCGGCAGGCGGACTATCAACCACTGCGCCACCAGGGAAGCCCTCTTTTTTGTTTTTAAATGTACTTTATTTTCTTAGATAGCGTATAGAGTGTTTTATTTTTTTAAGATTTTTTTTGACATGGGCCATTTTTAAATTCTTTATTCAGCGTGTTACAATATTGCTTCTGTTTTATGTTTTGGTTTTTCGGCCACGTGGCATGTGGGATCTTAGCTCCCCGACCAGGGATGGAACCCGCACCCCCTGCATTGGAAGGCGAAGTCTTAACCACTGGACTGCCAGGGAAGTCCCATGATGGCTTTTCTCTACCACCTTCTGCTGAAGCTTAAACTCCTTAAGATGGGAATCCTGCTTTGTTCTGGTTTTATTCTCTGTGTACAGCATACACCAGGCCTAAAATAAATGTTTATCGAATAAATCACGTTGTCACTCCCTTTCATAAATTCGTAGTCTGGTTAAATTCCAGTAAGGACTAACAATGGATTTCTTTAAATAAGGCTTGCCTCTTTTTCAGAAAGCCCTTGAGTTCCGTCCGGAAAAGCTGCTCCTTACTCACCTCCCAGCAGATAGTCCTGTACACCAGGAGCAGGGCCCAGCCCACCTGTTACAGCTCCTTAACACTATAGCATATATTGTTACTTCAGCCTTTAATGGGGATTGTAAAGTTGTAGGTTAATAGTCCATTTAACCAACTTTTTTTTACAGTGGGGATTTTGTGAGAGAATAAAATTCACATAGACTGCAGCTTGACAAAAAGCTGATGTTCTGGGACTTCCCTGGTGGCGCAGTGGATAAGACTCCGCACTCCCAGTGCAGGGGGCCTGGGTTCAATCCCTGGTCAGGGAACTAGATCCCACATGCATGCCACAACTAAGAGTTCAAGTGCCACAACTAAGGAGCTGGCAAGCTGCAACTAAGGACCCCTGGAGCTGCAACTAAGGAGTCCACGTTCTGCAACTAAGGAGCTGGCAAGCTGCAACTAAGGAGCCCACCGGCCACAACTAAGACCTGGTGCAACCAAATAAATAAATATTAAAAAAAAAAATGATGTTCCTGCCGTGTGAATGTTTGGATCCAACAGAAAAGAGATACTTGTTAAGTCTGAATCGAGGGAGCGCTTAGTTCCCCCGCTGGTGCACATTCTGGTCTCCCTTTTCATGGTGGTTGCCAGTCCCTGACGTAGGTAACATGGTCTGTAGTCACCCTCACATCTAGACTGACCATTATGAATGTCGGCGACTGGTATTTACAGATAGGAACAAACCCAAGAAATGTATAGGGTCTGCACTCAGTGGGCTCTGCTGCTGTCAGAAAGAGGCCACGTGACCCTTCCAAGGAAGGACTTTTAAACCCTTGTTTCAGCCCCAGAAGATGAAGTGTGCAGCCTCCATTCAGAGAAAACACAGCGTGAATACATGGTGTGTTTTGGTGGCAGTCGTTCTCCCTGAGGCTGCGCATCTCTGGAAAGGTCATGGGAGTAGTAGTAAAATATGACCTATTCTCATTTTCACTTTACTCTCAACTTTCTAGGAGCGTGTCCTGCGTAGAGAGCAAGACGGAGCTGCGTTTCGACCAACGCTGGTGTCCACCTGTGCTGACTGTAATTTTTATCCATAGGTTTGAAGACATACCTGATAGCGGGTCAGAGAGCGAAGGAGTCTCATTGCAGCTGTTCAGAGGCCTTGCTTTCTGGCTTTGAGGTCATTGACGGCTCACGGGTGTCCTCAGGCCCTAGGGGACAGGGGACAGCATCGCCAGGGAGTGTCAGTGACTTGGCGCAGACTGTCAAAACCTTTGATAACCTTAAGGTTAGTTTTTTTTTTTTTTTTCCTACTTCTAAAACTTGATACTAATTCTGCAGTAGAACATGTGAAATAATAAACAGCCTTCGGGTCCGTGGCAGACGACTTGGAATGCCTTTCCATTTGGATTTTATGATTTTTAAATTTAGTATAAAGTTAGCAGCATTTTGCATTTTTAATATCTTTGCTTTTTTGACATATGCACCTCCATTTTCTTTCTACACTGCATAGAGTTGCTTCTCACTTGAGTTACTATTTTCTTTTTCTGCAACCTATGATGTCTTTTGGGATTTCTGAAAGCTAACAATAAATGATAAGAGTAAAGGTGATTCTCCCAGCACCTTGCTTGGAGGGCTAGTTTGTATCTTAGTTCAGAGATCACTTTCTCAAATACTCAAACATCTCTTGAAATTCAGTGTTTTATGATTATTTTAAATCTTGTTGGTGTGGGTGATCTTGTGCTGTAGCTCATTGGAAGAGTGCAGGCTTGCCAAGAACATTATAATATTTCATCACTGGGACAGAGATCTCCTGGTGGCTGCATATTGGGTGCACTTCTGTCCCAATAAACTACCGGGGAATTAACACTATGGACCCTGGGCATGCGAAATCACTCTGGTATGTGAATCGTTCCTCAGATTTCACATTTGATTTAGTTCCCCCACTGATACCTCTTATTTATTTTTACAGTTTAAATATTTGCCATTTCCTTTTTTTTTTTTTTTTTTTTTAAAGAGAGAGACGGTTAAAACAGTTCCACCTCACTGTTTTGTGCTCTCAAATAACACAGTGATGTTTGGTCAGGACAATGGCCTATTGGTATGGCTGTAATCCAGTACATTCCTGCCTATCCACATCATTAACAGAGTTGAAAGCTTGCGATCTTGGTACTTCAGCTGAAGGCATCATAATGTGGTACTCGGCTGCAGTGTCCAGATTATTTCACTGTGTTGGACTTCATGGTGTCTCTCATCCAGGCACTGTGTGCGGTTCCTGTGTTCAAGTTTGTGGACAGCACACACACGTATCGTTTTCATCGTGTGCATTGTTCACTTAGTGCAGGGTTTCTCAGCCTCAACACCATCAACATGTTGGGCCAGAGAACTGTTTGTGGAGGGGACATCCTGTGCATGGTGGGATGTTGAGCAGCATCCCTGGCCTACACCCACTAGATGCCAGTAGCACCCTCTCTTACCAGTGTGACAACCAAGGTCTCCAGACATGACCCAATGGCCCCTAGCGGGGAAGGGTAAACTCACACCTGTTGAGGATAGGGTATTTGATCCTGTCCTTCCCCGTGCTCTCTGGCACACGCATAACAGTGCATGTAGCTGAAATTTCCTTAATGCCTGCACTCTTTGCCTGGGCTGCTGTCTTGCAGGAGTCAGAAAGAGGGGCCCCCTGCTCACAGGCTACCACTGAACATGGGCCGGGAAGAGCTAGGTGGGGAGGGGAACAAAAACATGGCTTCCAAATACGGCCTTATTATTTGGGGAGAAATTGTTTCCTCAGGCTTCCAACCGAGCTGTAGTCAAGTAGAGAAATAGGGCTCAAAGCCAAAAATAAATGTTTTGTTGCATTTGTCTGCCACTTTAGGTGATGTGTGTGTGTGTTTCTATCCATGAGGGTGTGTGCCCTTGAGGACCTCACTGTATCACACACCTGCAGTGTTAATGACAGGCATTCTGCGCTAAATTGACTTAAGAAGGTTTTCTCTCCCCCCGATGGAACATGTCTTGTTCTAGTCATAAACCTATTTATATATTTATTTGTTTTTGATCTGGTTGGGCAAAAACTATTTAGCAGGGCTTCCCTGGTGGCGCAGTGGTTGAGAGTCCGCCTGCCGATGCAGGGGACGCGGGTTCGTGCCCTGGTCCGGGAAGATCCCACATGCCGCAGAGCGGCTGGTCCTGTGAGCCATGGCCGCTGAGCCTGCACGTCCGGAGCCTGTGCTCCGCAACGGGAGAGGCCACAACAGTGAGAGGCCCGCGTACCACAAATAAAGAACAAACTATTTAGCATACTCTATTGCCATGTATAAATTTTCCAAATAATCTTGTGATCTATGAAGTTAACTGTGTTTACCAAAAGGAATTTGAGAAAAAAAAAAAAAAAAAGGATCTTTCTGCCCCTTCCAGGAGGGAAAGATGAGTGGATATGAAGTGTAATTTTGGGGGTGTTTTGATGGTGTTTGGGGGATAACAGGACATCTGAGATGAGGGACACCCCTGAAGCATAGGGTTCCTGGGATTCACGGTTGGAGTGGAAGGAGCATGAGGAGATAGGAGGCCCAGTCTCCATGCCAGGCTTTGCCACTTGGGGTCCATCCTCACAGCCCTGCTCTGGGCCCTGGTTCCTGGGTGCAGGTCGGGCCAGGGCAGGCGGCTGAGAGGCATAAGCACCGGGGAACCAAGTGAATCGCTATGAACCGTCATCCTAGACTTGAAAGGCAGAAAACTGAGGTCTCGTTTAAAGATTACATAGATTATAATCTGACATACAAGGCTTTCCCTCAAGTAAGAGTTTTTGAACAATACAAAAGTGAAATTGCAGTCTCTTGCTCCAGGTTCTTTGAGTAGATTTATCCCACAAGCGTGTCGGTGGCTCATGTGTGCCACTGGTTTGTTGCTCCATGTTGTCTGCACCACAGTGAGCTGTTCTGATTCTCTGGATCACAGACGAGTTCCTCCTCATCCTTTCCCAGGATCTGTTGACTCTTTCTGTCAACAGACTTCTTTCCCTTTGTTGCTGCTGCCGCTGCAGCCAACAAGAGTTGACTCCCATGGGGATTTCTGTCTCCCCACATCTCCCTCCTTCCCATGCCCAGCGCCAGAAGCCCTGACCAGTGGAAGAGTCCTGGTCTAAGGAGGATTCCCCAAGTAGGTTCCCTTGAACAGAAGTTTCTCAGGATGGAAATGGGTGTCCAGTACGGAAAAAGTGTCTGTGGTCAAGTCAATATGGGTTAAACAACACTGAAACGGTTTCTTTACTGCAGGCCTTCTCAGAGCCTTTAGCATGCTAACATGCATGGATAGGTCTCCAGAGAGGGAAGTGGTATGCAGCATTCTCTGGCCTCTTGACCAAAGATTTCTTCTTTCAAGCTGTACGTTTTTGGGGTGTGCTTATCTAGTGGAAGGAGTTTTGTAACCAAGCAGAAGGGCTCTTTTGCCCACAGTGCAGAAAGCCTACTCTGACAGTGGGTGTCTGCAGCAAAGTCAGAGTTTATTTGCAGGGCACCAAGCAAAGGAGTGGGAGACAAGCCTCAGATCCACTCCAGCTTGGTCTTTGAGTTAAAGGGGGGAAGAACAGTGAAGCTGGGGTTAATCATCGTGTTATGACATTTCTGTGACATTTCTTAATTGTAGTTTTGGGAGTCAGGATGTCTCTGGTTTACAATTTTCAGGCCAGGTGGTCCATGGATGGGGGGAGTCTGTTGCTCATCTTACCCTGGAGAAACAACCTGAGTTTGTACCTTAACAGTGATATCGGCAACAGCAGTTTAGTGCGTTAGCGATGTTATTAACGATAGCCATCTTAGTCACCTGACTCTGGCTGAGGAGTGTTTAGTTAGCACACAGTTGAGGTTAGAGGGGACAAGAAAGGGAATAAAGTTTGGGGCAGAGAGATTAATCGTAAACTCGGCAGGAGAACTCGGTTTTAGAGGGCATTGGTTTCCTTAATTCCTTGAAAGAACCAAGGAATTAGAGGAAAGGTGTTCTGTAAATTCTCATCGAGTGAATCCACGGAGGCTTGGTCCTGTTGCTCTCGCCTGCAGTGCGATTGCTTCCCTGTCCCCATAAACTCCCCTCTTCTCTCACCGTGCAGCTTTCTTAGTTTCCTGTGACTCCTCTAGCTAGTGATGCCGCCACCCCATCTCTGAAGCCTTAATTCAGTTAGTCTATACCACTTGGTTATAACATATGCAACCTGAAATACTTGCTTATGTTTCTTACGCCCCTTTCTCTGATCTATTTCAATGCAGGGCCCGTTTGTTACATAACTTAAGTTTTTCCGAAGGGTCCAGCATGGTGGCTGGCATGTAGTAGATAATTACGACTTTCTTTTGGCTTATGTTTTTAGTTTTGTAATGACATGCAGAGACACGTAGCTCTGCAGAGTTAGACTGAGGGCTGAACTGGAAGCCTGGGCAGAACCAAGGTGATGCCCATGAAGCACTTGTTTTCCGCTCCTGGCACACGTACCCTGTGTGTCTGTAAGTTATCTCCCAGTTCACAGCTGGACAATTGCCACCTGATATTTCATAAATAGTCTGAGTACTATGATGACCTGCTAAGAAACAGTAGTGATGGCAGAGGTCAAGGGCTTTGGCCTTGAGGTCATACGTCAGAGGGAACCCTTCACACCTAAGCCTTGGCTTCTTGAGTGGCTGGTCGTGAGAGCTGCTCCTCAGGAAGGACCTGACGTCACATACTGGGGGGAGGGGAGTCCCACCAGAACGGTGGCACTCAGCTCTCTGGGCTGAGCTGCAGAGGTATCAGAGGGTTTGGGGTGAGGAGGCAAGAAGGGAGCCAGGGAAGGAGACAAGGCCTTGCCACGTCAGTGTCACGGAAGGTGGCTTGGGTGCCTCAGAAAGGCTGGAACCTAAAGCTGAGGATCCATCTCAAAGCCTTGGCTTTGGGATCGAACAGGCCACCTCGTGGCTGTAAGCCACAGGGACATGGCAATTTCTCAGGGCTGTCCTGAAGATTAACTGAAGTCACGCCGCGAATGCTGGGGTTGGAGAAGCTCAGCTGACCCTGGAGTGCACTTTCACTCAGTCCGCACCGAGTGGTGGATGCTGACCGCAGAAGGAGCAGGGAGGACAGGAGCAGGTGGAGGCGCTGTTTGGTTCACCCACAAGGAGTCACTGAGTCTCTCGGGAAGGTCCCTGTTTGCTCTGAGCTGAAGGGGGTCCTTCAGTTGTTGCAGCTAATCGTTGCTGTAAGGGATGTAGCCACGGCACACGTGCAACCTGTTTTGTGTGGCCCCAGCCCTGCTGTGGTGTCTGCTGCTCGTTTATCATGAACCCTGTGGGTGACGGATGGAGGGAGACTGTGCATGCCAATAAAAATAGCCAGGCTGACGTGTTTGCAAAGAGCAAAGAAATGCAAACCAAAGATGTGGATGGTGTTTTATCACATCCGTCCTAATCATTGAGCCACATGAGCTGTGAGAGCATCTTATGTCATCCCTGAAAGACCTCCCTGGGATGCACCTGCTTGGCTGGTCTTCGTGAGTTTGCCTTAAACCCTTATTCAGAACCCAGGGCATGTGCTCATGGGGGTGTTTCTCCCTGTTTACAATTGGTAATGAGGCTGATAAAGTGGATGCACCCACGTGGGGGGATTCAGAGAGGGCCTGTCCTGTCTCACAAGGGTTATACTTTCCCTTTGAGGTCACTTGCCCTAGGAACACGCTTCTGTGACAGTCCCTATGGCTTTTTAAATGATTCTAAGAAAATGATCACTTCTGTTATCTCCTTGTTATTTGTATGTAAAATCATTATGAATAGGCTTAGTCAGTTCAGTTTGAGGAAGTGAGGGGGCCTTTTACTTTATTATAGATGGAAAAAGTAATAGATTTCTCTCTCTCTCTCTCTCTGTGCGTGTGTAGTTTAGATATTAAGTATTTATTGTAAATAGTTGTCTGAGTTGATAGTGATGATGGTTGATGGTTGCACAATTCTGTGACTATACTAAAAACTATTGAATTGTAGACTTTATTTATTTATTTTTTACTTTTTTTTTTTGCGGTGCGCGCGCCTCTCACTGCTGTGGCCTCTCCCGTTGCGGAGCACAGGCTCCGGATGCGCAGGCTCAGCGGCCATGGCTCACGGGCCCAGCCGCTCCGCGGCACGTGGGATCTTCCCGGACCGGGGCACGAACCCGTGTCCTCTGCATCGGCAGGTGGACTCTCAACCACTGCACCACCAGGGAAGCCCTGAATTATAGACTTTAGATAGTGAGTTGCATGGTACGTGAATTGTATCTCCATAAAGCTGCAACACAAATAAGTAAAAATAAGTAAATAGTAGTCTGAAGGCTGGCTCTGAAATGTGGATGTAAAGTAAGTTTTTTTTAAAAAGGACTTTTCAAGTTGTGTCTATATTTTGAGAGGTGTGTGTGTTTCCTTCAATTAGGAGGAAGCACATCACATATAAATTGACAACTCTTCCTTATAGAAGAATTCCAGCTAATAGATTGTAGAAGGAGTGAGGGAAAGAAAAATCACCTTTAGAGCATCACAGTAATAAGTGCTACAGGCAAGATCTATCACTGAATTCTAAAATCAGCAGGTAGAAGTTTAAGGAGAAACAGGACATTTGCATAGCCTCCAAGCATCTCCCCTTAGATATTTATTCATTTTAAAGGGAAGAATAGTTAGGAAGTTCCCTGGTGGTTAGGATTCCGGGCTTATACTGCCATGGCCCAGGGTTCAATCCCTGGTTGGGGAACTGAGATCTCACAAGCCATGCGGCACAGCCAAAAAATAAATAAAGGGAAGAATAGTAACTTGACAGTGGAAAACCTAGCAGAGCCCACCTTCACCAAATGCTGATGGTTAGCATCACAATTAAGAAAACCAGCGGTATCATGTACCACCCTCCACCCCGTGTTACGTGCAGAGAAGGGCATATCGCCTCTGTGGGTTTCTTCCCTCAAATCCTAAACCTCAATCAACTCGTGAGAAAACATTAGACAAATCCAAATTCAAGGACGTTTTACAAAATACCTAACCAGGACACTTCAAAAATGTCCCAGACTGGAGGAGACTAAATGTGCGTGGGATCCTGGAACAGGAAAAGGACATCTGAGTAAAATCTGCAGCGTGGTTAATAGTACCGTGCCAGTGTTAATCTCTTAGTTTTGGTAACTGGACCACGGTTCATATAAGATGCTAAGTAATGTTAGGGGAAGCTGGGATGGACGTATGGGGACTATCTGAACTGTCTTTCCCACTCTGTTTAAGTCTAAACTTGTTTCAAAATAAAACATTTTAATACATATGTATACAATATTATGTTTATATTATTTTATGTAATATAAATATGCTTGTTATTGTTATATATTACGTGTGAATTGAAATGGAAAGGTTAGTCCATCTCATTTAATTGGCATCATCAGGTAGTAAAGTACTGCACATGAAATAAATTTCCCCAAATACCAAATATCTTCTTCCTTTGACTTTCTGATGGCACTTTACCACACCACGGTGACACTTTTCTTGCCTTATCAGCCTCGATTATTAAACTCACTTAGGTCGCCTAGGGCTCAGGAATCTGAGGTTTCAGTGGTTCTACACTCTGTGGCTTAGAGATTTTGCGCCTGGTTTTTACAGGTGTGTGTTTTGTTTGTTTGTTGTTGTGCCTCCAGTATTCGCAGGCTGTCCACTTTTCTGTTCTTATCACTTCTGGATGCCTTTCTTTTTCTGTAATAATTACCGTTTCTATTTTCCTCTAATATCCGGCTTCTACTTTTCTCTAAGATTTTGTTAGCAGAAATCATCTATTTGGGAGTGTGAATGCCTGTGCCGATCCGCTAGCTTGGGGTGGGTGCCTGGCCTGCCCGTGGCAGGTCACAGCCAGGGCGGCCTCTGCCCCACACAGCAGGCTGTCCCTGTTCACGCAGAGATGTCACGTGTGTGGTTGGGGTCAAGGGCGTTGTCCCCCTGCCATTCTCTAACTGTGACTCTGGGCCAGTCCCTTCACTCTATGCCTCAGTTCCCTCTTCTGTAAAATGGGCTACTCACAATGTCTGTTTCCTGGGTGCTTGTGAGGACTAAACAAAGTAATACAGGAAAGAGCTTAGAACTCAGAATGGGCCTCAGTAGGTTATATGTGCTCTGGCTACATGCTCCTGTCTGCCATGTTCAACCTGGGTTTCGAGTTTGGGAAGCAAGGGATGTTCCTCCTGGTCTGAGGACAGCTCGCTCAGTAGTTATGTTCAGCAGACCAGGCAAAGCAGGACTTTTCTGATGTTGTTTCCTCCTCGTTTCTCAGAAAAGAGGTTTCCGTGCTCCCTCCCTTGACAGTTATGAAAAAAGGACAGCTGTTGGCTTAGAAGTGATTTATCTTGTGAAGAGAAATAGCCTTGAAGAAAAAACTATTTTATAGCTCAGTGTCATGTATTCTGAAGAGGTTGTAGGGTGTATGTGTAGAAATGTGTTAAAAACAAATGCAAAGGCACCCAAGCGTGTTAGAGAAATCGTTATAATCTTCCCTCCAGAGCCCACATCTGAGATGGGAGCAAGCGTGGGTAATCTGGGAAGATGAAGAGTTTGCTCCTGGCTGTTCTCCAGGGGATCTCGGGTTTCCCAGGCAACAGCCAGCACACTCCTTGGCTCGGAGAGTCCTCTGTCCTGGAGACCTTAGCTGGTCTTGGTGAAGCTCCCCTTGGTGCCGGTGTCCAGTGGTGCCACTTAAAGGAACCAGAAGGTGACCATAACTGCTTGGGTCACTTCAGGGGAACAAGGCAGAGGAGATCAGAGTGCCAGGATTATTCCTGGGTCCTCTTTGTGCCAGGAAAGGAGGCCAGAGAGAGGTTGCATGGTGGTCAGGGGCCAGGAGCCCCACAGGCTGACCCCCGCTGTTGACAGTCACTTCTGCCTTGCAGCGTCGATATGAGGATTAATGGAGATCAGGTGCGTGAGACTGTGGGCATGGCGTGGATAAGGACCTGACAGTGTTCGTTGGCACGTCCTGGGCACTGAGGCGTTTCCACATCGTGGCAGCCGCTATCATTAGAACAGTAGCTTTGACCCACTGTGCCTGCAGAGGGGCTGCCCTACAAGTCAGTTGCTCAGTTTGGGCGTGTCTCCCAGAGCCCCCAGAACCTAAACCCCTCTTCCTGGTAAGGGCTTCTTGGGGTCTGAGATGACAGCAGCTGCTCAGAGGGGGAGACGGGCCTTTAATGGGTTGGCAAACATTTCACAGAGGTATCTGCTTGACAAAAACCAGTATGTGAGACGTTTTAACCCGATTAAAACGAAGCTGGAAAATAGTTAAAGGAAAGTTGCTGGGGGAGGGGGTGGACAAACCCACCCACCGTCCCACCGTTGCTTGGCGGGACCCCCGTGGAGCACGAGAGGCTCCCCCTATAGATCGAGGGAATGTCGAGATATGAGAAAGTTTCCATCAGGGCAGACAGATTTCTCTAAGATTTTTGTTTCATTTGTTTTTAAGTTAGAATCAGTACAGTTTCCCCCAGAAAAGGAAAGTAGCTGAGGAAGAAACAGAATGACAAAGAGCCACATCTTCACAGTACAATGAAATGATCTGCTGCTGGGTCCCTGTGCTGCAGGAACCACCCTGCCACAGGAGGGCCTGGGTCCACAGCTGGCATCCTCCCCAACCCCCGGGGTCCCCACTCCCTGGATGAAGCTGCTGTGAGTGTGCGGAGTGAGCACCATTCAGACCATTAGGAGTCCCACTCACGGATCCTGCTCTACACTTGACATGTGACCCCGGTGAGCCCCGGAGCTCCCTGAGCACAGTCTCCTAGACAGTTGTGAGCATCCCGGCTCCGACAACACACCTCCTTGCTCCCTGAGGTTCTTTTGTGGGCAGCTCTGTGGGACATGCATTAGAATGGGGTACAGGCCCTGCAGCCTCTGTTTGCCAACAGGGTGTAGCCTTGAGCTGCTCATCTGTGAAGAGCCTTGCCCCCGGCCCCCTGAGACAGCCCGGTCCCCACGGGCAGTCCCAGTCCCCACTGGCCCTCCCACCCCTTCCTTCACAGCCAAGACCTTTCAGAGAGGGGATGCAGTGTCTGACTGGGGTGGCCTTGACTCCTGTCCAGGGAGTCCTTTGCAGTGGGTGTATGCTCTCTGGTGTCCAATAGGTTTGAGAGTCACTTTTGCATATTTGTGGCTCTAAAAGCTTGAAACATCATCCAGATGCAAAGCCAGCACACCGTGAGGAATTCCTACGAAGCAGATGGCCTGTTCTTCAAGTGCATCAGGTGTACTTGAGGAGAGAAAGATACTTAGGAGCAAGCTGATGCCAAGAGATGCCTGAAAACACAGGGCTGGGCAAGAGCAGACGCCCGGTGGCTGTCCAGTCTGTGATCAAGGACTTTAAATGATCATATGCACTGGCTTCAGAACCCAAGAGAATAGGGACCAGATGTTTCAGTGTTAAGGACCAGTGTTTACTGAGCACTCCCCAACACTGCAGGCGTGTGTGGAGCCAAGTGCGGTCAACGCACGCACGCTCACACACGCAAGCCCTCACCCACGGCAGACATCGCCAGCCCCCATGGGTCCCCTCCCTCGGGGCTAGGACGTGGCCTCATCATCCTTCTCAGTTCAGCATTCTAGGAGGTCAGTGCCTTGGGATTAGAGCTGATCTAAAATACCTCTGACTGGCTTTACATGTGTCTCCTCATTCTGCCCTTATGATTCAATCCCATTTAACAAAGGAGGAAACTGAGGCTCAGAGAGATTCCCATACTATTATGTGGTAGAACCAGGATTCAGTCCGTGACAGTCTGATTTCAAAGCCAGTGCCTTTAATCACTGTGTTACACTTGTTCTCTAGACTTAACGTTTGAAAAGTGCTCAGAGAGGGCTTCCTTGGTGACGCAGTGGTTAAGAACCCACCTGCCAATGCAGGGGTCACCGGTTCGAGCCCTGGTCCGGGAAGATCTCACACGCTGCGGAGCAACTAAGGCCGTGCACTTCAGCTACTGAGCCTGCGCTCTAGAGCCCGTGAACCACAACTGCTGAGCCCACGTGCCACAACTACTGAAGCCCATGCACCTAGAGCCTGTGCTCCGCAACAAGAGAAGCCACCTCAATGAGAAGCCCGCACACCGCAACGAAGAGTAAGCCCCTGCTCACCACAACTAGAGAAAGCTTGTGTGCAGCAATGAAGATCCAACACAGCCAAAAATAAAATTAAATAAATAAATAAAGACTTAAGAAAAAGAAAAGAAAAGAAAAGTGGTCAGAGAATCTGTTCAGTATTCCATCGTGTCTTTACGAGATTGGTGACAGACAGTCCCTGGAGCCTAAGGGTTTGGCTCAGAGGGTCTCAGCCCTCCACACACCCCTGCCGCTCCAGGCTGTATCCATCCTACCCTTGGGCCATCAGTTGGCCCCTGAAAAGGCTGTGTTCCCCTAGAGAAGCAAGCCTGCCACCACTACCACCACCAAAGCCATTTACACACACACACACACACACACACACACCCCTACCTGCTAGGGAAGACCTTGGGAATCTTGCTGGCCTGTCACGTGGACACACACACTTTTTTCTGGGGCTGTGGGGGTCACTTCATGCGTGTGGTAGTGGATTTTTTTTCCCATTTGAGATCATTGGCCCCATTGGCAACATGTTCTGAAGCTTAACTCAGTCAATACCAAGAGGTGCTTTAAAATAATTTTACTGTATGCCATTGATAATTAGAGCATCTTGCCCCTGTTAATAATGCCAATTTTTTCTGAGCTACAAGCAGATTTTACCTAGGTACTGCTGTTTGCTCGGACATGATATTCCCTGATTTGGCCAGCTCTTTTGGCATGTATATTTTCACTTCTTGAATGAATACGAGCATTCGAATTTAATGGGTGCATTGCATCAGATTCCCAAATTACACAACTCTTTAGAATCTTTATTTCTTTTATTGAATACAGTACAGGCCTGAAATCTAACTTAGGATGTGATCTGGGTTATATCCTTGCTCTAAGGCACTAAGTGACATTTATTTTATTTAAATTTTATTATTTAAAATTTCTGAAATAATATCTAGCCTCCTATAGTGTATTCCAGTGCTTAACGATTCTTACGCTAGGAAATTGTTTTTGAAGCCTAATAAGTCTGTCTTTTCCCCGGATGCTGTCAGTTGCCATCTCAGTGGTGGTTGGTTCCTAGATTACCAGATCATATTAAGAATAAGAGTACATTTATTAAGGATACACTGAGCGCCAGGAGCAATGCTAGGCTTTCTACTTGCGTATTCATAAATCCTTACAATGTGTCTTCAAGAAAAGTGTTTTCACTCTCATTTCACACAGGAGAGAACCGAGGTGAGGGCTTTGAACAGGGGTCTCCAAACCAGTAAGTAATCGAGGATTTGAACCCTGGTTTGTGAGAAATGAAAGCCTTGCCCTTTCTACTATCCCTGGTGGTACTTTTTAAAATTTTTTATTGAAGTATAGTTGCTGTACAATATTATAGAAGTTACAGAAGTACAATATAGTGATGGACAGTTTTTAAAGGTTATGCTCCATTTGTAGTTATTGTAAACGACTGTCTGTATTCCCTGTGTTGTGCTATATGTGGCAGTGTTGAGTCTTGCCTTGTCTCTTCTAGGTCAGCTAATTCCCGCAAATGAATAAGAAGGGCTAGGTCTGTAAGGGCTAGGTCTGTAAGCTCGTCCCTCCGATTGTCCTGCTGTATGAGAACAGCTCACCTTCACAGAGAGCTTGAGAACCTTCGCTTAGTGTTTGAGTGTGGGTTGGCGGCTAGTTTGTTTAACAACAGCTTTATTGAGATATAATCCACCCTTTTAGAGTGTATAATTTGGTGGTTTTTAGTATGTTTGAAAGGTTGTACAACCATCACCACGGTCAGAACGTTTTCATCACCCCACACTGGTTAGAGTCACTCCCCATTCCCTTGTGTCCCTCACCACTGGCAACCACTAATCTCCTTTCTGTCGCTGTGGATTTGCCTTTTGTGGATATTTTATACGGATGGAATCTCACCATATGTGGCCTTTTGTGTCTGGCTTCTTTCACTGAATGAGTTTTCAAGGTTCATCCACGTTGTCGTGTTTGTCAGTGCTTCATCCCTTTGGATAGCTGAGTAATATTTCGTTCTGTAGATATACCCCATTTTGTCGATCCATTCATCAGCTGATGGACATCTGAGTTGTTTATACTAAAAAGTAGAAGCTGTTAGGGCACGTTCACATACAGGTCTTTGTGTGGTTTATTTTCCATTATCATGCTGCCAGTTCTTTTTTTTTTTTGGCTGCATTGGGTCTTTGTTGCTGTGCACGGGCTTTCTCTAAGTGTGGCAAGTGGGTGCTACTCTTCATTGCAGTGCGCGGGCTTCTCATTGCCGTGGCTTCTCTTTGTGGCAGAGCATGGGCTCTAGGCACGCGGGCTTCAGTAGTTGTGGCATGTGGGCTCAGTAGTTGTGGCTCGCAGGCTCAGTAGCTGTGGTGCACGGGCTTAGTTGCTCCACGGCATGTGGGATCTTCATGGACCAGGGCTCGAACCTGTGTCCTCTGCGTTGGCAGGCGGATTCTTAATCACTGCACCACCAGGGAAGCCCCAGCCAGTTCATTTTTAACTCATCCTGAGTGGTTCGGTAAGCCTTCCATTTGGTTGTGCCTTCCATTTGGTTGCGCCATTTGTTGTGTGACAGCAAATTGCAACAACAGCTGACTTGTTTGAATCACGTAGTGAGGTCATGTTGCCTGAGTGAGCTCCTACGGTCTGTGTTTTTCTCGTAGACCTGCCCATCGTGCAGAATCATGTTTGCTCCCAAATTGGAAGCTGGCGCTGAAGGCGGAGCAGTCCAGAATGGCTGTCAGGAGGAGCCCAAGAAGAGCACCAAGGTAACCTGCTCTGGGCTGTGGTCCCTGTCAGTGCCTCTCCTGGTGCACCCACCTGAGGGGACATCCTGTCTGATCAGCTTCTCAGTTCCAAGGGCAACTCCTCTTGGGTGACACCATTGCATACCTTCGAGTCCTCTGGGTTTTGAACAGACCGATAAATAGCAGGATGGATGCTGACCTGCATGGGATACCCTGACGGGCAGTGAGACCTGCGGAGCTGGAAGCTGGACTCAATGGCTGGTGGGATGTGGATGTGGAAGGAGAAGAGGGGAACCCTTAGGGTGAAAGGTGGGGCGTGAGGAGGGCTTGGGTTAAGCCAGCAGCAAGGGCAGTGCAAAGAAGTCTCGCCTGGAGACCAGACCCAGGAGCCTCCAAGCAAGCTTCTGAATCAGGCGACTCTCCAGGGAGGCGCAAATCTGTCATCCTCATCCTCGGGTCGTTGGCCCATGGACCTGCACGATGCTGGGTCATTCCACGTCGTCTGTGTCCAGTCACCCCTTCTTTTTTTTAATTGGAGTACAATTGTTTTACAATGTTGTGTTAGTTTCTGCTGGGGAATGAAGTGAATCAACTGTATGTATACATATATCCCCTCCCTCTTGAGCCCGCCTCCCATTGCCCCATCCCACCCATCTAGGTCATCACAGAGCACCAAGCTGAGCTCCCTGTGCTATACAGGAGGTTCCCACTAGCTATCTGTTTTACACATGGTAGTGTGTATATGTCAATCCTAAAAACCCAAAGCATCCCACCCTCCCCTTCCCCCACTGTGTCCACATGTCTGTTCTCTATGTCTGTGTCTCTATTTTTGCCCTGGAACTAGGTTCATCTGTACCATTTTTCTAGATTCCACATATATGTATTAGTATACGATATTTGTTTTTCTCTTTCTGACTTACTTCACTCTGTATGACAGACTCTAGATCCATCTACATCTCTACAAATGACCCAATTTCATTCCTTTTTATGGCTGAGTAATATTCCATTGTATATATGTACCACACCTTTTTTATCCATTCATCTGTCAATGGACATTTAGGTTGCTTGGGGTGACTGATTATTAGAGAAATGCAAATCAGTCACCCCCCTTGCTTAAGCCGCAGCCCTTACAGCTCTGGGTTTCCTTTCCCTGGATCCGCCCCTGCACTTCCTTCGAGTCCTCCTGGCTCCTGGAATGCTGGTTCTGTGGTCAGGAAACTCTGCGAGCCTCCCTAACTCCTGCCTCAGCCTTCCCCCTGACCTCCTTACTGACTCTTCCCATGACACCACTGTCCTGGGCGCCTGGAGGTGTGTTTGGAGGAGCCAGGGGGAATGGGGAAAAGCAGACCGGCAGAAAGGCAGAGCGCTCAGGTTAGAGCAGAGATCCAAAGGTGCAGGTTGTGGTGTGCGGGACGCAGTCCAGGGTGCTCCGGTATGGCCGCGTTATGGGGGATAGTGCTGCTGCATCCCACGCTTCAGCCTCTGTGTCTGCCCCCACCCCCTTATCCTGACACAGGCTTCTGGAGGACCCAGTTCCAAAACGCAAAACGGACTGCTAAGCCCTCCCCCGGAGGAGAAGCTCACCAACAGTCAGACATCCCTGTGCGAGATCTTACAAGAGAAGGGAAGGTGGGCAGGTGTGAGCTTGGACCAGTCAGCCCTCCTTCCGCTGAGGTTCAAGAACATCCGGGAGAAAACGGATGCCCATTTTGTTGATGTTATCAAGGAAGACAGGTAAGATGCAGCCACCTGCCTTAAAGCGAAGATTTGCAGGTAGAAGCTCCCCGTTTTCTGAGTCACCTCACCCCCCATGCATTTGCCTTCTATTGTCAGTGTATTTTGAAATAATTTGAAACTTACAGAAAAGTGGCATGAATAATACAAAAGATTCCCTTTACACCCTTTGCCCGATTTACCAACTTTTTTTGAGTGTGTGTGGTACGCGGGCCTCTCACTGTTGTGGCCTCTCCCGTTGCGGAGCACAGGCTCCGGACGCGCAGGCCCGGTGGCCACAGCCCACGGGCCCAGCCGCTCCGCGGCATGTGAGATCCTCCCGGACCGGGGCACGAACCTGTGTCCCCTGCATCAGCAGGTGGACTCTCAACCACTGTGCCACCAGGGGAGCCCCCCGGTTTACCAACTTTTTTTTTTTTTTTTGCGGTACGTGGGCCTCTCACTGTTGTGGCCTCTCCCGTTGCAGAGCACAGGCTCCGGATGCGCAGGTTCAGTGGCCATGGCTCATGGGCCCAGCCGCTCCGCGGCATGTGGGATCTTCCCGGACCGGGGCATGAACCTGTGTCCCCTGCATCGGCAGGTGGACTCTCAACCACTGTGCCACCAGGGAAGCCCCAATTTACCAACTTTTAACATTTTACTCTGCTTGTTTTATTCTCCTCGCTCTCCCTGTGAAATTTATTTATTTATTTTTCTTAACCATTTGACAGTAAGTTAGATACATCGTGCTTTCTACCCCTTAAAACTGTATTTCCTGAAAACAGGGGTGTTCTTGCACATGATCATAGCTACCTAATTCAGGAAATTTAACACTGATGAGGTGTTTTCCCCAGTCTGCGGTTCCTATTCTGGTTTTGTTGTGTGGTCCCACGTGTCCCTCATAGCACGGTAGAGAATCACATGCTGCACCATGCGGTTGTCAGGCCTCTTCATTCTTTAAACCTGGGGCAGTTCCTCAGCCATTCTTGATCTTCCATGACATTGACATTTTTGAAACATGCAGGCCTGGCTCTTTTATAAAATATTCCTGAAGTTGGATTTGTGTGACATCTCCTCGTGATTCTGTCCAGGCTGCTTGTGTGTCCAGATCCCATGGAGGTGATGTGTCTTCTCAGGCACCAGATCCAGAGGCCCGTGGTGCCCCCTTTGACCTTCATCAGGGGTAGTGATGTTGATCAGCTGGGCGAGTGTTGCCAACTTCTCCAGTCTGTACTTATTTTCTCCCTGTGACTAGTCGGCCATCTGTGGGAAGATGCTTTCAGGTCATGTAAAGATCCCATTCCTCACCACACTTCCCTAGACTTAATCTCCATTGATGGTTCTTGTTTGAAACAGTCTTTACTGTGTTGGTCAAAATGGCAGTTCTCCTGCTTCAGTGCTGACTGTGCATTTATCATTTGGGGCTTGGCATTCTGCAGTAAAGAAGAGCTCCTCCCCACTTATTACTTAATCTATCCATCTATAGATTTATAAATCCATATAAACCCTCACGGAGTCCTGTTATACTTAACAGGACATCATTTATCACTGTCCTAATTAGAGTTTGATGCTCTAGTTGTCCCGAATCTGGCCTTTGGGAGCCCGCCTTCAGGCTGGCTCCTGTGTCCTTTCGACACGGCTCCTTCATTTGTTTTGAGTGATTTCTTACTTTCCAGTACAACAGGCTCATTTTATATCTTCCCTGCCCCAGCTCAGGAATCAGCCGTTTCTCCAAAAGCCCTGGCTCCTTTTAGTGAAAAACGGTATTTACATATGTTAGTTATTAATGTTTGATTTAATGTCATTGTAGTCAAAGGCATACACTATGTGACTTCATTCCTTTTACATTTATTGAAACTTGTTCTGTGGTCTCACATGTGGTCTGTTTTGGTAAACATACCATGTGCGTTTGAAAAGAATGCATATTTTGCATTCTCAGGATGTTGTGATCCATAAACCTCAATTAGGCCCACGTGGTTGGCAGTAATGTTCAGATCATCTGTCTCTTTACTGACTTTTTTGTCTCTTGTTCTATCACTTATTGAGATATGGATGTTAAAATCTCCAGCTGTGGTTGTGGAATTGTCTGTGTCTCTCTGTAGTCCTGACAATTTTTGTTTCACGTATTTTGAAACTCTTTTTTAGGTACATACACATTTATGAGTGTTATATATTCCTGGTAAATAATCCTTTTATCATTTTGAAGTGTCCCTCTTTGTGCCCAGTAATACTCTGTCTTGAAGACTGCTTTATCAGATATTAACATAGTCACTCTAGCCTTCTTATTCTTACTGTTTGCATGCTACATCATTTTCCATTTAAAAAAACTATAACCTGGGTCTTTATATTTGAAATACATCTCTTTTGGGTCTTGCTCCTTAAATCATTCTGACAATATCTGCCTTTTTTATTATAATATATTTATTTGCTTTTTAGCCATACCTCTTTGCATTATTTTTCTTTTAATGGTTGCTCTAGGCAGTCTTATATTTTTATAGTCTTCTTATAGTTAATATTGCATCATTTCACTTTTTTTCTTTTTATAAATTTATGTATTTGTTTATTTTTGGCTGCGTTGGGTCTTCGTTGCTGTATGCAGGCTTTCTCTAGTTGCGGTAAGCGGGGGCTACTCTTCATTGTGGTGTGCGGGCTTCTCATTGAGGTGGCTTCTCTTGTTGCGGAGCATGGGTTCTAGGCATGTGGGCTTCAGTAGTTGTGGTGCAAGGGCTCAGTAGTTGTGGCTCGTGGGCTCTAGAGTGCAGGCTCAGTAGTTGTGGTGCAGGGGCTTAGTTGCTGTGTGGCATGTGGGATCTTCCCAGACCAGGGCTCAAGCCCGTGTCCCCTGAATTGGCAGGCAGTTTCTTAACCACTGTGCCACCAGGGAAGTCCCTGTATCATTTCACTTTAAATGTAGAAATCTTACAATTGTATAGGTACATTACTCTCTTCTCATTCCTTATGTTACAGTTTTCACATGTATTACATCCATATACATTATAAACCCCAACCTCCAATTCCAACCTCTTGGTAATCTCAGGTTGGTCTCTACTGATTGCTTTTTTGTTGAGGATGGATCATGGTTTCTTGTTTCCTTGTTTGTCTAGTAATTTTGGATTGCATTGTGCACATTATGTACAATGGTTAGAAAACCTGGATTCTGTTACATTCCTTTGAAGAATATCAACTTTTAGTTTGTTTTAGTAGACAGTTAACTCATCTGAACTCAAACACCAAACTCTGTCTCCCCTGAGGTGGGCAGCCACTATTCCTTCAGCCTTAATTAGGCTTGTAGTCTGCCATGCACATGTGTATTTCAGGGGTCAGCCAGAGATTCGAGCAGAGCCTATATGCAGAACTTGGGGCTCCCCCTTCTCTGGTCCTCTCTCTCTGGAATGTCCAACCTCATTTTCCATTGGTGGGCATGCTAAACTCTATTTTCTGGTTTTCCAGGTCAGTAAAACTGTAGTTTTTCTGAGTTTTAGC
This sequence comes from Delphinapterus leucas, assembly GCF_059928025.1. Taxonomy (NCBI): domain Eukaryota; kingdom Metazoa; phylum Chordata; class Mammalia; order Artiodactyla; family Monodontidae; genus Delphinapterus; species Delphinapterus leucas. The sequence goes on from NC_143143.1 coordinate 34,973,253, forward strand.
CATCTTACACGTGGTGCTGACTAATGACTCTCTTTAGGCAAAAAAAGAAAAAAAAAAAACCCACAAGAAATTCAGCGTGTTCCAAGTGTGGCTGTTCTCCATTTTCTTACTGCTTTGGTCAATTGCCAGTGCCTTCCAGGATTTGTTTTTATATTTTGTTTACGGTTTATAGTTGTTATCTGAGAGACAATTGATCTAACAGGAGCTAATTTCCATTCCCAGAAGTGGAACCTCCCAATATTAATCTCAAATGAGCAGTGTATTTTATAGTGTGGATCCTGCCACTTGACTGCGAAAATGAAGCCATTACATTTCCTTCTTATGGCTGCTTTGTTGTTTTTCCCTCTGTCCATACTTGCCAAGTGGAGGGGAGGATAGGGGGTCAACATTAGGGGATAGAATTTTCTCTTTTCTAAGTCTGAGAGCCCAGTAAGGTATTGCACACTTAGCACAAAAAGAGAGCCCACTCTGCTTCAGGGAAAGGAGGAGCTACAGTGAACCCTACTGTGTGTCAGGCACATGATAGGCTCTTTACAGATTTCATCGGATTTAATTCTAGTAGTTATTATGTGAGGGAGAGAGACATCCCACAGCTGCATTTGCCTTCTGAAATTATGCTAACATTCCCTTAAATTTATAGTAATTTTCTGCAGGATAAAAAGGATATGACTGTTTGCTAGCAGTCCGTAAAAGAATGAAAGAGTCACGTAAAGCAGGCTTGATTTCTCTGCTATTAAAATCATTGAGCATTATCATTTCACATGCAATCTGCATATGTGACAGTAGCACCAAAATTACACTAACTATAAACACAATTTTGTGATAACAACCTGTTAGCAGTGACAGTGGTAATTACTGTCAGTACGCTGAGTGACAGGACAGCCGGTTCTGAATTATGTTTGCAAGGAAGCCTCCAAATCAACATAAGTATGCTCAGTACAGGGATCTGCTGGTCCTTTGGAAGGGAGCATTTTATAGAACAAAAAAGCTGCTGCCTCCTTCTATTCTAATTCTGGACGTTAGGAAGATGTTTTCAAAAGCACGGTTCTGATGATGTGTGTTATGTTAGTGGTGAATGGGCATTCTTTTGTGGAGGTGAAACCTAAAATGGGATTATGTCTAGAAGCGTGAAGGACTTTCCAGAGACATGTTCTAAAAGGGGCAGTTGAGCAATGTCTATTGTATGGTGACTTTTAGGTACAGCTTTTGTGACACGCTTCACAAATGGCGTTTCAGTAGGTAACTGTGATCTTCTGATAAAATAAATGTAACGATTGTGCTGCACGTTGATTGATTGCATTTATTGTCTCTTCTAGCCTGATGAAAGATTATTTTTTTAAGCCACCCATTAATCAGTTCAGCTTGAACTTCCTGGATCAGGAGCTAGAACAAGCCTACAGGACCAGCTATCAAGAAGAGGTGCGTGGCTTCTTATAATTTTACCAAAGACATGCGTCGTTTTCACTGCACAGTTCACGATTAGTCTTGTGTTTTGGAGGCCATTTTTGTTTTCCTGAGTGACAGGAAATTGACGGCTCATATTGATTTCCCACAGTCTGTAAGCCCTAAATTTCACCTGTATGTGAATTTATCTTCACAAGGGAGAAAATCCCAAATATCTCTACAGCAACCCAGGCTTGTCATCTCCCAGTCCCTCTGCTCTGCAGCTGGTGCATCCCCAGGCGCCCTTGGCCGTGCTCCAGCCCCTGGAGGCCTGGTACGGGGTGAGAGGGGTGAGGGGGGAGCTCCAGCCCCACCTATTCTCTGTTCTCAAGGAGGATTTCTCCCCCTGTTCCCTGTCGGCTTTCTTCCTACTGAAATGGGACAAGAGCTGAGAGGGCTTTCACCTTGCTCGGCTCTCCCGCCTGCTTTGGTGCTGAGCCCTCCTCTACCGCCCCTCCCCTGCCTTAACTGCTGTTGTCCTGTAACTCTCAGCCCAAACATCACTTCCTCTAAGAAACTTTCCCTTGCCCCAGACTGGATTTTTTCCTCTGTTATACTGTTTCTCCGCAGCTGCATCCCAGTTTGTAATCTCTTCTTGTGGGACTGTTGAATCATATGCCTCCTCCTGGACTCTCCACTCTGGGAGGCAGGACCCTGTCCCTCATCTCCACTCTACGTGGCATCCAGTCCCCACACCCACAAGTGCTCAGTAGGGCTTGGTGGAAACGATGAATAAATACGAGAACCTAGAGCCTGGTTTGAGTTCCAAGAAGCCAGCTCTCTGCATTTTTCCCAAATCTAACCCAGCTTAGTGTTCCAAGGTCAAAAATGCATACCCTCCCAACCCCAGAGCCAGAAGGATTTCTCATTCGACTCCATTCGTTCATCCAGCAGATCATCTCTCAGTGTCTGTTACATCCAGGCCCTGACCAACCCCGAGAGTCCTGGTGAACCAGACAGGGCAGTTCATGCCTGTGGGGTTGAGTTTCGTCAGCCTCCTGGGTGGTGAATACCGTTAATACCCCAGGCGAGGCTCCTCTTGTGGACTTGGGAGTTGGTTGGTTGGTGCCTTTAAGGCAAAACAGCAACCTTAATCCTCACAGCAACCCTTCAAGGAAGCTTATGATTATCCCCATTTTACCAAAAGACAGCCGAGGCCAGGAAAGGCCGAGTGGCCGAGATCCCATCGCTAGGATTGGGCACCTGCCTGATTCAGGGCCAGGAGCTCCCACCCACTCCCGGTGCTGAGTACAGAGCCTCCCCAGCAGAGGGCACAGGTCACCAAATGCTCACTGAGCGTCTGCACCGCCGGGTCCTACTCCTGGGGCTGGGGTGTAGCGTCGACAGACACTCACAGGGAAGCAGTAACCCGGCAGAAATGAGAATCCAGACCCAGGAGCCCCATAATGGCCGCAGAGCACACCGACCCCAGGTCGAGGGCCCAGAAGGAGCCCGTGTTAGTGGGAGGACTAGCAATTAACTGAATTAAGGAACGTTCCAGAGAGGGGCCAGCACCTGCAAACCTAACCTTGGAGATAAGACAGAGCCTGGGTGCATCCAGGGAGCTGTGGGCGCTTCTGTCTGGCAGACGGGGTGGAAGTGGCAGGTGGGCAGGGGCCCGATGACAGCTTCCCACACTGTGGACGTTATGCTAAAGGCCAGGGGAGCCATTGAAGGATCCAGAACAGGAGTTGGCACTATCAGACTGTGTTGTATAAAGGTCACGTGGCTGAGTTGTAGGTAACGGGAGTAAATGAGCCCGGAGGCCTGGGGCGCAGGTGGGACGCTATCCCTGAACCACAGGGCCAGCTGGCGAGGATGGGAGCGATGCAGGAACGGTGGGAGGCTCCAAGCCGCCCCCACATTAGGCCCCCGCCGCACTTTGTGATTTCCCATCTAAGCATCCCCAGCACCCATAAGGTGCAGGGTCCCATTTTATCCCTCTTTCCAGTTAAGGAAATGGAGGCACAGGGACAGTAGGTGACATGATCAAGATGCCCCAGCCCCTGGCCGGGCTCCTCCTTGGCTGTGTGACCTCTAGTGGCCACCTCACCTCAGCCTCCCAGCCTGTGCCCTGAGATTGGGAGCATTTCCTCCTTGAGGGCTGTGTGAGCATCGATTGAGGTCGTGCCCCCAAAGGGTCCACATGGTGCCTGGAACAAGTCTCTCTCAGACTCCTTGGCGTTGTCGTCATTTTTTCCCTCCTTCCCATGATTTCCTGACATGATGTGCATGTCGCTTTGATACACTGATGACACCACCCATCTCAGACTCCTGTCTGTCCCACCATTAGGCCATGAGCCCCCAAGGGGGTTGTTTCATGCCTGCCCTCGAGCCCTGCACAGCGTCCAGGCCCAGAGCAGGCTCTTGCTGTCACTGTTGCTATTGACCTCCTACTTCTGTATGAAGCCAGCTTTCACACACCCTGAGCCTGGGACCCAGCGTTCAGTGGAAGCTTCTAGCATGTGGCTTTCCTGTTAGTGTCTCTACAGACGCAGAGTCACTGACTTTGCCTGTCGATAGCTCACCTTTCAGGCTCAGGGCGTCACATGCCTGTGAGAACTTAATTGGTTTGTAATCAGTTGCTGTGTGACCTTGGACAAGTTTCTTCACTTCTCTGTGCCTCAGTTTCTTCACTGTTAGGTGGGGTAGGAGACGGCCTGCCTGAAGCACTACTCACCCTGTACCTGGTCCGCAGGAGGCAAGTGCTCGGCAAGCATCTGCTGTTTTTTCCGCCTGGATTATGCTTCTCCAGGAGGGTACATCCAGCAGCATCTGTTCACACTCCCCCCCAAACAGGTTATAAAGAATTCCCCCGTGAAGACTTTTGCCAGTGCCACCTTCAGCTCCCTCCTGGATGTGTTTCTGTCGACAACAGTGTTTCTGATTCTCTCCATTACCTGCTTCCTGAAGTATGGGGCCGCCTCCATGCCACCCCCGCCGGCCGCCCTGGTGGTCTTCGGAGCAGCCCTGCTTCTGGAGGTCCTGTCCCTCGTGGTCTCCGTCAGGTAAAGGCCCACCTGCAGCACTGCCCAGCTGTTAGCCTTTAGCTCCCTCTGCTGGTGGAACAGCCAGCTGTCTCCATAACCCATTTTGGGGACGGTCCTCTTTTCTTCCCTCCCCCAGCCTGCTTCACTGGCTCCTCCCTCACCAACACGGGCCCTCAGCACAGGTGGGCACTCACCTTACCAGTGGGTCACTGTCCTCTGCAGCCCTAATGCCACCAACTAGTCTGCTGATCTCCCAAATCAGATACTTAAAGAGAGAAAGTGGGAAGATAGGGAATAAGAAAGCAGGGCAGAGGAAGAAAAGAGGTAGGTGTACAGGGTACAGCTGGTAAGGGGCTGCCAGCACATCAGCAGGTGCCTCTCCTGAATGTAAGGGTGAAACCATAAACCTGTAGAGGAAAGCACAGGCCCAAGTCTTCATGAGCTCGGATCAGGCAACGCTTTCTTAGATACGACATGAAAAGCACAAGCAACCAAAGAAGAAAATAGTTAAGATGGACTTCATCAAAATTTTAAACTTTCATGTTTCAAAGAACACCATCATCACTTTTCACCCCAAAGTGAAAGAGAACCTACAGGATGGAAGAGAGTATTTGCAAATCATATCTGTGACAAGGGTCTAATATCTAGAATGTTAGCTCAATAATAAAAAGACAGTCAACCCATTTAAAAATGGGCAGAGTGTCCGAAGAGACAGCAGAGTCCCTCTGGAGGCTGGGCCCTCAGGACTAGCCCAGTTTCAGGCCCCACCCCACTCAGGAAGCTCACAATGTTTCTACTGATACAAACAGGGCCTCCACTCACGCTGGGTCCTTGCACCAGGCCCACCCCCTTCCTCCAGCCCTGTCCTCTCAGCAGGACAGCCCCACACTGGGGATCGGAGAGAAATGCGGTAAAGGGCCCTGACCTTGAGTTTCTACTCCTCCCCAACATCCCAGGATAGGAAACCACAGCTTCGGGTCTGGCCCTGAGACTCCCAAACGCAAGATCCCTCCCTTCGAAATGGATGAGCTGGACACCTGCCCCCTCCCTTCCACACTCCCCCTTCCCCCCCAACTCCCCACTGAGGCCCGTTCAGCCCTTTGCCAAGGGCTTTCTCTGGCTGCCAGGGGCTCTTCCCTTCCCTCCCCCTCCTCCCAGTGGAGGGAACTCTAAGGCACATCCTCACCATCTCCCCAGATTCGCCACCAGCGTGGAGCTGCATTGCCCACAGCAGGTGACTCCTCCCCAGCACAGCCCTCCCCTGGGCCTGCCTCCCTCCATGTCTCCACAAGCTGCCTGGGACCCACTTCCAAATGAACTGCGCCCTCTGTGGGCCTGCCCTGGGCCTGGGGACACCCGAAGGGACCAAAACAAGGCATCCTCTGGCCCCTAGTCTTTTTTCTTCTTAAAACAAGCTTTATTGTGATATAACTCACAAACAATAAGTTCACTCATAAGTGTACAATTCACAGATTTTTAATAAAGTTACAGAGTTGTGCAAACATCACCACCATATGATTTTAGAACATTTCTGTCACCCCAAAGAAAAGCCAGTACCTACTTCCAGTCACTCCCCTCCCTGCCCTGAGTTTCTGTCCGATGCGGGGCTCACAACTGGTTAAGGCTCTTGATCCCTCTGAGGCAAGCGTTTTCTCCATACCTTTTCTAAAGAACCCTTTACATGATTGTTCCCTGTTCTTCGGACCCAATTTGAAAAAATCTGGGCTAAGCCAGGTTAAGGACTGCAGAGGACTGTGGGCCATGAGGATGCCAGGCCTGGCTGTGCCCGGTGCATCCACATCTCTGCGGGGCCACTTTGCTCCTGCCCGAGCCTCTGGTGTGATGTCGGTGCCCAGGAGAGGGCGGGGCCTGGGGGATTTCCTCTGGCCCCACTGAGGGTGGATATGGGACCCTAGGTCAATAAGGACCTACACTGGTAACTGAAGGTGTGGACGCCTGGGTGGATGCGAGAGGCCCTTGACAGGCTTTTTACCTTTGAAGGCAAGGAAAGTGGGCCTGCCCCACCTGCACCCTCACTGAGGTGTCTTTAGAGGGGACTGTGTGCGTGAGTCTCCCTCCCCAGGCGGACCCCCAGTGTCCTCTCCTCCACCTCCCGCTGCTGTTGACCCAGTGATTCTTCCTGCAGAGAAGCAGTTCTCGGCCCCACACGCTCAGCTTCCCATTCTCCATGAAAAACGTTTTATGATGCCACATCCCTACCCTGAAGTATAGCCCACGTATACACACAATTTCAGAAGCAATCAATGAAATGCCATCACTCCAATGTGAAGGAGAAATGGCAAGAAAGCCATTTAAAATAATATACGTGTAGCGCTTCACCTCGAATATGCCAGGGCATCACCACCTGGGCAGCCACGCCAAAGTCGTCAGCTGTTTGCCCTTGTGCACTGATAATATGACAGCTCCCAGTGCGGACTGTTATGAGTGTGCGGGTTTGGTGGTATGAGCCCCAGGAGCCTGTGATGTGGTTTCTGAGATGCTGACTACTCTTGGTGGTGTCCCAAATAAAACTACGGGTAATCTTGTTTGGTTTACCCAGTAGCTGCACTCCTGGAAAATTCAGTGTATGTTACTGCCATACAGAAACCACTTTCTGTTTGTAAACAAAACGCAATTAGGCTCTAGGCTGAAGTCATCGTCAGCAGGGGGTGTGTAGCAGTCATGTGGGGCTTAGGGCAGAGCCTCGCTGTACATCACGGGACATCACCCATCCCCAGCTCCTGCCTGTTGGTGCCAGTAGCACCTGCAACCATTGAGGCACCAAAAAAGCCCCACAAAATTCCGAACACCTCCTGAACCACCCACTTGAGACCTCCCTAGAAGCAGGCAGTAACAGGTGACAGGTGACCTTTTTCAGGACCTGTTAGTATTTGCCTGCCTGGTTCTTACATGCTCCATTTAGACTCACAGAGGCCTATGCTTGTCTTTTACAAGCACGTCTTATCCGAATGCAGCAAGTAACCTTAAAATACGGTATGGTGAGCTGAGTGAGTCCAGTTTACTTGCCATTGATCAAAAATAAAGGAGGCGGGGGTTCTGCCCGCCACCCACACCAGCAGCCACAGCATAGGCCAGGGTTGGGAGTGGCCCTGGCTTTGGGTCCCCCACCCACAGATACCCCGTTTCTCCTTTCTCCCCGTGCTCCCAGGATGGTGTTCTTCCTGGAGGATGTGATGGCTTGTACCAAGCGCCTGCTGGAGTGGATAGCCGGCTGGCTCCCGCGCCATTTCATCGGGGCCATCCTGGTGTCCCTCCCCGCCCTCGCGGTCTATTCACATGTCACCTCCGAATTTGAGACAAACATACACGTAAGTAAAGTCTTGGTGATTTTGTATCGGTGCTTTTCTGGACTCCCTGATCACTTTTTAAAAATATAAGCCTGATGGCTTGGGACAGCAATTTAAATATAGGCCCTTAAAGAGGTGCAAACTCTTTGTTAGTCCTTTGAACTTGTCTTTTTAAAAGACTTGCCTGGGACAGAGGAGCGGGCAGGGAGGTCAGCCCAGGGGCTGCTCTGGGGAGATTCCCTGGTGGACCTGTGTCCTCTCCAACCCCTCTTGGTGTCGTCAAGTCCCAAATCGTTTTTTTTTTAATTTTTAAAATTTATTTTATTTATTTAATTTTGGCTGTGTTGGTTCTTTGTTGCTGCACGCGGGCTTTCTCTAGTTGTGGCTAGCGGGGGCTACTCTTCGTTGCACTGCGCGGGCTTCTCAATGTGGTGGCTTCTCTTTTTTTTTTTCCGAATTTCATTTTTTTATACAGCAGGTTCTTATTAGTTATCTATTTTATACATATTAGTGTATACATGTCAATCCCAATCTCCCAATTCATCCCACCACCACCCCCACCACCGCTTTCCCCGCTTGGTGTCCATACATTTGTTCTCTACATCTCTGCCTCTATTTATGCCGTGCAAACTGGTTCATCTGTACCATTTTTCTAGATTCCACATATATGCGTTGATATGCGATATTTGTTTTTCTCTTTCTGACTTACTTCACTCTGTATGACAGTCTCTAGGTCCATCCACATCTCCGCGAATGACCCAGTTTCGTTCCTTTTTATGGCTAATATTCCATTGTATATAAGTACCACATCTTCTTTATCCATTCATCTGTCAATGGGCATTTAGGTTGCTTCCATGACCTGGCTATGGTAAATAGTGCTGCAATGAATATTGGGGGGCATGTGTCTTTTTGAATTATGGTTTTCTCTAGGTGTATGGCCAGTAGTGGGATTGCTGGGTCATATGGTTTTAGTTTAGTCACTATTTTTAGTTTTTTAAGGAACCTCCATACTGTTCTCCATAGTAGCTGTATCAGTTTGCATTCCCACCAACAGTGCAAGAGAGTTCCCTTTACTCCATCCACACCCTCTCCAGCATTTGTTGTTTGTAGATTTTTTGATGATGCCCATTCTAACTGGTGTGAGGTGATACCTCATTGTAGTTTTGATTTGCATTTCTCTAATAATTAGTGATGTTGAGCAGCTTTTCATGTGCCTCTTGGCCATCTGTATGTCTCATTTGGAGAAATGTCTATTTAGGTCTTCTATTAGGTCTTCATTTTTTGATTGGGTTGTTTGTTTTTTTAATATTGAGCTGCATGAGCTGTTTATGTATTTTGGAGATTAATCCTTTCTCCGTTGATTGTTTGCAAATATTTTCTTTCATTCTGAGGGTTGTCTTTTTGTCTTGTTTATAGTTTCCTTTGCTATGCAAAAGCTTTTAAGTTTCATTGGGTCCCATTTGTTTATTTTTATTTCCATTACTCTAGGAGATGGGTCAGAAAAGATCTTGCTGTGATTTATGTCAAAGAGTGTACTTCCTATGTTTTCCTCTAAGAGTTTTATAGTGTCTGGCCTTACATTTAGGTCTTTAATCCATTTTGAGTTTATTTTTGTTTATGGTGTTAGGGAGTGTTCTAGTTTCATTCTTTTACAAGTAGCTGTCCAGTTTTCCCAGCACCACTTATTGAAGAGACTGTGTTTTCTCTATTGTATATCCTTGCCGCCTTTGTCATGGATTAGTTGATCATAGGTATGTGGGTTTATCTCTGGGCTTTCTATCCTGTTCCACTGATCTGTATATTTCTGTTTTTGTGCCAGTACCATATTGTCTTGATTACCATAGCTTTGTAGTATAGTCTGAAGTCAGGAAGCCTGATTCCTCCAGCTCCGTTTTTTCCCTCAAGATTGCTTTGGCTATTTGGGGTCTTTTGTGTCTCCATACAAACTTTAAGATTTTCTTTGTTCTAGTTCTGTAAAAAATGCCATTGGTAATTTGATAGGGATTGTGCTGAATCTGTAGATTGCCTTGGGTAGTATAGTCATTTTCACAATATTGATTCTTCCAATCCAAGAACATGGTATATCTCTCCGTTTGTGTCATCTTTGACTTCTTTCATCAGTGTCTTATAGTTTTCTGACTACAGCTCTTTCACCTCCTTAGGTAGGTTTATTCCTAGGTATCGTATTCTTTTTGTTGCAATGGTGAATGGGATTGTTTCCTTAATTTCTCTTTCTGATCTTTCGTTGTTAGTGTATAGGAATGCAAGAGATTTATGTGCATTAATTTTGTATCCTACAACTTTACCAAATTCATTGATTAGCTCTAGTAGTTTTCTGGTGGCATCTTTAGGATTCTCTATGTATAGTATGTCATCTGCAAACAGTGACAGTTTTACTTCTTTTCCAATTTGTATTCCTTTTATTTCTTTTTCTTCTCTGATTGCCGAGGCTAGGATTTCCAAAACTATGTTGAATAATGGTGGCGAGAGTGGACCCTCTTGCCTTGTTCCTGTTCTTAGAGGAAATGCTTTCAGTTTTGCACCATTGAGAATGATGTTTGCTGTGGGTTTGTCGTATATGGCCTTTATTATGTTGAGGTAGGTTCCCTCTGTGCCCACCTTCTGGAGAGTTTTTATCATGATCGGTGTTGAATTTTGTCAAAAGCTTTTTCTGCATCTGTTGAGGTGACCACATAGTTTTTCTTCCTCAGTTTGTTAATATGGTGTATCACATTGATTGATATGCGTATATTGAAGAATCCTTGTATTCCTGGGGTAAATCCCATTTGATCATGGTGTATGATCCTTTTAATATATTGTTGGATTCTGTTTGCTAGTATTTTGTTAAGGATTTTTGAATCTATATTCATCAGTGATAATGGTCTCTGATTTTCTTTTATTGTAGTATCTTTGTCTGGTTTTGGTATCCGGGTGATGGTGGTCTCATAGAATGAGTTTGGGAGTGTTCCTTCCTCTGCAATTTTTGGAAGAGTTTGAGAAGGATGGGTGCTAGCTCTTCTCTAAATGTTTGATAGAATTCACCTGTGAAGGCATCTGGTCCTGGACTTTTGTTTGTTGGAAGATTTTTAATTGCAGTTTCAATTTCGTTACTTGTGATTGGTCTGTTCATATTTTCTGTTTCTTCCTGGTTCAGTCTTGGAAGGTTATACCTTTCTAAGAATTTGTCCATTTCTTCCAGGTTGTCCATTTTATTGGCATAGAGTTACTTGTAGTAGTCTCTTATGATGCTTTGTATTTCTGCAGTGTCTGTTGTAACTTCTCCTTCTTCATTTCTAATTTTATTGATTTGAGTCCTCTCCCTCTTTTTCCTGATGAGTCTGGCTAAAGGTTTATCAATTTTGTTTATCTTCTCAAAGAATCAGCTTTTAGTTTTATTGATCTTTGCTACTGTTTTCTTTGTTTCTGTTTCATTTATTTCTGCTCTGATCTTTATGATTTCTTTCCTTCTACTAACTTTGGGTTTTGTTTGTTCTTCTTTCTGTAGTTCCTTTAGGTGTAAGGTTAGATTGTTTATTTGAGGTTTTTCTTCTTTCTTGAGGTAGGACTGTATTGCTATAAACTTCCCTCTTAGAACTGCTTTTGCTGCATTCCGTAGGTTTTGGATCATCGTGTTTTCGTTGTCATTTGTCTCTAGGTACTTTTTGATTTCCTCTTTGATTTCTTCAGAAATCTCTTGGTTATTTAGTAACATATTGTTTAGTCTCCATGTGTTTGTGTTTTTTTACATTTTTTCCCTGTAATTTATTTCTAATCTCATAGTGTTGTAGTTGGAAAAGATGCTTGATATGATTTCAATTTTCTTAAATTTACCGAGGTTTGATTTGTGACCCAAGATGTGATCTATCCTGGAGAATGTTCCGTGTGCACTTGAGAAGAAAGTGTAATCTGCTGTTTTTGGATGGAATGTCCTATAAATATCAATTAATCTATCTGGTCTATTGTGTCATTTAAAGCTTGTGTTTCCTTATGAATTTTCTGTCTGGATGATCTGTCCATTGGTGTAAGTGAGGTGTTAAAGTACCCCACTATTATTGTGTTACTGTTGATTTCCTCTTTTATAGCTGTTAGCATTTGCCTTATGTATTGAGGTGCTCCTCTGTTGGGTGCATAAATATTTACAATTGTTATATCTTCTTCTTGGATTGATCCCTTGATCATTATGTAGTGTCCTTCCTTGTCTCTTGTAACATTCTTTATTTTAAAGTCTATTTTATCTGATATGAGTATTGCTACTCCAGCTTTCTTTTGATTTCCACTTGCATGGAATATCTTTTTCCATCCCCTTACTTTCAGTCTGCATGTGTCCCTAGGTCTGAAGTGGGTCTCTAGTAGACAGCATATATATGCATCTTGTTTTTGTATCCATTCAGTGAGCCTGTGTCTTTTGGTTGGAACATTTAATCCATATTCACATTTAAGGTAATTATCAATGTGTATGTTCCTATTACTATTTTCTTAATTGTTTTGGGTTTGTTTTTGTAGGTCCTTTTCTTCTCTTGTGTTTCCCCTTTAGAGAAGTTCCTTTAGCATTTGTTGTAGAGCTGGTTTGGTGGTGCTGAATTCTCTTAGCTTTTGCTTGTCTGTAAAGCTTTTGATTTCTCCAGCGAATCTGAATGAGATCCTTGCTGGGTAGAGTAATCTTGGTTGTAGGTTCTTCCCTTTCATCGCTTTAAGTATATCATGCCACTCCCTTCTGGCTTGTAGAGTTTCTGCTGAGAAATCAGCTGTTAACCTAATGGAGTTCCCTTGTATGTTATTTGTCATTTTTCCCTTGTTGATTTTAATAATTTTTCTTTGTCTTTAATTTTTGTCAATTTGCTTACTGTGTGTCCCGGTGTGTTTCTCCTTGAGTTTTTCCTGCCTGGGATTCTGCGCTTCCTGGACTTGGTTGGCTATTTCCTTTCCCATGTTAGGGAAGTTTTCAACTATAATCTCTTCAAATATTTTCTCGGGTCCTTTCTCTCTCTCTTCTCCTTCTGGGACCCCTATAATGTGAATGTTGGTGTGTTTAATGTTGTCCCAGAGATCTCTTAGGCTGTCTTCATTTCTTTTCATCCTTTTTTCTTTATTCTGTTCCGCAGCAGTGAATTCCGCCATTCTGTGTTCCAGGTCACTTATCCGTTCTTCTGCCTCAGTTATTCTGCTATTGATTCCTTCTAGTGTATTTTTTCATTTCAGTTATTGTATTGTTCATCTGTTTGTTTGTTCTTTAATTCTTCTAGGTCTTTGTTAAACATTTCTTCCATCTTCTCGATCTTTGCCTCCATTCCTTTTCTGAGGTCCTGGATCATCCTCACTATCATTATTCTGAATTCTTTTTCCTGGAAGGTTGCCTATCTCCACTTCGTTTAATTGTTTTTCTGAGGTTTTATCTTGTTCCTTCTGGTACATAGTCCTCTGCCTTTTCATTTTGTCTGTCTTTCTGTGAATGTGGTTTTTGTTCAACAGGCTGCGGGATTGTAGTTCTTCTTGTTTCTGCTCAGTGGCTTCTCTTGTTCTCTTGTTGAGCATGGGCTCTAGGCACTCAGGCTTCAGTAGTTGTGGCACACGTGCTCTGTATTGTGGCTTGCGGGCTGTAGAGCGCAGGCTCAGTAGTTGTGGCACATGGGCTTTGTTGCTCTGCAGCATGTGGGATCTTCCTGGACCAGGGCTCGAACCCGTGTCCCCTGCATTGGCAGGCGGATTCTTAACCACTGCGCCACCAGGGAAGTCCCCCAAATCAGTTATTTTCTTACACGTTTTACAAAGAAGCATCTGACCCATGTTTCCAGATGATACAAGGTAATATTCTATTATACATCAACTATACTTTATATATTTTTTAAAAAGTTTAAAAAAAAGAAAGATAATGTTAGTCTGCAGAACTGGCACAAACAATTGACTGGCACCTGGATCAGCTGCTGTTGATCAGGGAAGGAGCATCCAAGTTAAACCTCATAAAGAGTGAATTCATCCTGCTGTGGAAGATTATATTTTTGGTGCCAGCGAGTATAGCATGAAGTACTGGGTGGACTGGCTGCATTTGATACTTAAAACCAAATCACATTTCCACTGACACACAGCAGGGTGCCTGGAGGACAGGCTTTGGGAGGTAACTGGTTACACGGTGGAAGTTCTCAACCAGGGCGGTCTACCTTTCCTCTCCTCCAATGTGACGTGTGCAATTTGCACACATCAGGAGAGGAATTTTAGTGCCAGTGAGACTTGTAACCGAAAGCTCTGGTAATTAATCTAATGATTTATGATCTGTCCCTGAAACCACCAGATATTTTGTTAAACAGAAGGACAGGTAAGTGAGCGTGTCGTTTGCTCTTGGGATGCCCAGGTGGAGGGAAGGCAGGTGAGTCCGTGTGGCAAGGAGGGGGCCTGGGGTCCTCACCGAGCCTGCCCCTCATTGCAGTCTACCGTGTTCACGGGCTCGGCTGTCCTGATCACCGTGGTGCACTACTGTAACTTCTGCCAGCTCAGCTCCTGGATGAGGTCCTCCTTGGCCACAGTCGTCGGGGCCGGGCCCCTGCTGCTGCTCTACGTCTCCCTCTGCCCAGACAGGTACGTGCACTGTGCCCTCCACAGAAGGACCACCTTTCTTCTTCTCCTTCTCACTTTTTCTTTTTGTTTTAATTGAAATATAATTGACATAGAACGTATTAGTTTCAGGTGCACTATGTAATGATTTAATATTTGTGTATATTGTGAAATAATTACCACAGTAAGTCTAGTTAACATTTATCACCACACAAATATTTTTTTCTCGTGATGAGAACTTTTAAGAGTTACTCTTGGGGGAATTCCCTGCCGGTCCAGTGGTTAGGACTCTGAGCTTTCACTGCCGAGGGTGCGGGTTCGATCCCTGGTCAGGGAACTAAGATCCCACAAGCCATGCTGCATGGGCAAAAAACAAAACAAAACATGTTACTTTCTCAGCAACTTTCAAATATACAGTACAGTATCATTAACTGTGGTCCCCATGCTGTGCATTACTTCCCCAGGACTTATTTATTTTATAACTGGAAATTTGTACCTTTTGACCACCTTCACCCATTTCACTCACCTCCCACCCCTGCCTCTGGCAACCACCAGTCTGTTCTCTGTATCTATGAGTTCATGGGGGTTTTTGTTTGTCTTAAGATTCTACATATAACTGAGATCATACGGTATTTGTCTTTCTCTGTCTGACTTATTTCACTTAACATAATGCTTTTAAGGTCTGTCTATGTTGTCACAAATGGCAGGATTTTCCTTCTTTTTTATGGCTGAGTAATACTCCATTGTATATATACCACATCTTCTTTATCCATTCATCCATTGATGGACACTTAGGTTGCTTCCCCTCTTGACTATTGTAAATAGTACTGTAATGAACATGGGGGTGCAGATGTCTTTTCAAGTTACTGTTTTTGTTTCCTTCAGATATATTCCTAATAGTGGAACTGCTAGGTCATATGATAGTTCTGTTTTTAATTTGGGGGGAGCCTACATACTGTTTTCCATAGTGGCTGTACCAATTTACATTCCCACCAATAGTGCACGAGGCTTCTCTTCACATCTTCAACAACGCTTGCTATTTCTTGTCTTTTTTATATTACCTGTTCTAACGGGTGTGAGGTGATGTTTTACTGTGGTTTTGGTTTGCATTTCCCTGATGATTAGGGATGTTGAGCAGCTTTTCATGTACCCATTGGCTATCTCTGTCTACTTTGGAAAAATGTCTATTTAGATCCTCTGTCCATTTTTTAACCAGATTGTTGGATTTTGCTGTTGAGTTGTGTCTGTCACTTGCACTTTCTCGTCAGGACTAATGCACTCCACCCGAACAGACATTTCCTGTCACAACATGAAATAGCTTTCAGCACACATAAAGTCAACAACTTGATGAAATGCCCAAAGAGTAATATACAAACGAAAGAAAAAGAAAATAACTTTAATAACATTATATGTATTGAATATTTGCCTGCAGACATCCTGGGGTGACCATCCCCAGCAGACATCATGCAGTAGTCACACGCTTGAGCTCACAGTTGTCCCTCGGTATCTGCAGGGGATTGGTTCCCAGACCACCCCTCGGATACCAAAATTCAAGAATGCTCAAGTTCCTTCTATAAATGGCATAATATGAATATTTTCATATAATCTACTCATGCCCTCCTGTATACTTTAAATCATCTCAAGATTACTTATAATACCTAATACAATGTAAGTGCTATGTAAATAGTTGTCAGCATGTGGCAAGTTTAAGTTTTGCTTTTTTTGAACTTTCTGGGATTTTGTTTTTCCCTAATATTTTCAGTCTGAGGTTGGTTGAATCCGCAGATGCACAACCTGTGGACGCAGAGGGTCGACTGTACTTATGATGAAGAAGTTTGAATTTAAGAAAGTAGGACCAGAAGCCGTTTCGTACAAGACTATCAAGAAAATGAAGTAATAGAAGTATAGGTGACACAAAAATGAAAAGAGGAAGCTGGTCCTAACCTTGTGTAGTAGGGCCAGTGTGCCGAGACAGGTTACAGATTGTTGAAGTGGAGGAAATGAAGAAGTATGATGGTCTTGCGAGTGACCTGGCCTTATTCATAAATATCATGTCATAACAGTTCTTCATGTTGTAACAGGAAACGTTAGGGCAATGACGAATCACTGGAAATTTATCATTTATCTTGAAATCCTTCCACATATTGAAGAGTGGATTCCATCCCTGGTACTCAGATGGCCTTCAAAGCCCTCTCACGGGGACTTCCCTGGCGGTCCAGTGGTAAAGACTTCGCCTTCCAATGCAGCGGGTGTGGGTTCGATCCCTGGTCGGGGAGCTAATATCCCACATGCCTCGCAGCCAAAAAAACCAACATAAAACAGAAGCAGTATTGTAACAAATTCAATAAAGGCTTTAAAAATGGTTCACAACAACAACAAAATCTTAAAAAAAAAAAAAAAAAGCCCTCTCACAGATGGTGTGGGGAAGAGAAACAGGAGCTTTGTGAAGACCCCTGGGGGCAGGATGTGTTCTTACTGCTGTGCTACAAAGAATTTAAAAATTAAAATATAGAGGATGGCAGTGATAGGTGCTATATTTAAAACATCCTTTGTTAATGAAATCCAGTAAGACCCCTACCTTTCATGTGTTCTACGAATTAAATCACATTTGGTTCTTAGCTGTTAAAATGAGTCTGAAATTACCTGTTGCACATTTGCAACTGGTTTTGTGGCTTTTAACCTTTTCAACTAAATATGTAGTTGGAAATACGATGATACCTTGGATAGCAGAGTGCACACGGTGAGTAATTTATTCAGAAATTTCAGGGGAATGTCTCAAAGCCATTAAACTTCTGTTTCTGTAACAGACTTCTCCTAAATGTTGGACTTTTTGTGTAATTGCTTATGTTTTATGTTAGCACATATTAAAGAATCATTTATTTAAAATTACAGTGGGTTTAGGTTAGCAGGATATTTCAAAGTTACATGGGACATTTCTCTATTGTGCTTTGCGGGGCATCTAACATTCCTGGCTCCCCAAACAATCAGAGGGGCCCCCAGTGTTTCCAAAATGCCCCCTAGGAATGGTATTACTGTTGCCAAGAACCATTGCTTTAGTAAACTCAGAAGTAGAAAGTGGTCCAAGTTGTCTCAATATCAGATGAAATTACCATAGTGCCTTTTGGGTATTACCAAAGCAGTGGTCAGTAATGGGCAGGGTGAGTGTCCTTCCTCAGTTTACTTCATGAAATAATAACCACATGAAAGGTATTCAAGTTCTCTGCAAATTAAGATCAAAAAGGAAATAGAAATGTCATTCAGCATTTGAAAGGAAACTTTAATGAATAGTTAAATTACTTTAAGCAAAACAAAGTGTCATTTTTCCTTTCTGAAGGTGCGGCCTTTTGGAATTATGGTCATTATAAAGCTCTTTCCCAAGAGCATGAAATTCAACAATCTGACTTTTAACCTTTTAGATCCAACACAAATACCCCATCAGCCATTCACAGTGTCATTTAGTCACTGGTGCAGGCCTTTTCCACTTGGATCTAGAGAGCCGTAGCGATAGGGAACCCATCCATCGCCTTTTCACCTAGAAATCAAATAGCAGGTCTTGAGGTAGGGCTGGCGGTTGAATCTCTGCTGGACCCAGTACACCCGCATTCACGCAGAATCTTTTCAGCCTGTCCACCCTGTCACTGCTGAGCCGAACCCAGCGTAGGGAACATGTGGGGAGGACAAAACATAAACTCAACTCCTGTGAAGCTGGCGGGGGGGACTCTTCCAGCTTTGGGGAGACACAGACACGTGGGTTACAGCAGTGTCACAGTCACGTCTGGACAGGGTAAGAAGAGGACAGTTTGTGTGTAGCTCTTGCTTTTCTTTCCTTTTCTGTGAAGTCATTTAATACCTCCTGTAATCAAAAAAAGCCACTCTGAGCCCTCACTGGCCTTTGTTGCCCAGGAGAGCTGCTCACAGGTGCTCTGCAACGTCCCCTTTGCAGGGAGCAAGGCTGGGGGACCTGAAGGACGAAGCATCAGGGCACTTGCCCCGGGTGGAGAGGTTTGGGTGATTTGTGGGCCTGAGTGGACGCTGGGTAACATGACCCCAGAGGAAGCTGTGCAGCATGTGGAGAGAATGGGGCTGGGTGTCTTGGGTACCTTCCCAAGCACCAAGAGAGAGGTCTCTAGTTAGGTGTGGTTTTGATGCCTTAAAATTGGGGTTTGATTGCTTTGGGCATCACCAATAGCAAAGTCTGGCTTCTCCAGTAAGTAATCTGCCAACGCCTCCAGCGGGGCCTTTTGAAATTGATCCTTTGTCAGTAGACTTTGCTGTTTGAACATGACTGAAGTTTCTAGCCTGTAGGACACGACACCATAGATAAGTCCTTAACAGCAAAATGAAGTCCTTAGAGACTCTTCCTTGATTTCGCTTTTTAGTGGTTGTGCCTACTTTCCACAGCTGATATAAAGGCTTTTACATTGTTGTCTTTACCATTTTGTTATTCTTCATTAACACACAGCATCAAATTATAATTGAAATTTACTATCCTTAACTTTCTACCTTGATCTCCACCTTAAAAATAGGAAAGTTGTTTTTATTTAAACTCTTCTCAGATTGCTTTGTATAATGCCCTCTTTGCTTTTTATAATAATAGTTTTCTGCATTTTAATTTCAGTTCCATAATAATTTCACACCTGGATGCAGTACAGAATTTCAGGTAAGCTTTTAACATTGTGTCTATATCTGAATAAATGGGTGTAACTGTATTATTACTGCTGGTTATTTCTAAGTTTCCTGAAAAACAGTTGTATCTTGAATTAAAAAAAACAACATATGCATTCTTACAAGAGTAAGTGGAAGATATCTATTTGTTAAAATATCAGTTCATACTTATAATATCTTTGGGAAAATGAATAATTGTTAAGACATAGGCAGGGGACTTCCCTGGTGGTCCAGCGGTTAAGACTCCATGCTTCCAATGCAGGGGGCCCAGGTTCAATCCCTGGTCAGATCCCGCAGCTGAAGATCCTGTACATGGCAACAAAGATCCCGACTACTGCAACTAATACTCCGCACAGCCTAATTAATTAATTTTTTTAAAAAAAGACATAGGCAGGTTTCTCCCACTCTCTGAAAGTAGAGCGTTCCTGTGAAAACTTTCCTAAGCCAAAAAGTGAAGAAGCAGTTTCGTTAGGACACAGCTTGCTAACGGAGGCACAGAGTAAGTTGAGGTAAAGCACAGATGCTCACAGACACAGTTCAGAGCTGTGGTGGCTGATGCTGCGATGCTCAGTGTGGTTCCAGGGAAGGAGCTTGGCGGGGCCACTCCTGCCTCTCAGGATGGCGCTGCCTCTGTAACACTCACTGAGAAACAAATGCTGAACATTAGTTTTGCTTTTTGCCTTTTTTTTAAAGGCAAAAATCCCCTTCAGATTTCTTTCATTAGCAAAAACAGGTACTAATGTAGGTCTTTCATCAAAGCAAAGCGGTGAAAAGCGAACTTTCAAAAAGCAAGGGTTTCCTGTGTTAGATTTGGTTTAATTTTATATAAGACATTAGAATGTTACAAAGGAGATCTCACAAATCAAAGAAAATTTATTCCCTAAAATATTTTGAAATAACCGACTAGAAATTTGAAACAAATAAATGTTGGGCCCTTGCTTTACTATAAACATCAAAATTAATTCTAAATAAATTGGAGTCAAAATTTTTTAAATTATATAAAACTATATAAACGTCTAGAAAAAATAAAATTAAGCAGTTCTCAAGCTTCTAAGACAGAGATAACTTTCCAATCTTACAAATAATAAATAGAACCACACGCACAAAAAAATAAGACTGACCGAGGGGGTGATAAAAGCAGACTGAAAAAAATATTTGTGAGACTGTTATGTAAAGAGCTAATTAAGACCTGTGTAGATAAAAGACCAAAAAAATCACAAAAGAGGAAATGTAGTAGAAGATAAATAGGCTACTACACAAGTCATTGCACTATTAAATAACTACAGAATTCCTTCTGATCTTCAAATCATACCTTCAAAATGTTACCATGTGAATACCCAGTGGAGGCCAGGGTGTGGCACATATATGAATTGATGGTGTTTAATATAGGTTTGTTTAATCTACACAGTAACCTGATATATTAGGTAACTTTGTCCCCATTTTCCAGATAAGAAAGCTGAAGCTCAGAGAAGGAACCTGCCTATGGACACTGGCAGTGTTCAGACGCTGGCCTCCCTCACTACCAGGCCATGCTTTTTCTGCCATGCCTTATTACTTTTCAGAATGGTACAGTAGTTTTGGAAAGTAATTTGGCAATCTATAAAACATAGTCATAAAAATGTCCATCACCTTTAAACTAATAATTCTGTTTTTGCTTATCTGCTGAGGAACTAATTCAGCATTTGGTAAAGGCTGCATGCCCCAAAATATTGAACATCTGATTGATAATATTGAAAGTTCATCAGCAACTTCAGTTGTCAGTAAAAAAGAAATTAATTAAATTATGATACATATACCCAAATATTACAACTGTTAAAATGCAGCAATGTGGAAAGCATTTATGGTTTTCATTTTTCATTTATTATGTGAAATTACATAGGTCTTATAGCTACAGCTAGGTATTTCATTGTATTATAAAAAAAGTAAGATATGTGATACTTACGATCTAATGATGAGTGATGATTTTTTCTCTGTTTCTACAATTAAAAAATTAAATACCTGTGGACATTTAGATGTTGGGAAGGAGAATTAAAGTGACAATAGAACAAAAACAGAATACAGATGTTTCTGTGTATGATTGACAATTATAAGATTTAGTAGCAAAACACCTAATATCCTTTTTTAAGTTAACTTTCTTTTGACATATAACACATACACAGAAAAGCCTCCAGATCATGAGGACAGCTCAGTGAATTTTCACTAGTGAACACACCCGTTTAACTGCCACCCAGACCAAGAAATAGAACATTACCCAGAAGCCCCCCTTATGCCTCCTCTTAGTGCATCCCGTCCCCATCCTAGGCGTAGATTTTAAATGGCATGGAAATATACCAAAATTTTAATGCATCCCATGTTGAGCTGGCTAGAACGAGTGGTCTTTGTTTTCTGTTTTTCTCTATTTTGTAATCCCGCTTTTCCGTGATAATGAACTATACTGTATTTTACTCTGACTTCCATTTGTCCATCTATTAAGTTATCTCTTGCATTTAGTCACAAAATTCCTCCTTTTGGGACTGCCCTTTACTATTTGAATTTAGGAGTAGAACCATTGCCTTCCTTGTTCCTTCTGCAGTAGGATAAGAAGTACAGGTTGTAGAGTGGAAATATAATTCTCTCACCCGCTGGTTACAGATCTTCTGTTGCAAGGCAGCCCCTTGAGCACAACATGTCAGCCTGTGCATTAGGACCCTTCCTTTTAAGCAAAGGTAAAAGCAAGCAGTGCAGTTGTTTCCCTTTCCCTGTCACACCTGCCCACGTTTCGTATTCTTCTCCACCCAGAGGGCACTGGCCTTGCCCATCCCAGGCTCAGGCCACACTGCCGGCTTTAGCTACAGCACAATTGAGGAAACCGAGACACGCCACCCAGTTCTACCACCGGGTTCTACAATGCCTGGTTCTAGGATGACCTTAAGCCTTGGTGACGTCTCCTAATAAAGAAGCTGTTCCTCAGTGTTACCACTTTGGAGAAACCGGAGGAAAGGTCAACTCCTAAGCCAAGGAAATGGGCTCATGTAGAGAAGACTCACTCCCTCCAGATTCTCTCCCTACTCTGAGCCAACAAGAGGGCTTGAGGGGCTGGACATAGATCTGTTTTAGTATCTAAAATAGTTATTTTGTTTAGTACTTTAGATTCATAGTAAGTACTGCCATTTGTTTAAATGACAGTTGGCAAAATAAATGAGTGAAGTGTGGTGCATCTTGCCATAGAGGCTGTTTTGGGTTCCTGGTTCTTAGGCATTAAGTCATAGAACCTCTGTCAGGGTCCCCAAGACCACCCTCAGGTCTGATCATTCACTTGGAGGACTCAAGACTCAGCACATGGTTGTACCCGTGGCTGTGGTTTATTACAGCAAAAGGACACAGAGCAAAATCAGCAGAGAACAAAAGTGCATGAGACAGAGTCCAGAGGAAACCAGGCGCCAGCGTTCAAGAGTCCTCTCCCAGTGGAGTTGTATGAGATGCACTTAATTCTTCCAGCGATGAGCTGTGACAGCACGTGTGAAGCACCCTCCTGGGAAGCCCATCAGAGACTCCAGGGTTTTTCTTGGTGGCTGGTCACATAGGCACCCTCTGCCTGGCATGTACCAAAATTCCAGATTTTCGGAAGGAGGGCAGGTGCAGAAACCATGTTGTTTGTACAAACAGTCCAGGCACGGTGAGCCCCTCTCATCAAGGACTGGTGGGAACCCTCCCCAAATCCAAGCTCCCCAATGCCAGCCTAGGGCACCCTGCTGGTTCTACAGACATAGCCTCAGGCCCTTTCTGCACAGACCCTTAGGCCGGTAGAGACTTAGCAATACTCCAGCCCATCTTCAGTTTACTCGTGAGGAAACTGAGACCTGAAAGATGGTGTGACCTGCCCAAGGCTCTCAGAGCTCTGTGGGGGGCCAGCCCGGTCACAGTCCAGGCATCGTTACTCCAAAGCCAGGCTTTTGTGACTGTGTTTCATGGAAGGCGTTATGACCCGATTGGTCAGTTTCATTATTTTTAATATGCCTAAGTACAGGTAACATTAAAATTCATTAAAAAACACTCTGATGGTAGAATTGAGCTTTCTGTGCCATGGTACTCTCTAAACTCAGGGTCCATCTGTTCCATGTATAATTATATTCATATAAGTGACCCAGACCATTGTTATGTAAAATCTAGCGGCCTGCTCTGTGCATTTTAGAGTACATCAGGGTACAGTTTACATGAGCAGAGCAATCACAGCGTTGTAAACAGATAAAAGAGAGATGAGAAGGAAATTCAACAAACATTAACAGTGATCGCCTCTGGATGGTGTGATGATGGGTGAATCTTTTTTCTTTCTACTTTCACCCTAAATTTTATGTGATGAGTATGTAGTATTTTTAAGTGAAAAAATTATATTTAAAGAATAAACTTTAGAAGAGACTGCCCACGCTAATCTTCAGTCCTGGGATCCCAAGCTGTGGCCCTTCGGCACCGTGGAACTGTAGAACAGACCAAGTAGACTTGGTCATCAGAGGGAATAGAAATGGGCTCAGCCCTTAGAAGGGCAGTTTGGAAATTTCTAACGGAATTCTAAGTGTATTTTAAATGACTCAGCAGTTCCACTTCCAGGAGTTTATCCCACAGACAGGCTCATTCATATGCACAAAGACACTCGGGAATATCCACTGTAACCTCGTTCCTAGTAGTCAAAGATGGACACAGCTGATCGCCGTCTGCAGGGGACTGGTTGTTACAGCACAGCCGTGTGTTAGAATAGTGCGCAACAGGAAGGTTACCTCATGGGAAAGACAGTTATTTTCCATTGTTTATGCTGTTTGAGTTTCTTACAGTGTGTTACTCTTAAAAGTATACATTTTATATTATTTTTAAAAATGGTTAAGTTATCTTAAATGACTTTGGCAAAACAGAACTAACCCCAGGGCGGGTGGGAGGGAGGGGGCAGGGGAATTATATCAGAGTGTATCAGAGGACGTGAAATTTCTTGGGTGTGACAGTGGTGGTGTGATTCCATAGGGAGACGTCCTTTTTCTTAGGAGATTCGTACTGAACTCTTCAGGATTGAAGTGGCCTGATGTCTGCAGCTTACTTTCAGACTGTTCAGCAAAGTATGCCTGTGGGAGTGTGTGTGCGCATGTGCAGTTTGTGTTGACAGAGGGAAACAGCAGAGTAGCACAATGTTGGCAATTGTTGCATCCAGGAGAAGGGTATACAAATGTTTGTTTTGCCAGTCTCTTAACCTTTTTGTAAGGTTGAGATTTTTCAAAATAAAAAGTTGGGAAAAAAGAAAAGATTTTAAAAATCAAGGAGCTAAAGACTTCTGAAAAACAAAGCAAGTACAAAGCACTCATTACAGGAATCTTACAAGAGTGACTCTTTATCACGCCACATCTTTCTAAACAGAAACAGGTCACTCTGCAGCTGCAGGTGGTTGAAGGTTTGAGCTGCACAAAACTCTGTGCAGGATGCTGGTTAGCTGGGCTGGTTCAGAACCTGGAAGCACTGGGCAGTAACCTTTCCCTTAAAGATGCATTTCAGAAGGCACATCCTTTGTCCTCTCTTTCCTCTCCAGCTCCGAGAGGAATCCGTGCAACGCCTCGCTGCCGCACGACAGCAGGAGCCCAGCCAGCCTGATCGGCCAGGAGGTGATTCTTGTCTTCTTCCTCCTGCTCTTGTTGGTCTGGTTCCTGAATCGAGAATTCGAAGTCAGCTACCGCCTACACTACCACGGGGACGTGGAGGCGGACCTGCACCGCACTAAGATCCAGAGCATGAGGGACCAGGCCGACTGGCTGCTGAGAAACATCATCCCCTACCACGTGGCCGAGCAGCTGAAGGTCTCCCAGACCTACTCCAAGAACCACGACAACGGAGGAGTCATCTTCGCCAGCATCGTCAACTTCAGCGAGTTCTATGAGGAGAACTACGAGGGCGGCAAGGAGTGCTACCGGGTCCTCAACGAGCTGATCGGGGACTTCGACGAGCTCCTGAGCAAGCCGGACTACAGCAGCATCGAGAAGATCAAGACCATCGGGGCCACATACATGGCCGCGTCGGGGCTGAACGCCACACAGTGCTGTGACGGCAGCCACCCGCAGGAGCACCTGCAGATCCTGTTTGAGTTCGCCAAGGAGATGATGCGCGTGGTGGACGACTTCAACAATAACATGCTCTGGTTCAACTTCAAGCTCAGGGTGGGCTTCAACCATGGGCCCCTGACGGCAGGCGTCATTGGCACCACCAAGCTGCTGTACGACATCTGGGGAGACACGGTCAACATCGCCAGCAGGATGGACACCACGGGGGTGGAGTGCCGCATCCAGGTCAGCGAGGAAAGCTACCGCGTCCTGAGCAAGATGGGCTACGACTTCGACTACAGAGGGACGGTGAACGTCAAGGGCAAAGGCCAGATGAAGACCTACCTGTACCCCAAGTGCACGGACAACGGGATGGTGCCGCAGCACCAGCTCTCCATCTCCCCCGACATCCGAGTCCAGGTGGACGGCAGCATCGGACGCTCCCCCACGGACGAGATCACCAACCTGGTGCCTTCCGTACAGAACCCGGACCAGGTGTCCCTGGGCTCCGAGAACAACACACAGGCCAGGGACACTCACCCGTCTTCTAAGAAACCCTGGAAGGAGCCCATCAAAGCCGAAGAAAGGTGTAGGTTCAGCAAAGCCATAGAGAAAAGCGACTGTGAAGAAGCAGGGGTGGAGGAAGCCAATGAACTCACCAAGCTCAACGTCTCAAAGAGGGCGTGATGCGGCCCAGCGCCGCCCGCGGTGCTCTGTCCGTCCAGGTTCCACAGTACCCGTCCCCGGACGTGGTGTCCTGTGGTCATTGCAGCCCTAACTTCTGTGTGGATCACAGTTATTCAGGGTTCATCTTCATCCATTTTTTTCCTCTTCCCCCTTGGTGTGACCATTTGGCAGTGTGGAGAACAAGTGCCTTCAGGGGCTGGCACGGCCTGGAGTCCAGGGAAGGTGCGGCCAGGGTGTGGCGCTGGGTGGTGGTGGACGTTAAAACAGAAGCTGTGGTTAAAATATTATTTTTATTGCTTTTTCTCACGAGACACTTTTTTTTTTTTGCTAATACAATGTTTTTGAGGTTTTTTTCTGTATACGTACTAGTGTTTTTCCAGTGACCTGACCTTTCTATGTAAACACATAGACGCACACACACTTGCATTCATGAATCTGAGATCAAGTGCCAGTAACTCACTGGGTGGGGATGCTGGGGGGTGCAGGCTGAGGACCGTAGAGGGCCATCAGCCAGGACACCGGTGTCCCCTGACCTGCGCCTTCCAAGCCAGCCGGGCCCTCAGGGGCTATGACTGCACCCACCGCCCCCCACACCCAGCGGCTTTAGGGCTTCCTCCTCGTGCAGGCCGAGATTCCAAATGCTTACCGGCCTCACAGCTCATGAACCCAGGCCTCAGGTATCTAAAAGCCCTTTTTCATTCTGCCCCCGCCCCAAGGGGTCTTCCAGCTGGAGCGGAGGAGGGACTTGTCTTGGAAGCTGACTCAACTGAGAGGAAACGCAAAATAAACATCCAAGGGTTGCATTTATTTATTTATTTATTTATCAGGAAACGTGTGTGTCTTGGGGAGGGTTGCCGGGTCATTCTGTCTGGGGAAGGGAAGTAGGCTGAGGGGGCGGGGTGTGGTCACAGAGGGCACAGCAGAAGGATGAGAAGGTGTCCGTTAGTGCTTCAGCTACTCTGGGCCGCCTCCCCCGCCAGGGGCTGAGCAGGACCCCACTGGGCACGGCCTGCACACTCTGGGTCGGGGAAGCCCTCGGCCACCACTTTTAAAGCAAAAGCCCTGCTTCTGCCCCCCACCCAGGGGGTCTGCTCACGACAGGGGTGGGATCAGAACCGGCTCGCTGTGAAGCAGTTCTGGGCAGGGCACCAGGGCCGCGGGCAGCGCTTGGCTTCCACATTCAGAAAGCTTCTCCATCCTTTCCTGTTCTCAGCCTGTGCAGGACCCATTTGTGGTGGGGTTGAGCCTGGTGAGTGGATCCCAGCCCTATTTAAATGGAGCTCTTACCCTGTAAGTAGGGACAGAATTGTCTGGATGGAAATGAGGTATGGAACCGGGGAAGTACAGAAAACCCAAGGAAATTGCTTCTGTGCCCTTTGTTGCTAACCCTGCTTGTAATTACGTTTTGCCACACTGAGTCTGAAGTTTATGTAGGATTGAACTCAGGCCAGAGTTGCCCTGTCATAGTCATATGACACCTCATTCTTAAGGTGGCTGCAGCTCATGGGATATTTGAGGACTGGCTCCTGCTCTGTGTAAGGTCTTCTCCGATGTGCCCTGTGTATTTTCTTTTCACTGGTAAATCTCTGTGTAGATTTCACATCTGCATTAAGTCCTGTTATCACTCCTCAACAAATACGTACAGAATCTGCCCTTCCCGGCATCATGAAGTATTGATTCTGATCCCCCAGCTCCCCAGGGACATGCATGGCACGGACCCCGGCAGTACGGTTGTAGCCAGGATCTCCACGCCCAGGGAGATTTGCCTTCAGGTTTTACTGTCAGATTGTTGGTCTTCCCAATGCTAGAGAAATGGAGAAAGGATGACTGTGACATTACCTCTTCTAAAGAATGTATTCTTATAAAATCCTGCAGAGATTTTATTTTTTTCTGAAAAACACTACCTGATGCTCTCCTTGTCTGTCAGGCTTGTGGGCATGTCAGGGGTTCCTTCCATCAGTATTAAGACGTGTGTTGAGTGTGGGCCTCGCCCTCCGCCATCTGGCTCCAGGCTCTGCAGCTTTGGCGGCGGCTAGGGGCCTGGGTGCTTCCTGCTGTTCCCCGTGTCTCTGCTGTTCCACTCAAAACATGCTCCACAGAGTTCATCTCTGCTCACGCTTCCTCCCTATCAAACTTTTTTTTTTTTTCCCTTCCCCTCCTGCGATTCCTGGGAAGCCAAGAGGCTGCGGATGCAGGGAGAGAGTGGTGACGTCCACCTGTCCAGTTCAGCATTGTGCAAATAGAAGCCTTTGTGGACGGTTTAAATTGTCTTTAAAAAAACACCCCGAGCGAGCCTTCCTAAGCAGCCAGTACAGATGTTCTCCTTGGGCCACCAGTGACCCAGGTCCTTCCCAGCCCCTGCTTGGAAGCATACCTCAGCACAGAACCACGGAGTGCCTGCACCCGCAGCGCCAGGCCTCTGACTCGGTGGGCATTGAGCAGACGGTGGCTGAAGACAGACGGGCTTCTGAGCAGCGGGTTCAAGCGCTTCCGATTAGGTGGAGGCGTTCTTCAGAGCGGCAATACCTCCTGTGAACTTAGGGCAGGAAGCAATACTTCAGAATTGAATGTGTGTAAATAGTTGCTTTGAGTTGCAATTGCTAGTTCTTCTTGGCCTCAGGTCAGATCAAATTATATATGTATAAATATATACAAACAAACACAAATAATTGCATCCAATGCAAACAAATGCAGAGCATCAATTATGAAACCCTCACAGAGCTTGGAGGCTGCTCACGGCTCCGTTACCCTGACTGTGCTGTGGAGACCCCTGCACATTTGCACTTGACATTGAGAGCCAAAGGGCCGCGTGCTTCCCCATTATGTGGACTGTAGTGATTTGTAGTTTCCAAAGATCTGTCCGCGTTTGCATTTCTAGACTTTCGAAGTAAGCACTTTTTGGTGGTTGTTTCGAAAAATCACGTCATGCCTAGAATCTGAAAATTAAATCTGCGAAAACCAATTGTTTGCGTTCTCCATCTTTCCTTTGCTCTACCCTTTTTAAGTTGTTAATCCTAATAATTTCAAAATGCACCCACTGAAGAAATGGACATTAAAATACTCTAAAATCTCAATATTTGATGCCTGGTATTTCCTCATCGACAAGATCGTTACCACTTCCGAGATTAGGGCGCTCCTTTTTCCCTGACATTTGTGGCTGAAATAGGAAGCTTTGCAGGTCTTTTACATCGTGACTTTGAAAACAAGGCAACTAAAAACTCTTATTGTGTGTGTATGTGTGTGTGTGTTTTAAATGGACACATTTGCTACAGTGAACTTTGGTTGAGAATTACTTATTTTTACATGGAACAGAAGCAGGTTGCAGGACAAATTTTGCTTGCGACCACATCCTGATTTTTTTAGACCTTCTAAATAGTTTTTCCCGCAGTATCTTCAGCAACTGACTGAGAAGATGAAGTAAGTTTTCTGAAAAGATGTGCCTGCATAGCCTCTTCCTTACAGAGTCCTGGGGTGCCCGTATCATGGGGAAGTCACAAACCCATTTCGGAATCTGTTTAAAGTCACAGAGCGTCTTTGCCAAAAATCACACATGCCATTTTACATGTCATAGGGGCTCACAGCACCTCCAAACCTGGAGCCAAATGCTGGCTCTGCTAGGGGTTAGAGCCTCTTCCCCCAGGGTTTTTCCTGGAGAGTTCAGTATTAATGTGCAACTTCAAAGCACAGGACCCTCTTGTCGACTCAGCAAAGGGGATGCAGATGTGGCCCCAGGCCTTGCTCATCAGATCAGAGGGATCCAGCTTCTAGGTGATCCTCCACTGGAGCCTGGTACCTGTGAGGACACTGCTTGTTGACGAGGGTGCTCTTTCCTCTGAGTCCGCGCTGCAGGCATTCCTAGGAACCTTCCGGAGGTAAGGGAATAGCTGTCTTTGTTGCGTTTCTCTAGTAGAAAGGACACCCCAGGGACTTTGGGGGTTTTCTCAAACAGTCTACAAAGGCAGCCTCTAATTTTTGCAGTAAACCTCAGGACTTATCATTTGTGGCTTCTCTTTCATCTATTCTTTTTTCTTTTTAATCTTTTCACTCTCATTTTAGGGAGAGTTTTAAAATAAGTGTAATGAAGAATCGACCTTACCCAAATAGAGGGCTGGCCTTTTCTCTGGTTTCTTGGGAAGTGATCTCTGAGCTCTTGGAATATCATGCCTGATAAGTGTCTCTGTTTAACTGGGGCTTTGGGCCCCACCAGGTAGTCCAAAGGTGTCATTTAGTGTGGTGATCACATGGTATTCAATTGACCTCTGCAGGGGCTGGAGACGAGTTATCTACTTTTATCTAAAATCTCTTTCACACATGGTTAATTTCTCTGCTGTGGGAATCTGTCGTTGTGGCTGCCTGGGATGGATCCCAAGTACCAGGGAGAGGAAGCTAACTGGGGCAGGAGATAAGTGAGAGGAAGTGATTAAGAAAAAGTACAGAGTTGCACACCATGTAGGCGTAAACTCAAAACCTTCCCAAGTGTCTATTTTTATACTGTTCCTTTGTAAAAATTGGTTTTTAAATAACACGACTCCAAAGAGTTGTTACTGTATGTCAGAATAACTTAAGCGTGGGGAATTCTCACATCCCTTCTGGGCCTGAAAGTTGGAAAGAGAAGGAAATTACGCAATCAGGTATTGAGCAATCTGAGTGCCTCCTGAAACCTCAGTCATCAGCAGCAGCGATTCCTAACCTTTTTTTGGGCTTGCAAAGCCTTTGATAATTTGATGAAAGTTGTGGCTCCTTCATCCAGAAAAAAAATGCACATCAAAATAAACCCACTTCGTGGGCTTCCCTGGTGGCGCAGTGGTTGAGAGTCCGCCTGCCGATACAGGGGACACGGGTTCGTGCCCCTGTCCGGGAAGATCCCACATGCCGCGGAGCAGCTAGGCCCGTGAGCCATGGCCGCTGAGCCTGCGCGTCCGGAACCTGTGCTCCGCAACGGGAGAGGCCACAACAGTGAGAGCCCCACGTACCGCAAAAAATAAATAAATAAAAATTTTAAAATCCACTTCATGTTCCTGGATCCAAATCCAATACCCATGATCTACAATAACAGGAGGAATGGTGATTTTTAATTATAAGTATCTGCAGGTGAGGTTTCCAAGCACTTCTGGACTCTCTATTGGAAACGTGATTAAACAGGTTAATGCTGCTTGTTTATATATGCATTTCCAATCCAATTATATTTTAGACTTTAATGTGTGAGTTACCTAAGTACATCTGAAGAGGCACTCAAAGAACTTTTCAATATAAAGACAAAGTTCATCAGATTCTTTCCCAACAGATAAATAACGATCAGACAGTGTTTTACTGAGTACCCTACTATGTGCCAAAGCTCCTTTCACTTAGGTGGTGACAGTGCTGTGATACTTGAGAATATTTGAGGAGCACCTGTGATTAGTCACTGTTTTTCCCGACGGCTCTCCTGTTAGGAATCCCACCAGGAAACAGAAGGGAATTTTGAGACATCCCTCTCCTTGCTGACATTTTTAAATGGTGGCACCTTAGTGTCATCTGTACCCCATCAGAGATGATCTTTGTGTTATGGTCTTATGGAATATTCAGTCTTTCAAGAAAGAGCAACAGATGAGGACCATTCAGGGAAAACAACTGCACCAATATTGTGTTGGTCCCTCCCTGAGAGAGGGACCACTCCACATGGTCATATATTTTATTTTTAAAACAATCCTGATGGCGACTGGGGTCCCAGCTCGAGGGTCTCAGAGCTGAGCAGAACAAGGCACTGGCTTGGACTGACGGGGCTGGTGGTGGCCTTTCAGGAACCACACCCCCAGTGAAAGGTCTCCCTGCCCCCCCCACGCCACCACCCCCCACGCTACCAACCCCCCCCTCCCAGAATTGCAAGAGGTTGGAGGACTAGAGCCTCTGCTGACCCCACCTCCTTCCAAGTGACCTCCAGCAGGCTGCAGTCTTCTCAGAGCTGCTCTTTCTCTGTCTTCCTCTGGGCTTTTTTTTTTTTGCTGTACGCGGGCCTCTCACTGTTGTGGCCTCTCCCATTGCGGAGCACAGGCTCCGGACGCGCAGGCTCAGCGGCCATGGCTCACGGGCCCAGCCGCTCTGCGGCATGTGGGATCCTCCCGAACTGGGGCACAAACTCGTGTCCCCTGCATCGGCAGGCGAACTCTCAACCACTGCGCCACCAGGGAAGCCCTCCTCTGGGCTTCTTGATCTTCTCAGCAAACAAAATTCTTGCCCTCTAGGTTGACAGGGCGAGGATTGATAGCAGAAAGGGGGAATTGTTTGGACTTGTCCATGTGATTCCAGGGAAAGGAGCAGAATGGGAGTGACATGGCCTCACACGCTCCCCTTGGAGTCCCATGGCATAGACAGCCTCGCACCCAAGGCATCCGTCTCGAATCCTGCCAGGTTCCCACCCTCTGAGGTCCCCAGCTCTGGTCTCCCCGTCTCATGGACGGCCACTCCTCGTCTCTACCTGCGGCCACCACCTGCATTCCACCATCACCTTTGACCTCCCAAGTAGGTTTCAGTGCTGTGTTACCTCACTCCCAAACTTCAGGAGTACAGATAAACCTATGGCAACACGGTGAGCGGGCACTTTATTGATTTAAAGAAAGTAACTCTTTAGCTGCGAAATTCAGTTCTCACACATGCAAATGTGCCTCTACACATAAGGCAGCCTCCCATTATATGATAGTTTTCTGCCAAGGAACTCAAGACACCTGGAACCCCTTCTGTCCTCATGATGCCTCACCGAAGGCAGAGGTGGTTTTTCCTGTCCAACAGATTCGAAAGTTCAGGTTCAGCGTAGCTGAGCAGCTTGACCCCCTCAACCAGTCATTGCCAGTGATTCCCAGCTGCACAGCCAGAGACAGAGCACGCTGCCAGTCCAGACCATCTCATGGCTTGCCCCCCCTTCCTTTGCAAGAAAAGAACAAAGAATCCAGGTGGTGGGGTGAGACATGGTGCATTTAAATGGTGAGATCAGACAGTAGGTCAGCAAGTGACCGACAAGGTAAATCCATCTCCCCTTCTCTCCCTCTCCCCTTCTTTTTGTAAGACGGGATACTTGAATTGTGTGTGGAATGTTTAAGGTATTGTCTAGTGTCTGCTTAGAATGGAAAAGTTTTCAAATTATTCAAGTATCTATATGGACTTGTGTCCATCGGCTAACCAAGACCATCAGGGAATTGAGGCCAAGTTTGCAACACATCGGTGCCTTGGGAAAGATGTGTATAAAACACAGATTATGTTGGTGTCCTGTACGTCCTGCTAATGTAACAGAACTAGATCAGGTACCTTGAACACAAGATCCGTTTTTTTCCCCAACTGTTGATTACACAATAAATTTGTTATTATGTGTAATGTTAAGTTGTTTTTAAAATGCCCTTGTATATCTGCACATCTCCAGAATTTCAGGGAAGTATTAGAGGGGAAAGAAAAAACTAAATATTTTTTGGCCATTTAACTTGAAATATCATAAAACAATTCACAATTTCTATGCCAATTTGGGGACCTTGGGCAAAAAAACGACTTTGTTGACTACAAAGGAGCAAGGAAGCCAATAGTTTAGAAGCAAGTCTTATAACATGGTGAGTTGGTGGAACTTTTCTTTTGTAATTCTAATTTGCTGGAGTGATATCTCTTCTTCCTCAAGAGTAAAGACTTCTGATGGCATCACATACATCTAGAGTGTTAGCTTAGCACAGAAGAACGTGGCTAAATGTTGCCCTTGGTATCCTATTTCTATTGTTAATTGCATGACAGGTTGTACTTTCCAAAAATTTCAGTCAAGGACTTCCAGAGACTTCTAAAGGTCCTAATCTACTGTAGTACCTGGAGAGCTTTTGGATTTGGTTGGTTGGTTGGTTTTTTAATATTGAAGAATGTGATTTATGTGAACTTTCAGGAAATTAATTCAACTAAAACCTAAATCTAAGAAGATAAGGTAAAACTTTTTGGGAAAAAAAAAGAGATTTGAAGCACTTATCCAGATAATTTAGGATAAAAGCATCCTTTTGCCTAAAATATTTCAAATGAGACAAAATGAATTTATTGCATGAATCACATGGATAGTGATCCAAATTCTTCAGTTCACTTTTCTTATGTAGCCAATACAATGGGCTGTTTCAATCCCTTCAGCATCTCATTTCCAAATTTCCTCATCTCCTTCTGCCACTGTCTGTTTTGTTGGCAGAATTACAATAGGAACAGACCTGCATGCTTTGAGGGAAAACCTAGCATATTCTTGTGAACTAGCCATTCAGTAGTTACCGGGACTCCAAAAGAGTTTGCCTGTGTTCCTGACTGGTGGTTCCTGTCACCGACTCAAACACAAGACGTCCCGCATCTGTTCCCGTAACAACAGCCCCATGGATGACCTCTGGCAGGAGCTCTGTAGTGCCAGCGTGACCGTCCCATGTGCCCGAGACAGTCTGGCAGCCAAGAGGAGACTGGCCTTCCTCCCTCTCTTCCCTCTGAAGTGCGGAAGGCAGCCTCATGCACTGGCCCAGCTTGAGACACTCCAAAACCCTCACCATAAACTGCCACCAAGTCCTGGGCAAGCCTGTGGTACCCACTACCCTTCAGAAGATCGTCTGCAAGTCCCTTCTGGGTTTAGCCTCAAGAAGCTGCCAGAGCAGCAAGCTGGGACTTTGGGCCTGATCCAGACTCACAAAGAGGCTCTTCATCCATCCAGTCCTGGGCTGGCCCAGGCAGCAGTGAGCCAGACTCTCAGACCAGCGTGGAAGCCAAACAGAGACCCCTGCCAATCCCACCAATGGTCCTGGGGTCTCTAAAGCGGTCCTTGGACTTGGGGGAGGTCAGGGACAGAGCAGAGGACCAGCTGGGAACACCCAGAAAAGTGGATGTCGGCAAAGTGGGGTCTCCAGCGTTCAGTGACCTAACGCAGCAGGGGCCTGGCCCCTTGTGTGCCACCACTGCAGCTGCATCGTAAGCCATTGGACGGGGTGTGCCAGACAGGGCCTCCACGGGCACACCCTCTTCACTCTACCGCATCCAACCGAAGAACCAATAACACACAAATGAGCACCAGTGAAAAACCGAGAGACTTAACATCCTCTAGGAAACCCTGTGTTGTTTTCATGGTTTGTAACAGACAGCGTTATAGGATGGAGCCATCCCTGAGATGATCCAGTTACTAACATCAATGTCCACCGTCTTGATCCATGCACTTATCTTCATACCAAAACCAGTTCTGTGAGGCTCCCGAGTTGTGATGTAACGCAACAGGTCAGCATCGCCCCATCCTGACAGCTTTGTCCTGACAGGTCGCCAGAGCGTGTTTTCCTTGTTTTCGGTGTTGCATCACCACGAAGGGGCAACAATGGTTTGTTCCAGCAGCGTTTTGGCCATGGGTGGTTGCATGCTCCATCCTAGAATGGTCGTTCTTACATGTGGCCCCTTGCTTGTCATGGAATACAGAAAGCAATCACGGAAAAGTGTAAATCAGCTTTCCGTTGCAGAAGCATGGATAGTTTCCTTTTTTAATCGTCATGTTTTCTAGAAACTGCTCGTGGTTCTTCCTTTCCTCCCCTCCAACCTTCTTCTCATCTGCACTTTCCCATCACCTCTTTTCCACAAGATGAAAGCACTGCTGAGAGGGGGAACTCCGTTTTCTTTCAGATAAAGGGAAGGAGCCTAATTGTAAATTTTAAACATATGTAAGAAACTCCTTATGTTCTGTCAACAACCCAAAACAGGAAGAATTGTATCTGTGAACTATTAAGCTGTATCTGTATATAGATAAAAAGCCCATTATCTTTAATTCATCACTACAGACCTTGTAATCTGTTGTACATTAAAATGTTTTACTGTATCGGAGAAAACGTCACGCTACAGATCCAGAGAAGCTGGGGAAATAATTCAAAATACAGTATAATTAACTCAAATCTTGTTGTTTGTTTAGTCTGGGCATGGCACAATTTCAAGTGGAAGATGTGCTGACTATAAATTATCAACCAGAAACTGAATTTATCTGCGAGACTCCTGAGACCTCTCTAAGGCAGTGCCACTCACAGAGCTCATGGTGTGTGGGTTCACCGTGCAGCCCAAGGGGTCGCAAGCTGGTCGTTGCATTTTAATCCAGATGCAGGCATTTCGGGAAGAAGGTGCTGCAGCCTGCGCCCAGCCTGCCTCCCGCCGGGCCTCTGTCAGCTCCCTTTAGCTTGAAAAGAAGTGTTCAGAACAGAGAGCGGCTGCAAATGTTCAGGACCTCGAGTGTACTCTTGGGATCAGAAGGTTCAGTACCTCCTTTCCTCCAGCAGAATGTGTGCAGACAGGCAAGTAGAGAAAGAGGGCAAAGGAGCCCCCCTCCCTGAGGGTCTCTCCCAACGCTGAAAGGGCCGGAGAGGCTTCCCTGCTAAGAAACATGGAGGGGGGAGTGGCAAGCTTTCTCCGTGATTTCACTGGAGTTTGTTCAACCCTGAGCTGAGCTCATGGACAGGAGTGAACCAAAACTTGTTTTCTTTGGACTGTTTTGAGCCAAAATAGAAGAAAAGGGCTCATTTTTTCCAGTGATTTTTTTTTTTTTTTATCAATAGTACAAATCCAAAGTAAGTGTTTATTCACTGTCCCAGTTTCCCAATCTTTTCACTTAGAAGCATGACGGCCAATTCCATGGGTTGTAAGAATATTCTGAAAACGAGCCCACAAGCTGAGGCGCCCAGGAATCATAGAATGTTCTTTCCCTGCGTGTTTGGGTCAGATTTCCTGCACCAACTGTGAAGTATGTAATTCCTGACGCTGAGCTTGACTTTTTTAGCTGGTGTTGGGTATAGAGGTGTGTGAAGCTGATTAGCAAACACCATACACAGAGAAGCTGCACTCCTCCTGGGAGGAGACCTGCCTTTTTTTTTGTTTTTAAAGTCAGCCCAACCATCTAGAGAGAGAAAAGTCTTATCCTTTTAGCAACCTAGTGATGTGCAGGGGCGGGGAAGGCGGAGGGAGAAAGGTGTTTAATGTGCATATTAACAAATGCCCTGATGGCTAAATGTTCTTGTCCACGAAGGAAACATTGCTCACCTCTTTTTTTCCAGTTATCAAGCTCGTGTGAAAATAAGAAAGCATCCCGTTAAATAGTATCCCTTTACATGCCCTGGAAGGGACCTTTCCAGCCAGGAGGCTCTCCTGACACTGAAATAGTCACCTGGTGGCCCCTCAGACCTTCCCTGTGTGGTCAGACACCGGGCATTCCTTGTCCATCACCACCTGGAGAGACGCAGCCAACACACCGAAGCTGCATTCTTCTGGAAACGTTCTTCTGGAAAACAGGAAAGTACCTTATATAACAAATTCTCATAGCCAAAGGGATCTGGGAGCAAATGTTAAAATTGAAGGGTATCATTCTCCATTTTTAGAAGGGTATTCGTTTGAGTTTTGATTTATCAATTCGCTTTTTTGTAGGGCTTTCTTTTTTTTTAAATTAAATTGCTCTGTTGTGAGGTAGTCATTTTAATTTCATGGCTTTCATAAGTTTACAGGAACATAAAAATTTGATGCCAGTGAAATTCATTAGAATTCTCCATTATCCTGTGGATTTAGTGCTCATCTGTCCTGCATATGTTTCCAGTGGTGGCTTACCACCGTCCTCACCATCTATCGGCCATATGCCCACGCATCATGCACGCAGAGACACGCACAAGCACGGGGACCCAAGGCTGGTCATAAAACAAGGCCATCTCTGACGTGGGTTCAAACCCTCACCAAGGCAAGTGCCAGGGAAAGGCAATTGGTGTGCTCTGGACAAGAGATTTAGAAACAATCCTTCCAGCTCAGCAAACGTCACTTTGTTTCTGTCTGCTTTCCCCTTCGTTTGCAATAAACCTGACAAAAACTTCCAGAATGAGAATGAGAGTGTTCTTATTGGAAGGAGACGCTGGCAGGCAGCCACAGACTCAAAGGACAAAAGCTAATTTTGCTCTTGTGTTTCCGCCAATAACTCCTTGGCCCCCACGCGCTCTGCACAGGCTGAGCCTGAGGGGGATCCGGATGGGTCAGCTGCATGCAGGCCACCGAAAACCCTCAGCGGAGAAAGGGAGCTTCCTCTGCTCTGGAACAAACTGTTTCCCTGCTAGTCTGGCCACTCAGCCCACATAACTGAGCGATCCCACCTCCTAGGGCCATCAATCACTCAGCTTGAGCCCAAGGACGTCCACTTGCATCTGGCCTCCCTGACCTGTTCTCCCCACCCACCCCCCGCCCCGTTAGAGGGGAATCCTTCACTTTATGAAGGAAGGAAGGGAGGGGGGAGGAAGGAAGATTAGAGAGAGAGATGGAAGGAAGAAGAAAAGGAAGGAAAGAGAGAGGGAAGGTTGGGGGCGGGGAGAAAAGAAAAGAAAAAGGGAGAAAGCGAGCGAGAGAAAAGGCAGGCAAATGCTTTTACTGCCTTTAAAGTGGATTTGATTTTTAAAATGCATTTCTGGATCATGTTTTCAGAACCCATCTCCTGCAGTAAGTGTCCTGCCGCTAGTGACAGAGGAGAGCTGGAGTTTAACACCTTGTTGGGGGCAGGGGGGTCCTCCCCGTTCCGGTTGCAAGCTGAACCACGGAAGGCACTGGGGTTGGTTGTTCCCTCCGCAGCTGGCAAGGTGCCGCACCACCACCCTTCCAACGTGGGGGGAGGGGAAGGAGCATCCTAGTTTTCCGAGAAGAGGAACAAGACTAACTTGGGCCTAACAGGGCTTGGAGAAAAGACTCAAGGCTCCTGAAGGACGCTGCCATCAGGCCCCACCAGAAGAGGGGTGGGATGAGAGGTGAGGGTTTAGCCCCTAACGAGCTCTCCTGGACCCTGGAGCTCCCGCCGGACACGGCCAGCAGAGGAGGCCCAGGGCCAGGAAGCCTACACCAGGCGTAGGAGAAGCTCGGTGGATGGGCTGTCGACCTCTTTAGCCAGAGGCCCAGGAGACCCTGAAGGGGAAAAGCCAGGACCACCGTCGCACTTCCTGGGAAGGGACAAAGCCCTCCTCAGCCTCCTAGTGGCTGTTCCTTCACCCACAGAGACAGCCTGGCAGCTGAGGGCCCAAAACCCTGGGGCCTGGCCTGAGTCTGTGAGAAATAAGCTCTCTCATCCCATCCAAAAGCCCTTCAGAGAGTTGAGGCCACGTCAGGAGAGGTGAGCCCCAGGAATCGGCTCTGCAGGGGAGAACCCCCCCAACAGTGACATGTAGCCCAGCAGTGGGACCTGGAATGTCCCAGAAACATTAAAGCTTGGGGTGGGGGGTGGGGTGAGAGCGACTCAGGAGCAGAGTTGAAGTCAGGAGGAAGGAGCCACTGAAAGAGGCTCCTTTCATGCGGAGCCCAAGGCTATAAATAACCAGGCAGCTGCTCCACAGCTGGTGCAGGGCCGGTCTGGGCAGGGGGAGGTGGCTCAGGGTGGTAAGACAGCAGCCCCCCTGCACTTGAGCTGCGGGGCTGTGGCCTGGACGGCGGAGATGCAGCAAGCCTCCCCTCCTGACACCTGGAGCCGGCAGCCGGACAAGACGGAACAAAGAGACACAGGGCCTGCTGCGCGACCATTCTTTCCAAGGACACTCCCTGCTACCCTGGCCCTGCTGTTTGCACGTCAGCATTGGCGCTTATTTTTTACAAAGCCTTTTTTTCTTTTTATTGAGATGTAACATCAGTGACGCACAAATAACTTGGTGAGTTTTTATGTATTTCTATACCTACCTGCCTATCACCCGGATCAAGGTAGAGGACATTTTGAGCAGCTCAGTGGACAATCTTGTGCTGTGTCATCAAAGCCCCCACCATCCAAGGCGAACCCCTGTTTTGATCTCTACCATTGTAGATTGCGTCTCCCTTTCAACTTCATGGCTGATTCATCTCACTGGAATCCCACAGGAAGCACTGCTTTGCATCTGGTTTCTTTCAGGCACTGACATGCCTGTGAGATTCCTCCACCTCTGGGGTAGCAAAACTTTGTCCTTTTTCACTGCTTTGTATTATTCCATTGTATGAGGAGACCATGATTTATTTCTTCATCCTCTTGCTAAGGGTCACTGGGCTGTTTCCAGTTTGGAGCTTTGATGAATAACACTGCATTGGGCATTCTTTCAGTGTTAGCATATGTCAGAGCATGTTTGGAAATAAATTCTGCTGAGGATCTGTCTGGTACACCCTCAATGGATGGCAATTTGGCAACAGCGGTCAAAATTAGAAAAGCACACACCCTTCTGAGAATTTATTCTGCAGATATGCTCAAACATGCAAAATACCTTGTGCACAAGGTTCTTCGTTTCAGCATTTATTTGTAAAAGCTAGAGTTCTGTCTTTTTGTTGTTATGTTCTTTATATAGTCTGGATACTAGACCCTTATCAGACATACAATTTGCAAATATTTTCTCCCATTCTCTATAGGTTGTCCTTTCACTTTCTTGATAATATCCACTGATATAGTTTTTCATTTTGATCAAGTCCAATAGATCTAGTTTTTCTTTTGTTGCTATGCTTTTAGTGTCATGTCTAAGATTCTATTGCCAAAACCAAAGTCACGAAGATTTACCTCTAAGAGGTTCATAAACATAAACCCCACTTCTTAAGTGTGGGCTGCACATCGTGATTTTGCTCCAAAGAGCACAGTATGGAAAAGGAGAAGAAAGGGAAAACTGTATAGCAGAGAAACCTGACCAACATACCTCGGCCAGGTGATCAAGGTGGTAAGTCAACAGTGATAAGTCTTGTTGATGGCACGGACCCTCAATATGATGAGAATGGCACTCTTATGGGCTAACCTGTTTCCCCCGCCCAAATTCATATATTGAAGTCCTAACTCCAAGTACCTCATAATGTGAACATATTTGGAGAGAGGATCTTTAAGGAGATGATTAAGGTTACATGGGGTCATTGGGATGGGCCCTCAACCAATATGACTGGTGTCCTTATAAGAGGAGAAGGTTAGGACAGAGATAGGCACAAGGACAACCATGTGAGGACACAGGGAGAAGGTGGCAGTCTACAAACCAAGGAGAGAGGCCTCAGAAGAAACCAACCCAGCTGAAAACTTGAGCATAGACTTCCAGCCTCAGGAACTGTGAGAGAATAAACTTCTGCTGTTTAAGTCACCCGGAGCAGAATAAACAGGCCCTTTACCTCTGAGGAATTCCACTCAAAACCCATAACCCCATTCTAATCATGAGAAAAATACCAGAAATATCCCAGTTAGGGACATTCTACAAAATACCCAACCAGTCCTCCTCAAAACTGCTAAGGTTATCAAAAGTCAAGGTTAAAAAAAAAAAAACCTGAGAAAATGTCACAGCCAAGGGGAACCTGAGGAGACATGACAACTAAATGGTGTCCTGGATGGAACCCTGGAACAGAAAAGGGACCTCAGGTAAAAACTAAGGAAAGCAGAACAAAATGTGAACTTTAGTTAATTGTGACAAATGTACCTCACTCATGTCAGATGTTAGTAACAGAGGAAACTGGGTGTGAAGGATGTGGACGGTCTGTACTCTCATCACAACTTTTCTAAAGCTATAATAAAATTAAAAGTTTATTTTTAAAAATGGACAAAAGGTTTGAATGGACGTTTCAACAAAAATATGCAAATGGCCAATAAGCACATGAAAAGGTGCTCAACATTATCATTCATTAGGGAAATGTAAATTAAAATTACAGTTAGATGGGAATTCCCCGGCAGTCCAGTGGTTAGGTGCTTTCACTGCAGAGACCGCCAGTTCAATCCCTGGTTGGGGAACCAAGAAATGCAAGCCAGGCGGCACGGCCAAAAATAAATAAATAAAATAAAATAGACTTAAAAAAAACCCCTACAATTAGGTGCCACTTCACACCCACTAGGATGGCTATAATCAAGAAGAAATAACAAATGTTGGCAAGGATGTGGAGAACTGGAATCATTATACGTTACTGATGGGAATTTAAAATGGTACAGCCACTATGGAAAAAAAAAAATTTGGCAGAGTTTAAAAATGTTAAGCATAAACATACCATAATATCCAGTAATTCTGCTTCTAGATACTTACCAAGGAGACATGAAAACATCTGTCCACACATTTACTTGAATGTGACTGTTCATAGATGCATTATTCATAAAAGCCAAAAAATGGAAATAACCCAAATGTGTCATCAATTAATAATGGGTAAGTAAAATGTGGCCCATCCAAACAATGGAATATTATTCATTCATAAAGAAGAATGAATCACTGACACAACTACAACACGGATGAACCTTGAAAACATGATGTTCAGTGAAAGAAGCCAGACACAAAAGACCACATATACAGTACTTCCATGAATATGAAAAGTCCAGAAAAGGCAAGTCAACAGAGCTAGAAGGAAGATCAGTGGTTGCCGAGGGCTAGGGATGACAATGAGGATTGACTGCAAATAATCACGAGTGACATTTGGGGTATAGTAGAAATGTTCTAAAATTGGATTGTGATGATGGTTGCACAACTATTAACTCGCTAAAAATCATTGAGTTGTACATTTAGAGGGGGTGAGTTTTATGGTATATAATCATACCTCAATAAGACTGTAAAAAAAAAAAAATTACCAGCAAGGTGGCAAGGCACAGATGAAACAAGATTGGTGACATGTTGATAATTTTGTAAACTGGGTGACAGGCAGAGAAGATTCATTATACTATTCCTTCTACTTTTGTTTGTGTTTGAAATTTTTCATAATACAAAGTTTAAAAATTAATGAATTGCTCCTTTATGTGTCCCCTGAACACACGTTTCCATAACATCCCCAAGCACATGGTGCTGGTGTTATTTACATACCTTTTCTCCTCCCCATTAGATGGTGAGTTTCCTAGGAGTAGGGACTGTTTCCTACTATATTGTTTGTTTGTTTGTGTATTTCCAGGGTCTGACTCAGAGACTGGCAAATAAGTGTTAGTTGAAGAAATTCCTAATATAAAATGGGGAGGGAGAAAAAGAAATAACTGGTAACATGAGAAAGACCATTTTGCAAAAGCTAACTCAAGTTTCTCAAAAGGAAATATTTTAAGTATTTAGAACTTCAAGATGACACCTTACTCCAAAATGTGTTTGGCTGTTGGGTTTTCTGGGATGTTCCGCGTTAGGGAGGGGCTACTCTAAATAGCAACCACAGTGATGGGTCCCCGGTTCTAAAACTGTTATAAAACACATAAAGCACTCTACATGAAAATAACTCTGAACAAAAGTGAATCCTTTTTGAGTCAGGATTTTACAGTGTCTCAGGGTCCTCATTGTGATGCTGCTATCCCGACACTTGAGTGGAGAAAAGTCTTTGACTTCGTTCTGATACGTTTCCTGTGTTTTAAAAATGTGATTTTCTTACTAATCGACAGTCCTCTGTGGCACGTGTTGAGCAGCAAAACGCTGAAGAATCTTCCAGATTTCCTAACAGAGATGAGCAACTCACCAGAAAAAAACAGGCCCCCCCCAAGTGAGAGAAGGCAAGAGGAAGCAGGGTAACATGCAGTCCATCTTCTCTAGGGGTCGGGCAAGGGCTAGGTCTTGAGAAGTTCTTGCACGTAATTCTCCCGATAGTGCTTCGAAAGAGGCGAGGAACCGGGCAGCACAAGGGGCGAAGCTCTGCTGACCAGCAGCGCAGCGGGACCCCCAGGATCCCCAGCGCCCCCAGGACTTCAGGGAACAGGGCCGATCCGGCCCTCGGGCTCCACCTAGCGTTGGCCGCGCCCGCAGCCGGCCCTCCTGGCGGGGCTCAGCCCCACCATCCACAACCCTGAGCACCTGAGTCCCAGGTCCCTGGATAAAGTAAAGCAGGAGGAATAGCCGGATTTCAGAGCCAGCCCTGCACTCGCGCTGCCTCTGACCCGCGCCCTGCAGGGGTTTCTGGTGCGCAGTGCCTAGGGCGAGAAAGGCGCTGGACTGGGAGCAGGGGTGGGACAAGGTCCTAGTCCAGCCTCAGTCCTCCAGCATCTGTTTCTTCTTGTAGAGAAGCAGGAGGGAGTGGTCCTGAGAACATCCAGGGGGGCTTCCAGCTCTGAAAGTCCGAGTCCAAGTACACAGAGTACCCCCAGCCCCTAGTCCATCCTTGGAAACTTGTCGGGATGCTCCTGCAGCCCCTTAACCTTGGTGGGTCATTTGAATCACTGGAGAACTTCTTAAAGGGTAAGTGTCTGGGCTCCATCCCAGACTAATTGAACTGGGGGCGGGGGGCAGGGGGCGCGGGGGCCTGGGCATCAGTATTTTCCACTTTTGCTGGGGTAATTCTATTGTACGACTAAGAACACGGCCTTACACTTTGATATAATAATGTAGGTACATATGCTCTTC
Source organism: Delphinapterus leucas (assembly GCF_059928025.1). Lineage (NCBI taxonomy): Eukaryota > Metazoa > Chordata > Mammalia > Artiodactyla > Monodontidae > Delphinapterus > Delphinapterus leucas. The sequence continues at coordinate 35,017,196 of NC_143143.1, forward strand.
TCAACAGCCCTATGGGATAAGACTATGTTCCCCTTTAGGTGAGGGGACATTGTGTCAAGTTTAGAGATTTTAAGTGCTTCATCCCAGGTTATGCAGCTACAAAATGTCAAAACAGGTGAACTGATCTGATCTTTCTACCAGTTATTCTGAGCTGACCCTCAACTAGTCAAGGGTAGAGGCTCTGTCCTTAGACATCCCTATCCAAGAGGGGCCAAATCTGAATTCATTCCCTGTTATGTGCTGTATTGTGTCCCGCCCAAATTCATATGTTGAAGCCCTAGCCCCCAATACCTCAGAATGCGACTGCATTTAGAGATGGGGTCTTAAAAGAGATGTTAATTCAAAATGAGGGCCGTTAGGGTGGACCCCAATCCAATCCGACTGGGGTCTTTATAAGGAGAGCCAGAGTCACAGAGGAAAGACCACGTGAGGACAGAGTGAGAAAGCCAAGGGGACCTTGATCTTGGACTTCCAAGCTCCAGAACTGTAAGAAAATTGATTTCTATTGTTTAAGGAACCTAGTCTGGGGGAATTGTTTTGGCAGCCCAAGCAAACAAATATACCTCCACCCCAGCCCCACCTCCGGAATTCAGAATTGAAAGGATGGATCCCGGGAGCCCGGTGTGCACATTTCTTCCCATCCAATCTGTTGCCCTTTTGTGCAAACTGCTCAGCGTAGGGCCTGGCACGTGGTAAGCACAGAGCCATTCTTAATAACACACAACACCTGGATACAACAAGGAGCATTCCCTCTCCTTCATCTGAGGTGTATCCCCATTCTCCAGATGAGGCTTAGAAAGGCTGTGTAACTTGTCCAAGGTCTTTAACTGTGGAGCCAGGACAAAAGACTCAAACTCAGGTCGTTTGTTTCCACATTCCATGCTCTTTTTAATTTTTTAAAATCAAGTTTCCTGAAGTATAATTTACATATGTATTAAAACGCATAGATTTAAAGTTTACAGTCCAATGAGTTTTGACAAATGTATACACATCCACGTAACCAACATCACAATCAAGATGTTTTCATTCCTCCAGAAAGCTCCCTCATTCTCTTTTATAGTCAATTCCCCAACCCCAACCCCTGCTCCAGTCAACTACGGATCGGATTTCTAATGCCTGTTCGAGAGCTTTGTATGACTAGAATCATTCCCTGTGTACCGTTTTCTTTCGCTCAACATAATGTCTCTGAGATACAACCATATTTCTGTGTATCAGCTGTTCTTTCTTTTTGATTTCTGAGTAGAATTCTGTTGTGTGGATCTATCACAATACGTTTATCCATTCATCAGTTGATGGACATTTGGGCTGTTTCCACTTTTTAGCTATTATGAGTAATGCTGCTATGAACATTTGTGTACAAATCTTTTTGTGGAATATATGTTCATTTCTCTTGGGTAAATACCTAGTAGTGGAATTGCAGATCATGTGTAGGTGTACGTATAATATTATATAAGGAACTGTGATTGTACCACTTTACACTCCTACCAGCGGTGCTGGAGAGTTTCAGTTGCCCCACAACTTCATAAACCCTTGGTACTGTAATTTAAAAAATTTTTTGGTCATTCTAGTGGGTGTGTAGAGGTACTCATTGTAGTTTTAATTTGCATTTTCCTAGCCCTAATTACTAATGATCTTAAGCATCTTTTCATATGCAAATTCTCTATTCCTGTTTCCTTTTTTGTGAAGTGTCTGTTCAAGTCTTTTGCCCATTTTTTTTTTAAAGCAACCCTAGGGGTTGAGCTATTCTTTTTTAAAATTTTATTTATTTATTTATTTATTTTATTTATTGTCTGCGTTGGGTCTTCCGTTGCTGTGCGCGGGCTTTCTCTAGTTGCAGCGAGCGGAGGCTACTCTTCGTTGCGGTGCGAGGGCTTCTCATTGCGGTGGCTTCTCTTGTTGCGGAGCACAGGCTCTAGGCACGCAGGCTTCAGTAGTTGTGGCACATGGGCTTCAGTAGTTGTGGCTCACGGGCTCAAGAGCACAGGCTCAGTAGTTGTGGCACGCGGGCTTAGTTGCTCCGCGGCATGTGGGATCTTCCTGGACCAGAGCTTGAACCCATGTCCCCTGCATTGGCAGGCGGATTCTTAACCACTGCGCCACCAGGGAAGCCCCTTTGCCCATTTTTAGGGTATTTTTTTTTAAATCAAGGTATACTTCACATAACAAAATTCACCATTTTAAAGTGTACCCTTCAGCGGTTTTTAGTGTATTCAATGTGTTGTTGCAACCATTAGCGCTAATTCCAAAACATTTTCATCACTCCAAAAGAAACCTGAACCTATTAACTTATTTTTTTCTTCTTCTTTTTTCTTTCTTTCTTTCTTTTTTTTTTTTTTTTTTTCTGGGAAAAAGAAAAAAGGACTGTTAAGATTCCAGGAGAAACCCACACTACATCTTAAAGGAGTAGGTTGTATCTCAATGAAAGAGTAACTGGAAATTTCAGCAAAAAGGGAAAGAGTCTATAGATGAAAGTAAGTATAGGGGGATTCATTGTAATATACTTACAACTTTTCTGTAGGTTTGAATTTTTTCAAAATAAACAAATTTAATTAATTTAAGAAAGAGAGTCCTTTGGCATAGAGAAGCAGTGAAACCGCACAACTCGGACTGGGACTTGAACCCACTGTCTTTTCGTTGAGATCACATACCTGGTCTCAGGACTTAATGAAGCTCAGGTTCTTGATGTCTCGTCGCAGAAAGAATTCAGTGAGAGGCAAAGTGATAGGTAAGATGTGGATTTATTTAGAGAGATACATATTCCATAGACAAAATGCAGTCCATCCAAAAGGCGAGAATGGCCTTGGGAGAAACACACTCCACAGACAGAGTGTGGGCCATCTCAGAAGGTGAGAGGCCTCAAAATATGGAGTAGTGGGCTTCCCTGGTGGCACAGTGGTTGAGAGTCCGCCTGCCAATGCAGGGGACACTGGTTCGTGCCCTGGTCCGGCAGATCCCACATGCCGCGGAGCAGCTGGGCCCGTGAGCCATGGCCACTGAGCCTGCGCGTCCGGAGCCTGTGCTCTGCAACGGGAGAGGCCACAACAGTGAGAGGCCCGCGTACTACAAAAAAAAACAACAAAAAATGGAGTAGTTAGTTTTTATTGGCTGGGTAATTTCATAGGGTAATGAGTGCGAGGGTTATTCCAAGTATTTCAGGGGGGAAAGGGCGGAGATTTCCAGGAATTGGGCCAGTGCTCACTTTTTGACCTTTTATGGTTAGCCTCAGAACTGTCATGGCACCTGTGATGTATCGTTTAGCTAATGTATTACAATGAGCACATGATGAGGCTCAAGGTCCACTGGAAGTTGAATCTTCGGCCATCTTGGACCTACTTGGTTCTAACCAGTTTATGTCATATGCTCAATGGCTATGTCATTCATTTAAAGGTTGTGCCTTGCCCCCTTCCCTCCTATTTCAGTGGTATGAGAAGAAGGGCAGCCAGGAGGAAATTACAGTAATAAGTAGGAGAGGAGAGCCAAGACCCCAGGCAGGGAGCCCAGCTGGTAAGGACTAAGTGGTGGAACCTATTAACTTTTGCTCATTTTCTAATTGGATGGTTTATCTTCTATTATTGGGAATGTAAAGGGTTTTTATTTATTCTAGATACTATTCCTCTGTCAGATATATGTATTGGGATTATTTTCTCCCAGTTTATGTCTTGCCTTTTCATTTTCTTTTTTTCCTCAGCCTTATGGAGGTATAACTGACATATAGAATTCTGAGATATTTAAAGTATATATCATGGTGGTTTGATATACATATACATTGTGAAAGGATTCCCCCATCTTGTTAATTAATCATTTTAATTTTCTTAATGGTATGTTTTAAAGAGCAGAAAATTAAAATTTTGATTAAGTCCATTTTATCTTTTTTTTTCTTTTATGTTGAGTGCTTTTGTGTCCTAAGAAATATTTGTTAACCCCAAGGGTATGAAGATTTTCTCCTAGAAGTTTTATTTTAATTAATTAATTAACTTGGCCATGCTGTGCAGCTTGCAGGATCTTATTTCCCTGACCAGGGAGTGAACCTGGGGCCACAGCAGTGAAAACACTGAGTTCTAACCACTGGACTGCCAGGGAACTCCCAGATTTTCTCCTAGAAGTTTTATAGATTTGGCTTTTATGTTTAGGTTCATGATCAATTTTGAATTAATTTTTGTGTAAAGTTCATTCTTTCCATAGTGATATCCAGTTGATCCAGCACCATTTGTTAAAAAGATTACTTTCCGGGCTTCCCTGGTGGTGCAGTGGTTGAGAGTCTGCCTGCCAACGCAGGAGACACGGGTTCGTGCCCCGGTCCGGGAAGATCCCACATGCCGTGGAGCGGCTGGGCCCGTGAGCCATGGCCACTGAGCCTGCGCGTCCGGAGCCTGTGCTCTGCAACGGGAGAGACCACAACAGTGAGAGGCCCACGTACTGAAAAAAAAAAAAAATTGTGAAAAATGACACCCACATAGAAAAGTGCACAAAACAAAAAAATGTACTACCCAATGGCTAATCATAAGGCAAATACTTGTACAACCACTATCCAAGTCAAGAAACAGAATGCTGGCAGCACTCCAGAACACACTGTATGCTCTTTCTTTCCCAAATCTCCGCTCCCATCCTAATTTTTGTTTAATCTCTTCTTTGTGTTTACCTATAATTTCCCACCAAAACAAGCATTCCTAAATCCTATGGCTGAGCGTGAGTGTGTGTGTCTGTGTGTGTGGTTTCTTCCTGAGAGTCATTCATGTTTTGTACATTGTTAATTCATTTTCATTCCATCCTTTGGATATACCACAGGTTATTTATCCATTCTACTGTTGGTAGACTTTTGAATCGTTTCCATTTTTTGGAATCGGTTTGTCAAGTTCTATTTTTAAAAAACCTTTGAGATTTTGATTAGGATTGCACTGGATCTACAGATCAGTTTGAGAATTGATGTACTTATTACTGAGTCCTCTTATCCATAAATGTATTTATTTAGACCTTTTAAAATTTCTTGCAGTACTCTTTTTTTTAGTTTTATATTTAGAGGTCTTTTTTTTAGGTTTTGGGAGTTTGGAAGACAAATATTTATTGGTATCAACTCATACTGCTTTTTTTTTTTTTAACTGTGTATAAAACACACATCTAAGGACATTTTATTTCAGTAAATATACTTCAGCATAGACTTTTTTTAAATAGTTGATTTACATCGTGTTAATTTCAGGTGTACAGCACAAAGATTCAGTTATATATATATATATTTTTTCAGATTCTTTTCCCTTATAGGTTATTACAAAGTATTGAGTATATTTCCCTGTGCTGTACAGTAGGTCCTTGTTGATTACCTATTTTATATATAATAGTGTATATGTGTCAATCCCAACCTCCTGATTTATCCCTCCCTATTTAGAAGTCTTTGCATATCTTTTTTTTTAGTTTTATTTTTAGGCATGGATATTTTTACGCTATTGTAGACAGTATCTTTTAAATTTATTTTTATGTTTACTACTGAAACACTCTTCATTTTTGTACATTGACTCTATATCCAGTAACCTTACGAAAATCCTTTATTAATTCTAATATTTACAGTAGAGTCTTTTGGATTTTCTTCATATAGAATCCTTAGCTGAGAATAATGACTGTCTTGGGTTTTGTTTTTCTTTCCCTTTCCAACCATTATAACTTTTATCTCTTTTTCTTGCCTGCTGCACTGGCCAAAGCCTCCAGCAAATCTGAATAGAAATGATGGTCATAGGGATTTCCCTGGTGGTCCAGTGGCTGAGATTCTGCACTCCCCATATAGGGGGCCCGGGTTTGATCCCTGGTCAGGCAGCAAAGATCCTGCATGCCGCAACTAAGACCTGCCGTAGCTAAATAAGTAAATAAATAAATATTAAAGAAAAAAAAGAAATGATGGTCATTAAAAAAAAAGAAAGAAGAAAGAAACGATGGTCATGAGCTTTCTTATACACAATCTCAAGGAGAAAGCTTTCAACTTTTTACCAAGTATGATATTTACCAAGTATGATAGGTTTTTAAATTGATGTCCTTCATCAGATTCAGGCAGTTTCATTCTTTCCTATGAGTTTTTATTGTATATGAATGTCAAGTTTTATCACTTTTCCTGCAAACTTGAGATGATGCATTTCCTCTTTTAATCTATTAATACGGTGAACTCTATTAATTGATTTCCTAATGTTAAATCAACATGCATTCCTAGGATAAATCCAATTTGATCATGGTGTATTATCATTCTATATATTGCTTGATTTGCTTTGTTTTATTTTGTTTAGGATTTTAGAACCTATACTCATGAGTGAAATTGACCTGTATCTTCTCTTTCTGGTACAGTAGTCTGCCCATATCTGCAGTTTCACTTTCCAATGTTTCAGTTGTCCATGGTCAACCATGGTCCAAAAATATTAGGTGGAAAATTCCAGAAATAAAAAATTAATAAGTTTTACATTGCAGGCCATTCTGAGCAGCGTGATGAAATCCCATGATATCTTGTTTTGTACCACCTGGGACATGAATCATCCCTTTGTCCAGTGGATCCTGCCCACTAGTCACTTAGTAGCAACTCAGTTATCAGACCCACTATCACCGTATCCCAGCACTTGTGTTCAAGTGACCCTTATTTTACTTAATAGTGGACACAAAGTATAAGAGGAGTGGTGCTGGCAATTCAGATATGCCGAAGAGAAGCCAAAAAAATGCTTCCTTTAAGGGAAAAGGCAAAAGTTCTCGACTAAATAAGGAAAAAAATTGTACGCTGAGGCTGGTAAGATCTATGGTAAGAATGAATCTTCTATCCATGAAATTGTGAACAAGGAAAAGTAAATTCATGCTATTTTGCTGTCGTACCTCAAACTGTAAAAGTTACAGCCATTGTGCGTGATAAGTGCTTAGTTAAGATGGAAGAGGCATTAAATTTGTAAAATAAGATGTTTTGAGAGAGACCACATTCACATAACTTTTATTACAGTATATTGTTATAATTGTTCTATTTTATTATTAGTTATTGTTGTTAATCTCTTACTGTACCTAATTTCTAAATCAAACTTTATCATAGGTGTGTATAAATAGGAAAATCAAAGTATATATATTGGGTTTGGTACTATCCATGGTTTCAACATCCACTGGGGGACTTGGAACAGATCCCCGCAGATAAGGGAGGACTACTGTTCTTGTTGGTTGTTAGTATAAAATGTATACAAGCCTCCCAACATTAGTTGTTGAATCTTTTTCTTCTTTCTGGAAGAGGTACGTAAGTAAGCATATTTTCTTTCTTCAATGTTTGGTAGGATTCCCCAGTGAAGACATTTGGGTCTTGAATTTTCATCATCAGATGTTTAAAAATTACAGATTTAATTCCTTTAATCATCATAAGACTAAGATCTTCTATTTCTTCTTGTGTCATTTAGGTTGTATTTTTCTGTGAATCTGTCCATTTCACCTAAATTTTCAAGTCTTTGGCACAGAGTCGTTCATAATATCCTCTTATTTTTTCAGCAAAGCCTCTTTTTCATTTCTTATACTTGCTATGTGTCCCTTCTCTTTTCTTTTTAATCATTCTCAATGGGAGTTTATCGATTTTGTTGGTTTTTTCAATTTTGGCTTTGTCGCTTCTTTGTTGTATGTTTTCTTTTACAGTTATTTATACTTTTAAATTATTTCCTCTCATCTACTTTTATTGAGTTTATTTTGCCATTCTTTTTCTAACCTCTTGAAATGAGTGCTTAATTCATTATACTTCAGCCATTTTTCTTCCCTAAAATATGCAGTTAAGGCTATAAATTTCCCTCCAAGCACTGCTTTATCTTTAATCCACAAATTTTGTTGTACTGCATTTTTTCATTATATATAATTTAGCTCAAAATAATTTCTAGAGACTCCAGGAGGGCTCATGCCAAGGAGTACTTCCCAGAACTTCTGCTGCCAGTGTCCTTATCCCCACGGTGAGCCACAGCCACCCCCGCATCTGCAGGAGACCCTCCAACACTAGCAGGTTTACAGGCCAGGAACATGCAAGAATCAAGAGCAAATGTATTTCCATCCGTGTGGCTGACAGGGTCTTGGTGCTCCGGCCTGGTGTCAGGCCTGAGCCTCTGAGGTGGAAGAGGCGAGTTCAGGACACTGGACCGCCAGAGACCTACTGGCCCCATGTAATATCAATCTGTGAGAGCTCCCCCAGAGATCTCTGTCTCAATGCTAAGACCAAGCTCCACCCAACGGCCAGCAGACTCCAGCGCTGGATGCCCCATGCCAAACAACTAGCAAGACAGGAGCACAACCTCACCCGTTAGCAGAGAGGCTGCCTAAAATCTTACTAAGTTCACAGACACCCCAAAACACACCACTGGACGTGGCCCTGCCCACCAGAAAGACAAGGTCCAGCCCCACCCACCAGAACACAGGCACCAGTCCCCTCCACCAGTAAGCCTACACAAGCCACTGAACCAACCTCACCCACTGGGGGCAGACACCAAAAACAACAGGAACTATGAATCTGCATCCTGTGAAAAGGAGACCCCAAACACAGTAAGTTAAACAAAATGAGAAGACAGAGAAATATGCAGCAGATGAAGGAGCAAGGTAAAAATCCACCAGAAGAGGAAAAGACCTACAGAAACAAACCCAAAACAATTTAGAAAATGGTAATAGGAACATACATATCAATAATTACCTTAAGGGACTTCCCTGGTGGCACAGTGGTTAAGAATCCGCCTGCCAATGCAGGGGACACGGGTTCGAGCCCTGATCCGGGAAGATCCCACATGCCATTGAGCAACTAAGGCTGTGTGCCACAACTACTGAGCCTGTGCTCTAGAGCCCATGAGCCACAACTCCTGAGCCCATGTGCCACAACTACTGAAGCCCGTACACCTAGAGCCCGTGCTCCGCAACAAGAGAAGCCACCGCAATGAGAAGCCTGTGCGCTGCAAGGAAGAGTAGCTCCTGATCGCTGCAACTAGAGAAAGCCTGTGCACAGCAACAAAGACCCAACACAGTGAAAAATAAATAAATTTTTAAAAAATTACCTTAAATGTAAATGGATTAAATGCTCCAACCAGAAGAGGAAATAGGAAGTCTACCTGAAAACGAATTCAGAGTAATGATAGTAAAGATGATCCAAAGTCTTGGAAATAGAATGGAGAAAATACAAGAAACACTTAACAAGGACCTGGAAGAATTAAAGAGCAAACAAACAATGATGAACAACACAATAAATGAAATTAAAAATTCTCTACAAGGAATCAATAGCAGAATAACTGAAGCAGAAGAACGGATAAGGGACCTGGAAGATAAAATAGTGGAAATAACTACCGCAGAGCAGAATAAAGGAAAAAGAATGAAAAGAATTGAGGACAGTCTCAGAGACCTCTGGGACAACATTAAACACACGAACATTCGAATTATAGGGGTCCCAGAAGAAGAAGAGAAAAAGAAAGGGTCTGAGAAAATATTTGAAGAGATTATAATTGAAAACTTCCCTAACATGCGAAAAGAAATAGTCAATCAAGTCCAGGAAGCTCAGAGAGTCCCATACAGGATAAATCCAAGGAGAAACATGCCAAGATACACATTAATCAAACTATCAAAAATTAAACACAAAGAAAAAATATTAAAAGCAGCAAGGGAAAAGCAACAAATAACATACAAGGGAATCCCCATAAGGTTAACAGCTGATCTTTCAGCAGGAACTCTGCAAACCAGAAGGGGGTGGCAGGACATATTTAAAGTGATGAAAGGGAAAAACCTACAACCAAGATTCCTCTACCCAGCAAGGATCTCATTCAGATTCAATGGAACAATTAAAACCTTTACAGACAAACAAAAGTTAAGAGAATTCAGCACCACCAAACCAGCTTTACAACAAATGCTAAAGGAACTTCTCTAGGCAGGAAACACAAGAGAAGGAAAAGACCTACAAAAAGAAACAAACCCAAAACAATTTAGAAAATGGTAATAGGAACATACATATCAATAATTACCTTAAATGTAAATGGATTAAATGCTCCCACCAAAAGACACAGACTGGCTGAATGGATACAAAAACAAGACCCGTATATATGCTGTCTACAAGAGAGCCACTTCAGACCTAGGGACACATACAGACTGAAAGGGAAGGGATGGAAAAAGATATTCCATGCAAATGGAAATCAAAAGAAGGCTGGAGTAGCCATTCTCATATCAGACAAAATAGACTTTAAAATAAAGACTATTACAAGAGACAAGGAAGGAACTATATAATGATCAAGGGATCAATCCAAGAAGAAAATATAACAATTGTAAATATTTATACACCCAACATAGGAGCACATCAATACATAAGGCAAATGCTAACAGCCATAAAAGGGGAAATTGACAGTAACACAATAATAGTAGGGGACTTTAACACCCCACTGTCACCAATGGACAGATCATCCAAAATGAAAATAAATAGGGAAACACAACCTTTAAATGACACATTAAACAAGATGGACTTAATTGATATTTATAGGACATTCCATCCAAAAACAACAGAATACACATTTTTCTCAAGTGCTCATGGAACATTCTCCAGGATAGATCATCTCTTGGGTCACAAATCAAGTCTTGGTAAATTTAAGAAAACTGAAATCATATCAAGTATCTTTTCTGACAATAACACTATGAGACTAGATATCAATTACAGGGAAAAAACTGTAAAATATAAGAACACATTGAGGCTAAACAATACGCTACTAAATAACCAAGAGATTGCTGAAGAAATCAAAGAGGAAATCAAAAATTACCTAGAAACAAATCACAATGAAAACACGATGACACAAAACCTATGGGATGCAGCAAAAGCAGTTCTAAGAGGGAAGTTTATAGCAATACAATCCTACCTCAAGAAACAAGAAAAATAAAAAACCTAACCTTACACCTAAAGCAACTAGAGAAAGAAGAACAAGAAAACCCTGAAGTTAGCAGAAGGAAAGAAATCATAAAGATCAGATCAGAAATAAATGAAAAAGAAATGAAGGAAATGAATGCAAAGGTCAATGAAACTAAAAGCTGGTTCTTTGAGAAGATAAACAAAATTGATAAACCATTAGCCAGACTCATCAAGAAAAAAAGGGAGAAGACTCAAATCAACAGAATTAGGAACGAAAAAGGAGAAGTAACAACTGGCCCTGCAGAAATACAAGAATCATGTGGGATTACTACAAGCAACTCTATGCCAATAAAATGGACAAACTGGAAGAAATGGACAAATTCTTAGAAAAGCACAACCTTCCGAGACTGAACCAGGAAGAAACAGAAAATATAAACAGATGAATCACAAGCACTGAAATTGAAACTGTGATTAAAATTCTTCCAAGAAACATAAGCCCAGGGCCAGATGGCTTCAGAGGTGAATTTTATCAAACATTTAGAGAAGAGCTAACACCTATCCTTCTCAAACTCTTCCAAAATATAGCAGAGGGAGGAAAACTCCAAAACTCATTCTATGAGACCACCATCACCCTGATACCAAAACCAGACAAAAGAAGGAAATTACAGGCCAGTATGACTGATGAACATAGATGAAAAATCCTCAACAAAATACTAGCAAACAGTATCCAACAGCACATTAAAAGGTTCATACACCATGATCAAGTTGGGTTTATCCCAGGAATGCAATGATTCTTCAGTGTACGCAAATCAATCAATGTTATACACCATATTAACAAACTGAGGAATAAAAACCATATGATCATCTCACAGTATGGAGCTTCCTTAAAAAACTAAAAATAGAACAACCGTACGACCCAGCAATCCCACTACTGGGCATATACACTAAGAACACTATAATTCAAAAAGTCATGTACCACAATGTTCATTGCAGCTGTATTTACAATAGTCAAGACATGGAAGCAACCTAAGTATCCATCAACAGATGAATGGATAAAGAAGATGTGGCACATATATTCAATGGAATATTACTCAGCCATAAAAAGAAACAAAATTGAGTTATTTGTAGTGAGGTAGATGGACCTAGAGTCTGTCATACAGAGTGAAGTAAGTCAGAAAGAGAAAAACAAATACCATATACTAACACATACTGTATGATAACAAATACCGTATGCTAACACATATATATGCAATCTGAAAAAAAAAAAAAAGGTCATGAAGAACCTAGGGGAAGGACGGAAATAAAGACGCAGACCTACTAGAGAATGGACTTGATGACACAGGGAGGGGGAAGGGTAAGCTGGGACAAAGTGAGAGAGTGGCATGGACATATATACACCACCAAATGTAAAACCGATAGCTAGTGGAAGCAGCCGCATAGCACAGGGAGATCAGCTCGGTGCTTTGTGACCACCTAGAGGGGTGGGATAGGGAGGGTGGGAGAGAGGGAGATGCAAGAGGGAAGAGATATGGGGATAAACGTATATGTATAGCTGATTCACTTTCTTATAAAGCAGAAACTAACACACCATTGTAAAAAATTATACTCCAATAAAGATGTTAAAAAATAAATAAAATAAAATTAATTAATTAATTATTTTTTTTAAAACGCATATGATCATCTCAATAGATGCAGAGAAAAGCTTTTGACAAAATTCAACACCCATTTATGATAAAAACTCTCCAGAAAGTGGGCAGAGAGGGAATCTACCTCAACATAATAAAAGCTATATGTGACAAACTCACAGCCAACATCATTCTCAATGGTGAAAAACTGAAAGAATTTCCTCTAAGATCAGGAACAAGGCAAGGGTGCCCCCTCTCACCACTATTATTCAACACAGTTTTGGAAGTTTTAGCCATGGCAATCAGAGAAGAAAAAGAAATAAAATGAATACAAATTGGAAAAGAAGAAGTAAATCTGTCACTGTTTGCAGATGACATGATACTATGCATAGAAAATCCTAAAGATGCCACCAGAAAACTACTAGAGCTAATCAATGATTTGGTAAAGTAGCAGAATACAAAATTAATGCACAGAAATCTCTTGAATTCCTATACACTAGTGATGAAAAATCAGAAAGAGAAATTAAGGAAACACTCCATTTACCATTGCAACAAAAAGAATAAAATACCTAGGAATAAACCTACCTAGGGAGACAAAAGACCTGTATGCAGAAAACTATAAGACACTGATGAAAGAAATTAAAGATGATACAAACAGATAGAGAGATATACCATGATCTTGGATTTGAAAAATAAACATTATGAAAATGACTCTACTACCCAAAGCAATCTACAGATTCAATGCAATCCTTATCAAATTACCAATAGCATTTTTCAGAGAACTAGAATAAAATATTTCACAATTTGTTTGGAAACACAAAAGACCCTGAATAGGGCCTCCCTGGTGGCGCAGTGGTTGGGAGTCCGCCTGCCGATGCAGGGCACATGGGTTCGTGCCCCGGTCTGGGAGGATACCACATGCTGCGGAGCCACTGGGCCCGTGAGCCATGGCCACTGGGCCTGTGCGTCTGGAGCCTGTGCTCTGCAATGGGAGAGGCCGCAGCGGTGAGAGGCCCGCGTACCACAAAAAAAAAAAAAGACCCTGAATAGCCAAAGCAATCTTGAGAAAGAAAAACGGAGCTGGAGGAATCAGGCTCCCTGATTTCAGACTATACTACAAAGCTACAGTAATCAAGACAGTATGGTACTGGCACAAAAACAGAAATATAGATCAATGAACAAGATAGAAAACCCAGAGATAAACCCACACACATATGGTCACCTTATCTTTGATAAAGGAGGCAAGGATATACAATGGAGAAAAGATAGCCTCTTCAATAAGTGGTGCTGGGAAAACTGGACAGCTACATGTAGAAGAATTATATTAGAACACTCCCTAACACCATATGCAAAAATAAACTCAAAATGGATTAAAGAACTAAATGTAAGGCCAGACTCTATAAAACTCTAAGAGGAAAACATAGGCAGAACACTCTTTGAAATAAATAACAGCAACATCCTTTTTGACCCACCTCCTAGAGAAATGGAAATAAAAACAAAACTAATCAAATGGGACCTAATGAAACTTAAAAGCTTTTGCACAGCAAAGGAAACCATAAACAAGATGAAAAGACAACCCTCAGAATGGGAGAAAATATTTGCAAACAAAGCAAATGACAAAGGATTAATCTCCAAAATATACAAGCAGTTCATGCAGCTCAATATCAAAAAACAAACAACCCAATCCAAAAGTGGGCAGAAGACCTAAATAGACATTTCTCCAAAGAAGATATAGATGTTGTCAACAAACTCATAAAAGGATGCTCAATATCACTTATCATTAGAGAAATGCAAATCAAAACTGCAATGAGGTATCACCCTCACTCCAGTCAGAATGGCCATCATCAAAAAATCTACAAACAATAAATGCTGGAGAGGGTGTGGAGAAAAGGGAGCCCTCTTGCACTGTTGGTGGGAATGTAAATTGATACAGCCACTATGGAGAACAGTATGTAGGTTCCTTAAAAAACTAAAAATAGAACTACCATATGACCCAGCAATCCCACTACTGGGCATATACCCTGAGAAAACCATAATTCAAAAAGAGTCATGTACCAAAATGTTCATTGCAGCTCTATTTACAATAGCCAGGAGATGGAAACAACCTAAGTGTCCATCATCGGATGAATGGATAAAGACGATGTGGCACATATATACAATGGAATATTACTCAGCCATAAAAAGAAACGAAATTGAGCTATTTGTAATGAGGTGGATAGACCTAGAGTCTGTCATACAGAGTGAAGTAAGTCAGAAAGAGAGAGACAAATACCGTATGCTAACACATATATATGGAATTTAAGAAAAAAAAAAAAAGGTTCTGACTAGCCTAGGGGCTGGACAGGAATAAAGACGCCGACGTAAAGAATGGACTTGAGGACACTGGGAGGGGAAAGTGTAAGCTGGGACGACGTGAGAGAGTAGCATTGACATATATGCAGTACCAAATGTAAAATAGATAGCTAGTGGGAAGCAGCTGCATCGCAGGGGGACATCAGCTGGGTGCTGTGTGACCACCTAGAGGGGTGGGGCAGGGAGGGTGGGAGGGAGATGCAAGAGGGAGGGGATATGGGGATATATGTATGTAGCTAATTCGCTTTGTTATACAGCAGAAACTAGCAAAACATTGTAAAGCAATTATACTCCAATAAAGATGTTAAAAAATAATAATGATAATTTCTAATTTCCATTTTTATTTCTCCAGAGACCGTGCATTATTTAAAAGCGTATTTTGGAAGCATATTACTCAAAAGTGTAGTTTTCAAAGATACAGGGATTTTCCAATTATATTTTTGTTACTGATTCTTAAGCTATTTGCAATGTGATTAGAGAACATTATCTGTTTTAGTTCAATCCTTTGAAATTTGTTGGAATGTGCATTTCAGCTCAGCATATAGTCAAATTTTTTTTTTAAGATTTTTTGATGTGGACCATTTTTAAAGTCCTTATTGAATTTGTTACAATATTGCTTCTATTTTATGTTTTGGTTTTTTGGCCCAGAGGCATGTGGGATCTTAGCTCCCTGACCAGGGATCAAACCCACACCCCCTGCATTGGAAAGTGAAGTCTTAACCACTGGACCACCAGGGAGGTCCCCTATAGTCAAATTTTAAAGTGGATTATACCTTCTTGAAAATAATGTATTCTTCAGTTGCTGTACATATGTCCATAAAGTCAAGCTTGTTAATTATGTTGTTTCAAATCTTCTATAGTGTTACTGATTTCTTGTCTGCTTACTCCATTAATTACTGAAAAAAGTATGTCAAAGTATCTCACTATGACTATGGACTTGTCTGTTTCTCCATATAATTCTGTCTACATTTACTCTATATATCATGTTATTAGGTTCATACAAATTTAGAATACTCTTTTATTATTATAGAGTGACACTCTTTAATTCTAGTGATGCTTTTACCTTAAAGTATATTTGTTTGATATTAGGATTGTGACACCAGCCATCCTCATAGTATTTCAGTGGTATATGATTTTTTTCATCATTTCTTTGCAATCTTTATTGATCCCTCTGTTTTAGATGTGTCTCTTGTACTTAGCATATATAGGATTTTATTTCTATCCAGTGTGATAATCTTTGTCTTTTAGCTGGAGTAGTTGACCCTCTTACCTTTAATGCAATGATTTTACTGTCTTACTGATGGGCTTTCTGCTCATCTCACCTGTTCTTTGTTCCCTTATCTCTTTTTTGCCTAGGTTTAGTTTAGTTGAGTTTTTATTTTTTTTATTTTAAAAATATATTTATTTATTTATTTGGCCACGCCAGGTCTTAGTTGCAGCATGCAGGATCTTCATTGCTGCATGCAGAATCTTCAGTTGAGACATGCGAACTGTTACTTGTGGCACATGGGATCTAGTTCCCTGACCAGGGATCGAACCTGGGCCCTTGTTATTGGGAGTGTGGAGTCTTAGCCACTGGACCACCAGGGAAGTCCCAAGTGTAGTTGAGTTTTTAAAATTTCATTTTGTTCCTCTGTTGGTTTGATATTTATTCAGGCTTTTACCATTCTTTTTAGTGATTATTTTAGAAATTACAATATGCAGCCTTGACTATCACCCAATAGGAATTATTACCTTTACTTCTCTCCTAGAAAAATCAATGCATTTAGAACATTTACACTTCTCCCATATTAGATGCTTTATTTTTAGTTTTTCAAAACAAGCAACTTTTTTTTTTTTTTTTTTTTTTGCAGTACGCGGGCCTCTCACTGTTGTGGCCTCTCCCGTTGCGGGGCACAGGCTCCGGACGCGCAGGCTCAGCGGCCATGGCTCACGGGCCCAGCCGCTCAGCGGCATGTGGGATCTTCCCTGACCGAGGCACGAACCCGCGTCCCCTGCATCGGCAGGCGGACTCTCAACCACTGCGCCACCAGGGAAGCCCTGTATTTTAAGATTCTTTTCCATTGTAGGTTATTGCAAGATATTGAATTTAATTCCCTGTGCCATGAAATAGGTCCTTATTTTTTGTCTATTTTATATATAGTAATGTGCATCTGTTAATCCCAAACTCCTGATTTATCCCTCCCCACCCTTTCCGCTTTGGTAACCACAAGTTTGTTTTCTATGTCTGTGAGTCTATTTCTGTTTTGTAAATAAGTTCATTTGTATCTTTTTTTTTTAAATTCCACATATAAGTGATATTGTACGATATTTGTATTTCTCTGACTTACTTCACTTAGTATGATAATCTTCAGGTCCATCTATGTTGCTGCAAATGACATTATGCTATGATACACTGGGGTGCATGTATCTTTTTTGACTTAGGGTTTTCATTTTTTCCAGATATATGCCAAGGAGAGGGATTGCTGGGTCATATGGTAACTCTAGTTTTAGTTTTTTAAGGAACCTCCATACTGTTCTCCATAGTGGCTGCACCAATTTATATTCCCACCAACAGTGCAGGAGGGTGCCCTTTTCTCCACATCTTCTCCAGCATTTATTATTTGTAGACTTTTTGATGCTGGCCATTCTGACTGGTGTGAGGTGATACCTCATTGTAGTTTTGATTTGCATTTCTCTAATAATTAGTGATGCTGAGCAGCTTTTCATGTGCCTCTTGGCAATCTGTATGTCTTCTTTGGAGAAATGTCTATTTAGGTCTTCTGCCCATTTTTTGATTGGGTTGTTTGTTTTCTATTGAGCTAGATTATTTTATTGTTTTGAATTTTCATTCTCTCTGTGTCATAAGCCAAAAAAGACATTGTCTTATAAAGTTAATATTCATTTGGACTTAATCTCACATTTGACATTTTATTCCTTCTTCTATCCCCAACCTCCCCTCTAGGACAAATTTTTCTTCTGCCTGAAAAACACCCTAGAATTCCCTTTACTGAAATATTTTTTCACCAGGTAGGAAGCTGTGTTGCCCAGGTTGCTGTTATTGTGTTGTTAATTTTACTTCCAACACACTGAGTATAATTCTACTACTTCTGCTTCTCCTGTTGCTGCTAAAAACTCGGCAAAACTTGCACTTTTGAAAGTCATCTTTTGTTTTTCTTGGGCTACTTTTAAAATTCTTCATTTGGGGGTTTCTGTACTAGGTATGGATTTCTTTTTAATTATCCTACTTGAGATTTATTTGGCTCCTTGAATTTACGGATTGATGTGTTCCATCAATTTTGGAAAATAATCAGCTTATTTTATCCAGATATTGCTTCATTCTTCCTCCTCTCTTCCTAAAACCCCAATAAAACTTATGTTAGATATTCTTTCCATATAAGGGACGTCTTTGCTCTTCCACTATATTCTCTTTTCTTTTTTCTCTTCATACTTCACTCTAGATTGTTTTATCTGAGTATTAACTCAAGGTTGATCATAGGAACTCAGACTCAGTATGTACTGAGAGAAGTTACCAATCACACATGCGTGCACACACACACACACACACACACACACACACACACACACACCCCTTCACCTAAGCAGGGAGCAAGTCAGTGGGGAGTAAGTTGGGGTATCAGGCAGGCACACATGACCTTATCCAAATCCCTCAGTTTTCTCTTTCAGCCAATGCTGACTCTCAGCTGATTCATCAATGACTTCTGCTAGCAATACTTCCTTCCTCCAGCTATGAGTTTGAGTCTCCTCCTGGTTTGTATGTTGTGACCTACAAAACACCCAGTTAGTGCTCTCCAGAGGGATGCAAGGAAATCCATTGTTCAGTGCCCAGTGGCATTAGACTGAACTTAGGTTTTATGCTAAAATTTCTACTGGGAGGTTAGAGGTTATATTAACCAGGACTTTAGCATAGATTTTTTTTTTCCTCCTTAGGCTTTTGTCAACGCAAACCATTTTCTCTTCATGTAAACATATTTTCCTCTCTTAAAAAGTTTTCTCAAGAGCATCATGTTCAAAAACAAGTTTCACATAAACACATTTATGACTTTTTTTTTTGGCTGCGCCAGGTCTTAGCTGAGGCTTGTGGGATCTTTGTTGCGGCATACGGATTTCTTAGCTGTGGCATGCAGACTTCTTAGTTGCAGCATATATGCAGGATCTAGTTCCCCGACCAGGGATCAAACCCAGGTCCCCTGCATTGGGAGTGCGGGTCTTACCCACTGGACCACCAGGGAAGTCCCTGGATTTTGTATTTGAAAAGTTACTTGCACGTTGTCGTGTGGACAAATGTTTTTAATTTTCTTGGGACTATACCTAGGAGTGGAATTGCTGGGTCATATGGTGACTCTATCTTTTTTTTTTTTTTTTTTTTTTTTTGCAGTACGTGGGCCCCTCACTGTTGTGGCCTCTCCCATTGCAGAGCATAGGCTCAGCGAGCCCGCTCCGCGGCATGTGGGATCTTCCCTGACCGGGGCACGAAACCGTGTCCCCTGCATCGGCAGGCAGACTCTCAACCCCTGCGCCACTGGGGAAGCCCGGTGACTCTATCTTTAACCTTTTGAGGAATGACCTGTTTCCCAAGACAGCTGCAGCATTTTACATTCCACCAGGAGTGTGTGATGGTTCCAATATCTCCACACCCACACCAGCATTTGTTATTACCTGTGTTTTTCATTACGGTCACCCTAGCGGGTGTGAAGTGTGTCTCACTGTGGCTCCGATTTGTGTTTCCTGATGACAAGTGACCTACTGCAAGAACAATGCTGCCTTTTGTTTCTCCTTCTGGTTCTACTTTCGGTTTCCCTGCAACACCCTCATCCACCCAGACGGAGGGGAACCCACTGAGCTCGTTCTAAAGAAATAAAGACGTTTCCGAATCGTTGTCGGCAAGACTGGCAAACGCTCAATTCCATCCTTGTTAGAATTTGCTCTCCCTTTCAGCTTTCCCATTAAGGGGCAGTTTTCACAGGTGGTGCTTTAACACTTAAGAGTCTCTCCCTGCCTTTCCCCGTGAAACGCGTGCATCTCACCCAATTTACATGTGCTTTTACCCATCTCCCTGCTGTAGTTATGGGATCAGGTGAGCAAAGACCACCTTAATCCTCCACTGGAGTCCCCTCCTCCTCTGCGCAGGGTTCCCCGCTACACAGCCTCTCCCACACAGAACAGGTTTTCCTAGTTCTGCGAGCCCGCTTCCTCCCAGCCCTCTCTGCTCTGTGGGCTCTGGCGCTGCTCCCGGGCATGTGCACAGGGGTCGGCCAGCAAGCTTATTTCCTGTGTGATGATTGGCAGCGCGTGGACCCGCTGGCTCTGCCCAAGGCTGTTCGTGGCAGGTGAGGATCGCCCTTTGCGACAATTCAGGGGGGGAATGCTAGTCTCTGTGCTTCCACCCCCTCTAGACTTGCGTTCAGCTCCTGGGGGTGGGGGATGGGGGTACATCCTGGGAAATACCTAGCTCAAGCCTTCCCAGTTTAGGCAACTGAAGAGCTGAATAAGGGAAGCTCTCTAGTCTTACTGCGGCGCTAAGGAAAGGATGAAATGTCACTGCTTTTTAATGTAGCCCATGCCTTTAATTAAATCCCTGTTTATCAATCTTTTTGTTTGTTTGACCACCTTTCCAGCCAGTTGGGAAAGATTAAGTATTTCTAGAGGGGGAAAAATCCTGGTAAAATAGTCAAAGAGAATAGAGAGAAAAATCAAATAGCTAGCTGTTTGGTCCGTGGCAATGCCAACTGTGTTACAAAGACGTGGATTTCTCCCATGTGCTGCGAGACAGGAGCTCAAAGGTGAGCCACAGGAGGAGATGTCTGTGCTGAAAAGGTCCCATCAGCGCCGCAGTGCACAGCCTGGGCAACCTTCCACTGCGCTCAGTCTCCACTTCAAAGGTCTGGCCCCTGGGGGCACAACTTTGCCTCTTGTATTTTCAGGCAGGATCTTGTGTCCCTCGCAGCCAGACCATGTGGGTTCTCTTTGCTACAGTGGGAGGGCACCCCTAAGATCCCAACCTCCTCAGAGAAGCCATGTTTTCCTGACCACACTAGTGGTACCCACTACCTGAATTCATAGCCAAGAAGGGAGTGATAAGATCCACATGAGGGTGGGCGTCTTGGGCCCACTCATTCCTTTGCTCATCTATTCAGTGGATGTTTCATGAGATGTCGATGATAGAGAAGTGAGCAACAGTAGTTCTGATCCCGAGCCTCTGGACTGAGTCTGTGGGAAACTCTCATCCCTGTGGAATTAGGAACAGAGATGCCATGTCAGCAAAGTCAGGCCCTGGGAAGGATGAGTGTTTGGTGGGGACTGGCCTGGACTGGCCTCAGGGCCAGGGAAGGCCCCTGAGGATGAGATGGCTGAGCTGATCTTAGAAGGATAAGGAGGAGTTTTGGGAGTCATGGAGGTTCTAGAGAGAGCAGAGACTGGGGACCAGAGCCCCAGGGAGCACAGTGTCTTCCAGGGACTGATGGAAGGCTGGGGTGGCTGGACACAGAGAAGACCTGAGGCCACTTAGGGCTGGGCCTGACCTGCTGAGGTGGGGTCTGACTTCAGCTGGCTCGAACTGGCAGGGGTGGACCAGGCATTAACATCTGAATGCTCCCATGGCCTCCCAGACACCCCACCCCCTCCCCAGGCACTCGCTGGACTTCCCTAAATCCAGGCAATAAAGGGCATACCTGGTCCAGAGGGAGTCTCCAGAACCCTGTCTCCCTGCCACGGCTGGGCCCCTTCTGGTTGGTCCTGCCCACGCCTTACCTACCCAGGTCCCACCTGCCCCCTTGGGTACCGGTGTGGTTGACCCCGAGTGTCCTGCCCTCCCCCTGCAGCAGCGGTGACTTCATGCCTCTTAGCTGAAGATGCTGCTCCCGCCCTGGCTCTATACCCAGAAGTGGGGACACACAGGGTGCCCCATGCTCAGCCACACAAAGTGGCAGAAAACCTCAAGTCCAAGCAGCTGCATTTGGCCGCTTTCCCAGGGCACCTGTCGGGTCACACCGTTTCCTCCTGACCGCTTCATCCTCTCCATTCTCCCCAGCTCTTCCCCTCCCCTGGGCAAAGCCGGGGACATCAGAGTGCCATGATCCCCAGACCACGCTGGCCCCCTTCTCTCCTTCCAGATCCAGTGAGTCCTTCCCCACCCACCACGCCCACCCCGCATGCTGTCTGGGTGAAGGGAGACTGGGGATATGGCTTCCCCAGATGAAGGCCAGGGGGACACACCTGGACACACCCTGCTCCATCCACACACATCCACCCCCTGGAGACAGAGCCCGAGACTCGTCTGAATGCTCTTCACCCAGCTCTCCAGCCCCGTCCGTCATTTTCACTGCATTTCCAACAATGCTGGCCTGGCCCTTAGAGCTTCCTATTCTTTCTTTCACTCAGTGTGGTCTGAGTGTCTGCTAAGTGCCAGGGCCACTCCCTTCCAGGTGCAGGGGTGAGGAGGACAGGCAGCATCCCCATCCCCCTGGGACTGCAGTAATCAAACCCACACATAAGAGCTGAGGCCGTGGCAGTGCTGTGCCCCCCCACAGGACAGGAGTGGGAGACGGTGAAGTGGGTAGGGATTGGACTGGGCAGGAGGGCTGCATGGTCTCTCTCAGGAGATGATGTGGCGGGAACAGCCTTGTGGCTCAGCAAACAGAGATGGCCAGGGTTGGGAACAGTGTGACTGCGGCCAGCAGCAGGGGCTGGGGCTGGAGGTGGAGATTCAACATATAGATGGGTCTGCATCTTGAGAATAAGGGGAGTGATTCCTTCAAGCAGAGGAATGATGCGATCTTATCTGTAGAAGACGACTGTTTGTGGTTGGCACCAAGAGAAGCAAGGAGACCAGTTAGCATCAGGGTCCTCCATGAGCCCCTCAGCTCCCCTAGGTCCTGGAAGGAAGCAGGAACAAGCAGAGTCCTCTGCTGGAGGCCATGGCCATCTCACCTGCTGGAGGGTGGCCCTGTAGTCCGTCCTTATCCCTGAGCCACGCCCCTCTCAGCCCCATGCTGGGTGCCCTCCCTTCTTCCAACCTCCAGGACCTCAGAACATTCTGGCTTCTTCAGGTGGCCCCTTACTCGGTCCCTGCCCTCCTGGGGGGTGGAGAAAAGGTTTGCATCACAGAGCCACATGGTCTTTGGACCTCTGCTCCTTGCAAAGGACGGCTGGCCAGGCAGATCCACATGAAAATCCAGCCAAGGGGTAAAAATCAGGGTGTTCCAGTCCCTGTACGTTACCTGGAACCAAATCAGAAAAAGATTTACTGCCTCTCAGAACACTGGCATTTCAAAATCCCTAACAAGGGCCTTCCTGGATTAAGATGATTATGATGCAGGTATGACCCGCTGTTCGAAAGTCTGGAGGTGATTCATTCCCTTTATGGAAGGATTTTCCAGAGGGTTCCTCATGAAGAAAGATGCCTCCAAAGCTTTCAAAAGGGAATTTGATTGATGTTCAAGAAGCCATTTGGCCCACAAGCCTTCATCCAGTGTCTCTTGGGTTCTGGGCACCAGTCCAGGCCCTAGAATAATCAGAGCAAAGTTCTGCTCTCCAGCAGTAGGTGGGCTTCAGGCAATAAACAAGGCAACTGGTCATTTTAGCTGGTGATAAAAAGGATGAAATAATGTGGTGGACATGGCCTGGGGTGGGGCTCTAAGGAGGTGACACTGAGTGGAGCTCAAATTAATGGGGAGGGGGCAGTCTTGTGAAGGTCTGGTGGAAGAATGTTCCACGTGCAGAGGTTTGGCACGTTTGGATGGCATTTGGAATATGAGAAACTGGAGCATAATAATCAATTATACAGTGGGGGTGGGGCCTATCACAGGAGTCTTGTAGCTATGGTAACAAGTTGGGATTTTTACTCTAAGGGTAAAGGGAAGCTGCTGGAGGGTTTAAAGCAAAAAGTGGTGTGAACTGATTTATAGTTTGGGCATCCCACTTGTGCTATTGTGCGGAAGGTGAACCTGGCGGGCGAGGCTGGTAGTATTGATGCAGGATTTGGATTGAAGTGGGTGCCAACCAATTTGTTTGATCCTCTGTATAAAAGAGAGAGCAGTCCTCCCCCAGGGTGAGAGTGTCTCTGGTGGGCATGGCCAGGAGGTCTGCTGGGGGGGGGGGTAAGGGAAAGAAGCCAGGAACCTGCTGGAGGGCTGGCCCCTGAGTGGGCAAAACCCACAGTCCAAACCTTAGCCCCACAGGGAAGGGACTGCCAAGACCGCAGAGTGGAAAGGAGCTAATGAGACTCAGCATCCTTCAGGCATCTGGCATTTCGTGTCTGTTATCCGAGTGAATCCTGACAAATACTTGACATGAGTGTATATATCTGTAATCTCCTGCTGTGTAACAAAATACCCTCAGTGTACTGGCTAAAAGCACCAAACATTGATTATGCCACCACTTCCACGGGTCAGAAATTCAGGAGCAGCTTCACTAGGTAGTTCTGGCTCAGGGTCTTTCATGAGGTTGTGGTCAAGATGTTGTCCGGGGTTGCTGCCATCTGAAGGCTGGACTGGGGCAGGAGGGTCCTTTTCCATGATGGTGCCCTCATATGGCTGTTGGCTAGAGACCTGAGTCCTTCACCAGTGTGCCTCTCTTCCTGACATGGCAGCTGGCTTCCACTAGAGGGAGAGAGGCAAGGGCAAGAGAGGGAGCAGGCAGGAAGCCATGGTGCCTTTTAAGACCAGGTCTCCGAGGTCATGCACCAGTACTTCTGCTTCATTTTATCAGTTGGAAGCCAGTCACTAAGTCCAGCCCACACTCAAGGGGAGGGGAACTAGGGTCCACCTCTTGAAGGGAAGAATATCAAGGGATTTGCAGACATATTTTATTTTATTATTATTTTTTAAATTAATTTATTTATTTTTGGCTGCATTGGGTCTTCATTGCTGTGTGCAGGCTTTCTCTAGATGCAGAGAGTGGAGGCTACTCTTCGTTGTGGTGCACAGGCTTCTCATTGCAGTGGCTTCTCTTGTTATGGAGCATGGACTCTAGGCACATGGGCTTCAGTACATGGGCTCAGTAGTTGCGGCACATAGGCTCAGTAGTTGTGGCTCGCGGGCTCTAGAGTGCAGGCTCAGTAGTTGTGGTGCATGGGCTCTAAGAGCGCAGGCTCAGTAGTTGTGGCACACGGGCTTAGTTGCTCCGCGGCATGTGGGATCTTCCCAGACCAGGCACTGAACCTGTGTCCCCTGCATTGGCATGCAAATTCTTGACCACTGCAGCACAAGGGAAGCCCTGCAGACGTATTTTAAAACCACCATAGTAGACATGTTCACTCCCATCCCAGGTTGGGAATCTTTTTTTTCTCTTTTAATTTTTTAAAAATTGAAGTATAGTTGATTTACAGTGTTGTGCCAATCTCTGCTGTACAGCAAAGTGAATCAGTTATATACATAGAGACATTTTTTAAAAAAAATATTCTTTTCCATTATGGTTTAATCACAGGATTTTGAATATAGTTCCCTATGCTATATAGTAGAACCTTGTTGTTTATCCATCCTATATATAATAGTTTACATCTGCTAATCCCAAACTCCCAATCCTTCCCTCTCCCCACCCCCCTCCTCCTTGGCAACCACAAGTCTGTTCTCTGTGTCTGTGAGTCTGTTTCTGTTTTGTAGATAGGTTCATTTGTGCCATATTTTAGATTCCACATATAAGTGATATCATATGGTATTTGTCTTTCTCTTCTGACTTAACTTCATTTAGTATGATAATCTCTAGTTGTATCCATGTTGCTGCAATTGGCATTATTTTGTTCTGTTTTATGGCTGAGTAATATTCCATTGTATATATGTACGACATCTTCTTTATCCATTCATCTGTCAATGGACATTAAGGTTGTTTCCATGTCTTGGCTATTGTGAATAGAGCTGCTCCGAATATAGGGGTGCATGTATCTTTTTGAATTATAGTTTTGTCCGGTATATGCTCAGGAAGGGATTGCTGGATCATATGGTAATTCTATTTTTAGTTTTCTGAGGAACCTCCATACTGTTTTCCATAGTGGCTGTACCAACTTACATTCCCAGATTGGGAATCTTTAATGAACTTTCCCTGTGTCACACTACAGGAAGTGGCAGGCGTGGGATTAGAACCTAGTTTTCCAGAGCCTGAGCTCTTCCTCTGGTGCCATGCTGCCGAGGGGGACTTTTCCAGAAGTTTCTTGGACTCTGCAACTAGCTTCTGATGGGGCCAGACCCATTAGCTTGAACTTATGTTTCCAAAAATGTCTCAGTCCAGCCATGGGCCCAGCCTTGGCCCCAAGCTAAGATTTCCCTACTGGGGCAGGGAAACACCCAGCTTCAAACACAAGCACAAATCCAGATGCTGCCCAGCAGCGCAGTCTGGATCAGGACTGGCTCAAGGCCGGAGAGGCCAACCCACCCAGTGGACCTCAGGTGCTCAGCAGAGTGGGGCTGGGCTCTTCCTTTTCCTTCCCTCCGTCCAGCAGAAGGAGGTGCTTGTGGAGTCTTCCAAGAGCCAGAGGGCATTGCGGGGTGGGGGGGTGGGGGATGGTATGTGATAGAACTTGTTTGATCACTCCCAGCTCTGCAACTAAGATCAGATTCACACCCCTGAGGAGCTGCCTCTCTGCAGTAATGGGACCAGATGCTCTGACCTCGGGTCAGCTGAGCCTGCCCCTGAATAAGTTTCCAAGCTTTGGGCGCTCTGTTTGTAAAATGGGAACAATGGGAATAGCATCTACTTCCCACGGCTGTTGAGAGGATTAAACCAGATAAGGTGTGGAAAGCACTAGGCTCTGTCTTGGCACGTAGTAAGCGCTCAGTGGGCATCAGCTGTCTGAATTCATCGTCACCATTCAGAGCGGTGGTGCCACTTTGTACATGGGCAACACGGTGCTGGTCATGGGAATGTCTTTATGGGGCTGGCCTGCTCTCCATCAAGGGATGCTGTGATCCCATCAGTATCCACTCTTACTCTGATTGGCTTTCACCTTGCACTCTGAAGTCACACTGGGCAACTCAGAGCCCATGCCCTGATAGTAACCTAGGTACATACCTGTAAACCTGGAATTCCTTGCCCAAATAGCTCAAAGTCCATTTCCAGGACCTATGCAGGCATCTTCTCTAGATCTGTCCTGAGGACAGAGCACACTACAAATTGTTCACAACTTTATGCCTATGGAGTATCCCAGAAAAACACCCTTTTGTGGGAGACAGGGTTGGAGCTTGGAGTGCCCATGTGCATGCACATGAGGCCCCTCGTGGTGTGGAATGAATCAGGAGCTGGAAGAAAAAAGAGAGTGGGTGAGGGGATGTCAGCAGGGGCCAGAAATCCCCACACCTCCACGTTCTGGAGCAGAACTCCAGAGAGCCTGAGTATTTTATATCAGAACCTGGCCTTCCAGGTAGTTCTGAAGGTATGCTTGTTAATGTAGGAGGATAGAACATATTTTACTTTTTAGTTTATTTGACTGTGTATATACACTGTTGTGTGAAATATATATATATTTAATCGTAAGGGTTGTGACGTGGTATCTTATTGTGGTTTTGATTTGCATTTCCCTAATTTCTAATGCTAGCGAGCATCTTTTCATGTGTTTATTGGCTATTTGTATATTTTCTTTGGAGAAATGTCTTTTCCAATCCTTTGCCTATATCTTAATTGGGTTGTCTGTTTTGTTGCTGTTGAGTTTCAGGATTTCTTTATATATTCTGGATATTAATCACTTATCAGATAAATGATTTGCACGTATTTTCTCCTAATCTGCGGGTTGCCTTTCCTCTGTTGATAGTGTTATTTATACATAAAAGTTTTGCATTTTGATGAAGTCCAATTTACCTGTTTTTTTTTTCTTTTGTTGCTTGTGCTTCTGGTGTCACATCTAAGAATATGTTTAATTTTATATGAAATTGCCAAACTGTTTTTCCAAGGTGGCTGCACCACTTTATATTCACACCAGCAATGCATGAGTCTTATTTCTCTACATCCTTGCCAACATTTGCTATTGTTTGGGTTTTTTGTTTGTTTTCTACTATAGACATCAGTAGTGGGTATGAAGTTTTATCTCATTGTGGCTTTAATTTGCATTTCCCTAATGATTAATGGTTTTGAGCATTTTTTTCATATACTCACTTGTTATTTGTATATTTTCTTTGGTAAAATATTTAATTAAATTTTTTCCCAGTTTTAATTGTACTGTTTGTCTTCTTATTTAGTTGTGAGAATTCTTTGTATATTCTGGATACAAGTTCTTTTTTATTTTCCTTTTTTTCTTTTGTTTTTATCTTATTTTATTTTTAATTTTTTTAAATTTGAATATAAGTTCTTTAACATAAATGTATTTTGGATATATTTTCTCCCAGTGTATTATCTGCCTGTCTGTCTTCTTTATGGTATCTTTTGAAGAACAAAAGATTTGCATTTTAATGAGGTCCAATTGATCATTTTTTTCTTTTATGTATTGTGCTTTTGTTGTCATATATAAGAACTCTTTGACTAACCCAAGATCACAAACATTTTCTCCTATTTTTCTTCTAAAAATTTTATTGACTTTATACATTTTTAATTTTTTACAAATTCCTTTATTGGGTAAAATGCAACCACTTAAAATTTTAAAAAACTAAATTTATTTTAAGATACTTTGTGGTGGGGGGAGAAACGAATATAGAATGACGTGAATAAATGTTAAATCTAGGTAATGGGTGAGTAGGAAATGATTATACCTTTCGTAGGTATGGGGTTTTCTTTTTTATTATTATTTTTATTTATTTATTTATTTTTGGCTGCATCCTGTCTTAGTTGCAGCATGCGGGATCTTTTTCTGTTGTGGCGCACGGGCATCTCTCTACTTGTGGTGTGCAGGTTTTCTCTCTCTAGTTGTGGTGAGAGCAGGCTTCAGGGCGTGTGGTCTCTGTAGTTGTGGCGTGCGGGCTCAGCTGCCCCGTGGCACGTGGGAATCTTAGTTCCCTGACCAGGGATCGAACCCCCATGCCCCGCAGTGTAAGGCGGACTCTTCACCACTGGACCACCAGGGAAGTCCCTGGGGTTTTCTTTAATAATGCAATATATATTTTAGTATTTTAGTAGGGTGTTTGAGGGAGTGGAGCTAAACGCATGTTTGGTTTTCCATCTTCAAATGGAAGTCTTAAGTGGATGTTCACGTATTTATGATTTTTATGCCTTCCCAATGAGTTGACCCTTTAATCATTATGAAGTGTCCTCTTTTTTTCTGGTAATATTTGTATCTTGAAGTCAGTTTTATTTGATATTAATGTAGCTGCTGCAGCCTATGTCCCTTTGCTTGTACAATATATCTTTTTCCATCCCCTTAATTTCAACCTGTGTCTTTTTATTTAAAGTCAAGCTTTTGCAGACAGCATATAATTGGGTTTTGCTTCTTTAAAAAAGCCATTCTGATCACTTTTGCCTCTTTTTAAAATTTATAAACTGTAGAATTTTTTTTCATTTTTATTTTATATTGGAGTAGACTTGATTTACAATGTTGTATTAGTTTCAGATGTGCAGCAAAGTGATTTAGTTATACATATACATATATCTATTCTTTTTCAGATTCTTGTCTCATATAGGTTATTACAGAATACTGAGTAGAGTTCCCTGTGCTATACAGTAGGTCCTTGTTGATTATCTATTTTGTATATAGTAGTGTGTATATGTTAATCCCAACCTCCTAATTTATCCCACCCCCCTTTCCCATTTGATAACCATAAGTTTGTTTTCTACGTCTGTATGTTTCTGTTTTGTAAATAAGTTCATTTGTATCATTTTTTAGATTCTACATATGAGTGAGATCATATGATATTTGTCTTTCTCTGTCTGACTTACTTCACTTAGTATGATAATCTCTGACCACTTTTGCCTTTTAATTGGAGTGTTCAGTTCATTGACATATAATGTACTTATTTCTATGGTTATATTTAGGTTTATCATTTTACCATTTGATTTATGTTTGCCCTTTCTATTTTTATTCCAGTGTTTCTCCTTTCCTGCCTTTTTGGTATTAATTGAATATTTTTAGCAATATCTGTGTGCCATATTACTTTAGTAATTGCTCTAGGGATTGCAATGTGCATCCTTAATTTTTCCCAATCTATTTAAAGCTAGTCTTATGCTACTGCTCCCAAAATGTAGAAACAGGTCCATTTACTCCCTTCCCCCATCCATTATGCCATAGTTTTTTTATATGCTATATCTTCACCCATTGTAAACTTTACAATCAAGCCAACCCTATAAATTTTGCTTCAAACATTTATATGTATTTTAATGGAATTAAGAGGAAAAATATTCTTTTATATTTGCCCATATATATACCATTTTCAATGTCATTCATTTCTACCTGAAAATTCAATTTTCCAGGAGATATAGTTTCTCTTTAGTCTGAAGATAATCCTTTAGCATTTCTATAGAAAAGTTTTCCTGGCAATAGATTCTCTTAGTTTTATCTGAAAATGTCTTTATTTCACCTTAAATGTTGAAGGAGATTTTCACTGGGTACAGAATTGGAGTTGACTGATATTTTTTTTCCTCTTAAAAATTTAAAGGTGTTGTTCCATTGCACTCTGGCCTCCATTGTTTCTGATGAGAAGTCAGTATCATCCAGATTCTTGTTGCCCTGTATCTATTGTGTCACTTTTCTTTGTCTGCTTTCAAGACTGTCTCTTTATCTTTGGTTTTCAGCAGTTTGAAATGCCTGGATGTAGTTTTCTTTGTGTTTATACAGCTTGGGTTTTTCCGAGTTTCTTGAATCGATGAGTATGTCACCAAATATGGGAAAGTTCCATTCATCATTTCTTCAAAAATTTTTATCTGTCCATCCTCTCTTTCCTTTCCTTCTAGGACTCCAATTGCTCATGTTAGACCATTTGATCTTGTCCCACAAGTCATTGAGGCTATTTTTCATGCTTTTTTTTTTCTCTCTCTAAGCTTCAGTTTGGGTAGTTTTATTGTCCCATCTTCTAGTTTACTGATCTTTTCTTCTACAGTGTTTGATCTGTTCTCAAGCCCATCCAATGAATTTTTAATTAAATTATATTTAGAATTTCCATTTGGTTCTTTTTATTCGTTTCTGTACCTGTCGTCTGTCCTGAGATATCCTATATCCTAAATGTCTGTGTTTATATATCTATATATACTATAAGTATCTATCTATATCTATATATCTTTATATACATATTGTCCTTGAGAACAATTATTTTATGGACTGAATTTTGCCCCCTAATTCATATGTTAAAGCCCTAACTCCCAACTCTGACTGTGTTTAGAGATAGGACCTTTAAAGAGGTAATTAAGGTTAAATGAGGCCCTAATCCCATAGGACTGGAGTCCTTACAAGAAAAGAAAGAGACATCAGGTATGTGCATGAACAGGGAAAAGGACTTGTGAGGACACAGCAAAGATAAAGTGGCTATCTGCAAGCCAAAGAGAGAGGCTTCATGAGAAACCAACACCACTGGCACCTTGATCTTGGACTTCCAGCCTCTGGAATTGTAAGAAAATAAATTTCAATAGTAAAACCATCCAGTCTGTGGTATGTTGTTACAGCAGCCCTGTATGGCCAATACAAGTTATAATAATTGCTATGGCATCCTTATCTTCTAGTTCTAATGTCTTGTTTATTTGGGGGTCAGCCTCCATTGATTGTCTTTTCTTTTGAGAGTGGGCCACATTTTCCTATGTCTTTGTATGTCTAGTAAGATTGGTTTGTGAATGATATATTACAGAGACTCTGAATCCTGTTATCTTCCTCTGAACAGTGTTGATTTTTTTTAAGCCAGCATTTAACTTGGCTGGATCCTGTTTGCAAACTCTGTCTTCCCCATAGTGGGCAGCAGCTGAAACCTCAGGTCAGTTCCTTTAGCCTTAGCTTGGTGCCAATGCATGCATTATTTATGAGTCAGCCAAAGATTTGGGCAGTTTATACACAGAATTTGGAGCACTTCATCTCTGTTTCTGTTCTTTCCAAGGTTTCTCTCCCTCCTTTCCAGCAGCTGTGCTTGTCACAAATCATCCCCTGGTTCCTCAAACCAATAGAGCTATGAGTTTTCTATTGGAATTTTAACCATCTGGAATGGTGGTTACTGCAGCCTTCCCTCAGGCTAGAAACCATAAAAATGTGAAATATCTAATGCAGTTCCATTCTTTCAAGGGTTGATGCCCCTCCAGTATTGTTTTTGGTTTCCTTCCAGAGCCTTTAAGTAGGTGCTTTTTTTAATGTTTGGTCCAGAATTTTCAGTAGTGATCTGCAGGAGGGTTGATCCAATAGGAGCTCCTTGCGCATATCTGAATAGAAGACCTAAATATCACTGGAATCAATACAAGTGTCTCTACTTCACTCTCTCTGCCTTAGTCTTAAGCCACCATAGCACCAAGACTAAAGCTGTAACTTCCAAACTAGTTTCTCCTAATACTTTATCCCCATTAAGCTCATTCTCCACATGCTTAGAACACTTCCATGCGTTGACCTTGGGTCCCCTGTTCCTGCTCTACACACCTCCTGGGATATTTCATCCACTTCTGTATTCAGTTGCCATCTCTTTGCTGATAACTCCTGAATGTGCACATCCAGCCCAGAGTATCTCCTATGTATGCAGCTTCCTGCTGGATGTGTCCTTTTATTGATGTCAAAGGATCCTTTAACTTATTATGCCCTAAACTGACATCATTATTTCCCTTCTCAAAACTAGTTTTCTTGTGTCCCCGATCATAATGAATATATCCACCATCCACTCATTTTCCCAAATAAGAGATCTGGGAGCCATTCTTGATCCCCCCTACTTCCATGCTTAATCTCCAAAATCCCTTGGTATTTATCTCCTTAACTTCTCTCAAAACTGCCCATGTTTCTCCATCTTCATTTCCACTGTTCCCATAGTTTCTAGCCTGGGTTGTTAGCAATTGTCTCCTAATTGGCCTTCCTTCTTCTCTTGTCCCTCCCATCCCTTCTATGCCCAGTGGCCAGAATGATATTTTGGTGATACTAGGTCCCCTTTCTTTTCCATAAACATTTTTTACACAGCTTATGAGTTCCTTTTTTTTTTTTTTTTTTTTTTTGCGGCACGTGGGCCTCTCACTGTTGTGGTCTCTCCTATTGCGGAGCACAGGCTCCAGACATGCAGGCTCACGGGCCCAGCCGCTCCACGGCATGTGGGATCTTCCCGGACCGGGGGCACGAACCCGTGTCCCCTGCACTGGCAGGCGGACTCAACCACTGCGCCACCAGGGAAGCCCCATCACCTTATTTTAAATTGCACCTGTCCCACATTGACACTCTGGATCATCCTTAACCTATCTTATTAATTTTCTGCATAGTGTTTATCACCTTCTAACATATGCTGTAGAATTTAATCATTAATTATATTCATCTTCTCTCTCTGCCTACTAGAATGTAAGGTCTGTGAGGGCAAGGACCTTTGATTTGTTTGCTGTTTTATTCCAACTACAGTGCCTGGCACATAATAATTGGTCAATGAGTACTTATGGAATGAATGAATAAACCTACCAAGAACATTATTTTTACTCAGGTTGGTAACAAGACATAGATGCATCTATCACTGTTTAAATTCAACATTATTCTGAAAGACCTAACTGGCAGTGTATAACAAGATAAATAAATGGAAGTTATGAGTATTGGACAGGAGAAACAAAATTTCATTGTTTTCATTTCATGTGATCTGATGGCCTAAATAGAAAATCCAAAAGACGCTAGAGAAAAATTATTAGTGTGATTAGAACTAGTAAATAAGTAATTGGCAAATTTGTTGAATCAGCCAAAGATATGCAGGACTTTATGGAAAAAGTTATAAAACTTTGCAAGACAGAAGAAAATTTAAGGACTTTCCTGGTGGTCCAGTGGTTAAGAATCTGCCTTCCAATGCAGGGGACATGGGTTTGATCCCTGCTCGGGGAACTAAGATCCCACATGCCGTGGGGCAGCTAAGCCCATGCGCTGCAACTACTGAGCCCACGTGCCACAACTAGACAGCCCGTGCAGGGCAACTACTGACCCTGCATGCTCTGGAGCCCATGTGCCACAACTAGAGAGCAGCCTGCGTGCTGCAACAAGAGCCTGCGCTCGTCAACAAAAGATCCTGCATGCTGCAACTAAGACCCGACACAGCCAAAAATAAATAAATAAATATATTTTTTAAATGACAGAAGAGGGCTTCCCTGGTGGCACAGTGGTTGAGAGTCTGCCTGCCAATGCAGGGGACGCGGGTTCGTGCCCCGGTCCGGGAAGATCCCATATGCTGCAGAGCGGCTAGGCCCGTGAACCATGGCCGCTGAGCCCGCACGTCCGGAGCCTGTGCTCCGTAACGGGAGAGGCTACAACAGTGAGAGGCCCGCGTACCGCAAAAAAAAAAAAAAAAAAAGACAGAAGAAAATTTAAATAAATGAAGCATGTCTGTGGATGGAAAGACTCAATATTTCAATATTTGAGAAACTTTTTATTCTGAAAATTTCAAAACACACAAAAGTATACAGAATCATATAATGAATTCTCAAGTGCCCATCACTCAACCTTCATAACTATCAATTCCTGACCAATCTTGTTTCATCTCTTTTCCCATCTACTCCTCCCAGGCATTCTATTATTCTACCTACAAATATTTCAGCCTATCCCTCTAAAATATAAGGACTATTTAAAAATATATAATCACGGTATCATTATCACACACAAAAATGTAACATTAATTTCTTAATATCATTTCATGCCAGTCAGTGTTTCAATTTCCAGTTGTTTCATTATTTTAACTTGTTGGAATCAGGGTTTTTATGTTTCTTAAGTCCCCTTATATTCAGGATCTCCCTTCATCTACTTTATGTTTTTTTCTTTGAAATTTATTTGTTAAAGAAGTCCAAGTTGCATTTCCTGCAGAGCTTCCCAGAGTTTGGATTTTGCAGATTACATCCCATAGTGTTGGAATGACATGTTCCTCTGGAAGACTCACTATATTTTAAATGGCAATTCTCCTCAAATTAATCCACACATTCAGTGCAGTTTCAATAAAAAATCCAATTTTTTTTATGGTCCTGGAAAAACTTACCTTAAAATTCATCTAGAAGAGTAAAGGGCTAAGAATAGTCAAGACAGCTTTGAAAAGGAAGAGGGGGTGGTGGAACTCTCCTTACTAGATATCTCTAAATTTGAAACACTGTAATAGAGTGTGGGAACCTTTCAGTTGACCCTTAAAAAGCTCAGGAGGTTAGGGGTGCCCCCTGTAAAAGAGACCTCAGAGAGCTCCCTCATCCCTTCCACTACGTGTGGACACAGAGAGAAGACAGCCGTCTATGAATCAGGAAGCATGCACTCACCAGACACCAAATCTGCTGGCACCTTGATCTTGGACTTCCAGCCTGCAGAACTGTAAGAAAGAAATTTCTGTTGTTTATAAATCATCCAGTCTATGGTATTTTGTTTTAGCAGCCTGAACAGAGTAAGGAGTAAGACAGAGCAGGGTCTTGAGACATTTGTACACTCAGCATTATTCACAATAGCCAAAAGGTGGAAGCAACTTAGACATCCATCAATGGATGAAGGGATAAACAAACTGCAGCATATAAATACAATGGATTATTATTCAGCCTTAAAAAGGAAAGAATTTCTGACATGCGCTACAACACAGATGAAGCTTGGAGTAGAACAGTGGTTGCCAGGGGCTGGGAAGAGCAGGGAATAGTGAGTTATTGTTTAATGAATACAGTTTCAATTTGGCAGGATGAAAAACTTGTATGCACATGTCATATTTAGGTCAACCATATTAATTTGTTGGGGGGTGGGGATCAAAAACAGTCAAGTATTGGCAATGCCACTTGGTTTGACTTAGTAAAAATAAACATCTTACATGGTAACCATATACACCAAGGAAAGTGGTGACTTTGGGGGAGAGGGGCAGGAAATGGGGGCTTTAGCTCTGTCTCTGACATGTGATTCCTTAAATAAATAAGTAAAATAAAGATCTGAAGCTGATGTGGCAAAATGTTAACGTTGTCTACCTTAACAATATAGACACAAGTGTCTCTACATTACTTTCTGTAACTGGTTTGAAATTTTTCATGAATAAAAATAAAAATCGTGCCTGGGAGAAGAGAAGTGAGTCGGGCCAGTGTAGACAACTGGGTCAAGCAGCTTGACTGGGAATGGAGGAGATGGGGCAGGATCAGGGTTGACCGTTTATTGAGGAGAAGAAGCCCCGGGGTGGGGGTGGGGACTTCACTGGTGGCGCAGTGGTTAAGAATCTGCCTGACAATGCAGGGGACACAGGTTTGATCCCTGGTCCAGGAAGATCCCACATGCCACGGTGCAACTAAGCCCATGTGCCACAACTACTGAGCCCAACTACCACAACTACTGAAGCCCACGTGCCTAGAGCCCGTGCTCTGCAACAAGAGAAGCCACTGCAATGAGAAGCCCATGCACTGTAAGGAAGAGTAGCCCCCACTCGCCACAACTAGAGAAAGCATGTGCGCAGCAACAAAGACCCAACGCAGCCAAAAATAAATAAATAAATAAATTAATTAATTAAAAAACAAAACAAAACAAACAAAAAGAAGCCCTTGGGGGTAGGGGGGAGATTAAAGGTTCAGGAAAGGGGACAGTGGGAAGTTACCCTGAGGTCCCCAAGAAGAGAGTCGGGAGCCATTCCCAG
The DNA here is from genome assembly GCF_059928025.1 of Delphinapterus leucas. Lineage (NCBI taxonomy): Eukaryota > Metazoa > Chordata > Mammalia > Artiodactyla > Monodontidae > Delphinapterus > Delphinapterus leucas. The sequence continues at coordinate 35,053,618 of NC_143143.1, forward strand.
GAAGCAGAGCACCTGAGGCAGAGCTGGAGTGGAGACAAGGTTGTGGCCTCTGTTTGGGGCCCACTGACCATGAATGTCCACTGGGGTCCGAGGCAGGAGCCTGAGCTGCACATTCCTCAATTCTCCCCCATCAACGTCCTCTCTCTCCAGTTCGGTCTGTGAATCTGGGTCTCTGTTTTCTTTCTGAGTTCATCCCTCAGCCCCCACCTGGGAAATCCCAATCACATCAAATCCAACCCCGCCCTGCCTCTCCCCCCAGAAGCTTTCACTTGGTGCCACCACGCAGATCCCTTTTTCGCTCTCCCAACTGGTCCTGACTTGTGTCCTTCTGCTGGGAGCACCAGCCTCCATCTGTCTTTCCTTGTCTCTCTTACTTCTTCCCAAACCGACATGTTAAGAACCAGTTTGATTGACAGAGAGTTCCCGTACCATACAATTCACCCAAAGTGTAGATTTCAATGGTTTTCAGCTCAGAGTTGTGAATCTTCATCACCATTAATTTTGGAACATTTTCATCTCCCCAAACAGAAACCTCATAACCTTTGGCGACCATCCACTGTCTCCCCCTCTCCCCAGCCCCCCGAAACCACTAATCTACTTTCTGTCTCCATGGATTTGCCTATTCTGGACATTTCATATAAGTGGAATCATACAATATATGGTCTTTAGTGACTGTCTTCTTTCACTGAACATCGTATTTTCAAGGTTCATCCATGTTGTAGCTGTGTCAGTGCTTTATTCCTTGTCTGGCTGAATAATATTCCATTGTGTGGCTATAACACATTGTATTTATCCATTCAGCAGTTGATGGATTCAAATGGACTTTTCTCAGGAAATCTCTGCTGATTTATTTCTACCTACTCCTCCTCTCCCGGGCCCGAAGCATTCTGTAAATGGGGATTCCTTGGTGACACGGCCTCTGAGAATGGAGAGAGCAGGAGGCAACCTTATGTTTGCAACCTAGCAGAGCCCCTTAGTGGCTGAGTGACTGGCCCTCCTTGGGGCCTTATTTCCTCCTCAATAAAATGTGGACAATGATATTTCCTTCCAGGATTGTGGGAAGTCCTGATCCAAGTGGAGCATGTGGCAGAGTGGCCTGGCATACAGAAGGCACTCAATAGTGCTGGGTCCCTTTTGTCTGTGTCGACCTTGATCCCAAGCTAAGGGTGGGCAGACAGGAACCATACTTCCTTCCTTGCTATTCTGCTGTCGATGTCTGAGTGCGGTGTTCTTTGACGGGAGTCAGACTAAGGAGAGAAGACATAGAAAGGAAAGAAAAAGCAGATATCAAGAAATACCAGAGGAATGTAATAAAAGGATACAAATGAGATAGAAAAAGGTCTGTAGAGCAGGTATGTTTCAGGGTTGAGCGTGGTGAGGTAGGAAGAACATGGGGTTTGAAGGTTTGAAGACCTGCGTTTCAGCCCCAGCCCTGACACATCCAGGTCACTTACCTCTGGGTTACAGGGACGGGTGCCCTCAATGTCCCCCTCTGGGGGTGAGGGGGTGGTATGAGCTCATGGGCCCACTGTTGTGTAAACCATTTACCCAGGGACTCTGAAGGCCAGGTGGTGTCCCTACTGATCCAAGCAGGTCCTGGCTGTGGCCTCTCAGTGACCTGACACGTTGTCCCCTCTGTGGGTGAGTGGCCTGGAGCTGTCTCAGGCTGGAGCCCATCCTTCTCGGTGTCCTGGAGGCCTCTAGGACTCAGGGGAACCTGACAGTGTTCATTCATTCATCAAATTTTACAAACCTACCTCTTGCAGGGCACTGTACTATGACTAAGACCTGGCTCTTGCCCTCAAGGGGCCCACAGACTTGGGGTGAGAGGGACACACAAGGCACATTCAGATATAGGATGCCACTGGCCTTGTGTTACTCTGTGACTCTAAACACCTTCTGCCTTCTTGTGCAAATTGCCTTCCTGGATGTTTCTGTTTCTGATTTCCAGGCCTTGCTCTTTGGCCTCGTCAAATATATAGAGATTTCTTTCTTTATTCTTTGCCCAAGAGATTAGCACAGTGGCAGTGCCCTCAGGAGATTCTCAGGGGATATTTGATGGATAAATAAAGACATGAAGGATGAAAAATGAAAGTGTGTGGTATGCCTTCACAGAAGTATGCCCACAAGTGCTGTGGGAGCCCAAAACTGAGCTGGGGGGGCTTCCTGGGGTAGGTGATGTTTGAACTGGGTCTTGGGATTAGAGTTTGCCAGGTATATGTATTCTCAGCGCAGGGAACAGCATTTGCAAAAATATAAAAAGGTCAGAATGGTAAGAACTTCCTAGTGGCTGCGTGGGTGTCGGGGAGTGAGGGTGGAGTGAAGAATGGAAAGTGGAAGGGAGGGATGGGGGGGCAGTCAAGATTTTGAACAATATAAAGAGAAAAAAGTAGAAAGATCACTCAGTCTTGACACTTGAAGACAATCACTTTTTTGCATATATATATTTGTTTAAAACAACTATACATATGTTCTTTTTTTCCCCAGACCCTATATATATATATGGGCTTTTTTTTTTTCTATGTGTAGGAGCTATTTGTTTCAAGCAGAGTTCTTTCTCTGTTTTTCCAAGAAGTTAACTCTGATGCTGCGTGGGGAGAAATACGGTTTGCAAGGGACACTGAAGTGGGAAGCTGCCATCGTAGCCACTCGGGAGATGCGAGATGCCTCTGGGGCAGTGGGATGGGGAGGAAGAGCGGTTTGTCCAGGTAAAGGACCTGGGAAGGCAGGTTGCTTGGTGGGTGGGAGAGAGGGAGGAGTCGGCGCTGACTCACAGGATTCTAGCTTAGGAAACAGGTTGCTGGTGATACCTTTCGGATAAGGACTTCGGATGAAGCGCTGGCAAGTTGTGAGAAGCAGATAAGGAGCTGAGATGTGTGAACACCTTAGATTTTTGTGGAACTGTCCTGCGGGGAGTGGCCACGCGGGCTGGTGTCCCTGGGACCCCACACCTGTCTGGAACACCTGTGGGGTCCGGGTAGTTGTCCTGGGGTGGGGGTGGGGGGCGCGCCCCGGTCGTCGAGGCCCTAAGCCCTAATGTAATGGGACCTTCTGGGCCGGGCGCAGGCTGAGCGCGTCCGTCTGGGAGGCAGCGCTCACCAACTCCCGATGCAGGTGACCCCATCTCATCGGGCTGGGAACAGGGGCTCAGGAGTCTTGCGCCCCCCTCACTTCACGTGGGGGAGTTCGAATTCCGGCCCTGCCACTTCCTGCCTCAGTTTCCCCATCTGCACCCGCACGCAGGCGGACCCGAGAGCAGTATGTAACCTGCAGAGGCCACGACACATCGATGGCATCCGGCGAGGGGAAGTGGCCAGGCCTGGTCGCGGAGGAGGGTCGCGGGGCAGGGGCGTGAGGAGCCGGGACCTGGCAGAGTCGCCCTGCGGGACAGGCGGGCCCGGCCGGCGCCGACTCCGCGCCTGGGGGCCCGGCTCGCGACCAGGCCGTAGCCAGATCCCTCGCCGCCCAGTCGCCGTAAGAACAAAAGTGGCGGCAGTGCCCGGCGCCCGGCGTCCCGCAGGCCCGGCCCCCGCCAGGCAGCCCAGCAGCCCCGCCGCCCGGCGGCACGACGCACAGCGACCGCGTCTTCGGCCCTTTCCGTCCGAGCGTGCTCGGCTCTTTCCGCTGCGGCAGGCGCAGGTGGAGGGGGCGGGGCGGGGGCCGTGCGTGGTGACGCCTCGGGGGGGGTGACGCACCGGCGTGCCCCGCCCCCTCCCCCTCCCCGTTCAGGCTCTGGAAAGAGAAGAAAAAAAACTTTCTTTTTTTTTTAATTGAGGAATCAACAGCCGCCATCTTGTCGCGGACCCGACCGGGGCTTCGAGCGCGATCTACTCGGCCCCGCCGGTCCCGGGCCCCACAACCGCCCGCGCACCCCGCTCCGCCCGGCCGGCCCGCTCCGCCCGGTCCTCGGCGCCCGGTCCGGCGGCCCCGCTCGCCTCTCGGCTCGGCCTCCCGGAGCCGCGGCGGCGGCGGCGGCGGCGGCGGCGGCAGCGGCGGCGGCGGCGGCGGCGGAACGGGGGGTGGGGGGGCCGCGGCGGCGGCGGCGGCGGCGGCCCCGCTTCGCGCATTGTTTTTCCTCACGGCGGCGGCGGCGGCGGGCCGCGGGCGGGGAGCGGAGCCCGGAGCCCCCCGGTCGTCGGGCCGCGAGCGAATTAATTAAGTGGGGCGCGGGGGGGGGGGGGGAGCGAGGCGGAGGCGCGGCGGCGGCACCATGTTCCCGGGTACTGCCTGAGCCGCCCGGCCGGGCGCCGTCGCTGCCAGCCGGGCCCGGGGGCACCGCCGGGCCGCCGGGGCGCCCCCGCCGCGGAGTGTCGCGCTCGGGAGGCGGGCAGGGGATGAGGGGGCCGCGGCCGGCGGCGGCGGCGGCGGCGGCGGCGGCCGGGGGCGGGCGGTGAGCGCTGCGGGGCGCTGTTGCTGTGGCTGAGATTTGGCCGCCGCCTCCCCCACCCGGCCCTGCGCCCTCCCTCTCCCTCGGCGCTCGCTCGCGGCTCGCGGCTCGCGCGGCTCGCGGCTCGCTCCTCTCCCCTCGCAGCCGGTCGGGGCTGGCGCCGACCCCCGCCCCGGAGCCCTCTCCGACCCCGCGGCCCGCGCTCCGGGCTGTTTTCGCGAGCAGGTGAAAATGGCCGAAAACTTGCTGGACGGACCGCCCAACCCCAAACGAGCCAAACTCAGCTCGCCAGGCTTCTCGGCGAATGACAGCACAGGTGAGGAGGGGGCCGGGCCGGGGGTAGGGGCCCCGGGGGTCGCTGTCAGCCCCACCTGGAGGTGAGTGCCCCTGGGGGACCCGAACTCAGCGGAGGACCGCGCAGCCCCTTCCACGGGACCCGCGCCGCCGAGGGGGAAGTTTGTCGGAAGACTGTCATGGGGCCCGAGTAGGGCGACACATGCCCGGGTGCGCTCGGATCGCCCGGAGCTGGTGAACCCTCCTCGCGTGGAGACCGAGTGGTACTTCCAGCGAGAAAAAGTAAAGTGGAGCGTGTCTATTCTGCGTGGTGATTCCGTACCCCTGCCTCTGCCGCCGTGTGTCGACACACGCGTGGCTGTCTGGAGGGATGTCAGCGGAGGGTAGGTTTGCTGGTGAGAAAAGAAAATAGTGCAGCCGAAGGGGGACCCGAAGTGTTTTCTGAATTGGTAACACATTCACAAGGCTGCGACCAGAAGACGCTCCTAGCAGCAGCCAGCCTGTGAGTTACGACTTAGAAGTTACTTGGAATGTGCTCATTGGGAAAATGCTTAGTAGTTATTTTGAAAACTCTTGTTGCTGGTCACCTAAGTCATTACATTTTTCACAACCCAAAACTTCGTTAGCAAGATGTCATGAAAGTTGCTGTGGAGTGTTTAATTTCACTTGTATGACTTCGGAAGAAAGTTAAATAGCAGATTCATCTGAGCTGCAGTCTCCAAGGGCGCTTGTGTTGTTTTTACAGTGTAGATATATATTAAAAAATTATGTTCAGGAATGTAGGAATTACCTTTTTTCCCAAAAAAATTTTTATCAGGGTACTGAATAAATCATTCTTTTAAGCAGCTTCCTTGGAAACTTCCTTAGGTAATCATGTCAGTTACCTAAGAGAAGTATTTTAGTTTTCTGTTCATTTAATAATGCTAGCTTCTTCTGGGCTGGTTCACGGTAGCATTATGAACTAGTTGTATTTCCTCTTTCAGAACTCTCCTTTGCAGTAAAATAAAAACTTGTGCGCTGCTGTGAATGATTTGATTCCCAGCGCAGCTTGCGTTTCTCCACTACGGTCTTGAGTAGCAGCATCTGAAAATCAGTTTATAATGAATGGGTCCAAATTGAATTATATTGCTGCAGCAATGCCTTCAGATTTGCGGTAGACACAGCTGTTCAGCTTGTGCAAATATTTCTGGGACTGACCGCTAGTGTTTTTATACTAGTGGTCTAAAAATCTATTTCTACTGTTGAAACAAAACTTGAATTTTGTGGCTTCAGTTTTAATACAATTCCTAGACTGTTAGTTAAAGTAGAAGTGAGGGAAACAATTTTTTTTTAAAATCAGTCATAAGAAGATTCTTGTCTGGTTGAAATAAATTTGTTAAACAGTGGGGAGGAATCAGTAAGTCTCACGCTATATAAGTCACTAATAATACTCTTTCTAAAAACTGATAAGGAGTTGAGTTTGATGTTAATTTTGTAAAATTGGCTTATCTGAAATGAGAAGTGTGGGAACAACCAAGATTTAAATACTCTGATTTTACTGCCTGAAAAAAACTTATGATTTTACTGCAGAATAGATCTCCTTTGCTTCATTAATCTTGGCATGTTTGAGTGAAAAATCTTTAATCATATGAAACATAGATCGTACCAGACAAGTTCAGCCTTGAAGCTTGTCCTTTGAAACTGGTAACTTTTGAATGGCTTTGCAGCTTTTCTGTTGTTGAATGAGGTTATTGTAGATTTTGTTTTATGAAGAAAGACAAATTAGTAACATGACAACAAAAAGGCTTGTCCCACTATATACTTTCAGCTGTTTCCAAGATGGTGCCCAAAGGATTGGCTTTTGGGTAGTTCTGTTATTGGACGGTCACATATTTACTTAATGTGCTACTAATCACAACAAAGTTTATCAGAAAGGATTTTCTACTCTTGACCACTTTTTTCCCCTTTTCCAATTTTGATCCTTGTAAGACATTGGGGCTCTTTTATAAATGTGGAACAAAAAAGTCAGTTTTTAACAGTTCTGTTTAAATAATCCAAAGAATAAGTTCACCATCATATTTATGTTGGGTCCTTGGTTGCACATCATCACCATCACATTATTGTGAGAGGGTCTGTTAGCGTGGTGGGCCACAGAAGGGGTCATCATTGAGCATATTAAAAAAGGTAAAACCTTGTCTCCTGTAACTACTAGTCTAAAACAGAGATCTTAAGGATGTATATTAAAGCCAATAAAGAGCTAAAGCAATTACATTACACTAGTCAAAGGAGTGAAAGCATTTGGTTAGGTGGAAAAGTGGGGAGAGACCTGGGAATAACATTCTTGAGAGAGACAGCGTCATTTTAGTGAGGGGATGTGTGTTTTTTGGCTTCTAGGATAAAATTGGGCCAGGCAGAGCAAGGTAGTATGTTCCATGCTCATGTGGTAAAATTTGAGGGAGGGGAGCTCTGCATGGGAAGAGCTGAAGGGTTAGGAGGAGAAGGAGGCGGCCTTGGTGGCCTGAGAAACAAGAGTGACTTGGACTGTCACGATGCAGTGCATGTCTCTGGGGACTGGCCTGTGGAGCCATCAGTGTCAGCTGAGTCCCGGGGCGGGTGTGCGGGAGGGGCAGAATAGTACACCTGATGCTGGGGTGCTTACCAGCCAGGATGCTGCCTGCAGGGCGCTTGTATGTGTGTACACTCCAGTAAGGTAAGGCACTTACCAGCCAGGATGCTGCCTGCAGGGGGAGTGTGTATGTGCATGCACTCCAGTGAGGTAAGGCGGCATCTCTGATAAATGTCATTGCCACCAGAGACTGATGGGAGAGATCAGTGCAGGCTGGGGAGGTCAGGGAAGGTTTCTGAGGAGAGCGTGCAGAGCTGATGCAGAAATAGGGAATGTACCCCAAAGACAGGTAACAAGAGGAAGAAGGAAAAGCAGTACTTTTCACCCAACCCCAACCTTTCTTCTGGAGTGGCACAGAATTTGATGGTATCAGATGTTGTTGAAGTAGCATTTTCTTGTTTTACATTGAAGGCGTAAACGCTTTTTTACAAATGTCATCTTCCTTTACTTGGCACCCTTTATGAGAAGTAGGACTTTGTGTTACCAGTGTATATTTAGTTGTGTGTTTTGGAAACTTTTTTATTTAATATGTCCAAATTAAACCAGCATATTAGTATCTTTCAGCAGCAGGGATTCATGATTTAACAGCGCGGAACAAATAAATACCTAGGCAAGCAGTAGACCTTTTTCGGTCAGCTTTATTGAAGCCAAATTTACATTCAACAGATATACTATAAAAAAGTTTTGTAGGACTGCCTTTTGAAAGTTGAACACAGGTACGTTTCATCCTGTGCTGTATAAATCTCCCTAAGCAGTTGTGGTTACATTTTATACTGTGAATCCCTTTAAGTGCAAGAGAAAACTATATTTAAAGAAACTTGATGTAAATACTGTTACCAACCAAAATACCTTTTACGGCAAAATGATGACCTTTTAGGTTTACGTATCGGAGTGCTTTTCTCCCCATCATCTCAGCTTGGTCCTCACAGCAACCTGTGAGGCAGGAAGGGAAGATACTGTTCCTGCCAATTCCAGGTGAGGAACCAGACTTAAGAGAGGTGATCTGCCCAAAATAACATAAAGGATAAAAACCAGAATCAAACCTAGATCGTTAAAGTAAATTGATAAATTCATCTTATAAATCTACATCGATAAACATGGAATTTACTTCAGTCATGGACCCGGGAGACTACAGTACTTAGCAAGTTCAGTAGCATAACTCCAGCAAGTGAATTAAGTCTCTGTAGGGAAAGTTTGTCAGCAGCTATGGAACAGGAGAGTGTTCTTCCTATTAGGGGCCTGGGGTAGGAGCTCCCCCCTCCCTCTCATTCTGGTGCAGCAGGGTGTTATTCAAGGCCTATACTGGTCTTACGTTCTTGTTTATTGCAGTGGGTAATTGAGGACCAGTTAGGTTATTTCATCTCGTTACTAAGTTCTGGCTAACTAGGAAATGTGAGTTTTTGTAGAGACTTCTAGGGCTTTTCATGACTTGCTTAGCTTTTACTTAGTAGAAGAGTAGGGATTTTTGAATAACTGTGAGAGCGGTGAGAACAGTGGCCTCATTTGAAGTTCCTTGGGGATGGCAGGTAAGTATGAATCCCACCAAGGGAGCCTTCACAGTAGAGCAAAAGATTGAGAATCACTGCTGTTTAAAGCTTGAATTTGATTCTGTAATTCTCAAACATAATTGAGAATGGCTTGTAAAGGGACTTAGGCTTAATCCTACTATTGGAAGTTGATGCTTACATTGTTAGCCTGTATTTTTACAACTTCTGACTTGTGCCATTCTATTGATAGTTGTGTGACAAAGTGATTATTTGGGGCTACATAAGTGCCAGCTTTGTGTTTTTACTTAATGTGTTTGAGAACAAAATAGTTTAAAATGATTTTGCCAAAGTATAACTTCCCGTGTTAAGATGAAATGTTCCTTATTGTGAGTTTTGAAGATTAGAAAAGCTTGCTTTAAGCCATTTTAGTTCTTGGGGTAACATTAGTCAGGACACTACCTCTTTATCTCATTCAAACCAGCATTTCAAGTATATTCCAAGGGCACGTGAAGAGATGTTGCTCAACAGAGGTTTTGTGCTCAGAAGAAATTGGTCATAGCCGAGGCACTTTCTTGCGGGCCCTCCCAGCCTTAGTTTGCTGATGGGCTGTGAGGCTTGGAGAGAGGGGCTTGCAGTTTGCACCATTCCCAAATACATGGGTCAGCAAGCTTTTTCTGTAAAGGGTCAGAGGACATAATTTCAGATTGCAGGCCACGAGGTCTCTGCTGCAGCTAACTCAGTGCTGCCATTTTGACGTGAAAGCAGCTCTGGACAATATGTACACGGATATGTGCAGCTGTGTGCCAGTAAAACTAGAAAAACTCTTCATTACAAAAACCGGCAGCCAGGTGGTTTGACCCTCAGGCTGCAGTTTGTGACCCTGATGTAATGTGGGACTGGTGCTCTGAAGATCCTCAGTTTCCTCATCTGTGAAAAAGAGAGGATGACCATCCCCATCTCCAAGGGTGATGGTGAAGGTGGAATGAGATGCTGTGTGAGAAGTGCCTGGTCTGGAGTGAGTGCTCAGTGCCTGGTGCCAGCACCGTCCTGACAGGGGAGAGTGGGTGCACCCTGGTAGCCATGTTTGCTGATGGTTCTGGAAACAGTAGTAGCCATGTATGCGTGTCCACACAGGCGCACAAGCAGGCAGATCTTTTTGTAGTGTAGCACATTCAGTATATAGCCAGGAGTTCTTTAATCAATACTACTTATTTTATTTTATTTTTAATTAATTATTTTTTTGCGGTACGCGGGCCTCTCACTGTTGTGGCCTCTCCCGTTGCAGAGCACAGGCTCCGGACGCGCAGGCTCAGCGGCCATGGCTCATGGGCCCAGCCGCTCCGCGGCATGTGGGATCTTCCCGGACCGGGGCACGAACCCGTGTCCCCTGCATCGGCAGGCGGACTCTCAACCACTGTGCCACCAGGGAAGCCCAATACTATTGATTTTTGCCTCCGTTTTCAATTGTATTTTTTTGTAGGAACACGATGGCCATGAAATTTTAAAATTGCAAAAACGTAGGCACTATGGTATGTTCTGAAAATTCGTACTAATTTTGAAGTGTATTTCATGGACTGTTTAAGCAGCAAACAAATATGTGATTCTGTTTCTTTACTGTGTATATTACAGTTCAGTCTGAGGTACCCCTTATGCAGTAGCAGTGTACAAAGGATTCTGGTGATGCCTTCAAGTAGCTTAGAACTATGTTGACAAAGATAAGACATAGAGGCAAAACTTGAGAAAAGAATATAAAATGCAGCCAGGTGCCCAAATGCATGAGTCAGAAAGGGCAATTGAAGAAGGCTTCATTTATTCACCCAGTGTTTACTGAATGCCCCATGTGCATAAGCCCAGGGCTGGGTGTCCAAGTGGAGGTGGCACCTGAGGCAGGGCCTTAGTACTTCTGTTCTGTGGTGCCCCCTGGGCTTCTCTCACTGAGCCAGAGCAAGGAGCCAGGCAGTTGGGGAAGTCTGCTGGGTTTCTGTGCCTTCTGTGCATGGGGAAAAGCACTCTGGCTACTCAGAGAGTTTCGTCTCCGTGGGTGTGATCTCAGCCCATGGCTTGCATCTAGTCCTCTCAGGTTGTCCAAGATGGTCTCTTAGAAGCATTCAGACTCCTGGCCATGCCCTCTGGTTTCCATTACGTGTGCCCAGTGTTCGCTGAGCCCACTCTGAGGCCTTTCCTTAGTGGCACGTCCCTTATCAGAAGACTGTCCCATGCCTGATGGGCTCCCCTGGCCTGCTGTGGCATCCACAGCTCTTGCATAAATTGGGGGAAGGGATGCCATACTTTCCCAATTCAGTCAAAGCTTAGCTTTCAGGATTGTCACATTGCAGCAAGTCATTGATGCAGGAAGTCAGCGCTTGCACCAGTGTCTGTTGGGGGCTTTTGCGTGTTCACCTTTTTGTGGGGGCTGTGATTTGCTGACAGTAGTGCCGGAAAAGAGCCATGTGCAAGGTTGCCCAGCTCGAGCTTTGACTTGAAGAGATGTGAATCACAGATTGGGGTGGGAGGGTATCTTTAGGAAAGGCATGGAAGTAAGCAAAAGTGGCTTTTTTTTTCCCCCAAGTTCTTAGACAATATGCAGAATGTTGCTGACTTTGAAAAATCTGCCTTCAGGGTGTTTTCTTGTTCTAAATTTGGGAAGTGAGGCTATTTTTGAGCTCTATGTCTAGAAGTCAAATTCCTTTCTTTTAAAACCTTACCCTTAGAAAGACCTTGGATATCATCCCGTGTAACGTTTTCCCCCATGTTTCATTTCCATTAATCAAAAGAATGTTTAGTTGAACCATCACTAAGAATAGTAAAATCTAATGCTGAAGAAATTTTCACTCGGTTAAACCCGACTTTCCTATTTCTAGATGTCCTGTCTGCTGCTCTTTGAAGATCTCTTAATTTGCCAGTCTTTCTAATACACCTGTGTATATAGTAGGTGTTTCTTAATAGTTGTAGCTGTTTAACGGGATTATACAATTCTGTTGTAAAGCAAAATCTTTTTTCTTTAGATTTATTTTAATTAATTTATTTTTGGCTGCATTGGGTCACTGTTGCTGTGCACAGGCTTTCTCTAGTTGCGGTAAGCAGGAGCTAGTCTTTGTTGCGGTGTGCAGGCTTCTCATTGCGGTAGCTTCTCCTGTTGCGCAGCATGGGCTCTAGGCGCGTGGGCTTCAGTCGTTGTGGCGCCTGGGTTCAGTTGTTCCACGGCATGTGGGATCTTCCCGGACCAGGGCTCGAACCCATCTCCCCTGCATTGACAGGTGGATTCTTAACCACTGTGCCACCAGGGAAGTCCCGCAAAATATTTTTATATTTCAAAAGCTTCCCTTTGCACTGCCCCCAAATATTTTGAATTTTCCTTATAAAAACTGTACCATCTATATGTGTTTTAATTTTGTACTTAGAATAACCAATGAAATAGCAAGAAAAATAAGCTACTGTTTCTTCTAAAAGCCTGTAGAATGAGGCTTGAACAATATTTGAATAAAGTGGATTTTGGTATTTGATAACAAACTGAATGATAACACTCAGGAACTATAGAAATATATCAAATAATTGGGGTTTTCTTTGACAGTTATGGACTGTATGCGTTTGACCCAGTTCCTTTTGATTAAAATATTTTGAGTGTTTCTCACTTGATTAAAAGTAGAACCTTCTAACCATGACTCAGAGTTGAAGGAAGTGTCAGAGCTTTTTATACTGGGATACAGGTAGTGAGGAAGGAGCCTGGCTTCCACTCAGTGGACACTGGATCTCAGCTTCCAGCTCATCAGCTCTGTGCCTTGGGCCAGTGACTTTACATTAGAACTTCGTTGGGGAGGGTGAGTCTCATCTCTAAAAGGGATTTTTTTTCCCCCCTAGAATTTTCCATTTCTTCTCACTTTGGTTAGCTTTGCATATTGGACTCCTGTGGTTCCTGGCATATAGCCGGTTGCAGCGGCTATTATTATTGTATCATTGTGGGAAAGTACTATACGTCACCTACCCTTGGGCTGGTGAGGATGGGACTGATGTAGGTGAGGGGTCTGACCCAGAACCAGATCCATGGACGTTTCTTGCTGAGTACACAGGAAGATGCTTCCCCTTCCTGTTCCACGTGGAGCACCAGGGCTGGTGCAGTCTCAGTACCAGCTTGCAAAGGAATGAATTAGAGGCTGAGATCCAGGAATCCCACAAAACGGGTAGGAGTTTGACACACTTTACTCAGTCTGTGTTTGAAGTTAAAAACTGTTCTTTATTGGAAAATTGAAGTCTAAACGGAACTGTTTTTCCCGTATTGTTTCAGAACAGGGACTTGATTTAGGTTAGGACTTAGTGAAAAAGGAAAAGTGAACATCGAGAAGCTATAAAAATGGTCTTTCTTGTTTAGCAAACAGGGGAGAAAATGGCCTTTGAATCACTATCCAGTTTAGTCAGGTTAATTGGTTGAAAGAAAGAGCAGTGAAATTTAATTTCCTCTTTGATTCAGCTACCACTGACCTTGAAAGGAATGGATTCAGCTCCTCCCTGTATTGTGGGGATTTTCTCTTTCTACAGATTCTGTAATAGGAAGTTGCTTCAGTTGGAGTTTACTGTTTTTCCAGTCTCCTAGATATTTTAGGTGTGGTGATTTATGGATTTTGCTAGTAAAAATCACCCCATGGCGGACAAAGAATTTTTGCCCCTAACATTAAATCTTATTTACATTTTATTTAATCAGTAATTTTTATTGAAAGCAACAAGGCATAAAGTATTGATAGATTTTTGTGTTATTTTGGTTGTGCCTTTACTACTCTGGGATTGGTTTTTGTTTGAAGAGCACAACCTGCCCAGAGTTGAACTTCTCTTTTAAAGATCTCTGAGAAAATCATATTCAGTGATTTTTAGCTCACACTGGTGAGCTAAAACTTATTTTAGTGATAATTCAGTGTTTTAGCTCACACTGGTAACTTTCTCAATCTTTGAAAGTTAAGGAAAAATGGGTTCCTTCTCAATGGTAAGAGTGAGTTTGGACATTTCCTTTGTTTGAAATGCTAGTGTTCTCCTGATACTAAGTCCAGCTGAACTTTCTGTGATGATGGCCATGTTCTAGACCCACACTCCCAGTACTGGATCCTCTAGGCTCTTGTGGCTAGTGAGTACTTGAACTGTTACTAATGTGAGTCAGGAGCTACATTTTAAATTTTATTTAATTGTAATTAATGTAAATGTTAATAGCCACATGTGGCTATTGGCTGCTGTGTCGGACAGCACAGCCCTGAGTATATTTACTTACCTCATTTGTCTAGAGTGTTCTTTTAAGATATTTATGACCTAAAGGGCAAAGTCCCTTTAAAGGGACCAACTTGTAAGGATGGAAAGCATTTTCAAAAATACTCATTGGTTTAGATATAGGATTTTTCAGTCATGTAGAAAATATTTGTTACACTGTGATGTCAGTCCTGGAGATCTAGTGGTGGGGACACAGCAGGTCCAGGGTCTGCCTTCATGGGAGACAGCTATAGTCAGCTGTGACCAAGTACCTTGGAGAGGAGGTCCATGATTGGGGCATAGAACAGAGTCTTTTCTTAAGGGTCTTGGAAGGCCTTCTGGGGGAGGTGACTGAGACCTGAGGATGAACAGGAGTCGGGGTGAGGTGCTATTCCAGGCATAGGGAACAGCATAAACAGCAAGTGTGGAGGTCTGGAGGTATACACTTTTGAGCATGTAAACTTTTTGCAAAAAGTCAGTTTTGTTTTTGTTTTACATTCAACAGGCTACCATTTAGAGGCAGCGTGGTCTTGCCTCTTAGATGTGGACACTACTGGTGTCCTGTGCTGAGAAGTTGGGTGGGGCTGAGCTCTAGTCTCAACTCTACCACTATTTATCTATTCTTTTATTCAACAAATATTAAAACGCTTATATAATTCAAATTATTTATATGTGCTTATTATGTATGGGACACTCTTGGGCTGTGGTGATATCAGTGGGGGCCCTGTGTTCTTGGAACTCAGAGTGCAGTGGTGTGGGCAGGCAGTCCAGCAGCCCCACCAATGCCTGTCTATTTGCGAACTGAAATCAGTGTTGTGATGGGAAGGAACCAGATGCTTCAGGCTGGGTGGTCAGGGAAACTTCTTAGAGGAAGGGCACTGGAGCTCATTGTAGGACATACAGCAGGGGGAGTCAGGCTGGGTGTCTGAAGGCAAGGTAAAGTCATGGAGAGCCTGCAGTGTCTGACCAGGGAGTCCAGACCATCCTTTTAGAGCTTAAAAAACAATACAAAATTTTAGAAGCCCATCACATCCAGGGTAGTTGGAGGAAGTGACTGTGATTTGTTCTCTAGAGGCTATATCATCTTTTTCCAAGGTATATTTTTCCATCTAAGTTCATACCTGCAGGGAGAGTTGACAACTGCTTTCTCTCTTCCCAAACCCTATTTGTGGGAAGGAAAAGACCCCACAAAAAGCAGCTTAAGAATCAGAACTACAGTTGACCCTTGAACGACGTGGGGGTTAGGGGCGCCAACCCTCCCTGCAGTCAAAAATCCACATACAACTTGCCCTCTGTATACCGGTTTCTCCATATTCGTGGGACCTCTCTATTTACTATTGAAAAAAAAAAATCTCTGTATAAGTGGACCTGTGCAGTTCAAACCCTTGTTCAAGGGTCAGCTGTAGTGTTCTTATTTAAGATATTAGGAAATTTTTGTACCAACAGGTAATTCTTCTTTAAAAAGTTTTTTTTTTTAATTCTTTTGACTGGGTGACATGTTCATAGGGTTCCAAAAAGTACAAAAGACTTTAGTGAAAAGCCTTCCTTTCCTGTTTACAGAGTCACCCAGTTCCCCTCCCCATAGGCAACTAGTGTTTCTTGTATATCATGCTAGACATACGCTGTGTATGTAAGCACAGGCCCATCTCTTTTTACTCCTTCTTCCCAAAGTGACATGTTATATATATTGTTCCACTATAGGTGCATTTCAGACTGATAAATATCTGAGAGCTGTAGGAAGTATTAATATTTGAAGAGCAGGCTTCATTCTAAAAATCCTTTTTTTTTTTTAATGGTAAAATGTTTTGGTGCTGTACTTAAATAAAACAGAATGATTTTTGTGTTTTTTCAACACTTTGTAAATAGGAAGAATTGAAGTTCTAAAAAGTAATTTCATCTTGAAGAGTATTAGAGGTTTTGTTACTGTCATCATGTTGCACATCATTGGACCATGGTTCACACCAAAGTTCTGTTTATGGTTTCCCAGCTTCTGGAAAAGATTCTTTAAACCTGTGGTTTTTATTAACCACGTTATTAGTTGACATACAAATGTCTGTAGCTTAACAACCTACTTGTATGCCAAGTACAATAGATAAGGTAAAAATCAATCTCTTGCTTGGTAGGACTTCTAAGAATATTCATGTTAATTCCAGACCTTTTTATTAATTTAGTTAATTAATCTAGATATTGCAGAACACTAAAGGTGACCCAGAAGTCCTTCAGAAGAGGAGTAGCTGAGTCCTTTGCCATTGTAAATCTGGGGAGGGAGAGTGATGGGTATTTAAGATGGAAGATAAGTTTGAGAATCGTTAAATAAAAAGTCAGGATGGAGAACAGAAATGATAATTAGATCCTTTTTAGAGGTAAAAAGATATATACTGGGCTTCCCTGGTGGCGCAGTGGTTGACAGTCCGCCTGCTGATGCAGGGGACACGGGTTCGTGCCCCAGTCCGGGAAGATCCCACATGCCGCGGAGCGGCTGGGCCCATGAGCCATGGCCGCTGAGCCTGTGCGTCCGGAGCCTGTGCTCCGCAATGGGAAAGGCCACAACAGTGAGAGGCCCGCGTACAGCAAAAAAAAAAAAAAAAAAAAAAAAAGATATATACTAATGTGTCCATAGGGTATTTTCAGAAGGAAATCCCTGAAAATTGTTTTCCTTGGGAGTGGGGGGCTGGGGGCTCTCCACTTTCACTTTATAGTCTTCCAAATGCTTTTTTAAAAAACATAAATATATTATTTTTAAAACAAAGAACTGGGCTTCC
Source organism: Delphinapterus leucas (assembly GCF_059928025.1). Lineage (NCBI taxonomy): Eukaryota > Metazoa > Chordata > Mammalia > Artiodactyla > Monodontidae > Delphinapterus > Delphinapterus leucas. Next base: position 35,070,379 of record NC_143143.1, read on the forward strand.
CTGACAGCAGGGCGGGTGAGAGTCTGCCTGCCAATGCAGGGGACATGGATTCGAGCCCTGGTCCGGGAGGATCCCACATGCCGTGGAGCAGCTGGGCCTGTGTGCCACAACTGCTGAGTCCACGCACCACAACTAGTGAGCCTGCGCACCACAACTGCTGAGGCCCGCGCGCCTGGAGCCCGTGCTCCGCAACAAGAGAGGCCACCGCAGTGAGGGGCCCACACTCCGCAATGAAGAGTGTCCCCTGCTTGCCACAACTAGGGAAGGCCCGAGCGCAGCAATGAAGACCCAATGCAGCCAAAAATAAATTAAATAAATAAATTTATAAATAAATAATAAATTTAAAAATTAAAAGAAAAACTAGTTTAAAAGTAAATCAGATCCAAAGCAAAACATCTTTATTATTTGTGGTTAGAGGAATCTGTTAAATGGTGAGAACTGGAGTTTTGGTTAATTCCTATTGCAAAACCTTTAGACCTCTATCAAGAATGATTTGAACAAAGTGTAAATTAACTTAGAGGTGTCGTCCAAAGATGGGAAAATATGATTGTGTGTTAGTGTGGTGTCCAATCATCACTTCCTTTGTCACAAGCTCTGATTTTTAACAATCTTTTTTTTTTGGAAACATCTTTATTGGAGTATAATTGCTTTACAATGTTGTGTTAGTTTCTGCTGTATAACAAAGTGAATCAGCTATATGTATACATATATCACCTTATCCCCTCCCTCTTGCACCTCCCTCACCTCCTTGCTATCCCGCGCCTCTAGGTGGTCACAGAGCACCAAGCTGATCTCCCTGTGCTATGCGGCCGCTTCCCACTAGCTATTTACATTTGGTAGTGTATATATGTCAATGCTACTCTCTCACTTTGTCCCAGCTTACCCTTACCCTTCCCTGTGTCCTCAAGTCCATTCTCTACATCTGCGTCTTTATTTCTGTCCTGCCCCTAGGTTCATCAGAACCATTTTTGTTTTAGATTCCATATATATGTGTTAGCATATGGTATTTGTTTTCTCTTTCTGACTTACTTCACTCTGTATAACAGACTCTAGGTCCATCCACCTCACTACAAATAACTCAATTTCGTTTCTTTTTATGGCTGAGTAATATTCCATTGTATATATGTGCCACATCTTCTTTATCCATTCATCTATTTATGGACATTTAGGTGGGTTCCATGTCCTAGCTATTGTAAATAGTGCTGCAGTGAACTTTGTGGTACATGTCTCTTTTTGAATTATGGTTTTCTCAGGGTATATGCCCAGTAGTGGGTAACAGAATCCTTTTATTAGACGTTTCTTCATTGGTGTGCTGGAAGCTACAAGACCTGACAGCCAACTAATGTTTTTTCAAGTACATTGAAATAATGTCAGCTTTCCTGATGCGAGCAACGTGTACCTTACTACTGCGTTGGGTACAAAATATGATATGTAGATTGTCACATTTCTTTAGGAAAAAAATATTATTTTTGTAAAGTCCTTCTTTAAAGTGCTTTTTATTTTCCTGCCTTTTAAGCTCATTTGAATACTAAAAATATTTTAAACTAGTATTGAACCCATTTCAGATTTCATCCTCAAACGTAAACACTACAACTGGAACCAGGAGCATCTGGAAGCAATTCAGGTATTATCACCTAGGCTGAAGCTAATCACCTGGGCCTGGACACCCCAGGGGCTGCCTTTTAAAAATCAATTTCTTTAAAAGGAAGTTCACTCACATGGTTCAAAAATCAGAGGACACAAAGCTGTAGAGTGAGAGCCCCCCTCCTTCCCTGTGCTCTCCTCCACGGTTTATCTCTTCAAGCAGACAGCCTATTCTTAGCTCCCTTGCCCCCTTCCTGCCTTCTTCTTACTGGAGGCAGCATACTGTCCACGTGGTTACATACCTGTACACAGCAGCACATGGAGAGCTTCCTTATTATCTCTTTCTGTAGTTGCTAGTTTTTTGGTTTTTTTTTTTAATGTCAGAAATTGGGAGTTAGTATTTATTTATTTATTTATTTATGGCTGTGTTGGGTCTTCGTTTCTGTGCGAGGACTTTCTCCAGTTGCGGCAAGCAGGCCACTCTTCATCGCAGTGCATGGGCCTCTCACTACCGCGGCCTCTCCCATTGCGGAGCACAGGCTCCAGACGCGCAGGCTCAACATTTGTGGCCCACGGGCCTAGCCTCTCCGCGGCATGTGGGATCCTCCCAGACCAGGGCCCGAACCCGTGTCTCCTGCATTGGCAGGCAGACTCTGAACCGCTGCGCCACCAGGGAAGCCGTGTAATTGCTAGTTTTGTTATGTGAGATGTGCCATGATTGATTTAATCTGTTTCCAGTCTTGACCCGTCACAAACAGTCCTTTAATGAATAGCTCTGCACAGTTATGTGTATATCTATAGAACAGATTCCTAAAAATGGAATTAATGATTAAAAGGAATATGCATTTGTAATTTTGATCATATCATCAAACTGTCCTCCAAGAGCTTGTGTGTTGGTGGATCCTTAAAGCTTTAAAAGCAGCACACTTAAACCCAGCATAGACATCACTGGATATTTTGTATGTTAGTTATTAATATAGTTGATAAATACTCAAGTTATTCTTCAGCTTGTGATTCTCTGGCATTTTGTACCTCTCAGCTGCTTGTGATTTATCTGTAATCTAATGGCATACTTTTTTTTTTTTCCTTTAAGACTTAATTTTCTTAGAGCACTTTCAGGTTCACAGCAAAACTGAAGGGAAGGTACAGAGATTTCCCATCTATACTCCTTGCCCCCACACGTGCACAGCCTCCCCATTATCAGCATCCCCCACCAGAGTGGTACATTTGATACGATGGATAAACCTACATTGATGCATCGTAATTATCCCAAGTGCATAGTTTACCTTAGGGTTCACTCTTGGTTTGGTACATTCTGTGTGTTTGGACAAATGTGCAATGGCATTTATCCATCATAATATTATCACACAGTATATTTTCACTGCCCTAAAAATCCCCTGTATTCCTCCTGTATCTCCCCCAGCTTCCTGCCCCGCCCCACAAAAAAAAGCAGACTCCTGGCAATCGTTGATTATTTTTACTGTCTCCATAGTTTTGCCTTTTCCAGAATGTCATATAATTGAAATCATGTAGTATTTAGTCTTTTCAGATTGCCTTCTTTCATGTAGTAACGTGTATTTCAGGTTCCTCCATGTCTTTTCATGGCCTGATACTCATTTCTTTCTAGTGCTGAATAATATTCCATTGTCTGGATGTTGGTGTACTTTCTGGACTTCATGCATTCATTTTCTGTTGTGGGCTTTCTTTTTTTTGTTTTTTTTTTTAAACATATATATTAAAGTCTTAACCCCCCAGTACCTCAGAATGTAACTTTATTTAGAGACAGGGTTTTTTTTTTTTATGTTTGTTTGGGGTTTTTTTTGGCAGTACGCAGGCCTCTCACTGCTGCGGCCTCTCCCGTTGCGGAGCACAGGATCCGGACACGCAGGCTCAGCGGCCATGGCTCACAGGCCCAGCCACTCCGCGGCATGTGGGATCTTTCCGCGCCAGGGCACGAACCCGCGTCCCCTGCACCGGCAGGCGCACTCTCAACCACTGCGCCACTAGGGAAGCCCCTGTTGTGGGCTTTCTGATAGCCCACACACTTCCATATGTTGTACACTGACACCTCTGTGTCCAGAAGGTCTTTCCCCTTCTTCCTGACTTGGTGTTACTGCCTGCCAGCTACAGCTCCCAGCATTTGGGCCAGGGGACCTGGTCTCTGGCTGTCTGCTTGCCTGTACTTACATTGTGGCCAGGTAGTCTGAGGTGGCCCAGCACCTGGGGTTAGGGTGCAGAGGTTGAATCCTAGCTCAGCCCCCACATTCCTCCTCCTCTAGGACTTTTAATTGGGTTGCAGGGTGGCTAGGCAGCGCCTCCCCTTGGTCCTAGTGCCCTTCTCAGCCATGATGGTGGAGAACAGTGAGCCCCTTTCTACTCCAAACCACCTGGTTGCGTTTCGGGGCTGCTGGGTGGTTTATGGTTGGTTTAGTGGTGGTTGCTGCTGTGATAGTACCTTCTTTCCCACTTTTGTCCCAGGAAGGCTTTTCTCCTCCCTTCAGGGCTGAGGGAGGCAGCACACAAACCACACTTAGGAAACTTTAAATTGTCCTAGCTGTCTGAGAATGGCATCTCCTGGGAACCTCTCAGTGACTCAGATGAGGATAGGAGGCTGGCTGCAATTCCAGGACTCTCCTGATTTAGGATCCCGTGTGACAGAGAACTTCCACTCAGGACTGTCTTATAATCCTTTTATTCAAGTTTCAAGTGAGCCTAGTCCGCCGTGCACAGAACGAAGGCCTGAGAGCCGGTACTTGCTCCCACTGAGGAAGGCCTGGGAGGAGGTGGGGTTGCCCAGCCAACCCCACTTTGACTCTTAAGAAGCAGATAGTGATCTTGAGGAAGGACATATTTTTTTGTTCAGTGTAAAATCATTGTTCAGAATAAAGTAAAACCCCATTCTGTACTAATTTATGTATCTACATAAAAGAAGCCTTAATCACAGAAGGTTTTAGAAAGAATTTGCTTTTAATTGTTTCCTAATAATTGTTGTAAAAAAAATAAAAGATGTCTTTTAGGAACTTGATTAAATGCCTAGATAAAGTTTATTTGTAATGGCATAAATGCCAATAAAACAGTGCCTTTTCTTTTCCTTTAAAAAAAAATTTAATTCTTCATTGTTGGAGAGTTGTTCCATTATTTATTTGCATAGTCTCCAAGAATTTTCAAAGCAAAGTAAGCTTTAATTCTAGTAGAATCATCAGATTATTAGGGCTTTACCTTACAGAAAAGATGATTGTTGGCACGAACCCTGTACCAGGCATAGGGTGCCAGTCCTTGATGTGTGTGTATCGTTCAGTCCTCATAGCAACTTCGGAAGATGGGACAGTGATAGTGATAATAATGACTAATACTTATTGAGCCCTTACTGCATGACAGGCTAAGTGCTGTGTACACATTGTGTGATTTAATTCCTTCATCAGTGATCCTAGAGGCAGGTACTATTTTCATTTCCAGTTTAGATCTGAGGAAGCACACATAGGAGGGAGGAGGAGTGAGTGACAGAGACGGACCTGAATTAAGCTCTGGCAGGGCAATTTTCTCACTACCCCAGACTGTTCTTCCTGTGTTGTCAGTGTCTAATTAGTAATAATAAATGCACTGAAGAGACCTAGAATGGCCTCCAGGTCATCTAAGACTTATAACCCTGTGAAAATGTCTACCATTCTATGGATTCCTCATCTTTAGATGTGAGCTTTTTCAGGATGCATTACCCTTTTTGGGTCAAGTTTTTTTGTATACAGTTTTGACTCAGGAATTAAAAATTCTTCTTGTAAAATTTTCCAGGGTTGATAAGTAAAATTGCTCAGCTTTTGAAAGATTTAAGAGAAGCATTTAGGTAGTCATGGTTATAGTACAAGTAATGCCAAAGAAAATGTAGAGAAATTCTGAAAAAACTTTAAAGAAAGCAGACCTTTTTCACAGGGAATAAGGACTGCAGGTAGGAATAGGGGTGAGTGGGGAAGAGAAGATATCTGTGGGAGGGGAGTTTCATGCTCAGAAGTAGAGAAACATGAACACAAAACAGCATCAAAACTCTTATGTAGTTTATTTCTAACACTACCATCTCTCGTTCTCCATCGTGCCATTTAATCCTTGCATCAACCATAGGATAGAGGGTCATTGATGCTGAGGTGTAGCCAGAGAGTGAAATAGACTTGGCTGGTTTTCTGGAAGATAGAGGCAGCAGGAAAGAGGTGTAAGGAGAAGGATGAGTAGAACAATGTAACATTTCAAGAAAATTCATTGTTGAATTTTGTTCTTTGTTTCTATTTTAGGAAACTAGTAATAGATGCTAAGATTACTACTTGATATCTTTGGCTAGACAAGTAACTTGTTAAAATTGATATTGTGTATCATCTGTAACTGGCACTCTTCTCTGTAATTCATTCTCTCATTCAGCATGCAGATGTTTGTTGAGGGCCTTCTATATGCTAAGCATTGTATGGCAGGTGCTGGGTAGACAGGATCCCTGCTTTCAAGGTACTTACAGCCTCGTGAGTTGTAACAAGAAGTTGATCATACGATTTTAAGACTCATTCATTATGTCTTTAGAGTGTGGAAAGTTCATACTTCTGGCCAATACCAGGTGTGATAAACTGGTTTGTACACATTTTGGGAGAAAAATCAGTTCTGCCAATACAGAGAATTTGGGGCTCCAAATACAATTCAAAAGAGAAAATAAGGTATTATGACAGAAAGAGGAGAATTTAGAAAACTTGAGGGAAGATGTGTTTTCTAGATGGTTTGTTTAGCTGTTGCATTTGAAACAAGTCTTTCAAACAAAACTGTTTTCGGATGTTATTGGCTGGACAGATTGAGTCAGTCACTTGCCTGATATTTGATTTTGTAAAATGAAAAGCTTTTTTCAGCCTACTTGATAGTAGTTCATTCCTTGTTTAAGGTGAAATGCTGACTTATGATCGTGATGCATAAGAATGGGTCTTGCAGCATGTCTGTCAGTGTGTGGTGTGACCATCCCCTGGACCAAGGTCTCTGCGTGTGGTCTAGGAGGGAAAGGTCCCTCGTGGTCGCACGTGATGAAGACCTTCCGTTCCTGAGGCGGGCCAAGTTTGGTTGACTTTCTCCTTCGTAAGCTGCTGCTGTGGGCACCCCATCCTTACCTCAGTGTGATAGAGACTGGGGAGCTCGTAGCTTCTTTTCTCAGGTCAGCTTAATTGAAAGGGGCTCTTGGGCAGGTCTCTGTGAGACCTGGCAGAGACCAGGGGAGGGAAGAGGTTCAGCCCCGCCCCCTCCCCAAGTGCCTTCAAACCAAGAAGAGTCATTTGTGGTTCCTCAGGGAGCTGGTGACTGGAGGGTGACTCCCCCAAATGTGTATGTTCTATCTCAAGTTCCTGGATGCAACCAGGAAGCCCCCGAAGAGAGAGAGTTCCTGTTCCCAGCGGTGGCAGTGTGACAGGCTGTCTGCTGTTCGCTGTGTGACAGAGCTCATCTTCTGCTAAAGGTGAACCCCTGGAAAGTGGAGTGTCCTCGAATCTCGTTCAGCCTCAGCTTTGCTCTCTCCTTGGTCCGTCCCCCGGTGACTTGGTGGAAAGAAAGGAATTTATCTGGGATTGGAAGTGGTGGCGCTCTATCTTGAATTTTAGGAACTTCCGATGATTCAGATTGGTATTACCCAACCTGTGTGTTGGGACACTTGGTGTGTAGAAAGCACAGCTGTGTTATGTTGCAACAGCCTGGCTTTCCTGCTTCGCTCTCTTTTATCAATGTTTTGTTTTGAACTAGAGAACAGGAGAAAGTAATGGTGAGAAAAGGGTGATGGTGTGGGTGTGATGGTGATGGTATGGATGTGCCTTCCTCAAGCCCTACACAACCGCTTTGTCTGTTAAAAAAGCTATACGTCATATATGTGGTTGTAGACAGGTTCATACGTGTTTGGACTGCACAGGTGAGGACATAGCAGAATTTGTCAACCCTTTCTGAGCCCAAACAGCTGTGAGATGTGCTCGGACTGAAGCAGGATGAGAAAAAGTAGTTAAGGCGGACAAATTGTGGCAGACCAATAAAAACCAAAACCAAAAGTGAGCACAAGCAGACATAATGCCTGCTACAGCCGTAAAAGGTGCATGTGCATTTGGACTAGAACAAGACTAAACCATTAAAGAAAATCAGTCAATTTGAGAATGGCAGCACGCTGGGTGAATTTTTAAAGGTAAGAAAGTTTTTGTGCAGGATAAAATAAAATAACCAGTATCTGTGGCACAGAGCACTCCTTTCCTGCTTTCGTCGTGTAGCCCTGGGGTACCATTGTCCCTGTTTTACAGTTGAGGGAATTAAGGCACGGAGATTAAGCAGTTTGCCCAAAGACACAGGGCTAATTGATTCAGACAGGATTTGAACTCCTGTGTTCCACTTGCAAGTGTTGTTTTTGCATTCCCATTTCCAATTCCAATTCCTACACTGGACTAGAGACCATGTTCTTCTGCATTTACCTGCTCTTGTCCTGGCCTGTCTGCCCTCTCCTAGGAAAAGTGCTTTGGCACTCTTGGAAGAGTCAGTCAGGGGAGCGTCAGCAGGTTGTTCCAAGCTTTACGTGTACAATATTAGTAGCCCAGTCCCTTCTTCTGGTTTATAGTGCTTGACACCTAATTTCCTCCCCAGCAGTTAGGGAGGAAACATGATCTCTATCATAACGGCTTCCATTTTCTAGTTTAAATGAGTTTCATTTTCACGTTCATAGATTAAGAAGCATTACATTAAACACACACATACATTGATTTCTTTTTTTTAATTAATTAATTTTTGGCTGTGTTGGGTCTTTGTTGCTGCACATGGGCTTTTCTCTAGTTGTAGTGAGCGGAGACTACTCTTCATTGTGGTGTGCGGGCTTCTCGTTGTGGTGGCTTTTCTTGTTGCAGAGCACAGACTCTAGGCATACGGGCTTCAGTAGTTGTGGCACGTGGGCTCTAGAGTGCAGGCTCAGTAGTTGTGACGCACAGGCTCAGTTGCTCCATGGCATGTGGGATCTTACCAGACCAGGGCTTGAACGCGCGTCCTCTTCATTGGCAGGCGGATTCTTAACCGCTGCGCCACCAGGGAGGTCACTGATTTCTTTTTTTTTAATGAGATTACTGAGTAAAAATGTGTGTACATGTGGACAGAACCTGGAAGGCAACAAACAGAAATGTTAGTTATGTTGGAGTGTTGTTTTCATTTGTTCTTACTTTATTTCATGTGGTCTTTGTGTCTGAAGACCTTAGGGAATCTCCAGGTTCAGGACAATACAATAGCATAAAAGCTGTGGAATGGAACCCACAAAGCCACCTGGAAACACAGGAGCTGGGTTGTCGCTAGCAGCACGCCCTGGTCAGTGGTTCTCTCAGAGGTGTCTGCTGTATCCAGGAGTCGAGTCCTGTTGTCTCTTCATAGTTGAGTGTCCTGTAATCGTGAGGAAGCAACCCCAAATTGAGGGGCATTCTACAAAACAACTGACCTACCCTCCTCAGAAATCTCAGAGTTACGAAAGACAAAGTGTGAGGAACCTTTCTAGAGTAAAGGAGAAGACCAAGACATGACAACTAAGTGCGCTGGGATCCAGAATCAGATTTTGGATCAGGAAAAATAAGTGTGATAAAGGGCGTTTTGGGAAACAACTGGCCAGATCTGAGTAAGGGCAATCAGTATATTAAGTGTTGTATCAAGGTTAAATTTCCTGAATTTTATAAATGTACTGTGCTGTGTAAAGGGTGTTCTTAGGAGGCACAAAATAAAGTACTTGGGAGGAAGGGCTCATGGTGTCTGCAGCTACTCTCACAGGTTCTACAAAACAGAGTATGTGTATATCCACTTGCAAGGAGTATCTAGTCCCTTACAGTCAGGCAGGAAGAAATGAGTATGTGTTCGAGGTGGTTTATGAGGCATGTAGGCACAGAGAACGCAGGAGGCTGAAAAGGAACTGGTCAGTTCTGCAGGGGCAGCCTACAGAAAGTCTTCATAGTCACTGTTTAATCTGAGGGAGGGCTGGACGTGGGGTTTTCTAGACTGAGAGAGAGTGCACCCAGAAGAAAGGTTGCTAATACATGTGCTGGCTCACGGTATTGTGGCTGGAAGGTAGGAGGTGCCTGGGAAAGAAGGGCTGGAAAGTGGGCAGGGGCCACCTACTGATGTGCCGTGTGAAGGAGTTTGAACTTCACAGACGTGATGGAGATAAGATGCCTTCAGCTGCAAGTTACCTTTAAACTCCAACTAGAATGGCTTAAATGATAGGAAATTATTTTCTCTCATTACGAGAAGTCTGAAGATGGGGAGGCTTCCAGAGTTGGATAATTTAGCCTAGAGATGGCTTCATGAACCCAGGTGCTTGTATTTTTTCTGCAGCCCTCCTTAGTGTTCGTTTTTGTTTTTGTTTGCGGTACGTGGGCCTCTCACTGTTGTGAGCACAGGCTCCGGACGCTCAGGCTCAGTGGCCATGGCTCACGGGCCCAGCCGCTCCGCGGCATGTGGGATCTTACCAGACCGGGGCACGAACCCGTGTCCCCTGCATCGGCAGGCGGACTCTCAACCACTGCGCCAGCAGGGAAGCCCCATCCTTAGTGTTTGAACAGTGTCTCCTCTCCTGGTTGAAGAGGGTTGCCACAGTCCCATGATGAAATCCAGTGAGGAAAAGAGAGATCTTTTTCTGAGCATCCCTTACCAATAGGAGGGAAAACCTTCTCCAGAACTGTCTTGGCTGACTTGCCTTCAGTTCCCTTAGCTGGGATTGTGTCACCTGGAAGGGGAAGGTGATTGTGGCAGTTCTTGCTCCTTGCCTGAGAAGGTGTTGCCCTTCCTAAAAGGAACATCCCGGCCAGCCAGCCGAGGAGGTTGTTGGGGGAAGCAGTCAGAAGGGTTTGCGCCATGGAGAAAAAGATTTTCAGTTTTCTAAAAGTGGGTGGTGGGAGGGGGAGTGGCTTTTAAAATTTTTTTTTAAAGCCACATGGACACATCACCCCACCATTTTACCATTACGACTCTATTTTTGGCATATTACTTTCCAGCTACTGCCTACACGCACGTACTTTAGTTCTAATCTTACTCTGTGTTCTATTTTGCGTACAATTTCCATTTGCATGGTTTTACATAACATTTTCCTGTATTTGTACAGTCTTCATAATTATTTTAATAGATGTATAGTGTTTTATAGTATTATACAGCAATTTATCAAACCTCTGTTATTGGATAACAGTAATAATAATAGCTAATACTTTCTGAACACTTAGCATCCACAGGCACTGTTTAAGTGCTTTACATTTATTAATTCATTTAGTCCTCACAACAGCCCTATGAGGTGTAGTAGCCATTATCACTCCCAGTTTCTAGATAGGGAAACTGAGGCACAAAAACTCTAACTTAACCAAGGTCACACAGCTAGTAAGTGGGGAGCAAGAAGCAGAGCTGGCGTTCAAATGGTGGCAGTATGGGTCTAGAGTTGTAATAACCACTAAGTTAAACTACCTCTGGGTATTGTTTGCATTTGTTTTGATGTTACAGGTAATTCTATGATGAATGTACTTGTACATATCTTGTCGTTTGTACTTGCATGTATAGCCAGGTTGTTGTGGGTTGGACAGTGCCTGGTCAGTGAGGAACTAGAGATGACATATATAGGCCACATTAGAGAAGTGTTACTTTGAGAGGGACTGGAAAAAAGGAGTTGCTTTCATTTTCATGCTTGATTACTAGGAAGGATGGTCTATTTTGTTTACTGTTTTTTATCTTCCTTTGTGATATTTACCTGCTATATCCGTTGTGCATTTATTCTTGGGATTCAGTGTGTTTAGAATCTTTCTGTAAAATTGACCCTTAACCCTTTCTGTATAATTCAAGTATTTTTTAAGCTCCTATTTTCTTTTACTTTCAATTATTTTTAGTTTCTATATATGTCTTTATTTTCATTTCCTGTAGCTTCAGCACTCTGAGAAATCTCATTTTCTGTTAAGGTTGGGGTTTTTTGATAATTTACCTTTTAAATATGTAATCACTTAAGGCTAGACTTTAATTTCCTCAAATTACTATTCGTCTTACCTGATGCCCAATTACTATTTTACACACATACGTTCTTATAAAGCATTTTAACATCATAATTCAGTGAACTAGTTAAATTTCCATTGTTTTCCTTTAATTTGTATATCTGCATTTGCCATATACTGCACTATTATTGTTTTAGAATATATGATAAAATCTATCATTTTAGATAGCCTTCCTTTTATCTCTGTTTAACTTTCCCTTCTTCAGAATTTGAAAAATATTCTTCCTGTTTTATTTTCCCAAATGAACTTTCAGATCATTTTGATGTTACTGTTAAGACATGCTAGTGTTTCATGTTAAACGCCCCTTTAGGTTAAGATCATAGTAACATATGACAGTTGGAGAGCTATTATGGTTGCTCAGTTTCTCATTTCCGTTTGTTTAATTTCTAGATTTTGGATCATTGTTTGACTTGGAAAATGATCTTCCCGATGAGCTGATCCCCAATGGAGGAGAATTAGGCCTTTTAAACAGTGGGAACCTTGTTCCAGATGCTGCTTCCAAACATAAACAACTGTCAGAGCTTCTGCGAGGAGGCAGCAGCTCTAGTATCAACCCAGGAATAGGAAATGTGAGCTCCAGCAGCCCCGTGCAACAAGGCCTCGGAGGCCAGGCCCAGGGGCAGCCGAACAGTGCAAACATGGCCAGTCTGGGTGCCATGGGCAAGAGCCCTCTGAACCAGGGAGATTCTTCAGCCCCCAGCCTTCCCAAACAGGCAGCCAGCACCTCTGGGCCCACTCCCCCTGCTTCCCAAGCACTGAATCCTCAAGCACAAAAGCAAGTGGGGCTGGTGACCAGCAGCCCTGCCACGTCACAGACAGGACCTGGTATCTGCATGAATGCTAATTTTAACCAGACCCACCCAGGCCTCCTCAATAGTAACTCTGGCCATAGTTTAATGAACCCGGCCCAGCAAGGGCAGGCGCAAGTCATGAATGGATCTCTTGGGGCTGCTGGCAGAGGAAGGGGAGCTGGAATGCCATACGCTACTCCGGCCATGCAGGGGGCCGCGAGCAGCGTGCTGGCTGAGACGTTAACTCAAGTTTCACCGCAAATGGCCGGCCATGCAGGACTGAACACAGCGCAAGCCGGAGGCATGAGCAAGGTAAGTGAGCTTCAGTGCTTTGAATTCTTCCTATTAACCAGGGTCACATTCCTGTCCTCCTTTAGGCTTTCCTCCTGCCCCTCCCACATGGAAGAGACAGATTTGGTATTTAGTGCCCTTCTTTCCAGGATACAGATCTCTGCCCCGTGCCTTTAAAGTGGGAATTGTTGAAGAAGCCAGCGATAGGCTAGCTTGCATGTCAGACAGTTGAAACTTAGGGAATGAGTTTGGACTGATAACCAGTTTTCAGCCTCTGAGGAGAATGTGTGGAAATAGAACCACATGGTTGAAAGAGGCAGCTTCTGCTGGGAATCAGCTTTTTGTTGCAGCAGTGAATCCGGTAAAGGCTCTTTACCTTCACTTCACGCAGCCGAACAAGTCGTTACTCTTCATGCCCTTCCCTTTTTACAACCAACTGGTGAAGTGTCTTTTGTCACAGTCTCTGTTTTACCAACAAAGAAGCTAGGTTCCAAGCTGGTCAGCTACCTGCCGTGGTTAACAGGGAAGAGGTAACATGGCAGAGCCAGGGGGCAGCATGGGGCCTCGGGTCCCAGAGGAAACTCAGGTTTTCAAAGTGGGGTCCCCGAACCAGCAGCATCAGCATCACCTGGGAGCTTGTTAGAAGTGCAAAGCTACCGACTGCAGATGGTGTGACGCCTGTGCGGGGTTGAGAGCTCTGCTCCAGGGAAGGCCTTGCAACTGGTGTGTAGCGTAGGAACTGAATGTGGAGAACAGGGAAGGCAGATGCCAGGGTAGATAGGAGACCACTGGGAAAGCGAGAGCTGACAAGGGAAAGAGGGCGGGCTGATCCCACTGGAGCGCCAAACACCGAGATGCACTGAGAAAAGTCTTCTCAGCTACAGCCACCAGTGCACCTGTTTCAGGCAGTATTTGGTACAGCAGATTCCAGAACAGTAAAACAGTTTGGGCTGTTCTTTGGATTTGATTAGTCCCAAATAAGGGAAAGGGAGAGATCACAGTAGAGCACAGTTTCCCCACAAGGTTGATGCGAGCATTAGGTGACAGCTGTGAACCCTGTGACTGGCTTAGGTAAGAAGAGGAATTTTTTTTCACTTAAGTAAAGGTGAAGTAATTCCAAACGTTAAAATTGCATTTATCTCTTTTGAAATGTTATTAAGGGGGAATATGAACTTAATTTTTAGTTGTCCCTGGCATTTGAAGAGGGGTCTGTGTGTGAATGTGCCTTTCGGAGTTGGGTTGAGAAAAGATTTCTGTGGGCTTAGGGTTCATGGATAGATTGATGTTTGTTCCTTCCTAATTGACTCATCACTCTTGTCCACGCTGCCCAGTTATGAAAAACTATTTTGGAGAATTTAAGTCACATGCAAAAGTAGACATAGGACTCTTAAGTAATCTTAAAAATTATTGAGGGGCCCAAGTGGATAAAATGTGGATATATCTGTCCATATTAGCCACATTAGATACTAAAACAGAATTTTAAAACACAAGCACACATTCCATTAGCCGTTAAGTATAGTGATATCACATGTCACAGAGCCTCTGGAAAACTCCTCTGTGTTCTTGTAAGGGAATGAGAGCAAAAAAGGCAAATAATGTCTTAGTATTATATGGAAATAGTTTCGACCCCTGAAAGGAACTGAGTCCCTCCACCACACTTGGAGAGCCATTGATAGAATATATATATATTCCTAGAAGTTAGACTTGGCATACCTGAGCACAGTGCCACTCTCACATGTAAATAAATGATTTCCTCATGTCATCAATGTCCACTGAATATTCAAATTTCCAATGGTTGCGTATGTCATGATTTGTTATTACAGACTTTTTTCCCCCAGCTCTGAATAACCTATATTTTATTCAGTTGATATGGCTCTTAAGAATTTATTAATCTCTAGGAGTCTTACAACGTATCTGTAGGAGAATCTAGTTGTTTTGCTCGTTTATTTTTTTGTTCTGGGGGTTTCCTATAGCCTGGGCTTTGCTGATAATGTCTCCTTCACTCCATGTTCCTCTGCCAACTTTTTCATTCCTTTGTACAGAGTGATCTTTCTTTCAAACGACACTTAGCTCGTGTTCACTCTGTGGAAAGTGAGCCACATTAGTGCTTTGCGGGCAGCCATCTCTGTCCCCTGTAGGTACCCTAAAGAGGCTGATGGCGAAGGAGGAGTGGGAACTGGCGTTTTTGAAAGGTTGTCATGGCCTTTGGTTGGGACAAAAGAACTAATAGTGGTGGACAGATAGTAGGAGTAAGAGACAAGTTCATTTTAAGCGGAATAAGATTTTAAAATGCACTCGGGAAAAGAAACATTTTTACAAAGGTAATTTTGTTTTAAAAATTATTGTTAAAAGGAAATGCAGATTTCCTATAAAATAATTTAAATAGTAAAAAAAAGAGCAGCCCCTCTCTCCTTACAGATAACCACTTCTATCTATACAGATATATTAACACAGATTCTTTTTTAGTATGAAATGGAACCAAACTATTGGGTTGGCCAAAAAGTTCCTTCAGTTTTAAAGTAAAAATAAAAGGCACGTTTTTCATTTTCACCAAGAACTTTATTGAACAACGTATTCACCGTTTTGTGCCATTTCTGCCATTTCTGCCATTTTTCAGGCAACTTCATAATTCCATCTTCAAAAACTTTTTTTTGAGCAAAGAACTGTTCCAGGTGCCTTTTACAGTCTTCCAGGGAATTGAAATTTTTTCCATTAAGAGAATTTTGTAAAGACCGAAATAAATGGAAATCCAAAGGTGCAATGTCTGGTGAATACAGCAGATGAATCAGAACTTCCCAGCCAAGCTGTAATAGTTTTTGCCTGGTCATCAAAGAAACATGTGGTCTTGTGGTATCTTGATGGAAGATTATGCGTTTTCTGTTGACTAATTCTGGACACTTTTTGTTGAGTGCTGCTTTCAGTTGGTCTAATTGGGAGCAGCACTTGTTGGAATTAATCGTTTCATTTTCCAGAAGGAGCTCATAATAGAGGACTCCCAATCCCAAGGGAGATATACACAACATCACCTTCTTTGGACGAAGACCAGTCTTTGGTGTGGTTGGTGGTGGTTCATTTCGCTTGCCCCATGATCTCTTCCGTTCTATATCATTGTACAGTATCCACTTTTCATTGCCCGCCACAATTTGTTCTAAAAACGAAACGTTTTTGTTATGTCTCAGTAGATAATCACATGCAGAAATATGATCAAGAAGGTTTTTTTTGCTTAACTTATGTGGAACCCAAACATCAAAGCGATAAACGTAACCAAGCTGTGGTGCAAATGATTTGCAGCACTTGATTTGGATATTTTGAGTGTGTCAGCTGTCTCCTGTGTGGTATATAACGTTGATTGTTCTCAGTCTCGATTTGATCGCTATCAACTTCAGCTGGTCTACCCAACTCTGGAGCATCATCCAGTTAGAAATCTCCAGCATGAAACTTTGCAAACCACGTTTGAAACATTCTATCAAGTCACAGCACCTTCTCCATACAATGCACAAATCTTTTTTTGCGTTTCAGTTGCGCTTTTACCTTTCTTGAAATAATAAAGCATAATATGCCAAAAATTTTGCTTTTTTCCTTTCATCCTCAGTATTAAAATGGCTACACAAAAATTCACCAATTTTAATGTTTTTTTTTTAAATGCACGCTGACATGACAGCTTTTACAATACAATCTAACAAAATTGTTTCAAATGAAGTTAAAGACAATTAAGCACTACTAGAGCCATCTTACAGGGAAAAAAAGGAAAAAACTGAACAAACCTTTTGGCCAACCCAGTACATAAGCACCTTGCTGTTTTACATAACTATATACCCTGGATGCCTTTCCATGCTGTGTGTGCAGATTTTTCCTTTTTTTCTACTGATAGTAAGGTATTGCATTTTGTGATGCACCATAATTTATGTACTCCTCTGATGATGAACATTTGGATTGTTTCTGACTTTTCATTAGTACAAACAGTGCTGCAGTGAATATATCCTTGTGTAGGCATATCCACACGCATCATGGGATAAATTCTGAAAAGTGACATTACTGGGTCAAAGACTTTGTTAAACGTTTTGTTTTTAGAAGAAATCATGCACATGGTTTAACAGCTAACAGCCAAATTTTTAAAAAATAGCACTAAGGATAAGAACTGAAAAGGTAGGTCTCCCTTAATTTTTGACCCTTCGTTCTCCCAAATTCTCTCACCAAAGGCAACTACTGTTTCTTATCTATCCTGCCAGAGATGGTCTGTATATATAGAGGTATAGAAAGGGGGTGTGTGTGTGTGCGCGTGCGTGTGTGTATGTAGCTATCTCTTCTAAACATGAAGAGTAGTATGGTATAACATCTGTCTCTCTGTCTCCCCCCCAACCCCCACCATGTATAAATGTAGACATACACATCCTTTCCACCCCTGAACAACGTAAGTTGGAAGTTGTTCCATGTTAGATAGAGCTCTCAGTCCTTCTTACTAGCTATGGTACGGTAGTAGTCCCTGATTTGGCTATATCTTTTTTTTCTTTCTAATAAATTATTTATTTTTGGCTGCATTGGGTCTTCGTTGCCGCGCACGGGCTTCCTCTAGTTGCGGCGAGCAGGGGCTGCTCTTCATTGCAGTGCACGGGCTTCTCATTGCGGTGGCTTCTCTTGTTGCAGAGCACGGGCTCTAGGCGCGCGGGCTCAGTAGTTGTGGCTCGCAGGCTCTAGAGCTCAGGCTCAGTAGTTGTGCACAGCTTGCTTAGTTGCTCCGTGGCATGTGGGATCTTCCTGGACCAGGGCTCGAACCTGTGTCCCTGCATTGGCAGGTGGATTCTTAACCACTGCACCACCAGGGAAGTCCCTGATTTGGCTATATCTTAATTTATAGGACTAGTGCCCCAGTATCCGTACATTTAGATTGTTTCCAGTGTTTTGCTGCTATCACAATTTTTGACTTGTATATATATCTTTGTACAGCTGAGTGTAACAGCTGGATGAATTCTTGGGGGTGAAATTTCTGGATTAAAGGATATTGACATTTTTAATAAGCATAGATATTGCCAGATCCTCTCCAAAAACATTATGCAAATTACACCCTCACCAAAGTGAATGAGTCCCTGTGCCCCAAATTCTCACCAACACTGATACTGTTCTTTTACTGATTTGCCATTCTCTTAGGCAGATTGTCTCTTAGGCAGAATGTCTTTTCATAAATTCATGGGCATTTGTATTTTGCTGTTGCTTGTATTCTCTGTCAACTTTTCTGTTGCATGGTTTCCCGTTCTTGTTGGTTTGTATTCTTTATATTCTTTGTATATTAAAAGCTAAAGTCTAAAGACAAAAAAAATAGAAACAAAGCATAAAGCAGGATGGGAGAAGCAAAATCAAGCATAATAATTTAAAAATATGAAATGGTTCAATTTTTTGACTGAAAATATTATAATTAAAAAAAACAGCTAAAGTCTTTTAATGAGTGAAAGTTTCTCCCCCTTTTTTATTTGCTAAAGTCTGTTTTACCAGGAGAATGGCCACATAGGTTTACAATATGATAGTTCTGAGTTGGTTTTTTTTTTTTTGGCGGTACGCGGGCCTCTCACTGTTGTGGCTTCTCCCGTTGCGGAGCACAGGCTCTGGACGCGCAGGCTCCGCGGCCATGGCTCACAGGCCTAGCTTCTCCGCGGCATGTGGGATCTTCCCCGACCGGGGCATGAACCCGTGTCCCCTGCATCGGCAGGCGGACTCTCAACCACTGCGCCACCAGGGAAGCCCGATAGTTCTGAGTTTTTACCAAATGGATGTTTTCAGTTTTTATAGAAACAAATTTATCCATTTTTTTTCTTTATGGCTTTTGGGTTTTATGTCATGTTTGGAAATGCATTTATGTTCCAAAATTATGAAACATTCTGTATTTTTTCCCGTTAAACCTTGGATCTTTAGCTCAGACTTTATTTTGGCTTGAGTGAGATACAGAAATCTAGCTATATACATTTTTCCAAATTATAGTCATCCCAGTACCATTTATTTAGATACTACTAATCCAGCTTCCCCCCCACCCCCAACTGCAGTGACATCATTTTTGGTATATTTTATTCAGCTTTCAAACATACAGAGTTTAGGCCTATTTCTGGACTTTTTCTTTTGTTTCACAGATCTTTATTTATTCTGTGCCAGAAACTTATTACCCTAGCTGTGTAATGAATTTTTTTTTTTTTTTTTTTTTGTGGTACGCGGGCCTCTCACTGTTGTGGCCTCTCCCCTTGTGGAGCACAGGCTCCGGACGCGCAGGCTCAGCGGCCATGGCTCACGGGCCCAGCCGCTCCGCGGCATGTGGGATCTTCCCAGACCGGGGCACGAACCTGTGTCCCCTGCATCGGCAGGCGGACTCTCAACCACTGCGCCACCAGGGAAGCCCTGTGTAATGAATTTTAACATATGATAGAGCCAGTTGCCTTTCACTCTTTTTCAAGAATCCAGTATTTTCTTTGCTGTCCTTATAAGATACTCTTCTAGATGTATGGTTCTCAACCCTGTCTGTGCATCAAAATTACCTGGTTTTTTTTTTTTTTTTAATGTGATGCCTCATCCCTACTGTAGACCAATTAAGTTAGAATCTTTGGGGCATGGCATGAGCATTGATATAGTTTATAGTTCCTCAGATGATTTTCATGGCAGCCGGGGTTGAGAACCTCTGTTTCAGATAAACTTTAGGACTGTTTTTCAGATTCCTAAAAATCAAACAAAAGTCTTCGGATTTGATTGGGATTATATTGCATTTTATAAACCATTTAAGGGGGATTTTGACATTCTAACAGTTTTGTGGCTTTCCAAGTTGTCTTATCCTGTACATACAAGGTTTGTCTTTTCATGGAGTCTTATGTTGCTCAGAGGCATACTATAGTTTTCTTTATATAGGTAATACACCCTTTTTATTAAGTTTGTTTCTGGATGTATTAATGGGTTTATCATTGCTATTAGAGATGAGTTCTATTTCATTACCTAATTGACTGTTGTTTTAATATAGGAAAGATGTTGATATATACATGTCAATTTGGTAATCTGGCCACTTAATGGAGTTCTCTTGTTTATTCTAATACTTCTTCAGGTGATTCTCTTGGGTTTTCCTAGTAGGCAGTCATCTTTTGCATTACTGATACCTTTGTCTTCTTGGCAGTATTTCTACCAGTGTTTATGCTCTTGGGAATCCCTGTCTTGTATCTGACTTAAATAGAGATGTATGTAGTGTTTTATTATTAAGTATAATGTGAGCTTTGGTTTTCAGTCTTTTAAAATTGGGGTGTAATCTATTATTCATTTATTGGATGCTGGATTTTGTCAATTCCCTTTTGACATCTATAGTGGTTACCCTGTGATTTTTTTTTTCTCCTTTGTTTTATTTATGTGACAAATTATCTCAGTAGGTTTCTACTATCCAACTGAACCATCTCTGTAATTGTGAAATTGAAAGTTAACGTTTTGCTGAATTTTATTGGCTAGCATTCATTTAGAATTTTTGGTTCTCACTAATCAACAGTGAGATTGATCTGTAGTTCTTTTTTGTGTTTTGTCAGGATTTGATATCAGGGTTGTGTTAATTTGGTCGGAAAGAGTTTGGAAGCTGGTCACATCTGTTCTCTGGAACAGTTTCGAATTTGAATGATCTGTTCCTTGAAGAATTGAGAAACCATCTGTACAACTGTATGGGCTTGAAGCTTTTTTCCTCGAGGGTGACTTAAGATCTTTGACAATACTCCATTAGACTATTGGTCTCTTGAGTCAATATATTTTTCTTTTAGAAAAGTCTAAATATATTTTTATTCTGAAGAAAAACTCAAAATGTTTAACTTCTACTCTCATTAAAAAATATAAAGTGGGTACTATTCCCATGTTACAGATTAGAAATGGAGGCACACAGAATGGAGAGGAGAAATTATTTCATTAAAAAAAATATATCATGCCATGTTAACATTATTGCCATGTTGTTGAAATGGCTTATGTTTCCTATTTTAAATGTTTTCTTTAAGAGACACAAAATTAGGAATGAGAAAGTAGAAATAATCAAAAACATCAGGGAAGTCCAAAATTGTAAGAATTTTTGTATAACTCTTAATTAATTGTAAAGCCTGGATAAAAAGAATTTTTATTAAAATACAGATTGTAAAACTGATCCAAGAACAGGCTGCACGGGTTAGTGATTTAAGAGACCCTTAGCCAGACTTTATGGGATCCGATCCTGGCTGTGCTGTGTGATCGTGGAAAGTTACTCAGCTTCCCTCTATTCCCTTCATTCTGTGTGCCTCCGTTTCAACAGTAGGAAACCTCATATGTTATCTTTTCAGTAGCACGCTCTTGTTTTCTACAGAAAATAACCCAAACACTTGCCTTTTAGGAGGAAAGCAAAAAAGATATTTAAAGATAAATTTAAGGGGACTTCCCTGGTGGTCCAGTGGTAAAGAATCCGCCTTACAATGCAGGGGACTCAGGTTCAGTCCCTGGTCAGAGAACTAAGATCCCACATGCCGCGGGGTAACTAAGCCCACGTGCCACAACCACTGAACTCGTGCGCCTCAACTGGAGCCCGCGTGCCACAACTAGAGAAGAGAAAACCTGCATGCCACGACTAGGGAGGAGCCGCACACCACAGTGAAAGATCCCGCATGCCTCAGTGAAGATCCCACGTGCCACAACTAAGACCCAGCGCAGCCAAAAAGAAATAAAATAAATAAATAAATCTCTTTAAAAAAAAAAAAAAGATAAATTTAAGTGGGAATTGGAAGCCATACGCTCAAGTTCTTCTCCTGGCTAGAGGTATTGAGAGTTATTGCTCTGCACAGAGAAGGTGGCAGAGGGAAGCCAGACACTGGTTGAAAGAGGAAGGTATTTTGATCTGGGCAAGGGGTCCAGACTCTATAGTTTTGAGGTTGATAAATGCTTTTACAACCTTAGAAATCCTTTCAGTCCTTTCTTATAAGTAATGTATTGGAAATAAGGGACCAAAATAGTTTGTGTGGTAAGCCTTCTTCACGGGAGGTTAGATTAGGGCTTATTTTTTTATAAGGTTTTTGGAATATTGTTCTTTTTTTATTTTTTTGTTTTTACTTTTTGTTTTTGTTTTTTTTTGTGTGGTACGCGGGCCTCTCACTGTTGTGGCCTCTCCCGTTGCGGAGCACAGGCTCCGGACGCGCAGGCTCAGCGGCCATGGCTCACAGGCCCAGCTGCTCCGCGGCATGTGGGATCTTCCCAGACCGGGGCACGAACCCATGTCCCCTGCATCGGCAGGCGGACTCTCAACCACTGCGCCACCAGGGAAGCCCTGTTCTTTTTTTAGAAAGTGGTCAGAAAATGGGGAGCTAGCTTTCCGTAGAGCTCTCCCTGAGGAGTGAAGGGTTTGTTTTTGCTTTTTTTTTTTAAATAAATTTATTTATTTATTTATTTATGGCTGTGTTGGGTCTTCTTTGCTGTGCGTGGGGTTTTTCTAGTTGCATCAAGCAGGGACTACTTTTTGTTGTGGTGCGTGGGCTTCTCATTGCGGTGGCTTCTCTTGTTGCGGAGCACGGGCTCTAGGTGCGTGGGCTTCAGTAGTTGTGGCACGAGGGCTCAGTAGCTGTGGCACATGGGCTTAGTTGCTCCACAGCATGTGGCATCTTCCCAGCCCAGGGCTCGAACCCGTGTCTCCTGCATTGGCAGGCGGATTCTTAACCACTGCGCTACCAGGGAAGTTCTGGGGTGAAGGTTTTGATTTTTAGATCCAGACCGCCCTGGATCCAGTCAACCAATATTTTGGTCAGATAAGATAAAGTGGTCGTTCTCAGACTTGGTGTCCAGCACAGGCACTGCAGGCTTGTTAACCCAGAGTGCTGGGCCTCCCCAGAGTTCCTGATTCAGTAGGTTTGGGGTGGGGCCTGAGAATCTGCTTTTCTTGCCAGCTCCCAGGTGACAGTGGTTGTGCTGATTAGCGACCACACTCCGAGAATTGGCGTGCCGAAGGGATAGATTAGCCGCATGTGGTCAGTAAGAGAGGAGTAGGGCCAAATTGGCTGTTCAGAATAAGTGACTCACCTTCTCTATTTTGGAATGATAATTGGACATTTCTGACATTTAATAGCAAGAGAAATAATACTGTACATTTGTCTGATCCTTTTCTCTTTCTCATGTAATGTCATCTCATCTGATCCTTGAAATAATGCACAGGAAACAAGGAAGTTTTTCATTAAGTAAATCCTAATTTGGCCTTTTTGAAAAAGATCACAATGGAGGTAAATGGTCAGTTTATAGAATTAAAAGTTTGAAAGCTTTGAATTAATACAGTGTGCTGTGTGATAATTATATAGCTCCTGTAGGCACAGGTTTTTGGTAGAAATATTAAGCAGTCTTGCACTGGCTCAATAATTGTATCATGACTTTAATGGAGAATATGTGATTCAGGATTTACTGAACTTCCCATGATAATTATCCATGAATTTATTTTTAAATTTTTTAATTAAATGAGGTTGTATATGTATATTTAATGGCTTTACCCACAGATTGTACTGACCTGTCAACAACTCCTGTCATTGTTGTTGTTATCATCATCATTGTTAGTAGCAGCAGCAGCCGCTTCAGCAGCTCAAACTGCCTTCCCCAGATGAAGTACAGCCAAGTGCTTAAGAGCAGAGGTTGGGATCTGGAGTAAGCTGCCTCTGGAGTTCAAGTTCAGGCTCCACTAATTATTAGCTGTGGGAAAATAATATAATCACTCTGGGTCTTAGTTGTTTGTCTTTTAAATGAGGATAATAATAGTATCTGCCTTTGAGAATTGTATGGATTAAGAGGGGATAGCAATAATATCTACCTCATAGAATTGTGTTGATTAAATGAGATGGTGTATATATAGTTCTTAACCACAGTGTCTGGGTTTACTGTAAACCTTTCAGAGAAGATTGGTTAGTTAGCTGGCTAGATGCTTTCTTACATAAAGGATTTGAGATAATCACATTTGAAGTGATGAGACTGCTTTCCTACTGTTTTCAGAGAACTATTTTCTAGTAATAAAAGTAGTTGATTGTACAAAAATTGAAAGTTTAGAGAAGAAACCATAATCTTATCACCCAGTTCATAATTGGTGTTAACTTTTTGATGTTTTCCCTAGCAGTCTTTTATCTATAATTATGTATCTCTTTTTAAAGTCAAAGTTGGAGTTATATTTCTTTTTTTTTCCAGTTAACTTTGTAACTGATTATTTTCTGTAGCACAAACTGAATGAATGTTTTGCATAATAGCAGCATTGAGTACTTTGATTTGATAGGTCTCCAGGGTGACTACTTTGAAGAGTATACTTGTAAGAAAAACCAGTCAGCTTTGTTACTTTCTAACTAAAGGTCAACAATTAGGATCTGGGGTTAAAGACCTACATGTATTAATTTTTTAAATATTTTATTGTTTTACTTTCATTATTAATTTTTTTTTCAAATTTTAAAATTTTTATTTTTTTTTGCGGTACGTGGGCCTCTCACTGTTGTGGCCTCTCCCGTTGCGGAGCACAGGCTCCGGACGCGCAGGCTTAGTGGCCATGGCTCACGGGCCCAGCCACTCTGTGGCATGTGGGATCTTCCTGGACTGGGGCACGAACCCGTGTCCCCTGCATCGGCAGGCGGACTCTTAACCACTGCACCACCAGGGAAGCCCCCCATTATTAATATTTTTAAAGGTATAATTTACATAGAGTGAAATGCACAGATCTTAAGTGTTACAGTTTGATTTGTCAAAACTCATGCCCATGTAACCCATACCCTTATTAAGATACAGGGCATATTCATTACCCCAGAAAGTTCCTTTGTATTCCTCACTTTACCTGTTCTCTCCACCCCCATGTCTGTTGTCACTACTGATTTCTTTCACCATGGATGAGTTTTACCTGTTCTCAAACTTCATATAAATGGAATTCTGTAATGTGGGTTTTTTGGTTTGTTTTTGGTGAGGCTTCTTTTGCTCACGGTGTGATTTTGAGATTCATCCATGTTGTTGCCTGAATTTAGTAGTTATTTTTATTGCTAATTAGTATTCTTTTGTATTAATATACCATGATTTGCTTATCTAGTCTCCTATTCATGGATGTTGTGGTAGTTTCCGGTTTGGACTGTTAAGAATAAAGCTTTTGTGAACATTTTTGTATAAGTCTTTGTGTGGACATATAAATTTTCATTTCTCTTAGATAAATAACTAGGAATGGAATTGACTGGATAAGGAGGGGTCTGTTTCTGGACTGTAGTCTGGGAGTCAGCAAACGATAGCCTATGGGCCAGATCTGGCCCACAACCTAAGAATGGTTTTTATGTTTTTAAACGATTGGTTAAAAAACAAACTAACAAATAAATAAAAGGATGAGGGATGGGGGCTTCCCTGGTGACGCAGTGGTTGAGAGTCCGCCTGCCGATGCAGGGGACACAGGTTCGTGCCCTGGTCCGGGAAGATCCCACATGCTGTGGAGCGGCTGGGCCCATGAGCCATAGTGGCTGAGCCTGTGCGTCTGGGGCCTGTGCTCCGCAACGGGAGAGGCCACGACAGTGAGAGGGCCGCGTACAGCAAAAAAAAAAAGAATGAGGGATGGAAACCATAGGTCACCTGCTAAGACTAAAATATTTACTAGCTGGACCTTTACAGAAAGTCTGCCCACCGCTGTTCTAGTCCATTCCATTGATCTGTTTATTTCTTTAGCTTTATAGTAAGTATTAAAATCGGGTTGCTTGGGCTTCCCTGGTGGCACAGTGGTTGAGGGTCCGCCTGCTGATGCAGGGGACACGGGTTCATGCCCTGGTCCAGGAAGATCCCACATGCCGCGGAGCAGCTAGGCCCGTGAGCCATGGCTGCTGAGCCTGCGCGTCTGGAGCCTGTGCTCCACAATGGGAGAGACCACAACAGTGAGAGCCCCGCGTAACCGCAAAAAAAAAAAAAATCGGGTTGCTTAATTTCTCATTTTCATTTCTGTTTAATTTCTAGATTTTGTGTCATTGTTTGACTTGTTTGTTGCTAATATGGAGAAATATAATTGGTTTTTCTTTATTAACGTTATATCCTGTAACTTTGCTAAACTCACTTGTTCTACTTATTTGGTAGATGCCTTAGAATTTTCTAGGTCATGGTTGTCCTTGTAAAATAGTTTTACTTCTTCCTTTCTAATCGGTATGCTTTTTATATTTCTGGCTTTACTGCTCTGCCTGAGACCTTCAGTGTTTAATAAAAGTGTTGAGAGCATACATCCCCTGTCTTATTCTGGATCTGTGGAGGAAGACATTCAGTCATTTATTAAGCATGGTGTTAGTTGTAGGCTTTTAGAGGTATCCTTTGTCAGGATGAAGAAGGCCCCTACTCTACGTAGTCTGCTGCGTCTTTTTATCATAGATGATTGCTGAATTTCATCAAATACTTTTTCTGTATCTATTGAGAGGATCAGGTGGATTTTCTTTATTCTGTTAATGTGGTAAAGTACATCTTTCTGAATGTTGAACCAACCTTAACAGTCCTGGGATAACCTCCCTCGATTGTGATGTATTAACCTTTTTACCTATTACTGGATCTGATTTATTTTATTTATTTATTTTTTAAACTGAGTTAGGATTTTCCTTCCTTCCTCCCTCCCTCCCGTTTTTATTTGGCTGCGCTGGGTCTTAGTTGTGGCGCATGGGATCTAGTTCCCTGACTAGGGATCAAACCTGGGCCCCCTGTATTGGGAGCTAGGAGTCTTAACCACTGGGCCACCAGGCAGGTCCCAGATCTGATTTATTAGAATACAGTTTAGGATTTATGCGTCTATATTCATGAGGGATATGGGTCTATAATTTTCTTGCAGTGTCCTGATATGGTTTTGGTATCAAGACTACACTGGTTTGTTCCCTCTTCCTTTCTTTTCTGAGTTCAGTATTTTTTCTTAAAATGTTTGATAAAATTCACCAGTGAGACCATCTGGGTCTGGAGTTTTCCTTGTGATAAGGTTTTAAACTATAATTTGATTAGTTTAATAGGTACAGATTATTCATATTTTTCATTTCTTGTGTTAATTTTGATAATTTGTGTTTTTCAAGGAATTTATCCATTTCATCTAAGGTCTTGAATTTATTTGGCATAAAAGGATTCATAATATTCCCCTAATTTCCTTTTAATTTCTACAGACTCTGTAATAATGTCCATTGCCCCTCTTTCAATCTGATATTTATAATTTTATGTTTCTCTCCTTTTTTCCCTGATCAGTCTGGGTAGGGACTTGTCAACTTTATTGGTATTTTCAGACAACCAACTTTTGACTTGTTAATATTCTCATTTTGATAGATCATTGATTCTCTTTTTGTTATTTTCTTTTTTCTATTTTGGGTTTTCTTTGCTCTTTCTAACCTCTTGGGGTAAATGCTTATTAGATCATTGATTTTAGACTTTTCCAATATTAACATTTGAGCAATAATTTTTTTTTAACATCTTTATTGGGGTTTAGTTGCTTTACAATGGTGTGTTAGTTTCTGCTTTATAACAAAGTGAATCAGTTATACATGTACATATGTTCCCATATCTCTTCCCTCTTGCGTCTCTCTCCCTCCCACCCTCCCTGAATCAGTTATACATATACATATGTTCCCATATCTCTTCCCTCTTGCGTCTTCCTCCCTCCCACCCTCCCTATCCCACCCTTGAGCAATAAATATTGGTCTGCACTGCATTTCATAAATTTTGATAGGTTATCATTTAGTTCAGAATATTTTTATATTTTGATTTGATTTTTTATATTTGATTTCTTCTCTGGCTCATGTTTCTTTTTTTTAAAATTTATTTATTTTTGGCTGTGTTGGGTCTTCATTGCTGCACGTGGGCTTTCTCTAGTTGTGGTGAGCCAGGTCTAGGTTGTGGTGCACGGGCTTCTCATTGCGGTGGCTTCTCTTGTTGTGGAGCACAGGCTCTAGGCGCGCGAGCTTCCGTAGTTGTGGCACATGGGCTCAGTAGTTGTGGCTTGCGGGCTCTAGAGCATAGGCCCAGTAGTTGTGGCACACGGGCTTAGTTGCTCTGCGGCATGTGGAATCTTCCCGGACCAGGGCTTGAACCTGTGTCCCCTGTATTGGCAGGCAGATTCTTAACCACTGCGCCACCAGGGAAGCCCTGACTCATGTTTCTAGGTAGAAGTGTGTTGCTTAATTTTCAAATATTGGGGATTTTTGCAGATATTATTTTGTTATTGATTTCTGATTTCATTGTGGTCAGAGAACATGCTCTATATGATTTTTGTCATTTGAAATTTACTGAGACTTGTTTTATGGCCCAGCGTATGGTCTGTCTTGATGAATGTTCTGCATATGCTCGAAAAGAATGTGCCTCCTACAGTTGTAGGGTGTAGCATTTGTAAATGTCAGTTAGAGTAAGTTGATTGTATTCAAATTGGCAACGTCCTTACTGATATTTTTTCTGTCTCTTCTATCAGTTACTGAGAGAATGTTAAAAATATCCAACTATAATTATAGATTTTTCTATTTTTACTTTAACTAGAATGAAATTTGATTACTTATATCATGTATTTTGATGCCCTTTTATTAAGTGAATATACATTTTGGATTATTATGTCTTCCTGATGAATTGAACTTTTACTCATTCTACATGTTTCTCTTTATTTCTATTAATATTCTTTGTCTCATTAACATAGCTGCTCCCACTCTTATTAATATTTGCAAAGGATATCTTTTTTTACCCTTTTGTCTATGTCTTTATATCTAAAGTGTGTCTCTTGGAACGAACATATAGTTGGAACTTATTTTTAATTTATTCTGACAATCTTTGTCTTTAAATAGAGGGTTTAGTTTATTTACATGAAATGTTGATACAGTTAGACTTAGGTCCACATCTTGCTATTTGCTTTCGATTTGTCCCTTCTGCATATTGTTCTTTTTTTTTCTCTTTGTTCCTTCCCTGCCCTTCTTTTGAAGGCTGATTTCAACATCTTTGTCATCTCTCTGTTTCATTTGCAGTCTTTTGTTCGTTTGTTTAAATATATAATTCCAGTTACGGGTCACTTTTTCCTGCCTCTTTGCATGTTTAGTAATTTTTGATTATGTAGTGGATATTGTGGATATGTTGTTGAATAAGTTTTGCTGTCTTCCTTTAGGGAGCGTTGGATTTGTTCTGAGAGACATTTGACTCCACTCTTTGTATTCCTCTTGGGTGTTTTTCCGTCACTGCAAACATTTTAGGAACCATTCTCAAGTCCAGCCATTAACTTGTCTCTCAGACTTTAACACAGACTTGGGCAGGGCTTCTTAAACTTTAGTGATTTGCAGACCACCTGGGGATCTTGTTAAGGTGCAAATTCTGCTTTGGGAGGTCTTGGGAAGTGGGGTGCTTTGAGTCTGCTTTTCTCACCAGCTCTAGGAGGGGCAGTTGTTGTGGCTGTGCCCTCCAGGCACTGGGAGGTCTCTCCATCTTGATGGTGTGAATGTAAGTTAGGGTATGTGATGGGTGCCCATTGGTGATTGGATATATCACACTTCAAAAGTTATCTGTTGTTTCTTTCCTTGTTCAGTGTAGAAAGTTGGGAAGTACTAAACCTAACATTCTTTATGTAAATGGGTCCAAAGCATGACTTCAAGGATCGACTTCTCCAAAATGTTTCTGCAATATTTTGGAAAGAGTTACGTTTACTGTAGACAGTAATTTGCTGTCCATCTGTCACCAAGTTAAAACATTTAGGGTTTTTATGTTGATTACCGCATAATACTTATGGCATTTTTCAGAATTACATAATGACTATAACATAAAATTTCAGTATGATCCTTTTATGAACACGGATAACAATTACTGTATTTACTCTTTCTGAATTATAGTAAGAGAAGAGCAGGCAAGGAATGACACTTCTGGGCTGGGGTGCCGATTGTACTGGGCTCTGTGCTGGGTGCTTTGCAACACAATCTCAATTCGTCTCATGTTTAATAATCCTGTGAGGTACATGCCATATCTGTTTTGCACATGGAATAAAATATTCTGAGCCACTTTTCTGTCTCCCATGAAATTATTCAAGATGACACATGTTAGAAAGTGGCAGACTTGACTTACAACCCATCCATGTCTGACTCCAAGGTCTGTATTTTTTCTACTACACCATTTTGTCTGTAATATACCAGGATTCAACATAAGATGGGGAACTGCATAATACCCAATTTTCTGTGTATGGACCAGGTTTTACCCCCATTTACAAAATTTATAGAATAGATAACTTGGAGAGTGAGTCTAATTTCCCAGGAGTATTTTTTGTTGTACAGAAGGATTTTCCGCTTACACCCTTCTAGAAACACACATGTATACTGTGGGCTTGCCTGTGGTCTCATTGGGCTGTGGCTCTCAATCTGAAATAGTAATTCAGCCAAGCAAGTTTTGGAAGACCCATAAAGAAGTTGATTTTTCTGGCTAGTGAAAAAGTGTTTACCTCCCATGTGAGAGGCCAGCATAGTTATAATTACTTTTTATGTGATTTTTTAAAGTGATCTTGTCTCTTAAAAATTTTTTTTTAAACAATACTACTACTGTAGCAAAGAAAGATTTCATTTGTGACTTTCTGGGTTTTTTAAAATTTCAAAACACACCAAAGAACGATATAATCAACATCTATGTTTCTGTTAGTCAGAATTAACACATGTTGATATTTTTCAGATTTTCTTCACAGTTGTTTTTTTTTTCTTAATTTTTATTTTGGCCACACCACATGGCTTGTGAGATCTTAGTTCCCCGACCAGGGATCGAACCTGGGCCCATGGCAGTGAAAGTGCCAAGTCTTAACCACTGGACCACCAAGGGAATTCCCTTTTCACTTTTAAAGTAGACACTTTTTTGGAAAGTTTTAGATTTATAGAAGAATTGGAAGACAGTATTGAGGATTCCTATATTTCTTCCTCCCCCCATTACTGTTTCCCATATTATTATATTTGTATATTTGTCACAATTAATGAGCCAATATTGATACATTATTATTAACTGAAATCCATACAGATTCCTTAATTTTCCCCTAATGTCCTTCTTCTTTTTTTAAAATTTCATCCAGGATACCACATTACATTTGTTATGTTTTCTTAGGCTCTTCTTGGCTGTGACATTTTCTCAGACTTTCCTTGTTTTTGATGACTTTGATAGTTTTGAGGAGGACTGGTCAGGTGTATTTAGGATGCCCCATTATTGGGATTTGTTTTATGTTTTTATTATGGTAAGACTAGGGTTTTAGACTTACGGGGTTATGGAAGGAAGATCATAAAGTGCCATTTTTTTTAATTAATTAATTTATTTTGGCTGCATTGGGTCTTCGTTGTGCACGGGCTCTCTCTAGTTGCGGCGAGCAGGGGCTGCTCTTCGTTGCGCTGCGCACTTCTCATTGCGGTGGCTTCTCTTGTTGCAGAGCACGGGCTCTTAGGCACACGGGCATCAGTAGTTGTGGCGCACGGGCTTAGTTGCTCCGAGGCATGTGGGATCTTCGGGACCAGGGATCGAACCTGTGTCCCCAGCATTGGTAGGTGGATGGTTAACCACTGCACCACCAGGGAAGTCCTAAAGTGCCATTTTTATCACATGGCAAAGTGTGCATATTGTCATCATGGCTGATCACATGGTTGTGTGGCTTACCTGGCTGAGTTCGTGTCTCTGCTGTACTGTTCCATTCCCTCCCCCTTCTAGCCTGTCCTCTTGGAAAGAAGTCACCGTGCACAGCCCACACTTAAAGAATGGGGTTGGGCTCTATCTCCCTCTTGGTGGGGTGTCTGTGTAACTTATTTGGAGCGCTTCTGCATGGGAGATTTGTCTCTTTTTCATAGTTTTTTAAAATAAATGAAATCAAATCTAACAGATTAAAAATCTAAGTGTCTTATACACGATATACATGGTACGCTATATGTATTCATCTCATTAAAAAAAACTTGGTATTATTAAATTGATACATATAGGTTTGATTCTTTTTTTTGAGGTACGCGGGCCTCTTACTGTTGTGGCCTCTCCCGTTGCGGAGCACTGGCTCCGGACGCGCAGCCTCAGTGGCCATGGCTCACGGGCCTAGCCGCTCCGTGGCATGTGGGATCTTCCCGGACCGGGGCATGAACCTATGTCCCCTGCATCGGCAGGTGGACTCTGAACCACTGCGCCACCAGGGAAGCCCTGATTCATTTATTTTTAACATCTATTCATATGACTTAAAATTCTTCTTTAATTTTTTTGTATTAAAATTTTTCTGTATTTGTGCAGAGTTTTGAGTATACACATAACACTCTGAAAACTTTGCTTTTTACAAGAACTTAAAGCAGTGGGTGTAGCTGAATCTCAGAAACAAGAGGGTTTTGTCTTAATAATTGTTAAAATAAAAATTACTCACAAATGGAGTTTCCCCAAAACATTTTTTATTTTTCTTTGATCATCTTTGCTACAGTTGGTAAAATGCATTCTGTGCAAAAATTCCTTTTTTTCCCCCCTTTTGTTGTCTGCTGAGGAGTGAGCACCTTTCCTGAATGTTCTAATGAACAAGTGTCCAGAGTGCCCTGAACAACACCAGATCAGAGCTATGAATTGGTTGTTGATGACATTTTCTGTTCAGGAGATGCAAGTAATTATCAGTGGATTGTAATTCCAAAGCCATAGTTCTGTATAATTACATCTGTGCATATTATTGTATATTTTAGGGTAAGAATGTGGCACTTGGGTTTGTAGCTTTTGAAAAATGGCATGATTGCAGTGGTTGCTTTGTTATTACCAAGTGGAAGCTTCATGCCCTCAATAATGAGTTGTTTAATTCTGTTATTCTGCCCAGTGTTTGAAGAATGAACTGGAAAACAAGCCATCTTAAGTCCTAGAACAAGGCAAGAGATAGATAATACTGGGAAATGCCAACTTCATACATCGTATTGGAATTACTGACCTTGTAAATTACAAGTTACAATGCATGCCCGTCTGTTTTCAGTATTGTAGAAAATTTATTCACTTTAGAGAATCCTGTCTGATGTTAAGAGATTTTCTGTGCTCTATTTTTGGAAAGAGATCTTAAAGGCACCTCAAGATTGCACAGTGCTTTGTGGTTTTCAGAGCATTTTCCTATGTGCTGTTCCATTTAAGTTGGAAACAGGAAGTCTGAGCAGCCCTCTGTGTATGGTGTACAGAGGTGTATGGTCTCATTGGTGAGCAGCCATGCTGATAGGGCTATGGGGGAAAGCACTGGGGCATGGAGATAAGGGACAGACCAAGGGGAGGTTCGGAGCGTTGTTTTCTCCCCTGAGAACTTGGCACATGTTGGTTGGAGATTGGCTGTAGAATGGGAGGTGCTGGCCTGCTTGGCAGTTGTACTCTTAAAGTTGTCAGGGTGTGGCTGCACCTAGCTGTGCTACTGCCACATGTGGATTCATTGAAGGAAAGGTGTGCGGAGATGGGTGTGGCCGGAAGACAGAAGGTGGTGACTCTCAGTTCAGTCTGTCTGAATCTGATTGGAGACATCATAGCAGCTTTCATTCCTGTCTGTTGATTTTGCAAGTGATGCTCTTCAGAGACAGAGCTTACCTCTTATAAGTAATTATCAACATTAATAACCAGCTTACTCCTGCTGTTCCCAGTATTGATGTTCATTTTAATTAATACCTTCGATCTATCAGTCAACTCCCAGCCAGATGGCTGGTCATCTAGTCCGATTTTTGTGGGTAACTGAGTAGAGAGAGACTTTGAAACTGCAAGAGTAACTTCTCTAGGCCTAGTGGATACCCAGGCCCCTTCTTGAGATGTCTTAGCGTATTCTCATTCATGGTGATGATGCCGAACAGCACCCGTCACTGATGAATATTACAGTTACTATTTAGCCCACTTCTCAAGACCCACCTCAAGTTAGACCACCTGAGCTGTTTGTCTGCCCACAGGGCCAGGGCCCCCCTCTCCCCCTTCAGACTCCATTTAGCAGTCAGTGTTGGTGCCACCTGCTGACAGCGCACATGTGTTTTCCTTGTAGCTTGTCTCTTGCCTTGGGCTCGAGAGGATGTGGCCCTGCATGCTGTACACCTCCACCACCCCGTAGTATCTCCCTTCTGGAAGATGCTTAATAGACATCATTCTAATAATTGATAACGTGTATTTTACCACTGCCTTTTCAGCTTCCACTGTGCCAAAGATCAGAGCATCATTGCTAACAGCTGAGAGCTGGGAGGCAGGTGGGCTTTAGTGAGAGTTGGGCAGATGTGATAGCAGCTGGATCATCTCCTTGCTGGAATAGGTGCTACTCCTGAAATAGGTACCTTCCAACTGTAAAAGTACCTCACTATCGAAACATGGGAGCCAAACACATTCTGGTAAATCCCTCATGACCCAGTCTCTTGCCTGTTGCTCTCCAAAGCTCAGGTACCAGATAGATTCAGATGAAATGGTATCCCTGCTGCCTGAAATATGAACCAAGATTAAGGTAGCAGGATAATTGTGCCTTTGTTGTATCAGGAGGCACTCACGAAATTTCCAAGTTGATAAACATAAGCTACTAAAGCAACATACAGCTTTTTATATCCTGATTGGCTGTTGACTATGTTTTGCTTCTCTTTTCCCTCCTTCCAGCCTTCTTTGCCAATAGTAGTGGTAGATGTCTGAGTGGCTGAGCCTCATTCAGGCTTTTTTTTCTGGTCACATGTATAATACATTAGAGCAAAATGTGACAACTTACAACCATGTTATAACCGGGGTGAATTTGATTTAAATTACCACCCAAGAGTAATCTCTTGACAGTCATAATCAGTTTGACCTACCTAGTTTTATTCAGTGTCTGATGACAGGTTAAAATTAATATTTTAGGGATTTCCCTGGAGGTGCAGTGGTTAAGAATCTGCCTGCCAATGCAGGGGACACAGGTTTGAGCCCTGATCCAGGAAGATCCCACATGCCACGGAGCAACTAAGCCCGTGTGCCACAACTACTGAGCCTTCACTCTACAGCCCACGAGCCACAACTACTGAGCCTGTGTGCCATAACTACTGAGCCTGTGCACCACACTACTGAATCCTGCGCACCCTAGAGCCTGCGTGCCACAACTACTGAGCCCACGTGCTGCAACTGCTGAAGCCTGTGCGCTCTAGGGCCTGCGTGCCATAACTACTGAGCCTGCATGCTGCAACTACTGAAACCCGCGCACCTAGAGCCCATGCTCTGCAACAAGAGAAGCCACTGCAATGAGAAGCCTGCGTACCACAATGAAGAGTATCCCCTGCTCACCGGAACTAGAGAAAGCCGTGCACAGCAACGAAGACCCAATGCAGCCAAAAAAATTAATTAATTAATTAAATTTAATTTTTAAAAAAGAAAAAGTTAATATTTTAAGTACAGGTGTGCAGCCCAACAGTGTGTCATCTTGTCATTGTGGGCAGTCATAATGTTTGAGCAGAGAATGGCTTTTAAAAATAACTTTTCGGGACTTCCCTGGTGGCAAAGCGGTTAAGAATCCACCTGCCAATGCAGGGGGGCACGGGTTCAAGCCCTGGTCCAGGAAGATCCCACATGCCGCAGAGCAACTAAACCCGTGCACCACAACTACTGAGCCTGTGCTCCTAGAGCCCATGCTCTGCAACAGGAGAAGCACAGGCACTGCAACGAAGAGTAGCCCCCACTCGCCGCAACTAGAGAAAGCCTGTGCTTAGCAACAAAGACACAACGCAGCCAAAAATAAATAAATAAATTTATTTTTAAAAAAAATAATAGGGACTTCCCTGGTGACACAGTGGTTAAGAATCCGCCTGCCAGTGCATGGGACACGGGTTCGAGTGCTGGTCCGGGAAGATCCCACATGCCACGGAGCAGCTAAGCCCATGCACCACAACTAGTGAGCCTGTGCTCTAGAGCCCGCAAGCCACAGCTACTGAAGCCTGCGTGCCTAGAGCCGGTGCTCTGCAACAAGAGAAGCCACCGCAATGAGAACCCCACGCACTGCAACGAAGAGTAGCCCCTGCTCTCTGCACCTAGAGAAAGCCTGCATGCAGCAACAAAGACCCAACGCAGCCAAGAATAAATAAATAAATAAAATTCAAAAAAAAATAATAACTTTTCCTCCTTAGATAAAATAATGTTTCATGCAGAGAATTTGAATAATACAGAA
Source organism: Delphinapterus leucas (assembly GCF_059928025.1). Lineage (NCBI taxonomy): Eukaryota > Metazoa > Chordata > Mammalia > Artiodactyla > Monodontidae > Delphinapterus > Delphinapterus leucas. Next base: position 35,106,120 of record NC_143143.1, read on the forward strand.
AATGTTTAAAAAATAAAAAACACCTCTAAACCCTTTATTAAATATTTTGGTGTTCTGTCTTCCTTGCTCTGTGTGTGCACACGTGTGCGTGTGTTACGGGGATTATATTTTTTTTAATCCTTTTTTTTAGAAGTTAATGTTGTACAAGGAACATTTTCCCCTTGTCAGTAATGGGTGAGTTTTTATAGTAAAAGAACTGTTTTACTTTTAATGCCAGCGCTACTGCCTTACAGTGATTTTGCACTTTCATTTTCCAAGTGCTTTCACTTACATTATCTTCAGGAGTGAGGTGCAACATCTGTAGAGTGTTAAGGTACCTCTTTGTGTCCTCAAAGCCATGTCTCTGCACCAGTGGACATGACTAAGAACACTTTACTATACCAAGTATATTTTTGTTAGGACTTTACACAACTCAGTTTTTGGTTAGAAGTAGAGCCACATGTATTTGAAACAGTGATATGTCTTTGAGTATGTTTTATGGTTTGAGATTTATGGCATTTAATAAGCTGGGTGGGACTTTACTTTATCCTCTCCATTCCTTTTCTTGCAGCCGAGGAGGCCCCAGAAAACACTGGGCTTGTGTCCTCACCCTGCGTCCTGGGACTCACCTCCTGCCCCAGCAGTGAAGCTGATTGCCTGTCTGTTACAAGAACTTGTTTAGTTTTCCTGCCCCAATGGAGAGGAAGAACAAAATTCTCTTAAATGTCAGCTTTCTTTCTCTTTTAAATTTTGCTAGAAATAATCATGGGCTCTCTTCCCTACAGCCTTCTTTGCCTGTTCGGTCCCATCTTTACCTCTCCTTCCCCTGAATTCACGCATTATCTGTGTGGACGTCGCCTTGTTCCTCTGTTGTCTCCTCTGCCTGATCTGTTTCATCATTTTTCAAGTGGATTGTAAATCCATGGAGTAGGGTAATTCTTGGCCTAACAGGAGAGAGCTGCCCTGTAGAGGGTCGGGGTAAGGTTTATTAAAAACTTGGCTTTCGGGGCTTCCCTGGTGGCACAGTGGTTGAGAGTCCGCCTGCCGATGCAGGGGACACGGGTTTGTGCCCTGGTCCGGGAAGATCCCACATGCCGCGGAGCGGCTGGGCCCGTGAGCCACGGCCACTGAGCCTGCGCGTCCAGACCCTGTGTTCCGCAACGGGAGAGGCCACAACAGTGAGAGGCCTGTGTACTGCAAAAAAAAAAAAAACAACTTGGCTTTCTGTTCCATTGTGCTGTAGCTGAGCTGCAGTGTAAATTAAAATTCATCTTTCTACAGGTTCATTCCTTATAAAATAAAATGCTTTTTTCTTATCTTTTTCCCTTTTCTCTCCTACTCTTTTATCATCTTTTCCTCTTTCCTCTTTCTCCATAGCCACTGTGGGCTTGCCTTGACTTGGCTTTGATGCAATCCTAAAGAGGCTGCTTTCCCACCTAAAAAATGTTAGGACTTGAAGAATTAGGGAAGGCAATCAATTTAAGTTTTATCACCCTCACCTTGGCTTGGCAGTACTTCCTGTAACACGATCTGGGAAATGGCGTGGAGGATGTGAAGCTGTGGAAAGCGTGGGGGTCTGTGCAGTGCGGGTGGCAGGGAGCGCCCTACAAAATCTCAGTCTCTCGGACGGGCCGCTGGCCACCCCACAGGGAGCCTAGACTTAATGAGGTCCTCACAGTCCAGGGGCTGGCACTTGGCCACACAGAATCTGAGTCCCCATCTGCCTCTCATTACGGGTAGCTGGGCCTTCCAGGAGTACAGACATCATACAATTCAAGGGCTGATTGTTTAAAACCAAGAAAGTCACTGGCTTTTCGGATCACAAAGAACTTTTTTAAAATAAATTTATTTATTTTTGGCTGCGTTGGGTCTTCGTTGCTGCACGCGGGCTTTCTCTAGTTGCGGCAAGTGGGCTTCTCATTGCGGTGGCTTCTCTTGTTGTGGAGCACAGACTCTAAACGCACGGGCTTCAGTGGTTGTGGCACGTGGGCTCAGAAGTTGTGGCTCGTAGGCTGTAGAGCGCAGGTTCAATAGTTGTGGCACGCGGGCTTAGTTGCTCTGTGGTATGTAGTGTCTTCCTGGACCAGGGCTCGAACCTATGATCCCGGCATTGGCAGGTGAATTCTTAACACTGAGTCACCAGGGAAGTCCAGGGTCACAGGGACCTTTAAAGATCACCTAGTGGTCATCTAAATGCTTCGTGTCTCACGGCTGAGGAGAACTAAAACTTAGAGGGAGCAAGAGGTTTGTCTCAATCGCGCGGCTGATTAGCCGCAGAGTCAGGATTAGTTACCCCACTGACCTTGGCCTGGTGCTTTTGCTTGTGAATTAATGTAGACTGTACCCTGAAGAGCTGGTGTGTCTAACTTTTGTGACTTGTGAGGGATACCAACAGTGTTAGGGCACTGCCTTTGTTGCTAGAAGTTTCTAGAACAATTGGGCAACTACAAATGAGGCCTGAGGCCTTGGCAGTGATCTGCTGTCCTGTCACCTTCCTTTTAGGAGTTTCCACCGTTCTTTCTAAGTCACATTCTGCCCACATATCATCCAAGGGCAGTACCATGAAAGTCAGTAAATACTTCTTCCCATCTTCCAGTTGCAATTTATTAGTCTAAGGAGAGTGTTCAGACTTGGGGACTGTGTATTTCCCTGAATGCTTTCAAAGCTGGCGTCCTTCTGAGAGTTGAGTTCAGCGAGGGGGGCTGCTCACATGTCCAGGGTCCTCATTCCCAGTTCTCTTACTCCAGGTGACACTGGACAGCCAGGCGATGGCTTTGGCATTGTGATTTGTTGCATATTTCTACTTTTTATCTGCCAAGTTGAGGTACTGGAAGGATTCCAAGAGCAAGTGGGTGATAGCAGACAGCTGAACACAGCCATGTCTTTCCATGAAACTGCTTTTCTTGGCTTTCTCCCAACAATGTTAGGTTGCCAGGAGAAAATGCTTTTGGCTTTACAAATGATATGGCCATACTCTGGGGTAGTTCTGGTTTTTTGGGTTTTTTTTTTTTTTTTTTTTGGCTTTGTTTTTTGGTTTGTTTTTGGTTTTCTTAGTCATTGAAAAGAGTGAATACTTGTGACTCTTAAATTATTTGGCAGCTTTTTGCTCATGGCATCCTAAATTGTGTTGTTTTTACATACTTTATATGAATTTGTGGTTTTACGTGTGTACCAGCATGTGAAGAAAGATGCTAAAAACTTCAGGTTAATAAAGCTGTCAGGTTAGGTCGAAGCCACATCAGATGGAACATTTGTTGCTTTGTCGTGGCCGGCTTGCAAGTGGAAGTCACATCAATCTCTTTTTTTGTGAAAATGTTCTTTCTTGTTCAATTCTTCGATGTTTTGATTTAAATTTCAACCCAGGAAGGTTAAGCTAGGGTATTTTGATCATATATTTTTACAGCTTATGATCTGTTTTAAGTTCCAAGTTAACATTCTGAGTATTAATTATTTTTTAAGCTGGAAAACAATCTAGAGTGAAACTGGAAACTTTGTGATTTACTAGGACAATCTGAACATAGTTGTATGTTAAAAGTATTTCTACAACTGGTGAATGCACAAGATTGTTTTTGTCACAAGTTTATTTCATGTTTCTCTGCAAATGTCTCATAATCAAATGCCAGTAATCCCAGCTGGCTTCTCCCTCTGATCCTACCTGTTTGAACCACTCCACCATCACACAGTCTCTGAAAAATGTTCAGTTTTTAAATTAGTACCCTAAGCATACTTAGGAAAGAAACTACATCTAGTGTAAAATGATTCCCCCCCAAAGCCAAATAATAACATACTAGCCAGCACCTGTAGCACCTGCTACATGTCAGTCACTCTTCTTGGTGCTTCATGTTCGTGAATCCACTTAATTCTAACACAACCCTAAGAGAGGAGGTGCTGTCATCTGCACTTTACAGGTGATAAAACTCAGGCACAGAAAAGTTTAAGTAAATTGCCGAAGGTCACACAGCTGGCAAGTGGCAGAGCCACCCGCAGACCAGGTCCTCCGTACTTAACCACAACGTTCTGCTGTCTCTTAGAATGAAATCTTATTTGTGGCTATGTTCCAATAAAACTTTTGTTTGTTTTGTTTTTTCAAAAACAGGCATTGGGCTGCTTTGGCCCTGGGGGCATAGTTTGCTGACTCCTGGTCTTGGTGCACTGACTGAGCCTGTCCCTTTCGGCGGTGCGAGTCTGGGCAGTGCAATTCCGGGTGCTCCTGGAGGAGCTGAGGCTCTGCCTAAATAAGCGAGGGGGCAACGGGCCTGCAGTTGCAGTGGCGCCTCTAGGAGGGGCAGGGCAGGGCCAGCATCACGGCAGGTTCACCAGCTGGTTGGTTGTGTTCCTCAGCTTTCTGGGCCACCCTTTCCTCATCCATGGAGTGTAAATTTTTTTTTTTTTTTTTTTTTTTTTTTGTGGTACGTGGGCCTCTCACTGTTGTGGCCTCTCCCGTTGCAGAGCACAGGCTCCGGACGCGCAGGCTCAGTGGCCATGGCTCACGGGCCCAGCTGCTCCATGGCACGTGGGATCTTCCTGGACCGGGGCACGAACCCGTGTCCCCTGTGTCGGCAGGCAGACTCTCAACCCCTGCGCCACCAGGGAAGCCCAACGGAGTGTAAATTTTAACTAGATAACTCTCTGAGGCCTTCCAGCTGACAATTCTAACCTGTCTTATTGTCCCTACTAAGCTTATCGCTGAAGGCCGTATTTTGTTTTCTTTCTGTCTGTTTCCTGACCAGCGTCACACCAGTTACACACACACACACGCACACACACACACAGCGGTACTTCCTCTGATTGCTCTGCTGTGTAGTGTGGTTTTAAGGTTATATCAAGGTATGAGGAAACTGCTGAAGAATTCAGCTTTTGAAAAAGCGTGTTTAGTGGGCTCATTGAAACCACATCAAACTCAACATTTGTTGCCACTTGAAGCATTTCTGAAGCCCTGGTGGACTCTAAGTAAAATCATGAAGTGGAAGCGTGTTTCTGGCTGTCCTGCTCCAGTCCTGAGCATCTTCCCTCTTACCTCCTTTTCCCTATATTCTCAAATGGTCACACAGTGTGTCCCCCATCAAGCTTTTAGCTCAAAAATAGTTATGATCTGATCCTTCCTGTGAGTGTGCATTTCAAGAGGATGTTTGGAGATGGAAATTGGGGAGATTTCATTTGTGAGGGTCGTTGTTAGGTTAGTGGTTGACGTCTCTGGACGGGAGTCTGCTACTGGGAAAGGCCCGTATGTGGCAGGGGTGTGTGAGGTCTAGGAAGAGGGAGTTGCCTTCCCCAAGGGCAGGCATCCTTAATCTTAAGGGGATCTTAGGACCCCTTTTGAGAATCTAATAATGGACCTTTTCTCTCAAAAATGCACATCACACAAAATGTGTACAGACGTTTCCGCCCAGGCACCCCTGCCTGCCACGGACTGCCCAGGCAGGCCCAGGCCCACTGTCTCACCTCAAGGGAGTTTGGGCTGCTGATGATGGTAGAGGAGCTACAACCTGTGGTGGCCCTAACTGCAAAGAAAGTGTTTCTCTGTCCCATTTTCCTAAGAAAGAGCAAGAAAAGGAATACTTGGCTTGCTACTATTGTAGAAACCTATTCTGGGGAGAAACTTACATGATCATTGTTACTTCTCCTTAACACCCCTCCTTAGTACTTTGGGTTTTCAGTTACTACCTTATTTGATTAGACAAGTTAGGTAAGTAGTAGAGATCTTCTCCGGGTTAGTGCAGTGTGGTGGAGAGAATCTCCCTGCTCTTTTGCAGCCCACGGCTTGTTCTCTTATTATGTTGATAGTTGTCATATCATGACACAAGTAGAAAGTGAAATATTTGTCCCACACTGAGCTCAGCAGAGGAGGCCATTTGCAGCCACAGGTGACCATGGAGGCTGATGGACCATTATTGCAGTGCACCAGTGGGAAGCTCTGGGCTGGGGCCTGGCTGAGGCCTTGCACCAAAGCCAAAGGTTTGCTGGCCTAGTGCACGTAAGCACAGAGTGCCTGTTGTACAGCCAGGCCGGGCTCCCGTCTGTGCTGTCATGGGGCACAAAATCGTATTTGTCTTGTAAAACCAACTCCGAGTGCATATGCTCTTTGTACTCAACCTTTGAGCACAGGCCAGTCGACTGACAGCCTGTCCATTGCAGCTAGTAGCTGAGATCCTCGTGGTGACTGTTTAGAAAACAGAAAGGAGCCTGTTCTGCTGCCACTCTCAGTGCCCGCTTCACCCAGTGGTGACCCTTATCTGTGCTTGGCTTCTGTGACAGGGGCACGGTTCTTTGATTTCCCCCCCTGCCGTCAGGGCTCATGTTGGGGTTTCTGTTGTTCCGAGGGGTGGGCTGCATGATGCAGTGGGTCTCTTGGAGTGTTCATTTATTTGGTTCTTTCCCCAAATACTAATTGATACCCACTATGTACTGGGGCCCAAGGACACAGATACAGACTGGGGCACTAACCCGTGTCCCCTGCATCGGCAAGCGGACTCCCAACCACTGGGCCACCAGGGAAACCCTGCTGTTCTACTTTTTGAATATTATTGAAAAGATTGTGTGCTGGTTCTGTAGCAGCCTTAAACCAAAATCTGATAAACTTCAGTTGAAAATAAAGTTTACTGGGGCTTTGAGCCCCGGTCCGGGAGGATCCCATATGCCGCGGAGCGGCTGGGCCCGTGAGCCATGGCCGCTGAGCCTGCGCGTCCGGGGCCTGCGCTCTGCAGCGGGAGAGGCCACAGCAGTGAGAGGCCCGCGTACCGCAAAAAAAAAAAAAAGAAAAGACAAAAGAAAATAAAGTTTACTATATTGCTATCAAGTAACTGTTGGGAAGTTAAAAGAAATACGTTGATTTTATTAATTGGAGTTAGACAAACATCTCGATTTATACTATTTCATCATGAGCTAAAGAACACGTTGGTGCTAAAAAAAACGTGTTAACTAGACTTGGGAATGTTTGATCTGATCAAAGGAGAAGAGATACAGACAGGAAATCAGAAATCTAGAAATCTCTAGAAGTGAAGGGCTTTTACTCAAAACTGCAGGCTAGGACTGGAGCAGCCTTCCGGTTCTACCAGGTTCTGCCGGGGGTAGTTGGAACCACGGGGCCTAGTTGGCTGATGTGGCTGGGTGGCCTGTTAGAGGACTGTCCTTACCTAGGCCTCTGTTAGCTCTGATGTTAAGGAGGGACTGGCCCTGGACCAGGGAGCTGATCCGTGACCTTGGAGCCTGATCCCGAAGGTGGCTGTGACTTGCTTTGGTTCATCCTTGGAGTGTGTTGTCATAGGCTGAGGGTGGGATTTTCCCCAATTTTTTTTTTTAGACACATAGCCTCCTGTGAGCTGGCCATTCCTTACCTGCTGTCTGTGATCTTTGACTTTACCTTGGTTCTTGTCCCATGAGGATTGAAACCATGTTGAGAGGTTTCCTTCACTCTGGAATGGCCAAGAAGAAAAGGTGAGAACAGATTTCCTGATGAAATCTGTCAGTGTCCACAGCACTTTGGTGCTTTGTCCCAGAGGCTTACCAGGCAAGTAGTAGCCAACTGACCAGGCCACACACCCACCCAGTTTTCACCCTGGCAAGATGATCGTGTGAACACCGTCCCAATATTTGCAGAGCCTTAGACATTTTTAACAGGGCTGATGAACTTTGAGCTGCACAGGTCCCCTTTGGAAGCTCTTTGACCTCTTGGTATTTATGTCCCTCTCTACACCAAAGGGCTGACTGCCTTGGACAGTTGGCATCAGTGGAAGGACAGTTGCCTCTCCTTTCCCACCCTCCAGCTGCCATCCACTTTGATTCATCAGTACTAGAAACTTCCAAAACAACATTGATTTTTCTTGTTTATCAGATTGGTGGTTACATGGAGCAAGCTGTATGACAAGTAGGAAAATTGCATCTGAATGTGTTCTGAACCGGGCTTGGTTCATAGCAGGCACTAGGTAAACGCTGGCTGACTGTGAGCACGGATTCATGGAGGGTCAATTGATGCATGTGTCTTCTGACATGTTTGGTCCTAAGTAGAGAAATTTTAAATGAAATTTAGGAAATGGAAATTATAACCATGTTTTTTCCCCAAATTCTTGGGGCTCTGAGAGCAGTGTTTGAGTTTATGCAGAATTCTACAAAAAGTAATCATTACGTGGAGTTAATTTAGTGTAACACTTCCTGAAAATATAGGTTTTTGCTTCAGTTCTTCTGAGTTTCAGATAGCAACTGAAGGAACCTAGTTGAGAATCAGAAATGTCCTTTATGTTAAAAGTTTGCTGATTAAGTCTCACCTTGATTAAATCATCTGAATTCAGAGTTGAGCCTACTTGGTGGGCTTCGTAAAGAGTTTGTTTTTGTTTCAGTTTTCTCAAGTTGACTTTGAATTTCAGTTGAATTTAAATTTGTTTCAGTTTACTCGAGTAAAGCAAATAAGGCAAAAGTGGCAGCTAGAATGTCTTCACTTTCAAAAAATTGAGAAGTACCGCTGTGAGGGCTATGTGTGGAAACCACCAGTACATATGAAAATGCCAGAACAAGATCTTTTTGGTTACAGTAGTTTGGTTTTATTTGTGTTTTTATGCGGACATTTCAGCAGGAAGGGGTCGATTGTGTTGAGCATCTGTTTGTTTGCAGCCTAGAATTTTAGAGCTGAAAGAAGTAATGCAGTTGTCTTGTGCAAGACGCTCATCTTTCAGGTGAGATAAAGGTCCATAGAAGGAACGTGAGTTAACCAGCATGAACGGGCTGGTGCAGTCACCATGTGAGGTTGGTGGAGAGAACTGAGCTGTGATTTCTTGAAAGGAAACTCTTTCCCATAGGGAAGGGGGCCCTTCCCTTCAGGAGACTCCTTCCTCCCAGTTTCTAAACATCAAATGCACCAGGACACCAGAAAACTAGAGCAGGCAGTAGGCAGCAGGCAGCAGATGGATTGTTGCAACTTCGTGAGAGAGCAAAGCAGGCAGACTAGGAAAGCCACTCTCTTAGTAATGAGACTCTGCTTCTCCAGAGGGGGTGGCTGAGCAGCAGGGCATCACTGTGGGGATTCCCGGATTCAGGCATGTGGAGATTAGAGCTGAGGGGTCTGGCGGGAACCTGGCCGGGGTCTCTTGACTGGAGGGGATCTCTGACTCCTGTGGTTGGTTGCTGCCCCATCCCGCGGCATAGGTGGGGTTCCTCCTTTCCATTCTTGGCTTTATCTACTATAGTTTCTTTTATTTCTCTGTAATTAAAATAGGACTTTATTATGGAAAACTTCAAATACGTATAATATTAGAGGGGCTAGTATAACACCCCCACACACCTGTCCCCTGGTGAGGAGTCACCGATGTTTGTCCAGTCGTTTTTCATCGACACTACCCCTTGCCTCACTAGGTTTTAAAGCAGATCCCAGACATTATATCATTTCTTTGTCAGTACTTCTGTGCATTTTGAACTAATGGAAACTTAAATCTGATTGGGGGGTGGTAGCTGAAAGAAACTAATTACTTATAGAGTAATTAAGGATTAAACTGAAGGAGCTCCCCTTTGTCAGTTATTCTGGAAGGTTTTGTTTTCCAAATGATCTTAATGGGTCGGTGCCACTCTCAGGGTAGGGGACTTGGCGTGAGGAGTATGGCTGAGGGGTAAGGGTGGAAAAGTGCTGGCTCTTGGGATGATATTTAGGAGGAGGGGACAGATGGGGTTGTTGGGAGCAGCTTCACTAGTCTCCTGCCTTTAGTCTGTAGCTGTTTGAGCAAGTTGCTCTGTTCATAATCCTAATTGTGAACCCTGCGAATGAGCCTTTAATTTATAATTGAAATGAAGATTTTACAGGAAGTAATGATTTTTGCTTCAGTGGGTCAAAGTGAGCATTTCTGAGGCACTTCCTTTCATATGTGGTCGCGTCAGGATGGCTGACGTTGCTCTTTTTGTTTCAGATGGGAATGACTGGTAACACAAGTCCATTTGGACAACCCTTTAGTCAAACTGGAGGGCAGCAGATGGGAGCCCCTGGAGTGAACCCTCAGCTGCCCAGCAAGCAGAGCATGGTCAATAGCTTGCCTCCCTTCGCTGCAGACATCAAGAATGCTTCAGTCACCAACGTGCCAAACATGGTAAGTTGCCCTTGGTCTCAGAGCTGTGGGTCTCCAGTGGGTGCTTTGGTGTGTGGATTTTATCGTGCTGACAGTGAAGATCTGCAACTAAAAGTGCGTCATGGGTAAAAGGAAAATAACCTGTATTTCTCATGCATACGCTCTCTCAGTGAGTTTAATTTTCTGTGATGAGCTGCCCGTAAGGGGCTAGTTAAGATGATTCAGCTAGTCCTCCCGAGGTCCCTATGTGGAGGGAGAGGGTTCATGTCCATGCGTCATTTTGACTTTCCTCCAGAGGTCACCCTCTTGATTCAGCAGTAGAGCCAAGAGAATTGGAGAGATGGGCTTTTTTACACTTCCTGTCTGTTAGTGGTTGAAGCTGTCCGTAGAATTCCATCCATTTCTGTTACGAAGGACATTTATCTTCAGAGAACTGTACCTTGTCTGTGAGATGTGTGTGTCCTGTCTGACTTGACAGATGGTTTCACATGTCTTCATTCTCCCTGAGATTTCCTACCTATAAAATAGAAACTACCCTTGGAACTCTCAACCTAATTAACCCAGATTATTAATGGGAAAATGGTTCCTTTTGTGCCACAAAATGGCATCTCTTTTAATTCCGGCCACTAAGGGTAAGTGTGTTCTTTTGTCGGACCTCACCGTGCATACATGGTTTCTGCGTCTCTGATGTGCCTTTAGCGATGGGTCAGGGCCTGGAGCAGCCACTGTCCTCTCCCCTAGGCCTGCCCTGCCAGGGCTGCCATCCGCATAGTTGTGCAGAGTGATTTGGGAAGGCTCAGAAGAAAGCTGGGGGATTATGTTCAGAAAAAGTTGCTTTTAGTCTTTTGATTTTTAAAAAACTTTAATTTGAAGTATTTGTTGTAAAGATACAGACAAGAATTCCTGTATCTCCATCACCCGCTTCCCTTGATGTTAACATCTTCAATAACCTTGGTATATTTGCCAAAACTAAGGAATTGACTGCTTACAGTACTTAGAAGTTTTGCGGCTGTTGGAAGCGGGAAGAGTTGGATCTCTTTTTCTTTGTTTTTGTTAAAAATCAGAAAAAGGGGCTTCCCTGGTGGCTCATTGGTTAAGAATCTGCCTGCCAATGCAGGGGACACGGGTTCGAGCCCTGGTCCGGGAGATCCCACATGCCGCGGAGCAACTAAGCCCGTGCGCCACAACTGCTGAGCCTGCGCTCTAGAGCCCGCAAGCCACAACTACTGAAGCCCATGCACCTAGAGCCTGTGCTCTGCAACAAGAGAAGTCACTGCAATGAGAAGCCCATGCACCACAACGAAGAGTAGCCGCCACTCACCACAACAAGAGAAGGCCTGTGCACAGCATCGAAGACCCAAAGCAGCCAAAAAAAAAAACAAACAAAAAAAAAAACAGAAAAGGGAGTGATACTGAGGTATCCTAATCAGATTCCCTCTCAGTTTGCTACATTCTTCCTTCTTTAAAAAGAAAGGGTACAAGCAATGAGATCTGTTTTCAAGCTGCTTCCAGTTTTTACTTCTTTATTTCTTCTTCTGATCATCCCCCTGTAACTTGCCTGGATCTGCTTCTCTTCTTCCAGTAACATTTTGTTGCCAGGATTGCCCTGTTCCCGGCCATACAGACCCAGAACTTACAACAAAGCCCACTGCTCCCTTCACGTGGCTCCTCTCAGCCCTGGGGGCGGCAGGCCAGGATCCCCAGCCCTGCTCTTCCTGTTCTCGCCTGCCTTTCCTTTTCCAGTCCTCACTGGGAGGGCAGTAGCGTGCACTTCAGTACTGTTGATTGTCACCTGGGTTTGGTCAGTGACCTGGAGCACATTTTGGCTTCAGAGTAAGAGTGTTTGCTTTTCACAGACATTCTGTGTTTTGTAGTCTGAGAAACCCTGACCTAACATTTTCTTCCCTTTTCTTTTTTTAAATCTTCTCCAGGCCCACTTTTTCATCCTTTACCCCCAACTTAGTGGCAGAATCCTTTCACTGCAGGTTCCTCTGCCTGCCTCTGCGGCTCCAGGGGACTGAATTCCTGAGAGTGGTGTGCTTGTCAAGGGCAGGTTCGGACCAGACTGGAAGCTTCTGGCTGCCTCCACCTGTGCCTGGGCTGGAGCCCTTTGGGCTAGGGAAGGCTTCTCTCTCCCTTGGCGCTGTTGACGTTTGGGGTGCGATCTTTCTCTGTTGTGGGGGCCATCCTGTGTATTGTGGGATGTTTAGCAATATCCCTGGCCTTCACCCACTTGATGCTCACAGCCCTCTACCCCGACCCCCTTATAGTTGGCCCCAGTTGAAAGCCCCTGCTCCGGGGAATGGTTGGGGGGGGCAGTAGCAGTAACATCTCATCCTTCTGTCTGTGACATCTAACAGATAAAACCAGTTCTCTCCCCCTCTCCCCTCGCCTTGGCCTTATCAGGCTACCCGCATGGTGAACTGGGGAAGTATCTTGGTGTATGGGAGCCTAGCCACCACTTTTCCACAGGGTCACGGGTGGACTCTCGGAGAGATCCGCAGCTGGTGCCTTTGGAGTGAAGTCCTCAGACGTTTACCACGGGGCTCGGGGCAGGCTTCACCAGGCCAGGTGACCCAGCCATGGCCTTCACGCTATTGGGCGCACAGGAACCAGAGGGGACTGACAGAGAAGCAGGGCAGCAAGTGCACATAATTTGCCTAATATCTTTCTAAGTGCTTTCTCATCCTGTGTTTTACCGTATTCTTTCGACAGCCTCTTGAAAGACATCACTACACCTCCCATTTTACAGATGAGGAGGCTGAGGGTCTGAGGGCTTTAGGTTCATTCAGGGCTATGTAACTTCTTGTCTGCAAGGCCCAAAGCTCCTTCAGTATGTCCTGGTGTCATGTTTTTGTGGCTCTGAGCCCTTTGGGGTGTGTTTACATTGCTTATTTGCAGTTCCTCAAACATGTTTTGTTGTCTTCCTTGAGTTTTGTAAATTGTTTCTGGCCCCTTGGAGCCCAGAGATTTTTGTACAGTGAGGGAGAGCAGTTACCAAAGATCTAGATTTCTTTAATTAAAAAAAGAGAAAAATTTGGAGCCTTGAACATATTTGTGTTTTTTGTCATGCTTTGGAGAGTGGTCTTTTAAAGCCCAGCTAGGTTCAGTGTGCCAAACAGTTGAGCTCAGGACTCTGATACCGAATCACCTGGTGCCCTGGTTGAGCTCTCTGTGGGACGATTGACACTTGGTCACTGGCCGAGGGACTCATGCTTCTTTCCTCTCCTAGAGGATTCCCGCAGCACTGGTGGTGCTCAGGAAGCGAGGGGATGTGGCCATTCCTTTAACTCGTCTCATTTGTTTAGCACCTTCTCTGAGCCCAGGTGCATCTGGAGTGCTGGTGTGAGTTACATAGAGCTCACCCCTCTTCCGTGAAATTGGGGGTGGTGGTGATGGAAAACAGATAATTACAAATGCCAACTGCCCCAACAGGTCTGAGTAGCACAGAGAGGTTGAGGTTGACACAGGGACCTCCTTAGGTGGAGCCATCAGAGAGAAGGCCGCACGAAGTAGGAGGTTTTAAGGGCAAGATTGGAAGGATGAGCAGGAGCCGCGCAGACCCCAGGGCACTGGGAGAGCATTGGCTTGTGTAGGAGCCAGCAGAAGTCCAGTGGGAAGGATGAGAGGAAAGCGGTGTGAAGTGGATATTGGGGGCTGGGCAGGAGCCGTCTCAAGGAGGGCCATGGGTCGCAGTGGCCACTGCAGTGCTCTAGGCTAGCGGAGATGGGGGCCTGGAGGCCATTGATTAAGAGGGGACGGGAGACCAGATGAGGTTTGCCACTAGAGTGGATATGTGGGGTCACCATGTGAGATGACTTGGTGGGAGTCAGGACCATTTACAGAGCTAGCGGAGGAACAGACTGGGAGAAGGGAGATGAAGGGGAGGGCATTCGTAATTCCACTTTAGACATGCTCCTCTTGAGATGCTTGCGAGATGTCTAGGTGAAGAGGCCAGGCAGATGGGTAGACATACAAGTAGGGCAACCACTATCCATCGGGAGCTGGCGGTAAGCATGCTATGGTAGAAGGGCTGTGGAGTGGATGCCGTGGCTCAGAGGGGAGCACAGGAAGAGAGACCAGGCAGAGGAGGAGCTGGCAAAGGGGACAGCAAGGGACTGATGTCACTGAAGCCGAGAGAGGAGATCGTTTGGACAGGCAGAGATGGTGGCTGCTGAGATGGTGAGTGAGATGAAGACCAAAGAGCATCGCTGGAATATTCAGGGGATCTGTGGGATGGTCAGGAAGCGTGGAACATCTTCCGTGAGACTTAAGTGTGGCCCGTAGTCATGGAGACCTGTTGATCACCAAGGTCTATGTGCTGCCTGGAGCTCCAAAAGGTTCAGAGACCTTATTGCAAATGGGGTCCTTTTGAGGGCATATATATCCCCAGGACAATATTCAAAAGCAAATACCACATCTCCCTAAATTTTCACATGGATTTCGTTGCAGCTGTGTCTTTGGCCATTTTATTTGTAATTTCTTAACTTTCTACAGATTTTTGAAGCTTCTTAGAACTTTTATCATATTATTACATTGTATTTCATGATTCTAAGATGCAAATTTTTTTCACATTTGTAGCATCTTTGAAATCAGGATGTATTTTAGAAACAAACAAGTTTTAGGTCTAATAAGACACAGTATGTGTACTAACTACGTTACTTGTTCATAATTGTAATTAATAAGAGTGACAACTATTAAATATATATTCACTATCCAGTTTTCTAGGATAGCTCACATGGATATAAAAATTTCAAAATTATGTAAATTTTACTGACAAAGAAGAACAGGTTTGGGCAGGGGTATAGGTTGGGTTGTCTTTTGTGGCCTGACTTCAAGGTCCATGTGGGCCTTTTCGAAGGAGAGATTTGCATGAGAGTGCGTGGGGTGGGGGAGAGTTGTTCCAGGGCAGTCCTCTGGAAGAGGAGGCCACTTGATTCCTTGGTGACATTACCCTTCTTGCCATTTTCACCTGAAAAAGTCATAACACGGAGAGCAAGGGAGCATTTGCAGGAAGGAGGGAAATACAGACATCATTTGGCACTGGATTTGTCAGTTAGGTCATTGCTGACCTTCATGATGGGTCTGGGATTGTTTTAAAGGAGCACTGTTTCGAAGTGGGACACATCTTGGGCTTATCTAATCTAAGAAAGTTTGGTGACCAAAGGGGCCTCATCATCAGTTTCTCTCACAGAGTCTCCTGTGGGGCTCCCCAATGCGGTCTCCTACAAGCGTTCTTTCTTTCTTTCTTTTTTTTTTTTTTAACATCTTTATTGGAATATAATTGCTCTACAATGGTGTGTTAGTTTCTGCTTTATAACAAAGTGAATCAGCCATACATACACATATATCCTCAGATCTCCTCCCTCCTGCGTCTCCCTCGCACCCTCCCTATCCCATCCCTCTAGGTGGTCACAAAGCACCGAGCTGATCTCCCTGTGCTATGTGGCTGTTTCCCACTAGCTATCGATTTTACATTTGGTAGTGTATATATCATGTCACTCTCTCACTTCGTCCCAGCTTACCCTTCCCCCTCTCCGTGTTCTCAAGTCCATTCTCTACGTCTGCGTCTTTATTCCTGTCCTGCCCCTAGGTTCTTCAGAACCTTTTTTTGTTTTTTAGATTCCATATATATGTGTTAGCATGCAGTATTTGTTTTTCTCTTTCTGACTTACTTCACTCTGTATGACAGACTCTAGGTCCATCCACCTCACTACAAATAACTCATTTTCGTTTCTTTTTATGGCTAATACTCCATTGTATATATGTGCCACATCATCTTTATTCATCTGTCGATAGACACTTAAGTTGCTTCCATGTCCTGGCTATTGTAAATAGAGCTGCAGTGAAGACTGTGGTACATGAATCTTTTTGAATTATGGTTTTCCCAGGATATATGCCCAATAGTGGGGTTGCTGGGTCATATGGTAGTTCTATTTTTAGTTTTTTAAGGAACCTCCGTACTGGTCTCCACAGTGGCTGTATCAATTTACATTCCCACCAACAGTACAAGAGGGTTCCCTTTTCTCCACACCCTCTCCAGCATTTACTGTTTATAGATTTTTTGATGATGGCCATTCTGACCGGTGTGAGATGGTACCTCGTTGTAGTTTTGATTTGCATTTCGCTAATGATTAGTGATGTTGAGCATCCTTTTGTGTGTTTGTTGGCAATCTGTATATCTTCTTTGGAGAAATGTCTATTTAGGTCTTCTGCCCATTTTTGGATTGGGTTGTTTGTTTTTTTGATATTGAGCAGCATGAGCTGCTTGTACATTTTGGAGATTAATCCTTTGTCAGTTGCTTCGTTTGCAAATAATTTCTCCCGTTCTGAGGGTTGTCTTTTCATCTTGTTCATGGTTTCCTTTGCTGTGCGAAAGCTTTTAAGTTTCATTAGGTCCCATTTTTTTATTTTTGGTTTTATTTCCATTTCTCTAGGAGGTGGGTCATAAAGGATCTTGCTGTTATTTATGTCAAAGAGTGTTCTGCCTATGTTTTCCTCTAAGAGTTTTATAGTGTCTCGCCTTGCATTTAGGTCTTTAGTCCATTTTGAGCTTATTTTACAAGGGTTATTTCTAATAGAAAGTTCATACGTGTTGGGGTTTTTTGTTATGTTGTTGTTTTGAGAAAAACTAAGAACTGTATTATGGAGACTTTGCCATTCTTAAAGTTGTAATGGAGGAAAATCATCAGTAGTGCTGCTTATTTAAAATTGCTCACAGAAGAATAAAATAAAATAGCTCATGAGAATGGTGTTAGGATTTTGGTCGTGTGTCAGAGAATTTGAACTTGGAGGCTTTGGACGAGGCCCCCAGGCAGCTGCTGATTCATGTCTCTAAAGTGAAGGAAAGTGTCGCTAGTACTGACTATCCATGCAGAGGAGGGTTGTAGAACTGTGTTCTGTGTCCTGCCAGAATAACAAAGATGTGGGGTAGTGCCATTAGCTACGGCTCTTCCAGGGCAAGCTGTGTGTTTTGGGGTTAGTTCTCTCTGTTTCTCAGCATGTCAGTGGACCCACTGCATCAGTGGGACTGGTTCTTGGGCCCCACCCTGCCCTCCTGGTTCAGAATGCCTTAGAAGAAGGTGAGGAATCTGTGTTCTTGTCTGTCACTGTTATTTGTGAAACTTTAGTTTTTTTCTCAGTTTTCCAGTGTATGCCACCTACTTCCCTGTAAGGCGGTTCAGGATAATTGCCAAATAGATGGACTTGTTCTTTCTTTTGCACTGGAACTGCAGCTTTAAATAAGCTCCTCCGGTGATTTTGATGTAGATTAGTCTTTGAGAGCCACTGTCCCCTGCAGTGTCAGTGACCTGATGCCCGGCTGCCCCACTGTGGAGTGGGCTACTTTGTTAGTCTTGAGTCCACTTCAGTACTTCAGAAGGCTTCCCTGTCTCCCTCCACCTTTTCTGTCTTATTCTCTTATGATTTTCTGTCCTCCATGTCCAGTTTCTGATCACTGAGGGAGCAAGACTTGAACTGATTGAACTTTGTGAACCCAAGGGTCTCCTCTTTGTTGTTGTCTTTGGCTCATCTCACAGTTTTAGTTGCCCTGCGGAGATGCTGATGTTCGCATACCATTGTCCACTAGCTCCTTGTACTTCACAAGCATGAATTTAAAATCACTGGTGGTCTAGTATTTCCCTCTACCCTAGGACTGGGGAGAGTGCTTCCCGGCGCTCTCGTCCTTCTCTGGAAACGACGAGTGAAGAGTCTTGTCAGCTCTTCACCGTGAGAGCAGTTTCTGTATAAAATCACTCTGTGGCTATGAATTATGCCTCAGTAATTGAATTGGAAAACAGGGGACAAGGTTGGGAAGTGAGCGCTTGCCTGTAATTATTAGCCATCCAAGTGTTTTTGTAATTTTAGGAGTTTACCTTTCGTATTCTCAACTTATTGCCTTCACCTGTAACTTGAAGATCTCTGAGAAAATGTGTATGTGAGGCCTTTGACGAATAACTTTTAGTTCTAAAATTCTTATTAGTACCTGTATAAATCCTTTCTACTGTTTTAACTCATCCCCTTTTGTTTTGGTAATAAATATCAGCTGGGAAACATAGACTAAGCACAAAATATGATGTGTTGCGAATATCAGGAAACTATAAATGGAGAAAAATTAACAGTATTCTTTGATATTAGGAACCAACTGTACAATAGTATTGCAAGTACTCAATCAAGATCATTTAACTTCTTTCCAAGATGAGTTTCCATTAACCAGCAGTGTCTTTTCTAGGGTCTAATTAGCGTAGCCTTTTCTTCAATGAAACTTTCTGGGTAAAACAACATAAATTATCTCCAGAGACATTCAGCCCTCTCACTTCATGTAAAGTAGAGACTCAGTAGGAAGGTTCTTCATGTCTAAACAAGCTGCGCCCACCACATACTAGTGTTGGAATTTCTGCCTGCTCGATAGCAGCAAATACAGGTGTTTCTGGAAAATGAAGTGACCATTTTAAGAAGACCTCAGTAGACACCTTAAAAGATTGTATTAAAAGAATTAAAAATAAAAAAAAATTTTTAATAAAAAATAAAATATATATTTTTTAAAAGGAAGAAGAACTCAGTAGATAGCACATTTAATGGATCTGGAAGGAGATAGTCGTAGCTACCAAAGATGTAAGTGCGATACTGTGTCTGAAGAGCCAGGAACCACAACAGTCTTTTTGCAGCCCTAATTACCCTAACTTCTTTTTACTTTTTTCCACAATTATCTGAAATGGCCCTAAGGCTCAAGTCACCAAAAACGAATTTTTCAGTCAAATGATTAATTTGCCAAGTTATCAAAAACTTACTGTAATAAATGTTCTTGAAGAATATGTTCGTATATATTGATGGTCAAGAAGATTATTCCTTAAAAGTTTTTAGTAGATTGGTAATTCTCATTCGGTGAATGGGCCTGATGCTGTGAAGACCCCTTAAGTCAGTTAAGACCTGCTGCTCTGGTTGGCCTGTCACCTTGGCTGTTGGAATAGATTCAGCAGCTTTTACCTTTTAGGGTTTCTTTGCACAGGTGCATTTGACCACTCAGCCCTCCATGGCAGACCGACTCTCTGGGTCGGAAGGAGTGACCTTAGGGCAGGGGAGAGAGTGGGTCTGTCCAGTTGTCAAGTCCTGTGCCTTTGCCCTCTGGCTCACCCATCGAGTTTTCTTTCTTGACTTAGCCATTTGTTTTCTGCTGTGAAATCACAGCATTTCTGATTTGGAAGATTGCTTAGAAATCATTCTGGTCCAGCTTGCTCATTTTAAATTATTTCCCTATTGAATTTAAATCTTAAATTGTAAGGTAATCTTATTTTTTAAAAAATCAACAAACACCAAGCAAGAAGGAGAAAACACAGAAACATTATTCCTTCTATCTAAACAACTATGTTCTGTTTCTTACCAATTGATCTTTATCATCTCAGGTGATTATCACTTCTTCCTAGTTTGATAGCTCTGCATTTAATGAGCATATTCTTTATTTTATGACTGCAAAGCTTTGTGTACCCAGCTGTTCTAGGGTCCTTCTGGGGGAATCAGAACAAGCAAATATTGCAGAACAGCGCTTTGTCCCACCTGGTATTTGCTTTCTTGTCATTTTCTGACTTTTAAGTGGAGGTTGGGAAGAAGTAAAGTTTCCAGGTGGGCCAGGGGAGTATGTCAGAGGAGTGTGGGTCTGGAGTCCATCAGTAATGTAGAAGGTCTAGGCCAGGTTGATCCTGAAGGGCCATCTCTAGGAATCCCAGCCCGACATGAATTGGGGGCAGTGGTTATGTGGCAGGAGGAAGCACTTTCATTCCCTCTTCTGTCTTGGTCAGTGTCTGCTTCTTACTGTTTGCATTACAGAGTCCTTTGCAGACATTATAATCTGTTCTTGGACGCTTCATGGAAAATAACTTCCTTTTCTAGAAAGAATGCCAGAATAAACTTTATTATACATACTCCTTGTGCATATCTGTGATTCTATCCTTAGGATAGAATAAAGGGCATTTTAAAAAATGGGGTTGGTGCTGATTACTCAAACCTATGTAACAATAGCACAACCCTAATAAAAATACATCAAACTCCTTTAAAAATTAAGGAATACACCACAATAAATATAAAATGTTTGCGTTTCAAGGTCTTGTGATGGGCAGGGGTGTAAATGATGGTTGAGTTATGGTGACAAGTGACACATGCAAAGAGCAAAGATCTAGCAAAGACTGAAAAGGGGTGAGTGGGCTGTACCCTCCACAGCCCTTAGATCATGTGCTTTGTGTTCACCTGCTGTTTCTCATCGTTCAAAATGCTGACAGGCAGGGGTGGGGGGGTCACGATTGCACCAATGTGACTCCCATGCCGTGGTAACCTCCCCCTTCCATGATTAGGAATTACACGTGATCTGATGAGAATTACTGAAATGCAAATTTCATACATTTTAAGGCCTTTAATGATACTGTTATATTGCCTTCCAAGAAAAGCCACGAACCAGGTCACTAGTATCGCACAGTGCTCCCAAGGCTGGGGATTATCACTCTGTCCTTTGATAGGAGGAAATGGTGTCTTATTATTTTGATTTGCATTTCTTGATTACTGGTAAGAATTAAAGTACTTATGTTTAGTATGCTTTTATTTTTTGAGTTGCTTAGTTCCTGTCCTTGGCCAGTTTTTCTGTTAGATTCTCTTAGAATGCTTTATAAAGCAAGGTGGGCAACCCTCTGACAAGGTGGGCAGCAGGAGGGTTAAAAGGTGGGCAGTCTACTGCTAGATCCCCCTCTCCACCACTGCCCAGTGCCATTTTGGGCCCTGAGTTAGTCCTCCCTTGGGGGTGGGTGGGTGGGTGGGTATTAAATGAGCTGATGCTGTTGGGCACTGAACACAGAGCCTGGCACAAAGTCCTTGAGAAATAAAGACTGGCCAAGGAGAGGAAAAAGAATAATACCTGCAGTGTTATTTGCTTTGTCTTGTGTGTTTCAGATATTTTTCCTAGTTTGTTGGTTGCTATTACAGTGGCCTGGCCCTGGCGCTTTTCCATTATGCATGGCTGCCGCTACATCAGAATCACCTGTGGCCCTTTTGCTCTTAAATGTTTTGTTTTATTCTAACTGTAAAAGTACATACATGTTCATTTTGGAAAATCTTTAAAAAGTAGAAAGCTAAATATAGTAAAGCGCCCCCTGTGGAACTTTAACAAATAGAAATGCCTCTGGCTCCGCCCCAGATTTGTGAATCATAGTCTCTGGGAGGGACAAATGGGGAATCTGTATTTGAAGAGGTTTTACTGGGGATTGGTTAGGAACCACTGCTTTATTTACATATTTTTATGAAGGCCTTTACCACTTTTGCATTACAAAATATTCATTTAATACTTTCTAGTACCTTTACAATTTTATTTTTTATATTTAATTGTTCATTGTTTTCTACTGATTCTTCTGATCCCCCCCCCAAGTGGAATGTTTTTTGTTTATAAAAATAGTGGACACTTGTAAAACATTCAAACAATACATAATTATAAACACGATCGCACCCCTGCCCAGAGCTAACCACCAAATAATCTTAACGAAGTTTTTCTAAGAACAGGTACAAAATATAAAGTTAATAAAGAAAAACCAAATGACTTTATGGTACTATTTTATAACTTTCCTTTGTAGCTTAATATGTTATAGACAGCTTTTCATGAGAGCATGAAGGTCTACATTATTATTGTTACTAATTTCGTTTGCCTCAGATAATCATTTTGCTATATCTCACAATTTTGGGTGGGTCAAGGATTTGGTTAGGGCTTGGCTTTGGGCCCTTATGTACCATGTAGCTTTGACTGGGGTCACTTGAGGTCCACCTTACTTTTCATGACTGCATATGATTTCATGAGGTCTGTAGCCATAATTTTTTTTAATTAGTCCACCTTTGATAGGCATTTAGGAGCTTTCCGGTATTCAGTGATTTAATCAAGGCGTGGTGGCTGTCTTTGTACATACATTTTAGCACACTAGTCCGGTTACTTCCCTAATAATAAGTTATAAGAAGTAGAACTACTGGATCAAAAGAAATGCACATTTTTCTTTTTGATACATGTTGCTTTCCAGAGTCGTACTAAATTGCATTATCACCAAAATCTCTGAAAATTGCTGTCTCTATACCCTCATTGATACCATTTTTTTTTATCTTGGTCATATTGATAGGTGAAAGATGTCTCTTTGTTCTCATTTCATTTCTTTGATGCTTAGTGAGATAGAACTCATTTTAAAACAGCTTTACTGAGATATAATTCATGTCCCATACAGTGTTCCTTCCCCCTTTTAAAGTGCACAATTCAGTGGCATTCAGTGTATTGTGTGACCATCACCAACCACAATTTTTTATTTTTAAATTTTTTTCTTTTTTGATTAATTAATTTATTTTTTGGCTGAGTTGGGTCTTCATTGCTGCACACGGGCTTTCTCTAGTTGCAATGAGTGGACGCTACTCTTCATTGCAGTGAGTGGGCTTCTCATTGCAATGGTTTCTCTTGTTGCAGAGCACGGGCTCTAGATGCACGGGCTTCAGTAGTCGAGGCACATGGGCTCAGTAGTTGTGGCTCTCAGTCTCTGGAGCCGCTGCAGGCTCAGTAGCTGTGGCACACGGGCTTAGTTGCTCCACGGCATGTGGGATCTCCCGGACCAGGGCTCGAACCCGTGTCCTCTGCGTTGGCAGGCAGATTGTTAACCACTGTGCTACCGGGGAAGTCCACCAACCACAATTTTAGAACATTTTCATATCCCAGAAAGAAACTCTATACTTTTAGCAAGTTCCTTCCATTTCCCCCAGACCTTCAGCCAGATGCAACCACTAATCTATTTTCTGCCCCTATGGATTTACCTATTCTGGACATTTCATAGAAATGGAATTATACAATATGTGGTCATTTGTGACTGGCTGTTTTCACTTAGCACGATGTTTTCGAAGTTCATTCATGTTGTAGCATGTACTGGTACTTCCTTTTTTGTGGTTGGATTATATTGCATTTTGGATATATCACTTTTTTCCATTCATCAGTTGATGGGCGTTTAAGTTCGTTCCACTTTTTTGGCTGTTAGGAATAGTGCTGCTACAAACATTTGTGTACATGTTTTTATGTGAACATATGTTTTCAATTCTCTTGGGTGTATATGCTTAGGAGGGGAATTGCTGGGCCATATGGTAACTCCAGGTTTAACCTTTTGAGGAACTGCCAGAGTGTTTTCCAAAGTTGCTGTTCCATTTGACGTTCTCACCAGTAGAGTGTGTGAGAGTCCAGTTTTTCCACATGCTCACCAACACTTGTTACTGTCTAGTTTTTTTAATTGTAGCTACCCTAGTGGGTGTAAAATGGTACCTCAGTGTGGTTCTGATGATGGCTAATAGTGCTGAGCGTCTTTTCATGTGCTTATTGACCATTTGTATATCTTCTTTGGGAAAATGTCTGTTCATATCCTTTGTCCATTTTAAAAAATTAGGTTCTTTTTATTTTTTAATCATTAGTTGTAAGTGTTTTTTTAATACAAGTGCCTTATCACATCTATGATTTGCAGATGCTTTCTCCCATTCTTTGGGTTGTCTTTCACTTTCTTGATGGTATCTTTCAAAGCATAACAGCTTTTTATTTTAATGAGGTCCAATTTATTTTTCTCATTGATGTGGTTTGTGCTTTTGGTGACATATCTAAGAATCCATTACCTAATCCAAGGTCATGAAGGTTTACTCCTATGATTTTTTTCTAAAAGTTTTGTGGTTTTAGCTCTCATATTTAGGCCTTTGATTCATTTTGAGGTTTTTTTTTTTTTGGTGGTACGCGGGCCTCTTACTGTTGTGGCCTGTCCCATTGCGGAGCACAGGCTCCGGACGCACAGGCCCAGCGGCCATGGCTCACGGGCCTAGCCGCTCTGCGGCATGTGGGATCTTCCCGGACCGGGGCACAAACCTGTGTCCCCTGCATTGGCAGGCGGACTGTCAACCACTGCGCCACCAGGGAAGCCCCATTTTGAGTTAATTTTTGAGTATGATGTGAAGAACGGGTCCACCTTCATTCTTTAGCATGTGGATATCCAGTTGTCCTATCCTTTTTATCCCTATTGGTTGGAAAGACTATTCTTCTCTCCATTTAGTTGTCTTGGCTCCGAGGTGTAGAACGTTTTTTATGTTTGTTGTTTATTTGTTTTGTGAGGTATCTGTACATTTTCTTTTTGCCCAACTTTTTAATGGAGTAGTATCTTTTTTATCCCCCCCCCCGAGTTCTTTATATAATAAAAAGTGCCACAACCTTTCTGGAAAACAATTTAGCAACGTATATAAGGAGCTTTAATAATGGCCCTATCTTTTGACACTGTTTCCACTTCCCAAAAACAACCATTTTCCGTGTTTTTCACTTTTTAAATTTTGCTGTTTTTCTTTATGTTAAGTTTTTCTTACTGTCATACTAAAAGTATTTTTTCCTAGTATTTTTATCCATTTTAATCTACTTTATTCACTTTAATTCACCTGGAATTTATTTTGTATTTTAAGATGATACAAGGATCAAAGATTGCCGCCACAGCCGTCCAGTTTAAAATACCACCTGTATAATACACTAATTTTATATGTACATGTATCTTTTTCTAGACTTATGTAAAGAAATCTATAGCTTTATAGTTTTGGTATCTGGCAGGATAGATTCCTCCTTCATTCTTACTGTTTTTCAAAATTTTCTTGGCTATTGCAAAAATAAATTTGCATAAAATTATAAATTACTTTGGGGGGAATATGCAGGTTTTGTTCTATATGTTTAAAGGGAGGTTCTTGTCTAAGCGCTTTTTTTCCATTCTCCATGCCCGCCTGGACAGTGGGGACTGAGCAGGGAAGTTGGTAGAGTCTGAAGGCTGCTTCTGACAGATTTCTGCAGGAGTTCATACACCTCTTCTGTCTTGTTGAACACCAGTCTGAGAGAGGAGGAACTTAAATGCACCCTGAGTTTGTAAGCACTTTGCAAACTGGAATAGCCTTGAGCAAGTACGTGGAGTTATATGGGGAAGGCCAAACACAGGGACACGAGACATGTCTTCTCTTCCATTTTGCTGCAGACTCATCTTCACCATCCATTATGTATTTTGAGACACATGTAAGCAGTGTGTAGAGCTTATTAAGCATCTACAGATAGACAAAGTAGAGACCAGGGTTTGAATGTGCTGTATAGTTTCCAGCCATGCTATTTCTACATGTTGAGGTTTCAGTATACTGTCACGTATAGCTCAAAATATGCTATATTAAGAACATCCCAGATGAGAAGCAATGTGTTAATCTTTAATAACTTTAAAAAGTCTTTTTTTTTTTTTTTTGTGGTACGCGAGATTCTCACTGTTGTGGCCTCTCCTGTTGCGGAGTACAGGCTCCGGACGCACAGGCTCAGCGCCCATGGCTCACGGGCCTAGCCGCTTCTCAGCATGTGGGATCTTCCCAGACCGGGGCACGAACCCATGTCCCCTGCATCGGCAGGCGGACTCTCAACCACTGCGTCACCAGGGAAGCCCCTAAAAAGTCTTTTATAATTTAATCATAAGGTTGAGATTTTTATCAGATTTTTGTATGATATATATTTTTTTGTATGTAGCATTTCTGTATTTTAAGAAATGGGAGGAGGACAACTGGCTGGATTCTTCAAGTCAGTGCCATGAGAAAATGGGGGAGGGTGGCAGGAGATGAAGAACTTTAAAGACAATAACCAGATGTAGGGTTTGGGTCTGAATTGGGTCTTGATTTGTGCAGACCAGCTCTAAAGGACATTTTGGGGGCAAGTAGAGAAATTTATATAGGGACTAGATATTAGCAGATATTAAAGAATCCTTCATTTTGGGCTTCCCTGCTGGCACAGTGGTTAAGAATCCGCCTGCCAACGCAGGGGACATGGGTTCGAGCCCTGGTCCGGGAAGATCCTACATGACGCAGAGCAGCTAAGCCCATGTGCCACAACTACTGAGCCTGTGCTCTAGAGCCCGCGAACCACAACTGCTGAGCCTGAGTGCCACAACTACTGAAGCCCACGCGCCTAGAGCCCATGCTCCGCAACTAGAGAAGCCACAGCAATGAGGAGCCCGCGCACCACAATGAAGAGACCCCGCTCGCTGCAACTAGAGAAAGCCCAGGCACAGCAACGAAGACCCAACACAGCCAAAAATAAAAACAAATAAATAAATAAATTTATTTTTAAAAAAAAAAGAATCCTTCTTTTGTTAGATGTGATAATGGTATCCTTTCCTCTCTATTTTTCCATACGTTTGAAATTTTTATAAATGCAGAAGAGACCTAAACAAGGATCATCTTATATTTCTCATATTCTTCTATTCCTATTGATTTCCGCTTGGACTTTCTAGTCCATGGGAATAAGTTGATCAGTTCTGAAACATTTAACATTGATACTGAATGCTGCTGGGGGCATAGTCACAGGCTATTGGAGCTTTATTTTAAAGTACCAGAAAAAAAGGAGAGGGTACAGTTTATGCCCAGTCATGGGAGATTGGATAAACAAGTGTATAGCCACATGTTCACTAAACATCATACTACAACTGAATGGTATGGGACAGAACCTGGAGTAAATACGAAGCCAGATGGTTCATGCATACACATGTGCATAGGAAAAAAGACTGGAAGAAGAAAAACCTGTCTATGCTTCAGTAGTGGACTCCTGGCTGTCAGGATTTCACATGTTAATTATTTCCTTAGTTCTTTTGCTTTCCACATTTTCTACCGGGTGCATATATTGCTTGTATAATCAGGGAAAAAACAGACATAAGGAAAAGAGGCTGTTTTCTCTACCAGTCAGGAAGCTCGACCTCTCAGCTTGAACTTTGTTTTTGCTTTGGATCCTGGTTAGGCTTCCAGGGGTTGTGCTCCTGAGCAAAGCCAGGCGGTTTTTCTACACACTTATTTTCTGAGTTCTCATCACGATAAAACCAAAGCAGAAAACCCTGTAACTTTTTAAAAATGAGCTTTGGTTCATTAAGAAATATTTTTATACTTGGTTTTCCCCTAATTGCAGGTGTATAGTTTTGATTCTTAATTTGGAAAATCAGAGTGGTGGTGTACTTCATGGGAGGCACTGAGTGTTGTGAAATCAGGCGAGGAGTGTGAATGTCAGAGCAGAAGATAGAAATCCCTGAACTATGGATTATATTGTTGCATATTAGGAACATTACATTTCTCTGATTTCACAAGTTTCTTTAGTAAATTTGTGTGAAGAATGTTGGTAGTTGGTAAAGAGTAAGAAGGTGGTCTCCACAGGTCACCTTTTCCATTTTCTTTGCAGTTAAGAGATATGGTTGGTCTGGCCTATTACTTTGAAAGGCTGAGAGCAGCTAAACTCTGTTTTTGAATCTTTAGCAGATCATCTAATACTTTTAGAAAAAATATTGTCAGATGTCTGCGTAGAAATTTTAATGGAAGGCAAAGCATTTCATAAGCATTAACAGTTGTACTGGGTGGTTGTATTCAAGATAAGTGCTGTCTTATTCTTTTTTTAAAAAATTTATTTATTTATTTATTTTTTGGCTGCGTTGGGTCTTCATTGCTGCGCATGGGCTTTCTCTAGTTGTGGCAAGCGGGGGCTACTCTTCATTGCGGTGTGCAGGCTTCTCATTGTGGTGGCTTCTCTTGTTGTGGAGCACGGGCTCTAGGTGCTCGGGCTTCAGTAGTTGCAGCACATGGGCTCAGTAGTTGCAGCGCACAGGCTCTAGGGCGCAGGGGCTTCAGTAGTTGTGGCATACAGGCTCAGTAGTTGTGGCTTGCAGGCTGTAGAGTGCAGGCTCAGTAGTTGTGGCGTACAGGCTTAGTTGCTCCATGGCACATGGAATCTTCCCGGACCAGGGATCGAACCTGTGTCCCCTGCATTATCAGGCAGATTCTCAACCACTGTGCCACCCGGGAAGTCCTGTCTTATTCTTTTAGGAGTGCTGCAAGTATTGTTCCTCTGGTCACAAGATTATGAAATCCAAAGGGTGGCTCTGATTCTTATGCTCCATCAGATATTCGCAGTGGGTTGTGATTGGTCAGGCCTTGACAATCTTTTTAATTAGGTTGAATCATATGAAATTGCCAGTGTTTGGTCATTTGGGCCTAGAGAAACAACAATTTCATATGGTTGAACCTAATATAGTAACAGCTTTTCATGCACTTGTATGTATTGTAGAGTGAATTGGGTTTTTGTTACTACAGTTTAGAATAAGCATCGCTTTCTTGCTCTCAGATGATCATACAAAAGTGAACTTTAACCAGCCTTGCTTCTGAGTTGGTTTATTTCTGTGCCTCTGGCTCTTCCTTAAAGTTGCCAATGAGCTAAAGAGAACCTCACCAGCTGCCTTCTCTCTGTGGCTGATACTATCCATCAGCTTTAACATTAGTTTGAAAAATAATTAATGAACGTGAATTGGAACTCTGAAAGCTTATTAAAATATTTTTATTTGTTTTATTTTAGTCTCAGATGCAAACATCAGTGGGAATTGGACCCACACAGGCAATTGCAACGGGCCCTACTGCAGATCCTGAAAAACGCAAACTGATACAGCAGCAGCTGGTTCTACTGCTTCACGCTCATAAATGTCAGAGGCGAGAACAAGCAAATGGAGAGGTTCGGGCCTGCTCTCTCCCACATTGTCGAACCATGAAAAATGTTTTGAATCACATGACACATTGTCAGGCTGGGAAAGCCTGTCAAGGTAAGTGCCATTTTCTGAAGCCCTGGGGGCAGAGCTTAGGATGAAATTTGCCTATTATTCTCAGGCACCTCTGTTGTTAATAAGGTTCCCACCACCAACGTCCCCACACGCCGACCAGTCAGATGCCTCTGGACACTTACCTGCTGAAGAGAAAGGCGATTTGGTTTTATGATATTCTGTGAACTTCTGCTGGCTGGGGCTGTGCCCTGCGTTTGTTCTTTTCTGCCTTCCTGTGTCACGGAAGACCTTTGTCCCTTCTTGACACTGTCTTTGTCATAACTGTCTAGATCACGGTTTTCTTTTGGACAGTGTAGCTCACACACATACACGCATGCACACGCCCTTCCCAGAACGTAGAGCATCTGTCTTGCAGTCGTTCTGTGTGCCCACACTGCCAGGGGCCCACTGCCTTGCTCCTCCACCTTTTCGTCTTGAGGCTCATTGGGATACTGGTGAAGTTGTCCTGGGTGACTGTGACGTGGGGAACTATGCACCGTATCATCCCTGCCACTCCTTCCTTCCCCTCCAGGAGGGGGACTCAGGCGAGTCACGTGCCCCTCCCCCCCCACCTGCTCTTCTATAGCAGACACCCCATTTCTCCTGAAGAGACTGCTTCTTACTAACAACTCTACTTCCCTTTAATCTTTATTCTGTTTCCTTCTCTTCAAACTTGTGCTCCTAAACCTTGGGGAGAGTCTGTCCCTGATCTCCCTCTTTCCCTTGTGACATTTGTGAGTCCCAGGTGTAACCCTGATCCTGATGGAAAAGCAGAGGAGGGTCATGCTAGACCTTTAGAAAGAAGTGACAGCACCTTCACATGGAAGCAAAAATAAAGACAGAGGGACCAGGCACAGCTGCCCTCTCAAGTACTTTGAGAACTGCCCAGCATCCCCTTCAGAGTCTCCACAGACCTCTCATTTGCTTCTGTCTATATTTCTTCAGCTATAGTATTTAGATGGTTTCATCCTTAAACATAATGTAAAATTTTTATTGTAAATAGTGACATCGCAGAATTATTATTTGTTCTGCCTTTCATTCCAGTTGTGCAGTATTTCAGGTCGAGTAGTTTTTGTTCTGTTTTTTGATTTGTGGGCTGAACCTTATTCACCATCATTCATAACATTGCTTCTATGGGAAGTTTTTGTTTGGAACTCTCAGTAGTTGACTTACAAACTTTTTGGAAAATAGCCTGTTTGTAAGTTGAGGACTGCCTGCACTGTGCTGTGGTTACACTTGTTACCATTTTTTTATGGAAGCTGGCATTATAATTTAGGTGTAATTGAAAGCGTGACGATTTGGATAGAAAAATAACATCTCGTTGTTTTTCTGGTCATAGTTGCCCATTGTGCATCTTCACGACAAATCATCTCTCATTGGAAGAACTGCACACGACATGACTGTCCTGTTTGCCTCCCTTTGAAAAATGCCAGTGACAAGCGAAACCAACAAAGTAAGTGAGCATTGGGGGTAGAGAAGCTTGGCGATGAGATGATAAGCTATTTCTAAAGAGAATACAGAGGAGTAGGTAGGAAGCAGGGCAGAAACTACTAACCGCAAAGTATAGTGGGAGCAGAGGTACCAAGGTGGAGACCTGAGGGTGAAGCTCAGCTTAGCGAGTAGGCAGGTCCTCCATGTGCTCAGTGACATGGTCGCTTTGGAATCCCCCCCACCCTCCACCCCCAGCACTAGAATTGGTCACAGCAGAGCAGTTAGTGCAAAAGAGGGGCGTCACTTTGTTTAGAGAGCCAAGAGCCAACATGATGACTCTTCATGTTTCTTGACAGATACTCAGGATCTGAGGATTTGAGTGTCATGTCACTATAATGGCGGCGACTTTGGGGTGAGGGGTGGAGTAGACTGGACACTTCTTTTGGAATTACTCTAAGTTTTGAGGACTCCGTTTTCTAGAAGAGTCGGGGGTCAGGGTAAAATCCCACGCGCAGATGTTTAGGAGGTTTTCCTCCTTGGAGATGCAGTTCCCAGATCTAGGTGCATAACTGACAGTTTATTCAGCACAAATTGAGAGTCTCTGCACCAGGACTGGCTGCATCCTGATCATTCCCATCATTTTTGTCATCTTTCCAGTCGATCTTTGTAGCCTTTAGCTGATCGGCTAAGCAGCGCCCTGCTTAGGAGGCCTGCGTGTGGCTCCCAGGGGCTCCCTGTAGGCATCAGAGCAGGGAAAGGATGAGCATCTCTCCCAAATTTTAAGTCCCTTCCTGTCATTTCCAAGGTGAAACTGTGGCCTTTGGGTGTGTCCCTCAGTTTGGGCAGATAGGCCGTGCCCTTGAATCTCGTGTCACCCCTTGGGCTGGAGCTGCTCCCCGTGACTCCAGCACCGTCGTCTTCATCTTCCTCCACCTCATCTGTGCCGTCTTGCCACCCTCCCCTGTTTGTCGTTATGTGTTCATTACTCTCATTCTTCTTGATCACCTGCCTCAGACGCCACTGCTGCCTGCAGAACATGTGCTGCTATTCTTTCTGGTTGTTTCCATGTGGCACAAGGAAAGATGGACAAGCACACTGTTCCTCAGAGCACTGTGCAGGCCACATGCTTTCCTCTCAACAAGCCCAGCTCCTTCCTTCCAAGAGGGTCCCTCACGAGCCTGCCCCACGTGGCTGGGTGTCCACGGCACAGGAGAGATGGTCCAGGGCCACAGGCCTGTCATCCTCCCTCCCTCCCTGCAGAAGCGGTCATACTAAGCTTCCTTTAAAAGTCACTTTCCTAAATCAGTTAAATTATACTTTGATTAACCAAAAATTGAATTAATACACAATTTTCCAGGACATCTCTTACATAAAGTGAAGATCTAGGAGTCTGGGTCTTCTAGAACCAGATATTTGGGACAGTAGTTCTAGTGGAATGCAGTCTGGTTTTCCTTCAAGTTAGTGTAAAACATTTTTTTTAACTAGTATGTTGTGATGGTTAGTTTCTTGTGTTTTAGGATGTATTTCAGTAATAGGTGTGTTTTGTTTTTTAAAATTAATTTATTTATTAATTTTGGCTGTGTTGGGTCTTCGTTTCTGTGCGAGAGCTTTCTCCAGTTGCGACGAGCGGGGGCCACTCTTCATTGCGGTGCATGGGCCTCTCACTGTTGCGGCCTCTCGTTGCGGAGCGCAGGCTCAGTAGTTGTGGCTCACGGGCCCAGTTGCTCCACAGCATGTGGGATCCTCCCAGACCAGGGCTCAAACCTGTGTCCCCTGCATTGGCAGGCAGACTCTCAACCACTGCGCCACCAGGGAAGCCCAATAGGCGTTTTAAGTGCCAGAATATTCATTTGTCGAGTTTGTGGTTGTACAGTATTAATTCCGTGAGTAATGAATTAAGACATTGTTCTTAACTTTTAATTTGGGGCTGTGGATTTTCTGAGCTCTTTTGGTTTTTAATATGTATTGCCATGACAATTGTAAAGATTTCTCTTTTTAAGAAACACTTTGTGTGGTTTTTGTTTAAAAAAAAGAAAAAGAAAAATGAATGTGGGTTTTTTTTTTTTAGACTCCTTATAACTGCCTGACTGTTGTGACAATTGATCCAGTGCGTGCTCTCAGAAGTGGTAAACCACAGTGTTTCTCCTAGTCATAATGTAAGGTGTTACCAGGGTGATTTTATAATATAAAGTCACGGAGAAGGTGTAGACTAACTTTGTGCAAGGTTTTGGCAAATTTTCATGAAAGAAATGAAAGTGCTTTCTTTTTTTTTGTTTGTTTTTGGTTTTTTACATGCTTCTCAAATTATGTTTCTGCTCTGAGTCTATTCCTTTGGCTCTAGCACTATAGTTTTGTGAGTACAAAGGACTTTGATAGGCTGAGTGAGAAAGTTGCAGCAATATCTTTTCTGTAAATGTTTGTTGCTGTTCCTCCTCTCCTGAAGCAAGTTGTGCTTATCATGTGTGAAACGGGGTTTAGGCAATAGAGAGGAACTGTGGATCTGACCCTCTAGCAGCTGAGAGTCAGCTCCACTGTTAGAATATATCCAGTTGACCCGTGAACAGCTCAGGGGTTAGGGGCACCAAACCTCTGCACAGTCAAATATCCACAGCCCGGGACTTCCCTGGTGGTCCAATGGGTAAGACTCTGCACTCTCAGTGAAGGGGGCCTGGGTTCGATTCCTGGTCAGGGAAGTAGATCCCACATGCGTGCAGCGACTAAGAGTTCACATGCCAAGACTAAGAAGTACGCATGCCGCAACTAAAAGATCCCACGCGTCACAGGTAATACCCAGCGCAGCATAAATCAGTCAGTCAAACCACGGCCTTCCCACTGCATTGGCAGTTTGGTTCCTCCGTGTCTTTGGTTCTGCATCTGCAGATGACAGTGTGTGGGTGTCATATTTGCTGTTGAAGAACATCTGTGTGTACGTGGACCTATGCTCTTCAAACCCATATTGTTTAAGGGTCAGCTGTACATTAAAAATGATGTGACGATGGCATCAGTCAGAGGAGTGAGGTAGAGGCAAGGCAGTATTATAAGCAGTCCTGGCAGGGAGGATCAGAGTGTGCTGGAGGGTGGGGCTGGGCAAAGCCCAATTTCAATAAAATAACAATGGAAGAGCATTCTAGACAGCACAGCTGATATGCCTGCAAGGGCACAGATCTGACTGGATTCAGAGGTTCCTATGCTATAGTAAGGTTTGTAGTGGGTGGTAAGGACCCCTGGGGACTGAGACACACCTGTGTCCACCAAGGCTGTGCTTTCCAGGCAGGTTTTCCCACAGATGCTCACCCTACCTGGTGCACACATCCTACTTATCTAACTTCTCTCACTGATGTCTTTATTGAGAGAACCTGCCAGAATCACCTGTGGAGCCTACACAGTGGTCATTGAAAGGAAACTCAGACCTCTTTGGCCTGTGTTGAGATTTTGTTTAATTTTTCCTTGAGTTGTTTTCAAGAGATTCTGCAATCACTGATCTTGAGTTATCCATCCCTTATAGAGATAATCAGATTTTATTGAATAATTAGGACTTTGCAAGGTATATACCTAATGTCAGTCCTGGCATCTGATTCCCAGTAAATTCCAGTACTGTACAGGGTGGCAACGGGGACAGGGGCTGTGGGAACACGTGACCGAATTCCCTATTTGAATTCATGTTGCCTCATCAGTGGGGTTATTGGTACTCAGCATGTGGTCCTCAGACCAACTGCACGGGCACCCCCAGGTTGAGTGTTAGAAATGCAGAAAATTGGACCTCATCCCAGACCTTCTGTGTTACTAGACTACATTTTAACAAATTCCCAGGTGATCGGGACATGCTGCTCTGAATGCCTTGAAGGGCAGAGTGTCTGTTCTGGAACTTTTGAGAAGGTGTGAGTTGTTCTCTGGGGGAAACCATGGGTTTCCCAACTCAGACCAGAAGGACTGTCAGAATGGGTGCCCCAGGGTCAGCCCCAGAGCCACACCAGCCCACTCACTGCCCAGGGCTGCCTGGGCCCTGGGCTGCACCTCGACGTGAGCCTCCACAGGGTCTCAGTCAGCAGTCCCCAGATCTGTGACTTGAATAGCTCTACTGGCTTGATGCTCACTATCTGGCCCTGCTGTGTGTTCCAGCTTTAGACCCCTCTGTGTGAAATGCATTCCTTCAGGGTGTTGAGTCTTCCTTAAAACGTGCCCTCATGACGCCTGCCTGGTGGTCAGCAAGCACTTGTGGGATGGCCGCCTGTTCCACCTGAGGGCTCCCCAGAGACCCTCAGCCACCTCTGACAGCCCTCACTCGGGTAGGGGCGGGGAGCAGAAGGGGGCATGGTAGCCTCTGGCTGTAGGGACAGAGCATTGGGCTTGTTTGCCCTGATTTAAGCACCAAACCTTCGCTGGTGATAGACTTCATCGGAATAGCTTTGTCCTTGCTCTTCTGTGAGACACAGGGTTGCCACTTCTGAGTCTTTGGCTTCTGAGGAAAACCTGCTGCGGGGCGTGCATTCTTGCTTGTTGGTGGCTGTGATGGGAGGCCTGGCCCTGGGGCTCAGGTGTTCCCCTTTGTCATTGTGCCCTGTGCTGTACACATGAAGATGCTGGAGAGGAAGGGGGGTCCTGGTGCACAGTGCATGTGAAGCCCTGTGCTGTGGGAGCAGCTCTGCAGAGACGTCTGCAGGTCTGAGTAAATTTCAGCTTGGCTTTTTCAGTGGAAATCTAAGTGATGACCAGGTAGTAGGTGGTTGCCTGCTCCATGGCATGTCCCCCACCAGCCTCACAAAGCTTTGGAGTTCAGTGTGTCCATTTTCATTGGATTTACAAATTGAGCACAGTTTTATTGAGAATGACTGGGGGGACTGGAACTTCTGGTGAATTGAATGTTGCAAAGCAGCAGTGTATAGCGTACATGGACCCTATCCGTGAGGCTTTGTGCTCACTGGGGAAGGACTGCCTTGAAAAGTGGTGGGTGAGTCCTGGGCAGAGCCAACTATGAAACTTGGCCTTTTATTTCCTAAGTCATGGGCTCCTGGTATAGCTGCAACAGAAGGGGAATGGTGGGTCAGTGGAGGGGTTGGGGGTGTTTTGATGTAGCAGGAATGCCGACTGATACTCAAGGGAGAGGAACCCACACTGTATTGAGATGTATTGAGACACTGTGTGATGTGATAGTCTAAGGATTGATTGTGTATGAAACATAGCATTGAGCTCTAAGAAAGAAAATGATGTAAAAATCGTAAAAAGAACAGGAGGTTTTGACATTTAAAGAGGTAAATGGGAATTCCCTGGTGGTCCAGTGGTTAGGAGTCTGCACTTTCACTGTGGGGGCCCAGGTTCGATCCCCCCCAGTCAGGGAACTGATATTGCACAAGCCTTGCAGCATGGCCAAAAGAAAAAGGTGGGGGGGCAAACATCAGTACAGCAGGCTGTATTCTCAGTGATACCAGATAAATGAAGCCTTGCTGTTTTAGCACTCCTTTCATTTTTGTTCGGCCCTAAAGCCCTCAGTGCTGGGAGGGCACCTGTTACACTGCCGCAGCTCACCTGCACCTCGTTTCCCTGTGCTGGGCACCACAACATGGGAGGAATCCAGATGCGTCGCACACTGGTCCACCCTTTAGGGAACGTGCAGGGAAGAGGAGATGAGCACCATTGAATCTGATATGGGGTCCAGAGCTGCGGCCTTACATTTGTCAGTATTATCAGATAAATTTGTTGCTCTCCCATCAGACCCTCTGCTCTGTGTGCGTATCCCGGAGCCTCGCAGAGTCCCCAACATCCAGTCTGCACGCAGTCTGTGCAGCAAGTTGAGTGAATAAGTGAGCGAGAGAGTGCAGGAAGCTCAGATGCCCAAAGAGAAGCAGAGGCCCAGGAGACGCTGGGGGAATTCAGGGAAGACTTAACTGCTGCCCAAGACACCAGCAGGATGTTCACGGAGAGCTAGAGCATCTAGCGCTTTTACCCCTTTCAATCAGCTGTCACCCCCATAGGAAATGCCTGTGTTCCCTTACTCTTATGAGATAATTTGTGTTATCTCATAGCAGCATTTGGACTCAAATTGGGCCATGCGTATATGTTAGAGACGCTTTTTGTTTGTATTTTGTTTTCCTTTGTCTCTAAATTGTTAGAAATGTCAATTACCAAATGCTTGCTTGTCTTCGGATAGATGTGTTTTCTTTTAAAATAAAAAATATAGTAATGTTTACATTTAGGACATAAATGTAACACAAACAAAAAATGCATTGACCTTGTCAGCAGCTTCCACGAGACATGCTGGCTGCCCCATAAGTGGCCTTGGGTTTGGGAATGGCATTTGTCCTAGGATGTGGAATTTTGGCTAAAAGGATGGCATTTGGGGAAGTGTGGACACGAATGGATAATAGTAGGAAGAAGTGGTCGCTAATGCATCTTCACCCAGAAACGGAAGGCCACGTACACCTTGTTTCTTTAAATTCCTCTCCCTCCACAACTGATCAACATGTGTATCAACGTAGTCTGTGTCTATTCTTTCTTATACCACAAGGTGATAGAAAAATAAGTCATCCTACCATTATCACTTTCCTTTTTACATCATAGTTCTTTTAGAAAATTTAGCATGTCAGTTTCAAGAGTACAGTGTCATGTGTTTAAAGTTTTGTGGAGTATTAGCTGTTAGGAAAAAAACACTTTTATAAGGTATTATACATGACTTATTTCAGCTACATGCTTGTCATAAAGTGTACCTTGGGAACTGATTTTCATTTATAATAACGAGGTGCTTGGTGTGTGTAATTGTGTCTAATGAGCATTAATGAGTTTGAGATCTGAATATCCTTATTAGAAAAATTAATAGTATGGAATGTGTAATTATCAAGTTTTGGGTTTTTTTTTAACACATTTCGGTTTAAT
This sequence comes from Delphinapterus leucas, assembly GCF_059928025.1. Taxonomy (NCBI): domain Eukaryota; kingdom Metazoa; phylum Chordata; class Mammalia; order Artiodactyla; family Monodontidae; genus Delphinapterus; species Delphinapterus leucas. The sequence continues at coordinate 35,143,090 of NC_143143.1, forward strand.
TAAGTTACTCTGATAAGTATTTGAGTTGTTTATGTTATAGTTGCACTGATGGTAATGTGAGAATATTGTTATTACACATAAGGTAATTGAATTTTAAAGAAAGGCTTTGTGATAGTGTTTTTTAATGTATCAGAGAGCATATGTTATAGTATCAGTTTTATAAGCTGCTGTTTATGACATGACTATAAAGCTTTGGGAAGTTGGAAAGAAAGGAGCTCTTAAGAATAAGAATAAATGGTATGACATAAAACTTCTGCCATATATTGAGTGCTCAGCAAAGGAGGACATTTGGATGGATGGATGGATGGGCAGACGGATGGATGGATGGATGGGCAGACGGACGGATGGATGTTTGGGGCCATCTCTGTTAACTTTGAAGCCCTTGGGAATGGGACTCTTTATGTTGCCACAGATTTTTCCTTTAGTCTCCGGGGATCAGGCAGGAAGAAGGGTAGCTGGAGAGAACACCCTGCGAGCCAGCCGCAGGCCAGGCCAGGCCATGGGAGCCGAGGTTGGCTGCCGAGGCTGAGCATCTTGACACTCAGTTCTGAGTATCAGCGGTGCTGAGGGGACACCAAGCCTCGGTCCATCACTCATTTCAGCTAGATAGTCACTCTGTCAAGTACAGCATTTCTCGAACAGCTTCACATAGCAGAGAGCTCAGCATGGTGTCCTCCTGCATAGGAAACTCGTAGGAGAGAAAGGTGTGGTGTTACCTGGTCACTGTACGCCGCAGTTTCAAGGAAGTGCACTTTTGTTTTTTGGAAGGTCACGTCATAGATCTCAAGTTATTAATAAGCAACAAAACTGACCAACTGGGTATCACCTCTGTTCCTTCTGTTAATCCTTCTGTACCTATGCAGGTGAGGAGTAAAGGACTTGGGAGAGCGACAGCAGGAGGGGGCTCCTTAGGTCATCTCAGTGGTGGCTGATGACCCCCAAAGAATCCGAAACTTTCTGTTGTTACACGTTTTCTATTTCCCCAGAATCGACTTCTTATGAGTCTCTAGATTTAATACATGAGGACTTTGATTAGGTAATCACTGACTTTGTGGTCTGTTGTTTTCTAACATAGAAGCTTGAATTTTTCTTCAGCTTTTTGCTCTTCAACTACTGCTGTGCAGAATAGATGAATAGAATGGGATCCTTCTCTCTGCACAGTTCCTTTCTTGGTAGCCTTGTTCCAGTGTTTCGTGACATACATAGGTGGTCTTCTGATAAAATTTTACTTGCTTTTCAGTAGTTTTTAAATCATTTGTGGACTTCTCCCTTTTACTTATCTTTTTTGTTTGTCTGTTTGTTGTTATAGCCATCCTGGGGTCTCCAGCTAGTGGAATTCAAAACACAATTGGTTCTGTTGGCACAGGCCAACAGAATGCCACTTCTTTAAGTAACCCAAATCCCATAGACCCCAGCTCCATGCAACGAGCGTATGCTGCTCTTGGACTCCCCTACCTGAACCAGCCCCAGACGCAGCTGCAGCCTCAGGTTCCTGGCCAGCAACCAGCACAGCCTCAAACTCACCAGCAGATGAGGACTCTCAACCCCTTGGGTAGGTGAAAGAACTCTCAAGAATTTCTTTGTCCACATGCAGCATTGGGAATGACAAGTCTTCCTGGAACCCAAGGCTGTTTTCAGTTACTGTTTTTACTTTAAATTCAAGTTAATATATGTATATATATTATGGTGATGGTATCTTTTAAATGATTGAAATAAAAAACTTCCAGGAAAAGGCTAAAGTGTAGGGTGCACAGAAGATGTTACAGGCTTGTAAAATGAATAGCATTTGCAAATGAACCAATATTTTTGTTGCTCCTGTCTGGACAGTTTTCATAAGGGCATTTCTTATGGCCCAGAATACAGAATCTCACAAGTTAGAATTAGGGTTGTACCACTTGCACTGACTCGGAGTAGACCATTTATTTGACAAAGAACCTGAAGGTGGGTACAGCTTTTAGCACGTCTTGGTTATGGGCTACCTCATGGCTGGAGGTGACCAGCCTGGACATGGGGAGGTTAACAGGAATCTCAGAAAATCTCTTCTGTCTCAGACTTCTCCATGGATTAGTGTTTCCTAGTGTCATCTCAACCCATTAATTGCCAGTGTTTCATCATTCAGTCACATCTCTCCACAGTTTTTGCAATCTCTGCATAGTGTCTCCTTAATGTTTCTCTTCAAATTGGCATAGTCCTTTTAAACTCAGACTTAAGCCAAACAGTTATGTCAGCAAGTTAAATCAAGGTTGTTGTGCTAGTTTTTTTCTTTTCCTAATAAAATATTTTAACCTTAAAAATGTCCAGTTAAAGACATCTCATCTGTTGCGTTTTGGGGAATAATCACCCTAATGCATCTCTAACTCCTGCTGGCTAGGAGACTGGGTTGGAGCCCTGAAACCTGCATTATAATCTAACTCTACTCCTACTGGTGATATAATCTGGAACAAGACTATTAACTTCTCTGTATCTCACCTTTTTCTTACTTTAGAATGAATACTGTAGATAAGTTGACCTTTTATCTTCTTCACCTGCACTTAAATTTCTATGATTTTTACCTTCTGATATGCAAAAAAAAAAAAGATGATGAGCATGTATGTGACAGGTTAGCTTACTTGTTTAGGTCATGATATTAATGAAGCCAGAATCAAAATCTGAATCTGCAGATGGATCATTTCTGGTTTTTTTCTGCAGCCACAGAGCACTCATGATGCCAGCCAGCCTCCATAGAAATGCCTTTCTTTAGTTACAAAGTGCAGTGGGAAGGAGACTGCAACTGAATTATTAAACCTGATCACCATTGTTGAAAATATAACTCCCAGAGTTCCTGCCATAGCGTTTATTATTATAACTTATAAGAATCATTTATTTATATGTGATTTTTTTTTTTATCTGTTATCAGGACTTTAAAGTGTATATTATAGTTCAGGAGTTGGTTGATTTCTTTTCTTTCTTTCTTTCAAGGAAATAACCCAATGAACATTCCAGCAGGAGGAATAACAACAGATCAGCAGCCACCAAACTTGATTTCAGAATCAGCTCTTCCAACTTCCCTTGGGGCCACAAAGTAAGACCCGTGTTTCATTTGGCTCCGATCTGAGTGACAGTTGCGTGTGAAAGTGGGCTGGTAACCACGGGAAGCTCTTGATTCTTTCTAAATGTGTGATGCTCGCCCTTCCTTCCTTCCTTCCTTCCCTCCTTCCTTCCTACCCTCCTTCCTTCCTTCCTTCCTTCCTTCCTTCCTTCCTTCCTTCCTTCCTCCCTCCCTCCCTCCCTCCCTCCCTCCCTCCCTCCCTCCCTCCCTCCCTCCCTCCCTCCCTCCAATACAGTTTAAAGTTCCATATGGTTGACGAACCTTAGTTGGATAAATCTTACTCTTTCCTTAGCCCACTGATCAATGACGGCTCAAACTCTGGAAACATTGGAACCCTCAGCACTATATCCACAGCAGCACCTCCTTCCAGCACTGGCGTTCGGAAAGGCTGGCACGAACATGTCACTCAGGACCTGCGGAGCCATCTAGTGCATAAACTGTATGTGGCCACCTCGCCCATTATTCACATGTGATGGAAACATTTTGTGACTGATGGCGATGTGACAGTTTTGCAGTTTCATCGATGTCTGATTTAATTCCTAAGTGTTCTCTTGGGCCCCAGGTGATTGTACCCTAGCAGCTGAAGGGGGTCACATGCTTGTTTAGGGAGGCCAGAGAATCCCAGACGCTGCATCCCCAGTGGGTCCTACAGAGGGACATGAACTGTGACCCATGTTGCAGGGGGCCAGACCTGTTTTCTAAGCTCTGGGATGCACCAGGGACGTGGGATCAGCTCAGAAGCTTAGCCTTATTTTGTGGCTCAAGGTTATACTTGTGGAGACCCCTGAGAATTGGAGGAATTTGGGCCTAGTAAATACAGATGGCATGACACTACCATCATACAGTTTAACATACAGGAAATTAATAGTTAACTTTCTCCAGCTATTTAAGTTAAATTGAAGGTGAGGTTAACTTGATTCCCTTGGAGATTTGTTTTCTCCTTCATTATTTTAATCAAAAGTTTTTATAATAAGTAGTTAAAAATTAGCAATTCAAAATGAGAATTTTGAGTGGTCCAGCACTTATCGTTAATAGCAAAATATGGGTGTGTTTGACTTGTAGATAAATTGACAGGTCATTATTGTCTCCAGAGAGCGACTTCATTTGTGTATTCATGAACTAGGCGAGAGAGATTGGGGGTTTCTATCAGCAGTGTATTGCGCCCATAGGTAGACGATTGTTTCTTCTCTTTCCGTGTCACATAGACAGACATTGTATTGAAAGTAGATTGAGAGTGTGTGTTGTCTTTTCAGTGTCCAAGCCATCTTCCCAACACCTGACCCTGCAGCCCTGAAGGATCGCCGCATGGAGAACCTGGTGGCCTACGCTAAGAAAGTGGAAGGGGACATGTATGAGTCTGCCAACAGCAGGGTAGGTTGCCATTTGTGTTCTAGCCACGCACAGCACCTATGGGAGCTGTAACTGCATCTGCCTGCCTTATTGTCTGGAAGTGGGGACATCTGTTAGTCTGGTAGACTCATCACTTGAGGGCACTGACCAGGGAAACTTCCCAGTTAAGACATGAGGTCCCTGTACAACTCTCTTGTTCTGTAACTACAGAGTACAGATGTCTCCGCTACAGCGGTAAATGAGGTATATAAATTTTTTTTAATCCGTGGGTGTACTTTATAGCGGCAGTGTTCACAGCGCTTGTCCGTGTTATTGCCAGTGTCAGTGAGTGTCCAAGAAGAGGTTCAGCTGTGGAATGAATGTAATGAGCACTCAGTACCTCCTATCTGATAACTCCTGTAACATCACTGGGCACTGGTTTATCAGAAGTGCTGAATGCTTACATGTGCCAATGTACTTAATTTAAAGTTCATTAGTTTGTTAGAACATACAAAACCAGATCATTTGTTTTTTTTACAAATAACTAGTATTGAATGTTACTGCTTTTTAGGATGAGTACTATCACTTACTAGCAGAGAAAATCTACAAGATACAAAAAGAACTAGAAGAAAAACGGAGATCGCGTTTACACAAACAAGGCATCTTGGGTAACCAGCCAGCCTTACCAGCCCCCGGGACACAGCCTCCTGGGATACCACAGGCACAGCCTGTGAGACCTCCAAGTAAGGACTTCATTTCCAGCCCTTAGTCTGTTTCCTTGTTTTTCCTTCTGCGTTTGGTGTGTATTTCTAAGCATATAGAATTATATTCTCCGGAAGCCTATGCTGTGAAAACTGTGTGGTAGTGGCTGTGACCTTCTGCAGTGGCCTGTGTTTAGACATTGAGTCTCTCTCATGGAAAGGCGGGTGTGCTGGCATCAGAATGCACAGCACTTTTGGACCTGGTTTTCTCTTTAAGTTTGAAAGATTATTTTATTAAGTTAAAAATTTTTTTAAAATTATTTATTTTATTTTTGGCTGCAGAGTTGCGGCACACGGAATCTTCGTTGGGATCTTCATTGTAGCATGCGGGATCCTCTGCTGTAGTGTGTGGGCTCCTTGTTGCAGCGCGCGAGCTTCTCTCTAGTTGTGGTGCGTGGGCTCTCTAGTTGTGGCCCGCGTGTTCAGTAGTTGCAGCGCGCGGGCTTAGTTGCCCTCCAGCGTGTGGAAACTTAGTTCCCCAACCGAGGATCGAACCTGCGTCCCGTCCCCTGCGTTGGAAGGTGGATTCTTAACCACTGGACCACCAGGGAAGTCCCAAGGATTATTTTAAATAACCCATTTTTTTTTCCTGCCATTATAGATGGGCCCATGCCTCTGCCAGTGAATCGCATGCAGGTTTCTCAAGGTATTTAACTATTGTTGTGAATCATATTTTGGTTTAACATTCTACATCCACAGAGTTCATTGGTTTGTCCTCTTCCCTCTGTATTTCTTTGTAGCTCCTCCTCTTATTCCTTCCATTCCTTTTTGCTGATGAGCAGAGTTCATGTCCACAGGTAGTATGAATATCTGTTGCATTTGAAAGTTTGGAGGTCATAGGAAAGCTCTCCAAGGAGATCAGAAGTAGGAGTTAACTTTTTTTTTTTTTTTTTGCGGTATGCGGGCCTCTCACTGTTGTGGCCTCTCCCGTTGCGGAGCACAGACTCCGGACACACAGGCTCAGCGGCCATGGCTCACGGGCCCGGCCGCTCCGCGGCATGTGGGATCTTCCCAGACCAGGGCACAAACCCGTGTCCCCTGCATCGGCAGGCAGACTCTCAACCACTGCGCCACCGGGAAGCCCTTTTTTTTTTTTTTTTTTGATGGGCAAGAGAAGACATTATTCTTAGGAAGAGTCTCCAAAAACAAGCATTATATTGGAGGTGAGGGAAAGAAACATTTCAGAACATTTCTGAGCATCAAGCCCATCCTGGGGCAGGAGCACTGTGGGTGGGGGGTGTAAGGTGAGGAAAGTGGGGGCTGCTCTGGGCCCTGTGAGCACAGGTGCCATGCCTGCTTGCAGCTGGCCGAGGAGGGTTTGTGCTCAGAGAACCCTCATCAAGCTGCGCTACTGGCAGTCTTTTTATTGGTGGTTGTTGAAGCAGTGATTTTAGTTTGGGAGTTTGGGGGTGAGGGTCATTTCAAAGCTTTTATGGCTCTTGTCAAATTGAGACTTGAACAGTAGGATGTTTTTACAGGTTGTGAAATAAGGTGGTGACACTATCCAGAAGATTCCAAAGCAAGGCCTTGCTGCTGTGTGTAGAGTAGTTCAAGAGGGGAGAAGAGGTCATTTTAAAAGCCGTGGTGATCGTACTGCGTACTGAAAAAGACCTGGTAGATAAACTGATGTGGAGGAAACTTTTCAGGGACTTGTTTAGGTGGACTAGATATGAAGGGTGAAAGAAATCACAAAGTCAGAGAAATGGAGCCTTAGGAAAGTGGCTGAGTGCTGTGTTGGAGATGACTTGGAAGACTCTGCTGCTTTGGGATCTGAGGAGGTGGCTGTTGAGCAGAGTGGAAGGCGTTTTCTAGGGACGTGCTCGCACGCCCCGCTTACCGACCTGTCTGGGTCTGTAAAGAGGGACTTTTTATGGTGCCATTTCTTCGTACATCTTTTATTTAATAAAATCTTCTCTTGTTAATAAAATCCTCAAGGAGAGTGGGACACTTTTGTATTATAAGCTTCCTGGAAAGTCCTGGGCCTGTGCTGGTTACTTAGGGTGACATTTCTTGGTGGTGCTGAAGGAGGCACATGTTATTTGACGGCCTCTCATGCTACACAGTGTTAAGGCAGCGCCTCAAGGATTCTGTTAAATGCCAGCGTCGGGCCTAAGACTTATTGAACCAGCATTTATGTTGAGCTCAGAGTTTACAGAGTATTGTGGGAAATTACAAAGAGAGAGACTCGTGGTCTGGAGCTGCATGGCAGCTAGTGAGGTGTCATTCATTCTGTGGCACCTCTGGAAAGGCCAAGGTAGCTGTGAAAGTGAGATCTTTCCAGTGTATGGAGAGGAGGCTGAGGTTGAGAACTGCCAGCTCTTGGGCACTTTCTAAATGCTTAATGTGCTTGCAAAACTAAAACCATGTTTTGAGTCTTACCCCAGATTCCAACAATAAATGTAAACCCAGCCAAAGGGCTGGGAGGCCTGGAGTGATGGGAACAGGCTTCCTGCAGGAGAGGAGATGGGAGTCAGGTGCTCCAGAAGGCTCTGAGGGGTTGGCTCAGACGGGTGCCCTGGCCTTAGCTGACCTCCTCCATAGATGGTGGGAGCGCCTTCCCACGCTCCCCCCATCTACTTTGTCGCTTGGATGCTTCGGTGCCGAGCGTTGCCCCGGCCTTGTGTACTCATGGCTTACCTGACTTTCTGCCTTCCTGTGCTCATGCTGCCCTGCCACCCACCCCATCCTATCACCCTCACCACCACTGCATTGGTGCCATCTTCTTTGGATATGAACAGTCTATTATTTAGCCATCTTTTCTGATTAACTGAGTGCTTTCCTTTCAGTTGTATATGTTGTGTGTGTGTTCCATCTTATTTGGCTTAGAGTTTTATTTGGTGAGTTGTCATTGTGTTTTCCTGTGAGTGATTTTCCTAATGAACCGTTGTGGGTACATTTACAGGGATGAATTCATTTAACCCAATATCCTTGGGGAATGTACAGTTGCCACAAGCTCCCATGGGACCTCGTGCATCGTCCCCCATGAACCACTCTGTCCCGATGAACAGCATGGGCTCCGTTCCAGGGGTAAGTGCTTTTTCTATTTGCCTCAGCTGTGCTGAGAAGGCCTTGCTCGAATAAGGAAAATTCTCTCAGCAGGAAACTTGTAGATCGTCTGGAAATCCTGTGGTACTTGTTCCTTTGGATTTGGCTTATGCTTTATTTCCTTCATATTTCTCTTTCTCTCTCTCTCTCTCTCTCTCTCTGTCCTTATTACTACAAGAATTATTTGACCTTACTTATTTTTATTGAAATGACAAATCATAGGCACCTGTGACTTTGTTGGAAGATGGGGTTGGCAGCCTCAGATATGTGGCTGAGAGGGACTTGTCAGTGTCTGTTGACTGTCAGAACTTCCTCTCCTGCGGCTGCCTTCTAAACGCTTCAGAGAACTCATAAAAGGCATATTTTGAACTTTAAACTATAGCATACTATTGGTTTCTGTTCAGAGGGCAGTGTGAAGCTGGCTTATTAGAGACCTTGCCTGAAAAGCATGCAGAGTGCCTGGGAGCCAGAAGGTCTTAGTGAATGGTGGGTCCCTTCCTGCAAGGGAGGAGGATTTGAAGATTTCTGTCTCTTTCTAGTTTACCTTGAAGACTCAGGCCCTTGAAGCCCTCTGAACTCTCAGTAACGCTTATTGTCTTTTAGATGGCCATTTCTCCTTCCCGAATGCCTCAGCCTCCGAACATGATGGGTACACACGCCAACAACATGATGGCCCAGGCACCTGCCCAGAACCAGTTCCTGCCACAGAACCAGTTCCCGTCCTCCAGCGGGGCGCTGAACGTGAACAGCGTGGGCATGGGGCAGCCAGCGGCCCAGGCCAGCGTGTCACAGGTACTGTTCATGTTGGGGCTGTGAGCCACCTACAGTGATGTAGCCCCAGCTTCCCACTGACCTCAGCATGTCCTAGTTCACAGAAATTAGAATTCTAGACAAAACATTTCATGTGCTAGCATCTCTTGATTTTTTTTTTTCCCCGTTCTGTTCTGTTATTTTTACCTTGTTTGGAATTAGTCATACCATCTTGGGGTGAACTTCATACAAAAGTGGAATGGATTATGGTTTTTTGGTCTGTGTGCTTTTGTTTTGGTTTTAGGGTTTTTAGTTGTCATTTTCTTGGTTTTTGTTTGTGCATTGTAAATTCTGAGTTTCACGTGTGATCCTGAGAGACACTGGATTTTAAAGAGGGAGTGAGGAAAGGTCCCATGAGTTCACTCTTAATGATTTGGTCTTTGTATCTTGTTGTCTGTCTGAACTGCCCAGGTGAAGTCCGACTAACTGGATCATTTGAGTAGTTCTCTTCTTATTGAATGTGTTTTTAATTATTCAGTCTAATGCTGGTGAGAACTATTTTCCATTCATTTTACTGCCTTTTCCCCCCTTTTGTTAATTGCTAGAGTACACCAGATTGCTGCTGTATACAAATGTACATGTGTTTTTAAAACAGGCCAAGTCTTCCCCCAAAAGATAAAATTCATTATTTAATTTTTTTAACATGAAGTAACATTGAATAAAAGGCAGTGACTACATTAGATTCACTCACTAAATACTTATTAATTAATTCTTAATTTCCATAAATTTCGTTGCTCCAGACAGGGGCTGTCAGGTTTGTCCTGTAAATATTTTCAGCCTGGTGGGCCATGGGCTCTTTGTTTGAACTGCTCTGCTCCACTGTTGTGGTGCAAAGGCAGCGGTAGACATGTGCATTCACATATGAGTGAATGGGCAAAGCTGCCTGCCAGTAAAACTTTATTGACAGAAACCAGTAGCTAGATGGATTTAGCCATGGACTCTACATAGTTTGCAGATCCCTGCTCTAGACCAGTGATTCAGAATAGATTTTTAATTGGTCCACAAATAATTCTGAAACATGTCCCTAGTTGAGAACCACTGTACTGAAACATTTCAGTGTTTCCATAACTCATTTTTTAAAAAAAGACAAATACCTTTTCCAGTGGTCTAAGCTGTGGGTGGATATTATGGAGCACGAAGCTAGTAAGTGGAGTGTATATATGTTTGTTTAAGCCAGAGATTTCCACACTTTTGTAAATCAAAGCATGAGAAACAAGTGCACATTACTATAAGTGTGCAGATCGATGACGTTTTACAAATGGAACCTTCCCGTGCAGTCAGCAGACCTCATCAAGAAACCATGATTAGATTTTCATACATTTAAGTCTTTGAAGTCTTTTGCCACATTTTCAAATGGGGGAAATAATTTTAACATACTCTGTTCCATCTGTTAGGGACAGGTGCCTGGTGCTGCTCTTCCTAACCCTCTGAACATGCTTGGGCCCCAGGCCAGCCAGCTGCCTTGCCCACCAGTGACACAGTCACCGTTACACCAGACTCCACCTCCTGCTTCCACGGCCGCAGGCATGCCGTCTCTTCAGCATCCGGCGGCATCTGGGATGACTCCTCCCCAGCCAGCAGCTCCCACCCAGCCATCAACTCCTGTGTCGTCTTCCGGGCAGACTCCCACCCCGACTCCCGGCTCAGTGCCCAGTGCCAGCCAAACCCAGAGCACCCCTACAGTCCAGGCGGCAGCCCAGGCCCAGGTGACCCCACAGCCTCAGACCCCAGTCCAGCCTCCATCCGTGGCCACCCCTCAGTCGTCACAGCAGCAGCCGACACCTGTGCACACCCAGCCTCCTGGCACACCGGTGAGCCCCTCGGCCTGTCGTCTTCTGGCCAAGACTCTTAGATGAGAACTTGCCCATAAAAAATCTGTCATGAAGTCACTGCAAGTCTTGGTGCGGTTGCAAAAAGTATCTGTTTTGTTTCCAGCATTGGCTCCAAAGGCTGTTAGGCAGGACATGACTTATGATTATCTTCCCCAATTAAATCAGTTTGTAGAAATCAACAACTAAAAGAACTCATACATGGGTCCTCCGTAGAATTTTTTTTTTTTTTTTTTTTTTTTTTTTTGCGGTACGCGGACCTCTCACTGTTGTGGCCTCTCCCGTTGTGGAGCACAGGCTTCAGACGCACAGTCTCAGCATCCATGGCTCACGGGCCCAGCAGCTCCGCGGCATATGGGATCTTCCCAGACCAGGGCACGAACCTGTGTCCCCTGCATCGGCAGGCGGACTGTCAACCACTGCGCCACCAGGAAAGCCCCTCCGTAAAATTTTTAAGCTGTCTGTCCATAGGAGCAGTACGTCCCCCATTATCTGTCCTAGATTGACGTCTTCTGAGTTTTAGTAGTGATGAGGATTTGGTAAACAAGTCAAGTTCCTAGTTGTATGTACTTTGACCTTGCCTATCAGCCTTGTTTTCCAGCTGGAAGCCCTTTCTTTTTCATGACAAAATGGAATGCTCAGGTTAACACTTCTGTGGCTTAGATTTACCCATTCTTCCTGGGAGGTGAAGGTGGCAGGGTCACACCACGTCCTGTGTCCCATGTCCCATGTCCCATGCTCTGCTGGCAGCACCCAGTCCGGTGCTTTCCTAGACTGGGCTGTCCCCACTGACACAGGGGCCTGAGGCTGCTTCTGCTCACCTCCACATTCTTCTCCCAGTTCTCACCAGAATCTTAGTGTCTGTTTTCTTATCAGTCTAACTTAAAAACCTTCTTCCCCCTAAAATACATTATCTTTTATTTGTGGGGACTGAGGATATTTATTTATAAAATGTCAAAATTAACCCCAACATAAACCCCAAGATGACATTACAGTTTGTATTTCTCCAAAGGGAGTGTGCTTATTGATCCTTACTTTATATTTCTTATCTCTAAGTAAGATCCCTTTGTAATTTTATGTTTTCTTTTGTTTGTTTACTTAAAACTCCATTGGATAAATCTATGAAAATTTAGAATTCTTTCTGGGATTCCTTTTTTTTTTTTTTTTTTTTTTTTTGCTGTACGTGGGCCTCTCACTGTTGTGGCCTCTCCCGTTGCGGAGCACAGGCTCCGGACGCGCAGGCTCAGCGGCCATGGCTCACGGGCCCAGCCACTCTGCGGCATGTGGGATCTTCCCGGACCAGGGCATGAACTCGTGTCTCCTGCATCAACAGGCAGATTCCCAACCACTGTGCCACCAGGGAAGCCCTGGGATTCCTTCTCTTAATGTTTGTTTACTCCTCCACCACTGTTCCTATAAGTAACAGGCTAGTTATACATTCTTATTCCATATAGATACTTTATTCCCCTTTCTATAGCATATATACTTATATATTTATTATTCAGCGTTTACCATAACCATTAATGTCATTGGAAGGAATTATATTTAAAATAGGAGGTTCTGTGACTTAGGTAGAAAATTCCCAGAAAATAATTTTCTATCAAAAGGTAGGAAGCTCTGTTCTTCCATCTCTGCATTGTTGGCAAGTAGTCAGTTGTGTTTCTGCCTGATATTGATTTCTCTGGAACTCCTATTTTAACGCTTATTCTTCAGTTCTCTCAAATAGAGGTGCCTATTAGATTAGTATTGAGAAAGATTAACGCGAAACTGTGTGTTGAGTGAGCATCAGGGTTTAAGATCATTTATATTGTTTACAGAGATAAATGATTTTGGTTTCTCCACAGCTTTCCCAGGCAGCAGCCAGCATTGATAACAGGGTCCCCACTCCATCCTCAGTGGCCAGCGCCGAAACCAACTCCCAGCAGCCAGGACCCGATGTACCAATGCTGGAAATGAAGGCTGAGGTCAAGACTGAGGACACCGAGCCCGATGCCAGTGAACCCAAAGCAGAGCCTGGGGCTGCGGTAGGTGCCATTCCTGGGAGTGAATAGATGTACTGCGCACAGAGGCATCACTGAGGTGTCCTCGTGGGAGGCACAAGGCGTCCACCGTGGATGTCCCTGCTTTCCGTTTCAGTATCCTATTCGATTGTGGTTCAAGTTGGAAAGAGATTAAAAACAGATTGGTTATTTATTTTTAGATGTGAGATATGGGTTTATTTTATTTTGCCAGAAGTGAAGAGCACTGGCTTGTATTTTAAGTGTTTAAATCATCCAGCAACTTTTTCATTGCCATCCTTCATTCATTTATAATTCTGCAGAGTTAGACTGCACAAGAGGTGTGTTCTTTTACTAATTAACCTGTAGCAGAAGTTGGAAACTGACAGACCGTGGGCTGAATCCAGCCTATAAATGTGTTTTGTTTGGCCCACACAATTATTTTTAAAATGGGAAATTACAAATAAAACTCTGAATTTCTGGCTTTTCTTGAAAAATGAGAAGCTCTGCCAGCACTGTGCTTCCATTGCTGTAGGGCAGCAGTCTAGGTGGGAGCACCAGCTGTGGCTCTTAGATGGGTCGTGAGCTCTCTAGTTTGCCAGAGTGTCCACTGCTCCCCGCGGCCTCACACAACAGCTCCTGCTGCTGTCATTAGCTTCGCCTGCCTGGCCCTCTGAGCAGTTGAATTTCTGATCCTTCCCACAATTTTCAAGGCACTTCTTGTTCCAAACTAGAAATATATGTAAAACTATTGGGCAGTTAATTGGTGTATACAATGTATATACAAGTTTTTTAAGCACTCTAGCATGTAAAAATTTTTAGGACTGTAATGCACTGGTGCTGTACTGAAGTGACTCAACAGGCACTCCACCCCTTCTTGTGGGAGAGAAAAGGAATGGTCAATGCAGCTCTGACTTGGGAAAGGTTTTAACAAGCCCATAGAGATTTTTAAGAGCCTTCCAATAAGGCTGAGTTAGAATAAAGGTCTTTCATATTCATATATCATTGTCTGTAATTTTGTTTTTCTCAAGATCATGGAGGAGGACTTACAAGGATCTTCTCAAGTTAAAGAAGAAACAGACACAACAGAGCAGAAGTTGGAACCAATGGAAGTGGATGAAAAGAAACCTGAAGTGAAAGTCGAAGCTAAAGAGGAAGAAGAGAGTAGCACCAACGGGACAGCCTCACAGTCCACTTCTCCTTCTCAGCCTCGCAAAAAAAGTAGGTCATGTTCTCGTAAACTTACCGGATGGTGCTGCTTTTCCATTGTGTTGGGATTGCATTCTGTGGATTAAAAGCTAAAGCAGAAAAAGAATTCCATCTCTTCTTTTATCCTTCTTGCCTGCCATTCTGCAAGTTTTAGAAATGGTGACAGTGAGCTGAACTCCAGGATGTGAGCCCACAGGGGTCTGTGGTAGGAACGAGAAGCGACCAGGGCGCTGAGGGGCAGCCCATGAGCCGCCTGTCTGGGGTGGTGCTGGCTTTACTCGGCATGCCGGGGACAACCACTGATGGACTCCAGCAGGAAGATGACCGGAAGCTTGATGTTAGGGAAATTATCACTATGGCAACCCTATGCACTGAAGTTTGTAGGTTTCTGCTGATACAGATAGGAAACTAAGTGCCCAAAGTCAGGGGGTGGGAGAGTAGAACCCACTGACTAGTGCAGCAGGAAGAGGGAGGGCGGCAGGTAAGTGAAGATACTTTGGGTTCTGAAATAAGCAGGATGAGCCAGGCTCACGGTGGAAGTTGGATAGAATGTATTTGAGATGTGTCCAAAGTACGGAGGTAAGGGTGTCAGCAAATTGTCAGGTGACCGTTAGGAATGTGAGACGTGGCTCAGGTAGTTCAGGGCTGCAGGTGATCCAGTTAGGAAAGACGGCAGAAAAGTGTTAGAAAGGCTGATACTGTATAGTTTTGCTGCTGGAAGAGACCCTGGAGATCGTAGAGGACAGCAGGCCTTAAGTTTTTGGTCTCAGACCTCTTTATACTCCTAAAAGTTGAGGATCCCAGAGAAGTTTTTGTTTGTATGGATCATCTATCACTATTTACTCTATTAGATGTCTTTTTTAATATTTATTTAAAAATAAATCTGTTACATGGCACCCATAAATAACACATTTTAATTAAAAATAACTTCCAAAACAGAAATAGTTGGAGTGATGACATTGTGTTTTACAATTTTGTTACTCGGAGAGTTAAGTGAACACAGCTGGATTTTCATATCTGCCTCTGCCTTTGCTGTTGTATTCTGTTGTTTGGTTGAAGTACATGAGGAGAATCCAGACCCACTCAGATTAATAGTTAATAAAGAGAAGAGTATTTTAGTAGCCTTTTCAGGTCATTGTGAATATTCTTCTTTGATACTACACCAAAACTCAACAAGTAGAAGTTTCTTAAAGGCTAGTTGCAGTGGGAAATCTGAATCCATAGCCCTGAATTTCTCATACTCTGTGGCGTTAGAATCCATTGTCCGTCTTGTACTTTGAATGGATCTTTTGCCATTGCATGATTTTTTTTGTAACACTATCCTCTGGTCATCTGGGACTTCGGCTCACTGAGTTATGCTCATCTTCCAAATGTTGACATGCTTTATTATGTGATATTTTTTAAAATCACATTTATTAATATCACTATGAGTCTCTTCAGAAAGTCGTGTAAACTTTGACAAGCTGTCAAGCTCACGTGTCATGATACAGGTTTTTCAAAATTCTAATTTTTGATGCAAGTCAAAATTTTATTATTGGTAACAAATAGCGTCAGTTGTCCTGGAAGTAACTATAACTGGCATACTTTGTTCATTTTTGAGCAAATGTCTGTCACATACCCAAATCTGAGTAACTGTAGCTTGTCTATCAGCCATTCTTTCTAGTTTTGTGTGTTTCATGAAGAAAAGCAGTTACTTCAGCTCTCAACTCAACACTCACACAAGTGCTTTCTCTCAAGACAACCACTGCATGCAGCAGAAGTGCTTTATGACAGCTTCCCAATTTGTCGTACAGAATAAAAGACATGTAGCCAAGGGCCGAGATTTAATATAAGTAAGAATTTTGACTCGTTCATCAAGGACACTTGTAAGTGCAGATGACGTTTTTTCCTGTGTATGCACAGCAGCAGCAAAGAACGGGGCAATCACGAAGTCGAATTTGGAGCTGCAGCCTGGTCATGCTGCAGTGCTAGTGATTTTATTCACTGTTGTTTTTGCCCAGTCTGTGTGAATGTCAGCACACAGTGCAAAAGGCAAATGATAACTTAGTGTAATCATGAAAATTGTTTTATATTATGGAAATGGATTTCACAGACTCCTAGAAAAGGCCTAGGGCAGTGCTAGATGGAAATGTTGTATATCTGCACTCTCTTGTTATGGCAGTCACCAGCCACATGTGGCTCCTAAGTACTTGACATGTGACAAGTGTGCCTGAGGAAGTGAATTTTTAATTTTATTTAATATTAATTCATTTTGATTCAAGTAGCCACATATGGCTGGTGGCTACCATATTAGACTGCATGAGGGTCCCTAAGGTATCCATGGGCCATGGTTTGGGGACTGCTGATGTGGTCCCCACCTGATTGTCCTGAGAAGGTTTTGAGCCAGAGAAGTGGAGTGACTTGCTCATAGCACACCACACTAATCAGTGGCAGAGAACTTGTTTCAAATACAGCTTCTGGCTGCTACTTCCACTCATTTGGAGTCTTACTACATCAGTGTGGTTGTTAAAGACAGGAGTTTGAAAATGACTTCTCCTTGGCATAGGTATTAAATGTTTAGTGAATGAGTGAACGGTCATCCAGAGTGAGATACATGTAAGGCCATGTTAGTTTTGATCAGCACTGGGAGACGAGATGGTCTGGAGCAGGGCATCAAAAGACTGCCTAGGGCCACCAGGTAGTGCATCTTTTAGGCTTTGTGTGTCATAAGGTTTCTGTTGCAGCTGCTGAGCCCTGCCTTGTGGTGCGAAAGCAGCCATGGACACCTGCACAACAAGGACGGTTGTGTTCTAAAAAAGCTTTATTTTGTCAGACTAAAAAGTGATTTTGTGTAATTCACGTATCATAAAATAGCATTCTTCTTTTCCCTAACCATTAAAAGCCTTAAAAACCATTGTTAGCTCCCAGGCCCATACAAAGGCAGGCAGCTGGCCAGATTTGGCCTGTGGGTTGTGGTTTGCGACCCCTGGTCTAGAAGAATAAAAAAGCTATTGATTAACGAATTGTCTTCTTATAAAGAGTTATTCAAAGAAAACCAAACACTGCTTCATCTCTGTAAAAACAGACTGGAAGAAAAGGGGTTAGCTGAAGGCAGAATTTGTTTGTGTTTCACAAGGCTCCACAGGGCACATCTGCTCCCTAGACCAGGCCTTTGCACCTGCATGGGAGTGTCTACACTGGCTGTCTCCCATGCTTGCTGACCGCCATGTGTTCTGGAGCGCAGGAGGCCGTTTCCTCAGGAGGTCAGTCAGGATACCTGGGTATTCCCTGGCTCTGATGTCAATAAAGTTTCTGGAAACTTCTCAGCCAGTGTTTTCATCTCTCGATATACTCAACGCATACCACTTCCCAACGGGAACTTTAGGTTTTTATGGTATTTTAGTCTCATTTATAAATTACAATTTGTTATGTATCTGTTGTAGAAAATTTTTTCAAAATTCAAAAAACCACAAAGTGGAAACTTCACATCACTTAGAACCTAAGTCATCAGAACATCTTTGCAGTGTTTGCCTCTGCTAATTTTTCTGTGGGCAGGAGCGTATGTGAGCGAGGGGGTGTGTGATACTGTCACCTTCACAGGCATGTTTCCCATGTCCTTAGAACTCACGAGGGGTTTGTATGAGTGACTGTCCTGAATGTATTTGGCAGCCAGTGCTTGTTCTTACACTGGTGACAACAGAAGGCATCGTAGGAAATGGGTGGGCCAAGAGGTTGGAGACATGGGCACTAGTACATGTGCAAGGGGACAGTACACAGTACAGAACTTCTGGGGAAAATAAGAGAGCTACTTATTTTTGTGGCTCTCTTACTGTATACATTTATTTGTGAGGTTGTAATACAAAATCATTCCTCTCAGGTGGTTTGAGTTTACTTCAGACAAGGACACAAACGTTTCCTCAGGCGAGGAAAAGCCCCTTCCTGTGAAAATGGCTCTGTACCCACCCATTTGATCAATGAGGCAGATTAGAAAGTTAGCTTCGTTTTTTCTGTTCCAGCCAAGTTTTGGCACTGGAAATCTTTTTGTTGAACAAGCAGACTTCTCAGTGTGGTATTTTTGCCTCGTGATGTGGATGCAGTTTTTAAAAACTCTAGTGTGACTGTGTTTTCAGAATCCCTGAATCGTAGCTTTAGAATGTCCGTGGACTCCTGGAAGCTTCACGGCTGGGAGGGAAATGGTTCGGGCCTTCTCAGAAGTAGCCAGGCTTCCATTTGAAAAGTGACGGAGGAAGAGTCTGGGTGCCTTGTCAATAGCATCGTTTCCTGTGCTTTTTAACTGCAGTCTTTAAGCCGGAGGAGTTGCGCCAGGCTCTGATGCCAACCCTAGAAGCGCTGTATCGACAGGATCCAGAGTCCCTACCTTTTCGGCAGCCTGTAGATCCCCAGCTCCTAGGAATTCCAGTAAGTTGATATCATAAAAACATTATAACTTTACCACTGTAATTCATGAGTATCCATGATACTCATTTTATCTCTTAAAATTGGGTAAAATAAGAATTTTTTCCCTAATGTAAAAAAATACTTTCTGTCAAAACAATAATACACCTTTGTCTTACTGACTGAAATGTGTGTTTCCCCCCTGTTCCGTTAAGCCCCAGGGTCCATGGAAGGGGTGCAGTGAGATGGGGGGAGCACACCCTGAGGTGCACAGCCTCTGTAGCCTTGCTTTATATTTGGGTAAGACTTTGTATTCCGGAATGGATTTAAATAATTGGTGAACATCACTTATAAAACACATGGGCCTCTCACTTTGAAACCCTGGGTGCTCTTGCAAAGGCCATGGTGACCCAACAGATTCTGTGTAGCAGTATTACAATTTTTGCTTTTGTGTTTGTCTTGGAATTTCATTTTGGTTGCTAGGACCAAGAATGAATCTCTAGAAAAACATATTGTCTGATAAATATGTTCACCATTTTAATTTGGTGGATCAAAATCTTATTTTAAAAATCTGACATTATAAGACATGTTTTATTAAATAAGTTTTTTAGTATTATTTTTTCTTTAACTTTGCTTTTAAAATAATTTGATCACACTTGAAAATATTAATTACAATTTTAGATAATAAAATCAGAGGAAGATCAGAAGTTGTTTTCTTTTCAAGTCCCATTTTTCACTATTAGAAATGGAAGTTATACTGGTACTTTCTTCAATTTTATTTTAAGATAAAGCTGCCAAATAAGATGGGCATTTGGAATTTGGGGGGATATGCTAGACTGAGACCGTTTTGTCTTTCAGGATTATTTTGACATTGTGAAGAATCCCATGGACCTTTCCACCATCAAGCGGAAGCTGGATACAGGGCAGTACCAGGAACCCTGGCAGTATGTGGATGACGTCTGGCTCATGTTCAACAATGCCTGGCTCTACAATCGGAAGACATCCCGGGTCTATAAGTTCTGCAGTAAGCTCGCAGAGGTCTTTGAGCAAGAAATTGACCCTGTTATGCAATCCCTTGGATATTGCTGTGGACGCAAGGTACAGTTGAAACTTTTTCTGGAAAATGAACTACCCTTGTTAATACAGCCAAAAAGGGTATTATGATGATATGATAAACTCAGTATTTTGGCCACACCTGTGTACTGAGAAGGACCCAGATGGATTCTGGTCTCTTGTAAAACAGTTGATTGTCTGAAGCTAGAGGTGCTTATGGGGGAAGGCCTTGGATTAAGCATTCCTGGCTGCCCCAGTGTCCATTCATCTATCTGTAACAAATGTCTCTCAGGCACTAGGGACTTCCCTGGTGGCGCAGCGGTTAAGAGTCCGCCTGTCAGTGCAGGGAACACAGGTTCGAGCCCTGGTCTGGGAAGATCCCACATGCTGCAGAGCAATTATGCCCGTGCACCACAACTACTGAGCCTGCTCTCTAGAGCCCGTGAACCACAACTACTGAGCCCGTGTGCCACAACTACTGAAGCCTGCGCGCCTAGAGCCCGTGCTCCATAACAAGAGAGGCCACCGCAGTGAGAAGCCCGCGCACCTCAATGAAGAGTAGGCCCTGCTCGCCTCAACCGGAGAAAAAGCCCACACGCAACAACGAAAAACCCAAGGCAGCCATAAAAAAAAAAAAAAAAGTCTCTTAGACATTAATTCTATCCTATTGTATCCAGAAATGTCTTTAAATAGATGTGAGAATCGTTAGAAGACTATCCAGTATACTAACAAATAATTTACTAGCTAAATCTAACTCCATATTGGACAGAACATTGCATGACAGTAAATGGGATATATTTTTAGTATTTTCTCCTTTGTTTTTGCAGTATGAGTTTTCCCCACAGACTTTGTGCTGCTACGGGAAGCAGCTGTGTACAATTCCTCGTGATGCTGCCTACTACAGCTATCAGAATAGGTAAGCCTTGAGCAGTTTCTTGAATCATGGGACAAAAAGAAGGTCTTAGGACGAGGCATGCTTGTCTGATTGTAGATTGGGTAGATTTCATTATTTCTCTCCTGAAGTTTCAGTAAAAAGGGCCAAGATTTCATTGTTTCTCAGTCACTCAGATAGGCCCATGGTCTCTTAACTTAAAAGCATGCTTGTATAGTATAAAATTTTAAGCTCAAAACTGCTTGCTGCACTAGTTGGATCAGGTACATGTGTTAAGCCAAAATGTAACCGTATGAGAAAGAGTCTGAAGTGGAGAGTTACTCTAACAAAGGTTGACTGCCTTTTTTAAGATAATAAAGTTGAAACATTGTATTTTACCAATCTGTGTGTAAATATTTGCCTAGCTAATTTGGCCTGTACAGTCTGATGGAAAGACTTGTGTTTGCTCTAATTCATTTAAAAATTTTAAACCATAGACTTTTTCTTTTTAATCAGTAGCACAGTAAGAATGAGATCGGTGTTTTCATTGAGTTTAAGAATGACTCCATGAGGTGGCCTTTTTGGGGTTAGTGAGTGGTAGGTATGCTTTTGAAGTATTTTCTATTCTCTTGAAATGTGGAGATGGCTAAAGAATAGATCTCCTATCTTAAGTAGAGGAAGAATGAAAATAATTTTTGTTGTTGATTCCCTTACCTAATTACAACTTCCTGGTTTGGAGGGTTGTTTTGAAAATTAAGCTACTTTGTATCCATTGCTTTAAGTGACTGCATGTTGCCATGGCATGAGGGCGTCCTGCCTTGAAACATAGGTTGTAATTCTTTGTCAAATTCAATTACATTGCCTCCATTCTATGAATTGGCAACTAAATTCTTTATGTGGCCAAGATTAGGCTTCATGCCTGTTCTTTGTTTTTAGGTTCAAGTATTAAATGTCAGCTTTAGGGTTTGATGTTTTGATTATTTTTATCTTGTTTGCTTATAGTAATTACATATGTTCTAATACTTTGAGGAAGATAAGTTTTTATTTTTTCAAAGGTACATGCAGAGGCCTGAATAATTTGGAATGTTGCAGTTACTTTTCTTCCAATTATGTTTTTTTTTATTATTTTAATTTTTAAAAAATATCTAGGGAATTCCCTGGCAGTCCAGTGGTTAGGACTCAGCACTTTCACTGCGATGGCCTGGGTTCAATCCCTGGTTGGGGAACTAAAATCCTGCAAGCCATGCAGTGCAGCCAAAAAAATTAAAATTAAAAAAAATAATAAAATTAAAAAAAAACATATTCAAGGTAATTAACGACTCCCATCAAAATCCTATTTTTAAAAAAAAAGAACTGTTGACCTAAAAATATCTTAAGACAAGATTTCTAAGCCTTGTCCAGCTCTCTTATCCTAGTGAAGTGCTGGTTTGAGGGGAAAGATGGGTGTCCCTGGACAGGCACCTCTACTGGAAGTGCAGCCGGCACAACTGTCCTGCTAAAAATATTTTAACATTTGGAATTCATTTTCTGTCTTAGCATGCTCTTCTATTGATAGAGGCATTTTAAAACTAGAAGTTTGAACTGATACTGTGGCCCAAGTGGAATCTTTCCTATAGTGACAAGTGTTGTTCTGGAGGTTCTGGCCCCTCCATTTACAGTTTTAGCCCCATGATCTTTTGCACATTCTGTAACGTATCAAGCTTAACCTTCTTGTCCATGACATGGGCATAGTAACACCTTTCCTGACACCCTTAGTTGTCAGTCTCCAATGAGACAATGCTTTGGAAACTGTTAGGTGCAAAATACAGCTATGAAATTTTAAGAGAACAGGTTAAAATTAACTATACCCTGAAAAATGCCCCCACTGCTAAGTGCCCAACACAGTTTGGGTCTAGAAGGAAGAGCAGAGAGCAGATTGCTTGCCATCATCTCTTAAGTTTGGGGGCCTTTTCATTGTTGCTTTTCACTGTTCCTGGGTTCTTTGGACCCTGCCTCGGCTGACTTGCATAGATTTCGGCCGTATTTCACTTGAGAGCAATTCAAGTTCGATAGCATGGATGGCATCAGTGTGCACTACTGCCTCCTCAGAGGAGGTTGTTGATGGGGTGCAAACAAAGGATTGTTTTGAAAGTTCTGAAATGTCCAATATTACTTCTATATAGGACTTAATTTTTATTGAGCAAAAGTAATATATTTTCCTTAAGAGTAGAAGCGTAAATAAAGAAGTTCTGTTTTACGCATAATACATTTTAAATGAGTGTGAGCATATACTGCTTCTCAGCTGAATCTCACAAGGTGTGCTTCCTGGAATACAGAACTGGAAGAGATACCACGTTGTGAGTCTGTGAAAGCAGTGGTCTAATTCTGCGATAGACATTTCAACTACTTACATTTTCATTCTCAACCTTGACTGTTTATGAACACCATGGTGTTCTTTTGAATAATTGTTTTGGTACTTATAGTCCTAAACTGGGCACTTAGAATAGG
This sequence comes from Delphinapterus leucas, assembly GCF_059928025.1. Classification (NCBI taxonomy): domain Eukaryota; kingdom Metazoa; phylum Chordata; class Mammalia; order Artiodactyla; family Monodontidae; genus Delphinapterus; species Delphinapterus leucas. The sequence continues at coordinate 35,165,943 of NC_143143.1, forward strand.
AAATTCTACAGACCGTTTAAACAAGTGAAACTAACAGATAAGCTAGTATATGGTTACATTTTCACTTGTTTCCACACTTTGGAATTTTGAAAGTAAGTCATGTTGGGAAAACTGTTCTATAACTTTAACAGTTTATTATTGACAGATAAGAATAGATATTATTTATTATCCAAGTTATTTTTATATACTGATATGGTACTTACAACAATCTGCATTTGAAAATTTACTCCATACATTAAATTACCCTTACAGATGAACTCTGCAGTTACATTGTGCTAACTTTAGGTACCCAGATGTACATCATCATCAGATTATGTAAAGTGTTTCTCCTTTATAATTCCATATTCATCAAACTGCTTCCTTCACGTAAGGCAGGAGGTCATCTAGGCTCTTACGGTTGAAAAGTGAATCTCCGAACCATTATGTATTTCCAGGATGAATAAAGTTTGGACTAGGTATAAGATAGGGGCAAGTCTGACATTAACATCTGTCACCCACTGATTACCAGAGTGGTTTCAACCTACTTGACTAGATGGGTGGGCTATCATCATATCAGAAGGGAGCTAAAGGGAGGCCGGGGCCCCTCCCTTTCCCCTTACACCTGAACAGATTCGATTCTCTGACATCTCTGGCCTTGCTCTGGGACAGACACTCTGTCCCTCCCAGTTTCTGACCCTGAGGTTCTTGGGAATGGAAGTCAGTTATACACAGAGGGCGTAGGTTTCTGCAGCCACCCCAGGGGCTGCCATTCAGCCATCAGCGCTTCACTCTGGGCCAGTTTCCTCCAGTGGAAAATGATGGGTTTATGATTCTTGTTCCCCAGATGTTGCTAGGCTTGATGTCCTGCTTGCATAAAAGCTAAGAGTTTAGTTTGTCCAGGATTTTAAAACCGTTTAGACTCACATGTAATTACCGTGGCAATTTCATTTCACAGTGTGTTCCGTAGTCCTCTTTGAGCTAGCGCACAGTGGCTGAGTTTGATCATAATAAATTGGAACACTTTCATTCATTTTTTAAAAGGAAGCAATTTGGCATTGAAGGGGTATCTTTCTTTTTGCATATTCTGATTGCTGCGTAATTGGTTTATAGTTTCTATAGTGTAATTCTTTCTTGCCAGTGATGATCATGCCCTTCTACAAAGGAAATTCCTTTTACTACATGATTTCAAGCCTCCATAAAAATATTTACAAAATAGTGAATAGACAGAATATTACTGTAGTTCATTCAGAGAAAGAGATAAGTATTTTTAAAAACAGCAGTGTTAACCTGTTTGTTCCTGGTCAGTTTTTAATCTTGGCAGACTTCGTTGATTGAATTAATTCTAAATAAACTGGTCCCAGCAAGAAACTCTTATTAATCCAGTTGCTACACACAGTGAATCTGTCATGTTCCTCATCAACAAATATGAAAAATTGAATAATCTTGAGATGTGTGCATGCTCTGAAGTTTTATACTTTTAATTCACTATGTGTGTTTAGTCAGTGAAATATAGCAGACAGAATGCTCAATGTGTTTAATTAAGATTAGAATTAGAACTTGTGGGGACCTATTTTAGTGGTAATGAAGACAAACTGGCCAGGCAGTGGCCTGAATCTCAGTTGTTTGTAGCCGTGCGCGCATGTGTGTTTGTGTGCGTGTGTGTCTGTGTCTGTGTGTAGCTGCAAGCTGCCGCATCTCCTTCTGCCCATGTGGTTCAGTGTGGCGCTCCAAGTCTCGTCACAGTGTCTTTAACACTAATCCTCTTGGCATCTTGTAGATGTAGTTTTGAGCACTAAAACCGCATTTTATTGTGCTGCCGTCGTACCTTATGCTCATCCCTTTTGCTTGTGTAATTCACCTCATTCGGCTTGTTTACTTCTACAGTATTCCTTTGTGCCCATCTTGTTTATGCAGCATCAGCCTGCATTTTTGTTGATTTCTCATTTGTGTCCTTTCCAAACATTTAATAGTTTTTATTTTAACTGTTCTTATTTGATAGCTTGAGCCCAGGCTCTATACTATAAGAAATTGGGGTGATGGATAATTTCTCAAATGCAGATTGTGCTTTAAAGATTAAGTCTCTAAATTTGCTTAACTTGGATTGTCCCCAAGTTAGAGAAATCACTGAGTATCTCAGATTGATGAATGATTGGTTCCAATACCAAAAAGTTTAAATTGAAGCTTAGAATTGAATTTTAAGACTGTTCATGGATTTACATATATTGTATTGTTATACAATATATCACAGTTTTTCTCTGTATAGTCTTACTGATAAATGGCTGGAAAGTCTTTGACCCCGATTGCATTTCTGTTAAATGTTTGTCTAGAATATGGATTTGGTTTCATTTCTATTGTAACCCAATTAACTGAGTGATTAACATGTGAAAAGTAACAGGAGAAAATTAAAACCAGTTCTGAGTGCTCAACATTTTCATACCTTTAAAGATCTGGCTTAATACCAGAAATAAAATCTATGAATTGCTGTCAAGCATAAATTTTCCATTTTGAAAAAAAGCTATTTCAGTTTAAATTGCTTTTTTAAGGCCTTTTGTCAGACTGTTTTATTCAAAGTAAATTTTTTCCATCTCAAAACCTGTAGTTATATCTGGTTTTCTCTAAGTAATAACAAAATCCAAACTCCTAAAATTAGGCTCCTTGCAATTCTAGTATTAACAACTCCTTGAAAACATTTGCATCTTGGAGCTGGACGAACCCGTTGTTAGTGATGATGGCCTGGGATGTGTGCAATGAGACCGAATGCTAATCAATGCTTTGCCTTGGCTTTCTGCTCTGTGTTGTCTTGGTGTTTGTGTCTTACCTTTATGTCTGTGCTATTTGTTCCCTTCCCTGTTCTCTAATCCTGCCCTTCCCCACCTGCCCCTGTTCCTTTCATTGTCCTCACTGACCCATCAATCAACCAACAACGCCCCCCCTTCGTCGTGGTGATCTGCCCTGCTCTGATTGGTGGCTTCGTTGCTTGGGTGGCTGTGTGTTATGATGGACCAGTTCACCCAAGTATGGCCTTCTTGCTGACAGGTATCATTTCTGTGAGAAGTGTTTCACAGAGATCCAGGGGGAGAATGTTACCCTGGGTGACGACCCTTCACAACCCCAGACGTAAGTACCATCCTGTCATTTCTCCCGGGGGTGACTCTGAATTGTTGTTTTGTTCTCATACGTGATTAAAAGGGAAGCACCACTGCCACCCACTGTGACTTTTCTATAGTGTATTTTTCATGTTACTTATACCCACATTCATATTTTACAATGTAGCTCTTGTAGCTGAATCCCAGCGCCACTTGCACATTCTTCCCTCTGCTTGAGACCATGATGCTGTAGCCCCCACTGCAGTGCAGTGGTCTCTCTTGACCTTGCTCTATCTCTTCTTCTAAAACACTTGCTTTTTCCTAGTGGCTGTCAGCTTCCATTTGGGAAGATTGTAAATTTTCAGTTACACCTAAGAAACCAGGTAACCCTTGTCACAGAACTAACTGGCAGTAGCAAAAATGAGTCTTGTGTGTATACCCCATCAGTAGCATTTAGTTGATCTTCCACTGAAACCTCTGTCCTTTAAGTTGCAGAGGTAACAGAACCCAGATGGTGAGACCCCAGCGAGTACCTGTATCTCCTTCCTCTCTGGAGGTTGGACTCTTGCTCACAGCTCCAGCATGGACAGGCATGAGTTAGTTTGTTCATTCCCTCACTGAGTTCACCATTTCCTCCCTGATGCTTATCCTCTGATGGAGTTACTTTTGAGTAGGCAAATGGCCAGAATGTGGTGAGAAAAAAGCAAAAGCAGGGCTTCCCTGGTGGCGCAGTGGTTGAGAGTCTGCCTGCCAATGTAGGGGACACGGGTTCGTGCCCCAGTCCGGGAAGATCCCACATGCCACGGAGCAGCTGTGCCCGTGAGCCATGGCCGCTGAGCCTGCGCGTCCGGAGCCTGTGCTTCGCAGCAGGAGAGGCCACAATGGTGAGAGGCCCACGTACCACAAAAAAAAAAAGCAAAAGCAAATCCACAGATTGGATGGTCAACTCATTTACATGCTTGAGATACCTAAAAACCTGCCAGCCACCATAGCTGCCTAGGACTGCCAGCGTTTTGTGGTCTTTCTTTTCTCCCGACTCTGCCATGATTCCTGCCACTCTGGGGAGTCTGCTGTGTGACTGTCCCCCCAAAGGCAAAAAGGCTTCCCACTGAAGCAGTTTCTAGCACTGTTGGACACTTACTCTGCAACTCAAGTTTACTTTATTCAATCGCACAACAAACCATACCCGCCTGTAAGATACATAAACCAAAATGACAGAAATTCTACATATTCAATTTTTCTGTCCCTTGTCAATTTAATTCTTTAGTCCAATTATGTGATTAATAATTGGATTGTATAATTCTGTGAATCAGGTAATTCACATATACACTAATAAAAGTACCACAAAAATGAAATACTCAGCCCTTTAAGAAGAAGTAAAATATCCCCAAGTACATGCTGACTTGTGTCAATGAAGGAATATTGTAATTAGAAGAATTGAAAATACCAGTGGTGGTCAAATTCAGCAGTCATTCACCATATAGATTTGATTGGAAATTAACAGGTTTGAATCTCAACATAATTTTGCCACTGTATTTTGACTAGCCTTAAATTAAATCTTGTAATAAGTGCTGATGATAGTTTGGAGGAAATATTCCAAGTAAGGCAGAGAAAAATAAAAGGTAGTGCTTTCTATAGAATTAAATGTTGTATGTTCATGCCATTATTACATCTACTTGAGATTTCAGCTGACCATCATTTTACTTTTTATGTGAAGAACTAGTTACAGAATAATATCCCAGAGACCCTATAGTTTATATTCAACAGATAAATTTAGTTAATTAACATTTTTCCTTTCCCCCCTCCCCAAAAATACAAGGACAATTTCAAAGGATCAGTTTGAAAAGAAGAAAAATGATACCTTAGATCCTGAACCGTGAGTATACAGCTATTTTCTTTCTGACTTTTAGGTTTTAGTTTCAGATGAGGAAAGTTCCTCCTTATTGTTGGGCTGTGGGAGAAGACACTGGAAATAAATATATTACCATGGGTGGAATTTTTTGTGTGAAGTTACTTCAGATGTGGATTCTGTTTTAACTCACACAAAAGATGTATGTCTCTGTAGCATGCTGTCCAGCTACTGAATTTTAACACCCTTTAATGTAAGATTAGATGGATGTTTTGGCTCTGTTAGAATCTCTGTAATAACTTCATCATCGTTGTCTTTAAGAAGCCATTTAATGTGAATCTTTAGAGACTAAAGGTAGGAATATTTGGTGGAAGGGTGCTAGTATCATTTAAAGGGAAATTTCAGAAAGAAAAACTCTTAGAAACCACTTTTTAAAAATAAATAATGAGAAGCCCAGTGTTGTATGTTCTTGTCACCATCTTTTGGTATGGTATATTTTCAAAGGCCGTTGTCAGATAATTTCCTTTCTTCCAGTGATCAGTGAGAATACTCAGTATGTAAATTTTGCTTTGTAATAACCCCTTAAAGAGGCCTCAGAGCTCCTTCCATGTGGTGGCTCCTCCCCGGTACCCAAAGCTGAGTCCTGAAGGCACCCCAGTGTGTGGAGATGCCCATTTTGTTCTGTCGCTGTGGTGAACGCCCATCCAGGGTTGCTTGGTGAGCACAGGCTCCAGCACTGTTGGGAGTTTGGTAAATGTGGCTGTGGTGCATCCAGAGCTGAGAAACAGGTTCTCCCCTCCCTTGGCTCAACTTCCCAGCTTCCAACAGAAGACACAGACTCCACTTCCCATTGAGAGCTGACTTAGTCTCTCCTGCCAGCTGTGCCCAGGTTGCGGGGGGAGCATGTTGGTTACTTAGCAAAGTGCCTGGTGCATGAGGAGGCTGCTCCCTGTCTCTTTAGTCTCTAGTGTCAGTGGATTGTTTGTCCTGACTAGCTGTCTCCCTGTTCACATTGTGTCCTCCCCGACAGTTTTCCTGTTTCCCTGTGATTTATATTCAGTTTTTTTAATTTTTTAATTTTATTTATTTATTTTTTAAATATTTATTTATTTGTTTAGTCATGCTGGGTCTTAGTTGTGGCAGGTGGTCTCCTTAGTTTGTGGCTCACGGACTCCTTAGTTGCAGCAGGTGAGCTCCTTAGTTGCAGCTCGTGGGCTCCTTATTTGTGGCATGCAAACTCTTAGTTGCGGCATGCGTGTGGGATCTAGTTTCCTGACCAGGGATTGAACCCAGGCCCCCTGCATTGGGAGTGCAGGGTCTTAACCACTGAGCAACCAGGGAAGTCCCCCCAAAGTTTTGTTTTATACTGGAGTATTTACAATGTTATGTTAGTTGCTATACTCACTTTTCAATTTCAGAATACGTTACATTGAAGCAGTAGTTGCCAGGCAGTGGTGAAGACACAGATGGATAAAGGGGGTCTGTCCTCCAGCCGTTTGTCTTCCAGTAGGACAGACGGATCGTAGCATAGGCAGCAGGAGGCAGTAAGGTAGTCCAGAGTGGGGGACCCTGGCCCAGTGGAGAAGGTGACACTCATTTGGAAGCAGGTATTGGGGGTGGTGGGCAGAGCATTCTAGACACAAAGACATGAACGGACATGGGATGTTCAGCAGCACTGCAGGTGAGCTCAAGTGCAGGGCATGTAGGGAGTGTGGATGGAGCCCCATAGGACAAGGGGGCAGAGGGTGCTGGATTCCCTCCTGTATGTGCTGGGAAAGGCAGCAGCTGGGGCAGGACAGCAGAGAGTACTGAGGATGGCCGGTGAGGGTCACTGCCATTCTGCACAGTCTGCCTGTGTGTGTCCTTTTCTCCTCCGACAGAGCAGGGACAGAGAAGCTGGATTGGGCTCGATCTGTGGTGGAAGGCTTGCTCAGCAAGGGCAGTAGGATGGTCAGGGGCCGGGGACTCGAGCAGCAGTAGTGAGAGCAGGCGTCAGGTTATGGGGACCGGCATCTAGCATGATAGGAAGAGCCGGGACCCAGGACCGTTTGGAGAAATGTGGTACTTTCTAGCCCCTCAGCCTTCCACAGGGTATAAGTTGTGGTGGCTTTAAGGGCATGGGTGAAAAAATAGGTTTTGACCTTCAAGCATGCTGGCGATTAAGTTTCCTAGGTGAGGTGACAGGGCCCAGGTGAGCTATGGCGGAAGCTGTGCAGAGGGCAGGTGGCATGGTGCATCCCAACTTCTCTAGTGTTTACTTTAAGAAAGGCCGTCATTTCCCACCCTTGTAACTGACTCAGCAGACGTTTCCTGCACCTGGGCTTAAGAACAAGGGTTTGTAACACTGACAGTATTGTTCTCTTTTATTTAAGTCCATTTAGGTATGTGCAGTCATCTAGAGCAAGCACTGGTCTTGAAAATCTGTAGTAATATCAGAAATACTGACCTGTAAAATAGGCCTTCGTCATAACAATTTTTAGAAATAAATGTTCACTTCCGGTTGCAAAGCAGATTGGGAGAAGAGAGGAAAGAGGCATTTGTACAAAGAAAGGGAGAAAGTCAGTCTTTCCTATAGAAAATATCATACTGATGCATTTTTAAAAATACGGCTCAATTAGTCAAGAGATGCATTAATGCTGCAGATTCTTGAAGTCATCAAGGGGATGAGGTGTGAGCACACCACACAGGCTCTGTAGAAGCTCCATTATGTATGTGGCTCCGTGTGTCACAGTGCACTTTCTTTGTCTTCTAGTTTCGTTGATTGCAAGGAGTGTGGCCGGAAGATGCATCAGATTTGTGTTCTCCACTATGATATCATTTGGCCTTCAGGGTGAGTAATTTCCTGGTGATTTCCTGTGATCTCGGGAAAGGGAAAGCAGTTATGCACAGAGTAGAGGGGAGGATGCTGGCTGCTACTGCATTTCATTCATTGTTGTCAGCAAGAATCCGGCAATTAGATGGATGGCAGTTTGTTCTAAATTTAAGTCTTAAGTGTTTGCCCGCTTTGGGAATTGTAGAATCAAAGCAGTCTGCCTCTTCACTTTTGTATAATGATGCGATTTTAATTGCCAGCGAAGTATTTTAATGCTGCATTTCACTGGTTTGGCAACATATACTGTTTTATATAATCTGATCACACCCATTATTTTTTTTGCAGCTTTGTGTGTGACAACTGCTTGAAGAAAACGGGCAGAACTCGTAAAGAAAACAAATTCAGTGCTAAGAGTAAGTTGTGGAAGGGTTTTTGTATTTTTTTGTCTTACCCTTGAAGAGAATCATTTGCCTTGATCTTTATATGAAAGTCAACTTTATGATCAGTCTGTGTTTTAGATGAAAGTTTAGAAACTTTCATCTAAAACACATACAGTAAACTTTGTGAATTCTGAGAGAGAAAATCTGTCAGCAGATCCTTCTCAAGTAGCTTAGAAATAACACACATCCTGGGCACGCTCAGCCCTGGGCACCTGTGGGGGTGGCTGTTTGCCCATCAGTAGGTGTGGGCCCTGCTGTTGGGAAGAGTGACCCTGTGGGGCCCTCTGGGAATCAGCCAACATCACCAGGACTGGCAGGAGCCTGATCTGCACGAGGGCTGGTTGGGTGTGTCACTGCCGCATTGGGAGCAGCTGCTGGTGTCTGCGAGGAGCAGAGAGAGCGCCCTGTTGCTATAGGAGTAACTTTTCATAGGTAGTCTTCACTTTTTTAGAGATGACACTTTTCAGAAGTGTACAGTGTGTCGTCTTTGTCAACTCGGCTGCTGCTCTCACTTCTCTCCAGTAGGACAGGCAACTAGCACACCGCTTAGGGCTCCCCAGAAAGAGCCGGGCCACCTGAGGAGCTGGAGTAGAAGAGAAATGGGATGGAGGGAGAGGTCCGTGGGCAGGAGGGAAGGGTGGCAGGCCAGGAAGAAGCCCCTCTGAAGCCTTCCAAGTCAGCGTTAATTCACGTTCAAACTGTGTCATTACCAAAATCCACAGTTATCCTATCACTTAAACTCACTCTTATAAAACCTTTTGAAATATTGATGAATTCACCAGCTATTATAATATTTCTCTTTAGATCAGGGTTTCTGATGTATACTGACATTTGGGCCAGAAATGTCTTTGTTATGGGGGCTGTCTTGTGCTTAATTAGAATTTTAGCAGCAGGCTGCTGCCCACTAAATGCTGGTAACACTCCCTGCCCCACCCCCCCATGAATGGTGGCTGTCAGAAATGTCTTCATACATTACCAGGTGTCCTGGGTTGGGGGCGTGCAGGTGAGAACCCCTACTTTAAAGGATCCATTCCGAGTGATGTCACTAAAGCAGTCAACTACTTAGAATCAGTCTCCTGGGCCAGAGCTTTGGTGACCAAAACAGAAATTGCCAGGAGAGCTAGGCTTCAAGAGAAGAGCAGTTGCGGCCAGAAGAGAGAGGGGTAGAGGTGGGGGGGGGTGGGTAGGAGAACCTGAGAGCTGGCCCAGCCCCCACCCTCCCCTAGTGTCCAGAGAATGGTGGAGAGGGATATGTGGACGTTTGGCAAATGAGCTTCAAAGATGTAGAACCTTCACTTACAGAAAAGGACCTTAGAGGTGGTGTGTCTCCCCTGGGTTTTTGATTTGCATCATCTCTGCAAGTGTCTGTTGGTCACAAAAGAGAGGTTGCCTCATTTGCCCTGACTTAGTGCAGTGGGCCCTCCGTGTCCACGCATGTGGGACCTGTGGGTACAGAGGGCCTTCTGTACTGCACCACTGTATGTCAGGAACTTCAGCATCCTTGGATTCTGGTGTCTGAGGGGTTCCTGGAACCAGTGCCCTGTGGGTGCGGAGGGACGACTGCGTTGAAAATATCTTCCAGCTGCTGGTCAGAGAGTGATACTAAACAACTGACTATCCACCCAAAACCACCTCCCCATTATATGCCACATGCACAATGCAACTTGGGTGGCTAAAGGGGCGAAAAGTAACAACTACAAATGCTTTGGAGGTCAGAGAAAGAGAGTGTTTTTACTGTGTTCAGTTATGAAAAACCTTCCTAAAAAAGAGCCCAGAGGTCAGAAAGCAAAAGGCTGAAGGATTTGATCACATAAAGGGAAATATAAGGCTCCCATCATGCACCGTGGCCAAAAATATACATGGTGGGGTACAATTTAAAATGTCCATTTTTAGACTCAGCAGTTCCACCTTGACGCATGTCTCCTACAAAGATATTTGCTCGTGTGCCTAAAGGCATGTACAGGGCTGTCCGCTGCAGCACGATGGGCTGTGGGGAGTGGAAACGGGAACCTAAACCAAAGCACGTGGCCACCCTGTGGGAAGCCCGAGGTACCATCACAGTGAGGGTGGCCTGGGCCCTCCTGTCCAGTGGGAGGGGCTGTTGCAGAAATGCTTGCCCTCAGTGCCTGTACTTGCTGGTCTGGAGGACACCTCCACATGGCACCGCAGCATGAGAACAGCCCTTCTTTCCCAGTACTGAGTCTCTGAGCACGTGCTGGCTGCTCTCCAGGTTTTTCACTGTGCCGTCCCATGTGTAAAGCCCATGGCTCTTCTCTCAGGGGACATAGCGGAGCACCTCTCCAGCCCTCTTCACGGCGTTCAGTTTGGTGCTTGTGACCAGACCGTCATAATTGTCTCATTTAAAAACTGTATTTTGGGCTTCCCTGGTGGCACAGTGGTTAAGGATCCACCTGCCAATGCAGGGGACACGGGATCGAGCCCTGGTCTGGGAAGATCCGACATGCCGCGGAGCAGCTAAGCCCATGCGCCACAACTACTGAGCCTGTGCCCTAGAGCCTGCGAGCCACAATTACCAAAGCCTGTGCGCCTAGAGCCTGTGCTCTGCAACAAGAGAAGCCACAACAGTGAGAAGCCCACACACCGCAACAAAGAGTAGCCTCTGCTCGCCACAAGTAGAGAAAGCCTGTGTGCAGCAATGAAGACCCAACTCAGCCAAAAATAAATAAATGTATTTAAAAAAATAAAATAACTATTTTCAGAGTGAAGTAAGTCAGAAAAACAAATACCGTATATTAACGCATATATGTGGAACCTAGAAAAATGGTACAGATGAACAGGTTTGCAGGGCAGAAATAGAGACACAGATGTAGAGAACAAACGTATGGACGTCCATCAAGGGGGGAAAGCGGTGGGGGGGGTGGGGGGGATGAATTGGGAGATTGGGATTGACATATACACACTAATATGTGTAAAATAGATAACTAATAAGAACCTGCTATATAAATAAAATAAAATTCATAAACTATTTTTAGTACAGGTAATTTGGGGGGAAAATGTAAAGACCTAATTTTGAAGGTTTACTCCTGTTCATTATGTGAAAATCATAGTGTGTGTAATCATAGTTTCACAAGGGAAGGGGGAGCTCCCTGCACCAGCGCAGGGTGGCCCTTCTTAGCTGTGTCCTCTCTTTCTGGATTGGAAGCCACCTCATAAGGGGACGAAACTTGCTCAGCAGCGGCATGGGCGGGAGTACAGGGGGGCGAGAACATGAGAATTTTCTTCTGGGCTTCACAAAGAATAGATGAGACGGTCGTAAGTCCTTTGCACCTAATTCTCTTTTTCTCAGGATGGTTATCTCAGCTGTGGGAGGTTGAAATAAGGGGATCCAGAGCATAACTAAACAGCTGTGGAAAGTGTGCATGTGTATCAGAGTGTGAAGCAATTCTACTTCCATTTTTATAGCTTTTAAAGTTTTTATTTTTTAATGGGGTCTTTATTTCATTGCCATTGTAAGTTTTTTTTTAATCACTTTTATTGAGGTATAATTTATATACCAAAAAAACTCCGCCATTGGTATGTTTATTGCAGAGACACTAAATTTTAAAAGCCTAAATTTTGCAGATATTTCTTAACCTCAGTAGGGAATCTTCTAAAATCCTATCATCTGTAGTCACTGTTAACCTTTTGCAGCTTTCCTGTCTAGTCTTTTATCCCCATATGCACAGTTTTTCTGTGCTATGACTGTATGTGTATTTATATGCTGTGTAACTCCTGGCCCGTCCCTGGGAGAGGGAGGGTACAGAGGGGCAGGGCGGAGGAGCCCACCAGCAATGGTGCTGGGCAGGTCTGCGTCCTGGAACAGTGTCCCTTGCCGCCCAGTATTGGAATGCTCACAGAGTGAGGTAGCCCTTGGCTGCCTGCTAGCTTAGCTGTCTCAGACTTTGCACCAGGACTGTCATCAGAGCTGGGCAGGAAGGGGCATTTGTGCCATCCTGTCTCTGAGGCTGTGCCAGCCCTGCCTTCCATGGAAAGCAGTGGCAGGCTCCCCATTTCTGTTAAGAGTTCTTCAAGTTCTTCCAGCCTTGGGGCACAGCTGTGTGGGCGCAGCCAGGGCCAGATCTCTGTCTCACTAGGGGCTGGGCATGTGGGGCAGGAGGCAGGGTGGACCCAGTGCGGCTCCCTCGTGCCTGCTCCCCTGCTTCACCCCAGAGCCCATCTTCCTTCAGATTTGGGTCCACCTTTGTGTCTCTTCTGCCCCTTACAGTTAGAAAAAGATGGAAATATTGGGCATTTGACAGCAGTTTTCAGTGCGTGGAATGCCTGAGATTCCAGGGTCCACCTTTCTTTTATAAAATGCTTATTACCTCATAGGACACATTAGATCCCTTCTGTATTTGGAGAATGTTACTCCTTAAAATACCAGACTACACTGAAAGAGGTGGATTCTGTGACCTCAACCCCCAAGAAGTCCTCTCATCTGCTTGTGCTGGACTTTGCAGGACTGCAGACCACACGGTTGGGAAACCACTTGGAAGACCGAGTCAACAAGTTTTTGCGGCGACAGAATCATCCTGAAGCCGGGGAGGTGTTTGTCCGTGTAGTGGCCAGCTCAGACAAGACGGTGGAAGTCAAGCCCGGGATGAAGTCACGGTTTGTGTGCAGACGTTCCAGTGGGCACCCCATGTGGTTAACCAGAGCCTAGCTTTCTGGCAAAGCTTTAGAGTTTGCATAATTTGAAAGCTTTTCATTAGTTAGCATGTAGCCACCCTTCTGTCAGTATCCCACATTCATCAGGGGAGGTGGAATTCCTTTCTGAGTGAAGCAGTGTCACAAAGAATGGGGTCAAGACTCCGAGCTGCCTGGGCCAGTGGTCAGAAGGGGCGACCTCGCCTCCAGCTTCTCTGCACTGAGCGGGTTTACGGCAGCAGGCCTCGTCTGTAAAGCACTTTGTAAATGGTAGTGATGCTTGCAAACATCAGGCTCTTTTATTTCAGGTTTGTGGATTCTGGGGAAATGTCTGAATCTTTCCCGTATCGAACCAAAGCACTCTTTGCCTTTGAGGAAATTGATGGAGTGGACGTGTGCTTCTTTGGGATGCATGTCCAAGAGTATGGCTCTGATTGCCCCCCTCCAAACACAAGGTAATCCTCTAGCTCCTTTGGGGTGCATGTCACGTGTTGTGCTAGCGACCAAGGCTCTAAACATCTTAGAGAACTACTAGTTACTTTCGTTAGTTCGTTTTCTGCTAAGCCAGTGGGAAGTGAAGAGTTTTGATGACTGTAGAGTGCTTTGTGTTGTAAGCACACATGGGTTTTGATCTTGGTCTTGCTGTTGCCCCTGTCTTACCTGGGGCAGGTAAACCTATGGAGAAGGGGGTGGGGACTGCTGCACAGGCCAGGCTTCTCTTCACCTATGAAAATGTCACACCTCTCCTGAGAGTTATTTCATGTTCAGTCAAGAATCTGGGTGAGAAGGAGTTAGAAGTGGCTTTTCCTAATTTGCCCTGATCTCTCCACGGTTCCCCATGGTGAGTGATGGCATTGCTTCTTAGTTCAGTGACGAAATTGAATTCTGTTTTATTGATTGGTAGCAGAGCTTGGTGATGGCAGATTTCTTATGTCCTGTTTGTGGCCAGTGTAAATGCTATCAAAACAGAATTTATTTCTGGAGCTGTTTTTAGATGCTGCTGTTTGGTTTCAAGTTTGGGAGATAACCTGAACTTTCAATTAATTTCTTTCTCACCCTGCCCCCCAGGCGTGTGTACATATCTTATCTGGACAGTATTCATTTCTTCCGACCGAGATGCCTCCGAACAGCTGTTTACCATGAGATCCTTATTGGATATTTAGAGTACGTGAAGAAATTGGGGTGAGTTTAATTCAAATTATTCAGAACTATTAAAAACTCCATTTTTAATTTTCACTGTGTATTTTGTGAAATAACACAAGTATTTCTTAAGGTTTTTTGTGTTTCTATTTTGATGTCCTTAAATGGATTCAGGGGTCTCCAGAGCACCCTTCCAGCCAGATGCTCTGTTGGGCCACTTGGGTCTGGGGCTCCCAGCACAGCTCATGTGCTTTCCCTGCCTCCTGTGTTTTTCTCACATTCTAGTCTGTTTTTTTAAAACTTTATTGAGGCATATTTTATGTATCATACAATTCACCTACTTCAGGTGTACATTCAGTGATTTTTAGTAACTTTACCAAGTAATGCAGCTGTCGCGGTAAATCAGCTTCAGAACATTCTCATCCCCCCAACCCCTGTTACGATCCCTGCACCCATTTGCTGTTCATCCCTTTTGGACCCCTGCCCCCAGTGACTACTAATCTCCTTTTTGTCTCCATAAATGTGCCTTTTCTGGACGGTTCATAGAAGCGGAATCCTACCAGATGTGGTCTCTTGTGTCTGACTTCTTTTCCTGTCTCTCTTCTTACATTCTAGATAACATTTCTTTCCCAAATTTGGAAGAGAGATGTTTGATTGAAGTGTCTTGAGCAGAATGAATGAGATCTATTTTGTCTTTAACCCCTTAGAAAGAAATACTCAACTTCCTTTCCAATGTGCAGGAGAAAGTAGATAGGAAATTCAGTGCGTCCACCCTGGGGACAAGCCGTCTGATACGCCTGACGCGTTGCCGTCTTCCCAGGCTCTCTCCTGTGTCACAGGTTCCCTTGCAGCCTTAGCCCCTGCCTGACATGCACACCGAAGAGGGAGGCACCGTTGGGCCAATTTCCAGCCTGCGTTTGCACTCTGTAGAGATTTGGCTTTACCCTAACCCCCTTCCCCAGCACAATGGTTTGGAACCTCTCTTAGGCCTCTCACATGTTCTGCCAGAAGCATTTTGTAATTTCTTTTTTGTTGTTTTTCTTCATAGTTATTTCTGTCCTTGCTTTGGTCCGTGTTCCTCAGCTGTTACTCCTCAAAGGCAGGGATGATTTCGCTCACTGCTTCTGTCTGAATTGTGTGTATGTCCTGCAGGTATGTAACAGGACACATCTGGGCCTGTCCCCCAAGTGAAGGAGACGACTACATCTTCCATTGCCACCCCCCAGATCAAAAAATCCCCAAGCCAAAGCGCCTGCAGGAGTGGTACAAGAAGATGCTGGACAAGGCCTTTGCCGAGCGCATCATCCATGACTATAAGGTGCCCACACGGCGGGGGCGGGGGGGGCTCCTCACCACTGACTCCCACATCTTCACGTGTCTCCCTCTGTGCTCACATGTGTTAGAATTATATCTACTTATGATTATTGGAAAGCAAAAATTTAAATTTTTTAAAATCACAAACTAAGAAGCAACTTCTCTGCTGTCTGTCAAGATTTGCAGTCGGCAGTCCAAGAGAAGTGGTGGCAGATCTTGTGAAACCATGCGCCTCAGGAGTGTGCGGTCCCCTCTCCATGTCGTGGCCCCAAGCCCCCTCCCCAGAGTGTTGCCCAGCCCCCCTCGTCTCACCACTGTGCTTATTCACTTTCCAGGACATTTTCAAACAAGCAACTGAAGACAGGCTCACCAGTGCCAAGGAACTGCCTTATTTCGAGGGTGACTTCTGGCCTAACGTGTTGGAGGAGAGCATTAAGGAGCTGGAACAGGAGGAAGAAGAGAGGAAGAAGGAGGAGAGCACCGCGGCCAGTGAGACCCCGGAGGTAAAGCCCAAGGGCCCCAGCGCATGTGCTAAAGGCTGCGCTCCAGCAGGTCAGGGAGTGAGTGTGGGCTGCTCGTTTCTCAAGACATGGCCTCCTTTGTCTGTGGTGGTGTTTTCATACATAACCTCACGGTGTTACCGCCCACCACAGGGCAGGCCTGGGCCTGGGGGCACAGCCCACACTGGGTGCTGGGCGAACTGGAGACACATCACCTACTAGGTGGACAGAGGGGCTTGCTCTGGCATCTCTGGGCAGGACAGCGGGGCTGAGACACAGCAAGATGAGAGAGGAAGGCACCCTGCCAGGGAGCCCAGAAGAGGTGCCGGAGATAGAGATGGAGACGGGTGTCATGATCAGGAACCAGTCAGTTCACCTTAGAAATGACTTGAGGAGGAGACGCTTGTTTGCCAGGCCTCATTCACTCTCCTTGTTGTAAACTGCCCCCCACTCTTCACTGGGTGTTCATGCGTCTGTGCACTCTCTGGTCACTGCGCCCCTGCCATGTGCGGGCACCATCCTGAGGGGTGCAGTGGGAACTAAAGAGGCCTCCATCCCTGCCCTCAAGGGGCGTGTGTCCTAGTGTGTGGTGCATGCTGAGATGGTGTAGAACAGACACGAGGGAAGAGGGCAGATGCAGCACCTTTGGGAGGGCCTGTCTGGGGAGGTGGCATCTGAGCAGAGACTGACTGGTGAGAGGAACCCAGAAGATCCAGGCGGAGGAGCCTCCAGCAGAAGGAGGAGGGTGTCAGAGTCCAAGTCGGGAGCAAGTGTGCTGTGTTTCACATGTTCAAGGAAGAGATGATGGTGGTTTAGTTGGATTCGTAGCTGTCGGCAGTGAGCAGCGTATGATGTGTTTTGAGAGTAACAGCCTCAGAGCTTAGGGCACATCTTTGTGGTGTATGAGGAAGATCCTGGATCGAGGCTGCCTGCTGGGTCTGGGGCCTTAGAATTGAGTCAGTGTTGCTGCGTCTCCCTGAAGGGGAGAAGGAAGGGAGAGCACACTTGGGGGAAGAAGTCAAGAATTGGCTGCAGATGTGTTAATCTTGAGATGCCTGTTACCACCCGTGCAGGCCTGGGGCCCCCAGGAGGGCTTGGGGCTGCATGTGGAGCCAGCATCCAGAGCCAGGGGTCTAGGGTGGAATGTCTGCATGGCTGCTTCATGCCAGGCAGCATGTGCTTTAGGGTGTGTCCTTTTTGCAAGACAGCATCCCTAGCCCCTTCCAAAATGGAGAAAGCGTGGGTGAGGATGTGACAAGTACTTATGTCACAGGTGGGTCCCGAGGAGAGGTCGAGGGCTGTGGTCATCGTTCTCTGCCTGCCTTTTGCTGGACCTCCCTGGAGGCAGGACCCGTCATCCCCTGGAACATTGGGTGATTTAGGGCTGGAGATGCTGCTCCTCAGGGACTGGAGAGATGCCGGCAGGTCCCTCCCTCAAGCTGACCTGGAAGGGTGGGCTGGATTTCAGTGGAAACTTGGAGTGCCTGTGGGAGAAAGACCACAGCCGATTAATGAAGCCAGGTTCCTCTGCCTCTGCCGGACGGACACCCAGGCACAGGAGGTGGCCTGAGTCAGCACTGGCATCCAAGGCTCAGGGGTTGCTGGGAGGAGAGTCTGTGCTGCTGGCCGAGCTGCCACAGAGGGGCTCTGAGGGGGACACAGCCCTGGCTGTGTGCCCGTCGAGGAGGAGTGCCTGCCTCCAGCCAGTAGAAAACATAGGACCAGGAGAAACGGCTTCCACCCCCTCAGTGGTTAGATCCAACTAGCATCCCAGGTGTGTTCTTCCCTCCAGCCTCCACGTGATGTGCGGCTGTTGTGGCACAGGCAGTGCTTGCTTTATGTTTGTCACCACTGTACCCATTCGGTCCTGGCCAAGTCCGGGCCCTGCTTCCATACTCATCTCCTTCCCCTTAGCGGTTTCCTCTGAAGGCAGCAGTGTTGACAGCCACTCACACGGCCTGCGCAGGCAGGTAGGGGTCTGCTCGGCGGTCTCCTGCCTCAGCCCCAGCTCCCTGGAGCCCCCGCAGCAGGAACTGGTGGCCTCCCTGCTGGACATTGGAGCAGGATGCTAGGCAGGGCCGACAGCTCTGAGTCTTATTGCAGGGCAGCCAGGGCGACAGCAAGAACGCCAAGAAAAAGAACAACAAGAAAACCAACAAGAATAAAAGCAGCATCAGCCGAGCCAACAAGAAAAAGCCCAGCATGCCCAACGTGTCCAACGACTTGTCCCAGAAGCTCTATGCCACGATGGAGAAGCACAAAGAGGTGGGGGTGGGCGGGGTGGGGTGGGGGCGGACCAAGTGCAGGGGGAGGAGGCCTGGCCTGGCGACACCACACTGCTTGTCACCACTGCTTGTCACCAGCGCAGTTCAGCCCCAGGGACAGCAGGAGTCGGCTCGGTCCTTCTCTCTGCGGGGCTGACGCTGCTCCTCCCTGCTGTCCCCCAGGTCTTCTTTGTGATCCACCTCCACGCTGGGCCCGTCATCAACACGCTGCCCCCCATCGTCGACCCCGACCCCCTGCTCAGCTGTGACCTCATGGACGGGCGGGACGCCTTCCTCACGCTGGCCCGGGACAAGCATTGGGAGTTCTCCTCCCTGCGGCGCTCCAAGTGGTCCACGCTGTGCATGCTGGTGGAGCTGCACACCCAGGGCCAGGACCGCTTCGTCTACACCTGCAATGAGTGCAAGCACCACGTGGAGACGCGCTGGCACTGCACCGTGTGCGAGGTGAGCACGGGGCACCTGCCCGCGCAGGGCTGCCGGTAGAGTTGGCGAGGCCCACGGCGCTCTCAGGCTGTGCGTGTGTATTTCAGGGCAACTGTTAGACAGTTGGCGTTTTCTGGGGAGAAAATGACCAGATGAATGCTCATCTGTCCACTCCACTAGTCCACTGTTGGTTTTGAGATTGTGTTTTGGGGTTCACGAATGAGAGGGTTTCTCTCGATGTTGGTGGGGTTCCTGCGCTGTGCCTGTTATGGGGCTTAGCGCCAGCCATCCAGGGCAAGAAGCAGCCGGTGTCTGCTCACGAGGCAGCCTGGTCCCAACCTGGTCCCAATGGCATGTGTCTGGGTTGTGGGGGGGAGCTGGTCTTCAGGGGATGGAGGGAAGCCAGTGAGCTTCCCTGGGAGACATTTGTGCTGACCTTTCCAGGATGCGGAGATGATCACAAGGCACTTTGTTATTTTATTTGTTGTGTTTCGTTAACACCAGCTCTGTGTCAGGCACACGCATAGGCCTCTCGGTGCAGGGTGGGAGGGCAGAGAGAAGAGAGCACGGCAGTGCTTTGGTTCCATTGGGATTCTGACTGGTTCCTCTTCTGGTGCTCCCAGTCTAGGCTTGCCAAGAGGTTGGGATTTCCTGCTGTTGTCAGGCTGGGTCCCTTTGGTCAGGGGTCTTGAGCCCCTCTTCCCTTGTCCTGGTGGATCCCGTGGTCAGACCACACTGGCACCCCCTCTGCAGGGGACTCGGCCTGTCCCTGGCACAGACGGGTCACTCGCACGGGGTGTCACATGCTCTGCCTCCCCCCGCAGATAGTCAGACTCCTCTCTTGCCCAGTCCTCACCTTGCTGGTGTCAACGCCTAGATAGTCCCCATAGTTGAGTGCTCCACAACAGCAGCTCTGTGCTCTTTGGGGGCAGAGGGGGCCTCTATGATGCCCTCGTCTCTCTGCCACTCTCTCCAGCTTCCTTTTGTCCTCTCTCTTATTTCCCACTGTGGGGATTTTCACGTCCTTGCTGTGAGAAGGTTAGCAGTCCTGGTCACAGGGCTCATCCTCCAAATCTAGTGCTTTGTGGTCTCCGTCTCCAGGTGCAGCTTTTAGAAACCTGGGGAGGGGGCATTATGTTGCCATGGTGCGAGCCCAGGGCCTTCCTCCTGGTAAAGGCCTCTCAGCCCCAGTGCCCGCCCTCCGGCTGCCCAGCAGGGCTCTGGGGATGCACCGAGGGCACCCGCAGCAGCCCCAGAGCGTAGGGGCCCCAGCCTCAGGGTGCTCACGAAGCCACACACGCTGCGAGCTAGCAGGTTGGGAGAAGGCAGAGGGGCCCCCAGAAGAGGGCAAGTAGGTGGACCGGTGTCTCTGGAATTTCTGGGCTGTGGAGTGTTCCCGGGAGTGAAGGTTCTGGGGAGCAGACATGTTTGGCATCTGTGAGCCTCGTGGGGATGGGGGGGGAGCTGGTGGTCAGGGCCGCGTGCTGATGCTGGCTTGTCCCTTGTCCTCACCCGCAGGACTATGACCTCTGCATCAACTGCTACAACACGAAGAGCCACACCCACAAGATGGTGAAGTGGGGGCTGGGCCTGGACGACGAGGGCAGCAGCCAGGGTGAGCCACAGTCCAAGAGCCCCCAAGAGTCACGGCGCCTGAGCATCCAGCGCTGCATCCAGTCCCTGGTGCACGCCTGTCAGTGCCGCAACGCCAACTGCTCACTGCCGTCCTGCCAGAAGATGAAGCGGGTGGTGCAGCACACCAAGGGTTGCAAGCGCAAGACCAACGGCGGCTGCCCAGTGTGCAAGCAGCTCATTGCCCTCTGCTGCTACCACGCCAAACACTGCCAAGAAAACAAGTGCCCCGTGCCCTTCTGCCTCAACATCAAACACAAGCTCCGCCAGCAGCAGATCCAGCACCGCCTGCAGCAGGCCCAGCTCATGCGCCGGCGGATGGCCACCATGAACACCCGCAACGTGCCTCAGCAGAGCCTACCTTCCCCTACCTCAGCACCACCCGGGACCCCCACGCAGCAGCCCAGCACGCCCCAGACGCCACAGCCCCCCGCCCAGCCGCAGCCCTCGCCCGTGAACATGTCACCAGCCGGCTTCCCCAGTGTGGCCCGGACTCAGCCCCCCACAACGGTGTCCACCGGGAAGCCCACCAACCAGGTGCCAGCCCCACCACCCCCCGCCCAGCCCCCACCCGCGGCAGTGGAGGCGGCCCGGCAGATCGAGCGGGAGGCCCAGCAGCAGCAGCACCTGTACCGGGTGAACATCAACAACGGCATGCCCCCAGGGCGCACGGGCATGGTGACCCCGGTGAGCCAGATGGCCCCCGTGGGCCTGAACGTGCCCCGACCCAACCAGGTCAGCGGGCCCGTCGTGCCCAACCTGCCACCTGGGCAGTGGCAGCAGGCGCCCATCCCCCAGCAGCAGCCGATGCCAGGCATGCCGAGACCCGTGATGTCCATGCAGGCCCAGCCGGCCGTGGCCGGGCCACGGATGCCCAGCGTGCAACCGCCCCGGAGCATCTCGCCCGGCGCCCTGCAGGACCTGCTTCGGACCCTGAAGTCCCCCAGCTCCCCACAGCAGCAGCAGCAGGTGCTCAACATCCTCAAGTCCAATCCTCAGCTGATGGCAGCTTTCATTAAACAACGCACGGCCAAGTACGTGGCCAGTCAGCCCGGCCTGCAGCCCCAACCTGGCCTGCAGCCCCAGCCCGGCCTGCAGCCCCAGCCCGGCTTGCACCAGCAGCCCAGCCTGCAGAACCTGAATGCCATGCAAGCCGGCGGGCCACGGCCCGGTGTGCCTCCTCAGCAGCCGGCGATGGGCGGCCTGAACCCCCAGGGCCAGGCCCTGAACATCATGAACCCGGGGCACAACCCCAGCATGGCAAGTATGAACCCACAGTACAGAGAGATGCTGCGAAGGCAGCTCCTGCAGCAGCAGCAGCAGCAGCAGCAGCAACAGCAGCAGCAGCAGCAGCAGGGCAGTGCCGGCATGGCCGGGGGCATGGCGGGGCACGGCCAGTTCCAGCAGCCTCAGGGACCCGGAGGCTACCCCGCGGCCATGCAACAGCAGCGGATGCAGCAGCACCTCCCCATCCAGGGCAGCTCCATGGGCCAGATGGCAGCCCAGATGGGACAGCTCAGCCAGATGGGGCAGCCTGGGCTGGGCTCAGACAGCACGCCCAACATCCAGCAGGCCCTGCAACAGCGGATTCTGCAGCAGCAGCAGATGAAGCAGCAGATCGGGTCCCCGGGCCAGCCGAACCCCATGAGCCCCCAGCAGCACATGCTCTCAGGACAGCCGCAGGCCTCGCACCTCCCCGGCCAGCAGATGGCCACGTCCCTCAGTAGCCAGGTGCGGTCTCCGGCCCCTGTCCAGTCTCCACGGCCCCAGTCCCAGCCTCCACATTCCAGCCCGTCGCCACGGATACAGCCCCAGCCTTCACCACACCACGTCTCGCCCCAGACTGGTTCCCCCCACCCAGGACTTGCAGTCACCATGGCCAGCTCCATAGATCAGGGACACTTGGGGAACCCCGAACAGAATGCAATGCTCCCCCAGCTGAACACCCCCAACAGGAGTGCGTTGTCCAATGAGCTGTCCCTGGTCGGCGACACCACGGGAGACACCCTAGAAAAGTTTGTGGAGGGTTTGTAGCATTGTGAGAGCATCACTTGTTTTTTTTTCCCTTTCATGTTCTTGGACCTTTTGTACTGAAATCCAGGCATCTGGGCTCTTTTTATTCCTAGATGGAACTGCTACTTCCAAGCCGTGGAAGGGTAGATTGCTGTTTAAAGAAACAATACAAAGAATATATTTTTTTGTTAAAAACCAGTTGATTTAAATATCTGGTCTCTCTCTCTCTTTTTTTTTTTCGTTTTTTGTTTTTTGTTTTGGGGGGAGGGGGGTTTTGTTTGGATTCTTTTTGTCGTCATTGCTGGTGACTCATGCCTTTTTTTAACGGGAAAAACAAGTTCATTATATTCATATTTTTTATTTGTATTTTCAAGACTTTAAACATTTATGTTTAAAAGTGAGAAGAAAAATAATATTCAGAAACTGATTCCTGAAATAATGCAAGCTTATAATGTATCCCGATAACTTTCTGACGTTGCGGGAAGATTTTTTCTATAGTGAACTCTGTGGGCGTCTCCAAGTATTACCCGTGGATGATAGGAATTGGCTCCTGAGCGCACACACGTACACACCCACACACACATCTATCTATACATACTGGCTTAAGCCAAACTCTTGTCTTGCAGATGTAGAAATTGTTGCTTTGTTTCTCTGATAAAACTGGTTTTAGACAAAAAATAGGGATGATCACTCTCTTAGACCATGCTAATGTTAATAGAGAAGAAGCATTCTTTTCTTTCTTCTATGTGAAACTTGAAATGAGGAAAAGCAATTCTAGTGTAAATCATGCAAGCGCTATAATTACTATAAATAAGAAAATTCAAGAAGTTTCAATCACTGTATAGAATGGTAAAGTACCAACTCATTTCTTATATCATATTGTTAAATAAACTGTGTGCAACAGACAAAAAGGGTGGTCCTTGAATTCATGTACATGGTGTTAACACTTCGTGTTCCAGCTCTTTTGTTATGAAAATGCTGTTTTCAACATTGTATTTGGACTATGCATGTGTTTTTTTCCCCCATTGTATATAAAGTACCGCTTAAAATTGATATAAATTACTGAAGTTTTTAACATGTATTCTGTTCTTTAAGATCCCTGTAAGAATGTTTAAGGTTTTTATTTATTTATATATATTTTTGGAGTCTGTTCTTTGTAAGACATGATTCTGATTGTTTGCTCACAGAGGAGAGGTGGGGGCCGCGGTCCTGGTGGCCGGGGGCGGGGGGTGGGGGAGGCAGCTGGGCTCAGCCAAGGCCTGGAGGGCCCTCCTTTGCTGCTCATGGAAGAACCTCACCCAGAGCCGGGGACACAAGTGGCCCTGAAACAGCACTTTGTCGCCTGTCCACACTCCCCATCTTAGCCACCCCCACCCCATCCCCGCTCCTACGTGCCAATCCCAGAATTGATGCAAAGGGTGTTCCGGGGACTAGAGGGGGTTCCTGGCCTGCCCCCAAATCCTGGTTCAGTGAGGGAGGATGCCGCCACGGCCTCTGACGCTGGGCTGGGCAGATGCAGCTCCAGCCCTGCCTCCTCCAACTTCCTCTAGAAACAGCGAGGTGCTGCCCTGGGGGCCGCTGGGGGAACCATGTGGAACACTGGCCACCAGCCCCGCTGGGGTGAGAAGAGGCCTCCAGCTTCGAGCAACACCTGCACTCGGCCACCTGGTCCACCCCTCCTCTCTGAGTCCAATTCCAGGGGCCCTTAACTGAGGGGGTGACACTCGAGGTCCTGAATGCTATAACAATGACATCTATGAGGAAGACCACCGCCAGGAGAGCTGACATTCATTCTTTGGTCTGTGCACCCCCTCCCAGGACACAGGCAAGTGGAGTCCTGTTTCATTCCCCTGTCCCCCAACCAAGGGTGGTCTCAACCGAGGGGTTGTGATGTCAGGCTTAGAAATCACAGCCCAAATAGCTTTCCTTTTGGCTCTGTATTCACAGAAATCTTTTCAAAACACTTGAACTGGGAATTTAAATTTGAGGAAACTCTCTAAGAAATTAGTTGTTACACGGGGCTTCGAATCTTGTTCTAATGTTGTAGATTTAGCCAGGTAAGACTAAGACCACCATCTCACCACCAACCAACCCCCATCCCTACCCATCCCCAAAGGGAAGCGGGGTCAGGCCCTCCATGGCCACATGCCAACCTCACTTAACGTGCTCAAGTCCCGTGTCCGTGACCCTCTTCCCGGTCGCCTTCTGCACTGATGGGAAAGCCCTGGACTGAGTCTGTTCAGACAAGAAGTGTGAGCTGTCTGGGGCCTGGAGAAGCAGCTCCAGGCCCACACTTCGGATGTGCAGCCCTTTTAACCTGGCCAATGGGGAGTCTCCTTCAGGTCATCCCAGAATCCAAAACTGCCAACCTCATCCTCTTGGAGTCCCATGCAATCTTGTTGCCAAAGGATGCGGCCAAGGGTGTGGGCTGGATGCTAACCTGGCACTTGACGTAAGGAAGTTTCTGTGAGAGCTGGAAAGCCCCGATGCGGTGTCTCACATGCTGTCTACTTAGGAAGAGAAAAACGTCCTATATTTGTGATCAAAAAGAGGAAACTTCTGGGCCTTCCCTCGTGGTGCAGTGGTTGAGAATCCACCTGCCAATGCAGGGGACACGGGTTCAAGCCCTGGTCTCGGAAGATCCTACATGCCGCAGAGCAGCTAAGCCCGTGTGCCACAACTACTGAGCCCACGTGCTACAACTACTGAAGCCCACACACCTAGAGCCTGTGCTCCACAACAAGAGAAGCCACCACAATGAGAAGCCCACACACTGCAACAAAGAGTAGCCCCCCACTTGCCACAACTAGAGAAAGCCTGTGTGCAGCAACGAAGACCCAATGCAGCCAAAAATAAATAAAATTTAAATATTTTTTTAAAAATTAAAAACGAATCCGCCTGCCAATGCAGGGGACACAGTTTCAAGCCCTGGTCCGGGAAGATCCCATATGCTGCGGGGCAGCTAAGCCCAGGTGCCACAACTACTGAGCCTGCGCTCTAGAGCCCGCGAGCCACAACTACTGAGCCCACGTGCCTAGAGCCCATGCTCCACAACAAAAAGAAACCACTACAGTGAGAAGCCTGCACACCACAACGAAGAGTAGCTCCCGCTCACCACAGCTAGAGAAAGCCCACGTGCAGCAACGAAGACCCAACGCAGCCAAAAATAAATAAACTTATTAAAAAAAAAAAAAAAGAAGGAACTTCTGCCATGAATAAAGTTGCCTGAAATTCTGGGGGACAAAAAAGAGGAAACTTGAAATGTGCTGGTGTTTATAATAAAAGCTGGTAAAACTGCTTGGATTCAAAGATGGTTCCAGTTGGCTAACAACCCGTAGAATTAGCTTAGCAGCCAGTCATAAGATAAAGGGGTTCAGCTGATTTTGTCTCGTGCACGTGTTTGATTATGTTTTTGAGAATTCAGTGTGTTAAAAACAGGAGTCGGGGCTTCCCTGGTGGCACAGTGGTTGAGAGTCCACCTGCCGATGCAGGGGACACGGGTTCGTGCCCCGGTCCGGGAAGATCCCACATGCCGCGGAGTGGCTGTGCCCGTGAGCCATGGCCGCTGAGCCTGCGCGTCCGGAGTCTGTACTCTGCAACCGGAGAGGCCACAACAGTGAGAGGCCCGCGTGCTGCAAAAAAAAAAAAAAACAAAAACAAAAAGAACAGGAGTCGACTGCAATGGCTGTGTAACACGAGGTGAAGAGGCTTCTAAGATCTCAGGCTGAAGACATGCAACTTTTGATTGCTGTAAAGTGGAACCAAAAGATTTCATTTGAGCCAAAATGTGCTTTTAGAACTGCATGAGAAAATAAGCTACTCCGAAAAAGGAAAGGAGCTGAATATGGGTGGCAGACAGGGAGAAGCCAGGAAGTCCTTGACACAAGGCCAGTGCTGGGAAGTAGACACTGTGGTGGTGCCACCTCAGCAGGTGGGTGGTGCAGGAGCGCGTGGGGCTGGGGCCAGTGTCCACCTGGGATCATAAAGCCACACGGCACCTTCCCAGGGCATCCCGTGTTCACTGCAAAATCAAGAGCAGGGAAACGGGTCAGTCATGAGATACTAACATAAGTGAATGTAGCACCCAGGCTGACAATGACAAGGCTGAGGGACGCTGATGAGGAGCTGAGGATGCAAATGGTGCTTCCAATGAGCTCGCGCCTCTCCATAGAGGATGGACTCAGATCCACTGACTGTGATATGACTGAAGTTACTTCACTAAACTGAAAGATTCAAAGGGCGTTGACAGCTTAGAACACCTTAGGAAGTGGTATAAAAGTCAGGGGGTCAGGAAGAGACCTTGGAGTGAGAGACCAGGTCATAGCAAGTGTGGGCCGGAGGTGCCTGTGAGGTGGGGTCAGTGACGGCACCAGGGCCTTGGCCGTGGCTGTGAGCGAGCTCTTCTGCCTTCCTGGCCTCGTGAAAGGTAGTGATACCAGGTAACAAGTGCTGTTTAAACGCGTGTCCACCCCTCTGCCCAGCCATGAGGTGGGAGAACAGAGGGACTGACTTACCTGAATTCATGAGCACCAAGGGCTGACATGGGCCGCTGGCCCCAACCACACTCTCCCCTTTCGTTCGAGAGGAGCTTTTCCTCCAGCCCTGAAAACCCTCCCACACGCCTGCCTCCCCTCCTATTCCACAGATTCCCCTTGAGCCCACTTTGGGGTACCCTGGCAAAGCAGGGGTGTTGCAGTACATTGTAGCCCCTTGAACACGGCAGACAGTGGTATGTGGTAACCAGGTCCTCACAAAGGACAGTGTGGGCCTGAGCTTGCCTGTGTCTGGTGCCCACTGGCTCACTTCGGCGTCAGAGAAGAAATGTTGACAGTGTTGGTCAACTGTAGTGGCCATAGCTCCCAGCTCCCAGTGTAGATGACCCTAACCCACCTCCCACCCAACTCCTAGAGAGCGCTTAGTGATGGAAATGGGGTTTATCGTCTGATCATGGGTCCCACGGCTCTGGGCCAGCAACAAGAAATCCTCTTATTAACGTTTTTCTTTTTTTGGCCACACCGCATGGCTGGTGGGATCTTAGTTCCCCCAACCAGGGATTGAACCCTGGGCCCTCAGCAGTGACAGCACAGATTTCTAACCACTGGACTGCCAGGGAATTCACTAATTTTTTTAAAATGATATATAGGCATAACAATGATATGGATCCAACAACTGATCCTCAAGGGAGGTGGTGATGTTTAGGGAATGTTGCAAGTGAGGGTGAGGACCCTGCATCCACAAGTCCCTCAGGAAAATGTCCAGAAAGGACACCCTTAGAAAGGATGGCAAGGGGTGTGCCGGGGTCCCTGTGCCTGGACCCTTCCTTGTCCTCTCTGAGCCTACCCTGGGCCCCTCACATCTTGGTACAGGGTCGAGGCCCGCAGAAGAGGGAGGGTTGCTTCCTGTGCTGCTGCATGGGGAGGGGTGTCTACTGACAGAGGGAGAGCCTTGGGGACCAAATGCTGGCATCGCAGCTGTGCTCCCAAAGTCAGATGTAGAGAGGGCCAGGGAAGCAAGGGGTCCCAGGGGCCATGCAGGAGGCACTCAGAGCTAACAGGAGCTCAGCAGCCAGAATTGGGGTCACCAGTGAGAGCAAGGCCTCCGCAGGCAAGAGCACAGGGGACCCTCGGGTTCCCCACCCTCCGGACACTTAAGTTCTGAGCTGTGGTTTCCTGGGTGAGGAGCAGGGGTCCTCGTGTGGGAAGAGGGCATTGAGTGTCAGAAGTGGCAGGAAAGACGTGAGTGGCACCAAGCTGAGGCCCCTTTCCTTCTGGAACGAGCAGCTTCAGGTCTCCTGATGCACACCTGCTGCTTCCAGCTGATGTTCCGAGAAGCACGGAGCCTGTCCCCTCAGCAAGTGTTTATCGATCAGCTCCTGGGCGGTGACATGCAGCCCTGGGAGAACTCAATCAACAGAGGCACGTCCTGGAGGAAGGTGCTGGGGCTCAAAGCCGGGGCACTGTGCCCTGTTGGTGCGGGAAACGAAGCATCTCTTCGTCAGGCCGAGGATCGAGGATCGCAGGCTGCTCCACGGTTCAGGAAGCACACGATCCTCCACCGCCATGTGTCCTCAGGACTGTGCTTCCTTCTCAAGCTTAACGTGCATGCGGATTGATTAGCTGGGATCTTGCCAACATCCTGATTCTGTAGAACTGAGGCCAGTGGGGGTGAGGGCAGGGGTGATGTGCCGAGATTCCGTGTTTCTAACAAGCTCCCAGGCGAGGCTGCTGCTGCCGGCCCTCATCTGCTTTGAGTAGCCAGGCTGCATGGGACCAAGAGCAGACCATCTTGACTGGAAAACTGCCTCAGTCTTAATGTTCATGATAAAACATGGGTGTGGGGAGAGGGGGTTTGGGCAAGTGGTTCTCGCCTGGGGTCCCCTAGACAGGACAGGAGTCCAGGCAGAACCGAGGCTGTGGGCAGCCCCAGTGGGCTGAAAGCCCTGAGTTACCTGGAAAGGGCATCCCCACCGTTTTGTCTGATGCAGGGAGGCATCCTGTGAAGTGCATTTGTAAAAAAATGCGGATTGTGAAGCAAACAAAGAAGCAGGAGGGGCGCCTTGCCCCCCAGCCAGTTTCCAGGCCATGTGATCACACTGCGGCCTGTTCTTTGGCTCCTGGGGAGTGAGTGCCAGGGTCAGTCTGTCCCTCCTGTTTCCTGAACTGCAGGCACAGCACTCACCACTCAGACGAGCCCCAGTGATGCTGATGGACAACAACCTCCTCCGCCCTGTGCCTGCGCCAAGAGAGGCTGCCCTAGGAGTCAGGGAAAATGGCCAATGGTCTGCATCTCCACCTGTCCTCTGATCCCCCGTTGGACCAGAGAATCCTGACTGAGGGAACCCTCTTCACACCTGAGGAGATGCAGTCTCTGCGAGGAGAATTTTGCAAAAGCTGCTCACCTACCGGGTGGGGCCTGATACCAGGTGTTGCTCAGGACACCATCTGGGCAGGGCTCTGTCTGGAGTAGAGGCCCAGGGTGCCCAGGCAAAGGGCCAGTCCTTCAGGGAGGCAGGGCCTTGTCAGCACAGAGCAGGCATTGAAGGAGGGAACCCTGCAGCCACCAGGAAGCCATGCCAAGCAGGGAAAGAGGCCTCCCAGCAGGCAAAGCCTCCCACACAGCCACTCCGTTTCCTCCAAGCGTCGCATGAGAATGGCAGCTCTAGGAAGTACAGGGCCATCAGCTTGGCCCAGGCACACGCGTGCACGTGCATGCCAGCATGCATAGAACAGAGCTGCCTTTCACCCTGTGGAGTCTCTCGGACAAACTCATTCTCACTTGTCTTTCTCGTAAGCAATAGACGCGGTAGACTTGAGGTTTGGTGGACATTTTTTATTCCTAAAATGATGTCATCCACAAGCTAGGAAAAAATTGTGATCTCAGCTCTTTGCCAGGACAGAATGCACCTTGGAACACATGCCCTCAGGGCTAGTTCGCCCAGTGGTATCTCCCAGTGGAAGTTTCCAGGAAGAAATGCAAGAGTGGAGGTTGCTGCCTTCCCCAGAGCCAGTCACTCAGAGGAGACCCCACCAGAGATACTTCGTGGTTGTCCAGATTCAACTGTCTTAGGTTCATCACGCTGGACAGGGAGACTGGGAGCCCACCAGGATGGCCCCTCCTGCAGGGGCACAGGCAGTGTTCACGGTGGAAGGGCCCCATAGGACAGGGGATTGCCAAGGGCCACCCACCTAGTGGGTGGCCACGGAGCCCCATAGAGGGGGCTGGACTGACTGCTGATGCTGTAGGGGAAGAAAAAGGAGACCTCGGGTTCATTCACCCCTCAAAGTTGTGGGGGTTTGTGGAATCAGCCTGTGACATTCCCAGTGTCCTTGATGGTAAAATTAAAAGTGGCCACTGGCAAAGTAGAATGAGCCGTTTGGAGAAAAAGCCTCAGAGTCATCCAGTGAAATTAGAAATGTCCTAGTGAGTTCCAGGCCAGGTCCTGCTAAGTGGCTGCACCTGCCTCCATGAAGGACCACAGGTCTTGCTTCTGGCAGAATCCCACCATCAGCATGTGTGCCCGTGGGGGTCAAATGGAGCCGTGCTGCCTTGGACGGGTCTCTCAAGTTGGGAGGATTGACCTTTGTCAAACATACTGAGATAGCTGTCAAGCGATTCAGCAAAATACTAGGTTTCTGAGTTCCAATCCATGCTGAGTTGGCATGAAAGTACTGCAAATGATGAAAAGGACTTTAAGGAATGCACAAAGCCCTGTGCAGGTACCACCGGGCCATTAGTGCTTCTCTGAATTTGAACGTTTTGATGCCTCAGAAACCCAGGGAGAGGTACTGTTTCTGAGGCTTCGGTCAGAGGCCTCCAAGCTGCAGCTGCCCTTGTCCCAGACGGGGCTGTACAGGTCTGTGCCTGCTGGAGGAAATCCTTGCCCCTAAGGCCCGAACACTAAGACAATTATAGAATAGCTTTCAGACTACACCCGGGGTCTGCAGGACTGTCTGGGAGTTCCTCTCCTCACCTCCCACTCCCATATTCTAGCTTCAAAAAGGAATCTGCCTTATAAAAGGATACATGAAATTGAGAAAAAAATTTCATCATCGCTGGGACCTTTCCGGGCCAAGAAGTAACCGACAGCCATGAGCCTTTCCTCCTCTGGGAACTCCCAGGATGTTGCCTGATGAAGGGAGAAGCTTGCCCAGAAGTTGGTGCTTTGAACAAAGAAATGAAGAAAAAGGGAGGCAGTCAAATTAGATTTTTCTTTGCAGTAGGCATTTTTTTTTAATTGTGGTAAAATATACACAAAATTTCAATCTTTCCTTTTTAGGGGGCTGCGTTAGGTCTTCATTGCTGTACATGGGCTTTCTGGCTTTCTCTAGTTGCGGCGAGCGGCAGCTGTACTTCACTGCGGTGCGCGGGCTTCTCATTGTGGTGGCTTCTCTTGTTGTGGAGCACAGGCTCTAGGCGCGCAGGCTCAGTAGTTGTGGCTCGCAGGCTCAGTAGTTGTGGCACACAGGCTTAGTTGCTCCGCGGCATGTGGGATCTTCCCGGGCCAGGGATCTAACCCGTGTCCCCTGCATTGGCAGGTGGGTTCTTTACCACTGTGCCACCAGGGAAGTTCCTCAATCATTTTTAAGGGTATCAAATACGTTCATACTGTTGTGCAGCCATCACCATCATCCTCTCCAGAACTCTATTCATTTTGCAAAACTGAAACTCTGTCCCCATTAAATACTAACTTCTCAGTCCCCCTCCCTCAGCCCCTGGCACCTACCATGCTACTTTCTGTCTCTATGAATTTGACTACTCTAACTACCTGATGTCAGTGGAATCATACACTGTCTTTTTGTGACTGGCTTATTTTACTTAGCACGATGTCCTCAAGGTTCATCCACGTTGTAGCATGTGTCAGAATTTCCTTCCTTTCTGAGTCTGAATAATATTCCATTGCATGTATATACCATGTTTTGTTTATCCATTCATCCATCAATGGACACTTGGGTTGCTTCTACCTTCTGGCTATTGTGAAAAATGCAGCAGGCATTTTTCATGGCTGTCAGCTTACCCCCAGGGGAAGGCAGTGACTTCTGCAAAAGGAATGGGCAGCTTCATAGTGGCCACAGTGGTGGCTGGGAGATCCAGGGGGTCTCCCCCTCCCTTCCCCTCCTCTGTTTCTCTCTCTGCTCTCCCCAAGCAACTCCCTGCCAGTCTCGATTAATTCAACTCAAGTACTCTATTCATTCTTTCCTTTCTTCCATTTTCCTTGTCTGCATAGGCCTGAAATCTTCTCATGACCCCCTCAAGATTCGCTTGGATCCCTGGGCACTTTAAAAAGCCACAGTTCCTTGAGCTACCAGGGGACCCAATATCACAAAGATCTGTGGCTGAGGTTATGTCTCTGAAGGCCACAGACTGAGAGAGGACAGAAGGGTCCTAGTAGCCCCCACCCACCGCCATCCTTCACTGAAGCCTAGGTTTCCCTCCTCCCTTTGCCAAATACTACTTCCTCTTCCTGTAATAAGAGGGCTCCCCAAGCTAGATCTATTGCCCCATAGACCAATGTGTCAGCTCTTACAAAAGAGATGATTTCCTGAGTGGAGTGAACAACACATGAAATGTGAGGCTGAGACCCCTCAGTTCAGCGGTATCCTGGAAACACTATACCTGGGACTAGCTCATGTGTCTGGAGTATCGTGAAGGAGGGAGTGATGTGGGGGTAAGGTTATGCAGGGTTTGGAGGCCGAGGCAGAAGGGGTTTGGAATTGATTATGTGCAGGGAAACCACTGGAGGACCCTGACTGAGGAGTGTGTATGATCAGCTGCTGTGCAGAGAATGGGGAGCCAGTCAGGAGGCTGATGGAGTCTTCCAGGTGAGAGAACTCCTGCTCTTCCATCCAAATCTGCCCACTTCTTTTACATTACTTAAGCCTGGAACTTGGGGATCATCCATACCACTTTCGACCTGCAAGTGTTCCCTGTCACACCCCCTCCCGTGGCCCCAGCTATGTCCAGGTCCCACTGGGGGACACTCTCCTGGCTCCTGTTCTTAGCAGATCCTGTCACAATCTCGAGTAACCCATTTGTGTGCAATTATTTGATCGTGGCAAGCAAGTCTTCAGTGTGCCTCATAATCATCTAGGGGGCTGCCTGAGCCTCACTTCAGGCGGTGCTGGAGAATCTGCATTTTACGTGGTTTGGAACTCTGTGAGAAAGGAAGTTGATAGTCCGAATCTCCAACCAGACTCTTACCTCCAGGAAGGCGAGAGATTTGGAATGATGAATAAGCCCAGTCTTGCTGGTGGGAGTTGGCTCCCAAGTTTTGGTGTAGACAAGTCAAGCCTGAAATTCTCCCTTTTACTCTTTTCAGCTATTTGTTTTGTCTTGGTTTGGAGAGACTGACTTCCATTGGTCTGGACCGTTGGCCCGAGACTTATATAAAGACCCTGGAGATGTTAACTGCTTCTGCCCCGGCGCCGCCTTTTCACACGCTGCTAGGTGGATGTTAACATCTGTCCCATTTCTGGGATGCACAAACCGAGGGCCAGCTGGCGGCGGACAAGTGCCCCGGCGGCTCAGCGCACACGGCCGTCGCCCTTGACAACGCGGCACAAGGTCACGGAGGTCCCGCCCCCAGGTCCGGCTGCCCCCACGCGGCCAGACCGCGCCCGGACCGCACCCGAGCCCGAGCCACAGAGGGCCCCGCCCACCCGCCGGCGCAGGCAGCGGACCGGGCAGCCGGGCGCGCGCTGTGACGTCACCACGCCGCGCCCGAAGAAGGCCCCGCCCCGGCCTCGCCCCCGGCACGCTTGGCTTCTGTGGGCGCCCAGGAGGACGCACATGGCTCGTGAGCTGCGGACGCTGCTGCTGTGGGGCTGCCGCCTGCGGGACCCGGCGCTGGCGGTCGCCCGGGGAGGTGAGGGCGGCCGGGCAAGACGGGTGGAAAGCGAGTGGGGACGGGCACGCGCGGAGCCTTCGGGGTCCCGAGCCCCTTTTCTACGTGGGAGGCGCGGTGACGGCTCTTCCGTGCTCGGCTTGGGAGATTTTTGTGAGGTTTACGCGTCCAACGCGCCGCGAGCGGCGAACGCTGAGCCCTCGGTGCGTTCTGGTGTCACCTGGCTCGGCCCCGCGCCAGGCTGCCGGGTATCCCCGGAGGTGACGGGGTTGAGCCCGGGCCCGCGTGACTGCAGCAGAGGCTTCTCTCCAACGAGCTCCTCGGGCCGGGTTGAGGCGGAGGGGTCGCGGGCTCCTCGTTCCTGGAGCCGAAGGCACTTTCGGGAAGTTGAAATCGAAGGGCGCGTGTGCGCTGGGAAGGGGCTTCACCAGGGTGATTACTTAAGTCCCTTAGTTGTGTTTTTATTCTCCCCCCCCCAAGTTGATTTATACACGAATAACGCATAAGCCACTTGGTCACTCGTTCATTCGACACACACCTGAGTGCCCACTCGGCCCGGCGCGCGGCAGCAAACCAGAGAACCGGCACGCTGGGCTCTCGTGCAGCCCGTGGACCCTGGGTTGTTGCCCGCCGTATCCCTAGGGCCTGGAATTGGTAGGTAGGTGCTCAAATCAGTGTTGAAAAAAAAAGAATGACCGCAGTCTCTGCTCTCACTCCCCACTCGGAAGTAACCACGGGTGAACGTCTTGGCGTTGCTTCCAGGCTGTGTACACTTAGTTACACACATATAAATACACACGTCTATTTTTACGTAAAAAGGCCTAAACCGTATATACATTGTGCTACAGATTTTCTTTTTTTAAGCTCCAGAATGGCTTACATATGTTTTCCTGTCAGTATGCACGGGTTTACGGCTTTACAATGGACGCATAGTAGTATTCTGTGTTACGACGTATCATCATTTACTTAACATTGCCCTATTAGCGGACGTAATAAAGGTTATTTCCAGATTTTTGGGGGGGAGGGGTCATTACAGTGCTGTATAGAATGGGCGAGTATTTAATCTTTGTGTCCATGTGTGGCATTTCTTTAGAATTACAGAATTAGAGTTTTAGAATTTATGGTTCAGAGCCTGTGCGTATTTGAAATGTTAGCTGATATTGCCAAATTGCTGTACAAAAAGGCTTTATCAACTTATATTCTCATTAGCAGGGAATGAGACCAGTGAGAATGTTTTCATTTGTTTAATGGCCATTTGTATATCTTCTGTGAATTTCCTCTTCATGTCTTTTATGGCTTTTTCTGTTACTTGAGTTTTAAATTTTGGTGTAGTCTCTTTTTAAACAATGATTTTTAAAAATATCATGCATTAGCAGATAAGACAACTGTAGGTTTTATTACCGTTTCTTGTATTCAACATCTTCCTTCCTTTTGGGATTTATTTCCTGTTTTAGCAGAGTATATATATACCCTTGTGTTTGTTTTGCAGAAAAAGTCAATGGGTTGTAAATTTTCTAAGCCCCACCGTGTTTAAAAAGATTTTTATTTTGACCTCATACTTGTAAAGTAGTTTGGCTGGGTGTTGCATTCCAGGTCAAAATAATTTTCCTTCAAAGATTGATATTGCTATATTGTCTTCCAGCAACTTCGTTAAAGGTGAGCAGTCATATCAGTTTGATTCTTGTGTTTTTTTGTAGCCAACTTGTTTTTTTCCCTGCTCTCTGCAGGTTAAGATTCTTTTCCCATGTTCTGAGATGTTCTGACCATGTGTGTTTGTAATTCATTCTTTGTACCATTCTTATTTTCACGGTTGGCATTGCAAGAACGAGAGCATGAGGCAGCTACAGTAGGACTGTTTGGTGCTTAAGTTAACATCTTATGACTTTTCTGTTCTCTATAAGCTGGAGCCTTTGCTGGAATTTTCTGCTTTGGGGAGTTGTAAGGGGTGGGCAGTCTGCTCCAAGCACCAGAAAGTTCACAAGAGTGAGCTTTCTCTGTTGTAGGGCTAAATCATTGCAGGTTTGTGTCATCCTCCAAAACGAGCCCCACCTGAACCCTGTCAACTGCAAACACCCATTTAGTACTTATTATTTTGTTGATTTATTTTGCTTCCTCCCTCTGCTCTCACTGTGGGGCCCATACTATTTGATTTCTGCCCTTCCACCTCTTGTGCTGCAACCTTCACAAGAATTCAGGCAAGTTTCTGGTGTTCTTGGGCTGTTTTGGGGGATGCAAGGAGTAGCACTTGCTGGTCAGATTTCACTCTCTCAGTAAAGCAGCTGTGGGTGTTGCTAATTTAACATGAGGACAAAGGTTTCAATGGTTAACTGCTTAGACCCTGAATGGCAGTGCCGTCTATGTAAACCATGGTCCTGGGGCTTAGGGCTAGCGCCAGAGAAGCATGTGGACAGAGGAGGGATGTGGGGCCAGCTGTCCAGGAGGCAATGGGACACTTGGTTAGGATGAGGGGCCTGAGTTATCTG
The DNA here is from genome assembly GCF_059928025.1 of Delphinapterus leucas. NCBI lineage: Eukaryota > Metazoa > Chordata > Mammalia > Artiodactyla > Monodontidae > Delphinapterus > Delphinapterus leucas. The sequence continues at coordinate 35,201,887 of NC_143143.1, forward strand.
TGCTGTCTGCAAAAGATCAACCCAAATGTAATAGGTTAGTAAAGACCTTATTAGTTACTGGCTGAGTAATTGATCAGAACTAAGACAAAAGAAAGATCCCCAGGTGTTTTGCTCCCCTCTGGCATGCAGCTTCAAGGGAGGGAGGGAAAATGGCTGATGAGTAAACACTGAAGGAAAATGACAGTTCTCACTCCCAGATGTCAAATACCAGGTTGTAACAGGACAAAGGAGACTATTACAGAGGCCAGTGGTGGTGTTTGCTTGTCTGTCTCAAACCAAAGTACTGACTCAGGATCAATGAAAATGTATCCACTTCACTCTCAAGTGAGATACTTTAAGTTGCCAGAGGATTTTCTTGGTTTGGGTTCTTGGTGCCTTCATTGCAGCAGCTAGAATTTTTCTTAAATACCATTCTGCTCAGCCTTGATACAGAACACTAGCCTTTTTTTTACTAGGAAACTGCTGTTTGCTTCGTCCACACAGAGACTTACCTATAGTTCCGTAGCTTTTAGTAAAGGTAGATTCCAGGATATTTCTGGAATGGCTGGTTATTTCTGCTAAAGCCACTAGGAATTACAAATGATGAAAGTTGTAGCCTGGAGAACCAATGTCTACTTGGGGGCATTATTTCCATCTGCTATTTGATGCCCAAAGTATAGGTAAATTGAATACAGGTGTAGCTGAGTCATGGATGTGACTAATTTTGAAAGAATGGCTGTTATTTAGCAGCTGTATAATCAAGAAATGTGATTAGAATATTAGAAATTAATTTTGAGATAGGCAAAATGAATGCCATATTTTAGAAGAAAAATCTGTATAGCAATACCGTTAAGAACAAAATAGAAGGGTACAAGTCTTCCTACAGGACTGGGACAGTGAGGGAACCGACGTGTGCTGTGAAGGAGGAGTGAGCAAAGCACTGAAGTTCACACATACGGATATTCCAGCATTTTTAGGAAATGGAGTGCCTGGAGGGATTTTCCATGAAACTTACTTGCAAAGTAGTAAAACATTTCATTTCAACCATTATGATTAGAAGTCTTTCTAAAAGACTTAATCATCAGATGAAACATGACAGAACCTTTCTTTGATTTTTTTCAGGGTCATTATGAATGTTAACTTATGGTCTTCTGTTGTAATACACAGGCCTCTGCAGGACCACTAGGATGTGACGGCTCCTTTGTCTATAAAATGTCCCAAACTGAAACTACATCCTGAGTATTTCTGTGTTTTTAGCCTCTATTACTCTCATTTTAACTTACCAGGCCTCTGACGCCAGGTTCCCTCCTCCTCTCTGTTTTCAGTTGAGGGTTGGGAAACTGGATCATAAAACTTGTTAGCAACTTTTTTTAAAGGAGAGGAGAATTCTGGATGGGGACAGAATATTCTTGTTTAACTGAAGCTCTGCATGTGGATTTTGTGTCCTGTATTTTGACTCTTCAGAGATGCCCCTCCCTTTTGGTTTTGCTGTATTTCTCTGTATTCAGGGAGTTGATGTTTCTTGATGGACTGTCAGTATTGCTTAGTAGAGAACGATTAAAACAGGCTGTGAAGGCACTTCCCAGGTGGCACACTGATTAAGAATCCACCTACCAATGCAGGGCACACAGGTTCGAGGCGTGGTCTGGGAAGATCCCACACGCTGTGGAGCAGCTAAGCCCATGTACCACAACTGCTGAGCCTGTGCTCTAGAGCCTGTGAGCCACAACTACTGAGCCCGCGAGCCGCAACTACTGAAACCCACGCGCCTAGAGCCCTTGCTCTGCAACAAGAGAAGCCACTGCAATGAGAAGCCCATGCACCGCAACGAAGAGTAGCCCCCGCTCGCCACAACTAGAGAAAGCCCTTGTGCAGCAACAAAGACCAAACAGCCAAAAGTAAATAAATTAAAAAAAAAAACCAAAACAGGCTGTGAAACACAGTAAGGTTTAAGAAATAGTGAAAATGTTGAGGAATTCCAGAGGAACGCACGTAGAAAATTTTGAGGGAATACAGATCTTTTTTTTTTTTTAATATTTATTTATTTGGCTGAGCCTGGTCTTCTTTGCGGCATGTGGGATCTTTAGTTGTGGCCTGCGAACTCTTTAGTTGTGGCATGTGGGATCTAGTTCCCTGACCAGGGATCAAACCCAGGCCCCCTGCATTGGGAGTGCAGAGTCTTAGCCACTGGACCACCAGGGAAGTCCCCAAATCTTTATTTGATATATAAATAGAAAGTGAAGAACTTTCTGTCTAGAATATTGATATACTTAAATCTTACCTCAAATGATTACAGAACTTAAGAAACAAAATGGAGAAATTTCAGATGCGAATAGCTAACCTGTGGTATCTGGTGAAATTTGAGAGATAATGAAACCATCCGAGTTGACTTATACTGAAAAGCAGAGAATTTCATGCTTACAAGCATAATACTATGGTAACATAGTTGGAGGTGTTCTGGAAAGAAAGCTAGAGGCTACATTCCAAAGGATGACGGTTTTTCCAGTATTGTATTTTCCCTTTTGGGGAGAGGCTTAATTCTCCTTTTCACTGATCTGAAAGTACCTTTACAGAATTTTAAACTTTATAAGTAAACTTATTAAAAATTTTACTTTTTATAGAACCTGAAGCTTTAACTTAGAAATGTTTAGGTTGATATTAGATGAGTGAATTTCAAGCATTTTTTGTCATGTACTCCGGTAAGAAATGCATTCACATTGTGACCTGCTATACAAGTATGCATATACTGTACAAATATGTGTACATACTTAGCTGAAAGAGTTTTGTAAATACTTACATGTATTATGCTATGTGTTGGTTGTTTTTTTAAATATTTATTTATTTGGTTGCACCAGGTCTTAGTTGCGGCAGGTGGGCTTCTTAGTTGCGGCTCACGGGCTCCTTAGTTTTGACATGTGAACTCTTAGTTGCAGTATGCATGTGGGATCTAGTTCCTTGACCAGGGATTGAACCCTGGCCCTCTGCAGTGGGAGCACGGAGTCTTAACCACTGCGCCACCAGGGAAGTCCCATGCTATGCATTCTTTTACTTTCCATTTCATTAAAAAAAAAAAAAATTCTGACTTAGCTCACTGAATTGCTTAGTTCACTGAATTGCTTTCATAATCAACAATCTTGACCTGCATTCTGAGAAACACTGTGTCCTGTGGCTGTACCTTCTGAGAAAATGACCATGTGTTTATCAAGGGCCTGCTCCAACTCTAGGGTGATCGTGGGAAAAATAAAGACATGAGATGGTCAAGGCCACTGGAGCTCCATAGTGTGGCAGCAGCAGTTCCTTAAACGAACATCTGCAGTGCCTGCTGTGGGATGAGACGGACAGGAGTCCTGGCCCTCTGTGGCTCTGATGTGGAGTGGAGTTGATGCAGACAAGTACATGCTGTATGGATGTCATGTGAAGAAACCAAAGCAGGAAGAGGATCGCAGTAGAAGTGGGGCGGTCAGGGGAGGCCTCACGTGCAGGGTGGCGTTTAAGCAAAGCCGGGAAGGAGGTGAAGGTGTCCAAGGCAGGACATTTCAAGCAGAGGGAGTGGTAGGTGCCAGGGTCCTGAGGCAGGAATGGGCTGGCATATTGGAGGGACAGTAAGGAGGTGGGGGCGCGCTGGGGACGCTCTTGAGTGGAGTCGGGTTAGAGTTGCGCTGCTTTCCTCTACATGTGACTTCATGGGGAGATGTGGGCAGCTGGTGATAAGATGGGGAGTTAGAGTTAAAGCTAACTTCATAGGAGTTTCCTGAGAAAAATTATTTCTACATTTTTATTAGTGAGAAGGTAGTGGTGTTTTCCCGAACAGACTGGTACAGTGAAAAAAACTTCTACCCTGTCTCAGCTCACTGCCCAGTGGCTCCAGAAAAAGCCTCTGCAGCGACGGGTGTCCACACCGTCCTCCCCTTGGGAATGAAGAAGGGCTACCCCGGTCACGGGCTGTGCGCAGTCTGCCCCTCACACTTTGCACATGCTGTATCTAGACACCCAGAGCCCTGGAGCCACAGTGTGGTGCCCCTTCCTTCACTTAACCTTCTCCTGAGGGACCTTTAGGTTGTTTGCAGGCTTCGTTCTTTTTAAAATCACAGGCAGTGCCACCAACAGTTTTTTACACCTTCACCAGTGCTAGCATAACTATTTTATAAATGTTTGTCAGTCTGACAGTGAAAATGCTATCTTGTTTTAAAATGCAATTCTTTAGCTATGAATGTGGTAATGCATCTTTTTCTGTGATTCAAAGCCATTGATGTTTCTCTTTTTTGTGAAGTGCCATTTTCCTCTTGCACTGTTGGTCTTTTTCTTGTACATCTGTGAGTGATCTTGCTGTATTAAGGAAACTAGCCTTCTGCCACATGTTTCAGACTTTTTTTTCTCTAGTGTGTTTGCCCATTGACTTTCATTTTTTTAAGTGTGGTTATTGCTCATTGTTTTATTTTTAAAAAAATAAATTTATTTTATTTTATTTTTGGCTGCATTGGGTCTTCATTGCTGCGCGTGGGCTTTCTCTAGTTGCAGTAAGTGAGGGCTGCTCTTCGTTGTGGTGTGTAGGCTTCTCATTGTGGTGGCTTCTCTTGTTGCGGAGCACGGGCTCTAGGCGTGCAGGCTTCAGTAGCTGTGACTCGCGGGCTCTAGAGCGCAGGCTCAGTAGTGGCGCACAGGCTTAGTTGCTCCGTGGCATGTGGGATCTTCCCGGACCAGGGATTGAACCCATGTTCCCTGCATTGGCAGGCGGATTCTTAACCACTGCGCCACCAGGGAGGTCCTCTTGTTTTTATTTTTATTTTTTTTACCTCTTTGTTTTGTTTTGTTTTGTTTGGCTGTGCCCTGTGACATGTGGGATCTTTTTGTTTTGTTTTTTTTGGCTGTGCCCTGTGACATGCGGGATCTTAGTTCCCCGACCAGGGATTGAACCTGTGCCCCCTGCAGTGGAAACATGGAGTCTTAACCACTGGACCACCAGGGAAGTCCCTCATTGTCTTTATTTATTCATTAAATTTTTTTAATTTTAATTTTTTATTGAGATATAATTGGCATATAACATTATAATAGTTTTAGCTGGGCAACATAATGATTCAATATTTGTATATATTGCAAAATGATCACCACAATAAGTTTAGTTAACATCCATCACATCTCATAGTTACAATTTTTTTTGTTGTTTAAGGGTCTACTTTATTGACTTTAATTTTTATGTGGTCCATAAATTTATGGTTCTTGGGCTATGGTGTCTTGTTTGGGCAGAGTTCCCTTTTAAGTCATTAAGGGAAAAGATCTCAAGTGATCAATGTTATTAGACGTTAGGTAGGGAAATGCACATCAAAACCATGATGAGATAGCACTTCACACCCACCGGGGTGGCTATAATAAAAAAAACACAGGCAATAACAAACATCTGTGATGATGTGGAGAAACCTTCACCCACTGCTGGCAGGAATATAAAATGGTACAGCACTTTGGAAAACAGTCTGGCAGTTCCTCAAATGGTACAGACTTTGATATAGACAAATGGCATAGACTTACCATTTGACCCAGCAATTCCACTCCTAGGTTTATGCCCAAGAGAATTTAAAACACAGAAACTTGTACAACAATGTTTATAGCAGCATTATTCGTAATATTAGCCAAAAAGCAGAAACAACCCAATTGTCCATCAACTGATAATTGGATAAACATCATGTGGCCTATCCATATAATTGATGTTATTCAGCCATAACAATGAATGAGGTATGTTATGTGCTACAATGTGGATGAACCTTGAAAACATTACGTTAAGTGAAAGAAGCCATAGACAAAAGACCATGTGTAGTATGTCCAGAATAGGCAAATCTGTAGAGACAGAAAGTGGCTACCAGGAGCTGGGGGCAGGAGGAATGGGGAGTGACTACTGATGGGTATGGAGTTTCTTTCTGGAGTGTTAAAAATATTCTCAATTAGATAATGAGGTTGGTTTTGTAAATATACTAAAAGCCATTGAATGGTGCATTTTAACTGGGTGAATTATATCTCGAAGCTGTTTTTAAAATATCTCTTATAATTTCTTTCAGTACTTTTTTTTTTTTTTTTTTTTTTTTTTGGTATGCGGGCCTCTCACTGTAGTGGCCTCTCCCGTTGCGGAGCACAGGCTCCAGACGCACAGGCTCAGCGGCCATGGCTCACGGGCCCAGCTGCTCCACGGCACGTGGGATCCTCCCGGACCGGGGCACTAACCCGTGTCCCCTGCATCAGCAGGCGGACTGTCAACCACTGCGCCACCAGGGAAGCCCAGTATATATCTTTTTACCTCTAAAAAGGATCTAATTATCATTTCTGTTCTCCATCCTGACTTTTTATTTAACGATTCTCAAACTTATCTTCCATCTTAAATACCCATCACTCTCCCTCCCCAGATTTACAATGGCAAAGGACTCAGCTACTCCTCTTCTGAAGGACTTCTGGGTCACCTTTAGTGTTCTGCAATATCTAGATTAATTATATAACTTTTATATGCACTGGGAAACCAAAAAATTTGTGTGACTTTATTATTGTGGTACTCGCTTTATTGTAGTGGTCTGGAACTGAACCTGCAGTATCTCCAAGGTCTGCCTAGTGCTAAACTAGCCTTACATCCTTCAGATAAACCTGCTTGGTTGTGATGTAGTATCATTTTTATATATTAATGGATTTTACTTGCTAATATTTTATTAAGGACCTCCATGTCTGTGTCCATGATTGATATTGGTGTAGTATTTTTATTGTGTGTGCATGATGTCTTTGTCAGCTTTTGATGTTAGGGTTGTGCTGTCATCATAAAACTTGAATGGAAATAATTCCTTCTTTTGCTATTTTCTGAAACTGTGTAAGATTGATGTTACTTCTTCCTCATGTGATTGATAGACTTCAGTAGAAATTCTGGGCCTGGAATTTTATTTACAGAAATACTTTTGCAAATAAATTCAATTTCTTTATTACATATAAAGCAATTCAAAATTTCTGTTTCATTTGTCACTTTGGATAATTTTTTCAAGGAATTTGTCTATTTCATATAAGTTGTCAAATTTCTTGGCATAAATTTGTTCATAATGTTTCCCTATTATTTATTTATTTTTGGCTGCGTTTGCTCTTTGTTGTGGCGCACAGCCTTTCTCTAGTTGCGGTGAGCGGGGGCCACTCTTCATTGCAGTGCATGGGCTTCTCAATGTAGTGGCCTCTTGTTTCAGAGCACGGGCTGTAGCCGCGCGGGCTTCAGTAGTTGTGGCTCGTGGGCTCAGTAGTTGTGGCTTGTGGGCTCTAGAGTGCAGGCTCAATAGTTGTGGCACATGGGCTTAGTTGCTCTGCAGCATGTGGGATCTTCCCGGGCCAGGGATGGAACCCGTGTCCCCTGCATTAGCAGGCGGATTCTTAACCACTGTGCCACCAGGGAAGTCCTCTCTGGTAATACTTTTTATTTTGCAGTGTACTTTGTCTGATCTAATCTGGTCCTACCAGCCTTTTTATGCTTACTTTTTACGTGGCATATCTTTTTCCATTCATTTTCTTTCAGTGTATCTGTGCTTTTATATTTAAAGTGATTGTTTTGTAGACAGCATATAATTAGGTCTTGCTTTATCAATTCTGACAGTCTTTGCCTTTATAATCAAAGTGTTTAGTCCATTGACCTAAAATGTAATTATTGATATAGTCAGATTTATCTCTACCGTTATGTTATTTGTCCCCTCTCATTTCTTCCTGTCTTCTAGCTTTCTTGTATTCTTTTGGATCAAGTAAATATTTTTTAGAATTCCATTTTAGTTTACTAATGCTTTTTTAGCTATACCTCTTTGCATCATTTTTTATTGGTTACTCTGGAGAGTGTAATGTTCATCCTTAACTTTTCATAGTCTGTTTAGAATTAGTATTGTAATATACCATATAAACTGTAAAAGCCTTGCAACTATATAGGTGCATTTACTCCCTCCACCCCATCCTTTATGTTACATTTGTCTTATGTATTGCCTGTACATATGTTGTAAACCCCACAAGATAATGTTTTAAATTTTGGTTTAAATTGCTGTATATATTTTAAGGAAATTAGAGAAAAATTCTTTTGTGTTTACATAGGTTATCATTTCTGATGTTCTGCATTCCTTTTTGAAGATCCAAGTTTCCATTTCATATCATTTACTTTCAGCCTGAAGAACTGTAGCATTTCTTTTAGTGCAGGTCTGCTGTTAATACTTAAACAGCATTAAGTACCATTGTCTTTCAGCCTCCATTATTTCTGATGAAAAGTTAGCTGTCATTCAACCTATTGTTCCCGCATGTAATGTGTTGTTTTTCTCTGGTTGCTTCCAAGATTTTCTCTTTTTATTTGGTTTTCAGCAGTTAGATTATGATGTGCCTAGGTGTTTTTCTTTGATATTATCTTGCTAGTGGTTCATCGAACTTTTGAATCTGTAAATATATGTCTTTGACCAGCTTTGGGGGAATTTTCCAGTTATTATTTCTTCAAATGTTTTTTCTGCCCTATTCTCTTTCTCCGCTCCTTCTGGGACTCCAATTACATGTATGTTAAACTTATTTCTGTTGTCCCACATATATCTGAGACCCTGTTCTTTTTTTTTTTTTTTTTTTTTTTTTTGCGGTACGCAGGCCTCTCACTGTTGTGGCCTCTCCCATTGCAGAGCACAGGCTCCGGACGCACAGGCTCAGTGGCCATGGCTCACGGGCCCAGCTGCTCCGCAGCATGTGGGATCCTCCCGGACTGGGGCACGAACCCGAGTCCCCTGCATCGGCAGGCGGACTCTCAACCACTGCCTTTGCCACCAGGGAAGCCCTGTTCATTTGTTTTTAATCTGTTTCACACTGAATAATTTCTGTCAATTTATTTTGAAGTCCATAGACTCCTCTGTTGTCTCCATTTGGTTTTTAAGCCTTCTAGTTAATTTGTAAGTTTCAGACATGGTTGTTTTTTTTTAAATTTCTTTATTGGAGTATAATTGCTTTACAGTGGTGTGTTAGTTTCTGCTGTATAGCAAAGTGAATCAGCTATATGTGTACATATACCCCAATATCTCCTCCCTCTTGCATCTTCCTCCTACTCTCCCTATCCCACCCCTCTAGGTGGACACAAAGCACCTAGCTGTTCTCCCTGTGCTATGCGGCTGCTTCCTGCTAGCTACCTATTTTATATTTGGTAGTGTATAACGTCCATGCCACTTTCTCACTCATCCCAGCTTACCCTTCCCCCTCCCTGTTTACTCAAGTCCATTCTGTAAGTCTGTGTCTTTATTCCTGTCCTGCCCGTAGGTTCTTTGGAACCATTTTTTTTCTTTAAGATTCCATATATATGAGTTAGCATACAATATTTGTTTTTCTCTTTCTGACTTACTTCACTCTGTATGACAGTCTCTAGGTCCATCCACCTCACTACAAATAACTCAGTTTTGTTTCTTTTTATGGCTGAGTAATATTCCATTGTATATATGTGCCACATCTTCTTTATCCATTAGGTTGCTTCCATGTCCTGGCTATTGTAAATAGAGCTGCAATGAACATTGTGGTACATGACTCTTTTTGAATTATGGTTTTCTGAGGGTATATGCCCAGTACAGACATGGTATTTTCTGTATCTAGGATTTCCACTTGGCTCTTCTATTATAGTTTGTCTCTGAGATTTCTCATCTTTTATTTTGAGCATATTTTACTTTATGTCATATAGTATTGTTATAATGGCTGTTTTAAAGCCCTTGTCTTCTGATACCAACATCTGGATCTTCTTGGCACCAGTCTCCATTGACTGACACTTCTCTTTAGCAGGGGTTGCGTTTTCCTGATTCTCTGTATATTGAGTAACTTTTTATTGCATCCTGGACATTGTGGATGTTGCCTTGTGGAATCTCTGGACTCTTGTTATATTCCTCTGATGAGTAGTTGTTGTTTTAAAGGTGGGTATTGACCTGGTTGGCCCGCCGCTGCAAACACTTTCTCTTAGGCAGCAGCTTGACTTTTTTCCTTAACTGGGCTGCTTGCAGTTTGCCCCACATATGCATGGTTCAGGAGGTCAGCCAGAGACTTAGAAGAATTTATTCCCCAAATTGGGGGCTCCCTATCTCTGACTCGCCTTTCTGGGATTTCCTCCCTTCACTTTTCATATTCTGTGGTTTTCCAAATCTCTCCTCTGGTTCTTCAGGCCAGAAAAGTAGACATTGTGTGTGTTTTCTCTTAGAGTTTTAGCCACCCCTCATTGAACCCACCCTCATTCTGTGCTGTTCCCTTCTTCCAAATATCTTCTCTCCAGAATCTGCCTGCTTTTGTTGATTCTCCAGAGCCTTCAGGTAGTCTCTTTGTTGTTGTACCTGTGTTCATGGTTGTTGTCAGGTTTGGTTGGTAGATACACCTCAGCCATACAGGAAGTGGCACTTTGTGTAATAAAGACGAAAAGTGAAATTGCTGTTATCCATATCACACTTGAGAAAATGGGAGATTGTCCATTTGGAATATGTAATTCCAGAGAAACAATCAGCATATTTCTCATAGCTTAAAATAATGTGTCTGTATTTAAGGTACATAACTTAGGATGCCATTATGAAGCAAAACCATAGTAAGAACTATGGCTGATACATAAGAAAGATTTTTTTTTTTTCCTTAAGAAAACAAAGCAAAAGAACATACCGGTCTTCCCTGGTGGCGCAGTGGTTGAGAGTCCGCCAGCCGATGCAGGGGACACGGGTTCGTGCCCCGGTCCCGGAAGATCCCACATGCTGCGGAGCGGCTGGGCCCGTGAGCCATGGCCACTGAGCCTGCGCGTCCGGAGCCTGTGCTCCGCAATGGGAGAGGCCACAAACAGTGAGAGGCCCGCATACCGCAAAAAAAAAAAAAAAAAAAAAGAACATACCCATTGTGTTTTGACTCATGTGCCTTCCTTAGCAGGCCCATGTTGGCAGTTGCATTTTTAATTTATGCTTACTAGTTAAAATGGCCTTGTGGATCACTACTGCCATCTGTTGGCTGATTGAATGGGCTTCTGATTGAGTATAGTGATGTTTATGCTGATAAAAAGTTTCATGATTGTAAAAAAAAAAAAAGGCTGCTTCTGCATCAGATGCTTTGGCATACAGAGAAATATGTTTGTTCTTGCCTTCAGAGAATTTGATGCTAAGAAATATAAGCTTGTTCCTGCCCTACTTTGGTGAGATGTTATATATTAAGAAAAAGTTAATAGTAGAAGAAATGCCACAAGCTGGCTTGTAATAGCAGTTTTAATTTAGTAGCATGGAAAACAAGTGCTCTGAATTCATAGTAGGGAGAGATTATTGTGTACTGTGGTGGGGGGTGGGAAGGCCTGGTGGGAGAGCGGGCCTTATGCTGGATCCTGAAGCAGTTCAAATGGAAAGAAGTTGGAGGTAGAGGAAGCAGCATGAGCACTGGCAGGTGTGTGTGTTGTCAGATTCAAACTATCGGTGCTTCCCATTTTGTGACCCCAAACCACCAAACAGATTAATACTAAGGCATTATAGCTTGACAGTGAGGCTTGTGGTTTTTCCTTTAGGGTGTAGGGGGAACGTGAGGACAGATACTGTGCAGATAGTGTGTTTGTATCTGGTTCAGGCAGACTTACTGCACTATTGGTTTATTCTTTTTTTTTTTCGGTACACGGGCCTCTCACTGCTGTGGCCTCTCCCGTTGCGGAGCACAGGCTCCGAACGCGCAGGCTCAGCGGCCATGGCTCACGGGCCCAGCCGCTCTGCAGCATGTGGGATCTTCCCGGACCGGGGCACGAACCCGTGTCCCCTGCATCGGCAGGTGGACTCTCAACCACTGTGCCACCAGGGAAGCCCTGGTTTATTCTTAAAATTACTGTAGAAAGTTCAGTTAACCTGAAATCAAATCTGTTCTTGATAGCTGTTGATTAATATAATCTTGGAATATAATGGAAAGTCTTAAAATTGTGGTTGAAAATATGGATTGCTTATTTTTTCCCTTTTCCTAACTCTGAGGACTTATATTATTCCCATCATAAACAACATATTAAATCCTTTCAAAAGTATTGTGAGTATTAAGTGGGGAAAAAAGCAAAAGGAATAGGAAAAATAAGACGTGGGAAAATTGTGTTTAATCTTGGAGCAAGGAAGTCCTTTACAAACAGAAGACTAATTTCCTTAATATATAAAGAGTTCTTACAAATCAATAAGAAAAAATTCTGTAGAAAATGATCAGAGGATATCAACAGTCCATTAACATAAAAGGAAATAGAAAATATTTTAAAATGTGGATAGATGCTCCATCTTGCTTATAATAAGAGAAATATAAATGAAAACTACAGTAAAATTTTTACCTAACTGATAAGCTAAGATCCAAAAGTTTTATAACATTACCATCTTAGCAAGTGTGTGGGGTGATGCACACTCTCATAATATTGCTGGTGGGAATGTAAACTGATAAGTTTCTGGAGGGTGAGTTGGCAGCATTGACCACAGTTTAAATTGGACATAACCTTGGACCTGATGATTCCACTTCTCGATGTGTACTCAAATGTATACTTGTGCATAAATGAAATGACACATGTATAGGAATATTCCTTAGAGTCCTATTTTTTATTTTGAAATATTTTTTACTTTACAGAGATGTTATAAAAGTAGTACTCAGTCTTCCCTTCCCCTTTCCTTAATTTCCCCTAATATTACTATCTTTCGTGGCCATGGTATAATTATTGAAAACTGAAATAACAGTGACACAGTACTACTTGGTAATATGCCGGTCTTACCTGACTTTAGCTGGGTTTCCCATCCATGTCCTTTGCTGGACCAGGATCCTCCATCCTGTACTTGTGTCTCTTCAGTTTGTGTTTGTCTTTCAGCATCTTGACACTTTTGTGTATATACATTTGGGTTCGTCTGGTGTTTTCTTATGATTAGATCGAGATGTGGTTTTGGTGAGAACACAACAGAAAACAGGCTGTGCCCTCTCACCCCACCAGGAGTTGCAGGATGTGGACACGTCTCATTCCTGATGATGGTGACTGCAGTTGCTTAGTTAAAGGTTATCTGCCACTTACTTCACCGTAAAGTACTGTTTCTCTCTTTGAAACCAAGAGGGGGGATTCTTTGAGATTCTGAAGATGTTCTGTTTCTGGTGAACATCAAATCAACAATCTGTACCTGTCACAGCTGTTACTGTGCTTGTCTGATGGTGATTGTCTATTTCCATCATTCCTTATACATTTACTAATTGTAATTCTATAAGGAAGAGGTCCTTTCTCCTCCATTTATTTATTATTTATGTAGGTGTGGACTTATATTTATTTTGTTCACCGGCTGACAGTCCCCCACTGTCATTATTTTGTTGCTCAGGTTGTCCTAGATTTTGTCACCGGGAGCGCCTTCCGCTCAGAGCCTGTGCCCTCTCAGCACGTCCCGTCATCTGTGAGTCCTTCACTTTCTAGCACCACAGGTATTCTGGGCTCATCTGGTGTGTTCTCCAGTGGTCTCGATTCCTTTTATTGGAGAATGGTATTTACAAACCAAAGACCTGGGTGCCAGGGAGGGTGACCACACACCCCAGTTTGCCCAGGATGAAGGCATTTCCTGGGATGTGGGACTTTGGGGTGGCAGGTCCGAGACGGGTGCTCTCCCTGGTGCCAGGTGTGCTCACTGCTGCTTGGGTGTCCGCAGACACAGCCAGGAAGTATGCGTGTGTGTGCACTGTCACCCACATATATGCACCTTCGTGTTTATTTCTACACTGACACTGATGCCTCCATTTGCAGCACAGCAGGGTTCACCCTGGCCTCCCCCTGCCCTTTCCTGACCCCTTTCTCCTGACTTGAGTCACAATGTACTCACTTGCTTGAGCTTAGTATATACACAGAGCAGTTTGAGAATTGCTACCGCTTCTGCTACAGTAATAGTATGCTGTCCTTTTTGAGCCCAGCTTTACAATATACAGTTGACCCTTGAACAGTTGACCTCTGAACTGTGAGGGTCCGCTTATTTGCAGATTTTTTTCACTAAGTAGGTACTGCAGTACTACACAATTTGCAGTTGGTTGGAATCCATGGATGTGGATATGCTTGTGTTGGAGGGCCAACTACAGAGTTATACTTGGATTTTCAACTTCACGGGGGGTGGGGTGGAGGGTTCTGTGCCCCAACACCCCCGTTGTTCAAGGGTCACCTGTGCAAAGTACTGGTTTTTTTCTTTTTCCCCAAATGCTGTTTTCTAAAGTCACTTAGGTTCTTTCAGGGCAGTTATGTTATTCATAATATAGTTGTGCACATTTGTTACTGTTTGTATTTAGTTTTTTGTTCTCCACACACCCTGGTTGCTCTTAACTATTTACTTTTTGGGTATGTGAAACATTACCATGGTTCTAAGAGTCAGAGGGAAAAGGGATACTCAGAAATGCACGTTCCCCTCAGCTCTGCTACGCCATTCCCAACCTTCTTTCTCCATTCTGTTCCCACACATCTGTTATGGGTCGAATCATGTGTCCCCCAAAAGATGCTGAAATTCTAACCCTCAGGACCTGTGAATGCGATCTTATTTGGAAATAGGGGCTTTGCAGAAGATCAAGTTAAGATGAGGTCGTTAGGGTGGGCCCTAATCCGATATGACTGTGTCCTTATAAAAAGGGGAAATCTGGATGCAGAGGCAGACACGAGCAGAGGGGAGACGATGTGAAGTCACAGGGAGAAGGTGGTCATCTCTAAGCCAAAGAATGCCTGGGGCTCCCAAAGCTGGGAGAGAGTAATAGAACAGATTCTCCTTCACAGCCTCAGAAGGAACCAGCCCTGCCAACACTTTGATTTTACACTTCTAGCCTTCACAACTGTGAGATGATAAGTTTCTGTTGTTTAAGCTGCCCAGCCTGTGGTGCTTTGCCACAGCAGTCCCAGGAAATTAACAGCCCTTGTAACCAGTTTCTTATGGCTTAAATTGTGTGCCCCCAAAAGATACGTTCAAGCCCTTACCTGTGAATGTGACCTTATTTGGAAGTAGGGTCTTTGCAGGTATAATAAAATGAGGTCATATTGGATTAGAGTGAGCCCCAAATCCGGTGTAACTGACCTTAAGAAGAGCGAAATTTGGACACAGAGGAGACACACATGGGGAAGAGAGGACCATGTGATGACAGAGGCAGAGAGTGGAGTGAGGCAGCCCCAAGCCCAGGGCTGCTGGCAATACCAAAAGCCAGGAGAGAGGCATGGACAGACTGTCCCTCAGAGCCTTCAGAAGGAATCAGCCCTGCCAACACCTTGGTTTTCCACTTCTGGCCTCCAGAACTGTGAGAGATTAAGTTTCTGTGTTGTAAACCACCTTGTCTGTGGTACTTTGTTACGGCAGCCTTAGCAAACGAATACACAATCTCATTAGTTTCCAATTATCCTTCCTGTTTCTTTTGCACAAAAGAGTGGAAACATGGATATTTTCCTGTATCTCCTTTCTTCCATGAAGGGTAAGCATGCAATCAATAGATAACTCTTTATCACTTTGGAGCATTATTTTTAACAGCACAAGACTGGAAACAGTTTAAACATCCATCAGTTGAGCGCTAGTTAAATACTTATCCATTACAGTGGAATATTATTTGCTTACTAAAAAGAATAAGCAGCTTTATATGTACTAAAACAGAGTGATCTCTAAGATGTTTTTTTTTTTAAAAATATTTATTTATTTATTTATTTGGCCGTGCTGGGTCTTAGTTGTGGCATGCAGGTTCTTTTTTAGTTGCAGTATGACGGATATAGTTCCCTGACCAGGGATCGAACCCAGGCCCCCTGCATTGGGAGTGCGGAGTCTTTTTTTTTTTTTTTTTTTTGCAGTATGCGGGCCTCTCACTGTTGTGGCCTCTCCTGTTGCGGCCTCTCCTGTTGTGGAGCACAGGCTCCGGACGCACAGGCTCAGCGGCCATGGCTCATGGGCCCAGCCGCTCCACGGCATGTGGACCGGGGCACGAACCCGCGTCCCCTGCATCAGCAGGCAGACTCTCAACCACTGCGCCATCAGAGAAGCCCCTGGGAGTGCGGAGTCTTAACCGCTGGACTGCCAGCGAAGTCCCTAAGATGTGTTGTTGATTAAAATATTTATACACAGAAGACTGGAAATAAAAAAGTGTGCCAGCCATAATCCAGTAGCCCCTTCCCCCCATATGAGAGCAGGTTTAGAACAGTTAGTTCAAGGAGTCTGAAAATGAGAGGAGCCCTTAGCCTCTGAATTGTTCTATTTTGTGTGATTTCTGGTTTCCTTTGGGGTAGGGATGGTTTACAGCTAACCATGAGGAAATGCAACCTGTTCTTTCCTGATGGGACTGAAAGGCAGATGGCGAGGAAAGGACCATGAGCAGAAGGGCAGGACAGGAAGTGGGGATAGGGGTCAGTTCAACAAATGTATGCAAGTGGAGCGGGTCAGGAGTCCTTCTTCTAGGGCATGGGGTGTCAGCAGGCCTGCTGGACTGGGGAGGAAGGAGGTGAGTTCCGGAGGTTTGGGGTGTTGCTTAGTGGAGGGCCTGGAAGACCAGCCTGAAGCATTTGGAATTGATGAGGTTGCGTTCAGGAATAAGTCCTCAGAAATCAGAAATAACAAGATGGAATTGGTGTCAGAAGAATAACATTTTGAAATTTAAGGGATGGGCTGCAGGGAACAGTGCTGTAGGCAGGAAAACCTGCTCAAAGGCCTTGGACCGGGAGAGCTGGGGGAGGTCTGGGGGGACAAGGATAAGTGCTTCGTGCATATCACTGTTGGAAGAAGACTCAGTATGATCCCCTCCTCCCCACTGTGTCCTTTCCTGAGGCCGCGTGATAGGGAGTGGTTGCCGATGAAATGTAGTAAGAGGAGTATTAGATGTAAGAATTTCTAAAATGCTTTCAGCATCTTCGTGCTTATGTGGAGGCATGGTCAGGAACACCACCAATCTGTGCTTACCGAGCTTTCTGCCCCTCTTCTTCTGGGGGACCTCCCCCACCACTCTGACTTCCGGTGGCCCAAACACTTTCACGTCCAGAGTAGTGCTCAATGGAGGGCTAGAATCCAGAATCCGTCCTGAGGCCCAGCCCGGGTCTTGCATCCCTCAAACATCTCTCCTTTATCCCAGTCTCACTGATTTCATCCTGAAGTTCTACTGTACTTTAAAGCAGAGGGTTCCCAGCTTTTGTGGGAAACCTGTTTATGTCTCCAAATGTGGCCAGGAGCGCTGTCCCTGGGAGGGGAGGCAGCTTGGGGTTGCCCATAGTCCACTGGCATCATTCGCCCTGCATCAGGGCACCAGCTGGGATCACAGGGACCCCAGCACCCCCACCTGGCCTGGTGCAGACTGTTTGTTAAACCCTCTAACCAAATACCATTTAATTCCAGAAGAAATACTCCAGTTGTGGGTTTTTTGTTTTTGGTTTTTTTTTAAGCTATATGGATAAGGTGAACAATACAGTTAGGCCAGAGAATTAAATATCAATATTTAGATTGTTTGGAAATTGAATATTTTCTGAAATGGGGTAGTTTTAAAGGTATTCTGCGTAGAGGTAAAGGCTAACATCGTGTTATTTATAAATCCAAGAATAAGCTTAAAGAAAATGCAGATTTTTATACCTTGTAGGAATGTGGAAGTCAATATGTTGATTTTTAAACCTACAAGTTATTTCTGGACATTCTAAATCATTCCTTTCTGACTGTCACATGTATGTAGTTACATAACAGGCAGCTGCAGTTTGTTATGGCCTAGACTTTCACATGGAGTGTCTTGTATGTCTGACCTGTATCCTTGAAAAGGTCGGGCCTTAAGTGCCTACTGAACAATGCCAGTCCCCAGCGAGTGTCTTCAGGGGCTGCTGGTGAGGACTGGCTCCATCCTGCCGGTTAGAGTGGAGGTATCTGCACGTGTTTCTTTTTTTTTTTTTTAATATTTATTTAAATTTATTTGGTTGCGCCAGGTTTTAGTTGTGGCAGGCGGCCTCCTTAGTTGTAGCGTGTCAACTCTTAGTTGTAGCATGTGAACTCTTAGTTGCAGCATGCATGTGGGATCTAGTTCCCTGAGCAGGGATCAAACCCTGGGCCCCCTGCATTGGGAGCGCAGAGTCTTAACCACTGCGCCACCAGGGACATTCCTTTGCATGTATTTCTGTAGCGTCTGTCAACCATACCAGGCTGGGGACAGCAGTGTCAAATGGAAGGGTTTTCCTTCTTCCCTTGCAGTGGTTTCTTGGTCCACTGTGCTGAGCAGGAAGTTACAGAAAAGCAACTCAAGAGACATTATGAATCCCCTTCCTGATTGCAAAGTAGAGGAGATCATCCCCTGGTTTGCAGTTTTTAAATACACTAATTTAAAAAACTCTTTGACAGTTTTGGACAAAAAGGGAAAGGAAAAGAATCAGCAAAGGTTCTTTAGAAGATGATGAGACTGTTTGAGAACATCAACATTTTAAAATTTGGCTCCCTCTTAGGGGTATTTTTTCTCCCTTTTTCCATGTTAGTTACACCGTAAGAAGACTGGCCAGCCTGTCGTTATTTCCGGCTCCTGGAGGGGCTGTGAGCACTGAGGCGTGTGTGGGTTTGGTGGGTTTGTGCACGATCTCACTGGGGGATGTAAGTGGGAAGTGGTGTCAAAAGGCCCCTGCCCGTTCCTGCAGTTCTGCCCCAAGTTCTCATATGTTCTTGGTATTTGCCACGTGTGAGGATATGTTACCAGAACTACCTGCCAAAATACCAGCTAGCTGCACTGCATTTGTCACTTCTGATTTCTCCTGGGTGACACTGGGTCTTTTGAGCAAAAGCCTGCCTTAAAGAATTCCACGTTAGCATCTGCCAGACGTGAACAAATTAGGATTTTCTGTTTCTGAAGTCTTATTAACTCTCATTCTTTCTCACATTTGTCTTTTCAGGAAAACCAGTTCTGTGTCCTTGGAGGCCCCCAGCCCAGTCCTGGAGTCCCAGGCAAAACCTGGCTTCAAGCTCCCACGTTGGACGGCGGTTCAGCTCCCAGGCTGCTGAGGACCGGAAGGAGGAGCCCCTGCACTCTATCATCAGCAGCTCGGAGACCGTGCAGGGTACTGTATGTGGCTGTGTTTGGGTCCAGGAAGTCTTTGTTGGCTCGTTGTTGGCTCGTTGCTGGCTCGTGAGGGGAAGCTTTTGAGGCAGAAGCAATGATTGATAGAGCCACCCACTCGCTTCAGACGAAGGAAGGTCTTGGTTGGAGGGAGGGTTCCCCAAAACAATGCCTCCTGCGTTTCCGGCTTCTCGGGAACTTCTGACTTCCATTCTGGCGTATCTTGCCCCCTCTGGTGGTCACCCGTGAGTTCGCACGGGGCCCCTTTAAAGTGGTGATTCAGGGCACATCTGCTAATAATCATGGAAGCAGGACGCAAACTCAGTGTTGGCCCCGCCGGTGAAGGACTGCAGTCCGGCTTGTCCTTCATTCCTGGCAAGTGTGGAAGGCAATCTCCAGAGCCAGTCCTGCAGTGGGTCCATTTCTGGCTTTCAAATGAGACGACAACAGAATATTTGATGTTTGGGTTAAGAGGAGAAGTGAGGTTTTCTTGTTATTTTGCTCTCTAAATGATCAATTTGGAAACCACTGTATTCAGGAATAGAATCCAGGGTCTGGTTGTTAGAGCCAGCTCGCCTCAGGACTGGGTAAAGTGCCAGCCTCGACAGCCCCTGGATGTAGCCCGACCTGAGGCCTGCGGGCTGTGGGGAGGGAGGCAGGTGAGGGCTTGTGCCCCTACGCCCCTTTCTGCGGGGAGAGGGAACCACTGGTTTGTTCCGCTCCCAAGACCTCCTGCCTGAGGCCCAGACACTTGGTTTCTTTCTTTCTTTTTTGTTCGCTGTTTTGAAACATGTTTAAAACTCCTTACCTTAAAGATTTTTTTGAATGTTTTACATAGCATATTCTTCCACGAAAAAAGACATTAAACTTTATTGGTTGTGTCTGCAATTCATTACTAGGTTCTGTTTCCAAACATGAGTTCCAGGCTGAGACAAAGAAGCTTCTGGACATCGTTGCCCGTTCCTTGTACTCAGAAAAAGAGGTGCGGTACCCGCTAATCACTCCCGGCACTCGCAAGGTTTCTTTTGGCAAGACTGTTTCTATGCTATTCTGGGGAGGTGCCAGCTAGTACATTAGCTGTGAAAATGCATTAAATTTGGACAGGTCCTGATCTTGGCTACCAGTGAGAGTATTTTTACCAAAATCTGTTGGGTTTCATGGATAACTATATGCAGGTGATTCTTTGAGCCAGATTGAACCTGGGAATTAATGAATTTTGCTGATAATTTAGAAGTCCCTCAGGTGTTGCCGTGGGGTCCTGCTGAGGTCCATCTCTGTGGTGTTGTTGATGTGTGCTGAGGCCCTGGGTTCACGTCCCTCATCACCTGGCATTGCCACCTGTGGTCTGTGGGGGTGTTGGGGCTGAAGGAGGAAGACCCCGGCCCAGGGTGGAGTAGAGCAGGGAGGAGCTGCCAAGGACCTTTTTGAGGAGATGAAGCTCAAAATGATGAAGCCCAAGGGTGACAGGCCATGGTGAACCATCGTTTCCATGCTCATTTTTGCTAAAATGCAAAGAATTTGAGAAGGGTAAAGCATAACTTTCCAAAATGAAAGGACTTTCCAGGGAATATTTCCAGGTCTCGTCCTGTTAAATTCTATATTCAAGTGTCCCTGTGACATCCGGCTTCGGTTCTCTTGGGGTCAGGCCACACCTCCTTCCCTCTCCCCATGACTGTAAATGGAAGGTCTGTCGCTGGTAAAGGGCTTTACAAACACGGGTTGGTAGTTGGGTCTGTGGCCCTTTTTTCTCCTGAACATGGTAGGTCTGGTTTGTCTGTCGCTGGTAAAGGGCTTTATAAACACGGGTTGGTAGTTGGGTCTGTGGCCCTTTTTCCTCCTGAACATGGTAGGTCTGGTTTGTGATTAGATTAAATGAAGTCAGTGAGTCCTTCGTGGAGTAGAAAAAATATGTTTTGAGGATATTTTGACATCCCTGGGCAAGAGTTGAGAAAGAAGTTGTCTCACAGCGTCCTGTTTGGAATTAACTTAACAGATTGACACCTAACTCCAGGTTTGATGTTGAGGAAGGAGCAGTAGAGTCAGAGTCGACATAAAGTTGGGTCATGGCAATGTGATCTAACTTCAGTCATTCTGTGAGCTGCCCTGGAGAAACTGCCTTTGAGGAAAGCAGGACGTCTTTCTGGTTAAACAGTTCTGTGGCATTTCTCCCCCAGCCTGTACCAGTTGCTGCAGATGCTGCTAACCAAATAGGTCCTGCAGCGTTGGCATCTTCTTTCCATTTCCGTAGGTGTTCATACGGGAGCTGATCTCCAATGCTAGCGACGCCTTGGAAAAGCTGCGTCATAAGCTGGTGTCTGAAGGCCAGACGCTGCCGGAAATGGAGATTCACTTGCAGACTGATGCCGAGAAAGGCACCATCACGATCCAGGTACTTCAAGTGTCTCGACGCGGGGCACGCCACCTTGCCTCCCATGCTGGCGACCGCCAGTGCCTCTCCACCCGCTGGGATGGGGGACAGGCTGCCTTTTCGTCATGGCTGTAGGCTCCTAGTAACCTGCTGACCACCGTTACTGTTAATTTACTATAAAAACACTCATTCAGGGCTTCCCTGGTGGCGCAGTGGTTGAGAGTCCACCTGCCGATGCAGGGGACACGGGTTCGTGCCCCGGTCCGGGAAGATCCCACATGCCGCGGAGCGGCTAGGCCCGTGAGCCATGGCCACTGAGCCTGCGCGTCCGGAACCTGTGCTCCGCAACGGGAGAGGCCACGGCAGTGAGAGGCCCGCATACTGCAAAAAAAAACCCAAAAACCCCACTCATTCAACATAGAAAATTTAGAAAATACAGATACGCAGAAGAGGAGACGTTTTGTTTATTTATTGTTAAATTTTATTGAAGTATAGTTGATTTACAATGTTGTGTTAATTTCTGCTATACAATGAAGTGACTGTTATATATTCTTTTTCATATTTTTTTCCATTCTGGTTTATCACAGGATATTAAATATCGCTCCTGTGCTCTACAGCAGGACCTTGTTGTTTATCCATCCTATGTATAATAGTTTTCATCTGCTAATCCCAAACTCCTATCCATCCCTCCCCACAATCTGCCCCGCAACCACAGGTCTGTTCCCTGTGTCTGTGATTCTGTTTCTGTTTTGTAGATAGGTTCATTTGTGTTGTATTTTACATTCCACATGTAAGTGATATCATATAGTATTTGTCTTTCTCTTTCTGATTTAACTTCACTTAGTATGGTAATCTCTAGGTCCATCCATGTTGCTACCGATGGCTTTATTTCATTATTTTTTTATGGCCGAGTAATATTATATATATATATATATATATATATATATATATATATACACCACATCTTTATCCATTCATCTGTCAACGGACATTTAGGTTGTCTCCATGTCTTGGCTATTGTAAATAGTGCTGCTGTGAACATAGGGGCGCATGTATCTTTTCGAATTATAGTTTTGTCTGGGTATGTGCCCAGGAGTGGGTTTGATGGATCACATGGCAACTCTAGTTTTCTGAGGGACCTCCATACTGTTTTTCATAGTGGCTGCACCAGTTTACATTCCCACCAACAGTGTAAGAGGGGTTCCCTTTTCGAAGAGGAGAAAACTTAAAATCACCCCATCATTCAAAGATAAATACTGTTGACATTTTAGTGTGTGTCTATTTAGGGTTTTGATCTATGCATTTGTCTACATATCTAAACAGATTTTTTTTTTTTTTTTTTTTTTTTGTGGTACGCGGCCTCTCCCTGTTGTGGCCTCTCCTGTTGCGGAGCACAGGCTCCAGACACGCAGGCTCAGCGGCCATGGCTCACAGCGGCCATGGCTCACGGGCCTAGCCGCTCCGGCATGTGGGATCTTCCTGGACCGGGGCATGAACCCGTATCCCCTGCATCAGCAGGCGGACTCTCAACCACTGCGCCACCAGGGAAGCCCTAAACAGATTTTTAAAAATTTTTTTGGCCACGCCACGAGGCTTGTAGGATCTTAGTTCCCTGACCAGGGATTGAACCCACGCCCTTGGCAGTGAGAGCACGGAGTTCTAACCACTGGACTGCCAGGGAATTCCCTAAACAGATTTTTAAATGATATATTATTTTTTAATATACAGGTGACCCTGAATAACACTGGGGAGGCGGGGACAGACCCTCCCCACAGTCAGAAATCCACATATAACTTCTAGTCTGTCCTCTGTATACCCAGTTCCTCCACATTTGCAGGTCTCCCTACGCAGTTCCTCTGTACCCACTGTTCCACATCCACGGATTCAACCAACTGCGGGTCGTGTGGTACTGTAGGTAGTACTTGCTATTGGAAAAAAATCTGTGAATAGGTGGACCCGCATAGTTCCGATCCGTGTTATTCAAGAGTCAGCTGTAACTCTTCACATTTTTTAAAAAATTTATTTATTTTTGGCTGTGTTGGATCTTCGTCACTGCACACAGGCTTTCTCTAGTTGAGGCGAGTAGGGGCTACTCTTCGATGTGATGCGCGGGCTTCTCATTGTGGTGGCTTCTCTCATTGCGGAGCACGGGCTCTAGGCACGCAGGCTTCAGTAGTTGCAGCGTGCAGGCTCAGTAGTTGTGGCATGTGGGCTCAGTAGTTGTGCCTTGTGGGCTCTAGAGCACAGGCTCAGTAGCTGTGGCACACGGGCTTAGTTGCTCTGCGGCATGTGGGATCTTCCCAGACCAGGGCTTGAACCCGTGTCCCCTGCATTAGTAGGTGGATTCTCAACCACTGCGCCACCAGGGAAGCCCCACACTTTTAACTATACTTATACTGTTGTGATGCATATTTCCCCATGTTATTGAATATTCTGTGGTACTATATTTTAATCACAGCCCGGTATTTGGATTAACAGTCTTAGTTTAGACACAGCAATAGTTTTGGCGGCTGTTGTAACCTTTGAGCAGTTTAAAGTCAAAGAGTTAGAAAGGCAGAAGTGGGGTTCATCAGGCAGTGGGCCTGAGGGCCACCACGTTCCCGAGACAGCTGCTCTAGGACCTGCTGGCTGGGATTATGGGGCGGCAGGGGTGGGGGGGTTGTGGGGCACGTATCCTACGGAGTGGAGGGCCTGCCTCCATGGACTCTGCCTCTTCCCAGCAGGCCTGGTTTTGCTTCTCAGAATTGCTGCTGGTGTCTGGTGCTCTCTTGTTCACTCCTTTGCTCTGCTCTGTGCATGCGTGTGCCTTGCTTGCTGCTGCTGTTGTTTTGAGAAGCTTTATTGAGATATGATTTTTACATATAATCAAGTTCCCCAAGTTCAAGTGCACAGTGTGTTTGGACCAACATACACAGTCATGGGACCACCCACACCACTGATGTCATCACCCCAGTATTCCCTGCCTTTCCCAGCCCTTGTCAGCCACTGATCTGCTTTCTGGCACTATGGTTTTCTGTTTTCTGAAATTTCATATAAACAGAATTACACAGGAGGTAGTCTTTTGAGTCTGACTTCTTTCACTTGTCACAGTGCTTTTGAGATTCTTCTACGCTGTTGCATGTATCAGTAGTTTGTTCCTTTCTGTCACTGAGAAGTGCTCTGCTGTGTGGAGGCATCACAGTTTTACGTATCCATTCACGAGTTGGTGAGCACTTGGGGATGTTAGGAATAAAGCCACTGTGAACATTTAAGTCTTCGAGTGGGCATATATTTTCATTTCTCTTGGGTAAATACCTAGGAATAGGATTGCTGGGCTGTAAGCAAAGTGTCTGTTTAACTTTATGAGAAACTGCCAAATGTTCCCACAGCAGGTGTCCCATTCTGCGTAACTCCTGGCAGCATTTGGGATGCCACTGGCTGTACATCCTTGTTAGCACTTGTCACTGTCAGTCTTTTTAATTTTAGCCATTCTGGTGAGTGAGCAGTGTATTTCATTGTGGTTTTAATTTTCATTTCCCTAATGATTAATGGTGTTGAGTGTCTTTTCATGTGTTTGCCATTCGTATATCTTCCTTGTGAAATGTCTTTCAGATTTTTGCTCATTTTTAATCAGGTTGTTTGTCTTTTTATTGCGTTGTAAGAGTTCTTTGTATATTCTAGATACGAGTCCTGTATCAGATATACTTTTGCAAATATTTTCCCCTAGTCTGTGGCTTGCCTTTTTATTTTCTTAGTAGTGGCTTTTGAAAAGCAGAAGTTTTTAATGAAATCCAGTTTATCACTTTTTCCTTTTATGCTTCATGCTTTTAGTGACCTATCGAAAAAGTCTGCCTATTCCAAAGTGATAAAGATTTTCTCCTATCTTTTCTTCTACAAGTTTTACAGCCTTGGCTCTTACACTTAGATCTGTGATCATTTTGTTTTTATGTAAGGGAAGGGCTAAGAGTTGTTTTTCGCCTGTGGCTGTCCCGTTGTTTCTGCACCATTTGTTTTTCCTTTCCCCCGTGATTTGTCTTGGAACCTTTGTCAAAAATAACGTGACACTGTCTGTGCAGCTCTTCCTGGACTCTGTTTTGTCCCTTTAATCTATGTGTCTATCCTCTAGTGAGGTTTTCTCCAGTGAGGCCTGGCTGACGTGGCTGGAATTGGCCTTTTCTGGTGACAGTGCTCTTACTTTGCTGGGCCCACCTGGCAAGTGTAACTGATGTGCTCCTGCTGGGTGTCCCCACACGTCCATCCTGGCTCCCTGGTGCATTCGCTTGGGTGCTTAGCTTGTCTCTCTCCTCAGGACACTGGCATCGGGATGACACAGGAGGAGCTGGTGTCCAACCTGGGAACCATTGCCAGGTCGGGGTCGAAGGTAAGCCCCCCGCTGCCCTTTCATCAGGTGCTGCAGCTGTTCCCCCTCTCAGGTTCAAGGGTCTCCCCTCAAAGGGCAGTTCTGGCCAGAGAGGGTAGGTCCCAGACGCTCTGGACACCAGCTTCAGAGGAATGTCCTCAGGCACGAGCTTGTTGGCATTGGGGACTCTTTATCACAGGATTTCACTGTGTCGGCAGGTCTCCGGGGCAGGGCCGCCTCCCTCTGACCAGTCTCACCCCACAGGCCTTTCTGGATGCACTCCAGAGCCAGGCGGAGGCCAGCAGCAAGATCGTCGGCCAGTTTGGAGTGGGTTTCTACTCGGCCTTCATGGTGGCTGACAGAGTCGAGGTCTATTCTCGTTCGGTGGACGCAGGCAGCCCTGGGTACCAGTGGCTTTCAGACGGGTAAGTGAGCAGGTCCCACGTCACACACGGAGTGTCCCCAGGCCCTGGGGCCATCGAGGCAAGTGTCGCCTGCCACGCAGAGTGGGACTCAGCTGGAGCTCGCAGCCTGGTCTGGGAAGCCAGGCTCCTTGGAAAGTGCCAGTGCGCCATCCTGGGCTTTTCATGGGAGGCCTGAGCCCCACACTCAGGGAGCCGTTACTCTTTTTTGCTGGGTGGGTCCCCGCTCTGTGCTCCGGGGCTGGTGCCTTTGTTCTGAGGGCACGTCCCTGACTCCTCATGGGGGTCAGGGTTTGGCTCCCTGGCTGCCCCACCTCCCGCCGTCTCCACCGTGTGCTGGGCCTGCGATGTCCAGGAACATCTCAACTGTTCGTGGAGGATGGCACCCACCATAGCCAAGGTTAAGTGTTTATCTCACAAGCCCCCAAACCTCATTTCTGAATCCTGCTTTCACGCAGGAAAAGTGAAAGTGGGGCCCACAGTCACCAGGGCCGAGGGATCGACAAGGTGCCCCTCGTGTGCTTCTGCTCTTGGGAGGAGGCATCTGGCCAGGGGTCCGGAGCGCTTGGAGTTAGCACAGGATGGGGGTCTCTTCCCGGAGTCTGGTGCTCACCTGGCCACTTCAGGGGAATGTGAGACTGAGAGGTTGTGTTCAGGAGCGGGGAGCCCTGCGCCCCAGCGGCCACTGTCCCTGGCGGAGGTGTGATGGCCTGGGGCACACTCCAGCTTCCTTTCTATGCAAGTCCTGCCTGCCACCTGGGACTTCTCAGCACTGACAGGCAGAACTCGCCTTCCTTCTCCCGCGTGTCTTAGCTCTGGGGTGTTTGAAATCGCCGAAGCCTCAGGAGTTAGAACCGGGACCAAGATCATCATCCACCTCAGGGCAGACAGCAGAGAGTTCACCAGCGAGGCTCGGGTCCGAGGTGAGCAGGAGCCTGGGCCTCTGGGGACGTGCGCGCGGGTCAGTGCAGTACCTCCTGCCACTGCGTTTTAGGACATTTTGGGGCGGGGGTCGCAGGCGCAGGGCTGGCCGTGGGTTGGGGCAGGGTCAGGTTTGCCTTCCTCCTTTCGAGCAGCACTGTCTGTGCGCTTGCTGGTGGCGCAGGGTCCTGTGCTCGTCCTGCCTGTGCTGTAAGATGTCACCAGCCTGCCCACCCAGCCTGAGTCCAGGCTCCCAGACAACCAGAGCGGGTGCAGCTGCGAGGCGCTCCTCTCTGTCCAGGTCTCACTGGATGCTACTGAAGGTGCCCAGTGCTCTTCAAGGGGTCACGTTAGCCCGTGAAACCCTGCTTATGCCGCCAAGAAGGCATCATGTATCATGGTGGCCTGGGCCTCGAGATCCGGTTTGGGAGTGAGTTCTGCTCCCTGTGTGTGGGGAGGGCAGGGACGAGGCCTCCCAGAGCTGTGTGACCCCTGCAGCACCTTCCAGAGCTTTCATCTACAGAAGCTTCCCGTGTTCATTGCTTTTTTCTGTCTCTTCCAGATGTGGTGACAAAGTACAGCAAATTTGTCAGCTTCCCCTTGTACATGAACGGAAGGCGCCTTAATACCCTGCAGGTGAGGCCTGGCTGCCTGCAGGCTCAGGTGGCTGTGGAGATGAGCCGCTCCACGTCAGGCTGGCGGGTCAGAGGTGGGACTGGGCGTTGCTGTCAGAGCCCCAAGACTGGGTGTTCTGGGGGAGGCGAGATCTGTGGGTGCAGGCAGGTCCATGTGCACCAGGGGGTCACCCTTCACAGCACACACTTCGTGCTCCTGAGTGTATTCAGTCATGCTGTTGTCACCATGGTCGGTTCCAGAACATTTCACCCCCAGAAACAGACCCCACGTCCATCAGCAGTCATTCCCACTCCCTGCCCCTGGCCCCTGGCAACCAGTCCACTTTCTGGATTGGCTTATTCTGGGCGTTTCATAAAAATGGAGTCGACTACTGTGTGGCCTTTTGTGTCCAGCTTCTTACTGTGTTTTCAGGGCTTATGCTGGTTGTAGGGTGTATCAGTGCTCTGTTCCTTTTCACGGCTCAGTAACTGTCCAGCACGTGGCTCAACCGTGTTACTCGAGCTGCTCACCTGTTGGTGGCTAGTGTCATGATGTCGTGCAGGCTCGTCCAGACCCTGCCTCCTGCTTTGCTCTTCCTGACACTGTGCTGGGGACAGGGCACTTGTTCCCAGAGCCTTTTGTGTGTGTCTCTCTGTCCAGCGCTGGAGAGGGTGGGGCTGGAGACAGAGGGCCCGGGAGGCCGACCCTCAGGAGCTGAGGGCTCCTTTGCCAGCACCCGGGCCCCGCGAGCTCCACCAGGTCAGCTCCACACGTTGTTGGGAGGTTGCGTCTGAAACATAACGTCCCTGTTCATTCCATTTCCAGGCCATCTGGATGATGGACCCCAAGGATGTGGGCGAGGGTCAGCACGAGGAATTCTACCGCTACATCGCTCAGGCCCATGACAAGCCCCGCTACACCCTGCACTACAAGACGGACGCACCTCTCAACATCCGCAGCCTCTTCTACGTGCCGGAAACGGTGAGCCGGGTGTAGGCCTGCCATGCGAGCTGCCAGGGGTTTGTCCACTGCTCGCTGGGTTTACACACCAGCAGCACTTCCCCTGAACGGTGACAGCTCAGCACAGACATCACAAAAATTGCCTTAGCAGCATTAGGATGAAAGAAAATCCTATACGTCTGGACGGGTGAACAGAAGTTGAAGTGAGGGGTGCTGAACAGAGAGATGTTTGGCCCGGAAGGCCTGGGCTTTGTGGACGGGTGCGGGCGTCCTGTCCCCATGCAGTGCACTCTCCCTACTTCCACATGGCTTCGGGCAGCACCGTGAAGGCCCCACCAAATCCTGCAGCCCAAGCAGGTTTGGGCTTGGGTTGAACCCAGCTTTCCTGGCTTTAACTGACTAGAGCCCCACGCCTGTTACCCATCTTGGAAAGAGCTCTTCTACCCTCCCGCTGAGTGTGCTCTGCAGACCAGCAGCCCCAGCCTCCCCTGGGCCCATTAGGAGTGCAGAGCCTTGGGCCCAGGACCCCCCAAGTCAGTTCCCACCTTAACAAGATCCCAACATGATGTGTGTGCAAACGGCAGCGTGGGAGGCGCTGGTTTAGAGCAGGGTTGGCAGACAGCGGCCACTTTGGGCTTTGCAGCCTCGTACCACCAAGGACTCTGCCCCTGTGGCGGAGACTCACGGGCCACGCTGAGATGGGCGTGTGTGGCTGGGTTCCAAAAACTGTAGACACGGGAATTTGGATTTCATGTATTTTTCACATATCATGAAATGTCCTTTTTTGCCTTTTTCCTCAACCATTTAAAAATGGAAAAGCCATTCTAAACTATACAAACAGGTGATTTGGCCTGTGCGCTCTAGTTTGCTGACCCCTGATCCCTAGCAGGTTTGGCTCTGTTCGCAGGGACATGTAAGTCATTGTTTTTATGGGGAGGGCGGCAGCTGCCCAGAGAGGGCCCCCCCACCCCACCTGGAGCCATGGTGGGAGGGGCCTCCCCGGGCCCCTCTGGGCTTTTGGACAGACACAGGCAGGACACCGCACATCTGCCTCAAATCTCCCAGCCCAGGTAGCCTTAGGAAGGGGTTCCCCGTGACCATGCAGGCTCTGCCTCCTGGCAGGGCTGCCGCGGATTTCTGCCTTTGCCACCTGACGCTGCCCTTTCCTTGCCTCCAGAAACCAACCATGTTTGACATGAGCCGGGAGCTGGGCTCCAGTGTCTCGCTGTACAGCCGCAAGGTCCTCATCCAGACCAAGGCCACCAACATCCTGCCCACGTGGCTGCGCTTCATTCGAGGTTCGGTGCCAGTGTCTGTGCCCAGCCGTGTGGGCTGAGGCCCAGGAGCAGGCTGCCTGCTCCAGATGCCAACACCATCAGAAAGGTCTCATCTTTGATGAGTGCGGGGTCAGGGCAAGTCACCACAGCTGCCGGCTGGTGAGCCGAGTCCTCACAGCGTGGCGCCTCCCAGGGAGCTTCCTGTCTTCAAACACTAGTCTTGGTTGATTTATCCATGATATGTTACGATTTTGAACAGAAAACCCAGGCGGTAGTTTTGAAAGAGGGTCCAACTGATGCTGAAATCGTAGAAACTGTCCCGGCAAAGGCTCGCCGGCCTTGCTTGCTTTCCTTCCGACCCCCATGGTTGTGACCTGGGCTCTGCCTGAATTCTAGGAAGACAAGGGACTTTGGGAGGAGAAGCCCCCGAGTGTCCTCCCTTCTTACCTACACTCGGCCTGTGTCTCACAGGTGTGGTGGACAGCGAGGACATCCCCCTGAACCTCAGCCGGGAGCTCCTCCAGGAGAGCGCACTGATCAGGTGAGCAGCTGCAGGACACAGTGGGCACCTCACCGGGTTCGCCTTTGCCACGGAAGGCCCAGGCGGGCTTGAAGCTGCTGAGAGCAGAGGGTGGAGCTGAAGGTGCCCAAGGGAGCTATGGGCCTGGAGAATATGAACAGGTCACGTGTGCTTTGCCCCATCTTTTACTTCACGCTTTTGTAAGAGGGGTTTGGAGACTGACATTGAGGAGAATTGCTGCCAGTTCCAGATGTTCCCTCCCTTGGCCAATCCCTATCACTCAATCCTGGGGCAGCCGTGGCAGGGGAAGTTCCATGCAGGGCTGTTTCTGGGTGGACGAGGCAAAGGACGGTCCCAGAGCCAGGAGAACGTCTGACCTCGGTCCAGGAAGGTCACTAATGGTGTGAAGGAGACAAGGGGTGGGCACTGAACTTTCTTTTGGAGACATCGCTCTTGGAATCCTCGTGAGCTGGGGTGGCCGAATTTCTCCTCCCCCATCCTGATCATAGCAGTAGCTGCTATTTACTGAGCATTTATTCTCACCCAGACTGTACCAAGCCCTTCCTGTGCAGCCTGTGTCATCCTTGCAGGTGGGAGCCACTAGGTCTCCATGTCATAGTTGTGGAAACTGAGTTACAGGGAGGTCACACCCGACAGTGAGTGAACCTGTATTTGAACCCACGTTTTCTGATCTCAGGCATGTGCTCTGCCCCCAGCAGCTGGGACTGGGCTGACCCAGACGCTGGCAGGACGCAAGGCTGCAGGCGGGGGTGTGTCCGGCCACTTGGTCACTGCTGGTGGTTTTCCAGGGCTAGGTTGTCAGTCTGAGCACTCATCTTGACCAGCAGAGTCAGACTTAAATGAAATTTTTTAAAGAAACTGAAAGAAAAAGTAGAAACTTGATGCAAAGTACATTTTTCCCCTGAACGCTGGGAGAGTAAGTTGTCCACTCTATGCCCATCGTCCCCAGTTATCTCAGGGTGTGTTTCCAGAGAACAAGGACAGTCTCCTCCTAGCCAGCACAGCCGTCAGTTGGAGTTGACATGGTGCAGCTGCCACGTCTCATCCTCAGACCAATCCACGTTGCACACTTGTGCCCATCACATCCTCTAGAGTAGGAGGGTCCAGTCCAGAGTTACACAAGCCTTTAGTTGTCATGTTTCTCCAGTCTCCTGGAGGTTGGCCGAATTCCAGTCTCCCCGACTTTCAAGACCTGGATGCTTCTGAAGATGTCAGGCCAGTGATTCCGTAGAACGGCCCTCTGCGCGGATCGTGATGCTCCCTCATGCTTAGGTGCAGGCGTAGCGCAAAGTGATGCATCCTGTCAGGTGGCGCACGACTTTGAGTTGTCCCCTTACTGGTGATGTTCATGTTGACACTTGATTAAGGGGGTGTCTGCCAGCCTGCTCACGTGGTTACTCTTTTTTCCTCTGTAATTAGTAATGATGTTATGTAATGGGGTGGTATTTGGCAGCTGTGTGTTCATTTCTTACAATATGCATGTGCTTTTCTTAATATCTGTATAACTGATTTGCATGACTTGATTTCCTGTTTTATTCAAGGGCTATAATCTGTTACTGTCATTGTTTATTTTGATGCCCAA
Source organism: Delphinapterus leucas (assembly GCF_059928025.1). NCBI lineage: Eukaryota > Metazoa > Chordata > Mammalia > Artiodactyla > Monodontidae > Delphinapterus > Delphinapterus leucas. The sequence continues at coordinate 35,233,884 of NC_143143.1, forward strand.
ACTGTCCCTGATTTAGCAGGAACCTACTCAGGCTGACTCCTTTGCCCTTTGACCTATTCCCATTGTGCTTTGAGCACTTCTGTATTGAGTTCACCCAATACCAACCAGCACTGCCGTGGTCTTGGCCTTTGCTTCCCTTGACAGTGAGCAATCTGCCTCTGATTATCCCTAATGTGTTTACCTCTGACCAGTCCCCTTCATGTTACCAGTCTGCCATCGCTGCTGCCCCCCTGCCCCACCAGCTCCCTGCTCCTTCACCTGCTTGGGCTCTGATGCCACACGGTGGGCTAAGGGGGTGTCTGTCAGCCATTCTGCCAGCTGCTCACTGTCCCCAGTCTGGATGTCCTCTTCTGGGGTCCTTGGGCTCTGACACTCCACACCAGGCTCCTCCAACCCTCACCCTGCATGGACACCCTCTTCGTTTCATCCTGGCTGCTGTGGCTGCCCCACCACAGATGCGGGTGCTGCCCCTTGGCTGAAGGACTGAGTTATTCAGGATGGGAGTGGAAGAGGATAAGCTTAAATGAACGTTAAACATTATTGTTCCCTTACCCTGGGTTATTAAGGAAACAAATGGTAATTTCACCTTTAGGAAAGGCAGAATATTAAGGAAATTAAAAAAAATACTCCCTAATACCACTAATAGTGTTGCTCACGATTTTATGTAGTGCTCTGGTAAACACCCTAATACACAAGATCCCAATTTTGTAAAACTGTAGTGCACATATAGTATATCCAGTATAAACCCAAGTTTATACAGCATTGATCCTAATTATGAAAAATATAATGCACAGCAAGTAGTATGTATAGTCTTTGCATACTTATATATGTACCCTGTAATTTATCCATATTGGGATTTTTCTAGTTTTTCTTTCAACCCAGGCACTTTCTCATGTTTTTAAGGATCATATCATTAGAGGATGTTGATCTTTAATGGCCGTGTAGCTTTCCATCATTCATTTCAACCTGTTCTCTGCAGTTGAACACTGAGCTTGTTCATAATTGTTTTCTTTTTTTCTTTTCTGTGATTAAACTTGCTTCAGAGCTTATTTATTTATTTTTGGCTGTGCGCGGGCTTTCTCTAGTTGTGGTGAGTGGGGGCTACTCTTAGTTGCGGTGCGCGGGCTTCTTATTGCGGTGGCTTCTCTTGTTGCAGAGCCCAGGCTCTGGGCACGCGGGCTTCAGTAGTTGTGGCATGTGGGCTCAGTAGTCGTGGCTTGCGGGCTCTAGAGCACAGGCTCGGTAATTGTGGCGCACGGGCTTAGTTGCTCCAGGGCACGTGGGATCTTCCCGGACCAGGGCTCGGACCCGTATCCTCTGCATTGGCAGGTGGATTCTTAACCACTGCGCCGCCAGCAAAGTCCCATAATTGTTTTCTATTTTATGTGCTACAGTGAAATTCCTGGTCCATAAATCTTGGTGACTCATGAAGGTGTAATCTCAGAACCATAGCTTTGTCACTCTCCACAAGGTTGCGGGGGGGGTGTCAGCTAGCATCCCTGACTCTGGGGGGCGCATGTCTCCTTAACTGGTGTTGGCCAAGGGTAACTTTCTGGTATGTTGTCTTCACTTCTCTGATTATTAGTGGGATTGAACGTTTTTTCATATCCTTCTGGCTGTTTGTATTTCGTGAAAGTTGTTCTTTTGTGATAAATGCTTTTCTGTTCATAGGAAACTCCAGGGCGTTCTACAGCAGAGGCTGATAAAATTCTTCATTGACCAGAGTAAAAAACATGCTGAGAAATATGCCAAGTTTTTTGAAGATTACGGCTTGTTCATGAGGGAGGGCATCGTGACCACGGCTGAGCAGGAGGTCAAGGTAGGGTCTGGGTTTCTGGGCCTTTCTCTGGGCTGCCTTGGGCTGTGGAGGAAGCTGCTGGAGATCAGAAACCTGAGCTTCCCAGGACGTGATGATGGCATAGCCAGGCACCCCAGTCACCACTCCCAGGGGTCAGAAAGTGCAGCCTTTGGCCTCTGGACTCCGCAGGTGGTCCCAGCAGGCCCGGCGTGCACTTGAGCACATGTCCAGCTCCTCCAGTGCCCTCATTTGAGGGGAGTGGGCATTTAGTGTCTCTTCCCCCAAGGGCCTGGGGGGCTTGGGGAGGTCACAGAGGTCAGGACAGGAGAGGTGCCTGGTTCACGGGGTGGGGAGGGCAGGTGAGGTGTGTGTAGTCAGGGCAGTTCATCATGTGATCGGTAGAAATCCATCAACACTGTGCCACTGGGTTAATTGCGCAGTTACTTAAAAATGATGAGATTGTTCCATAAACATTTATTGGCCACTTTTAAGTTGTGATACAGTTCCCATACAATAAAATTCACTCTCTTAAAGTGAACAGTTCATTTAGTACCTTCACAGGTTGTACGTCCACCACCATCTGGTTCTGGAACACTTCCATCACTCCCAAAAGACACATGTCCCCATTAGTCACTCTTAGCGCCGGGGTTTCATCTTTTGCTCCAGGACAGCAGCAGGGAAGGAGGGTGACCAACCATCTGGGGTCCCAGGGTTTGTTCTGCAGGCCATGAGGGAGGGTGGGATGGGGCCTGGGCGCTGCGGCTACCAGCCTGCTCCCCCCAGGCCCTCATCACCCTGGGCCCTCCTAACCCTGGTTGTTGGCACAAGGACTCCAGTGGCTCCAAATGCTGCCTGCTCGGACTCTCCACTCATTCCTCTCTGTGTTTGTAGGTAGCGGGACCCAGGTGGTGCCAGAGGCTTTTCTGAGTGCTTTATAAACACTGACTGACTCAGGGTTTTTTTAAATAAATAAATAAAGTTATTTATTTATTTATTGGCTGATTTGGGTCTTCGTTGCTGCACGCGGACTTTTCTCTAGTTGTGGCAAGCGGGAGCTACTCTTCGTTGTGGTGCACCGGCTTCTCGTTGTGGTGGCTCCTCGTTGCAGGTCACGGGCTCTAGGCACACGGGCTTCAGTAGTTGTGGCACGCGGGCTGTAGAAAGTAGGCTCAGTAGTTGTGGTGCACGGGCTTAGTTGCTCCGCGGCACGTGGGATCTTCCCGGACCAGGGCTCAAACCTGTGTCCCCTGCATTGGCAGGCGGATTCTTAAACACTGCATCACCAGGGAAAGCCCCTTACTCAATTAATGAGGATCTGTAACATGCACAAGAGCATGAGCTTAACCTATGAACCTAGAGCCTGGCTCGCCGGGTGGGCTCCCAGATCCCTGGTTTTGCCTGTTCGTCCCCCTTTCATCCCCACCACATCACTCTCTCATCTGGACCTCCCCTCTGGGCACTGTGGGTTGTTGGAGATGAGTCGTGGCACAGACAAGGCAGTTTACTGTCAGGTCACGTCCAGGCTGGTGCGTCAGGGAGCTGGACCCCAGCCTGTTGCTGCTTCTGTCCTTACAGGCGACTCCCTCATGGAGTCTAGATGCCACCAGCATCTCAGCCGACAGGAGCAGATGGACAAGCCCCTCCTTTCAGGGCCTGTTCTCCGAGTCACACACCCCACTTAGGCTTGTACCCCCTGGGCCAGGACTCGTCCCCTGTCTGTGAGGAGGGCTGGGAAGTGTGTACTTCACACCCGTGTCCCCTGCTTGGCGAGAGCCAGGGTCTGTGACTCGAGACAGAGGGAGGATGCTGGGTCCAGAGTGGGCTCTGCCACGGACAGGGCCTAGCCACTCCTGGGACCGTTTTTGCAGCTCACCTGGAAAGGCCCTCTCAGCAAGGCCCTGGGCCACCTGTGGTGGAACGTGCTCTCCGAGGTCCCCTGAACTTCTGACATGGGGCCCAATGGACAGCACTGGAGTCCCTCAGAGCTCCCCAGGGCCCGAGCCAGCCCAGGGCGCCGTCCCTGGGCCAGGCTCCCAAAGGAGCTGCCTTGGCTGCAGGACACGGTCACCAGGCGGGTGTGAGGCCAGCCAGAGCCTTTCCTCCCTTAGCTGAAGGCTCCCGAAGTCTGTGCCCCGCTGTCGGGAGGCTTTCAGAGCCAGGACCTGGAATGAGCAGTGACCTGGCCTCTGTCTGTCTACAGGAGGATATCGCAAAGCTGCTGCGGTACGAGTCGTCGGCACTGCCTGCTGGGCAGCTGACCAGCCTCCCAGACTACGCCAGCCGCATGCAGGCCGGCACCCGCAGTATCTACTACCTGTGCGCCCCCAACCGCCACCTGGCGGAGCACTCGCCCTACTATGAGGCCATGAAGTGGAAAAACACAGAGGTGGGTGAGCCAAGGGGCAGGTTTGGCCCCTACCGGGCCTCCCTGCACTTGTCCTTCCCTTGGGGCCAGGTCAGAGGGCGAGGGGGTCTGAGCACTGAAGGAGGGTCCCCATGCTCACTGGGGAATGGCTGAATGTGCCCACGATTCGGGAGAGCGGAGCAGTGAGAGTCAGCATCTAGGGTCACAGAGGCCGGGCTGAAGCCTGCCTACTAGTTTGGGTCTTTCTAGGAGGTGACACAGGGATTTCTCTATAAATAGCATCACTGCTTCTAAGATATAGCCAGAGCCTCCCTGACAGCCGTCTGTAAACCACTGCGTCCACAAGGCCCAGGAACCCCAGCACCCCCTGCATGGCCCTCAGATGCTGGGCCCAGCCCGCAGCCCCAGCCCCTGCTCCGTGTCCCTCTCCTGTCACGGGCAGAGGGTTCCCCAGGCCTGATGGAAGCCATTTTGGGTCCTCACAGGTTCTCTTCTGCTACGAGCAGTTTGATGAGCTGACCTTGCTCCACCTTCGTGAGTTTGACAAGAAGAAGCTGATGTCTGTGGAAACAGACATCGTTGTTGACCACTACAAGGAGGAGAAGTTTGAGGACGGCTCCCCAGGTCGGCTTGCTTCCCTTCTCTCTGGGCACAGGTGTGGATGGTGGCCTGGGGTGCCGATGAGGCCAGGCAGGCCCGAGGAGCTGGCACTGTTTGCTACACGGCCTCTTCGTTCTGCAACAGTGGGTCTATATGGGGTTTTCTTTTCACAGCTTGCCTTCCTAAGATTGATAAAGCTTAAGAGAATCAGACATTTTAAAGCCCTAACAAAATTATATGGGCCTCAGGCAATCAAAAGTATCCTTTCTGGGGTCCAAATTTATCTGCTTAATTTTAGATGAAGAGTGTTCTGGTAGCTTCTGTCGTTGTGCCAGTGGCTGGCAGGGTGGAGGGAGCCTGCCAATGGGAGCCTATGGGGAGGGAGTTGTGGAGACGGCCTCCAAGCTCACCCTTCTGCTCTCCTGTAGCTGGCGACCGTCTGTCAGAGAAGGAGACAGAGGACCTGATGGCCTGGATGAGAAACGCGCTAGGGTCCCGTGTCACCAACGTGAAGGTGAGGCCTCCCAAAGACGGGCCACCACTCAGCCACCATGGCCCTTGGTGACTGCACAGCTGGCCAGCCTGCTTGCTCTGGTTGCTGCCGCTCCTGCATGTGTGCGCTCGTGAGCACGTAGCCACATGTGCCCGGGGAGTTGCTGAGGTCGGGCGGGCAAGCTTGGCTTCGCCTCCACTTTGTAGAGCAGTTGGAATGAAGAAAGTGGAAGGTGAGCTGCTGAGGGCCTGGTGGGCAGGCAGAAGCAGAGAAGAGGTGTCCCCAGTTGGCCTCCCCAGGGCCGTCCTCGTCCAGGCCTAGAGGAGCTGCAGCGGCTGAGGACACAAGGGCGTACGGTCCAGCTTGGGTTCTCAGTGGGGGTTCTGGGTAGGCTTTAATGAGCTAGGAACCCACTGATCCAGCTCTGAGCTGCAAGAGAAAAGACAGTCACCAGGGAACAGGTGTCACTGGCTGAGGGACATGTTCAGGAGTGGCCCCAAAGGGACAGGCAGGTGTGCAGGGTAGGGAAGGTGGAGAGCAGAGGAGGGCAGACCTGGGGGCTCCATGGGAGGTAGCAGTGGGTCTCTGAGGGAGGCGAGGGCTTCCTGGCAGGGAGCAAGGCGTGTGGCTGGGGTTTCTCTATGTAACACACATATGTCCATGCTTTACAGCGGTGACTCATTTAAGGTGGCCTAGGAGGTAGGTAGAATTCTCGTCCGTATCCTATGAAGGAAACAGGTAGAGCGCTTCCGCAGGTCAGGAAGTCGTGGAGCTGGATCCTTACTGTGCTGCCGGGAAGGGGGCAGCCATGGGCCCAGCAGGGTCTCTGGCGTAAGTCAGGAGGCCTGAAGCCTATGGGGCTCGGTGAGAAAAGGTGTATTTGATGAAATAAAGGCCAGAGGGAGCCACAGGGAGTGGGTGGGTGAGAGCACCGTCTGCAGTAAAGATGGACACAAGATTGAGGAAGAGGCTAGGCCAGGGGAAATGGGGTGGCCAGTCCTGGCGGGTCTTCAGACAGTTGCTGTAGGACCTGGAAGTGGACCCTGTGAAGCAGAGAAGTGCAGATAACACCAGGCAAGATGGACCTTGGATGGTAACTGATAGGTTAGAAATTGGTAGCTTTGGAGTGTAGAAGAGGAGGGAGTTCCCAAGCAGGGTATGATTCGTTAGCAGGCGATTGAGAGGGAGGGAGGAGCACTGCTGGTTGAGGGTATGTCCCTGGAGACCTGCGTTCTCCTGTCTTGTCATTTGGGGAAGCTTTATACCTGGTCAAGACCCTGCCAGGGCCCGTCACCCCCGGCCTTGCTTGCAGGTGACTCTTCGGCTGGACATCCACCCTGCTATGATCACAGTGCTGGAGATGGGGGCCGCCCGGCACTTCCTGCGCATGCAGCAGCTGGCCAAGACCCAGGAGGAGCGTGCTCAGCTGCTGCAGCCCACGCTGGAGATCAACCCCAGGTAAGGCTGCCGGCTCCAGGCCTCTTGGGCCCAGGGCCCTTGATGCCCAGGGGATGGGCATGCTCATTTCTGACCTGCCAGGTAATCTTTTAAAATTGTATGTGAGTGTGTGTTCTTTTATTTATAACACATAGAAAGTGCATAAAGCTTTTGGACAGTTTGATAAATGTTTATAAACACTCGTGTAATTGAACTGTATTAAACTATACCTATGTGACGTTTAACAAAACTGAATCTTGCCGACACCCAGACACTCCTATTTTCCTCCCACTTGAATTCTGTCCCGCTCTCCAGGGAGAACCACAGTCCTGATTTCTGTGTCAGTCACTTCCTCACTGTGCTTTATGGTTTTTCGGCTACTTGTGCGTCATTACACACAAGCTCAGTTCTGCCTGTTTCTGAACTTCACGTGAACGGACCCCTGTGCACAGGTTCCCTTTGAAGCCTTCCTTTCTTCTCTCGGCGTGTGATCAGATGCATTCATCTGTGGGGGGTGACTATAGTTTGTTCTTGTTCACAGCTGAATCACAGGGTATGAATCTACTCAGCACAATTATTTATTCTATTTTGATAGACATTTGGGTAGTTTCCATTTGGAGGCTGTTGGGAACACATTGCTCTGAACATTCTTGTCCCCCGTCTGGTGCTGCACATGTGTTTCTCCGGGATGTGTGCCCAGGCGTGAAAGCACCTTATCCTCAGCTGGGCTGAGTAAGGCCCACTGCTTCCAGAGGGCAGAGCATGGGAACCCAGGTCCCTGCAAATTAGAAGGCTACTGTTCTTTTTTCTGTTGGGCTTTAAAAAAAAAATTGATTGGTAGTTCTTTATATATACTTTAACAGTTGCAAATATCTTTTCTCACTGTCTTTTCACCTTTTAAAGAGAATTTCTTAATTTTAATGTAATCAAATGTATATACATTTGTTAGAGATTTCTTAGGACCCCAAAAAGCATCTATTCCAGACATGAGTTTCTTCTCCTGCATGTCCTTCTAAAAGCTGTATAGTTCTGCCCTTTCATGTTGGTTGAGCCCATCTCTAACTGGCCTGTCTGGGATTGGGGGCTAAGGGGGGTTCTAGTTTCATCTTATTCCATGTGAACACCCTGTTGCCCACACTGTTAACTGTGCTGCCTTCTCAGATGAGTATCTCTTGGAAACTTATGTTTTCCTTAGAGTTCTTGTACATTTTTTAGTTATTTGATGTGTCTTTATTGGATATTTTGAAATTTCATTTTCTAACTGTTGTATATGGAGACAGTTTCTTTTTTGGAAATTGACTGTATACAGCAGTAGTTTTTTACATGAAGTTACATAAACAAGTTATCAAAAACGCTAGAAAAGTCCATAGTCTCACCCCCACCACAGTCACTGTACCCTATTTGGTATATTTTCTTTTGGACTTTCGTCTTATTGTGGGTTTTGGTTTTTTTATATAGTACATGCCTAATTTTTTTATTCATCACCTATAAATATTTTTCCATGTTGCTTTAGAACCATTAATTTACTTAAAACTACTGGGGAGTAGGGGGAAGTGCCTTTTCCAGTTTCTGAGCCAAATTACTAGCAACACAATTACTGGGTGAAAAGATCTAAATTGGCTCATGGCTGGCCACAAAGAGCGTTGGACGCCTCTCAAAGGAGCTGTCCTGGTTGGCAGGTTGGCATAATGGGTGCAGGCCTGTGTAATGGGTGCACAGTTCCCAGCTGTGAGTCCCCAATAGAGATGGACGCTGACTGGACACCCCGTTGCCTTAACTAGTTCTGACACAGAAGCAGTTTTGTAAGATAGCTGTGCAGAGTGCTCGTTTCTGTTGCCAAAAGACTTATTTTACAGATTTGCTTTAAAATTTGTTGGTATGTTCTTTCGGTTGAGAATTCTAAAGAACTAAGGGAGTTCATGGTGAACTCCCCGCCCCCCCCATCCCCAGTTTCCTCACGTATCTTCGGAGACACTGTGTGGGGCCTCCTCTGGTACACTTGCTGTGCAGTGTGCTCACCTTGCTGTGTAAAGCGTTTGCTACTCTGAACAGCCCTGTGAGGGGAGGGAATCATCTCGTCTCAGACAGGGACCAAAGACACTCCTGCTGTCCTCTGAACCTTTCCCCAGTGCCTTCAGTTTTATCAAACATCAATTTTTGCCATTCTCTTAAATTATACCTTATAATTTTGATGTATGTTTCCCATTGTATTTTTTCCTGTGCAGAAAATGTTTTTTTGTAGTCAGTTATTCTTTTCTTCTGACTTCTGGGTTTGTATTTTGTTTAAAAAGGCTTTCCCCTTCCGAGATTATAAAATACTTCTTCCCTGTTTTCTTCTAGTATTATACTTCTTTGCTTTTAATTTTTACATTTAATCTTTGATCCCTCTGGAAATTAATCACGTCGGAATCCAACTTGTTTCCTGGGTGCGGCCCAGTTATCCTGTCTTTATGAGGTACTAACGAAATTCCTATATGAATTGGGCCATTTATACATTGTCCACTTTGTTGCACTGAGCTGTTACCTTTTCATTTTCCAGAACTGTTTAATTACTGGAGCTTTATGTTTTAACTGGGACTTCCTCCTCTAACTGCTCTTCCATGTTTACTTTATAAATTTTATACTAGATTTTTTAGATTAAAGGAATCCTATTAAACATGGATTAATTTAAGGAAAGTTTCACTTCTATTTATGGTCCACTTATCCAAGAACTATAACATGTCTTTTCATATATTAAACTCATCTTTCTTTACCTTAGTAGTGTTTCCTTTATATCAATTTTAGTATCAAAATTTTTGCTGGGTTTTCTGGGTATATAATCTATAATTGATCATTATGGGCTTTATTTTTTATACTGGACCTATTACCCTTTTTTGCATGTCCTGATAACCCCAACATTTCAGAAAAGTCACTGGAGCACAAAGTTAGAGGCTGTCAGGCTGTGTGTGCACCCCCAGCCCTGAGCTAATAACTTCTGGTGGTTTCTGTGTTCAGGCACACACTCATCAAGAAGCTCAGTCAGCTGAGAGATAGCGAGCCTGACCTGGCCCAGCTGCTGGTGGATCAGGTGAGTTTGCTGGAGAAATGCGAAGAGTAAACTGAGGCATGGGGCTGTCAGGCTCCCTCTTCCTTCTTCTCTTTGAGGTCCCTGGGTTGGGATCAGGCCTCGCTCACCCTCCCACTAACAACGAGGTGCTGCCTTGCCTTTCAGATCTACGAGAATGCCATGATCACAGCGGGGCTCGTCGATGACCCCCGACCCATGGTCAGCCGCCTGAACCACCTGCTGATCAAGGCCCTGGACCGACACTGACAGCGGTGAAAGCCCCAGGTCCTCCTGCCCAGGTTGGGGGAGGTGGGTGGATGGGGACGATGACACAGGAAGGACCGGGTGCTGCCGATGAGAACACCTGCTTTTGAGCTTTATTCACTTAAATGTATTCTTAGAGTTTCTGTCCAGACTGAGAAGGTGGGGTGCTCTGGTGACACAACCTCCAAGCTTACAATGGAAGCGGGTACAGTGAGGAAAAGCCCACCTTCCTCTAATTCCAGTTGCCACGGTGGTGGGGAAGAGCAGGGGCACTCAGGACCAGGTACTGGTTTCCTAAACTCTGTCCCCAGCCTTTGGCTGTGTCGTCTCAGTTCTTGGCGACAGGCTGCAGAGCGGAGGTCGCTGGCCAGGCCCCACTCACGTCAGGCTCTCTTCAGCATCACCTCCACCGGGTAATGGTCGCTGATGGCTAGGGCCTGTGGGGAGACAGCCATGAGCACAGGGACACCCAGACATCTAGTACTCTGCACTCAGGCTCCTGAGGCCAGTCGGGATTTGGGCCTGGGAAAAGGAGACCAAGAGGCACCCAGGGCCACAGACAAGTGGCTCTTTCAAGTCAATGAAAAAAGCAGTGGGTCCAGGTCTATGTTCCTGTGTCCCAGGCCCCTATTAGAGCTACGTGACCAGGACACTTACGATCTGGTCACTCAATCTGTATGCAGCTTGGAAGTCAAAGGGAGCAGCTGAGTTGGGAACCACAGCATCTTGGAGCAGAGGTCCTGCAACCACGATCCTGCAGCATCAGACACAAGAGAAGGTCCCCTTCAGCCCACTGTCTAGCTCTGTGCACTTACACCTTGGATCCCAGCATGTCCCCCCAGCTCCTCTTGGTATGGTAAATGTCACACAGTTCCACTGTTCCCCAACTGCTCTCAAATGTTCCCATGGGGCCAGTCGGGTCCTGGCTCACTGTCACCCCAACACTGAGCAACCTGGGCCCCAAACTGCACACCACTGACCAACCTACATATCCCCCAGTGAGTGTTATCCCTAAATGGGCTTCACCCCCAAACTAAGAAATGCTGCTCCTTTCATTCCATTTCCTAAGTGGACTGAGTGAAGCTCAGGAGGGTGCATGTCACAGGGCTTGGGAACCATTTCTGAAGCTGGTCATGGAGGCTCCCTCATCCCTGCCTGGGGGCTCAGAGTGGGCCCGGGCCCTGCTCACCTGTCGTAGGCACAGTGCGTGGATGTAACGGTGGTGTCGGCAGTGTCAGGAATCAGCCACTGGAAGGGGGGGCTCCTGCGCAGGCGGATGGATGACCACTGCGAGGGGGTCACGTAGCTGCAGCCAGCATTGAAATCACCCATCAACATGATGTCCTACCAGGAGACACACACTGGTTGGCCTGGGGCAGAAGGGGGGCCCCAGAGCCCAAGGCTGCGGGTGGGGATGGGGGTTGCCTCACCTCCAAGTCCCACTTCTGCCAGACATCCAGGTAGACATCATAGAGAGAGTCGATCTCAGCCACCGCATCCGATGGGGCCGCATGCAGGGGAACAATGGCAAACTCCTTGATCTCTGTGGAAACAGGAGTCATACTGAGCCGGTGTGGGCTGGGCTCAGCCAGGAGTCGGGCTGTGGTGGAGGACACATGAGCCAGTCTTTGAGGGTGGACGTTTTCCTAAGTAATTCCAATGTAAGATCAAAGCACAAAGGGTGTGGGCTGCAGCACGAGACAGCTTTCCAGGTGTCTTGGGAAGGGCTGGGCGGGGCACTCACGTGTGAAGGGGGAGGAGAACTTGACCACAGCTGGCTCTCGGCTGAAGCTGTCATTCCCACAGGGCTCACAGCCATCGTCGTACTGGTAGCTGTCCAGCACGGAAACCTGGTCGGGTCTGCAGAAGGCCAGGCCAGAGGGCAGTTAGCCTTGGGCCAGGGTGCCAGCTTGTCTTGGTAAAGTCACTTTCTGCCACGTCCAGGTGGGCAGGGGGCCCGGCCTTAGCACCGCACAGACCCACTGGCCCGGAGCTCCTGCCATGTCCCCCTGCCTCTGCACAGGCTGTGAGGCCAGCTCAGGGCCCTGCTCTATGGCCCCAGTTCTCGCCCCCACACCCGGAGGGGAGGGGCTCACAGGCTCTCTAGACCACACCCCAGCCTCCTGTCAGCACCCTCTGAGGAGGTGACCCAATCTACCTGAACAGGAAGAGGTAGCGCTCCTTATAGCTGTTGCGTCCCAGCGGCTCACTGACCACAAAGTGATAGGTGTTTGGGTCATCCCTGGATTGAGGAAACAAATGTCCCGGTCGGGGTGGGGGGCAGTCCGTGGGGACCCTCCTGCCACCTATATACATCTATAGCAGGGCTCCTGCCCACATCCCTATCTCTGGGGCCTGGCTGAAGTGGCACACCCTCTCCCATCCACGCCTCCCGGGACCGCACTGTCACCCACTGGTTGAGTTTGTCCAGCAGCCTCCCTACGGCCATCAGTTGGTTGTCTCTGACCTCCTGGACGAGGGCGATATCATAGCGACTCAGGATCTGGGGACAAGGCCACAGTACTGCTAAGCGGGGCAGGCTGGGTGGAGACTGAGGCATCCGAGCCTGCCTGCTGTGAGTCACAGGGCCGACCTGCTCCTCCCAGACACCTTCCTGTCACGGCTTGGCCTGGGACTTGCCTGGGACGTGCCAGACATCCCACCACCTCCAGCCGTGGTGGACGGCACAGCAGTGACAAGGACCTGTCCCCTTGACAGACAGGTGGGCTGAGACCAGAGGCTTTCAATCCCCTCCCCCGATCACCACCACTGCCGATCACCCTCAGGACTGACCACTGGCCCAGGGTTCCCAGGGCCTGTTAGAGGGCCGTCCCCTTCCACCACCCTGAGGACAGGCCAGCCTGGATTTACCTGCACAATGTAGTTGGAGAGGGTAGCATTGGACATCTTGGTCTCCCCAAAAGTCCGGATGTTGAAGGCTGCTATTCTCAGGGACAGGGCCTGCTGCAGCAGGCCAGCCAGGGTGAGCAGCACCCCCATCAGCCTGGCACCCCTCATTCTGGATCAGGAGGAATGTTCACATGTGGGCCTGAGGGTGGCAGACTCAGCACTCTGGCCTCCCTGAGTCCAGCTGCGCAGAGCTGGTAGAGCCCAAGGCTGAGTAAAACCCTGTCTTTGTGGGCTATGCCAAGCAGGCCAGGGTGAGCCTCTGAGCCCTCTCACCAGCATACAGAGAGCCAGACACCAAGTGCCAAGTAACAGGCGCTGGATCTTCTCACTCCTCACCTGCCAGCAGATGAGCCCCTGTGAGGGTCGCCAGCCTAGGAAGCCCCTGACACTGTGGGTGGGGCACCAGCTCACCGCCCTCCCTGCTCCAGCCGCCCTCCCCTCTGGGATTGGCCAGGGCTCTTCCCAGGGTGGCCACGGTCACCAAGAGGGACTCCACGGGGCTTATGGGCCTGGTACCCACCTTTCACAGGCCACGGGTCACACAGCCCTTGGGGCACCAGGCACACTCACCTGAAACTTGACTTTCACAAAGACAACAGGAATTCCGCCAAGAATCAAGAATTGATACTCTTCGGTAGCAATTTTCTCCTTTCACTGCTTTAAGAAAAAAATTCACAAAGTGTTAAGAAACACAACTGTGAGCTGCTGCAGCTCCAAATCCTCACACAGGGAATGTTCGTCCCACCTGGGGTTTTAAAGGTTTAGGCAGCTGTGACCTTTCCCAGGGCATCACCTGGAGGACACAGAACAATAGCGCTGCCTGTGGGGCTTTCCCAGCAGGTGGGTAGCTGGCATGTGTTTATTTCAAAAGGTACAGGTCTTTGCTGCTGTAAAGAGCACCTGATGTTTGCCCTTGGTTTTAAAAAGTCAAAAAAAAAAAAAAAACAGCCAAAGGCTCTGTGTCCTTTGCCCAAGTTGCTCTCCCAGGGGTGGGGAGCAGATGCACTGGAGGGCAGGGCCCTGGCTACTCCTGGCTGCAGGCCTTGAGGTGACCTTGGAGCTAGCAGCCAAAGCCAGACATTCCATGTTGCAAATGGAGCCCACGGTGGCTGCTCTCCCAGGACCCCATCTCTCACCAGCTCCAACCCCTGCTTCCTAATCCTTCAGTTGTGACGGCTGCAAGCACCCTGGCCAGGAGTTGGGGCTCTCAACAGGGCGCACATGAGATGCAGCATCGGGGGCTGCAGGGTTGCGGGCACCAGGGAGGGGCAGGGGCAGGGGCCGCAGAGTCCACCTCACTTGCCAGCAAGGCAGCAGGAAACCTTCTTGTGGAGAGCCTGTGCATTTCACACACAGGTGACAGGAGTGGCTGAGTCATAAGGACACTGTCAGGCAGCAGCTGAGGGTCCATGCCAGGCCATGGGTCCAGTCATTTCATTTGGAATCCTTGGCTTTCCCATTTGTGTTCATTACCTGTGGCTGCTGTAACAAGTCAGCACAAACTTGGTGGCTTGAAACTACAGAAACTTATTATCTAATAATCTTAGAGCCCAGAGTCCAAAATCCATTTCACTGAGCTGAAACAAGGTGTGGCAGGGCTGCACACGCTCTGGAGGCGCTGGGGGAGACCCTTCCTGCCTCTTCAGCTTCTGGAGGCTCCTGGTGTTCCTTGGCTTATGGCTGCATCACTTCAGTCTCTGCCTCCATCATTATATTGCCTTCTCTTCTGTGTCGGTTCTCCCCCCCTCAAAGATACAGGTTATTGAGTTTAGGGTCCTCCCGGATAATCCAGGCCTGTCTCCCCATCTTGAGATCCTTTTTTGCCGTGTGAAGTTAATAGTTTGCAGGGATTAAGACATGGAGATATTTTGGGGGGTATTATTCAGCCCATCACCCTATCCATGGGGGCTCTGCCCCATTTCGGGGTTGGAGGTTGTGGTCTCCAAGGACAGCCCTGCAACTGTGAAGGCTGGGTCCCTCCCTGGAAAGGAAGGGTCTTGCAGTATAAAGGGGAGTGTAGGGCTACGGGGGCCTGGGGGTCAGGGAGCAGTAGGGGCCTGAGGGGAAAAGTCAGCAGGAGCCAAGGTCAAAATCAAAGTGCCATGGATGTGGTCAGCTGGTCATGAAGTAGGAGGACACAGAGGGATTAAAAACAACTCAGAAAGTAAACCAACTTCAACAAGACCAGAACCCCCTGAAGTAATGAGAACATGCTGACGGACAGCTCCAGCAGTCAGTAGGAATGCCAGTCAGCTCGTGTGTACCCTGATATGGCATCTACAACATGGGGTCACGTGGCCTGGCCCTCAAGCTGCCAGAAGCCCCACTGCAGCCTTTTGCAAAGGTTTGATTGCTGACTCTCCTGTTTAAAATCCCCGAGGCTTCAAGTGTGTCAAAATCCAGACCCCAACCACCAGGCAAGACCATCAATGTATTCAGTGTAGGTGCCTTGACACTTTTCTTCCATAGGTATCTTTCCTGGATACACAGTTGCCAGACCTTTTGAGGGGAGCATGAGAGCAAACCAGTAGGCAGCAGAGCCATGGCTCACACAGAAGACACCCAGACCCCCCAGTTTTCAGCATGTGGGACACAGGCACCTGTTTGTTGGCACCCCTGTCCCCCTCTCAACCAAATGCTGCCCCTTCTCTGGGAGGTGCCCTCCCTCCCCAACCTGTCAGAAGAAAGGTCCCAACGGTGGCCTCATTTGCACAAAGTGCCAAGCTCTGCTGCCATATTGGCTGCTCTAAGTCAGGCCCACAAGAGAGGCAGGCAGCACAGCCGGGAAGAGCCTGGCCCAGGAGTCAGGGATTTGGGGCCCAGACCAGGCTCACCCACTGCACCTTCAACCACTTTGAACCTCAATATCTTCATCTATAAAATGGGGATAAAACTGTCACTGCTTTCCTCTTAGGTTTGTCTTAAGGATCAGCAGACATAACATTATTCTACAGAAGAATCATTTCACATCTTAAAAATTCATCTTATCCCTAAGACTAGTAACCTTCTCAGCTGTTATATTTCCATCACCCTTTTAACTTTCCCTCATGGACCTCTTTTCCATTTGTATCAGTCAGCTGTTGCTGTGTAACAAGCAACTCCAGGATTCAATATGTATGGCAGTATGCATTTTTTTCCTCATGCTCACAGGTCTGTAGGTTAGCTGGGAGGGCTCTGCTCCCTGGGCCTCCCTCTGGGCTGGGGGGGGTAGGCACTGGGCTGAAGGGGCTGCAGCTAGCATATATGCTCTTCCAACATGGTGGAAGGTGGAAACTTCCAGAGAGGTGAACAGAAATACATGATGCCTCCAGAAGCCTAGGCTCAAAATCTGCATGATGCCACTTCTGCCCATATTCTTTTGGTCTTAGCAAGTGACAGGGCCAAACCCAACACCAATGGCAGAGTCAGGGGTACACTCCTCCCGCGCCAGGCTCCACAGTGGAGACAGAATGGGTGCCAGGGAAGGGAGGAAGCCCAGTGTTGCTGGCATTTTTCAACGTCACATTAGCAGGGAAATGGGTGCAGACAGCAGACCACCTTCTCTGATCAGGGTGAGCTATTTTTACATCAACCCCGAGAGTCTGCCACACTCTTTAGTTAAACTAAACCTGTTCAGATACAGGAAGGGGAAATGACGCATCACACTGAAGTAATTAAGTCGGGGTCAGGTCTTGAGTTCTGAGGCGTTTTAAATCAAAGAATAGGGCTTCCCGGGTGGTGCAGTGGTTAAGAATCCGCCTGCCAATGCAGGCGACACGGGTTTGAGCCCTGGTTCAGGAAGATTCCACATGCCACGGAGCAACTAAGCCTGTACACCACAACTACTGAGCCTGTGCTCTAGGGCCCGCGAGCCACAACTACTGAAGCTCACACGCCTAGAGCCCATGCTCCGCAACAAGAGAAGCCACCACAATGAGAAGTCCGCACACCACAACAAAGAGTATCCTCCATTAGCTGCAACTAGAGAAAGCCCGCGCACAGCAACAAAGACCCAACTCAGCCATAAATAAATAAATAAATTTATAAAAAATAAAATCAAAGGATAAAGAGAAAATCCTCTAAGCACTGAAGCTGGGAACACGATAGCTTCAAAGGGACATTTGCCATGTGCAGGCTGTTGGGCTGTGAGGGCAACAGTGAGTGCCACAAGACCCAGTGAGCCATCCCAAAGAATTGCTGGGGGTGGTGGTGGGGGACTTGCACACCAACATGTGGCCCAGGAGAGAGGACGTCCACAGACCCAGAGGGAAAAGGGAAGGGCACAGAGCTGCAGTTTCTAAACAATGCACTGAAGAACCCCCAGCCCACAGTGAACTTGCAGGCACAGCAGGATGCCTTTTACTTTTGAGGAAAATGGTGATACTAAACATCTCTGAACACTTCATGGTTTCAACATCATATCTTGCTACACTCCTTTCCACTATTTCATGTCTGCAAAGCTAGGTTTCTGGCAGTTATTGAAAAAGCAATTACTGTGTAAGAATCAATGTGGAAAAAGCAACAAGGGTGGCAGTGTCCAATCTGATTCCAAGATTCAAGAAGAGCCGATAGGCACACGTTCCACCCATAAATAATTACAGTTACTTAAAAATGAAATGAAAAAAATTTTAAGTTTACATTATTTTCCAAATATCTACTGTAAGTTGCTAGGATGTCAATACTTAACTTGTTTGGACTTATGTATTTAAAAATGGAACTGTTAGGTACTTCTTTTGGCCTATAAGTCCCTTAAAATAATTACTGAACCTTAACTAGAAGTGCTCTGAACTGCGAGTTTGGGAACTTCTAGATCTGACATACACAGTGGGTATGCCCCCCTCCCACTACGGCCCTGCCTCCACCCAGATGCTCAGATACCTGAGGCTCATTTGGGTCCCTGTTTTCTCTCAGCCCCACCCCAAATGCATCCTGAGTCTACAGTCCCCTCTGGCTTTGCAGCTGCGACACCTGTCCTTTGCTGAACACAAGCAAATCCGCCCATTGGTCTCCCTGCTCCCAGAAACTCTCGCCACAATCCCAGTAAACACACAGCATGCAGCACATCTTGTAAATGTGCAATCAGATCACCTTTTTCTCCTGCTTAAAATCTGTCATCGGGGGACTTCCCTGGTGGTCCAGTGGCTAAGACTCCATGCTCTCAATGCAAGGGGCCTGGGTTCGATCCCTGGTCAGGGAGCTAGATCCCACATGCCGCAATGAAGTTCCTGTGTGCCACAGCTAAGACCCAATGCAGCCAAACAAACAAACAA
Source organism: Delphinapterus leucas (assembly GCF_059928025.1). Classification (NCBI taxonomy): domain Eukaryota; kingdom Metazoa; phylum Chordata; class Mammalia; order Artiodactyla; family Monodontidae; genus Delphinapterus; species Delphinapterus leucas. The sequence continues at coordinate 35,252,046 of NC_143143.1, forward strand.
ATAATTTTTTTAAAAAATCTATCATCGGTTTCTCATTGTCCTTATGAGGAAAGCCAGGGCCTACCAGGACTTGTGCAATGCCAGCTCAGGGTGCCGCTCTGCACGCAGAGCTACCCACCCTGTCATTCCAGTTCAGCTCACCATCACCTCTTCAGGGAGGCTGCCCTCTCCCCAACCCAACCCTGCCACCAGCGTGGTCCCAATGTCATCTTTTCCATGACCCTTATCACTTGTTTTCCTTGTTTTAGTGTTTGCTCTTACTTGCTTACACCGGTTGAAGGCGGCCTCTGGACTAGAACACAATCTGCACAGGAGCAGGGACCTTGTCTATCTTGTCCATGAAACTGACCAGGCCTAAAACAATGCCTGGAAGGTAGAAGGCTCTGTGCTCACCTGTTCCTCACCTCCTGTCCCGCAACCTCCCATGTGAGAGAACGTCCCTTCCTCATGGACCTTCCAGAGAGAACCCAACATGGTTTCCTCTCCTGAAGCACAGGAGACACTGCAGGGTGTCCAAGTTGCTTCTGGACACTTGGTCTGGGCTGACCAGAAGCTCCCAGGAGCCAGTGGCTCTTGTGTCCTCCCTCACCCAGATTTGACCTGGATTCCTCCTCTCCCCTCAAAAGCGGTTTTCGCTGGCCCCAAGACAGAGCATTTTAGAGGACAAAGGGGCTTCCATCTTTTACTTGAGATAAAAGGCCAATGTCTTTGCTGTGACATTGCTTTAATCCATGTTAGACAGCCTGTGCAGGTCAGCAGTCATCTCTCTCAGCCCAGCCACTGGCCTTGGCCCATGACCCCACCTTAGCTCACCATCCCTCTTGAATTTATTTCTGTTCATTATAAGGAAGTCATTAACCCAGGATGGAAAATTTCTCAGAACATGCGTGTGAACTGCTACAATCCACAACAGTTTCAAGGTCAAGCTCAGCACAGCCCCGACCCTGCTCCCTCACCCCCAGTTACGCCAGTGCCCCATGTCAGTGGAACAGGCAGCACTCGGGTTCCATGGTCCACGAGCCTGAGCAGCAATGTGCACGCCCCTTGCAAATCACAGACAAGCCTCCCTTGGTTCCCTGTCCCACCAAAGGCATTTTCTAAGGTTTATGTTGGAGAGATTAGCATACCTTTAGCCTGAGCCCATGAGCACAAAGTTCCTGTTGCCTGAGACCCTTAAAGATTTCACTAGAGTCATGGAGCTCAATGACTAGACTGCCAATGTGCTGGTAATGTTTCCAACAAGGCTGCAATGGAGAGCGATCCCCAAATTCCCAAGCCCCCTCAGTCTCTCCCAAGCACAAAGAGCCTCCTCAGCAGGCCCCCCGCCACTGCCCAACGGGTTTACAGAAGGGCTCAGAGGGCCCAGGACAAGGAAGCTCACAGGATAGTGCGAGCTGGTCATGGTGGGGTTTGCAGAGATATTTTCTATTGATCTATCTTCCAGTTCACTAGTCCTTTCTTCAGCTGTCTCTCATCTACTTTTAAATCCACCTACTGAATTTTAAATTTCAGTTATTGCACTTTGAATTTTCATTTAATCTTTTATGAATTCTAATTCTCTGTGAAACTCTCCACCTCACCTATTTCAATATGTTAGTCAGTTATTTTAAAGTCCATGTCTGCTAACTCCAATATCTTATCTCCTGTGGGTCTGTCACTCTTCCCCCCCACTCCCCCCATCCTGTTTCTCAGTGTACCTAGTAACTTGACAGAGTGTCAGGCACTGTGTGTGACAGATGGTTGAGGATCAGGATGGTGTCTCCCTCCAGGGTGGGCAGCAGAGGGGAAGGCCACCTCAAGCCACTCCAGGGCTCAGCTAACGCTAAACTCATTCCACAGTCCTTGTAAAGTCCAATCTACCTGTGGTCCCCAATGGTCCAAGCTGAGAGCCTGGTATTTCTTAGGGCCATTCCTCCTTGGCAGGCTCTGAACTCTTCCCTAGCATCATGAAACTGCCAAAAAGCCAGCTGTGCTTTTTTTTTTTTTTTGCGGTATGCGGGCCTCTCACTGTTGTGGCCTCTCCTGTTGCGGAGCACAGGCTCCGGGCGCGCAGGCTCAGCGGCCATGGCTCACGGGCCCAGCCGCTCCGCGGCATGTGGGATCTTCCCAGACCGGGGCACGAACCCGTGTCCCCTGCATCGGCAGGCAGACTCTCAACCACTGCGCCACCAGGGAAGCCCCAGCTGTGCTTTTTTAGCCACTTTCTGCTTCTCTGGCCTCCTTCCTCTCAGGGATCTTGGCCCTCAGGTCCCACTGCCTCAGCAGGCCCAAACCCCCAGCTGTCTCCCCAGTCCCGCAAGGTTATGCGGAGCTCCTCTGGCTTCTCTGCCTCTGAGCAGCTGCTCCTGCCCAGCCCCAAAGGGAGAAGCCAGTGCAGGAAATAGGACTCACCTCTTCAAGCTCCCCTCTGAGTTGCGGGTGCTGGGGTAGTGCTCCAGTCCTACAAGCAGATGCTTTCTGAATTATGGTCAGTTCCTTGAGTCCTCGTCAGGCACTGGTCTGCCATAAGCTACTCCATTGCCAGAAGCAGTCTGTTTTCATTACCTGGAATGAGTCATTGAAGCAGAGCGCTGGACAGGATATGGTTGATAACTAGGCAAGCTGGTCCAACTAGCAGGCCGTGTGGACATCTCTGAGCTATAAATGTCCTGTGCAGAGGTATTCCACCCGATAAGAGGCAGCCAGAAGGGAAACAGACCATCCCTTCCTGCCCGACCAAGAGTCTCTAGGACTGAAGATCTCCATATCCTGTCTGAAATCCACAGCATTTGTTCTCATCAGCCCACTACTAAAAGTGAAGATGGCATAGTGCCAGGACATAGCAATTCTATATTCCATAAACTTGTTCTACAGCTCCTCAGAGAATGGAGCATCTGTCCTCAGCTCAGGTTTACTACCTCACTCCTAGAGAAGAAGCCTTGGGGCCTGCAGACTGCCAGCTCCAGGCCTGTTTCCTTTCTGGGGACTCTGCACCCTTAGCCAGATGGGCAATGCTGGTTTCTGAGAACTGTAAGTACCTGCTGTGCTTCCTGCCCAGAACCAGCCACGTGGCTTATCTATAGACACTATAGTTTATTTCACATTGACAGTTTCAACAATGTTTCCCAAAGGGGATCCTGCCTCAGGGCCTTTGCACTGCTCTACCTGAGCACTCTGCCTCCAGATGGCTACATGGTTTGTCCCTCCCTTGACTTGAGCCTCTGCCCAGATGTCACCCTACCATAGCATCCTACTTAGTAGCAGGTTTTGTCCCACTGTTCTATCTCCTTTACCCTGCTTATTTTTTCTTGCCCAACAATCACATCTAACATACAATGTATGGTCAGTCTCATCCCACTGGACATAAGTCCCACAAGAGCTGGGGCTTATGTAGCAGCACCTAAACAAGGCCTGACCCATAGCAGGTGCTCACCAACTACTTGCTGAATGAAAAGATGAATGTCAGGCAGGGACTTTCTTGGCAGAACAATGTCTTTAGATGCTCCAACCTTTTCAGCTGCTCTGGTTGTGCCCATTTAAGTGTGAGCATCTCACACAAGAGGAGCCTGACTTGGTCCTCCCTGATGACTAAGTAAAGGAACAGGCTTCTGCCACTGGCCCAGGCTCCTCAGCCTCCACATCCCAAATCCTGGTGGGATGGAGACACGTAACCAAGAGTGATAAGGGAGTACCAAAGTTACAGCTCCTAACAGGAGGGGAGCAGAGGGGAAGGAGGCTTCCCGTGGGGTAAGTGGCTGTCAGAACGATACTCAGGTAAAGCGCAGCCAGATAGCAGAGAGCTCAGAACAACTCTGCCCTGTCATGGAAGTCCCAGGCAAAGGCTGAGGATTGACTCTAGAGAGGAAGGAGGTGGTACGGGTCCATCTCCATGGAGAGGAGGGGGCTGCCCATGCCTGAGCCGGAGCCCAGCAGGACTCTCACAAGGACCTATGGCCCCAGGGGTCGATGCCCGTGTATGGTACAGCCCCACGATGCAGTAGCCACCACAGCTCTCACCACAGACCCTCAGACCTGAGTCCCAAGTGCAGTGTGTCTTTCCAACTCTGCCTACTCCTTCCTGGATGAGCAGCTAGGGAAGGCTGGTACCATGTCTTCCCCACCTCCCCTGGTCACCGTGCCTACTAGTCATCAGCCTCTGCTCACCCTCCATTATCTAAGCATCTCTGGACCTCAGAGTATAAGACATTGAGCAATGTGGCCCCACCAGTGAGGAGAAGACCACAGTCCCTGAGCTCCCCTGGGTACTTCTCCCTGCCCCCCACTACCATGGGAAGCTGTGAGCTGTAATGTTCCTATAACTCAGTTTCTCTTGGGGGTGGGGACACGTGCAGTGAGAGCCTGTGGGGGGGCTCAGTCATGAGAGGAGAAAGGCTCCCACTGAACCATTCTTCCCCCGCACCTCAGCTTCCCCCTACCCAGCCTCCAGGGCAGTCACCTCATCGGGCCTGCTGTGAGGGAAGGGTGCTGCGCTTGTCCTGCCCAGGCCCCCCACCAGAGTGAGGGCTCCCCAAAGGGCCTGCCAAATGTGGGCAGACATAGGGCCCTGCCCCCACTTCTCTACCCAAAGGTCCAGACACTGCCCCAGTGAGGGGGCCTGAGGCACGTAGATTCCCAGCTACTAGAAGAGAATGTGCCCCCAGGAGAACAGGAAAGGCAGCCGCAGAGACCTCTGCCTCCTCAGGAATCGTTGGGCTCTGGGGAATGGCACTGGATCTCACCCCACTTCTATACCAGCTTAGAAAACACGTCCACTTACCTGTGAGGCTGGCTTTCCAGACTCTCTTCCCCAGGGCCTGCATAAAAGCACAGCCGCCAGTCAAGGGACAGGGCCTCAGGCAGAAGCAGCAATGACCTCAGGATGCCAGGAATGAGCCCAGTCCAGCGCCCTCCCACCTGGTCCTCGGCCAGAGTGGCCTGAGGCAGGTGCCTTGTCGGTCTGGCTCCCCATCGTCCAAAGACTGCTGAAGTTGTAGCAGGCCATAGAGGAGGCCTATGCAAATGCATTGGTGATTGGCTGTTTCCTCACTTGAGCTCCTGTGAGGAGGCAGTGATCTTCGCAGGTGCCTCAGCCCACAAATGACACAGTGCAGAAAGCTGGTAAAATGCAAATTTGCTGGGGAGCCAACTCCAGACTGCCACCATGTCACTCCCTCACAGCCTGTGCCATCTTGCTGCTCCCATTCACACGTGACTGGTTTAAAAAGAAGAAAAAAGGGAGCGTTAATAACGTCAGTCAACTTAGCTACAGGGTACCAACTTGTCCTGAAATTTCATCAGGCTGTTTCATTTGTTTGTGTGTTTATTCACTCATTCAAGATGGAGTAACAGGGGCCCTAAACAACAAGAAAGCTGGACAAGAGATGATGTGATGGTTTTCAGTCACTGGATAAGTACAGGACAGTGATCCCAGGGAGAAGGGACACCAACACACTAGGCCCTATGATTTTTGTGTGTTTGTGGCAGGGGGGAGGGGGGCGGTGTTGCACCGTGCGGCTTGTGGGATCTTAGTTCCCCGACCAGGACTGAACCTGGGTCCACAGCAATGAAAGCGCCAAGTCCTAACCACTGGACCGCCAGGGAACTCTGGGCCCTATGACTGACCAGCCATAGGTGAGGCAGTTTCTAGGCTACAGTGCAGGGAAGGGAAACTCAGACCTGGCTGTCTCCTGAGTGCACGAGACACTGAGGAGGTCAGGGAGGCCCAGGTGGCTAGAATGTGTACAGCAAAATGTTGGGGAGCAGGGGGCTGTACAGAAAGCAGAGCTCCAGGATCCAAAGAGGATTCCCTCGTGTCTTCAGCTAAGGACAAATCTGTACCTGTGTAAGAAAAACTATGTGAGGAGGCTGGGGCAAGAACCCCTGGAAAGGAGCAGACAGAACAATCCCCAGAGCTCACACAGGAAGGAATAAACTGTGTTCCCACAAGCCACCATGGAAAGACTTCCTCATTCACAGGGTATTGGGTAGAATCCTCAGAAGGGCATCACTCCTAGTAATGAGGCTAAATTAGCTGTAGACCAAAGGCAGCTCTGGACTACCCTAACTCAGCTCGGGAACAATCCTCTAAAGGATCAACTGATGCCAAGGAACTTAACTGGGTGCCATACCAAGATTAATACTACTTGAAGGAATACAACAAAACCCAGCAACCAACAACATAAATTTACAATGTCTAGTAGCCAATAAGGAAATTGCCAGGTCTATCGATCAGGGTACAGCCAGGGGACAGATACCACATGGTATTTTAAACAAGGGAAGTTTATTATAAAGAATTAACTATTTATAGGGAATTAACTAAAAGGAACCAAAAGAGAACCCTACAGAATACCCTAGGGTGAAGGGAAGTATACAAGAGAACGACTCAGAGCTGCGAGATCACAGCTCACTGGATGGTGAAGTTTACTGGGCTGTCCCAGGCCAAGGCTGGGAACTGAAAGCCACCTGAGAGGGTGCCAACAGAATTAGCTGGGAAGCTGTCTGCAGAGAGTGCTAGGAAGTCACCAGGGTGGAGGTGCTGATGAACTCACTAGAGAGCTGCCAGGAGGCCAGCTGGGGTACCCATGGAACTTGCCTGGGTTCCATGCAAGTGCCTACCCCCTTCGAAATATATAAAGAGCCTCATCGCTGGCACCCAGGCCAGTGCTGCTGAATTTGCAGCTAGGAAGCTGCCTGAGAAGGTGCCACAGAAATTCACCGGGGGTGAGCTAATGTCACAAAACAGGAATGAGCAAAGCACAAAGAACCAGAATGACAGGCCCTTTCTCCTCCAGCGCCCTCCACTGACAAAGGTTAGTATCAGGCTAGCTGGCAAGGGAGGAATGTTCCAGCATCACAAGCCGGCGATGAAGGGTGGATTGACAACTGCTATACCAGGCATGTGAAAAAGGAGAAAATATGACTTATGACCATAAGAAAAAGCAATCAATAGCAACTGACCTAGAAGTGACAGATATAAAGGAATTATCAGACAAGGACAATAAAACAGATATTATAAACATGCTTCATAAATTCAGGAAAGTAGAGGGAAACATGAGCATAATGAGAAATAGAAGCTTTAAAAAGACCTAAATGGAACTTCTAGAGATGGTATAAATATCTGAAATGCAAAAACACACAGTATGGGATGAACATCAGATCAACACTGAAAAAGATCACACAACTCAGGACTTCCATGGTGGTGCAGTGGTTAAAAATCCGCCTACCAATGGAGGGAATACAGGTTCGAGCCCGGGTCCGGGAAGATGCCACATGCCGTGGAGCAACTAAGCCCATGTGCCACAACTACTGAAGCCCACGTGCCTAGAGCCTGTGCTCCGCAACAGGAGAAGCCACTGCAGTGAGAAGCCCGTGCACCACAACGAAGAGTAGCCCCTGCTCGCCGCAACTAGAGAAAGCCTGCACACAGCAACGAAGAAGACCTAACACAGCCAAAAATAAATAAATAAATTTATTTTTTAAAAAAGAGGGGCATTACATAATAATAAATGGGCCAACTCTTCAAGAAGACATAATAATCCTTAATATGTATGTACCTAATAACAGAGCTTCAAAATACATGAAGGAAAAACTGATAGAACTGCAAAAAGAGACAGATGAATCCACTATTATAGCTGCAGATTTCAACACCCCTATGACAGAAATGGACACATCCAAAAGGCAGAAAAGGACATAGCTGAACTCAACAAAACCATCAATCAACTGGATATAATAGATATCTATAGACTACTTCATGCAGAAGAATATTCATTCTTCTCAAGTTCACATGGAATATTCACCAAGTAGACAACATTCTGGGCCATAAAACATATGTTAACACATTTAAAAGAACAGACATCATACAATGTATGCTCTCAGTCCACAACAGAATTAAATAAGAAATCAGTAACAGAAAAGGAGCTGGAAAATCCCCAAACACCTGGAGATTACATAACACATTCCCAAATAACACACAGATCAAAGGAGAAATTAAGAAATGTTTTGAACTAAATGAAAATGAAAATACAACTTATCAAAATTTGTGAGATGCAGCGAAAACAGTGCTTAGAAGGAAATTAATGGCATTGAATGCATGTATTAGAAAAGAAAAAATATCTGAACTCAATAATCTAAGCATCCACTTCAGGAAACTAAAAAAAGAAGAGCATATTAGTTCCAAAGTAAGCAGAAGAAAAGAAATAATGAAAATTAGAGGAGAAATCAATGAAGTTGAAAACAAGAAATAGAGAAAATCAAGAAACCAAAAAGATAGTTCTTTGAAAAGATCATCAGTAAACCACTAGCTGAGCTAAGAAAAAAAAGAGAGAGGACACATTATTACTAATATCCAAAATGAAAAGGGGACATGACTGCAGATCCCATGGGCATTAAAAAGATAATAAAGGAATACTATGAACAACTCTATGCCCACAAATGTAATAACTTAGAGCAGGGGTCCCCAACCCCCAGGCCACGGACCGGTACCGGTCTGCGGCCTGTTAGGAACCGGGCTGCACAGTAGGAGGTGAGCGGCGGGCGGGCAGGTGGGCAGGCAGGCGGGTGGGCTAGCGAGCAAGCGAAGCTTCATCTGCCGCTCCCCATCGCTCCCCATTGCTTCCCATCGCTTGTATTACCACCTGAACCAACCCTCCCTCCCCACCCCATCCGTGGAAAAACTGTCTTCCACGAAACTGGTCCCTGGTGCCAAAAAGGTTGGGGACCACTGACTTAACAGGAAATGAACCAATCCTTGAAAGCACAATCTGCCAAAACTCACACAAACAGAAAGAGACAATCTGAGTAGGCCTAGATCTACCGAAGAAATGAACAAATAACCTTCCAAAACAGAAAGCATCAGTCCCAGATGGGTTCACTGGTAAATTCTACCAAATATTTAACAAGAAATTATACCAATTTTCGTCTCTTTCAGAAGGTAGAAGCAGAGGGAATACTTGCTAACTTATTCTGTGACATCAGCATCACTCTAATACCAAAACACATTACAAGAAAAGAAAGTACAAATTAATCTCTCTCATGAACATAGATACAAAAACGTTCAACAAAATATAAACAATTAAAATCCAGGGACTTCCCTGGTGGCGCAGTGGTTAAAAATCCACCTGCCAATGCAGGGGACATGTGTTCAATCCCTGGTCAGGGACGATCCCACATGCCGCGGAGCAACTAAGCCCATGCACCACAACTACTGAGCTTGCGCTCTAGAGCCTGCGTGCCACAACTACCGAAGCCCATGCACCTAGAGCCTGTGCTCCGCAACAAGAGAAGCCACCTCAATGAGAAGCCTGCACACCGCAATGAAGAATAGCCCCCGCTCGCCACAACTAGAGAAAAGACCACGCGCAGCAACAAAGACCCAACGCAGCCAAAAATAAATTTTAAAAAGTAAAATAAAATAAAATCCAAACACTGTATAAAAAGAATTACATATCATGACCAAGTGGAATTTACTCCAGGTATGAAAGGCTCGCTCAACATTCAATAATCAAGTAAGATAAATTCTCACACTGACAGGTCAAAGAAGAAAAATCACATGATAATAACAACACACATTAAAAAAAAGCATTTCACAAAATTCAATACTTTTTAAAAAACCATAAAAACTCAGCAAACTAAGAATAGAGAGGAACTTCCTTAATATGATAAAGATTATGCACAAAAAAACCTACAGGTTGGAACTTCCCTGGTGGTCCAGGGGCTAAGACTCCGTGCTCCCAATGCAGGGGGCCCGGGTTCGATCCCTGGTCAGGGAACTAGATCCCACATGCCACAACTAAGAGTTTGCATGCCGCAACTAAAGATCCTGCATGCCACAACGAAGACCCGGAGCAGCCAAATAAATGAATAAATATTAAAAAAACAAAAACAGGGGCTTCCCTGGTGGTGCAGTGGTTGAGAGTCCGCCTGCCAATGCAGAGGACACGGGATCGTGGCCCGGTCTGGGAAGATCCCACATCCCGCGGAGCGGCTGGGCCCGTGAGCCATGGCCGCTGAGCCTGCGCGTCTGGAGCCTGTGCTCTGCAGCGGGAGAGGCCACAATGGTGAGCAGCCTGCGCACTGCAAAAACAAACAAAAACAAAAAACGTACACGTAAGGAGTGACATCAGAGACAACAAAAAACAATCCAAAATTGGCTGAACTAACTTTACAGGAGATCTGGAAAACAGTCAAACGTCTATAGCAGCCAAATGAATGTGCAATCAATGCCTACCCACCTTGGCATGGCAGTGTCTTGGTCTAGAGGAGGCAGCAGACCAGTTCCCAGTTCCCTCCCTCAAATCAGAGGGAGCAGAGCTGACCTTATTTGCAATGATCTAACCAGTCCTGGGACTGTCTGAAGGACTGATCTCTGTCCACCTAACTTGAATCTCAGGCAGAGAAAATCAACAGGCACTAATCATGAAGGCTACAAGGATTTCAGACTCTGAGATGCCTTGAGCAAGAGCTTATGAGTGAAGATATATAATAGATAACCTAAGGCCACAAACAGAAGCTGGAGATGAGACTCTTGGGAAGATAAGACATTCAAAAACAGCTGTGTATAAAGAGGAAATGAAAAAAGCCACACACAGACCCAGGCAAAACAAACCCTCAGAGATGACCTTAAGCTTTCACCTGGGCTGATCCCTATGCTCAAAGCAAGTCCAGTCAATCAGTGAAGGAGTGCCCAGGCACAACAGAGCCAGTCTGCAAGGACAGGGAAAGGTCGTTGTTTTTTTCAAATACCTAATTTTCAACAAAAACAATAAAAGGCAAACAAAGAAATAGGATAACATGGTTCATCCAAAGAACAATATAAACTGGCAAAAACTATCCCTGAGGAAGCACAAACATCAGATTTACCAGATAAAGACTTTCTAACAGCTGTCTTAAATATGCTCAAAGAGCTAAAGGAAAACACAAAGAGGGAAAGCAAATCTGGAAAATGATATTATGAACAAAATGAGAATATCTACAAAGAGAGAAATTATAAGGAAGAATCAAACAAAATTCTGGAGCTGAAAAATATAATAAATGAATGAGAAAATTCATAGAGGTTCAACAGCAGATTTGAGCAGGCTGACGTAAGAATCAGAGAACTTGAAGACACATGAAATTATTGAGTCTGAGGATCAGAAAGAAAAAAGAATGAAGGAAAGTGAACAGATGGACTTCCCTAGTGGTGCAGTGGTTAAGAATCCGCCTGCCAATGAAGGGGACACGGGTTCGATCCCTGGTCTGGGAAGATCCCACATGCCAAGGAGCAACTAAGCCCATGCACCACAACTACTGAGCCTGCGCTCTACAGCCTGTGAACCACAACTACTGAAGCCCGAGCATGCTAGAGACTGTGCACTGCAACTGCTGAGCCCATGCTTGCAACTACTGAAGCCCCACGCACTCTAGGGCCCACATGCCGCAGCTACTGAAGCCCATGCGCCTAGAGCCCGTGCTCTGCAACAAGAGAAGCCACTGCAATGAGAATCCCGTGCACTGCAACAGAGTGTCCCTTGCTCGCCACAACTAGAGAAAGCCCGTGCACAGCAACGAAAACCCAACGCAGCCAAAAATAAATAAGTTCATTAAAAAAAAAAAAAGAAAGATATCAAAGCAATAGACTAACTTTACACCTTAAGGAAATGAGAAAAGCAAACTAAACCCAAAGCTAGCTGGAGGAAGGAAATAAAGAATACAGTGGTAATAGAGAAAAACAAAACAACAGAGACCAGTTGCACTTCTATACACTAACAATGAACAATCCTAAAATGAAATTAAGAAAACAATCCCGTTTACAATAGCATCAAAAAGATTTAAAATACTTGGGAATATGGGGACTTCCCTGATGGCACAGTGGTTAAGAATCTGCCTGCCGAGGCAGGAGATATGGGTTCGGTCCCTGGTCCAGGAAGATTCCACATGCCGCGGAGCAACTGAGCCCGTGCGCCACAACTACTGAGCCCGTGCTCTAGAGCCCACAAGCCACAACTACTGAGCTCACGTGCCACAACTACTGAAGCCCACGCACCTAGAGCCTGTGTTCTGCAACAAGAGAAGCCACCACAATGAGAAGCCCACGTACCCCAACTAAGAGTAGCCCCCACTCTCCATAACTAGAGAAAGCCCACACACAGCAACGAAGACCCAACGCAGCCAAAAACAAGTAAATAAAATAAATAAATTTTAAAAAATACTTGGGAATAAACTTAATCAAGGAGGTAAAAGACTTATAAACTGAAAGATACAAATCATTGCTGAAAAGAATTTAAAAAAGATATAAATACATGGAAAGACATCTCATATTCACGGACTGGAAGACTTAATTTAAAAAAAATAATAAATTTATTTATTTATTTTGGCTGCATTGGGTCTTCATTGCTGTGCACGGGCTTCCTCTAGTTGCGGCGAGCAGGGGCTACCCTTTGTTGTAGTGCGCGGGCTTCTCATTGTGGTGGCTTCTCTTGTGGAGCACAGGCTGTAGGTGCACGGGCTCAGTAGTTGTGGCTTGTGGGCTCTAGAGCACAGGCTCAGTAGTTGTGGCACACGGGATTAGTTGCTCTGTGGCATGTGGGATCTTCCCGGACCAGGGCTCGAACCCGTGTCCCCTGCATTGGCAGGCAGATTCTTAACCACTGCACCACCAGGGAAGTCCTTAATATTGTTAATAAGATGTTAGTACTACCTGAAGTTATCTACCTATTTAAGCAATCCCTATCAAAACCTCAATGACTTTTTTTTTCACAGAAATAGAAAAACCTGTCTTAAAAATTCATATGGAATCTCAAGGGACCCCCAAATGTCCAAAACTACCTTGAAAAAGTAGGACAAAGTTGAAGGTGTGTCTAACTTCCTGATTTCGAAACTTAGTACAAAGCTACAGTAATCAAAACAGTGTGATACTAGCATAATGACATATAAATCAATATAATAAAGAGCCCCAAAATAAACACTTGCATAAGGTCAAGTGATTTTCAACAACAGTGCCAAGACTATTCAACAGGGAAAGAACAGTGTTTTCAACAAATGGTACTGGGAAAACTGGATGTCCACATGCAAAAGAACGAACTTAGCCCCATGCCTCATTTTATAACAAAAAATAACTCAAAATGGACAAAGGCCTAAATGTAAGAGCTAAAACTATAAAACTCTTAGAAGCAAACATAGGGTAAAACTGCACAACATTGGATTTGGCAGTGATTTCTTGGATATTACACCAAAATCACCAACAAAAGAAAATATAGGTAAACTGGACTTTGTTAAATTAAAAACTTTTGTGCATCAAAGGACACTATCAGGAAAGTGAAAAGACAACCATGAAGTGGGAGAAAATATCTGGAAATCATTTATCTTATTACAGTCTGGTATTGAGAATATATAGAGAACTCCTACAACTAAACAACAAAAACCAAACAACCAAATTTAAAAATGGGCAAAGAAAAAAAAATGGATAAAGGACTTGAATAGACATTTCTCCAAAGAAGATATGCAAATGGCCAATAAGCACATGAAAAATGCTCATTATCATTAATTAGCAGGGAAATGCAAATCAAAGCCGTGATGAACTATCACTATCCACCCATTAGAATGGCTATCATTAAAAAAAAATTACAAGTTTTTATGAGTATATGGAGAAATTGGAATCCTTGTGCACTGCTGATAGGGATGCAAAATGGTGCAGCCACAGCGGAAAACAGTATGAGATTCCTCAAAAAATTACACATAGAATTACCATGATCTAGCAACTTCACTTCTAGGTACCCAAAAGAATGGAATGATGAAAAAGTTCTCGAGATGGATAGTGTGTGGATAGTGGTGATGGTTGTACAACAGTGTGAAAGCATTTAATGCCACTGAGTTGTATACTTAAAAATAGTTAAAATTGTAAATTTTATGTTACATAGATTTTATCACGATGAAACACCATTCAGCTAACAGCATACTTAACACTGAGAAATCAGATGCTTTCTTACTAAGATCAGAATGCTTTCTTACTAAGAATGCCTTATTTTTATCACTCCCATTACTGGAAGTCCTAGGTAATACGACAAGAAAAAGAGATAACAGTTATACAGATTGAGAGGGAAGAAATAAAATAGTCTTTGTACATAGATGACATGATTCTCTATGTAGAAAATCCCAACAAATCAATTAAAAAAAAACCTCCTAGGACTAATAAATGACTATGTCAAAGTTGGACAATACAAGATTTATACACAAGGGGCTTCCCTGGTGGCACAGTGGTTAAGAATCCACCTGCCAATGCAGGGGACACAGGTTCAAGCCCTGATCCGGGAAGATCCCACATGCCGCGGAGTAACTACTGAGCCTGCACTCTGGAACCCATGCGCCACAACTATTGAGCCTGCACTCTAGAGCCCACAAGCCACAACTACTGAAGCCTGCACGCCTAGAGCCTGTGCTCCACAACAAGAGAAGCCACTGCAATGAGATGCCTGTGCACCGCAACAGAGTAGCTCCCACTTGCCACAACTAGAGAAAGCCCGCATGCAGCAACAAAGACCCAACGCAGCCAAAAATAAATAAATAAATAAATTTATTTTTAAAAAGATTAATATACAAGGGTCAGTTGCTTTCTTATCTACCAGCAACAGGACTTCTGGTTTCTAGTTCCACATGTGAGGAGGCTGGAAGTCACCACTCTGTCCTGAACACCTTTTTTTCAACTCTTCTGAGCAAATACCTAGGAAGAGAATTACTGGGTCACATGGTAATTCTATGTTTATCCTGTTAAGGAACCACCAAACTGGTTTCCACAGCAGCTGCACCATTTTGCACCTCTAGGAATGTATGAGGGTTCCAATTTCTCCACATCCTCACCAACACTTATTTTCTGTTTTGGGGGTTTTGGCTTCTTTTTTAATGGTTGTCCTAATGGGTGAGAGATGGTATCTCATGGTGGTTTTGATTTGTATTTCTCTAATGACTAATGATGTTAAGCATCTTTTTATGTGCTTGTTAGCCATTTATATATCTTCTTTGGAGAAATGTCTTTTCAAGTTCTTTGCCCATTTTCTTTTTTTTTTTTTTAAGATTATCATTTTTTAAAATTTTATTTTTTGGCTATGTTGGGTCTTCACTGCTGCACACGGGCTTTCTCCAGTTGCTGTGAGCGGGGGCTACTCTTTGTTGTGGTGGGTGGGCTTCTCATTGAGGTGGCTTCTCTTGTTGCAGAGCACAGGCTCTAGGCGTGCGGGCTTTGGCAGTTGTGGCGCACAGGTTCTAGGGCTCACGGGCTCTAGAGCACAGGCTCAGTAGTTGTGGTGCATGGGCTTAGTTGCTCCACGGCATGTGGGATCTTCCTGGGCCAGGGATCGAACCCGTGTCCCCTGCATCGGTAGGCAGATTCTTAACCACTGCACCACCAGGGAAGTTCCTTTGCCCATTTTCTAATTGGGTTTTTCCTTTCTGTCGTTAAGTGGTAAGAGCTCTTTGTATACTGTGGATAACAGACCCTTACAAGATATATGATTTTAAAATGTTTCCTCCCATTCTGTGGGTTTTCTTTCCCCTCTCTTGACAGTCCTCTTTGATGCACCAAAGCTTTAAATTTTGATGAAGTCCAGTTTATCTACTGAATTCTTTTCTTGCTTGCTTGTGCTTTTGGTGCTCTATCTAGAAACCATTGTCAAATCCAAGGTCATGACAATTTACCTGTTTTCTTCTATGAGTTTTATGGTTTTACTCTTACATTTAGGTCTTTGATCCATTTTGAGTTAATTTTTCTATATGTATGGTATGAGGTAAGAATCCAACTTCATTCTTTTGCATGTGTATATTCTGTTGTCCCAGCATCATTCGTTCAAGAAATTACTGTCTCCCCATCCAATGGTCTTGGCATTCTTGTGAAAAATCAATTGCCCATGAATGTATGGGTTTATTTCTGGGCACTTAATTCTATTCCACTGATTTGAATGTCTATTCTTATGCCAGTAGCACAGTCTAGATTACTGTAGCTCTGTAAGTAAGTTTTGAAATCAGAAGTGTGCATCCTCCAACTTTGTTCTTTTTCAAGATTGGCTATTTAGGACCCCCTGCAATTTCATATGAACTTCAAGTTTTTCCATTTCTGCAAAAAAGGCTATTGGGATTTTGGCAGGTATTACACTGATCTGTAGATTGCTTGGGGGGAGTACTGCTATCTTAACAATATTAAGTGGAAGATGACTTAATTTTAACATCAAAATTATGAGTGGAATTATCAACTTTATTAAGGAGAATGCTGTTCTGCAGTTGAGGTCAGTACGTCTGCGTGCAATCTCCCCTCAAACTCACCTAGCAAAATTAACAGAAGTATATATCCCACAATGGCAGCAGTGGTAGACAGAAATGCAGCATAACCTAGAATGACTTTTGTACACTTTGACATGTGAAACAGTCATTTCCCCTCTGGATTTCAACAATTTTGGCAGTGTAGGAAACAGGATTATACAACAGTAAATAAAAGTTTATATGACCAAAGAACTGAGAATATAGACACCTCTTCCCTTGTTCAATCTGCCCTCTCCCCAGCCCCTGCCAAGATAAATAAGAGGCAGCTGGGCAGGTTTTGGTTTTGTAATTTATAACCAAACCACAGACCTGGGAAAAGGGCCTTTCACTTCTTCCACAGAACTGTTTAAAACATTAACTCTGTGGAAGATGCCAGAAGTTTCCAAAAAGAAAATATTCCAGGAGGGTAATGAAGTGATAATCATAGCATATTCAACCTTTGCCTGTTTCCCCTGGACCCCAAATCTACTCCTATGGGCTTCTATGGGCTTGAAAAATAGAGCCTCCACTTGGAATAACACTCTTTACATTGTGTCTAAATTTTTCCACACACTTCTGCATCTATTCTCTTTCTGAAAAACTATGTAAAGTTTATCAAACATAAGGACAATTCCGACCTTTTAATATATTAAATGTTCCTTCATGTCCCTGGCTTTAGTGTTTTGGCAGGGAAGTTCTGCCACAAATGCTGGCGGGGAGCAAACATGCAGTATTCCCACTGAAATAACATGGACTCGATAACATTGTTTTTGGATATTGTCCCTCAGCTTAGTCACACTGGGTGACTCCTGTAATTCCAGTGGAAGAGTGTGAACCTCAGAGCTTCTGCTGGAGCTAAGTCACAATTGGGTCCAGGTCAAGGGGGCTCCCATGGTTCACCTTGGGTCAAAGAGAAAGCTGCCCCAGAACTTTGTTCCTTGAAGGGAGGAATCATGTCTAACTCTAAATTCCAATCAGCCCTCACTCAGCTTTTGGCATCTCTTTTATATTTAGCCTATAGGATTTGCTCAGTAGGTATTGGCTAAATGTAGTGACCATCAGTCTCTAACTTACAGACCATCAGAATCATCTGTGAAAAAACTTTCAAAAGACACAGGCTGGGAACACTACCCAAGATTTATTTAGCAGGTCTAAGGGTGGTGTCCAAGTATTCCAGTTTAAAATATTCCACAGGTAAATCAGTTGAGAAGCTAAGGTTTAAGGAACACTCCCCTCTCTAAACTACACTTCAATAACTCATTTTGCTTAAAATGGCCAGATTGAGCAGGTGACAGAGGGGAGAAAGGGAGCAGTTTTCTTCCCCAGGCTTCTAAGAGATTTAAATCCTAAATTAGAGAAAAATATGCATCACCTTCACAACTGTCCTTCACATCATCCCAGCCATGTCCCCATGCATTAATCAATTTTTTGTACTGTACTGTATGATGTTTTGACATCTTAAAAATCTCGCTGGTGGGGAAAGACTAACCTTCCCAGGACTAGCTAATTCCCAAAGATAGTAATCAATTTACTTGGGAGCAGCCTCTCACATGCGCACTCATCAATTCCTTTATCTCCCACAGATGAAGTCAATATTGCCCCTGCCCTGAATCATCCCAGGCCAGGTACCAGGCAACTAGGGACCATCCCTGTAGCCCAAAGCCCACCCTAATTACTCAAACTAGCTAGTCCTAAACTGTTTACCTTGCCCTGCCTTGCCTTTTTCAGTGAATAAGACTCCAACCTAGGCTTTCCCCTCATTCCTGCTTCTGCCTCCTGACCAAAACCTTCCCTGTGTGGCATGGCATGCCCTCTTCTCTCTGGAAATGTAATACATTTTTCTTTCAATGGCACTGGCTTCTCCGTGTTCTCACCCAGTCACTTCTTATAAATTAATATCCCACTGGTACAGATGAGACACTCCACCGCTACCACTCTTGTACTGTCTACTTAGCTAATCCAGTTGGAAACCATATTACAAACTAACTTAGGTTTCCAAAACCAGAGAGCAAGTAACACCTCCTAGCACCTTCATACACAGAAAGTTCTTCGAAGTCCTATTAGCATTTGAAACTCAACACTCAGAACTAAATGCTGTATGACCCAGCAATCAGTCTTAGGTATATACCCAAGAGAACAAAAACACAAACACTCATACACGAATGTTCACATGACCATTAGCTGTGATAGCCAAAACGCGGAAACAGTCCAAATGTCCATCAACTGATAAATGGATAAATAAAATGTTGTATATCCATAAAGGGGAATATTACCCTATCATTAATAGAACTGAAGAATTGATTCATGCTACATGGATGACATTCAAAAACATTACATTACATAAAAACATTACATTAAGTAAAAGCCAGACAGAAGGAGACATATTGTACAATACTGTAAGGTCCGTTGGCCCGGGTGAAAGGAGGCCCGGGGGGTAAGAGAAAACATCGACCAGTATGAGGAAGGAGAGGCATTGCGACATAACGACCTCACCTGTTCTGGGAATCAACAAGAGACTCTTAACTTTCCGCCCAGAAAACAATGGGGCTGACGGGAAGGGAAAATGGGCTTACGCCCCACAACAGACCAACCAACACCTGGCCCTGCTGTATTCTCACCAAATAAGGAATTACCCTGTATAGCAACCCCCCACCCGCAAACCACCCTTCCCTTACACCCCAATAAAAATCTCCCACGCCCAGGACTGGGCGCGACTTCTCTGGCCCCTTTCTCTCGGACCAGTGAACCTCGCCCCAGAGCGCTCCCTAATAAAGCTCACTTGAAGCTTTCCTCTGTTTCGCGGTGCCGTTTGTTAAGATCCGACCTTACACGATACCATTTATATAAAATATACAGAATAGGCAAATCCATAGAAACAGAAAGTAGATTGGTGGTTGCCAGAGGGAGTAAGGGGGAATGAGGAGTAACTGCTCAGGGGTACAGAGATTTCTATTTGGGGTTATAAAATGTTCTGGAATTAGATTGTGATGATGGTTGCAAAACCTTGTGAATATACTAATAACCAACACTTTAAGAGAGTGAATTTTAAAATATGTAAATTATATCTTAAGGAAAAAAAGCTAAATGTATTAGCTCCCTTCCAAAACTACTCTTTCTCCTATGTTCATTATTTCAGTAACTAGGACCACGTTCTACTCAGATGCTCGGGCCAGAAACCTATAACTTTTTTTTTTCTAAAAACCTACAAATGTTAACAACTAATTAGGTAACGGCAATTCAAACGTCTTAATATCTCTCCCTTCCCCCACTCCAACTCCTAATTCAGGCCGCGCTCATTTCTCGCCTCCATTACAGCAGCTTCCTAATGGGCCTCCTGGCCTCCGGGCTTGCCTCTCCAGATCAATTTTTACATTGCAACTAGAACCTCCTTTACAAACAAAATCTTTACCGGCTCCCAATGACCCCAGGTTAAAGTTAGAACCTTTAGTAGATTTATAAAGTCTCTCAGACTTCAGCCCGCGGCGAACCTCTCCGGCTTCACGTTCCCCTCACGCCCGGACAGCCTGCACCTGGCAGCCTGGAGAGGGTGGGTATCGCCTAGGCCCCGGCCCACATTGGGCGACCCGCCCTCCAGGCCTCAACCTGCTCGCAAGCGTCTCGGGAAGGAAGATCTTCCCTCACCCGCCACCCCCTGCCCCCAGCTCTGGCGCCTCCGTTTACCCGTCGGCTCTTCAGGCAGGTACGCTCTGAGGGGCCGCCAATGAATCCGCATACATTTCCTGTGTGAACTGTGGTGCACCCAAATTTCAACTTAAAACTGCGGCGGAGCCCTAAACTCACCCCAACTCTTCCTCAACACTTAGTAGACTTTGCCAAACGCCGTCTAGAAACGCAGCCACATGGCCCCCGGGCGCCGCGCTCCGCCTAGTCCCGCCCCGCGCGATGTGGGCAGGCTCTCTGCCGCTCACCCCGGCCCCGGAGGAGTATGGGAAGCGAGCCTTGTGGATCGCTCTGCGCCTGCGCAGACGCAATTCGCCGCCGGGGCGCCAAGTGGCGCATGCGCAGGCGCATTGGTCTCCGTTGAGAAGGTGCTGCGGTGGTGCCGGAGGTAGGAGGAGCCGGGCTTTGGGGCCGGGAGTCTGCACCCGGGAGAGGCGGTACAGCCACCTCGGGCCTTTCTCGCTCTTCTGAGGGCGAAGAGGCTTTCTCGCTCGCCGCCAGCCGCGGTTAGAGGCAGGACCCGGGCTTGGGTGGAGGAGCCCAGGGCTGTCTGAACGGAAGAGGGGTTGGGGGGGGTCCGGATACCTACGGGGCATAGCCCGGGGGTCTGACTAGCGATCGGAATTCGCCGTCTGTCTTTATAGCTGCCAGAGTCCTTGGCAGCCCTTCCCCAGGTGACAACCCGTGTGTTGGGCGAGGCGGGGGGTCAGCTCCGCACCTGCCCATTCTTTTTTTCAGCGTCTGCGGTGAGCCCGGCCGCGGTAGGTACAAAGCTGAGTAGGCACAGTCCCCAGACCTCTGGAAAATTGCCGTCTCGTAGGATCCATTACTTCCTTCAGCAGATACTGATTGAGCACCTATAGGAGATGCACCGTTTTAAAGTAGTATCGGCAGAGATGTGGCGACTCAGGGCAGTGTGGAGGGTGGAGTTTGTTCTAGCTCCGACATCCAACGGTTTGCTTGGCCTAACGTCCCAGGCGCTCGGACACGGATTCTCCCTGCAGTCTTCTCTCTCACCACTTTCCTCTTCGCTCCCTATTGTACCAAACTATTTGCAGTTAATTAATTCAACAGATAACTATCGAGCACTTATTACAAGTCATGCACCTTGTCAGCCAAAGAGAATACAAAATAGAGATGAGTGTGTGCCCTCCTGAAGTTTTGAGCTTAGTAGGGGACAGATAACAAGTAAATGAATAAAAATATAAGAACTGATGCCCTGGAACCACACTGCCTGGATTTGATCCCAGCCCTGCCACTTGAAAAGCTGTGTCAACTTGAGTCAGTTCCTCATTCTTGTGCCTGGTTCCTTGCTGTAAAGAAAGGGCATCAATAGATTGTACCCAGTAAAGTTGTAAGTATTAAACGAGTTAGACTTGTAAAGCACTTGGGACCACTGCCTGCATACAGTAAGCATTCAATAAATCTATTACATGTGATTATAACTTGTGATAAGTACCATTGTGAAAATAGTGTGTAATGATAGAAAATAATGGAAGCGGAGAGGGTTCCCTTAGATAAAAGACGGAGAGCAAGCTTCTCTAAGGAGATGTAAGATGAGAATGAGCCAGCCATGCAAAGTAGATTTTAGGTATGTGTGTCTGCCCAGCTTTGGAAAACTAGGTGATTAATTGGATTACTTGGACAGTGGAGATTTCATTATGGTATTTGAAATGAACTTTCTACCACTGGGTTATTCAGTTTTGATTTCTGAACTCCACTAAACTGCACCAATATAAATAATCATGCCCATAAGGCCCAACCTTTGCATATGAGGAGCATTCTAGTCACCTGAGTTAGAAGAGTTGCTGGGGTGCGAGAATGGATGAAAAGTGACCTATTTCTGATTTGGAAAAATTGGTTTTATCAGTGAAAGAGAGCCTGCTATGTTCCTATCTTTTGTTTCTTTGTGAGCGTTCAAGTGCATATTCTCTCTTTTTCTCTCTCATTACATTGCTTGCTGATAGAGCCTCTGAGAGCTGGAGGCCTTGGACCAGCACAGGCCTAAGAGATAGTTTTTCTGGATTCCGGGGCCATCTTGTTTCTGTGGTGACTGCTCTTCATGGGATTTATTCCCTAGGCTTCAATAAAACTATATTCTTCCAAGATGTACACATTTTTCTGCCTGTGGAAGAACATGCTTTGACAGGTTTTTAGATCCCTCTCCCCTGTTGTGTTGTGGTAGCCTGTAGGACAGTTAGTTTGTGCTAACCAGGCTATAGCTGATTATTTGACAGGGGTATTGTTCCTCTGGAGACTTTTCTCATACCCCACATGCTCTCGTACCTTCCTGGAAGAAATGGCATAAAATGACAATATCTGTCTAGTTACACTTAGATGCTTTTGGTTTTCCACGAGTGAAAAATTAAATGAATCAAATGTGCTTTATCACCGTGGAGATCTTGGAGAATCACCTGAGCACCAAGGTCACATGTACTCTCTCTCAGAGGCATCTACTGGACAACAGAAGCTCTCAGCTGTGAACTTTAATAAAGGTAAGCTTTAAACGTGCTGTTTAACACAGGTTCAATTTGAAGAAAGACATTTTAAATCATTATGGCAGGGGGAGCAGTACTTCCTGCTCAATTGTGCAGACTCTTCAGGTACCTCAGTGAGAAGTAGAGAGAAGCCATAATGAAGCTGCGAGCGCGAACGAGGCCTGGCTAGGCTCACACTCGGGTTCACTTTCTCATCTGTCCACATGCCCCCAGATTGACCCTCACTCCTCCGAATACCAGCCTGAAAGCCTTCAAACCCGTCAGATGATGGATGAGTCAGACGATGACTTTAAGGAACTCTGTGCCAGCTTTTTCCAAAGGGTGAAAAAGAATGGCCCCAAGGAAGTGTCGGGGGAAAGGAAGACACAAAAGGCCTCAAACAGCATCCAGATAAGAAGCAAACTGAAAAGGACCAAACCACCTGCTTCCAAGAGCAAAACCCTTCAAGGCCCCGCTGAGAGGAAAACTCGCTCTGGCAGCCAGGTCCTGCGGACTCAAAAGCAAGGGGCACCCAAGTGGCCAGAGAGTGAACCGGCTCCCCCTGAAAATGGGGGAGGCGTGCATGCTTCTGCTGTGCTCCAGGACAGTGCATGGAGCACCCAGACAGGTAACCAGCTGAAACAGCTGCCAAAACTTTTCCAGAGAGGAAACCAGAGGTGATTTGTACTATTTTAAACCAGGGGTCGGAAAACTTTCTGAAAAGGGCCAGCTAGTAAATTTTTTTGGCTTTGCAGGCTGTACAGTCTCTGTCGCAAACTACTCAACTCCCTATGACAGTATGTAATAGAATGGGCTGTGTTCCAGCAAAACTTCACTTAACAAAAACAGGCAGCCAGCCCGAGGACCGTAGTTTGCCAACTCCTGTTTTAAACAATAGTCATAAAAAATATAACCCGTGTGAATTTTCTACATGATATATTTGGGACCCTCTTCTCTTTCAGTTTCCTATTAATGTTTACATCACGCAGTTGACATGAGTTACATGAACATGAATATAATGCTGCTTCTCTCACTTCCTTTTTTTTTTTTTTCTCTCACTTTCTTGAGTTCATTCCAAAGTGGTTAAGTTGCAGTGGGCCAGCCAATTTGGTTAGGCTGCTGAAAGGTAGAACGAGGGTGCCGTGTGGGTTTGAGTCCCAGGAGAATATTCTTGTCCTTCCTTTCTCCTCCAAACACCTTTTATTCTTTGCTTTTTCTTCTTCTTCTTTTTTTTTTTTTTTGGTTTGTTCGTTTAAAGCAGCTTTCTTATCCTGCTGCCCTTGGTGTACTAAACCATATGCTTAGCATACATTCTTCATGCAGAACTGAAAACCAGCCTTGCATATATAATACAGTACAAGATCTTTGGGCTCCTGAGTTCTGTTTCTAAATTCTTCTCACCTTCACTTCCTGATCTTAAATAATATGTGGTCAGCATGACCTCCCAGTGCAGTGGTGGTAAAGAAACTGTTGTAAGGCTTCGTTAATGTTGCTGAAACATTACTGGTCCTTCATGCTCCCTTTGAGAGTCTAGTGAAAGCTATGCTTGATTTCCCCCAGAACACTGCACCCCCGAACACACCTGCAAAATTGACATATAACTTCAGGGGCTTCGTGGATCCCCCCCGGAGGTCATCTACAGACACCAAGTTAAAGGAAAACTTCTGACCTAGAAAGATATGTGTTTGTCATTAATATTTCTTTAATAACAGCTTTATAGGGATACAATTCACATTCTATAAAATTTACCCTTTTAAAGTGTATGGCTCAGTGATTTTAGTATATTCACAGAGTTGTGCAGCCATCCCCCCTACTTAATTTTAGAACATGTTCACCACCTCAGAAATAAACCCCATGTTCAATAGCAGTTACTCCCCATGCCCCCTCCTGTCATAGATATTTATGACAGGCGTATTTATATTACCACAAACAGTGAGGTTACCAAAAAACAATCAGTACTATTCACACTTAAGAGTTAAACCTAGGGCTTCCCTGGTGGCCCAGTGGTTGAGAGTCCGCCTGCCAATGCAGGGGACACGGGTTCGTGCCTCGGTCTAGCGGCTGGGCCCGTGAGCCATGGCCACTGAGCCTGCGTGTCCGGAGCCTGTGCTCTGCAACGGGAGAGGCCACAACAGTGAGAGGCCCGCATACCGGAAAAAAAAAAAGACTTAAACCTAAACTAGTCAGTAAAGCACCCCTTTGAAACTTGAGGTATTTGAAACTTTGGAAGAGTCTTTGGTTCCTCCGGCTAGAACTGACGCATATGAATGTTTTCCTCCTTGCCAGAGGCCGCTCCTGACAGCCGCTCCCAGCCCCCTCCTTCCTGTCTGACTGCGATGGTGCCCAGTCCCTCCAAACCCCGGGCGGCAGAGCTGGTGCTACAGCGAATGCAGCAGTTCAAGAGAGCAGACCCCGAGCGTTTGAAACATGGTTCAGAAGGGTGCTCCCTAGAGGCTGCACTTGAAGAAAACGTCCCAAAGGGCCCTCAAGAGATGATGGCAGGGAACGGTATGATGGGAGTCCTCTGTCTTCCCAACAGGGTTGACTTTCGGGGAAGGGAGTCAGGAAGGAGCCCGTGTTCATTGCGTCTCTGCTGGGGGTGGCGCTCTACCTTTGCCACTCTGTCTCGCCAGAGAACAGAGGGTCCCTTGGGTCATTTCTCACTTAGCTTCTTTGACAAGGTACCACTTCTTCTTTTTTTAATTTTGACTTTTTATTACAAAATTTTCCCATTCATAAAAGTCAGAAAAATATATTAAAATGAAGTCCCTATGCCCTCAACCTATATTTAACAATTGTCAACATTTTGCCATACATTTTTTTATGTCTCTATAAATATACGTTTCTTCTGTACCATATGAAAGCAAGTTATAGACATCATGATGCTTCACTCCTAGATTCTCCTATATAATCACAATACCATAAACACAAGTGATTCCATAACACTGCCTGGTATCAGTTCACATTCAGATTTCCCTGGTTGTCCCAAGGATAGCTTCTGTAGCTGGACTCCTTCCCTTTCTGAATGAGGATTTGTCACACACGTGTGGCTGTGGCTCAGTAGTCTCTCTGGTCTAGACTGTAGACCAGTCCCCTTGTCTTGTCCTTGTTTTTTCACAATACTAACTTCTTGAAAAGTCCAGGACAATTGTCTTTGAAAATTCCCCCCTTTCTGGATTTGCTTGTTTCCTCCTGCTGTCATTTAACCTTTTCCTGCAGGGAAGTGCCGTGCACTGCATGTTACACCACCTCTTGAGGCTTGTAATGTCAGGTGGTACTACACTTTATCCCCTAAACAATAGGAGTTTTCATCCCTGGTGAAAATATACAAAAGGAAAAGAAATAGAAAGAAACTGTATTGACAGACTTATGGCTAGTGAATACATAGTCTCCTGGTACTGTACCTGCAGATTTCACCTCAGGATTACTGAGGATTCTCAGGCTACCCCAAAGGTCCATGCAGGTGACATAGCGATGTGACATCTGCTGTGGCGTTGGTCCTTGGTCTACGTGGCACCGAGGGGTGCAGAGGAGTCACTCAGCCAGTGCGTAAGCCCAGCACCTGCCGTACATGCGACTCAGTTGTTTCCATAAATCATCACATCATACCCAGGAATACTCAGGAGAGATAAACCATTTCTTTGTTTAAAAAAAACATAGGACCAAAACTTTTCTGGCTTTGTTCTCAGGGCATATCCCTCATGAGTGCCGAGGGTCTGCTCCAGCAACGTCAGATGTGACAGAGGGCCACAGCAGTGGGCATGACCACCTTGAGAGCCATCTCAAGATTAGAGTCAGTCCATCCTCTGGTCTGATGCAGAGAAAAACCGAGAATGGCATTTCACTCTGACCTGGTTCTTCTAGGATGGGCAAGAAAAAGTCAGAGTAGTAGGAAAGGTTGAGCTTTGAAGAGAAAACTTAGATTTTTTGGAATAGAAGCCTTATAAACCTGGAATGCCCAGGGTTGCTGACTTTAGCAGAGATGGGAAAAGAAAGGCAAGTTCTTTAGTACCTTGATGCTCAGAGAATGGTCCTGGACCAGCAGCATCAGCCTCGCCTTGGAGTTGTCAGAAATGCAGAATCTCAGGCTCCACCTGGGCCCCCAGAGTGCCAGCCTCCGGACCTGCATTTTAACCAGCCTTCTGGGGGTCCCTGTACCTGTTAAAGTTTAACGAGTACCCTTCTCAGGGACCCACTAGGTGTCCAGTCTCCCTGGATGGGGCCATGCATGAGCCAAGTGGTGCCAGGTCTGGATTCCTCACGATACGCCCAGTGTCCGTGCTCCTCGACATCTGAGGATAAGCTGGTCCTCATGGGTCCTTGTGCCTCCACAGGGTCTGGGCCCAGGCTCCCTGCCACAGAGAGCGACGCTGCAGTGGCCTTGGCCCTCCAGCATGAGTTTGGGCTAGAACGGGCATCCGCACACAACGACAGCCTGGAGGAGAAGGGGTTGTTCTTTTGCCAGATCTGTCAAAAGAACCTCTCGGCTATGACCGTGACACGGAGGGAGCAGCACGTGAACCGGTAGGAGCAGCTCGGCCGTCACCTGTCTGCGGTCACCTCTCCCGTGGGTGTGACCAGCTCCGGGGCTCCTGTGGCCATGGTGGGAATCTTGAGATAGTACCTCAGTATCAATCTGTCCTTGCTTTTCTTTTTAAACAGCTTTATTGAGATATAATTCGTATACCATACAATTCACCCATTTAAAGTGAACAATAAAATCATGTTTACTTAATATATTGACAGAGTTGTGCAGCCATCACCACAATTTTTTTTTCCTGTAAATTTATTTATTTATTTATTTTTGGCTGCGTTGGGTCATTGTTGCTGTGCATGGGCTTTCTCCAGTTGCAGTGAGCAGGGGCTACTCTTTGTTGTGGTGCACGGGCTTCTCATTGCGGTGGCTTCTCTTGTTGCAGAGCATGAGCTCTGGACATGCGGGCTTCAGTAGTTGTGGCACATGGGCTCAGTAGTTGTGGCTCGCGGGCTCTAGAGCACAGGCTCAGTAGTTGCGGCACACGGGCTTAGTTGCTCCGCGGCATGTGGGATCTTCCCAGACCAGGGCTCGAACCCGTGTCCCCTGCATTGGCAGGCGGATTCTTAACCACTGTGCCACCAGGGAAGTCCCCACAGTCAATTTTATAATATCTCGTCACCCCCAAAAGAAACCCCAGACCCATTAAGCAGGCACCCCCATTTCCCTCTTTTCTTCAGCCCCTGGCAACCACTGATCTGCCTTATGTCTCTGTGGATTTGCCCGTTCAGGACATAAGTGGACTCACACAATATATGGCCTTTTGTGTCTGGCTTCCTTCGCTCAGCAGAGTGTTGGCAAGGGTCATCCATGTTGTAGCTGTGTCAGTGCTTTTCTCCTTTTTAAGGTTAGATAATATTCCACTGTATGGATGGACCACATCTCATTTATTCATTCATCCGTTGGTGGACATTTGTCTCCGCCTTTTGGGTTTTATGAATAGAGCTGCTGTGAACATGCTTTCCATGTATTTGCTTAAGTATCTGTTGTTGTTTTTTTTAATGTATTTATTTATTTTGGGTGTGTGGGCTCTTCGTTGTGGCACTTGGGCTTCTCTAGTTGCAGCACGCGGGCCTAGTTGCGGCATGTGGGATCTTAGTTCCCCAGCCAGGGATGGAACCCAGGCCCCCTGCATTGGGACCACCAGGGAAGTCCCTTGAGTATCTGCTTTCAGCTCTTTGGGGCATATACTTAGGAGTAGAATCACTGTGCCATATGGTTACTCCCATGACTCTATGTTTAGTGTATCCTTGCTTTCTTCAGACACCTTTGCTAACAGAAACCTGAATTCAATGTCTGGAGGCTGACTGTAGGCTTTGTGGAGGGATCAGCTCAGGGGGAGCAGGCTTTGTCCCACAGCACGTCCACGCTGACATGAATCCCTATCTACGATCATATTACCAGGGAGGGTGGTTCTTCTACCTTTGCTGTCTTCCTCCAGGTGCTTGGACGAGGCTGAAAAGGCACTGAGACCTTCTGTGCCTCAGATCCCTGAATGCCCAATTTGCGGCAAGCCATTTCTCACCCCAAAGAGCAGAATCAGTCACTTGAAACAGTGTGCGGTGAAGATGGAGGTTGGCCCGCAGCTCCTGCTCCAGGCCGTGCGGCTGCAGACAGCTCAGCCCGAGGGGGTCTCTGGCACACTGGCATCAAGGTGAGTCAGATGAAAAGGAAGAAAAATCAAAGTACTCTGATTTGTTTAAAAAAAAAAAGAAAAAAGGCCTTTTGTAGTGTTGGAGGACAACAGAGCCTTCTCTGATTCTGGAGATTAAATATTTTGGGAGGAAATTGGGCATAGTCTCCACAGGGACTGAGGAGGGGACAGATCTCTATCGTCGGAGGCTTTGAAATGGACCAGTTGGATTGGACTGGTTTCCACGAGGGCCTTCCTGAGATTTTCCCATCCCCACCATCCTGAGCAGCTAAGAATTCGATAATTCTCTTCACCTCATCCATTTCGTGTGGGGTACAGCATGGCTTCCAGCTCAGTGTAGTCCGATTTTCATACTATTAATGTAAGACTACTCAGCATAGCTCAACAAGTTGATGAGACAGAACCATAGGCCTATTTTTTTGCATGAATTAAATGCTTAAGTGTTTGAATAGGAGGCCTTGCTGATACCCAGAAACAAGTGCTTGGCATGCAAACCACAGGCAAACAAGTGGCAGAGGGTTGCTTCCCTCCACATCGCCTCTGCCGCTGTGGATGCCTGGGTAGGTCCCAGTGTTACAGGGAACAGAGTAGCACGGGCCCTGGACTTCTGTAGGTTCGGGACTTCTTTCTCTCGGCAGCTCCTGAGGGCAAAGGGAAGGCTGAGGGCAGTGGCTCTGTTTGTTCCAGCCATTGCCTTGCACGCAGGTGACGGGCCTCTGAAGGGGGCCAGTGCTGAGACTGGGTGGTCGATTCTTAGCTGCAAGCCTGTCCATATTTTAGCACATCAACACTAGCATCACAGATTCAGAAGCCTTAAGTCCTTAGAATAGATGTCATCTAAGCTATTGCTTGCCTTTTGGCAGGACTAGACTGAAGCTGCCTACTCAGATAAAATATATCTGCTTTTTAAATACCTCCAAGAAGTGAGACAAGATGTGTGTGGGTCCTTCTGGAAGAAGGTAGAAAACCACAGCAAACGAAGAGCCTTGCCTGCCATACGGCCAAGCCCAGAGTGTTTTGACTCTGGGGCAGTCAGAGCTCCCCAGCCAGGGCACACATGCTGGTGAGAGCACCCCACTTGCTCCTGCACCCCTCGCGTGCTTTCACCTCAGCCCAGGCCCTGCCCGCTGGGCCGAGGTACAGTCTGCAGCAGCTGCCAGCAGGGCCTGTAGGTTAGGGTGGCTTCTTCCCCTCTTGGAGGCTGTGGTTATTGTGCAGGGTTCCCAGGAGTTTGGAACTGAATTAGGGCTCGCTGAGATCTCTGAGGTGATACCTGAGATTCCGGAGCCATCCCTGGCCCGGTGGAGAGCACGAGCTTTTACCCAAACCAGAGGTGCTTCCCGCACACTGCCCTGAGGTGCAGGGAAGGTGGTCCTGGGTCTGCAATCTACATCTGTCTCACCTTTACCTCCCACCTCTCGCCCAGACTGTTGGAATTCACCAGGCAGTGTAGGTTCTCTCCAGCCAGAAAGTCCTTTAAATATCCTCCAACCCAAATGACATGTTGCACGTTGATCTCTGAGTCAGCTGACCACATTGGTGGCCTAACCTGCAGGAGGGAAGGAATCTTTTCACGGCCAATGTGGCCGGGTCCGCCTCAGGGCATCTGAGGTATGGATGGGCAGAAGTGGGTGGAATCCGGGTAGCTGACTCCACCAGAAGGGTTTGGCCACGTCTGGGGTATGCGGGTGCTGCTGTCGGCTTTGTGTGTCTGCCAAGAACCCTGCTGGGCAGCATCGCCTGGAAGGACCCAGACCCTCCCGTGTCTGGACTGTGCTGAGCTCATGGCCCAGGGTCAGGCGAGCTCACGTGAGGCACAGAGTGAGCGCAGTGACTGAGTACAGAAGCCGTTGATGCTTCTGTCTGCACATTTATCCCTTTTCTCTCGCGCCCCCTGCCAAGGAGAAAGGGTGAGCCTTCTCAGGTCCAGTGGGGACCACCTCAGAACAGGAAGTGCTCGCATCTCTAGCCTCACTAACCTTTTGGTGTGGCTGCCTTTTAAGCCTCAGGGATCACGCTGGAGGTCTGAAGCGGAAGGGAGCCACTGCCAAGAAGGAGCCGCAGAAGAGGCGGAAGGTCGCCAAGCCCGAGGCACCGTCCGAGGACCTGCTGGTGGCCATGGCTCTGTCCCGGTCCGAGATGGAGCAGAAGGCTGTGCCGGCGGCACTCAGGCTGGGAAACGCTTTTTCTGAGAGGACGAGACCGGGAGCAGGTACGTGTGGTCAAGGGTGGTGCCGGGGGAGCCTCGCTGCACGGCAGCCGCTAAAGGAGCAGCTGGAGGCCTCGGGGGGAGGATGACTCCGTGTTGCTTCTGTTTAGCTCTAGAGAAGAAGAGTCGCAAGAAGAAAGCCCCCGTTACGCCCCCGCAGTTGTTAGTCCAGGACGTGGAGACCACAGGGAGACAGATGGAGGATCGCGTGGCCCAGCTCTTGGCAGAGGAGCTGGAGCTGTCTGGCACGCCACCGCTTCCTGCGAGCAGAATTTTTAAGGAAGAGCTGGAAAAGAGCAGGCGGGGTCTTCGACCACCTGTAGGAAAGCAGAACTTTCTGTGGGAGGGCAGCGCCCTGACCGGGGCCTGGGCTCTGGAATCCTTCTACACGGCCAGCCTGGTCCCTCCCCTGGTGCCCCAGCGGCCCGCCGAGGTGTGCTCCCTTCCGAGCTGGCACGGGTGGGCTCAGCAGAGAGGGTGGCAGCAGAAAGTTGGAGGAAGATGGGAGGGGGGGGAAGCCAAGGAGCATCGTGTGTGGTCTAGCGTGTTTTCTTTGCAGCAACCAGATGGTTCCCCTGGTAGGAACAGGGAGACCACTGGCTCCCAAGTGTGTTATGTTCCTGGAGAGTTTAAAATGCAGAGTCCCAGGGCCTTCTCCCGGACCGCGTATGACCTGCTTGTGATGGGGGGCAGGAACCAGACTGGCCTATGCAGGTGTCTGGAATTGGTACTCACCCGCTTGAAGCAATTCAAACGATACTAGGAGGGCGAGGGCCCTGGGAACCCTTCTGCAGATGTGGAGGCCACAGGCATGGCCTCTGCCGTGACAGACGAGCCTGCTGACAGGTGGCAATGGTGACAAGCTTCCCAGGGTCGCTCTGGGCTGGGGCTCACACCCTTGGGGAGCCTGCTGTGGTGGCCGCACGCTCACTCTGGCTCTCCCACTTCTTTCAGGGCCTCACACAGGAGCCCACGCTGCCACTGGAGCTGCCTGAGAAGCCAGAGCCTGGCGTGCAAACACCCCTTGCCGTCCATGGCACCCGCCCTGTGGGCCATAGCCCCCTGAGCCCAGCGCCCTCCGCCAGCCAGAGGGAGCATCAGGCCCTGCAGGACCTCCTGGACTTGGCAGGAGAGGGGCTGAGCGCCAGCCCGTGGCCCTGCAGTGGGGGCCCGGCCGGCTCAGGAGGCGCCACAGGTGAGACACTGGCCACTGGGGCCTGTTCTCCCTGGGACCAGGGCAGTGAGAGCTGCTCAGATCCGATGTTGCCAGGCTCATCCCCATGTGACAGGGAGAATGTAGTCTCACTAGGTGCTTTCATTTTTCCTCAAAGGTAAATGTGATTTAGGTGAGTTTGTCACAGTCTTCCTTCAACTTTGACCAAGGACAGAGCCTTTTGCCAGAACGAGTGGTCATGAGGGCTGATTTCAGCTCTTTCTCTCCCGAGTCCCTCTCTGTTGGGAGGGGGTGGTGGTGCAGGTGGCCTGTGGGCAGTTCGCTTTCCATGAAGACGTCCTTGGGTCAGCCCAGGTGATGCTCTTTCCCTGGTGGTTGATGTTGCCAGGAGGTGCTGTTCTTTTAACCTGCGAATCCTCCTCTCAGGAATGGACTTGTCGCCCAGCAGCCTTCCACTGACTGGGTTTGTCCTGCCAGACAAGGAGAAGTGCCTGGAGAGGAGCAGCCAGGCTTCGGTAAGAATGTCTGGCCCTGTCCCGGCTCCATCCACGGTCTTGGCCGAAGGGCTTGTTGTGTGTTCAGTGCTGCCAGCTCACTGCCAGCCTCTAGGCCCCTGCTCGAGTCCACTGATCCCCTTGACGGGCTTTGAACTGAGCGGGGCTTTGCCATGAGGCAGTTGTCCCTTTTGTTGCTGAACCCTGGGGCACCTCAGTAGCCCGGCCCTGGGAGCCTGCTCTGTCCTGGGGCCTGTGGAGGGTGCCTCACTTCAGCCAACGGCTCTGTGCATCCATCTCTCAAAGTTCCATTCACTCGTTCAGAACTTGCTGTGCCCTCATGTGTGAGTCCTGGAGGCCTCCAGCTAATAGTTTGTGTTCTGTGTTGGTGACGAATTGGGTTAGAAGCTGGGTTTTCCTTAGGGTGGGTGTCATCCCGTGAGTGCATTGGTATCAGCCAAGCACTTCTCACCAAGGTCTCCCTAGAGACGTGGCACGTGTCAGAGAGGGACACGGAGCTCCTCGGCCGGCCCCGTAACTGCTTGGGCTCAGGTCCCATCTGTCACGGCAGGCTAGGCTGGTAGCTTCCTGTGGGGCCGCACGCCGCCTGGCCCATGGAGCCCTCAGCAGGTGCTGATGCTGCCGTCAAGCACACCTCTCCATGGGCTGGGGCTCCCATTTAGGCCAGGGAATTGGGTGTGATGGAGATTTTTAGAAAGGACTGGGTTTTGCTGTTCTGTGTCCCTGAGGGCCTAAAGGTAACTTAAAGGTGGAGCCCAACATTGGACCTTGTAGGGAGCAGCACGAGGCCCTGACTGGCCACCTGCACCCCGTCAGTTGGGTGTGCACAGTTAGGTGGGCGACAGGCAGCAGTGGCCGCTCTCCCCCTGTCATTTCAGCTCGCCCGCAGTTTGCTGGTGGCCGACTTCGGTGCCATGGTCAACAACCCACACCTCAGCGACATCCAGTTTCAGATGGACGGTGGGGAGGTGCTTTATGCCCACAAGTTTGTGCTCTATGCCCGATGCCCACTTCTCATGCAGCACGTAAGTGTGCGGTCAGGCTGCCTCCCCACCCCCTTCCCTCCCCCCTCCTCTCCTCTTCTTCCCTCTGTGCCCTGCCTCTCCCTCTGTCTTCCTGCCCCCTTTCCTCCCCCAACCCCGGCTCTCCTCCCACTGCCCTGGAATGTTCTTCCTCTGTTGCCATCAAGGTTATGCTTCCATGGAGAAGACAGGTTTGAGGTCAGGAAGCTCTATGAGGAGATGAGCTTTGGGAAACATCAGATTTCTTGTTCTGTTGAATAAAAATCCTTTTCTCCCCAGAATTGTTTCCTTTTCCTCTATTTGCATAATTGTAAAGTGTTATAATCAACCTTGTTAAGCTCGATATACTGCGACATTTCTGTGCCATTGTGCATTTGACTTGAACATCGCATTGCAGGAATCCCAGAAACTGCTGTCAGTCTCATCAGAAAGTTCTAGTGCCTTTGATATGCCTGTCAAGAGGGGACTGACTGGGTTCTTGAGCATCTATCACTGACTTGATTTTGGAAACAGACAAGTTTTGTGGCCTAACCTGCAGAATTCCTGGCCAACTAAATGGAGCAATACCTGTCCTGGGACAAGCTCAGAGGCTCCCAGAACCTCCCTGAGGTCTGTTTCGCCCCAAGTCACAACTGTCCGATCGGTAACTCCTCTGCATGCGTTTCTCCCTCAGGTAAACAGTGAAGGCTTCTTTGCAATAGAAGATGGTGACATGAGGACCCAGCGCGTTCTGCTGAGTGACGTCAGCGCTGAGGCCGCCCGGGTGTTCCTGCGTTACCTCTATGCTGCGGACACTGCCCTTACTCCCCACCTGGCCCCTGACCTGAGCTCTCTGGCCCACAGGTCCGGATTGTTCTTCCCATTTACTTCACAGCTTTTGACATTAACTGACAAGGATTATCTGGTTGGTGGCCCGTGGGAAGGTCAGGGCTGAGTCCTTCCTGTACCTTTTAATCCCCCGTTTATACCCGGTGGTGACCTTGAACAGGGTGTATTGACTGGAAGTCTGGCCAGAATGAACACTTGCAGGAGAGCCAAGTGCCGGCTGAGGAGGGCCCCGTGGCTTTCGATTCCTGGGCGTGATGAGAGGGTGGTCCCAACCTCAGCCCCCAAACACTGCCACTCCTTGGTGGTTCTGCCACCAAAGCTGAACAACAGCTGTCCTTTCCCAAGTCCCAGAAAATGGAAGTGAGTGGGATGCTTGATCTAACTCCCATGAGTTTGCACCTACCTGGTTTGTCCACACCAGTATGTCAGGAGAGGTGGCAGGTAGCTCAGCAAAAATAGGTGTTTTACTTCCTGATAAGCCTCGAGGGCCTCTGGGATGAAACCTTGTTCATTTCTCAGGTGCATTATTGGGAAGGATGGGCTCAGCCTCTGGAGTTTCAAAGGTACCAATTAGACCACAGAGCCGTCAAGCAGGCGGCAGGCTGGTGTGGCCCTAGGCCTGGCTGACCCGTGACAGGTTTGGGTGTCCCGGTTTGCATCAGTCACAGCGCTTTGGGTGCTCTCCCGGTCACAGCACCACCCATCCCTGCCATCTCCCCTCAGCCTGCACTTGGGCCTGCACAGCAGGGTTAGTGGCCCTCCTTGAAGGCTCTGTTTCTAGAACTGAGCAGCCTGGGGCATAGCTGGGCATGAGCACGGGAACCGTCTCCGTAGGGGAGCAGGGGAAAGGCCAGGGTGAGTCATGGCCGTCCTCCCCGTGAGGGCTCCTGCCCCAAGCCTCCCGCACCTGGACACCCAGCTGCCGCCTCTGCGCAGGGTGGGGTGACGTATGGCTTTCCCATTGCAGGTTTGGCGTGACTGAGCTTGTTCACCTGTGCGAACAGGTGCCCGTCCTGATGGATGCAGAGGGTGGACAGCAGAAGGAGCAGGAAGACGAGGATTGTGAAAGCAGAGTGGAGACTTTCCAAGAACTCTTGCGGTCGGTGTGGCGGGGTGAGGAGGAGGAAGCAGAGGCTCTGCTGAAATCCGAGGGCCAAGAAGAAGACAGAGAAAAGGTGAATGAGGCAGAGATGGAAGAAATTTATGAATTTGCAGCTACTCAGCGAAAGCTGCTCCAGTGGGAGAAAGCTCCAGCGATGGAGGAAGAAGCTGACCAGCTCAGGGAGGACGGTCCAGTTTCTGGGGGAATCCTCACAAGCGTTCACAATAAAGAACAGTCAGAAAATGCAGAGCAGATGCAATCATCTGGGCAAGGAAGAGATGAGGCCCCAGACAAATGGAAAAACATGAGACAGTCCACACGCCTGTCCCCCGGGGACCAGGGTTTGGACCGGGAGGAGAACGCAGAGTCCCCAGAGGAAGCACTGGCTCTTCCCTACTCTTCCAGCCCTGCCCGGGGTCAGGCAGAGAAGCAGGAAAGCACCTTTTTGTGCTCAGTTGATGTTGATGAACAGTCCTTTTCATCGCCTCAAGCCGGATACCCTGAACCCTCCCAGATGACAAGTGATCGCAAGGAAGGAAACTGCACCGTATGGGAAAGGGAGATAGAGAGTTCCCATCCCCCTGCTCGCCAGCAGGCACCTCCCTCACACTCACCCTTCTTCCCATCACAGCCCCATCAAGGCAGGAGTCCCTGCCGGCCACATCTTCGTTCTCGTCACACCAGTGACCTGTCCCTGCCAACACCCCAGTTGCAGGGCACAGCTTCCAGGGTGGCCTCCCAGAACTCATCACTGAAGCCAAAGAGGGCCAGAAGCCTTCCCATGTCACATAAAGATCCAGGCCAGAAAGACAAGGAATGTAGTTCCGTGTTGGAACACAGAGGTAAAGGGGTCCTGATCTCCCCAGAAAAGTCACCACCCATGGATCTAACCCAGTCAGAACCTGGCTGCTTGAGTGCCAGGTCTCAGAACTCTCCTTCCAGCGTGAACAGAGAAGATGAGGTTATCCTTTTATTGGATTCAGATGAAGAGCTGGAGCTGGAACAAATCAAAATAAAGTCAGGTTTGAATGGTCCCTCGGAAGAAAGGAAAGTTCTTGAAGTTAGCACCAAGTCCTCTGAGCTGTTTTCCATCATCGACCTCGATGCAGAGCAGGAACCTTCCCAAAGCCCACCAGGAAGAGAGCCCACGCTACAGCAGGAGGTGGAGGGACCGCTGGGGAACCGGGGCTCTGTCGGGGGCAGAGGGACCCCCCAACTGTTCTGCGACCCCAAGATCAGTGGCGACGAGGACAGCACGACAGATACCTCGTGGCTGGTGCCTGCCACCCCACTGGCTAGCAGAAGCCGCGACTGTTCATCGCAGACCCAAATCACAGGCCTCAGGTCCAGGCCTTCAGCAGACCCACTGGCTCAGCCCAAGCCCAGGGCCCTGTTAGAGAACAGGGATGAACCGGAAGCCATGAGTAAGTTTTCGGTCATCGTGCCTCAGACATCATCCTCACTCCTGGGCCCTGTCGCTCCCGGAAGCCCTGACAGCAGAGGGCAGGTCTGCAGAAGCCCGTCCAGTCCCCACCCCAGATGCCACCAGTACTTTTCTCCTCTGGCTCCCCGTCCCAGCTCAGGAGGCCTCGCTGACCTCACTGGGCAGTTCCAGAGGCACCCGCCGCCTGCACCGAGCCCAGGGGTTCAGGCCACTGCGAGTGAAGTGGTGGAGGTTGAGGACAGTGAGGAGGAGCAGGAGGTGGCCTCCCGGAAGGCGAGCAACATCCCCCTGCCGGATAGTGACCCCCTGATTCCAGGCGACAATTGGTGTTGGCACGTGGAGCCCCTCTCACCAATTCCGATCGACCACCTGAACCTCGAGTGGACCGGCCCCCTGAGCACCAGTAGCCCTGGCAGTAGGGTGGAGGGGGCCCCGGACAGCGGTGACTGCCGCTCCCCAGCACTGCTGGGCACCACCCCCATCCGAGGAAGCTGCACTGGCCAGAGGAAGGCTCAAGAGAAATCCCCTGGGGCCGGGTCCCCTGGGAGCAGCAGGCTGAGCTTTCTGAACTCAGCTCTGTGGGAGGATTGGGATGGAGAAGAACAGAAGCCCCCAGAGGCTCTTCCTCTGCCCCAGACACCGAGCGCGGATGGAGCCCAGAAACTGCAAGAGTTACAGACGCCAAGTGAGTAGTGGGAGGGTGTAGTCTTTTACACTGTTTTACACTAAGGGGCGTGGAGGGTCGTAACGACAGCGCGGGGCAGTGATGCTAAAGGGCCTGCTGACCCGTGGCCAGCCCTCCCCTTGCCTGCCTGACCCCACTCCACGGTTGGGGAGGATCGGCCTGCTGTCAAACATATACTCCTTAGCCAGTAAGTCAGGGCTTCCTAAACCTGCCTGGATCCTGTGGCTCGCCTGGGTACTTGTTCAAGATCCCTGTCTGTGGCTCCGCTCCAGAATAGTGAACCAGCACCTCCCGAGAGGCTGTGATAGGCACCTCAGGTGCACCTTAAGAGCAAACGTGTGGTTCCTCAAGTAGTCAAACACAGAATTGCCATTACCACCAGGCAATTCCACTCCTACATATACATTCAAAGGATTTGAGGTCAGGACTCCTGTACACAAATGTTCACAGCAGCAATATTCACAACAGCCAAAAGGTGGAAACAACCCAAATGTCCATCAGCTGATAAGTGGATAAAGAAATGTGGTCCACACATACATACAGTGGAATATTATTCAGCCATATGAAGGAATAAAGCACTGACACAGATACAGCAGAATGAACCTTGAAAACATGCTGCTCAGTGAAAGAAGCCAGACACAAAAGGCCACCACGTATTATATGATTCCTTTTATATGAAACATTCAGATGGGCAAAGCCATAGAGACAGAAAGTAGATGAGTGATCACCAGGGGCTTGGGGGGAGGAGAACAGGGAGTGACGAGCATGGAACTTTCTTTGGGGGATGAAATGTTTTAGAACTAGAAAGATGTGGTGGTTGCACAACACTGAATGCTAAGTGCTACTGTTCACTTTAAAATTTTGTTATGTGAATTTCATCTCAATTAAAAGACCAGATGGGGTGAGTGTGGGAGGTCTGCTGTGAGCCTTATCGGCCCCACTGGTGGAGGGACCCCACTTCCCAGCTCATTTCAGTCACAGGGGAAAATCAAGGCCCCCGGTGTTGGTGTCGGCCCCTTGAGGTGCTGCTGCCCCACCGCTATCCCCTCCAGCTGGACTGATCCAGGGAGAGTCTGGGAAGGGACCAGGCGACACTGAGCCGTGACTGGTGACAAGGAAGCAGAGCCTATGGGCAGAGCATCTGCCTGTGTCCTGCCATTTCATGTCCCCCTAAAATCTTAGACCAGCTGGGCATCACTAACCAGTGCTTTCAGCCTTGAGTGGGCGTCAGAATGGCCTGCAGAGCTTCTTAAAACACACGTGGCCGGTCTCTACCCCAGAGCTGCTGCTTCAGGAGGTCTGCTGTGTAACCAAGATTTTGCATTTCTAACAAGTTCCCAGGTGGTGTGTGAGAACCGCTGCAGGAGACCTGAGGCCAGGGGACCTTAGTCAGAATCTGAGGGGAGATTCATGAGGGTCACAAACTCTCTGAAATGATATAAAGAATCTTGTGCATTTTTCACAAGACAGATCCTGTTGTTTTCATTGGCACCTCAAAGGACTCCATGCTCATAAACAGGATAAGAACCAAAGTCCAGATGTACTTAAGTTGTCCCTAAGTTGTCTTTAAAATACTGATTTTTTTTAATAACAGCATTATTGAGATGTTATTCACATATCATAAAATTCACCCTTTCAAATGTGCTATTCAATGGCTTTTAAGTACAGTATTCTACCACTGTCTAATTCCAGGATGTTTTCATCACCCCAAAATAAATCCCATCCCATTAGCAGTCGCCCCACTGCCCCTTCACCCCAGCCCCTGGCAACTGCCTACCTGCTTTCGAGCCCTTCACAGCATCAGCACCACATAAGCCCGTGGCCCTCACCGCGTGCTGTGTGATGCTTTCCAATGGGAAGATGTGACTCCAGAGTCAAACAGTGAAGGGTGGACATCACTGCTGTCCTGGAGCGAGGGCAGCATTTTTCTAAGTGACACTATCAGGGTCAGAAGAGGCAAATCCAGGGCCCTCGTGCTGAAACGTATGTTTCTTTTGTTCTACCCAGAAGGTGCTAACCGGAAGAAGAACTTGCCCCCCGAAGTGCCCATAACCCCAATGCCAAGGTATTCCATCATGGAGACCCCGGTGCTGAAGAAAGAACTGGACAGGTTGGTGTTGTTCTGGAAAGCTTGCTCTGAGCAGACCCTCCCTCCTGCACCTATGTCCAGGCTTAGTGAAGTGGGGAGCAGAACGGCACCCTGGGCTCTGGTGGCAGGAGCCTCTGGCTGGTGCGGGGCCGTGCGTGACTCCCAGCTCTCCACATACTGTTCCCCAGGTGACTTAGGGCCAAGAAATGACACTCCTCCAGGTCACCCATCAGGTGGCAGGTCTCCATGTGCCATGTGGATGGGAATGGTACCCTTGCCTTAACAGTCTGAGGAGGGAGAGCTGATTTTTTAAAAGAACATCAAAACTCACATTCCAATGAATTCTGCTGTTTGCCTTGGACACTGGGGAGGTCACTGCTACCACCATCACTCAGAACTCAGGGGGAATGGCCTTTCTGGAATATTCCTGAGTCAGCTCAGTGGGTATGCAGGATAGATACCGACCTCTGAATGCTCTTAAGTCAGGCATTTAAGATTCAGTTACATAAAGCCACTAGTTTAATTAGTTAATACCTGTTTGCTCTTTGCTGACGTTCATCTGTTTTCCCATTCAGGTTTGGGGTCCGCCCTCTGCCCAAACGCCAAATGGTCCTGAAACTGAAGGAGATATTCCAGTACACTCACCAGATACTGGAGTCAGACTCTGAGGAAGAGAGCCAGTCCTCACAGGTGCCCTTGGAGGCTCCTTGCAGCCAGACTTACACCACCAAGACCTCTAAGGCTTCAAGGGCAGCTGGCCGCACCCAGCTGGAGGCCACTTCTGGCTCCCTTCCCCAAAGGTCCAAGGGACCTGCTAAGACCAAGGGCCCCCAACATCAAAAGACACAGCCTGGTGGAAGGGTCCCTGCCCTGAGCACGTCACCAGCCAAGGAGGGCCCTCCAGGCCCTGATGGTGACACCCAGCTACCGGCCTCCCAGGAATCCATGGCCACCTCTGTAGACAGCAGTGACAGCTCCTGCAGCTCACAAAGGTAACCAGATGGAAGGACAGGGCCACATCCTCTCTCACAAGCAGGGCCAGCCTAGCACAGCTGCCCTCAGCATTAGATTCTGGCTGAGGGTGCGATCCCGCTCAGGCCGGCAGCTAGAGTGCCAGGGACACAGCAGCCTGGGGCTTCCTACTGCCCCGGGGGTCGTCCATGTGCCGGGCTCCGCAGGGGACAAAGAAACACACTCCTTCCCTCAAAGAGGCTCCTGGTCTCGGGGTGGAGGCCGGAAAGAAGGGGTGTTGCTAGGTGTTATTGTCTGGTTCTTTTCAGTTCTTCCTGTGACTTTGGAGCGGCCTTGGAGTCTGCAGGAGAAGATGAGGAGGACGAGGAGGGTGTCAGTGCTTCACAGGCGGCCATCCGGGTAGCGGCCACAGAGGAGGCCGTGAGGCATTACATCTGCTCCAAGCCAGCCCTCTACCGCAAGGTCCTGCTGTACCAGCCCTTGGAGCTGGCAGAGCTACAGGCCGAGCTGAAGCATCAAGGCATCCACGTGGCCACGGGGAAGCTGCTGGACTTCCTGGACACCCAGTGCATCACCTTCACCACAGCTGCCGCCCGCAAGGCGAAGCCTGAGAGGAAGAGACGGCAGCCCATGAGCAAGAAGACGGGGGTCAGAACCCGCGGGCCTGTCCCCCACCCCCAACCCCAGGCCATCAGCAGCCTGTGAGGGTCTGCAGCCCCCGTCAGCCAGCCAGCCAGGCCCCCACAGTGTTTCTGAGCTTTCTGACCATACCGCTCCCCCTGTGAATAACGGCAGCACCAACCCAGATCGGCTTCCTCTTGACCTCATATCCTAGAGTGGCCTTTAGAGTGTGTCATCTGCTGGATTTAGGGGCCCTGGCCCCTCCCTCCATTGGTGCCCACAGTTTGTCTCCCTTTAACCCCCTTGGGCCCCATGTGTTTCAGGAGGGGGTGGGCCACTGCCAGCTGGCCAGGGCAAGGCCTGATTCAGCTGCGTTTTCCGCTCTCTTTGCCCACTAGTCACAGGTGTCCGTGTCCTGAGGTGGATGTCTGGGTCCAGGCTGCCCCTGCCCATGTCTTCCTTCTCAGCACTTGGGCTGTAATCCCAGCCTCCACCAGCAGACCAGCTGTCCACAGGCCCTGAACTGCCAGGCCCCAGGTGCTCTGCTGGCCCAGCTGTCCTGCCCAGACACCTGTCATTGTCACCAGCAGTCTTTGAATTGGACAGTACAGAAGGCCCAGTACAGCTCTGAAGCCCCCCAAATAAGCATGTTCTTTGTTAACTGGTTCCACCAGTATGTGTTGTAGCCGCCTGTGGAGTGCAGGTGAGGGCTGGAAAAGAAGAAAAGTTTGGGTCTCTGTGTCCTTGTGAACGTCTTGTCTGTTTTAAATACAGTGCAGTTCGTTTTATATGATGTGCAATAAAAACAAAAAGGCTTTATAGAAACCTTCTGGATACTGTACTCTAGAAAATAACGAGGGAAACGGGCCGTGGGGAGGGGACCCACAGTGCCCCTGCTGCCCCCACACCCGTGTCTGCCGAAGGCCTGTGCCTGTTCTCCATCTCAAGGCGGAGCTGAGGCCTGCTGCTGCTCATTCCTCTGGTTCTTAGGTACTCATTCATCTACACATTTGTGCCCCCACCCCAAACCCCGCACGCCTACAGTTAAGAGCCCTCAGCAGGCGCTGAGCTCCCACCCTCGATGATCCAGGAGAGGCCGAGGCCCAGCAGCATTGCCCGGGGTTTGTTACATGCAGGCTTGGGCCGCCCATACCCACTGAGTCAGAATCTGCAATTTAACAGGATGAGTTTATGAAGCCTGCTCTGGCCTGTGTGCTGGGCCCTGTGGAGAAAAGGGAACAGGCCGGCACTTCCGGTCATCTAGTGGAGGAGACAGACTGGCCTCTCCTCTGTGCCAGCTGCGAGGGTCAGTGCTCAGATGGCCCAAAGGGACAGCTTCCTGGAAGAGGGGGTTTGTGAACTGGGCCTCAGCGGCGTGCAGCATTCAGGGAGGCGAAATGGGGCTTCTTGAACACATACTGTGTTTCCTGATTTGTGACCAGGCGGAGGGGACCCAGCCTTCCCCGTGTCTGCTGCCCAAGGGCAGACGGCTAGAGGGAAGCCTCGGCTCAGATCACACCGCTTTGATCAGACTGAAGATGGAGCCTGGCCTGTTCTAGAAGCTACCATGCATTTCTTGTATGAAGGGCTTGATGCCCCCTCCCGAGTATGGGCTGTGTCAGGGAAACGAAGTGGAGTTAGGAAGGAGGGAGCCGACCCAGGGTCCTTACCCTGCTCACTGGCTCGCAGGGGAGACCATGCAGCTTCGGATGCACTCCCTGGGGGGAGGCCTGGGAGCCTCACTCCTCGGACAGTGTCCTGACTCGGAGAACGCTACCAACTCCAGGTGGAAAAGGAGGTTTTGGGGGAGGGGTTAAAGTTGATAAAAAGCCACCAGCAGGTAAAGGGAGGGAAGGTGGGCCTGGGGACTGAAGACCTTGGCCCGTCGGGTCTGTGCAGCGTGTCCCCGGAGGCCAGCAGGGGTCAGCAGTTGGCCTGGCCATGGCTCGGCCAGTGCAAAAGCAAGGAAAGAGGTTTAAACCAGCCACTAAGAAAAGAAACCACCACAGCCAGAGAAGGCGGCACCGGGAAGGCATGACCTGTACACAGGGTTTAAGCCTGACTCAGGAACTAGAGAACTAGGCCCAGCTAACTGGTTGAAAAGGAGCCGACGATGAGCTGCCCTCTCCCAGCACCCACAGGGAGCCTGGAGGAGCCAGCGGCCATGGCCTCGTGGCGGGCAGCAGGCACAGGCGTTCCTGTGCAGAAGCTCTGCCAGTCACCACAGGGACTCAGAATAGGAAGAACATGCGCTGAGCTCCAGGGCAGCGGAACATTCACCCATCAGCGAAAACGAGGAGACACCCGCGCTTCACTGTGATGTGACCTCCTGGGCCGGTCCCGCTTCCTGTGGCTTGGCCTCGGCCTGGACATGGTCACTTAAGGCAATCAAAGGACAGCCACAGCCCAGCTTGAGCAGGGCCCCAGCAAGGGGGCCTTGCAGCCTGCACAACCCCAGAGAGGCCCATGCAGGCAGGAAGCCTCAGGTTTTCGCTGAGCTGGGAAGGGCCTGCCCAGCTGACCACAACTCTGGGTGGACAGAAAGCCCCAGAGTGAGAACGAGCACAGGAGACCTCACCCCAAACGTATGAAAACCCCCAGGAGAGTCAGGAGAAGGCCCCGAACTTCTTAGAGGAGCCAGCAGAGGGAGCCTGGGGCCCAGCCCTACCCAGCCATGGGACATCCCTTCTAGGTGGGGAGGAAAGGTGGGGGGCAGTGCTGACTCAGGGGTGCCCTGAGATTCCCCACAGAGGATGCTGTTTCATTTTGTGCTCAGGATCCATCGACCCTGAGCCGTGGAGGGAGGAGCAGAGGGGCCTCCTGGCCTCTGTCGTGTGACAGATACCCACCTGGCCCTTGTGGTTTCCAACATCCTGTGGGCGGCCTGTTCTCAAATGCCTTCGCTGCACCTCTGGCCAGGGCTGCAGCCGCCAGTCTGCACTCTACCTGCCTGAAGCCTCAGCAGGCTTCTCCAGGGTAGCCACCGTGTATCCCCCCAGCACCTGGCGAGCGCTGATGGAAGGGACAGAGGGAGTGAGGGGGGAATGGGAGCATGGCATTCTATGAAGCACTTCTGATCTGCCGCCTTGGTACTCTCCCCTCCATCACCCACGCGGCTCTTGAGGACAGGCTAATACAAGCACATGCCCCGCCCCCTCCCAACTCCCCTCACACACAAGCTGCTACATGCACTTGAACCTACTACTCTCCTGCTCTACAACCATTGCTGGCTCCCACCTGCTCGCTGAGAAAATCTGAGGCCCCATCACTTTGCTCCCACCTCGTCATCTGCTCCTCTCAGCGGCTTCACATGAGGTGGTTTGCTCCCTGTCACCAGAGTCTGTCCTGTATTTTTCCTCTATTGTAACTTTTCTCATGTTGTTCACTCTGGGCTGTGTCCTTCCCCATCAATGCAGCGCACGTGCTGAGGTCTACCTCCAGGGGCCTGAGTGAACTGCCACATTCTGCTGTTTCAGGTGCAGCTGACCTGCCTTGGGGGCCCTTGAGTCGGGAAGACACTGTGGAGTACAGCTGGGGCAAAGGTGCCTGTTGGGTGCTAGAGAGAAGGAAAGCAAGGGCGGTTAGAAGAAGGGGTGAGGAGGGCCACACACCATATCAGAGCATGCCAGCCTAGAGTGGCAGGACG
Source organism: Delphinapterus leucas (assembly GCF_059928025.1). Classification (NCBI taxonomy): domain Eukaryota; kingdom Metazoa; phylum Chordata; class Mammalia; order Artiodactyla; family Monodontidae; genus Delphinapterus; species Delphinapterus leucas. The sequence continues at coordinate 35,296,938 of NC_143143.1, forward strand.
CAGTTCCAGCCCCAGCGAGGTCAGCTGCCTGCTGTGTGGCCTTGAGGAAGCACTGAATGCCCCCACGCTTGCCTGGTTTCCCTACCGCCCCCCAAAAAGCAAAGGTCTGCTGATGGTGAGTCTGTTTTCCTTTGTGGCCTTGGTTGGACCACTTTCCCCTGAGCATCAGGTCTGCAGGGGCACTCAGTCCTTGAAACAAGACCCTGGCATCACCCTTGCCTCTGACTTACAGGGTGGTGACAAAGCCAGAGAGCTGGCCCGAGGCAGCTACAGCTCACTGATTTGTCTGTAAGGCTGTTAGCTTTTGAAATCAGACAGGAAGGAGGGTTGAGGTGGAGCCCGGCACAGGAAGAGGTGAGGAGCCCCGGCTGCCGTGACAGCCGGTGGGCTCGGGGGAGTGCGGGAGCTGGCAGGCCGCGGCCCTGCTGCCCTGCACGGTAATCACCTCCTGATCCCTCCAGACAGGGCTTCACTCCTGCCCTGGACAGATCCTGACGGCTCGGGGACCAGCTGACCAGCCACAGAGATTCCCGGGACATCCTCACACCCACCCAGCTGCCTCTGTCCACTGGAGCAGGGCTGAGCCCAGGAGCACTGGGATGGACACCCTCGGCCCCCCAGCATTGGCATCCCTGGAGCAATGAGGCCCGGGAGGTAAGTCGAGTCCAGACTGTCTCAGTGCAGGATGGGGGAGAAAGAGGAGACAGCTGGCAGAAAGGACCATGACTTCGAAGGCCTGAGCCACTCTGTGGAGTGGTGGCTGGGGCAACTCCAGGAAGGTGTCCCCATGGGTGCCAGGAGCTGCTGGGAAGGACTAGATAACGGTGTGAAATAAGCAAACAGGTGCCTAAGGACAGCCCACAATGGGCCAAGGCAACAAAGCCCAGCACCCCAGGTACCAATGATGGGACAGGGAGGAGCAGGAAGTAGCTGGAAAGTGCGGCAGGCAGGCAGAGGTGAGGTTGAGCAGTGCAGCCCAGTGGTTAAACTTGGAATCAGCAGACCTGGGCACCATCCTAGCATCCCCTTTCCTCCCTTAAGATGGAGGGGACAATACCAGACCTGCCCAGGGTCCTGAGGACCAAGGGAGGTGGTGCAGGTGGGGTTGGGTCTATCACCCAGTGCCTGCTCCATAAATGTCACCCTCATGTTGGGTGAGCAGTCCCCAGGGTCCTCTCCCAGCTGCACCCTCGGATGGAAGTGAGGTTCATCATTCTGAGAGGGACGGTAATCACAGAGGCTTTCTCAGAAGAGGCGCCATAGAGCTGGTCCAGGGTGGCTATTGGTCATAGGGCCCTCCCCTGTGGCCAGGCTCCTGGGTCCCAGGGTTTTTCCGTCCCCTCAAAGGACGCACATGCTTTCCCTGAGCCCTAGGGCTCACCCTTGGCCATTACAGGGAAACCTGCAGCTGGCTCCCAGGTGGGGGTGCAGGCTGGGCACCTCCTCCTCTGTCCCAGGGGTGCCAGGATCCCCAGGGTTGAGCCTGTCCCGGTCCCCAAGAGGGTTCCAGGGCAGTGAAGTTAGGAGAGCTGTGTCTCGCGGTGAGGCACTGCTTCCTGCCTCTGGGAAAGGCTGTTTGGTCTCAGGTGGTCAGCGGTCATGGTCAGGGGGGCCACCTAAGAGGGCTGAGAACTGAAGTCTCGGGCCCTGGGGGGCAGGGGCGGGAGTCAGGAGACAGGAACATCCGAGAAGCTGTGGCCTGGGACACGGGCAGCCCAGGAGGGAGGGCAGCACTGCAGGCCCCACAGTCACCAAGTGCAGGTGGGCAGAGCAGAGGCCGGCTGCTCTCACACAGGCCTGGCAGACGGGACTGGGGCCCCTGGAAGGAAAGTATAGGACAAGCCGGGCCTCGTTGGCAGAGACAATGAGGAAATCGGGGCCTGGGCCTCAGAGATGAGACAGAAGCCCAGCTGTGGAGCCTGAGGGACAGGGTCTGAGTGATTCCAGCACAAGGGCACGCAGGCCCTTAGCTGTGTCCTGCCCCATAGATGAAGCACTGGAGGATGCATGGGAGCAGGGAAGCCCTACTCCAGGGAGGTGGCCGTGGAACCCCGGCCCTGTGTCTGGCCTTGCCCTGCCCGCTACAGCACAGACCCTCTGCAGACTGACCGCCCTCTGGCCCTAAAAGCCCCCAAGGCGATCTAAGGCCCACCCGCCCTCAGTCTTCTTCACTTTAAGCTGGGCTCTCAGGCCTCCTGCTGCTCACCAAAGACTGTCTACACTGGGCAGGGTCTACCTGGCTGTCCCTGGTGGCATGTGTGGCCACCGGATGTCACCCTGCTCAGAAGTCTGTGGTAGGTTCCACCCTGTGAGGGTGGCATCTGGGGCTGTAAGCAGGGCTGTCCACACAGGTGGCCAGGTAGCCACCCTCAGCCGCTGCTGGCCCTGGGAGGTCATGGGAATGGTGTGGCTCCTGGGCCAACTGCTGGGGTCTCCTCTTCTGTTCTTGTTGGGACAAGGTGTCCAAAGGTGAAGGCCAGGCTGGGGGGGGCTCTTATCTGAGTGGGGCTTGAGTAGGGGTGCCAGATAACAGAACACCCTGTTAATATTTAATCTCAGATAAAGAATGAGTTTTGTTTTTTTTAAGTATAAGTATGTCCCAAGTAGTACATAAGATATACTAAAAGAATTATTTGTTGTTTGTCTGAAATTCAAATTTCACTGGCTGTCCTGTATCTTAATTTGCTAAATCTGGCAACCCTAGGCGAGGTCAGTGGGGCAAGAAAGATGGGTGTCCGATCAGGAGGGAATGTTGGCCCCACTGCTGAGTGGCTGCTGGGACCCAGAGGCAAGGAGCTCGCCCTCCCACCTTCCCAGGCACACGCAGGCCGGCCTCTTCCTCCTGCTCACTCTCGCCTTCTGCAGTCGCTTCTTTGTCACTTTCCTAGCCTCCCTCTGGCCCAGTGGTTCTCAACTCTGGCTGCTCATTAGAATCACCTGGGTAGCTTTAAAATGCATCCATGTAGGGGCTCTACCCCAGACCAGTGAAATCTCTGCACAGTTGGGCTAAGCAGTGGCTTTTTTAAAATAGCGCTCCATAGAATGACCATAAAATCCAGCAATTCCACTTCTGGGTATACACCCAAAAGAGTTGAAAGCAGGGCCTTGAACTGCTATTTGTACTCCCACGTTCACAGCAGCATTATTCACAAGAGCCAAAAGGTGGAAACAACCTAAGTACAATATCTATTGACGAATGGATGAATAAACAAAATGTGGTCCATCCATAAACTGGAATATGATTTAGCCTTAAAAAGGAATGAAATTCTAGTACCTGTTACAACTTGGATGAGCCTGGAAAACATTATGCTCAAAGAAGCCAGATGCAAAGGGACAAATACTGTGTGATCCCACTTACATGAGGTACCTAGAGTTGTCAGATTCATATAAACAGAAAGTGGTTACCAGGGGCTGGGGAGTCAGTGCTTAATAAGTACAGAGTTTCCATTTGGGAGGATGAAAAAGTTCTAGAGGTGGATGGTGGTGATGGTTGCACAACATTATAAATGTACTTAATGTCACTGAATTGAATGCTTAAAAAATAGTTAAAATAGTAAATTTTATGTTAGGTATACTTTACCACAATAAAAATTTTAAATTAAAAAAATATTTAGTGCTCCAGACAATGTCCTGCCAGAGCTGAGAGGCACTGAGCCTGGCCCTTCTTCAACATGGTCCTGCGTACTCCTGGCCACCACCCCACCCCCACCAAAGCATAGTCTGTTACTTGGTGGGTGTACCTGGACATCCAATGCAGGAGGCTGTGTCCAGCCCTGGGCCACACCCTGAAATCACCCTGAGAGCAGGACAGAGGCCTGAGTGTCCCAGCTCATGCACTAAGAGGCTGCAGTAACAGTGCTTCATTTTGGTTTACATACATTTGAACTTTTAGATAGCTGCTAGCATAACGTTCTCTAAATTGAGGTATAACGTAGACAGTAAAGTGAGCTCAACGGATTTTTATATATGTGTACGCCTGTGTGTACACCATCCAGATTAGTAGATAGAAGTTTACAGCACCCTAGAAGGCTCCCTCATGCCCCATCCAGTCAGAACCGCCTCCAAGTGTAACTACTACTTTGACTTCTATCTTTTCAGATTGGTTTGGCCTGACTTTAAACTTCCTACAAATGGAATCACAAGAGTGTGTCTCTTTTGCATCAGACTTCTTTCACTCACAATGTCTGCGAGAGTCAGCCATAGTGTTGAGGATATCAGTAGCTTATTCTGTTTCTTTATAATGTAGGATTTGATTGTATGAACATTCCAAAAAGAATCTCAATCTTTTGTTGATGGACATTGGTTGTTTCCACTCTTCTGGAGTTTATGAATAAAGCTGCTATAAATATTCTGATCTGGGTTTTGGTGGACATAAACACTCGTTTCTGTTGGGTATATACCCAGGAGGGAAATTACTGGGTCACAGAAATATGCATATTTAGTCTTATCATTACCAAACATTTTTCCAGAGTGATCTTAATTTTCATTTTCTGATTACTAATGATATTCTCTGCAGTGACATTCTTTCAAGTTTTGGCTCAGTTTATCATCAGGTGTCTGTTTCTTACTGATTGATTAATGTGCTGGGGATGTTGTCTCCTAGTCAATGGTTTGCTTTTTCACCTTTTAATGCTGTCTTCTAATGAACAGATATTCCTAATTTTAATGAATCTCAATATATTGTTCTTTTCTTTCATGGTTAGTGCTTTTTGTGTTCTGTTTAATCTTTATGTAGACCAAGTTCAAAAAGATATATATATATATTTTTTTTTTGCGGTATGTGGGCCTCTCACTGTTGTGGCCTCTCGTGTTGCGGAGCACAGGCTCTGGACGCACAGGCCCAGCGGCCATGGCTCATGGGCCCAGCCACTCTGTGGCATGTGGGATCTTCCCGGACTGGGGCACGAACCCATGTCCCCTGCATCAGCAGGCGGACTCTCAATCACTGTGCCACCAGGGAAGCCCTAAAAAGATATTTTATCCTGTATTTTTTCTAAGGCTTGACTGTGTTAGCATTCACATTTAGATAGATCTATGATCCAGCTTGAATTAATGTTTTGTGTACGGTGTGAGGTAGAGGTCAGGGTTCACTTTTCCCATATGAATATCCCATTAGCCAGCACAATTTAATGCCCACTGAATTGCAGTGGAGGCCTTGTTATAAATCAGGTGCCCATATATGTGTGGGTCTGTTTCTGGACCCTCTATTCTAGTGCACTGGTCTATTTGTCTGCCCTTGTACCAATACCTATAGCTCTATACTAAGTCTTGATATTGTGTAGTGTAAGTCCTCAGGCTTTGTTCTTCTTCTTCAAGATTATTTTGTCTATTTCAGGGTTTTTTGTTTATGTTTTAGAATCAGCTTACCAATTTCCACCCTCCCCACTCCCCTCCAAAAAGCCTGCTGGGATTTTGATTGGTATGTCAATCTATAGATCATCTTAATAATACTGAGTCTTTCAATCCATGAATATGGCAAATCCCTACTTTAGGTCTTCTTTAATTTCTCTTAGTGTTGTTTCATAGTTTTCAATGTGGAGGTCATGCAAATTTTTTTGCTAGATTTATTCTTTTTTTAATATTTATTTATTTATTTGGCTATGCTGGGTCGTAGGTGCAGCACGCAGGATCTTTGTTGCAGCACGTGGGATCTTTATTTGTGGCATGTGAACTCTTAGTTGCAGCACGTGGGATCTAGTTCCCTGGCCAGGGATCAAACCCAGGCCCCCTGCATTGGGAGCGTGGAGTCTTAGCCACTGGACCACCAGGGAAGTCCCTAGATTTATTCTTATATATTTGAGTTTTTAAATGGTATTTAAAATTTTTACTTTTGACTTGAGTGTTGCTAGTACGTAGAAATATAACTGATCTTTTTGTGTATTGATCTTGTGTCCAGAAACCTTGTTAAGTTCATGTATTAGTTCTAATAGTTCTATTGTAGATTCTTTTGGATTTTCAAAGTATACAGTCATGTCAACTGTGAACAGTGACAGTTTTATTCTTTCCTTTTCCAATCTTGATGTCTTTTATTTCTTTTATTTGCCCTATTGCACTAGCACCTACTTAAAAAAAAAACAAAACCATCAACTAGAAGAGGTCACCCCTGGGGAGTGGAAGTGAGGTATATACTTTACTTACTTTTGTATTATTTAAATGATTTTAATGTTTTACTTTTATAATTCTATAAGCAATCTATTTAAACGAGGGGAAGCAATACACATTAGTTAGCAAAATCTAAGCAATCAAAATTCACAAAATAAGAAATAATTCCTTAATCCCACTGTCAAATATTTCCAGCTAATCTCTAGCCAGACAAAAACAGTATCCTATTTTCTTTTTAAAACATAAAGGTATCCCATCATAATTCTCCTCTGCACATTGAGTTTTTTCCCCACATAAAAATACATTGTAGGGCTTCCCTGGTGGCGTAGTGGTTAAGAATCCACCTGCCAATGCAGGGGACACGGGTTCGAGCCCTGGTCTGGGAAGATCCCACATGCTGCAGAGCAACTAAGCCCATGCACCACAACTACTGAGCCTGCGCTCTAGAGCCCGCGAGACACAACTACTGAGCCTGCATGCTGCAACTACTGAGCCCACGTGCCACAACTACTGAAGCCTGCATGCCTAGAGCCCGCGCTCTGCAACAAGAGAAGCCACCGCAATAAGAAGCCTGTGCATTGCAACGAAGAGTAGCCCCCGCTCACCGCAACTAGAGAAAGCCCACTCACAGCAACGAAGACGCAATGCAGCCAAAAATAAATAAAATTAATTAATTAAAAAAAATTTTTTTAATACATTGTAAACCATACAGGAAGCTCAACAAATTCCAAGTAAGATTAGTTCAAAAAGACCCACACCAAGACACATTATAATCAAACCTTCAAAAGACAAAGACAATCTTGAAATCAGCAAGAGAGGAAGAAAATCATCACACACAAGGGATCCTCAATAAGATTATCAACAGACTTCTCATCAGAAACTCTGGAGGCCAGAAAAGAGTAGGCTGACATATTCAAATTGCTCAAAGAAAAAAACCTATCAACCAAGAGTCTTATATCCAGCAAAACTGTCCTTCAAAATTAAGGGAGGGGCTTCCCTGGTAGCACAGTGGTTGAGAATCCACCTGCCAGTGCAGGGGACATGGGTTTGATCCCTGGTCCAGGAAGATCCCACATGCCGCGAAGCAGCTAGGCCCGTGAGCCACAACTACTGAGCCTGCGCTCTAGAGCCCACGAGCCACAACTACTGAGCCCACATGCCACAACTACTGAAGCCCGTGCACCTAGAGCTCATGCTCCTCAACAAGAGAAGCCACCACAATGAGAAGCCTGCAAACCACAAAGAAGAGTAGCCCCCACTCGCCGCAACAAGAGAAAAGCCCACGCACAGCAACGAAGACCCAATGCAGTCAGAAACAATAAATAAAATAAAATAATAAAATTAATAAATTTATTTTTAAAAAATTAAGGGAGAAATTAAGACATTCCAGGATAAACAAAAGCTGAGGGAGTTCATGACCATGACCTTCCCTGCAAGAAATGCTCAGGGGAGTCCTGAGCACTAGACAGTAGTAACTCAAAGTCATATGGAGAAATAAAGATCTCAACAAAAGTCAACACATGGGCAATTATAAACGCTAGTAACAATGGTTTATAACTGCACTTTTTGTTTTCTACATGATTTAAGATACTATTATATTTAAAGAAAAAAACCAATTATTAGTGTACAAGCTAATATTACTATATCTTTGGTTTGTAACTTCAAATTTTGTTTTCTACATAATATAAGAGACTAAAGAATTTTTTTAAATTATTAGTTTATGTTTGGGGGGCACACAATGTATAAAGGTGTAATACTGTGACATCAACAACCAAAAGGGGTGGGGACAGAGCTGTAAAGGAGCAAAGTTTTTGTTTGTTATTGAAGTTAAGCCGGTATAAATTTAAATTAGAGTATTATAACTTTAGGATATTAAATGTAACCCATGGTAACCACAAAGAAAATAACTAAAATATATACACAAAAGGAAATGAAAAAGGAATTTTAACATTTCAGTACAAAAAAATCAACTAAATACAAAAGAAGACGGTAATGCAAGAAATGAGGGGGGAAAGTAATAAGGCAGAATAAAAACAAATAGCACAATGACAGAAGTAAGGCCCTTCTTATCAGCAATTACTTTAAACGTAAATGGGTTAAACTCTCTAATCAAAAGACAGAGACTGGCAGAATGGAGAAAACCATGTGATCCAACTACAGGATGTCTATGAGAGACTAACTTTAGATCCAAAGACACAAATAGGTTGAAAATGAAAGGACAAAAAAAGATATTCCATGGGGAGTTCCCTGGTTGCCTAGCGGTTGGGATTCCGGGCTTTCACTGCTGTGGCTCAGGTTCAATCCCTAGTTGGGGAACTGAGATCCCACAAGCCGTGCAGCATGGCCCCACCCAAAAAACCTAAAAACTACATTCCATGACAATAGTAACCAAAAGAGAGCAGGGGAAGCTATACTGATATCAGACAAAAAAGGCTTTAAATCAAAAAAGGTTACAAGAGACAAAGAAGGACATTTTATATTAATAAAAGATTTGAAACAGCAAGAAGATATAACAATTATAAACATTATATACCTAATGAAAGACCATTAAAACATATGAAGCAAAAACTGACAGGACTGAAGGGAGAAATAGTTCCACAATAATAGTTGGATACTTTAATAACCCACTCACAATAATGCATAGAACAACCAGACAGAAGACAAATAATGAAATAGAAGTCTTAACATAATTAGATCTAACAGACACATACAGAATACACTACCCAACAAGAGAATATTCTTTTCAAATGCACATGGGATTTTAACAGAGCTGACCATATGTTAGGCTACAAGTTAAGTCTTTAGAGATTTTAAAATATAGATATTATACAAAGTATCTTCTCTAACCACAGTGGGATGAAGTTAGAAATAAATAACAGAAGAAAAACTGGAAAATGCATGAAATTGCAGAAATTAAACAACACACTATTTTTTTAAAATTTATTTTATTTTTATTTATTTTTGGCTGCGTTGGGTCCTTGCTGCAGAGCGCGGGCTCCCTCCAGTTCCGGCAAGCGGGGGCCACACTTCGCTGAAGTGCACGGGCCTCTCACCGCGGTGGCCTCTCCTGTCACAGAACACAGGCTCCAGGCACTCGGGCTTCAATAATTGCAGCGCGTGGGCTCAGCAGCTATGGCTCACAGGCCCCAGAGCATAGGCTTAGCAGCTGTGGCACACAGGTCCAGTCGTTCCGTGGCACGTGGGATCCTCCCAGACCAGGGCCCAAACCCAGGTCCCCTGCATTGGCAGGCGGACTCCCAACCACTGTGCCACCAGGGAAGCCCAAACAACACACTTTTAAATCACTAATGTATTAAGGAAGAATTCACAAGGAATATTTAAAAATACTCAGAGATGAATAAAAATGAAAACACAACATGCCAAACTTATGCGACACAGTGAAAGTGGTGCTAAGGGAGGAAACTGATAGCTATAAGTATTTATATTAAAAAATGGGAAAGATCTCAAATCAACAACCTAACTTTACAACTTAAGAAACTAGAAAAAAAGAACAAACTAAACCCAAAACTAGCATAAGGAAGGAAATAATAAAAATAAAATAGAAAAATGATAGAGAAAAATCCATGACACCAAAATCTGGTTCTTCAAAAAGATTAATAAAATTGACAAATCTTTTGCTAGATGGACTAAGGAAAAAGAGAGACGACTTAAATTACTAAAACTAGAAAAGAGGGACTTCTCTGGCAGTCCAGTGATTAAGACTCTGTGCTTCCAATGCAGGGAGCATGGGTTCGATCCCTGGTCAAGGACCTAAGATTCCACATGTCATGTGGTGCAGCCAAAAAAATATATATATATATTCACTAGTGAATTCTACCAAACATTTAAAGAAGTAATACCAATCCTTCTCAAAATTTTCTGAAAAGTTGAAAAGGAGAGAACATTTCCCAACCCATTCTATGAGGCCAGCATTACCCTGATACCAGAGCCAAACAAAGACACTATAAGAAAAGAAAAATATAGATATCCTTTATGAGCACTGATGCAAAAATCTTCAACAAAAACCAAATGGAATTTATTCACGGAATACAAGGATGGTTCGACATAGGAAAATCAACCAATGTAATATGCCACATAAACAAAAGGAAGGAAAAAACCCACATGAACATCTCAACTGACACAGAAAAAGCATTTGACAAAATTGAACATCCCTTCATTATAAAAACACTCAGTGGGCTTCTCTGGTGGCGCAGTGGTTGAGAGTCCGCCTGCCGATGCAGGGGACACGGGTTCGTGCCCTGGTCCGGGAAGATCCCACATGCCGCGGAGCGGCTGGGCCCGTGAGCCATGGCCGCTGAGCCTGCGCATCCGGGGCCTGTGGTCCACAACGGGAGGGGCCACAACAGCGAGAGGCCCGTGTACCACAAAAAAAAAAAAAAAAAAAAAAAAACACTCAGTAAGCTAGGAATAGAAGGAATCTATCTCCACATAATAAAAACCTGCAGCAAACATCATACTCAATGATGAAAGACTGATAGTGATTCCTCTAATATTGGGAACAAGGTAAGGATGCCTGCTTTCACCACTTCTATTCAATATAGTACTGGAAGTTCTAGCCAGAGCAATTAGGTAAGAAAAAGAAACTGAAGGGGAAAAAACGAAGTTTCTATCCAAAGAAGATTGGTAGAATTATTATGGCCAAGTTATACAGTAGAAAATTATGTGGCCATAAAAGGCCACACAGAAAAGTCATCCAAATTGGAAAGGAAGAAGTAAAATCATCTGTTTGCAGATATGATTTTTTATGCAGAAAATCCTAAAGGTTCCACAAAACAATTGTTAGAACTAATAAGTGAATTCATCAAAGTAGCAGGATACAAAGTCAACACACAAAATTCACCTTCATTTCTATACATGAACAATGAACAACCTGAAAAGGACATCACAAAAACGATTCCATTCACAATAACATCAAAAAGAATAAAATGCTTAGGAATTAACTTAACCAAGGAGGTAAAAGACCTGTACAATGAAAGCTACAAAACACTGCTGAATTAAAGAAGACATAAATTAATGGAAACACATCCCATGTTCATGAACTTGAAGACTTAATGTTAAAATGTCAATACTGCTGAAAGCTAGCTACAGACTCAGTGCAATCCCTATCAAAATCTCAATGACATTTTTTTTTTGCAGAAATATAAAAACCCAACTTAAAATTCACATGGAATTTCAAGGCACCTCAAATAGCCAAAACAATCTTGAAAAAGAACAAAACTAAATAAGAAGCTGCCGTATTAAAAAAAAAAGAACAAAACTAGAGGACCCACACTTCTTTTTTTTTTTTTTTTTTTTTTTGCCGTACGCAGGCCTCTCACTGTTGTGGCCTCTCCCGTTGTGGAGCACAGGCTCCGGACATGCAGGCTCAGCAGCCATGGCTCACGGGCCTAGCTGCTCCGCGGCATGTGGGATCTTCCTGGACCGGGGCACGAACCTGTGTCCCCTGCATCGGCAGGCAGATTCTCAACCACTGCACCACCAGGGAAGCCCCGAGGACCCACATTTCTTAATTTCAAAATTTACCACAAAGTGGCAGTAATCAAAAGAGTATGGTATTAGCATAAAGACAGACATGTAAACCAATGGAATAGAATAGAGAGCCCAGAAATAAACCCTCATGTATGTGGTAAAATGATTTTTGACAAGGGTGCCATGACCATTCAATGAGAAAAGGACAGTCTTTTCAACAAATGGTGCTATGAAAACTGGATATCCACATACAACAGAATAAAGTTGGATCCTTACCTAATACCATACACAAAAATTAACTCACAATGGATAAATGTAAGACCTAAACCAATAAAACTCTTAGAAGAAAACAGAGGACAAAGCTTCACAACATTGGATTTGTCAATTATTTCTTGGATATGACACCAAAAGCACAGGTAACAAAAGAAAAATTAGACAAATTGGACTTCATGAAAATTAAACAATTTTGTACATCGAAAGACACAGAGTACAAAAAACAGGATGGAAGAAAATATTCGCAAATCATGTATCTGATAAGGATTTAATATCCAGAATATATAGAGAACTCCTAAAACTCAACAACAACAAAAAACCCAAACAACCTGATTGAAAAATGGGCAAAGGATTTGAATAGATATTTCTCCAAAGAAGACGTATAAATGGCCGATAAGCACACGAAAAGATGCTCAACATTACTAATCATTGGGGAAACACAAATCAAGACTACAATGAAATACCACCCCACACCCATTAGGATGGCTGCTATCAAAAAACCAGAAAACAACAAGTACTGGTGAGAATGTGGAGAAATTGGAACCCTGTGCACTCAGTGTTGGTGGGAAAGTAAGATGTTAAAGCTGCTTTGGAAAACAGTGTGGCAGCTCCTCAAAAAATTAAAAATAGAGTTACCATATGGTCCAGCAATTCCACTTCTGGGTATAAACCCTAAAGAATTGCAAGCGGGGTCTTAAAGAGTTCACCTTTGTACACCCATGTTTGTAGCAGCATTATTTACTGAAGCTAAAACATAAAAGCAGCCCACGTACTCACTGACAGGTGAATGGATAAGCAAAATATGGTACCTACATACAATGGAATATTATTCAACCATAAAAGGGAACAAAATTCTGATACATGTTGCAACATGGATGAACCCGGAAAACATTATGCTCAGTGAAAGAGGCCAGATGCAAAAAGACCAATATTGTATGATTCTACTTATATGAGGTACTTAGAGTCATCAAAATCATAAAGACAGAAAGTACAGGGGTGGTTGCCCGGGGCTAGGGAGGAGGGGAGCATAGGGAGTTGTTGTTTAATGGGTATAGAGTTTCAGTTTTACAAGATAAAGAGAGTTAAGGGGATGATCATGGTGATGGTTGCACAACAGTGTGAATACATTTAATACCACTGACCTGTACACTTAAAAATGGTTAAGATAGTAATTATGTTATATGAATTTTACCACAATTTTTAAAAAGTGGAAAAAAAAACATTGAAATTCTAGAAAAGGTAAAACTATAGTGAAAAAAGCAGATGGATGGCTCAGGGCCAGAGGGGTGTGGTTGCGGTAGACAGCAAAGGGGCATGAGGGATCACTTTTTGGGAGAAAGAAATGTTCAGTGACTTGATTGTGGTAGATGTTACAGAGGTGTATACATTTGTCAGAACTCATATAACTCTATTTGAAATGCGTGCATTTTATTTTATATAAATTATAATTCAGGACTTCCCTGGTGGCACAGTGGTTAAGACTCCATGCTCCCAATGCAGGGAGCCTGGGTTCAATCCCTGGTCAGGGAACTAGATCTCACATGCATGCCGCAACTAAAAGTTCGCATGCCACAACTAAGGAACCTGCCGGCCGCAACTAAGACCTGGTGCAACCAAATAAATGATAAAATAAATAAATAATTTAAAAAATATATATATATAGGATTCTCATTTAAAAAAAAATTATACCTCAGAAAAGTGACTAAAACCTTTATACCAGGGCTTCCCTGGTGGCGCAGTGCTTAAGAATCCGCCTGCCAATGCAGGAGACACAGGTTCGAGCCCTGGTCCAGGAAGATCCCACATGCTGCGGAGTAACTAAGACCGTGCGCCACAACTACTGAGCCCGTGCGCCACAACTACTGAAGCCCGCACGCCTAGAGCCCGTGCTCCACAACAAGAGAAGCCCATGCACCGCAACGAAGAGTAGCCCTTGCTCGCCACTACTAGAGAAAGCCCATGCACAGCAACAAAGACCCAACACAGCCAAAAATAAATAAATAATAAATAAATGAATTTTTTAAAAAAACCTTTATAACATTAAGAGACAAAAAAGTACACTGTGGACATTTCCAGTTTGACCTTATTATTTTTTATGGCCACACAGGTTTCCACTGTTTAACTGCGCCAAAATAATTTTACCAATTCTCTTTGGATAGAAATTTAGTTTTTTTCCCCTTCAATTTCTTGTTGTTGTAAACAATGTTTCAGGATCATCCTTATAGTCACATCTCTGTGCACTTGCCCAATTATTTCTTTAGCATAAATTCCCAGAAGTGGAACTTCTGGATCAAAGATATTTAATAACAATAGATAATGATACATTATGATCCAGAACCATACTAATTTACCCTCCCACCAGCTATGCACTAAGATTCCTATTAATCCCACGTTCTCACCAATGCAGCCTGTTATGTCATTATGATAGCTCCTTGTTTTGTTTTTTCTTGATCATTAGTAGGATTGAGCATCTTTTCAATATCATGGTCACTTATACTTCTATGAATTATCTATGTCCTTTTTTCTATTTCTGTCTGGGTCCACAATTACCTGTCTGTGTCCATCGTTCTATTTCTATTTCTATTCATTTCTATTTCTATTCATTTCTATTTCTTTCTTATTGATTTTAAGAGTTCCTTATACATTAAAGATATTAATGTTCTTTCATATATTTGCAAATGTTGACTCTTGGCTTGAGGTTTTCCTCCAATTTTATTTGTGGCATCTATTATTATTGAGAAATATTCAATTAAGGCAAATCTGTTAGTCTTCCCCTTTATGACTCCTGGATTTTATGTCTTGCTTAAAAGAAAGCCTCCCTTACCGAAAGAATATTTTAAAATATTCTCTCGTATTTTCTTATTGTGCTTTTATGGTTTTGTATTTAATCCAAACTGAAGTTAAATTTTGCACTTAATGTGAAGTAAAGTTCAAAAAAATTTTTTTTCATAGGCTGGCCAATACCACTGACTTGAAATGTTATTTTTGTCATATTACCAAATTCCTTCATATGTAATAATATAAATATATATTTGTTCCTGGACCCTTTATTATGTTCTATTGACTTATGTTTCTATTTTTGTGCTATCCCACCCCGTTATACATAGCTTAATACTAATGGAAGATTATATTCAAGAATGCAAGTTTGGTTTGATGTTAGAAAATCTATTAGCATAGCTCACAGTTTTGGTTTTGTTTTGTTTTTGGCTGTGCCACACAGCATAAAATTCCCTGACCAGGGATCAGGCCCGTGCTCCTTGCAGTGGAAGCACAGAGTCTTAACCACTGGACTGCCAGGGAAGTGCCAGTGTAGTTCATGGTTTAAAGGAGAGATCTGAGGGACTTCCCTGGCGGTCCAGTGGGTAGGACTCCACGCTCCCAATGCACGGGGCCTGGGTTCGATCTCTGGCTGGGGAACTAGATCCTGCATGCATGCCTCAACTAAGAAGCCCACATGCCACAACTAAGACTCGGCGCAGCCAAAATAAATTAATTAATAAAAACAGAATAAAATAAAATAAAGATCTGATATACATCAGTCCCGTTGCTCCCTCCAGTGGCTTCGCACCACACTCAAACGCATCCAAACTCCTTAAGGGAGTGACCAGGTCTCAAGCCCCTCTGAGGTGGCCTCCCAACCCTCTTTGTGAGCCCACGTGCTCATTCACTGCATTCCAGCAACTCTGGCCTTTTCCTCCTGCTCTAACACGCAGGGTATTTACACTTGCTGTTCCCCTGGCTCTCTGCATGACTCTCTCCTTCTCACCTTTCAGATCTCTGCTCATATGTAGCTTTCTCACAGAGTCCTTCCCTGGACACTGAGACTAAAGGACCCCTCCCCCTGGACCCTGACCCTCTCCATCACTCACATGGTTTATTTTATTCAGGCACTAATCACCATCAGAACTGCCTTGCTTATTCACTTGTTTTCTCCTTTACTATCATTATCCTCCACCCCCACCACACTCACAAGGTAAGGACTTTGTCTAATTGTTCACCTTTACATCACCAGTGCCTGGAACACACAGCAGCCCCTATAAATATCTGCTAGCTGGATGAATGACTGGAAGTAAATCATGCGATTATATCGCTATTGCTAAAAAGTTATTTGCTCATTTAACAGACATGCCTAAAACTTTTATAAAATGTGTCAACATACCTTAAGAGGCAGGTAGATTATACAGCACAAGTACTGCTGTCAGTGAAGCCTTGGTTTCTATTCCAACACAACTGCTTCCCACTCGTGTATCCTTGAGAAAGTCATTTAAACTCTCTGAGCCTCAGTGTCCTCATCTATAAAATGCGAGAAGGAATGGTAATGAGAGTTGTTACAAGGCGTAAATGAAATGATGTAAGTACAGTGCTTAACAGAATGTCTGAAACACAGTAAGCCTTCAACAAGGGTTATATAATGTTACTTGAATGGCAATAAGAAAGGAGGAATTGAAGGAATCTTTTCCAAGAGGAGAAGACAACTAATTAGAAACCGGTCACAAACATCAGGTCTAATGGTTTGGGCTAGAACCACTCCTGGGAGAGTCAGGAGTAAGAAAACGATGGCTGTTACAACCACTGTCCTTCCACATTGCTGGGGGCAGCGGTGGGGCTGGACCATGCAGAGAAATTGTTCAAAATAAGAGATGAAATTATTCGCATTGCAGTAATTCAAAAGCCTGAAGACAGTTAACTGAAAAATGAGAACTACTGTGACTACTTAACATGTTGGTGGGATACAAGATAAAATACACAAAAATTGCCTTCTTTGACACCAACAAAATTCATAATAACATCAAGAACTATTTAAAAATACTTAGACACAAAGAAGAGATTGGCAAGATCTAGATAAGGAAAAATATAGTTTTAGCAAAGGATCTAAAGAAAAACCTCAATAATGCCTCCATTAATCTGTGCACATTAATATGACTTAAGCCAACACCCCATCCAGTTTTTTTCCCCCTTGGTTTTGACATTTAGAAAAATAAAATAAAACAGCCAGAAGGGTCCTGAAAAAGTGTAAGGAGCATGGCCTCACCCTGGCCTATTTCTGAAGTTCCCAGAATAGTTTAGTCAGCTCGGTTGGGCACCACCTACCTCAAATTCATTGCACTAACTCTTCAATATCACCGTGAACTGAATGGTTAGAAAATGCTATTTTACTTGTTGCCAAGCTTCTTTTAGCATTTTCCACGTAGAAAGGTTCATCTCAAGTTAAAATGCCTGGGAAGCCCAATTCGAATCCAAGGTCAGCGAGTGTGTTGGATCCTGGGGGCTGTATTCAGTGGCCCCCTCGTAAATGAATCACATTGGGACCCAGAGAGCTTTAGGGCTGGGGGGTGCGGGTCGATCTGTTTCAATAAGCTGCTGCCATCTGAAGCAGCAGGCATGACCTCTGCCCAGCCCCATGTCCTGTTTTCTCCTAGACCCGTGGACAAAGGATGGCTGACCCCCGCCCCCTGAGTTCCTGGGGCCCTGCTGGAGGGGCTGCCTAGGGCTGGACATCCTGCCTGCTGCAGGTGAGGAGCGGCTGGGGGCGGGCTCAGGGTCCTCAAGTGTCCACCTTAGCTGACGGAGGGACACATGGGGGCGGCCAGCCTTGGCAACAGGATCCACTCCAGTCCCCAGGGAGGGAAAGGAACGTGAGCAGGTGGGGCTCTGCCTCTCAGCGCCTCGGCATCACTGTTCCCAGCAGAAAACAGTGCTGCCTGAGGGTCAGGAGCCTCTGCGCTTCCCAGAGGCCCCAGGAACACAAAAGAAAAGTAGCTGAGTAGCTGAACCAGCTCTCTCTTCCCTTTTGGCTCCTCCTTTCTTTCTTTTTTTTCTTCTTCTTAAGTTAATAGACGTTAGTTTTTAGAGCAGTTTTAGGTTCACAGAAAAATCAAGTGGGAAATATAGAGATTTCCCTCTACCCCCAGCACACCTACACGCACACTTCCCCAACCAGAGGGGCACATTGGTTACAATCGGTTGACTTACACTGACACGTCACTATCACCCAGAGTCCAGAGCTGACATTAGAGTCACTCGTGGTGCCATACATTCTATGGGTTTGGACAAATGTACAATGACATGAATCTACCACTGCAGTATCATACAGAGTAGTTTCAGTGCCCTAAAAATCCTCTGTGCTCTGCCAGTTCATCCTCCCTCCTCGCCCCAAACCCCAGCCGAACACTGATCCTTTTATTGTCTCCATAGCTTTGCCTTTTCCAGGAAGCCATAGGATTGGAATCATACCACACGCAGCTTTTCCAGATTGGTCTCTTTCATCCTTCCCCTCTCATGAGTGGAACTGTTCACAATCTCATCCCCATTTCCAGGTTACAAATGAGGATACCACAGCACAGAGCACTCAGGTGGCCTGTCCAGTGTTGCAGAGCCAGTAAGTGACAGAGCTCAGATTCGAGCCCAGGGCCCCTGCACCTGAGCAATGCTCCTGGCAGCAGGGACTACTGTCACCATCCAGCAACAAACAGTCCTTCCAACCCTGTCCCGGAGGCCAGATCAAGAGCCACCCGTAGTTCAGGGCAGGAGAAAGGGTGGGTCCCCATCCGCCCATCCCTTGAGGCTTGCTTAACCTGTCCCCAGGCCACTGATGGGGAGACAGAAGAAAGCAGATTTAGGCCCTCTCTCCACAGCTCCTGGCAGCAATCCCAGAGTCCATGAGGAAGCAAGAGGTGCACACGGGCAGGGAGGCTGGCCAGGGCCACGGTGCTGGCTCCCCAGCCGAGCAGGTGAAAGCCCTAGTGGACCTGCTGGCTGGGAAGGGCAGTCAGGGCTCCCAGACCCTGCAGCCCCCTGACAGGACACCAGAGTCCCTGCTGAGGCCCCATGGCAATGGTAAGCAGACAGATAGGGATCCCTGGGCCCTCTTCCCCTCCCCCACCCCTCCCCCACCCTCCCCCACCCTCCCCATCCCTCCCCTCTGGCTTCTGTCCAGCAGATTTGAGGATACAGAGGCACCGAGAGGCCCTTCTGAACAGGATGGGAGGCAGCCCTGAGCTGGGAAGCCCCTCCTCCAGGTTGACCAGCCTCCTGCTGGTGGAGGACCTGATGGACCTGCAGCTGAGGGAACACGACTTCACGCAGGTGGAGGCCACACGTGGGGGCTGGTGCTCCGACAGGACCATCGCCCTGGACAGGCTTTTCCTGCCTCTGTCGCGGGTGTCCATCCCGCCCCGCATCTCCATCACCATTGGGGTGGCTGGCGTGGGCAAGACCACCCTGGTGAGGAACTTTGTCTACCTCTGGGCCCGGGGGCAGATGGGCAAGGACTTCTCACTGGTGCTGCCTTTGACCTTCCGGGATCTCAACACCCATGAGAAGCTGTCTGCAGACAGACTTGTCCGCTCTGTCTTCCCACACGCGGGGGAGACTGGCCTGGCATCAGCAACCCTAACCAAAGTCCTCCTCGTCCTGGACGGCCTGGATGAGTGTAAGACGCCCCTGGACTTCTCCAACACCATGGCCTGCAGAGACCCCAAGAAGGAGATCCAAGTGGACCATCTGATCACCAACATCATCCGGGGCAACCTCTTCCCAGGTGTTTCTGTCTGGGTCACCTCCCGCCCCAGCGCGGCTGGCCAGATCCCGGGGGGCCTGGTGGACCGGATGACCGAGATCCGGGGCTTCAACGAGGAGGAGATCAAGATGTGTCTAGGGCAGATGTTCCCTGAGGACCAGGTCCTCTCGGGTTGGGTCCTGAGCCAGATGCAGGCTGACAGGCCCCTGTATCTGATGTGCGCCGTCCCAGCCTTCTGCCAGCTGGTGGGGTCGGTGCTGGGCCACCTGCACCGCAACAGGCCAGGGCTCCAGGATGCAGAGCTGTGGCCTCCAAGGACCCTGTGTGAACTCTACTCATGGTACTTCAGAATGGCCCTCAGCAGGGAGGGGCAGGAGAAGGGCAAGGTGAGCCCCCGCATTGAGCAGCTGGCCCACGGCTGCCGCAAGATGGTGGGGACACTGGGCCGGCTGGCCTTCCATGGGCTGGTCAGGAAGAAGTACGTGTTCTACGAGCCAGACCTCAAGGTGTTCGGCGTGGACCTTGCTCTGCTGCAGACCGCCCCGTGCAGCTGCTTCCTGCAGCGGGAGGAGACCCTGGCCTCCTCAGCAGCCTACTACTTCACCCACCTGTCCCTGCAGGAGTTTGTGGCAGCTGCCTACTACTACAGCGCGTCCAAGAGGGCCATCTTCGACCTCTTCACCGAGGGTGGCATGTCCTGGCCCCAGCTTGGCTTCCTCACGCACTTCAGGAGTGCGGCCCAGAGGGCCATGCAGGCCGAGGATGGGCGGCTCGACGTCTTCCTGCGCTTCCTCTCAGGCCTCTTGTCTCCGAGGGTCAACGTGCTGCTGGCCGGCTCCCTGCTGACCCAGGGCGAGCACCAGGGCTACCGGGCCCAGGTGGCCGAGCTCCTGAAGGGCTGCCTGCGCCCCAACACGGTGGTCTGCGCCCGGGCCATCAACGTCCTGCACTGCCTGCGCGAGCTGCAGCACACGGAGCTGGCCCACAGCGTGGAAGAGGCCATGGCAAGCGGGGGCCTGGCCGGGCTGACCAGCCCCCAACACCGTGCTGCCCTGGCCTACCTCCTGCAGGTGTCCGATGTCTGCACCCAGGAGGCCAACCTGCCCCTGTACCTCAGCCAGGGGGTCCTCCAGAGCCTGCTGCCCCAGCTGCTCTACTGCCGAAGTCTGAGGTGGGCGCCAGGGTGGGGCTGTGTGGGGCGTGTGGGCAGAGGAGAGAGCGGGGACCTGGAGGGCTCCTCCCCTCCACCACGCCCCTCTGTGTCCATGTCCTAGGGCTGCTGTAACAAAGGACCACAGCCTGGGTGGCTTAAAATGACATGTTATTTTCTCCCAGTTCTGGAGGCTAGAGTCTAAGATCAAGGTGTCAGCAGGGCTGTGTTCCCTCTGAAACCTGTAGGGGAGGATCCTTGGGTCATTCTTGGTCTCTCCAGCCTTCAGTGTTTGCTGGCAATACTTGGCTTGTAGACGCATCACCACAGTCTCTGCCCTCCGAGGTCACACGGCCACCTTCTCCGTGTCTGTCTTCATGTAGAGCTCTCCTCTCTTGTGAGGACACCAGTCACACTGGGTTACAGACCACCCCACCCCACCTCATCTTAACTCATTACCCTGCAATGACCCTATTTCCAAATAAGGTCACATTCTTGAGGCACTGGGGGGGTTATGACACCAACATATCTTATAGGGGTATACAATTCAACCTACAACACCCTGTAAACCATCCCAATGCTGACAGGCCATACCCATTCACTCCACTCTCAGCCCATCACCCTCTGTCCATTCTCTGGACCCTGGTGGGGGGAAGGGAAGGCTTAGGACAAGGGTCATTCAGGACCTCAGAGTAGCTTCTACATCCTCAGAAGGAGGAGAGCTAGCAACTGGTGTCCTGCACACGCATACAGACTGCGGGGCTGCTGGGAAGACATCCCTGTGGGTAGGAAGCCCAGGGTTTACACCACTGAGCCTCCCAAGTCACTCTTGTAGGAAAACTCTGAGCATGTGGGTGTGCTGGCACGGATCTCTGAACCTCACAGTGGGGGCTGCACTGGGATGGAGAGCAGGGGGAGGGAAAGGATCCCAGCCTGGGTGTCTGTGTAGCGCCCCCTCCGCTGCCTGATGCCAGCCCTCTGCCAGGGGCCTCATCCCACCTGCCCATGGGCGGTGGGACTGTTCATTATTGCTGTTCCTCCTGACCAGGCTGGACACCAACCAGTTCCAGGACCCCATGATGGAACTGCTGGGCAGTGTGCTGAGTGGGAAGGACTGTCGCATTCAGAGGATCAGGTAACGCCGACCCAGGAGACCCTGCCCAGGCTGCCCACCTGTCTAGGTGTCCGGGGCTCTTTTCACATCCTCCTCTCTGCTCAAATGGCCAGGGGTGCTTTCAAAGTGAAGTGTCATTGAGGCGTGTGGCTCAGGATGCAGGCTGCTTGTTTCTGCTCATTGCAGAAAGTTCCAGAGGCTCAGGTACCTCATCTGTAAGAAGAGGGAAAGGATACGGTATGGGTCAGATACTATCGTGGATACAGAACCATTTCTCCAGATGCTGTCTGTGTGGACATACCGCCAAGTCGGATTTACTCTAAATGCCTCACAAAGTTTGCCCTCAAATGGTATTTTGAGCACAGGATTGCATCTTTAAATAACACACAAATTTTTAAATTAATATCAATTAAAACAATTTAAAATTTAAACATTGCATCTTTAATGACATAATTAGATGAGAGTTTATATGCTGATTGCAGAACTGATCTATGTGCTAATGAAATCACTCCTACATTGGGTTGGCCAAAAAATTCGTTTGTGTTTTTCTACATCATCTTATGAGAACCCGAACAAACTTTTTGGCCAACCCAATAACATCCAAGTGTGAGTTAACACCCTGATTTGTAGTTGAATCGATGTGATGACCTGAGGGTGGCTTTAGGAGAACTAGGGAGGTGAGTTTAGAGAACAGGACCCAGAGAGTAATTTTTCATCCTCACACAAGCCTCCAGCTTTTGAAATAATCTTTTTCTGAGGAGACAAGAATATAGAATGAGTCCAGAGCAAAAGTAAGTCTTTGAGGATAGTGGTTAGAGTAGTGGTGAGCTCCATGTGACCTTGAACAGACACCTCTGTGCCTAAGAAGGGTAAACGGTATGGGTTCGGGGGTCCCCATGACTACTCTCAGGTTCAGTGAACTCACAGAACTCAGAAAACCAACTATACCCACAATTACGGTTCATTACACTGAAAGGATACAGATTAAAATCTGCAAAGGGAACAGCCCTTGGGGCAGGGTCCCAGAGACCAGGCCAAGCTTCCAGCCGCTCTCTCCCAGCGGAGCTGAACAGAGAGCGCTTCCTACTCCCAGAGACCATGTGTGACAACACACACAGAGCATTCCAACCAGGGAAGCTCACCCAAGCCTTGGTGTCCAGGGTTATTACTGGGGGTTGGTCGTGAAGACACACCTGCCCACCGCATGCTGACCTTAGTCTCCAGCCCCTCCAGAGGTCAAGCTGACACTGCATGACCATAAATCCCATTGTGAGATAGACTATCCATCAAGGCCCAAGGCCCCCAGGTAAACAGAGACATTCCTACCAGGCAGGACATTCCAAGGGCTTAGAGGTCACCTCTCAGGAGCAGGGGCCAAGGTTAACCCTTTACTGCACACTGCCTCTTAGGGTTGCCACGAGGCTACATGAGTTAATTCACGGAAAGTGCTCAGGACAGGACAGGCACAGAGGAAGCACCGTGTAAGAGCCAGCTGTTAACTAGCAGGATCCTCTTTTTAGCCAGAAATTTAAATGCAATCTCTTTGAAAGAAACAAAATAATGACAATTTCTCATTATGAATATAGTTTCCTTCATGAGAACCTTCAGCAAAATAGCCAACTTTCAGTGTTTTGCTTAAAGGAATCTAGACAGTACTGAGAGATTTTTCTGAACAAAGCCAAAAACTCCTTCTCTGGCCACACTCTCTCCTTCACCTCTCTATAGTTGGTCCTCAGTGCCACAACCCTGTTTGAAACATCCAAGGTATCCTTCATGAAATATTGTTTATAAAATGTTACAAAAGTCCTGGGGGTAGGGGATGGGGACAGAGGCTCTCTAGAAGCTGAGAACAGTTATATGGAAGGTGGTGGTCTGGATGAACAGTCTTCAAACTTTTTTTAAGTGATAGAACGCTTTTTAAAAGTGGCATATGAGGGACTTCCCTGGTGGCACAGTGGTTAAGAATCCTCCTGCCAATGCAGGGGACACGGGTTCAAGCCCTGGTCTAGGAAGATCTCACATGCTGCGGAGAAGCTAAGTCCGGGCACCACAACTACTGGGCCTGCCCTCTAGAGCCCACAAGCCACAACTACTGAGCCCACATGCCACAACTACTGAAGCCTGCGTGCCTAGAGCCCGAGCTCCACAATGAGAAGCCACTGCAATGAGAAACCCGTGCACTGCAACGAAGAGTAGCCCCCACTCGCTTCAACTAGAGAAAGCCCATGCGCAGCAACGAAGACCCAACGCCGTCAAATAAATAAAAAAGTGGCATATGAGGCAGAATCCCAATTAGACAGGCAAACAAAAGGGGGGCTGCTGGGATTCAAAGAAGTGGGAGGCAGAGCCTAGGCACTTGGTTTCCCCTCAGCCTCCTGAAGCTTTTCTGAAGAAACTTAGGGTCCGTTGAAACATAGCTTGAAAAGCAATTGCATCCCATGGGGCTGTCTCACATTTTAAAATGCCTAAGAAACTGTAAAGAACCTCAACAGATACCATTTCTGAAACTGGGTGTATGAAGGAACATTAAGTGGATCCCCATCGTGTTCCTGGAATGCCTTTTTTTGGCCACACCACGTGTCTTGTGGGATCTTAGTTCCTTGACCAGGGATCAAACCCATGCCCTTGTCAATGAAAGCACAGAGTCTTAACCACTGGACCACTGGGGAATTCCCTGGAATGCCCTTTCAAGGCAGATACAGACATACATTTTATTACTTCAAAGTTAATTTTATAATAACTCTACCATTTTCCTTTCTTGGATTAGAGAAAGGGCTGGGGTCAGGGGTGTGCTGGAACCGACTTCAGCCACAAGTTCATGAGAGCTGATTGTTACATTTTTGGAATTTTTACAAGCTGAGAGTGCTTGAAATTGGCCATGATGGGAGTATTTACACCATGGAAATTAGCCAACCCAACAAATCATGATTTTTGTATTTTGTTTCTTCCTGACAGCTGGTTTTCCAGCACACCCCTGGCTGGGAATCCCATGGTAGTCTTCAGTAATTGCCCGTACCCTCTGCTGCGCTGTTGGGGTAGAAGCTGTTGTGCTGGATTCTGGTCATACTTCCCACTGGGACCCTCTGCTGGTGTGAGGGTCTGTCCACCCACTCTGGCCCTACCTTGCCCATCTCAGAGGCTTTCCTGGGCCTGGCTTACCTGATCTCCACCTGAGTCCAGGCCCTGATGATGTTATGGTGGCTGACGGGTTTGGATTCCAGGCCTCACATTGCAGGATAGGTGGCAAGATTTACAGACCTTCATTAACCACTCCTCTCCCTCTCTTTGGGCAGCTTGGCTGAGAACCAGATCAGTAACAAAGGGGCAAAAGCTCTGGCCAGATCCCTCCTTGTCAACAGAAGTTTGACCACTCTGGAGTAAGTAGGACCCTTCACCCCTGGGACAGGGAGAGAGTGTTGAGCCATCTTGTGAAGTCCCCTAGACCACACTCTTCCCAGGATGGGTTGGAAGGACAGCTGAGCAAGCAAAGTCTTGACTCCTGCTCAGCTGCTGGGACTCACCCAGTGAAGCGCCAGAATTTTGGCCTTGAACCTGGTGTTACCATCTCCTCTTCACACTTGGCCCAAGCCCACTAGTCCATCAGATCCTGCTTTCTTCTCCCCATCACATGGGGCCATCTTGGGGAACTCCTTCCTCGATTGCCTAAATAAGGATCTCTGCCCCAGTTCTACAGAGCGTGAAATCCTAAACCCTGATGCATTCCTTTCGAGGAGCATGGATTTAAAGGTCCATGTAACTTCTGTTCCTCCTTCCCTCCCTGGGAATTGGCTAAAAGAGAATGGTTCTTCCTCTCTCTTCCTCTGCCAGCCTCCGCAGTAACTCCATTGGACCTCAAGGGGCCAAGGCACTGGCAGATGCTCTGAAGATCAACCGCACTCTGGCCTCTCTGTGGTACGTGTCACCCGCTCCCTGTCTCTCTGCCCCCAGGAGGTGGCCCAGAGAACCCTCTCATCAGGTGCCACCCATGGAGTGGGAGGTAATTCAAAACCGCGACCATGAGATACTGGCTCCCACCCAGTGGATGCCAGGGGATCTTGTATCCTAAGCAAGTTTCTAAGTTCAGCTCCTCCCTAGTCATTATGCCTGTGTTTATGGCCTGAACAGGGGATGGAGGAGAAGAGGGGTGGAGGTATATGGAGGTTTGAAGGACAAAATAATCTATAAGGGAAAGCTCTTGTCTTACATTGAGTAGGAAATCCCCAAGGCCATGGCATCAGAATGATCCCCTGCGGTGTTTTCCAAAACACTGAAATCCCATCTTCCAGATGGTTCCTATGGTGTGGTGTGGTTTGCTGGGCTCCTTTTAAGGGCCAGTGGTTGTATCCATCCTTACCGGAGTGTGTCCTGTCATTTTGTTTTGTCTTGTTCATTTATATATTTATTTTTATTGAAGCGAAATTCACATAAAATTCATCATTTTAAAGTGTACAATTCAATGGCATTTAGTGTATTCACAGTTGTGCAACCAACACCTCTATCTAGTTCCAAAATATTTGCATCACCCTAAAGGGAGACACTATACCCATTAGCAATCACTTCCCATTCTCCCCTCCCCTCAGCCCCTGGCAACCACCAATCTGCTTTCTGTATGTTTACCTATTCTGGATATTTCATATAAATGGAATCAAAAAATAAGACTTTTTGTGTCTTTCTTCTTTCACTTAGTATAATGTTTTCAAGGTTCATCCACGTTGTAGCATGCGCCAGTATTTCATTCCATTTCATGGCTGAATAATATTCCATTACATGAACAGACCACAATTTGTTTATCCATTCATCAGCTGATGGACACTTGGGTTGTTTCCACCTTGTGGCTATTGTGCTGTACACATCTCTGTACAAGTATTTGAGGACTTTTTTTCAATCCTTTTGGGTAGATATACGTAGGAGTGGAATTTGCTGGGTCACACGGTAACCCCATATTTAACCTTTTGAGTAACTGTCAGACTGCTTTCCTCAAAGGCCATACCATTTGACATTCCCACCAGCAGCGGATGAGGGTTCCAATTTCTCCACATCCTCATCAACACCTGGGTGCGGGGGCTTTTAGCTGTAATTGGGACTATCAATGACCTTGTCATTGGGATCCACATACCATGGGCACCTTGTCCCCAGTCAGCAGGCAAGTACTTAGAGACCCAGAGGAAAACCTAAGGCCAAAGCAGCAGTGGGAAGGGCCAGTTGTTTTCCCACTTCCTGGGTAGTGGGGGTGAGGGCATGCCAGGCACCCTCCTATGCTCCATCAGTGATGCACCTCTTTGCTTCCACAGCCTCCAGAGCAACAGGATCAGGGATGACGGTGCCAGGTCCATGGCTGAGGCCTTGGCTGCCAACCGGACCCTCTCCGTGCTGCAGTGAGTGGGCATGCTGGCTGGCAGAGAACGTTTTCTCTTCTCTCTTCTCCCTTCTCCTCCAAGGGCCTGTCTGTTTTCTGCATGGAGGGATGGATGGGACAAAGCCCTGAGGCTTTCTGATCCATCTGGATGGCCCCTGGAAAACCTGATGTCCACTGCTTTTCCAGAGAACAGGTGTGGGGGAAATAATTAAAAATAAAGCCTCCTACCAACCCAGAAAATCCTCTCCACAAATGTAGAAAAGTATGAAACAGCTTAATTACTGGAATAAGCATTCAGCTAGCCTGCAATGAGCATCAAAGGCAGTCCACCAATGGGATGGCAAAGACAGAAAAGAATCTCACCCTTTCCTACAGTCGAGCAGATACAACCCATTACATAAGTGTCTTCAAGAAAAACCACAACTTGCCCTCAAATAAGATGACTGGACAGAACCATTTGTCACACTTACCTTATACTAAATTTGCCTGTTATTTGGGGGTAGCCATCTGTGTTTGCTAGCTGCCTTTATCCCAAGGAAAAGAAAACTTCTCACATCTTTAGGACCAGCAGGTACTTACAGCTTGGAGCAGGTGCTCTCTTACTTGATGTGCACAGTTCAAAGAGATGGCTCCAAGGCCCTTACAAAAGATATTCCGAGGCTATAAACTTGCCAAGAGGTTTACTTCTAGCTCTTAAGAAGATTTACACACTCTCAAAGGGACAGGGAAAGGATTTACAATCCCAAGTTTTCTCAAGGAAATACTCTAAGGGAGGGGAGGGGAGGGGAGGGGTTTTTTCCCTTTGTAACCAGGGAAAATTCCATTTTGTTTAGAGTGTATTTAGCCTCACACAGAAGAGGTCCTGCCCTGCCTGTCCTTCTAGGATGAGCACAGGGGTTCTCCTGTAACATCTCCCTCCTCCACATTTAGTATAAAAGGAAGAAGCTTTTGAAGACGAGGCGCCTAAGGGAGGGTCTGCCCTTGGGAGGACTGTAGGGTTGCAGGGCAGGCTGCTGGCTGGTCTGGATGGAGGCAGACTGCTGAGCGTTGAGAAGGCTGGTCAGGTGAGGGGCCAGTGGGACTTCTACATGGAAATCTCCAGTTTGGAGGTTGCTGGATATTAACAGTGTCCGCTGGTCACTGCTTTCTGGCCCCTGAAGGGAAGACCCAACGGTTCTTGCCTCAACTCTTCACATCAGTCTATTAGCAACACTTTGGCAACAATCCACAGACCTTTCCTGGAGACCCCTCCCCCCATGCTGCGGTAAACAGAGATGGCACTTGAGTAGTCTCTGACCTCTCACCTTGAACCAGACTGTCCTTAGCCTGGGAATGGCTGTGACCAGCTTTGTTGAAGGACCCCTCTCCTACAGCCTGCAGAAGAACAGCATCGGGCCAGTGGGAACCCAGCAGATGGCAGATGCCCTGAAGCAGAACAGGAGTCTGAAGGAGCTCATGTGAGAAATGCAGAAGGGCCAAACTGGTATCCTCCATGCCTGGCACAATGCCCAGCCCATCACAAATATTTGTGAACAAGGGGTTGGATGAGTGGGCAGATGAGTGGGCGGGTGAGTGCATGAATGGATGAACGGATGAGTGAGTGGGCGGGTGAGTGCATGGATGGATGAATGGATGAGTGAGTGGGCGGGTGAGTGCATGGATGGATGAATGGATGAGTGAGTGAGTGGGTGAGTGCATGGGTGAATCAATGTGTGGGCACAAGATAGCTGGCTTTGGACTCCAAAGCCCTGGACCAGGAGAATGGAGATCCAGATTCCCAGGAATGAGTGAGCCCCAACTGTCTCAGACTCACATTTACTGCCTTCCCAGCTGGTAGAAGAAAACACCATCCCAGCCACCTTCACATAAAGTTATCACAAATACCCCTCACTAAAGAGTTGGCCCTGCCAACCCTGTCAAGGAGTCAAGAAAGACTTTGCTACCTTGATCTCTTTGCTACCCACCAAACAGCCTCAGGCAGAAGAAACTGTGCCCTGGGCACCCTTGAGACAACAGAGACAGCCCTTCCCTGGAGGGCTTCCTGGACTCTGATCCCCCAGCTTCGCCCTACCAGGCTGCTCCACCCATGTCCCATCTCTTGCAGGTTCTCCAGTAACAGCATTGGCGATGGAGGTGCCAAGGCCCTGGCGGAGACCCTGAAGGTGAACCAGGGCCTGAAGAGCCTGGAGTGAGTCTCCAGGGGTGGCTGTGGGCAGAGGGTGACTCCCCACCTGGGTTCCCCATCCAGCAGGTGGGTGGGTCCTGGAGGAGGGCTGTCAGTCAGGACCAGTTCCCTGTCAGAACCCAATCAACCACCAACCCTGGGCATACCGTGATCTTAGTGTCTCCCTCCAGCCCACCCCAGTGGACAGTCAGGGTCAGCGCTGGTTCTGGAATTTTCAGTGACAAGCACTGAGTGTACTTTAGAAGCTGGCACAGGTGGCTGCAGAGGGGGCTGGCTCCAAGGGCCTTGGTGGGGAGTGGGGAGTTCAGTGCTATCCCCGTAATGGGGACACTCAGCTGCACCACTTTCTCTGGGGGCTGCAGACACATGTCCCCCCCCCAGAAGCCTTGTGGAGCCACTCAAATCAAGGCAGCGTGTAAACTTCGGCACTGGTTGTGCTAGACCCACCTGCCCTGACCTAGCAGGAGCCGGAATGCGGGGAATGGGATGAGAAGGGCCGTGGGGGCAGCACAGGGCTCCCCCAACTCCCTGCTGAACTCAGTGCCTGCAGCCCCAGGCTGGACTCTCTCCACATCCTGAGACAGCCACGTCAAAGTGCGCCCTGTCCTCTGTCTGCAGCCTGCAAAGCAATTCCATCAGTGACCTGGGAGTGGCAGCGCTGATGGAAGCCCTCTGTACCAACCAGATGCTCCTCAGCCTCAAGTAAGTCCCTGCCTCCCTCTCCATCTGAGGGCGTCCCTTTGGCCAGGGTGTCTGAAGGGACTTTGGGGCGTGGAAGGAAAGGCTGGTGCTGAGAAGCCCACACCCCCACCCCCAGGGGCCTGTGACGGGGAGGATCTATGGTTGGGCAGCTTGGTTCTGGAGCCTGGCAGCCTGCGCTCCCCCTGCTCACTAGGGAGGCAGGGGCAGCTCTGGCCCTCAGCTGGCCGTATCTGCAGCTCCCTTCCTACGGGCAAGCCTGTAGGCCCCCAAGCATGCTGGCCTTCCCCTCCCTTCACACCTCTGAGGTCCTGTCATCTTATCCTCTTTCTCCTGGACTGTCTGTCCTACTGCTGACAGTCCTGGGGGGGTGTGGGTACATCTGGATGGTGAGCCGTCGGAGGGGGACTTCCTAGAGCTGGCTTTTCCCACCTTGGCCCACGTTCCACCTGGGGCTCTCAGCTTCTCACAGCCTGAGCACCTGGCAGGCCTCCCCTGTCAGTCACCAGTTCACGGTCCTCTCTTTCCTCAGCCTGCGAGAAAACTCCATCAGCCCGGAGGGAGCCCAGGATCTGGCTCGCGCTCTCCGCACCAACAGCACCCTGAAGAGCCTGGAGTATGTGAGGGGGGCAGGCTGTGCTTCCTAAGGCTCTTTATGCCACCTAGGGCCTCACTCACCCAGAGCTGGGAGTCGATGGCAGACCCTTGGCGCCCCCGCCATTGTGCGAGAAGGACCTGGTTGGTGGGGGGACTAGGAGACCTGCTGCCCAGTGGCAACCCTGACACAAGTCCCCCGCTCTATGTCGTAAATTACAGGAGGATGAAGTGAGTGGCAACACTCTCCCTGCCCTGACCCCCCGACCCCCACTCCCTGGCAACAATATATGAGCAAGTAGGAGGGGCTCCCAGAACAGGGATCAGGAATGAGTGAGTCCCCAGGCGGCTCTGCCACCTCCTGGCAGGTGACCTGTCGTGGAAGCTCACTGAGCAGAGCCTGCCCCCTGCCCCCTGCCCCCCACCCCCCATGGGCTTGCCAGGATGCAGTTCAATGGTCCAGGACACATGCTGGGCACAGCACCTGGTACATTCAAGTACCCCAAGAGCGTGAGCCAGGCAATCCCAGGAGACACGATGAAGTCCTGGGGTGGGGGGGTCGGGGACAACACGGCAGAGGTCTGGATCCCCCAGTGAGCAAGAACGGGGGCTGCACTGCCAGCTTCCACTCACTTGCCCCTGTTCCCCTCCTCCCAGCCTAACAGCCAACCTGCTCCACGACCAGGGCGCCCAGGCCATCGCAGTGGCAGTGAGAGAAAACTGTGCCCTCACATCCCTTCAGTGAGTCTTCGACGCACCCTCCCTGCCCTGTCCATTTGTCCGCTCACAGAGCTGCAGGACCACTCAAACCAGGGGAGGCAGAAGGCCAAGTCCGGCTTAGGGCCCTGGCCCCACCCCCGCCAGCAACATGGCCTCAGGGCCTTTAGGCTGTGCCCTGCCCCCTGCTCTGCTCCCTGGGGCCGTTCCACAGAGAGAGGTCAATGGTGGGAGGTGTGTGCCCACGCTGTGCTTCTGTCACATGCTTCATGCAGGGCCACCTGGAGTCTATTTGAGCCTGTCCCTGTGCCCTCCACTAACCAGAGTGCACGTAGGCCCCTTGGGACTAGCCTGAGGGGGGCTGCAGGCATTCTGCCCACCTTGGTCAGGACCTCGTCCTTCAGGGTCCCCATTCCCTGTGGTCACTCTCCCAGGAGAAGCCCCTTCTTTCTGGAGCCCCTAGGACCTCCTGGGCTCTGCCCTGGGCCACGCAATCACGTGTGTGTGTCTGCCCAGCCTGCAGTGGAACTTTATCCAGGCCGGTGCCGCCAAGGCCCTGGGACAAGCACTACAGCTCAACACGAGCCTGACCAGCCTTGAGTAAGTGGGGCCTCCGCAGGGGGGGAGAGGGGGCAGGAAAATCTGCAACCTCGGTGCCCACCAGGTGCAGGGCTCACACCCTCAGCACACAGCCTCCTCTGCTCTAAGGCTAGCGGGCAGGTTTCCATCTCATCTGCTATTTTAAAAAAAGCAGCTTTGTTGAGGGCTTCCCTGGTGGTGCAGTGGTTGAGAGTCTGCCTGCCGATGCAGGGGACATGGGTTTGTGCCCCCGGTCTGGGAGGATCCCACATGCCACGGAGCGGCTGGGCCCGTGAGCCATGGCCGCTGAGCCTGCGTGTCTGGAGCCTGTGCTCCACAGCGGGAGGGGCCGCAACAGTGAGGCCCGCATACTGCAAAAAAACCCAAAAAACAAAACAGCTTTGTTGAGATATAATACACCCATTTAAGGTGTACACGTCGCTGGTTTCTAGTATATTCACAGAGTCGTGCAATATCACTGCAATCCATTTTAGGACCTTTCAATCACCCCAAAAGAAACTTCATACTCATTAGCAGTCACTCCCCATTCCCCTGCCCCCAACCAAGTCCCCCAGTTCCCTAATCTGTCTCTATGGATTTACCTGTTTTGGACATTTCATGTAAATGAAGTCTTTCGTGACTCACGTCTTTCATTTAGTATGTTTTCAAGGTTCATCTGCATTGCAGCATGTATCAGTACTTCATTCCTTTTTATGAGTAAATAATATTCCACTGCATGGATAGACATGTTTATCCACTCACCCACTGATGGACACTTGGGTTGTTTCCACTTTTTGGCTATTATGAATAATGCTGCCGTGAGCATTCATACAGAAGTTTCCGTGTGGACACATGCTTTTAATTCTCTTGTGTGTACACCTGGGAGCAGAACTGCTGGGTCAGATGGTCACTCCATGTTTAACCTTTGAGCCTCATCTGCTTTTCATGCCGAATACTTCTCCCTCAACTTCCAAGATATTCCTTGTCTGGCTGGTCGTTCCGTTTGACTCTAAATACGGTACTCCTCAAGGTTCTGTCCTGGGTCATCTTCCCTTGAATGATGTCTCTTTCTAGAAGCTCCTCCTAACCCAGGGCTCCAATTCCCTTCAAAGTCCTGGTGGCCCCCACATCTACAGCTCAGACCTCTCTCCTGAGCTCCAGACCCACGTGTCCACTGCCCACTCCACTTCCCACTGACTTATCTCCCCCACAAGTCTGCTTCTTGGCTCCTCACCTTGTGAGGGGATCCAGCAACCAACTGTGCAAGCTAGAAACATCGCCTTCTCATTTCCCACCTGCACCCCACCTCCAAATCCTGTCAATTCTTCCCCCAATGTTCCACCCACCCACCCTCTACCCTCACGGCCGCTGTCCAGGCCGCCAGCAGCACTCACCTGCATCACTGCCACAGCCTCCACATCCGTCCATCCTCATACTGCTGGCCAAAGATCTTTCCCAAACGTAAATCTGTTCCCATCCTAGATAAGATGTTTAAATGGCTGCCTGGTGCCTGCAGAGTGAAGTCCAACCCTTAGCGTGGCTTCCAAGGCCCCTAAAGATCTGCTTCCTTTGCACCCCCTCAGCCTCATTACACACTCCAACAACTCAACTCGATTTCTTTGGTTTCCTTAGATGTGCCAGGCCCTCCCCCCTCTCTCACCTGCAGGTTTGGTTTAGACCTATTTCTGCTGGGCAGCCTCTGTGACCACACTGGGGAAGGACACTCCACAGGGCCCTCCCAGCACCCTGCAGTTGGTAACTCTCATCTGTCTCCCCACCTGAGTTCCAAGAAGCTGGAACTGGGCTTGCTGGCACCCAATATACTCAAATGTCTGTTAAAATTATCACTGCAAATTGCTCCCTCAAACATACCAACGTCCACTTGAACTAAACTCTTAATCATTTATTGCTCCAGGGCCTGCCACTTTCCTCCAATGTGGAAGGAAAGGGGGGAAAAAAGATGTAAAACACTGACCAGCAAGAATGGCCCGAGGATTGAGCGCTTTGATTTTCTGGATGGCTTTGCAAAGCACACCAAGCTCTTATTGACAGTATGTCCACGTGTCCCTTTTCTGGTTTGGCTCTGACGGTCCAGACTCATGCAGACCCCAGACCCCTGAGCACATGCATTAGGTGGCCACGGGGCTGCAGTGGCCACACAGGAGGTACAGTGATCCCCAGGGTGACCCTGGGAAGATGGTCTGCTATGGTGTGTGTGGTCTGATTTAAATCTAGAAGGTCCATGCTCAGCATGTCCTGCCACAGCGTTGGCCCCTGTTCCGTGCACCCAGAGTTCAGGCTCTATGTTCAGTTTACAGGAAAACGCCATCGGGGACGAAGGTGCTTCTGCAGTGGCCAGTGCGCTAAAGGCGAACACAGCCCTCACTGCTCTCTAGTAAGTCCTGATATGCACAGCAGCCCAGGAAGCTGGCCCTTAACCATCCTTTCACATTAACCGTCATTTTTGTTTCCTAGTCAAGGAAGGTGGGTTTGATTTTCCTAATATTAGCAACTGGGTCACCGGACATCTAGAAAGAACTAGGGGTGCAGGGAGTATTACCCCCCAAACTCTCCGGGAGACCACCTCTACTTCCTATATCCATAGCATCCAGATCTCTGTCTAGCATCAGTGCAGACAGGAGATGCAGCGTTCTTTGGACAGACCAGGGCCAACAACTTTCAGTGCTATTTCACCACTTTCAGCCCTAAGTCAAGAGGTAGTGGAAATGAAGGGCGAGTATGGATGCAGTTGGACCCGGGTGGGTGTGAGGGCCAGAGAGGCTGCCTGTGTTGACTGCATCTCCTTTTACAGTCTCCAGGTGGCCTCCATTGCTGCCCCTGGGGCCCAGGCACTCGGGGAGGCCCTGGCTGTGAACAGAACCTTGGAGATTCTTGAGTAAGTATTCCAGTCTCTGGCTACAGCCTCTTGCCCAAAGAAACCAAGATGTTGACTCGAAATGAACAGATATGGAAGGGGGAAATGTACACGGAAACTCCCAAATCATTTAAATATCTTCACGTAGATTGGGCAGGCCTCAGCTTCCCCAACCCCATGTCACCCCTTTTCCTGGGAGTCACTTGTTGGTCCTCTCCTTGGCCTTGCCCAGGCTGAACATGTCCCCAGGCCCAGGGTGGCCAGTGGCCACTGACCCGGTCTGTGAGAAGATCAAACCTGGGGCCCCAACCTCTGTGGGGCTCTCAGGATGTCTGGGTCATCCCTGCTCCTGCAGTTCTGTGGCTCCGAGCACACGGGCACCTCTGGATGGAGGGTTGCTGCTCCGGTCTGGGCCCAGCTCTTTCTTTGGAATGAAAACGGAGGATAAGAGTTCCAACAAACCACCAGGTTGGGTTGGCCTCACCACTCCCTGCGTCCTGCTCCCCAGAGCCAATTTCTGTTCTGTGCCCAGGAGTGAGGAAGGAGCAAACTTACTGTACCGCCACCCGCCTGTGGTTACTAAGTAACTCATGCTCACCTGAAGAGGTACCGTGTTCACCTCTCAGCTGTCACTGTGCCTTAGGGTTCCCATCTTTCCCAACAGCTTAAGAGGAAATGCCATTGGGGTGGCCGGAGCCAAAGCCCTGGCGAATGCTCTGAGGGTCAACTCAAGTCTCCGAAGACTCAAGTGAGTGGTTGTATAGACCTACATGCGCCTTAAAACAGCAGACTTCTTCTCTTCTGGAACCGCCCCCGTGGCATAAGACGCGCTTGATTTCCTCTGTAGCTGCTTCCTTCCGAGTACAAATAGCTGACACTATTCTGATTACTATAGTCCATATTGTGGATGGGTTTGTTCACTTCTGCATTTTTGGTCTTATGTCCGCCATGGCACCTGGACGAGACAACCTGGCGGCCTGCAGACACAGGTCTCAGGGTTAAATGCCACTTTGCTGTTGCTATGGCGCCTGTGGATAAATCAGTCTCAGACTTGTCCCAAGATAGTGCAGTGCTGCTTCCTGGGGAGTGTTCTTCTGTCCTGAATGGCTCACTGTGGTGTCTCCACCTTTTCTCTGCCTAGTCTCCAAGAGAATTCCTTGGGAATGGACGGGGCGATATGTGTTGCCACCGCACTGTCTGGAAACCATGGGCTACGGCACATCAAGTGAGTGGGGCTCGGCAGCATCTGCCCGTTCCTGCCATCCTTGCTCACCCTTAGAACTGCTCCCAGGGCAGACCCTGCCTTCCGCCTGAGTCTCGGAGCCAGCTGACTCCCAGGCCCCTTAGCAGCTCTGCAAGGGAACTCAGTATAAGAGGGAGCCATGCTCAGCCTTGTCCACAGGAGGAATCCTGGAAGCACAAAGGTTTCACACTGGGTTCTGCATTTTATGTAGTGACCATCTGTGCTTTACTAATGAGAATCTTCAGGCCTCCAGCCCTTCAGTCAATTTCTCAAGCCCTGTCCTAATCCTTCTCTTCTAGTCTCCAGGGAAATCACATTGGAGAATCTGGTGCCAGGATGATCTCAGAGGCTATCAAGACAAATGCCTCCTCGTGCACTGTTGAAATGTGAGCAAAAGAAGTTCTTGGTGGACCAGGCAGAAGAACAGCAGAGACACAGCTGGAAGCTTTCCAACAAAAAGACCACTTTCCAAGGTGCCTTCCTGTGTTCTGGGAATGATGCTGACCTGCAGGAGAGCTGGTCTTCTACAAGGAGGCAGGAGTGGTGCTGCCAAAGGAGGACACAAGCACCTCTCCTGGTCCAGGGTCAGTCCAGGCAGGGGAGCGATGAACACT
This sequence comes from Delphinapterus leucas, assembly GCF_059928025.1. Classification (NCBI taxonomy): domain Eukaryota; kingdom Metazoa; phylum Chordata; class Mammalia; order Artiodactyla; family Monodontidae; genus Delphinapterus; species Delphinapterus leucas. Next base: position 35,333,448 of record NC_143143.1, read on the forward strand.
GTGCTACAGCACAAGGAAAGGAGGGTCTTCCTCCGAGGGGATCAGGGACAGGCCTCAGAACTCAGCAAGTAAGAAGCCAGTTGGAGCCATTTATATCCTGAGGTCTTCATGTGCCCCTACTTTTTCTTATCATTACTGCCCTTTTCCACTGACCTGGCTAAAATCATCCCCCTCACTCTGAAATGAGTTGCCATCTTCAAGCCCATGAAGAGTATCAATTTGGCATCCGTGACAGAGGGGACCTCTCTTTCTTTTCTCAAGACGAAAAACAGGATTTAGGAGTATGATCCTTAGAGTCACATGGAAAAATTATGAAAAAATTTTAAAGAGAAATGAAGGCTTCAATTATAGGATTCTGGAGACAGACAAAAAAAGTTCTCCAAGGTTTTTGCCATCTTTTATCCATTACGAAATCTCTGATTTTGTCTGCTATATGTCATTTGGAATTTGGCATAGTGGTTATCAATGGCACATTAAATGTCAATGCCATAATATATATTAGGCTTCCCAAAGCACTACTGTGGCTACAGCTTCCCTGTAAGGGCAACAAAGGCGAGCTACCATGTGGCATAAATTCCCTCAGACATCTGTCCGTGTTGAAAGGAAAAATATTCCAAACGGACATCACAGCTCTCATCAACTAAATAACCAAGGAAAATGCTTATGAAAATTATAAAGTAATTATCACTTTTAAATTTGAATAGGAACTATGTTCCAAATGTTCCTTTAAAAATGAGTATTTGGGGGCTTCCCTGGTGGCGCAGTGGTTGAGAGTCCACCTGCCGATGCAGGGGACAGGGGTTCGTGCCCCGGTCCGGGAAGATCCCACATGCCGTGGAGTGGCTAGGCCCGTGAGCCATGGCCGCTGAGCCTGCGCGTCCAGAGCCTGTGCTCCGCAACGGGAGAAGCCACAACGGTGAGAGGCCCGTGTACTGCAAAAAACAACAACAAAAAAAAGAGTATTTGGGCAAGAATCATCATTGGATGATAAAACCATGGATGAAAGCCTATTAGGGAAGAAAATCACACAGTCTCAAAGTATCACCCCACAGAGGGGTATTTACAAAGGTTCCTTAAAAATGGAGACATTTTGGGACTTCCCTGGTGGCACAGTGGTTAAGAATCTGCCTGCCAATGCAAGGGACACAGGTTCCCCTGTGTCCCTTCCCCTGGCCGGGGAAGATCCCACATGCCGCGGAGCAACTAAGCCCGTGTGCCACAACTACCGAGCCTGAGCTCTAGAGCCCGCGAGCCACAACTACTGAGCCCATGTGCCACAACTACTGAAGCCCACATGCCTAGAGCCTGTGCTCCGCAACAAGAGAAGCCACTGCAATGAGAAGCCCGTGCACCGCAACAAAGAGTAGCCCCTGCTCGCCATAACTAGAGAAAGCCTGCACGCAGCAATGAAGACCCAACACAGCCAAAAATAAATAAATTTATAAAAAAGGACACATCACTGATGTATTTTATTCTTGCCAAAAATGTCTACTTGAATCTAATCATGAATGAACAGTCAGACAAAATCCAAATGGAGGGGCATTCTGGGGAAAAAAAAGGAAAAACTAGCCTGACCTCTTAAAAAACGTCAACATCATGAAAAATACAAAAGGCTGGGGACTATTTTAAACGAAAGGATATTACTGAAGAGTCATAACAACTTAAGATCTTTGACTGGATCCTAGACTAGAGGGAAAAAATCAGCTATAAAGAACATTATTTGGAAGTTGGGGACATTTGAACATAGGTCTAGTTATAGTCTTTACTGGATTACTGGTTTTGAAAGATATTTTTGCTGGGTATAGAATTCCAGGGTGACAGTTTTTTCTTTCAGCACTTTCAAGATGTTGCTATACTGTCTTCTGGTTTGCACTGTTTCTGGCTAAGTTGAGAATGTGACAGACAGTAGTTGCAGTAGCCAAATGCTAGAGACAGCTGTGCCTTTGCAGGAACCTAGCACTGGAGAAAACTCAGGGGCCAAAGCAGTGGAGAAAAAAGCGTGCTCTCCAGGAACTTCGAAAGCAGCCACACTGGGAATTGGAAGTAAAGGTCCCTCTTCTCTCCTTCAAAGTCTCTCTAGCACCCTACTGACGAGGCTTAACATCTTGCTGGCTAGCAAAGGAGAGATATTTACAACCAATAGCTCCACTATCACAGAGCAGGCCAAAAGGTGAATTTGGAGCTGAGGCAATAAATTGATAATCAGCACAATGGGATTTTGGGGGTCTTTTTTGTATTCCATTTTGGACAAACATGCCCTGTGTCTTCAGGATCAGTAATGTTTTCTTCTGCAGTGTCTAATCTGATCTTAATCTCAGCTTGCACAGTCCTCTCATTTTTTTAAATCTCTAGCAGTACTGTGTGAGACTTTCTTTCCATCTTCCGTATCTCACAACCTGCTCATGCTTTCCTCTACCGTCTGAATATATGGAATACAGTTATAACTGTCTGAATGTCCCTTTCTACTAATTCTATCAACTGTCATTTTTGCGTCATTTCTTAACTTTTCTTATTATACCTGGTAATTTTTGATTTGATCCCAGACATTGAAAATTTTATCTTGCTGGGTTGGGTATTGACTATTTTCATATTCCTTAAAATATTCTTGAGCTTTATTCTGGGACACAATTACCTAGAAACAGTTGGATCCTTTCAAAACTTGCTTTGAAGGTTTGCTAGTCAGGATCAGCCATCCTTTAGTCTAGGGCTACTTTGACTCAACTTCTAAGGCAATGTCTCAGTATTCTGGGTACTCTACCTGATGCCCAAGTCAAGAGAACTGTTTTGGGCCGTATCTACAATAGACACTATAGAAATCCAGGTGTAAAAGACCATGAAATCAGCCTTAGCCTTCTTACCCCAAATAGCAGCACCAACCCAAATGGTTATCTGGTGTGTATGTTTTCAATATACAACACATATTTAAGCAGAATGGCTCCTAATGCAAACTTTGCTTCATCATTACACACACAGTCACTTCCTCCCTCTCTCTCTCCCACAGACTCAACCCCTCTCATTCCACAGGCTAGTTCCCTTCAGTTAAAAAGCCATGTTCATGTTCCTCTTAAAAAAAAAAAAAAAAGGCCCTCTGCCCCTCCAAAATGTTCTTTGATCCCACTCTTCCCTGGCTCTGCCTTCCAGTTTCACTTATGACCACCCACCTTCCAAATAGTCATCAATACTCACTTCAAATCCCAACCTCTCTTCAACCCTCACCTGCTATCTTGCTTTTCCTTGTTGAGGTCACCAGAGATTTCCTAACTGTCCATTTCAGTGACTTCTCTGACTCAAGCTCACTTACAGCAAGGACCTCACATTGTTCACCTCTCCCTTCTTGGGAAATTCTCCCCTGCCCTGGATTCCATAACATTACCATCTTCCAATCCTTCCACCTTCTCATTACCACTCTTTGAAAAACTAAACATATTTCTCCTGATTATTAAAGGAAAAATACATTCACTTTAGAAAATCTAGAAAATACTTTCCCAGTCTCTCCTGGCTCCTCGTGGACTCTCCCCTTAGACACAGGCTTCCACCCTTAGCTCTCTTCTCATCCCACGTGTTCTCCCCTGAGGAATCTTATACACAAATGATTCTCAAACCTGAATCTCCAGCCCTCACCCCTTTCCTGCCTGTACATTTATCTTTTTAAAAAATTCATTTTCATCAGGACAAAACGTGTAGTAATACACAGTTTAAAAAGTCAGAGTACTAGGCTTATAATGGGAAAGAACAATCTCCTGTCCTGTTCCTCCCCTTCCTGAATACCTCTCCACCCCAAAGCTAAATGTCATACATACACTAGTTCTTGTTTTATCATTTTAGAGATTATCTATTAACTTTCTATTATGGGAAATGGCACTTGTACGTATATCACCGTATGTCCCCACTTTGTTTCTCCATCCTTCCAATACAGTTACAGCATGATTCTTGGGTAAATCATTATTTAGTGTTTATTTTATGATTTTATTAGTACTGATGATCACTGTTGAGCCATTTTCTTCCTATACAATTTATTGTTCTTTCTAGAATTAAAAGTTGCATCATTTTAAACTTTCTATGTCACTACTGCTTAATTTTTCCAAACGATCTAATAGAAAAGTAAAATCTGAATACTGTTTCCTACAGACATATTGGTTATCCTGTCAGTTCCATTTTCCCCTAATGACATTACTTCTTGAGCCCTTTGTCTTCCTGCTCCAGTCGCATCCTTATAGAAAGGACTTCTGTTCTGGGTAGGAGGCAGAAGCTTTTAGTTCACTTCCAATTCAGCCAGTCCTGTGTTCTAGCACACACGAGTCCCCTGGGCCAATCTAACAGTTGTGATATTTACGCAGTATGCTGCTAACCTAAAGGGACACACCTTCCTTTCAGACATTTGACACTGATGTTACAGTTTAAAATACTAGTGAAAGAGATCTTGTATTTCTTCTTCCTGCCCCAGATAAAAGGGAAACAGTCCTTCAGAATTCCCAATGGACATCCTCGATGGTTATCCCCACCAATAAAAACTGAGGACTTAAAAAGTTCCTTTACATTTTCTGCCAATACATGTATTTTAAAGCATTTTAAGAGGTCCTTTGATTACACAGCAAAAGAACAAAAAAAGCTGTCAGCAATGATCTAAAAGCTAGTTTTTCATTGACCTAATCACACAATCTTCTCTGGGGCCTGAGTCTGCTCTGCTGCTTGACCAAAACCAAATGACACCAAATCGTAAGGCCCCTGCACACATCTGACTCCCGGATCTGTCAGAGCAACAGAAGTACATTAATAATTACGATCCATACTTGAAGCTCCTCTGTTGAAAGATGCTGCTCAAGTAAGGAAACATCAGACCACGCAAGACTCTGCACAAAGTCAGTTAATCAAGGGATGAGGGATGACAAGAAGCAGGTGAGACAATGACTAGCCGCTGCAGCTCTTGCCTCCACCTGTGGACGTGTTATCTGTGGTTTGGGTTGGGCTCCCATGTTAACGCCCATTAAAAGAAAGCATCACATAAGGGAAACAGAGATACAATTTTTGTTTTTTAAAATAAAAGTCAGGTCAGACTCAGGTAAACCAAAGCTATGTCATCCAAGGAGATGCAATGACTCTCTTGTGCCTTAAAAGCCACGGCACCTGAGGAGGTAATGTGGCTCCCGATACACCTCTTCCCCGTTAGCTTATCGTTTCAAAGATGGCACATCTCAAATTACTGGTGAATTAACTGAATGCTGAATGTTTTTTTATAAAAAGGGGGTAATCTCTTATGTAAAATTGCGGGAAAGACAGAGAAAAAAGCAAACATAGAAATAACTGTCACATAGTCTCCTGAAATTCACATGTAATATAATAACCCATGAACTCTTCTTAAATAAGTATTTATATGTTATGGTACAAATAAATAATTATACTTTCAAATAAAACAATAATATAAAAATATGGTATTAAATAAATTTATTAAGAGAGAACTTCACAAGTCGTCTGACTTTATAAGTGAAATCAATGAAAACTCCTCTGTGCTTTCCATATTAACAAGACAAAACCAAACTCCACCTATCTGTCACTTCTCCTTTCACAGAAAGGAAATTCTAGTGCTATTCTATCAAATTCAATTCTGGTTTATTTTTTTAGGTCAGAAACATGAATCCGTACCAAAACTTTTTCCTTAATTTGCTCCTTCCTAAGGAGGAATGTCAGCCTTCTGAGAGAAAATGGAGTATGTATGATCTGGAACATCGATCTGTTGCCTGATTTTCAAGGAAAGCTAGTTTTCGTCTGAGTCAGCTGACTTTCCTTCAGACAATTTTAGTAAAATACATTTAAAGCTTGGTATCGTGAGCATGCAGAAGAAAGAAAATAAAGGCTAGAATCAAAAGCTGATCTAAAATAAACATTCTGAACTGTATGCGATGAATAGTCAGACACTCCCCCACAACTCCTGAAATGAGTCCTGTGCCCAGTTCTAGCCCCAGGTCTGGACTCGAAGGTCCGGCTGACTTTTAGAGGAAGAGTATGACAAAAATAACGGGCAAGACTTACACAGCGTTGGCTGTTATTTCTCAAGGTTTTGTCCTGTGGATGTGAATCACTAAGAACACATGCATTTCCCAAGTTTTAGGAGATAGATAAGGGAAAAAAAATCATCTTTGGGGTTTCCTCTGGTTCTTGTTTAAGCTTTGGAGTGTGTAGAGTAACACACAGGAGGCTAAAGCGGAAACAGGTTTTGCTTCATTAACAATGAGTCCTGCTGGCTTATCCAACAAAATGCCTATTTCCTTCTGACCCTTTAATTTCCCCTTTACCTACAAATCTGAGGGTTTTAGTCTGCCTGGGTCCCTTGGCAAGAAGGTCAGAAGTCATTGTCACTCTCATCCAGGGGCTCAGGTTTCCGGACTCTTTGACTGGGCTTAGCTGGTGAGAGAGCAATGCTCTCGTCCTCCAAATCGTCATCATCTTCATCATCCTCCATGTCAATCTCACTGTCCTCTGAGTCTTCCTACAGGAAAAGACAGTAAATACAGCTGAGAGTCCCATCCTGCTACTGACATCATGTCAGCAGAGACCCTACCTTGCTTTTTTACTAGTTGCTCAATAACCAGCAACACCCACATGAAGGAAGAGCTTGCCAGAGTAGCAGTCAGGCTGTGGGGGCATAAGAACGGGGCCAGTGTCTATATATTGCCGGCTGAAATACACATATAAATGTGTCTTCCAACCAGTAACCCTCAAACACCAACGGGCAAGCCAAGGCTGGAGCTGCAAGGTGGCTTTCCCGCCGCTGTCTCAGGAGCACCACTGGATGTGCATGGAAGCTCACTGGAGGCCCAGAGACCCACCTGTGGACAGCAAGAAGGGCAGGGGCTTGGTGGGAGTTGCTTATTTCGGCTTTTGGATGGAAAGCCACTCAGGAAATGGGTGTAAGGAGCAAAATAAAAGACATTCTCTCTTTCATCATCTAGATCAGGGTGACCAACTCAACCAGCTTTTTCATACTGCAAGTCCTGTATCCCCAGTAAACCAGGATGGTCAGTCACTCTATATAGACCATTCCCACCTGCACACATACATGCTGAAATCTCCTTCTTCTTAAAAACACAAAATAAAAAACCCTAAAATGTAACCCCACCTTCCTCTGCAGCTACTCTGCCCTGTTCTCCTGTGGCCTCACAGCAAACCCCCAGAACGAGCTTGCACTCACGCTATCCCTGCTGGCTCCCCTCTCGCTGCCCTCTAAGCACCCACTAGCCAGGCTCTCACCCCCCCACTCAAGTCCCCCAAGACTGAAACGTTCAATGGACTCAGATCCTATGGGTAATTCTCCGTCCTCCTGTTTGACCCATGGCTGCATCTGACACAGGACTGCTCCTCCTCCCCCGGAACCCCCTTCCTGTGCTCCAGGCCCCCTCCTCTCAGGTGCTCGCCCCACCTCACTTCCTTGTCTTCTCCGTAGAGCTTGCCTGACCTGCTTCCTCGCCCTGACCTCTGCAATACAGGGTCGGCCTTGGGCCTCCTCTCTTCCCTTTCTACTCTCTCTCCCCAAGCAATCACATCTATCCTCATGGTGGTCTTTGGGTGTCTCCCCCAAATTCAATCTCCAGCTCAGACCTGACCCTTGAAGTCCTCAACACCAGCATGTGGACATCTAGCAAGCAGCTCACACTGAGAATGTCCAAAACCAGACTCTTGATCTGCTCTCAAGTCCCTTCCTCAGGTCTGCCCCCCTCAGGAAATGAAAACTATGCTTTCAGCCAATTAAGCCACAACCAGGGCATTTCTCTCTTTCTCTAACACCTCATGTCCAATTAACAAAACCTAATGGTTCTCACCTTAGAAACATCCAGAACCTGACCACTTCTCACCAGTCTGCTGCTACCGTCACCCTCACTCTGAACTAGACCCCTGCAAATGCCCCCCACCTGGTTCCTCTGAAACTCAGGTCAGCTCTCCTGGGTCTCCAGCACCTCCCCGCTGCACTCAGAGAGCGCAAGCCCTCGTCACATCCTGCAAAGCTGTGCGTGGCCCCTGCTGCCTCTCCTGCTGCTCCTGCTGCCTCTCCCGCTGCTCCTGCCCCAGTTCACTCACTCCCAGCCACGCTGCCGCCTCCGGCCCTCGAATTCAGGAGCCACGTTTCCTAGGCCTCACTGCCCTACCGCAGCATCACCTTCCTCCTGCCACTCAGCCCCCTGCCCAATGTCACCTAATCAGAGACCTTCCCTGACCAATCAGAAGACATCGACCTCCTCCCTCATCCCTGTCACTCTGTCCCCTGAACCTGCTTTATTTTTCTTATCACCATGACCCCTGATGTATCTGCTTGATGACCGTTGGAATGTAAGCCTCAAGAAGGCAGGGGCTTTGTTCTGTTCACTGCTGTATTCCCCTAACCCCTAACAGTGCCTGGTACGTAACAGGCACTCAACAAGGACCTGGCAAGTGAATGAGTGAACAGGTGAAGGACAAGCCCCTATGCCCAGGGGGATGTGTGGAAACAGCCTCCTTGAGATAAATAAGGGGCAACAGGCACAGAGGACGTTTTAAGCTACAAATAAGGCATTTACTCAGAAAAGTAGAAAGCTATACAAATGATCAAGCAAATCATAAGAGGCCAGTGTCATGAGTTTCCACACCAGACTTTCCCTAATTCTGTCTCAGATGGGTAAAATGGATGGATAGAAGCTATTTAGCCATCCATCCCCTACTTTGTTAAAAAAATTTTGGAGGTAGTCTCTCTGCTTCTCTACAGACTGTCTTCTATGAATTCAAGGCCCTATCTTCTCTGTGCATCTTGCCCAGCAAATCTGAGTGACCTCTCCCCTCCTGTGAATTTCTCTAAAAGTATTCACCATTGGTACCTAATAAATGGAACTGTTTGTACAAGAATATCAGCCCACGCTATGTGCATGCACTAGGGCCGTGCTCCAAACACACATGGCATTCAGCCTGATGGGAAGTCTGTGATCTCCATCAGTCCAGTCACCTTTGCCTCTTGGGCCTCACAGCCCTGCCAGGGACTCAACAAAGAAGGCACGCCCAGATCGATGGACAGTGCGGCCCCAATAACTGGACCCCAGCAAGGATGCCTTGGTTCCCCATTCCATTGGTTTCCCAGTCAGTTATCCACTCAACAGTGCTCAAGGCATCAGCAACCTGATGTCACACTCCGGGCCCTGGTCTCGAGAGAGCCTGCCTTTCAGGTTCCCTCCCCAGAATGGAGCTGAAGAAAAGCCTGGTCTTGATCCCAGCCCTCAGCAGAATCCCTTCTCTTCTAGGTTACAGTTCAGGGGCCTGATAACCTTCCTTGTCTCTTGGCTCAGTGTTCACCCCGCCTCCTCATTAACACAGGGACCTCTAGGTAACTTCACCACTCACTGTGGAACCCATGTGAGTGGCTTCTTGCCCCAGACACAAGGCATCACTCTTGGGGAAGGCTCTCTGCTGACCGTAACTGGCTCACACACACACAAATGGAGGTGAAAAAGAAAACCAACCTGTTTCTTGGAGCTGGAAGTCTTGCATTTACCTAAGAGAGCTGGTGCTGCTTCCATCTTTGGAAAGCGAGAATGGAAAGAACAATGAGAAGAAAAAAAAAAGTAGGGCAAGCACGTTCATTTGAAAAGAAAAGAAATGAGCCAACAACTAGCAAAGAAGAGAGTCTAGCTCCTTGGGAGGTCGAACTCTGCCACAAACCCAGCAAAGGGCCGGGCTGAGAAGCAGCACCTCGTGGTCAGATACACTTAGCTTAGATACACTTAGCTGGTCAGATACACTTAGCTTCTCGGCCAAACTAGCCTACGAGGCTGGCCCAAGACGGCCAAGACCAGGACAGCTCAGGGAGCTGGTCGGGACTCACATCGTCATCCGAGTCTCCACCTTGCATTGTGCCCACGACGCGTTTGCTGGGTCGTCCTGAGGAGAACAAAAGCATGAAGAGAGTATGAAAACCTTGTAGGATACAGGACAGGAAACGGCCTTCAAGATTTGCTTTCCTTTAGAAAACTGGGAAAAAGAAGAATCACATTAAAAAACTGACTTAAGAAAAAAAAAAACGGACTTAAGTAGGTACTTTCCTGGTGGTCCAGTGGTTAAGGTTCCACGCTCCCAGTGCAGGGGGCCTGGGTTCAATCCCTGGTCAGGGAACTAGATCCCACATGCATGCCAAAACTAAAGATCCTGCATGCCACAAATAAAGATCCCATACGAGGCAACGATGATCCCACGTGCTGCAACTAAGACCCGGCACAGCCAAATACATAAAATAAGTAAATAAATACTTAAAAAAAAATAAAAACAAAAAACTGACTTAAGTAGCATCCAGCTAATCAGAACTGTGATAGTAATAGATTTTCTGCATTTCCACTTTGAAAAAGAGGAAAAGGGCATTAAAATATAAGCACAAATCATAAATCAGAAAAATAAATATGCATCCTGTAAATATTTTAGGTAAAAATCACTGAATCCCATTATTAGTATACATGCAATAGAATAGATGTGCTCTCTGTTGAAAAAAGAAATATATTCTCCTTTTATGGGCCAGTGTCACTTGTACTTGGATCTATGTCTGAGCTCCAAACAGCAAAAAAAATTTAAGTATCACATTAATTTATCCTTCAAAACACCATCATTATCTAAGTGATTCTCCCCTCTTCCTCTGGAAGTCAATGTTTTCTAGATGAGACTTCTGCAAAAACTCAAGAGCCATCCTTGCTGGGTGAAGGCAGAGAGCTGCACATACCCGAAGGCTGAAAAACGGCCACCGGTGACGCCAGGGCCAGGCCTCAGAAGAAAGGCAGCGAAGGCAGCTCAGAGGAGCTCATTCAGGGCAGGCCTGGAGATGGCCATCAAGAGCTGTTTATGGACACGCTCCCTTGGTCAGATAAAATGCAACTCTTGTGTTGTTTGAAGAACTTATTTGTAGTTTTTGGAAACGAACCCTGTGATTTTACTTCTGCAGGCTGAGTGGTCAGCAGGAGAATTTAGGAAACCAGTGCCCTTACTATGTTCTATTAGCCAATTCCATACCTTTTTAGAGCCTTGGCCCCCATCTGCAGAATGGGAGTCATAACCTCTAACCTCTATTTATATCATGAAGCTCTTAAAAAATAAAAGGAAGAGAAAGGAATCAGAGCATCTAATTATCCTATAAAAAAATGAAATGTAATAAATAAAAATAGCTGAGCCTATAAGAGAAAGCAGTTAATATAGAAGTTAATATAAAACAATAAAGATGATTTACGACTTAAAAGTATTATATACATAAAAATGCAATTTTGTTCCAAAAATTAACAGGTAGTAGAAATGCTTTATAGGCAAATACAGGGCAATTTAGTATCTATCAAAATAACAATTTATATAACCTTTGACCTAAGAATTCCATTTTTAATGATGCAACCTAAAAAAACACTAGCACATATGCGGAAAGATGTACATACAAAGGAAAGAGTGGAAATACTTAAATATATATCAATATGGAATGCCCAAATAAATTATGGGTACAGCCACAGGATGGAATACTATGCAGCTGTCAGAAAGAATGAAGCAGATTTATATTTTACTGACATGGAAAAGGTTCCAGTATATTTAATAATAATTTTAAAAAGCAAGTACAGAACCACACACAATCTGGTCCCATTTAGGTTAAAAAATGTTTCGGGTGATCTTTGTGTCCACATCTGAGTGTGTGTGTGTGCGCGCACTCACGAGCGCACACTTGTAAATGTGTGGAAAGGTAATTTGGAAGGACACACCCCAAGCCACTGGCCATGACCCCTGTAGGTGAGGGTGTGGGACATGAGGAAGACCCCAGGGGAGCACCCACATTTGCTCCACATATGTTATTGCTTGAATCTTTTGCAGTAAGAAGGTAGAAACTAAAAGAACCTTTTTTTGGCCACACCTCACAGCATGAGGGATCTTAGTTCCTTGGCCAGGGATCAAACCTGTGCCCCCTGCAGTGGGAGCACACAGTCCTAACTACTGGACCGCCAGGGAATTCCCAGAAGAACTTTTTTTTAACAGCACAGACGCTCATGTAAGTCCCTTATTTGTGCATTAATTCTCTGACCATAAGGGATGTAACTGCACTGAGAGCAGTTTGGACCCAAAACGGGCAGAATTCAGCTGATCAGCAGAGGCAGTGTGTTATGTGGCCTCTGTGAGAAGTACCAAACCATAAATAAGACTGGTTATTCTTGGGGCCAAAGGTAAGAGTATTAGCAGCAAAGATGACCACTGACCAGTTTAAGAGCCAAATCCTGATAAACAACAGGGCAGTGTGCTTACGGGCCTCGAAACCAAGCAGCCCTGACCCAATCCCGGCCGCCATTTCCTGTGACAGGGCATGGGGCGGAGGGCAAGCAAGAGCCACTGTGGTACCTTGCAAGAGCGCCTCCATGGCTGTCCGTGGCTTGGACAGCCGTCTCTCTTCTAGTTCACTGTCGGATTCATCGTCCTCCTGGATGTCAATGTCGGAGTCATCATTACCTGGCAGCGACACAAGTAGGCAAAACAAACGGGCAGCTCCGTCATTGCCTCTAAAACAGCTTCTGTCCAGTAAGGCTCTTGTCAAAAGCCATCTGTGCTTCTGAGCCTTTCTTTTGATGCATTTGATTTTACAAGGCTCTTGGGAGTTGCCTGTAGATACTTAGTGAAGAGTTAATGCAAACAACCATAGGCTAGTTTTTTTTATAAACAATTTTCCAAAGCAAGAAAAAAGTGGGTCAGTTATATCAGTTAGAAACATTATTCCAGTATGTAAAACTAAAAATTTGACTAGCCAGCTGTCAAGGTAGCTGGGAGTTCTTCGCTAGTTGGGGGAAAAAAATCATTCTCTGTTCAGTCTTAGGCCATGTTACCAGAACTCAAGCTCCTTGAAGATAACACGAGGGAAGTGGAGCCCACTCAAATGGTCAGCAACTGCACCAGAACAAGCCTGGAGGCAAGAGGGAGATGGGCCAGGAAGGGCCTGTTTGGGCTGCCTGGGAAAGATAGCTACCTGGTGACTGGCAACGAAAATTGGTGCTCGTGATATTCCTTACTGGAGAAAACTCATTATAAAGGTAAAGAAAGGTCATTCTCAGTGCAACAGGCTTTTACATTAATTTCTTAAATACTCCTCTGGAGTCTTGTGCAGGTTGAACATTTCCTAATGTAAACCTACAAAAGGAGAGTTTCCACAGTGGGGAGAAAAAACTTTCACTGCCCAGCCCAACTGCTCTGTGCCCAGAGAGTGACAGAGGTTTTAGAAGGATGGAACTGGAAGAATGCAGTTGCTGTTCTCATCACTGACTCTTAAGACAGTTTGGAAGTAGAGTAATTGTTCATCTACAAAAATGCTTTGCGTAACTCCTGCTGTAAGAGAGTAATGAAATGGCAGCTGCATCTAGCTGGGCACTGAGGGAAAGTTTCCTGCTTCCTTTAGCCCTGGAGAGAAGAGCTGTGCTCTACAGCACGAAGGGGCAAAGCTGGGAGCTGGAGAAAGTGTCAATAAGGGCATCCTGTAAGGACTTCAGTACAATCGAGCTGACAGCTACCACCTTATAAAAGCTGTTACAGAGAATGTGATTAGATATTAACTAGATATTAACACAAATTAATGACCACAAAGTGAAATCACTCTTCAGATTAGTTCACTTTTTACTTCCTCCAGGAAAATTATGACATTAAATCCTCACCCCATGCAATATAAAGCAAATGATATCATGAATTTTAAACCAACATTAATACAGGTACCTTGGGCTCAGTACGATTTCTTCTGACAAGTCACAGCAATAGACTGAGGACCAAGCATGTAAACTAAAGTTAATACACGCTGACACCGAAATCACCGAGTTGTCAGTGACACGTTAAAATGAGGATGGCCAACTAGGGTGCCGGGATGATTCAACAGGAAAATAATAGACTTTCCAAAAAGTAGTGCTGGGACAAATGGACAGCCACACACAAAACAATGAGTTAATATACAAGAATTAACTCAAAATGGGTCAGAGACTTAAATGTAAGAGTTAAAACTATAAAACTCCTAGAAGGAAAACAGAGGGGTAAACCTTGGTGACCTTGAATTCAGCAGTTTCTTAAATATGACACTAAAAGCACAAGCAACAAAGAAAAAAATTGATAAACTGTACTTCATTAAAACTTTGTACAGCAAAGGACAGCATCAAGAAAGTGAAAAGACAGTCCAGAGAACGACAGAAAATATTTGCAAATCAGAAATCATATACAACGGTCTAGTATCTAGAATATATAAGTCAACAATAAAAGGAAAACCCAATTTAAAAATCTGCAAAGGGCTTGAATAGATCTCTCCAAAGAAGATATACAGACAGCCAATAAGCAGATGAAAAGATGCTCCATTTCATCGGCTATCAGAGAAATTCAAATCAAAACCACAATGAAGGGCTTCCCTGGTGGTGCAGTGGTTGAGAGTCCGCCTGTCAATGCAGGGGACACGGGTTCGTGCCCCAGTCCGGGAGGATCCCACATGCCGCGGAACGGCTGGGCCCATGGGCCATGGCCGCTGGGCCTGCGCGTCCGGAGCCTGTGCTCCGCAACGGGAGAGGCCCGCGAACCGCAAAAAAAAAAAAAAAAAAACACAATGAAATATACTTCATACACACTTAAACTTAAACTTTGTAAGTTTCTCCTTTTAGATCAACACTGTCCAATAGAAATATGCCAGCCCCAGATGCAATTTAAAATTTTCTACTAACTACATTAAAGCAAAAACAGGTGAATTAATTTTAATAATGTTTTATTTAACCCAATATATCTAAAATGTCATTTAATAAGTAACCAATAGGAGACTGGTTCAAGTTGGCAGAGTAGAAGGATGTGCTCTCACTCCCTCCTGCAAGAGCACTGGAATCACAACTAACTGCTGAACAATCATCGACAGGAAGACACAGGAACTCACCAAAAAAGATACCCCACATCCAAAGACAAAGGAAAAGCCACAGTGAGATGGTAGGAGGGATGCAATCAAAATAAAATCAGGGGCTTCCCTGGCGGCACAGTGGTTAGGAACCCACCTGCCAAGGCAGGGGACACGGGTTCAAGCCCTGGTGCGGGAAGATTCCACATGCTGCGGAGCAACTAAGCCCGTGCGCCACAACTACTGAGCCTGTGCTGTAGAGCCCGCGAGCCACAAATGCTGAGCCCGTGCACCTAGAGCCTGTGCTCCGCGACAAGAGAGGCCACTGCAATGAGAAACCCACGCACCACAATGAAGAGTAGCTCCCCGCTCACCGCAACTAGAGAGACCCCGTGCGCAGCAACGAACACCCAATGGAGCCAAAAATAAATATACAAAATAAAATCAAATCCCATAATTGCTGGGTGGTTGACTCACAAACTGGAGAACACGGATACCACAGAAGTCCACCCACTGGAGTGAAGGTTCTGAGCCCCACGTCAGGCTTCCCAACCTGTGAGTACAGCAACGGGAGGAGGAATTCCCAGAGAATCAGACTTTGAAGGCAAGCGAGATTTCATTGCAGGACTTCGACAGGACTGGGGGAAACAGAGACTCC
The DNA here is from genome assembly GCF_059928025.1 of Delphinapterus leucas. Taxonomy (NCBI): domain Eukaryota; kingdom Metazoa; phylum Chordata; class Mammalia; order Artiodactyla; family Monodontidae; genus Delphinapterus; species Delphinapterus leucas. The sequence goes on from NC_143143.1 coordinate 35,348,963, forward strand.
ACTCTTGGAGGGCACACACAAAGTAGTGTGCACATCGGGACCCAGGGAAAGGAGCAGTGACCCCATAGGAGACTGAACCAGACCTACCTGCTAGTGTTGGAGGGTCTCCTGCAGAGGCGGGGGGTGGCTGTGTCTCTCCGTGAGGACAAGGACACTGGCAGCAGAAGTTCTGGGAAGTACTCCTTGGTGTGAGCCCTCCCAGAGTCCGACATTAGCCCCACCAAAGAGCCCAGGTAGGCTCCAGGGTTGGGTCACCTCAGGCCAAACAACCAACAGGGAGGGAACCCAGCCCCACCCATCAGCACACAAGTGGATTAAAGTTTTACTGAGCTCTGCCTACCAGAGCAACAGCCAGCTCTACCCACCACCAGTCTCTCCCATCAGGAAACTTGCACAAGCCTCTGAGATAGCCTCATCCACCAGAGGGCAGACAGCAGAAGCAAGAAGAACTACAGCCCTGCAGCCTGTGGAACAAAAACCACATTCACAGAAATATAGACAAGATGAAAAGGCAGAGGGCTATGTACCAGATGAAGGAACAAGACAAAACCCCAGAAAAACAACTAAATGAAGTAGAGATAGGCAACCTTCCAGAAAAAGAATTCAGAATAATAACAGTATGATCCAGGACCGTGGAAACAGAAGGGAGGCAAAGACTGAGAAGATGCAAGAAATGTTTAACAAAGACCTAGAAGAAATAAAGAACAAACAAACAGAGATGAAAAATACAATAATTGAAATGAAAACTACACTAGAAGGAATCAATAGCAGAATAACTGAGGCAGAAGAACGGATAAGTGACCTGAAGACAGAATGGTGGAACTCACTGCTGCGGAACAGAATAAAGAAAAAAGATTGAAATGAAGACAGCCTAAGAGACCTCTGCGACAATATTAAATGCAACAATATTCACATTACAGGGGTCCCAGAAGGAGAAGAGAGAGAGAAAGGACCAGAGAAAATATTTAAAGAGATTACAGTCGAAAACTTCCCTAACATGGGAAAGGAAATAGCCACCCAAGTCTAGGAAGCGAAGAGATTCCCATACAGTTTAAACCCAAGGAGAAACACGCTGAGACACACAGTAATCAAACTGGCAAAAATTAAAGACACAGAAAAATTATTGAAACCAGCGAGGAAAAAACGACAAATAACATACAGGGGAACTCCCATAACGTTAACAGCTGATTTCTCAGCAGAAACTCTACAAGCCAGAAAGGAGTGGCATGACATATTTAAAGTGATGAAAGGGAAGAAACTACAACCAAGATTACTCTACCCGGCAAGGATCTCATTCAGATTCGATGGAGAAATCAAAAGCTTTACAGACAACCAAAAGCTAAGAGAATTCAGCACCACCAAACCAGCTCTACAACAAACGCTAAAGAAACTTCTCTAAGTGGGAAACACAAGAGAAGAAAAGGACCTACAAAAACAAACCCAAAGCAATTAAGAAAATGGTCATAGGAACATACATATCAATATTACCTTAAAAGTGAATGGATTAAATGCTCCAACCAAAAGACACAAGCTCGCTGAAAGGATACCAAAAAAAGACCCAAATATATGCTGTCTACAAAAGACCCACTTCAGACCTAGGGACACATACAGATTGAAAGTGAGGGGATGGAAAAAGATATTCCATGCAAATGGATATCAAAAGAAAGCTGGGGTAGCAATACTCATATCAGGTAAAATAAACTTTAACATAAAGAATGTTACAAGAGACAAGGAAGGATACTACGTAATGATCAAGGGATCAATCCAAGAAGAAGATATAACAATTATAAATATATATGCACATAACATAGGAGCACCTCAATACATAAGGCAACTGCTAACAGCTATAAAAGACGAAACTGAGAGTAACACAATAATAGTGGGGGACTTTAACATCTCACTTACACCAATGGACAGATCATCCAGACAGAAAATTAATAAGGAAACACAAGCCTTAAATGACACAATAGATCAGATAGATTTAATTGATATTTATAGGACATTCCATCCAAAAGCAGCAGATTACACCTTCTTCTCAAGGGTGCACAGAACATTCTCCAGGATAGATCATATCTTGGGTCACAAACCAAGCCTCAGAAAATTTAAGAAAATTGAAATAATATCAAGCATCTTTTCTCACCACAACGTTATGAGATTAGAAATGAATCACAGGGAAAAAAAGTAAAGAACACAACACATGGAGGTTAAACAATACGTTACTAAATAACCAAGAGATCACGGAAGAAATCAAAGAGGAAATTGAAAAATACCTAGAGACAAATGACAAGGAAAACACGACAATCCAAAACCTATGGTATGCAGCAAAAGCAGTTCTGAGAGGGAAGTTTATAGCAATACAATCCTACCTCAAGAAACAGCAAACATCTCAAATAAACAATCTAACCTTACACCTAAAGGAACTAGAGAAAGAAGAACAAACAAAACCCAAAGTTAGTAGAAGGAAAGAAATCATAAAGATCAGAGCAGGTATAAATGAAAAAGAAACAAAGAAAACAATAGCAAAGATCAATAAAACTAAAAGCTGGTTCTTTGAGAAGATAAACAAAGTTGATAAACCATTAGCCAGACTCATCAAGAAAAAGAGGGAGAGGACTCAAATCAATAAAATTAGATATGAAAAAGGAGAAGTTACGACACCGCAGAAATACAAAGCATCCTAAGAGACTACTACAAGCAACTCCACGCCAATAAAATGGACAACCTGGAAGAAATGGACAAATTCTTAGAAAGGTATAACCTTCCAAGACTGAACCAGGAAGAAATAGAAAATATGAACAGACCAATCACAAGTAACGAAATTGAACCTGTGATTAAAAATCTTCCAACAAACAAAAGCCCTGGACCAGATGGCTTCACAGGCGAATTCTATCAAACATTTAGAGAAGAGCTAACACCCATCTTTCTCAAACTCTTCCAAAAAACTGCAGAGGAAGAAACACTCCCAAACTCATTCTATGAGGCCACCATCACCCTGATACCAAAACCAGACAAAGATACTACAAAAAAAGAAAATTACAGACCAATATCACTCATGAATATAGATGCAAAAATCCTCAACAAAATACTAGCAAACAGAATCCAACAACACATTAAAAGGATCATACACTGTGGTCAAGTGGGATTTATCTCAGGGATGCAAGGATTCTTCAATATATGCAAATCAATCAATGCGATACACCACATTAACAAACTGAAGAAGAAAAACCATATGATCATCTCAATAGATGCAGAAAAAGCTTTTGACAAAATTCAACACCCATTTATGATAAAAACTCTCCAGAAAGTGGGCATAGAGGGAACCTACCTCAACATAATAAAGGCCATATACAACAAACCCACAGCAAACATCATTTCAATAGTGAAAACTGAAAGCATTTCCTCTAAGATCAGGAACAAGAAGACAAGGATGTCCACTCTCACCACTATTATTCAACATAGTTTTGGAAGTCCTAGCCACGGCAATCAGAGAAGAAAAAGAAATAAAAGGAATACAAATTGGAAAAGAGAAAGTAAAACTGTCACTGTTTCCAGATGACATGATACTATACATAGAGAATCCTAAAGATGCTACCAGAAAACTACTGGAGCTAATCAATGAATTTGGTAAAGTTGCAGGATACAAAATTAATACACAGAAATCTTTTGCATTCCTATACATTAATGATGAAAAATCTGAAAGAGAAATTAAGGAAACACTCCCATTTACCACTGCAACAAGAAGAATAAAATATCTAGGAATAAACCTACCTAGGGAGACGAAACACCTGTATGCAGAAAACTGTAAGACACTGATGAAAGATGATACCAACAGATGGAGAGATATACCATGTTCTTGGATTGGAAGAATCAATATTGTGAAAATGACTATACTACCCAAAGCAATCTACAGATTCAATGCAATCCCTATCAAATTACCAATGGCATTTTTTACAGAACTAGAACAAAATACCTTAAAATTTGTAATGGAGACACAATAGACCCCGAATAGCCAAGGCAGTCTTGAGGGGAAAAAACGGAGCTGGAGGAATCAGACTCCCTGACTACAGACTATACTACAAAGCTACAGTAATCAAGACAATATGGTACTGGCACAAAAACAGAAATATAGATCAATGGAACTGGACAGAAAGCCCAGAGATAAACCCACACACCTATGGTCAACTAATCTATGACAAAGGAGGCAAGGAAATACAATGGAGAAAAGACAGTCTCTTCAATAAGTGGTGCTGGGAAAACTGGACAGCTACATGTAAAAGAATGAAATTAGAACACTCCCTAACACCATACACAAAAATAAACCCAAAAAGGATTAGAGACCTAAATGTAAGACCGGAGACTATAAAACTCTTAGAGGAAAACATAGGAAGAACACTCTTTGACATAAATCACGGCAAGATCTTTTTTGATCCACCTCCTAGAGTAATGGAAGTAAAAACAAAAATAAACAAATGGGACCTAATGAAACTTAAAAGCTTTTGCACAGGAAAGGAAACTACAAGCAAGATGAAAAGACAACCCTCAGAATGGGACAAAATATTTGCAAATGAATCAACGGACAAAGGATTAATCTCCAAAATATATAAACAGTTCATGCAGCTCAGTATTAAAAAAACAAACAACCCAATCCAAAAATGGGCAGAAGGCCTAAATAGACATTTCTCCAAAGAAGACATACAGATGGCCAAGAAGCATGTGAAAAGCTGCTCAACATCACTAATTATTAGAGAAATGCAAATCAAAACTACAATGAGGTATCACCTCACACCAGTTAGATTGGGCATCATCAGAAAATCTACAAACAACAAATGCTGGAAGGGGTGTGGAGAAAAGGGAACCCTCTTGCACTGTTGGTGGGAATGTAAATTGATACAGCCACTATGGAGAACAGTATGGAGGGGTTCCTTAAAAAACTAAAAATGGAATTAGCATATGACCCAGCATTCCCACTACTGGGCATATACCCAGAGAAAACCATAATTCAAAAGGACACATGCATCCCAATGTTCATTGCAGCACTATTTACAATAGCCAGGACATAGAAGCAACCTAAATGCCCATAGACAGACGAATGGTTAAAGAAGATGTGATACATATATACGATGGAATATTACTCAGCCATGAAAAGGAACGAAATTGAGTCATTTGTAGAGACGTGGATGGATCTAGAGACTGTCATACAGAGTGAATATATATGGAACCTAGAAAAGTGGTGCAGATGAACCAGTTTGCAGGGCAGAAATTGAGACACAGATGTAGAGAACGTATGGACACCAAGGGGGGAACGTGGCGGGTGGGAGGGGTGGTGGTGTGATGAACTGGGATACTGGGATTGACATATGTACACTAATATGTATAAAATGGATAGCTAATAAGAACCTGCTGTATAAAAATAAAATAAAATTCAAAAAAAAGTAACCCATTTAGAAAAGTATTAATGAGTAATTTTACTCTACTTTTATAGTAAGTCTTCAAAATCTGGTGTATATTCTCCACAAACAGCATATCTCGATTTGGACTAGCCACGTTTCAAGTGCTCCAAGAACACCAGCTCATGGCCAGGTACCGATGGTGCAGTTCTAGACATGGAGATCCCTGAGCGCCTTTGCCATCACTGTGCACTGGCACAACACCCGTCACACAGTAGGCACATGGTAAATGTGCATGACATGCATGAACATCTTCTCTCCACTACACCACAAAAATGGAACCACAGCAAGGTTACTCAGTTGCTTTCTAGAAATTCCTGGGTCATTTTATAAATTCAGAGGATTCTTTAAGTTCCTAATGCTACAGTGCTTGAATCCTACCGAGGATACAGTTATAAATTTACCCCCAGCAACGAGGTTTAAAAGGATGGTGGGAAGATGAAGAGTTGCTCTTGACTTTTATTACAGGGCATCCCAACAGAGCACTTTGCCTTTTTAATCTCTGGGGCCTATGGCACTCTCCCATCTCTAATTACTCAAACTTTCTCTTCCTCAAACCTCTTACTCCAAATCCCAAAGCGAAATCTGAGATGACTTTACCTCCTGCTTAACAGAGAAGACAGTCTCCATCAAGTGTGAACCCCTCAAGCACACGGCCCACCTTCCAGCTCATCTCATCTGCCTCAGCTCCAGCCCCATGTGTTCATACTTTTCCTCACTCAGCAAAATTCACTGAGTTTCTCACAGAAAGGCTGGGACTTTACCCATCTGATAGCTCCCTTCTCCCCAGCTCTACTGATTTAGCCTTTGTTTAAACAGCATCTCCCGGTGAGGCCTACCCTGACTCCTCTTTAAAACTGCAATTCTATTACACCTTCCCTTTGCCCCTTACCTGCTCCTAGTTTTCCCCCATGGCATTTTTCACCTTCCACAAACAGCTTGCTTATTGTTTGTCCCCCAGCATGTCGTTAGCACATCAAATCGTTTAAGGCAAGGATCCCTGTCTGCTGTCCACTGGTATGTCCTTAGCACCCAGAACAGATACTCGATAATGCTTTGCTGGGTTGAATCAGCTACCTGCAGAGTGGCCTGAACAAGATGCTCTCTTCCAGCTTTTGGATTTTGCTAATTCTTGCCCTGATTCACATCTATGTACTATTAGATTTTTCTGTTCAGAGGAGTCTTTCACAGATGGGAGAAAAGTTCAGAAGGTCTTCCTTTATATCTCTCCTCCTTTATATCCCAATACTCTGGGCAATGTTCCCACATGTGCAGAAAAGCAAAGAAGCACAGGGCATCTTAAGAAGCTTAGGATAAACAGAACTGAGAATGGTCCTTTGTAAATATTTTCCTAACTTCTTTGCTCAAAAATTACTAAATTAAGAGCTTTCCTTCATTAAGTTGGTTTAAACTGGAACTTATTTTTCCAAAAAAACTAAATCACACATACTCATGAGAATCTCTGTCCTTCATGAGATCCCAAACCTATGGATCACAAAATTAAAGTATGAGTTCAGAAGAATAAAGCAAGATCACTGAGAAAGGTCTTAATGTGCTGGTCCAGGGCAGAGCAGGATGCAGCCAACCAACCGGGCTCTTACCTGTGCTGGGCCTCTCGGAAGAGGATAAACTCCATGCAGGCTTATCATTTAGGGCTGCTTCAGGCACTCCTGGCTGACCTGGAACCATAAAGGTGAGGGGCTGCTTTTGCTAGAGAGGCCCTTGGAATTTTCTAAACTTGCCCCTAGAGAATTTCACAGCAGTCCCTACTCTTCTTCCAGAGTTTCCTGACATTCAGGAGAGAGAGGCATAGAACAAGTATGACAGGCAAGAGATACAAAGGGAAAACACAGAGAGAGAGCACACCTGCTGGGACAGGCACACTTCCCGCAAGCATGAGAGAAAAAACCATCACAAGAAAAGAGGAACAAGCAAGAGAAGTAACTCTGTGAGACAAAGCCATCAATTCCGCATGAAGATCATGTGCTGCTACTGCTCCCAAGGCTGACTTGACACCTTGGTGAAGTTCATGGATGAAGTGTGCTACCCAGTCATGGGGAACATTTCTTCCCAGAATCTAGGTCTCACAAGTAGGTAACTCCCATTTCTCTACAGGTGAGAGCCTAGATGAACGACTTTGGATTACTGGGGGACATATGACAGGTGTGTGTGAAGTGGGGGGACTACCTTCAAGTAAGTATACACTTGTACTGCATCACAATACTTGCTTTCCCTCAGTTTGCCCTAAAATAAGGAACCCTACAAGACCTCTAAGAGCAAATTTTCTTGTATAATTATATGCAACTCAAACTAATTGTATCATTTAAACAGGGGAAAACAGTATTTCAGTTGGCACGAAAACCAAATGTACTTTAAATGCTATGTAATTTAAAACATTCTCTTGAGCTCCTAAGTGAATTAAAATGGTACCTGATATAAAAGTTGTGAGAAAATTGCCTTTTGAAAATAAATAAAATATGTGTGTAAGTTTTCCGAGGCTAAAAACTCTAGTCCAGAGTAAGCACGTCCATTTAAAAAGTGTGGGCTTACTTCTGCTCTTGAGCAGTCGCTTTTCTTCCTCCTTTAGCTTGTTCTGCATCAGACGGAGAGTGTTTTCAGCTTCCTATGGAGCAGGAAAAACAAGATCCAGAAGAAATGACACTTTCTGGACTGTTTTATTATTCTTTACCATGTAAGTACTGTTAAATTTGTGATATAGAAGCAAAAAAGACTAAACTACAGGAAGGGGAAGAGAACTAACGCTGCGTGAGAAACTCAACACCCCCTCTCCGTCATCACTCTGGCAGCCCGATGAAAAGGGGGGCTCCCAGAAGTGACACCACTGGCCCAAAATGGGCCTCACTGATCCCCAAAGCCAGGCTCCTCCCACTACACCTCACTGCCTCTGAAGAAAACTGACAACACAACAAGATGCCCGTCACGTGTGCCTGTGTGGGATGTGGACACAGGAACAGATGCATCAACTACGGGGCCTCTTGCTCTTAAAATAAAGCACGAATTTTATCATTTTCCTGCCCTGCACAATTCTAACCCTGAAAGGGGCTAAATGGTAGGAGTGATCAGATAGGAAAAGAAAGAAAGAAATACTAGTTTTAATTCCTAGGGTATAAAAAAAAGCTAATACTTGAGTTAGGTTACAAAATGTGGCCCTGATTATTGTCAAAAAAGAGAATGGGAGGGACTTCCTTGTGGTGGTTCAGTGGTTAAGACTCCGCACTTCCACTTCAGAGGGCGCGGGTCCCATCCCTGATTGGGGAACTAAGATCCCGCATGCCATGCGGTGCGGCCGAAAAAAAAAAGTTAGAAAAAGAGAGAATGGGAGAGGAAATTGGCTTTTAAAAATGTGCTGTTGTTCTAAATGTTAAAAAGGAAGCACTGTTTCATGCATGAGATATTTTGAGGGACCAGGTATTAGAAGCATGGGGAGTAGCTGTTGAGCACAGAAGAAAAAGAGGGTAGGTACTTGCTGAAGGGAGGGTGGGCAGGAAGGCGCCCCTCAGAAGTAACCTGGGCCACCCACTCGCATCCTGAGGCACGTTCTTTGGTACGTTCTCTGAGCCCAGGGGTGGCCCAGACAATAGTACAAAATGATCAGCTTATTTTCACTGTCTCTTTACTGCTCTTTCCCAGACACCCAATGTTTAGAATGTCCAGAACTCCAGGGTCTTTTCATTGCCCTCAAAACGTGCCTGTCCTGGACCCTCCATTCCTCCATGACCTGCCTCTGCCTTACAGCAAGAGTGGCAACAGGTTCCTCGTCCAGATAAACATGTCCACCTGAAGGTGTCAGTTACAGCCAGCCCTCTTGGCAACAAAGTAGCATCACCTACTTCAAATGTCCAGGTTTGTAATAAGGCTAGGATAACCTTTATACCAAAAGCTGTCAAGGACAGCATGAGAAAGGGAGACTGGAGACCAGTTTCACTGTGAAAATAGATTCCAAATGCCTATTTTAGGGTTAAGCAGAAACATCCCTAGGGGATAAGGGCAATTCAAAATGACAGCAACTTTGTCCAACTTCCTTTGCTCTGATTCCATACTTATCAACTGATGCTGGGATCTGAAATACTCTTTCCTAAATGGCCTTACACATTGGGATGAAAGGAACCTGAAAGACAGCTGGTCAGTTTATAGGTCATACATATTTCCCACAATAATCAATAAGCTACAATTCTTCTTTATAAAGTAGTTTCTGAAAAGCTACTCTGGGTGATTCAATAAACCAGAGCTTGAAAATCTTTAAGTGAACTGACCAAGCAAGATCTGTACACAAGACATGTTACATAATTTGTGGGACTCAGTGCAAAATAAAATGCAGTTAAAAATTACTAAGAATTTCAAAACGGTGACAGCAGAGGATTAAAGCAAGCCCAGGTCCTTCTAAGCTTGCAGCTGTAGCCAACTGCACAGGTCATGTCCCCGCCCTGTCTGTAGTCCTAACTGACCAAACTCTGGTGATAACCTACTACCAAAGATTTGACAACCTCGGAGCCCAGGCTACACAACCAGAAAAACAGAAGAATCACATGAGCAATCCTTAGTCTGGTCAGGAAGAAAAAACATTCACCTGATATTTTTTTCACAGTGATATTTACAAACTGGCATGTCAACAAGTACAAAGTAACACACCAGAACAAACAGTCATACAGAAGGACTAAGCACTCACCTCAAACCTCTCTTGCTCCATCCTGTGATGATCCTCGAGTTGCTGTTCCAGATAAGCCAGATTTCGAAATTTCTCTAGATAAATGTCATACTGCTTTTGCAATTCATCCTCAGTCTTCTCATATTCATCCATAAAGGCTGGCCTAGAAAAAAAAAATGAAATAAAAACTGAAAGATTAATCAATATACAAAAATACAGTAGTTTGAAATTGGTATTCAGAGCTCCAGATTCCGTCCTGGTTTTCTTTGGAAAGCCTTTAATTAGAGAAGGTTCTTCATTCTTGTAACTAAAGCTAATTTCCCCTTTTCTCTTCCCTCCCCACAAAATGAAGATACTTTTAATCAAAAATTAAGACATGCTCTTTGTAAAAACTAGAAATAATCCTGAAAGTATTAAGAATAAAATTAAAATTACTCATAATCCCATCACTAGGTATTAGCACTTAATATTTGACATACATCCTTCCAGACTTTTCTATGCATAGATACATACAGAAATGTATTTCTTTTTAACAAACATTAAGTATATTATCTCAAATGAAGCTCTGAGGTCTTTTTTCCTCACTCAATATGGCATATATTTCAATACAGAGTTAAAGAATAATCATACATCATACACATCTCTAAAAATCAGTAAATTAAATACATGCATTATCTTAGCTGGGCATAATATTCTGTCTGAATGTTCCAAAATGTAATCAGTCCCCTAAAAAGAGAAATATAGGTTGCTACAAATTAAAGCTAAGTTTTTAAACAATATAAAACTTAAAAATAAAACCACAGCATAAAAACCTGTTTCAATTGGTTTGAATTTTTTTCTCTTATTATAGATCTTAAAGGGAAAACTTTGTTCTTTTAAAAATATAAACAGATAGGGACTTCCTAGGCAGTCCAGTGGTTAAGACTCCGAGCTCCCAATGCAGGGGGCACGGGTTTGATCCCGGGTCAGGGAACTAAGATCCCGCATGCCACACGGCACAGCCCCCAAAATTTTAAAAATAAAAACATAAACAGACAAACTAGAAAATAATTTATAATCTTTTGGACTAGAGGAAAACAGAGAAATTTTTCTATTAAAAAGATCTGAGGCTTGTGGAACAAAAATCACATTCACAGAAAGATAGGCAAGATGAAAAGGCAGAGGGCTATGTACCAGATGAAGGAACAAGACAAAACCCCAGAAAAACAACTAAATGAAGTGGAGATAGGCAACCTTCCAGAAAAATAATTCAGAATGATAGTGAAGATGATCCAGGACCTCGGAAAAAGAATGGAGGCAAAGATCGGAAGAGGCAAGAAATGTTTGTCAAAGACCTAGAAGAATTAAAGAACAAACAGAGATGAACAATACAATAACTGAAATGAAAACTAGACTAGAAGGAATCAATAGCAGAACAACTGAGGCAGAAGAACGGATAAGTGACCTGGAACACAGAATGGTGGAATTCACTGCCATGAAACAGAATAAAGAAAAAAGAATGAAAAGAAATGAAGACAGCCTAAGAGACCTCTGGGACAACATTAAACACAACAACATTTGCATTACAGGGGTCCCAGAAGGAGAAGAGAGAGAGAAAGGACCAGAGGAAATATTTAAAGAGATTACAGTCGAAAACTTCCCTAACATGGGAAAGGAAATAGCCACCCAAGTCCAGGAAGCACAGCGAGTCCCAAACAGGACAAACCTAAGGAGAAACACGCTGAGACACACAGTAATCAAATTGGCAAAAATTAAAGACAAAGAAAAATTATTGAAAGCAGCAAGGGAAAAAAGACAAATAACATACAAGAAAACTCCCATAAGGTTAACAGCTGATTTCTCAGCAGAAACTCTACAAGCCAGAAAGGAGTGGCATGACATATTTAAAGTGATGAAAGGGAAGAAGCTACAACCAAGATTACTCTATCTGGCAAGGATCTCATTCAGATTCGATGGAGAAATCAAAAACTTTACAGACAACCAAAAGCTAAGAGAATTCAGCACCACCAAACCAGCTCTACAACAAACGCTAAAGAAACTTCTCTAAGTGGGAAACACAAGAGAAGAAAAGGACCTACAAAAACAAACGCAAAAGAATTAAGAAAATGGCCATAGGAACATACATATCAATAATTACCTTAAACGTGAATGGATTAAATGCTCCAACCAAAAGACACAGGCTTGCTGAATGGATACAAAAACAAGACCCACATATAAGCTGTCTACAAGAGACCCACTTCAGACCTAGGGACACATACACATTGAAAGTGAGGGGATGAAAAAGATATTCTATGCAAATGGAAATCAAAAGAAAGCTGGAGTAGCAATACTCATATCAGATAAAATAAACTTTAAAATAAAGAATGTTACAAGAGACTAGGAAGGACACTACATAATGATCAAGGGATCAATCCAAGAAGAAGATATAACAATTATAAATATATATGCACCCAACATAGGAGCACCTCAATACATAAGGCAACTGCTAACAGCTATAAAACACGAAATTGACAGTACCACAATTATAGTGGGGGACTTTAACACTTCACACCAATGGACAGATCATCCAAAATGAAAATACATAAGGAAACAGAAGCTTTAAATGACACAATAGACCAAACAGATTTAATTGATATTTATAGGACATTCCATACAAAAACAGCAGATTACACTTTCTTCTCAAGTGTGCACGGAACATTATCCAGGATAGATCACATCTTGGGTCACAGATCAAGCCTCAGTAAATTTAAGAAAATTGAAATAATATCAAGAATCTTTTCTGACCACAACGCTCTGAGATTAGAAATGAATTACAGGGGGCTTCCCTGGTGGCGCAGTGGTTGAGCCTGCCTGCCAATGCAGGGGACACGGGTTCGAGCCCTGGTCTGGGAAGATCCCACATGCCGTGGAGCAACTGGGCCCATGAGCCACAACTACTGAGACTGCACATCTGGAGCGTGTGCTCCACAACAAGAGAGGCCGCGATAGTGAGAGGCCCACACACCACGATGAAGAGTGGCCCCCGCTTGCCGCAACTAGAGAAAGCCCTCGCACAGAAACGCAGACCCAACATAGCCAAAAATAAATTAATTAATAAATTAAAAAAAAAAAAAACCTTAGAACAGCTGTGAAAAAAAAAAAAAAAGAAATGAACTACAGGGAAGAAAACGTAAAAAACACAAACACATGGAGGCTAAACAATACGTTACTAAATAACCAAGAGATCACGGAAGAAATCAAAGAGGAAATCGAAAAATACCTAGAGACAAAGGACAATGAAAACACGACAATTCAAAACCTATGGGATGCAGCATAAGCAGTTCGAAGAGGGAAGTTTATAGCTATACAACCTTACCTCAAGAAACAGCAAACATCTCAAATAAACAATCTAACCTTACACCTAAAGGAACTAGAGAAAGAAGAACAAACAAAACCCAAAGTTAGCAGAAGGAAAGAAATCATAAAGATCAGAGCAGGTATAAATGAAAAAGAAACAAAGAAAACAATAGCAAAGATCAATAAAACTAAAAGCTGGTCCTTTGAGAAGATAAACAAAATTGATAAACCATTAGCCAGACTCATCAAGAAAAACAGGGAGAGGACTCAAATCAATAAAATTAGATATGAAAAAGGAGAAGTTACAACAGACACCACAGAAATACAAAGCATCCTAAGAGACTACTACAAGCAACTCCACGCCAATAAAATGGACAACCTGGAAGAAATGGACAAATTCTTAGAAAGGTATAACCTTCCAAGACTGAACCAGGAAGAAATAGAAAATATGAACAGACCAATCACAAGTAACGAAATTGAACCTGTGATTAAAAATCTTCCAACAAACAAAAGTCCAGGACCAGAGGGCTTCACAGGTGAATTCTATCAAACATTTAGAGAAGAGCTAACACCCATCTTTCTCAAACTCTTCCAAAAAATTGCAGAGAAAGGAACACTTCCAAACTCATTCTCTGAGGCAACCATCACCCTGATACCAAAACCAGACAAAGATACTACAAAAAGAGAAAATTACAGACCAGTATCACTCATGAATATAGATGCAAAAATCCTCAACAAAATACTAGCAAACAGAATCCAACAACACATTAAAAGGATCATACCCCGCGATCAAGTGGGATTTATCTCAGGGATGCAAGGATTCTTCAATATATGCAAATCAATCAATGCGATACACATTAACAAACTGAAGAAGAAAAACCATATGATCATCTCAATAGATGCAGAAAAAGCTTTTGACAAAATTCAACACCCATTTATGATAAAAACTCTCCAGAAAGTGGGCATAGAGGGAACCTACCTCAACATAATAAAGGCCATATACAACAAACCCACAGCAAACATCATTTCAATAGTGAAAAACTGAAAGCATTTCCTCTAAGATCAGGAACAAGAAGACAAGGATGTCCACTCTCACCACTATTATTCAACATAGTTTTGGAAGTCCTAGCCACAGCAATCAGAGAAGAAAAAGAAATAAAAGGAATACAAATTGGAAAAGAGGAAGTAAAACTGTCACTGTTTCCAGATGACATGATACTATACATAGAGAATCCTAAAGATGCTACCAGAAAACTACTGGAGCTAATCAATGAATTTGGTAAAGTTGCAGGATACAAAATTAATACACAGAAATCTTTTGCATTCCTATACACTAATGATGAAAAATCTGAAAGAGAAATTAAGGAAACACTCCTATTTACCACTGCAACAAAAAGAATAAAATACCTAGGAATAAACCTACCTAGGGAGACAAAACACCTGTATGCAGAAAACTGTAAGACACTGATGAAAGATGATACCAACAGATGGAGAGATATACCATGTTCTTGGATTGGAAGAATCAATATTGTGAAAATGACTATACTACCCAAAGCAATCTACAGATTCAATGCAATCCCTATCAAATTACCAATGGCATTTTTTACAGAACTAGAACAAAATACCTTAAAATTTGTAATGGAGACACAATAGACCCCGAATAGCCAAGGCAGTCTTGAGGGGAAAAAACGGAGCTGGAGGAATCAGACGCCCTGACTTTAGACTATACTACAAAGCTACAGTAATCAAGACAATATGGTACTGGCACAAAAACAGAAATATAGATCAATGGAACTGGACAGAAAGCCCAGAGATAAACCCACACACCTATGGTCAACTAATCTATGACAAAGGAGGCAAGGATATACAATGGAGAAAAGACAGTCTCTTCAATAAGTGGTGCTGGGAAAACTGGACAGCTACATGTAAAAGAATGAAATTAGAACACTCCCTAACACCATACACAAAAATAAACTCAAAAAGGATTAGAGACCTAAATGTAAGACCGGAGACTATAAAACTCTTAGAGGAAAACATAGGAAGAACACTCTTTGACATAAATCACGACAAGATCTTTTTTGATCCACCTCCTAGAGTGATGGAAATAAAAACAAAAATAAACAAATGGGACCTAATGAAACTTAAAAGCTTTTGCACAGGAAAGGAAACTACAAGCAAGATGAAAAGACAACCCTCAGAATGGGACAAAATATTTGCAAATGAATCAACGGACAAAGGATTAATCTCCAAAATATATAAACAGTTCATGCAGCTCAATATTAAAGAAACAAATAACACAATCCAAAAATGGGCAGAAGACCTAAATAGACATTTCTCCAAAGAAGACATACAGATGGCCAATAGGCACATGAAAAGCTGCTCAACATCACTAATTATACGAGAAATGCAAATCAAAACTACAATGAGGTATCACCTCACACCAGTTATAATGGGCATCAACAGAAAATCTACAAAGAAATGCTGGAGAGGGTGTGGAGAAAAGGGAACCCTCTTGCACTGTTGGTGGGAATGTAAATTGATACAGCCACTATGTAGAACAGTATGGAGGTTCCTTAAAAAACTAAAAATAGAATTACCATATGATCCAGCACTCCCACTACTGGGCATATTCCCAGAGAAACCATAATTCAAAAAGACAAATGCACCCCAATGTTCATTGCAGCACTATTTACAATAGCCAGGTCATGGAAGCAACCTAAATGCCCATCAAGAGATGAATGGATAAAGAAGTTGTGGTACATATATACAATGGAATTCAGCCATAAAAAGGAACATAATTCAGTCATTTGTTGAGATGTGGATGGATCTAGAGACTGTCATACAGAGTGAAGTAAGTCAGAAAGAGAAAAACAAATATCGTATATTAACGCATGTACGTGGAATCTAGAAAAATGGTACAGATGAACCGGTTTGCAGGGCAGAAGTTGAGACACAGATGTAGAGGACAAACGTATGGACACCAAGGGGTTAAAGCCGCGGGGGGGTGGGGATGGTGGTGTGATGAATTGGGCGATTGGGATTGACATGTATACACTGATGTGTATAAAACTGATGACTAATCAAACCTGCTGTATTAAAAAAAATAAAAATAAATTAAAAAAACAAAAGATCTGAGGCTTAACAAAAATGAATTTATGCTTGAAAGGCAGAAGTTTTTAATGAGATAAATCTATCTGGTGGCCCTGATCCAGAGGCAGAAGGGGTGTGGGCTTGCCCTTGGCAAAGAGGAAGCCTTGATGCTCCCTCGGTTACTGTCTGCTGCCCCCAGGTGCTGCCTTCCTGCAGATCTCAGGACAGGAGCCAGAGTGTGGGCCAGGCACGTGTCCCCAAAAAGCAAGACACATTCAGAGCGAATACAGCAGCTGGAGAAAGGAAGGAGTAAAGAGAGAAAAATAACAGGAGAATGAAAAGGGAGGAAGGGCAACACAGAAACAAAGCAAAGGAAGGAGGGTACAAAGTGAGAGAAAAAGGGAAGGCACAAGAAAGAGGTGCTGTGGGGGCAAGTGTGGGCTCCAAGAAAATGTGAGGCACACACTTGAAAGGGAAAGTCAGAGGAAGGATGAATTACCAGTGAGGAATTATAAACTGTAAAATCTACTCAAACCAAGAAATGGGAGTATGTTTCTGTTTCCACCTAATTTATGGCAAGTCACAGGTCTGAGGAGCCAGGCCTTGTATAACTTTCGCCATCTGGATTTACTTACTTTGCCTTGCGTTCCAAGAAGCTATAAAAGCTAGAAGGGAGGTTCAACAACTAAGCAGTTTTCCAGACATATTGAAAGCAGTAAAGAGGATGAGTTTAGCAGTGTGCCTGTTAAAAACACACATACATTCTGCAGCAGAGACATCTTTATGCCGGGCTTTTCCCACTGCTTGAAAGGTTAATACCACTGACGATATATTCCCTCAGTCTGCTTTAACTTGCAGAGACAGCGTCCTACTCACTCTTCAGGTGTTCATATCTACCTGACACTCTGCAGAGTCTGGAGTCGCTTCCGATTTCTTTCCAGCTCTAATTTCCTCTTGTCAATTTTGGCTTCTAGGTTAGCTTCATCAGAGGCTACATTATTGAGCAGGTCTTTCGTCTCCTGAACCTGCACCTACATTTAACAGGAAATGAAGGAGACAAATGTGCCAATAAGGACCACGACCTGACTCTTGGAAGAGCAGGACTTCTCAACCTCTCAAGCCCAGCAACACCTCACTAAACAGAATCAAGGGGAAGCAAACAGAGCAAACCCTCCCCCAAGCCATCACTCGTTTAACCAACTATTTCCAGGAGGAACATCACATAGGCCTAGAAAGAATCATCTACTTTTTTTTTCCATGAGAAGGTGTTTCCAAAGAGGGACCCAAAACCTCCTGCCACCTCACTTGTTTAGATGGTTACACCTCACTCTGAAGGGTTGGTTTGCCTTCATTTACATAGTTCAGGCTACCCCCCAGCTACAAATAACTGACTTATAGAATACATGCACACACAAGCTCTATCTTAGCTTTACTTAGAAGGGAACAAAAAGAAATGCCGCCTGGTCCCAGCTCTAATGCGCTGCCTGCTGGGACTGAGAGAAGGTTCCTCTCCCCTTCCCAGGCAGCTGAACCGCAGACTGAACTAAACAGAGAAACCACTCCATTAGCAGAAAGTGGCTCCCTGGGTGGCTCCGGTGTGACCCAGCCTTGGGAAGGGAGCCTGGGCAGCAGTGTGGCACAGGCCCCTGAGCAAGAGGGCAGCGTGAAGGGAAAGAGAGATCTCTGGCGAAAACCACAGGCCTCCCCATCCTCCCATAAGAGCAAGTTCATCTGAGGCAGGGCTAGTCTGAGTAAATGCACTGTCTTCACACTCGTGTTGTCTGGGAAGCGGGCCAGGTCAAGGCCTGTGGCTCAGAGCTGCAATCTGCTGCCCTAGGAATGACATCTGCAACTCAACCAGCCAAGTGTAGAACTGCTCCCCGCGCCCCCAGGCTGGGACTATCCAACTCTGCTGTTAAGTTCCAGATGGCCAAGGTGGGGTCCTCCCCTCCAGGACTTTACAAGTGTGTAGCCCCATGAAGGTTTACTGACTGTTTACCTGCAGGCCTCTGAAACACTATGCGGTCCACAAAGAAATCAGCTAAGGAGCCCAGACACGCTCCACGAATCTCAGAGACAGTGCATATTTGGAAGCAGTCACTTTTATCAACACTTTATGGCTTAATTTTTTTTGTCTAAGTACACTAACCATTTCGAAGATGCTTTCATGAAGATTAATCATATCACTAACCACTGATTTGCTGCAAGTACTTTAAAAACCACAGCAGAGATGTGAGTTCACTCTCAGAGGAAGACAAGGTGGGTCTCCTTTCTGAACAGACAACTCAGGTTGATGGCAACTATTTCTCTGAATCAAAGTCAGATTAAAACCTAGTGAATCTATCTGACCTCAAAAATAAAGATTTTTAAAAAGGTTCTGTTCCTCAAAAAAGACAAATGTAACAAACACAAAAAATTTTCTCTAGCTTTCTGAAATAAATGGCCTATATTTCATAACCCTTTTTAAGTATCCATGTTGTTGTTTCGCTTTTGTTTTTAGAATTATCAAATATCATGTATATTTTCCAGCAACGAAAAGATATCTTAAGAGGTGTTCACCAAGAAATGAACTGTGCCCTCATTTGGTTGTTCCATTTTTAATACTGACTTAGTGCTAAAGGCACATTCATGCCATGCTAACCTGATTCAGCCAGAACACTGACAAGCACACAAGTATTATCATTAGTTTTTTTTTTTAATTTAGAAACAATCAGGAACTTACAAACAGCTGAAGTATAATACAAAACATTTTTTCCTAACCTAGGTGAGAATGAGCTGCTGACCTGATGCTCCATCACTTCTAAATATTTTAATGTGTATTTCCTGCAAATAAGGCCTTTCTCCTAAATAACCACAACACAATCATCAAGATAGGAAATGAACTCTTGACGCACCACCCCCACCCAACCCTCAGACCCACTGTCCCCATGAAGTTCTTAACAGCAGATGGGAGTGACCGCTGGCATTCAGTCATCAGGTCTCCTTAGCCTCCTTCAGTCTGGAATGGCTCCTCAACCTCTCCTGGATGTTCATGACAGGAACATGAACTTTTCACTGTTGAAGAGTAGGGGCCAGGGAATTTACAGAATGCCCCTCAATTTGCCTTTGTCTGATTATACACACCCCTAGCAGGAATAGCACAGATATCACTGAACCCTGCATCCCATCAGGTGGGCATAATTCTGGTTTGCTCCATCACTGGTGATATTCCTTTGATCACTGGATTAAGAGGGTCTCTGTCAGGCTTCTCCTATGACATTACTCTTTTCCTCTCTGTAATTAATAAGTATTTTGTAGGGAGCTACTTTGAAACTATGTGAAAAACCTGCTCTTCATCAGTTTTCAATGTATTCATTTATCAGTGAGAACTCAAGATCTCCCATTTCATTCAATGGTCTATAATCCATTACTATAATTCATTCATTTTGATGCTTATCCTGTCCCTGGTGTGGCCAGGGGAAGCTGGTTTCTGTGTCCTTCTGACACTCTTTGAGCACTTCCTTGCTTTCTGGCATAAGAAGATCTTGTACTTTCTTATCCTAGCTTTGGAATCAGCCATCTCTCCTGAAGAGCCCTGCTTCATTTTAGTGGAGAATGGCATTTAGAAGCCAAGATCTGGGTGCTAGGTATGCTCAGAGCTAAGGAGTGTATGAATGTGTATGTGGGTGTGCATGTGTATGTACATAAATATGCTACACGTACATACACACAACAAAATTTATTCCTATATCTATCTACATATTGAAATGCATGCATTTAACCAACATCTCCTATTTCAGGGTTCAATCTAATTTTCTCCCTTTTCATATCTGTAACTCCATTCTCCAACAGTGAGAACCTTGGCTTCCATTATCTTTAATATATTTACTTATTTGATCAACCTGCCTGTATGTAACCATCTCCCATCTTGGCTACCCTGCACATCTCACCCTGCTGAGGCTCTGACTCTCTGTGCTGGGCTGCGCAGGGAGTATTACTGTTTTATGATAAGAGTACTATAAAAACCAATCTTAAGAGTTTTGTACAACTCACAGCAAATTCTTGTTTTATAACTATTCTTAATTTACGTAAGGCCCCCCTGTCTGTGTCTACTGAATAAAATGAATCTCTAATAACGACTGAATACCTACTATGTGCCACGCACTGTCATAATGAATGCTCACAAGGACCCTGTGTGGTGGGCATTGCCATTCCTCCCATTTTATAGATGCGGAAAGTGAGGCACAAAGAAGTTAAGTAACTTGCCTAAAATCACACAGAGGGATTCAAACCCAAGTAGTCTGAGTCCCCCTCACTTTCTGCTTTCCAAATGAGTGATATAGGTGAGATAAGCAAATAACAACTGATCATGGGTAAGTAGTAAAGGATGATGATCGTTCTATTTATACAGTGCTGTTTAAAGTTAAGAAAATCTGGAAATCATTTAAACGCCCAGCAGTGAGGAACTGGTTAAATCAAGTATGAAGAGTCCATAAAGTATTTACTAAAATTACTGCAGAATTTAAGCGAATTATTAAATTAATAAAACTAGCAAAACTTTAGCAACAGGAGAAATGGTTCATATTTGTAATGAGGGGAAAAATAACAGTAAGTCACCAACTATTCTAGAATGTGCTCTAAATTTTTCACCTCCCCACTAACCTGTCCCTTCTTTGTTATGAGGCCTGGCTTGTTCTGTCCTGTAGAGCCAGGAACTATTTTCCAGTCCCAGGCATAAAAACATTAAATAAAAGCAAAGTATCTTACCAAAATATCTTTTATTGCAATTCTCATCACTTTTTCAGTCTCATTTATTTCCAGAGGTCTGGCAATTGCTTCTGTTCTCAGTTCCTATTGGAAACAATGAAGCGAAATTATTTTTTCAGAAGACGAATTCTCAAGACCAATTCCCCTGTCTAGATATGGCTTATGGACTGGTTCTCAAAAGCTTCATTACTGTGTGGGTCTCTGATGCAAAAGCACTCCCGCCATCACCTCCTCCAAGTGTCTTCTGTAATCCTCCGGCCAGCCTGGCCTCTCTCCAGTGCTCAAGGTCCCCTTCTCCAGCCACAGGCCCCCTGTACCCTAACACCATAGGAACCTGAACTCACCATCCAGAATCTTTTCTCCAAAATTTGCTTCTTTTACTTGCATTCCATTCAGGTGACCCCAAACCAAGTGCAGCTCAACTTGCCGTCTGAACCCACTGCCAGCCTGTACAATCTTCTTTGTGATCACGTCCCTCTAAGTTGCCCATTACTGACAACTGTAACTAACGAGAAGAATCAGCTCGGTCCTGCCCCTAGCACTAACCACTAACCATCAAGGGAGGCATCTGTGCCTATCATATCAGTATTGGAAATTTCCGAAACATGGGACTTCATTGCAGATGCAGTTATGGGGTTCCTGGAGCACTTTATCAAATCCTGTCTTGTGCTTCCTTTATTCCACAGTGTACATTACCTCCCCCACAGTAGAAAACTACTGAGGGCAGGGACCGTGACTTACTCAAGGACACAGAGCACAGTGCCTTCCTTGCCTGTGGTTGGTGTTGGTCCTCAATGAATTATTTTGTTGAGTGTATGAAAAACATATATTGGATAGGGGATCTTCCTCAGACCATGACTGTACACAGAATTTGAGAAGTCCTACATTCAGGGTCTCCTGGCTTCCATGGCAACAGTTCGGCCTCTGATTGCTCCATCAATTCATTACAGGACAGTACTAAAAGAGCCCCCAGGAGAATCCTGCTGAGCCTCACAATGAAGCCAGGGCTCTGCTGGCAAATAGCAAGTGACCAGCTCCTGTCTCTGGGACTGTGAGGAACACGTGTAGATATGTGCACTATTGCACTATAAACAGAAAACATGGAAAGCCGGGAGCTGCCTCACTGCTTATCTAAATTAGCTGTCAGACATTATGTCAGGTTTGTTCTGCCAACTACACTTCACCAGGTGGCAATATATCAAGAGCAGGGATGGTGAGCTAGCACCAAGTCCCCCGCTTCCAGTCTGTTCCTAGGGCAGAAGTGAAAAATGCCATTACACTGTAGCAGCAATGCCAGAACACAGGCAAGGCAGTGAGAGAGCAGTCACGGATGATACACCTGATGGGAATGGAATGAACTAAGTGCATTTAATTCAAAAACATTAGATATGAGCATGTATGCTTCAAATGCCATAAATCCTCCCAGGTAAGAATTAAACAGCACTCCATTTCTTCTCCAACCAGTAGGTCCAAAACTCTGCTGCTCACTGGAATCACCTGGAGATCTTTAAAAATCTGGCTCTCACCCCCAAACATTTTGATCCACTGGTATGGGGGATGACCTGGATGCTGGGTGATTTAAAAAGCTCTATAGGAGCTCCAAGGGTGTTTTACGAACCCACTCTTCAACAGCTCCTTAAACACAGTGGACAGAGCATCCTCCTTGACTGGCATGGGCTAGAATAAGGACTGCAAATAAGTTTCAACTGTAACATCAACTTCAAATGATTGGTAGTGACTACCTAGATTAATGACTGGTTCCCAAACTCTGCTGTACGTTAGAACCACCCAGGAGACTTAAAACTCCCAGTGCCCAAGTCACATTTCATACCAATGACGTCAGCATGGAAGCCAGACATCAGTAGTTTGTAAAGATCCCCAGGTGATTCCACTGGGCAACAAGATTTGGGAACCACAGGCTCAGAAGAGCATTTTGTTGGGAAGAATGCCAAGGCTGAGTGTACCGGGGGAAAGCATCATGATCAATAAAGTCTGCCACGGGCACAAGGAGGAAAGTTTCAGCAACAGGCACATATTTGCCATTCCTGAACTAGATGTCAAAGGTATTAGAAACAGACCAGAGCCCCCCAGAAGCACAAACAGCAGCAAACACCATACGTATATTACTTTCCCACACAGTAGCTCATTTAATCAGGTACCGTTTAATGAAATCAAAAGAACAGGGAAAAACAGAATTTGAAAAGAAACCTTGGAAATCTGCTTAGCTAAGGAGGTAACTGAGTTATCTGAACACTGCTTACCCTCAACTCCACCTCCTTGCCCAGCAAGTCATACAGAGATGCTCCCTTGGAAGTGATTTCAGAAGCAAGCTGCCTGGCTGCTTTCAAATCTGCAATCTGGAAGGAAAATATCAAAAACAGAAACTTCAGTGACAGGTTTTTATTAGGCATTCAGAAAGAATCAATCTGTTCATATAGGTTCCCACCTCCAGTCAGGATACTTGACTTACTTGACTATAGAACACATTTTCCACAAGACACATATTTACATCCTGGAGAAGAGAGTTCCCAAAACATCAGTTTAGGAAACACTGATCTAAGTACAAATTAGACCAATACCAGGCCACCTGAAAAACCCAAATGTCAGGTCAAATGTACTCTGCAACAAGGAGGTGTGGGGGTTGCGAACGTTGACACGCTTCCTATAATAAGGGACCCTGGCAGTGGTGGGGTGAGCAAAGGAGGGGCAACCTGAGGGACACATGCCTACCACAGAACCCTGATGCCCTATGTTTAACCCTCCCTGTCCCCTCATTCTCTGCCTTCAGGCTGCACTTCACCGGGCTGCTGTGAGCTCAAATGAGCTCACCGGCATGAAGGCCTTACAAGCTCCCACAAGGCACTGCTGTGAAGATGATGATGATCTGGCCCTGGGCACAGCTTCTTCCTTAGGATCTACACGTCACACCCTCTTCCATGAATACACTAAACTTCCAAAGAGCCCAAACATTTCCCAGCTCAGCTCCCTCTCCCTCTCCCCAAAACAACGAATTCCCACCCTCTTTCATTTTCAAACCACTGACAACTCTCACTCTTGGTTCACAGCTGGCGACTTCCTTCCCATTTCCTCAGTCCTCAGGACTCCTCTCGAATAGCTGCTTCCTCACCAGCAGCGAGTTCCCAGCTTCCTCTCTGGGAGTCCTCTCATCCGCCCCACTTCTCAGCACTGAAGTTCAGCAGAGGCCAGCCGCACACCACCCCCAACCCTGGACCTCCCTTCCACACACACTCCCCGCAAGCTCTCAGCTCTGATACCAAGATTAAAGCCATGAGCTGAGGTTTGACATCTCCACTTGGACACCTCGTGGACATCGCAAACATAACATGTCCCAAACCAAACTCATCTTTCCTGCCAGACCTGCTCCTTCCAAACTCTTCTCCACTTCAGTAGACGGCAACTTTGTCCTTGCAGGAACTCACACCCAAAACTTTAGAGCCATGATATCTAATATCGTGCCCACTAGTCCCATGTGGCCATTTTCAATGTTAAACCATTCAAAATTTAATAAAACTTAAAACTCAGTTCCTTGGTTATGCTGGCAACACGTGCCTAGCGACTACCGTGTCGCATGGCAGAGACACAGAACACATCCACCAGCACGGAAGCGCTACCAGACAGAGCTGCTTCAGGACCTTCCTTGTGCTGTCTGCTTTCTTCCAACCTACACCCAATCCATAAGACCTACGTTCAAAATATGCTCTAACCTCTGACCACTTCCTCCCAGTGAGGATCTGGCTCCTGTGTGTGGTTTTTCAGGCCTGACCACAGGCAATCCTGGAGGCTTTACCTGGCAGGCCTCCTGGGGAAAGCTGTGCTCGAACACCAGTGCCCTGCAGTCTCTGAAGAGTTGCAGTCAAGGAACCAGGCCCTCTGGCCAGTCATGTTCTCATAAAGACCTGCATTCCTAGGTCTCTTTATCTGAGGCCTTGGGTCCAGGTCCTCTTCAGTGCCTCTGCTGAGGCTTTCTTATTGGGGAAGGTGGGGCAAACACCTTCTCCCACACCTCAGGGGGCATTAAAACTTCCAAAGCAGTCTTATGAAACAGGGAGTTGACACTTCTCTGGCTTTAGTCCCTTGCTTATACCACTGCAGTTAGTGATTAAAGACACAGCTTTCATGTTTGGCTTGTTGCTTTAATCGAGTCCTCCGACGCCTGGCAGCTCACTCTCTCCCCAAGCTCAGCTGAGCACCTGACGGCCACTCTGCTCAAAGGCGCTGTCACCTCCTGCTTTCTAACAGGTCTCTGGGCTTCCACCTTTTTTCCCCCTTCAGTCCGACTCAATCCAGCAGCCAGAGTGATCCTTTTTTTTTTTTTTTTTTCAGAGTGATCCTTTTAATATGAAGTTTCAAATTATGTACTTCTTTGTTCAAAACTCAACGATTTTCCACCTCAGAGTCAAAGTCTTGACAGTGGCTTTCCAGGGACCACAGGCCTGAGGCTGCCTCCCCTCCCAGCTCTCATCACATGGCCCCCTTGTGTTTCCTCAAACACACACAGCACACCTTTCCACTGAATGGTTTGCTCCTTCCCTCCTTCAGATCTCTGCTGAAACCGTCACCCAATCCCTGAGGCTGTCCTAGCCCTCTATTTAAGACACCTCCCCCGGCACCCCAGCCCCTTCCCTGCTTTACTATCCTCCACACATGCAGCCCATCTGACCTGTTACTCCTTCTGCTTTGCGGTTTACAGTCTGGCTCCCCCAACTGAGCCGCGGGAACAGAGGATTCCTGTCCTCGTTGTTCACGCCTGTATCCCCAGTGCTTGAAGAGTGCCTGGCAGATAGCAGCAGGCTTTCAATAAAAAGTTGAATTTATTGTCCCTTCTGCTTTGATCCAAATGCTGATGAGCACAAAACTAACAAATGGCCCTCAGTCAAGGAGTAAGGAAAGAAGTGATGCTGTATTGATATAGCCCATTCCAGTGTTTGAGAAATAAACATTCCATCCCTCACTACAAGCCTTGCATTGTCCTTACCTTTGAGCTAAGGTCAAACTTGAATTTGCTGATATCTTCCTCTCCTATTTTAGAGTCCTCCATACCTTTGGTCTTCATAGCATTATAAAGGACAGAGGTGATCTTCAATAGTTCTTTCACTGCATACCCGTCTGCTTGATAAAGCTTCTTAGTATTGAGTTTTATATGTGCCTTAGTGGCCTATTTTCAGATTAAAAAAAAAAGTTTAAGACCCATTCCACGTAAAATCTAAACCAAATTCCATGTAGGTCATTTGAAAATGTCACTGCCAACAATAGGGATATAACCAAATCATTTTAAGAATCAAACTTTCAAGTTACTCATATATCGCAAGTGGGTATGTTGACTGATACAATCTTGATGGAGAGCAATTTGGTAAATGACAACAAAATTAATTACAAATGCATATGTCCTTTGGCCCAGCAATTCCAATCCTAAGAACTTATGCTAGGGATATACATATTCACAAACAAAATGATGTGTATAGGTTATTTGTTACAGCATTGCTTCTAAGAACAAAAGTTACCAACAACCTAAATGCCTACCTGTATAAATTACATAAGTTACAGTATAAACTTGCAAGCAATACTATTCAGGTGTAAGAGAGGATAAAGAAACTCTATGTGTACTTGAAAAGTTCTCCAAAATGTACTGTTATATGAAGACAAGATTCTAAACGGTGGTGTGCAGTATGCCACCATTTGTGTAAGAGGAAGGAAAAGGAATATACAGTCTATTTGCTTAATTATGCCTAAAGAAACTCTGAAAGATATTAAGAATAGTGATCACTGGGAATGGAACTGGGCTGATGGCAAACAGAACAGAAAGTCATTTTACTCTATATTGTTTCATGATTTAAAAAAATTTTTGAACCATAAAATATATTACCTATTCAAAAATAAGTAAATAAAATTCTTTTTTAAAATCTGCATGCTATTTAATTTCCATTAGAAAAATATTATCTATATAAAATTTTGGTCCAGTTTCTTCTCCTTTAGCTCTACTAGGTTTGAATACTTAAATACTTTAATTTTACTCAAGTAAAAGCAGGATCATATATCTGACATGAAAAATAAATATTTCACATCATTAAACTAATCGGGTTTAATTAGGTGTGCTCTTTATTATTTCTCAGGAATAGTAACTCATCTTTCCTGTATGTTACTTCCCTTTACTTTTATTTATCTGAGTAACTATGCATGTATCTTTTCCCACGTCCAGTAATACGAGTGTTATGTAAGCGTAATCTGTAATGTCAATAACTAGATTCATCATTAATCTTCAATTTATGTTCAATTCCCCTTATTATATGGTATTTCCATAATAACTTCAGATATTTCAGTCAACCTTACACTTTGCAACAAAGATTGTAAAAATTAAGATGTTAATTTTAAAACATTTTTTAAATTCCAGACTAAATAACCCTGGGCCCACTTAAAGTGATGCTGTCACAAGATGTCCTGGAACAGCTACTGCTTCAATTTCAACACGGCCTCCTTTGGGCAAAGCAGCAACCTGGTAAGCAGCTCTCACAGGAAAACTACTCTGGAAATATTGCCTGTAGATGTCATTGACAGTATGTCAGCCAGCAAAACAGGTGTTTTTATCACATTCGTGAACTCACAGCCTACTGCTTTCAGAATTTCACCCATGTTTGTAAGAACCTGTTTAGACTCTTCTGCCACCCCTCCTGGGACAAGCTGTCCATTTGCAGGGTCCATGCCTAGCTGTCCTGAAACGTAAATGGTCCTGCCAGCTAACACAGCCTGACTGTAGGGACCAATGGCCGCTGGGGCATGGGACTCTAAATTTCTTAACAAATAATAAATTAAAAACAAAAAACCCAGAAAACTTTGTTGGTAAAATGGCTCCACAGAAATCTGGTAATGGAGTGTGTTTAGAAATCTGGAACTTCCCTGGTGACCCAGTGGTTAAGAATCCGCCCGCCAATGCAGGGGACATGGGTTTGATCCCTGGTCCAGGAAGATCCCACATGCCACGGAGCAACTAAGCCCGTGTACCACAACTACTGAGCCTGCACCCTAGAGCCCACAAGCCACAACTACTGAGCCCGTGTGCCACAACTACTGAAGCCTGCACGCCTAGAGCCTGTGTTCCGCAACAAGAGAAGCTACAGCGATGAGAAGCCTGCGCACTGCAACAAACAGTAGCCCCCGCTCGCCACAACTAGAGAAAGCCTGCGCAGCAACAAAGACCCAACGCAGCCAAAAATAAAAGTAATTAATTAATTTTTTAAAAAAGAGAAGGAGAAAATACTTTTAAAAAAGAAATCTGAAAGCAGCTCTAACTAGGCTTCATCTCCTTCTAATGTATTTAATTTTACAACTCCATCAAAAAACTGTGAACCAACCATGAACTGGGCAATTGCCTTAATGAAGAAAACTCGGTCTTGTTCAGTCTCAACATCAGAAGGGATGTCAGTCTGAGGTTCATACCTATTGCAGAGAGAGGGAGAGAGAGAGAGAGAGAGAAGACACAAGGTAATTAAGTATAAAGTTCACAAAAGAGAAGGTAAAGCAACTGAGAGGACAGTGGATCTGTAACAGGAAGCTCTCTGAGTCCCCAGCTAAGGCAGTAAGAGTAAGAAAGGCTTCAGAAGCAACACAAAATACGAAACATTCAAGAGAACAAATCTTCACCTAAAAATAGGTTTAACAAATTTCAAAAATCAAATTCGGGTCTCAGCTTACAAAATTAAATCTATCTCAGACTGTAAAGTTCCATTAAAATAATCAGAACTATTACTCTGGCTGCCTGCCCTTGACCCAGTGGAGTTCCTTTCTTCGAGTAACTGATGACACACTGGGGTCAACAGATGGCAGCCCTTGGCCTCTTCCTGAACAGCCCGCAAACTAAAAAGGGTTTTTACATTTTTCAAAGGTTATAAAAAAAATAAGGAAGAATACATGACAGAGATCTTATGTAGCTTGCAATGCCTGAAATATTGACTACCTCCTTAGTAAAAAAGTTTGCCAACACTGAATCATATTAGATTTTTCACACAAAATGAAATCTAAATTATTTCCAAGCCAGGTACTCAGCAGAATGTGTGAGGAGGTCCTGTCACTCCCTGATGAAGGTGAGGGGATGAAGAAGAATGCGGACCAGCACCCCTGTGTCGGCTTCCTACTGAGAAACATTCTCCTTTTACCGCTGCCTGGTACACTCCCTTCTCCCACAGCATTCTTCAAACTCAACTGATTTTTAACAGGTTACAACCAAGTCTGTCAAATTTTATTGAACTTTTCCTTTTGCTACACAAAAGCATCCTGTTTCTAGGTAGCTAATGAACAACATCTCATATACATTCTTAAGACCTCAGTAAAGTGCAGTTCTAACCTTTTCACAAGCCAGAGAAGCACTTCAGATACAAGTCCAAAATTTGGTGTGCGGAAATTTTCCATAGAAATATGTCGAGGGTATCCCAAGGCTCTCATCATCTCTGTAAAGTCTGTCCAAGGTAAAACACAATGTAGTCAGTTCCTCGTCAAACAGCAACGACTTATGAATGCAGACACTTTGCTTCCTCTTCTTACTCCCAACCTACTGACACTTTTATGGACTATTTATCAACTCTCTAAGAGGGAAAGAAAAAAAGAGATAAAAGTTAAAATACCTAATCTGCTTCCTGAAAAACATGTATTTAAATTCAATGGGAGAAGAGGAAACTGTACATTGAAATGGGGTTTAGGGATTGGCTGTGAATTTAATTTCTCTCTTGGATACCTCATTTATCTCTTGGATATCTTTCTCTTTACCACTCAAAATGAGAATTACCTGGTCACGGTTTAAATGTTAACCGTGGGTTTTTTTTTGGGGGGGTGTGATGGTGGTAGGGTGAAGTTTTGTGTGTTATTTCTGTGTTTTTTGTGTTATTTCTGAGTTGACTTTTTTCTTCCCACTGAGCATATAGGACCTTAATAACACAAAATTTAAACATTAGTTGCATTGTATTTAGAGAAATCTTCAAGAAAATGATTGAACTATTGAGCAATATTTAGATGTATTATGAGACAAAGAAACAGTAATACTAATACGTGTTGATACCAGATGCTGCAATCACTAAGCTTTAAGCAAGACTTGGAAATAAAACATCTTTTTAGTTCCCACGATGTGCTAAGACCTGTATTCAGTGTGCTTCTGGCTAAATAATGTCTGTCTTCACTCTTCTTGAAGGTGGATATTCAAGATGTCCCAATGACATTCACAAATAAGCTACTTGGGCCTTGGAGATTAGTCTGGATTTCACAAGACAACAGAAGAGAAGGTATAAGCAGAGGAAAGAGAAGCAGAGGGCCTCTGTTGCTGTTTTGGGGGATATTTAAATAGAGCAATGGAAAATAAAGCAGCAGCCTTCCCATCACACAGTAAGCCCTAAACACTTCTTGCCGCTAAGTAGCAGTGCAGTTCTGTTAATTCTACAGTATTACTGTTAAAATGGAGACAATGTGAATAAGAATCTTACCATGAATTGCATAATGTACAGCATTCATTTAAGGTCAAAATGCTCAGAAATCCCCTTCTTGTACACTTTAACCAACACAACTCCATTCAACGTCCCCTAGCAGAAGGCTGGCCTCCCTCAACTATGAGGAAGGAGAAACTTGTCTCTACAACATAAGGTCACCAAGAACCTCCAACTCCCAGAGGGCACAGATTCACACAATAGTGCTAATAGGCATCAATAAAATGTGATGCCTCTTCCTATGTATTTCCATTATAGAAAAGAGAGCAATTCACAACTGAAAGGTGTAATCTTTAATGGGGAAATTTCAGGCACCAGCAATTGTTAGAAAATTGGCCTTAAAGAGGCCCCTCAGATCACACCAAATCGGCAATCACCTGCTACACCTATGCAGGTGGAGCCAGTTGGCTGAACTGCTTCAGATTCAGAAAATGAAAGCGTATAAAAGGCAAGAGATTCCTTCACAGTCCTACCTTTTGATCCTCGTTTCCACCCAGTTCTAGCTGTGTGACCTAAAGCAAACTACTTTACCTCTCTGCCTCAAAGTATTTCATCCAGAAACTTATACGAACCACCTTACTGTTACAGTGAGGACTAAAATAAGATATTGAATGTAAAATGTTTGGTGTGTAACAGGTGTCCCCCAAAGTAGTAGTAACTAATTCTCTTTTCCCCATTCTTCCACTACCCCACCCTCCTAGCAAAGGCACTTGGATTCCCTTCTCCTCACCAGCCCCTTTAGAAAAGATGCAAGCTTTGGAGGTTAGACAACCTGATTTCACACTTCAGCGCCAGCTCTTACCACCTGTGTCCCCTGACCTGACCTCTCTCTGCCCAGTTCCTCATCTCTAAACACAGGTGCACAGTTGTTCAGAGGAGTGAATGAAACGATAGACACACACATAAGACAGTAACTACCTGGCAGATCATAAAAACTCTAAACAACGGAAACCTCAATTATTATTCACCAGTCCCCTCCTCGGTTGTTGTTCGTTTCCCGCAGCTCTAAGCTAACCCAACTCAAAAACGGTCTCTGCGTTTTCCAATACAGTAGCGAACAAACCCATAAGTCAATTAAAGTTAAATAAAATTAAAGCTTCGGTTCCTCAGCCGCACTAGCCGCATACACATACACAACCTCCCATCATCGCAGAAAGGGCTATGAGACAGGGCTGGGGCGCTCAGCCTGGGGGGCGGCGGGACAGGGGCGCCCCCGAGCCGCAGAGGCCCGGGAGGGGGCTCCAGCGCGAGAGCCTCAGCGGGGCTCAGACAGGGAACCCGGCGGGCCGGAGCCCCGAGTCTCGGGAGGACCACAAGTCACAGGGGTCAGGGTTGCCTTACTGCGGAGGTCCCGGAAAGACATGGCGCCCCGGTCCTCAGGATCCCCGAGTCTCCACCGCTTGCCCCTCAGCGCTCATGGGTTTCTATGGCAATGCACGGAGCCCTCTACGGCGCGCAGCCGGGGCCAAACAGGACTGGAGGCGAAACGGCCGGGCTGTGTGCGCATGCTCCATGCGCACCAGAGAAAGGGCAGCCGGCAGGGGGCGTCCCGCGACGCTGAGGGAGGGGGCGTGGGGTCCCGCCCCGCCTGGCGGCCGGGCCCACTTTACACAGTTTGCAGACGTTTGGCACTGGCTGACACGTCCTAAGGACCTACTAAGTGCCTGACGCTGTGCGAGGCACCGTACGTACTACTTCTCATTTCCTCCTAAACTCCTCTAGAAAGAATGTACATAATATCACGAAGCCGGGTCTCCAGCCTGGGTCCTGTGCCCAGCACACTTCTCTCTGGCATGTGTAAAATGGCTGGCCGCGCCCGCGTCCGAAACCCGCAAGAAGCGCCTGCAGCGTGAAGCAGTTGAGGCCACAGATTGCGAGTCGCAGGCAGGGGCTGACCGCGGGGCGGCGAGAGCAGGCCCGACAGCCATCTGCGCGTGCGCAGCCGTCTCACTCTTCACAACAGGCCGGAAACTGGCCCGGGTCTTCGCGCGCCGGCGGTTGTCCTGGCAACCGTGAACTCTGGCCGCTGGAGCTGTCGTTGCTCCTGGTGGAGGGAGGGGGCGGCTCCGGGGTGAGGACCGCGCCCAACATGTGGCCAGATGAGCTGTGATCTAACTTGGGAGTCTTCTCTACTGGGCTGCCACGGTTGGGGATAGGTGACAGCAAGGGCTGGGGAGGCGAAGTAAGCTGAGCCCAGAAGGGTAGGCGAAGACGAGGGACTACACCCGCGGGACGCCCTCCGCCCCTGCATTGGTTTTGGCGAAGTAACAGACACATAAAGGCACGGGACCTCAAAGAGAGTCCCGAAATAGACCCACATATACATGGTCATTAGAACAAAGATGGTAAAGCCCTTTAGTGGAGAAAGAATAATCTTTCAGCAAATGGTTTTGGAACAGTTGGAAATGCAAGTAAATGAACCTCCACCCTTGCCTAAGAGTAAAACCTAAAAACTATTGGGTTGGCCAAAAAGTTCGTTAATATCGCACATAAAAACCGGAATGAACTTTTTGGCCAACCGAATATAACTTTTCCAGAAGAAAACTTATGGGGAAAACTTTCTGACTGGGTTAAACAAGAGTTCTTAGATATACCAAAAGTATCATCCTCTTAAAAAATGTTTTTTGATAAATTGCACCTCATCAAAATTTAAAACTGCTCTTCAATACACTAAGAACATGAAAAGATAATCCAGAGTCTAGAAAAATAAATTCACAAAACACATCTGATAAAAAGCCTTCTATCCAAAATACA
Source organism: Delphinapterus leucas (assembly GCF_059928025.1). Classification (NCBI taxonomy): domain Eukaryota; kingdom Metazoa; phylum Chordata; class Mammalia; order Artiodactyla; family Monodontidae; genus Delphinapterus; species Delphinapterus leucas. The sequence goes on from NC_143143.1 coordinate 35,382,484, forward strand.
TAACAAACGCTCAAAACTCAGTAAAAAAAAACCATCCAATTAGAAAGTAGAAAAAGGAACTTCCCTGGTGGTCCAGTGGTTAAGACTCCAGGCTTCCACTGCAGGCAGTATGGGTTCCATCCCTGGTTCAGGAACTAAGATCCTGCATGCCACACGGCCCAGTCAAAAATTGTTTCAAAAAAATTAAAGACAAGAAAGTAGACAAAAAACTTAAAACAGATACTTCACAAGGGAAGATATAGCAAATGTCAACAAAAAAATTTAATCAATAGTCAATCTAAGAAATGCATAGTTTATTCGGGCCAGCCTGAGGATTATAATCAGGGAGACAGTCTTTCAGAAAGCTCTGAGGATGTTCCAAAGAGGAAAGGGGGAGGCTAGTATGTAGTGATTTTGACTAACGGGTAGGTACAGTCAAGCATACATCTTGGTAGAAGGTTACTGCTATTCACGAGGAGCAGATATCTTAGTTAATGGTTGTAGTGCTTTTCTAAGTATGGGAAGATGCAAGAAACTGAGTTCATAAAATTTTCTCCCGACAATATCTGAGAGCTAGTTCTGCCAGTTTTCCCAGAGCACAAAATGCCTCATCCTGATATTGGTCTTAATTTCTTTCAGGGTGTGTTGTAAATCAGTGACTGTAGTGACTAATGACTCAATTCTTGTAGAATTGGATGGTGAGCAACATTCTTTGTTTTACAATCTCCTCCTTTTCCATCTTAATTTCTACCAAGGGTTAGGAAGCATTTCATGACCAGTTTGTCCCACGGCTCTAGGAATGCTCATACCCAGGTCAAGCAAGGATTTCATTGATAGGCCACGCAATGTGCTATCATTGGACTGTTAACAGTAGCCAAAAGCCTCTGGACCACCTTGCCTGTCTTTCTAGTCTTTTATGGTCCAGGAAATGCTTCTCTCTTACTGCTTCTTCCCGTATCTAGAGTTACACTATTAATATCATCAATCTTGGAACTTCCCTAGTGGTCCGGTGGTTGGGACTCTGAGCTTTCACTGCCAAGGGCCTGGATTCAGTCCCTGGTTAGGGAACTAAGATCCTGCAAGCCACGCGGTGTGGCCAAAAAAAGAAAAAAATCTTCAGTGTTATAGAACTGTATATTTGATCAATTGTTTCAAGTAGCCTAGTCATTTTCATCAGAGGCTCAGTCACATATTCAGTAATACAAGAAACTATAATCTTGCAAAATAGACAGAATACAAGTAACATTAATAAGGTCCTAAGTAGGTATTTAAGCTAAGAACTTCCATTAGGTGTGGCCCAGTATCTCCCCAGATCATCTGACCCAGTGTGTTCTGCACCAATCGCTATCTTTAAGGGAAATGTTATACTGGCATTGCACACAAAGTTCACCAAAGATATCTGCATCATGACCCCTGACAAGATTGAGAAAGGAATGTTTTCTAAGGAGTTATATAACTGGCATCAGAAGAAGAAAAATTGAGCTTTATGGTTGAGCAGGTATTTCTGCTGCTGGGGAGGTCTGGTTAATGCATAATGCAGATACACAATGCACACTACAGGGGAGAGAGGAGGCCCAAATGGGCAGAAAAAAATTTATGTTTAAATCTTCTTGTCTTGCCTTAAAATATGAATTTTATTTCATTACAAATAGTAAGCAAAGGAAAAGATGCTCAAGATTATTAGTCATTAGAGAAATGCATATTAAACCACAAGATATCACTACACAATTATTAGAATAGCTAAAACAACAAAAAACCACAAAAACCCTGACAGTGCCAAGGACTTGAAAGGATGTGGAGCAAATTGGGCTTTCATACACTATTGGTGAGAATATGAAACGGTACATCCACTTTGAAAAAACAGTTGGTAGTTTCTTAATAAAGTTAAACATACACAACGTACAGCTCAGCAGTCTCTCTCCCAGGTATCTGCCCAAGAGAAATAAAAACTTATGTTCACACAAAACTTATACATAAATGTTGAGAGCAGCTTTATAATTGCCCCAAACTGGAAACCACTCAAGTGCCCCTCAACTTATCAATGGATAAACACATTGTGGTACCTTCACACAATGGATTACCACTCAGCAATTTTAAAAAAGCAAAGAGCTAAAATACGCAAGGACAATGATGAATCTCCAATGTCTTATGCTAACTGGAAGAAGCCAGACTCAAAAGGCTTTGTACAAGGACTTGAGGACACAGTGGGAGGAGGGGAAGCTAGAACAAAGTGAGAGAGTAGCACTGACATATACACACTACCAAATGTAAAACGGATGGCTAGTGGGAAGCTGCTGCATGCCACAGAGAGATCAGCTCGATGCTTTGTGACGACCTAGAGGAGTGGGATAGGGAGGGTGGGAGGGAGGCTCAAGAGGGAGGGGATATGGCGATATATGTATACATTCACTTTGCTGTACAGCAGAAACCAACACAACATTGTAAAGCAATTACACTCCAATAAAGATATTTAAAAAGGGCTTCCCTGGTGGTGCACTGGTTAAGAATCCGCCTGCCAATGCAGGGGACATGGGTTCTAGCCCTGGTCCGGGAAGATTCCACATGCCGCGGAGCACTTAAGCCCGTGCGCCACAGCTACTGAGCCTGCGCTCTAGAGCCCGCAAGCCACAACTACTGAAGCCCGCGCGCCCAGAGCCCATGCGCCGCAAGAAGAGAAGCCACCACAATGAGAAGCCACCGCAATGAGAAGCCCGCACACCGCAACGAAGAGTAGCCCCCACTCGCCCCAACTAGAGAAAGCCTGCACGCAGTAACGAAGGCCCAACGCAGCCAAAAATGATAAATAAATTTATTTTAAAAAAAGGCTTCATACTGTACGATTCCATTTATGTGACAATCTGAATGAGATGAAAATATAGAGACATAAATCAGTGATTGCCAGGAAGAGTTGGGTGCAAAATAATTTGGGGGGTGATGAAACCGTTCTATATCTTGATTGTGGTGGTAATTACATGACAGTAGCTGTTTGTCAAAACTCATAGATCTGTGCACTAAAAAGGGTTAATTTTACCACATCTAAAATTGTATCTCTTGGGAATTCCCTGGGGGTCCAGTGGTTAGGACTGGGCGCTTTCACTGCCCTGTCGAACCTGGGGCCCAGGTTCTATCCCTAGTCGGGGAACTAAGATCCCACAAGACGTGTGGCATGGCGAATAGAATAGAATAAAATAAAATATTATATCACTAAGCATGACTAAAAACAAAAAAGCTTTAAAAAAAAAACAAAACTATCCAATGGCTTCCCATCGCTGTTCAAAGAAAACTCAGCCCTCTGAGCTGCGCCTCCTCTGCTCCCTTCCCTCCATCTCCCCTCCCTGGCTTCCTGTTGAACACGCCCACCTTCTTCCTGCTTTCTGGTCTTTGCACAAGTAGTTCGCTCTGTCCGGAGTGCTCTTCCCAAGTTCTTCAGATCTTTGTGAAGAGGCCTCTTGGACCATCTGCACCAAAGCAGACCCTTCCCAGCCCCTCCCTGTCATATCACCTTCTTTTATTTTCTTCGTAGTATGACCTGGAAACATCTCGCTTGCTTCTCTTCTGTGTCTCTGATCTGGACATGTATGCACCGTGGAAACAGAGACCTTCTCTGTCCTACTCAACTCTCTCCCCAAGTCTACAATAGTATCTGGCACTACACAGGCTCTCAGAACATACATGTTGAGACTGAATGAGTGAGTCGGAGTACAATGCCTCACCCCAGTGAAGTGAAAGGTCTTTCAGGAAAGGCCACGTCCCCTGCCCTCCTCCCATGCTCTGTGCTGGCTGTGATGCCCAGTTCAGAGCTGACACAACAGGCTGCCTGAAGTCCACCAGATCTTGTGTAAGTTAGGGCAAACTGGTGTGCACAGGACACCTAGTGCAGTCTCTAAAGCAGTCAGCTTTGTGACCTTGGGAAGTTACTCAACCTCTGGGGGACTTAGATTCTTCAATGTCACAGTGGAGGTTGTGATGCCTGACACACACAGTGGAGGCTGTGATGGGCAGACAGCACTTGACAACCACTGTAGCTGGCAGGGCATGGAGGGAGCACCGAGCCTCCTCCCTCAGTTTTTACATTTTTTAACAGCTTTTTAACATAAGATAAAATGCACATATTTAAAGTGTGCAATTTAATAAGCTTTGACAGGTGTATACACGCAAGAAACCATCCCCACAATCAAGACGAGAACACATCTGCCACCTGTTTTCCTGTGTCCCACCCCTTTGTAATGTCTACCTCCTGCCACTCCCTCTACCCCAGGCAACCATTCCTCTGCTTTCTGTCACTGTACACAGGTGTATTTCTCGGGTTTTATATAAATGGGATCACACAACATATTCTCCTTTTTGTCTGGCATCTTTTACTTGGCATAATTATTTTGAGACTCATCCAGGTTGTAGCCTGTATCGGTAATTCGTCCCTTTTTACTGCTGAGTTGTAGATCCATTGTATGGATACACCACAGTTTATTTACACATCACCTGTTCTGGGCATTTCCAGTTTGGGGCTAGTACAAATAAAGCTGGTATGAACATTCATGTAGAAATCCTTATAAAGACACATATGCTTTCTTTTCCCTTGAATAAATACCTATGAATTACATAGAGTCATAAGGCAAGTGAATGTTTAACTTTTTTTCTTTTTCAATAATTTTTTTTTTTTTTTTTTGCTGTACGCGGGGCTCTCGCTGTTGTGGCCTCTCCCATTGCGGAGCACAGGCTCCGGACGCGCAGGCTCAGCGGCCATGGCTCACGGGCCCAGCCGCTCCGCGGCATGTGGGATCCTCCTGGACCAGGGCACGAACCCGTGTCCCCTGCATCGGCAGGCGGACTCTCAACCACTGCGCCACCAGGGAAGCCCTTCGATAATTTTTTTTAAAAATAAATTAATTTTATTTATTTTTGGCTGCGTTGGGTCTTCATTGCAGCATGCGGGTTTTCTCTAGTTGCGGCGAGTAGGGGCTACTCTTTGTTGTGGTGCGCGGGCTTCTCATTGCAGTGGCTTCTCTTGTTGCAGAGGACAGGCCGTAGGCGCGTGGGCTTCAGTAGTTGTGGCTTGCGGGCTCTAGGGTGCAGGCTCAGTAGTTGTGGCACACAGGCTTAGCAGCTCCGCAGCATGTGGGATCTTCCCAGACCAGGGCTCGAACCCGTGTCCCCTGCACTGGCAGGCAGATTCTTAACCACTGTGCCACCAGGGAAGCCCTTCAATGGACTTTTGATTTTAGAACAGTTTTAGACTTTCAAAGGAGTTTCAAAGATAGTACAGAGTTCCTGTATATTCCATCTCTCCCTCACCCCCGCCATTGTTAACATCTTACATTAGTATGGTGCATTTGCCTGATGAACCAATACTGATACATTATTATTAACTAAAGTTCAGATTTCCTCATTTCTAAGCTACTGTCCTTTTCCTGTTCCATGATTTGATTCAGGACACAGCATTACATTTAGTCATCATGTCTTCTTAGGTTTCTCTAGACTGTGACAGTTTCTCAAACTTTCCTTGTTTTTGATGACCTTGATAGTTTTAAGTGGTGCTGGTCATTTACTTATTTTTATTGTGATAAAATATACATAACATAAACTTTGCCCTTATAAGTGTACAATTCGGTAGCATTAAATACATTTGGAATGTTCAACCACCATCTCTATTTAGTTCCAAAATATTTTAATCACCCCCAAAAGAAATGTCACACCAACTAAGCAGTCTCTCCCCATTTCTCCTTCCCCATAACCCCTGGTAATCACTAACCTGCTTTCTGTCACTTTGGATTTATTCATTCTGCATATTTCGTATAAACAGAATCATAAAATATGTGGCATTCTGCATCTGGCTTCTACCACTGAGCATTATGTTTCTGAGGTTCATCCATGTTGCCCTGTGTATCAGTACTTCATTATTTTTACAGCTGAATAATATTTCCCTGTATGGACAGACTACAATTTGTTTATCCATCCATTAGCTGATGGACTTCTGGGTTGTTTCTACTCTTTGGTTACTATAAATAATGCTGTTATAAATATTTGTGTACAAGTATTTATTTAAATACCTGTTTTCAACTCTTTTTTTTTTTTTTTTTTTTTTTTTTTGCGGTACGCGGGCCTCTCACTGTTGTGGCCTCTCCCGTTGCGGACCACAGGCTCCAGACGCGCAGGCTCAGCGGCCATGGCTCACGGGCCTAGCCGCTCCACGGCATGTGGGATCTTCCTGGACTGGGGCACGAACCCGCGTACCCTGCATCGGCAGGCAGACTCTCAACCACTGCGCCACCAGGGAAGCCCTGTTTTCAACTCTTTTGGGTATATACCTAGGAGTGAAATTGCTAGGTCATATGGTAGTTCTATGTTTAACTTGTTGAGGAACTGCCAAGCTGTTCTCCCTAGTGGCTGCACCGTTTTCCATTCCCACCAGCAGTATAAGCAGGTTTCAATTTCTCTACATCCTCATTAACACTTATCTTCTGGGGGGTTGTTTGGTTGGTTGGTTGGTTTTTTAAATTATAGCCAGCCTCATGTGTGAGAAGTAGTGTCTCACTGTGGTTTACTTTTTATAATTTTTAAAAATATTTATTTATTTTTGGCTGCATTGGGTCTTCGTTGCTACACACAGGCTTTCTCTAGTTGTGGCGAGTGGGGGCTGCTCTTTGTTGTAGTGCATGGGCCCCTCATTACAGTGGCTTATCTTTGTCACGCAGCACAGGCTCTAGGCGGGTGGGCCTCAGTAGTTGTGGCACTTGGGCTCAGCAGTTGTGGTTCGCGGGCTCCAGAGTGCAGGCTCAGTAGTTGTGGCGCACAGCCCTAGTTGCTCCACGGCATGCGGGATCCTCCTGGACGAGGGCTCGAACCTGTGTCCCCTGCATTGGCAGGCAGATTCTTAACCACTGCGCCACCAGGGAAGTCCCTCACTGTGGGTTAAATTTGCATTTCTCTAATGACTAAATACGTTGAACACGTTTTCATGTGCTTGTTGACTCTTTGTGTATCTTCTCTGGGGAAATATCTATTCAAGTTCTTCACCCATTTTTAAATTGGGTTGTTTGTCTTTTTGTTGTTGACTTGTAAGAGCTCTTTATGTGTTCTAGATACTACACTCTAATCAGATATATGATTTGCAAATGTTTTCCCTCATTCTGTAGGCTGTCTTTTCACTTCTTGACACTGTCTTTTGCAACACAAAAGTTTTCAACTTTTATGAAGTCCAATTTACCTATTTTTTCTTTTGTTGCTTGTGCTTTTGTTGTCATATCTAAGAATCCATTACCAAATCCATGGTGATGAGGATTTCTTCAGAGTTTTCTTTGAGTTAATTTTTGTATATGGTGTGAGGTAGGGGTCCAGCTTCATTCTTCATTTGTATCTTTTGAACATCTAGTTGTCCCAGCACCATTTGTTGAAGAGACTATTATTTTCCCTATGGAATAGTCTTGGCGATCTGTTGAAAATAAATTGTCCAGAGATGTATGAAATTATTCTGGGCTCTCTATTCTATTCCATTAGTCTGGATGTCTAGCCTTATACCAGTTCCACAGTTATGGTTACTGTAGCATTGTATGCAATAAGTTTTGAAATCAGAAATCTTGAGTCTCAAACTTTTTAAGATTGTTTTTGGCTTTTGGGCTCCCTTGTAATTCCACATGAATTTTAGGATCAGTTTCTGCCTACAAGGCCATTGAGATTTTGATAAGAATTGCATTGAATCTATAGATCACTTTGGGAAGGACTGTTGTCTTAACAATATTAAGTCTTCAAACCATGAACAGGATCTTTTTCCATTTATTTAAGTTTTTTTTTCCCAGCAATGTTTTCTAGTTTTCAGTGTTGTCTTGTACCTCCATGGTTAATTTTATTCCTGTTTTATTTTTTTTGCTCTTTGCTACTGTATAGAAATACAGTTAATTTTGCGTGTTGATCTTGTATCCTGAGACTTTGCTGAATCTTATTAGCTCCGACAGTTTTATTAGCTCAAATAGTTTTTTTTAGTGTGAATTAATTTTTTTCTCTGTATAAGATCATGTCATCTGTGAATAGAGAGAATTGAAGGTTTAACTTTTTAAGAAACTGTTTCCCAAATTGGTGGTACCATTTTACATTCCCCCAGCAACATATGAGTTCCAGTTCCTCCAAATCCTTCCTTACACTTGGTGTGATCCCACAGTACCCCATCATCTACTTATGGGAAAATGGACGGAAAAATTAAGGGACCTATCCAGTCACCCAATACCACCTTCTCAGCATGCTCAAAGCACTGACCCAGATCTCACCAAGTCTGCATCCCTAAACCTTCATTTTCCATCCATGGATTAGGAAACTGATATCCCAAGCAGTCACCCCTGGGAGTGACTCCTCAGCCTGCAAGAGCTGAATGTTTGGCAGGCCTGTCCCAAGCCAGAGGGACCAGGGACCTCCCCTAAGGTTCTTCCCCCTTCCCTTGTCCTCCTCCCACCCTGCCCCTGCCCTTGAGCATCATCCTCTCCCAAACTCAGGGATCTGGGAAACCTGGAAGTCTTCCCTGTGACATCACAGAGCTGGTTGCCAAGGGAGACCTGCAGATCCATCCCCTAGGCAGGGGAGAGCACAGCCCTGCTGCACAGGAGACCCGGCTGCCCCTCCCCAACCTGGCTGGCCCTCCATGGAAGCCTTGGTCTGTGCGTTCTCTCAGCTGCACATAAGAGAAGGTGCCAGGCTGTGGGGAGGAGTGGCAGGAGAGATGCCCTCCTGTCCTGACCTGGGCCCAAAGCCACCAGGGTGGCCTCAGGGACATGCAAGCTTGGGAGAGGGGAATGGCCACCAGTCCAGGCCATGTGACCCTGGGCACCAGAATGCTCTCTCTAGGGTAGGGGGCAAAAAGGGGTGGCAGAAAGAGCCTGCAGTCCTGAAAGAGATCTTGATGCCAAGACTCAGGCTTCTCAGCCCTCCCTGTTGGTTGGGAGGGAGAAGGAGTGCTTTGTTGGGTGAGGGAGGTGGGAGACAGGGGGCGGAGCCCATCTGACAGACAGGTAAGCTGAGGCTCCGCAGGCCAGGGGTGGAGCCCATCACATAAGCATGTGACTACACTGTCCCCTCACGGCTGCTGTGGCCCACCAGCCACCAATCTCCTGCTCTCCCCTCCACAGATGCAGTGAGCTGGGCCCGAGGACGCACCAGTCACCCCAACATGCCACCCAATATATATGTGGGGGGGCTGGGGGCCCAGCAGCAGCAGTGCCCCAGTGCCCAGGGAAGCAAGCCCAAGAACTTGCACCACCTCCGGGGCCTGGCTCTCTACCTGCCAAGCCACATGCATTCTGCCGGCCAGTGTGAAAGCCATTGGCTGAGCCAGCTCATGGCCGGGGGCTGCCTCCCACAACCCGAGGGCACAGTCTTGCCCCTGGACTTACCACAGGGGGCTCTGGGACCAGGTAACAGTCACCACTCAGCCCTTCTGGAAGCTCGACAGCCTGGGAAATACAGGTGAGCACCTGTCCAGGTGATGCAGGGCTGAGGACAGGAGGGGAAGACCCCGGGCAGGGTTGGGCTGGGCACTCAGATGGACCCAGGTGGCCCCTCTCCACTCCCAATCCTCCTGGGTACCTGTCCCAGCTCTACATTTGATGAGAGACCTTGGACTGCTCTCCCCCGCTGGCCAGGTCTGTTTCCCCATTTGTAAAATGAGGGGTTCGTGTTAGAGAAGGGTCCTTTCAGTTTGAAACGTGTTTCCCTCTTCCTCCTCCCCTCCCAGGTTTTAAGGAGAACTGCCCCCTCCCCTCCGGTTTTGAAGGATGCCAGGTTCACGGGGGTCATAGGATGGGCTGGCAGCCTCCCCCAGGTCCCTCCAAGTGACTCCTCTACCCCCGCTTTCCTCAGCTTCCAGTTCTAGCATGGACCCAGCCAAGGGTGCCCCCTCCCAGCCCGGTGCCCCTGAAGGCTTGGGGCTCAGGCCTAAGAGATCCTGGGTGGGCCTCAGAGGAATCCACATGTCCCTTGAGCAAGAGAACTCACTCTGGGGCTCTAGAGAGGCCATAGGGATCCAAGTGCCAGGGCTGGTTCTCCCAGCTCAGGACAGGAGGGGAAAGGATGGCCCAGGAGGAGGACACAGGTCCAGGCGGAAGGGCTCAGCCCCCACCAGTAGCATCCCCACACCGAGATGCCTGGGCAGCTGCCCAGCACCAGAGCCTAGGCCAGCCTTGGGAAAACTCGAGGGTGGAAGGATGAGGAGGTCCTGCTGGAGGGACAGAAAGAAGCCTGGGCGTACCCTTGCAGCCTGCTCCAACTCAAGTCTGCCACTTGTACCTGGGAGGCTGGGCGGAGTGGAGAGTTGGGCTCCCAAGAGGCCAGGGAGCCTACCGGTCTAATCTCAATAAAAGCCAAGGCCTGCACCTTCTGCCCCTGGGTCTGTCTGTCATCAGGCCAATTCAGCCACAGAAATGGTCCCTCGGCACCTGTGTTCTGAGAGCAGAGTTCCATGTCGATCCTGGGGGAATCCGAGGTGCTCCCACCCTTAGTTGAGGAGGGAGCCGTCCTCCTCTGGGCGGGACTCTGGGCAGGCTTCCTGGGTGGGCAGGGTCTCAGCAGGCCTAAGAGCAGGGCTTGGTGTTCTGGGTGGAGAGGGCAGAGGACAGAGAAAGTTAGGCCAAGTTTAGGCAGGGTGTCGGGAGGAGAGCAAGTTCCCAACCTGGGCAGAGACATTGGCCCTGACCCCATGCCGCCCCTCATTGAGGCCTTGGTTGAGTTCACCCTCCCTGGGGACCCCTGGCTGCCCTGACCCTCCAGGCAGAATGGGCACAGCCCTTCTCCCAGCTGGGCTAGACTCCAGGCAACCAGGCATGGGCTCCTCTGTATCAGGAGGTCTTAACCTCAGCCCTGTTGACATTTGGGGCTATGCCATTCTTTGTTTCGGGGGCTGTTCTGTGAGTTGCAGGATGTTTAGCAGTGCCCTGGCCTCCACTCACTAGATTCCAGTAGTGCCCTCCGCCCAGTGTGGCAACGAAAAACATCTCTGGAGAGTCTGAGGTCCCCTGGGGGGCAGAATCTCTTGGGATGAGACCCCCTGCTCTACATCACTGGGCCTCAGCCTGTGGGGACAGATGGGAGAACCTGGGTTTGCCTCAGTGACCCTCACCATTTGGCTGATTTCCTGTCCTGGCAGCCTGGGTCAGGCAAGGGCTGACCTACCCCTCTCACAGGCTTCTGTCAGACCACACATGATAGTGTCAAGGACATTCTGGACACCAGTACAGCTGGGCTCCTTCCAGACATGGGGAAAGCTCCCTCAGGCCCCTGCCCTTCCCCTGTACCCTGGTACAGCAGATTCTGGAAACCTTGGTCCCTGGGTGCTTTTCAGGTTGTTGTACGTGTGCATGCGGCCCTGGGTGGTGGCAGCTCCTAGTCCGGGCCACCAGCCTCAGGCCCTGTCCCATAGGGAGGGCCATCAGGGGGAGGCCCAGCCCTCAGGGAGCAGCGCACCCACGCTTTGGAGGGGTCCACACCTGGGCTGGGGTCTCAAGCCCACGTTCACAGCTGTGTGGCTCTTGAGCTACTCCCAGCCCCTCAACCAGTCATTTGTCTAAGAGGGTGACAGGCACGACCTCCTGCCCCCAGGGTGGCCAGAGGCTCCAAGAAGTTGGTAGAAGGACCTGGTCCCCCTCTTGGCCCAGCCAGGGGCTGGGACCTGCTGCCCCCCCCCGCCCCCTGCCTAAGGCTCCTGCAGTGGGGTGCCCTGGGCAGGGCCCCTGCCTGACCACTGCACTTTCACCAGCTCTAGAACCTCTTCCAGGGCTGTATTCCTTGGCAGGGCAAGGTACAATTATGATCATAAAAAACAATCGCCCTTTGAGCTGGAAGCCGTCCTTGGGACTTGCCAGGGGACAAGCAGCTCCTGGGCCGCCCTCAGCCACGGGGCGGGTCCACAGGCGCAGGGCCTGCAAAGACAGGATGTGACCAATTAAAGTCTATTTATTTGTTTGTAGTAAGACAAAACACTATAATCTGTTCAACACTGGGCTGGACACTGCAGTGATAAGGAGGTGGGGGAGGGAGGGGCAGGGCAAAGCCTCTGAGCTCAATTACGAATGTACAAAGTAGAACCTTCTGGAAGACTCTTCCCTTATCCTGAGGGGCAGAAATAAAAATCACATGATCATCGTTGATTCAGATTAGAGAGGACACCCAGCTGGGCCTCAGCATGAAACCAATGTCAGCATGGAGGTGGGGAGTGGGGGGAGATGGAGTGCCCTTCCTGCCCAGGATCCACCAGTGAGGCCGCAGGAGCCCCGGGCCAGGAAGTTCCGAGGGAGGGAAGGACACGGTCACGGAGCCCCCACCTGGGGTTTCCCGTCTCCTGCTCTCGTCCGGCGTGAGACTCTGCGCCATCCCCTCTGCTCCGGAGGGGCAGGCCAGGCAGCAAGCAGCTCTAGGGGCCCTGGCAGAAGGGGTGCCAGGAGCACGTGCCGTCCACGCGCACACTTCCAGGCACTGTCTCTGCCCCAGAGGTGGAGGGACCACAAGGCACGTACTGTCCCCAGCCCCAAAGGCCGGGTCTCACTTGGTCATTGCGGTGCTCAGCTTTGTCCTGTCTGCACCTGGCCAGGCCTCAGAGCTGCTGCTCATGGGGCTGGGGGGCTGTGGGGAGAGGACACCCAGGCCCTCAGTGGTGCCTGTCCTCAGCCCAGCTCCCTGCAGCAGCTCAGCTGAATGGCACATCCACCATCTGACAGGTGGTTCCAATCGCTCGGGACAGAATGAAGCAGCCCATGGGAAGAGGCTGTGGGAGGACTCAGCCTCCTAGTGGGGAATGTGGGCACCTGTCTCGTTATCCGCCCACACATGTGGGGAGCGAAGCCACAGAGCTCAGTGTGTGGGTGAGAAGCCTCCCCAGCTGTGCCCAGCAAGGGTCAGCCCTGGGTGGAGAGACCGGAGCTGCTCCCCACCCCTCCGGGCTTCTGGGTGCTGGTTCTGGACCAGGGGCTGGCCTTCCCGTTATTTTGACCCCTCATTGTTCAGAGGCTCCTGTGTCTTTAGGGTCAAGTCTGTCCGTAACACTTGGGTTCCTCCCTCCCAGAAGTTTATTCCGACTTTGCAGGAAGGAGCTGGAAGGATCACACAGCGGAGGGGAAGAGGCCGGTGAGGGGCGTGGGGAAGGAAGCCCTTTCCCATGCCCTTGCTCCCAGGGCAGCAGAAGAAACAGACCACAGTGAACGCTGCCACCCCTAGGTGCCCGTGGGGCTAGAGCACGTGCGGGGGCCCGGCCAGGGCTCAGCAGAAGTGAAGGTTTCCAGATTGGGAAGGAGGGCTGGAGGAGCCTGTGGGATACACAAGAGGGGAGCAGGGGTGAAGGCTTCAGCAGAAACGCTCTGCTTCCCTCCCCTCCCCAGGGGCCCGGCCTAGGAGCCCAAAGCTGGGTCCCTGGCGCTCCTGAAGTGTGAGCCCTCCTCCAGGTCCAGAGTCCCTTCCAGTGACCACTGGCTCTCCTCGGTCCCAGCACAAACCACAGTACCGACGGGGGTGCCAGCCCAGGAGGCCACGGAGCCCTGCCGCCTGGGCTTGGCCCACATCACAATCCGCTCTGGGCCGTGTCCATGCACAAGGGGTAGACCTTGGAGTCCCCATGACGCCATTCCCTGAGGTCTGGGAGACCAGCTCCCCACGGTGCTCAGAAGCGGCCGTGTCTAAGCAGAGCTCTCATCTAGGTGCCCACCACAGGGCAAGGCCGCTGCTGTTAAAGCTGCCATCTACAGTGAAGCACCACCAGGGACACAGCGGCACTGATAACCCCTGGGAAGGGGAAGCTGAGTGTCTGGGGACAGGAGTAGAAGGGGCGTGATCTTTTGGTAACTTTTCAATTTTTGAACCATGTGAATGCATTATTTTTTAAAAAGTAGTTCAGTAGTTCAGGTAGTTCAGGCCAAGCTCTGGCCAGGTCAAGAGCTCTGCTTTCCCTCCTGAAGTTTCTGAGAGACGTTCGGGAACTATCTCGGCCCCTGGCCATGCTTCCCAGCACCCTGAGCAGCAGATGCCCATCCAGGGCCTCCTGTTTTCACTGCTGAAAGCACCGCCTCCATTTCCCCAACCATCAGCCCACTGGGCTCTGCTCCCCTTTCTGCACCCCCGCTCTGGTGTACCTGGGGGAGACCGGGCACGCCCCTTGACTCTCTTCTCCCGAGCCCACGTAGCACCGGGCCTGCAGGTGGGGCACGCTGACGGGCCCAGCAGGTGCCCACCGGCTCCTCTGCAGAGGACAGCAGAAGTCAGATGGCTGGGAAGGTGGTTTCCACAGGGTGCCGAGGGGTGGGGCCTGGCAGAGACTGCCCGGCTGGCGTCACATGGTCCGGCTGTACTCGATGCCGCCCTTGGTGGAGATGCTTGACCATGGCAGGAAGCTGCAGAGCAGGCTGTGGGCCTGGCGGTAGATCCTGTGCGGGATGGAACAGGGGCTCAGGTTTGCTAGCGCAGAGCCCAGGTGCTGGATGTAGTCCGTGCAGCTCTGTTAAGGAAGATTCCGACTCGCCTGCCCAACTGCCCCAGGGCGGCACTGTCAGCACGGTGACCATGGGGGCCGCATGCAGACAGCACGCCACTCTTGCAGGAGGCCAAGAGCCTGCTCAGCCTCTGCAGGGCCGGAAAGCCTCATCAGATGGAGGGGGCTCTGCTGCACAAAATAATGCGGGGCAGAGCCTGGGTACAAGGGACCTTCTGGGTGAGGCCCCAGGCACCTGGACACCCAGACTAAGGCTGGACAGGACTGGGTGCTGGGGGAGGGGTCTGGAAGAGCAAGTGTTCCTAGTTCTCCCCTACGCTCAGTCCTCAGACTGGCAGGGCCCTGTCCCTGTGATGAGGAGGGGTCAGCAGTCCTGACCCCGTGGACACCCACAGAGACCCATCTTCACAGGAGCTAGGCCTGCAGGCTTTTGGGCCGTCCTTGTCTTTCTTGTTTATTTCCCTGTGAAATGGATAAATCCTGGACTCATTAATTTAACTTCTCTCTCTCACATACACACAGTACTTTGGGGTTCACACCCTATGACTATCAGGAAGTCTCCTGGCCTCCACCGAACATGTCAAGGGCCAGAGAGAGTTAAAGAGGAGGGAGCAGGGCAGGGACACACCTCTGGGTCACGCACCCAGCAAAGAAGGTTTGAACCCAAGTGTTCAAAAACAGCAAAGAAACAAAAAAAAAACCAAAACAAACAAAACAAACAAACAAACAAAAACCAGCAAACAGTTCGTTTCACCTCACTTGCTTGGCTTCTCCCCCACCAGCACACAGCCCCATGAGAGCCGGGGCTTCTGGCTGTTTCGTTCACTGTTGTATCCCCCACGCACCTGGGGGAACAGGAGGCTCTCATTCGATACTTGATAGATGGATGGATCTTAGGCCAGGAGGCTGAACACCCTCCCCTCACACCAGTCTAACGTCCAGTGAGCGCCGAGTGCCAGAGCTGGCCTGCTTTCCCAACGTCCACACCCAGGCTGTCATTTCCCAAGATGTGCCAGCCAGACCTGCCCACAACAGTATCTGGTCCCATGAGCTTGGCCTTGTGGATGCCATGTGAAGGCAACCACAGCTCCAGCTGGCGCACGGGCCCTGCTAGGAAGCCACAATACCTCACCCCCGAAAGAGAAAGGATATAGGATGGTCCAGGGAGGGTGGCCACCGTTGATGTAGAGGACATAAGTGAAGCCATCTTTGAGGACCCCTCGGATGGAATAGTAATAGGGGAGATAGTGATGCTGCTTGAAGTCTCTGTTTTCGTAGAAGTTTATAGCCGTATTGTTGGTAGTGAGGACGTGCAGGTAGATGGCTTTGCAGTGGTCCTGGGCGGTGGTTGATATGTGATCTTTTAAACTCTCAAGTAATAGGGAACCTGCGGAGGAAGAGGCGCAGGGCAAGTGGGAAGGAAGCATGAGGCAGACAAGGAAGTCATCTTTGCAGAGGTCTCTACAGATCTCTCTGCTTTTGGACCAAAGACCGACCTCCCATAACCAACACTATAGAAGTCCCTAACATCTCATGGCTCGATGGGGCTTGTCACCTGAGGCCCTCAGGCATCCGGAACCGCGGATGCCAGCCTGCTAGTTCCCTCCCAGGGGCTGAACCCACAACAGAGACTCACTGATCTTTTTAGACAATGAAGTGTAAACCTGAGCCCAGGAAAATGTGGAACGGACACAAATGAAGACTCTGCCACTCACTGGCTGTGTGGCTGAGTGGGATGGGAATTTGGAGTCATGCGGGCAGCCCGGCACCCCAGGTGTGGCGGGCACCCGATAAATGGTGGCTAGCACTATTTTTCAATTATGTTTTCTACTCTTAATCAAGAATACCTTGGGTCTCTGTCACACAGAGTGAAGTAAGTCAGAAAGAGAAAAACGAATACTGTATATGCTAAAGCACATATATGGAATCTAGAAAAATGGTACTGATGAACCTAGTGGCAGGGCAGGAATAAAGACACAGACGTAGAGAATGGACTTGAGGACACGGGGAGGGGGAAGGGGAAGCTGGGACGAAGTGAGAGAGTAGCACTGACATATATACACTACCAAATGTAAAATGGGTGGCTAGTGGGAAGCAGCTGCATGGCACAGGGAGATCAGCTCGATGCTTTGTGACCACCTAGAGGGGTGGGATAGGGAGGGTGGGAGGGAGGCTCAAGAAGGAGGGGATATGGGGATATATGTATACTTACAGCTGATTCACTTTGTTGTACGATAGAAATTAACACAACATTGTAAAGCAATCGTACTCCAATAAAGTTATTAAAAAAATATATACATCTTGGGATCAGACATAAGCTGTGTGTGTGGTAAGAGGCACGATAAGGGGTGCCCATTCCCAAATGAGGACATTCGGGAGCGGTTATTAATCTGATCTTGTCAGATTTGGGAAAGAGGCCACGGCAGAAAGACCTGGTGTTGTATGGAAAGAGGACAGGCTGAAAGCCAAGGGAGTGGGTGGGGTCATGGGTCTTGTTGGAAGGGGAGAAGGATGAAGGTCTGGCCCCAGACAGAGGGACAGGGATGGAAGAAGAGACTGAGGGGTATTTATGAGAGACAATCGTCAGAACGGGGCGGGGGGGGCGAGTTGGTGGTGGTGGTTTATGAGCTCTGCCACTCTTACCTATGCCGTGCTTTCTGAATTCCTTCACTACTCCCAGGCTTAGGATGTACGCAACCTGCGTGTCAACAGAGAAGCTGGAGGCTAGAATATCTCCATCCTAAAGAGAAAGTCAGAAACAGTCGTGTCAGCAGTGGAGGCTCCGGTCCCACTGTAGGACACAGCTCACTTGCCAACTTCCCAGCCATGACACCTGGGGGGACACTGGGGCAGAGGGGACAGAACAGAAGACAATAGAGGGTCACCTCCACCCCCATGGAAACAAGAGGGTGTGGGCCCTTCTGCGAGAAACTGCAGATATAAGAGCACACAAAAAAATCGCTTCTCTTGGGGTGGGTGGTAGACCAGACAAGGAGGGTCAGGGATGCCAGATGAGTGAAGTCATGGCGGGAAGAAGGAACCGCTCAGCGGGCCCTCAGCACGTGACAGTCCACCCGCCAAGAGACAAGACAGCCCAAGAGAGTGTGAATGTTTTAACTAGGGATCCTACACATCCCCAGGTGGTCTCGCAGTAAAGGGGGAGGCGGGGGGCAGGGTGGACAGTGGTGCCCTCCACCACCCTCCGCTGCCAAGGCCAGGCCAAGTGACACACCGCCCCACGTGGGTCTCTTGGTTCCGGAGATGCAATTTTGGACCAGGAGTGTCATGAATCCAACCAGCACACGGTTCTTATGTTCTTCTACCTCACAAAGAACTAGAAGGATCTGCCATGTGTATGGTTTTCTCTACCCCACTGAAAAGGACACTTGGCGACTTGGCCTTTGTGTCCCGTCCACTGCTCACTGAGTGGCTCCCACGTGCTGGGAGTGGGTCAGCTCCCCACTCCCCGCCCCACCCTCCACACCACAGTTAGCCTGGACACAGGTGGGCTTGTCATCGGTCTCAGGGAGGTAAGCATCCTTCCTGCTCTCGTGACTCGAAGCCTGCAGAAAGGCCAGTGTACCTTTTACCTGCCTCCCTACTTCAAAACGGCTGTCATTGTGAAGCCTGTGGTCGTGTTACTTAATGCATATACGACTGTGTCACAAACACACAGAAAGAAACCAACCAGGTACGAATCTCACACGCCGTCTGGGCTCCCAAGAGAAAGGACCAGAGCAGGCAGCGTGACTGTGTCACAAGGCCCCACAGTCCTGTCCAGAGGCACGGACTGCCAAGTCATTGCCGCATACACTCACCTCCTTGTGTATCTTGGTCCTACTTTTTATTTCAGCTACGATCATTCCCACGATGGCGCCCCTGTAGGTTGCGGCGAGGGAAAAGAACTTCTTGTTGGAGGTGATATCACGATACCATGAGTCTGGGTACCTGAAGAGGAGACAAACTCAGATGAACTGGCCAGGTCAAGTCCAACCCCCATCGTGCTTCAGAGAGTTGAGCCACAGGGGACCCTAGGCTGCTCTGTCCACCACTCAGGGTTGACGAGGGGTCTGCCCATCGCTCAGTCTCCACCGAAGTGTATCACTCTCAGAGTATCATCTTCTGAAAGCGGTTATCTGTCCAGACAGGACTGGAAATTTGATAGGAAAACAATCTTACAAGACACAGAGACAAGAGGGGGAAAACCTCTGATGATACTGTCCCCTCGAGAGCAGTGCCTGGGGGGGGCAGGTGGATGAGTTAAGATTGATGACCCCCGCAGCCCGTGGACACCTGGGTGATTTCCAAGAATTCTGTGAGACTTTTTCAAGACTGGGGGAAGTGGTGTGGGGAGAGCCAGGTTTGCTGCAGAGTGGCATTTGAGTTTCAGGGACTGGGCCTCAAGGGCAAGGTGTATCCAGGGTCACTGGGGCTGCTCACCAAGTGCCGTCCGAGGGGAGCAGGGAAAAGAACAGTGATGCAGTGATGAAAAGGCAGACTCAGCCACAGCCAAGGAGGCTCGGTCGGGAGGGTGTCTGGGTTTGTTTCCTAACGGACACAGCGGGTTAGCCCAGGATGCCTTTCATGAGACCAAGAGCTGGAGGAGGGTCTCAGACCCTCCTGGCGACACAGAGAGGTGCTCTACTCAGGTCTGCACTGTAGAGGCCACTGCCCGCCCACTGGAAGGTTCCATAGAACCTGAGCATCACCCAGGCTCCTCTCCTGGTCCTCATCACACTCCCGCCTTCTGACCGCAGCAGTGCTGGGTGGCGCGGCAGCCAGGAGGGGAGCTGCCACCACATGGTCTGATGGGACTGAAATTCTCTCCCTCATCTTTGGAACCTGAGGCCTCAGGCCCAGGAAGCTGCAAGGAGAGGCAAGCAGGTCGGGCTCCTCAGAGGCACAGAGGCTCTGGCTGGTGAGGCTCTACCTGCCCCAGGTCACCCTCAGCGGGGTCCAACCTCGGAATTACTGGATTACTTTCCAGCGGTGGGACTGCTGGGATGACATTTATTTTCTAACCTATGAAGCCGCCGCTAGCCTGTGGCCCCAGAAGGTGACAATTCACATTCCCATCAGGGACGTAAGGGAATCCCTCCCTTCCTGCCGGCAGCAGGTTAAACACGTCTGAGGCTAAGGCTCACGGAAATGTCATGATTGGCAGGATCTTGTTTATTTTTAATTTTTAAAAGTCTGCACTATTTTTCTCACTACAAGCTCTATGTGCATATTACAGAAAAATGTAGGAAGTACAGACTAGCAAAACCAGACAAACTTGTAGATGTTAATCATCCACCCACGTGAACTACCGAACACATTTGCTACGAGGTACATATCCTCCTAAGCTTTTATCTTGTATGTGTTTTTAAACAAAAGGGGGATTGTGGTACATACTGCTTTCTAGTCTGCTTTTTCCACTTAATATCTCATAAAAAAACTCTCCTAGTCAACATATATACCTCTAGGACAGGTTTTTTTTCCCCCGGCAGAATAACATTATACT
Organism: Delphinapterus leucas; assembly: GCF_059928025.1. Lineage (NCBI taxonomy): Eukaryota > Metazoa > Chordata > Mammalia > Artiodactyla > Monodontidae > Delphinapterus > Delphinapterus leucas. The sequence continues at coordinate 35,402,415 of NC_143143.1, forward strand.
TTTGCATACACATACCCCGATGTATGTAACCAATTCCTTTCTGTTAAGATACTTAAGTAGCTTCTCAATTTTCTGAATATTGTAAGTAGCACTGCATGGAACATCTTGGTAACTAAAGATTCTCAGTCAAGCCCTTTCGGGGATCCCTAGGAACACAATGAGGTGCAAAGAGCCTGGTGGTAGTCAGGGAGCGGGGCCCGGGGCCCCGACAGGCGAGGTCACTCTGGGCCACCACGGCGCCTTCACAGCAAGCCTTTCAGCTTTGGCACCCGCAGCTCTGCGCACATCCCCCCCGCCATTCCCTATCCCCCAAGCCACAGCTGGGGACACTGCTCAACTTACTCGATGGGGAACCAGTCGCCGCACAGGTGCTTCACGGTGTCTATGTCATCGTGGCAGAGGAGACGCAGGCTGACCTCGCTGAGGGAGCTGGATGGCACCACCTCTGTCATTCACACCTGCAGGGAGGGAGGTGTCAGGAGGCAGCCGCACCCACGCTGCCGCCTCCTCCTCCTCATATAACCTGTGAGGCAAGCAAGGTGGGAAAGCTCGCACCGTCCCCCTGATGGAGTGTTCCTCCCCTCACAACACTCCATGCACTAGGCATCACAGGCACACCCCCACCCCCACCGTCCCTGCAGGGCAGGAAACCAAGGATCGGGAAGGCCTGGGAGGATGGGGACCCAGGGTCCCCTCGCTGCTCACATGGGATACTCCTGAGCCCCACAGAGGGCAGCCCAACTCTGGTCTGTGTTCTCTCTTCTCTTGGCCCCTCTGAGCTGCCCGCTGAGCGCCCACACCAGCCCTACTTCTGCCCAGAGGTTCTCACGTCTCCCTCACACCTGCTGTTTTTCCACTGGGGAGACACACAGCCCTGCCAGCCCCAACTCCTCCCAGCCTGGGCCAGTGGCTGCCAACAAACGACCCAGGGCTCAGCAGCCCCAGAGACTGCTGGATTTAGAGTGGCACTTGCTGGGTGGGCCATTTCTCCTCCTCTATGTGCGCACAGAAGGACTTCAAGACATGTCAAAAGTTCAAGACAGGGGCCACGAGTTGCAACGATTAAATCAGGAAGCTACATTCAGTCCAGGCAGGAAGGCCACGGGTGGACTCTGACAAAGCACCTGCACCCCCAGGACTCAGCGATCGCCAAGGAAAAGCCTAACCTCACACCCCTGAGATCCTGCAGTCCCACGTCCCCCAGGGATGGAGGCCAGCCTCCCAGTGCCTCCTGTGAAATACACAAAGCCCTACCTACAATGCTGGGCCTGAAGCCAATCAAACCTCCAGGGCCTAACTTCACAACTGCAGGTAACACTTGGCACCCGGGCACCATGACATCTGACACACACGGAACGGGTAGAATTCTACAAGACAACTGGCCTGGTCTCTTCAAAAAGTCAATGCCATTTAGGGACCTCCCTGGTGGTGTACTGGTTAAGAAATCTGCCTGACAATACAGGGTACACAGGTTCGATCCCTGGTCCGGGAAGATCCCACATGCCGCGGAGCAACTAAACCCGTGCGCCACAACTACGGAGCCTGCACTCTAGGGCCTGCGCTCTAGAGCCCACGCACCACAACGAATAGTAGCCCCCTGCTCGCTGCAACTAGAGAAAGCCCGCACCCAGCAATGAAGACCCAACGCAGCCAAAAAATAAATAAATAAATTTATTAATAAAAAAAGTCAATGTCATTAAAAAAAATAGACTAAAAAAGACAAGGAGACCTACAACCAAATGTGATGTGTAAACTCTTCCTGGGAAATATAAAAAGTCAAACAACATTTTGGAGAAACTTAAATATTGGCTGGACAGTAGATGATGAATTTATGATGAAATTATCATGAAACTGTAATTAACTGACTTAGATGTGGAGGGTACAGTGCTTATGCAGAAAGTCTTAGGAGATGCATTGCTGAAATACTTTGGAGTGAGGTATCATGAGGTCTAAAACTAAACAGTTCAAACATTTTTCAACTGCTTAGAATGCAAGTATGACAAACCGCTATTAGCGGTTGGACCTCAGTGGCAGGTTGATATAAAATAGGAACTTACTGTTCACAGATTCAATTTTTCTACATATTTGAAATTTTTCATAATAAACATCGGGGTTGGGGCAAGGGGTAGCCTGAAGTTACCTAAACTGAATCTAGAAACCACAGTGCTATGAATGGGCACCGTGAGAGTCCAGGCAATGACCAAAGGTCAAAGGGAGCCCAAGTGCAGTGCCCTCCTGCTGTCCTGACCCTGCTCCTGATTGGTTCCCATGAAACACAGGCATTTCTATGAGGGTCCCCGGGAAGGCCATGTCCTAACCTGCCACCTGCCAGGGGCCGAATCCACCCTGAGGCTTGACCACAGGGCCAGTGGGGCAGCTGCTCAGTCTCAGACTTGGACATGACCCCAGTAGGCTCTGTCCAGCAAGAAGGGTTCCTTTGAGGGATGGCCAAGGGTAGGCTGGGCAATGACAGGTGTGCCGCCGTCCCCCTTCCCCTTCATGGCACCAGCCAGTCTGACACGGACTAGCTGGGGCAGGGGCTTTAAAGGTCAGGTCCACAGGGCTGGAAACATGGTGACCTTGGTGACCTTGAAGCAGACATGGGGTGGGCGGGGAGGCAGAGGAGGTACTACAGGAGCTCCATGGCTCTGCGCCCACATCGGGTTCTGTCTTTCCAGCTCTCGCCAGACCCTGCAGGGTAAGGTCCATGCCACCTTGACAGGTCCCTCTGCACAGCACGGCTTGAGAGCCGAGATGAGAGGGGACCTGCTCTCTCTTCCTCCTCCATGTTTCCAGCCAGCACCTGTGCGCTGCACACACTGCCCACGTGGGGTCTGCCAGGTGGGGCCCCTCCTGTGACCCCCTGGCAGCGTGCAGGGAAGCTCATCAGGACAAGAAGCAGGTGAGCTCCTGCCTGAGGCCTGGTGGATCCCAACAGGCACCCTTCTTGAGAAGACTCGTCACTCAGAGGGGACCTCTGAGAGCCCACTCAGGCAGGGCAGAGACAGCCGCCCACGTCCTTGTTTTCAGATGACAGGACCAGGGACCAGGCCATCACAGACATTAACGTGAGAGGCTTCTGGAGAAAGGGCAGCCACAGCTTCTGGGCTGAGTTCTCGGCTCCAAACACAAAACAAAACCAAAACACCAACCAAACAACAAAAAAATCCTCCCAGACTTGGCAAATCTGACCTTCCCACATTGCCTATGTTTTTCTTGTTGTTGGGACACACTTTCAGAAACCAAGATGCTGTCCAGCTCCATCTCTCATGAACAGCTTGGCTGGTCCACTGCTCAGCAGCACCCCCCACCACCAATGGTGCCCAGGACGCTCTGGTGAATGTGACCTCAGGGACCTCAGGCCGGCCACCTCTTGGGAAATGGACTGTCGACCAAAAATGGCAACTCTTGAGTTTTATGAGTCAGCTCTGTCCAGAATACATCCTGGTAGTCACAGCCAGGACGTGGCTTCACGGTCATCCCAGACTGTACAGTTCCAGGAGCAGAACGAGGCCCAACACATCACAGCTGCCACAGCAAAGCACTGCTTCCTGCGAGGTTTCTAAACAACCCACTGCACGCGTGACCCTCTTTCCCCCACAAAGGGAGAGAGTCCACAAAAAACCTCTAAAAGCACCCACGGAGGTGCTGCTAATCTTGTTGGCATGAAAACAGCCGTGTGGCTGTGTAGGAAATGTCCATATTCCTGAAGAGATGCACGCTGGACATATAGGGGTGAAATTCAGAATGTTCTGGAGCTGAATTTAGCTGGAGCGAAAGTGGCAAAATGTTCACAACCATTGAACTGGATGACGGGTACACCAGATGGATGTGTGAAAATGTTCCTAATTAAAATTAACCACCAACCTGCCAGACTTCTCCACAGGCTGAGTTTCCGGCATGGACGGCAGCTTCCCCAGGTGACTGATGGAGGTACCTCTGCCATCCTGCACGAGGCCACCTTGCAGTGGCCACCCCACCTCTGCACACCCCTCGCTGGGAACAGCACAGCGCACTCCGTGCCGGCCGCAGCTGCCCACCGGCCACACGCGGGAGCCCTGGAGGGTTGGGTGCCTGGTTCGGAGATTTCTGGGGGCAGGAATACCGTCCGGGACCCAAGTTAAACAACCCCCAAACTCCACCGTGGTTTTAAAGAGGAAGGTGTAGACACCCGGGGATAAGGGCGCCGCTTTAGAAGCTGCCGGAGGGGCTAAGTCTTAACCACGGGGCCAGCTGGCATCCCTTCTCCTTCCCTCGCGGCCAAGAGTGGGGAAACGCAGGAAACCCCAGTCAAAACCTCGAGCCTTTGGGACGGTCGACAACCCCGCACCATCTGAGGCCGAGGCCTGGCCCTCAGTGCAGTCTTTCCAGAGAAGGCTCCTGAGACAGGCGTCCCCCTCTCCCTGTGGCAACTGCCTTTAGGGAAAATCCTGGAGGACAAGCCCCAATACATCACCACCTGCCTAATCTGAGTGGCCAAACAGGATGCCCTATACACGTTCTGCTCAACACTCCAGTGAGGGCACAACCCCTGCTCTAAATTGAGCAAAGGAGTGTAAGCTAGAGCCCACTGTGAGCTCACCAAAAAACAGCCCCAACGTGGAAGCAACCCAAATGTTCGTCAATGGATTCCTGAACCAATACAATGTGTGCATCCATGCGGTGAATATTTAGCACTGACACGTGCTACGATGTGAATGAACACGGCAAACATGATGCTGAGTGAGAGAGGCTGGACATAACGGGCCACATACTGCACCTTACGATTCCATTTCCATGAAGTGTCCAAAACAGGCAAATCCATAGGGACAGAAGGCAGATTAGTGGTTGCCTACGGTGGGGAGTGGGGTTGAGAGGCTTGGAGGGTGATGGCTAAGGGTGTAGGTTTCTTCTGGGAGTGGTGAAAATGTCCTGACACTGAACATGGTGATGGCTGCACAGCTCTGTGAATACACTGAAAACACTGAATGGTACACTTTGGGTGAATTCATGGTAGGTGGACTGTACCTCAATATAGCTGTTAAAAAGAAAACAAGGGCTTCCCTGGCGGCACAGTGGTTGAGAGTCCGCCTGCCGATGCAGGGGACACGGGTTCGTGCCCCGGTCCGGGAGGATCCCATATGCCGTGGAGCGGCTGGGCCCGTGAGCCATGGCTGCTGAGCCTGTGTGTCCAGCGCGTGTGCTCCGAAACGGGAGAGGCCACAACAGTGAGAGGGGCCCGCATACGGAGAAGAAAAAAAAAAAAAGAAAACAAAAACCAGCCCCAATCTTGAGAGTAAACGTTTCTTTGGTGAAATGGATAAAAACTATTCTTTCTGAAGGAAGTCACAGTAGATTCCAGAAAGAATCAGAAACTTTCCAGCCTGCAAGTCAAACTGCAGGGGCTCAAGCTGGTACCAGAGAGGGGCTCCTGCAGTGGGGCTGGTCCACACCCCACCTCCCCCAGCCCCTGCCTCTGAGACAGGCCCGCCAGGGTTGGGGATGGGGGTGCTCTGAGGAAGATATGGCTGAAGGTCAGAGAGGCTGGAGGGAGGCACAGACTCACAGAGATGAGGAAGAGCCGCCAGCCCACCAGGGCCGATCTGGTAGCTTACTCCAGATGTGGGCCAATTTTAATATTTCATATTCAAAGAAAAAAAATCTGTCTTTGGCTTGGAGTGTGTAAGAAGTGACCAAAGAAAGTTATCAAGGCTCAACCAAGTGCATCTGTGTTGTCTACGGGTTTTCACGGGGTAAGCTGCTTAGGTGATTTTGAGAAAGGAAAGATCAGGCTCAGATTTGCCCCTGAGAAGTCTGGGAAGTCAACACAAAGCACAAATCACCGGATGAATTTCAAATCAACTTTCGGCTCCAATACCTGACCTGCACCAGGAAACTCCACATCGTCCTCTTCTTGGAAAACCGGCTCCAGGTGGTTTGTCTGGGGTTTGATGGGCTGAAGCCAGCCTGAGAAACAGGGTGACACGCCTGCCCACCCTCACCACCCCTGGCAGAGCTCCAGGTGTCTCACTGGCTGTGTCCCACTCTTCTCTCAACCAACAGCAAATGTGCTCTGAGCTCCCGCAGAAAGGAGCTACAGGACGGGATACGTCGGCTCACTCTCACCAGTCTCTCCTCCGGAGCTGGCAGGACAAGTGCAGGCAACCAACAAAACCAGCTGCAGAGCCTGGATCTGGGTGGTCACAGGCAGACACAGGACACCCGGAGCCACAGGAAGCAAGGCCTTGACCTCTGGTACCTGCGGCAGGGGGCTGATTGCAAGGAGGCTGAGTGGGCACTTCCTGAGGGGACGGAAATGTTTTGTATCTTGATGGTGGTGGTTACACACACAAACACATATGTACACACACACATATATACACACGTTAAACTCATTGGGTACATTTTGTCATATGTCTATTAAACTTCAATAAAGTTGATTTTAAAACATTTAAAAAATTGAGGCTTGATAGCAAAGAGAAAGACTCATAATAAATGACCATCTCTTATGTCCTGGGATTTATACATTTTCCCCCTAGTACCCTTAGGATAATGCTCTTGACCAAAGGGGCAGGATTTGTTCCCTGTTCAACTTTCAAGAAAAACACTGGGCTCTAAGACACACAGCTATTTGTGGATTCTTGCATCCCTATTAAAAGTACTTCCGTGTTTTCAAAGGCCAGTTCTTTAGATGCCTTGATTTAAAAATAGAAACACGTCACATTTAACTAAGGGAAAATGCAGCATGTCATAGTGTTAATCTGTCCCAGCCTAACCAACAGGAGTGGAGAAGGGGGCAGGAAGGCTTGGGGAATGGAGAATCTGGCGCCTGTGTGCCAGAGAGAAAGGAATGGTGCCAGGGAGGGCGAGGTCAAGGCGGTGGCGGTGGTGCAGGTGGGAGGCTGGTGTGGCTGGTCCACCGCTACAGGAGAGGCTGGGGACTGACATCTGACACCTGTGGGGACCCCACCTGTCTGCCCGGAACTAATCTCCTATCACTATGGGCCACCCTAAGGGCTTAAGAGACAAGGATTCTGAAGACTCACTAGAGAACAGAGGCCGGTGGGTGAAGCCAGAGCACAGCCCCCGAGTCAGCCCTATGTCTTAAGGCCTGGGGTGCTGGTGGACGGGCACCAAAGCCGCACAGGCCACCTTTCGGTACGCTTCTCTACAAAGACACAGACACACCGATACTATGAAAGCAGGGACATGCTGTACGGGAGAAGGCATAGTTCAGGCCTGCAGGGAGAGTTCTCCCCAGGTACCCTGGGTCTTCATCCTGTCCTTGGCCTTTAGGGGTCAGTGGGTGGAACAATTCCAGGAGGGACAGAAACCGGATTCTCCAAGACAATGAAGGACCCACCAGCTCACCTCTCGGTCCATCCTTTCTCCTTCCCCAAACCTTGTCCTTGTGGGCTGTCTGCAAGCCTCAACTTCCTTTTGAGCTGAAATGACCTCTTGGGTCCCTGTACTGAAGTCCACGTGGTGGCTGGGGGGGAGGCGGTGCCTGATCACCTAGGCATCCCCTCCCCGACCACACTTCCCGAGCGCCTCCGAGTGCTCAGCCAGACGGACAGAGTGAAAGCCAACATCCCAGGAGCATCTTCCATCCCCCTCCCATTGCCAAGTGCTGGGATTCAGAACCTAGGAGCTTGGAATGGGATTGTTCCAGTTTTTGGAGGGGTTTCCTGGTACCAGCAAGATCCCCACGGTGCATTCCACTCCCAACCAGTGAAGAAAGCCATACACAACCCTGTTTCCTGGAGACCACTCCCCTCTACAGACTGTGTCCTGATGCCCCAGGTCCACAGGGCCTCTCCCTCCTTCAAAGGCACTGCTTCTCAGTCCCAAACAGGCCATACTTAACTTTTAAAAACTGCTCCCATCATCTTAATGGCTTGAGAAGTGCCCTGGACTCCACCTTGACCTCAGCAGACTGCCAGTGGTCAGGCCAGCCATGACCACATTGCCCCTTCCCTTCCCTCTTTTCTTTTCTTTTAAAAATTAAATTTATTTTATTTATTCATTTTTGGCTGCGTTGGATCTTCGGTGCGGCACGCAAGCTTCTCACTGCGGTGGTGGCCTCCCCCGCTGCAGAGCAGGGGCTCCAGGCGCGCGGGCTTCAGTAATTGTGGCACACGGGCCCAGTCGCTCTGCGGCATATGGGATCCTCCCAGACCAGTGCTCGAAACCGTGTCCCCTGCATTGGCAGGCAGACCCCCAACCACTGTGCCACCAGGGAAGCCCCCTTCCTTCTTTTCTTTTACTCCTGTTGGTTCAAAATGGTCCTTTCTCCTTGCTGAGGCTAGGCCACCCTCCACTTGTGCTCTGGACTCTGTGCCCTCCACATGCTCCCAGACCCTGCAGGGATGCTGAAGTCACCATGCCCAGGGTCAATCCCAGCTCTGCTGTCCACTGGGACATCTCTGTCCTGTTGCATGCTTCAGCTCTCCTATCCGTCGCTGGGAAGATAAATGAGGTGGCCACTAAGGGACACCCCAGTCCCTGGCCCAGCTCCACATCTCCTTCCTCCCTGGCCCAAGCACCGCCTTCTCCAACATTTTCAATCTTCTCTTTTGCACAAATACCCTCCAGTGCACACCGCGCACCCTCTCCTGGACAAGCCTCCCACCACCTTCTCTCCCTTCAATGGAACTGCCCGCACTGCCACATTTGCTGCCACTTCTTGCTTTACTCCTGCCCCAGATCCCCTCAGGCCTGGCCTCTGCTCCAGCACATGGTGACAACGCACTGACAGTCTCCCCCGCTGCAACCCAGCAGCCTCCCTCAGGAGTCACCTCCCTAAACTCACTACAGCTCACATCTCCGTCAATCCCCTTCCTGAGCCCTCAGCTCCCTGCACCCTGTGACAAAGCACTGCCCTGGTCTGTCCCCAGCACTCCAGGTGTCTTCTCAAGCGAAGCACAGGGAAGATTAGCACACACTCCTCCATGGCACAAGAATGAAAGACCGCTGGGCCCTCTCGGGAGTGTGAAATTCTGCAGGCACCAGGCCTATCAGCTTGAAAAATCCAACAGCCATGGACTCCAAGCTCTTGCCTTCAGGATGGATGACGCAGAAAAGGAACTATAAGCCAGTGATGGACACAGGGCACCGCCCTGTGCATCAGTAAAATGGGCTGAAGGGCTCAGAGCGTCAAGCGAGGGAAACTGAGCGCTCAGCACAGCTTGTCTGTTCAAATGAGCAGCCGCCCGTGGTGGAGCAAGCCGTCTCCAAAGCAGCCTGGGCTCCTTCCAAAGCCTCAGAGTAGGAGGAACATGAATAATTTACAGGCGAAAAGAAACAAACACCCAGCACTCCAGTTCCAAAGAGCCTCCCTCATACAACCCACCTCATCGTGCCCAGAGGGGAGCCCACGTATTCCTCACACACAATTTAAGACACATCCCTTCAAACATGAACTGATAACAGTGGAGGATTCCATTTGTGTGAAATTCTAAAACTGGCTAAAGGAATGGATGGCGACAGAAATGAGAATGTGGCTGGGGGGGGTCAGACGACACTGAGAGGGGGCAAAAGGTGACCCACCGGGCTGGCGGTGACGTTCCACGTGTCCTTTGGGGTCACCAACTGTGTGCATCTGCACACTTCCCGATTTAAAAATAAGACAACAGGTGGTCCAGGAGCAGTCCCGGGGACAGCCCATTTTGGCTTTCTTTTGGGCCAAAGCTTCTATCACCTCCCGCGCATTCCACACTGAGAATCCATTCAGTCATTTGTTTACCAAAATTGTACTAAAAACCCAGGGCCTGCTCTAGGCACTGGGGTCACAGCAAAGAGCATCACTGGACATCTCTGATTATTGGGGGAGCTACTGAGGGGAGAAGGAAGGTGTGTGTTTTTCTGCACTATTACCTAAATACTCTCAGAAACCCCTTCTTTTGCTTGAGGAATTCTGAGGCAAACTGCACATCAGTGAACAGGAAAAGTGCTGTCCACCAGGCTGGGCTGGGAGGGGTTAACACAACTGTGGGAAGGGATGCTCTCCTCCCTCAGTCACAGGAAAGGTGGGGAATCCATCCCCTTGCCTCAGTCAAGATGTTTTTCTTGGGCTTCCCTGGTGGCACAGTGGTTAAGAATCCACCTGCCAATGCAGGGGACACGGGTTCGAGCCCTGGTCCGGGAAGACCCCACATGCCGTGGAGCAACTAAGCCCGTGCACCACAACTACTGAGCCTGCACTCTAGAGACCGCGAGCCACAACTTCTGAGCCCACGTGCCACAACTACTGAAGCCCACATGCCTAGAGCCCATGCTCCGTGACAAGAGAAGCCACTGCAATGAGAAGCCTGCGCACCTCAATGAAGAGTAGTCCTGGCTCGCTGCAACTAGAGAAAGCCCGCGCAGCAACGAAGGCCTAACACAGCCAAAAAAAAAAAAGATCATGTTTTTCTTATTTGTTCTGCCTCCTCAAATCAAAGAGTTCTGGGAGGCAAAATATTGAGGCCCGAAACGTCCCATGTGCGTGGGACACAAACAAACAAGAGGATCATTGATTCACAATATTTCTCAGAGGGCCTGTGAAGCAGGAGGCAGCAGAGTCCAGGCCTAAGCAAAGCTTTGAGGCCACCAGATCTGGGTTCAAATTCACTGTCCTGCCACCTGCCATGTGCGGGCTATGAGCCGCAGGTAGGGCTATAAAGCGGGGATGGAAGTCCTCATAGGAAGCGTGCAAAACGCCTGCCAGGCAGTGAGATGTAAGCCCTCTGCAAAAGGTGGTCACGACAGCCAGGTGCCAAGTTCTCTGCCAGGGGCCGGCAAACTTGGGGACCCGCAGTTGAAACTTGGGCCATCACCAGATTCTCGAGGATGAGAAGGCAGAGATAAGGGCACTACGCAGCTCAGGGCATCCTGCATTTCAGAGCTCTGCCCTTTAACTTTACACCATATCCCAAGATGAGACAGATCTTATTTTGTTTTAAATTTTATTTCATCATTTTGCTTTTTAACCTCATGTCCATGGTAAAATGACCAGATGCGGAGGGCATGTCCTCGGACCACTGTGCACGTATGCCACCTGCGACACCCCCCCCCACTCCTTCCAGAGGCTGAATCCTGTGGTTGTTCTAAGGACCAGCATCCCAGCAGTCGACGGGCGGCCAAAGGACTGTTTGTCTTTTGTGGCCCCACTTGGTCAGAATTGGGGAACTACAGCCTGGGTTTGGGGACAGACAAGGACAAAGAGGGAAAACAGAGACAAGAATGTGACCTGGGAGAAAAAGGGCCACTGAACTGGGGGCCAGAGATGTGGAGCCAAGAGCAAACCCTGAGGTCCCCTCTCCTGAAAGCTTCGGGCACGTCTCCTATTCCTGGAACGGAAACGAAGTGCAGGTGCACCTCTGCTGCCCACCGCACGTTCACACCCATGGACTCGGTCAGAGCACGAAGCGGAGACAGCCAGGCCTGGGCTGGACAGGCCACCAGGACGGCTGGGCATGAGGTGCCGCTGCCCTGTGGCTTTTCAATTGGGGATCTTGGCCAAGCTGGGACAGGGCTGCCAAGAATGCTGATTCCCAGTTCAGATCGAGGGAGTGGGTCAACCAGTTGGATTTAAAAACAAAACAAACAACAAAAAAACCACCTGTAAATATTAGGTTGGGGCTGATGGTGGTAAGTGTATGCATTTAATAGTAGTAAAATGTATGTATTAAATACACATTCTTGGACTTCCCTGGCGGTCCACAGGTTAAAACTCTGCACTTCCACTTCAGGGGGCACGGGTTCGATCCCTGGTCACAGAAGTTCCACATGCCACAGGGTGCAGCCAAAAATTAAATACACGTCCTTGACTGACACCCAAGACTGGACCCTCTTGAGGGCTCTAACCCAACTGAGAGTGAGTGAGTTCTTCCACAGAAAACTCAGGCGGCTGCAGGTGCCCTCAGCACTGTCTGGGGCAGTGGGTGAAATGGACCGCTGGCTGCTCAGTTTGAAGGAGAAAAGCACAGCAAAGGGGGCATCGGGCTTCAGAAACCCTGCCTGCTCCTCACCGCTGCCCCTTCAGCAAACCAGCCCCACCACTGGCCTTTCTGCACTTTCCCATCTCACTCTGCTGGGTTTTTTTGTTTGATGTTTGATTTTAATCTCTACTTCTCTGGGTTTGCATTTAAGATCCTTCAGAAGCCAAAAGATATTAAATGTGAAAGTGGGTCAAATTCGGTATAAATTAACACTTGATCACGAGGTTAACTTTTATAACAAAAATTATTTTTAAAAGTAATTCAACCTCCTGTCAGCATTTGCCTCTGGAATTAAGGCAGACGTTGGTGTCCACATCACTCGCTTCTGTATCATTTGAGCTTTTTTTTAAAAAAACAATGAGCTTGGGTTGTTTTTATTAACAGAAAAAAACAAGACTTCCAGGTGGTATGTGAAAATTATGAACACATCTTTTATATTAAAATAATCTGTTTTAATTAGTAACAACTTGGGAATTTTACAATGTCTCTTCAAAGTATAAGTAGAATGGTTACCCATTTTGCCCCCAAATAGACCCTCTTAGTGCCAACATTTAAGCCACATACCCTTGGAACAGCATGGCATTTATGCACTGATGCCAGAAATAAACATTCTAAACACAGACCCACATTTGTAATGAAGCAAAGAGGAGGTAGTTGTGGATAAGGATGCCGAATAGACTTGTGAAAATATTTTAAAGAGTTCCTGTGCAACTATTAAAAAGAAAATTTAGTGGCCATACAAAAATCAATTTTTAAAACTATTCATAGGTTTCAGGACAGCCATTTAAAAAAGAAAGGTTTAAACAGAACATTCTCCTTTTGTTAAATGCTGTTTAAAACTATGTTTTACTATGAACACATGTTCATGGTAAAATAGGAATCCATACACAAAGTGAAGCAAAAACTTGAAATCCCCTCCTCACCCCAGTCCCAATAAAATGACGGTTAATAGTTTCTTGTGTTTCCTACAAGAAAATAAACTTTTTAAATAGGAGAGGGCTTGCCTGGTAAGAGGCCCAAGGGGTCTTCTGAGGTGGTGGTTGCACTGGTACGCTCATGCCATGACCGCTGGTCAAGCAGTGTGTATATTTCAACAAAAAAGTAAAAAATGGGAGGCCAGAGGAGAAGCAATACTGTAATTTGACAGTAAGAGTAGAAAGAGCAGCAAATATCTGACCAGCAAGACCTTCTGAATAGCTTACAACTAGTCAGGAGTCATCTTCTAAAAATAAAAAATTTTTTTAAAAAGTAGCAAACAGCTACTGAATGCTACAGAAACCATGGAAATATTGTTGTATTAACATTTTCCAGATAAAAATCATTTTCAGTAGCTAAGGGACAATTACCCAAAGACTATTTTATCAAATGAAATTGCTTTCTTCTCAGTTATTTTTAAGATGGGCTCAAATTTCATTACTTTGCTGCCCAAATACTTTGCTGCCCTATTTCAGGAATGCAGGAAACAAAAAAGAGGAACACAATTTGCTTTCTAGTAACAACAAGAAATAGAACTGGGAAGAATTTTTTTGAATGTAGTCTGTTAAAGATGACAAAATACTTTTCCTTGGTCTTCCTGTGGAAGCAAAGGGAACAAACATTTGTTCTGTGTCCCTTTCCACAATCAGCTCCTCTTTGCTTCTTTACAATTGTGCATCTTATTAGAACGTTTAGAATGTTTACTTCTGGTACCAGTGAACAAATGCCGTGCTGTTCCAAGGGTATGGGGCTTAAACGTTGGCACTAAGAGTCTATGAATTTGAAGAGACATTTTAAAGTCTCTACGTTGTCACACTCACAGGTGGTTCTCGCCATCAATATTCAGAGTGTCGGACCCCTCCCTGCCATGTAGGCCCTGCCTGAGCAGGAAGTGGGCCTCAGGTGAGGAGATGGGGAGTCTGAGATGCCCACAGGAAGGGACTAGGGACTGGCCCTCATGTGTGGTTACTCCCCCTCCACCTGACCATCCAGGCTCAGTGTTGTGGGCACCTCGAGGTGACTGTCACGTGTCTGCCAGCCCCTGCAGTGGGGCACTCAATGGAGCACTGGTTCCACTGTTGATGAAGACCCCAAACTACTTCCTGCAGAAAGCCCTGGCTCCCTGCTCAGATCCCCTTCCCATCACTCCACAAGCACTGAGCAAACACCTTCAGGTTCAGAGTGGAACGTCAACCCTACTATGTATGTGCTCACTGGGTTTTCAAACACATAGGCCTCTCTTTAATCAGCAGTGTAAGATATCTGGGCTTCAGATAACCCTGACCTAGCCTGTCAGCCAGCCTCTATCAGAGGTCACCCTAAAAAGAATGATATTTAGGGAAGGAGGCCTGCTCCTGGAGTTATCAAAGACACTTAGAAATATTCATTGAATGAAATTCAACATTTGGACTTAGCCAGAATGAGACCCAGGAGTTCCAGCATCATTTCACAAATCAGCATTTTACTTGAAAGCACTGCACATGGACAGAAGCAGGACCAGCTTCGACACAGAGTCTATATCCCAATCTAGCTTTCTGAAAACGAAGAACTGAGGTGGAAAAGCCATGAGGACTTTGTGGATTCCTTCCAGAAAGAGTTGTCAGGGAAGGAGGTGTTGGCAGTAAGATGTAGAGATGCAGGAGCCACCATTTAAGAGAAGACATGGCCTGACAAGCAGCCAGCCTTCTACTCAGGTAGGAGAGCTGTCACCAACAAGGAGACCTCTGGGCCATTTTAGCAGAGCAAAGATATGCACTGCCCCGCACTCAGAGCTCTGAGGATTCTTCTCTACACTGTGTTCCCTGTGGCTGCTGCCAGGTAAGGATGCTGTGTCCACCTGGTCTAAACACACCTCGGGCTGCCAGAAGACAAACTGCTGCTAGCAGGTCCACTGAGGCTGGGACAGTCTGTGGGGCGGAGCACCTGGTGAGCAGTGACAGCACCAACCTTCTTAGTTCTACTGGGTGTCTTTTACCTCTCCAATCTCCTAACATCCAGGAATTTTCTTCCATCCCAGGCAGAGGCCAAGCTGCCAAGCAACCTCAACAAGTCACATCTGAAGTCTGAGAGTGGGTGCGGTTAAAATAAACATGGTGATAAAGTCACTGTAAGTTACAACGGGAGAGGCTAAAAATAAGACACACACAGACCTTTTAAAAAAGTGTCTGTATTTTTTATTCTGGCTTGTGAACACGACACCATGCCTTGACTTTGTTACTTACAGGTTTTAACCATCTTTATAGAAACCCAGCATGTCTGCAAGCCCAGTGAGATGGAACTCCAGCAAACTGTGGCCCAAAGGAGAAGCAGCTCACGCACACTGCTTTCTCAAAGGGCCAGTCTGCACTTTAATTGTGACGTACAAAATCCTGGAACAAGGGAGATGAAGACCTATGTGCACAGCCATGACTGACTTTGTCCATTTGTTAAATGACTGACGTTTATACTTCAGCCACCCTTGAGTTTCTTCTGGTCTGGAATCCCTTCTTCTCTAACTGAACTTAACTCAATTCAGGGATTCTTGTAAGAGAGTATTTGTTTTGCTCCAGCCCCTTTTAATTCAATGTTGTTCAAGACTCCCCTTCTCCCCACCTCGCAATCCAGTACTACTGGCCAAAGAACTTCTATGACTTATCTGCACATCACAAAGTACTACACGGAATGTGGTATTTCTATAGATGACCTGGAGTCACAGTGACTTTCCCGGTTGTCAGTTAAGCATTAACTGGAAGTTTTCTGCCTTCCATGCTCCGGTAAATATCTGCAACCAGCAATGTTCTCTCCAGTTCTGACTCTGATTAACAACCACTCCAGGTACCACAGGGAACTACCCTGTGGGGCTGCTATCCTTTTCCTTCAGGACAAATTAGTAAGAAAATGGCATGGCTCAAGGATTTGGCAGAATGAAAACAGACCAATGAAGCAGGCAGTGTCCGTGGTTATTGCAGAGTAACTCCTTTCCTCATCTCCAGGCCCTGGGCTCCGTCACCCGCTGGGCACACAGATCTTTGCTGTTAGTGATCTAGGGAAGGCGCTCAGCCTCCCTGAAAATCTTCCCGGGGCACAAACCACAGAAGCTATAGATTCCCTCTATTCCTTGGGAAGTGCCCGATAGGGCAGAAGAGGTCAGAGGTGGTGCAGGGGTCTGCATGGCCAGTCTGTAAACTACCAAAAACGTAAGGAATCAGTTATCTTAACCAAAATGTACAGCTGAAGGAGTAAGATGTGGAGACGACCAAGAAAGAGTCCCAGGCTTTCAGGAGTTCACGGGAGGGCAAACAAGTCGGCAAATAACTACAATCCGTGCAACAAGTACTAAAGCAGAGGTAGGGCCGGGCGAGGCAGCGGCGAATCGCTGAACTGTGAAGAGGACAGGCCCTGCACCTCCCGTGAGACCTAGGGTGTAGTAAGGGGCAGGCTGCCCTGCGGTTCCAAATTTCCCCACCAACTCGTCCTGGGGCCTCGCACGGTGGCGTCCCAGGCAAAAGGGTCGGAATCGCGCCTCTCGGCACCCCTGGAGTCTGGGGTCGCGGCTCCCTCCTCACCCCAGGAAGCGTGAGCTCTGAGGCCGTCCCGAAACACCGCGGAAAGATCTGGGCTCCGACTGGCGTGGGCCGCGCCCCCGGCCTCCCTTGAACGGACTGGCAGTTCCGCGCCCCGCCAGGGCCGCCTCGGTCCCCCTGCACCCCGGCCGTCCCCCCAGCTGCGCTCCCTGCCTCTCACGACCCCCGCCCCCGGCCGGGTCCGGCGCCCCACTGCAGGCCAGAGCCCGGGATACCTCACCTCGGGAGGGAGCCGGCGGCAGCGGACGGCGTTGTGGGGCTCAGCGCATCCTCGGTTCTCAGGGAGCCAGGAAGTGGGGCCGCGCGCAGCCCGCAACGAGTTATGTAACCGGCAGGGGCCGCAGCCTGGAAGGAGGCTGCTGCCCGAAGCACTTCCGCCTCCCGCTCCGGGCCGGCGGCGCAGGCCCAAAGCCCATTGGCCACCGGAGCCCACGTGGGGCGCCACCTCTCGACGCCGCCGCCGCCATCTTAGGAGCTGGCAGGCCTGGCGCGAAGCCGCACAGTAGAGGCTGGGATGCTGGCGGTGGGGCTGGGGGCGCGCCTCCAGGGGGCGCGTCTGCTAGCGGCTGGCGAGGCTCTGAGAGCCAGCGGAGGGTCCGAGATCCCTCCGGACCCGGCCGAACTTTGAACTGCCCGAGCCTGGCGGGTGCGGACACCGGGGGCGCGGTCCGGTTGGTAGCCGGCCGGCTCGGGTTTTTCGGGCACAGCTGAGCGTCCCCGCGCAGACGCGGAGGCTCACAGCCCTCCAGTTCCCGGCCAAAACTCCCCTCGTTTGGGTTTAGGGTTTGAGCTTTTCCATCTCCAGCGGCTGGAGGGTTGTCAAGCCAGGGAAGCGTGATCGGAGGACCGACAGCGGCTGGAGAGCAGCGCCACCGCGCCCAGCGCCGGACGTCGGCCGGCAGCCAGAGTCCAGCTTCCGCAGACAGGCAGTTAAGGCTGTCGCTGTGTAAATGGGCTGGAGGGGGTCAGTTGCCCTCAAGTTAGAGGAGGTACTACATCACAAAACCTAACTCAAAATTTGTTGCTAAGGGACTCGTGTTGAGCAAACTCTGATGTTAACTTTAAAGGAGAGATTTATTCTTTGCCTTCAAATAACTTACAGTGGTAACGGGCAAAGGATGGAATCGGAAGGCTAAAATTATCAACCCTAAAATGATTTAATTCACATCCAAATGAATAAACGTTATCACAGATTATAACAGTCTAAAATCACACTATCAGGACTTCCCTGGTGGTCCAGTGGGTAAGACTCAGGGCTCCCAATGCAGGGGGCCTGGATTTGATCTCCGGTCAGAAAACTAGATCCCCCCATGCATGTGGCAACTAAGAAGTCCGCCAACGAAGAGCCGGCGCAGTCAAAACAAATAAATAATAAATATATATATATTTTTAAAATAATAAAATAAAATCACACTATCTCATAAATGTTGAATGCATATTCTTTAACATTTTGACAAAGAAAATATACCTAAAGAGATTAGAAGTTTTAAAGGCAATTGGTATAAATAGATCAAGAGTAGTGGAACAAGGGGATGTAAAACAACCAGGATATTCTACTGTCTACATAATATGATGTTAGTGACTGATGGAATCTTGATTTGTGTAAAGCAACTTGTATTTCCTTTCTGTAACAGTTTCTGTAAGTTCCTATTTTTTTAAAGGCTGAAAAATCACAGGCAAATGAAAACAATATCATTTACAACTCGGTAGTTACAGTTTTAAGTCCTGCAAACATGCTATTGTAAGCAAAGATGCTGTGGTAAACGTGTTTGGGTCCACTCAGAGCATTTCAAGCACTCTATACAATTATATTTAGTGTGTCACTATTATAATCAAACTTGAAAAAAAAGCTTTAATATAAATGAAGATAGAACAATCAACAGTGAGGCGGGTATAAAATGCATACTTTGAAGTCCTACATACTTCGTAGAGATGGGCTGCAAATTTAGCTTCAGTCTTTCCAGAATCCACTTTGAAGAGAACTGGTTGGGAGATCCAGCGAGTCAGTGTGTCAGAGGTGGCTAATTGTCCCCTAGTATCCACTGTCTTCCTCCTCCTCCCTCTTCTTATTTTTGGTTGTGTCGCGTCTCAGTTGCGGCATGTGGGATCTTTCATTGCGGGCACGCAGGCTCTTCACTGTGGCAGGCGGGCTTCTCTAGAGTTATGGCATGCGGGTTTTTTTTTCTTCTCTCCCTCTCTCTAGTTGTGGCGTGTGGGCTTCAGAGCATGTGGGCTCTGTAGTTTTCGGCACATGAGCTCTCTCGTTGAGGCCTGCAAGCTCAGTAGTTGTGGCGCAGGCTTAGTTGCCCTGCAGCATGTGGGATCTTAGTTCCCCGATCAGGGATTGAACCTGCATTCCCTGCATTGGAAGACAGATCCTTTACCACTGGACCACCAGGGAAGTCCCATCTTCCTTCTTTTTAAAAAGCAACTGCTCTCTCATATCCTCTTGTAGTAATAGAACAGCACCCCCTATAGCAGGTAATAGCTGTCAAGCTGAGCTTATACTTCTTACCCTCCCTTGCAGCAATGTGAGGCTATATGCCAAAGTTTTTACCGATGAACAAGAGTGGAAGTGATGTGGACAACTTAAGTTCTTAAGCATGCCCTTAAGAGGAAATTGCTTAAATATTAATAATTGGTGAAGCTAGGTGAAAGGTACATAGGTGTGTACTGCATTATTCTTTCAAATACTCAGAAGGTTTGAAAATTTTAAATTAAAAGGATGAGGTTTTACAAAAAGAAAATTGCTTGTTTTCATCATCCTTTCTCTCACCTTCCGTCATGTTCCCATCCATGGAACATGGGGGCAGTGGTAGGCCCCTTCAATCACACAGGAAAGGCAAAACCCTTCCCAGGTCCTTGTTACTCAAAGTGTGGTCTTGTGGTCCAGCAGCATGAGCATCACCAGGGAGCTTGTTTAAAATGCAGAACCTCAAGCCTCACAAGACTGAATCAGAATTTGCATGAAGCACTCTGTAAGTGTAGCAGAGTTACCATTCTGTTGTTTCCAGGGTTCTACATAGAGCACTAATAAGATGAATTGTCAAAACTGAGAAGGGCATCTACATCCATTCAAACTTTAAAAGCACTTTCTAAAAAAATGAGAAAATAATAACTATTCCCCCAGGGTTTACTATGTGCTGGGCACTGTGTAAGCAACTTACACAGGATCTCATTTATCCTCAGGACAATGGTTTCAGTCAGGTACCATGTGTTACTACAAGGGATATTCCAGGTAGTTGTCCTTTTTAAAAAAATTCCACTCTATCCCATTGTGTGGGTGGTATTGACTCCACCCCAAAATGGTCCCTACTTTGGTCTAACCCGTTAAGTTCAACCCATTCTCCCTTGGCTCAGCGACTGGCTCAGATAACCCAGCAAGTGGGAAGGGGCATCTCCTGACCACAGGAATTGGTTCAGGAAAGGTCTAATCAGCACTGAGCTCAATACTGATTGCTCCTCCAACTCTTTGCTTCCTGGTTTTTCTCTATTTTTGGTGTGTTTTGAGATATTTCTTCCACTTGAGCTAAAAGACCACTGGCTTTATGATGACCATCCTCTCCTTCAATTTACCTACTGAATGTTAATTAATTAATTAGGCCACACCACACCATGCGGCATTCGGGATCTTAGTTCCCCAACCAGGGTTCGAACCTGTGCCCCCTGCAGTGGAAACGTGGATTCTTAACCACTGGACTGCCAGGGAAGTCCCTACTGAATGTAAATTTAAAAACAAAACATGCTTTTCAGTTCCAGAAAGTTTTGCTATAATCCAATCTCCTCCAGTCATCGTATTTGGGTAGAGCTGCCATCTGTCTCTTTCATAAGTTCTATTTCCTCAAGAGCTGCCTATTCTGAGGGTCCTGCCAGCTCCTTCTCCCTCTGGCTGCCAAGTCTCTTCAAGTGTACTGTTATTTTTCTCTTGCCTACTCATGACTGTTTTTACCCTCTGGCCATGGGTCAAGCACAGAGATATCTACAGGCACTACCAGTGGGAGGCGTCATCAGTCTCTACTTCTGCATTCGAGCCACGCTCCAAGCTGCCAAGAAGAGTGGTTCTCTGTGGAGCTCTTGAAGGGAAACCCTCAATTCCTGCCTCCTCAGCTGCAGAGCCCTTTCCCAGCTTCGGTGATAGGGAGGTAATCAGGCTCTGCTGGGTCAGGGAGAGCCGCAAGCTACCATCTCCATGGGCAGGCTCTGCCGTTCCAGAGCCCCGGCTGAACTACTCTAATTATGGAAGTAGTACATGCTCACTGTAACAAATAGGAATTAACTTTCTCTGCCGTTCCACAAACTTCCAAGGCCAAGATCTCTCCAGAAATTAAGGCGAGATTAAGCATATTAATTTTCATCTCTCTCTGGTGCATAGAGGAATAAGGTCGGGTACTGCTGTCTTCTGCCAACCCTAGGTGATCCCAGCCACCCAGGGCCCTACTTTCTGCTCTATCATAGATGGACTGCGGTTGGGGAGGTGGGGAGAGCAGGGGCTGGGGATAAGGTTTCCCTCCCAACACCCGGACATTCAGGTTGTAAGCAGTATTGCCACTAAAAACCTTGGACAGAAACCTGCACATATTTCAGATTATTTCCTCAGCGAAAATTCCTAGAAAGTTGATTTTTTAAATATATATATAATATATATTCTTTTTTAAAAATATTTATTTATTTGGTTGCACCGGGTCTTAGTTGAGGCAGGCGGGCTCCTTAGTTGCAGCTCCAGGGCTCCTTAGTTGCGGCTTGCCAGCTCCTTAGTTGTAGCACGTGGGCTCCTTAGTTGTAGCACATGGACTCCTTAGTTGAGGTAGGAAGGCTCCTTAGTTGTGGCTCCACCGCTCCTTAGTTGTGGCTTGCCAGCTCCTTAGTTGCAGCATGTGAACTCTTAGTTGTGGCATGCATGTGGGATCTAGTTCCCTGACCAGGGATCGAACCCAGGCCTGCATTGGGAGGGCACAGTCTTATCCACTGCACCACGAAGGAAGTCCCGAATGCTGGTTATTTTTAATTGATTTCAATTTGAAAACATTTCATTTTCATTTGAAAACAAATGCCACATTGCCTCCTGTCTCATACATCCTCACCAACATGGGATATCATCCCTCCTTACCTCTCTGCACTCTACAAGGGGGAAAAATATCTCATTATTTTAATGTGTACTTCTTAGTAAGTTTGATCACTTTTTTCTATTTTTATTAACCATTTACATTTCATCTTTATATGATTTTTACAGATGTATCCAACATATTTGGGTTTTGGTTTAACTTGGGGGGATTTTATGACATAAACATTTTTTTAGAAGTATGCATGCCCTGGACTTCCCTGGTGGCACAGTGGTTGGGAATCCGCCTGCCAACGCAGGGGACACGGGTTCAAGCCCTGGGCCGGGAAGATCCCACATGCCACGGAGCAACTGAACCCGTGTGCCACAACTACTGAGCCTACGTGCCACAACTACTGAAGCCTGCGCACCTAGAGCCCGTGCTCCACAACAAGAGAAGCCACCACAATGCAAAGCCCGCACACCACAAAGAAGAGTAGCCCCTGCTCACCACAACTAGAGAAAGCCTGCGCACAGCAATGAAGAACCAATGCAGCCAAAAAATAAATAAATAAATAAATAAATTTTTTAAAAAAGAAAGAAGTATGCATGCCCATGGTAAAATTTTAAAAGCAGAACGAAAGGATATACGGTGAAAAGTAAGTTTCCTTCCCTCTGACTCTGAGTAACAGAGTTCTCCACTGTTACCAGCGTCTCTGCATGCTCTCAGAGATCTTATTTACACGGACAATATGATATTTTCATAAATAAAAAGCAAGTGTGAGTGAGATGAGGGCCGAGCTTGGGTACTGGATGCTTGTCCTCCCTTCTTCCTTCAATTAAGGATAGCCATGCACTATGCTGGGAGCTGTGGGTACCAGTAGTGACTAAGATGTGTTCTCTGCCTTTGAGAAGATGTGTGATTACAAGACGGTTTGATGAGGGTTTCAACAGAAGCACTTACACAGAATAATGGAACTTTTTGAATGTAATCTGAGTGAACATGTAGTTTCTAAGTGTCTGCTATGTGCTACACACTGTGTTACAGTCCTACAGTCCTTCCTCAGTGTCCTCATTTACTCTCCCAATCACTCTGAAAAGTCAGTATTGTTGTCCCATTTTACAATGAAACACCCACCCAAGGCCTTTATAGCATGCAGAATGAAACTTCTCTCCCCAGGGGCACCATGAAGGATGAAAGTCAAGAAACAAACAAATTGGTTCTTCATTTAAAGACGTGATGTGTTCTCTTGGATCACAACCTTCCTGACACCCAGGGGGACAGGTGACTTACCAAAATCAGCCTTTCCAGGAAGACACCAAAAACATTTTTCCAGGATCCCAGGAACAGATCATGAACAAGCCACTTCATGGCAAGCCCTGTAGACAGTCAGCTTGTTGACTAGCATCTGCTTTGCCTGAGAGGACTCTGGACCTCCCTGGGAGCACTCCCAGGAGAGGAGAAAGGTTCCAGGAGACAGGCTGGAGGTGCAGTGGATTGTTCTGACTCATGGTTCTGATGGGTTCATTAATATTTACATGGATCATAAGAAATCTGTTGCATTTCTTTACACTAAAAATGAAATATCAAAAAGGGAAAGTAAAAAAAAACCAAAAAAACCCTTTTGAAACTGCATAAAAAAATAAAATACTTAGGAACAAACCTGACCAAGGAGGTGAAAGACTTATATGCTGAGAAGTATAAAACACTGATAAAGGAAATTGAAGATTATTCAAAGAAGTGTAAAGATATCCCATGCTCTTGGATTAGAAGAATTAATATTGTTAAAATGGCCACGTTACCCAAAGCAATCTACAGATTTAATGCGATCCCTATCAAATTACCCATGATATCTTTCACAGAACTAGAAAAAATAATCTTAAAATTTATATGGAACCATAAAAGACCCAGAATTGCCAAATGGATCCTGAGGGAAAAGAACAAAGCTGGAGGCATAACCCTCCCAGACCTCAGACAATACAAAGCTACAGTAATCAAAACAGCGTGGTATTGGCACAAAAACAGACATACGGAGCAATGGAACAGAATAGAGAGCCCAGAAATAAACCCACACACCTACAGTCAATTAATCTTCAACAAAGGAGGCAAGAATATACAATGGAGAAAAGACAGTCTCTTAAGCAAGTGGTGTTGGGAAAGCTGGACAGTCGCATGTAAATCAATGAAGTTAGAACACTCCCTCACACCATACATGAATATAAACTCAAAATGGTGTAAAGACTTAAATATAAGACATGACACCATAAAACTCCTAGAAGAGAACATAGGCAAAACATTCTCTGACATAAATCATAGCAATGTTTTCTTAGGTCAGTCTCCCAAGGCAGTAGTAATAAAAGCAAAAATAAACAAATGGAATCTAATCAAATTTACAAGCGTTTGCGAAGAAATGGAATCCACAAACAAAATGAGAAGACAATCTACGAACTGGGAGAAAATATCTGCAAATGATGTGACTGACAAGGGCTTAATTTAAAAAATATACAAATATACAAACTCAATAACAACAACAACAAAAACCCAATCAAAAAATGCGCAGAAAACCTAAATAGACATTTCTCCAATGAAGACATACAGATGGCCAATAGGCACATGAAAAGATGCTCAACATCACTAATTACTAGAGAAATGCAAGGGAATTCCCTGGCAGTCCAGTAGTTAGGACTTGGCGCTTTCACTGCCGAGGCCCAGGTTCAATCCCTGGTCAGGGAACTAAGATCCCACAAGGGCAGCACGGCCGAAAAAAAGAAAGAGAGAGAGAGAGAGAGAGAGAGAGAAATGCAGATCAAAACTACAGTGAGGTACCACCTCACACCAATCAGAATGGTCATCATTAAAAACTCTACAAATAACAAATGCTGGAGAGTGTGTGGAGAAAAGGGAACCCTCCTACACTGTTGGTGGGAAGGTAAATTGGTGCAGCCACTATGGAAAACAGTACAGAGGTTCCTTAAAAAACTAAAAATAGGGCTTCCCTGGTGACGCAGTGGTTGGGAGTCCGCCTGCCGATGCAAGGGACGCGGGTTCGTGCCCCGGTCCGGGAGGATCCCACGTGCCGCGCAGCAGCTAGGCCCGTGAGCCATGGCCGCTGAGCCTGCGCATCCGGAGCCTGTGTTCCGCAGCGGGGGAGGCCACAGCAGTGAGAGGCCCGTGTACCAAAAAACAAGAAACTAAAAAACTAAAAATAGAGTTGCCATATGATCCAGCAATCCCACTACTGGGCATATATTACCCAAGGGGAAAGGGGTCGGGGAGGGATAAATTAGGAGTTTGGGATTAGCAGATATAAACTACTATATATAAAATAAACAACAAGGTCCTATACTGTATACCAGAGGAAAATATATGCAATAGTCTGTAATAAACCATAATGGAAAAGAAAAAAAATACACAAAGTAGATTTACATGGGCAAATATAAAAAAAAACTCTCTAGATATACTTAAGCGTAAAGAAGCAAAGGCTATAACACATTCGTATTGTAAAACAAACAATGAAAAAATTTGCATGAATCAAAGCCAGTACAAATAGTAACCAAATATTTTGCTTCCGGGGGGAGGGATAAATTGGGAGATTGGGTTTGACATATATACACTACTATATATAAAATAGATAACTAATAAGAACCTACTGTATAGCACAGGGAAGTCTACTCAGTACTCTGTAATGACCTATATTAGGAACAGAATCTAAAAAAGAGCAGATATATGTATAACTGATTCATTTTGCTGTACAGCAGAATCTAACACAACATTGTAAACCAACTATACCCCAATACAAACTAATTTCAAAAAATAAAAATAAAAAATAAAATAGTTTTACAAGGCAAAATAAAAATTTTGCTTCCAAAAAAATTCCCTTTGGGTGTAAAATGATGCAAGTGTATAAGCTGAATCACCAACAATGATACTGATTGCTGCAATTAAAACCAAGACAGAGGTGGCCACTTAGCCTGGACTCAGAGGGTCAGGCCAGTATATTGGGAAGGTCTGATTCTCCATTTTTATTGTCAGCGTACCCTGAGACTGGGCTTACCAGTCAGGCTCACAAAAGACTGAGGCTTAAACCAAATTCTGGTTTACTTGTTTATAGTCAAGAGTCACTGGAATGCTCTTAACCCTGCTCCAGACACCTCCTCCTCTCTTAGTGTTCCTGGGAAACTAGACTGCTAACCAGAAAGTTCTTGGTGAGCAGCGTACAAAGAGGAAAGAAAAGAGAGCCTTAAGGGAGATCTTTTACTCAGGCCTTTCTCAAAGGTCAGGAATGCTTGCCCCACAAGTCCATGTTCCTTGTGTCTGAGCAGTGCCAGGAGGGCTGCCAGACTCTTGCTGACTCTTCTTTCTCTTGGCTCCATTCAGACTAGGCCGCTCTGTAAACACACTACTTTTCAGATCCATAAATCACGCCTTAACTTCCCAGGCTTTCCTTAAGGTTATTTTTTATTTATTTATTTATTTTATTTTGGCTGCACAGGCTCTTCGTTGCAGCATACAGGCTTCTCTAGTTGCAGCGCACGGGTTTCTGTAGTTGCGGCACGCAGGCTTAGTTGCAGGATGTGGTATCTTAATTCTCCGACCAGGGATCGAACTGGGGCCCCCTGCATTGGGATCGCAGAGTCTTAACCACTGGACCACCAGGGACGTCCCAAGGTTACTTCTTATTTCTGCAGAAACATGATTTTATCTTCATTTTCCCTGTTTAATTCTCAAAATTCAGCCTTATTCCCCTCTTTCAAGTTCTTGGGAAACGCCTCATTACAGGAAGCTATCTGTGGATTACATTGATGTATCTGATTGCTAAAGTGCCAATACACAACAGTTTTATTTAGAAACCTTTTCAATTATAAAGCTTATACTTTTTGAGCAGTTCTTTTATGGCAAGTGTTATGCAACCTATTTTCATTTAATCTTCCCAATTATCACCTGAGGCAGTTACAATCATTACTCCTATTTTGCAGATATGGAAACTAAGGCATAGAGAGGTTAAATAATTAACCCAAGATGTTATAGCTGTTAAACTGTTAGGAGCAATTTCAACCCAGGCAATCTCACTCCAGAGCCCTGACTTAAATAATCTGCTAATTATGGAAGAAATACATACTCACTGTAACAAATAAGAAAAATATAGAAAAAAGTATAAAAAAGAAAAAATTACCCTTTGCTCATCATCCAAAGATAATCACTCAACATTACTGTTTCCTTACTGCTCTTTTCAGTCTATTTTCAATAATTATGATGGCACTTTATGTACAACTTGGTATCCCATTTAAAAACTTATATTGGGGTCTTCCCTGGTAGTGCAGTCGTTAAGAATCCGTCTGCCGGGCTTCCCTGGTGGCGCAGTGGTTGAGAGTCCGCCTGCCGATGCAGGAGACACGGGTTCGTGCCCCGGTCCAGGGAGATCCCACATGCTGCGGAGCAGCTGGGCCCGTGAGCCATGGCTGCTGAGCCTGCGCGTTCGGAGCCTGTGCTCCTTAACGGGAGAGGCCACAGCACTGAGAGGCCCGCGTACTGCAAAAAAAAAAAAAAGAATCTGTCTGCCAATGCAGGGTACACAGGTTCGAGCCCTGGTCTGGGAAGATCCCACATGCCACGGAGCAACTAAGCCTGTGTGCCACAACTACTGAGCCTGTGCTCTAGAGCCCACGAGCCACAACTACTGAAGCCTGTGCACCTAGAGCCCGTGGTCTGCAACAAGAGAAGCCACCACAATGAGAAGCCCACGCACCACAACGAAGAGTAGCTCCCACTCGCCACAACTAGAGAAAGCCGTGCTCAGCAACGAATAACCAAAGCAGCCAAAGATAAATAAATAAATAAATAAATAAATAAATAAATTTATAAAGAAAAAAAAACATTGGAAGCATTTCCCCACGTTATCAAAAACTCCTTATATATATAATCTTAATTGGCTGCAATCTTTCCTCCTGAGAGGAAAAATACTTAGAAATTAGGTCATTTTTCTCCAATTTTTCTCTACTGTAAATAATTCTGCAATGAACTTCATGTTTTCCCATCCATTTCCATTCATCTTTTTCCATATTCAACATATTTCCTTAGGATAACATGGCAATTATTGCCAGCTGTCCCCAGTGTCTACCTCCTCCTTCTGTCTCATTGTAATAGAACTTGTGCTTTTTAGCTGGGTGTGGGCTACCAGAGTGATACTATGCTTCCTAGCCTCCCTTGAGCTAGGTGTGGTTATGTGACCACGTGACTATGATCTAGCTAATGGAATGTGAACAGAAGTGATAGGTGCAACCTCCCAAGTTCCACCCTGAAAAGAAAGGGACATGCTCTCCCTTTCTCCTTCCTGTTGGCTGCAATGCAGGTGTGGTACTGAGCCATACTGGGTGAGAGTCATGCTTAGGATACGAAGCACTCTAAGATAGTGGAGCACAAAGCAGAAGAAGCCTGGGTCCCCAGCAACTTTCCAGAGCATAGTTATCAGACCAGCTTGGATTGTATGTGGGGGAAAAATATATTTCTATTTGTTTAAGCCAATGTTATTTTGAATTTCTTAGTATAATGAAATCAGATGCCCAGTTAAAACATGTTTTTAGAATTAAATTTACAGAGTCAAATGGTATGAATAGTTTTCAACCGCACAATGCATACAATAGGGGCAAATTACTTTACAAGAGTATACTTGCTTACCCACCAACCAGCAAAGTAAAAGCTTTTGTCTCACTAAACCCCCTCTATCATTCAGTATTAATAATTTTTTAAATGTTGAGTAGCAAGATGGGTTTCATTTCAGTAGGTTCCCTCTGACTATGAGGGCATCATCCACAGCAAGGCAGAGCAGGCTTTTACATCTTGTTTATCCTTTTGCTGTTAATTGTAGTTACAATCACTTTTACAAAACTTTTTTGATTGTTTTTTAAATCTATGTACTGGATTGTTTAAGTGATCTTCAGTCCTTTTATACATTTGCCTTTCCTATTGTGATTTTCCCATTCCTATAGATCCTTGCCTCTTTTCTATTTAAGGAAGACTTTTCAATTATTTCTTTTAGGGCAGGTTTAGTGTTGCTGTATTCTTTTAGTTTTTGCGTAGGACACAGCAGGCTTTGACTCACTCCCTGGAACTCTTCTCTGCACTCCGGCTGGCTCAGTCCCCCGTCCCTCCAGGTACAGCCATTCTTATGCTGCAGGGGAGAAAGAGGTAGGCCATCACTTTGCTCCTGGCCACGCCATCTCTGTAACTCCCAGGCCAAGTGTCTCAGACAAGTCTGATCTCAGAATTCTCAATCTGATAGGCCTTTTTGGGGAAAATGAATTATCTGAGCACATAGTCCTCTAACGTACTATCCAACCCATGGTTTCTTCTCCGTCCTCACTGTGTTTAACCTGCATTCTCTGTAGATCTCATTACCCTCCAGGAATCTCTGGTTGCAGCTTCTATTTGCAAGAATTAATCAGTATCAGTAGATCTAGAACCTTTCTTTGGAAGCGTCTCTGGCCTCAGTGACTGAAAAAGAATCCTGCTAGAGTTGATATGGAGCAAAGCCACTTTCTGGTAATGGGATTAACGTACTGGGGGTACATTTTAGAGCCCTGACTTCTTTCTGATGAAGGAACTCCTGCCCAGCTAGAGGTGATCCTAGCTTCAAATCATGAGAGCCTCTTATTCTTGGTGAAAGTAAAACCTGCAGGCATGACCTACAGCCATCATTCCCCAATTAGAGACAAACTAGTGAACTCAGCTTTCTAACTGCTCAGTCAGGCATTTTGGATACTTATGAGAAAAGCCTCTTGCTGAAGTTGGGAAAAAAGATTATTCTTGCTTGTCTAGACTCCTTTGGTGCACTGTAAGAAGACCTTGTCAACTTCCCATTGGTAGTAAAATCTCATGAAGGATACACTAAAGGCTCTAAGCAGTGGTCCCCAACCTTTCTGGGCTCAGACACCGGTTTCATGGAAGACAATTTTTCCATGAACAGCGGTTGGGGGGGCGGTGTTGGGGGATGGTTCAGGCGATAATGCCAGCGATGGGGAGCAATGTGGAGCGGCAGATGAAGCTTCGCTCGCTCGCACCCTGCTCACCTCCTGCTGTGAGGCCCAGTTCCTAACAGGCCACAGACCGGTACCAGTCCACGGCCTGGGGGTTGGGGACTCCTGCTATAAGAACAACAGACATACTTATTTTTAAGTAATAAACCCTAAAAAGCAGTACCATCTGGGAACGTTAAAAACACCAAACCTGGGAATTCCCTGGCGGCCCAGTGGTTAGGACTCAGCACTTTCACTGCTGCGGACCAGGTCTGACCCCTGGTCTGGGAACCAAGATCCCGCAAGTTGCGCAGCATGGCCAAAATAACACCAAACGTAGTGAGTAATTCATTCTGGAAGTCATGTTTAAAATTACCAAGGAAAAAATATATACTTAACAATAAATAGTGATAATGTCTGGGTGATAAGAATGTGGTGCATTTATCTTCTATTTTTTTATCTGTATTTTCTAACTTTCTAAAATGTACATATACTGTTTTGTAATAATAAAAAGTTACTTTTAATTTTAAAAAAGATGATGTGATCTTCAGAGAGAAAGCAGATATTTGGCTATGGAAAGAATTTTAATACACACAGATTATTATTATTATTGGTATGTTAGGGGCTGAAATGAAGAATCTTGTCAAAGGGTTGTGGCAGAAGAATTTTTAAGTTTGGATGATTAAAATCTGTCACTTGAACTTCTAATGGATATATGGTCAAGCACCTCTGATTTTTAAAAAATCAAGTTAGAAAAATAAATAAATAAAAAATCAAGTTAGGTATATAATTCAGTCTTATTCTTTCAATCTTGATCTATCATAGACTTTGTATCTCATCTCTTTCCTTTAAGCAAGATCAAGCTTTCAAGCTTCTTCTTCTTTTTTTTTTTTAGATGTTGGGGGTAGGAGTTTAGTAATTTATTTATTTATTTTTGCTGTGTTGGGTCTTCCTTTCTGTGCGAGGGCTTTCTCTAGTTGTGGCAAGCGGGGGCCACTCTTCATCGCGTTGCGCGGGTCTCTCACTATCGCGGCCTCTCTTGTTGCAGAACACAGGCTCCAGAGACGCAGGCTCAGTAGTTGTGGCTCACGGGCCTAGTTGCTCCGCGGCATGTGGGATCCTCCCAGACCAGGGCTCGAACCTGTGTCCCCTGCATTAGCAGGCAGATTCTCAACCACTGTGCCACCAGGGAAGCCCGAAGCTTCTTCTTTCTGGATCTACTTGTTTAGTTTTGGTAGTCAGAAGGCCTAGGGAAGATTTTGTTTCCTCTCCTGTTTCAAAGATAACTCTCCGGTTACCTAGTGAGTTAATACCACAGGCTTAACTTCTAGTCATTGGAAACTGGGTTTATCTCTTTGTAATAATGAGAACAGGATTCAAAGTAAAGGGCCGTTAGAGCCACTTGTTCTTGGTGAAAGGGCCACAGATCAAAATCAGGAGGATCTGAGCCCCAAATGAGATATCTCTGACATAAGAATACCATAAAATTAAGTACAAAGGAAGAGGGGAAAGAGGACTACTTGAACAGCACTGTGATTACATGGTGAACATGTACCAGGCCATTAGCTCTTCTTCAACATTTACACTTTGGGTTGGTCTAGCCTGTAGGAAAGTTTGTCTTTATCATTCTTCCACCTGTCCTTTCAGCACCTTTTTCCTTCCTCCTGGGACCCCCAGATACCTCTTTTGTGACCCATCCCCACAAGGCCTAGCTCTACCTGTCAAGATGTCACTTGTGGCAGATACTGTTAGTTAACCTGTCTATTCTTCGTCCTTCTTTTTATTTTCCAACAGAGCCCTGATTTTGTGCAGGCAGATGGTCAGGAGAGACTGGGTCCCCTGGAGGTGAACCATGATGGGTGAAAACCAATACAGTAGCTAGTCTTTTTACCCTTGATAATGATTCGTTTAGGTTTGGTACATGACACAATGCTTGCCTGCATGTATTACGTGGATTCCATTGCCATCTTCCCCAACATGCTAAGGATGGCAGAGGAGAAATATGGAAGTATTGGGACCATGATGGTGTCATTACGCCATTGAATTAATCAACCTATAACTGCCCTACCTTTGAACATTTTGTTGGGTTTTCTGTTACTTGCAGCTGAAACTATCCTATCTGATATTCCACCAAATCCCGTTACTTATTTTGTCAACTCTGATAATATTGTTTCAGTTAATATGCAACCACTCCTTGAGTGACCTTTTAGGTACAGGAACATGCCTGGCACAAGAATAAGAAAATATATTGAGACGTATTCAGAATTGTCTATTAAGGTAAATATCACCCTTGTTTTTTCAGACACCTTTGTAAACTGACAATTTCTTTGAAACTACCCTCTGAGGAGAGGCTTCTGAGCTCTTTGCAGCTGAGGAAAGCAAAGTTGTATATAGGCCAAAATGACACAAGCAATTAGTGGCAAAGCTGCGGAAGCAGCTCAATTTTCTAATTCCAAATCCCTACACCACGGCACCCAATGCCAGTAAAGTGGAAAATATGTGGCAATGGGGCAGGTCGAATGGGAGGTATTAAGAGGCCTACAACGTCCCGCGAAGCAATCCGATGGCTCTACTACCGCTTGAAGTCCGCTGTGGCTCCAAGCCTGATATGGCTAGGTTGGGCTGCAGTCGCCGGTCACAATGCCCCTAGAATACACTGCGTTGGAGACGAGCAACCGGCCTGCGCCGACCTGAACTTTGTCCACCCAGAAGACACCCCTTTACATTCCATGGCCCCGCAGTCCGCCCAAGACACAGCGGACTACTCAGGCTACGACTAGGGCCCGCATTCCTGGCCACTCAGGCATCTCACCTCGGCCGGACCAAAGTTTCGGACCCACAGGGTACTGCTGGCCGAACCCACTCTTCAGGTTCCGGATTCTCTCCGTCTACTTGCTTTCCTTCTTCCCTGAAACATTACGTCCCTCCGTGGTCTCCCTAACGCTCCACTTCACCAGGTCTGTGGCCACGAAGCTCACGGGGGAGACCCAGACAGCGGAACCGGAAATGCTTGGAAAAACTGAGGGAAAACTACATCTCCCAGAATGCCGGGTGAGCCGGGGGAGGGAGGTTCTCCATTAAGGCGCCCGATTGGTCAACACTTAAAAGGACCTGCCCCCTCCTAGGTCACGCTAGCCAATCAGAGGCAGAGCTGCGTAAAAACATGGGGGCCGGCCGCATCCGGCGGCTTTCCCGGCAGGTCCAGCGTAGGGGAGCATGGGAGCGTGGGAGCCTAACGGTGGCGGCGTCTCTCGGTCTCGAGTCTCGGCTGGGCGTCGCTTTCTGTTGCTGTAGCCTGGTTAGCGGGAGGCTTCCTGAGATCTTTAGGCTCGGAGCCGTAAGTGGGGCCCGGCCGGCTCGGGAGTCGGCCTTTACGAGGCTGGGCCGGGGAGAGGAGTCATAGGCTCAGGTCTTAAAGGGTGTGGGGATGCGAGGGGGTGCGTGGAGGAGCTTGGCAGCCGAATTGGCCCCTCCAAGTACTATTTTCTCCCTTCCAAGATCTGTTCCGAAGTCCCTGTGGCGACTTGAAAACACTACCACTCCTCAAGATGGCATCCACACTCTCTACAACCGGGGCCCAGGTGAGACCGGGTCCCTTCTCTCGGTCCAAGTTCCGGTCGCTCCTTTCTGGCCTCTGCCTGGCCTCTTTTGGAGGAGGGTGAGGCATGCCCATGATGCGAGGGGTCCTGATCCCCAGAGAGCCCTTTCACCAAGCTGTCTTTGTTCCTACCAGGCATATAGGAGAAATGGCTTATCAGAGCCTTCCTTTTAGAACCACCAATTGGGAGCAGGGCCCATTGGAGAAGGCTATTACAGGGTACCTCAAAGTGTCTTTCTGGAATGCTGCTCAAACTTAAAGATTTCTAAGCTTCATTCCACACCTGTTGAATAAACAGAAACAAACAGAAACCCCAGGTGATTCTTAATCACACCAGAGCTCTATTGATTTATACGTTTGGTAAACTTAGGGAAGGAGGAATAGGCCTGAATATGATGCTGCAGTGAGCTTAGCCATGAGTGTGACCAAGAAGGAGAGGGACCAGCAAAGAGAAGGATGTTGGGAGAACACTGGACCTCCTGTCCTGTCATGATTCTTCCCGGGCTGCTCAGTTTTCTCCTTTCCCTTAGAGCATCCCTACGTAATGGTTTCCTTAATGGTTCCCTGAGAGTTGTTCCCTCATCTTTTCTCTTCTAATAGGCTCTTCTAGAACTTCTCCCAGTTTACCATTTTGGTCCTTATACCACTATCTCCAGTGGTGCATTTTTACTCTCTCCTTCCTAATCCCCACCTCCAGACCTCAGAACCCATTCATACCCCCTCGGCAGCACTCAGGGACCTTTTACACCAAGCCCTTTTCTCCCTTGCCTCTGATGTTTCTAGCTCTTCTCAGCCTTCCCAGACTGAGTAAGGGGGTAGCTTTCCAGCTTCTTGTCCTGAGATGGGCTCTCGTGTTGTTTCAGGGGCCAGTGCTGTTTGAGGACCTGGCTGTATATTTTTCTCAAGAGGAGTGTGTGAGTCAGCACCCTGCCCAGAGGTTCCGCAGCAGAGACATGCCACAGGGGTGTTTGGAGGATATGGCCTTGATGGGTAACATAGTTGTTTTTCCTGCATTTTTGAACTTTGGTCATTTCTAGGATTAGGATTGCATATCTTATCCACATGTTGGTATGGGGGAGTGGGACCTATCCCTGAGTGATTTATGTGGACATGACAAGAACTTGCATGAGAGTGCAATTTTCAAAGGGTGAGTTGATTCTTAAAAGGCAAAAACTGGCCAGTCCCTGACGGTCCAGTGGTTAGGGCTCGGTGCTTTCACTGCCAGGAGCCCCGGACAGGGAACTAAGATCCCATGCAAGCCATGCAGCAGGGCAAAAAAAATTTAGGGATTTCCCTGATGATGCAGTGGTTAAGAATCCACCTGCCAAAGCAGGGGACATGGGTTCGAGCCCTGGTCTGGGAATATTCCACATGCCACAGAGCAACTAAGCCTGTGTGCCACAACTACTGAGCTTGTGCTCTAGAGCCCACGAGCCACAACTACTAAAGCCTGCATGCCTAGAGCCCGTGCTCCGCAACGAAGGGAAGCCACAACAATGAGAAGCCCGCGCACCACAATGAAAAGCAGCCCTCGCTCTTGCAACTAGAGAAAGCCTGTGCGCAGCAGCAAAGACCCAACGCAGCCAAAAATAAATTTATTTTAAAAAAAATTAAAAATTTTTTAAATTTGGAAATTGCTTTAATCTTAAGCGGATGGTATGCGTTTCTCATCTAAGAGGAACTATAATGTAGAAACATTAGTCATTTTATCCTAGTCAAGGATCCTTGACTAGGGTTGACTGTTTGAACTTTCCCAGAACTCACATTTTATATTATCTACTTCTGTCTTCATCGTGTTGTTTTCCTCTACCTTCTTGAACATGTGAAGCATATTTATAATAGCTCTTTAAACATTCTTTCTACTAGTTATCATCTGTGTCATTTCTGGGTCTACTTTTGTTGATTGATTTTGCTCCTAGTTATGGGTCATATTTTTCTGCTTCTTTACATGCCTTGTAATTTTTGATTGGATGTTGGACATTGTGAGTTTTATGTTGTTGTATGCTGGCTGTTGCTGTATTTTCAAAACAATTTTTGGACTTTGGGGTAAGGTGCTAATTTATCAGTAAGTTACTTGGGATCAATATTATCCTTTCAAGGCTTGCTTTTTGCTTTGTTAGGGTGTGTTCAGAGCAGTCTTTAATCTAGGGCTGATGTGGCCTGCTGCTAAGGCAGTGTCTTTCTAAGCATACTGCCTGATGCTCTGTGTGGTAGGGAGTCTTTCCATTTTGGCTGGTGGGAGCATGAACTATTATGTGAATTCTGGAGATTGCTCTTTCTATTCCTTTCTGATGGTTCTTTCCCTGACCTGGGGTAGTTTCCTTAGATGTATTTACAGATTAATATGCAGCCAGAGTCTTAAGGGGACCCCATCTAGATGCCCAGAGGTCTCTGCCTGGGCATCTGCCTCTTCTCTGGTATTTTGCTGTCAAATTCTAGCAGCCTTGGCATTCCTGAACTCGGTCTCCTCGAAACAGCAAAACCACTGAAGACTGGATTTCCACACACTGCCCTGCAGCCCAGAAACCCTTTCCAGGCAGTGAGCTGGGGCAGTCATAGGGCTGTTGCTTTGGAAGGAAAGATCCCTTTTGGATTAATATATTGGCTTTATAAATTAAGACTATTTGGGGGCTTCCCTGGTGGCGCAGTGGTTGAGAGTCCGCCTGCCGATGCAGGGGATATGGGTTCGTGCCCCGGTTCGGGAAGATCCCACATGCCACGGAGCGGCTGGGCCCGTGAGCCGTGGCTGCTGAGCCTGCGCATCCAGAGCCTGTGCTCCGCAACGGGAGAGGCCACAACAGTGAGAGGCCCGCGTACTGCAAAAAAAAAAAAAAAGAATATTTGGGAAAATATTAAAAACTAATGCTTTGGGGCAGGCCTGAGTTTTGTCAGCCATCCTACAGCTTCCTGGTCCTCTGTGTAACTAGTTTGTTCTTTCCCCAGTACTACTTGAGGGTGTTTATGTTTTGCTTTGTTTTGTTTTTATCAACAGGAGGAGAAGGCAAGATTGAGATTAATCAGAAGCTAAGGCTAGAATCTATGGGACTTGAAGAGCTTGCCCTAGAAAAATACTCCATTGCTGTGCCCCTTGTCTATTACCCAGAAAAATCCTCTGAGCATGGAGTTGGAAACCTTGAAAGGAAAATGTCAGGTAGAACTCCTGCTTGCAAGAAAAGTTTCATAAGCCTTTTAGTTACCACTGAAAACCACACCCCTTTGATAGAACTATCTCAGTGTTTAGGAACCAGAGCACTTTCTGAAATTCTTGAATTTCCTGGGAAGAAGCCAAAAATTCATACAAGTGTCCTGAATGTGACCAAAGCTTCAGTGATAGCTCATACCTTGTTTTGCATCAGAAAACGCATTCAGGAGAGAAAAAGTATAAATGTGGTGACTGGGGGAAGATTTTCAATCACAGAGCCAACTTGAGAACACACCAGCGAATCCACACTGGCGAGAAACCGTTTAAGTGTGCCGAGTGCGGCGGCAGCTTCCGCCAGCACTCACATCTGTCTCGGCACATGAATATCCATGAAAAGGAGAAACCCTACACCTGTGGCATATGTGGAAGAGGTTTCATGTGGCTCCCAGGATTGGCACAGCATCAGAAAACCCACACTGCCAAAAAAGCCTGTGGTAAATATTTTGGTCAGAAAACAAATCTGGCTTTGCCTGAGAAAAGGCACAGGTCAGCCAGCCAGCAGCCATGCAGTCCGAGCAGGAAATGCTTTGGGCAGCCCTCGCACTTGGCCCTCCCCGAGTGGGGCCACAAGGACAACCCTGAACACTGCAGCGACTGTGGGGAAAATTTGCTTTCGTTCTCAAAATTCGAACCCTTAAAGCGTCCTGAGTGTTCACTGACCTTTCTTCGTATCTCTGAGCTTATCTCCCATCAAAGCATTCACAGAGGGGAAAAGCCCCATAAATGCAAACCCTGTGCAGAATGTTTTATTTTGGACTCAGAGCTTGCATGCCACCAGAAGAACCACACAGGAGAACCTTTTAAATGTACCATGTGTGGGAAAAGTTTCAGGTTGAAAACACATCTCATTGTCCATCAGCAAACCCATGCGCAAAACACCACGTAAATATAGCAAGTTTTCATTAATGCTTGTGCTTCTCAGTATTTATACTGAAAACTGGGGCACAATTACCCTTTATGTGCCAGGTACTGTGCTAAGCATTTTACACACATTCCATGTAATATAGAATTTAATTTTCACCACAACCTTGATTTAGGCACCATGATTTCTGTTTTATAATCGAGGAAGTATAGTCAGTGTCACAGCTACTGAACAAAGCCAGAATTCTAACTCAGCTCAGTTACTATCCAGATTCCATTTGTATGAGCCGGAGAAAGATACAGAACTTATAAAAAAAAATTCAGTTTTCACTAAAATGAAGGTTATTGCTAGAGTTCTTTTAATTTTGTTTACATGATTTTTAAG
The DNA here is from genome assembly GCF_059928025.1 of Delphinapterus leucas. Lineage (NCBI taxonomy): Eukaryota > Metazoa > Chordata > Mammalia > Artiodactyla > Monodontidae > Delphinapterus > Delphinapterus leucas. Next base: position 35,440,010 of record NC_143143.1, read on the forward strand.
TTTTAGAAGGCAAATTTATTTATTGTTTGCTAGTTCTGCAGATCTAGGATCTAGGAAAGTAAGTACCTTTATATATATTTTATACTTTTTTTTTTTTTTTTGCTGTAACAATCAGAATGTAATGTTTGTATGAGATTATTGTTTTACATATGAATTTCTGGAGGGGTTTGGAAGCTTTTTTCCCTCCATGTGAAGTGTTCCCAAATGGGTTGGACTAGTTAGTGTCGAGGTGGCTGTTATTATCCGTGAAGTTAGTATCCATTCTCAGATCTGATGCCACTGGCCTTTGTGATTCAAGTGTTTGGAAGGAATTTTAGCAATCTGACTACAGCCCTTTCTGGTGCCTGGACTTGAGCAATGGAAAGGTACTTGCTTCTCTCTAAGAGGATTTATCTCCAAGTCTCTACCTAAGCACATTACCTGCCTTGCTATGAATAACAGTAACCCTTGTTTAGTGTGCATGCTCAATACTTCAGGTATATTATTTAATTTAATCTTCAGAATAAATCTGACAGAAAAGGACTATCGTCGTTTCGTAGATGAGTAAGTAGAGCCCATGGAGGGTACAATCAGTACATTGCCCAAGACACAAAAGTAGCAACGTGCTGAAGCCAGCATTTAACCTCTGGTCTCTGCTGTCAGAGGCCATGTGTTCAGCGACACTGCGTTATATGTTGGCATTTGCACCACATGTTAAAACTGCAGGCAGCTGGGGGACTGAGATCAGTGGGTGAGGATGGTTATCATGGAGGCTACCCTGTGCACGTGCTTCACTCCCTTAGTGCTTCATCCCAAGCCTGACTTACGTATATGGTTACAAAGCAACTGAAAGACTGTTCAGGACTTGAGGTTCAAACTCCATCCCTATAATCAGATTGCAAACTCTACAGAGTATAGTTTTAGTTTAGTTTAGGTTTTAGTTGAGTTTGGTTTAAGAAAAAAGTTTTTCTTCCTCATATCCAAAGAAAGATACATATAGAAAATTGTTAGAGCTTAATCAAAATACTTGAAAATATATAGGTCTTTAGATACTGCTGTTACATGTAAATACTGGAGCAAAATATTGTTAAATGGAATGGTTATTAATGTTAAAGAACCAGGGGATCTTGTAAATGTTACATTCATGGGGAATTTCTCTTTAAAGCAAAATTGTATACCTATCAGCAAAGCAGCATTTAAAGGGGTTTTTGATTGGGATGTGAGAATGGTCTTATTCTATATAAATGGTATAAAAGTATGGCATTTACTAAAATGGGATTATCACTGGGAAATCTCAGGAGTAATAATAGACCTCTTTAGGCCTAATTGGAGGAAAGTAGTACCTGGAAGGTAGGGTCTTTCTACTAAACAGCAGATTGAGAACTGAATGTACAAAAAGGTGCTGGCTACTGCTGTAAGTTCTTAACAGTGATTAGAGGCAGGAAGATTCTGTTGGTGAGGAAAAGGGAAACCGATAGCCCTAACCCAGCTCACCCACTCCTTTCCCCCTTTTCCTCCTTCTTCTTTTGCTTCTTGTTTGCAGATCCACAGTTGAGACCCTGTGCTCTGTATGTCAAGGTCACACTTGGCTCATTGTTTCCGATGTCTCCACTCTTAGGATACAGGACACCAGTCTGCTGGGCCTTTGGGGTCTCAAATAAAAAAGCGAGGTCTCCTATAGGTTCTTCAGCAAGTCTCTCTGTCTGAGGTGTTTAGAATTGTGTAGAAAGATGGTCTCCAGTTAGGTTTCTTATCAGCCAGCTCTGGGATATAAAGACCTTTGCTAAATATCATAAAGTACTGCCTCCCTGCTTTCCTGCTTCTGCCTTCCGTGGGAGCAGCTGGCACAGTGTACCATTGGCACATAGTAGGGGCTCCCATATTTCAGTTAACTGAAGAGTTGCAGGGTCGGGGATGAAATTGGGAAAGAGGTCCCTAGTAGCATAGTTGCTGCAGAAAGAAGTAGAGAAGACTATTTTAGAAGGCATTTGGACAGAGTGGCGCTGACCTGAAACATGGAAGCTGTCATCCTTTCCTTTGCTCCTAAGAAAGTACAGGGGAAGGTGAAAATTCATACCATAAATGACGTTCTGCACTCAGCATGGGAAGTTACCTTTCCAGATGAGGTTTTCTTCACAATTAACTTCAGTTTTTACATTTTTATTTTCTAGATTTTGGAAGATTATGCCAAACCTCCATAAGAGATTAGAAAAATATCTTTTACAAAGACATCAATATATACATGAGTATAATTAAAATGCCTTTTTGGTGTAATATTGTTAATGATCGTTATGCGGAGGAAAAAAAAAATCCCTGAGTGTCAGCTACTGTGAAAGAGGCATCTTTTCAGTTGTTGCTTTATTGTGCACTTGCACCTAAATCCATTTGCTGGATGTAATTCGAGCTGCTCTGAGCCCAAGAAGTTGAAGGAAGCGGTCAGTATTCATCAGTGAGACCCATGCTGGTTTTATGCAGATGGATTTTTCACCTTCTATTTACAGTGTTAACTGACAGATTCCACAGATGGTCATTAATTCAGAGACATCATTAGCCTACCATGTTACTTTCAATGAATACTTGGATGAAAGTTAATATAGGGATGAAAAACTAAATGCAGGAGTTTATTGCTAGGAACAGTTGGTTCACAACATTTTGCAGCATGGATGTTGACACAGGCAGAGTGAAAACTTTGTACTGAAGAATTCAATTGTTGAACAAATTTCTTTGGTTTTGTTGTTGATGCAGTGATGAAAATGTGTATTAAAGTCCTTAATGTGATTGCTGGACTATCAGGTTCTCTAACATACATCATTGATGAAACAGCATTATTCCAATAGCATGCAGATGTTAACAGTTTACATTTTGTAATTAAAGAAACTGTGGAATTTAATTGTTATTCTTGAAGGAGTTGAACTCAAAATAGTTTTGTTTACAGCGTTGTTGCAGTAGGTAATAGTCTATTCACATCTCTGCATTAAACATAGAAAATGACTAACCCAGTAATTCAGGGAGTTAAAACTAAAAACAAGTGACATTTCACAGCAAATGCTGTTCTGAGTCTTTGACTCCTGTGATTCCATATAATTAAGTGGCATTGTTCTGATGACTGCAGCATGTCATACAATCTGATACTGCAGATTTTGCTCAAAGTAATCTGCCAATTTACTGCATATGTGTACTAAGCAGGTTATAGTTTATCTGAATAAAGAGTCTATTTGAAAGTTCATGAAACTTGTTAAGCCTATAGGATTTCCGTTGGAAAGTGTTTTTGCTTGGACATCTGTTTAAAAAGTAACCAAATAATCTTCATTAGAAGTGTTTATATTCATCTGTTTTAGTTTTGTAGATAGAGCTATTGATCTGATATCAGGATGACCATTATCCATCTTTTCACGGCCTGTCTGACTACAGGTGTTTTGTCTTATTTTTTGACAGCCTTCCTTGTATTAACAATCTAGGGAGTGTGGGGATATGATGTAAATATACAGTTATATAAACCTGAGAATATGCTGCAATCTCTAGTTCCTTTGGATACCTTAGAAGTAATATGTTTGTTGGAGGCACTTGTGCTGTTTGTTTAATGTTTGGATTTTACAGTTTTTGGTCTATTCTCATCAGTCTTAGCTCTAGAGTTCAAGCTCTCACTGGGCAGTGATTACTGTCTGATGTGCAATTTGGCATCTAATAAATGTTTTTTTATGATGATGACAATGAACTTTAAAATTTTTTTTTACACTTTACTAGTTTGAGATACCAATGAGATGTGACATTGTGTGGCCGGATTGTGGCTTGGAAGGGGTTAATGAGTGACTTCGGCCGTTTAATAATGGAGGTAAAATCTTTTGCTCGCCGGAAGTCAGAAGAAAACTCCAGCACAGCTCCCGGGAGACGGCATTAGACGTCATCTTCCCTTCCAGTCTTTGCTCCACGACGGCTATACCTCCGGCCACGCAGACCACCAAAGCCCTGCGTGGGCCGCCGTCTGGAGCGGGGGTTGGAGCTGAGGACTCGTGGAGTAAGGCTCCCAGAAGGCTTTGCGAGGCCTGGGAGACCTTGCGGCGCTCGGCCACCAGCAGCGCAGGCCGGCGGAGACACCAACGAGACGAGACGCGCTAGAGCGGCCCACAAGGCTGGGAATCGAAAGTCCTACGCCTACTTCCGTCGCCCTATTCCGGCGGCAGAGCTGCGCGTCCCTGTAGCGGCCGTGTTGCTCGGCCAGGCTCCCGGCCCACCTCCACCACCCAACGAGAGGCGGCCTTTGCAGAACCCGAGCGGAGCGGGTGAGAGCGTCTGCGGAGCGGCTCCTCTGGTCTCTCTCTCCGCACCAGCGGGAAGGTTACGTGGGTGGGCCATCCCGAATCTCGCACTGGTGACGGGAAAAGGAGCCCGGCGCTACCTCCTGGGCCCTAACCCTACTTTGGCAACGCGAAGCTATGGGCTTGCCCTGTTTGTCTCTTAACTTGAAAGGGACGCTTTGAGCTTCTCACTTGTCCTGGGTAGAGTGTCTTCTGCCAACTAAAGAGTGTCGCTGCCTGTCCAGTTCTGCAAGGCTTGAGTCGTTAGCCATTGCAGTCACTGACCTTCAACACGACCCGAAAGGAATTCAGGGCGAAGGTCAGCAATGAGGCACTCTGTGCTCAGGGAAAACTGGCAGAGCAGGCCTTCAGAGAGTGAGATATTTTAAGGAGAAAATTTTATGAACCCAGATTCTTGCATCGTCCCATACTTGGAAAAGCACTAAAAGCATTACTGAGATATCTGTTCCTTGTGAATAGCAGTAACCTTCTACCTAGGGGCGTGCTGCATACCTCTTCGTCAAAATCACATATATCCCCCTCCTAATTTCTTCAGAACAGTTTCTCAGAGCTATCTGAGAGGCTGTCTCCCTAGTTGTAGTCCTCAGTAAGACAATGAATAAACTTGACAACTTTTAAGTTGTGTGTTGTTTTAAAAGTCGACACTTCTCTCTGGAACCAGCGCCAGTCTCCTCACCTGATTTCCACAGCCAAATTCTAACATGCTTTTGATCAGAGTGTATCTTGGGATCACCTGAATCCATAGTCCCCACTCCCCCTTTCCCGCCCCAACTCCCAAGCGAGCTTAGCCACTTCCATGACTACAAGTACCTCACTTTATGTCTAGCCCCAATTTTTCTTCTCTCCTGCACTCTAGATGCCTGTATTCAAGTGTAAAAGAGAGATTTTTTTTTTTTTTGCGGTACGCGGGCCTCTCACTGTTGTGGTCTCTCCCGTTGCGGAGCACAGGCTCTGGACGCGCAGGCTCAGCGGCCATGGCTCACGGGCCCAGCTGCTCCGCGGCATGTGGGATCTTCCCGGACCGGGGCACGAACCCGTGTCCCCTGCATCGGCAGGCGGACTCTCAACCACTGCACCACCAGGGAAGCCCCAAGAGATCTTCCTTTGGTGTCTCTGAGGCATGAAAACACATGCCCAATGGAATATTACTCAGCCATAAAAAAGAACAAAATAATGCCATTTGCAGCAACATGGATGGATCTAGAGATTATCATATTAAGTGAAGTAAGACAGAGAAAGACAAATATATGATATCACTCATATGTGGACTCTAATTTTAAAAAATGATACAATTGAACTTATTTACAAAACAGAAACAGACTCACAGGTATCAAAAACAAACTTACGGTTACCAAAGGGGAAACGTGGGGAGAGGGTAGGGATAAATCAGGAGCTTGGGATTAACATACACACACTCCTATATATAAGATAGATAACTGACAAGGACCTGTGTGTATAGCACAGGGAACTCTATTCAGTATTCTGTGATAACCTATATGAGAAAATAATCTAAAAAAGAATGAAAAATGTGTATGTATAACTGAATCACTTCGCTGAAACTAACAAAATGTTGTAAATCAACTATACTCCAAAAAAATTCAAACAAACAAGCAAACAAAAAACAAACACATGCCCAAAACCGAACTCATGCCTTTAGTCCTTTTTTTAAAAAAAAAATTTATTTTTGGCTGTGTTGGGTCTTGCTGTGCGCGGGCTTTCTCTAGTTGAAGTGAGTAGGGGCTACTTTTTTTTTTTTTTTTTTTTTTTGCTGTACGCGGGCCTCTCACTGTTGTGGCCTCTCCCGTTGCAGAGCACAGGATCTGGACGCGCAGACTCAGCGGCCACGGCTCACGGGCCCAGCCGCTCCGCGGCATGTGGGATCCTCCCGGACCGGGGCACGAACCCGCGTCCCCTCCATCGGCAGGCGGACTCTCAACCACTGCGCCACCAGGGAAGCCCCAGTAGGGGCTACTTTTTGTTGCAGTGCGCGGGCTTCTCATTGTGGTGGTTTCTTTTGTAGCGGAGCACGGGCTCTAGGCACGCGTACTTCATTAGTTGTGGCATGCGGGCTCAGTAGTTGTGGCTCGCAGGCTCTAGAGCACAGGCTCAGTAGTTGTGGCTCACAGGCTTAGCTGCTCTGCGGCATGTGGGATCTTCCCGGACCAGGACTCAAACCCACGTCCCCTGCATTGGCAGGTGGATTCTTAACCACTGTGCCACCAGGGAAGTCCCATGCCTTAAGTCCTTCATCTGTCTGCCTCCAGTATGTGGCGCCACATCCACACAACTGCTCATGCTACTAACACACACTCCCTCCTCTACTCCTCAAACTTTCAATCATCAAGTCCTGTGGATTCTACCTCAAAAATCTCTCTCAAAGCTGACTTCTGTCTCCACCCTTACCCAACAGCACTGCCCCGGGTTGACAGCAAGGCAGGGACAGGGTTTTGACGTTGTGGGGATGACCATAGCCAGACGCTGCAGACTGGGACAAGCTTGGAGACAACAGACACTCAGGAGGCTGTTGCAATAAAGCGAGTGAGAGATGAGGGCCCTCACTAGGGGTCACGGGAATGAGGAAGATGGCGGGGCTTCGAGACAGATTGAGGAGGAAAAGGTGACTCTTTGGTGGGGTGAGAAAGCAGGGAATCAAAGATGATTGGAAGTTTCCGGTTTGGGTGACTTGATGGTTGGTAGCTTTGTGGAGAGATTGCTTGCCTCTCATGAGTTTACAGTTTTCCTAAACTTTCTAGGGAGACGTGTTCATCACAAGTGAGGGTGACAGTGCAGCTGTGTTCAGTGTGATCAAGAAGAGGTATGTTATGCTGTGAAAGGGGTCGCACCTGGCCAGAAAGAAGAGCTGAGAGCTAAACACCGACTGGACTTCATTGGTTGGAGGCTTCTGGAAAGGGCACAGGGTCCAAACAGAGAACATAACAAGGGCCTCAGGTAATGTGTCACCTGACCCCACACATAGTAAGCTTTTCCTACTCACCTGGTACTGTCTGTTTCCAGGGAAAAACAGAAATTGGAGAACCCAGATGCCCAACCACACCCCACAGAGAGACAGGGTGTGACATTCCCAGATTCAGTTCAGTCCCAGCTGGTATGAAGCTATCCCCTGAGCCATAAGATGCTTGCAAAGTTGGGTGCCCTGCAACTCCCCATCCCCCAGAACTGGAGAGCCCCCTGATAAAAGATACCACCTGAGGGTGGGAATCGAACCTGCAAGCCCACCATTCTGGTCCTGAAACACTGCTGTCAATGCATTAGGCCCCTCTGCCAGGAAGGGTGGCTGCGCCAGAGAGGCTCTTAGCCACCTCTGGAGAGTGTGCCATCAGTGGTTAAAGCAAGAGATGCCCACCAAGGAGCAGATCCTGGAGCTGCTGGAACTGGAGCTCTCCGGCCCATCCTGTCTGAGGGATCCACACTGGGTTCAGTGTCACACCCAGAGGGTGACAAGAGACAGCAACCTGATGGGGGATTTGCAGAGAGAGCCCAGGAACCAGGATGCTGGGTGAGAAGGGCCAGAGGAGACTCAGAGAGTGAACACAGGATGGGTGATAAGCTCCTCTCCTTGGGAAAGAGTAGACAGGGGGATACCCTGAGCATATGTTACACCCCTGCTTCCTCTTCCCCCAGGGATCCTGTTTCCAAGGCCTCCAACAAGAGTCCACACCATTGAGCTGAAGGTCACCTTTATTTTGGCCAAAGAAAAGACCCAAACTTTCAAGGTTTCATGGGCAGCTCGGAGTAGAGCTGAAAAGAAAACTAGAGAGTATTTTGTCTAAAACCTCACTTTACTGATAAGGAAACTGAGGTGCAGGCATCGTAGAGCTCAGTAATTGGCTGCCTGCAGCACTGAAAATGGAACCTGGCTCTTCAGTGCCTTTTCCCCATCCCAGGCCTTTTCCCACCATCTCAGGCTGTCTCCTGGTCAGGTTCAAGTGCAGCGGCACGTGTGTGATCAGCTAACTCCTTGTGAAGAAGTAACTTCTGTCTCTCTCAAAAAGACATGGGTCTGGTTGTACAACTTTGTGACTATAATAAAAAAAACTGAACTTTGTACTTTAAAAGGATGAATTTTATGGTATATGAATTATATCTCAATTTAAAAAATTACCTTTGGCGGGCTTCCCTGGTGGTGCAGTGGTTGGGAGTCCGCCTGCCGATGCAGAGGACGCGGGTTCGTGCCCCAGTCCGGGAGGATCCCACATGCCGCAGAGCGACTGGGCCCGTGAGCCATGGCCGCTGGGCCTGCGCATCCGGAGCCTGTGCTCTGCAGCGGGAGAGGCCACAACAGTGAGAGGCCCACGTACCGCAAAAAAAAAAAAAAAAAATTACCTTTGAAGTAAAAAAAAAGTTGAAATGTATTTTAAAGCTGCAATAAAATATTTAAATGTAATATACAAAATAACACATCAGAGACATGAAATAATTTATGCTACCAGCATGACTTATTTTGGGGCAGACCTGATAGTAAAGCTGCTTTTGCCTTTTCCATGCAAAGATATCTTGTAAGATGAACTGTTAGATCCATTAGCATTTTTCAACCTTATCTGTGTGCGTTAGAAGTTTCTCAATAGTGTGCAACCAAAATAAAAATCTAATAAACTGCATGTTAATATAGGAATGCAGTTCCCAAAGATATTTAAAAATACTGAAAAGATATGTGTCCTGGTTTAGGCACGATTTCCTTCCATAGAACCCACCTGTTGCAAAGGGAAAAGAGTGTCTCATAGTTTCTAATAACTGAGCGTGGGAGAGTTTTCACTGGGGTTTGGGGAAAAGCTATGGACTGAGCAGGAAATCCAGATGAAAAGAGGAGCTGATGCATGTCTCTGGTGGGGAGGCATGCTTCCCGCTCAGCTCCTCCGCCCACCCCTTACTCTTTAGAAGCAAACTTCTCCATCAGAACTTTCTCCTTAGCTCCAGTTTCTCCCTCCTGAGGGCATGTATCTGACTTCTGGTGTGATCCTTGACCTCCGATTCTCAAAATCCTTGATCAGAGAGGACTCTTACCATCCTCTTCCAGAACAGAGCCTGTTTTCCAGGAAATCATCCTGCTCAGTGCAGCATATGCCTCAGAAGTGGACATACAGGGACATGCGCTCTGGAGGTGTCTGGGTCCCTGATGTGCTCTGAAAACATACCTCACTGGTGGGCTTCTTCCCTGCATTCAAAGGAGTTCAGATGGATTGGTGTTTATGAAGCCTTCATTTGGGGCGTTCTAGAGGCTATAACATGATCCCCCTCATCCCTGCACCGGCCCATCCAAGGTATTCACAGAAACAACCAGGGCTCCAGGGGCAAAAAGTCTGCATGGCCGGAAGTCCAGCTTCCTAGAACTTAAAACAACTAGGATGCTCCCAAATGAAATGTTGCAGCTTGTGAAGTGGCGAGTTCCCCTGTCTACAAGAATTTCTAACAAGAGCCTGGATGACAGCTTATCAGGGTGTGGTAGGAGGATCTATATAACAGGCAGTGTGGACAATCTTGCTTTTTCCTCCAGCAATAGGCTGTGATTTTGAAGAGGTTTGTAAAGAGGAGTGTGGGGCAGTTGATCACCTCCCAGTTTTGCTGTGGGCCAGCTTTGCCAGGGGCAGCCTTGCCCACTGGTCCACACTTCCAGTGGTGGCTGGACCAGACCCATGAGAGCCACCCAGAACGGGGACCAGACCTCTTGAGGGGCGAAGTATTTATGCCCATGGAGCCTTTGCCTTAGAGTGCTGGGGCATTCACCACAATGGAGGCAAATAACTCGGATCCTCTCATTTAAACCTTATAAAGTTAAAGAAACAGGTTTGAAAGGGGAACTAGAGCCAGGACTGAAGCTAGGTCTGTCCAAAGCCAAAGTTCATGCACACCAGGTGCTATGGTCTGAACGTCTGTGCACCCCCCTAATTCCTATGTTAAAATCCTAACCCCCAGTGTGATGGTATTAGGAGGTAGGTCATGAGGATGGAGCCCTCACGAATGGGATTAGTGCCCTTATAAAAGAGACCCCAAAGAGTTCCCTCAGCTTTTCCACCATGTAAGGACACAGCAAGAAGACAGCCCATCTATGAACCAAGAAGAGGGCTCTCACTAGAATTCAACCTGACCGTGCTGGTGCCTTGATCTCAGACTTCCAGCCTCCAGAACTGTGAGAAATAAATATGTATTGTTTGTAAGCCACCCAGCCTGTGGGATTTTGTTACAGCAGCCCAAACAGACTAAAACACTTGGCTATGCTGAACTATGTCCCAACGCTCCTTTATTAAAGTTTTCCAAAAGGTAAAATAAATGCCTTAAAACTCTTCCTCTGGACACTGTCTTTAGCCTGCACACCCCCATTCCACATGAACCATCTATCTCTCTGCAGCGTCACTTCCTAAGACTGTGCCACTTGCAGAATTTTGCGACTCTGGCCTTCCCTTTCACTGCTGAAAACACTGCTCTTGTCCTCCCAAGACCTCGGTGCAGGTGTCCCCTCCTGACACTCGGACACATCCATGGCCCCACATCTCCCAGGGGGACCCAGGTGAGCCCTAACTTGTAACCTTCATCTTTGGCTGTTCCACCCTCCTTAAAGCTGCTCCCATCCGGGATGGCCTCCCTCTGCCACCTTTGTCTCCCTCCTGGCCCCTAACCCTCTGCTCCAGCTCCTAGGACAAGCCCTTCCCTGGACCTCTGCCCCGATTCCTGCTTGCAGCTGCTCCAGGAACACTAATGTGCGGTGCCACTCTCACAAGACTCGGGGCCTTCTGGCAAATTTTTCATTGGGGTTTTTGAAAATATGTATTTGCAAAAAGTAAGGAGCACATTATTCATAATGGCCAGAAGGTGGAAACGACCCCAGTGTCCACTGACAGATAAATGGTTAAAATGCAGTCTATCCATGGGAATTCCCTGAGAGTCTAGTGGTTAGGAATTAGTACTTTCACTGCTGGGACCCAGGTTTGATCCCTTGTCTGGGAACTAAGATCCCACAAGCCACGTGGCACAGCCAAAATAAATAAACAAATAGATAGATAGATTTTCAATAAATAAATAAAATGTGATCTATCCATACAACGGTGTACTATTAAGCCATAAAAAGAAAAGAAATTCTAATGAACCTCAGGAACATTGTGCTAAGTGAAATAATCCAGTCACAGAATGACAAATACTGTATGATTCCACTTATACGAGGTATGTGGAGTAGGCAACTTCGCAGAGACAGAAAGTAGAATGCGGGATGCCAGGTGCAAGAAGAGGGGGAACGGGGAGTTAGTGTTTAATGGGGACAGAGTTTAAGTTTGGGAAGATGGAAAAGTTCTAGAGATGGATCATGGTGATGGCTGCACAGCATTGTGAATGTACGTGATGCCACTGAATCGTACAATAAAAATGGTTAGAATGGTAAAGTTTATGTTATGTATATTTCACCACGATAAAAAAACTTTTAAAACGTCAATGTTAAAAAGAAAAGTAAGGAGCAGCATGAAGGGGCATTGAAGAAAGGGCGGGTGCCTCTGCTTTGGGGTGCCTCCCTCTAGGACATCAACTTTTCATAAACAGACTTTTGGAGAAATTCTTCTCCCCTTCCAGGACATTCTCTACCGCGACCCCAGTGTGAGCAAGTGCCAAATCCAGGAAAATAGGACCTCTCCACCCTCGAACGCCTGTGGCCTCTCTGCTCATTCCAGGCACAAGTATTTGGATCTGAAAAGCTGACAGAAGGAGATTTCAAGATGCTGTTTTACTTGACACATAATTCATTTTCTTTTTATGTAACACTTTACAGAAAATACTTTCACACACATGTGTTCACTTCACCAATCATGTGAGGTAAGCAGAGTGGGTCTTCCCATTTCCAGCGGAGGAGACAGGCTTGAAGAATTTAAGTGACACATCCAGGTCAGGGGGCTGGGGGACAACAGAGCTGTGAGCAAAACCATCCTTGGTCTTAGCCTGGTACCAAGTCCACTCTGGTTTGTTTATGGAGCTGCCTCAGACTTGACTAAGTCAGGTCAGGTAGGTAGACCAAGGTAGGTTCCTGGGGCTACCCTAGTTGGCTCTGCCCTTATCTGGTCCAGACGAATTTCTAGAGGCAGGAGTGACATTTTGCCTCACACGTCTGTTTCACTGGCAATTCAGGACTGTCACCGTATTAGTCAGTTTTGTATTTTGGCAGGTGACAGACAGTGCTTTAAAGAGAGTTATTGCAATTGTGCAAAAGTTACATTACAACAGAATGGGAGAAAATATCTGCAAGTCATTTATCTGATAAGGATTTGAATCCAGAATATATAAAGAACTCTTCAACTCAACAATAAAAAGACAAAACCCCCAGTTTTAAAAGGGTAGAGGTTTTGAATAGCTGTTTCTCCAAAGAAGATACACAAATGGCCAGTAAACACATGGAAAGATGCCAACATCATTAGCCAACAGGGAAGTGCAAATCAAAATCACAATGAGACACCACTTCATATCCACTAGCGTGGCTACGATCAGAAAGACAGATAATAGCAAGTGTTGACAAGGATGTGGAGAAATTAGAACCCTCATACACTGCTGGTGGGAATGGAAAATGGTGCAGACCCTGTGGAAAACAGTCTGGCGGTTCCTCAAATTCTTAAACATAGAGTTACCATAGGACACAGCAATTCCACTCCTAGGTATACAACCAAGAAAAATGAAAACATATGTTCACACGAAAACTTGTACATGAATGTTCATAGCAGCACTATTCATAATAGCCAATCAGTGGAAACAACCCAAATGTCCATCAACTGATGAATGGATACACAAAACATGGTCTGTTCACAGACTGAAATATTATTCGGCCACTAAAAGCATAAAGTACTGACATGTGCTACCACATGGAGGAACCTTGAAGACATTGTGCTGAGTGAAAGGAGGAAGGGGGCTCAAGGGGCCCCAGGGATGGGGAGTGAGGAGTGACTGCTAATGAGACAGAGTTTCTTTCTTTTCTTTTTTTTTTTTTTTTTGGCTACACTGTACAGCTTGTGGGATCTTAGTTCCCTGACCAGGGATCGAACCCGTGCCTCCTGCAGTGGAAGCCTGGAGTCCTAACCACTGGACTGCCAGAGAAGTCCCAAAGGTTTCTTTTTAGGCTGCTGAAAATGTTCTAAAATTAGATTATGGTGATGGTGGTATAACACTGTGAATCTACTTTAATTATTAAACTGTACACTTTAAATGGATACATTTTATATGTGAACTATATCTCAATAAAGTTGTAAAAAATAGCATTTTGGTTTTAGAAATATCTGGGGGAAATTTCAACTCTATCTATCAGATGGTATTTGGGAGTTGTTAATTTTGTTGGGAGCGATAACAGTATTATGGGATGGGTTTTACAAGTCCTTATCTGCTGTAGATGGAAAATGCTTTTCAGAGAAATCTGTGAGGTCCATATCCCTCACATATGCATGGAATCTTCCCCTCTCCCTGTCTCCTGGGGTAAGCCGGGGACCAAATAACCAAGGTAGGAATCATCCCACCCCCACACGGGTGAGTACAGGGCAAACTCAGAAAACATGGTGACACTTAACAGACCGCTCCATGGGTAAGGCTGCACACAAAAGGAGAGAGGTTATTTTCTCGTATGGGGTAGTCGATTGTAAGTCAGCATGTCAATGTTTTGTGCTGAGACTCTCTGGTGGAACCACACATGGGAACTCCCACATTTGAAGAAGTGAGTACAGACCAGCAAATGTGGCTGAGTGCCCAGGGGCCTTCTACCAGGACTTCAGACCCTCACGGGCACTCCTCACCTGGAGCTGAGCCTTACCTGTCAAAGGAAAACTGGGCTGGGGGAGGCAGCAGCATCACAGGCTTGAAAACCTTTTGGGAGTGAGTGATATTCAGAGTGGTGATTTTGTCACATTTATTCAAGGTCCACAGTTGAACAGGTACCCAAAGACATTAAGATTCAGCAATTATTAATTTCATAATCAGAAGACAGAAAACACACATACACGGGTTCTTCAAAACATACCAAGTAAACAAAGCTCTTATCTTAAGAGAGATTTCCTGTCCCAAATCTAAGGAAAGTGGAAATCTATGTTCCTTTGCTTTTAGGAGAGATCGTCTTTGACTAACCGAATTGATTCACTAGATGGATGTGGTCGGCTGAATCACAGTCCCCGCCAAAGAGGTCCACATCCTAATCCCTGGAACCTGTGAATGTTCCCTTACATGGCAAAAGGGATTTTGCAGGTGTGTTAAGGATCTAGAGATGGGGAGATACCTCAGATTATCTGGGTGGACCCAATATAATCATAAAGGTCCTCCTAAGAGGGAGGCTGGAGGATCAGAGTCAGAAGAGAAGGTGACGTGATGACAGAGACTGGACGGATGCATTTTGAAGATGGAGGGAGGGGCGCACTTTGAAGATGGAGGGAGGGGCCACAGGCCAAGGAATGCCAGCAGCCACTAGAAGCTGAAAAAGGCGAGGGAACAGATTCACCCCTCAGAGCCTCCAAAGGAACCAGCCCACCTGACACCTTGACTTCTACTCAGTGAAGCTGATTTCGGACTTCTGACCTCAGGAACTATAAGAGAAGACATTTGTGTTGTTTTAAGCCACTAAGTTTGTGGTCATCTGTTACAGCACCAAGAGGAAACTAATACAGATGTAAATATAATTAGGGAAGTTACTAAGAAACAACAGTGAAACTGGCCTGGAGAAAAAAAGGTGGTAACAGAATAAGGAATCAGGAGGCTCTGACCAGTGAGAGGCAGGGGACAGGAGTGAGATAACAGGCAGGCCTAACAATAAAGATAAACTCTTCTAACATCTAACATAATTGTTGGGAAAGGGACCTTGGATTAGATTCTGAAGGGCCACCAAATACTAGGAAGCAGGCCACTGGGCTCCCATTAAATCTCTCTCTGCCCAAAAGATGAGAGGTTTTGTCCACTGCATTCAAAGATTGCTACCGGGATCTCTGATTCAGGCAGGAATGGGCCCCAGGGTGAAGCAGGGGCCCTCAACTCTTCAATTACTGAACACCTATTTCTCCTGGCTGGGTGTGGGCTAAGTTCTAAAGCTAAAGTGATGGAAAATCGAGGTTCTGTCCTTAAAGAGCTTTTAACATATATAGCACAGTTCCCCAACCTTGGTACTACTGACATTTGGAACAGATAACTGTTTTGGGGCCATCCTGTGCACTGCAGGATGTTTAGCTACGTCCTTGGTCTGTACCTACCAGAGGCCAGGAGCTATGCTCCCTTCCCCCAAGTCATAACAACCAACGGTGTTTTCAGACGTTCCCAAATATCCTCTAGGGGGCGAAACTGCTACCAGGTTGAGCGCCACTGGTGAAGTCTACCTCTGCCTAGAACTTGTCAGAGGAGGCTTTGCAGAGCTGGCAACTCTTGTGAGATGCGAGAGGGAGTGGGGGCGGCGGGTCCTAAGGGCAAAGGGAACAGTGTGTGCAAAGACCTGGGGGACAGGGCTGCCCATGTGAGCACCTGTCCCTCTGTGGTCAGAGGAACCTGAGATCCTTGGGGGGGGGACACACAATAGCACAACCACAGCCCTGAGGTGGCTAGCAGTGACCTGAGGTTACTGATGCTTTAGGAAGAACGCTACCTGCACCTGTTTCCTGCTTGACATACTGCACCCACCTACCAAAAGTCTTCTCTAAACTGGGAGATCCACTGGCTTGCCCAGTGTGACTAAGAATTGTATACTGATTGGGTTATAACTTCCATTTTGAGAGAATGAGGGGTGGGATTAGATGATCTCTCAGGCCTAGTTCTAGGACTTTAACATTTTACATAAATACATTTTGTCATTTTTAGAAACTTCTTTGAGGTATAACTTACATATCATAAAATTAATGAATGTTTCAATGATTTTGGGTACTTGCTCTGAAATAATTCAGTTTTAGTATATTTTCATCACCCCAAGCATTTTGCTATTCTTAAAGCTACTGGCCTAAGTGAGAAAGGAAAGTAGGAAGGATTTCCTTTGCTGTCTTAGCAGTCTTGCTTCTTGTAGCTTTTCCTTATCACTATGGGTGGGGGGTTGCAGCAGCTGTGATTTTTCTTTTACCAAATCAAAGGTGCTTTGATATAAAAAGAACCTTTAGTGTGTGTGTATGTGTAATTATTTGGTAAAAGCACTAATACTTGGAGACCCCTGCCTCACACAAACGTGTCCATACTCCCACTTCATGCTTCCTTTGTTATGAACAGCCAGGAATGACAGGAAGAATATTAGGGGATTTACATTCCAATGAACTTCTGTCTTGAAATTCTTGCAGATCACTCATCTTTATTAAAGGAGTGTGTGCAATGATAAAGATTGTCTGGTATGACAGCAAATGTATAACTATATATAGGATTTATCCTTGAACAGATTTAGAGGATAAATAAAGCAGCAGGAGGAGATTTAACATCAAGGTGTGGGGCACATCTGCAGGATCATCCTGATTCTCCCTCAGTAGTGACTCCCCGCTCTCCAACAGACACCCCGGTGCTCTCTGACCCAATGCCTAGACCTTCCATCTCTTCCCCCATCATCGTACACGACCCCATGCACGATCAAGTCCCCTGTCAGCCTCTTCCCGACCGATGCCTCACCAGCCCGACGGGCACCATCACTCCTCAGGGATCTCGTTTTCTCCCTTGTAAGTCACGCAGATCGTCTTTGTGATTTACATGCAAGCGAGGGGGAGGAGAAATGCAAGTACCTTCTTCCGAACAGAGAGGACCCAGCCCTGCTTTCAGTCCCCATGGTGGAGTCTGTGATGCTGGTGAAGGTTTGAGCTCTGGCGAAAGCTTTTCCCACACTGGCCGCACTGGTAGGGCTTCTCTCCGGTGTGGATCCTCTGGTGCAGCTTCAGGGTGGACTGCCGCCCGAAGCAGTTCCCACACTCTCCACATGTGTAGGGCCTCTCCCCTGTGTGGACTCGCTTGTGTCTTTTCAGCTCTGAATTCCACGTGAAGCTTTTCCCACAGTCATCACATTTGTATGGTTTCTTCGCTGAGCGGGTCGGCTGGTGACCAAGACGTTGCAAACGGCTGCTCAGGTTTCTTTTGCTTCCCTTGCTTTTCTTCAGCTCTCTCAGTGGGTGGCTCTTCAGGGGGCCGCTGATGTATTCCAGTTCCCTGCAATGTCTCTGGTAGTGAGCAAATGGCTTTTGAGCGTGTGGGGGGCTGACCTGCCTCCGTGACAACCGGGGCTCACTCACAGTCGCCCCTCTGGGTTCGGGGCTCTGCAGACCATTCCCTTTGGGCCTGCCCACTGACAAGGTGCCTGGCTTTGCTCCTTTAGCCCCCTCCTGCTGTGGATTTTCCTTGTTGTCACTTTTCATTCTGGAGGCCTCTATAATTATAAAGAATATGTTTCATTTCTGGGCTTCGAAGAAAGAACCCAAGCAAAAGAGCTATGAGATACACGGCAAAGTTTCTCAAAGTGCTGTTCTCCACTTGGCAACTTGCATTAGACTCATCTGGGGCAGCTATCCACCAAGCAGGCTGCCCCTGCTCCCCCAAGGCTGCTGAGTTAGAATCTCTGAGGGATGGAACCTGGAAGTCTGCAGTTAACAGGGGGAAGCTGGGGTGATTCTGATGTATACTAAAGTTAGGAAACAAGTTCTCCAACCCCTCCCTCCTTCCTACCTTTGGGGAAAGGTTTAAGAAAGGAGAAATAGGGAAAAGTAAACCCATCAGAAATTTCAACATTGCAAATATACCCTCACTTACATGGACACTGACCACCACTCTCTTCAAATAATGGTAAATCCAGTAAGTGTGGTATTTTCTTCCATTATGAAGTTGATAGACAGCATATGTGATTGGAAATTGGGATATGGGCCAGACATTCACCCTCATTACAGAAACTCCACAACAGTGCTATTATCCAACAGGATTCCTGCCATGTGGAAGATCTATTCAGTATGGCAGCCACTAGCCACACGTGGCTACTGAGTACTTGAAATGTGGCTTGTGTGACTGAGAAACTGAATTTTTAATTTTATTTAACTTTAATTTAAATTCAGATTTAAAAAGCAGCCCACACAATTATGGTCAACTGCTCTTCAACAAGGTTGTCATGATAATTCAATGGAGTAAAGAATAATCTTTTCAACAAGTGGTGCTGAACAACTGGATTTCTACATACAAAAGAATGAAGTTGGACCCCGACTCACAACACATACAAAAATTAACTCAAAACGGATCAAAGACCTAAATGTAAGAGCTAAACCTATCTCTCTTTGAACAGAACAAAGGTGTAAACCTTTGTGATGGTGGATTAGGCAATAGCACATTCGGTACGTTACCAAAAGCACAAGCAAACAAAAAGATAAACTGGACCTCCTCAACATCCAAAACATTTGTGCTTCAAAGGATACTATCAAGGAAGTGAAAAGATAACCCACATAATGGGAGAAAATATTTGCAAATTATACATAAGGGTCTAGTATCCAGATTATGCAAAGAACTCTTACAACAATAAAAAGACCAACCCAGTTAAAAATGAGCAAAGGGGACTTCCCTGGTGGCACAGTGGTTAAGAATCCACCTGCCAATGCAGGCGACACGGGTTTGAGCCCTGGTCCAGGAAGATCCCACATGCTGCGGAGCAACTAAGCCCGCAAGCCACAACTACTGAAGCCTGCATGCCTAGAGCCCGTGCTCCGCAACAAGAGAAGCCACAGCAATGAGAAGCCCGGACACTACAACAAAGAGTACCCCCGCTCACTGCAACTAGAGAAAGCCCATGCACAGCAATGAAGACCCAACGCAGCCAAAAATAAATAAATAAATTTTTAAAAAATGAGCAAAGGATCTGAATAGACATTTCTACAAAGAAGATACACAATTGGCCAATAGGCACATGAAAAGATGCTCAACATCATCAGTCATTAGGGAAATAACTCAAAAGCTCCATGAGATACCACTTCATGCCTAATAGGATGGATGCAATAAAAAGGACAAAAAATAACAAGTGTCAACAGGGATGTAGAGAAATTGGAATACTCATAGACTGCTGGATGTAAAATGGCGCAGCCACTTTGGAAAAGTCCAACCTCAAAAGGTTAAACAGTGAGTTGCCATAGGACCCAGCATTTCCACTTCTGGGTGTACACCCAAAAGAAATGAAAACAGACATCCACACGAAAACTTGTACACAACTGTTAACAGCAGCACTATTCATAATAGCCAACAGGTGGAAACAACCCAAGTGTCCATCAACTGATAAACAGACGAAATGTCCACAGAGTGCAATATTATTCAGCCATTAAAAAGGAATGAAGTACTGACACATGCTACAACATGGATGAACCTTGAGCATGAGACTCCACCCTCTCTGGAATCAAATAAAAGGAAATGGAGACAGCATGCACACCCAGCTGCCTCTGCTGAGGCAGAAGGGAATACGTGTGGTCCACTTTCTTTAGGACCATGAAGGCCGTAGGTTATGAGGCGGGACCTCAGCCAGGGCCACAGTGCTTTCCTGCTGGATGCCCTAGGTCTTCTCCATTCATGAGTTTTGAGAATAATGAAATCAAAGTGTTTCGCTGAATGTAGCAAATCTTAAGGAATCTAGCTTTCTTGTAACCTTCTTCTCTAACCTGTTGACCATATCCTGTATTCACATCACCAAGACTGGCCAAAGTGTCACTTTCATTCAGTCAGAGAGACCACAGGACTGTGTGGAGCAGGGCCTGCAATTATACTGGCATTGTACCAGAGACAGATAAGGAAATGGACACGGACAATGTCACAGGAGGAGAAAGAGGCAAAACATAAAACGGAGAGGGTTTTTTTTCTCTAATTAGCAGAATCTTGTTTAGGTTCCTTCTAAACATGGGACCATTTTAAGTGACGAAACTCAGCCACAGCTTGAATGGAAGTTCATCAGTGGTCATATTTGGATTTGTCTTCACTATAAGTAGCTCTGAAAGGGACAGAAAAGTAGGCACTAGAATAATCCTGTGCACTGGATTCTCAAATAGTCATGAACAGAAAATGATAAAAGCACACTTTAGTAACACTACCATTCTAATTCGTGAAATTCGTTGGAGAATAAAGATCTACTATCACATACAATATTGAAAAAAAAGCCCAATACCTGGTCTATGGCTTTTTAGAACCATGAAATGCTTTGATGGAGATAAGGGGATGACGAGAGAGAGAGAGAAGAGGCACCGAGTGTTTACCTGTCTCAGCCAATTTGGGGGTTGGGTCCTGGAGGAGCAGGGATTTTTCCCAATGACGGGGGCTCCGCTGATCCTGAGATCCTGCCTGGGACGTCTCCTCCAGAGAGCTCTCCCTGGGATATCTGCTAGGAGTTTGCAGTTGAAAGTCTGGCAGTTCCTGTTCTCCAAGCTGGGATCCAGTTTTCTCCAAGAGCACCTTCTGACCCTCCATACAAACAGCCACCTAGGAACAAGCCCCATGCATTAGAGCACAACTCAAGGGCTGTCTGAGGGCAGCTTGACCTCTCACTGCTCTGTAATGACTGTTTTTCCCTGGAAATTTCTGATAATGGCCTGGGGGTCAACCTTGAGAGAGAATGCTGAAACTCTCAAAGGAAGCAAAGGGAAGGACGTGCAGAATGACCAAAAGGAGGCTGCTTCAAATCAGCCGATACTTCCTGTCCTTAAAGCTTGGGGCTTTCTCAAGGCCTGGAGTCAAAGTCATCAGAGAGCAGGCACAAATATATCAGGGTCAGCCATGACACCCACCCAGCAGGTTCCTACCCTATGCTCACTTGCCT
This sequence comes from Delphinapterus leucas, assembly GCF_059928025.1. Lineage (NCBI taxonomy): Eukaryota > Metazoa > Chordata > Mammalia > Artiodactyla > Monodontidae > Delphinapterus > Delphinapterus leucas. The sequence goes on from NC_143143.1 coordinate 35,461,034, forward strand.
CCCTGCTTCTGGAGGAAACAGGCCCCGTAGGATCAGGAAGCAGTAGGGTGGGGGCCACTAAAAACCACCCTTACCAATAAATTGTTTTGCCCAAGGCTCTCCTGGTAAGGAGATCTCAGTAGTAAGAGGATTGCCCTACCCCTGTTCCCTAACTGCTTCTGTTCACCAAAGCACATGATTGTTTGCTTCCTCCCTAGGCTCCTACTGCGGTCTGACTTGGGGGTGGGATTTGGAAGGAATACTAGCCAATTGAGCTGGAGTTTCCTGATCCAAAGGCAATATGCAAGACACTTCAGACAAGGTCTAATAAAGTTCCTCCCAAATCAAATTCCTATCCAGTAGAATGACCCTGCCTGCTATGAATCCTGACTGTAGAAAAACTTCAAAAAGAAAGCGTAAGGGGAGATCTGTCAGCAAAGTTTCAAGAGCCTTACTTGATCCTCTACTTTCTCACTGGAATGCCTGTGGCTGGGTTTTCTGAAAACCTGTTACATCTCCCTAGGAGGGTGGGGGGAGGAGGGTTCCAAACAGAGGCCAGAAGCAACGTTTGAAATTCTGGACTCTATCTAGGGAGGGGTCCAGGAACCAAACACTAACCAGATGAAAAAGAAAGATGAAAAAGAAATCCTGGAGACCACAGAAAGTACCCTCCTTACCCACTGCTTTGGTCCCTTGGCTGCTCTGTAAAAATCTTCCACCAGGGTCACAATCTCCTTGCTGCTCATTGGACATTGATGCCTGGCCCGAGCCTGGATCTCCGGAGGCAGGATGTTCAGAAACTGCTCCAGCACCAGCAGCTCCAAAATCTGCTCCTTGGTGTGCACCTCAGGCTGCAGCCACTGACGGCAGAGCTGCCGGAGACGGGAGAGCGCCTCTTGGGGTCCAGACACCTCTTGATAACAAAACCGTCTAAAACTCTGGCGGGAGAGCTCAGGATCGGGCCAGTCTTTTTGCAGAGCGGGCTCCCGTTTTTCTTCTAGTTTTGCTATTATATGTCTCTCTTGCTTGGAGGAAGCCTGAATGTGGGACTGCGAGCTCAAAGTTATCTCCATCTTAGCCGCCATTTTGGGGCTCAGGAGACAGCTTCTCTCTCCTTGTAAACAGCTCAAGCCTTCGGGATCATGGCCCTGAATGCTAGAAAGATGCTAGAAACGAAGCTCCTCTGAGAATACTGGAGAGGAAAGGATGCAAACAGAGCCTCCTCATTCGCTGAACTTGACCCCAAACTCCTGAAGACAACACAGTCCCTGAGAGTGGGAAGAGTTTGTTTTTCTGCCAGTTTCTTGAACTGTCTTGCAAAGGAGAAAAGTCATAATGTCCTAAAAGGAAACTGGGGGAAATACCGCTTTTATTTCAGCGGCAAGCACAAGAGGTCTCAGAGGAAAATGCGCAACGTGACCTAATGGGCTGGCAGGAATCCCTGGGAAAAGTTCAGGCTGTCATCCAGGTAGCCTGCACCAGCTCCCCCGCATCCTCCACAGGCCGACTTCCAGCATCTCGCCGGGCGCTACAGGGCGAGCCCAGGCAGGCCACGGCGCACGCTGGGGGTTGTGAGTTAGCGGAAACCTCCTGCTAGCGAGCAAGGTACACGGAGGCGCAGCGGCTGCTCACCCCCGAGGCTCCGAGGCCCAGCCGCTCCGGCCTCCGAGGGCGCCCGGCTCCGACTCCGCGCCCCAGCTGGCCCGGGGCTTGGCGAAGCTGCAGCACTCTGGCGCGCGGCTCAACTACGTGGCCGGGTGCGAGCCGGGGGTGGCGCCTGCGACGGCAGCACCGCCGACAGCCCCGCTCCACACGCCCACCTGCAGCCGACTCACCTCTCTGGGGACCGGAGACCCAGAACCCAGGAGCCAAGGCTGAGGGCGGGGCAGAAGCCGCTCGCCGCGGACACTCCCACAGGCTGCCGCGAAACTGTGCCACGGGAGAGCGTGCCTTCTCTGCAGAGGGATTGGCTCCTCGGGGGCGTCCTCTCTCATCTATCGGCTGCTGGGTCTGTCGATGCTGGCGAGAACGGCGCCCCGCCGTCGCAGTGCACTCCGGGAGTTGTAGTCCGCTGGCAAGACTCGCGAGCAAGCGCAGTGGGCGGATCCGCGCGGGGGCTCGCGGTGCTGACTTCCGGCCCGGGAGCCGAGCGAGTTTGGGGAGTCGCGAGTGAGTGCGTCAGGTGAGTGCTCCGCTTCTTGGCGGCCGGGGGCTTGCTGCTGGCAGTTGTCTGAGGCAGTTGGGCCAGGTCAGGGCGCCCCTCGCACGCTCGGCGGTCACCCTCCTGTGACGCGGCCCCTCGCCCCGGCCCACCCGAGCTGGCCTGGGCTGTCCCGATCCCTGTGCCCCAGCGCGGACTCTCTCCGGCCTGTGGCCCTGCCCGTCTCACCCCCGGGAGACCGGAGCGGGAGCCCGCGGACTTGTTTCCTAGTCCATTTCAGCCGCAGGACCTAACCCTAGCATCGAGTGCACTGGAGTACTCAGGGAATCCTTGCCGAATGAAAAGGAAATCAGCCTGGGCTTCCCTGGTGGCGCAGTGGTTGAGAGTCCGCCTGCCGATGCAGGGAACACGGGTTCGTGCCCTGTTCCGGGAAGATCCCACATGCCGCGGAGCGGCTGGGCCCGTGAGCCATGGCCGCTGAGCCTGCGCGTCCGGAGCCTGTGCTCCGCAACGGGAGAGGCCACAACAGTGAGAGGCCCGCGTACTGCATTAAAAAAAAACAAAACATAAGAACTAGAGTGGAGGAATATGGGATGGTTTCATGCTATCTTTTTTGATTCTTTTCAGCCTCACTGAGCCTTTTTCAAGTGTGCGTCTGAGTCTGCATGTCTATGAAATGCTCATGTCTCTGATTCCAAAAAGACACACTTTTCACTGGTATCCAGGAGACCCGCTTCCCAGTGATAAGAAAAGAGATGGAATCTGATCTGCAGGATGGAAGTGGCAACCAGTAAGCCAGTTCGTTGAAGCAAACCATGGCTGCAATAAGGAGTTCCCAGGCACACCCGTCCCCAAGCAAGGACTCCACACAGGGACAGAAATCAGCCCTGCACAACAACGGCCCTGACCATGAAGCTTCCCGCCAGCGCTTCCGGCAGTTCTGCTACCAGGAGGTAGCTGGTCCACATGAAGCTTTTAGCAAACTCTGGGAACTCTGTTGTCAGTGGCTGAGGCCTAAGACACACTCAAAAGAGCAAATCCTGGAGCTGCTGGTTTTGGAGCAGTTTCTGACCATCTTGCCAGAAAAGATCCAGAACTGGGTGAGGGAGCAGTGTCCAGAAAATGGTGATGAAGCTGTGGCTCTGGTTGAGGATGTACAGAGAGCACCTGGGCAGCAGGTGAGAAAAGTCAGTCAGAACCTTGTGGTTTTAGTCATGAAGAAGTTGGTGTGAGGAGCTCAAGAATCCAGTTACTGGAGAGGCGCTTAGCTGAGAAATGCCAGAAGCTGTCTGCTGCCCAGAAAGTATTAGCTATCCTGCCTTGGTCCTATGTCCTTGGTCTATGGGAAGAATTTCTCATTTGCTGAAATAACTTAGACATTCATATATTCACTGAAACCTTGGAGTCACTAATTAAAAGTGAGATAACACTCTCCAAAACAAGGCGAGGAAAAGGACAACAATCCTTCACTCAGCAGGTCAGGAAAATTAGAGATGTTGTTGAATTTAAATCTAATCTCTCTTGCTAGAAGGTTCCTTGAAGGAGTGTGTCATGTGTTGTACACTAAACAAAGTCATATTAGAGCCGGTCCTTGCTGCCTGAATTAAGTGGTCAGTTTGGGACAGTGATGAGTTTCACAAAATACCTACTTGTAGAGGTAAGGACTCGGTCTGAGATCCACTCAGTGTAATGTTTTGTATATTTTGGGAGAAGGAGGGTGTGAAAGGCACAGGAGAAGGAAAAGAAACATGAGGGCTTCAGTTGTGGGAGATTCTGTGGGAAGAAGGCGGCTGAAATCCAGGTCAGAAATCTGGGAGAGGCAACGAATAACGGAGGAGTGTGGGTCAGAGGAGTGCCAGCCTGAACGTGACTGTGGCCAGAGCAGGAAGCAGCCTGCTGGCGCCCGAGTCTGCATGGCTGGATCAGGATGTGCTTGCGTTTCCCAGCGAGGAGGCGGATGTGCACACCAGCTGTAGGAGGAAGAGTGGTGAACGGGGTGTCGGTGAAATTTCATAGGATTGAAAGGTTTTGACATAATTTGGAGGGGGGAGCAGTATGGTGGTGATGCATTAGAAATGGGGGAAGTTAATTTAATATCCATGGTTTGGAGACTGTTAATAATAACCAGGATGGATGGAGAAGGGCAGTGGAGCACATGTACGAAGTTAAGAGTTTGGAGAGGGGACCTAAGCAGAGCGGGAATCCCTCTGTGCTAACAGTCATCCTGGTCCCGGTTCCCCTTGCCATTTCTGTGTGGACCATCTCTCCCTTATTGTCCACCACCATTTCAGGATCACACTCTTAATGTGAATGAAAACAGTATAGGAATGTAAGGGTTAAAATGGCTATTTGAAACCCATCAGGGGGGTGAAGGGGAGAGCAGGAAGTGGAGGTGAGAAGCAGTAAGGGAGGTGATAACCCAGCTACCTCTCAGTATCTCTCCTCTGTCACTTTAGACAGGAATTTGTAGTGACAGATGATGGGGTCTGTTCTCAGGTCCCGGAATCTGGGAAGGACTTGAAAATGCCCATCGAGGAGACGGCCTCTTTGGGAGCAGCCAGAGAATCACTGAGATCCCACCTGAAACAGGGGGTTCTTCCAGAAGAATGGACTGTGAAGGGGTCACGGAGCTCACCCCAGAGACCGTGGGGACAGTCAGAAGGTAAGCAGAAGCCTCTGCCCTCCCCCAAGGTGTGAGGGACAGTCATCTCTTGGAAATACAGGTCTGAGCTCAAGTTGGCCCCTGGGTTCCAGATTACATGCCTTTGAGATACATCCAAAAATCAAGTTTTCAAATTATAATTGATGGTACTAGCACTTAAAATGTGGGTGGAGATCCTTTATGTGTTAGCTTAATTCTCTCTTATCACAAGTTAATTCTATTGCTTCTGAATCAGGTGTTACTAAAGGTGAGCATAATTACCTCACCTTCTACAGAGCAGTTCTTCATGAACTTGAATACAACCCCCTTCCATCCAGCTTAATCTCTTCCAAAATACATTTCTCCTATTACTTTTTCCTTTCTTCCAGTGCTTTTTTAAAAAATTGTCCTAATTTTTTAGAAAAAGGTTAATTAAAAATTTAATTAAATTTAATTGATCTCAAATTCATCACCTAATGTAAAATTAGCCATCTCAAGTGAACCATTCAGTTGCATCTAGTACAGTCACAATGTTGTACTATCACCACCTCTGTCTCATTCCAAAAGTTTCATCCTCCCCAAAATAAACGCCATGCCCATTAAGCAGTTGCTCCTCATTCTCTCTCTTTGTATTTGCCTGTTCTGAACATTTCATAGAAATAGAATCCTACAATATATGACCTTTTGTTTCTAGCCTCTCTCATTTATCACGTTTCCAGCCTACGAAGTATCACTACTTGGTTTGTTTTGGGGGCTGAGTAATATTCCATTGCGCAGACAGACCAAGGCTCTATCTTTATAAGTCTCTTTCTGTGAAGCACTTTGGCTGCATACATTTCTAGACTATGTAAAGGCCACTGCTGCCTTTTCTGTGTAATTCAAAGCTGCCCTTACAGGTTTCTAAGTAATTATTTTAAAGCCACCTTACCTTTATTTAACTCAGATCCTAAAGAAAAGCACTGTGTCTTCATGCTGTTTAAAAAGGCAAGCTTCTGTTGATGAAATGAGAAACAGTCTTAAGAGTTTATTTGCTTTTGTATTTTTTTGGGGGGGGGGTAGGAGTTTATTAATTAATTTATTTATTTTTGCTGTGTTGGGTCTTCGTTTCTGTGTGAGGGCTTTCTCTAGTTGTGGCAAGCGGGGGCCACTCTTCATTGCGGTGTGGGGGCCTCTCACTATCGCGGCCTCTCTTGTTGCAGAGCACAGGCTCCAAACGCGCAGGCTCAGTAGTTGTGGCTCATGGGCCTAGTTACTCCACGGCATGTGGGATCCTCCCAGACCAGGGCTCGAACCCGTGTCCCCTGCATTAGCAGGCAGATTCTCAACCACTGCGCCACCAGGGAAGTCCCTGCTTTTGTATTTTTTAAGTGAAGTAAATACACTATCAATATGTTAGAAAACTTTGCCATTTAGAATTTATTTACTTTTAATCCTTGGGAACATCTGTGCTCTTTGGTGTGTGATTTCTGAGACTTTGGGGTCTGAGTAAAGGGGGCAGGACTCACTGTGTTCCACGTTCTGCAACCTCAGCTCACCGTACCTGCGGGCTGCTCCCAAGTGGTGAAACCTCCCCAGGGGTCAAGTTCCACTAATAAGTCATCAAAATGTACCATTTTCTTTGTACTATTCTTGAAGATGGAGATCTGGAAAAGAATGTATTATCTTGGTCTGAAAAAAAAAAAGAATCGAATTCCCATGGTATTTTTAAGAGCACTATAGGGGATTTCCCTGGTGGCACAGTGGTTAGGAATCTGCCTGCCAATGCAAGGGACACCGGTTTGAGCCCTGGTCCAGGAAGATCCCACATGCCGCAGAGCAACTAAGCCTGTGTGCCACAACTACTGAGCCCATGTGCCACAACTACTGAAGCCTATGCGCCTAGAGCCTGTTCTCTACAACAAGAGAAGCCACTGCAGTGAGAAGCCCACATACCACAACAAAGAGTAGCCCCCACTCGCCGCAACTAGAGAAAAGCCTGCGCATAGCAACGAAGACCCAGCACAGCCAAAAACTAGATAAATAAATTAAAAAAAAAAAAAAAGCATTATAGTCATCTCTGAGTGGTTGGGCAATGAGACATTCCCTCCCCTAGCTCCCAAGTATTCTATTAAAATTTTTAAAAAATATACTATGGGGCTTCCCTGGTGGCGTGGTGGTTAAGAGTTCGCCTGCCAATGCGGGGGACACGGGTTCGAGCCCTGGTCCGGGAGGATCCCACGTGCCGCGGAGCCACTGAGCCCGTGCGTCACAACTACTGAGCCTGTGCTCTAGAGCCCGTGAGCCACAACTACTGAACCCGCATGCCTGGAGCCCGTGCTCCGCAGCAGGAGAGGCCACTGCACTGAGAGGCCCAGGCACAGCAGCGAGGAGCGACCCCCGCTCGCTGCAACTAGAGAAAGCCCGCGCACAGCAGCGAACACCCAACGCAACCAAAAATAAATACATAATATAAATAAATTAAAAAATATATATATACTATGCACATATTTCTTTAGAATGAAAAATTTTTTTAAAGCTATTATGTCAGGAGAGATCTGATGAAAGGAACTTCTTAACACACAGGCCATTGTCTGTGGCAGTGGTCCTGAAACTTGACTATGCATCAGACTCACCTGAGGGCGTTAAACAGATTCCCAGGCCTCACCCCCACAGTTGCTGATTCATTATATACCAGTGGGGCCCAGGAATATGCATCTCTGATGAGCTCCCAGGTACTGCTGAGGCTGCTGGCCTGGGGACCCCACTCACAACCTCTGCTCTGTGGCTGTTACGTGGAGACCGCCCTCTAACAGTGGCTGTTTTCTCCCCTAGCCTGGCTTACTCTGCAGGCTCCCGGGAACCTTCCTCAGAGGAGGGGTCTTGGAGACCAGGAGACAGGTGCTGTGCTCCACATAGCTGGGGCCCAGGTGAGCTACGGTGGATACCTTTTGTCTCTTTAAGTTCCCTTTTCATCTTGCGCTCACTCTCAGCCTAAAGTCCCTTATTTTCTAGAGATGCTGGAAAGATTTTTACGTGGTCCATTGAGTTTCTCTTGGGTTGTTTCCTTGTTCTGTCCACTGACATCATCATATGGCTTTTTACCCATCCCGATCCTTCTCTTGGAGGCCTGACCTTTCCCTGCCTAGCTTTGCCCCTGATCTGATACCCGTGGTCCTGTCTCTGCCCCACCCCAAGCTAGAGCGGTGCTATTTTATCGGTAGCAGCAGACCCCTGTGTTGTTACAGGGACGAGCCACATGTGAGGACAGAGCCATATCCCTCTGTCAGGAAGGGCAGATAACACCTGGGCCCCAAACAGAGGGCCCTCTACAGGGCCTGGCTGGGTAAGGATCCACGTTTCCCTCTAGGTCCAGAGTGAATGTGTTCAGTTGTCTGGAGACAGAGAGACCAAGAGAACCCAAGAGGAAAGGAGACAGAGAGGCAGTGGGGAGCTTGTTGGGTGGGGGGAAAGAAAGAACAGGAACATACTGAGAGGCGACAAGAGACACAGAGAAAGGAAGACACAGAGAGGGACAGAGTGATAGAAGGAAGGGAAAGCACGGGCTTATGACAGGGGCAGTGGGGACAGAGCGTGTGGGAGGCAGAGGATGAGTGGAGAGGGAAGACAGACAGCAGCTAGGGAGGCACAGGCTGTGCTGGGAACAGAGGAGAGATGAGTGAACTTGTGCTCACACACACAGCTGTGATAGGTCCTGGGGAGCAGAGGAGACTGAAAGACAAGAGAATCCAACCGTGATAGTCTCCTTCTATGCCCAGGCCCTTCAGGAGGCAACAAGAGCCCTTTTTCAGAGTCTCTGGACCGATCTCTTGCCTTTTTTCAAATCAGTTTTGCCCCATCTGGGCTGCTCCTCCTCAAAGCAGCCTCCCCGACCATCAGATTCAGAGACAGATGCTCTGCAGCCTTGATGTCTCCTCCCTGCATCTCCACATGCAGGGTTGCTCATTCATGGTCGGAAGGACATCCTGGGCTGGATCAGAGAACACGCAGGGACCCCAGATATGCAGGGCTGCAGGGCAAGGAAAAGGCCTAAGACTTCCACAAGGGAGACTAGAGTGAAAGCCCATGAGACACCAGCAAACAGGGAAGAAGAAATCAAGGGTGAAGCACAAGAGCCAGACTCAGCAAATGGGACAGAGCCTGGCCCACCCTGGGCGGCCGAGGACACCAGGACTCTCCTGTCTGTTCTCAGCAGCCTCGGTTTTATGAGAAACTGCAGGAGCACCAGCAGAGCAGCCAGCTCTGTGGGGAAGTCGCTGAGTTCTTGTGTGAACGAGGTTTCCACCAGACTCTGGAGCAGCATGAACCAGTTCAGAAGCCTCTGGGCCAGTGACTGTCGAAGGAGGGGAGGCTGCAGCCAGGCACCCTGTGCCTTTCAGGAGGAGAAGGAAGCTCTGCCGGCCTCACAGGGCTCCTCCAGTTCTCCCAGGAGCTTGGCAGACAGGGCTGTTGAGGCCAAAGGGCCAAGCCAAGGGCCATGGAAGCGCAAAGAGGCGAGGCTCGAGGACACAGTGGGGGGGCTCAGACAGCTACAAATTTTTTTTTTTTTTTTTTGCGGTATGCGGGCCTCGCACTGTTGTGGCCTCTTCCGTTGCGGAGCACAGGCTCTGGACGCGCAGGCTCAGCGGCCATGGCTCATGGGCCCAGCCGCTCCGTGGCATGTGGGATCTTCCCGGACCGGGGCACGAACCCGTGTCCCCAGCATCGGCAGGCAGACTCTCAACCACTGCGCCACCAGGGAAGCCCTGAGACAGCTACAAATTTGACAGGAAGCAGCCAGTCCAGGAAACTGGAGTCCCCACACCTACAGCCAGCTCCAGAGCCACCTGGGTGAGGGCCTCTCAGCACACATGTCCTGGTACTGTCACCTATAAGCAAACCATGCCCCCACTTTGTGCCTTGTCTTCCAGCTGTAAGTTGAGGACTGTTCCTGTTCCCTCACTGCTGGGGAAATGCTGGGATGAAGGCTCTAGTGGACACCCAACATAAAGCCATTCACTCGGCCACCTGCAGGTTACACACAGGGAAAAGCAGTACCTAAACCATTATGTTGTCTTGGTAACCCAGGGGATTTTCTTTTGAGTTGTAAATTGTAAAGCCAAAGCCTGGGCTGTTTCTGTGACCTAAGAAGTAAATTGTGTGAGTAAATGTTATATCTAGATTTTGTTAACTGAACATAAAAGAACGAAGCTAATGTTAGCCTGGAGAAGGAGCACTGTGTTCTCTGTGGAAGGTGGGTGATGTCCTAGCTGGAGCCGCTGTGTGGATTCAGAGAGCTGTCATCTTAGTCTGGGAATCAGGTTCCATTGTAGCTGCAGGGCAATGGGGCAGGATAAGAGTGATGGAGCATGTGGGGACAGAGGGTGGGTTGCATTTTTAATTTGGGTTGTCAGGGTAGTTCTCACCGAGAAAATGACATTAGAGATGTGAAGGAGAATGGGTGAACTGTGTGACTCTCTGGGGAGACTGTAACAGTCGGAGGGGATCACCAGTGCAAAGGCTCTGAGCCGGAGGAGCCTGGGCAAGGAGGCCAGTGTGCCTGGTGCAGATTGAGAGGGGATGAGAGTAATAAACAAGGTCAGAACCAGATCACGTGGGGCAGCACTACTGAGAGTGAAATTGAGAGCGAGCGTTTAGAAACTTTTATAGCAATCTGACATTGCTGCACCATCTAACTGCATATTCAATGTATTTTGAAAAACAAAAAAACCTGGTTCTTCACAGATACTTTGAGAAGCACTAACCTAGGGCCTCAGGCCCTACATAGAGGACTTAGTAAGGACTCTGGCTTTTTCTGTGTGAAATGGGGTAGCCTTGCAGGATTCTGAGCAGAGGAGTAATAGTTTTAAAAGGATCATGTTGAGAATTTCAATTTATTTGACACTTAACTCTATTTAAACACGTGTTTGTGTCTCCGTTTTCTTACGGAGACCTTTGGAGGACTGTGGTCTTCTTGAAGGCAGGGTCCATGTCATATGACAGTTGCATTTCTCAGAAACTGGCCTGCTGGCACTCACAGAGGTTAGTTGAGTTGAATGAAGAGGAGGGGCCCACTCTGACAGCTGGATTGAGAGAGACTGTAGGAGGTCCAGAGGAGAGTCAAGACCAGGTAGGCGGCCACTGCAGTAATCCAGGCACAAGAAGACAGTGGCTCAGAGAAGAGTGGACTAGAGGGTGATGAGAAGAGGCTGCGTGCCCTTCAGAGCATCATGACCAGATGTGGTCAGAATGCATTTGCTGGGACGGCTCTAGACAAATGAGCCCTCAGCCACCGGCCCAGATGGGCAGCCCCTGTGGGGCCTGTGCTGAGTGTTCTTGAGTAACCAGCCTTCCTGAACTGCTCTTCCCAGACCTTTACTACTTATTCTCACCTTGGGACACTACCTGCAGTAATTCAGTTTCTTGCATACACAGGGATGACAAGAGATATAAACAGATGTATAGGAGCCAGATCAGGAGGGACTCAGACATCAGAGGTGGGGCTTAGCAGAAGTATCCTATCTTCCCTCTTGTGAATCTTTGCTTCCATCCAAGTCTTACCTGTTCACCAGGTCCTCTTATATGGCCACTCACCCTCAGAGGTTCCCACCACCCTGGAGACAGACAAGCACGAGGCTTATCGTGAATCATCTCTCAGGGGAAATTAGTGGGATTCAGGATAAAGAGAAATAAAAGCAGAAGCTTTGGTAAAGACTCTACAACCCCTCCTCAGCTGGAGAGGATTTCACTGGAAGTTGTTGCTTTAGGAACAAGCGCACAGTGAGATCTCCCCAGGAACAACAGTAGCCAGCATGGCATAATTTGAGAGACTAGGATGTGGCTTCCTGGGCTGCTAAAACCCTGCACTGCGGTATCAGCCTGCCCTGCTCTGGTCACTGAGTTGTCTCCTGGCAGCAAGTGTGCACTGGGGCTATGAAGAGACCAAGACACTCCTGGCCATTCTCAGTTTTATGAAAAACTCCAGACCCATCAGCAGAACAGCCAGATCTCCAGGGCCTTGGTGGAACAACTCCAGGAGCAAAGCTTTCTGCAGACCCCAGAGCAGCATCGCACCAAGTGCAAAAGCCTGCAGTTGAGTTCCCGCAACATGAGGAGAGGCTATGTGCCTGAGCCTTGTATCTTTTACGAGGAAACTGATGCCCTTTCCAGCCCCTGGGCCTCTGCACCTACTATGGCAAGCAGTACTGATCCTGGCCAAGAGGGAAGTTGAGGCTAGAGAGCTGAGTCAGCAGAATGGGGGGCCCACATAGGCTGGAGAAGGTACCACCGTGGATGGTGAAGACTGGGAGGAAGAGGATTTCAGGGATCCTGGCCAGGCGGTTAGGAGGGTTGGCCTGCCAGACCTGTTCCCAAACAGACGTGGTAAGACTCTTGGCTTTGACTCTCGGTCAAAGCATGGGAAAGTCCACTTAGGGCCGTTAGCCTGGCATCACCAGAGAGCCATTCTGCTCCTGGCCTTGTCATCATCTTGATGTAGACCTGACATAGGCCAGAGAGTCTTGGTTTTCATGGTTAAGGATTATTTCCTTTGCACTTCAGAGCCCCGATTTTGCTTTGCTGGCCTCTTTCACAGGGTCCGTGTCATTCTTCCCCATGGATTTGCACTTACTTTGCTTCCATAGATGGCCAGTCAGGTCTCCAGCCCAGACTCTCTCTCCTTCTCCAGCACTGACCCTCCTTTCAAATCTAAGCCTGGGCTTCCCAGATGCCCAGCAACTTGCCTTCTTCCTGTTTGAGATGGTTAAACCCGGGGTGCCCTTTTGTTACTCTTCCCAGAAGCCAGGCCATTCAAGAACTGAGACAGATGACAAACAGCTTGACTCCTTGACTCATTGTGTCAGAACATCCAAAAAGAGGTGCAATAGGAGCAAAGTGGGTGGATGGAGTTTTGGGTATATTTACCTGTGATCATAGAATTTGGAGCTTAAAGATATTACAATTGGAAAATAAAACTTAGGTTTTTAATTAGCAGAAGCCTGAATCACATGAGAATTCCAATTAGTTTTTCTTCTTAAAGGTAGTTTAGTTGTAATTCTTTCCTCATTCCATTGTTTCCTGCTCCACAGTCTGATGTATTTTTTTAATTATTTATTTATTTATTTATTTATTTATTTATGGCTGCGTTGGGTCTTTGTTGCTGCACACAGGCTTTCTCTAGTGGTGAGTGGGGGCTACTCTTCATTGTGGTGCACGGGCTTCTCATTGCGGTACTTCTCTTGTTGCAGACCACAGGCTCTAGGTGCGTTGGCTTCAGCAGTTGTGGCACGCGGGCTCAGTAGTTGTGGCTCGTGGGCTCTAGAGTGCAGGCTCAGTAGTTGTGGCACAAAGGCTTAGTTGTTCCGTGGCATGTGGGATCTTACTGGACCAGGGCTCGAACCCGTGTCCCCTGCATTGGCAGGCGGATTCCTAACCACTGCGCCACCAGGGAAGTCCCGACAGTCTGATGTATTTCTCTTCTTGCAGGTATTGAGATCAAGAGCGGGATTACAAAAGAGAATTGGAAATGGGATGATACAGAGGAAGCAGAAATTAGCAAGCCTTTTCAGAGAAAGTCCAGTGAAGTCTTCTGGCATTCTGAGCTAAAAAGAGGCTGGGCGGGTGCTCCAGTGTCAAGAAGGCAACGAAGATGTTCTCCAGGGGAGAGTGAGGAGAAACCCCCATCCCAGAAGAGAATGAGTCACCAGAGACTTCGTACTGGGGAAAAGGCCTGTACACATTTCCTGTGTGGGAGAAACTGCTCTCAGAGTTCTACCTCTCACCACCAGCCAGTCCCCAAAGTGGAAAAACCTTCTAAATGTCACGAATGTGGGAAAAGCTTTAGCCGAAGTTCTTATCTTGTTCGACACCAGAGAATCCACACGGGAGAGAAGCCTCACAAGTGCAGTGAGTGTGGGAAAGGCTTCAGCGAGCGCTCCAACCTCACTGCCCACCTAAGAACTCACACAGGGGAGAGACCCTACCAGTGTGGGGAATGTGGGAAAAGCTTCAACCAGAGCTCCAGCCTCATTGTCCACCAGAGGACCCACACGGGGGAGAAGCCTTATCAGTGCACTGTCTGTGCAAAGAGATTCAACAACAGCTCCCAGTTCAGCGCTCACCGGCGAGTCCACACTGGGGAGAGCCCACACAAGTGTGGGCAGTGTGGGAAAAGCTTCAACAATGGCTCCCACTTGAGTGCCCACCAGAAAACCCATACGGGAAAAGCCTTACCAGTGCTCTCAGTGTGAGAAAATCTTCACTAAGAACCCTTCCCTCATCCACCATCAGGGGGTGCACACAGAAGAGGTTCCCATATCCCAGGAAGGAAGGCATGTGCTATGAGTGTGGAAGAAACCCGACGGATCAATTCCTTATGTCAACACGTGTTTCTGGCGCTTCCTTCTGCTTGTCGAGAATTCTACTGGGCAATCCCCAGCTTAACTACAGGTTTATTGACAACCGGATCTTAAGAACCATGTCCAGGAATAGGAATCAGGGGAAGAATGCTGAACTCTTTCTGGCTCTGCCTGGGACTCCTGGGTCCTGTCTCATTGTCGATTTCAATTCTGTTTGAAGGGGACAAGGCTACAGGATCCATAAGTCCTGCCAGGAAACCTGGGTATGACTGTTCCCAACAGAGAATGGGGGGGCTAGTGGCCTGAGCACTGTTTCTGGGCCATGTCAGAGAAGAAATTCTCCACCCTCATGGGAAGCACATCTATAAGTTAACAGCCTGGATGTATTCTAAACCAACAACTGACCTCTGACACCTAGTGTTAGGTACTACTGCTAACTTCAGAGCAGATCACTACTCTGTAATCCAGCCACCACCAAAGAAAGAACAAAGGAAAGGAAGGAGAGGTTAAGCCACTGGGCAATATTAAATATGTTTCCCTTGGTGACGTAATCTCAGAGCAAGGGTAACATCTAGGTTAATCTTTGTAAGATTCCTCATTTTACCATCACCTCCACCCCAGTTCCTGGTTTATTGTCTCTTATAGTTAACACTTTCTACAAGCTTATAACCATTACCACTTCTGTTGACAATAAAGGTGTTTCTCCCTCTACTTCTTTGGCCTTTGGTTGAAATTTTCTCCATTAGAAACTTTATTCTCATGCAGAAGCCTGCACGGTCCTCAAGAGGATCCAAGGGTAGAAACTGCTTCGGGACAGTAGGACATGCAGAGAAGGAATAAGGGGCAGAAAATGGGGAGAGAAGGAATACAGTTGGGTTGGGGAGTAAGGAAAACACAGGGGCTGCAGGCAGCTCTGACTACAGGTGAAAAGAAGGCTGGGTGTGAGGAGCATGAAGAGCCAAAATTAAAGCTTACTGATCCAGAACAAGGCATGGATGTTTAAGCTTTTGTGAAATCTCTATGATAAAATGTGAAAGATGGGTAAGTTGTCCATGGTTCTTGGCCTGTGCATGCAAGTTGTCAGTACCTTGCCTAAGCTTTGTTGAAAAGCAAGTGTCATGGTCTCTGCTTTAAGCCTTCTTGAGGAATTACAGATGAGCAAAGGAGAGTGTATACTCTACCTCAAAGCCCAAAAAAATTTTTTTTTAATTTAGAAAAAGAGAAGCAAAGGCAGGACAGAAAAATATACTTCAGTGTTTCCTCAGCTTGAGTCTCGCTTGGCCCATCCCACAGTTCTCTGCATACACGGTCCTTGAACATGGCCCAGTGGACAAGCTATGCAGGTCAGTTCCCAGAGTCACATACTTACCTCTGCTCTACAGAGAGTGGGAAAAAAATGATACCTTAGGAAAGCTCAGGCAAAGGCAAAGAGATGGGCTTGAATGTGACCCATTGGGGGACAGCCTGACTTCATTGGAGATCATGGTGGGGAAGAGGGGACAGCCCGGGGTGGATCAACTACTGAAGGGCTTTGTACACCAGCTCAAAGAAGCTGGCTTTGATAAGTGAGGAAAGCCAGTGAAAGTCAATGGAATCGCTAAGGAAGCACAGGTACCCAGGCCTCACAGGCAGGTTCCTCCCACTCCTGGGTCTGCGGTAACCAGGGAAACTGGGATGCAACTGTTGAACAACTCCTTGCATTCTTAGATTGTCTCCACCGTCCAAACTGCTTTATCCTGTAGTCTGCTGGGCAGGAGAAAGAACACAGAGTACTAGAGCACGCAGCCCTTGCCTGTCAGCCTCTTGGGAGGGTCTGGAGCAGACAGTAAGAACTGGAGAATACATCCAGTTATTCATTCATTCAGGAAACATTTGATTGCCTATAAAGTACCAGGTATTACACAGAAGCCAAATACAAAGCAGTGAACGAAACACACTGTATCTTCCTTCCAGAACCAGCCTTACTGGACCCCTCAGAAATACAGCACAAGTCAGGCAGCACACCCAGCCCCCAAGCCCCAAGATCTGAGTTCCAGCTCGCAGGGCCACTCTTCTAAGTTCCGAGTTCTGATAACCCAACCTGCTTCTGAGTTCTGATAAACCCAACCTTTCCCCCTACTCCCTGTGTGGTCACTGCTTCCTACAGTTACCACCTCTGTTACCTTAGTGTCTACGTCCCACTGACAAATCAGCATGATCACTGCACCAACCACTTGAGAATAAATTTGAAGTAGGTTGTACAAAAGGCAACACCCCCAAGTCTATCCATTTCCTCTGACGTGTAACTTATACTCCTGGTTTGCTTCAGCCCTTCAGATATCCATTGAAAAGCCAGTTTTCCCCTGTACGTTTAATACTGGGGCTCTCCATATAGTGTCTGTACATCCCTTCCTCACTGAAACATTTTAACTCATTGATACAATTTTTCAATTGACAGCATGCCTTTTTTCCAAGGACCGCTAACCACTTGCCACAGACAGGATCAAATAAATATTCTCACAACCCAGAGAAGTAGCGCGAAGCCTGCACACCATTCCCTTTTCACACATCTGCTGTGGTTCCTCAGCCTAAGGTGGCTGATGGGTGGTCACAGCCAAAGCCAGAGCTGGGCCCCTCAGGCCTCCTACCCAACTTCCTTTCCTCTTGCCACCTCTTGTCTGCCTCTCCTGTGAGGGACTGCCTTACCGGTCAGTTTGGGAACAGCCAGGACTCCTGGGGTCCTGGGTGAGACTGTGCCCATGTCATCGCTGACACCATCACAGGCGAATCCTCGCTTTCACCATCATCAGCTCCAGCCTCCTCGCAGTCCTGCTGCTCGTCCTCGGCTCAGCTTCTGGATAGAGACAAAGAAGGACTGAGTGCAGGTCACAGGACACTAGCAATTAACCTGGCTACTCCCTGTGATATGGAAGTTAGCCTGAAGGATTTTGAACTTGGGCCACTCTGTTCTGGCATCTGGAGAAAGCTGTGGTCCTGAAGCTGCTCAGGCATTCCCTGTACACTTGGCCATTCTAGTGGCACTTCTGGAGTTTTTGATAAATTGGGGATTTACTGAGATTTGCAAGTAAAGTCTGGGTTTCCTGGTAGCCCCAATGCACACCTGCTATCATAGGTTTAAAGTGACTTGCATAGTGATTAAAGTGAAAGAGCTGGATTTTGAACCTGGGTCAGATCAATTTCAAAACCTTTAATTTTTCACTGTCACTCTCAACACTCTTTCTGGCTAACAATTTCTGTGAAACCTCCAAACACAGACCTTATACTACATGTTCATGCCACGAGGGCAGCCTTGTTGTGGCAGGGGCCGTAGGCCCAGCCTCCTGGGGAGGAGGAAGGTACAGTTGAGGTTTCATGTCACACCCATTACCAGCAACTACCTCCCGGGCATGGTGTTGTGCCTGGCACAAGATTAAGAGCTAGTTATTACACAGTATAGATTAGACATGGTTCCCAAGAAACTTTTACAGCCAAAAGTGAGAAAAAGCAAAAAGAGACCCATTAAAAAGACAGAAAAGGAGACCCATCAGAGATCTCACTTGTTATACAGGATGGTAAAAAGGTACCCCTTCCGTCGAGGCACGGTACGTGTGGCTGGGCAGAGAGTCAAGACCCTGCCACCTGATAGTGGCAGAGTCTTACAGGTCTAAACTAAGATCCGGCCCTCTGCCTTGTATGGCAGCAGGTCACCATGTAAGCCCCTAGACCTGATTCATACATGACCCTTCTAAGAGCTGTCATGGAATGAAGTTTTCTGAAGGGAGAACCAGAGGGAACGACAAAGCCTGTATATGGAACTGAGCTGCCTCAAAACCACAACTGCGTCCCAAATCACTAGCTTCCTGCTCCCAACTGTGGTCATGACCGAACGATAAGGTTACGTCTCTGATGGATGGCACAGGCACGGACAACCTCTCATTCCTGGATTCTTCCTGCCTCTCCCCTTTCCAGCCTGAGACTCTGTTCTTCAAATAGGTGGGTTGTTCTTTAAGGCCCCAGGGTCTGAGTGGTCTGAGCATAGCTCTGCCTCTTTTCTTGGGAAAGCCCCTGAGGATGGGCTTCATGGTCTCCAATAGAAGCCTGGTAACTGCCCCCCTCCCCGCCATAACCCCGGTTGCTGGCTCTTCTTGGAGCACAAACACCATCACCTGGAAATAAACCCCATCAATGGACACCCTACCTCCCCCGCCAAAGATCATCATATGGGCCCAGGGAGGAAAAGTATAGGAACGGAGATTCCTGCAAAGCCAGAGTTAGAAACTTGATTGCGGAATATGATGTGTGTGGCTGAGCAGAACAGCAGAGAGTG
Source organism: Delphinapterus leucas (assembly GCF_059928025.1). NCBI lineage: Eukaryota > Metazoa > Chordata > Mammalia > Artiodactyla > Monodontidae > Delphinapterus > Delphinapterus leucas. Next base: position 35,479,453 of record NC_143143.1, read on the forward strand.
CTTCCGAGTCCTGTGTGCTCAGGGCAGTGCTGGGAGGTCTGGGGCAGCCCCTGCCCAGGGCCCCACAGCGCTGTTATATCTTGCAGCACTACTATCAGTCCTCAGCAGGTCCCAGTCTGGCCCTCTCCTGACCAGAAATCCGGTTCTGTTTATCTGTTTTGTGAGAGGTGTGACCCAGACCCTGAGGACGTAACCAAAGTTCCCACAGCTAGCTGAGCGTTACAATCCCTCTGTCTTCAACAGGCATGTCAAGAACCAGAAGACTCTCGTTTACAGAGCTGGCTCAGGTCATTATAACCTGCAGAGGAGAAAGCCTGAGTTCTACAGGGACAAATACTTCCCTTCCTTTATTCTTGGCAGCTGAGACCTACTGAAAGCTCGGTGATTGATGAGGATCCAAACTCTCTCTCCACCCACCCTCCTTCCTTCAAAGGGGAAAGAAAATCTGTTCTCTTAAAAGCTGGCATGGACACCAATAAGGAAAACAAACAAGTGCTTGAGAAGCAACAGCTAAATCAAGTTTTTCCACCTTGTTCCAACTGCTTGTCCCCTAACCCAGGCCCTCTCCAACCTGATCCCATTTCTCTTTCCTTACTCCCCTTCTCACCACTGCCTTCGTCTCCTGGGTTCTCACTCTAAAAGCTGCACCAAGGTCACTGCCTTCTCAACGCTTCCTGGATGATGCACCCTCATCCAGGCTTGGATCTTCCTATGCAGAAAGGAAGACGTGTAGGGAATTGCTTCAGCTCCAGGATCTTCTCGTTGATGTAGTTTGGGCTGCAGCCATCATAAGCACAGCTCCCAGAGCTGGCTGAAAGCTTGTGAGTGAGGCCCAGCAGTTGCCAATATCGTGAGAGTCTGAAGAGCTGGTGGGAGACCTCCAAGTTGCCAACCTCTCTGAGATGTCAGAACCTGCCATCAGCCACCTGAGAGAACGTGAGTAATGAAGACAAATTCAACTGAGGCTCATGTGTTCTCAAATGCAGTTCCTACAATGTGGAGAATCACTTCCAGCTAGGCCTCTCCAATAAGAACTTCATTTCTACTTCACTTTGCTAAGTTTGGGTGAGAAGGTATAGTTTTTTTTTTTTGCAGTACACGGGCCTCTCACTGTTGTGGCCTCTCCAGCTGCGGAGCACAGGCTCCGGACGCGCAGGCTCAGTGGCCATGGCTCATGGGACCAGCCGCTCCGCGGCACGTGGGATCTTCCCGGACTGGGCACGAATCCGCGTCCCCTGCATCGGCAGGCGGACTCTCAACCACTGCGCTCCCATTCAAGTCAGACAGTGTCCTAATGGAAATCTCACAGACTTTGTCAGGTGGATCCAGTTTCCAGTGCCAGCTCAACTCCTCATTAACTGATGTGGGGCAAAATACTCAACTTCTCTAAGCTTCTTTTTCTCATCTGAGCATAACTATACCAATCCTGCAGCATACAGAAAAAGATTAGAAATGCTATTTGTAAAGCATCTGGCCAGTGCTTGGCACTTACAAGATGCAGAGTAAATGGTCTGTGGTGATAATAACAGAAGCTCTATCTTACAGGAACTTCTTTATAGCATATCTCACTACTTGATATATATTTATTGGTTTCATGTCTGTCATCCCTACAAGAATGTAAGGTTCTTGGAGAGCAGGTAATTTGTTTTGTTCATTGCTGAATCACAGCACCTTGAATAGTGTCTCATGCAAAATAAATATTTTGCAAAGGAATGAAAGGGTGAAAAAAGACAAGGAAGTCTGGGTCTTTAGACCTGATTGACTGCTTAAAGTACTTAAGCATTGTAAAGAATATGAAAGGAGGCGAAGACTGGTCTCTGGCTGAGACGTCTCTGAAATCTGTCTCCCCTTCGTTTCCACTTCTATCGCTATAAGGTTGCATTTCGGAACTTCAGCACTATTTTTTGTTGTTGTTTTAAAGCTCAGGTTTTTGTTTTTTGGCTACGCTGCGCGGCACGCAGGATCTTAGTTCACCGACCAGGAATCGAACCCCAGCCCCCTGCAGTGGAAGTGTGGAGTCCTAACTGCTGGACCTCCAGGGGATTCCCTTGAACTTCAGCACGACAGTATTGACATTTGGGGCCAGACAGGTCTTTGTTGTCTGTGGGGGTCGGGGTGGGGGGTTGGGGGGGTGTCCTATGCATTGTAGGATGTTTAGCTGCACTCCTTGTCTCCACCCACTAGATGTCAGGAGCACCTGTCAGTCATGACAAGACTACTCCAGATTTTGCCAAATATCTTTGGGGGGTCAAAATCTTCCCTGGCTGAGAACCCCTGGTCAGGGACACATCATTAGGCCAGGCTGGTACAAGAGTCTTCCATCTATCTACCTGATCTTCCTACAGAGCAGATCTGGATCTCTTGACTTTCTACAAATCTAATTCAATTGTGTAAACTGCTCTGCTCAAAAGCCTTCAAGACTTCCTAATACCACTGAAATAAGTCAAGATCTCCTAACTTGCAAAGGCTCTCCCTGGATTCTAGATCTAACCTACTGCTCCAGTCTCACTGCGCACTCTCCTACACATGGTCTACAATCCAGCACAGGTGAACTGGTCCCACATCGTGGAACAGGCTCTCTGCTTTCCATAGTGTCTTTGCCCTCTAACCTTTTCCCAAGACCTAATTTCATTCTTTCCAGAGAAACTGAACACCAGGGGCTGCCAATCTCCATTCCTCCCAAGCTAGGGAGGAAGGGCACCTAAGCCTAGAAATTAGAAATACGGTAAATTTTATGTTCTCATGAGTGGAGTCCATCAAAGAAGACAAAAAACCCACTGATAGAGGATTGGTAACAGCACCATCACCACCTTCTTGACGCTTCCTTGACGCTCTGAACTCCTCGGCCCTGTCTGTAACTCTTTCTCGGGGAACCTTCTCTTACTCCACCTAACACCAGAACTTGTTTCTGCAAGTTTATCTACTCCACAGTTTGGGCGCTCTCTGAGTGCAAGGAGCATGTCTGAGCTGCGTTCATGTCCTCACTGCCCAACACAAGGGCGCACAAGGACGCGATAGGGCCTCGGTGAACCAGTGTTTTATTCACGTAAAGCACAAGGGTAAAAGGCTCTGCGCCTTTCAAAGCACACTTCACAGGGAAAGAAAGCGGACAGGAGCCTCCAAAGAGCGACAGGTCCCGTACACCAGCCTACCATGTTCCCAGCCTCTCCAAACAGAGGGAGGCGGCACCGGGTCACGGCCACTGAGAGCCTTCCCGTCACAAGACCCAGGACAGCATGAGAGCCTCAGGGGAGAGGGCGGAGCCGCGGAGCTCCAGCCCGCCCCGCCGCGAAAAGCCTCAAACGCGCGACTCACCCACCTGGTCAAATTTCCCAGAGCGCGCGGCCTGAAACTGCCGCGAGGCAGGCCGGGACTTCCAGAAAGCCTGACGAATGCGCAAGGGCTAAGACGGAAAACAGCGCCGCCGGATACGCACAACCCTCCCCAGATGGTCCCGCCCCCCCGCTAATCGACAGCAGTCTTCCCCAATGAGGAGACAGGTTCCTCGTTTGCGTCATAACCTGGACCAATAACGCTGTTCGAAAACCCGGGGCCCTGGATCTGGACGTTTGTTAATCCCTCCTATTGGTTACTGCTGCTGTTCTGCTCGACAGGAGGTTCCGCTTCTCTTACTTGGAAGGGTCTTTGTACCAGGCCTACCCGGACTCGTATCCTACTTACAGATGAGACAATGACAGTATCAAAAATACGTAACGCTTACTATATGTTTGGCACAGTTTTATACATGTACACAGTAACTTATCCTCACACCAATCCTATGAAGCCAGTACTATTACCGTCCTCCAGACGAGAAAACTGCGACAGTTTAAGTGACTGTCTAATCACAGAAGTAGGACTAGAACTCGCTTCTAACCCAATGCTTTTCTTCCCTCTGTTTTAATTTTTTCATATTCCACAAGTATCGCAAAACATTCTCATTTAAAAATGAAGCCTCTCATCCCTTAACTCCCAAGTTACACTCCCTCTCCAGAGGAAATAACTGTCATTAGTGTGTATGTCTTGCTGGATCTTAATCTGTAATTTTGTCTACTTAGTATATCTTACAAGTTTTTCTGTTTCAATATATCAACCTCCTCTTTTTTTTTTTTAAACTCCTGTGTTTGGCATTCACCATTATGTGTTCAATCTTCAATCATTTCCCTTTTGATGGACATTCAAATACTTTCCTAATTTTCGTGTGTGTGTGTGTGTGTGTGTGTGTGTGTGTGTGTGTGTGATTCTGGATTGGGATATTCTGAATATATTCTGAAGAGGGAGCTCATGGGTTGGGATAAGAGTGTGTGGGAAAGAAAAGTGGAGGCTTCTCTCTGCCTTTATTCTGGCCCCACTTCATCCATCCATCATTTATAAACAATCTGGCTGCACAGTGAGAGTAGTACTCCATCAGGATATAAATGGAGGGAGCTGGGATGTGATATAGACTGATAAACCTCCTTAGGGTAAGTATACCATCTTTGATTAAGTACAACACTGAGCGGTTTTCTCTAAGCACTTGCACATGCACTATCTACTTTGATCCTTACATTGTTCCTGCCATTTACTATATCCACATTTCAGATGATGAAACAGAGTGCTAGAGAGGGTTAACAAAACATAAGCCTGGGACATCTTGATGTGGCGGAAAGCAAGGAAATGCTCAAGGAATATGGGGACAAGTCAAAAAACACAAAAGCCAGTTTGAATGGACTCCCAGTGATGAAACAAGGGACAAAAATATAATGATATTAAGAAGTTATAAACCATAGAATAGGAAACATTGATTCTGTAAGATGTAAATAAATAAAAGATTAAATTGAGTTTCATTAGTATCAGGATATTTAAGTAGTTTCAAAGTATTTCCCTGTAAAATGCTTATTAATTACAAAACAGGAAATAATGGAAAAGCCTAGCAGACACCACCTTCATTTAGTGATCCAAGTAGCATCACTAGTAATGGGAGACATTGAAATTTACAACACCTGTCTTAGTCTGAAGACATTGAAATTTACACCACCTGTCTTAGTCTGTTTAGGCTGCCATAACTAAATACCATAGATTGAGTGACTTAAACAATAGGAATTAATTTTCTCACAATTATGGAGCCTGGAAACCCAAGATTAAGGTTCTGGCAGGATTCAGTTTCTGGTGAGGGCTCGTTCCTGGCTTGCAGAAGGCTGGTTTGTCTACAGTTGGCCTTTCCTTTGACTGTGTGTGGAGAGAGAAAGATCTCCCTCTCCTTCTTCTCTTTGTAAGGTCACCAATCCCATCAGATGAGGGGCACACCCTTATGATACCACTTAACCCTAATTACCTCCTAAAGGCTCCATGTTCAAATACAATTAATTACATTGGGGTTTAGGGTTTCAATATATGAATTTTCAGGTGGGGTACAAATTCAGTCCATAGCACCACCTGACAGCATACGATGAGAAGAATGCAACATCACATGTGTGGAATTCCTGACAAAGATGACCTGAATCTAACTATGAGGAAAAAACTGAAATTGAGCTATGTTCTACTAAATAACTGGATGATCTTTTAAAATGTCAGGGTCACGAAAGTCAAGAAAAGACAGAGGAACAATTTCAGACTGACAGAGACTAAGGAGACATGACAACTACATGCAACGTGTAATTTTGAACAGAATCCTTTTGCTATGAAATGCATTGTTGGGACAACTGGCAAAAGCTGAATGGGGTCTCAGGATTAAATAATATAATGTATTGATGTTCATTTAGTAATTTTGATGGCTACATGGTGGTCCTGTAGGAGAACGTCCTTGTTTGTTAGAGATACACAGTAAAATATTTGGGGAAGACAGAGTATCATGCTGTCAACTTACTCTCAAATGATCCAGGGAGAGAAAGTCCTTTATATCATGCTTCCAACATTTCTGTAAGTTTGTGATTATTACAAAAAGAAAAAAATTTGGAAAAGGCACAAGCTTTAGAGTCAAGAGTACTTGGGTTTGATTCCCAGACCTACCACTGTGTACTGGGAGCACATTTCCTCTTGTGCTCCAATGTCCTCATCTTAAAATGGGGATGGTGTAGGTTGTCGTGAGGGTTAAAGGAGTTGATCCTATAAAGGGTTTAGATTGTTACATAGCATAGCCCAGGATAAGTACTCAGTAAAGTTGATGTGCTCAACCCATCTATATAGTCAAATAAACTGGATTTTTCCACCCAATCGTTAATGGAGTGTCCAAATTAGCCTGTAATTTAGAATTCACATACTAGAGCATAAGCTCACCAAGCCAAAGGTACTTTCCAATTCTTATTTCTCACCATCTCCTTTATTCCAACATCTCCTAACCACAGCCATGTAATTGAACCTGAAGGCTGTGAAGACGGAAAAAGGACTGACACCCTTCATTGACAGGTTCAAAATTTAGTCATTGCACTCACTTTGCTAGGATACAGGGCAAGGTGGGACTTGGACAGACTCTGTGAAAGGCTCTAAGAGATGGGCTCTTAAATTCATTTAAATCCAATGACCACACTAGCATATTCAAATTCTCTACATTTATATTTTACTAAGGCTGGTGAACCTTCTATAGTTCTTTGTATATCTTTTGTTTTGCATTTTTTTGAATATCCAACTGAATAAGACACAAAACATATTTTTTCTTCTGAAACCCTAGAAATGGAACGTCAAAGTCCTTAATAACAAGGAGCTTTCCTCACATTTAATGGCTTTTTTCCCAATTTTTGACTTTGTTTCAAGCACACCACTGAGAATGGAAGATGAATATGTGTACACTTTGATGATGGCGTATGTGATCCCCATGATGCATTCATGTCCCAAGCTTTTTCTCCTCCCTGTAATTCTCTGTGTCTTACTATGCCCCTAAATGCAAGTTAGATTCAAAACGTCCTGTACTTTCCATAGGGAGACTCTGCAAAACTCTGAAGTGTCTGAAGAACGCCTGTCTATTTTCTTCCTATTTTCCCCCAAGTAATTTTGCAATTTAAACGAATTAGCTAGGGGATATCTCCTTGGAAAATACAATTCTCATAAATTAATCAACTGGCATTCTGGTGTGTATATCAACTTAGGAGTTTAGTCATTGTGATTCTACCTCCTGAGAACTTCATCTAATCTGAGTGTGCTGATCAATAAAACTTTTGAGCCTGCACGACTCTGGACTTTGATGAGCTCACCAAGATTATGCTGCTAGGTGGCTAGTCCTGGAGACATACTTCAGTATTACTGGGTAGGGAACTGAGACAATAGGTCATGGTTCTGATCTACAACTAGAAAAACAAATTCAGTCTGGGACAATATAACTAGACGTCTTTGGGGAGGCATTATGCAAATGTGGAAAGAGGGGAAACGTCATTGTTTGTTCAGCATTGTCCAAGTGACAGGATGACCCCAAAGTGGCAAATATGAAAATGGTTCATTTGACATTTTTAGTTCCTAGTGTGAAAAAGGGAGATTCATGGGGCTTGTTAATTAATTCAACTCACTAAGTATTTATTGAGCATCTACTATGTATTAGGCATGTGTTTAGGTGCTGTGAAGGACACAAGACTCTTTAGAAAGTAGCCCTAAAATCATTGATCATCTTTTCTCTGGTAATGTAGTTGCCAGGTAACTTTCTCATATCAACCCAGCTTCTCTCCCTGGGGAAAGAACATATGAACTGCAGTGGCAGGTGTGGATTCCCTTGGCAATTCTAGTGATGTGAAGAATCACGTACTGGCATTCTAATTCCAATACCTGAGTTCTTTGGTAAGTCATGGTGTGCTGGACTGATTGCTGAATTTTAGAAACTTTAGGGGTGAAAGACTAGATCATGAGGCAGAGGAGATGCTTTACAAATGGATGATCTTTCCTGGGCTCTTAAACTTGCTTAAGGAATCTCAGAGCATTCCATAATCCACTGACCATACCAGCATATCCAAATACTGGTAGCAAATCTGATGGCTGGGACTTTGGTGAGAAAATGATTTAATTAATTAATTAATTAATTTTTTGGCTATGTGGCATGCGGGATCTTAGTTCCCCGACCAGGGATCAAACCTGCACCCTCTGCAGTGGAAGCGTGGAGTCTCAACCACTGGACAGCCAGGGAAGTCCCAGTGAGAAAATAATTTAAATAAAACTATTTAATTGAAAGAAAAATGGTCTTGGGAATTCCCCAGCAATTCAGTGGTTAGGACTCCAGGCTTCCACTGCAGGGGGCACTGGTTCGATCCCTGGTCGAGAAACTAAGATCCCACAAGCTGGAGGGCACGGCCAAAAAGAAAAGAAAAGAAAAATGGTCTTCTTACCATTTCCTTTTTTAATTTAATTTTGTTTGCTTTTTATACAGTAGGTTCTTATTAGTTATCCATTTGGTACATATTAGTGTATACATGTCAATCACAATCTCCCAATTCATCACACCACCACGACACCCCGCCCAACGCCACTTTCCCCCCTTGGTGTCCATATGTTTGTTCTCTGCATCTGTGTCTCAATTTCTGCCCTGCAAACCAGTTCATCTGAACCATTTCTCTAGGTTCCACATATGTGCGTTAATATACGATATTTGTTTTCTCTTTCTGACTTATTTCACTCTGTATGACAGTCTCAGGATCTATCCACATCTCTACAAATGATCTGATTTCATTCTTTTATGGCTAATATTCCATTGTATATATGTACCACATCTTCTTTATCCATTCATCTGTCGATGGGCATTTAGGTTGCTTCCATGACCTGGCTATTGTAAATAGTGCTGCAGTGAATATTGGGTGCATGTGTCTTTTTGAATTATGGTTTTCTCTGGGTATATACCCAGTGGTGGGATTGCTGGGTCATATGGTAACTCTATTTTTAGTTTTTTAAGGAACCTCCACACTGTTCTCCATAGTGGCTGTATCGATTTACATTCCCACCAACAGTGCAAGAAGGTTCCCTTTTCTCCACACGCTCTCCAGCATTTGTTGTTTGCAGATTTCCTGATGATGCCCATTCTAACTGGTGTGAGGTGATACCTCATAGTAGTTTTGATTTGCATTTCTCTAATAATTAGTGATGTTGAGCAGCTTTTCATGTGCTTCTTGGCCATCTGTGTGTCTTCTTTGGAGAAATGTCTATTTAGGTCTTCTGCCCATTTTTGGACTGAGTTGTTTGCTTTTTAATGTTGAGCTGCATGAGCTGTTTACATATTTTGGAGATTAATCCTTTGTCTGTTGATTCATTTGCAAATATTTTCTCCCATTCTGAGGGTTGTCTTTTCATCTTGTTTGTAGTTTCCTTTGCTGTGCAAAAACTTTTAAGTTTCATTAGGTCCCATTTGTTTATTTTTGTTTTTATTTCCATCACTCTAGGAGGTTGATCAAAAAAGATCTTGCCGTGATTTATGTCAAAGAGTGTTCTTCCTATGTTTTCCTCTAAGAGTTTTATAGTGTCCGTTCTTACATTTAGGTCTCTAATCCATTTTGAGTTTATTTTTGTGTATGGTGTTAGGGAGTGTTCTAATTTCATTCTTTTACATGTAGCTGTCCAGTTCTCCCAGCATCACTTATTGAAGAGACTGTCTTTTCTCCATTGTATATCCTTGCCTCCTTTGTCATAGATTAGTTGACCATATGTGCATGGGTTTATCTCTGGGCTTTCTATGCTGTTCCATTGATCTATATTTCTGTTTTTGTGCCAGTACCATATTGTCTTGATTACTGTAGCTTTGTAGTATAGTCTGAAGTCTGGGAGCATGATTCCTCCAACTCCGATTTTTTCCCTCAAGACTGCATTGGCTATTCAGGGTCTTTTGTGTCTCCAAACAAATTTTAAGATTTTTTTTTCTTGTTCTGTAAAAAATACCATTGGTAATTTGATAGGGATTGCATTGAATCTGTAGATTGCTTTGGTTAATATAGTCATTTTCACAATATTGATTCTTCCAATCCAAGATCATGGTATATCTCTCCATCTGTTGGTATCATATTTAATTTCTTTCATCAGTGTCTTATAGTTTTCTGCATACAGGTCTTTCGTCTCCCTAGGTAGGTTTACACCTAGGTATTTTATTCTTTTTGTTGCAGTGGTAAATGGGAGTGTTTCCTTAATTTCTCTTTCAGATTTTTCATCATTAGTGTATAGGAATGCAAGAGATTTCTGTGCATTAATTTTGTATTCTGCACTTTTACCATATTCATTGATTAGCTCTAGTAGTTTTCTGGTGGCGTTTTTACGATTTTCTATGTATAGTATCATGTCATCTGGAAACAGTGACAGTTTTACTTCTTCTTTTCCAATTTGTATTCCTTTTATTTCTTTTTCTTCTCTAATTGCTGTGGCTAGGACTTCCAAAACTATACTGAATAATAGTGGTGAGAGTGGACATCCTTGTCTTGTTCCTGATCTTAGTGGAAATGCTTTCATTTTTAACCATTGAGAATGATGTTTGCTGTGGGTTTGTCATATATGCCCTTTTTATGTTGAGGTAGGTTCCCTCTATGCCCACTTTCTGGTGAGTTTTTATAATAAATGGGTGTTGAATTTTGTCAAAAGCTTTTTCTGCATCTATTGAGATGATCATATGGTTTTTCTTCTTCAATTTGTTAATATGGTGTATCACATTGATTGATTTGTGTATATTGAAGAATCCTTGCATCTCTGGGATAAATCCCACTTGATCATGGTGTATGATCCTTTTAATGTGTTGTTGGATTCTGTTTGCTAGTATTTTATTGAGGATTTTTGCATCTATATTCATGAGTGATATTGGTCTGTAATTTTCTCTTTTTGTAGTATCTTTGTCTGGTTTTGGTATCAGGGTGATGGTGGTCTCATAGAATGAGTTTGGGGGTGTTCCTTCCTCTGCAATTTTTTAGAAGAGTTTGAGAAGGATGGGTGTTAGCTCTTCTCTAAATGTTTGATAGAATTCACCTGTGAGGCCATCTGGTCCTGGACTTTTGTGTGTTGGAAGATTTTTAATCACAGTTTCAATTTCATTACTTGTGATTGGTCTGTTCATATTTTCTATTTCTTCCTGGTTCAGTCTTGGAAGGTTATACCTTTCTAAGAATTTGTCCATTTCTTCCAGGCTGTCCACTTTATTGGCATAGAGTTCCTTGTAGTAGTCTCTTACGATGCTTTGTATTTCTGCGGTGTCTGTTGTAACTTGTCCTTTTTCATTTCTAATTTTAATGATTTGAGTCTTCTCCCTTTTTTTCTTGATGAGTCTGGCTAATGGTTTATCAAGTTTGTTTATCTTCTCAAAGAACCAGCTTTTAGTTTTATTGACCTTTGCTATTGTTTTCTTTGTTTCTTTTTCATTTATACCTGCTCTGATCTTTATGATTTCTTTCCTTCTACTAACTTTGGGGTTATTTTGTTCTTCTTTCTCTAGTTCCTTTAGGTATAAGGTTAGATTTATTTGAGATGTTTGTTGTTTGTTGAGGTAGGATTGTATTGCTATAAACTTCCCTCTTAGAATTGCTTTTGCTGCATCCCATAGGTTTTGGATCGTCATGTTTTCATTGTCATTTGTCTCTAGGTATTTTTTGATTTCCTCTTTGATTTCTTCAGTGATCTCTTGGTTATTTTGTAAAATATTGTTTAGCCTCCATGTGTTTGTGTTTTTTACTTTTTTTCCCTGTAATTGATTTCTAATCTCATAGCATTATGGTCAGAAAAGATACTTAATATGATTTCAATTTTCTTAAATTTACTGAGGCTTGATTTGTGACCCAAGATGTGATCTATCCTGGAGAATGTTCTGTGCGCATTTGAAAAGAAAGTGTAATCTGCTGTTTTTGGATGGAATGTCCTATAGATATCAATTAAATCTATCTGGTCTATTGTGTCATTTAAAGCTTGGGTTTCCTTATTAATTTTCTGTTTGGATGATCTGTCCATTGGTGTAAGTGAGGTGTTAAAGTCCCCCACTATTATTGTGTTCCTGTCGATTTCTTGTTTTATAGCTGTTAGCAGATGCCTTATGTATTGAGGTGCTCCTATGTTGGGTGCATATATATTTATAATTGTTATATCTTCTTCTTGGATTGATGTCTTGATCATTATGTAGTGTCCTTCCTTGTCTCTTGTAACATTGTGTATTTTAAAGTCTATTTTATCTGATATGAGTATTGCTACTCCAGCTTTCTTTTGATTTCCATTTGCATGGAATATCTTTTTCCATCCCCTCACTTTCAGTCTGTATGTGTCCCTAGGTCTGAAGTGGGCCTCTTGTAGACAGCATATATATGGGTCTTGTTTTTGTATCCATTCAGCAAGCCTGTGTCTTTTGGTTGGAGGATTTAATCCATTCACGTTTAAGGTAATTATTGATATGTATGTTCCTATTACCACTTTCTTAATTGTTTTGGGTTTGTTTTTGTAGGCCCTTTTCTTCTCTTGTGTTTCCCACTTAGAGAAGTTCCTTTAGTATTTGTTGTAGAGCTGGTTTGGTGGTGCTGAATTCTCTTAGCTTTTGGTTGTCTGTAAAGCTTTTGATTTCTCCATTGAATCTGAATGAGATCCTTGCCGGGTAGAGTAATCTTGGTTGTAGGTCCTTCCCTTTCATCACTTTAAATATGTCATGCCACTCCTTTCTGGCTTGTACAGTTTCTGCTGAGAAATCAGCTCTTAACCTTATGGGAGTTCCCTTGTATATTATTTGTCATTTTTCCCTTGCTGCTTTCAATAATTTTTCTGTGTCTTTAATTTTTGCCAATTTGATTACTATATGTCTCAGTGTGTTTCCTTGGGTTTATCCTTTATGGGACTCTCTGCGCTTCCTGGACTTGGGTGGCTATTTCCTTTCCCATGTTAGGGAAGTTTTCGACTATAATCTCTTCAAATATTTTCTCAGGTCCTTTCTCTCTCTCTTCTCATTCTGAGGCCCCTATAATGCGAGTGTTGTTGCGTTTAATGTTGTCCCAGAGGTCTCTTAGGCTGTCTTTATTTCTTTTTTCTTTATTCTGTTCCGCAGAGGTGAATTCCTCCTTTCTGTCTTCCAGGTCACTTATCTGTTCTTCTACCTCAGTTATTCTGCTATTGATTCCTTCTAGTGTAGTTTTCATTTCAGTTTTTGTATTGTTCATCTCTGTTTGTTTGTTCTTTAATTCTTCTAGGTCTTTTTTAAACATCTCTTACATCTTCTCGATCTTTGCCTCCATTCTTTTTGGAGGTCCTGGATCATCTTCACTATCATTATTCTGAATTCTTTTTTGGAAGGTTACCTATCTCCACTTCATTTAGTTGTTTTTCTGGGGTTTTATCTTGTTCCTTCATCTGGTACATAGCCCTCTGCCTTTTCATCTTGTCTATCTTTCTGAGTGTGGTTTTTGTTCCACAGGCTGCAGGATTGTAGTTCTTCTTGCTTCTGCTGTCTGCCCTCTGGTGGATTAGGTTATCTAAGAGTCTTGTGGAACTTTCCTGATGGGAGTGACTGGTGGTGGGTAGAACTGGCTGTTGCTCTGGTGGCAGAGCTCAGTAAAACTTTAATCCGCTTGTCTGCTGATGGGTGGGGCTGGGTTCCCTCCCTGTTGGTTGTTTGGCCTGAGGTGACCCAACCCTGGAGCCTACCTGGGCTCTTTGGTGGGGCTAATGTCGGACTCTGGGAGGGCTCACACCAAGGAGTACTTCCCAGAACTTCTGCTGCCAGTGTCCTTGTCCACATGGTGAGACACAGCCACCCTCTGCCTCTGCAGGAGACCCTCCAACACTAGCAAATAGGTCTAGTTCAGTCTCCTATGGGGGGTCACTGCTCCTTCCCCTGGGACTCGATGTGCACACTACTTTGTGTGTGCCCTCCAAGAGTGGAGTCTCTGTTTCTCCCAGTCCTGTCAAAATCCTACAGTCAAATCTCGCTCGCCTTCAAAGTCTGATCCTCTGGGAATTCCTTCTCCTGTTGCCGGACCCCCAGGTTGGAAGCCTGACGTGGGGCTCAGAACCTTCACTCCAGTGGACTTCTGTGGTATAAGTGTTCTCCAGTTTGTGAGTCAACCACCCAGCAGTTATGGGATTTGATTTTATTGTGATTGTGCCCCTCCTTCTGTCTCATTGTGGCTTCTCCTTTGTCTTTGGATGTGGGGTATCTTTTTTGGTGAGTTCCAGTGTCTTCCTGTTGATGATTGTGATTCCAGTGCTCTCACAAGAGGGAGTGAGAGCACGTCCTTCTACTCCGTCATCTTGAACCAATCTCCTTCCTACCATTTCTCATTCAACATTGGATAAGGCAAAAGGGAAAATGGAATGTACACATAAAATAGAGGTTAAACAAGATGACAGAGGGGCATATGACTGGGAAGTGTGGGTAGATAGACTGAAACATTAAGAAAAGACAAAGAGAGATGGACAAAGATGATGGATGGATAGGGTGCAAAGATGAATTCTTGGGTTTTCAACTGGGGCTAATAAAACCTGGCTTGATTTTATGGAATTATATAAGATACTGCCAAGTGGAGGTGCTTTCTTTAGAAAAGTACAGAATTCTCTAGAAATACAATAATACATATGTAATATTTATTACACGTAATAAAATGTGGACAGCAGTGACAGTGAACTAAGTCTGTACTAAGTCAACAACCTCTGAGTCATTGATGACACATCTGCCCTGTTATCTGTGGTCCACAGTAGGATATTTGGTAAAGAAGTGTAGAACATTAGAAATAACATTAACGGGCTTCCCTGGTGGCGCAGTGGTTGAGAGTCCGCCTGCCGATGCGGGGGGCACGGGTTCGTGCCCCGATCCGGGAGGGTCCCATGTGCCGCGGAGCAGCTGGGCCAGTGGACCATGGCCGCTGAGCCTGCACGTCCGGAGCCTGTGCTCCGCAACGGGAGAGGCCGCAGCGGTGAGAGGCCCGCGTACCGCAAAAAAATAAATAAATAAAATAAATAAAGACACAAACCTACTAGAGAACGGACTTGAGGATATGGGGAGGGGGAAGGGTGAGCTGTGACAAAGCGAGAGAGAGGCATGGACATATATACACTACCAAACGTAAGGTAGATAGCTAGTGGGAAGCAGCCGCATAGCACAGGGAGATCAGCTCGGTGCTTTGTGACCACTTGGAGGGGTGGGATAGGGAGGGTGGGAGGGAGGGAGACGCAAGAGGGAAGAGATATGGGAAATATGTACATGTATAACTGATTTTCTTTGTTATAAAGCAGAAACTAACACACCATTGTAAAGCAATTATACCCCAATAAAGATGTTAAAAAAAAATCCCTTTAACCTCAAAAAAAAAGAAATAACATTAACCATGTACCAACAGCTTAGTGCTGTCAAGAACATGCTTGTACTGCGGTCAGTACTCCTCATGTTCACCTGGCCAGAGAGAATGAGAAAAAACTTGTAGAGATGAAGAGGTGGTAAATGATAGTTTTCCCTTCCTTCAGCTGACTTCCCCAGCAGCCTCCTCAGCGCCCCCTTCACCTCCTTGTTCCTCAGAGTGTAAATGAGAGGGTTCACCATGAGTGTGACCACAGAGTAGAAGAGGGAAATGAATTTGTCCTGGTTGCTGGTCTTAGCTGGAAGCAGATACCCATAGATAGCTGAGCCATAAAAGAGGAGTACCACCACCAGATAAGAGGGGCACGTGTTAAAGGTCTTTCTCTGTCCCTTGGCCGAGTGGATCTTCAGCACTGCCTGAGCTATGTAGCAGTAGGAGGTCAGGATGATGCTTAATGGGACAGTGGTGAAGAAGGTGCAGACACCATTGAGCACAGCCTCATTGAGACTTGTGTCTCCACAGGCTAGTTTGATCATGGCGGGCACCTCACACAGGAAGCTGTCCACCCTCTGGTGCCCTCACAAAGGGAGCTGCAGAGTGAAGGTTGACTGGACCACAGAGTTGCCCAAGCCACCCAACCAGGTAATGGCAGCCAGCAGCCAGCAGAGCCGGGGGTTCATGATGGTGGTGTAGTGCAGGGGCCAGCACACCGCGACATAGTAGTCAAATGCCATCACCAAGAGCAGGATGCACTCAGTAGCCCCTAGCCAGAGGAAAACATTGAGTTGGGTCACACAGCCACCATAGCTGATGGTCTTGTCTGATCCCCACAAGATGATCAGCACTTGGGGGACTGAGCTAGTAGTAAAAGCAAGATCCAGGGAGGAGAGGTTACTGAGGAAGAAGTACATGGGTGTGTGGAGCCGGGCATCCAGGCTGGAAAGCAGGATCATGGTTGAGTTCCCAACAAGGGTCAGCAAGTAGGAGAAGAGGATGACTACAAAAAAGATTATCTCCAGCTGGGGATGGTCAGATACACCCATCAGAATAAAGCTCTCCAAGGAGCTGCTGTTGGCCCTTTCCATCTCTCGTTGCCTTCAGTCACTTGAGGAATCTGTCCAGGGACAACCAGGAGTAAAGCAAGTGAAGAAGCTACTGGATTAGGTGGATCTGCATCAGTGCAGGTCTGATGTCGCCGACCTTTGTAGTTAAGTACCAGTTTAAATTTTATGATTGCAAGGTTTCATTGCAATCCCCAAACACTATCAGTCCCACAATGAATGGAAACTTTATTCCATCTGAATATCAACATGAGCTATCACAAAATGAAGGAAGTGCTTCATGAAGAACAAAAAGATCAGGGTCTTCAGTTCAACACAGTGATGACCCAAGAAATTCATCTTTGCACCCTGTCCATCCATCATCTTTGTCCATGATGAAGGAGTGTGAACTCCTTCAGTTCAAAAGGGTAGAGGGAGTTGACCATTGGAACTAAATGTGGAAATTCTCAAAAAATGCTAATTTCCCCAGCCAAGGTTTTGGTATACTCAGGGGAGGGGTGAGCAGACCTGCTGTATTTGGAAGAATTCCCCAAATGTTTCTGATAAATTTCTTCCCTTCTCTTCTATATCCCTCCCCTCCCAAGTGAAAACTCCTGGTCCTGAAAGATGAAGTTTGAGGGAGAAGGTGATGAGTCTATACAATCATGAAAAGAATGGGAAGCATGAATATAGACATATTCACCAAATACAGAAGATACAAACACGTGAGTTAAAAAGAGGTAAATGTAGAACAGAACAAAACTTCATGTAAGCCCAAGTACATGTAGGTGGAACAGGCTAAAGATAGAAACAGGGTCTACCCCAAAAGGAGTTAAATCAGTTACAGGATACCCATAATTAGAAAAGGAAAATAGAAGATTTCAGAGGGGATCCCCGAAAGTTTGAGGTATATGACCACTATGCCCACCTCTAAACCATGGAGTAATTCTTAACATCTCATAAACAAAAATTACCTCTTGTTAATAATGGGCCAATTACCATCTCCCTTCATTGGGCAAGACCTAGGCTTTACTGAAGATCACGAACCAAAGCCCACCCCCCTTCTTTGGCTAATAAATAAAAGGATCTGGGCTTCCCTGGTGGCGCAGTGGTTGAGAATCTGCCTGCTAATGCAGGGGACGCGGGTTCGAGCCCTGGTCTGGGAAGATCCCACATGCCGCGGAGCAACTAGGCCCGTGAGCCACAACTACTGAGCCTGCGCGTCTGGAGCCTGTGCTCCGCAGCAAGAGAGGCCGCAATAGTGAGAGGCCCGCGCACCGCGATGAAGAGTGGCCCCCGCTTGCCACAACTAGAGAAAGCCCTCGCACAGAAATGAAGACCCAACACAGCTCTTAATTAACTAATTAATTAATTATTTTAAAAAAGAAATTCTGACTTCCTAACTGCAAGGAAGTCAGAATTTTAAAATAAATAAATAAATAAATAAAAGGATCTGAGAAGAAAACAAAAATAGTCTTGGGTCAGCTGTCCTCATCTGGAAGCTGAAGACTGGGAGTAAATGCTCTGCTCTTCCTCTGGATCATGACATGTCCCACAGGAACCCTGGCTGCCACGCCCAAAGAGCAGGCTTGATGGAAGTTTCTACTCAAGGGAAGTGTGCATGTGTGCTTATCTGGTTCTGGTGCTCTAGACAGGAACCACTTGGCTACACCTCTTGGCTGAAGACCCTGAGAACTGTCCTTTTCATCAATAAGTAGCAAATATACTGGAGATCCTAATGCTATATCCCACCCAGATGTCAGGCAGGAAATCTCTTCTAATTGTCTGTTTCTTTAGGTCAACAAGGTAGTCCTTCTTTTGAGTCAGGGATGATAAAGATTTCAGAGCACTTTTCAACCCTCCTTCATACCTCTATCGAATACCTTGAGAAGAGGTGACTACTTAGGGCTTCCCTAGTGGCACAGTGGTTAAGAATCCACCTGCCAATGCTGGGAACACAGGTTCGAGCCCTGGTCTGGGAAGACCCCACATGCTGCGGAGCAACGAAGGCCATGCGCCACAACTACTGAGCCTGCACTCTAGAGCCCGCGAGCCACAGCTAGTGAAGCCTGTGCGCCTGGAGCCCGTGCTCCGCAACAAGAGAAGCCACCGCAATGAGAAGCCCGCGCCACAATGGAAGAGTAGCCCCCGCTCGCCACAACTAGATAAAGCCCCAATGCAGCCAAAAATAAATAAATTAATTTAAAAAGAAGAAGAGGTGACTGCTTATTCTTTTCAATTAGGACTTAAGGGAGCTGCGGAACTGAGGTACCTACCAATCTGGTAGCTCATATTTCTGTTCTTCCTGGTATCCATCTCACTACCTCCTCCTAGAAGTGCCTGTCCTCTTGTACCCCTAGGGGAAAGAAACACAGACAGACATGGCCCATCTTCTTCCATAAGTTGTCTGGTCTCTGGGTGGCTGATGCTTTGTGTCTGCTCAGCTGGGGACTCTTTCGGTCCCCACTCTATGCATACCAGTCAGCACAGAAAAAGGAAAGGGTATATAGTGGGAGGCTGTTGACCCCAGGCACTCAGAAACTCCCAAGCAAACATGAATGTAACTTCAAGTTTGAATTCAGCAACTTGACTGCTCTTCAGGGTGTTTTCCACCCTTAAAAGGTCTCTCCACTTGGTTCCTAGCTCTCTTGTAATCTGGAATGTTAAATTGATCCGGCACTATTTGCATTTTAAGAGGAGCCTAGAAAGGACAATACTGAACTCAGAGGATGCGCCATGTATGGTGCAATTTAGGAGCACCCAGATGGAGTTTGTTTGGCTACAGAAAGATTTTTAGGAATCACTCATGTATACATAGATGGTTCCCATCTTGGCCTGTCCGTAAATTTGTTTTGAACTTTCAGGATATTGAGAAGAGCAGCCAAGACTTGCTTCTTAAAGATAATCCTGGGTGTGGTAATAACCCACCTTCGCCCAGATTTCTGTCCATTCCTCCCCTAAATTTTACCACAATTCTCAATTGGCCACTCGTGGATTAGCCACAGCAAATACAGAATTTGGAGTTGGCTTTCTCCTGTCATGGAAACTGCTCCTGAGCTGTCAGCACTCCCCGTATGTGGGTGCAAGTTCTCAGAATTCAAGCCTTGCTTTAATATTAGCCTGAGTAATAAAAGGAAAGGGAATCATAAAAAAAAAACAAATAAATAAACCTAATCCTGAATTCCTGACCCTGGCAGAGAAGTTTTTATATATGTTTTATTTTAAAATATTTCATTTATGTGGGAGACAGTTGACAGTGATATTCCTGAGAGCTCAGTTTGTGCCTATCTTGCATCTAAGGTCTAAGTTAACCTTTTCATGATGACTTGGTCAGAACTGGAGATAAGGTTTTCAGTGTAAACATTGTGGCAGCATGGCAGGCAAGAGCCACATAACAGAACAAAATTTGTCTAGAAGGTTGAAGTCTAAGGTGGATTTCAGGTATTTGATGGGGTGAACAGGAGTTCTACCCCCGAATCTTAGGATTCAAGAATTAGAGATGTGGGAATCGGGAAGACGGTGGAAGAGTAATACGTGGAGATCACCTTCCTCCCCACAGATACACCAGAAATACATCTACATGTGGAACAACTCCTACAGAACACCTACTGAACGCTGGCAGAAGACCTCAGACCTCCCAAAAGGCAAGAAACTCCCCACGTACCTGGGTAGGGCAAAAGAAAAAAGAATAAACAGAGACAAAAGAAAAGGGACGGGACCTGCACCAGTGGAAGGGAGCTGTGAAGGAGGAAAGGGTTCCACACACTAGGAAGCCCCTTCGCGGGCGGAGACTGCGGGGGGCGGAGGGGGGAAGCATCGGAGCCGCGGAGGAGAGCACAGCAACAGGGGTGCGGAGGGCAAAACGGGGAGATTCCCGCACAGAGGATCGGTGCTGACCAGCGCTCACCAGCCCGAGAGGCTTGTTTGCTCACCCGCCGGGGTGGGCGGGGCTGGGGGCTGAGGCTCAGGCCTCGGTCAGAGCGCAGGGAGAGGACTGGCAGCGTGAACACAGCCTGAAGGGGTTAGTGCGCCACGGCTAGCCGGAAGGGAGTCCGGGAAAAGGTCTGGACCTGCAGAAGAGGCAAGAGACTTTTTCTTCCCTCTTTGTTTCCTGGTACGCGAGAAGAGGGGATTAAGAGCGCTGCTTAAAGGAGCTCCAGAGACGGGCGCGAGCCGCGGCTAACAGCGCGGACCCCAGAGACGGGCATGAGACGCTAAGGCTGCTGCTGCCGCCACCAAGAAGCCTGTGTGCGAGCACAGGTCACTCTCCACACCTCCCTTCCGGGGAGCCTGTGCAGCCCGCCACTGCCAGGGTCCCGGGATCCAGGGACAACTTCCCCGGGAGAACGGGAGAACGCACGGCGAGCCTCGGGCTGGTGCAACATCACACCGGCCTCTGCCGCCGCAGGCTCGCCCCGCATCCGCACCCCTCCCTCCCCCCTCGGCCTGAGTGAGCCAGAGCCCCAGAGTCAGCTGCTCCTTTAACCTCGTCCTGTCTGAGCGAAGAACAGACACCCTCCAGAGACCTACACGCAGAGGCAGGGCCAAATCCAAAGCTGAGCCCTGGGGGCTGTGCAAACAAAGAAGAGAAAGGGAAATCTCTCCCAGCAGCCTCAGGAGCAGCGGATTAAATCTCCACAATCACCTTGATGTACCCTGCATCTGTGGAATACCTGAATAGACAACGAATCATCCGAAATTGAGGAGGTGGACTTTGGGAGCAGCGATATATATATATATTTTCCCCCCTTTTTCTCTTTGTGAGTGTGTATGTGTATGCTTCTGTGTGTGATTTTGTCTGTATAGCTTTGCTTTTATCATTTGTCCTAGCGTTCTGCCTGTCCATTTTTTTTTCTTTTTAAAGAATTTTTTTCTTGGGCTTCCCTGGTGGCGCAGTGATTGAGAGTCCGCCTGCCGATGCAGGGGACATGGGTTCGTGCCCCGGTCCGGGAAGATCCCACATGCCGCGGAGCGGCTAGGCCCGTGAGCCATGGCCACTGGGCCTGCACGTCCGGAGCCTGTGCTCCGCAACGGGAGAGGCCACAACAGTGAGAGGCCCGCGTACCGCAAAAAAACACACAAAAAACTCTAGATGGGATCAATAGAATAACTGAGGCAGAAGAATGGATAAGTGACCTGGAAGATAAAATAGTGGAAATAACTACTGCAGAGCAGAATAAAGAAAAAAGAATGAAAAGAACTGAGGACAGTCTCAGAGACCTCTGAGACAACATTAAACACACCAACATTCGAATTATAGGGGTTCCAGAAGAAGAAGAGAAAAAGAAAGGGACTGAGAAAATATTTGAAGAGATTATAGTTGAAAACTTCCCTAATATGGGAAAGGAAAAAGTTAATCAAGTCCCAAAAGCACAGAGAGTCCATACAGGATAAATCCAAGGAGAAACACAGCAAGACACATATTAATCAAACTGTCAAAAATTAAATACAAAGAAAACATATTAAAAGCAGCAAGGGAAAAACAACAAATAACACACAAGGGAATCCCCATAAGGTTAACAGCTGATATTTCAGCAGAAACTCTGCAAGCCAGAAGGGACGGCAGGACATATTTAAAGTGATGAAGGAGAAAAACCTACAATCAACATTACTCTACCCAGCAAGGATCTCATTCAGATTTGATGGAGAAATTAAAACCTTTACAGACAAGCAAAAGCTGAGAGAGTTCAGCACCACCAAACCAGCTTTACAACAAATGCTAAAGGAACTTCTCTAGGCAAGAAACACAAGAGAAGGAAAAGACCTACAATAAAAAATCCAAAACAATTAAGAAAATGGGAATAGGAACATACATATTGATAATTACCTTAAATGTAAATGGATTAAATGCTCCCACCAAAAGACACAGACTGGCTGAATGGATACAAAAACAAAACCCATATATATGCTGTCTACAAGAGACCCACTTCAGACCTAGAGACACATACAGATTGACAGTAAGGGGATGGAAAAAGATATTCCATGCAAATGGAAACCAAAAGAAAGCTGGAGTAGCAATTCTCATATCAGACAAAATAGACTTTAAAATAAACACTATTAGAAGAGACAAAGAAGGACACTACATAATGATCAAGGGATCGATCCAAGAAGAAGATATAACAATTGTAAATATTTATGCACCCAACATAGGAGCACCTCAATACATAAGGCAAATACTAACAGCCATAAAAGGGGAAATCAACAGTAACACATTCATAATAGGGGACTTTAACACCCCACTTTCACCCATGGACAGATCATCCAAAATGAAAATAAATAAGGAAACACAAACTTTAAATGATACATTAAACAAGATGGACTTAACTGATATTTATAGGACATTCCATCCAAAAACAACAGAATACACATTTTTCTCAAGTGCTCATGGAACATTCTCCAGGATAGATCATATCTTGGGTCACAAATCAAGCCTTGGTAAATTTAAGAAAATTGAAATTGTATCAAGTATCTTTTCCGACCACAACGCTATGAGACTAGATATCAATTACAGGAAAAGATCTGTAAAAAATACAAACACATGGAGGCTAAACAATACACTACTTAATAACAAAGTGATCACTAAAGACATCAAAGAGGAAATCAAAAAATACCTAGAAACAAATGACAATGGAGACACGACGACCCAAAACCTATGGGATGCACCAAAAGCAGTTCTAAGAGGGAAGTTTATAGCAATACAATCCTACCTTAAGAAACAGGGAACATCTCGAATAAACAACCTAACCCTGCACCTAAAGCAATTAGAGAAAGAAGAACAAAAAAACCTCAAAGTTAGCAGAAGGAAAGAAATAATAAAAATCAGATCAGAAATAAATGAAAAAGAAATGAAGGAAACGATAGCAAAGATCAATAAAACTAAAAGCTGGTTCTTTGAGAAGATAAATAAAATTGATAAACCATTAGCCAGACTCATCAAGAAAAAAAGGGAGAAGACTCAAATCAATAGAATTAGAAATGAAAAAGGAGAAGTAACAACTGACACTGCAGAAATACAAAAGATCATGAGAGATTACTACAAGCAACTCTATGCCAATAAAATGGAGAACCTGGAAGAAATGGACAAATTCTTAGAAATGCACAACCTGCCAAGACTGAATCAGGAAGAAATAGAAAATATGAACAGACAAATCACAAGCACTAAAATTGAAACTGTGATTTAAAATCTTCCAACAAACAAAAGCCCGGGAGCAGATGGCTTCACAGGAGAATTCTATCAAACATTTAGAGAAGAGCTAACACCTATCCTTCTCAAACTCTTCCAAAATATAGCAGAGGGAGGAACACTTCCAAACTCATTCTATGAGGCCACCATCACCCTGATACCAAAGCCAGACAAGGATGTCACAAAGAAAGAAAGCTACAGGCCAATATCACTGATGAACATAGATGTAAAAATCCTCAACAAAATACTAGCAAACAGAATCCAACAGCACATTAAAAGGATCATACACCATGATCAAGTGGGGTTTATTCCAGGAATGCAAGGATTCTTCAATATATGCAAATCAATCAACGTGATACACCATATTAACAAATTGAAGGAGAAAAACCATATGATCATCTCAATAGATGCAGAGAAAGCTTTTGACAAAATTCAACACTCATTTATGATAAAAACCCTGCAGAAAAGTAGGCATAGAGGGAAATTTGCTCAACATAATAAAGGCCATATATGACAAACCCACAGCCAACATCATCCTCAATGGTGAAAAACTGAAAGCATTTCCACTAAGGTCATGAACAAGACAAGGTTGCCCACTCTCACCACTCTTATTCAACATAGTTTTGGAAGTTTTAGCCACAGCAATCAGAGAAGAAAAGGAAATAAAAGGAATTCAAATCAGAAAAGAAGTAAAGCTGTCACTGTTTGCAGATGACATGATACTATACATAGAGAATCCTAAAGATGCTACCAGGAAACTACTAGAGCTAATCAATGAATTTGGTAAAGTAGTGGGATACAAAATTAATGCACAGAAATCTCTGGCATTCCTATACACTAATGATGAAAAATATGAAAGTGAAATCAAGAAAACACTCCCATTTACCATTGCAACAAAAAGAATAAAATATCTAGGAATAAACTTACCTAAGGAGACAAAAGACCTGTATGCAGAAAATTATAAGACACTGATGAAAGAAATTAAAGATGATACAAATAGATGGAGAGATATACCATGTTCTTGGATTGGAAGAATCAACATTGTGAAAATGACTCTACTACCCAAAGCAATCTACAGATTCAATGCAATCCCTATCAAACTACCACTGGCATTTTATCACAGAACTAGAACAAAAAATTTCACAATTTGTATGGAAACACAAAAGACCCCGAATAGCCAAAGCAATCTTGAGAAAGAAAAACGGAGCTGGAGGAATCATGCTCCCTGACTTCAGACTATACTACAAAGCTACAGTAATCAAGACAGTATGGTACTGGCACAAAAACAGAAATATAGATCAATGGAACAGGATAGAAAGCCCAGAGATAAACCCACGCACCTATGGTCACCTTATCTTTGATAAAGGAGGCAGGAATGTACAGTGGAGATAGGACAGCCTCTTCAATAAGTGGTGCTGGGAAAACTGGACAGGTACATGTAAAAGTATGAGATTAGATCACTCCCTAACACCATACACAAAAATAAGCTCAAAATGGATTAAAGACCTAAATGTAAGGCCAGAAACTATCAAACTCTTAGAGGAAAACAAAGGCAGAACACTCTATGACATAAATCACAGCAAGATCCTTTTTGACCCACCTCCTAGAGAAATGGAAATAAAACCAAAAATAAACAAATGGGACCTAATGAACTTCAAAGCTTTTGCACAGCAAAGGAAACCATAAACAAGACCAAAAGACAACCCTCAGAATGGGAGAAAATATTTGCAAATGAAGCAACTGACAAAGGATTAATCTCCAAAATTTACAAGCAGCTCATGCAGCTCAATAACAAAAAAACAAACAGCCCAATCCAAAAATGGGCAGAAGACCTAAATAGACATTTCTCCAAAGAAGATATACAGACTGCCAACAAACACATGAAAGAATGCTCAACATCATTAATCATTAGAGAAATGCAAATCAAAACTACAGTGAGATATCATCTCATACCAGTCAGAAAGGCCATCATCAAAAAATCTAGAAACAATAAATGCTGGGGAGGGTGTGGAGAAAAGGGAACACTCTTGCACTGCTGGTGGGAATGTGAATTGGTACAGCCACTATGGAGAACAGTATGGAGGTTCCTTAAAAAACTACAAATAGAACTACCATATGACCCAGCAATCCCACTACTGGGCATATACCCTGAGAAGACCATAATTCAAAAAGAGTCATGTACCACAATGCTCACTGCAGCTCTATTTACAACAGCCAGGAGATGGAAACAACCTAAGTGTCCATCATCGGATGAATGGATAAAGAAGATGTGGCACATATATACAATGGAATATTACTCAGCCATAAAAAGAAACGAAATTGAGCTATTAGTATGGAGGTGGATGGCCTTAGAGTCTGTCATACAGAGTGAAGTAAGTCAGAAAGAGAAAGACAAATACAGTATGCTAACATATATATATATGGAATCTAAGAAAAAAAAAATGTCATGAAGAACCTAGGCGTAAGACAGGAATGAAGACACAGGCCTGGGCTTCCCTGGTGGCGCAGTGGTTGAGAGTCCGCCTGCCAATGCAGGGGACGTGGGTTCGTGCCCCAGTCCAGGAGGATCCCACATGCCGCGGAGCGGCTGGGCTTGTGAGCCATGGCCGCTGAGCCTGCGCGTCCGGAGCCTGTGCTCCGCAACGGGAGAGGCCACAACAGTGAGAGGCTCGCGTACTGCAAAAAAAAAAAAAAAAAAAAAAAAAAGACAAAGACCTACTAGAGAATGGACTTGAGGATATGGGAGGGAGAAGGGTAAGCTGTGACGAAGCGAGAGAGTGGCATGGACATATACACTACCAAACGTAAAATAGATAGCTAGTGGGAAGCAGCCGCATAGCACAGGGAGATCAGCTCGGTGCTTTGTGACCACCTAGAGGGGTGGGATAGAGAGGGTGGAAGGGAGGGAGACGCAAGAGGGAAGAGATATGGGAACATATGTATATGTATAACTGATTCACTTTGTTATAAAGCCGAAACTAACACACCATTGTATAGCAATTATACTCCAATAAAGATGTAAAAAAAAAAAAAAGAATTAGAGATGTGGGAGTTTGAATCTTAAAAGAGATAAACATAGGATCAATAAAAGAAAAAATGACATAGTTCATAGTAAATCTATGGGAATTATTACTCCTAAGAGCAGCACAGTTGAAAAAATATATTAAAATTTAAGATTCATAAAGGGAAATGAAGGGAATCTATGAAGTCTGAAGGGGCCTCTACATTTGATGTTTGCGTCAGGGAATCCAACCAAGCTCCCTTAAATTGATTTCTGATGCTACTGTTGGAAAAAGAATGCTGGATGCATGGACTATCAGGCTGGCTAAGGGGGTAATCCTAATGAGCATAGGATTGTATAAAATTAAAAGAAGGCTAAATGCATGGTAGTACATCAAATACATATAAAAATTTACCACCAAAAACTCAGACTGGAAAAGGCTGGATAAGCATGGTGTTCCATCGAGGGTACATTTCTGTGCAAGCTGAGGGCAGTTTGCAGCGGGTCTTGTAAGGGAAAACCGGAGAGGGGTGTGCTCTACTTTAGGTCCAGGAAGCTTTCTGCCCTGTCTTGCCTAGGAAATTCCTTATTGGAGGGTCTTACATTTTTTTTAAGATTTTTTTTGTTGCTGTTGTGGACCATTTTAAAAGTCTTTATTGAATCTGTTACAATATTCCTTCTGTTTTATGTTTTTTGGCCCCGAGGCATGTAGGATCTTAGCTCCCCGACCAGGGATCGAACCCGCACCCCCTGCACTGGGAGGCAAAATCTTAACCACTGGACAGCCAGGAAGTCTCCTGTCAGATATTTTTAAAAAGACAAGGAGCATGTGCAGATTTTCAGAGAAGAGGGAGAAGGAGGAAATAGGTTCTACGGAAAATGGCCAAGATGTTAGCTCATTTAAGAAGTGATTAAAGAATGTCTTTGCTATATGGTGGGATTTCAAAGATTCCTGCTTGCAGAGCAGGTGCTCTCCTTACCTAGAAAAAGCAAAAACAGGCTTAAATTAAAAGCAAGAGAAATTGTGATTATACATTCTGAGATGTTGGCATGATAAAATATTGGCAAATTCTTTGGCAAGAGAAAAGGGAATTAGAGACTTCGTGTTTAGAGATTTGCCTGACCAAGGGCACTGGGCTCTCCCTAAGTCTGCTATGACCCTTTTCTGTTGGAGGATTCTGTTCCTAGGACTTGAATGTGCACACAAAAGGGCCTTTTTTTACGGGGGGGGGTCAGGATAAAAATTTTCCAGCTTCTCTCCTAGACATTCTAGAGATGACTTTTATTCAATAAAAGTTCTTAATTTGTAGTTTTACAATTCCCCTGTGCAGCTTAAATATTTTTCCTTCCTATCTCTTCTCTTAGCTGATAGAGAAGGTCACAAATATGCTTGGGGCCCTAATACCATATCACCTCCAACTTTTCCCAGGCAGGAAGAAGCCAAAATCAGCCCCTGTAAAAGGCTGTTTCACACGCTCTCTCTTCTCTGATCCCCATGACTGCTCTTTCCTTCTCTTTTTTCCTCTTTGCCTCTCTTTCCCATACCCTGGATTCTCCACTAATAAATGTCTACAGATTTTCTATGGAAACATACCTTTGGCTTCAAGATTCCACCTGAATCTGTCACACTGTCACTGGTGCTTGGTGGATCAAGTAGGAGAGAGAGTGTGGAATTAGGATGGTGGCTGTGCTCTGTGGCTGCTCCCATGCCCTCGAGCTAAGAGCGCAGGCTTGGGGTTGGTCCTGGCTCTCTGAGGAGTGCTGGCTCTGCCACCTGGAAGCCAGGCTCGCTCTGGCTCATTCTGCAGGGCCCAAGAGGGGATCTCTGTCCCCCACAGGCAATTAGCACAAAGCACTAGCATGGCTGGAACACAGGAAAAAGGCTGTCCCCGAAGAACCGACTGGTTCTTTCACCTGAACTCCATCTCCAAACACAGATTACTAATTGAAAGAGCAATAAGAATAACTGCATTCCTTAAATAATTACTAATTATATAATTTTATCCTTTCCAAGGTACTTTCACAGGATCTAGCTTAGTTGTTAAAATGCTTTCTATGGCAGGTGGCCTTATCCCCACTTGGTAGACAAGTAAACCAAGAATAAAGTGAGAATAAAATGACTTGCTTAGTGTTAAACAGTGTTCGTTTTCTCACGAGGCATAAACAGACCATTCTATGTAGAGGAGGTTAGTATTTTTTTGAAGTATAGTTGATTTACATATAATTTTGAAGTACAGTTGATTTACATATAGCTGATATTATGTTAGTTTCAGGTGTACAATATAGTGATTCAGTATTTTTTATAGATTATACTCCATTTAAAGTTATTATAAAATATTGGCTGTATTTCCCACGCTGTACAATATATGCTTGTTGCTTATTTATTTTCGTTTCTTTTTTTTGCGGTACGCGGGCCTCTCACTATTGTGGCGTCTCCCGCTGCGGAGCACAGGCTACGGACGCGCAGGCTCAGAGGCCATGGCTCACGGGCCCAGCCACTCCGCGGCATGTGGGATCCTCCCGGACCAGGGCACGAACCCGTGTCCCCTGCATCGGCAGGCAGACTCTCAACCACTGCACCACCAGGGAAGCCCTTTAACTCCTTTTTTCCCACAGTGTTATTACTTATATTTTAAAAGATATATCCATGTTGTTATGTGTATATTTAGTTTAGTATTTTCAATGCTGAATATGCATCTATCATCTTTTATTTGTACATTCCACTAGGGATGAATGTATAGCTTGTCTTAATTTCCCACAACCACAGACAATGCTGCAGTGAACATTTGTGTACAGGTCCCTTTATGGACCTGCATGAGTCTCTATTGTATGCACATATGTGTACACAAACACACACACATGATTGAGAATGCTGAGGAACAGGGATATATATACATAAGCACTACCAGACTCTTTCAGAGGGTTGTAGCAGTATACCACTCCCAACAGCTATAAATGAAGGGTTCTGATCCCGCGCCCCCCGCCCCAACCTAGTTAATACCTACTACAATCAAATTTTCTAATTTACGCTAATCTGATGGGTATAAAATGGTATCTCAGATTAATTTGATTTTAATTTAAAGTGATTACTAGTGAGATTGGACATTTTTAAAATTTATTTATTTATTTTTGGCTGCATTGGGTCTTCGTTGCTGTGTGTGGTCTTTTCTGTAGTTGCAGCGAGCAGGGGCTACTCTTCATTGCAGTGCGTGGGCTTCTCATTTCGATGGCTTCTCTTGTTGTGGGGCATGGGCTCTAGGCACATGGGCTTCACTAGTTGTGGCAAGCAGGCTCAGTAGTTGTGGCTTGTGCGCTCTAGAGCTCAGGCTCAGTAGTTGTGCTGCATGGGCTTAGTTGCTCCGCGGCATGTAGGATCTTCCCAGACCAGGGCTTGAACCCATATCTTCTGCATTGGCAGGTGGATTCTTAACCACTGCGCCACCAGGGAAGCCCGAGATTGGACATTTTTTAATAAATGTGTTGGCTATTCTTATTTCTCCTTCTATAAACTGCCTTTTCATATCCTCTGCCCATTCTTATTTTAGTTTTTCTGCGGTTTCCTGATTTGCAGTAGATCCTAGAATACTCTAGATAAATTTTGCCAGGTATATACACTGTAAATATTTCCCCCTAGTTTAGTCTATGCTAACCTCTGAACAGAAATCCTAAATTTTTATATAACCCAATTAATACATTATCTGCCTTAAAATTGATTTGTGCGTTTAAGATTTTTAAGAACTTCTTCCCAATCCCAAATTTACAAATATATTTCATTTCAATTTCTTCATATAGTTTTATCTTTCATATGTAAGTTTTTAATTCTCTGGAGTTCATTATTGTATACGGTATGAGGTAGTGATCCAAATTAATTATTTTATAAGAAAATAGGCGGTTTATTTTTCCTTCACAAAAAGCAAGTTCAGAAATAGACAATCAGGGACTTCCCTGGTGGTCCAGTGGTTAAGAATCCACCTCCCAATGCAGGGAACATAGGTTCAATCCCTGGTCGGGAAACTAAGATCCCACAGGCCGAGGGATAAGCCCGAGCACTCTACAGCCTGCACACAAAAACTAGAGAGAAGCCCTTGCGCAGCAACAAAGATCCTGCATGCCGCAACTAAGACCTGACACAGCCAAATAGATAAATAAATAAATAAATAAGAAATCGACAATCAAGATCTAGCATGGCAGCAGCTCAACAATCACCAATTCAGGTTCCTTGTGCCTTTTTGTTCCACCATTCTTTTTTTTTTTAAGATTTTTTTTTGATGTGTACCAGTTTTTAAAAATTAATTAATTTATTTATTTTTGGCTGTGTTGGGTCTTCGTTGCTGTGCCCGAGCTTTCTCTAGTTGCAGCGAGCGGGGGCTACTCTTCGTTGCAGTGCGCGGGCTTCTCATTGTCGTGGCTTCTCTAGTTGCAGAGCACGGGCTCTAGGCGCGTGGGCCTCAGTAGTTGTGGCATGCGGGCTCAGTAGCTGTGGCTCGCAGGCTCTAGAGTGCAGACTCAGTAGTTGTGGCACATGGGCTCAATTGCCGCTCGGCATGTGGGATCTTCCTGGACCAGGGCTCAAACCCGTGTCCCCTGCATTGGCAGGCAGATTCTTAACCACTGCGCCACCAGGGGAGCCCTATGTGGACCTTTTTGTAAGTCTTCATTGAATTTATTATGCTTTATGTTTTGGCTTTTTGGCCACAAGGCATGTGGGACCTTAGCTCCCTGACCAGGGATCGAACCTGCATCCCCTGCATTGGAAGACGAAGTCTTAACCACTGGACTGCCAGGGAAGTCCCTGTTCCACCATTCTTTTTTTTTTTTTTTAAGAAAGTTGCCTTGAACTTCCCTGGTGGCACAGAGGTTGAGAGTCCGCCTGCCGATGCAGGGGAGGTGGGTTCGTGCCCCGGTCCAGGAAGATCCCACATGCCACAGAGCGGCTGGGCCCGTGAGCCATGGCCACTGAGCCTGCGTGTCCGGAGCCTGTGCTCCGCAGCGGGAGAGGCCACAACAGTGAGAAGTCCACGTACCGAAAAAAAAAAAAAAAAAAGAAAGAAAAGAAAGTTACCTTATTATTTTTCAATTTTTTTATTATTTAGTTATTTATTATTTATTTTCGGCTGCGCCAGGTCTTAGTTGCAGCACCGGGATCTTTGTTGCAGCATGCGGGATCTTTTAATTGCGGCATGTGGACTTCTCAGTTGCGGCATGCATGCGGGACCTAGTTCCCCAATCAGGGATCGAACCCAGGCCCCCTGCATTAGGAGCACGGAGTCTTACCCGCTGGACTACCAGGGAATTCCCCCTGTTCCACCATTCTTAACAGTGGCGTCTATCCTCAAGGCCACCTGTGGTCTAAGATGGTGGTAGGTGCTCTAGCCACATGTCCACATTCGTGCACGGAAGGTGGAAGGAGATGTTTGCGCCTAGTTTGGGAAGCTATCCTAGAAGTCCCACCAAATATCTTCCCCGTACATCTCATGGATGAGGATTCAGTTATATAACTACACCTAATTGCATAGGAGGCTGGAAAATGTAGTTTTTAGCTGGTCACAATTATTATATCACATCACATCACATCATGTCAGGCAGCCCCCATAATACAAGTGTTATATTAGTAAGAAAGAAATGGAGAAGAGGTATTGAGCAGCCAAGCAATAGTCCCTGCCCCAAGAAGAATGATTAACTTCTTTTGAAATAGACTTCTGTATTGTTTGGCTAAATACAATAAGAATGTATTTCTTTACAATTAGAAAAATCAATTAGGGAAAGTTTTGAGTGCCTTTTAAATTTTTATTGAGATAAAATTCACATAACAAAATTCATAATTTTAACCATTTAAAATGTTCAATCCTGTGGTTTATAGTATATTCACAAGGTTGTTCAATCATTACCTTTGTCTGCTTCCAAAATATTTTCATCATCCCCAAAGAAAACCCTCTACCCATTTAGTAGTTACTCCCCATTCTCCCTTGCTCCATCCTCTGACAACCATTAACCTCCTTTCTGTCTCTGTGGATTTTCCTATTCCAGATATTTCATATATATGGAATCATATGTGACCTTTTGGGCCTGACTTCCTTTACTTTGCATAATGTTTTCAAGCTTCATCCCCATTGTACTAAATTCATTTTTATGAATTGATAATATCCCATTATATGGATATACTACATTTTGTTCCTCCATTCATCAGTTGATGAACACTTGGGTGGTTTAAACCTTTTGGCTATTGTGAACAGTGTTCCTATGAACATTCACTTGCAAGTTTTTGTTTGAAAGCATGTTTTCAATTCTTTCAAGGATATACGTAGGAGTGGAATTATTGGTTCATATCGTAATTCTATGTTTAACTTTTTGAGGAATTGTCAAACTGTTTTCCACAGAGGCCGTATCATTTTATATTCTCACCAGCAACGTAGAGGGTTCCAATTTTTCTACATCTTTACCAATTATTGTTGTCCCTTTTAAAAAAACATTATAGCAATTCTAGGGGGTTAGATGTATTTCTCTTTAGGGTTTTGATTTATATTTCCCCAATGACTAGTGATGTTGAGCATCATTTCATGTGCAATTGAATTGTCTTTTCACTTTTTTAATAGTGCCCTTTGAAATACAACAGTTGTTTATTTTGATGAGTCCAGTTTATCTATATTTTCTTTTTTGCTTTTGTTTCTGGTGTCATATCTAAGAATCCACTGCCAAATCCAAGGTCATGAAGATTTACCCATATGTTTTCTTTTAAGAGGTATATTTTTAGCTCTTACATTTAGATCTTTTATTCATGTTGAGTTAATTTTTGTATATAGTGTGAGGTAAGGCTGCAATTTGATTATTTGCATGTCCATACCCATTCTTCTCAGTACCATTTGTTGACAATACTATTCTTTCCACATCGAATGGTCTTACCATTCTTGTCAAAAATCAATTGACCATAGATGTATGGGTTTATTCCTGGACTCTCAGTTCTATTCAGCTGATCTATATATCTATCTCTGTGGGGCTTTAAAACATTTATTTATTTATTTATTTATTTATTTATTTATTTATTTATTTATTTATTTATTTATTTATTTTAGGCTGTACTGAGTCCTAGCTGCGGCACGTGGGATCCTCACTTCGGCATGTTTAGCTGAGGCATGCAGGATCCTTTTAGTTGGGGCATGCGAACTCGTGGTTTTAGCATGCAAACTCATAGTTGTGGCATGCATGTGGGATCTAGTTCCCTGACCAGGGATCAAACCCGGGGTCTCCTGCATTGGGAATGCGGATTCCTTCTCACTGGACCACCAAGGAAGTCCTATCTCTGTGTTTTGATTACTATATCTTTGTAGGAATTTTTGAAACTGGGAAATGTGAGCTCCCCAACTTTGTTCTTCTTTTTCAATATTGTTTTGGCTATTCAGGGTTTGCAATTCCATATTAATTTTAGTATTAGCTTTTCAATTTCTGTAAAGGACACATTTGGAACTTTGACAGGGATTGCATTGAATCTGTAGATCCCTTTGGAAAGTATGGCCATCTTAACAATATAAACTCTTCCAATCCATGAACATGGGATGTCTTTCTATTCATTTTGGTCTTCTTTAATTTCTTTCAGCAATGTTTTATACTTGTTTGTATACAAGTATTGTATCTTCTTGGTCAAATTCATTCCTAAATATTTTATTCTTTTTGATAATATTATAAATGAAATTGTTTTCTTAAATTTCCTTTTCAAATTGTTCCTTGCTAATATATAGAACCACAGATGATTTTTATGTCTTGATATTGAACTGTGCAACTTGGGTGAATTTATCAACTCTAATACTTGGGTATTTGTTGATTCGTTACGATTTTCTATATATAAGATCATCTCATCTGTGAATAGAGATATTTCTTCATCTTCCTTTCCAATTTGCATGTCTTTTATTTATTTTTATTGCCTAATTGCTCTGTCTAGAACTTCCAGTAAAATGTTGAATTGAAGTGATCAAAGTGAGCATCCTCTCATCTTATTCTTGATCTTAGGGGGAATGCTTTCAGTCTTCCATCATTAAGTCATTAAGTCTTCCACCATTAAGTCATTAAGTCTTCCACGATGTTAGCTGTGGGTTTTTTAATAAATGCCCCTTACCATGTTGAGGAAGTACCTTTCTACTCCTAGCCTGATGAGAGTTTTTTTAATCAGAAAGGATGTAAGATTTTGTCAAAGTTTTTTCTGCATCAATTGAGATGATCATTTGATTTTGGTCCTTTATTCCACTAATGTGCTATATTACATTGACTGATTTTCATATACTGAACCACTATTTTTTTCCTGGAATAAATACCACTGGTCATGATGTATAATCATTTTAATAAGCTGCTGAATTCAGTTTTCTGGTATTTTGTTGAGGATTTTTACATCTACATTCACATGGCATATTAATCTGTAGTCTTGTGATGTCTTTGTCTGGCTTTGTTATCACAGGAGTGCTGACCTCATAGAATGAGTTCAGAAGCAGTTCTTCCTCTTCTATTTTTGGAATAGTCTGAGAAGGTTTGGTGTTAATTTTTCTTTAACTGTTTGGTAGAATTTACCAGTGAAGTCATTGGGTCCTGGTCTTTTGTTTCTTAGGAGGTCTTTGACTACTGGCTAATTCTTTTTACATGTTATAGGTCTATTTACATTTCTGTTTCTTCTTGAGCCAGTTTTTACAGTTTTGTGTTTCTAAGAATTTTTCCATTTCATCTAGGTTACTAATTTGTTGGTGTACAGTTGTTCATAGTATTCTCTTATAATCCTTTTCATTTCTATAAAAGCAGTAGGAATGTCCTCACTTTCACTTCTGATTTTAGTAATTTGTGATTTCTCTCTTTCTCTCTTGGTCAGTTCAGTTAAGTTTTGTCAATATTTTTAATCTTTTCAAAGAACCAGTTTTGGTGTGTTTGATTCTCTATTGTTTTTCTATTCTCTACTTCATTCCATTTCACTTCTCTATTTCTATTCCCTATTCCATTCTAATCTTAATTATTTCCTTCCTTTGGCTGCTGTTGCATTTAGTTTGCTCTTCCCTTAAAACAGAAAGTTATTGCTTTGAGATATTTATTCTTTTTTAATATAGGTATTTACAGCCATAAATTTCCCTTTGAGTATTACTATTGCTGCATCCCTTAAGTTTCGGTATGTTGTATTTTTGTCTTCATTCATCTCAAAATATTTCATAATTTCCCTTATGATGTCTTCTTTGACCTACGGTCATTTAAGAGTATGTTAATTAATTTCTCATATTTGTGAATTTGCCAGTTTTCTTTTTGTTATTTCTAGTTTTATTCCATGCAGTCAGAGAAGATACCTTATATGATTTGAATCTTTTAAAATTTATTAAGCCTTATTTCATTGCCTACTATATGGTCTATCCTGGATAATGTCCATGTGCACTTGAGAAGAATGTGTACTGTTGTTGGGCAGGGTGTTCTATATATAACTGTTATATCTAGCTGGTTTATAATGTTGTTGAAGAACTCAGTTTGTTTTTTTGATCTTCTGTCTAGCTGTTCTATGTATTATTAAAAGTAAGGTTTTGGGGCTTCCCTGGTGGTGCAGTGGTTAAGAATCCATCTGCCAGTGCAGGGGACATGGGTTTGAGCCCTGGTCCAGGAAGATCCCACATGCCGCAGAGCAACTAAGCCCATGCATCACAACTACTGGGCCTGCGCTCTGGAGACTGCAAGCCACAACTACTAAGCCCATGTGCCACAACTACTGAAGCCCGCGTGCCTAAAGCCCGTGCTCTGCAACAAGAGAAGCCACCGCAATGAGAAGCCTGTGCACCGCAAGGAAGAGTAGCCCCTGCTTGCCACAACTAGAGAAAGCCCGCGCGCAGCAACAAAGACCCAACACAGCCATAAATAAATAAATAAACAAACAAACTGTAAAATGGCCAAAGGACTCAAAGAGACATTTCTCTAAAGAAGATAAATGGTCAACAAGCACATGAAAAGATGCTCAACATCATTAGTTATTGGGGAAATGCAGACCAAAAACATAATTAAATACCACTTTATACTCATTTAGATGGCTATAATAATAATACAAATAGAAAAATAGCTAGTGTTAGCAAGAAGGTAGAAAAAAGGAACCCCTGAACACGTCTGGTGAGAATGCACAGGCATACTTTGGAGGTACTGAGGGTTCAGTTCCAGACCACTGCAACAAAGCAAACACTGTGGGAATTCCCTGGCAGTCCAGTGGTTAAGACTCTGTGGTCTCATTGCTGAGGGTCTGGGTTCAATTCCTGGTCAGGGAACTAAGATCCCACAAGGCGCACAGTGCAGCCGAAAAACAAAAAAAGCAAATGTCACAATAAAGTGACAATTTTTTAATTTTGTTTTCCCAGAGCATATAAAAGTTATAGTTACACTATACTGCAATTTATTAAGTATGCAATAGCATTATGTCTACATAATGCCAAAACTGTTACAATAGTAACATCAAAAATCACTGATCACAGATCACCATAACAAATATAATAAGGAAAAGTTTGAAATATTGTGAGAATTATCAAAATGTGACACAGGGACAAAAAGTGAGAAAATGCTGTTAGAATAATGGTGCTGCTAGACTTGCTGATGCAGGGTTGCCACAAACATTCAATTTGTAAAAATACATTATCTGTGAAGGGCAATAAAAGTGCACTAAAATGAGGTATGCCTATAAAATATTTCAGGCCCGATAGGTAAGTCTGTTCCTCAAAAATTAAACATAAAACTACCATATGACCCCACAGTACCACTTCTGGGTATACTGTATGCCAACAGAGCTGAAAACAGGTACAAAAACAAATACTTGTACTTGCATGTATGCAACAGGGCTATCACAATAGCCAAAAAGTAGAAACAACTTAAATGTCCATCAACAGATGAATGTATAAACAAATTGTAATGAATCAATAATACTGAATATTATTCAGCCAAAAAAGGAATGAAGTACTGATTGAAACATGCTGCAATGTGGGTCAACTTAAAAAGCGTTACACTAGTGAAAGAAAGTCAGGCCCAACATGTCACATACTGTAAGATTCCATTTATATTAAATATTCAGATTAGATCAATCCAGAGGGACAAAAAGCAGGTTTGTGATTTGCCAGGCACTATAGGAAAACAAGAATGAGGAGTAACTGCCTAGTGGATATGGGGCTTTCTTTGGGCGTGATGAAAATATTTTGGAACTAGAGAGAAGTAGTAGTTGCACAAAATTATGAATATACTAAATGCCACTCAATTGTTCACTTTAAAATGGTTAATTCTGTTTTACGTGATTGTAACCTCATTAAATATTTGCCTATTTAAAATCAACCTGCCATATTTATGTGGGTCTATTTCTGGACTCTTTATTCTATGCCATTGATCTGTGTGTCTACCCCTCTACCAATATCACACTCTTTTGATTAACATAGCTTTAGAGAAAGTCTTATAATCAAGTAATGTGATATCTTCAATTTTTTTCTTATTTTTCAAAACTGTTTAGGCTATTCTAGTTCTTTTATCTTTCCACATTGCATTAAAACTATTGATCAATCAGGGGAGAATTGACATTTTTACTACTTTGAGTCTTTCCAATTTATGAACATGGTATGTCTTTCCATTTATTTAGGACATCTTTGACTTATTTCACCAGTGATTTATAGTTCTCAGCACACACAACCTCTACATGATTTGTTAGATTTATAACTATTTCTTTTCTTGAAGCTATTGTAAAGTACATTGTTTCCAATGTACAGAAATAGAATTTGTTTTGTTTATTGACCTTGCATCTTGTGATCTTACTAAATTTACTTATTTTAGAGATTTTGGCAGGGTCTTAGAATTTTCTACATTGACAATCATGTCATCAGTGAACAGGAACAGTTTTGTTTTTCCTTTTCAATCTGGATGTTTTTTATTTCCCTTTCTTTCGTTATTGCACTGGTCAAACCTTCCAGTACAACGCTAAACACAAGTGGCAGGACTGGGTATTCTTGTCTTGTTGCTTATCTCAGAGATCTCAGAGGGAAAGCATTCAGTCTTTGATAACTAAGTATGATATGAGCTATAGAGCTTTTTTTTTTTTTTTTTTTTTTCAGTATGCGGGCCTGTCACTGTTGTGGCTTCTCCTGTTGCGGTGCACAGGCTCTGGACGCGCAGGCTCAGCGGCCATGGCTCATGGGCCTAGCCGCTCCGTGGCATGTGGGATCTTCCCGGACCAGGGCACGAACCCGTGTCCCCTGCATCGGCAGGCGGACTCTCAACCACTGCGCCACCAGGGAAGCCCTATACAGCTTTTTTAATAGATGCTCTTTTACAGGTTGAAGAAGTTCCATTCTATTCCTAGTTTCCTGGGAGTTTTTGTCATAAGTAAATGTTGTATTTTGCCTCCATCTTCACCACAGTGCTCACTTCTAGGTTTCTAGTTGTGCTGAGCTGAGGTAAAGGGATATCAGAGAACATAAATTGTAAACTCACCATCAGTTCAGTGGTACTTTGAACTCTGGTGTTCTTCTCCAAATCACCAACTGCTATTAATGCTTTGACGTTCTCGAATAGCTGCTCCATACATTCTATCCAGGTTTTAGAGTTGTTTTCTATGTGAGAGAAAAGGTGAAGCATGCTTACTTCATCTTATCCAGAGCTGGAACCCCAATACTTAGTTTTCCTTGTGCCTTTCCAACATCTATACATTTTCTTTCTTTTCCTGTATTACTGGTTCTCCACTCTGATACCTAATCCCTGCCTCCACCGAGGTCTTCCCAAATTAGTTTACTTCTTTTCAAAGGCTTTACTTAATCTTTTTTCTTGTCCACAATCTTCTTCCCTGTCCCACCTGCTACTATTAGTTACCTGGAAGCCAACTTGTCACCCTCTGCTTTAGTCCCTTCTTAGTCAGGTTTTTAAAATTCAGATATAAGACACATATCATAAAATTCACCACTTTGAAATATTTAATTCAGTAGTTTTATTACCATACTTACATTTCATTATCACTATTTAATTCCAGAACATTTTCATCACCCCAAAAGAAACCCTGTATCTTTAGCAGTCAACCTCCACCCGCTGCAGCTTCCAGTCCCTGGAAATCACTAATCCACTTTCTGTCTCTATAGATTTGTCTGTTCTGGATATTTCATACAACATGTGACCTTTTGTGTCTGACTCCTTTCACTTAGAATGTTTTCAATGTTCATCTATGTTGTAGCATATATCAGAATTTCCTTTCCTTTTATTGCTAAACAACATTCCATTGTATGGATATGCCACATTTTATTTATCCATTTATTAGTTGATGGACGTTTGGGTTGTTTCTAGTTTGGGGCTATTGTGAATAATGCTGCTATGTACATTCATATATAAGTTTTCTGTGGACACAAGTTTTCTATTCTCTTGGGTCTATATGTAGCAGTGGAATTGCTGGAACAAATGGTAATTCGATGTTTAACTTTTGAAGTTAGTGCCAAAGTGTTTTCTACAGTGGCTGAACAATTTAAATTCCCACCAGCAGTGTATGAGGGTTCTAATTTTTCCACATCCTCAATAACCCGTTCTTATCTATTATCCACATGCTAGTGGATAGTATCTCATTGTGGTTTTGATTTCCATTTCCATGATGGCTAATGATGTTGAGTGCCTTTTTATGTACTGACTGGCCATTTGTATATCTTATTGTGAGAAACGTCTATTCAAATCCTTTGCCCTTTTCAATATTAAATTCTCTACTACTGAGTTTCTTTCATGTAGTGTTAAATAATGCTGCTTGAGGTGAAGTTTCTGACCACTTGGGGGTTGATGGTTGTGAAAAGTTGAGACATAGACCAAAAAAACAAAAAACAAAAACAAACAACCCTTTTAGCAAGTAGAATTGCTTATATACTAAAGTGCCTAAATTTTCGTAGGTGTTTTCTTTGTGTCTGAAGGTATCTAGACTTCTTGTCTCAGCCTTTAGTGCTCTAATCATGTCATTCATAAGAATTTTAAAACTTAAAATAAAAATATCAAAAATAGAGGCTTCCCTGGTGGCACAGTGGTTGAGAGTCCGCCTGCCAATGCAGGGGACACGGGTTCATGCCCCGGTCCGGGAAGATCCCACCTGCCACGGAGCGGCTGGGCCCGTGAGCCATGGCCGCTGGGCTTGCGCGTCCGGAGCCTGTGCTCCACAACGGGAGAGGCCACAACAGTGAGAGGTCCGCATACCGCAAAAAATAAATAAATAAATAAAATTAAATTAAAAAAAATATATATATATATCTCAAAGATACTCTCCAAATGTGAATGCTAAAGTCCACTCTCAAAAAAGTAGAGAGCCTAAGTCAATTCAAACACATCTATTTTTTAAATTAATATTAAGGTATGTAAGACAGTAGAGTTGTGTTTTTCCTATTCTATTTTAGGGAAGCTGCAGTTGGTCTTGAAGATAAGGAAGAGTGGGAAACTGACCATGGAAAGCCAATCTGCCAAACAAATGAATGATACAAATATTATACAAATTGTTTAAACCATGTAAAGAAACCTAGAAAATGCCCACTTTATCCCCAACCTAGCATTCTTTAGAAGCAA
This sequence comes from Delphinapterus leucas, assembly GCF_059928025.1. Taxonomy (NCBI): domain Eukaryota; kingdom Metazoa; phylum Chordata; class Mammalia; order Artiodactyla; family Monodontidae; genus Delphinapterus; species Delphinapterus leucas. The sequence continues at coordinate 35,520,394 of NC_143143.1, forward strand.
AAACACAAAACCAAAAATGCTTGTGAACATAAAATCCCAGCACCTAAAACAATGCCTGGCATGTAGAAAGTGCCCAATAAACATTTGCCCAATGTTGAATGAATACATGAACATTCACAGTGCATATCGCTCCAAAAGTTTTAGGGAGCAAACATCCGCAGGCAGAAATAGAACTAGTTTTTGGCAGCAGGTTAATGTGTCAATTTGGGAACTGCAGGTGATGAACACTAGTTTATGGCACCAAGAATACTGGTTACAAGTAACACTTGGTTTGTTAAGTTGATTTTTATAAATGTTAAATTACAGCAAGTATTGGCCGTAAAATGATCTTTCAAAGCATTTTGCACCACACTTCTTGACTATCAGAGCACTGGGTGTTGAAGTACAGAGTAACTACTTTACAATAACTCCAGAAAGAGAATCAAGGGAAGGAGTGGACACTAACCAAGGAAAAGGAAAGAAAACTCCTCATGAAGAGGAAGTATGGTGCCAAATGGGGAAGGAAATAGAAAAGGAGTATTAAAATCCACATCATTTTTCATCTTAGCAATTACCAAAATGCTACAGGTAAATGCTAATAAAAAGAAATACCAGGAATTCCCTGGTGTCACAGTGGTTAAGAACCCGCCTGCCAATGCAGGGTACATGGGTTCGAGCCCTGCTCCGGGAAGATCCCACATGTCGTGGAGTAACTAAGCCCCTGCGCCACAACTACTGAGCCTGTGCTCTACAGCCTGCGAGCCACAACTACCGAGCCTGTGTGCCACAACTAACTACTGAAGCCCGCGTGCCTAGAACCCGTGCTCGGCAGCAAGAGAAGCCACCGCAATGAGAAGTCCGCGCACTGCAATGAAGAGTAGTCCCCGCTCGCTGCAACTAGAGAAAGCCTGCGTGCAGCAACGAAGACCCAACGCAGGCAAAAATAAATAAATGAAATAATAAAAATAAATAAAATATAAAAATAAATAAAATAAACTTGTTTAAAAGAAAAAGAAAGAAATACCATCAAGTAGGAATGGTTAGAAGATGGCTCAGGATTAGGCATATGATTAGAGGGAATTATAACAAATTCTAATGTTTTTAGTATTCATTTACACATAATTTCAATTAAAAAAAAAAGAGAGAAAAACAAAGTAGGTAAATGAGGGCCACTTTGAGCTCCAGGGGAAATGTCTTACATGAACATGTTAGAGAGTAATTACTATTATTATTTTGTTCTTTAGTGGCTTCCAGGAAACCAACAATTAACTGTTGCCACTGAACTCTTAATGAGCGAATCACTCTGGGGCGTGTTAAAAGTTCGCAGTCCATCATGCAGTTTCAACTTACTAATAAGTTGCTCTGGTGATCATTACAGGCATCTAGTATTCCTTTTGGAGCACCCTCATTATTATTTTTTTAACATCTTTATTGGAGTATAATTGCTTTACAATGGTGTGTTAGTTTCTGCTGTAAAACAAAGTGAATCAGATATACATATATCCCCATATCTCCTCCCTCTTGCATCTCCCTCCCACCCTCCCTATCCCACCCCTCTAGGTGGACACAAAGCACCGAGCTGATCTCCCTGTGCTACACGGCTGCTTCCCACTAGCTATCCATTTTACATTTGGTAGTGTATATATGTCCATGCCACTCTCTCACTTCGTCCCAGCTTACCCTTCCCCCTCCCTGTGTCCTCAAGTCTATTCTCTATGTCTGCGTCTTTATTCCTGTCCTGCCCCTAGGTTCTTCAGAACCTTTTTTTTTTTTTTTTTTAAGATTCCACATACATGTGTTAGCATACGGTATTTGTTTTTCTCTTTCTGACTTACTTCACTCTGTATGACATGACAGTCTCTAGGTCCATCCACCTCACTACAAATAACTCAATTTCATTTCTTGGAGCACCCTCATTATGAAGCATTCCGGTTGCCTGCTGTTATAAATGAATACCCCCTGGCGGGGGGGTGGGGAGATCAAGAGGATCCTCTTACAAAGTCATCTTGAGAAGTTGTTGGTCAAGTTCTGGTTGCCCTTTGAGGGAGGGAAAGGCAGCTCCCACATTCTTAATTAAGCTTGCCTCTTGTGGGAGAGAAGGCTTCTGTTGAGTGGTAATTCTCAAAGACCGATTAGGGTATGATTGTCAAGATGTATTTCTCTTTTAAATGGAACTATTTATGCATGAAATGCCATAACGTCTGAGATATGCTTTAAAATACTCCAAAAGAAACAAAATAAAAACTGGAGAGGTTAAATGAAACAAAATAGGTAAAATGTTGATAATTGTTGATGCCTACATAGGGTTCATTACATTATTATTCTCTACTCACTCCTAGAAACCGGGGTCAGAAACCTCACAGGTCTCCAAATTGAATCAGGGTTGTTAGGAAGGAGGAAAGGAAAAACGCATGCTAAGAGGCAACCAACAAATGTCTACTACACGCCCCACCTGTAAAACTTCCAGTGTAATAAAATAGAGGACATTGAATGATAGCTTCTAAAACTGTAACACGGATAGTTGTGAAGCTATAATCAGAGATCAGGGACCTGGACAGTCCGTAAAGATGAAAGGTTACCTTAATGAAAGAACACGAAGTGTCTGGGGTGGATGGGAATAGTGGTGAGGAATTCTATGAAGCAAACATTACCCTAATACCAAAAACCAAAATAAAGACATTACTAATATCTCTCATGAACATAGATTCCAAACTCAAGAAAATATTAACAAATCAAATTCAACAATATATAACGAGAGTTATACAAGTGGGATTTATTCCAGGAATGCAAGACTGGTTCAATATTCAAAAATTAATTAATGTCAGGACTTCCCTGGTGGGTCAGTGGTTAGGAATCCGCCTGCCAGTGCAGGGGATGAGGGTTCAAACCCTGGTCCGGGAAGATCCCACATGCCGCAGAGCAACTGAGCCCGTGCGCCACAACTACTGAGCCTGAACTCTAGAGCCCGCTAGCCACAACTACTAAAGCTCGCGCGCCTACAGCCTGTGCTCTACAACAAGAGAAGCACGCGCACCGCAACAAAGAGTAGCCCCTGCTAGCCGCAACTAGAGAAAGCCTGCACACAGCAACGAAGACCCAACGAAGCCAAAAGTAATTAATTAAGAGCTTAGGGCTTCCCTGGTGGCGCAGTGGTTGAGAGTCCGCCTGCCGATGCAGGGGACACGGGTTCGTGCCCCGGTCCGGGAAGATCCCACATGCCGCAGAGTGGCTGGGCCCGTGAGCCATGGCCACTGAGCCTGCGCGTCCGGAGCCTGTGCTGCGCAACGGAAGAGGCCACAACAGTGAGAGGCCCACGTACCGCGCAAAAAAATAAAATAAAAATTAAAAAAAAGAACTTATACAAAATTAATGTAATCCATCACATCAACAGGCTAAAGAATAAAAATCAATACTGTCAAGATGGTAATTCTTCCCAACTTGATCTACAGATTCAATGGAATCCCAATAAAATCCCAGCAAGGGCTTCCCTGGTGGCACAGTGGTTAAGAATCCGCCTGCCAATGCAGGGAACACGGGTTCGAGCACTGGTCTAGGAAGACCCCACATGCCGCGGAGCAACTAAGCCCGTGTGCCACAACTACTGAGCCTGCGCTCTAGAGCCCAGGAGCCACAACTACTGAAGCCTGCACGCCCTACAGCCCATGCTCCGCAACAAGAGAAGTCACTGCAATGAGAAGCCCGCGCACTGCAACGAAGAGTAGCCCCTGCTCGTTGCAACTAGAGAAAGCCTGCGCACAGCAACGAAGACCCAATGCAGCCAAAAATAAATAAATAAAATAAATTTATTTTTTAAAAAATCCCAGCGAGTTATTTTCTGGATATTGACAAATTGATCTTTAAATATATATGGAGAGGCACAAGACCCAGAATAGCCACCATGATATTGAAGGAGAAGAAAAAATTAGAGGACTGACATTACTTGACACTGACTTACTGTAAAGCTACAATAATCAAGACAGTGTGGTGTAGGTGAAGGAATAGACAAATAGATCAATGGAACAGAATAGAGAGCCCAGAAATAGACCAACATAAATATGGACAGCTGACTGTTGACAAAAGGGCAAAGGCAATAAAATGGAGGAAAGACAGTCTTTTTAACAAATGGTCCTAGAACAACTGGACATACACATGCAAAAAAAAAAGAGAAGAATCTAGATGCAGATTTTACACCCCTCACAAAAATAATTCAAAATGGATTCTAGATCTAAATGTAAACCAAAATAATAAAACTCCAGAAGATAAAACATAGGAGAAAACCTACATGACTTTGGGTTTGGTGATGACTTTATACAGTAGATACAACACTAAAGGCATGCTCCAGGAAAGAAATGATTGATAAGTTGGACTTCATTAAAATTAAAAACTTTTGCTCTGCAAAGACACTGTCAAAAGAATAAGACAAGCCACAGACTGGGAGAAAACATTTGCAAAATACTTATCTGATAAAGGAACTTTATATAACTTATGCAAAGAACTCTTAAAATTCAACAATAAGAAAATGATCAACTTGATTAAGAAAGGGGCAGAAGATATGAACAGACACTTCACTAAACAATGTACACAGATGGTAATAAAACATGAAAAGATGCTCCATATCATGTCATTAGGGAATTGTAAATTAAAGCAATGAGACACCACTATACAACTATCAGAATGGTGAAAATCCAAAAACACTGAGAACTACAAATACTCGTAAGAATATGGGAAAACAGAAACTCTTATTCACTACTGATGGGAATGCAAAATGGCACAGCTTCTCCTGTTATTCTTCTGCAAATCCCAGACCACTTTGTGCCTGCAAATGGTTAGAGGACAGACTGTTTCCAGGTCCCAGATGGTGTACAGGACAAGAAGTAATTTGGGAGGTCATAGCACCCAGGTTAACTCCAAGGGACTAGCCAAAGAGAAAACAGGGTTCTTTCTGAGAAAAAGAGACCATACTTAAGAAGGGATTCCTGTCACTTGTGGAGACAGGTGAGCGATCATGATTTAGTTGAGAGTGATGATACTTCCTGAGATGTCCGTGCCCTGGTCTCTCCTTTTCCTCCTTCTAAGACAGTGAGGGCTGATGTGAGTGGTCAGGATGGTGGTGGAATGGAGCCCTAGCAGGCTGTCTCAGACAACCTAAGGAGAAGAATGTGTAATAAGGAATCAGTCAGGAGCCCTGACTCCTAAATCCTGCTCCACAACATGCATGGACAAAAATTTACTTTCTTCCTAGAACTCTTGTGGTATCTAAACTGGGAACCAGGAAATCTCAATTCTCTCCCTGCATCTTCTGCAACACATCTTAAGGCAACCACTTCCTGAAATTTGTCTTATATACCTGATGTCTCAAGTGGGACTGATGGTCCTTGTCCTTCACCCCTCCTGGGGAGTAGATGAGCTTTGAAGTTGAAAGATCTTATACTGGGTTGTCAGCTTTGTAAAAGTGAAGTGCCATTTTCCAAACCCTTGCGTGTAAAACACTGGTTGCATAGCAGACGCTAGAAGCAATTGAGAATGTTGTTGCTAAAACGTTTGGATCTTCTACTAGATACAGAAGATGCCAAACACAATTGCTTGCATTGACCTACGAGAAACAAATTCTTTGGCTGGGGCCCTTGCAAGAGAGAAGTCTCCAAGTTCCCTCCTAGAAAGAGAATGCACGGGTACTAGTTCTACTCTGCCCGCAATATCTAACCATGGGACCTGAAGCTTCACCTTCCTAATGTTTAATGGTGATGCCTGTCCCCCTACCCAAGAGGCTGTGTGGTGTAGAGGAAGGGGCATTTAATTGCTAGTCAGGTGGCATGGGATCTAATTTTGTTCCACTAATTCACATACTCTCTCAAGTTTCCATAATGGTGAAAGGATTAACTAGGTCAGCGTTTCCCAAACTGGTATTCCACAAAACTATCTGAGAGATGGATGTTAGGTGTGAATGTCACACACCCACCACCACCACCACGATCAAAAAAGGCTGGCAATCACTGCATGCTTATACTCCTCTCCTTTGACCCGGAGTTTACACTGTACATTTAATTTTTTAAAATAAATTTATCTATCTATCTATCTATCTATGGCTGCGTTAGGTCTTCGTTGCTGCGCCTGGGCTTTCTTTAGTTGTGTCGAGCGGGGGTTACTCTTCCTTGCGGTGCACGGGCTTCTCATTGCGGTGGCTTCTCCTGCTGTGGAGCACGGGCTCTAGGTATGCGGGCTCAGGAGTTGTAGTACGAGGGCTCTAGAGTGCAGGCTCAGTAGTTGTCGCACACAGGCTTAGTTGCTCGGTGGCATGTGGGATCTTCTTGGACCAGGGCTCAAACACGTGTCCCCTGCATTGGCAGGCGGATTCTTAACCACTGTGCCACTAGGGAAGCCCTGCATTGTACATTTAAACATAAGCACTGAGAAGTCCTCCTATAACAAAACATTGACTTTAACCCACTGTCCCCAGATTTACTTGGGTGCATAATACTTTTTTCATGGAATAGCTCTGCATATCTCACATTGTTCTCTACCTACCTTTGGTACCCACTGACAGAACAGATTTCCAAAGCCCCTTCCAGGTCCTTCTATACACCTCGGTGTTGAGACAGTCCTTGGGAAGAGATGTGCTGAGTGCCTGCAAGACCCCTAGTTCTGTGTGGGTATTCAGGCCCTTACTAATGGCAAGTGTTGGAGAGCAGACATGGTGGGGGTGGGTGCTGAGAGGACAGGCAACCCGAGTGGAGGTGCTTTCCTTGGGGTGCACATGGAATCCAGTCTTCTTATTCCAGGGTGAAGTTCCCTGAGCTCCAAGCTAGAGCATTCATTCAGATAGAATGATAGCCTCACACATTCCAACGTCCCCAACATAGGAATCCTTTGTGCGTTCCTTCAGAGGGCCTGCATGCTCTTCTCTTCCATCTCTCCTGATAAAGAACAAGACCAGGACTCATGACCATCACACATTTGTCAAGCACTCAATACCTGAAGAAAGGAGAACACTGGGCCAGGGGGTGCTCTGAGTAACCAAAGCTAATGTTCAGGTGGCTGTGGCAGTTTTTTTCTGTTTGATATAAGTGGACCCTTGAAAAACATGGGTTTGAACTGCAAGGCTCCACTTACATGTGGACTTTTTTCAATAAATAGGTACTGCAGCACATGATCCATGGTTGGTTGAAGCTGCAGATGCAGAACCACAGATGCAGAGGGCCAACTGTAAAGTTACACATGGATTTTCAACTGTGTAGTTGGCGCAACTAACCTACCCTGCGCGTTGTTGAAGAATCAACTGTATTTTCATCCTTGTATTTATGTCAGTTTTGTGCCCAACACTGAAGTCTACACAAGACAGACAAAACCCCTGCCCTCCTGATGCTTATATTCTAATGGGTTAAGACAGACAAAAGCAACCAAACCAAGTAACTCTGCCTTGTGATACTTCCTATGAAGGGAATAAACACAATACTCAGAATGGTTAAGTGCAGACATGACTGACTGGTATAAGAGTGAAGGTCAAGGGAAGACAGAGCCCTTGTGCAAGCTTGGATTTCAAACTGTGGGAGCTGTGGAGAGATCCAAGAGGAGAATACTGTAGAAGCACCTCTTAAAGAAGAGTAAGACTGGAAATATGAGCTCCTCCTTTAAGCATGATGAATAGTTTTGATGCTGGGTAATGCTTACTCAACAGGAAGTTACAGGAAGAAGGAAACATTAAAACACATTTCCATAACTCCTCTGTGTGAGAAACTATTGTTCCTTAAGCTACTAACATTTTAAAAAAGATTGTTCTGAAGCTTAAAATATCTCTTCTCTTTGTGAACATTAAAGATCCTCCACTTTTTCATTTTTTCACATGCTTTTAAACTGTTCTGTTTGTACAAGTCATGGACAAATGCTTAGTGTGAAAATCATAATGCTGGAAATATTATATTCATTGGTTAAAAACATTCAACAGAAAGATTTCTTACCAAGTTTTTCCTTGAAGGTTCAGGGTAGTCAAATACTATAAACCTTATTTTTGTATTAGTGCTTAGCTCTGTGCAATTCAAGATTCATAATCCTACTGTGATGGAAATGAAAAGCGATTCTGATAGTTTTCCTAAATCTGAAACTGAGTGAAAGACAAGAGCTTGCTTGCATAATTCCTCTCACAAGAGCCAGATGGGAGAACTGCTTTGAGTGAAGTGCAGGCATTATCAGATATGGATGATTTATACAGAAGGAAAGCCTTATAGACTCTTGACTGCGGAAAGAACTTCAGTACAGCCCAGTACCCTTGTCCACTGGAGAATTCATACACAAAGAAACCCTACACATATATTGGGTTCGGTAGATGCTTTAAACAGTGCTCCAGCCTTGCTCTCCATTGAACCCACACAAGGAAGAAACTATAAAAGTGACAAGTGTGGAATAGATTCAGCAACAAATTGCTTCTGTACTTGTTTGAAAAGAACCCTAGAAACAGAATGTGGGTAAAGCTTCAGCACTTCCTACTCAGGGCACTTCAGAGACTGTACAGGAGATAACCCACAGAAAGAACATGAGGAGGCCTTCAGCAAATAATCCACTGTAAGCACTAGAGGGAAAGCTCCTGAGAGAAAAGTAATGGGCAGCCTTGATCCATTACACATGAGTGGGAACGAGCCAGGAAATGCACAAGATGCTCGATAAACACTTGTCTGTGGAGTGGTTCAACGAATGTCTGGAAAATCCTTTATGGTGTTCAAAGCTTTTTATTATCCCAACTGTCCAGCTGGATAGAAAAGGCTGCTTAGCATTCTTCCTCTAAAAATCTCCAGCACAATTAAACAGTTCTGTTTCAAAAGCTGATCGAAACCCTAGCAGTTTGTTTTATCCAAGCTCTCCTCCTGTACTTCCCCTCCAGTTAAAAGATAGTTGAGATTCTCAAGATGAGCTTGAGGTTACAGTCAGCTTAATGGCGAGAACTCTGGGTATACAACGGTCACAGGACCGTGTCCACTGGGACCCATGCAGAGAAGGGGTCGAGGATTTGGGGACGAGGCTAGGTCAGTGATCCAATTCTCAGAACCAACCTTGGAGCCACTATAAGGCTGTTAAATGGACACATAAAAACGAAGCACCTTCTGGTTTGTCCTAGAAATCATCTGATTTTGCAGGTCATATTAGTGAGAACTTTAACACTGTTTGAGGCTGAACCTAGGATTGTGTCTGATTTTTTAAATGAAGCCTCACAGTTTTAGTTTTACCTTGTTGTTTTACTAATCGGCTCTCATCGCTGTGATGAGGTATAGAAATGCCTTCTTCCAACCTGAATACATCCAACCCAAATTCCAAAACATACGCAGTAGTAAAACACTGTGCTGATTAGTGGCTAAGTTAGAACTTCCCCACTGGAAGTTTCTCATTCCCCAGCTGGAGTGCCCTGCTCGTGTTTTCCTGTCCAAGCTTCTTCCCAACTGTTACCTTTCAGTCCAGGAAAAGAAGCCACCTTCCTCTTTACAACAATCTGGGAAAACTTGGTGATCTCCGTCCCATTTTCTAAGGCACAATTCAAAGAAGGTACAACAGAGCTATTTACCAAACCATTCCTTGAAGTCTACTACACTTAGAATGGAAAGAAACCCCTAACCTCTCCCTAGCCCACTGATCAACAGAAGCCCTTCCTGTGCATGTAGGGCTGTGGAGCAGTGGAACAGAGGGCGGACAAAGACAACGAAATGGAATAAGGCCAGAGAGAGGGACAGATGGTTGCCTCATCCACTTCAACAACTGACCTCTACAGGATTTGCCCCTGCTAAGCAAGCAAGCAGTCTGTCTTTCCCATCACCTATAGTCTTATAAGCTCCTAAGTGTTCCCATCAGTGTTACACCAGCTCAGTGGAGCATCTAGAGGAAACTAGATCTCTTCCAAGGACCAAAGACCAGGTGGAATGACAAAGAAGTTTCCTGAGCTCTAGCAGAAGACGGTCTTACTGACAGGCCAGGTTATGCTGCAGAAACACATAGCACCAACATCCCAATGACTTAACAAAAGTTTATTTCTCATTCCTACAGTCCATTATAGGTCTGGGGGACTCTCCAGAACAGATACCCCTCCCCAATGTGGGGGGCTCGGCATTCCAGACTGTTCTGATCTTGTGACTCCTCTCTATGTGCTTATATGACTGAGGCAGGAAAAGACACCACTAGAGAGTCCTGCAGCAACAAACAAATGCTACAGCCGAGAAGGGAAACTTTTGCTCACACCCATTGCTCAAAACTATCTCAGGATACTAACTGCAAGGAGAAAAAAGTCTAACCACTCCCTTCTTACTGTTCACTAGGATACAAGCTCCATGAGGATATGCATTTTGTCTCCTTGTCCACTACTATATTCTTAGTTTAAAAGACTACCTGGGTACATAATAGGCCCTCATCAAATTGAATGAATGAATGCAGTGTCAGCAAGAAATCCACATGTATATCTTGGGAGAAAAAACAAGAGTCCCAGGGGTGTAAGGCTGAGACTGTTGGGTAAGATCTATGCAGACCAGAGCTGCAGAGCTGGCCAAGCTTAAGAAATAAGCACACTGGTATACTGGTACAGTTATCTTAAGAGAAGAAAATGAAATCCTGTTGACAGCGGCAGAAAAACCTCAGGTGACTTACACCATAGAGCACTGAAGCCAAGGACCAAATCAACCGAGCAAACCACCACCACGAGTGCTCAGCTCCTGGAATGAGCTGCAACAGCCACAAATGCATCTGCTCCTTTAATGTAGTCAGTCCACCCAACATACCACTGGGGACCAGGGGAAAGGGAAGGACACGCACACTGACTGAGACCCTGCTATTTCCCAGGCCGATAGGTGCTTTTCCTTCATCAACCCCTCTAATCCCCAGAAAAACCCTGAGTTGAGTGTTATCTCTATTTCATATGGAAACTGGAGATTTAAGAGTGTTTCAGTAACCAATCAAGAAACAGGAATGTTTTACAAGCTAGAAATAGAAATAGATACAATACAATGTCATCCAGGCTGGCTGGGCAGGGACAACATACAGATCAGTCCTGCTAATCCTGCCCTCAGGCCTGACTGATGCAGCTAAGTGACAGCCAACAGACCCACTAGCTATGGGGTCTTAACAAGCCTCTGGATCTCTTTGAACCTCTGGATCTCTTTGAACCTAACTTCCCTTTTTATAAGAGATTTGTAAGAGATCATTTAACCTCTTTCCTAATACTACCTGAAAGCTCTAACAGGAACACATCTGAATCACTGCTGTAGGTGATGGAGATTTTTGGCATTCTATGCTATGCTGGAGAAAACAGAAACTGGAAGACCCTGCCTGTTTAACAGTTTACAGTGTAAGTCAACCAAGGCAGATGCAGGTTCACCTAGCCTTGCCTGCCACTCAACATCAGTTCCCAAACCTTTCCTTTTGGGAACTTGGTCTCCTGCTCAGTGAATTCCCAGAGCACCATTCCCAGTGACCCACAGGATCCTCCCTACTGCATACACTCCAGTTCCCAGACAAACATAACTTTCTTGTTGTTCTTAGTAACAAACAAAAGCCAAGTTAAAATACAAACAGACAAAAACCTAAGAAGTTGATCCTGAATTCCCATTAATTTCCATGAGCTTCAGAAAAGTGCTCATGTTTATGGCTGTTTTATCCTATCGGCATTGTGAGGTAAGGAGTCCAGTTAATTGCAGAAAATTCTTCTTTTCATCTAAAACATACCAAATGGCTAAAAATTCCAACCCATGTCCACATGATCTCATTAGATATTCTTTTTTCCAACACCACAAATGAGAGGCAATGATAGTGCATTATTAGTTCACCTGGCAGATTCTCTAACAGTGAAGTAAATGATTTCATCACAGTAAAAACTGTGCTAACAGGACTAAAGAGATATAGTTGCTAAAATGTTCAAGAAGAAACTCAGAACCAGGTCAACTTTGTGAACACTGTCCAATGACAAAACAGAGTAAGAAAATCCAATTTGGTTCTTGGAAAACTTTATATTAGAATTCATTTCTACCTCATGAGACTACTGAAATTCGTAAGTCTGCTAACTGGAAGACAATGGTATGCAATGAAACATGTATATTACTGCTTTCTGTTTTGGAAGACCATGCTACAAATGTTTCTATCATATGTGCTTAAGAGTGGCTGGGGAGGTCATTCTGTGACCACAGAAGACTGATGATTCATGACTGCATCTGCTATTTTGAAGCTGATCTTGCTATTTTGCCAGGTACAATCCCAAAGCAGCTTTTTCCTTTACTCAGAATATTCTTAGAACACTATTTTTGCTAAGGAATTCAGTAAAAGTTCTAAGTAAAAACAGTAAGTAGTACAACGATTAACGTTTCCCCTCCACAGTCAACCCTGATTTCTTTCTGTGAAACGTGGTGTTTACATCTCCAAATTTTCCACTGGTGAAAAATTCTTCATGCTTCTTAATTTTGCATTTTTTCATAAACTTTAGGGTCAAGTGCCGCTTGGTATATGTCTGTAGGCTGAGGACACTGAACAAGCTTTCCTTCACTGGTGTCAAAGTCTTGAGCACTTATTGAAGATTCTCCTGCATGTGCTACAGGTGGGTTCTCCGGTGTTTAATAAGGTGGGAATTTTGACTGAATTTTTTTCCACATTGATGACATGTAAAGGGCTTCTCTCCAGTGTGAGTTCTTTGGTGTGTGTGGAGATGTGAATTTTGACTGAAGCTTTTCCCACACCATGAGCATTTATATGGCTTTACTCCTTGGTGTGTTGTTAAGTGCTTATTGAGATCTGACCTCCATCTAAACCTCTTATCACACTGTTCACATTTATATGGTTTCTCTTCAGTGTGAATTCTTTGGTGCTTAATAAGGTCAGAACTAACTCTGAAGCTTTTCCCACATTCCTGACATTTAAAAGGCTTCTCTCCTGCACGTTCTTTCTCGTGAAGCTCGATAAGTTTCAGCAGCTCTTCTTCCCACCAGTTTGAAAATTTAATTCCTTCCTTCACTGGAAAATCTTGGTGCCATTTCCCCACCCTATGCATATCACCATGATTTTCTTTGCCCATTGTTTTCTGATGAACATTCACACTGGCTTTTTTTGATACTATGTCTCCTGGTGCTTGTATTTCTAAGTCAGAAAAACATATAGGTTGATGATTTTCAGTGTCATTTTTCATCTTTATCTCTGTTGGAATAAACATAAGAATCAGGCAACTGTATGTCAGAGCAAGAAAACCATGGGAATAGAAAAAAACGCAATATTCACTGATTTAAAAAAATAGGGAAGTAGAATCTTAAAATGTTAAGCCCTTGTAAAGGTTCCTACCAAGGCACATTTCTCCTCTTCCCATGGTATATTTACCTGAAAACAGCTCTCCGGGACTGTCTTTGAATATTGGGGATCTTTGAACCCATGGCTCTTCCCCTTGCTCTAAGCAGCAGATCACTTTAGTTTTGGGGAGCACAAATAATGCTGTGAAATAAAAAACTGAAGTCAGTGACTGGAACTAACAATGGTTCACTAATTCCAGACACTTCAGGAAGTGCAAAAGATACTTTAACAGTTTCTTATCCTGAATGGTTAAATGGAGTGTCTCATATCCAATATTAAGTTTACACTATACTGCATTTGTGAGTGGGTATGTAAAGACTGGGAAATAAATCTAAGCTAGATCTATGAAAAGGGTATGCGAATTCATTGCGTGTTCCCCATCTTCTGAAACCAATACTCCATATTCAACTAAGCTGTAACCAAACTCCAGAGGCTACAGGAAATACAGGCTGGTCCTATTACCTCTTTAGGAAGACTCATACTGGATAAGGCCAGGTCTAGGGGAGTCAATGTGAAGGTCAGTGGGCTGGGTATCATAAATACAAGTGATTCCTGTTATATTATAGCAAGTTTCAATTGAGTTCTCAGGTACCAGACACTGGACCAGGAAAGATTTCTACTACTCCTATAGCTCACTGGTTCACATCCAGGTGGAGGAAACAGACCAGAATTACTTAGTGGACTTTCTTTAAATCATATTGCCAAGTATGGAAAGCATTCATCACTCAATCATTCAATACATATGTGCTGAGTGGCTATGGTGCACCAGGCACCCTGTATGTGCTAGGGATACAGTGGTGAATAAGCCAAGCCCCTTGATCTCAGAGAGCTTATCTTCTAGTGCAGAATGAGACAGTCTAACGTCAATAAACATGCAAATAAAATATCAGGAAGTGATAAACGTTTTGAAGAAAACTAAAGCAGGGTGAGAGAACACTTAAGATTCTGCTTCTGTGAAGGTATTTTAAATAAGGCTATGTGAAAAGCCTCTCTTAGTGATATTTGAAGGACTTCCTTGGTGGTCCAGTGGTTAAGACCCATGCTCCCAATGCAGTGGGTCCGGGTTCGATCCGTGGTTGGGGAGCTAAGATGCTGCAACTAAGAGTTCGCATGCTGCAACTAAAAATCCCGCATGCTGCAACTAAAGATCCAGAGTGCCAAAACTAAGACCCTGCACAGCCACATAAATATATATTAAAAAAAAAGGAAAAAAAGTGATATTTTGAGCAGAACCCTAAACTGAGTTTTGTCATATGGCAGAAAAGCGTGCCAGGCACAGGGAAGGAGAAAGAAATGAGCACACCAAGCCCATGAAACAGCAAGATGAGCAGTGTGAATAAAGAGGCCAGAGCAAGGGCACAAGTGGCAGGAGACGACAGCAGGGAGATGAGGAGGGGCCAGATCGTGGAGGAAGCCTTGGTAAGGAATTTGGTTCTTATATTGAATGTGATGAGAAGTTACTGTAAGGTTTTTAAGCAGAAAATGTCATCATCTGATTAGGTTTGGTTTTTTTGGCCACACCCTGCAGCTTCCAGGATCTTACTTCCCCAACCAGGGATTGAACCCACACCCTTCACACTGAAAGTGCAGAGTCCTAACCACTGGACCACCAGGGAATTCCCCGTGATTAGGGGTGTTTTTTTTTTTAAATAACTTTATTTTATTTATTTATTTTTGGCTGTGTTGGGTATTCGTTGCTGTACGCAGGCTTTCTCTAGTTGCGGTGAGCAAGTGGGGGCTACTCTTTGTTGCAGTGTGTGGGCTTCGCATTGTTATGTCTTCCCTTGTTGCAGAGCACAGGCTCTAGACGAGTGTGCTTCAGTAGTTGTGGTACGCAGGCTCAGTAGTTGTGGCGCACGGGCTTAGTTGCTCTGCAGCATGTGGCAACTTCCTGGAGCAGGGCTCAAACTCGTGTCCCCTGCATTGGCAGGTGGATTCTTAACCACTGCGCCACCAGGGAAGCCCCCCATGATTAGGTTTTTAAAAGACTCTAGCTGATGTGTGGAAAACTGATTGTGGGAGGGCAGGAGTGGTGGCAGTTAGAAAGTATTGAGGTGAACCTTGTGGCTGAGATGAGGATGCTAATAGCACAAGAGGCTGAGACATGATCTGATTCAAGCTACACCGTGAGGGTGGAGCCAAGCTGATTAGCGATGACCTAGTAGTGGGGTAGGATGGCAAGATCACAGTAAAGAATGATCCATAGGTTTTCTGGCCTGAAATACTGGGTGAATGGTAGTGTCCTTTAGGGAGACAGGAAAGAGAAGAGCAAAGCAAATTTGGAGGGAAGGGAACAAAAATTCTGGATAAGGAATGAGCATGTGAACTTGGCAAAAGCTCCCAGGTAAACTGGTTACACCGTTTCCCTGCTGAACCACTATCTGAGAATCAAAAAGCAACTGGTAAATATATCTGTGTATATTAAAAAAAAAAAAAAAAAGCAACTGGAAAAGAGACTCTCTCACAGAGAAAGCCAAGAATATGACAGATTACTCAACTCCTATGCAAAGGGAAGGGCAAAGAACTTCCCTGGTGGTTTAGTGGTCAAGAATCCACCTTCCAATGCAGCAGACGGGGGTTCAACCCCTGGTCAGGGAACTAAAATCCCACATGCCGTGGGGCAATGAAGCCCACGCCACAACTACAGAGCCCGCGCACTCTAGAGCCTGTGTGCCACAACTAGAGAGAAGCCCACGTGCCGCAACAAAACATCCTGCATGCCACATCGAAGATCTCGCATGCCACAACTAAGGTCTGACGCAGCCAAATAAATAATTTTTTTTAAAGAAAGATTCAGGACTTCCCTGGTGGCGCAGTGGTTAAGAATCTGCCTGCCAGTGCAGGGGACACAAGTTTGAGCCCTGGTCCGGGAAGATCCCACATGCCGCGGAGCAACTAAGCCCATGTGCCACAACTACTAAGCCTGCACTCTAGAGCCCACAAGCCACAACTGCTGAAGCCCACGCGCCTAGAGCCTGTGCTCTGCAACGAGAAGCCACTGCAATAAGAAGCCCATGCACCACAACAAAGAGTAGTCCCTGCTCGCTGCAACTAGAGAAAGCCCGCGTGCAGCAATGAAGACCCAACACAGCCAAAAAGATAAATTTAAAAAATTAAAAAAAAAAAAGATTCAATGAAGGGAAGGGGAGAATCTTTACCTAGAGAGATGACAGTCTCATAGTTTTCTTGCATTACATCATTGTAGAGGGCCTTCTGAGTAGGATCCAGTAACTCCCATTCTTCCTGGGAAAAATATATGGCCACTTCTTCAAATGTCAACAAGCTCTGAAAAGAGAATACGCTTTAGCTAAGTATTTGCCACTTCAAAAGCAGCCCAACCATCTGACCCATAATTTGTATGTTAGGCCAGGAACTAAAGGAACAGCACATGATACTTTTTAAAGTGAGGAGGCAGAAATGGAAGAGGCAAGGGATCAGCAAACAGTCTGGGAGGTGTCCAGTTCCCCAGCAGGATCATCTGGGTTAACACGCCTCTAAGCACGTGCTGGGCAGTGTAGGTCAAGGGCAGCAGGGAGAGGCAGCCCTAAGAAGCTGGAAAGCATAGCTCACCTGGGACTCAGGCAAGATGAGCTCAGGTGCCACTGGCCAGTCTTTGGTGTTTGTCTGTTCAGGAAAGGCTAGGATCCGGTGAGCAGGCACCGCTGTGGGTGAAAGAGAGCAGAGGTAATTTCTCTCGCTTCTGTTTCTGAACGTGGTAGGCTCTTTTCTAAAATACAGAAGACCCCGATTTTTTTAGTATTGATGAGATACCTTTACAAGTACGTGTGCTGGACTTCCCTGGTGGCGCAGTGGTTAAGAATCCTCCTGCCAATGCAGGGGACATGGGTTCGAGCCCTGGTCCAGGAAGATCCTACATGCCATGGAGCAACTAAGCCCGTGCACCCCAGATACTGAGCCTGTGCCCTAGAGCCCAAGAACCACAACTACTGAAGCCCGCGCACCTAGAGCCCATGCTCTGCAACAAGAAAAGCCACCACAGTGAGAAGCCCGCGCACCACAAGGAAGCCACCACAATGAGAAGCCACCTCAATGAGAAGCCCATGCACCACCTCGCTCACCGCACTAGAGAAAGCCCACGTGCAGCAACGAAGACCCAACACAGCCAAAAATAAATAAACACATAAGTTTATTTATTAAAAAAAAAAGTGTGTGTGCTGTTCAGAAATGCCTCTCTCATTATAAATGAAAACCATGGAACTACCAGCCTCTAAAACAGGTTCCCTAGTTTTCATGAGCAAATTAATGAAACGAAAAAAATTTTTATTACCCTCTCGTGACATAAATTGAAAACAAAATACTCAGGGAATCCAGTGTACAGTAAGAGATGTAGTTTTTTTCTTTTTTTTTTTTATCATTTATTACTTTTTTTCTGGTACAAATAGTGTTCACATTCTGCCACTAACCATCCATTCTGATCCCAATTCCTTCCATATTTTCAGCATGAGGTGAGACTGACCCTCTCTGCTTTTCTAAAAACAGAATTCCTGATGTTATTACCAGGGTTCTGTGGTTTGGAGATTTCTGAATCTTAGGCCAACCCCAACCTTCAACCACACCTGGTCTGCTCTACCATAATCTGGGGGGCATCCTAATTGCTAACGTGGCTACATTAGAAGATCCACACGGCAAGCAAGAAAATAGTAACAACATTCTGGCTTAACAAATTACTATCCCAGCTCCCAGGAGAAGGCAAGTAACGTGAAGCTCCTTACCCCTCTCACATACAGGCTCAGTTTCTTTGTGGGTATTCCTGATCAGCAGCTCTTGTAGACTCTGGTGTGTATTCCAAAATTCTTCATCCTGGGACATGCCCACTTGCTGGGCCTCTGCTGGCTTCAGCTTGAAGCCTCGGGCCTCTGCTGTCTCTCCCAAGGGCACTGCCTCCTTTCCCAGCTCATGGTCTGCAACCTAGAAATAATGCCCATCCTTGTTACCATGGAACTTACTTTTCGTTTGGGAGTTGGTGGGAGAGGGAGGAAAAAGCAGAGTGCAAACTGTGGGAAGAAGGAGACACTAAAGGAAATGTCACAAAGACTTAAGAGAGATACGGGACCACCAATTTTCCACAAGAACTAAACACAAAATATAGGAAAATTGGCAGAAGAGGAAAAAAGGTGTGGTTACTGTCAGCCCTCCAAGACAGCAGCCCCCACCCTCTGCATCCAGCCCAGCTCAGACCACTAACAGGGCTACACAGGCCACCTGTTCTCATGCTGCCTTGACAGACTTTCTCTCCCAACTTAGATTCTTGCCTTAGTGGCTTCCTGTCCTCTAACTCTCTCAAAAGATTAAGGAATTGAATTTAAAAGTTGTCCTGTCAACCAGATTTTCCACATGGCCAGGGAAGAGTCTCACAGAGGATTGGGATGAAATGGACAAAAAAGTGGGAGGAAAGAGTCAAGGCTCCAACCTATCCCCAAATGATTTTGACAGAAAACGTGTGCCCTCCCGGTATTCTCAGTAGGCCTTTGAAGCTAGCTGGTATGCTGCCACCTGCCCAAGGGCATGCCCTAGATCCCCGCTCACAGCACAGCCAAGGAACAACCACTGAGGGAAGGCAGTGGAGGCCCTTGTCTACGGTACAGAGGACACTATCCCTCATGCTCTTTCTTCTCTCAGCTACTCTGTTGGGATTTCCAAATCTTTCTTTCCCTGTTTTCTTTCTACTTTTTCTCTTCCTGGGCAGTCTTCCTCTAGTTGTTTGGTTTCTCCTTCTCCTTCCTATCTTCACTCTCCTTTGGTCTCTGAGAATTACTGCTTTTTGGGATCTGTCCCTTCCTCTCCAACTCCTTATTGCCTTTTGTTTGTTTCTAAGAACTTGAGGCTCATCTCCTTCTCCAAGCCAGACTAGGCTCATTACCCTCAACACACCCTGGCTCCAAAGAGGGCAAAAAGCAACTCTCCCTAAGGCCAGGGAAGTCTGCCAGGATCTCTGAAACCTGTGGACTGACTATGGCTATGGGTCTGTGCTTTCACGTCCTGCTTTACATGTCCTAAAGGAACAACAGAACTGAGACTTAATTCATCTTATTTCCCAATTAACTGCCCCCAATACATCCACCTTCACCCTGTTTTACTGCACACATGAAGAATCTTTCCTCTCACCCCATTCCTCATTTGACCAGATTCACTCTGCAAGTGTTCTACCAGGACCACAGCCTCCTCAATGCTCTGTAGATGGTGCTTCTTTACGCAAGTCTGGGTGTCCCTGGGCAGAATGGTCAGGAACTACTCTAGGACCACAAGTTCCAAGATCTGCACTTCTGACTGAATCTCTGGCCTCAGCCACATGGGCTTAATTTCTGAAGCTGGTCAACAGCCTCCCTGGGTCCAGCTGCATCATAACAGAGGAAGCTCTAGAAGTGCTGGTGAGGCCTCTTGGGACTGAGACTGTCCGTTTGGGGGGCATATTTCTTATGCTGACTGGAGCTCTCTGTCACAGGTCCCTTGGTCTCCCACAGAGTCCTGATCTGAGGGTTCAAGTACTTACCCACCTTCAGATCTACTGTCATCATTCTGATCTAGGAACAATTTGGCTCCTGTGTTGGACACACCACCAGCACCATCTTTGACAACTGAGGCCCAGTCTGATCTGGAACAAAACCAATAGAAGGTTCTTCTTTCTAAGGCATTAAAGTGAGAAAAAAAAGAGTGCATGTCAATAAAAAAGTCACAAGAACTTTACTACTTGTTACGTATTATAAGAGAAAAATGAACTTTAAAAATCAACTGCCAAGCCCTTGTTTCTCTCCTTTTCTTTCTATTATTCAACGGAATACAGCACGACTTATTGAAGACAAATGTAAATAAATTACTTTGCCTTAAAAAAAAAAATAGGGCTTCCCTGGTGGCGCAGTGGTTGAGAATCTGCCTGCCAATGCAGGGGACACGGGTTCGAGCCCTGGTCTGGGAAGATCCCACATGCCGCAGAGCAATTTGGCCTGTGAGCCACAATTACTGAGCCTGCGTGTCTGGAGCCTGTGCTCCGCAACAAGAGAGGCCACGGCAGGACTTCCCTGGTGGTACAGTGGTTGAGAGTCCGCCTGCCGATGCAGGGGACACGGGTTCGTGTCCCAGTCCGGGAAGATCCCACATGCCGCGGAGCAGCTGGGCCCATGAGCCATGGCCGCTGAGCCTGTGCGTCCGGAGCCTGTGCTCCGCAACGGGAGAGGCCACCACAGTGAGAGGCCCGCATACCGCAAAAAAAAAATCAAAGAGAGGCCACGACAGTGAGGGGCCCGCACACCACGATGAAGAATGGCCCCCGCTCACCCCAACTAGAGAAAGCCCTCGCACAGAAACGAAGACCCAACACAGCCAATAAATAAATAAATAATTTTAAAAAATAAATCAATTAATTAAATCAGGAGAGGTTGGTGGGTGAAAAAACTAGTACCCACTGGCTCCAAGGAGTTTGGGGATTATCCAAAGATTTAATTGACGCACTTCCTATGCCATCCTCTCCGTGTAAAGGAAAGATCAGGAGAATATTCTGAGTTTCTCTTAAATTTCAACATAGCGTCCTAGTCTGTCTTCAGTAAGAGGATACAACTTCTATGACCTTTGCTCTTTTGGGAAGATGAAAGACTTCACTTCCTGGACCATTTGAGGTGCTCCTTTGCATTGTAAGAAAACTGGCAGAAGAGCTGGAACAATGAGACCAGAGTGGAAGAACAGTAATTCAGAAAAATGGAGCCTTATTCTTCTCAAAAGCATCCCCCAATTAAGTAACTAGTTGCTCTACATTCATCTTGGCATTTCTTTGTAAGATATATAAAGAGCACCATGCAGAAGATTTATGCCTGAATTTTTAATTTTTATTACTTGACTTAGGAAAAATTACAGCTGATCCTTGTTCACAAAATGTGTATCCAAATGTCAGTTGGGAAAAAGGACAGCATGTTAGTTGGTGATGATTACATTCAGCTGCTACATTTCTCCAGGGCTCATTTACACCTCTAAGCGAGGCTGAGGAGGAGTGCCTCGTGAGCCTCACTTTCCCTGAGGTGATCCAGCAGAAAGGGCACCGAAATTCTGCCCAGGAAGCCACGGTGTTCACAAACGGCCGGCTCCCGATGCCCACCTGGCTCTGAGGAGCAGGGACACTTCCCAGGCTTTCACATCAGAGGAAGCTGATCTCTCTGAGGCTGGACCACCCGTTTCTCCCGCAGTAACATCAACCGGTAAAGGAAACGCCGGCGGAGGCGGGAAAGTGGACACTACCGCCCGGGCGAGCCCGCGAGCACTGTGCCTGCGGGCAGTGTCCGAATGGGCTCCCGCAGCGCGGCCCCGGGCGCCACCCGCACAAACGTTGGAGAGAGCGGCCTCACGAGCCTGACGGCGGGCCTCGCCCCAGACAGTCCAGCCGCCCGGCTCGGAAATACCCTCGGCCGCCTTGCAGCGGCCGGCGTCTCTCGGGGACTCCGGAGCCTGCGCCGAAGCGGAAGCCGCTTCTAGGTTACCTCGGATGGCTTGGCTTCGTGGAGGCCGCTCCCTCCTCCCGGGGCTCTATCGCAAGTCGCCGCCGGTCCGGCTACCGCTCTAAGGAGGACAGCTCCCCGCCCCGCGCCACTCAGAGGTGGGTTCCGAGGCTCAGGCCCGGAACCACTTAGGTTCGCCTGGCCCGGACGGCCCGCCCGGAGCAGTTCCTGCGCCGCGGACTAACCCACCCCCACCCCTCACTCTCTCCAACCGGAAGGGGAAGTGACGTACTTCCGGGGAGAGGCTCCTCGCAGGTCAATGTGTTCTCACCGCCACGAACTGGCGTTTACCAGGCGGGCAGAATTGATGTCACGGAGTCTGAGGCCCGCGGAGCCTGAGGACCCTGCACGGTGGCTGTCCTCTCGCGGCCATTACTTCCTTCGTCGTTGTGGGTGGGTGGCGACCGGTAACCCGGAGTCCCACCGCGTGACGTCCCCGCCCCTGCCAGTGCCCGAGCTGTCCTCCCGCCGCTTCACACAGCCTCCTCCGGTACCTGGTGTTGACTTAAAACAATAAAATAGCCAGTTATTTTATCAGCAAAATGAGTTAATTTGGGGACAATAAAGAGTTGCTATTTGGAATATGCAAACCCTGGCAACCATAAGCAAGTCTGGAGAACATGGTTCTTCTACACAGGAGACCTGAGGAGTTCGGAGCGACTGTTGTAACCCAAGAATCCACTGGAGGAAAATGGGAGTGTAGTGGCTTGTCACTGGCTGAATTTTGACAGTCTCTCATTGGCTCACCTGTTGCTAGGTCAGGAGAAAATCTTCCTCCTGGTGGGTAGTAAAGTTGTAACCTGTTGCTAATGCAATTGATGTCTAGTGGTTGGGCGTGAGATCAACCCCTTTGAGCTCTGATTCCATTTTAAATGAGGTACCGTTTATAATTTTCACAAAGGCAGTTTCGTCTAACTAATCTGGCTTGTGATAGGTGTGACCCAGACACTCACATGCAACCAAAGTTCCTACAGCTGGCTGAGCACGGCAATCCCTCTGTCTTACAACAGGCGTGTCAACAACCAAAAGATTCTCACTAATTAGAGAAATTAGAGAAATGCAAATCAAAACTACCTCACACCGTCAGAATGGGCATCATTAAAAAGTCTACAAATAACAAATACTGGAGAGGGTGTGGAGAAAAAAGAACCCTCCTACACTGTTGGTGGGAATGTAAGTTGGTGCGGCCACTATGGAAAACAGTGTGGAGGTTCCTCAGAAAACTAAAAATAGAATTACTATATGGTCCAGCAATCCCACTCCTGCACATATACCTGGACAAAACTATAATTCAAAAAGATACATGCACTCCTCTGTTCATAGCAGCACTATTCACAATAGCCAACACATGTAAACAACCTAAATGTCCATCAACAGATGAATGGATAAAGATGTGCTATATATATACAATGGAATACTACTCAACCATAAAAAAGAATGAAATAACATGGATACAACCAGACATTATCATACTAAGTGAAGTCAAACAAAGATAAATACCATATAATATCACTTATATGTAGAATCTAAAATATGGCATAAATTAACTTATCTACAAAACAGAAACAGACTCACAGACATAGAGTACAGGCTTGTGGGTGCCAAGGGGAAGCAGGGTGGGGGAGGGAAGGACTGGGAGTTTGGAATTAGCAGATATAAACTATTATATATAACATGAATAAGTAACAAGGTCCTACTGTATAGCACAGGGAACTATATTCAATATCCTATGATAAACCATAATGGAAAAGAATATTTAAAAAAAAGAATGTATATATGTGTATAACTGAGTCACTTTGCTGTGCAGCACAGATGGGCACAACATTGTAAATCAACTTCAATTAAAAAAACAGAAAATTCTTGTTTACAGAACTGGCTCAGGTACTTACAACATGCAGAGGAGAAATCTTGTGTTCTACAGGGAAAAATACCTCCCTTCCTTTATTCTTGGCAGACAAGACCTACTGAAAACTCTCTACCCACCCTCCTTCCTTCAGTGGGGAAAGAAAATGTTTTCTTAAAAGTTGCCATGGACACCAATGAGAAAAACAAACATGTACTTAAGAAGCAGTAATTAAATCAAGTTTCTCCACCTTGTTTCAACTGCCTGTCCCCTTACCCAGGCCCTCTCCAATCTGATTTCCATTCTCTTTCCATACTCCCCTTCCCATCATTGCCTTCGTCTCCTGGGTTCTCACTCTAAATGCTGCACCAAGGTCACTGCCTTCTCAATGTTTCCTGGATGATGCGCCCTCACCCAGGCTTGGATCTCCCTGTGCAGAATGATCAGGAATTGCTTCAGCTCCAGGATCCTATACTTGAATGCAGCTTGGGCTGCAATGATCATGAGCAGAGCTCCCAGAGCTGGCTGAAAGCTTGTGAGTGAGGCTCAGCAGTTGCTGATAATGGGAGAGTCTGAAGAGCTGGTGGGAGATCTCCAAGTTGCCAGCCTCTCTGAGAGGTCAGAATCTGCTATCAGCCACCTGAGAGAATGTGAGCAATAAAGGGGAATTCAAATCGAACTGAGGCTGATCTTTGGCCCAAAATTCAATCCCTACAATGTGGGGATAATCAACCTGGTATATGAGACAGGAAATGGAAGTTGTTACCTGTTACCTAATGGAAATTGCACAGACTTCGACCATCAGGTGGATCCAGTTTCCAGTCCCAGCTGAACTCCACACTAACTGATGTGAGGCAAAATATTCAACCTCTCTTAGCCTCTTTTTCTCATCTGAGCATAACAATACCTACCATGCAGCAAAGAGAAAAAGATTAGAAATGCTATTTGTATAGCATCTGGCCCAGTGCTTCCCACTTAGAAGGTGCAGAGTAAATGGTCTGGGGTGGTGTAAGAGAAGCTCCATCTTACAGGAATTTCAAGCATATCTCACTACTTAACATATATTAATTTGTTTAATGTCTGTCATCCCCACAAAAATGTAAGGTTCTTGGAGAGCAGGTAATTTGTTTTATTGTTGAAACACAGCTCCTTGAGAAGTGTCTGGTCCTAAAGTAAATATTTGGCAAATGAATGGGTGAAAAAAGACAAGGAA
The DNA here is from genome assembly GCF_059928025.1 of Delphinapterus leucas. NCBI lineage: Eukaryota > Metazoa > Chordata > Mammalia > Artiodactyla > Monodontidae > Delphinapterus > Delphinapterus leucas. Next base: position 35,545,223 of record NC_143143.1, read on the forward strand.
GACTGGGGTCTTCAGACCTCATTAATTGCCTGGGTGTCCAGTACTTAAGCATTATAAACAGTATGAAAGGAGACGAAGACTGGTCTCTAGCTTAGATGTCTCTGAGATCTGTCTCCCCTTCGTTTCCACTCCTGTAGTTCTAGAGTGGGATTTCTGAACTTCAGAACTATTGACATTTGGGGCCGGACAGGTCTTTGTTGTCTGTGTGCATGGGTGGGTATCCTATACACTGTAGGATGTTTAGCTGTACCCCTGGCCTCCACCCACTAGATGTCAGGAGCACCCACCAGTCCCGACAAGACTGACTCCAGACTTTGTCAAATGTATTTGGGCGGCAATCGGCCCCGATTGAGAACACCTGGTCTAGGCACATATCATTAGGCCAGACTGGTAGATGAGTCTCCCATCTGTTCACCTGGTCTTTGTACAGAGCAGATCTGGACTTCTTGACTTTCTAATAATCTAATTGCTCAAAAGCCTTTAAGACTTCCTAATGCCACTGAAATAAGCCAAGATCTCCTAACTCGCAAGGCTCTCCCTAGCATTCAAGGCCCAACCTACCCCTCCAGCCTCGTTGCACACTCTCCTATACACAGTCTACAAACCAGCACAGGTGAACTGGTCCCACATACTGGAACAGAATCTGTACCTTCCAGCCTTAGTGCCTTTTCCCAAGGCCTGATTCATCCTTTCCATAGAAACTGAACACTAGCGGTACCAGTTTGCACTCCTTCCAATCAAGGGAGAAAGGGCAACTTTGTTTAGAAATTAGACATGCGGAAATAAGGAAAAAATTTCAAGGAGTGCACCGTCAGAGAAGGCAAGAAACCCAGAGAATGAGGACTGGTAACACCACCACTATCACCTTCTTGGAAGCTCCTAACACTTTGAAGTCCTCAGTCCTGTCTTTAACTCTCTCTCAGAGTGCCTTCTCTTACTGAAAATGAGTCCCCCTAAAACTGAGTTTCCCTATTGAGTTTATGATTAATCACTCTACCCAAAATTTTTATTACCTTTCTTGTACCCTCTGACCTCAGTTTGTAATAGGGGTGGGGCGGGGCGGGAGCACAGCCATTAGTGCAAGGCTGTTAGTGGCCTTGCTATACTAATGGTCAGCATCATGGTAGTCCCAGTGGTGGCACTCTCCCTGGGTTGCAGTCCACAGGACCTGACCCCTCTTTGCAGGGCCTGAGGAGCCTGAGGGCCAGCTAGGTCCTGGGTGCCTTGCTCCCTCAGTGATGATGGCTGGGTAGGGTCTGGGGACCTGGCCTGGAGGGCGCCACCAGCTGAGATCTGCCTCTTCAGCTGGGCCTGGGCATTGGCGGGAGGACACAGGCTGGGTGCTGGATGAATGCTCCCCAGCAGGGTAACTGGCCCGCACAGGGACCCTCTCCTCTTAGCCAGGGCCTAGACTTAAGAGAGCAAAAGTTGATCCTTGGGACCTTGAACAAGTAAAATGAGGGGTAATGATTTAGCTTTGCTTATGGGATTTGTTAAGTGTTAGTGAGGCCAAACAATTCAAAAATGTCGGAGTTTGGAGCAAAGGAAGGTTTACTGCAGGGTCATGCAAGGAGACGGGTGATTCATGCCTTGAGAAACCTCCAACTCCTCAAAGGCTTTCAGCAGAGCCCTTTAACAAGAAAGGTGAGGGAAGGGCGTGGTTAGTTGTCAACTTCTTGGTGTCAATCCTTTGTTCTTAATGTCCATGTGGGTCAGGTCACAGGTTCCAGCTACAGCATCTTCAAGTGGCCTTTCATGCCAGTGGAGGGTCACCCTAATTCACAGTCAGAGCGTCGCCATCTCCCCGGCCTGCAGGTCTACCTGTCAGTGCTCCTGCCCGGCCAGAAACACCCCAGACTCGCCCAAAGCCAGAAGCTGCAACGTGTGCACGCACCTGACTCTGCCGCAGCCTTCCCCTTAAGTCCCCCTCCTCTGGCACCACTCTGCCAGGCCTGGCGCCACGAATGCTCCGGAAGGGGGCGAGAGCGCAAACGTTGGCCACATCCCGGGGACTGCGACCTAGGGAGACTGCCACCGCGGGGACCACTGCGGCGCTGACCATTGGTGGAGCGGGGCCTCTAAGGCCTCGCGCGCCTCGCCGCCCGTTACACTGCAAACACCTGCTATCGGCGTTTGGCTTTCTGCGCCGCAGGCACACAGCCCTTGCTCAGTTACATTACCCCAACTAACACCAGAACTTGTTTCTGCGGGTTTATCTACTCCACAGTTTAGGAGCTCTCTATGAGCGCAAGGAGCATGTCTGAGCTGTCTTCGTGTCCCCACCGCCCAGCACAAGGGCTCACAAGGACGCGATAAGCTCTCCGTGAACCAGTGTTTTATTCGCGTAAAACACAAAGGTAAGAGGCTCAAGGCCTTTGAAAGCACACTTCACGGGGACACTGAGCGGACAGGGTGAAGGGCGACAGGCCCCGAACACCAGGTACATCGCCCCTACGCCTGTCCAAACAAAAGAAGGAGGTCCCGGCTCGCAGCCACTGAGAGACTTCCCGTCACGGGACCCAGGACAAGACAAGAACCTCAGAGAAGAGGGGGGGGCCGCGGAGTTAGGGTCCGCCCCCCGGGAAAACCCTACCTCAAACACACCACTCACCCGCCAGGCTGTCTTTTCCAGCGCGTGCGGCCGGAAGCTGCCGCGGGACGAGCCGGGACTTCCAGAAGGCCTGACGCATGCGCAAGGGCTAAGCCGGAAAACAGCGCCGCCGGACACGGAGGCGGTGAGCTACAGGACAACCCTCCCCGCCATGGTTCCGCCCTCCGCTAATCGACAGCAGTGTTCCCCAATGAGAAGACGGGATCCTCCTTGCGTCATAACCTGGACCACTGAAGTGGCTCGAGAGCAGGGGGTCTTAGATCTGGGCGTTTGTTGATGCCTCCTACTGGTTACTGCTGTTCTGCTTGACAGGCGCTTCAGCTTCTCTTTTTTCGAAGGGTCTTTGCACCAGCACCATCTGGGCTCATACCCTGTTTGTAGATGTGACAACGACAGCAGTGCTACTCTGCTGTCGAAGCACTGTCAACGAAGCACTGCTCTTCCTTTGCTTCTTCCCACAATCAGACTCTGCTATGTTCCTCTCTCTCTTTCCTGTCAATGTAGCCATCCAGTTAACCTGCCCTCTAAAAAGGGAGGCAGCAAGAACGGTCATATACCTTAGAATGGTCATAACACTAGGACCCTAGAGACTTGAGCACTCTGGTGTACTCTGCAGATAGTCAGCTGTGGTAGCCAGTGGATCTCTCTAGTACTTCGTTACATCATCTATAAAATAAATATAATAGCTGGCAGGAACAATGTAAGGCTCAAGATAGACAATGTATGTGCCAGTGCTTAGAGAAAACTGCTCAGTGTTATCACTGATACTGGAGGCTCTATAGAGAGTACGTAGACAAGAAAAAGAATAAAAGGCCTTCAAATAGGAAAGGAAGAAATAAATCTTCCTCTATTCAGAGATGACATGATCCTACATATAGAAAACCCCAGGCACTTCCCTGGCAATGCACTGGTTAGGTCTCCACACTCTCACTGTCAAGGGTCGGGGTGTGATCCCTGGTGGGGGAACTAAGATCCTGCATGCTGCGCTGTGGGGCAAAAAAACAAAACAAAACAAAAAACAATTCATATAAAAGCTCAAAAGATAATAAACAAATTCAGTAAGTTGCAGGACAAGATCAATATAGAAAATCAGTTGTGTTTCTGTACAGCAGCAATGAATAATATGAAAGAGAAATAAAGAAAAATATTCCATTTACAACAGCATCCAAAAGAATAAAGTACCTGGGTACAAATTTAACCAAGGGAATGAAAGATTTGTACGTTGAAAACTATAAAACGTTGTTAAAATAAATTAAAGAAGACATATATAAAAGGAAAGACACCTCGTGTTCAAGGATTGGAAGACTTAACATTGTTAATATTGCAATTCTCCCAAAGTGATTTACAGATTCAATGCAATCCATATCAAAATTTCAATAATCTTTTACAATATAAATTAATATGGGATTGCAAGGGACGTTGATTAACCAAAACTGTCTTGAAAAAGAGAACAAAGTTTGAGGAGAAACACTACCCAATTTCAAAAAGTAATACAAATCTATAGTAATAAAAATAATGTGGCACTGACATAAGGACAGATATACAGACAAACAGAATAGAATTAAAACTCCAAAACTAAACCAATATATCTATGGCCAAACAATTTTCAATATGGGCTACAAGAACATTCCAAGCAGGAAAGAATAGTCTCAACAAATGGTGCTGGCACAAGTGGATAGCCATATGCAAAAGAAACAAGTTGGACCCCTACCTCACACCAAACACAAAAATTCATGAGGGACTTCTTTGGAGGTTCAGTGGGTAAAGGCTCTGTGCTTCCACTGCACGGGGCACGGGTTCGATCCCTGTTTGGGGAACTAAGATCCCACATGCTGTGTGGCAAGGCCAAAAAATATATCATGAAAATGGATCCAGGACCTAAATATAAGAGCTAAAACTATAAAATTTCCAAAGAAAATATATGAGAAAATCTTAATGAAATTGGATTTGATAATGGCTTTTTAAAAATTTATTATTTTAATTTTGGCTGTGTTGGGTCTTCACTGCTGTGCGCAGGCTTTCTCTAGTTGTGGTGAGTGGGGGCCACTCTTCGTTGCGGTGCACGGGCTTCTCCTTGTAGTGGCTTCTCTTGTTGCGGAGCACAGGCTCTAGGAACGTGGGCTTCAGTAGTTGTGGCACGTGGGCTCAGCAGTTGTGGCTTGCGGGCTCTAGAGCACAGGCTAAGTAGTTGTGGCGCACGGGCTTAGTTGCTCCGTGGCATGTGGGATCTTCCCAGACTGGGGCTTGAACGCATGTCCCTGGCATTGGCAGACAGATTCTTAACCACTGCACCACCAGGGAAGTCCGATAATGGCTTTTTATATATGACACCAAAAGCAAAAATCAACAAAAGAAAAAAATAGATAAATTGGATATCACCAAAATGTAAATATTTTGTGTATCAAAGGACATTATCAGAAAAGTGAAAAGAAAATGTGTAAAAGGGTGGAGAATACTTACAAATCATACATAGGATAAGGGTTTAATATCCAGAATATATAAAGAATTCCTACAACTCAAAATCAAAAAGACAAACAACCCAATTTTGAAATGGCCAAAAGACTTGAATAGGCATGTCTCTAAAGAAGAGAAATGGCCAAGAAGAATCTGAAAAGATGCTCAACATCATTAGTCACTGGGAAAATGCTAATCAAAACCACAATAAAATACCACTTCACACTCATTTAGATGGCAAAAATAATAATAATAAAACAGAAAATAGCAAGTGTTGTCAAGGATGTAGAGTTATTGGATACCCTGTACAAGGCTGGTGGGAATGTAAAACAGTTCAGCAACTATAGAAAGGTTTGACTGTTCCTCAAAAATTAAACATAGGATTACCACATGACCCTACAGTTCCACTTCTGGGTATAAACACAATAGAGCTGGAAACAGGTACCCCAGAAAATACTTGTACATGTATGTTTACAGAGGAAATATCACAATACCCAAAAACTACAAACAACTTAGATGTCTATCAACAGATGAATGGATAAACAAATTGTAATAAATCAATACTATTGAATATTATTCAGCCAAAAAAGGAATGAAGTGCTGATTGATACATGCTATAATGTGAATGAACTTCAAAAGCATTATGCTAGTGAAAGAAATTCAGGCCCAGTAATAAATGTATGATACCATTTATATTAAATATTCAGAATAGATAAATCCAGAGGGGCAAAAAGCAGGTTTGTAATTTTCCAGGCACTGTGGGGAAATGGAAATGGGGAGTAACTGCCTAATGGATATGGGGTTTTTCGGGAGGGGTGTGATGAAAATATTTTGGAACTAGATAGACGTGTACAACATTGTGAATGTACTGTTATCAATTGTTCACTTTAAAATGGTTAATTTTATTTTATGCAATTGTTTATAAATTGCATATGATGGGAATTCCCTGGTGGTCCAATGGTTAGGACTCTGTGCTTTCACTGCCGGGGCCCAGGTTCAATGCATGCTTGGGGAACTACGATCCTGCAAGCAGGGCAGTGCAGCCAAAAAAAAAAAAAAATTGCATATGAAAATTAACTTGCTGTATTTATGTGGTCTACTTCTGGACTTTTTATTCTATGCCATTGATCTGTGGGTCTATCCTTTTATCAAGACCACACTCTTTTTTTAAAAAAAAATATTTATTTATTTGGCTGCACAGGGTCTTAGTTGTGGCACACAGGACTTTCGTTGCCATGTGATCCTCACTGAGGCATGCAGGATATAGTTTCCTGACCAGGGATCGAACCCAGGCCCCCTGCATTGGGAGCGTGGAGTCTTAGCCACTAGAACACCAGGGAAGTCCCCAAGACCACACTCTTTTGATTAATGTAGCTTTAGAGAAAGTCTTATAATCAAGTGTTGTGATTCCTTCAAATTTTTTTCTAATTTTTCAAAACTATTTAGGCTCTTCGAATTCGTTTATCTTTCCACATTGCATTAAATCTATTGATCAGTCTGGGGAATTGATATCTTTACTATGTTGAGTCTTTCCAAACTATGAACATGGTATGTCTTCCCATTTACTTAGGACTTATTTCACCAGTGGTTTATAGTTCTCAGCATACATATCCTGTACATGTTTTGTTAGATTTATAACTAAATATTTCATTTTTTGAAGCTATTGTAAATTATATTGTTTCCAGTGTATAGAAATGGAATTTGTTTTATTTGCTTACTTTGTATCCTGTGATCTTACTAAATTTACTTATTCTAGAAATTTTGGTAGCATCTTAGGATTTTCCACAATAAAAATCATGTCATCTGAGTAGACAGTTTTGTTTTTCCTTTCAAATCTGGATGTTTTGTATTTCCTTTTCTTTCATTATTGGACTAGCCAAGCCTTACAGTACAATGCTAAACAGGAGTGGCAGAAGTGGGTATTCTTGTTTTGTTCCTTATCTCAGAGGGAAAGCATTCAGTCTTTGCAATTAAATGTGATATGGACTATAGGTTTTTAAAATATAGATACTCTTTCGGAGTTCCCTGGTGAACTAGTGATTAGGATTTGGTGCTTTCACTGCCGTGGCCTGGGTTCAATCCCTGGTCAGGGAACTGAGATCCCACAAGCCACACAGTGCAACCAAAATAAAAATAAATAAATTAACTTAAAAGAACAGGTGCTCTTTTACCGGTTGAAGAAGTTCCATTCTACTCCTAGTTTTCTTAGAATTTTTGTCATAAATAAATGCTGTACTTTGTCTCCATCTTCGCTACAGTGCTCACTTCCAGGTTTCTAGTTGTGCTAAGTTGAGGTAAAGGAATATCAGAGAATATAACTTGTAAACTCACCATTATGCGAGCCACAACTACTAAGCCCGTGTACCAGAACTACTGAAGCCTGTGCGCCTAGAGCCTGTACTCCGCAACAGGAGAAGCCACTGCAATGAGAAGCCCACACACTACAACAAAGAGTAGCCCCCGTTCGCCGCAACTAGAGAAAAGCCCGCGTGCAGCAACAAAGGCCCAATGCAGACAAAAATTAATTTTTTAAAAATCCTATATAAACTCAGCATCAGTTCAGTGGTACTTTGAATTCTACTGTTGTTCTCCAAATCACCTGCTGCTATTGACGCTTTGAAATTCTCAAATAGCTGCTCCATTCATTCTACCCAGGTTTTAGACTTGTTTTCTATGTGAGAGAAAAGGTGAAGCATGCTTACTACAACTTACCCAGAGCTGGAACCCCAATACTAAGTTTTTCTCGAGCCTTTCCTATCTTTATACATTTTCTTTCTTTTCCTGTATTACTGGTTCTCCACTCTGCCACCTAACCCCTGCCTCCACAAAAGTCTTCCTAAATTAGTTTACTCCTTCTCAAATCTTTTACGTAATCTTTCATTTTTTCTTGTCCACAGTCTTCTTCCCTGTCCCACCTGCTACTATTGGTTACCTGCAAGCCTACTTGTTTTTTTTCTTAATTTTATTATTTATTTATATTTTATTTTTGGCTGCACTGAGTCTTCGTTGCCGCCCGCGGGCTTTCTCTAGTTGCAGCAAGCAGGGGTTACTCTTCGTTCCCGTGCACGGGCTTCTCATTGCGGTGGCTTCTATTTTTGTGGAGCATGGGTTCTAGGCGCGTAGGCTTTGGTAGTTGTGTCACGTGCGCTCAGTAGTTGTGGCTCGCAGGCTCTAGAGCACAGGCTCAGTAGTTGCGGTGCACAGGCTTCGTTGCTCTGCGGCATGTGGGATCTTCCCCGACCAAGGATGGAACCCGTGTCCCCTGCATTGGCGGGTTCTTAACGACTGTGTCACCATGGAAGTCCCTGGAAGCCTACTTGTAATTGGGGAAATGCAAATCAAAACCACAATAGAAAACAACAAAAAAACAAACAAAACAAAAAACCACGATAAAATACCTGCTTAAGTCCCTGCCAATTTTTAAATTACAATATAAGACACATATAATAAAACTCACCTTTTTAAAGTGTTTAATTCAGTGGTTTATTAGTATATTTACATATCATCATCAGTATATAATTCCAGAACATTTTCATCACCCCAAAAGAAACCCTGTATCTTTAACAGTCAACCTCCACCCGCTGACGCTTCCAGTCCCTGGAAAACACTAATCCACTTTGTCTCTATAGATTTGTCTGTTCTAGATATTTCATACAACATGTGACTTTTATGTCTAACTCCTTTCACTTAGCATGTTTCAACATTCATCCATGTTGTAGCGTATATCAGAATTTCATTTGTTATAGCTAATAATATTCCATTGTATGGATATACCACTTTTTATTCATCCATGTAACAGTTGATGGACATCTGGGTTCTTTCTACTTTGGGGCTATTGTGAATAAGGCTGCTATGTACATTCATATGTAAGGTTTTTTGTGGACACAAGATTTCTATTCTCTTGGGTATATACTTAGCAGTGGAATTGTTGGGACAAATGGTAATGTTTAAATTTTGCAGTTACTGACAGAGTGTATTCTACAGTGACTGAACAATTTAAATTCCCATCAGCAGTGTATGATGGTTCTAATTTCTCCACATCCTTGATAACACGTGTTATTATCTTTTTTATTATAGCCATGCTAGGGGAGATAAATGGTATCTCAATGTGCTTTGTTTGGTTGATTTTTTGTTTTGTTTTCTTGGTGGCTTGTAGGATCTTAGTTTCCCAACCAGGGATCAAACCCAGGCCCTCGGCAGTGAGAGCACAGAATCCTAACCACTGGACCACCAGGGAACCAGCTTTTAGTTTTATTGATCTTTGCTATTGTTTTCTTTGTTTCTATTTCATTTATTTCTGCTCTGATCTTTCTTTCCTTCTACTAACTTTGGGTTTTGTTTGTTTTTCTTGCTCTAGTTTCTTTAGGTGTACGGTTAGACTGTTTGAGATTCTTCTTGTTTCTTGAAGTAGGAGATTGTATTGCTATAAACTTCCCTCTTAGAACTGCTTTTGCTGCATCCCATAGGTTTGGGATCGTTGTGTTTTCATTGTCATTTGTCTCTAGGTATTTTTTTATTTCCTCTTTCATTTCTTCAGTGATCTCTTGGTTATTTAGTAACATATTGTTTAGCCTCCACGTGTTTGTGTTTTATGTTTTTTCCCCTGTAATTGATTTCTAATCTCATAGCATTGTGGTTAGAAAAGTTGCTTGATATGATTTCAATTTTCTTAAATTTACTGAGGCTTGATTTGTGACCCAAGATGTGATCTATCCTGGAAAATGTTCTGTGTGTACTTAAGAAACTGTAATTGCTGTTTTCGGATGGAATGACCTATAAATATCAATTAAATCTATCTGGTCTATTGTGTCATTTAAAGCTTGTTTCCTTATTAATTTTCTGGCTGGATGATCTGTCCATTGGTGTATATGAGGTGTTAAAGTGCTCCACTATTATTGTGTTACTGTAGGTTTCCTCTTTTATAGCTGTAAGCATTTGCCTTATGTATTGAGGTGCTCCTATGTTGGGTGCATATATAATTTTTATATCTTCTTGGATTGATCCCTTGATCATTATGTAGTGTCCTTCCTTGTCTCTCGTAACATTCTTTATTTTAAAGTTTATTTTACCTGATATCAGTATTGTGACTCCACCTTTCTTTTGATTTCCATTTGCATGGAATATCTTTTTCCATCCCCTCACTTTCAGTCTGTATGTGTCCCTAGGTCTAAAGTGGGTCTCTTGTAGATAGCATATATATGGGTCTTGTTTTTGTATCCATGCAGCGAGCTTGTGTCTTTTGCTTGGAGCATTTCCCTCAATGTGGTTTTGATTTGAATTTCTGTGATGGCTAATGATGTTGATTGCCTTTTTATGTGCTGACTGGCCATTTGTATATCTTATTGGGAGAAATGTCTATTCAAATCCTTCAATATTAAATTCTCTACTATTGAGTTTCTTTCATGTAGTGTTAAGTAATACTTCTTTTTTAAAAATTCTTTTTAATAGTTTTTTTTTTTTAATTTTTGGCTGTGTTGGGTCTTCGTTGTGCATGGGCTATTGCTAGTTGCAGCTCACAGGGGCTACTCTTCGTTGCAGCTCACAGGCTTATCATTGCAGAGGCTTCTCTTGTTGCAGAGCACGGGCTATAGGCACGCGGGTTTCAGTAGCTGTGGCATGTGGGCTCAGTAGTTGTGGCTTGCGGGCTCTATAGCACAGGCTCAGTAGTCGTGGCACATGGGCTTAGTTGATCCATGGCATGTGGGATCTTCCCAGACCACGGATCCAACCCATGTCCCCTGCATTGGCAGGTGGATTCTTAACCACTGCGCCACCAGGGAAGTCCCCAAGTAATGCTGAAATGAAGTTGCTGATTGTTTGGGGGTTGATGGTTATAAAAATTTGAAAACAGGCTTAAAAAAAAAAACGCTGGGTCTTCCCTGGTGGCGCAGTGGTTAAGAAACTGCCTGCCAATGCAGAGGACATGGGGTCGAGCCCTGGTCCAGGAAGATCCCACATGCTGTGGAACAACTAACCCCGTGTTTCAAAACTACTGAGCCTGAGCTCTAGAGCCCACGTGCTGCAACTACTGAAGTCCATGCACCTAGAGCCCATGCTCTGCAACAAGAGAAGCCATCACAATGAGAAACCTGTACACTGCAATGAAGAGTAGCCCCTCGCTCACTGCACCTAGAGAAAGCCCACGCACAGCAACGAATACCCAAGGCAGCCAAAAAAAAAAAAAAAAAAAAAAAAACCCTTTTGGAACTTCCATGGTGGTCCAGTGGTTGACTCCATGCGTACACTGCAGGAGGCACAGGTTTGATCCCTGTTCAGGGAACTAAGATCCCACATGTCATGTGACACAGCCAAAACAACAAACAAACAAAACTCTTTTGGCAAATAGGATATAATTGCTTACATACTAAAGTGCCTAAATTTTCATAGGAGTTTGCTTTGTCTCAATATCTTACTGAGAATGTATCTAGGACTTACCTGGGGATGCAGTGATTAAGAATCCGCCTGCCAATTCAGAGGACACTGGTTCAAACTCTGGTCTGGGAAGATCCCACATGCTGCAGAGCACCTAAGCCCGTGCACCACAACTACTGAGCCTGCGCTACAGAGCCTGCAAACCACAACTACTGAGCCCACATGCCACAACTACTGAAGCCCGCGTGCCTAGAGCCTGTGCTCCGCAATAAGAGAAGCCACCCCAATGAGAAGCCCGTGCACAGCAGCGAAGAGTAGCCCCCGCTCACCGCACCAGAGGAAGCCTGTGTGCAGCAACGAAGACCCAGTGCAGCCAAAATTAAGATAAAATAAAATAAAATAAATTTATATATATAAAAAAAAGATAAGATGGAGTGGGAAACTGACCATGGAAAGCCAAGCCGCTAAACAAATAACAAAAATATACAAATTGTTTAAATGATGTACAGAAGCCTAGAGAATGCCCACTTCATCCTCAGTCCAGCTTTATTTATTTATTTATGTTTGGATGTGTTGCACAGTTTGCAGGAATGCCCGACCAGGGATGGAACCCTGTGCCCTCCTTCAGTGGAAGCGTGGCATGCTAACCATTGGACCATGAGGGAAGGTTCCTCCTCCTCACCCCAGCATTCTTTAGAAGCAAAAAGGCTAAGTGAAAATCTCAGCACGTAAAACAATGCCTGGCACATAGAAAGCGCCCAATAAACATTTGCCCAATGTTGAATGAATAAATGAACATTCCCAGTGCATATCTCTCCGAAAGTTTTAGGAAGCAAATATCCACAGGTAGAGATAAAGACGGAACCAGTTTTTGGCAGCAGGTTAATGTGTCAATTTGGGAACTGCAGGTGATAAACACTAGTTTATGGCACCAAGAATACTGGTTGCAAATACACTTTGTTGATTAAGTCGATATTTATAAATGATAAAAGTATGGTAAGTTAAATTGGCCATAAAGGGATCTTTCAAAGCAGGTTATACCACACTTCTAGACTATTAGAGCACTGGGTATTGAAGCACAAAATAATTACCTTAGAAAAACACCAGAAGAGGATCAAGGTAAGGGGTGGACACCAACCAAAAAAAAGAAGAGAAAATTCCTCATGAAGAGGAAGTATGGCGCCAAATGAGGAAGGAAATAGAAAAGGAGTATTAAATTTCCTCTTCATTTTTCATCTTAGCAGTTAGTTAAATGTGATGGGTAATACTAAGAAAAAAATATGATCAAGCAGGAATGCTTAGAGGGAAGTGAATTACAATAAATTCTAATTTTTTAGTATTCATTTACACATTATTTCAAGAAAAATAAAGATGAAAACCAATGAAAGTAGGTAAATGAGGGCACTTTGAGCTCCTGGGGAAACGTCCTATATGAACATGTTAGAGAGTACTTACTATTATTATTTTGTTCTTCAGTGGCTTCCAGAAAACCAACAATTAACTACTGTCACTGAACTCTTAATGCATGAATCACTCTGATGCTTGTTAGAAGTTAGCAGTTGATCATGTAGTTTCAGCTTACTAATAAGTTGGTCTGATCATTACAGGCATCTAGTATTCCTTCTGGACCACCCTCATTATGAAGTATTTGGGTTGCCTGTTGTTCTCATAAATGAATACCCCAGTGGGGAGACCAAAAGGGTCCTCTTACAAAGTCACCTTGAGAAGTTGTTGGTCAAGTTCTGGTTGCCCTCTGAGGGAGGGAAAGGAAGCTTCCACGTTCTCTATTAAGCTTGCCTCTTGTGGAGAGAAGGCCTCCACAAGAGGGAGAATTCTTCTTTGAGAATTCGTTCTCAAATATGGTTTAGGGCAGAGACTGTCAAGAATTGTTTATCTCTTATAATGAAACTATTTATGCATGAAATGTCATAATGTCTGAGATTGGCTTTAAATATTCCAAAACAACCAACTCACTCTCTCCAAGCAAAATAAAAAACAAAAAACTGGAGTCCCTCCCATCAGGAAACTTATGCAAGCCTCTTAGATAGACTCATCCACCAGAGGGCAGACAGCAGAAGCAAGAAGAACTACAATCCTGCAGCCTGTGGAACAAAAACCACATTCAGAAAGATAGACAAGATGAAAAGGCAGAGGGCTGTGTACCAGATGAAGGAACAAGATAAAACCCCAGAAAAACAACTAAATGAAGTGGAGATAGGCAACATTCCAGAAAAAGAATTCAGAATAATGATAGTGAAGATGATCCAGGACCTCGGAAAAAGAATGGAGGCAAAGATCGAGACGATGCAAGAAATGTTTAACAAAGACCTAGAAGAATTAAAGAACAAACAAACAGAGATGAACAATACAATAACTGAAATGAAAACTACACTAGAAGGAATCAACAGCAGAATAACTGAGGCAGAAGAACGGATAAGTGACCTGGAAGACAGAATGGTGGAATTCACTGCTGCAGAACAGAATAAAGAAAAAAGAATGAAAAGAAATGAAGACAGCCTAAGAGACCTCTGGGACAACATTAAACGCAGAAGCACTCACATTATAGGAGTCCCAGAAGGAGAAGAGAGAGAGAAAGGACCTGAGAAAATATATGAAGAGACTATAGTCGAAAACCTCCCTAACATGGGAAAGGAAATAGCCACCCAAGTCCAGGAAGCACAGAGAGTCCCATACAGGATAAATCCAAGGGTAAACACGCTGAGACACATAGTAATCAAACTGGCAAAAATTAAAGACACAGAAAAATTATTGAAAGCAGCAAGGGAAAAATGACAACATACAAGGGAACTCCCATAAGGTTAACAGCTGATTTCTCAGCAGAAACTCTACAAGCCAGAAGGCAGTAGCATGATACACTTAAAGTGATGAAAGGGAAAAACCTACAACCAAGGTTACTCTACCTGGCAAGGATCTCATTCAGATTCGATGGAGAAATCAAAACCTTTAGAGACAAGCAAAAGCTAAGAGAATTCAGCACTACTAAACCAGCGCTATAACAAATGTTAAAGGAACTTTTCTAAGTGGGAAACACAAAAGAAAAGGACTTACAAAAACAAAACAATTAAGAAAATGGTCATAGTAACATACATATTGATAATTACCTTAAACATGTATGGATTAAATGCTCCAACCAAAAGACACAGGCTTGCTGAATGGATACAAAATCAAGACCCATATATATGCTGTCTACAAGCGACCCACTTCAGACCTAGGGGCACATACAGACTGAAAGTGAGGGGATGGAAAAAGATATTCCATGCAAATGGAAATCAAAAGAAAGCTGGAGTAGCAATACTCATATCCGATAAAATAGACTTTAAAATAAAGAATGTTACAAGAGACAAGGAAGGACACGACATAATGATCAAGACATCAATCCAAGAAGAAGATAAAACAATTATAAATATATATGCACCCAACATAGGAGCACCTCAATACATAAGGCAACTACTAACAGCTATAAAAGAGGAAATCGACAGTAACACAATAATAGTGGGGGACTTTAACACCTCACTTACACCAATGGACAGATCATCCAAAATGAAAATAAATATGGAAAAGAAGCTTTAAATGACACAATAGACCAGATAGATTTAATTGATATTTATAGGACATTCCATCCAAAAACAGCAGATTACACTTTCTTCTCAAATGCGCATGGAACATTCTCCAGGATAGATCACATCTTGGGTCACAAATCAAGCCTCAGTAAATTTAAGAAAATTGAAATCATATCAAGCCATCTTTTCTGACCACTATGCTATGAGATTAGAAATCAATTACAGGGAAAAAAACGTAAAAAACACAAACACACACATGGAGGCTAAACAATGTGTTACTTAACAACCAAGAGATCACTGAAGAAATCAAAGAGGAAATCGAAAAATACCTAGAGACAAATGACGGTGAAAACACGACGATCCAAAACCTATGGGATGCAGCATAAGCAGTTCTAAGTGGGAAGTTTATAGCTATACAAGCCTACTTCAAGAAACAAGAAAAATCTCAAATAAACAATCTAAACTTACACCTAAAGGAACTAGAGAAAGAAGAACAAACAAAACCCAAAGTTAGCAGAAGGAAAGAAATCATAAAGATCAGAGCAGAAATAAATGAAATAGAAACAAAGAAAACAATAGCAAAGATCAATAAAACTAAAAGCTGGTTCTTTGAGAAGATAAACAAACTTGATAAACCATTAGCCAGACTCATCAAGAAAAAGAGGGAGAGGACTCAAATCAATAAAATTAGAAATGAAAAAGAAGTTACAACAGACACAGAAATACAAAACATCCTAAGAGACTACTACAAGCAACTCTATGCCAATAAAATGGACAACCTGGAAAAAATGGACAAATTCTTAGAAAGGTATAACCTTCCTTGACCGAACCAGGAAGAAATAGAAAATATGAACAGACCAATCACAAGTAATGAAATTGAAACTGTTATTTAAAATCTTCCAACACACAAAAGTCCAGGACCAGAGGGCTTCACAGGTGAATTCTATCAAACATTTAGAGAAGAGCTAACACCCATCCTTCTCAACTCCTCCAAAAAATTGCAGAGGAACACTCCCAAACTCATTCTATGAGGTCACCATCACCCTGATACCAAAACCAGACAAAAATACTACAAAAAAAAGAAAATTACAGACCAATATCACTGATGAATATAGGTGCAAAAATCCTCAACAAAATACTAGCAAACAGAATCCAACAACACATTGAAAGGATCATACACCATGATCAAGTGGGATTTATCCCAGGGATGCAAGGATTCTTCAATATATGCAAATCAATCAATGTGATACACCATATTATCAAATTGATGAATAAAAACCATATGATCAATTCAATAGATGCATAAAAAAAACTGGAGGGGATAAATGACAAGTTAGCAAAATTGTTAAAGCCTATATAGGGGCTTGTCATTTTACTTTATTTTAAATATGTTGATAATTTTTGTAATGAGTTTTTTTTTAACTAATTAATTCATTAATTTTTGGCTGCATTGTTGCTCGCAGGCTTTCTCTAGTTGCGGCGAGTGGGGGCAACTCTTTGTTGTGGTGCGCAAGCTTGTCATTGCGGTAGCTTCTCTTGTTGTGGAGCATGGGCTCTAGGCACGCTGGCTTCAGTAGTTGTGGCGCTCAGGCTTAGATGCTCCGCGGCATGTTGCATTTTCCCCAACCAGGGCTTGAACCCGTGTGCCCTGTGTTGGCAGGTGGATTCTTAACCACTGCGCAACCAGGGAAGCCCCATAATGAAAGCTTTTAAATAGGCATATATAAGAACATTGTTTCTCTCCTACATATATTATCTTAAATCAGTTATTGTTCCATGTATTAGAATGATTTCTGTTACAATGAACAGAAACCCCAATCACTCTGGTTTAAACAATAAGAGGAAACATATAGATTTATGTCGCTAAAAAGTCCTGGGCAATTCTAGGTGTCAGGTGATTCTTGATCCTACCGCTCAGTGGTGTCTCTAAAACCTGAGTATTTATCACTCTGCTCTGCCTTCTATGGTGTTAGTTTCATCCTAAGGTTCACATCTCTCCTATTTCAAGAAGACTGTCAACATCTGCTGGGTTACATATGTCATCCAGCAAGTGCTGGATCTGTTCTAGCATTTCCAACAAGACAGGCCACGTTATGCTGCAGAGAAGCACAGCACCAACATCCCAGTGATTTAACGCAACAAAAGTTTACTTCTTATTCCTACAGAGTCCATTATAGGTCTGGGAGACTCTCTGGAACAGATATCCCTCCACAATGCGGGGGGCTCGGCATTCCAGACTGTTCTGACTTGTGACCCCTCTCTCTGTATGTGCTTATATGACTGAGGCAGGAAAAGACAGCATTAGAGAGTCCTGCACCAAAAAATAAATGCTTAAGCTGAGAAGTGAGAGTTCTGCAGACAACCTACTGCTCAAAACTATCTCAGGATCCTGTGTAACTGCAAGGAGAAAAAAGTCTAACCACTCCCTTCTTACTGTTCACTAGGATACAAGCTCCATGAGGATATGCATTTTGTCTCCTTGTCCACTACTATATCCTTAGTTTAGAAGACTACCTGGGTACATAATAGGCCCTCATTAAATTGAATGAATGAATGTAATGTCAGCAAGAAATCCATATGTATAACTTGGGAGAAGAAACAGAGTCCCAGGGGTGTAAGGCTGAGACTGTTGGGTAAGATCTATGCAGACCAGAGCTGCAGAGCTGGGCGAGCTTAAAAAATAAGCACACTGGTATACTGGTACAGTTATCTTAGAGAAGAAAATGAAATCCTGCTGAAAGCGGCAGACCAAAACCTCAGGTGACTTACACCATAAAGCACTGAAGCCAAGGACCAAATCAACCGAGCAAACCACCACCACGAGTGCTCAGCTCCTGGAATGAGCTGCAACAGCCACAAATGCATCTGCTCCTTTAATGTAGTCAGTCCACCCAACATACCACTGGGGACCAGGGGAAAGGGAAGGACACGCACACTGACTGAGACCCTGCTATTTCCCAGGCCGATAGGTGCTTTTCCTTCATCAACCCCTCTAATCTCCAGAAAAACCCTGAGTTGAGTGTTATCTCTATTTCATATGGAAACTGGAGATTTAAGAGTGTTTCAGTAACCAATCAAGAAACAGGAATGTTTTACAAGCTAGAAATAGAAATAGACACAATACAATGTCATCCAGGCTGGCTGGGCAGGGACAACATACAGATCAGTCCTGCTAATCCTGCCCTCAGGCCTGACTGATGCAGCTAAGTGACAGCCAACAGACCCACTAGCTATGGGGTCTCAACAAGCCTCTGGATCTCTTATTTCCTTGTTTAACTCCTTTCCTGATTACACCTAGATGCTCTATCAGGAACACATCTGCATCACTGTTGTAGATAAAAGGTGGAGCTACAAGAAAATCCACAGCCTACAGAGATTTTCTGCAATCTATCAAATGTGTACACTAAGGCTGTTACATGATACGATGGAGAAAACAGAAGGATGACCCTTCCTGTTTAACAGTTACAGTGTAAGTCAACCAACACACATGTGTATTTGTCCGTCCTTGCCTACCACTCAGCATCCTCTCCCAAATCTTTGCTTTTGGGAACTGGTCTCCTGTTCACTGGATTCCCAGAGTAACATGCCCTGTGGCCCATAGGATCCTGGTGCAGTAAACACTCCAGTTCCCAGACAAATATAACCCTCTCCTTGTTCTTTTTTTTTTTTTGTGGTATGCGGGCCTCTCACTGTTGTGGCCTCTCCCGTTGTGGAGCACAGGCTCCGGACACGCAGGCTCAGCGGCCATGGCTCACGGGCCCAGCCGCTCTGCGGCATGTGAGATCTTCCCGGACCGGAGCACGAACCCGTGTCCCCCTGCATCGGCAGGCGGACTCTCATCCACTGCGCCACCAGGGAAGCCCTCCTTGTTCTTAATGACATACAAAAGCCAAGTTAAAATGCAAACAGATAAAAACCTGAGAAGGTGATCCTGAATTGCCATTAATTTCCATTTAGACCTTGGAAAAGTGCTCATTTTTATGGCTGTTTTATCCTATTGATATTGTGACATAAGTAAACAGTCTAGTTTCTTTTACTCGAGAAAATTCTTCTTTACATGGCTAAAGATTCCAACCCGTTTCCATATTATCTCCTTCTTAGAGGTGTTCTCCCTTTTCCATCCACCACCAGAGAGGCATACAATAGTGATTAGTTCACCTGGGCAGATTCCCTATTGGTGAAGTAAATATGATTTCATCACAGTAAAAACTGTACTAATAGTATTCCAGAGCTGAATTTGCTAAAAAGTTAAAAAAGGAACTCAAACAATGTCCAAATTTGTGAACAGTACCCGATGATGGGACAGTTAAGAAAATCCAATTTGGTTCTTCAAAAATTTTACATTAGAATTCATTTCTGCCCATGAGATTACTGAAATTGGTAAACCTGGAAGACAATGGTATGCAATTAAACATCATATTATTGCTTTCTGTTTTGGAAGACCATGCTACAAATGTTTCTAACATGCATGTTTAAGAGTGGCTGAGGAAATCAATGCAAACCAACAATATTCACCTCTGTGACCACAGAAGAATTCATGGCTGCATCCACTATTTGAAGCTGAATTTGCTATTCTGCCAAATACAGTCCCAAAACAGCTTTTCCCTTTACTCTGAATGTTCTTAGAACACCTCTCCTGCTAAGGAAATCCCTGAAAGTTTTAGTAAAAACAGCAAGTAGTACAACTAACACATTCCCTGCAGACTCAACCTTGATTCCTTCTGTGAAACATGTTTATTTCCCAAAGTTTCCTGATGAAAAATTCCACTGATGAAAAATTCTTCATGCTTCATAATTTTGTACTTTTCATAACTTTAAGGTCCAGCTCCACTTGGTGGATTTCTTCAGACTGAGGACACTGAACAAGCTTCCCTTTACTGGTGGAGTTTCTGGTGTCTAAGAAGGCTTGAGCGTCTGCTGAAGTTTCTCCTGCATGTGCTACAGGTATAAGGCTGCTCACCTGTGTGAGTTCTCCGGTGTTTAATAAGGTGGGAATTTTGACTGAATTTTTTTCCACATTCATGACATGTAAAGGGCTTCTCTCCAGTGTGAGTTCTTTGGTGTGTGTGGAGATTTGTATTTTGACTGAAGCTTTTCCCACACCACGAGCATTTATATGGTTTTATTCCTTGGTGTGTTGTTAAGTGCTTATTAAGATCTGAACTCCACCTAAACCTCTTATCACACTGCTGACATTTATATGGTTTCTCTTCAGTGTGAATTCTTTGGTGCTTAATAAGGTCAGAGCTAACTCTGAAGCTTTTCCCACATTCCTGGCATTTAAAAGGCTTCTCTCCTGCACGTTCTTTTTTGTGAAGATCCATAAGTTTCAGCAGCTCTTGTTTCCAGGTTGAAAGTTTCTTTTTTTTCTTCACTGGAAAATCTCGGTGCCATTTCCCCACCCTATGCATATCACCATGATTTTCTTTGCCCATTGTTTTCTGGGGGACTTTCAATCTGGCCTTTTTTGATGCTATATCTACTGGTACTTGTATTTCTAAGTCAGAAAGACATAGAGGCTGAAGATTTTCAGTGTCATTTTTGAGCTTTAGCCCTGCTGGAATAAACATAAGAAACAGCTAACTATATGACAGAGCAAGAAAGCCACAGTAATGAAGAGAAAAACTGGATGAACACTAATTTTTAAAAAAAACAGATAAGCAGAAGTGTAAAATGTTAAGCCCTTGTAAAAGTTCCTATTAAGGCACATTTCCTTTCTTCCCATGGTGTACTTACCTGTAGGCAACTCTCCAGAATTGTCCTTGAACTCCAGGGATCTTTGAACCCACGGCTCTTCCCCCTGCTCTAGACAGGAGATCACTTTAGGTTTGGGGAGCACAAATAATGCTGTGAAATGGAAAAACTGAGGTCAAGGATTGGTAACAACAATAGTCCACTAATTCCAGACTATATCAGGAAGAGCAAAGGATACTTTAACAGTTTGCAACACCAAATGGTTAAATGGATAGACTCATATCTGGTATCAGGTTCATAACATACTTCATTTGTGGGTGGATATACAAAGTAGAGAGTGAGAAATAAACCTAAGCTGGACCAATGAAAAGGATATAGGGCATGGGAATCCGGTGCATGATCCCCATCTTCTGCTACTAAGAATACCCCATATTCTACTAAGGTAGGACCAAACTGCAGAGGCTGTAGGAAATATACCTGGTCCTATTAAGTCTTTAGGAAGACTCATACTGGGTAAGGCCAGGTCTAGGGGAGTCAATGTGAAGGTCAGTGGGCTGGGTATCATAAACACAAGTGATTCCTGTTATACTATAGCAACTTTCAATTTAGATCTCAGGTACTAGACACTGGATCAGGAAAGATTTCTACATTCCCATAGCTCACTGGTTCACATCCAGGTGGAGGAAACAGACCAGAATTACTTAGTGGACTTTCTCTAAATCATATTGCCAAGTATGGAAAGTATTCATCACTCAGTCATTCAATACATATGTGCTGAGTGGCTATGGTGCACCAGACACCCTCTATGTGCTAAGGATACAGTGGTGAATAAGCCAAGCCCCCTGATCTCACAGAGCTTATCTTCTAGTGCAGAGTGAGACAATCTAACATTAATAAACAAGCAAATAAAGTGTCAGGGAGTGATAAATGTTTTGAAGAAAACTAAAGCAGGGTGAGAGAACATTTAAGATTCTGCTTGTGAAGATATTTTAGATAAGGCTGTATGAAAAGCCTCTTTTAGAAAGTGATATCTGAGCAGAACCCTAAAATGAGAATTTTACCATGTGGCAGAAACGTGGGCCAGGCAGAGGGAAGGGGAAAGAAATGAGCACATCAAGTCCATGAAACAGCAAGATGAGCAGTATGAACAAAGAGGCCAGAGCAAGGGCACGAGTAGTAGGACATGACAGCAGGCTGGTGAGGAGGGGCCAGATTTTGGAGGGTCCTGAGAGCCTTGGTAAGGAATTTGGATTTATTCTGAACCTTACGAGAAGTTATTGCAAGGTTTTGAAGCAGAAAATGTCATGATCTGATCAGGTTTTTAAAAGACTCTGGCTGCCATGTAGAAAACAGACTGAGAGGGCAGGAGTGGTGGCAGTGGGTGCCAGTTAGAAAGTATTGAGGTGGACCTTGATAGAGATGTTGCTGGCTGAGACCAGGATGCTAACGCAATAAGCTGAGACATGATCAGATTCAGGCTACACTGTGAAGGTGGAGCCAAGAGTGATGTATTAGACTTAGTGGGGTATTATGGCAAGATCAAGGTAAAGGATGACTGGATGTTTCTTGCTCTGAGCAAGTGGATGAGTGGGTATTCCTTTTACGGAGATGATAAGGGCGAGATGATAAGGGCAAGATATAAGGGCAAGTTTGAAGGGAAGAGGAGATCAAGAATTCCAAATAGTGTAAGGAATGTGTACTTGGAAAAAGCTCCCTGGTGATCTTTTCCCTGCCTACACCATCTAGTTGAGAACCAGTCAGCTACTAGAACAGAGACTCTCTCACAGGGGTGCATTCTCAGTACGCCAACAACAGGATAGATTAGTCCACTCCTATGTTAACGGAAGGGGAGAATCTTTACCTAGAGAGATGACAGTCTCATAGTTTTCTTGCATTACATCATTGTAGAGGGCCTTCTGAGTGGGATCCAGTAACTCCCATTCTTCCTTGGAAAAATACATGGCCACTTCTTCAAATGTCAACAATCTCTAAAGAAGAGAATGGGCTTTAGCTCAGGACTTGCCACTACAGAAGTAGCCCAACCTTCTGAGCCATCAACTGCATGGTAAGCCAGTCACTAAAGGAACTAACAGCACATGAATTTTTTTTAAGTGGGAAGGCAGAAAGGAAGTAGGCAAGGGATCAGCAAATAGCCTGGGAGGTGCCCAGTTCCTGAGGGGGATCATGTGGGTTAACACCTCTGTGCACCTGCTGGGCAGTGTGGGTCAAGGGCAGCAGGGAGAGGTAGCCCTAAGAAGCTGGAAAGCACAGCTCACCTGGGACTCAGGCAAGACGAGCTCAGGTGCCACTGTCCAGTCTTTGGCATTTGTCTGCTCAGGAAAGGCTAGGATCTGGTGAGCAGGCACCGCTGTAGAAGAGTGAGAGTGAATTTCTCTCCCTTCTGTCTTTGAACATCCTAGGCTCAGTTCTGAAATATAGAAGATCCTGATCTTTCAGTAGAAATGGAACACTTTACAAGTGTTATGTGGTACCTAGAAGTGGCTATCTCATTTTAAACAAGAATCAAGCATCTACTAGCCCCTAAGATGGGTTTCCCAGTTGACTCTCTTCAGTTTTCATGAGTGAAGTCAATAAAAGGAAGTCTTGTTTTTTTCCTTACATGACATGAATTCTCCTGAGTTGGACAAAAATTAGAGGTGTTGGAAAATGTAGTACTGAGTCCAGTGTGCCAAGTAAAGGAAATGCAAAGGAAGAAATGAGCTTGGTGAGTTCAAGAAACAGCAAGAAGGGTTTCCCTGGTAGCGCAGTGGTTAAGAATCTGCCTGCCAATGCAGGGGAGATGGGTTTGAGCCCTGTTACAGGAAGATCCGACATGCCATGGAGCAACTAAGCCCACGCGCCACAACTACTGAGCCTGTGCTCTAGAGCCCGCGAGCCACAACTACTGAGCCCATGCACCAGAACTACTGAAGCCCGCGGGCCTAGAGCCTGGGCTCTGCAACGAGAAGCCACAGCAATGAGAAGCCCACGCACTGCAGTGAAGAGTAGTCCCCACTCGCAGCAACTAGAGAAAGCCCGCATGCAGCAATGAAGACCCAACACAGCCAAAAACGAACAAATAAATAAATTTATATATTAAAAAAAAAAGAAGACCAGTGTGGCTAAAGAGGACTGAGCAGGGCAGGAATGGCAGGAGATGAGGGCAGGAAGGTGAGGAGGGGCCAGAATTTGGGGGGTCCTGGGTGCCTCTACAAGGAGTTTGGATTCATTCTGAATGTGTGAAAAGTCACAGTAAGGTTTTGATGCAGAGAAGTGTCCTGATATGATCCAGTTTTTAAAAGATTCTGGCTGTGCTGTGTGGAAAACAGCCTGCAGGAGGGGAGGAATGGTGGCGGGGGGTGCCAGATAGAAAGTACTGAGGTGGACCTTGTTAGAGATGCCACTGGCTTACACCAAGATGCTAAAGCACAGCAGGCTGAGACTTGGTTGGACTCAGGCTACACGGTGAAGGTGGAGCCAAGGGGACTAGTGACGCAGTAATACTACTGGGGTTTGATAAGATCGGTGTAAAGGATGACCAAGTTTTCTGGGTTAAAATATTGGGTGAATCGTGGTGTCCTTTGTGGAGATGGGAAAGTTAAGAGAAGAGCAATCTGGAGGGAAAGAAGGCAGGAAGGATCAAGATTTAGGATAAGGAATGATCATGTGCACTGGGAGAAAGCTCCCTGGTGTTCTGGATATACCTTTTCCCTGCCCACACCATCTAGTTGAGAACCAGTCAGCTACTAGAACAGAGACTCTCTCACAGGGGTGCATTCTCAGTACGCCAACAACAGGACAGATTACTCCACTCCTATGCAAAGGGAAGGGAAGAATCTTTACCTAGAGAGATGACAGTCTTATAGTTTTCTTGCATTACATCATTGTAGAGGGCCTTCTGAGTAGGATCCAGTAACTCCCATTCTTCTTGGGAAAAATACATGGCCACTTCTTCAAATGTCAACAAGCTCTAGAGAAGAAAATGGGCTTTAGCTCAGTACCTGCCACTTCAAAAGCAGCCCAACCTTCTGAGCCATCAACTGCATGGTAAGCCAGTCACAAAAGGAACTAACAGCATTTGATTTTTAAAAAGTGAGAAGGCAGAAAGGAAGGAGGCAAGGGATCAACTAACAAGTGCCCAAAATCGTGGGGAACATCTGGACTAACAGCTCTGAACACCTGCTGGGGAGCGCGGGTCAAGGGCAGCAGGGAAAGGCAGCCCTAAGAAGCTGGAAAGCACAGCTCACCTGGGACTCAGACAAGATGAGCTCAGGTGCCACTGTCCAGTCTTTGCTGTTTGTCTGCTCAGGAAAGGCTAGGATCCGGTGAGCAGACACCGCTGTGGGTGAAGGAGAGCCACAGGAAATCTCTCTCGCTTCTGTTTCTGAATATCCTAGGCTCATTTCTAAAATACAGAAGACCTTGAGTTTTTCAGTATTGATGAGACACCTTTACAAGTGTATGGTGCCCAGAAATGGCCTTCTCCTTGTTAATGAGAACCAAGTATCTACCAGCCTCTAAACAGATTCGCCAGTTTTCATAAGCAAAATTAACAAAAGGAAAAACCCTTTTTATTTTCCTCTCATGACACAAATTGTTCAGAGTTAGACAAAGCTTGAACATATTTGAAAATGACATACTCAGGGACTCCAGTATACAGTAGGAGATTTTAATCATTTATCATTTCTTTCCTGGTACACAATTTTCTTCACATTCCGCCACTGACAACAGATTTCTCATTCCAATTCCTTCTGTATTTTATGAGGACAAGGTGGGCCCAACCCTCTCCACTTTTCTAAAAAACTGAGTTCCAATCGCTTCTCGGCCTTTTGGCTAAGATCAAGTGTAAAAAACTGAGTTCCCAGTGTTATTAACAGGGTTCTGTGGTTTGGAGATTTCTGTATCTTAGGCCAACCCCCACCTTCAACCACACCTGGTCTGCTCTACCATAACCTGGGGGGCATTCTAATTGCTAACGTGGCTGCATTAGTAGATCCACAGGGCAGGGCAACCAGAAAGTGCTCACGTGTTCTGGCTTAAATTACTATCGCAGCTCCCAAGAGAAGGAAAGTAACATGAAGCTCCTTACCCCTCTCACATACGGGCTCAATTTCTTTGTGGGTATTCCTGATCAGCAGCTCTTGTAGACTCTGGTGTGTATCCCAAAATTCTTCATCCTGGGACATGCCCACTTGCTGGGCCTCTGCTGGCTTCCGCTTGAAGCCTGGGGCCTCTGCTGTTTCTCCCAAGAGCACTGCGTCCTTTCCCAGCTCATGCTCTGCAACCTAGAAATAATGCCCATCCTTGTTACCATGGAACTTACTTTTCGTTTGGGAGTTGGTGGGAGAGGGAGGAAAAAGCAGAGTGCAAACTGTGGGAAGAAGGAGACACTAAAGGAAATGTCACAAAGACTTAAAAGAGATACGAGACCACCAGTTTTCCACAAGAACTATACACAAAATATAAGAATATTGGCAGAAGAGGAAAAAAGGTGTGGTTACTGCCAGCCCTCCAAGACAGCAGCCCCCACCCTCTGCATCCAGCTCAGCTCAGACCACTAACAGGGCTGCCCAGGCCACCTGTTCTCATGCTGCCTTGACAGACTTTCTCTCCCAACTTAGATTCTTGCCTTAGTGGTTTTCTGTCTTCTCTCTCAAAAGATAAAGGAATTGAATTTAAAAGTTGTCTGTCAACCAGATTTTCCACATGGCCACCAGGGAAGAGTCTCACAGAGGATTGGGATGAAACGGAGAAAAATGTGGGAGGAAAGAACCAGGGCTCTGAGCTTCCCTGATGGCGCAGTGGTTAAGAATCCGCCTGCCAATGCAGGGGACATGGATTTGAGCCCTGGTCCAGGAAGATCCCACATGCCAGACAGCAACAAAGCCTGTGCGCCACAACTACTGAGCCTGGGCTCTAGAGCCCAAGAGCCACAACTACTGAAGCCCGCGCACCTAAAGCCCGTGCTCCGCAACAAGAGACGCCACCGCAATGAGAAGCCCGCGCACCGCAACGAAGAGTACCTCCCGCTCACCACAACTAGAGAAAGCCCACACACAGCAACGAAGACCCGATGCTGCCAAAAGTAAATTAAAAAACAAAAGAGGGTCAGGGCTCCAACCTATCCTCAAGTAATTTTGACACAAAACGTGTGCCCTCCCGGTATTCTCAGTAGGCCTGTGAAGCTAGCTGGTATGCTGCCACCTGCCCAAGGGCATGCCCTGGATCCCCGCTCACAGCACAGCCAAGGAACAACCACTGAGGGAAGGCAGTGGAGGCCCTTGTCTATGGTACAGAGGACACTATCCCTCACGCTCTTTCTTCTCTCAGCTACTCTGTTGGGATTTCCAAATCTCTTTCCCTGTTTTCTTTCTACTTTTTCTCTTCCTGGGCAGTCTTCCTCTAGTTGTTTGGTTTCTCCTTCTTTCCTATCTTCACTCTTCTTTGGTCTCTAGGAATTCCTCCTTTTCTGGATCTGTCCCTTCCTCTCCAACTCCTTATTGCCTTTTGTTTGTTTCTAAGAACTTGAGGCCCATCTCCTTCGCCAAGCCAGACTAGGCTCATTACCCTCAACACACCCTGGCTCCAAAGAGGGCAAAAAGCAACTCTCTCCCTAAGGCCAGGGAAGCCTCTCTCAGGATCTCTGAATCATATGCACTGACTATGGCTGTGGATCTGTGCTTTTACATTCTGCTTTACATGTCCTAAAGGGACAACAGAAGTTACCTATTTCACTTTATTTCTCAATTAATTGCCCCAATACATCCACCATCACCCTATTTCACTGTATACAACAGGAATCTTTCTTCTCACCCCATTCCTCTTTTGACCAGATTCCCTCTGCAAGTGTTCTACCAGGACCACAGCCTCCTCAATGCTCTGTAGATGGTGCTTCTTTATGCAGGTCTGGGTGTCCCTGGGCAGAATGGACAGGAACTGCTCTAGCACCACAAGTTCCAAGATCTGCTCTTTTGAATGAATCTCTGGCCTCAACCACTGACGGCATAATTCCAGAAGCTGGTCAACAGCCTCCCGGGGTCCAGCTGCTTCATGATAGAGGAAGCTCCGGAAGTGCTGGTGAGACCTCTCAGGACTGGGACTGTCCGTTTGGGGGGCATATTTCTTATGCCGACTGGAGCTCTCTGTCACAGGTCCCTTGGTCTCCCACAGAGTCCTGATCTGAGGGTTCAAGTACTCAGCCACCTTCAGATCTATGGTCATCATTCTTCTCGAGGAACAATTCTGCTCCTGTATTGGACACACCTCCAGCACTACCTCTGAAAACTGAGGCCCAGTCTGGTCTGGAACAAAATCAATAAAAGGATCTTCTTCCTAAGGCATTGAGGGCAGAAAAAAGTGCATGTCAGTAAGAAAGTCACATGAACTTTACTACTTGTTACTTATTATGAGAGAAACATGAACTTTAAAAATCAACTGCCAAAAAAACCCAAATCAACTGCCAGGCCCTTGTTTCTCTCATTTTCTTTCTATTATTCAGCTGAATACAGCACAGCTTATTAAAGACAAATGCCAATAAACCACTTTGCCTTAAAAAAAAAAAAATCAGGAATAGTTGGTGGGTGAAAAAACTAGTACCCACTGGCTCCAAGGGGTTCGGGGATTATCCAAAGATTTAATTGATGCACTTCCTATGCCATCCTCTCCGTGTAAAGGAAAGATCAGGAGAATATTCTGAGTTTCTCTTAAACTTCAACATATCGTCCTAGTCTGTCTTCAGTAAGAGGGTACAACTTCTATGACCTTTGTCCTTTTGGGAAGATGGAAGCCTTCACTTCCTGGAACATTTGAGGTGCTCCTTTCCATTGTATGAAAACTGGCAGGAGAGCTGAAACAATGAGACCAGAGTAGAAGAAAAGTAAATCAGAAAAATGGAGCCTTATTCTTCTCAAAAGCAACCCCCAATTAAATAACTAGTTGCTCTACATTTGTCTTGGCATTTCTTTGCAAGACATATAAAGAGCACCATGCAGAAGATGTATACCTGTGTATTTTTCCTTTCCTTTCCAAATTCACTTATTTATGTATGTATGTATGTATGGCTGTGTTGGGTCTTCGCTGCTGCGCATGGGCTTTCTCTAGTTGCAACGACTGGGGCCACGCCCCATTGAGGAGCATAGGCTCTAGGCGCTCCGGCTTCAGTAGCTGTGGCTCGCGGGTTCAGCAGTTGTGGCTCGCGGTCCCCAGAGCGCAGGCTCAGCATTTGTGGCCCACGGGCTTAGCTGCTCCGCCGCACGTGGGATCCTCCTGAACGAGGGCTAGAACTGTGTCCCCTGCATTGGCAGGCTGATTCCCAACCACTGCGCCACGAGGTAAGTCCTATACCTGTATTTTTAATTTCTCGTTACTTGACCTAGGAAAAATTACAGCTGATCCTTGTTCACAAAATGTTTATCCAAATGTCAATTGGAAGAAAAAGGACAGCATGTTAGTTGGTCATGATTACATTCAGCTGCTACATTTCTCCAGGGCTCATTTACACCTCTAAGCGAGGCTGAGGACAGCCTCGTGAGGCTCACTTTCCCTGAGGTGATCCAGCAGAAAGGGCACCGAAATTCTGCCCAGGAAGCCACGGTGTTCACAAACGGCCGGCTCCCGACGGCTCTGAGGTGCTGGGGACACTTCCCAGGCTTTTGCATCAGAGGAAGCTGATCTGACTGAGGCTGGACCGCCCGTTTCTCCCGCAGTAACATCAGCCAGTAAAGGAAACGCCGGCGGAGGCGGGAAAGTGAACACGACCGCCCGGGCGCGCCCGCGAGCACTGT
Organism: Delphinapterus leucas; assembly: GCF_059928025.1. NCBI lineage: Eukaryota > Metazoa > Chordata > Mammalia > Artiodactyla > Monodontidae > Delphinapterus > Delphinapterus leucas. Next base: position 35,574,718 of record NC_143143.1, read on the forward strand.
ACCTGCGGGCAGTGTCCGAGCGGGCTCCCGCCGCGCGGCCCTGGGCGCCACCCGCACAAACGTTGGAGAAAGCGGCCTCACGAGCCTGACGGCGGGCCTCGCCCCAGACAGTCCTGTTGCCCGTCTCGGAAACACCACCGGCCGCTGTGCAGCGGCCCCAAGCAGCGGCCGCAGTCTCTCGGAGGCTCCGGGGCCGGCGCCGAAGCGGAAGCCGCTTCTAGGTTACCTCGGACGGCTTGGCTTCGTGAAGGCCGCTCCCTCTTCCCGGGGCTCTACCACAAGTTGCCGCCGGCCCGGCCACCGCTCTAAGGAAGACAGTTCCACGCCACGCGCCACTCAGGGGCGGGCCCCCGAGGCCCCGGGGTTTGGGAGCGCAGGCCGCGCACTATTTAGACCCACCTGGTTCCCCCCTACCCGACCTAAAATCCTCCCTGCGCTACTAGCTACCCGCGCTCCAACCGGAGGCAGAAGTGACGCACTTCCGGGGAGGAGCCGCTCAGCCCCGGCTGGGTCCGTGAGCGCTGCTGCTCCAGGCCGACCTGGGTGACCGGCCTCCTCCCGGGTTCAGCCCTGGCGGCAAGAAAGAGTTAAGGCCACCGAGTCCCCAGGCCCGCCCAGCCTAGAGGGCCCTGCGCTCGGCTTGGCGCCCTTGTGTCGCCGTCTCGCGTCCCAGCTCTGTGGGGCGCGTGCGTCCAGGTCGTTCCTGTGTCGTGTTCGGGCTGCCGGCGGAGCCTGGTGACCCAGGCCCCGCCCTGAGGGTCACCGTTCCCTTCCGTGCGCTGGGCCCCCGACCTTACCGCGGCTCAGCCGGCCGTGCCCGAGCTGCCGGCCAGGGCCCTGTCGCAGCCTCCTACAGTACGAGGCCGTTTTGTCCCGGTCAGGATCGACGGCCCCTGAGGGGTGTGTACTCATTTCTGGGCCGTGCGTGCACACACGATTCTGTTTTTTCTTGTGAGGTAGGTTTTTACTTGTGAAATAGGTTCCTTTTATAGATCTCCTTGACAGAGAATTGAGAGATAAGGAGTGACTTGATCGAGGTCACATAATTCACCAGTGGCAGGTCCTCCAGTGGAATTTAGGTCCCCTTTGTCCTGTCTTCTGCTTTTTCCACCACAGCGTGCTCCCTGGAGCATGGGAACCTTCTTTTCATCTTGTCCTATAGTGTCTGGTAGAGTTGCCTGGGTAAGGTAGGCATTCTATAAATATTTACTGAATCATATTTATAAGAATCTGAGTATTTCGGTTGTTGGCTTCCAGTATTTCCAGTTGTCAGTGTTTTCATAGTGTCAGCCTATACTAGTCAAGGGATTATTTATTAAGTCTACTATGTGTAGCCAGTGTTATAGAGTCGATAGGACAGAGCCTTTGATTCAAGGGATCTGGCAAAAGGACTGAGGCAATTTCACAAATATCAGCAACACAAGGTAGGAAAGGGTAAGACATAAGCTGAACGCCGTGGGAATTACAAGGAAATGAAAGTCGATTTGGGGGTTGGGGAAAATTATAAAAATCCTTGAGGGATTTGCCCACAGCAGGGAGTGGGGCCACATTCCAGGCAGAGGGTAAGGTAAGAGCAAAGCCTTGAAAGCTTCAGAGATGAGCATGTGAGAAAATCTGTAGTATTTTTTTTTACTAAATGTAATTCGGGTACCTTTAGAGAAAGAGAGTTAGAAAATAAGTTCTTGTGGATCTACTGTGGAGCGCTTGGAATAGAAGTGAAGAGATTGCATTTAATAAAGTAAATAAAGAGCATCATTTGAGGGTTTTTGAGGGAGCTTCTTTCCAGGGCAGTTCATCTGGAGCTGAGTTTAAGGTGGGAACAAAAATGCAAGACCATTACAAGGTCATTATGCTATTTTTGCTTTTAGGTAGACTGGTGTTACACTCCTCTGAGGCATAGATCTTGATCCTTTTTGAGGGGGAGAAAAGGATTAAGCAGAGGTGATAATAATAAGCATCTGACGGGAATTCCCTGGCGGTCCAGTGATTAGGGCTCTGTGCTTCCACTTCAGGGGGCACTGGTTCTGTCCGCCAGGGAACTAAGATCCCACAAGCTGCGCAGCGCAGACAAAAAAAAAAAAAAAAAAGCATCTGCCTAAGTTGCTTGAATATATTTCAAAGCAGGTTCATTTTCTTAGAATCTCAGGTTGGGACTTAGTTTCTTCAAAAGTAACTACTGCTTCCACAACCTAAGTGTCCATCGACAGATGAATGGATAAAGAAGATGTGGCACATGTATATGATGGAATATTACTCAGCCATAAAAAGGAACGAAATTGATTTATTTGTAGTGAGGTGGATGGACCTAGAGTCTGTCATACAGAGTGAAGTAAGTCAGAAAGAGAAAAATAAATACTGTATGCTAACACATATATATGGAATCTAAAAAAAAAAAAGCAGTGGTTTTGAAGAACCTACGGGCAGGACAGTAATAAAGACGTAGAGAATGGACTTGAGGACACGGGGAGGGGGAAGGGTAAGCTAGGATGAAGTGAGAGAGTGGCATGGACTTATATAAACTACAAAATGTAAAATAGATAGCTACTGGGAAGCAGCGCATAGCTCAGGGAGAAGGGAGATCAGCTTGGTGCTCTGTGATCACCTAGAGGGGTGGGATAGGGAGGGTGGGAGAGAGACACAAGAGGGAGGAAATATGGGGATATATGTATATGTATAGCTGATTCACTTTGTTATAAAGCAGAAACACCATTGTAAAGCAATTATACTCCAATAAAGATGTTAAAAATAAATAAAAATAAAATAAAATTAGACTATGCAGGAATAAAGAATTATATGTGATAAAAAAAAAAAAAAGTAACTACTGCTTCCAGTCAGAACCAGTGGGCAGTAAAGCTCTTAGCATTGAGATCCTCATCATCTGGACCAAGGCTGAGCATATAATTGGAACTTGAACTGAATAAATGGAGTTCTGCCAGCGGTGCCCCTGAATTGGCAGGCCTGATTCATAACATAGGTAGGGAGCTGGTTAGTGAACAAGGGGAGAAGAAAGTGGGAAAAGAGACCCTATGAAAGGAAGAAGAGGAAACAAGGCACAAAATGGCGAATTGTGAATGAGGGTCACTGATGATTGTCATCATTTAAAGTTTGGTGCCATAGTTCCTTACCCTTGCTGTGGAGCCCACAAAAGTCCCCCAAGTCTTTCCTTTTGATTTCACCTTTCCCTGCCTGGGCACAGTTTGAGAAATAATGAATGTCCAGCTGGAAAGCAATGAAAGCAAACACATGCAGTTTATTTTGAGATACCACACAAGTGCCATAGTGGGCTGAATGGTTTTGCTGGGTGACTGGCTGCTTTAATGGTGTTGCTACTGGCTAATAAACACTTTCTTTTTCCTTTTTCCATTTATAATAGTAATTGCCTTAGTTAGAGCTGCCTCTTTTAGAAGGTTGCTTGATCCTAGCCTGTCATTGGCTCCATACCCTATTAACTATCGTACTTTCATGATCCTCTTAGTACTCTGTAAAGCAGTTGACATTTTTTGCAACAAATGTTAGAGGAAAACTAATGGTCTGGACCCTTCTGGGTTTCTAGGTGAGAGGCTTTTGAGAATTCTGTGTAGTTGAGAAATGAATGAAAGTCACTCAGGCTCTGCCCTAAAGGAGAGGAAAAATAAACTGAAATACCATTTTTCTCATTTCTCTGACATACTTTTCTTTCTTCATAGCACCTGGAATGGATAAAAGTGGCAGTTTTTGTTACTTCCCATGAGGTTGTGTATCTGGAATAAGAACCATGAAATTAATCTAGAGTAGGACATTTCTACAGACATGGAATGGCACTGGGTGGCACCAGGAGGACTTGAAAGGGTGCAGAGCTATAGAAGAGTTTGCCAACAGAAGGACTTATGGGAAACAAGTGATCAGAATCACCAATAGAGAAACCTTTAAAATTTCTTCAAGCAATGGAAAAATTGAGTCTTAGGTCAAATTAAGAAAAATCTATAATGAAGAGAAATCAGGTAAAGTCTCAAATATAAAAAGTATGTTACTTAAGACTAAGTGTAAATTTAGGAAAAGAATCACAAGGACAGATCTTTTTAATACTTTTTTAACTACTGTAAAATTTTTATAAAACTTTTGGACTCATCTCTAAGAATTGCCATGATTCTGAAACTTGATTATATCCCAAATATGGAACAATTCAGTGGAAAATAACACTTGAGAATACACCAGATGTACACAAGGAAGAAGATCTGAGAGTGGAAAAGTGCCAGTAACAAATACATTATTTATATACTTACAGATTACCTTGGTAAACATAAGAAACACTGAAGTTAAAGCTTAGTCTTTGAGAATGCTGTATTGAATGCAGTAAAAGTTGGATTTCATTCATATGGACAACAGAACCTACTAACTTTCTTCTTCACTGAAAGATACAACTGTTCCTGAATTCTAACTCTCTAGACATCCCACTGTCAGGGTAGCTTGGAGTATTTATCCAGGTGGATGGACTGCTGCCCAGCGAACACTACATGCAGAGCAATATGAGCACCATTTTCCTTTCTGGCAGTGAGGTAAAATCAGCTTGTCTTGGAAGAGGAGAAGCCACACTGCATCTTTGTTACACAATATTATTCTGTCCTTGCCTTTAAGGCTTTCACACTCCTTTGTGAAGCACCACTTTTTATTGAGATTTATCTTACCTGAGTCTGTCCCTCTTGTGAGCACATCTCACCTCCTCTCTTCCTTTTGTGTCTTTTCCTGTAATCAGTTAGGGAGAGTATGCAGGTATTCCTGTTATTCCTGACTGGTGCTGCTGCATCTGTCAAGGGAGAGAAGAAAGAGCATTCAGAAGGGGGGTTCTGAAGACTGACCATCCATGTCTTGCAGGAGCAACAACTAGACCGGACCTTGCAGTGGCAACTTTCTGAGTTCAGACTTTACCTCTAGACTAGCATTTCAATCATGAGCCCTTATCCTTTTTAGCCCATTACCCTTCAGTATAAATTCCTATGCCTTCTGGGGGGCGTTGTGCTAGTTGGGGGAATGAGGAGTTGTTTCGTTTTTAATTTTTTTTTCCAATTCAGTAATGCTTTTTCCTTTTTACCCCTGTTGATTGCCTGAAACCAAATTCAGTATGAATAAGAGAGGGAAATATACAACACTGAATTTGGAGGAGAAAATGAAGGTTCTAAGTAGGATTGAAGCAGGACGATCTCTTAAAAGTGTAATGGATGAATTTGGAATCAGTAAATCAACATTTTATGACATTAAAAAGAACAAGAAATTGATTTTGGACTTTGTACTGAAGCAGGACATGCCATTAGTAGGGGCTGAGAAGAGAAAGAGAACAACAGGAGCCAAATACGGTGACGTGGATGATGCAGTCTACATGTGGTACCAACAGAAACGCTCAGCTGGTATCCCTGTGAGAGGTGTGGAGCTTCAGGCTGCTGCCGAGAGATTTGCACAGTGTTTTGGGCGAACAGACTTCAAAGCTAGCACTGGTTGGCTTTTTAGATTTCGAAATAGGCATGCAATTGGGAACCGAAAAGTATGTGGGGAACAAGTCCTACGTTCAGCTTCAGAAAATGTTGAGCCGTTTCGACAAAAACTGTCCATGCTTATTAAAGAGGAGAAACTGTGTCTTGCTCAGCTGTACAGTGGGGATGAGACTGACCTCTTTTGGAAGTCAATGCCAGAAAATACTCAGGCAAGCAGAAAAGATATCTGCCTGCCAGGGAGGAAAATAAACAAAGAACAATTGTCTGCTCTTTTATGTGCAAATGCGGATGGTACTCATAAGTTAAAGTCAATTATTATTGGAAAATCAAAGCTGCCCAGAAGTGTAAAAGAGGACACATGTACATTACCTGTGATATACAAACCTAGTAAAGATGTTTGGTTCACCAGAGAATCATTTTCAGAATGGTTTTTTCAAAACTTTGTTCCTGAGGTCAAGCACTTTCAAGTTAATGTTCTAAGATTCCATGAGGAGGATGTCAGGGCCTTGTTACTTCTGGACAATTCTCCAGTTCACCATTCCACTGAATCACTAACCAGTGAGGATGGTCGAATAAAATGCATGTTCTTTCCCCATGACACTTCAACCTTGATTCAACCAATGAATCAGGGTGTGATCTTGAGCTGCAAACGACTTTACAGGTGGAAGCAACTTGAGGAGAGTCTTGTAATTTTTGAAGAAAGTGATGATGAGCAAGATAAAGGAGAAAAAGGAGTTTCCAAGATTAAAATCTACAACATAAAAAGTGCAATTTTTAACTGGGCAAAGAGTTGGGATGAAGTAAAACAAATAACCATAGCAAATGCATGGGAAAATCTTCTTTACAAAAAGGAACCTGAATATGATCTTCAAGGCTTAGAAGATGGAGATTATAGAGAAATTCTTGAGAAATATGGGGAGTTGGAAACCAAGCTGGATAACGATAGGGTGTGGTTAAATGGGGATGAAGAAAAGGGCAGCTCCCCGAAAACAAAAGGTGGAATTATAAAGGAAGTTGTTCAAAAAGCGAGAGCTGAGGAGCAGACTGCTGAATTTAAGTTATCTGCTGTAAGAAAGAGTTTGGACTACCTTCTTGACTTTGTTGATGCAACACCTGAGTTTCAAAGGTTCCATTTTACACTGAAAGAGATGCAACAAGAAATAATCAAGAAGCAGTTCCAGAGTAGAATCCATTCTAGAATTGGTAGCTTTTTGAAATGTAGGCCTCATAATATTAAGGATTCCTTCAATATGCCTTCAACTTCTGGTTGTAGTAAGTAGATATTGTGTTTAAAGATTTCTGCAGTTATGTAATGATACATGAATTAGACTTGTTGTGAACTGTCATTGTTTTTATCAACTGACCTCACTTTGCACAGCAATGCCCATTTATACTGTTTATAAAATACACGATTTGAAGGTAATAAATTTGGGGCTTTTGATGTATAAATATGTTCATTAATCTATATTTTTTTCTATTTTAGACAAGGACTTGAATAATGAGGAACTATTGTCCCAGATTATCTAAGGTGAAATGGATGTGGGGAAAGCATTAAAGTCTAAATGTATTCACAGCATATAACAAAGAAGCTATATATATGCTGACTAGTTATTTAAGAAGATAAGGACAGACTTGGTTTTCAATTTAATGGTATGACATACTCTGCTCTTGTAAATGAGTTACCACCTGTTTAGTGTTTGTTTTCTTCTTATTGTGGAAGTGACATATGCTGATTATAAAAAAGATTTATAAGAAAGATAAAAAGCACCCAAATTCTCTCAACTGATGATAGGCTCCCTTAACACTTTGGTATATTTCATGTATTTTAAAAAATAGGTAAGTTACATTGTAAATACAATTTTATATCTTATTGTCTTAGCATTTTTGTTACTTATAAAATTAGCATTTGTGAACTACAATGAGGTATCACCTCACACTGGTCAGAATGGCCATCATCAAAAAATCTACAAACAATAAATGCTGGAGAGGTGTGGAGAAAAGGCAACCCTTTTGCACTGTTGGTGGGAATGTAAATTGATACGGCCACTATGGAGAACAGTATGAAGGTTCCTTAAAAAACTAAAAATAGAACTACCATACGACCCAGCAATCCCACTACTGGGCATATACCCTGAGAAAACCATAATTCAAAGAGTCATGTACCACAATGTTCATTGCAGCTCTATTTACAATAGCCAGGAAATGGAAGCAACCTAAGTGTCCATCAACAGATGAATGGATAAAGAAGATGTGGGGACTTCCCTGGTGGCACAGTGGTTGAGTCCGCCTGCTGATGCAGGGGACACGGGTTCGTGCCCCGGTGCGGGAAGACCCCACATGCCGCGGAGCGGCTGGGCCCGTGAGCCATGGCTGCTGAGCCTGCGCGTCCGGAGACTGTGCTCCACAACGGGAGAGGCCACAACAGTGAGAGGCCCGCGTACCGCAAAAAAAAAAAAAAAAAAAAAAAAAGAAGATGTGGCACATATATACAATGGAATATTACTCAGCCATACAAATTGAGTTATTTGTAGTGAGGTGGATGGACCTAGAGGCTGTCATACAGAGTGAAGTTAAGTCAGAAAGAGAAAAACAAATACCGTATGCTAACACATATATAAGGAATCTAAAAAAAAAAAAAAAAGGTTCTGAAGAACCTAGGGGCAGGACAGGAATAGAGACACAGACTTAGAGGATGGACTTGAGGACACAGGGAGTGGGAAGGGTAAGCTGGGATGAAGTGAGAGAGTAACTGACATACATACACTACCAAATGTAAAATAGATAGCTAGTGGGAAGCAGCTGCATAGCACAGGGAGATCAGCTCGTGCTTTGTGACCACCTAGAGGGGTGGGATAGGGAGGGTGTGAGGGAGACATAAAAGGGAGGAAATATGGGGATATATGTGTATGTATAGCTGATTCACTTTGTTATAAAGCAGAAATTAGCACCATTGGGAAGCAATTACACTCCAATAAAGATGTTTAAAAAAAAAAAAGCATTTGTGGAGCAAGCCTAGCGTAGAATGGATTGTGGAAGAAGTTGAGGGGGAATGTCATATGATCATACTGGACAGCACTCTACTTCAATGCATTAAACATCTGTTTTTCCCCCAATGGTCATAAAGTCCCAGAATAAATGACTGGCAGTCACACCCTTTTCAAAAGTATTCATCGAGGGAGTTCCCTGGTGGCCCAGTGGTTAGGATTCCAGGTTTTCACTGCCGGTCCGGGGTTCAATCCCTGGTTGGGGAACTGATACTCCGCAAGCTTCGTGGCACAGCAAAAAAAAAAAAAAAGTATTCATTGATTTTGCACATTTCACGTTGCTAGGCACAGAGTGTGGTGTTGGGCGTTTAGAATTACAAAGAAAAGGAAGAGGAACAAACCAGCGTTGGATGTGTGAGAGCTGAGTACAGAGAGGGCTTTGCGAGTGCTTGGGTGGTAGGGGACATATCTGAGCCGGGCAAGTGTGACTTCTGAGCTGGCCTTTACAGTGTGGGGGGAAAGAGGGAGAAGAGCAGTCCGGGCAAAGGGGAGCGTCTGCACAGGCTGTTCGGTGTGAGAGTGCATCTCCCCTCGGAAGCGGCAAGATCCATGGATGGGTGCTGTACGGCCCGCTAGCAGAGAAGAGGAGCAAAGACAAATAAGGGGCAGATTTTCAGTGCCATTGGAGGTCATCCTAAGATTTTAGACTTCGGGCTGCACCCACGTAAAGTCCTGTCGGCTCTACGTCCTGAAGGTCTCACCTCGTGTCCACTTCTCCCTCCTCACTGCTCGTTTCCTGGTCCAGGCGGCATCACTCTCTGCACCTGTCTCCTTAGTCTCCCGCTCTTTCTCGTCTTCTCCCATCCGTTCCCCGCCCTGTAGCCAGACAGAGCTAACACAAAATTGAAGAGGTGCCTCGCGTGCTTAAGAGCTTTCGTGGGCTTCTAGGCCCGCCCTTCCCCGACCGTGAGACGCCACTTCCCACTTGCCCACCCCCGCCCAGCTCTGTGCTCGCCGCCTGAGGGAACACTAGGGCGGGCCCAGACGCCCGGCCCCGCTGTCGGCCCCGGGTTAGCGCGCGCACCTGCAACCAGGGAAGTTTCGGGGAGTATTGTCGCGCCGCTGGTAACCGCTCGTAACCTCCTGGGTGGGAGGAGAGGGAAACCCTTCGCCGCGCCGCCCTGCCCAACCGCCGGAGTCGTAGCCCGCAGGCGGCGCAAGACCAGGTCTCGCCGGGGAGGGGCGGGGCCTGCGCGGAGGCGGGGCCTGAGGAGGGGGCGCGCCCCGGCGCAGCCGTGGAGCGCGTGCCCGCGGGCCCCCGGGTGCGGTGGGAGCGTAGGTTCCCCGGGACTGCGGGCGGAGGGCGGCCTTGAAGGGAGACGCTGCGGGTGCGTGCGGCCGGGGCGAGGCGGCTGCCGAGCGCCACCAACCCCTAGCCGTTGCTCCTCCCGGGCCGGCTTGGGAGCCGTCCTCCATGGGACCAGCCGGTGGGGCACGCGGGCGGTTCTAGGGGCGCAGCGCCCTGTCCCAGATGCCGCCGGAAGCTAAGCTGAGGGACGCGCAGACTCGTTGGCTTTGCCCAAGCCTGAGAAAGGACTGAAGTTTTGGGTTCTGGAAATCATTCCTGAAGATGAAAGCTGCTCGGAGAAACCCAGGCACCTCGCTCTTGTACCAGTGGCTGGGGCAGGATTCCCAAACTTAACCTGGACCCCCTGCCAAGAGGACGAGAAATCCCCTCAAGAGCAGCTTCACCCTCTGAGTGGGGAACCACACCCAGGATTTAGAACGTTTTCCTGCCTAGAGGGAAAGTGGGGATGGAGAGGCAAACACAATTCCTCGTTATGTCCAAAACACACCCTAGGATTTCAGAAACTTCTTAGTATTTTCTTTTCCCATCCTTTCTGCCTGAAGAAATCTCACTATCTCCCTGAAGCAGCTTTGGATCCTGGTGAGTCACCAGTTTTGATTTCTTAACAGAAGCTTCTGGGACATTCAGGGTGTCTCAGTGATGAATTGAGGACATTAACTGGAAGGTTTGTCAGAAATGGGGCGGGGGCTGTGCCATTTTTCATTAACCATTTTGTCATTGTTGAATTCACCTAGACCATTACTTCTGCCTCCTAACTGCGTTATTGAGACCTGTTAAGTTCTTTCATTACTGCAGTAAAAATTCTTAAAAGTTATTTCTGATAGCTTTCCCCGGAAAAAACTAAACAACTTGGTACTGTTTTAACACTTCCTCTGGTCTCTGGCGTTAAGGGGCTTTGTCCCCATTGATGTCAGGCCTGCTGCTTTTAGTCTGCCTCTGCCAGGCTTCTGCTTACATGTGGTACTGATTCTCCACCCAGGAGCCTTTCTGCTGGTCTCATGTGCTACCTTTGCTACAAGGGTGTGTGGCTATTGCTCAGGGTCAGTCCACATCTCCCAGTTCTCCTTTGTACCCATTTGGACTGAAGGGGCAGGGGTCTTTATTGCCCCCAGCATTAGTCTCCCTTTGACGAAAAAGCCTGTTGGAATCTGTTCTGGTTTCTTTTTCAAGAGGACTAGTGGGGTAAAAATAATAATGTAAAACATATGTGTGTAGTGTAAAAGTATATATACTAGGCCCTCCCTTGCAGTGCCTTCGTGGGACCCTTTAGTAAGGGCCTCTGACCCGCTTTCTGAAATATGACTATAACGATGAAGTCATCAATCCTGACTCAATAGTAGACTGCTCCCCAGAATTCCTGCCAGCGTGGTCTTTTTTTTTTTTTGGCTGTGCCACATGGCTTGTAGGATCTTAGTTCCCCAACCAAGGACTGAACCCAGGCCAACTTGCCAGTGAAAGCGCCAAGTCCTAACCACTGGACCACCAGGAAATTCCCCAGTGTGGTCTTACATTGCTCTTACTACCAGGTACTTAAGAAGAAAGGCATGGTGGTGTGCTGAATTGGGCAATTGGGATTGACATGTATACGCTGATGTGTATAAAATTGATAACTAGTAAGAACCTGCAGTATAAAACAAACAAACAAAAAACTAAAAAAAAAAAAAGGCGGGCTTCCCTGGTGGCGCAGTGCTTGAGAGTCCGCCTGCCGATGCAGGGGACACGGGTTCGTGCCCCGGTCCAGGAAGATCCCACATGCTGCGGAGCAGCTGGGGCCGTGAGCTATGGCTGCTGAGCCTGCGCATTGGGAGCCTGTGCTCTGCAACGGGAGAGGCCACAACAGTGAGAGGCCCGCGTACCGCAAAAAAAAAAAAAAAGGCAATTTGCCAGTTTTATCTACCCCCAGGTGGCACAAATAGATGAGTATTTTCTATGTGCCAGGCTCTGTGCTAAGTGTTTTACATGCAATATTTTGTGACATCACCTCATGAAAACAAGGCCGAGAAGAGCTCTGCATGTTAAGTTTGTTAGAAGGGGAGTTAGACTGGGGACTGGGTGAAGTCTACGATTGGAAAGCCTTCTTAGTGCCAGGAGTGAACACCTGGGGGTCCTCTTGCTCTGGCTCAAACTGTAGTACTCCAAGTAGGAGCAATGCCAGTTAGACCACATCCTAAGATCTGTATGGATAGTATTATGGGGGATGAGGGATAAGGATATGAAGGGGAGGGGTGCTTTCTATTCTCATGAGGTTTACAATCCACATAAGTTGCCATCTTAACCAGAGTGCTTACTAACGTCAACTTTACACCACCACCCACTTCATGGTATTGGCAGCCACAGCAGCCCTGTCCTGCTCCTACCACTGTCCATTCCACATTAATCTCTTTCAAATCCTCATCTCCCTTCCCTGACCCCCAAGACCCGCACTACCACTGCCCTTTTGAGGGTAAGAGAATGGTACAGAAATGAGAAACAGATATAAGCAAGGGTGGGGGGCATGCAGGGTTATTTCCTTTACTTAAAGGTGCTATATTTAATAGCCTGTTGCCAGTGGAATGTTTCATCTTTTTCTCCCAAAGAACAGCTAGTTAGATATTTTCCTCCAGGGCCAAATCCTGAGATGTTTTCCTAGCATCAGAATTTCCTACTCCTAGAATTCTCCCTGGTATTCTACCTCTTTTCCATAGAAACACACTCCTAGAATTCCTATTCCTGATTCCCCCATTCTGAAATGTAATGCTGTCCCCTAATAATTTTGCCCTCTCCTATATCTCCCTCCACTAATGGGCAATAACGCAGTTATATCAAAACCATCTTTTCCTGGGAACCATTTGCTTGACCAAAATAACTTGTCTTTGATGAGCCAGATCTTCCTTTACCTACTTTGCAAGAAAGTAAACATTCTAAACAATCAAAAGAATGTTCAGGGCTTCCCTGGTGGCTCAGTGGTTAAGAAATCGGCTGCCAACGCAGGGGACACGGGTTCGAGTCCTGGTCCAGGAAGATCCCACATGCCGCGGAGCAACTAAGCCCATGTGCCACAACCAGAGGCTGCGCTCTAGAGCCTGCGTGCCACAGCTACTGAAGCCTGCGCGCCTAGAGCCCATGCTCTGCAACAAGAGAAGCCACTGCAGTGAGAAGCCAGCGCACTGCAATGAAGAGCAGTCCCCGCTCGCCTCAACTAGAGAAAGCCCGTGCACAGCCACGAAAATCCAACGCAGCCAAAAAAAATAATTTTTTTAAAAATTAAAAAAAGACAATGTTCACAGCTGTACACCAAAGAAGGAAAAAAAACCCTTCTAGAACACCCTTCTGACATCACTCCAAGCAGCCACTGGACTTGACCCTTTGTTACCACATAGCAGTCCCAGCCTGGAGCCAGCCAGGGCCACATGCTCCCTCCCTCAGCCTGTCTGTTGTCACCTTTGTCAAAACCCTCCTTAGCAACCAAGTAAGACCACAAAGAGAAAGCCAGGTTCTCTACCCAAAGCAGGTGGAAGACCGATCAACACTGCAGGCCAAGTCAAAGGCCCTCAATGATGAGTCACACACTCATGTTTCCTGAAGATATTTATTACCATCCAAACATATTTTCAACAGGGAAAGGCATGATTCCTAATTTCCCCAGGATCCACGTTTTCAAAGTCTCCCAGGGAACCCATCTTTCATGGAACCCTCTGAGGACTTGATCTCTGCAAAGGGTAAGCTAATTAAGACCCCGGTTTCCTCTGCCAATTCCTGGGCTGACCTGCAAATTCCATCTTACTATTTCCCGTAGGTCTCTAGTTCCTTTTTGTTTGAGGTGACAATCACATGCATGACCTGCCAATGAGCCCTACTGTCAGGCCACTGAGGGCACTGTGGTGGCTGCCCGGGATTGCTTGTGGCTTCTCAGCCAGGCCTTCAGAAGAGCTGCAACTCACCACCAGTCTTTCGGTGCCTCCACCTGGTCTCCCAGGAGACCTGGCCCCTCTTCTTTGGTCTCAAGGGCCTCAGGAACCCAAAAGCTCCTGATGAATGTCCCAAGTGAGGAAGCAATACCAGGAAGTCTGTGGATTCCCAAAGTTGTTGGGATACACACTGGACACAGTAAGGCACCCAAGTCTCAAGTTGGCTATATATGCTGAGGGGGTAGGTGTGCCCTGAGACTGGAAGAACTTCAGAGGGGATTCCACCCTGAGAGGGTCACTTCAAAGACTTGCCATCCTCACTAGTTCCAACAGAATTCCTTTTCAGTTTTACGCTAATCCTTTGCTGCCTCTGCACCTCCCTCACAACGACCCTCCCCTGGTTCCTCTTTGGAGTAATTACGTTAAAGATGCAGATCATGCTGGGAAAGGAATACCAGCTCTTAACAAGAGGCCCCTCTGAATATGCCACCTTATCTGGGCCCAAAAGAAATCCCATTGTTTCTATCCAGTGTGAGTTCTCTGATGACTCATAAGGCGTGAACTCCGAGAAAAGCTTTCTCCACATTCGGAACATTTATAGGGTCTCTCTCCTGTATGGGTTCTCAGATGACGAATCCGATTGGAGCTGTGAGAGAAACTGTCTCCACACTCATGACAGGTATAGGGTTTCTCTCCCGTGTGAATTCTCTGGTGTCTGATTAAGTTGGATCTATGAGAGAAGTTTTCCCCACAGAGGGTACATTTATATGGTTTCTCTCCTGTGTGTGTTCTCTGGTGTCTGGTGAGGTGCATGCCCTGCTGGAAGCTTTTCCCACAAGTTAAACACTGAAAGAGTTTCTTCTCTGCCTTGTGGGTCCCATGATTGGCAAGAAAGAGGGTGCTGTCACTCACTGCTTCCCCACACTCAGAGAAGGGGTACAGCCTCTCTTTCTCGTGAGTTCTTTCGTGAATGACAAGGTGAGAACTGCGAGAGAAACTTTTCCCACACTCGGAACACTTATAAGGTCTCTCTCCTGTGTGAATTCTCTGGTGCCTAAGGAGGTTGGAACTGTGAGCAAAGATCTCCCCGCACTCAGGGCACTTGTAGGGCTTTTCACCTGTGTGCGTTCTCTGGTGCCTGTGGAGGTTGGAGTTGCAAGAGAAGCTCTTTCCACACTCGTTACATTGATAGGGCTTCTCACCTGTGTGGGTACGCCGATGCCGAGTCAGGTGGGTATTCTGACTGAAGCTTTTTCCACACTCGAGGCACTTATGGGCCTCCTCTCCCAAGTGTGCTCTGTGTAGTGACAAAAAGTGTGGATTCCCGCCAAAGATTTCAGCGCACCCCACACCCATACACAGTCTTTCTGCTGCATGTATCCTCTGGTGCCTAATCAGGTTCGAGTTGTTAGAGAAATTTTTGCCACACAAGGGACATAAATGGAGCTTCTTTGGCTGCAGTTCCTTTGGCCGCCCCAGTTCTCTGCAACTTGTGGCCCCCACTAAGGACTGCTCCATCCGAACCTCTGGGGGAGGCTCCCAATGCTCTTCTGCCCTGTCACGAGGCCTTCCCTGCTCAGGACTCCAGGGTACCTCCCCTCCGGCCTGGCCAGGCAGCAGCGCCCGAGGGTGGATGCTCTCAGGGCAAACGGACTGAGCACTTTCTTCCA
Organism: Delphinapterus leucas; assembly: GCF_059928025.1. Taxonomy (NCBI): domain Eukaryota; kingdom Metazoa; phylum Chordata; class Mammalia; order Artiodactyla; family Monodontidae; genus Delphinapterus; species Delphinapterus leucas. The sequence goes on from NC_143143.1 coordinate 35,590,093, forward strand.
GATTGTCAAATTTCTCTTCCCCTGGAAGATCGAGAGAAACCAAACCCATGTTATTTCTACACCAGAGAAAAGGAAATCCCATGTGTGCTACTGCCTGTAGGTCAGAAGTCCAGAAGGGCTGGCTCTACCTCAGTTTCCCATCTTCCCCATATAGGTAAAGCACGGTAGACAGGGATCCACATAAGGGGTGGGGCCATCACTCAGGAATCAGAGCTCAAACCAGTCTTGAATTCCCTTGTAGGGGCCCCGAACTCCCTCTCCAACTGAGCCTCTGGCTTCTGCCCTTTGGGAATGGGTGAGATGGAGCAGGACTGGGACTAGGGTGGGCAAATGAGCCCAGGAGTGAATGCCTCCTTACACTTTGCACCCTGGGTACCTCGCCTGCCATCACTGGGATGGAAGTGGGCAGTGGAGACACTGGAAGAATGTACCTCCCTGGCAGTGGTGATGGGCTAGCCTTACACCAAGACCCTCAAATGCCTCATTCCCAACAGCGGGAGGCTAGCTGCGCAGGCTGCTCAACTGCGTTTCTTACCGGGAGCTGGGCTCCTGGGGCTCAGGCCTTCCTTGCAAGTCTGGACACTGGGATCCCAGGGCTTTCCTTCTTGTTCCACCTGGGTGCTCAGGGCCTCCTGACTGGGAACCTGAGACTCTGTTCACAATGAAAGAAAAGGATTTCTATGTCACCATTTTCCTCTACCAGGCAGGGCAAACAAAGATAGTCTTGTTCCCTGCCTTCAGTGAATGGATACAGAAATCTGACAGCAATTACTTGGAACATACACTAAACTCTTCCCACCGGTTACCCCTAGAGAAAGAAATTAGAGGAAGGAAACTGTGGCTTTTTCTTTTTACACTTTTGTAGTACTTGGGATTTTTTGCAATGAGAATGTAAAACTTTTGTAATTAAAACAACAATCAAACAAACAAACATGGTCAGGGTGGTCAGTTCCTTGAGGAATCAGTTTAATACTGTGAAAGAGCCTTGACTCTTATGGATACATATAAAATAGAACTAAGTTTGACTGGGCAACTCCAGAAGGAGAAAATGTAATATGATGGACAATCAGAAAAGGACCTGGGACTCTGAGAGGACCCTGAGATTAAAACCCAAAAGTGCTACCCTGTGCTACGCTCACTCCAACTCCAGCAAACACGGACTTTAAAAAGTTTAGTTTCAAGAACTTGTGATCTGAACTCTTCCTATTTAGCACTCACTGAAACAGCTGTGCTCAACTTAGGGCACCAAGCCACAGCACAGTGACAGAAAACCTGGAGAAGGCCCCCGTGAAGGCAACCAAACCCAGCAGTGACCCCCTTGCAAAATTAGTGCAAGTGAGATGATAGCTGTGCTTCTCTTTACGAAAACCTCATGTATGAAAACAAAGTGCAGTGTGACTCTTCTACCGGGTGTGCATCAATATAGCCATAATGGTAACATACACAATCCTGTTTTATGTTGTTTTTTAAGACTCCCCCCAACTTTTTATTATGAGAATTTTCATACATGCAGAAAAAATGAAGGAATTATACAATACCCACACACTCTCCACCTAAATCCAACTATCAGTTTTTGGTCATATTTCACAGACCTCATTTTTAATCTCTGCATAATAGTTCAACACGTAGATGCATCTTAATTTATATCTAACTTACTTAGACCCTGTTTTAGATATATATCATTTCCAAATTTCCACAAAGCCTTCCCCCTTCCTGAATTCTTAAGGACTGGGACAGCCACTGAGCTGGAATGTTGATGCCAGTGCCCCTGAAATTTGTGCCTCTGGGGAAGAGCCCAGAAATACTAATGGAGCATAGAAAACATAAGTGAGGTCAGAAAAGTAAGCATTTTGAACTTGCAAGGCATCAAGAACTTAGAGCCCTACAGCATCCTGTGATCTGTGTGTGAGGGGTGGGAAGTGGGGATGGGGTGGGCACCATTGGATCTGACTTGTTCTGCCTTAGGAAGTTCATTATGGCTCAGACTCCCCGCCCTCAGCCCTGGCAGCTGGGGCCCTTAAGTGTGCCAACTGTGGCACCTGGCAAATATTTAAGTGATCTTAGTCCAAGGGACTTTAGACAAAGGCAGGTCGTCTGGCTAAACTCAGAACTTATACCCAGGAGGTGAGCACCTAAGGGACAGGACCCTGGTCAGAAATGGCTCAGCCTTCATCCCTGGAAAAGAAGTCCTTACCCAGTGAGTCCACATTCTCATAACTCTCCTGCACCGTGTCCTGGGAGAGGGCCCTCTTACTAGGATGCTGATGCCCCCACTCCTCCTGGGAGATGTACATAGCCACGTCCTCTAAGCTCTCAGGCAACTGAAACAGCACAAGATCACCTTTAGGCCCTGAAGCACCAAGAACAATTCAAGCAGAGTCATGGGTTAAAGGGGCAAAACCCAGGTGTGCTGAGGACACATTTCATGGGGAAGAAGGGGGAGGCCTACAAGTGAGGTGTGGAGGACAAATAAAGAAGGTGGGAGAGATGCATGTGGTGAGGTAGAAAGGATCCTCTCCAAGTGGCAAAAGGACCCCACCCCCACAAGAGCAACTTCGGGGAGACAATGGGAACTTCCACATCACCTGGGGCCCAGTCAGCTCCTTGTCTTCCATGTTTCCTTCGGGAGGAAAGAGAGAAAGCCAGGGAGCAGATAATGCTGAAGGTGACAGAAATTATGATGAGAACGGCATTCCTAATTCTTGGCAACCCAAGGATTGTCACAACACAGTATCCATTCCCCAACACCCAGTCTCTGCTCTGAGGATGAACACTGAACAAAAGAAGGCAACCGAGGAATAATAAAGCGATATTCAAAACAACAGAGTACCAGCAGTCTTCCCTGCTGGCCCAAGCATTAAAGCCCTCAATCATTCACTGAGCTCTAAATGTCTCCGTTCTGCATACAAAAGGGCTTACTAAGAGATTCTCCCTCCCTCCACCCACCCCAAGAGGAATCCAAACCACTTCTAGGTCTTTCACGCCACATCTGCAAACCCTCAGGTCAGAAATGCCCCCTCCTGGGCAGCCATGCTGCATTCTGCTGGTGTCAGGGGCAACCCCAAAGCCCCTCCTCCCTCCCACTTGCCCAGAGAACTGTTCCTCACCCCTCTCCTTTACAGTCTGGGGATCCCTTTTGGGGCTGGGGCCTAGCAGCTCCTGCAGCCTGCGGCCAGGGCTTCTCTCAGTCTCCAATGGCTCCAGCTTGAAGCTCGGTGACTCTCGTGCTGTTTCCAGAGGCAAAGGCTCCTCCAAAAGCACTTCTGTTCCCCGCCCATGGTTTGTCACCTGGGAACCAACCCACATCACTCACCATCATAACAGGGCCCGAGAGGAAGGGAAATTAGTACAGAATTCTGAGGGCAAGCCTTCAACGGAGAACCACTGGCAATCCCTTTGGACCCACCAAGAGAGAAGAATGGTTTACACTAAAACAAAACTTTTCTGACCCCGTGTACACCTGAGAAAATGTGTGTGAGGGCTGGGGGGAGTTCACTTCCAGTGCACACCTTCCCCACACAGCTCTTCTGACACACCTCACTCCCTCTCGCTTTCCCCCACCTTTTCAAGATGCGTCCGTTCCTGACTACTGGGTAAGTTAAACTTGGGTGGCCCTGGGGCAAGTGGCCTCAGAGATTCAGTGCCAGTTTTTTAAGTCCACTATTAACTGCCACCCAGCTTTGTAGAAATTAGACTGCTGACTGTAATATAACAATAGCTAACAGCTATTAAGCACTAACTGTAAACCAGTAGTGTGATCAAAACTACATCCTGCTCTAATGCTCAAAGCCACCCTAGAGAGATCTTTTACCATTCTTATTTTACCAAGTCTGAGGCTCAAAGAAATTAAGTAACTTGCCCAAAGTCCCAAAGCTAGTACGAAGCAGAGTGAGCATTTGAACCTAGCGAGCTAACTCCTGGGCTCACACTAATGCAGAGACACTGCCTCCATGTGGAAACAGGGCACTCTTCACTGCTCGCTCTGTCCACTTGGGAAAAATCTGGAGAATGAAAGTTCCTCGCTAAACTACAAAAAGGCTTCTTGCCCACCTAAGGTCTACTCAGGGCAACCAAGTAAATTCGTAGGGGTAACTGGGCCAACGCGATGTCCCAGTCCTCAGGGCCAAACAAACCGCAAATAAAACAGCTCTTTCTCTCACCTGTTGCCTCAGTCTCCCAAGCTCTTTCTGCATATCCTCCACCAGAGTCACCGCTTCCTCGCCGCTCTCCGGATGCAGCTCCTGCACCCTGCTCTGGATCTCCTGGGGCAGGATGGTCAGAAACTGCTCCAGCACCAAGACCTCCAGGATCTGCTCCTTGGTACGCATCTCAGGCCGCAGCCACCCATGGCAAAGCTCCTGGAGCCGACTGAGGGCTTCCCGGGGCCCAGCGGCCTCTTGGAAGCGGAACCGTCTGAAGCGCTGATGGGAGGCCTCCGGGCTGGGTCCTGGGTCTGTCGGGGGCACCTCCTGGCTCCAGGCGCAGTCCTCCTCCAGTTTCACTATCAGGAGCCCTTCCCGGTCCTGGAAGCCCGGACCCGACGCCATCTTCAGGTCCCCACACCGCCTTGGCCCCGAAACCAGCTGCGCCCAGTTAGGAAGGCGCCCCCGGCCCCGCGCAAGGATGGCGGGCGTCCACAAGAGCCGGGGGCCCCGAAGCCCCAAATCCCGGCCGAGGAGCCCGGCTCCAGGGCTGGCGCAGCCGGCTCCGGCGCCTCGGCGTCAGTAGTTTGCGGGCGCCGCCGCACCACCCCCTGGCCCGTCCCCGCCAGGACCGCCCCAGGGCAGGACCTAAGCACCGCGCTTTCCCCCTTGCAGCGGACTCACGCAGGACTCGAAGCTCGGCTCCCACGCCGGAAGTCTCAGAGCGCGTTAGGCGTCAACAACCAACGGCGCCTGCTCCGGACCAACTTCCCGGTCACGTTCCGAGAACTCTAGCGCCCATTGGGTCAGGTCTCGCCACACACTCACCGCTGAGCAACCAGAAGAAAAGATTTGCCTTCAGGGGCGGGACGAGCGAAGGGCCAATTGGGGACGAGAGGCGGGGCCATCGGGCGAGCTCCGGGATCTCAGAAACCTCTGGGAGCCGGAGTCTGTAGGTTTGTTAGTGGAAATTAAGCCCAAATCGGGTGTGACCGGCGGACTACCAGGGTCAGAATCCCTCGGAAAGCTTACTGAAGTTCAGATCTCCGAGTCACGCGAGATCCTGTGCCTCTGAGTGTCGGGGTGGGGCCCGAAAATCTGAATTGTTAACAAGCTCCTCCACAGACAAGTGGAAAAATTCTTTCCCCACAGACAAATTTGAGAATCGCTGTCCGGGTCAAAACGGATTTCAAGGTGGTCCCCACCCGCTGCAGTTGGGCGGAGCTTCAGGAGAGGGTCCACCCGCCCGGGCAGCCTCCGAGGCATTTGACCCAGGATCCACTCGGCCGCCTGCTCGGCGCCTGGAAGAGGCGGAGAAGAGTGGGCCCCGGCCGGGTCAGCGCCGCCGCAGTGCCTGCGGAGAGATGCCGTAGGCAGCGCGGCCCGCGCCTGCGTCCTTGAGGTGCTGGCGCTGCGGGGCCGGGTGCGGAGGCCGTCAGTGGGGAGAGTGGGCTTGTGGCCCGTGGCGCTCTCATGTCCGCTCAGGGTCCGGCTGCAGGCGGCTGGACGTCCCCCAGGGCCGCTGCGGACCCAGCCCGCACCACCGGCTTCCGATTTTAAACTTGCCGGGGGCGTGCCTTTTATTGTCCAGCCCTGAGGGGGCGAGATCCTTGTTCATCTCCCTCCTTGATCCGTCATGAAATTTCATCGTGAGGGGCAAGTGGAAGGAAACCCGGAGGGTCGATTCCCTGGCCGGCGCAGTCGAGGCTTTGTGCTGGTGAGGGGAGGGCTTCCCAGCTGTGAGACACGGCCCAGGTCGGCCCACCTCCTCCACTGCCGCCAGCGACGGTCAGGCCCGTGGTCTCAAGAGATAAAAGGGTCGTGGGGTTGAATCATGACAAACAGTAATCGTTTATTGAGCGCCTGCTTACATGCAACTGGATCCTCACAGCACACAAAACTGTAGGAACGAGACGCTATTATTATCATCCCCATGTTACAGACTGTCAGTTAAGTCACTTGCCCAGGATCACACTTTAGTCTGTCGCTAAAGCCATGATGGTAAAGGGTGATGTGGGGACGGAGAGGGTCAACTTTCAATGACGGGGTGGAGAGAGTCCTGAGTACTGTATTTTTTTTCTTGTTCCACTTGTCTACTTCAAAAAAGAAATGCACAACGTGAGAGTTGTGAGTTAAGTTTTATTTGGGTCAAAATGAGGACTGCAGCCCAGGAGACAGCGTACCAGATAGCTCTGAGAAACTGCTCCAAAGAGGCGGGGGGAAGGTCAGTATATAAATGATTTTGGTGAAGGGGGAGTACATGCAATCAAGCACATAGTTTTTACAGAAGGTTTCTGCTAGTCTTGTGTAGGTTACTGCCAGTCACGAGGAGCAGATGTCACCATGAAGGATTTTAGTGCTTTTCTAGATATGAGGAGATACAAGAATTGGGCTCATTAAAATTGGCTCCTGAAAATATCTAACTATCTGAAGACCTGTTCTGCCAGTTTTTCCCAGAGCACAGAGTGCCTCATTTCAGCTCTCCACCCTGAACTCCTTTCAAGGGGTGTTGAAAGTCAGCAGCTGCAGCAGCACGATTTAATCTTTGTAGAGGTAGATGGCTAGTGCCAATGGAAAATGCTAATTTGTAGTTGACACCCTCCAGAGAAAAGGTCCACCAGCTGTTGTGGCAAATTCAGACCGAGAGGCCTCACAGCGCACAGGCTGGTGCAGGTCCATTTCAGAAAGCCTTGTTGAGACACGTGACCTCAGAGTCCTGTAAGACCATTTTTTTTATGTTTTAGATCTTCATATTTCAGGAGAAAATAGATTCTAACCTAATAACCACCTCTCTGGCATTTACTATGTCATCGCAGATAATTTATTCAATCTCACTAAGCCTCAAACCGCAGTTCCTTCACCTGTTTTGAGGGGATAATACTATACCCACCTTATAACACTGGGTGAGGATTAACCGGTCTAACATATGTAGGATGCTTAGAATCATACCTGGCATTTAGTATGAACTCAATATTAGCTGTTACTAATGCACAGCAAATTCCTGAAGGCTTACCCTAACTCACAGAAAAGCCACTCGGATTATTATTGCAGGATGTGGAGCATGGGAATATTTGCAAAACTACACATACCTTGAGATGGTAAGAATGAAGGATAAACCAATTTGCTATCTTAAGTTCCTTTTGATTTTAGGTTATTAACAGGTACTTAAAGCTAGATAGACTTTCAGAGTTATTCAGAATTACTGATAGTATTCCTCCATTTCTTTGAGGCCTATCTATATTCAGGCAGAGAAAATAACTTTTACAGATGGTATTTTATAGTCAAATACCAATTTGACTGGGAGTGGTGTTACAGGCCAGCAGAACTATAGGGGTTCATTTGGGGCAGGAGTTCTTAACCTAGGGTCTAGAAATTCTAGAGCAGCAGTTCTAAGTACAATAGAACTTCCTGTGATGGTGGCTACTGAGCACTTAAAATGCAGCTAGTGTTGCTAAGACCCACCAGGTAGTGGCTACGATCAACACAGTTCTAGAGGGTCACATGGGTGGATCTGGAGATTTTTAAAACCTTTTGATATTGTACACAAAACTGCACGTGTACATGTATTTTCTAGGAAGTGGATCCATGGCTTTCATTAAGTTCTCTAAATGATGAAAAAGATTAAACCCACTACTTTAAGACTGGGTGAAATGTAAGTTAAGGGAAGTAAGTATGCCCTCTAGTAACCACTGTTGATTTCACTTTCTTATACAGTTGACCCTTGAACAATGCAGTGGGGGTTTGGGGCGCTAACCCTCTGCACATTGGAAAATTCATCTGTAACTTTACAGTTGGCCTTCCATATCTGTCGTTCTGCATCCACGGATTCAACCACCATTGGGTTGTGTAGTACTGTAATATGTATTTATTGAAAAATTTCCATGTGTAAGTGGACTCACGCAGTTCAAACCCATGTTGTACAAGTCAACTGTATTTTCTTGTCCTTAGCTATTGGTGGCTCCCTATTATGTAGAAGAGAAAACAATTTTGAATTTCAGATTAAAAAAACCCTACTACTCCTGGTCTTAGTTCTCATGGGTACTAAATTCTGTCTCTAGAGCTACTTTCAGTCCTTACCTGAGTCTTATAGATTCCCTTGCACTCAAGGGGCGGGGTGTAGCTGTCTGTGCCTGGTTTTCAAAATGACATTTGATGAAATCTGCAGCGTTAAGAATTTCACATCTGTGCTCTTTGGCGTAGGAGCAAATAAGCAGCTCCTGTCATTCTGAAATGCTTTTCCTGACTCTCATCTTAGGATATCTTGGCCTCCAGGTTTCTGCCACCCTAAGCCTTTGCTATTTGCCACTCTCCCCAGTTTTGGTTTCTTCCCACTTTACTTGACTACAGTTTTCCTGTGATCTATGGCTTCAGGTTTGCTTTTACCTGTAACACATTACTCTTTGATCCACAGTTAGCTTTGAAATCCAAACATAAACAAAATAGTGACTTTAAGTGGCATTTCACTTGAAACACATTTTCTTTTTTAAACAATTTTTTAAAGGAATGAACCGTTTATTTTTAAAAATTTATTATTTATTTATTTATCTTGGCTGCGCTGGGCCTTAGTTATGGCATGTGGGATCTTTAGCTGTGGCATGCTTGTAGGATCTAGTTCCCTGACCAGGGATCGAACCCTGGCCCCCTGCACTGGGAGCGTGGAGTCTTATCCACTGGACTACAAGGGAAGTCCCAAAAGACATTTTTTTTTAATTGATCTGAAATATATTGCCCTTTCTCCATGAAAATATAAGGCATTTTGATAAAATGTTCTGGAATTTAAATTATCCTTCAGATTAACGTTAAACTAACTTGCTAATGTTGTTCGGTAACGTTAATATTTAAACATTTTCCTCTATTTGGATCTTAAATCAGTATTTATCAACTCACAATATACTTCAGACCAGTAAAGTTTGTTAGATGTGAGGAAGGAGAGTAAGGGACACAGAAAAAGGGTACAAACCATAACTGCTCTCAGTGAGAAAAGGAATGGTAGGACATGGCAGGAAATTGAGCTGGAGAAAATTTTACTAGTTGTCCTTAGATTGCCAGAAACACTGTTAGATAGTTGTTTTGGTTAATTTCAAGATAATCCACTTCTAGACTTCAGCTGAAACATATAAAGACATTTTTTGCTGGTCACCAACCAACCCAGTTCAGATACCAATTTTTATTTGAAAATCTCTTAACTGAAAATAATCCAGGACATAGTTCCAAAACTCCCACTTTTACCTCTCTCTCTTTTCTTGGGACTCAATAAGAGAATGTTTCTCAGCCTTAAAAGAGTCAGAATTTTAGGAAAATTACTTACATTTTAGTCCTAACTTAGATAATTCTATTATCAAAATATTCAAAAGATAATATAAAGCTAATTTAGTTTATTGACTTTAACACAGAATTCACTGCTCTTCCATAGACTGGAAGATGATGGCCTTAATTAACCACAAAAGGAGCTTTCTCCTCATTTTAGTTTTGTCCTAATGTGGAAAAACTGCCTGACAGAAGTTCCAGGTGAAATAATCCTAACTGAAAACAGAACTAGATATAGAGAGGCTGTCTGCCCCAGAAATCAGTCTGAATTCAGAAAAACCAGTGGTGACCCAAACTAACATGCCTCCTGTCACGGCCAAGATATCCAGTACCAAAGCTGGCCTGAGCTTCCCTGTGGAGCACAGAGAATAGTCACGGGTGAAGGAATTGCAGGATTTCAAAGAAATCCTTCCAAAGAAATGAAACAATGATTTGACTTCAAGATAGTTGAGTTTTCAAGGAAAGAAAATTTCTTAATTGGAGCAAAAAGCTTTGGGATCTACTTAAGAGTTTCTATCATCCCATGACTGGTTTAGCACAACTCTTTCCCCCACTCTTTCTCCGTGGAATAGTGTGACATGTTCAACTTCTGTTTCTTCTCTCAGATTTTGAGATCAGAAGAGAAAATGAAGAAGCTTCTTCAAAGCAGAAAAAAAAACTGTGAACTCTGCATCCCTTCATTGTTACTTTAGAGGGGGATGCTTCCCATGGTTCTATTTTACAAAAAAAAAAAAAAAGACTAAAAACATTTAGAAAGTCAGAGGAAAATGTTTAAATATTAACATTACCGAAAAATATTAGCAAGTTAGTTTGGTTAACGTTAATCCAAAGGAAAGTCAGTGCTAAATCCTCAGACTTAGCAAAGCTTATAGATCATCATAACCGCTATATAGAGAGAGAACCCTAAGAGCTCCAACGTGGAAGAACCTCTCGACATTAGACCTACTGAGCACCAGAGGACTCATTCAGGAGAGGAGCCTCACAAATGCCCTGGCTGGGAGAGAAGCTTTCTTCATTCAGACCTTTATAGATACCGACGTCTCCACATAGGAGAGAGACCCCATGAATGCACTATACTTTATGAAAAGCAATTTGACAGTGTGTTTTAAGAATCTTAAAATAGTTCTCCTCTTTTATCAATCAGTTCCACATCTGAGAAACAATTCTGAAGGGAAAAAACAAAATAAAACAGAATTGCAGCAATAAAAGTAAAGTCCACGGGCCTCCCTGGTGGCGCAGTGGATATGAATCTGCCTGCCAATGCAGGGGACACAGGTTCGATCCCTGGTCCGGGAAGATCCCACATGCCGCGGAGCAACTAAGCCCGTGCGCCACAACTACCGAGCCTGTGCTCTAGAGCCTGCGAGCCACAACTACTGAAGCCCGAGGGCCTAGATCCTGTGTTCTGCAACAAGAGAAGCCACCGCAATGAGAAGCCCGCGCACCACAACGAAGAGTAGCCCCCGTTCGCTGCAACTAGAGAAAGCCCACGCGCAGCAACGAAGACCCAACGCAGCCAAAATATAAATAAATAAATAAAAGTCTTTACACAAACATCCACCCACACAGACAGAACCTCCAATGGTGCCTCACTGCCCTGATAATAAAGCACAGATTCCTCAACAAGGCTGCAAAAACCTTCATGGCGCAGGCCCTGAATTGTGGCAACAAGTACTGCAGTTGACTCCTGCCCCCTCTCCAAGTCAGAATTACATTTCTTTTGGGCTCCCTCAGTGCTTTGTTTAGAGATCATTTTTAGCACTTAACACAGTTCTTCTTAACTGGGAGGATTAACTGCAATCATACTATGACCTGTGTCCTCCCCTGCCCTTCCAATATACATACATCAACATCACACAGATGACTAGAGTTTTACAAGATCGAGAACAGCGGTAATTCATTTCTTTATCCCTTAAAGTACCCTGAGCTTTAATTAATAAAGCTTTAATTAATAAATGTTTGTAGCTTTGATTAATAAATAATAAAGCTTTAAATAATAAAGCTCACTACCCTGAGCTTTAATTAATTAATAAAACTCAGTACCCTGAGCTTTAATTAATAAAGCTTTAATTAATAAATGTTTGTAGCTTTGAATTAAGAGATGTAAAATAGCTCTTGGAAATTAAGAACATGGAACATTGCATGGATATGCCTTATAACTTTTGAGCATTTTGAAAAGATAAGGGCAAAAAACAGTGCCCACCTCATAAGTACTATAAAGGTTAATGAAATATATTTAAATGCAGGCTCTATACAAAATAAACTTTCAATAAATATCAATGTATTTTATTTCTAGTCTTTGTTGTTTAATGGTAAAAGTGGGGGCTTCCCTGGTGGCGCAGTGGTTGAGAGTCCGCCTGCCGATGCTGGGGACGTGGGTTCGTGCCCCAGTCTGGGAGGATCCCATGTGCCGCGGAGCGGCTGGGCCCGTGAGCCATGGCCGCTGGGCCTGTGCGTCCGGAGCCTGCGCTCTGTAACGGGAGAGGCCACAGCAGTGAGAGGCCCACGTACAGCAAAAAAAAAAAAAAAAAAGAGTTAATGGTAAAAGTGTTTAAGGTTATGAGTTTTCCTCTAAGTGCAGCTTTAGGTACATCCCATGATTTCTATATAAAATATTCTCCTTATTGATGATTTCAAAATAGTTTGTCACTACAGTTTTCATATTTCCTTCCTTCCTTCCTTCCTTCCTTCCCTCCCTCCCTCCCTCCCTCCTTCCTTTCTTTCTTTCCCCATGCAGTTCATGGGATCTTAGTTCCCCAACCACTGGACTGCCAGGGAATTCCCATCATTGCAGTTTTTATTATTTCCTCTTTAAGCCAAGAGTTGGTCAACTGGTCAAGCTGGTCAAGAAAGTTCTCCTCTAAAAAAAATTTTTTTTACCGCATTGATTAGAAAATGAGATTCATTCTATCTCTTCTTTGAAAAGTTCATTTCGGTTTTCCTGTGGACTTATATTTAATAAAGTGTGTTAATTATCCCCCAAAGCCCTAGAAAACAAGTGTTCTATCTATAGGACAAAATCTAGAATAGTCTTGGACCTCTCAAGTATTTTTATATCTTTGGAAGCATCTTTGGTGCTGTGTGAAGGGGAAGTGAGATGGAGGAGTTTAAGTTGCTTCCCAATTCTGCCTTCTGTTTTTTTGTTTTGTTTTGTTTTTTGGCTTCCTATTCCCTTGCTAAGAGGTTTTAAAAACAAACAACAAACAAAAAACTACTGTATGGATCTTTTTTTTTTTTGGATGGGCCATGTGGTTTGTGGGATCTTAGTTCCCTGACCTGGGATCAAACCCAGGCTCTCAGCAGTGAAAGCACAGAGTCCTAACCACTGGACCACTAGGGAACTCCCTGTATGGATTTTATATAGAAATTGTTAATCACTGCCTAACTATTAAAGCTGGCAGTAAAAATAGGATACTAAAGGACCTAGGAGAGGCTCATCCCTTTCTCTAGCTGAGACAGTCCTCTCCTGAGGATGCCATGTTTTTTTGTCTCTTGAAATTAGAGAAATCCTGCAGGGGCCACTTTAAGATTTTTTTTTCAATTGTGACTTTCCAGAATCTGCAGTAATTCTTTCATAGTGTATTGAGGATATTGTGTAGGCTAAAATCAAGGAAGTCAAGGAATAGACTGGTGAATCCACCTCCAAGGGGCTCACAGTATGGTAGGGAGTGAGATACAGTACACTTAGCCCTGCTTACCTAGTCATTTTCACATTCCCAAAAAACCATCCTATGGGCCCTCCAGGAAACTTCATGATCTTTAATTCTTTTTTTAAAAAATATTTATTTACTTATTTGGCTGTGCTGGGTCTTAGTTGCAGCATGCAGGATCTAGTTCCCTGGCCAGGGATTGAACCCAGGCCCCCTGCACTGGGAGCACAGAGCCTTAGCCACTGGACCATCAGGGAAGTCCCCCATGATCTTTAATTCTGAAATGAGTACCCACTGTGAAATCCTCTGACATTTCTAGCCTAGTGATCTGGGCAGAATAATCTCAGAAACACCCAAAGCTCAGACTTAAGCCTCCAGGCTTGGCTCCCAGCTTCCTCTCAAGTCTCCTGTAAAGATGTAGAACGGGGTGGGAAGGGAAGCTCAGCTATTGGCCTCTCCTTAGCACTTATAATCAGTTTATTCAGCCCCTAAATCTGGGCATTTTAACAACTGGAATGAGGGAAATTCTCCCCAGAATGATATAGGTTAGCCTCTGTCCTGTCTTTTCCAGTTGTCAAGACCTCCCAGAGGTTTAGCAAAGCCTATCCCCACATTTTTAAGGCTCCTAAAAAATTAAAATATTATTAAAATTGTGATATATTTTACATATTTGCATTTAGCATCTTTAACACTCAACACAAGAATACGACTCGGGTGTTCTACTGGAGATAACTTCAAAAATCTAAAACTTGAGGCCCTGGGACTTCCCTGGAGGTCCAGTGGTTAAAACTCCACGTTTCCAGTGCAAAGGGTGGAGGTTTGATCCCTGGTAGGGGAACTAAAATCCCACATGCTGTGAGGCCAAGAAAAAATAAATTAAAACTTGAGGCCTTTCATAAAGGTGAGACCATACCAAGTGGCCCCAGTAGAGGCCTATCCATCCCTATTTTGCATTTTATATTAACTGGGGCTCCTCCTAAGGGGGAGGGAGAGTGAAGGGCAGCAGCAAAGAACTAGCGACCCTCACGTTGGTCTGGTGTGGGGCATACTTCCATTGCCTTAACTCCCCAGAAATACAGTTCACCCTCCTCTAAGATGTTCCTCTCAGGGTCCTCCAAATGCTAGAGAGCCCCCAACAATGACCAAGGCAAGGTGGTAAAAGGCCTTGCAGCTTCCATCTTGTTGGCTAGGAGAACTCGCTCTAGAAGGCCATGAAAGACATCTGACTACCCTGCCAGCAATACAAGTAGATGGCCCAGAGATGCGTTGTTTCTTATAAAATAGAAATAACAAAGTCAAGCAAATAGACATCATAACATTAATTATGAGTGTGGTTACATAGGTATTTATGTTCTGTGTATTTGAACTAGTTCATTAAAAATATATCCACCTCCAAGGAAAGAGGCATAATGGCATGACTAGCAAGGTTATCCCAGGCAATCTCGCTGTTGGTTTGAAGCAGGGCTTGCACTCCAGCCTCAAGAAAAACTCTCTGCCAGAAAGGAGAGGAAGAAAGTTGTAGGTTCTGCTAAGGCGAAGGTGCAGGAGAACACAAGGGGCAGGGAGGGACCTGGGGCCTTGGCCCTGACAGGTCTTCCTGTCGGTTCTGTATGCTCTGAGATGCTGGGAGTATGCCTTGAACCTTTGTATTTTTTTTTTCAAGAACTTGCTGGCAAAAAAATAAGCCACTAACCTGAGTCTTCCTCCCAAAGGCTCTACTTGTGTTCTTCTCCCAGAAACTCAGGGTTTGCCAAAATCCCTGGCAGTGTATCAGGCAACTCCAATGCGGTAGAGCTTCCCTGGGAAGTAAACAGGCAGCTTGTAGGATTTATGTTATTCCCCAAAGTGCTGTTTTCTGTCCTTAGAGCCATTTTGTTCAACAAGGCCCATGAGCAAAGGGCTTACACGGTAAAAATCAGACAAGCACAGGCAGAACCTGCTCACAAGTTGTTTCATCCTTGCAGCTGGCTGTAGCAAGGGGGTGAAAGATGCCACCTCCTTAATTGTAAAGTCAAAGCGGGGCTCCATGGGGAACAGGAGTCATCCCTGGAAAGGGAGGACCCAGCCTTTTACCACCGGTCAAGGCTTCTCAAGGCTTCCTGCAATTCCATGACCAGGTCCACACAGCCGATCCACTGCTTTGCCAACAATGATCACTGGCTGACGTGCTAAGGCACTGCTTCTGGAAACTACTGGTACTGGAATAGTTATAACCTAGACCAGTGCTTCCCAGTCATGTGCACATTGGAATCACCTGGGAAGCTTTAAAAAAACTCTCTGATGCCTGGTGTGTCTTAAGTCTATTAGAGCTTCCAATCCTTGGTAGCTTAGAAACAACAGAAATTTCCCACCATTCTGGAAGCTGGCAGTCCAAGATCAGGATGCCGGTATGGTCAAGGGAGTGTCCTCTTCCAGGTTGCAGACTGCCAACCTCTGTGTCCTCAAATGGTGAAAGGGGTAGGGAGCTCTGTGGGGTCTCTTTTATAAGAGGATTAATCTCATTAATGAGGGCTCCACCCCCATGACCTCAGCAACTCCCAAAGGCCCCACCTCTTTCTTTTTTTTTTTGGCGGTATGGGCCTCTCACTGTTGTGGCCTCTCTCGTTGCGGAGCACAGGCTCCGGACGCGCAGGCTCAGCGGCCATGGCTCATGGGACCAGCCGCTCCGCGGCATGTGGGATCTTCCCGGACCGGGGCACGAACCCACGTCCCCAGCATCGGCAGGCGGACTCTCAACCACTGCACCACCAGGGAAGTCCCGGTCCCACCTCTTAATACCATCACATCAAGCATTAGGATTTCAGCATATGAATTTTGAAGAGACATAAACATTCAGACTATAGCACCTGGGTACCACCCCCTAGAGATTCTGATGTATTTGGCATCTGGACATCAGGATTCTTTACAGCTCCCCAGATGATTTAATGTGCAGCCAAAATTGAGAACCACTGATCTCAACATTAATTTGAAGAATTAATAGGAAACTTGGAAGGAAGCAATAGGACTGGCAGAGGATTTCCAAAGAGGCTCTACATTTGTAATGACCGATGAAAGACATGTGAGAGGTGGGTGTGCTCTGTTTCAATGAAGGTTACTATAAATCATGGGTCAGGTTGAATTTCCTGTTAAGAGTCTAAGTGTAGTAAGTTAAAAAATGGCTTCAACTTCATGATTACTTCTCCTATTGACAGGGGGTGTCAAATCCTCTTCCCCCGAATCTAGGCTGGCTGTAGTGACTTGCTTAGGCAATAGAATGAACTGGAAGTAACTTTCTGGGACTTCATAAGAAGTCTTGAAGCTGCCATCTGGGGCCTCTTGGAATGCTAGCTCTGGGAACACCAGCCACCATCTAGAAAGTCTGGTTACCTTAAGACTGTCATGCTTCAAGGAAGCCCAAGCTATGGAGGCATGGAGAGAGATGCCTAGTCATCTCCAGCTGTTCCAGCCATCCTAGCCCAGGCACCAGACACAGGAGTGAAGAAGCCATTTTCAATATTCCAGTCCCAGCAGACACAACAGGGAGAAGAACCCAAGAATCACCTGCAGACAGCCAGTACTGATGCCTCAGACACACAACCCCAGTCAATTACAGCCATTCCAGTGATCCCCAGACATCTGAGTCACCCTAGCTGAAGCTCCGGTCATGGGGCAGACATAAGTTGTCCCTGCTGTGCCCTGATCAAAATCCCAACCACAAAATCATGAGCTATAATAATAAAAAGATTGTTTTTACACTAAGTTTTGGTGTTATGCAGCAAAAGATAACCAGAACAACAGTAATACATGAATGGTCATGGTACAAGAATCAAAGAATAGAGATAGATACAAAGAAAATGAGGAAATTTTTCCATCACCCCCTCGCTTCACTTCTGCTCCCTTTTTTATAGGTAACGGTTGTACATCCTACCGGTCTCCTTCTGATGCGTTTACATATGTATATGTATTCATTAGATGTATTTATCATGCTACATATATAATATTTTCCCAGACTTTTTTAACTTCACAGTGTGCCTCTGAAATCTCTGAATCTAGATCAATAGGCCTTTCTTACTCTTAACAGCTGCACAGTATGGCACAGTATGGGTGTAACATAATTACTATTTCTTCTGTTGATGGACATTCAGGTTGTTTCCAATTCTTGCTTTAATGAACAATTTTGCAATGAACATCTTATAATGCAACTTTTGTGTACATTCAATAATTTCTTTAGAATAGAATCCTCGAAATGGAATAACTGAAGCAAAGGGTATGTGCATTTTTCAAGTTCTTTTTTGGGGGGGTGGTAAAATATACATAACATAAATTTTACCATTTTAACTATTGTTAAGGGTACAATTCAGTGGCATTACATGCATTCACATTGTTGTATAACCATAACCACCATCCATCTCCAGAACTTTTTCATCATCCCAAACTGAAACTCTACCTATTAATAACCCCCCATTACCCTCTGCTCCCAGCCCCTGGTAATCACTATTCTATTTTCTGTCTCTATGAGTTTGACTATTCTAGGTACCTCACATAGGTGAAATCATGAAATATGTGTCTCTTTGTTTTTGGCTTATTTCACTTAGCACAATGTTTTCAAGATTTATCCATGCTGTAGCATGTAACACAATTTCCTTCTTTGTCAAGGCTGAATTAAGTAAGTAGGTACAGGACTTGTCTAGTGTCACACAGCTGCTTAACTGTAGGGACATTATTCTCACTCAAGCAGTCTGACACCAGAGCCTGTGCTATGAAGGCATATAAAGCACTCACATGATACTTGGTATATATAAAGTGCTCAATATATGTTATCATTCATTGCAGTTCCAAAGGCATGACTTTTGGTATTTTGATACCCCCACCCACCTCCACCATCACATCAGTCTTGGAAGTTATTTTTCTGTGGTCTTTGATGTCCAATTTTAGCTTTGACTCACATAGTCATTTTCTCCTACTTCCTGCAGCATTAAGAATTGTTTCCAGCTGCTGGCTTTGGTGGAGGCTTGTACTGTGGGTAGGGATGGGAATGGGGTGGTGTCTACTGTGCTTCCAGCTGCAGCCCCAGAGACCATGTGCGAGGGCACCCTCTATAGGACAGCAGGTGAAATGCCACCTGAGTTTTGATACTAATCTGTGCGTGAAGGAACTTGTCCAGATACTAAGGCTTTGCTGAGCAAATATCCTTTCAGTCATTTTAGCTTATTTCAACCATATTTTTAAAATGTAAGCTTCTGCTCTATATCTTCAGGGGAGTTAAGGCATGAGCCCTTATGCTCTTGTTAAAGACTCTGTGTCTGCATTAATTTGATGCCTGCAGTGTTGTATGTATGTCTGTTTACTTTGGAATTAGGTCTGTTCTGTGTTTCCTTCAGTATTGGCAAACCTCACATATTACTTGAAGACTTCACATATTTGTTTCTCTATGGACACAGACTGCTGTTTTTTTTGTTTTTTGGGGTTTTTCTTTGCGGTACGCAGGCCTCTCACTGTTGTGGCCTCTCCCGTTGCGGAGCACAGGCTCCGGACATGCAGGCTCAGTGGCCATGGCTCACCGGCCCAGCCGCTCTGCAGCATGTGGGATCTTTCCTGCACCGGGGCAGGAACCCATGTCCCCTGCATCGGCAGGCGGACTCTCAACCACTGCGCCACCAGGGAAGCCCCAACACAGACTGCTTTTTAAAAACCATTCCTAATCCTCTTTTTTTTTTTTTTTAACATCTTTATTGGGGTATAATTGCTTTACAATGGTGTGTTAGTTTCTGCTTTATAACAAAGTGAATCAGTTATACATATACATATGTTCCCATATGTCTTCCCTCTTGCGTCTCCCTCCCTCCCACTCTCCCCCTAATCCTCTTCATTCCAGTGAAAAATATTCCTGTTAATGAGATTTTTGGAAAGTTTTTATTATAAAAATAATGAGCAAAGCATGAAAGTCTTCCTCTAAGACTGAGCTTGGTATACTTTCTGTTTTCCCTTATTATTTTACACTGAAAATAAATTCACAGACTATGTTTCATGTGTCATAAAATGTTTACTCATTGAAAACCACACAAATGTATAGAGGACATAGAGTAAAAAGCACAACCCCCACCTCCAATTCTACTCTATAGAGGTTGCCACATTATTCCTTGAGTCTATCTTCAGATATTTAAATTTAAAAAATATTTTTCCCATTATTTACAAACATGGGATTATACTATCACAGTGTACGGTAAACGTGCTCTTCTCATTTAATAATATATATTGACCATCTTTGCACATTAACACATGGAAATCCACTGCACTGTTTTCAACGGATGCAGCGCAGCACACAGGATGGATTCACCAAAACTTACTAAGCCAGTCCCCAGGTGATAGCCATTTAAATTATTTACAGTTTCTGGTAATTCCCTGTCAGTCCAGTGGTTAGGGCACGTCGCTTTCACTACCCAGCCCAGGTTCAATCCCTGGTGGGGGAACTAAGATCCCGCAAGCCAGGCAGCCAAAACAGAAAAAAAATTGTTTACAGTTTCAAACTAATTGGTAAGTGTGGTAGGCAGGGGAATGTTCCAGAAGAATGACAAAGATCTGAATGAGAAGGTGCCCTTCACACCACCATGCTGGTGAATTCAGTCTGGTTATGTTTACCTGAGACTAGAAAGCAGTCTTGATGGGAAGGACTTAAACAAACAGAATGTTGGAACTAGAATTATAGCTAGACCATCTATTTGGGTATTCCTTCTTTTTCTTTTTCTCTTGCAGTAGCTTTAGATCAAAGGAAATCTTTCTTGAGGGTGAAATATGTAAAACAGTTAAAAAGCAGGGGCTGGACTTCCCTAGTGGCACAGTGGTTAAGAACCTGCCTGCCAATGCCAGGGCACACGTGTTCCACCCCTGGTCTGGGAAGATCCTACATGCCACGGAGCAACTAAGCCCGTGTGCAACAACTACTGAGCCTGCGTGCCACTACTGCAGCCCGTGCGCCTAGAGCCCATGCTCCGCAACAAAGAGAAGCCACTGCAATGAGAAGTGCGTGCACCGCAACGAAGAGTAGACCCCGCTCCATGCAACTAGAGAAAGCCCGTGTGCAGCAACGAAGACTGAAGGCAGACAAAAATAAATAAATACATAAATTTAAAAATAAAATAAAAAGCAGGGGCTGCTCTAGCTGACGTGGGCGGGGGGTTGGGGGGAGGAGTGTCTGGCGAAAGACCCCTGCTAGATTTCTCCAGGTGGACTTCAGAAAGTCCATGAACCCCCTGAAATGATATACGAAACTGTAGAACTGTAGATGCATGTGCTTTTTTCTGGACACACACACAAGAAAAACAAACAAAAGGGAATTCCCTGGCGGTCCAGTGGTTGGCAACTCTGGGCTTTCACTGCCGGGCTGGGCTCAGTCCCTAGTAGGGGAACTAAGATACCGCAAGACGCGTGGCGCTGCCAAAAAACAAACAAAAGCCCCTAAAACAAAAAACACTACCCTTATGGTCCATAAACATATCACTAGATTTTTCAAAAAGAATCATGATACAGAGTAGTTTAAGAACCTGCACTCTAGGGTTCCTAGGGGTAGCGTTTGAAAACCGAGAAGACGGCAGTGCTGGTGTTGGGTTCAATGATCCATTTCACAGCTCTTACCAGGACTGGAAGTTACCGTTTACCCACCTCTCTCCTCCCCAGGAGATAAGCGCCTTGTGGCAGGGATACTGCCTGCCGTGACCACCCTCGCCGCTGCTGGCACAGTAAGAGGTCCACAGTAGGCACTCGGTAAATATTCGCCGTAAAACATGAATGATCTATAGGCTTGTCAGGGGCGGAAGACTGGGGATCTACGGCCCCAGTGCAGCCCCGTGGCGCCGAATACCGCGAGCTGGGGTCTTCACGTGCCGCGCTGACTCCACTTCCCACCGCTGTGTCCGGGATACCAGCAGCTTCGGCCGCTCCTTCTCAGCGCCTGGAGTGCGGCCGCTCGGGCGGGAAGCAGCTATAGGCCATTGCGGTTGCCAATCTTATCAACGGCGGCTCAGCCCAGCGCCCCCTAGTAGACGTAGGTGCCGGAGGGCCCGCCCACCACCCCTCCGATTGGCTCTTCATACTCCCGGAGCCTCCTGGGAGACGTAGTTCAGAGAGTCATCGCACAAACGCTGGCGCCGCGGGTACAGACCCCGGGGTGAGTCGCGCATCTCGGACTTTTCCCTCCCTCCGGCAGGCCCCACGGGGTCCCGGCAGGGATGGTGTGCCGGGCGGGTCTCCACCCCAGCGCCTGCCCGCCTGTCATTGCCCTGCGCAGACACTTCCCCTTTATCCTGGGGCCGTTCTTCCCGCAGACAAACCTCTCCTGCCCCAAGCGCGGGGTTTGGGCAGAAGGGGTCCTGGAGGTGATGGCAGTGCGGGGCAGGGATCTCCTGTCCACCTCTGTAGACACCGCCCACGACGTGCCAGGCGCTGGACACCAAAGAATGAAGCTGGCACTTCTCCCACGGTGCCAGGCGCGCTTGCAATCATCTCATTGAATTCCAGAAACGACCCGTTTGACAGACAGGAAAACAAATTGAGAGCGGTCGAGTAATTTGCCCAGGGCACACAGGTCCTAGATCTTGGATTCCCATATCTCCTCACCACTCCGGGCAGCTTCCAAACTCATAAACAGTTTCAATGCAAGGTGGTGAACAGGAGTGACCGGAGCACCAGGCAAGAGGGGTCAGCTCTGCCAGGGGTGGGAGGTGGGAGTTGGGAGTGGGGGCAGGATTATGTAAACCGAACCTCAAAGGGTGCGGGGAAGGGAAAGCAGTTGCCTTTGGCTGTCAGGGACTGTATGCTCAAGGCGAGCCTCCTAATAGGGTCCATATAAACACTGGTAGAACAAAAAATTTTTTTTTCAATTTTTTAAATTGTAAGATGTTGGGACTTACCTGGTGGTCCATGGTTAAGACCCCACTTCCACTGCAGGGGGTACAGGTTCCATCCCTGGTCGTGGAAACTAAGATCCCAGATCCCGCATGCCATGTGGACAGGCCAAAAAAAAAAAAAAAAAAAAAAAAGTTTAAATACATAGGAAAATTTAAAGAGTAAAATGAACACCCGCTTACTCTCCATCTAGATTTAACAATCAGAATGTGTACTGCACTTTATAACTTATAAACGCTCTTGCTTAAGGTTACCATAGTGCAAACAAAGCTCTCATTTGGTAAGCCGATTGGAGACCTATTCTGACACCACTACTGCATCACCTGGGACAGGTCAAAGCCACCTACCGCAACCTACTTTGGGAAGTTGGCTTCCTCTCCCTGCTTTCCCATTCTGCTCAGGAGGTCGGAGGTTGTCCCTGAATTTGGTTCACCCTCAGAGACCACAGTTACAGTTTGTTTCTCAGAGGGAGTTCATTGCCTGGAAATTCACTTTGAACTTGAATGGTTAGCCTCTCAAAGTCTCAGATTTCTCCCTTAAAATTCAATATACTGGTGGGTGAGGGAGAGTTTGGGTCACCATGGGATCCATTATTTTCAGTTCCAGGTTAACACAGGAACTCTTCCACGATCTTCTCAACAGGTCTTTCCATTCTCTTAGAGATATGTATTATATTCAAATACAGTAAACCTCCTTTATCGTGGTTGCGGGGACAGGACTGAAATCAGCTTTGAAGCTAAGCTAATTATAAAATACTTTTTAAAAACTATCTTTTTTATTATAAAATACATATTGATTTTAAAATCCCAAAATGATAAAAAAAAATGAATGTGGTAGAAAGTGATACCCCTGATGACCAGGAATGGAGAAAATATCCGGGTGTCTGAGCTGTGCATCACTTAGGAGGAGAGCAAAAGTTGGACCCTTTGCAGCAGTTGCACTGGTTTTAGATTTGTCATGTCCCCAAATAAAGGCACAGAGGTACAGGACTGAAAGCTGCTTTGAAGGTTACAGAGGTATAGTCACAGAGGTACAAGAAAGAAGAGTTCATCAACAATCCATTTTACTTGTTAAATCAAACATTTAAAATGCATCCCAAGGACTATAATCCTATTTTCACATTTCTTCACTTTAAATCACTGGAACCTCAAAAAATGGAAGCTCTGTGAACCTCTCTTGACCTAGAAAGGCTTCATTGGCAACAAAACACTGCCTTTCAAGAAGTCCCTGCTTCAGAATTGCCCCTGTTGCAAAAAGTGTCACTGAAATTGCAAAATATCCTGCTGTAGACTGGAAAGCCCCACTTCCTACCCGATTCTGTCGTAGCTGCCTTAGTCTTAGCTTAGAGGAGTTTCCTGGCTAGACAAGATGGTGTCAGAGATCCCAGGAACACGAAGGATGCTTTGTGGCATTGCACGATTTCATCATTTCTGTCTCAGCAGTGGGAGACTGCCTTCCGGAATCTTGTACAGGTCCTGGTCCCAGAGAAACCCCAGTTAAAACCCTTCTGGCCCAACCTGAGAATTTCACACATCTGACATTTGCACCATAAAAGTGCATTTGGGTTCATTCATTTTTTAGGGAAGTTGTTGGGTTTGGGTATTATTTTCTCACCACGATCCAGAAAACTGGATGCTGTCAGCTGTTAAACCCCAAACACTTAATACTCTGTAAGATATAAAGCCCATGGACCAATCGGAAGCCGTGATCCCAGGTTGGTCATACAGAGGGGCTGTTTGTTCAGCCAGGCAACAGAATGCTGTCACTGACCTGTGGGAATGGTCAGCATGGCCCATTTTGAGCCTCGTTGGTCGCTGAAAAGGTGACATCTACAGTTAGTGGTGAATAGTAAAATAACAATGTACCATCATGCAGGGAGACAATACTGCAAAGTGGTTAATAGAGTGAGTTTGAACCCTGGCTCTGGGCAAGTATCTAAGCCACTAATCCCGGCTGTAAATGGAGATGATGAATCCTGCACTGAAGGGATACTGCAGAGATTTTAGGGAATAATGGATATAAAGCACAGAGTTTAAAAAAAAAAAAAGCACAGAGTAAGCATCGTTGAAGGGTAATTGTATTACCAACAAAACATCAGTAAGCCAAACATTTCATGAGAAACACACAAAGTTTAATCCAGGATGTGCAAATGATGCCAACTAAGTGATAGAAATACCACCATTTTGCAACCACCACTCTAGCAACTGATTTAGGAAAGGATCATCAATGAAGGCTAACACCATGGGGTGAAAGATTGTGAGGGAGCGAGACCTTTCCACACACCGAGGTTCCATATTAATTACAAAGAAAAAAATGGCCTTTTACAATGGAGAGATCTCAAGGAGGCGTGGATGGACCCTCAGTCTAATGAGGAGACAATCACACGAATCTACATTGAGAGACACTGTGCTTGGAATGGACTGTTCAAAAACATTAATTTTTTTTTTTTTTAATAAGAGGGCTTGACGAAGCAAGCCTCCAGGTCTGAGACCTCACCCACTGTCCCCACTTTATTTTTTATATTTATTTATTTATTTTTGGCTGCGTTGTGTCTTTGTTGCTGCACGCATGCTTTCTCTAGTTGCAGCGAGCAGGGGGCTACTCTTCGTCGAGGTGCGTGGGCTTCCCTTGCTGCGGAGTACGGGGCTCTAGGCGCCCGGGCTTCAGTAGTTGTGGCGCACGGGCTTAGTTGCTCCACAGCATGTGGGATTTTCCCGGGCCAGGGCTCGAACCCGTGTCCCCTGCATTGGCAGGAGGATTCTTAACCACTACGCCACCAGGGAAGCCCTCAAAAACATTAATGTCTTGAAAGAATTTTAAAAGGTGAGGGGAATGTGAAAGTGTTCTAGATAAAAGGAGACTACAGAGATATGGCAACTAAAGGCAATGCAGGATCTCTGATTGGATCCTGGATTGGGACAAAAAAAAAGCTATCAAAGATATTATCAGGACAATTGAGGAATTTGATTATGGAAAGCTTGTAGTATTGTAACAACATTAAATTTCCTGAGTGTGATAATACTACTGTGATTATTTAAAATAATATCCTTGGGAATTCCCTGGCGGTCCAGTGGTTAGGACTCGGCGCTTTCACTGCAGAGGGCCTGGGTTCAATTCCTGGTCGGGAAATTAAGATCTGACAAGCTGAGTGGGGGCAGCCAAAAATAAATAAATAAAATTTAAATAAATAAATAATAAAATAATATCCTTGTATCCTCATTCTTAGTATTTAGGATAGCTAGGGTATTTGAAGTGATATCTGATATGTTTTCAATTTATTACGAAATGCTTCAAAAAAACAAAAAAGTGTGTGCATGTGTGAGAGAGAGAGAATCACCAAACATGAAATGTAAATGGTTGCTGAACCTAGGTAAAGGGTATATAAGTGTTCATTGTACTATGCTCTCAAATTTTCTGTGAATTTGAAATTTTTTTTTTTTCGGTACGCGGGCCTCTCACTGTCGCGGCCCCTCCCACTGCAGGGCACAGGCTCCGGACACGCAGGCCCAGTGGCCATGGCTCACGGGCCCAGCTGCTCCGCAGTATGTGGGATCCTCCCGGACCGGGGCACGAACCCACGTCCCCTGCCTCGGCAGGCGGACTCCCAACCACTGTGCCACCAGGGAAGCCCTGAAATTTTTTGAACCAAAAAGTTGAGGATAAAAATCAATGTAGCAGAAAGACACAGCCGTTAACGGAGGAAGCAGTCAGCTCCCCCCATACAAACTCCATTAGCTTTGGAGCCACTGCTGGGGCCCCATACTGGGCTGCAAGCCCTAAGAACGACTATGCCTTTTTCACCCTTGTTTCTCCAGCATCCTGGTCCAGAACATGTGTTCAGTACACGTGCATGCATGACACCCTCCCTCCGGAGTCTGCTCCCAGGAAGCCACGGCAGAGTTAGCACTGGGACAAATAAATCAGGATGGTGGTCCCAGGCGTCGTGTTTCGAGGCCTTCGTGTTGCTGGAAGAACCAGACAACTGGAACTACATCAACAGGGGCAACCCCAGGGCTTGTCTCCTGGTGGTGCCCCTCTGGCCTCACCTGCCTTCTTGGGCAGGGAGGGGCAGAGCTTGCAGGGCTGTATTTGCTGCTCCCCATCCCCCTGTCATTGGCTCCAGAGGGTCAATAAAACCCCAAGAGTCTGGAGGAGAGCAGTTGGCCAGAGGGGCTGACCCTCATCATGGTTCTCTCCAGCATGGGACCAGGGGCTCTGTTCCACCCACTCCCACCCCCGTATCCTGGGAGGGGAGAGGGAAGCATCTGACTGCCTGCCCAAAGATCCAGAATCTGGAATCCAATCCCAGACCCTTCCTCAAAGACTCATCCACCACTATGCAGTCCAGCCCAAGTCAGTGAGAGCTGGGTGCTGACGACCAGGTGTCTGACAAGGCATTGAGTCCTCCCAGCTGGAAAAGCCTCTGAATCTGTAAGAAAGAGAACACAAACCAACAATGACATACTCACAGCCTTACTCTCAGTTCCCACCAAAACACAGAGCATTTCCTGTGCCTTTTCCGTTATTTCACAAGCTGCTTCTTAGTCTCCCTCTGGGCTCCAGGACAGACAGCTGCTTCTCCCCTCAGAAGCCAGACAGTTGCCTCCAGCCTCTCCTGGTCAACGCCATGGCCAAGACCCGTAGTGACCATCTGCTGTACTCCCTGGAAGAGCTGGTGCCCTATGACTTTGAGAAGTTCAAGTTCAAGCTGCAGAACACCAGCCTGGAGAAGGAGCACTCCCGGATTCCCCGGGGCCAACTCCAGACAGCCAAGCCAGTGAAGCTGGCCACTCTGCTGGTCACCCACTATGGGGAGGAGGACGCCGTGCGGCTGACCCTGCAGGTCCTGAGGGCCATCAACCAGCACCTTCTGGCAGAGGATCTCAACAGTGCAATCGGCTCAGGTAAGCGGCCCCATGCGCCCTCCTCCCCCACTGCGACTGCTGGCTGTTTGCAGAGTGGGGTGGAAGGTACAAGAGGGACCAGTTCGGCCAGTGCGTCCTGACTTGGGGGTTAGGAGTCCGAGGTCTGCAACAACCCTGGTGACTTTAGCCAAGCAAGTCCTTTCCCCCTCTCTGGTCTTGGAAGCTGGAGTAAAGCTAAGGCTCTCAATGGCTTTTTTTAAAAAACCCAGAAGCATGAGGTTCTGACTATGGGGCAGAATCAGGAAAGGCAGGAGCTGGATGTCTGTTGGTAGAGAATTCCTCACTTCATTTGTCATTAACACTTACCTACAGATGAGTATCTTTGGGTGAGCAAGAAACTAACCACTCCTGTCAAGAGGGTTGATGGGTAATCTCACTGTTATCCACTTCATTTCAGTTTTGAGTTCTTCTCTAACACGTTACAAAGATATTTTAAAATTCTAAAAGGACTTTCTCCTTCCTTTTCTTTTCCTTCCTTCCTTTCCTCTTTGTCTTTCTTTCTCTCCTTCCTTCTCTCTCCCCCTTTTCCTTTCTTCCTTCTTTATTTTTTTTTGCGGTACACAGGCCTCTCACTGTTGTGGCCTCTCCCGTTGCAGAGCACAGGCTCCGGACGCGCAGGCTCAGCGGCCATGGCTCACGGGCCCAGCCGCTCCGTGGCATCTGGGATCCTCCCAGACCGGGGCACGAACCCATGTCCCCTGCATTGGCAGGCGGACTCTCAACCACTGCACCACCAGGGAAGCCCCTCTTCCTTCCTTTTATCTTATCTTTCTTTCCTTTTTTCCTTCCTTATCCTTCTTCTGCTACTCTTTTGCCGTAACTTTCTGATTTTATTACATTGTGATCAAAGACTGTGGCCTATTTGATTTCTGCTTTTAAAGACTTTTTTTTGGACATTTGGGGTGGAGGGGCTAATCTGTGATCAGTTTAAAAAACTATTTTTCGATGTTTGAAATTTTCTTCTATTTCTAGACTTTAAGAACACATTAGGAATGCTTTCCATGTGCTTCTATGAGGTAGAAGAGTTTACATAACATAAAAATTCTCTGCTCTTTGAAAGAGTGATAAAGCTAAACTGTAATCTGAGTCTGGTGTAATTTGATGAGTAGAATTTTAAAATTAATTTTTTGTATTTTAAAATCTGGTTATTCATCTCTTCAGGGTTTCTTACCAGTTCTTGAACCAGTTTTCATAACATATTTTTCCTAGAAAGCCAATAGCAAAGTGTTTTAAGCAACTTTAATTTTAATAAGGGCTTTTCAAACCAAAAATTAAGGTGCTAATTATAGGTTATTTTCATTTCTTTATTAAAGTAGTGGTTTTCAAATTGTATCCCAGGAAGACATTTCAGGGATTCTTTAGAATGTTAGCAAATACTTGATTCAAATTTTATTAACTAACTTACAAAACTAACAAATTTATATTAAAATGAGTGATTAACCAAATTTTAAAATATTGGAGGCCATCAGTGTGACAGTTCATGCTTGAACTCCTTTTTATGGAGACCCTGGAATTCAGCCCTTCCTGTCATTTCTGTTTAATTAAACATTGTTCTGAAATTTCCAGGCAAGCTGTCTTTTAAAAAAAATTACCATTGGGCTTCCCTGGTGGCGCAGTGGTTGAGAGTCTGCCTGCCGATGCAGGGGACACAGGTTCGTGCCCTGGTCCGGGAAGATCCCATATGCTGCGGAGCGGCTGGGACCGTGAGCCATGGCCGTTGAGCCTGCGCGTCTGGAGCCTGTGCTTCTCAACGGTAGAGGCCACAACAGTGAGAGGCCCGCGTACCGCAAAAAAAAAAAAAAAAAAAAATTACCATTTATACTTATCTGTGTGAGTTAGGATTTTCTTCACTTCATGAAACCAAAGGGGGAAAAAAAACCCAAAATAAATTAGTTTCTGAAGTTTTCACTGTCCTTCATGACCCCGATTTCAATTTTTTGTGCTGATCTTTATTGACTGATAAGTGAGTTTTGTAGATCTGTAAATCGCACACAAATGTATACCCATAAATTAGGGTTTTCACTTATATATTAAGAATTCTATGTAAGACTTTATATTGGAAACAAGTTCTCCTGCCTAAAAAGTTTGAAAAGCACTATTTCAGAAATAAGATAGCAGATAATTAGTATGTTCTTATTTAATGGTAATTGACTGCTGTTGTCTAGAATGTCCTGAGCTTCTCTAATTTCCAAAGGGATTCTGTCTTCTCTCCCTTCCCCCAAACCTTGAACCTGAGCACTGGACATTTTCATGCCTTTCCATCTCATTGTCTTTTCAGGGTGTCAGGTAAAAGAAAGTGACACAGACAGTTCAGCAATGTCTGGTTCCTCTGGGGAGATTAAGCCCAAGAGTCTGAAGATACCAGATGGCCTGGAAGGTGACAAGCAGCGACAAAGTGGTGATGGGGCTGGCTGCCCACCATCCATCCAGCCCGAGGCTGGAAGGGGGCTCCAGAAGAAGCCTCTGGGCAAACAGAGAGATCAGAAAGGCTCTGAGCGCCCGGATGTGCAGGGCAAGCCAGGGGCCAGGAACACAACTCTGTCTTCCAAGAGAAGCCCCTTTCCCAGCAAGCCACAGGGGGAGAAGGGGAGCAATGAGGGGGTCAGGCTGCGCAGGAACGCCAGCTCTGCAGGAAGGCTCCAAGGACTCTCCAGTGGGTCGTTTGCTGGGTCCCTGGGAAGGAGAGAATTTAAGATATCTGAAGCATATTTACCTTCAGGAAAGAAGCGACCCAAAAGTCTTGAATTTACCATTTCTTCAGGAGAGACAGAACCTCTCAACCCAGAAGCTCTTCTGCTTCAAGAGAAAATGAGAAGTGAGAATCCAGGCTCAGCAGCCACTCTGAACACAGGGGCTACTGTGGCTGCAGAGAAAGGATCCAGGAATCCAGAACACGCCATGACTCTGGAGGGGGTAGCACTCAGGAATACACTTTGCAGTGTATCGTTAGCTGGAAAGAAGATCTGGGAGCATCCAGAGTCCACAGTACCTGCAGAGAAGAGTGGAACTGAGGCTCCAAAGACCTCTAAGGCCTTGGAGGAGGTGGTAGGTGGTGTGCTCCATGATCCTTCAAATCCAGAAGTCCCTCCATCTTCAGGTAAGAAAGGACCTCAGAATCCAGAAGACCTGGCATCCTTAGGAATGATGACCTTTGCAGGTTTCCCCCTGCAAACCTGCTTTTATCCCCACTGTATTCATTTCACTGGACCTCTGGGTCCCCCTTGAGGTCCTCCACACTTTGAGAATCTGATGTAGGCTCTGAATCCTGAAAAATGCATATCTGCACATTTTCATAAAAATGTTGCATACATTTCAGTTAGTTAGTTCTTAGACACTCTAAAGAAGTCCTTCTTTAGAATTCCCAAGGGCTTCATGGACCCCAGGTTGAACATCTGAGAAAGACTGGGTACAAATATCACCTTCTCACAATACCTCATGGCAGTATGTCATGGGGCTGCGATTCTGCTATTTGCCTCTGTCTGGGCAGGGAGGGAACTGTTGGCTAAAGTCCTAGGTCTCTTTTACTAAAGAGGCGGAAATTAGGATGGTGATGGGTTGTGAATGACAGAAATGCCAAAATAACATAACTGAAACAAGATAGACGTTTGTTCCTCTTTCACATAAATGACACACAGGTGGTCCAGGACAAATGTGGTACACCGTGGTCAGGAAACCAAGCTCCTGCTGCTTTTCTGCTCTATGGAGTTTGCTCTCAAGGTTGTGTTCTCAGATGGTGGCATCCTCATTCCAGGCAGCAGGATGGAGGGACAAAGGAGAATAGTATCACTTAGGGAAGGTTTTCGGAAGTTTCTAGATGCTGCTCGTGATGCCTCCATTTACTTCCTCTTAGCCAGAATGTACAGGCACGTCGTGGGTTTGGTTCCAGACCACTGCAATAAAGAGAATATTGCAGTAAAGCAAGTCACATGAATTTTCTGGTTTCCTGGTGCATATGTTTATACTATACTATCATCTATATTAAGTGTGCAATAGCACTATGTCTAAAAAGAAAAATGTACCTACCTTAATTTAAATACACTTTATTGCAAAAAAAAAACTTTATTGCTAAAGAATGTTCACCATCATCTGGCAACACAGCGTTGCCACAAACCTTCATTTTCTTAAAAATGAAAGAGTCTGTTAAGGGCAATAAAGTGAAGTGCAATGAAGTGAGGTGTGTCTGGAGTCACATGACCACATCTAACTGCAAGGGAGGCTAAGAAATGTAGTTTTTTTTGGGTGGTGGCGGGGAGCAGCCATATGGACAGCAATCAATACTATCACAAGGGAAGGAGGGGAAAATGGTCACTGGGGAGCTCGCAGTCTCACTTGCAGATGTGATATGAATTCCTGGGACCCTGCAAGAGGAGGAGGCAGGAGGGGACTCGTGGCTTGAGTGCGTTTCTATTCCTCCTGTATCTCCTGTCATTTCTGCTTTATGAAGCTGTGCTATGGTCTTGGGGCAGAGCTGGTCATAGCTGTAGGTCATCATAGTGGGCTATACCCTTCAGCCTGTAAAGTCCCCTTCTTTACTTTCACTTCATGCTTCCTGAATCTGGATGTGAGCAGTGGCCCATTCATTCCTTCATTCAACACGCACATCCCAAATGCTCACCACATGCCAGGGATTCTGCTAGGGGCTGGGGGTCTGGCCATGAGCGAGTCACCATCCCTTGGGAGCTCTACTCAAGTTATGAGCAGTCTAGGTGGTGGTTAAGTGGCAAACACCAGTGGGAATGTCTTACTGTCTTTATATCACCTGTTATCAGTGTGCGTGCAGGAGGAAGGCATAGAATTTGTAGCAAAAGGCCTTTCTTTAGGATAAATGCCCAAGAATTCCAATCCTCAGGACTGGTATGAAATCTATCCCTTAGCCTTCAGTCCTAGTGGCTCCTTTGCTACTTCACTGGAGGGAAGTCGGGGGAGGACAAGCTAGGGAGGGGCCTCAGTCTAACCGAGAATGTACGTATCCCAGGAACGGACTCTCGCTGTGATTTGCAGCATTCCTTGGTAACATCTTGGGTTTGTCACTCATGAGATTTTTCCACTGCTATGTCCCCAGGGAGACTGCAGGACAAGGCTGTGTGTCGCCTTTGCTGTGCCCAGGAAGGAGACCCGGTTGGTGGCAGCTGCGTGCATGTTTCCTGCAGCTGCTCCGTTGCTTCTAGGGATCCTGAGGTCTCACGTGGCTACTCATCCAGCTGCCCTCGGTGCCAGGACTTGCTCCCGGGGAAGAGCCATGGAAGCCTCGAGTGCCAGGAGGGCCTGCAGATGGCCAGCCTGAGCCCCAAGTCCCTGCCACAGTGTGAGCGTCACATGAAGCAGGTCCAGCTGCTCTTCTGCGAGGACCACGGGGAACCCATCTGCCTCATCTGCAGGCTGAGTCAGGAGCACCGAGGCCACCGGGTTCGCCCCATCGAGGAGGCCGCCCTGGAATACAAGGTAGGGCTTCCTGCATTGGGGTCCTTCTCTGATGGGCACTTGAACACATCGGGGCTTGCTTCATTTCCCCCAAAACCCTGGGAGTTGGTGCATTAGCCAGCATCTTTGGGCTGTAAATGGCAAACACAATACAAAGTAAGCCAGCAAAGAGGGATTTATTGGTTCATGTAGCTATGGGAATCTAGCTTTAGGTATGGCTGAACCCAGGTGCTCACAAGAGGTCATTAGAAATCTTTCTCACTGCCTCTTGGCTCTGCTTCCTTTGGTGTGATGGATTCATTCTTCCTCTTTCCTGGGTACCTCTCCCTGTGCTCTTGGCTTCCTCACCTTCAGCTTTATTCCCTGAAGCAAGTTTTCCCATCTAGAGTTGGCACCAAGATGGCAGGAGCCAAGTTCAAGCTTTGACAAGTGCTCTTTTTTTCCAGAAACAAATTCAGAAGCAGCTGGAGCATCTGAAGGAGTTGAGAAAATCTGGAGAGGAGCAGAGATCTCAGCGGGATAAGAAGACAGCAAACTTCCTGGTAAGGCTTGGGTGGTCTGTGGCCAGTCTTTGCCTGGATTCACCCCTGCAGGAGGGAGGGAACCGAGAGTGAGCAGGGGTCCCTGATGTCCTGTATTGGTTCACAGGGAAGCAGAGCCGATCACATAGTTAGAATCACCTGCTCTTGGGGGGCAGGGAATAACAGGTGTCAAAGGATGAGCTTGTCCCTGGGGAGGGAAACCACCTCCAGCAAGAAGTGGCATCTCCCAGGACCCTGTCATGCTTTCTTAGACTCACCACAAAATGGTTTAGAGAAAGGAATGCCAGTGGCTGTAGCTGAGGAATGGGATTGAGGAAAGGGGAGGAGAGACTATTCAACTTTAAATACTCCTCTGTATTGTTTTTATAATTGTTGTTGTGGTCTATTGTACTTTTTTTTTTGATACAAAAACCATGTTGATTTTTAAAATTCAAATGCTTAAAGTAGACATTTTCTTTAAAACTGTGGTTTTAAAGAAACGTCACAGATCTCAGTAAGTACAACTTAGTGGCCTTCCTGTTAAGCTGTTTCCAGACTCGGATGCGTTAGGTTGCTCCTGTTTTCCCTGCATGTGAAGGAGACTACCCCCAGAGGCTTGATTTATCTGGTGCATTTCTGTTGGTTGGATCCTGTCTCCCACTCTGAGTTCCAAACTTCTTCAGGGACCCACCACACTGCAGTGGGAAACAGGCAAAGATAACAAAGGGCAGAATGGGAGGAGGGTGGCATTGATCCAGGTGTCTGACTTTTGGGAAGCTCTTGAGTTGTAGTAAAATGAAAACCCTTTCCTATAATCCCAGGTGGCTTGGAACTTGTGGATGGAGCAGAGGTCAGGGGTGCCCCCCCAAGGAGGGTGAGGCAGGAGCCTGGGCTGATCAGGGAAACCCAGGGAGACAAGAGGGTTCAGCCTTCCCTTAAGATACAGTGACACGGGCTCTGTGGAAAGGAGATGCTGTTTTCAGGTCTTCGCCTTCTCCTCCTCCTTTTTACAATAATTAAAAGAAATTTTTTTAATCATAGGGAAGGAGTTGGGAAAGCTCTTCTTTACAGCAGAAACCCAGATAAAACAAGTATAGAAGAATAATTGAATTAGAAAATTTCCACTATACAATTGACACCAACAGGGATCAGCAACAGATACTAAAATTTTTAGAGAAAATCGTTAGAGAACAGGATATTTACACACTCTCAAAGTACCACTCCCCAAATTACTTAGGAATTATAAAGGAAATAATATATACTTACAGTAGCGATATCTGGTAGATGCTTCCTTAACCAAGCATCAATCCTAGTATGATTATAATGATGATGGCAAACTGGACAGTCTTTGCCTCCCAGTGGGGTATGCTAGAAAGAGCATGGCATTAGGTCTACTGTATTCTTGCCCCAAATGTTTCTCCTGAATTTAATCATGAGAAAAATTATAGAATTTTAGAATATAGGCCATTGAATGAGACAACTGACCTGTCCTCTTAAAAAAAAAAGTCCACGTTACTGCCGTCAACAACAACAAGAAGTGTTCCAGACTCTATGTTTAGGAACATCACATTGGAAACTTGAAACTGGCCACGGTGGGAATATCAACACCACAGAAATGGCAAATACCACAGCCCAGCCTTGGCTGATTGTTTTGTTGATTGTCTAGACTTAGAAAGTGTTGGAGAAAGTGTGACTTGTGCAGACCAGATGCACAGGTGCATGTCTGCAGTGCTCCATTATAAAGACTGAGAGAACACTCTCCTGCACCCGAAACCCAGGACGTGATTCAGCAGGGTTGCTGATGTCACAGAGGAAGGAGTGAGATTCCACACACATCGAGTTATAGTCTTATTCCTTAATTACAAGAAAATACCAAGCAACATCAGAACCACTCTGGTGTGTCAACTAAGGGACTATGGTGGGCGGAGGAACAGGAGCCGGGCAAACATCCACGAAGCATCCTGTGAGGCCCTGGGCTCTCTGGAATTTACACGAGAGTTCTGTCCACTAGTATTTTTTGTTAATTGTGTGTATCAGTTTAGCTAATAAATGAATGTGCCCATATTAAAAATAACAACGACAAAAGGTGAAGAAACTTTTTTGGTTCAAAAGAACTAAAGACTTAATCCTGTCCTTTTGAGCCAAAAATGAGATTTCTTCTGTCCAGTCCTAGTAGATCTGAAGGGCCCTCTCCCTCCTTGGAGGAAGGAAAGATGCCCTAGAGCCACTTCACATGTCCACAGAAGCTTTTTAGTGATGATGAGAAAGAGGACGGCAGAAGAGGTCATGGTTGGCCAGTGTGCAAGAATATTGGAAGTCAAGTTCACTTGCATTCAAATAGATGGACTGACTGACCCCTTTCAGGGCAGTCTGAGACTGTCGGGGAGTGGAGAGAACTCTCCCTCCTGGAGACTTTGTGGTCCTGACCTTGTCTGTTTATGGCTCCAGACATATGCAATCCTCACGCTGCTTTTCAAGGAAGGAAGAAGGTGACACCAGTTATCTTAGTGTTCTGGGGCTGCCCTTGCAAAGTACCATAAACTGGGCAGCATAAACCACAGAAATGTGTGCCTCCCACAGTTCTGGAGGCAAGGTGTTGGCAGAAATGCTTCCTTCTGAGGGCCGCGAGGGAAGGCTACTCCAAGGCCTCTCTCCTTAGCTTTTAGGTGTCTCCTTCCCCCTGTGTCTCTTTACATGGCATTCTCCATGTGTGTGTATCTGTGTCCAAATTTCCCCACTCCAGTGGCCCACCCCACTCCAGCACGACCTCATCTTAACTAATTGCATCCTCAATGACCCTATTTCCAAATAAGATCATATTCTCAGGTACTGGGGTTAGGACTTATAACACATACATTTTGAAGGGGACACAATTCAATCCATTTTACCAGGTTTTAGGGCATTTTCCAAAAGCCAACCTTTTCTGGAAGGTTCCAGCCCATTTTGCCTCCTACTCTGGAATTCAGGCCTCCAAGAGGCTGAGGAAGCCTGCTCTTACCCACCTCCAGGAGGTGGGCTTCTGCGGGTTCCCTGGGCACACACGTCTACCTCACCACATACGCCCCTACACCTCCCTGACTTCTGTTCCCCAGAAACAAGCTGAAACCCAGAAGCAGAGAATCCAGTACCAGTTGGAGCAGTTATGCCAGTTTTTAGAGCAGCAAGAGCAGCTCTTTGTGGCCTGTCTGGAGGAGCTGGGCCAGACCATTGGCCAAGTCAGGGAGACATATGGCACCCGGGTGACAGGGGACATCGCCCTTCTCGACAAGCTGATTGGGGAGCTGGAGGCCAAGCAGTGCCAGCCAGAATGGGAGCTTATGAAGGTAAGTGTGGCTGGGCCTGGCCTTCCCCCATCCACTGTGTGCAGTAGGGTGACATGGGCTCCCAGCACTGCCATCAGCTCTGCCCAAGCCAGTGGGTAAGGCCCTTAGGGCCAGGGGCGGGACTTGGTCTTGGTGACCCACAATGCCCAGGCCCCTTCAATGAATTCTCAGGAGCCCAGGATGGCCCAGTATCTAGGGGATCCTGTGACATCTCCCAGAAGAGACCAGCAGAGTTTGGGTACAGTTATGTGGAGGCCCCAGCCAGGGTGCCACCTCAGCAGATTAGAATTAGAACTGGGGAGAGGTGCCCCATTTTTGCTGACACTGTGGGGCTGGGAGCCCAGGAGGAGAGGCCAAGTAGTCAGCACAGCCCCTATGAGAATGGTAATAGAGAACTTCCCTCTTTTCTCTCCTAGGACGTCAGAGTCACCCTGCACAGGTACCAAGAGGTCCCCTGATGATCCCTTGGGTGTACTGCAGGAAGCATTTGGGGAGGCAGACCTAGGAGGGAGATGATCCCAACCCGGGGCCTGTGGCTCCTCCCTGGGTCCTCCCATCTCCTGCAGCTTCCGAAGGTGAAGGCCTTTCTGGACTTGTGTAGCAAGAATGGGAGCACAATCAGGAGGGGGAGCATGGGGTCAAAGACTGGACCAAATGAACATGGCCTGTTGTGTGGTGGTGGCTTCGTAAGAAACCCCCCCTAACAGACTGTGTCCCATGCAATTCGCCTTATGAAAACTGTTCCTGCAGGACTGCTTGTGGCCACAGTGAGGGAAGCACTTTCCAGGAGTGGATCTGCTAAGCCCAGCAAGCAGCGGAAGGGAGGGAAGAGGAGGGGAGGGGAGGGGAGGGGAGGGGAGGGGAGGGGAAGAGGCTGGACCTTCCAATCGCCTGGGGGAGCTTTACAAAATCCTGACATCCAGGTCCCCGCAGACAAATTAAACCTGGATCTTCAGGAGCACAACCCAGGCATCAATTTTTTAAAGTATTTTTTTGGTGGTAAAATATACATAACAAAATTTACCATTTAAAAATGTACAGTTCAGGGCTTCCCTGGTGGCACAGTGGTTGAGAGTCCGCCTGCCGATGCAGGGGACACGGGTTCGTGCCCCGGAACAGGAAGATCCCACATGCCGCAGAGCGGCTAGGCCCGTGAGCCATGGCCGCTGAGCCTGCGCGTCCAGAGCCTGTGCTCCGCAACGGAAGAGGCCACAACAGTGAGAGGCCCACATACCACAAAAAAGAAAAAAAAAAAAAAGTACAGTTCAGTGGCTTTAAGTACATTTGCATTGTTGTGCAACCATCACCATGATCCATCCCCAGAATTTTCTCATCTTCCCAAATGGAAACTCCATACCATTAAACAACTCCCCAATCTCCCCTCCCCCAACCCTTGGCAACGACCATTCTACTCTCTGTCTATATGAATCTGACTACTCTAACTACATCATATAAGTGGAATCATACAATATTTGTGTTTTTGTGTCTGACCTACCTCACTGAGCATAATGTCTTCAAGGTTCATTCATGTTGTAGAATGTGCCAGAATTCCATTCCTTTTTAAGGCTGAATAATATTCCATCATGTGTATATACATTTTGTTTATCTATTCATCCATCAGTGGATACTAGGTTGCTTCTACCTTTTGGCTACTGTGAATGATGCTGCTATGAATATCGGCATACCTATATTTGTTTGAGTCCTGCTTTCACTTCTTTTGGGTATATCCCCAGAAGTGGAATTGCTGTATCATACAGTAATTCTATGTTTAGGTTTTTGAGGAACTAGAGTACTATCTCCCGTGGTGTCTGCACCATTTTACATTCCCACCAGCAATGCTCAAGGGTTCCAATTTCTCCATATCCTTGCTAACACTTGTTATTTTTTATTTTTTTTAAATAGTAGCCATCCTAATGGCTGTGAAGTGGTATCTCATTGTGTTTATTTTTCTCACTTAATATCATTTTTATTTCAATAGAAAGAAAAAGACTCAGGGAAGTGTAATTAATTTGACATAAGTAATTCTGGGCTGAGCATTTCAACATCAGTACCACTTTATGGCCATTATCAAAACTCACTGTGATTTTGATACCAGTGGTTTTTAAAACTCCCCCAGGTGATGCCAATCCATGGCCAGAGTTGAGGACCAGTGTTTAGAACTTGAAGCCCAGGGAGAACCTTCTTTGAGAAGCCAAGGCTGGACTGGGTGTGCCCTGTGGAGGCTGCACCTCCCTTCCAGCTCATGAGACCCTGGGCTACCCCCACACTCCAGTTCTCTTTGGCCAACAATCTTTTGTCTCTAGGGCCAAGAAGGTGACTGTCCCTGAGCTGTGGGCCACCCCTCCAGAGGTGAAAGAAAAGATCCACCTGCTCTACCAGAAATCAGAGTTTGTGGAGAAGCGCATGAGGCACTTCTTGGGTAGGTGGGCTTGTGGGAAGATGGGAGGCGCCTGCTCACCTCCTCCCTGAGAGCCACGTAGCCTGGGGCCCCCTGGTGTCCCTTCTCCACCCCCCACAGCCTTTCTGACTCTGCCTTCAGCCCCTCCCACACCTGTCCCTATCTGGGAACCTAACTCAAACTCCTTCTCCTTTTAGAAACCCTGCGTTCAGAGATGGAAATGTTCAACGGTGAGTCCGGTGGTGGTAGTATGTGTTGGCCAGGGATTACGGCCATTTTCCCTTGTGCTGTTGATTTCTGGGAATTATTTAGAAAAGAGAAAACACCTGTAACAAAGGTGGGAGCAAAGTCATGACAAGTGCTCACAGGCTCTGTGCCAGGGTCACTGACTGTCAACTCACCAGAGTACAGAGTATCCAAGGCAGGCCTGGGTACCAGAGAGGAATGGGGTTATATCCAAGCAGAGGAAGCCGAGTCCTGAGCAGGGAGAGGGAGTCACTGTCTTTCCTTGTTGTGGGGACCCGGGTAGATTTAGCCCTCTGAATGAAAATGCTCAGGATTTTTCCCATCTCCTTTTCTCTGTAGTTCCAGAAGTGACTGGTGGTCAGGCACCCTGAGGCAAGTAGACTTGGCCTGCTGGGTCCCTGTGCTGTCCCCCGGTGCATTCCAGAATGACCCTGTCCACGTTTCTTGGATGTGGGGAGAACCCTGTGGGGATGTTGCCCATGGACCTCAAGCTAGGAATTCTAATTCTCTCTGCAGTTAATGTGATTCTGGAAGCAGAAGCTGCCCACCCCAACCTCATCTTTCATCTTCTCTGATGACTTGAAGAGTGTGAGACTTGGAAAAAAAGTGGGACCGTCTACCTGCTAGTCCAGAAAGATTCTATAGCTGAATCATTGCCCTGGGCTCTCTCAGTTTGCTCTCTAGCTGCCATTACTGAGAAGTGAAGGTGGGAGACAAGACAGGGTGGGTCCTGGGTGTCTGCAAGGCAGCCACGAGCAGCAAGGAGAATATGGCTCTCTCACCAGAGAATAGTTATTGGGTAGAAATGATGATGAAGTAAAATGAGTGCCAGGCGTCCAACTTTCCCTCCACCCGGATGAGGGAGCCCCCCAGGCATGTGGGCATCTTCCTGAACTACAAGACTGGGGACATTTCCTTTTACACTGTGACAGCCAAATCCCACATCTCAACATCCATTGGCTTCTTTTCCTCTGGGCCCCTTCAACCTATCTTCAGCCCCAGGACACATGATGGAGAGAACATGGATCCTCTGAATATCCGTCCAGTGGGTGGCCAGGGGCCTCACTGAATATCCAACACTTTGCATCTTTCTTCAGGCTCCTGCCCTGTATCTTGAATCCATACATTCAACAGTCATTATTGAACACCTACTAGGTTCCAGCTGCTGTGGGGAATATAATCAATAAGAGAATAGGCCCTGTGCTCAAGGAGCTTATGGAACAGAAGCAGAAGTAAGCTGGGTAAACAAATATTGGTAAACCAAGGGTAAAGAGAACACATGTATTGATGACATGCCATTGATTTCAGAGAAGGAAGCACACAGCTGTTGCTTAATAAATCCTTGTATGAATTAGCACCCTAAGATGCTTCTGAGACAGAGAGCCCACCCTCGTTTTCCCTCAGGACTCCATGGCAAGGATGTGTTCCCTCATTCTATCCTCCCTTTTGTTTTTTATAAATAAAATTATTTATGAATAATAACATCATAGAGCTTACATAGATGATCATTAACCATAACTTTTTAATTTTACAAATGAGAGTTCTGAGGCCTGGAATTAATGCATTTTGTTCATTTACTTCTTTTTCTACCAGTGTTTGGGGACTGATTTTGGGCTAAAAGCAGCATCAGTTGCTGAGATTACAGAGAGAGCAAGATAAAACTTCTGCCTTTTAGTGAAAACCTTAACTGTAGTAAGGATCTGAATAGTAAATGTATAAGCCCAGAGCAACATAGGTACTAAAATATAAATATATATTGGAACAATATGTGAGCATATTACAAGTAGTAACTGAATAGAGGATTCTGAGAGAATTTCAGAGTACTTTAAGTGAGTCTTAATGACTAAGAATTATTTTGAAAAGGAGTGGTGAAAAGGCATTTTAAGTGAAGAATGGCATATGAAGTGCCACAATATGAAGCAGCATGAGATTTACAATTTAAAGTGCTTGATGGGTTTTTGATGGTATGTCAGTGTGGTATGAGAATGGAAACTCAAGACTCATATTGTCAAGAGCCTTATGCACTATGCATAGGAATTTGGACCTCATTGTGCTGTCAGGGAGAGCTAGTAAAGTGTTTCAGGGCGGCCAAATAGAGGTTAAGTGGCTTGTTATCATTCACAGGAAGTAGAGTTCAAGTCATGATTGAAATCCAATGTTCTTATTCTTATTAACAAGTAGACTATAATAAGAGTATAATATATGATAATAATATTTATTATACATTTACTATGTGCTTAGTTCCATGTTTTTATTTTAGTTAATCATCACCATAAAGCTATGGAATAGAGAGGAATTCTGCCTAGAATGACTTGCTGATTATAAGTAGGAAAGAATAATTTTGAGCCACTACGCTTTGATCTTTGACCAAACCCTATATATGTCTGCAGTTTCTATTTGCCTGAGAGCTGGAAGAGTGAGTAAAAACAACTATACCTTTATCACTTCAGGAAACTGAGCAATTATTCTGTGAATTTGTAACAAAACCCATTAAACTATCAAGACTTCTCAGCTAGATTAAAGTAGGTGGTAAGGGAAACAAAATCGTTTATGGACAGAAAAAGACCTTGAAAAAAATCACATGAACGCCTTCAGTAAGTCATTACATAGACCAAAACCATGCCAATGTCAGTCCATATCATGCTGGAGCCACCACAGAGCATCAGAGTTTAGGGTACAGGGATGCAGGAAGAGAATGTCGGCCTACAGGGCAACAGTGAAAGATTTTAGCATCCACCGAGGAGACGGGATGAACCATTTTGAGACTCTGCCAGGGGTAGGAGGGCTTTTATAGGGTGAGATTAAGACGACTTTGCTTGTATTGTTTTCTCTAGTGGGTGTCTAAACTACTATTAATAAGATCTATAGTTTTGGTTGTATTCTCCAAGGTTGCAGTGGAAATCAGAAAGCTATAAGACAGTTGAGTCTGGCTAAGTAAGAAAATTACCAATTATACTCAGAAAAGAGGAAGCAGTATGAGACCATTAGTTAAGTGCTACAAATATGACTTCCTTTAGTTGAGCATTTCTATTTCATTTATTGTTAAAAATGTCTTTTGAAGTCTCAAGATGAAAAATCACTTAGAAGCAGAAATTTTTAGGGCTTCCCTGGTGGCGCAGTGGTTGAAAACCCGCCTGCCAATGCAGGGGACACAGGTTAAAGCCCTGGTCCGGGAAGATCCCACATGCCGTGGAGCAACTAAGCCTGTGTGCCACAACTACTG
The DNA here is from genome assembly GCF_059928025.1 of Delphinapterus leucas. Classification (NCBI taxonomy): domain Eukaryota; kingdom Metazoa; phylum Chordata; class Mammalia; order Artiodactyla; family Monodontidae; genus Delphinapterus; species Delphinapterus leucas. The sequence goes on from NC_143143.1 coordinate 35,632,129, forward strand.
AGACTGTGCTCTAGAGCCCGCAAGCCACAACTACTGAAGCCCATGCGCCTAGAGCCCGTGCTCCGCAACAAGAGAAGCCACCGCAATGAGAAGCCCGTGCACCGCAAAGAAGAGGAGCCCCTACTCACCACAACTAGAGAAAAGCCCGCACGCAGCAACGAAGACCCTACACAGACAAAAATAAATTAATTAAAAAGAAAACACTTTAAAAAAGAAATCATTTTTAACAGAGTCAATGATTAAGCCTGCGGGTACTAACAAAGCCTTTTGTTACAAAGAGTCTGGTATATAAGATGGTATTTTCTGTAGTATATTTTTTCTATAGATCTAAAGGACTAATCATTTCAGCAAAGGCTGGAACTCTAAAGCACTAGAATTTGTTTTGATCATATATTGCATTACTGTTAAATGCCCAGGCGATAGAAGTTATCCATTCTGTCTTCCTGGAATATTAAATTGATGGAAGAATTGTGAATTTTCGTAGAATGTTCATCTGTTTGATGTTACACTGTCCGGTGTGTGCATTTAAAAGTGACCTTCTGTGCACTCACATTATGGATACTGCCCAGTAATATTCTGTTTGCTTAGAGGGAAGAAGGATGACACCACTATATGCTCCTAGTTTTTTTTTTTTAACTTTTTTTTAAATACACTTATTTATTTATGGCTGCATTGGGTCTTCGTTGCTGCACACAGGCTTTCTCTAGTTGTGGCAAGTGGGGGCTACTGTTTGTTGTGGTGCACAGGCTTCTTATTGCGGTGGCTTCTCTTGCTGCGGAGCATGGGCTCTAGGCACACGGGCTTCAGTAGTTGTGGCATGCAGGCTCGTAGTTCTGGCTCGTGGGCTCTAGAGTGCACGCTCAGTAGTTGTGGCGCACGGGCTTAGTTGCTTCATGGTATGTGGAGTCTTCCCGGACCAGGGCTGGAACCCGTGTCCCCTGCATTGGTAGGCAGATTCTTAACCACTGCGCCACCAGGGAAGTTCCTATATGCTCCTAGTTTTTCTCCAGGTTTCTCCTGTTTTTCTGGAACTGGGGGTTAGTGCACTGGGTTAATCCAATTCCGGTCTTTCAACATTTTCCTGTTGGCAGGCTATAATCAGAGTCAACCTGCCTGCATCTCCAAAAACTGCTCTGATTATCCTCACCTCCCAAAGGAACAGAAACAAGACACTTTAGGGTTTTGAGGATTTTATACAATTCACCTATGAAGTTTCTATTGATAGAGCTACTACCTAGCTAGTGAGCTAGTCTTTGAGGAGCTGCCTTGTTAGAACTTCAGGGATATTATACTAAATGGCTAAGACAAATCACTTGGAAAAATATCCTTAACACATAATTTTATGGCCAGACTAAATATCTGTTCTATGAATAGTCCAAAGGAGATAAGACAGTGGGGAGAGGAAGATTAGAGAAAGAATGAGAGATGAAGCAAAGGGAGACAGAGAGGAAGTTTAAATCAAGTTGATTTATGGGATATCCTCCCTGTCTTGAGGACTTAGGAAGCCTTAGGAAAAAACAAGCAAACTGGATTGTTATAATACACTTTTGTACCTGTATTAATGAACTGTGGTTCTTAGAATTATTGGCTGGGCCCCATAAATAAGTCCATTGGAAAATGCAGTTGTAACTGCATTTGTTGTCACTCAGTTGATTACTGTGAGATCCCACTTCCCTACAGGAGACCAAGAAAAAGATGGGGCTGCTGTCACGGAAAAACATTTGACACACATCCCAAGTGTCACATTATTCTGTACTGAGCTGTATCTGCAAATCTGTGGGCCTGTGGAATATTAGGTGTTCTAGTTCACAGATGTCCCTCTATCATCCTCCATTTAAAGAGACATAAAGAGAGGGGGGAGGGAGAGGGATGGACTAGAAGTTTGGGGTTAGTAGATGCAAACTATTACATTTAGAATGGATAAACAACAAGGTCCTACTGTATAGCACAGGGAACTATATCCAATCTCCTGGGATAAACCATAATGGAAAAGAACATTTAAAAAAAGAATATATATGTGTATAACTGAGTCACATTGCTGTACAGCAGAAATTAGCACAACAGTGTAAATCAACTATACTTCAATTTAAAAAACTTATCACACACACACACACACAAAATAAAGAGACATAGAGAGGGATGTAAGAGAAAAGGAGAATTGGGAATTCCCTGGCTGTCCAGTGGCTAGGGCTCCATGCTTCCACTGCAGGGGGCATGAGTTTGATCCCTGGTTGGGGAACTAAGATCCAGCATGCCACATGGCATGGCCAAAAAAAAAAGGAAAGAAAAAAGGAGGATCAAATGAAGATTGAACCCCAAACTCCTCCTACCCCAACTTCTCTTCCCATATTCACACTAAGCCTAGATTGGACTTAGGTTCTCCATAGTTGTGACCAGAGCACAAAACACACGCTTCGCTTTCTTCATGGAGCTTTGTTCTACATGCATAATCCACGTGCTGGCACAGCTCATGTTCCCTATTTGTTTAGCCGTTCCCTATGGTTGGCGATTTGTTGTTGCCAATTCTCCCTTGCTATTGTTCCATAAACAGCTTGGTGTATATATATATATATATATATTTTTTTTTGGCGTACATTTTTTGCCACCTCCTCCCCATACACATATATTTTCTCCTGTTATTCCTAAAATTGTTCCAGAATGTAAGCTATTTGATAACACTTGCAGTAGTTGGCCATACAATATTTTGGAAAGAATGTTTCACGCCCAAAGCAATGTTTGTCGTTTAAAATTTTTGCTGATATAATAGAGATGTAATGAGGTCTTACCTGTTTTAATTTATTTCATTACCTGCTAATGAGGCTATGAATTTTTCCATGTGTATTTCTACTTTTTTGCTTCATTCTGTCAACACACATTTTTTTTTTTCTTTGTGGTACACGGGCCTCTCATTGCCGTGGCCTCTCCTGTTGCGGAGCACAGGCTCCGGACGCGCAGGCTTAGCAGCTGTGGCTCACGGGCCCAGCCGCTCCGCAGCATGTGGGATCTTCCCAGACCGGGGCACGAACCCGCGTCCCCTGTGTCGGCAGGCGGACTCTCAACCACTGCGCCACCAGGGAAGCCCAAACACACATATTTGATAAACAATTATAATAGTAATAGAAAAGAGTTTTATTCAAGCCAAACTGAGGACTACAGCCTGGAAGATACAGATTTAAGAAGCACCTTAATTGTGTTCCATCAGACTACAAAATAGGGGAGGCTCGTATAGGCAAAAACTGCAAAGCTACATATGTTGTTTGTCAAGAACTACAATTGAGGACTTCCCTGGTGGCGCAGTGGTTAAGAATCTGCCTGCCAATGCAGGGGACACAGGTTTGAGCCCTGCTCCGGGAAGATCCCACATGCCGTGGAGCAACTAAGCCCGTGCACCACAACTACTGAGCCTGTGCTCTACAGCCCGTGTACCACAACTACTGAAGCCCGCGTGCCTAGAGCCCATGCTCTACAAGAGAAGCCACCGCAATGAGAAGCCCGCGCACTGCAACGAAGAGTAGCCCCGCTCGCCAAAACTAGAGAAAGCCCGCGTGCAGCAAAAGACCCAATGCAGCCAAAAATTAAAAAAATTAAAAAAAGGAACTACAATTGAAGCTGGCAAGAAGTAAGAGTGCTTTTTAAGTATGGACTGGTTGGGGTCCAAAATAGTTGCAAAGTTACAAGGGGAAACGTTGGACCATTAGGTTGCAGCTGGCAGCTATTAGCAGATACTGTTTTGAAAATGGCTTGTGGTATCCTTGAGTTTGATACAGTTCAGAAAATTCAGGGTCTCAATGATGCAGGCACATGTCTGAAACTACATCTCAATCACCACCCGGCTCTATTTTTCTTTTAATATTTATTTTTTAATTTATTTTGGCTGCGCTGGATCTTTACTTGCAGCATGCACGCTTCTCAGTTGCAGCATGCATGCAGGATTTAGTTCCCCAAACAGGGATCAAACCCAGGCCCCTTGCACTAGGAGGATGGAGTCTTACCCACTGGACCACCAGACAAGTCCCATCTGGCTGTATTTTGGATACCTGAACCACAGTTTTATATCTTGTCAGAACAAAGAAGAAACATCAAACATGACAGAGGTACATTCCTTCAAGGTTTCAAAAGGGACAGATTAGCATGCACACAGCTAGTTAGCATGACCTTGGTGTCTGGGAAGAGAACTTCATCTTCAAAGGAGTACCAGCACTGGCATCGTGGGGGCGGGGAAGGGGGGGCACTTATCCCTATCTTCAAAGTGGAATTCTAAACAATCTGGTAACTGTATTCCTTTTTCTTTTTTCAAATGGTTAAAGCAGGGCTTCCCTGGTGGCTCAGCGGTTGAGAGTCCGCCTGCCGATGCAGGGGATACGGGTTCGTGCCCCGGTCCGGGAAGATCCCACATGCCGCAGAGCGGCTGGGCCCGTGAGCCATGGCCGCTGAGCCTGCGCGTCTGGAGCCTGTGCTCCGCAACGGGAGAGGCCACAACAGTGAGAGGCCCGCGTACCGCAAAAAAAAAAAAAAGGTTAAAGCAGATGTATAATGTATGTTTGACAGGCCATAAGACAGGCCTGTTCTAGTTAGTATAAAGGTCAAGCCAAATCACATATAAGCCAGAATGACTTCCCTATACTTCAACATGTGAAAATTGCTTCCATCAAGTCTATAAAAATGGTACAAGTCCTTTAACTACTTGCCATGTGGACTCTAGATTTTGAACTTAGCTGTCTGTAGTACTTCTTCATAAATATTTTACATACTAAACATTTGTATTTGTAGGATGTAATTTTCCCTGTCTGGCGGTCTTTTTTAATTGAGATATAATTCTCATAGCATAAAATTCACCCTTTTAAATACACAACTAAGTGGTTTTTAGTATATCCACAATGTGTACAAACATCACCACTAATTCCAGAACATTTTTATCACCCCCAAAACAAACCCTGCACTGCTTAGCATTCACTTGCTATTCCTCTCTGCCCCCGGCCCCTGGCTACCACTAACCTTTTTATCTCTATGGATTTGCCTATTCTGGACATTTCACATAAGAATTACACAAAGCCTTGTGTCACCGTGTTCTCTGGCTTAGCACAATGTTTCAAAGTTCATCCATGTTGCAGCATGTATCACTGCTTTGTTCCTTTTTTACTGCTAATAACCCATTATATGGATATACTATATCTTGTTAATCTGTTCAATAGACAGGTTGTTTCTACTTTTCAGCCATTATGAATAATGCTGCTCTTCAGGTACAAGTTTTCACTTCTCTTGGGTTTATACCTAGGAATGGAATTGCTGGATCCTATAGTAAGTAATTCTATGTTAACATTTTGAAAGACTGCCAAACTGTTTCCAAAGTGGCTAAGCATCTTTTCATTCTTTCTTTTCTTTCCTTCCTTCCCTTCCTCCCTTTTTCTTTCTGCCACACTGCATGAAGGGGCATGCAGGATCTTAGTTCCCCAACCAGGGGTGGAACCCATGCCCACTGCAGTGGAAGCACAGACTCCTAACGACTGAAACACCAGGGAATTCCCATTAAGCATCTTTTCAAATGTTAATGATCATTTAGTTTTCCTCCTCTTTGGAATGACTTCATAGCTTTTGCCTTAGTCTTTGGTCAGTTAGCAGGAGCTCTTTGTATGCTGGGAATGCCTTAGTCTTCATCTGGTTTATCTTCTACAATTATGTCCCAGCCTACTGCTTGATTTTATTAATATTGTTTTCTAAAGTTTTTTTTTTTAAATACAGTCACACAAGCTTATATTTTACTTTAAGGCACCTCAGTTTCCTATTTTGCCTCAATATTAAACTTAACCTTCTCTTAAGCGTTCTTTCATTGGCTATTAAATTCCATCTTTTTGTATGTAGTGTAAAGACAAGAGCCTTTTTTCCCAGAAGAATCATTTCTGCTAGCACCAAGTTAAATGCTATCCTTGCATACAGGTCGACATATATTCAGATCAATTTTGGCTATACTGTTCTATTTATTCACGTGTAGTTCAAACTACACTGCTTTGATTAAAGAAGGTTTTTTTCCCCCATAATTTTGATGTCTGGAAAGACAGGTATTCGTTTTGTTTTTTAAGTTTTGTTGCCACACAGTTTTTTCTTTCTTTCTTTTTTATTTTATTGATTGATTGATTGCTGTGTTGGGTCTTCGTTGCTTCGTGAGAGCTTTCTCTAGCTGTGCTGAGCAGGGGCTATGCTTCATTGCGGTGTGTGGGCTTCTCATTGCGCTGTCTTCTCTTGTTGAGGATCACGGGCTCTAGGCACGAGGACTTCAGTAGCTGTGGCTCAGGGGCTCTAGAACGCAGGCTCAGTAGCTGTGGCACACAGGCTTAGGTGCTCCGCCGCATGTGGGATCTTCCCGGACCAGGGCTCAAATCCGTGTCCCCTGCATTAGTAGGTGGACTCTTAACCACTGCGCCACCAGGGAAGCCCCTGCCACACGGTTTTGACACTACTCTCTTTATAACATGTTTTAGATCACAGCTGAGTGAGTCACCTATAGTTACCGTTAATAAACAGAACTCATATTTTCACTTTAGTCATCCTGCCTGAGGCTGGCGTTTACATAGAATAAGGCAATCCCTGCTCTTGTGTGGCCCCAATTCCTGATCACTGCCTCACTGGAAAATGAACCGAGTATGGGAACAATGCAGAAAGAAAAGACGAATTGAGGACGGTAACGGAGATGGACAGCTAGAATTCCTGAGAAAATAAGATGGCCGTTCCAGACCTCTGTGTAGAAGTTGGCCAATAGGGGAGGGGAGCTTCGCCCGGCTCTGACCGAAGGGCCGCCCCTGCCGAAAGGGACGGCTGTAACAGGACCCTAGAACCGACAAAAACCACAAGCTACCACCACCTCGCCGCCACCGCAATTTTTTGATAGACCCAAGGGGCTGGGGCGGAAACTGCGTCTGCCTCTCACAGAGCTTCCGGTCCATCAGACGGCCCGCTTCCGGTCGAGCCCCGGCCCTGCTCCGCCCCAACCGCGGCGCCTGGCGATCTCCCATTGGCTGTTTAGCACCGAACTACATTTCCCAGCAGCCCTTGCAGCTAAACCGTCCGTACCTGGAGTGGTGCCAACCTGTCTTGGAGGGTTTGAGCCAGCCTTCTGCTTTCCATCTCCCAGGTACAGCCGCAGAGAGAGTGGCTGCTGCCAACCTGACCTCCCTGCGTCCCTGAGAGCTCCGCCGGCCGGCCTCGAGCCTCGCCTTCCCAAGCGCAGACCTCTCGCTCCAAGCGAGGAGACCAGGCTTCCGCACCGGAAACGGGGCACCGGGCGTGACGTCACTGCTGCCTAGGCGCCCAGCCTCCCAGAAGGCACCGCGTCCCTGCCGTCCTCCCCAAGTGACGGCGGCGCACGCCAATAGTCGCCGGCAGCCTGTGAGGACATTCCGAAGGGCGAGGGGTGGGCTTGCCTTCTCGAGCCTAGTTTCCCGGTCTCTCCCCGAGTCTGGGTCTCTGGGCTGTCCCCAGTGAGCGCCCAGGGGCGGCAGAACCCCAAGAGGTGAGGGACTCCGGGAGGGCGGGAACCAGGCTGAGGCGGCCTCTGGGGAGCGGAACAGAGTCTGTTGCTAGGGGAGCCTGGCCGGATAGGTAGCCGGGAGCGCACCCCAGGCAATGCCACCAGCTGGGCTTTGCGGTGAAGGTGCCCCTTGGCCACTGGGAGAGGCTGCAGAGCGGGCCTGGCCTGGTGGGCCCTACTGGGATGTCCCCTGTCGGTCAGCAGGCCACGTACACACCTCATGCAGCCTTGCGTTTGCTCCTTGAACCATCAGCAACCCCCGGAAGGGCATCCGAGGGACTTGCGGTCCAAGGGACGCAGTGAGGCCAGATTCGGTGGCCAAGTTGACTTGTAAACAGATGCCCTCGGTATTGGACCCCGGATTTCCTGTCTTCTGGCCCATTGCTTCTTCTACCAGCATGAGTTAAACCTTTCTTCCAAGTGGAGTTTGCACTTCATTTTCTCATGAGGATGGCCCTTGAGGTTTGAACATCTTATGGTTTCATTCTCAGGATGTTCCTTTCAGGCCTTGCTAAGAGTATCGGGTCAGGGTTCTTCCTTACGGTTGTGAGTTCCCTACCGTAGTTTATCTTTCCTTTTTGATTTAGATCTCATGTGGCCTCACTTTGCAAGACACATACTGGAGTGCAGGCATCTCCAGCCTGACTCATGGTTTCTCTCATCTGCAGCGTGACTGACAGGTTTCCTCCAGTAAGAGGTGACTCTTGAAGCTCTGCAGAAACAAGTGTGTGTGTGATTTCAAGGCACGATGGCTGCAAAAGTGGTTCCTATACCCCTAAAGCCAAAGAGGTCCTTTATACTGAGAGTTCCTCCTAACTCCAAGCTGGGCCAAGATCTACTCCGAGATGCTACTAGTGGGCCCAAGACCATTCACCAGCTGGTTCTGGAGCATTTCCTCACCTTCTTGCCCAAGCCAAGCCTAGTCCAGCCCAGTCAGAAAGTCAAGGAGACCTTGGTTATTGTGAAGGATGTGAGCTCAAATCTTCAGAACAGAGGTAAGAAGCACATACTGTTTTACTAGAAGAGAAGGGGATGGTACTGGGGGCTGAGCTAGACTTCCTTGTTAGTAATGAATTCAAGTTAGGTTGGTGGGTTTTGGAAAAAAAGAGTTGATTCCAATAAGTCAACGTGCCAGGGAGAGTGAGTATTTTTTTTCTCAAGCTGGAGCTTGAATGGTTTGCTAAGTGTGTGTAAAGCCACAGAATAAACAGTGTGTATCTTTTCTGTAGTGTCAGTTTTACCCAGACATTGGGGGAGGGGGAGTATCTTTTTAGGATAAAGGAATGTGGATGAATTATTGAATTGACTTCCGCTTATGTGGAATTTTGTTAACTTTTGTGCTTGCTGTGGGCATCTTCAGACTTTACCTTTCCCCATCCTTCCCCTTAGTAGTAATGGGAATTTTAAAAGGTGCTTAGGGGAATATCCTTTTCATAGTGAAGAGACTCCATATAGGTTCAAGACCCTGTGGTTTGTGGATTGATCTCTGACTGGGCTCATAGGAACAGAAAAAGCCTTGAGTTACCTACCAAAGGAATGAGGACAGCCTGGCTTCAAGGTGTGGGTAGAGTCTCCATATTAGAGTCACTGACTTTTCTATTAACTACAGCTTCCTCTTTCCCCAGTGCAACCTCATCCCTTAGTGAAGCTTCTACCCAGAGAAGGAATCCAGCAGAAACAGGAGACAGTGTCTCTGTGTTTGAAAGCTGAGTCTGAGGTGGGTTCAGTTTTCCTGTTCACTGTTTGAGTGCATCACCTTCTCTACTCTTGCAGCCCTCCCGTATATATAAACCCACTCTTGGGAGTCAGCAGGGAGATGGGGCTCTTTCTTTACTGCCTCCTTGGACAGTCATCTTTTTTTTTTCCCTCTGGCTCCTCTCTGAGCCAGGCTTTCCTGTCTGCATGGGACTTTTAGATCCCTTTTGCCATCCCTTCCCTGATCTTGGTCTTTCTTAACAGCAGGGCTGTCAAGGAACCTCTGTTACTAAGAGGAAGGGGGCCTGTTGCTCTTTCAGGAGCTGGTGGTCTTTGAGGATTTGAATGTATTTCACTCCCAAGAAGAATGTGTAAGCTTGGATACTGTTCAGCAGCCCACCTCAGAGATTCAAGACAACAGCATTGGGGAGATGATGTTACTGGGTAAGAAATCAAGTCCCTTGTGTGTTCAGATTGAAGGCTATGGGAAAAGCATGTTCTATTTCATCTCAGACTTTTTTGAGACATTGTGCACACCAGCTAAGTACATGTTTATGCACATTTAATTTTTGATTTATTCCATGTGGCAGAGCCTTCTCCAGCTGTGAGTGGCCATTTTCCCTGTATCTTGGGGGCAGTAAGGAGGGGACTTCTCTTGGTAAGCAAGACTTGAGGTTGATATACTCACATCAAATATCTAAACAGATAGAAAATGCGAGTATACTGTTTCTGAATCTCTGCACCCAGTGGTATTCTCCCCACAGATATATTTTACATCAGTGTATTTATTGGACATATGACTAATTTTTTTAAGTCTTTTTTTTTTTCTTGATGTTCAATAGCTGTGAAGCCTACTAGTGAAAGAGAAAATATATCCCACTTTTGATGGAAATAACATCTGGCACTTATTAAGCACTTGTGTGCCAATATGTGCTAGACACTTCTGACTACTTTGCATGCATTTATTATCTCATGTAATTCTTATGATAGTACTGTGGTGTATAGGAATCATTACTATTTCATAGATGATGGAACTGAAGCAGAGAAAAGTTAAGAAATTTGCTAAAGGTCACACAGCAGTAGGTAGTAGAGCAGGGATTTGGACTCAGGGAATCTAACACCAGAGCACAGTCTTGGCCCAGTACAGTACTGCCTCCTTGCTGCATTTCTCTTAGTTTCATCAGTGAATTTCCTATATGGTTGGTGAATGAAGCCTTCTTCATTTGTACTCATTTCCCAGTAGTGGCTAACAGGTGCTACATAGGAACTCATCTGGCAGCAGCTTCTCTGTAAGCTGCTTAGAGATGCTTCAGTTTTTCCCTAGAAATATACTGCTACCCAGGGTCCCTCAAAAATCATTTTGCTGAGTGCCTAATACTTTTTACCTTGCCTTCAAGACTGGTTCTGAGGCTGAGGTTTTGTGAGTTGCCTAGGGTGACAGAAATACATAATGATTACTCAATTCTGTAGTTGTCTTATCCTGTATGGTTGGGGTGGTGGTACATAATAGGCCTGGTTAATTTCCCATAGATTATTATATGTAATATTTTATTTTAGGACACTGTATAAACAGATCAGATTTATTACACTGAGTTTTTCCTGAGTCTTAGGCAAAGCTAGCATTTATTTTGGGTGACTGACTGTTGGGCATGTTGCCAACTCCAGGAACACTTTGGCCCTGCACGTTGAGGACCTGAGACCTAATCCTCACCCTCTCCTTTCTTCTCCCTTATCCATACTCTGAAGCTGATGATTTAAGCTCAGAGTCATTCACCACATTTAATAAATGCTGTTTTCCCCTCAGGCAGGGTTGGGTTTTGGAGTTGATATTCAGGAGGTTAAAAATATATATAATGCTCCATTTCTACCCTCTAAGAGCTTCTAAGTTACAGCTGTAAAGAGCTTTGATAAGTCAAGGCAGGATTTGGACCCAGGAGCAGAGTTTGGAAGAACACGGATTTGATTTTAAATGAGATTCAGTCCATGGCAGGAAATAAAATGAGGTTATCCTCTGGGCACTTGGACATTGGGGATTGGAGCTCAGATGTAAGGATGTAGAGATTTGGGAGTCATCAGCATATAGCTGATAGTTGAAATAGTAACATTTGGTCGGTTTGCAAAGGGAAAAGTGTAAGGGAATGAACCTCGTGGGGACAGGAATCAAAAGGAAGGCCCTTGACAGAGGAAGACAGAATTTGTGTTTCAGTCCAAGTAAACCACATGAAAACAACCAAAAAGATAGAGCACTTAAATTCTCAGTGAGATAGTTCTTATGGTTGTATCTGCCCTCTACTGTGGTAAGAGAATATACCTTTCCAAGATTGATACAAATTGACTACATACTATGCAACAAAAACACAATAGAGTCCAAAGAGTAGAAATTATACATTAGGATCTATCACAATGCAATACAACTAGAAATTAATAATGAAATCAGAGAAAACAATTTCTTTCTACCAGTAAAGTTTAAAACTATTAAGTAACTTCGGGTCAAAGGAGTAATACAAATTTAAATTGCATAATTTTTCTGCATAACACTGTATCAGAATCTATGGTATAATCTAAAGTGGTACTCATAAGAATATGCAGGGATGAAAAAAATGTATACTGGTTTACAGAAATTAATTAAGCCTCTGATTTACAGTTAGGAAAACAAGGTAAGGGAAAACAGGAACAAAATATTAATAAATACAAACTTAGAAATCAATAAGTTAAAAATAGAAAAAATAGAGGAACTAATAAGTAGAATGATTTACACACAAATAGATAAACCAATTTCCATAGAGGAAACTGAAATTGTCAGAAAACTAGTCCCACACACAAGAAAAAGGACCAGCCTTAGTTTCACAGAAAATTCTTGTAAATCTTTAAAAATTTGACACTTCAAATTCTGTGAGAACTTTCAGAGTATAGAAGAAGAAGGAAAACTTCCAGGTTCTTTTTATGACATTAGTGTAACAAAGATATCACAATCTGATGAAAATTGCAATGACCAAGTAAGATTTATTCCAGGAATACAAAAATGATTTAGTCATAGAAAGTCTATTTGTTATAAGTCTGTCCATCTGAAAATAAAAAGAAATAGCCTATGATCATTTTCATAGTTATTGAAAAGATACTTGACAAAATACAAACCTCTTCTTCATAAGAACACTTAACAAACTAGTGACTAATGGATACTTCCTTAATGGGCTACATATCCTTTCAGCCAGCATCATCTTTAATGGGAAACACTGGGGGCATTCCCACTAGAATTAGGAATACAACAGTGAAGCCCACTGCCACTACTACTGTCTAATATTTTGTTTCAGGTATTACCGAGTGCAGTTAAATGAGAAGGAAAATAGCCGTATTATAAGAACTTAAGAGAAAGATAAAACTACACCTATTTACATATAATATAATTGTGTAGCTGGAAAATCCTAGAGAATGTCTGAAAGCTTATTCCAAATAATAAGCATTTAGTAAGGCAATGAGATGTAAAATTATTATACCGAAATCATTAATGTAAACACAGTCATTTAGAAGGTATACAGTAGGAACAAAAAAGATTAAACACCTAGGAATAAACTTAAGAAGTGCGCAAAAATTGTGAGGAAAACTTTAAAGCACTTCTAAAGGACACAGAAGTAGATTTGAATGAATGGAAAGAAGTATCATGTTCTTGGTGGGGAAGATTTTAACATAAAAAAAGGTCAGTTCTCCCCAAATTGATTTATGAATTCAATGTAATCCCTTTAACAAAACCAATAGGATTTTTTCCCCTGGAACTAGGCAGTCCGATCTCAAATTCAAATGGAAAAATAACTACAAGTAACAGAGAAAACTGAAAAGAAGAGCAGTGGCGCAGGAGGGTTCTAGCCGTATCAGGTATTAAAGCAGCCTCTAAAGCCTGTCATGAAAACAGTATATAGTATTGGCATGTGACTAGATAGACCAATGGGATGGAATAAGAAGTCCAGGGACCTCCCTGGTGGCGCAGTGGTTAAGAATCCGCCTGCCAGTGCAGGGAACATGGGTTCGATCCCTGGTCGGGGAAGATCCCACATGCTGCAGAGCAACTAAGCCCATGCACCACAACTACTGAAGCCCGTGCGCCTAGAGCCCGTGCTCTGCAACAAGAGAAGCCACTGCAATGAAGAGGCCGCGGACTGCAACGAAGAGTAGCCCCCGCTCTCTGCAACTAGAGAAAGCCCCACGCGCAGCGAGAAAGCCCCACGCGCAGCATCAAAGACCCAACGTAGCCAAAAATAAACTAATTAATAACAAAATTAATTAAGTAAAAAAAAAGTGCAGAAATAGGTTCAAATACACATGAGGACTTAGTTTGTGATAAAATTGGAATCTCCAATCAGCAAGGTAAAGAGGGACTTTTTGATAAAAGGTGTTGTGACAACTTAGTAGCCATTTGGTGAATCATACCTTACTTTGCACACCAAGAAAAACTCCCAGTGGATCAAAGGGTGAATTCCTTTATAACTGTGGCCTAGGAAGGCTTTTCTAATTAAGACTCAAAAATCCAGAAGTCTTGAAAGAAAAGATCAATAAAGTAAATACATAAAAATTTTAAGGGCTTCCCTGGTGGCACAGTGGTTGAGAGTCCGCCTGCCGATGCAGGGGACACGGGTTCGTGCCCTGGTCTGGGGAGATCCCACATGCTGCGGAGCAGCTAGGCCCGTGAGCCATGGCCGCTGACCCTGCGCATCTGGAGCCTGTGCTCCGCAACGGGAGAGGCCACAACAGTGAGAGGCCCGCGCACCGCAAAAAAAAAAAAAATTTTTAACTTCTGTATGACAAAATAAAAAATATCTGAGCAAATAAAATGCAGTAAATTGGAGGTAAATATTTGCACCTTATATCAGACAAAAGCCTAATTTATTAAGAATTTATTAAGAATTTCTAGAAATTGGGAATTTGTTAAGAATTATTAAGAATTTCTAGAAATTGGGAACAGAAAGATCAACAGATTTTCTCAGAAATACAAATTACTCTAAAATACATGAAAGAGGGCTTCCCTGGTGGCACAGTGGTTAAGAAACCGCCTGCCAATGCAGGGAACATGGGTTCGAGCCCTGGTCCAGGAAGAGCCCACATGCTGCGGAGCAACGAAGCCCATGCGCCACAACTACTGAGCCTGTGTTCTAGAGCCTGCAAGCCACAACTACTGAAGCCCATGCGCCTAGAGCCCATGCTCTGCAACAAGAGAAGCCACTGCAACGAGAAACCTGCACATGGCAACAAAGAGTAGCTCCTGCCCATTGCAACTAGAGAAAGCCCACAAGCAGCAATGAAGACCCAACGCAGCCAAAAATAAATTAATTAATCAATAAAAGAAATTTTAAAAATAAAATACATGAAAGATGTCCAGCCCTTCTCATAATTAGAAATGCAAATAAAACCTTTACTGAGTTACCTTTTTTAAAAAAAATCTATCAGATTTATAGAAATCAGAAACTTAACACATTGGTGGTGAGGTTGTTGGGAGATGGGTATATTGCTGGTGGGCATGCAGAATGGTACAGTTCCTGTTTATGAGAATCTGTAATTACCCATATTACAGATGCATTTACCTTTTGATCTAGCAGACCCACTTCAGGGAATCTGAATTACAGATAATAGCAATAGCACACATTCAAAATAATGTACAAACAGGGTTTATTCATTGTGGTATTGTTTGTAAAAACAAAGTTGAAAACAATCCAAGTGTTTCTGCAGGGGGCTGGTTGAATACGGTATGTTTCCACACATCATACCATGATAATCTCTGTGCACTGGAATATAGTGACTGAAGTAAGGCAAGTAGCAGAAATATACATAGTGTACTACCTTTTATGTAAGAAATGGGGAGAAAAAGAAAATGTATTGCCTAAAGAAACAATGGGAAAACAAAAAGAAATTAATAAAAACTGCTACCTGTCTGGGGAATGAATAGAATGGATGGAGAGGGATGAGAGTAATGCTCTCTGTGTATACTTTTTCATGTTTTGATTTTTTGAGCCATATAAATATATTAGCTACTAAAATTATTTTATTTTTAAAGTTAGTACAGTAAAGGAAGGTAAAATACAGTTTCCCATGAACAACACAGGGATAAGGGGTGCTGACCCCCCCAGCAGTCAAAAATCAATGCATAATTGATAGTCAGCCCTCCATACCCGCTGTTCCCCTATATCCATGGTTCTGCATCTGCAGATTCACCCAACCTTGGATTGCACAGTACTGTAGTACTTATTGTTGAAAACATTCTGCGTATAAGTGGACTTTCGCAGTTCAAACCTGTGTTGTTGAAGTCAACTGTATTTTCATTGACCCTTTCAGAAAAATAAGAAAAATCTTATGAGTTTCAACTAATTGTTCTGAAAACAGATATTTAGCTCTTTAATATAACCTAATGTTTATAATCATTTATAAAATGCTGATGGTAATTCCTGAAAACTGAGAATAAACCTGCTATCACTATTAATATCATTAACTAATTTTCTAAAGCAAGAAGATAAGAAAAAGGGGTTGAGAAGAATGAATATTGGAAAGAGAGGGAACCAAAATATGATTTGTACTTAGAAAATCTAAAAGGATCAACTAAAACATTATTATATTTAATAGTTTTAAAGTAGGTTGATAGGAATAAGTATTTAACAATCAATAAATAACATTCTTTTTTTTTTAATTTATTTTTGGCTGTGTTGGGTCTTCATTGCTGTGCGTGGGCTTTCTCTAGTCGTGGTGAGAGGGGGCTACTCTTCCTTGCGGTGCACGGGCTTCTCATTGCAGTGGCTTCTCTTGTTGCGGAGCACAGGCTCTAGTCTGGTGGCACGTGGGCTCAGTAGTTGTGGCTTGTGGGCTCTAGAGCGCAGCCTCAGTAGTTGTGGCACACGGGCTTAGTTGCTCCGTGGCATGTGGGATCTTCCCGGACCAGGGCTTGAACCCATGTCCCCTGCACTGGCAGGTGGATTCTTAACCACTGTGCCACCAGGGAAGCCCAATAAATAGCATTCTTAAATAAACACAAAATAATGAGAGCTGTCATTCAGAATGACTGTAAGATAGGAGTAAACTAGAGAAATGTTTTATTGGTAAATAGAAAAGATTCTTAAATATTGGAGAGAAACAGGTCTAAACTGGAAAACTAAAATCATGTAAAATAAAGATAGCAGTGCCCTCCAAATTTATTTATACTGTAAATACACTCAGTCAAATTTGTGAAAAGGTAGAAGTGGATGTTCTGACTGGTTTTACCAATATTAGACATGCTACAAACAACAAACAGTGTGACACTAAACTCCAAATGTATTAGAGTTAACTGTAATAATAAGGCATAAAAGAATGGCTAGAGGACTTCCCTGGGTGCACAGTGGTTAAGAATCCACCTGGTAATGCAGGGGACACAGGTTCAATCCCTGGTCCAGGAAGATATCTCACATGCCACAGAGCTCCTAAGCCTGTGCGCCTAGAGCCCGTGCTCCACAACAAAGAGAAGCCACCACCATGAGAAGCCTGTGCACCGCAACAAAGAGTAGCCCCCGCTCGCCACAAAAAGAGAAAGCCCGTGCACAGCAACGAAGACCCAATGCACCCAAATAAATTAATTAATTTAAAAAATACCTTTTTAAAATAAAAATGGCCAGGAAACAATAGAAATTTACGAGATTTTAAGACTAATTTTTTTTTCTGGTTTTAAGTTGTGGAGTTATTATAGAGGGAGACTTCCATTAATATATCAGCAGTGATTGATAAAGAGATTAAGATTTGTAATATATAAAATTTATTTAAATTTATGAAAGTCTCAGCCCAATAGATAAATTAGTAGTTTGCAGTAATCAAAGTGCAAAGTAAAGCTACAACGAGAAACCATTGTATACCTATTAAATATTTGAAAATTATATCTACTGCCAGCAAGATTAGGTAAAATTGATAACCACATGTTGATGATTGTATTGAAATTTGTACAGCTTGTTTGGAAAGTAGTATAACAGTTCATACCAAGAGCTGTGATAAAAATTGGCATGTGCTTTGACCCAGCATTTTCATTATCCTAAGGGAATCATTAAAAGAAATAATTTAAAAGAAAAAATTCTATTGGTGTGAAACTGCTAAATCCAGCAGAGATTCATATTCTAGCTTCATGTTCAGTCACATTATCTAAGTGGTTGATTTAATCCTTTACTTTAATCTCAGTAAGTTGCCTGGAGTTAGACAAATCCCTTGTCACGTCACCTGTTCAGAGCATACTTTTTTTTTTTTTCCACTTTGTTGCCTAATCTTTATAATTTGTTATTTTACACAGACTTTTTTTGGGAAATGCAAATGCAGAAAAGTCTACAGATCCTAAGTGTACAGCTCAGATTTTCACAAAATGTACACATTTATCTAACCACACCCAAAATTGACTATTCCTAACAGCCCAGAAATCCCTCTGTGCCCCCTGCTCAGTCACTGCTCTCCTTCCTCCCCCAAAATGACAACTATTGACTTCTAACATAGTTTCATTTTATCAATTGTAGTAATCCTTTAGTGTCCAAATAATAATCCATTGTGTGAATATGCTGTATCTTCTTTAGTTGTGGTCATTTGAACTTTTCCAGTTTTTCACTATATTGGATATTATAATATTACCTAATACTATAATATTTTAATATTTAATGTAGTGAAAACCTGCAAGTAACTCATCTTACCATTCACTTACTAGCCTCCTAAAGATTACAAGTAGTACCCTTTAGTATTTATGTCCTTCATCCCCTGGTCCTTATTAGCTCAGTGCTCTACACAGAATATAAGGTCAGTATGAACTTGTTGAATGAGTAGTTGGTGCTTATTCAGAAAACAAACAAATGAAATATTTTAATGTAGTCCCACTCATTCCAATTTTTAAAGAAAAGTAAAAAGAGGACTGTGTGCTTGCATTATGGGGTATGGAAAGATTTATCAGTCATGTATCCCACCCTCATTAAGGGTAGAAAAGTGTTGATGGCAATTATCAGCCAGTCCTCAGATTTCTGACTTTCAAGGTTATTGTTTCATGAGAAATCTGACTTGTTTTTTCCTGCCTGGTATCATAGCCCTCAAAAGTTATTAAATTCTCTCTCTGTTTCAACAGTCAGTGGCAGTAATCCTGAGGGTGAAGATCTTCAGAAAGAACCTGTAGAGAATGAAGATCAGAGAGAAAAGTCTTCAGATTGTGATGAAATTGATTGCTCCGTGGTCTCTGAGCAACCTCCAGATTGCCAGAAAGAGGAAGGACTAAATACATGCATTCCAAAGGAAAGGAAAATGAGAAATCTTTTAGTTACCATCGAAAATGATACTCCACTAGAGGAACTCTCAAAATATGTGGATATCAGTGTTATCGCACTTACCAGAAATCGGAGAACAAGAAGATGGTATACTTGTCCACTGTGTGGGAAACAGTTTAATGAAAGTTCTTACCTTATTTCCCACCAGAGGACTCACACTGGAGAAAAACCCTATGACTGTAGTCACTGTGGGAAAAGCTTCAATCATAAAACAAACCTTAATAAACATGAGCGAATCCATACAGGAGAGAAACCTTATTCATGTTCTCAGTGTGGGAAAAACTTTCGTCAGAATTCTCATCGGAGTCGCCATGAAGGAATCCATATAAGGGAGAAGATATTTAAGTGTCCAGAATGTGGGAAAACCTTCCCAGGAAACAAAGAATTTGTGATTCATCTGCAGAGTCACGAGGCTGAGAGGCCATATGGTTGTACAAAGTGTGGGAGGAGGTTTGGTCGGCTGTCAAACTGTACCCGGCATGAAAAAACCCATTCAGCATGTAAGACCCGAAAACAGAAGTGGGATCGGGAAAGGTCTGATGGTCCTGCCTCAACCTGAAATATTCCTTAAGGAATTCTGAATTCCCAGGCTATCTGAAAAGATACGGATAAGAAAACCTCATTATAGCCAAAATTGGATAAATACCCATGTTTGCTGAAACCTCAAGTTTTTAGAAAATTCACAGGGGGGAAGAAAAAAAAAACAAAAACATCCTCAAGGGCTATACCTCAGTTAGCAACCAGGCTTTTTGGACTAGAGCTTTTGTGAACTTGTATAACAATGTACAGGTCACAGACCCCTTCCCTGAAAAATGCTTTGAAATATGAGTCTGGGGGCTGCTTACCTTCAAGGTGAAGAGTGATGAGTGTCCTGAAAGTATATCCAGCTTTTCCCCCACATAGGAATTCACACTTGAGAAATAATGTAAAGGTCCTTATCTGGAACTGTGTTCCCCTAAAAGAACCAAACTACTGATTTGTTAAGTCAACAGCTTCTACTAGCAACTCATATAACCCTCTAAGGATACCCTTAAAGCCTGAGAGTTGAAAGGGGTTGTTTACTTTGGAATTTAGGAAAATACAGCAAGTGAATGTCAAGGACTTACTCTGTCATTTGTATGCGATCTAATGACGAATTTCAATAACATTTGCAGTTTGTGGTGAAAAGTGACTGTTTTACAGAAATCCTTTTCACAGCATTATTTAAAAGTGTCTGCTTTTCTCACTGTATTTTGTTCCGCAATTAATTGCTCACACGGCTCTCTCATGCCTTTCCCTTGCCAAAAGAAGTTTGGGTCGCTCAGGCCTGGCCACCCAGCCCCGCTCCTGGAAAAGCTCTTTAGAATCTTGCCCCTCTGTTGAGTCTAGAAGAAAACCTGCTAGGAAGGAAACCGCAAGAGGAGGAGGAGGACGTTGGCTTGGATCCATGGCTGGTCAGTAAACTTGCCATATGCGTATTTCCCATCAGACCTTTGGCAATGGGTGGTCACTACCTCACAAGCAAAGTGTTTTACTTTTAGAAATTATGTCTTCAATAGCTAGCTCACATTACCCCTCAGGAGACAGGGTTCCAGTGTCCTCATTGTAGTGGATATTGGTTCTCTTTGGCCTCCTGATACCCAGACTCCTGACTTGTCTGCCAGAGGCAGGGCCAGCGGTGCCTTCACGGGACCGATCCTGTGGTGCGTCATTTTAAGGATTCTTGATCAGTCTTGCTATTCTTAGATTTCCTAAGGTTTTACATTGTATTTTGATTGGAATAGGTTAAAATCCTATATATCAGTACTATTGGGGGAAAATTACCTTTACAAATTTTGTTTCCTATCCAGAAACATATCTTTCCATTGATTAGAGTATTCCTAAGTTTTTCTAATTTTCTTCATGTAAGTTCTACACAATGTTGTTACTGTAAATAGTTTTCTTCATTATATTTTTCTAGTTGGTTATTGCTCTTACATAGGAAAGTTATTTTTAATTATATATTTGCAAAACTAGCCACTTCTCTGAATGTAATGTTCAATAATTTTGTAATTTCTCAGTTCTGTTAAAATTTGTGGTTAAAAATTATACCATCTACAAATAGTAGTTTTGTTTCTTCCTTTATGCCTATTGCTCTTTTAAAATATGTGGTTCTTAAGCTTTGTTGTTGTACAGAGCATGCTAAAAGGATATTTTATGATACAATTCAGTCCTGAGTCCTAATTAAAGATAGAAAAAGAAACCCCAACATTTAAAGCCACACTAAAACAGTCTTTATCAATGTTGTCTTTCAAGCCTACTGTATCCTTTAAAATAAGGGACAAAACTGGCTGCCAGCATTATTCTCTTATTCCTTTGCAAGTCTGGCCAGGGTCCACCCAGTTATTGTGCAGAGGGACCCACCTATGCACCCAGAAAACTTAAATGGCTGCCGGGCAGTGACAGGAGAGGGTGAGGTCCCGGGGGCAAGATGGTCCTGTTCCCTGCCCAACAGTCAGGCCACAAGGTCCCCAAGATGTTTGGGTTGGTGATGCTCCCGTGACCCAAACCCCCTCCCTACACCCAGCAAGTGCCTTCCGTGCCCCGCCAGTAAAGTGTGCAAGGTCAAGGTCCCTGGGAGGGCACCCCGAGAAGCTGTTAGACAACAAGTAAGTGCTTGACAAGGAGCCTGACAACAGCTAATGAGAAAAAGTAAACACAACAACGAATGGTTTTCCAGTAGAGCAGTAAAGTCCAGTTAGAAAATATGAAGGACCAAAGATCCTATTCCTACAGCAGCTATAAATCTAAAGCACACATCCTCTAAAGCCTTGGCACCAGGCCCTGGGTTGTAATGGGGAGCAACAAACCCATGGAGTTTCCCAGGGTGTGGGGTGCCGGTGGGGGCAGAAATACAGTAAATCTCAAAAACAGGTATGCAGCTACACACAAGTGCTAGGAAGGAAAGGCTGCTAGGAGTGATACCGGTGGGTTTTCTAGGGAGGACTTCTGGGGAAGTGACATTTAAACTGAGACCAGAAGGATGAGATGGGGGAGGAAGGGAGCAGCGAAGGGATGTTCCAGTAATAAGACATGAACAGATAATCTTCAGATAAACATGAGTGGCTAAAAGAAATATATGAAAGAACGTTTGGCCTTAATAGTAATCTAAGAATTATATATTGAAAGAACAAGATACCATTTTAGGTGCATTAAATGAGCAGGTTTTGTGTGTGTGTGTGTGTGTGTGTGTGTAAATGTTTGGCTTGGCAGAAGAGGGATGATAGCAGCATCCATTTACTGTGACAAGAATGTTAAAACTATTACTCCTTGACCCAGCAATTCATCTTCTATGTACAAGGGGAGGTATCACAACATCATAATGCTGAAAAAATTAGAAATGACCTAAATGGTTGGATAAATAGGGTGGCATATTATAAAGCTAATAAAAATAATGCTTTTCATTAACCTTAGTCATCAGGGTGAGTCTCATCCTCTCCACTCTCTCGAGCCCACTCCAGCTTCACCTCCAATTCCAACACTTCACTAAACATTTATAGAATATTTCACCCAACAGCAGCAGAATACACATTCTTTTCAAACTCACATGAAGCATCACCAAGATAGACCACATCTGGGCCATGGAACACGCCTCAGCAAATTTAAAAGAATAGAAATCACAAAATATGTTCTCAGATCACAATGAGATTAAACTAAACTAGAAGTTAATAACAAAGTTGGCTGAAAAATCCCAAAATATTTGGAGATTTAACAGCACACATCTAAGTAACAAATGGGTCAAAGAAGAAGTCTCAAGAAAAAATTTAAAATATTTTAAACTAAATGAAAATGGAAATAAAACTTATGAAAATTTTGGGATGCAGTGAAAGCAATGCTTAGAGGGAAATTTATAGCATTGGATACATATATTAGAAAAGAATAAATATCTAAAATCAATCATCTAAGTTTCTACCTTATGATCTACAAAAGAGGAAATTAAATCCAAACAGAAGAAAAGATAAAATAAAAATTAGAAAAGAAATCAAAGAAATTAAAAGTAGGAAATCAATAGAGAAAATCAACAAGATCAACAGAGAAAAATCAACAAAATCAAAAGCTGGTTCTTTGAAAAGATCAATACAATTGATAAACCCCTAGCCAGGCTAACTAACAAAAGAAGAGAGAAGGCACAAATTACTATTATCAGAAATGAAAAAAGGGGGCCATCACTATGAATCCTGTGGGCAAGAAAATGATAATAAAGGAATATTATGAATAACTCTATGCCTATAAATTTGATAACCTAGAGGAAATGGACCAATTCCTTGAAGGACACAATCTACCAAAACTCACTCAAGAAAAAATAATCAGAATAGGCCCATATTAAAGAAACTGAATAATAACCTTCCAAAACAGCACTGGGCACAGATGGTTTCATTATGAATGCTATAAAATGTTTAAGGAAGAAATTATGCCAATTTTCTACCATCTCTTCCAGAAAATACAAGCAAAAGGAACACTTCCTAACTCATTCTGTGAGTCCAGCATTACCCAAATACCAAAACCAGACAAAGCCATTACAAGAAAGGAAAACTACAGCTAATATCTCTCACGGATATTCACACCAAAATTCTCAACAAAATATTATCAACTTGAATCCAATAGTGTATAAAAAGAATTATCTATGATGATCAAATGAAATTTATTCCAGGTATGCAAGTCTGGTTCAACATTTCAAAGCAATGAACGTTAAAAAAAAAAAAAGAAGAAAAATCATATAATCAGATCAGCTGTAGAAAAAGCATTTGACAAAATCCAACACCCCTTTGTGATAAAAACCCTCAGCAAACTAAAAATGGAAACTTCCTCAACTTGATAAAGAACATGTATAAAAACTTACAGCCAACATCATAATTAATGGTCAGAAACTAGACGCCTTCCCACTAAGATCAGGAATAAGAAACAAAGATCAGGAACAAGGATATCCCCTCTCACCACTCCTATTCAACACCTACTGGAAGTTCTAGCAAATGCAATAGGACAAGGAAATAAGGACTTCTCTGGAGGTCCAGTGGTTAGGACTCCGCGATTTCACTGCTGAGGACCCAGGTTCAATGCCTGATTAGGGAAATAAGAGCCCACAAGATGCACGTTGTGGCCAAAGAAACAATTTCTTTGATCCTAAGACCAATGCCACATATTTTAGGCTTTTGTTATGATACTCTCCACATCTCTGTACTGAATTAGTCAGTTATTGCTGCAGTGGTACTTAGGGAAGATATCCCAAAACTCAGTTGATTATAGTAAGCATTTGTTTTTCTCACTCCTGGGTCTACAGGTTGGTTGAGGTGGCTCTGCTTCACCCTAGACTTCAGGTTGGATTGAGGTCTGATTCTCGTGTCACGTTCTGGAACCTGGACTAAAGGGGCAGCAGCTACCTGGTGAAGTCCTTCTTGTGGTAATCATGGCAGCGCAAGAGCCAAACCAAGCTGCACAAGCAGATTTAAGGTCTCATGTTTTGACCACTCACATTTTGCTAAGGAAAGTCACACAGCCAAGTTCAAAGTCAACAGAATAGGAAAGTATATGTTACCCCAAGGGGAAGTGAGTGGGGACTAAATATTTGCCAAACAATAATAGAAAAGATTAAAATCCTTGTCCTCATGGAGATTACATTCTAGTAAAAAGGATAAATATAAACAACTCAGAAATGAAGATAGTGTGGTCAGATAGGATATTCTCGCAAATGTAAGCAAAGGTACAGTCACAAGGATGTCTTACACAGCACATTTGTAATGATAAAACACTGGACAAGGGGCTTCTCTGGTGGCACAGTGGTTAAGAATCCACCTGCCAATGCAGGGGACATGGGTTCGAGCCCTGGTCCTGGAAGATCCCACATGACACAAAGCAACTAAGTCCGTGCGCCCCAACTACTGAGTCCGCATGCCACGACTACTGAAGCCCACGCACCTAGAGCCCATGCGCCACAACAAGAGAAGCCACTGCAATGAGAAGCCCGCGTACTGCAACGAAGAGTAGCCCCCGCTCACTGCAACTAGAGAAAGCCCGTGTGCAGCACCGAAGACACAAAGCAGCCAAAAATAAATTAAAAAAACAAAACTAAACTAAAAAACACTGGACAACCTAAATGTTCATCAATCACAGCTATTTAAATAAAATAATATGTCAACTAAATAGACTGGTGGGGAGGTTCTTTATTATTTTGATAAAATATTTTGAAAAATATTTCAAATTATTTCAATTATTTTGAAAAATAAATGGTATACATTTCCTTTAAAAACAAGGTTAAGTCCGTATGTATTAACATGAAAAGGTGGAACTGATGAAGAGTTTTGGGGTATCTCTCCTAAAATGTTTATGCCAATATAATCCTTTATTTTCATCTACACAAAAGAGATGAGTTTGTAAAACACTCCTTAAGTTATATCTTGGGAATTCTTTGCACATCAGAACTTCCAAATCTACTACAGTCTTTGAGTGGCTGTACTGGATTCCATTATAAGGATGGATCATAATTTACTGAATTGCTCCCCTTTAGATGGACACTTGGGGTATTTCCAAGTGTTACGTCTATTTAGTTTTACAATAATAAACATTTCTATACCTGCATCTTGGCATAATTTTGCAAGAATAATCTACCAGATATTGTGAAGTATTACAAACTTTTTAAAAAGCCTCAAGCTAAAATAGCATGGTATTAGCCCAATAATAAAAGCTCATATCAGTGTATCAGAACAGAGAATCTAAAAATATATCTATATCTCTCTATACCTATATTTATATATCTACATCTATTCATCTCTATATGAATTTACAGAGGCATTCAGAGGATGGACTTGGTCATGGAGCTGGATATGTCAGAAACCTGATTCCACCATGTCCTAACTGTGGGACCTTGAGACAGTCACTTAATCTCCTTAAACCCAGGGATGTCCTTGAATGGGGATGATAATGATACCCCATGGCTGCAATATTAAAATAGATATGAAGAGAAAAGTCTCGGCCAACTGGCTAGCACATATTAAGTTCCCAATGCATATTAGATACAATGATCAGCATTTTACAAATGATAAAAGTGGTGTTACAAACAGTGAAGTATGGAAAGGTTATTAAAAAGTAACTGGAGCAATTTCGTAAATATATGAAGAAATGAAATTAGAACCATAAATACAGTTTATCGATTTAAACTGCAAAAACCAAAAACCATTAGAAGAAAATATAGCTAAATATTTAAGTAATGAAAGAATGGGGAAGAAAAGCCTAAGAGAACTGGAAGAAAATGCAGCACTTTCTGGTTATAATTATATGAAATTAAAATATATCCAAAAATAAGCAAAACTGAAAAGTATAAACTAGGGAAAGCTAGTTGTAGTATTTGTGAAAGGGTGTCTGACATGCTCAAAAAATATGGTTCAACAATTTGCTATGAAGTCAACATTTAAAGAAATCTCACAAATAACAATAAACGATTTAAGGCTTCCCTGGCTCAGTGGTTAAGAATCCCCCAGCCAATGCAGGGGACACGGGTTCAAGCCCTGGTCCGGGAGATCCCACATGCCGTGGAGCAACTAAGCGCGTGCACCACAACTACTGAGCCCGTGCGCCACAACTACTGAAGCCTGCGCGCCTAGAGCCCGTGCTCCGCAACGAGAAGCCACCGCAATGAGAAGTCTGTGCCTCACAAGGAAGAGTAGCCCCCACTCACTGCAACTAGAGAAAGCCCGCGCACAGCAACAAAGACCCAACGCAGTCAAAAAAAAATTTTTTTTAAGTGAAAAATGCCCAGGAAGGAAAATGTAAATCAAAGATCCTATATCGAGCAAAGCTTTCAAAAACAAAGCAGAACTGCTCTACAAAAAATACTAAAGGAATTCCTTCAGGCTGAAAGCAAGTGACCCCAGATGGCAATTAAAATCCACACAAACAAAGAGTGCTGATAAAAGTAGGTAATTATAAAAGATAAGTGTGTTTTTTTTCTCCTTTACTCTCTTAAGTGATTTTGAAAGCAACTGGATAAAATAATATGTAGGTAGTGTATTGTTGGGTCTATAGCACAAAGAAATGTAACATATGTGTAATATATTTGCCAATAACAGCACAAAGGAGTTGGGTGTGAGTAGAGCTGTAATGGGCTAAGGAAATGACCACAGATGGTAACGTAATAATTTAAGAATGTATTGTTGAGTTTATAACATTGATATAATATGTGAACTGATAATACACAAATAATGCTTAAAATGGGGAAACGGAATAGGGCTATATAGGAGAAGCTTTTCTTTATTTATTTTTTAAATATTTACTTATTATTTTTTTATTTGGCTGTGCTGGGTCTTAGTTGCAGCACGTGGGATCTTCGCTGCAGCATGCGGGATATTTTAGTGGCAGCATGAGGGATCTAGTTCCCCGACCAGAAATCGAACCCAGGCCCCCTGCACTGGGAGCATGGAGTTTTAACCGCTGGACCACCAGGGAAGTCCCGAGAAGCATTTCTTTATATCACGCGAATTAAGTTAGTATAAATCTGAAGCTGATGTTGATAAGTTAAAATTTATATGGTAAAACCTAGAGCAACCACTAAAAAAATCCAAAAAATATAGTGAAAAAAAAATTACTGGGGTTAAAATGCTACATTAGAAAATATACAATAAATGCAAAAGAGAGCATTAAAGACACAAAAAAGACACAAGACACATAGAAAACAAAGTTAAATGGCAGACATTAATATTAAAGGTGAATGGGTTAAACAATCCAACCAAAAGTCAGAGATCATCACACTGGATTAAAAAACATGATCAAAGTATATGTTGTCTACAGGGTACACACTTTAGATTCAAAGACACATTAGATTGAAAGTAAAAGGATGGAAAGAGATGTGTCATGCAAACAGAAACCACAGGAGAGCTGGAGTAGCTATACTAATATCAGACAAAATAGACTTTAAAACAAAAAATGTTACTATAGATAAAGATGGATATCTTATAATGATAAAAGGATAAAACAAGATTATATAAAATTTATAAACACACATGTATCTAATAACATGTATCTAATACATAAAACAAAGCCTGGAGGTGTCTTTCAAACTTTCAAGGAACAGGTACTGTCCATCTTATTATAAAGAATTCTTGGAAATATAGACTAAAAATTGAAAATGCTACCATTTATTCCTTTAGACAAAAATATCAATACACAATTATGGCAAACATAAAAAAGAAAATCATATGAAACTCAGAAATGGCCTCTGATTCTGAATTTTGTCCATTTTCATACAAGATATCATCTTACCTATCTCTCTGAAATTAAGGGGAACTGCCCTGTTTTCGTCTTTGTTCCTCAAAATCCAGAGCATTCTGCTCACTGATGTTTTAACCAGTTTCATCTATTTGTCAATATTTTATTCTCTGCAATCATTTTCAAAATAAATTTAAAGTCATACTTTCAAATAGTAGTAAATTTCCCTTATGTTTTAATTCAAGAACAGGATTACTAGTGAGTACATTTTGCTAGAACAACTTGAAGGAAATACTAGGGGCTGGAAAATAAAATTGTGGAGACTATCCAGCAATTTAGAAAGGTTTTATTACAAACTGTAAGTGGAAAATCAGGATATAAATAAGTATCTGTGTAAAATATCACAGTGCATTGACATAAATGGAACAGAAGGTGGAAAAAATGCAGTTGATTAACACGACTGGGCATTGAGAATTTTGGAGGATATTTTTTCCTTGTTTAACTTACTCATGTTCCTGTCATAATGTTGCGTGATACATAAAGCTCAGATACAAAGGTAAAAAATAACTAGCTTGATAGGGGTGGTGACGGCGGTGGTGGGATGAATTGGGAGATTGGGACTGACATATATACACTAATATGTAAAAAACAGATAACTAGGGCTCCCCTGGTGGCGCAGTGGTTGAGAGCCCGCCTGCCGATGCAGGGCACACGGGTTTGTGCCCCGGTCCGGGAAGATCCCACATGACACGGAGTGGCTGGGCCCGTGAGCCATGGCCGCTGAGCCTACGCAAACCAGATAACTAATAAGAACCTGCTGTATAAAAATAAATAAATAAAATAAAATTCCAAAAAAAAATAACTAGCTTGAATGTGTGGCAGAATTAGGGCTTCCTGGAGCCCTTAAATGAACCCTCTCCTTCCTGCCCCAACACCAGTCCGACCCTCTCATCACAAGTGCCTATATCTCTGTGTCTCTGTTGTGAGAAAGAGAAATCAGCCCTGATATCCAGGAACCAGCCTAGCACTCACAGCTAGGTCTTGGTACTTTCTTTCTTTCTTTCTATTTTTTTTTGCTGTGCCATGCAGCACGTGGGATCTTAGTTCCCTGACCAGGGATTGAACCCATGCCCCCTGCACTGGAAGCACAGAGTCTTAACCACTGGGCTGCCAGGGAAGTCCCTTGGTGATTTCTTTTTCTTTTTTTTTTAACATCTTTATTGGAGTATAATTACTTAACAATGTTGTTTTAGTGTCTGCTGTATAACAAAGTGAATCAGCTATATGTATACATATATCCCCATATCCCTTCCCTCTTGTGTCTCCCTTCCATCCTCCCTATTCCACCCCTCTAGGTGGTCACAAAGCACTGAGCTGATCTCCCTGTGCTATGCAGCTGCTTCCCACTAGCTATTTTATATTTGGTAGTGTATATATGTCCATGCCACTCTTTCACTTCGTCCCAGCTTACCCTTCCCCCTCCCCGTGTCCTCAAGTCCATTCCCTACGTCTGCGTCTTTATTCCTGTCCTGTCCCTAGGTTCTTCAGAACCTTTCTTTTTTTTTCTTTAGATTCCATATATATGTGTTAGCATACGGTATTTGTTTTTCTCTTTCTGACTTACTTCACTCGGTATGACAGACTCTAGGTCCATCCACCTCACTACAAATAACTCAATTTGTATGGCTGAGTAATATTCCATTGTATATATGTGCCAAATCTTCTTTATCCATTCATCTGTTGATGGACACTTAGGTTGCTTCCATGTCCTGGCTATTGTAAATAGAGCTGCAATGAACATTGTGGTACATGACTCTTTTTGAATTATGGTTTTCTCTGAGTATATGCCCAGTAGTGGGATTGCTGGGTCATATGGCAGTTCTATTTTTAGTGTTTTAAGGAACCTCCATACTGTTCTCCACAGTGGCTGTATCAATTTACATTCCCACCAACAGTGAAAGAGGGTTCCCTTTTCTCCACACTCTCTCCAGCATTTACTGTTTGTAGATTTTTTGATGAGGGCCATTCTGACTGGAGTGAGGTGATACCTCATTGTAGTTTTGATTTGCATTTCTCTAATGATTAGGGATGTTGAGCATCCTTTAATGTGTTTGTTGGCAATCTGTATATCTTCTTTGGAGAAATGTCTATTTAGGTCTTCTGCCCATTTTTGGATTGGGTTGTTTGTTCTTTTGATATTGAGCTGCATGAGCTGCTTATAAATTTTGGAGATTAATCCTTTGTCAGTTGCTTCATTTGCAAATATTTTCTCCCATTCTGAGGGGTGTCTTTTCGTCTTGTTTATGTTTTCCTCTTCTGTGCAAAAGCTTTTAAGTTTCATTAGGTCCCATTTTTTGGTTTTTATTTCCATTTCTCTAGGAGGTGGGTCAAAAAGGATCTTGCTGTGATTTATGTCATAGAATGTTCTGCCTATGTTTTCCTCTAAGAGTTTTATAGTGTCTGGTCTTACAGTTAGGTCTTTAATCCATTTTGAGTTTATTTTTGTGTATGGTGTTAGGGAGTGTTCTAGTTTCATTCTTTTACATGTAGCTGTCCAGTGTTCCCAGCACCACTTATTGAAGAGGCTTTCTTTTCTCCATTGTATATTCTTGCCTCCTTTATCAAAAATAAGGTGACCATAGGTGCATGGGTTTATCTCTGGGCTTTCTATCATGTTCCATTGACCTATATTTCTGTTTTTGTGCCAGTACAATACTGTCTTGATTACTGTAGCTTTGTAGTATAGTCTGAAGTCAGGGAGCCTGATTCTTCCAGCTCTGTTTTTCTTTCTCAAGATGGCTTTGGCTATTCGGGGTCTTTTGTGTTTACATACAAATTGTGAAATTTTTTGTTCTAGTTCTGTGAAAAATGCCATTGGTAGTTTGATAGGGATTGCACTGAACCTGTAGATTGCTTTGGGTAGTATAGTCATTTTCACAGTGTCGATTCTTCCAATCCAAGAACATGGTATATCTCTCCATCTGTTTGTATCATCTTTAATTTCTTTCATCAGTGTCTTATAGTTTTCTGCATAGAGGTCTTTTGTCTCCTTAGGTAGGTTTATTCCTAGGTATTTTATTCTTTTTGTTGCAATGGTAAATGGGAGTGTTTCCTTAATTTCTCTTTCATATTTTTCATCATTGGTGTACAGAAATGCAAGAGATTTCTGTGCATTAATTTTGTATCCTGCTACTTTGCTTGGTGCTTTTTTGATGAACACAGAGAGTTGCACAGAATATCAGTGTCACACAAGGCCATTCTGTGACTGTTACAAAGTAAGACAAAACAAGACCACTCTGTAAGCATGTGAACACTAAAACATGAACACTGTCCAAGCCACAAAAATGACCGAACTCCCCCTGTGCTGGTGGATATGAGTGACTTCTACTTCTTTGCCAATCACAGCTTTGGCCTCAGTCTAGTTTTCCCTCCTTCTAGATAAAATATATTAAGATAGTGAACCAAAATTATCCTCACTTTGTGACATCTTTGAATCCAGAGCAAAGACCCATTCTTACCAAAATCACCTCATACAATCCCAAGTCTTCTAATAAGTCCTTTTGAGCACCTTCCTACTAAGATACCTCACTATTCCCCCCATGGTATGTGTAACTCCCTTGTTACATGAGTAATAAACGCAACTTATTCAACAAGAGGTATGCTCCTAATGGGTTTTGGCTGGAGGGCACTGACGGTTGGAATAGTCAAGTTATTTGGTACAAGGATCTCTCTTTCCATCTTTAACCTGAAGAGGCTGTATCAAGTTTTGTACTCCCAAGACAGATAGTAGATGATTCTCTTACAAAAGACAAACGTTAACTTTTGCATAATCAAAAAAACAAAAACATGATTTTCTTATAAATTAGTTCCCTCCATGATTTTCTTAGTCTATTTCACTACTGAGTAGAAAAAATTAATAGCAACCACTTTTCCAAGAGCCTCTTTTATGTCCTGGTTTCTCAGGCTGTAGATGAAGGGGTTCAGCATGGGAGTCACCATAGGGACATCGCATCACAGCAGCTGCTATGTCTATTCAGCTGAGTGGGAGGATAAAGGGTTGAAATACAGAAATATCATGGTGCCATAGAAGAGGAAAACCATAGCCAGGTGGGAGCCACAGGTGGAGAAGGCTTTCCATCTTCCCTTTGTGGACTGGACTCTCAGAACAGCACAGTTGATAAGGATATATGATACCAGGATGCAAACAAATGGGGTGCTCATTACTGGCCGTGCTTCAATTAGAATCATCACCTCACTGAGGTGTGTATCAGAGCAGGAGAGTTTCAGGAGTGTGGTCACATCACAGAAGAAGTGGGGGATGGCATTGTCTGCACAGAATGAGAGTCAAGCCATCAGCAGGGTATGCAACAGCATATCCAGGTTGGCAATGACCCACGATCCAGTAACCAGCGGGGCACAGAGCTGGCGGGTCATCTTTGCTTAGTAGTGTAAGGGGTGGCATACAGCAACAAAGTGGTCATAGGCCATCACAGCCAAGAGGAAATTGTCCATGTCCATGAACATGAAAACAAAATACATCTGTGTGAGACACCTAGAGAAGGGGATGGTCTGCTTCCTGAGTACGTGGTTGGCCAGCATCTTGGGGACAGTGGTGGAGGAGAAGCAGATATCTATGAAGGACAGGTTGCAGAGGAAGAAGGACATGGGGATGTGCAAGTGGGAGTCTGTGCTGATAGCCAAGAGGATGAGCAGGTTTCCCAAGACTGTGGCCAGGTACATGCTCAGGAAGAGCACGAAAAGGAGCTGCTGCTGCTAGGGCTGCCTGGAGAGCCCCAGGAGGAGGAACTCAGAGTTACTTGACTGGTTTGTCTCTCCCATGGGGCTGGACTCAGAGGCAGAGAAGAGAAGCAGAAGTCAGAAACCTAGAAGCAAAGGGTTTGGGTGCTATAACCCAAGCTCCAGCCATGGTCATGTTAATAAAACCTACATTAGAGTTGCTCAGTCAGAATCTGCCCCTACTCCCTAAACCCTCAACTTCCGACCTCCAGTCCTAGATGATGCTGGTTCCACTGGACTAATTTTTTTAATTATATGAAATACAACATAAAAACAACACACAGGCACATACACAGTCCTTCCCTGACATTATGTGCATCTCTATGAACATTCCCAGGCTTTTGCCCACTTAGTAGATCGTAGAGAGAAGAGAAACAGCTCATTGGTACTGGGTTTATCACAAGCAACAGATGAGGGATTCAGGACTTTTACTACTACTCCCTGGATCTGGAAGATTTAACAAAGGAGGTTCTTCAGAGAACTTCACCGGGGACTTCCCTAGTGGCACAGTGGTTAAGAATCCACCTGCCAATGCAGGGGACACGGGTTCGAGCCCTGGTCCGGAAAGATCCTACATGCCTTAGAGCAGCTAAGCCCATGCACCACAACTACTGAGCCTGCGCTCTACAGCCCGTGAGCCACAACTACTGAAGCCCGCGTGCCTAGAGCCCGTGCTCCGCACCAAGGGAAGCCACTGCAATGATAAGCCCAAGCACCACATGAAGAGTAGCCCCTGTTCGCCGCAACTAGAGAAAGCCCGCGCGAAAAAATAAGACCCAACGCAGCCTAAAATAAATAATTTTTTTTAAAAAAAGAACTTCACCCATAAGTAAAGAAATATTGACATCCCCACTGTTACAAATCTTACCTGGGAGAAGTTCGTGCTGTTGCTATCAAGTGTTCTTCACCTTTGAGGAACTGGCCAGTGCTCCTCTTTATTATAAGGTTTGGAAAGTCTTGGAAATATAGGTAGGTCCTAAGCAAATGAGGAGTGGAGATTCATGGCCTTAGCTCTCCATGCAGGATGTTTGGGGGTATCAGAGATGGATATTTACAGTAGCCTCCATGGCCACTGGGACCAGATTCCCTGAGAGCCTTATTAGAGACAAGCAGAAAGTAATTGTCCCACCTATTTCCTGGTCCCCATGAGCCCAACTATGATGAATGACAAAGCATATGATCTAACTCCTGGGTCAGAACTTGGAGATAAAGCAATCTGGGTGGAAAGAAGTCCCAGAGAAAACTCCCTGAGATTTCCAAATTCAACACCTTGCTGATCTGGGCTTATGTTTATGTATTTGAAAGTTCAGTTATTAAAAGATTTTTCTTCTCATTTTCTTAGCTCAGAAACTGGGGTTATTGCAGTGTTATCTGAGTCAACCCCTAATATCTATCCAGTCATTTACTGATTAGAGCTAGTGATGCATTTTGCAGACGGGGATGCTGGGGTTGGGTGGGGGTGGAAGTACAGAGTTGTGCTTAATCCTGTAAAGCATTTGATATAAAGGATTAGCCTCGTGGGAGAGATGTATCAGAGAGCACAGCATACCAGGATTGAGAAACTCCAGGCTCCCAGAGTAGACTTCTTTGGAGATGTCTTCGCAGCTCACAATGGATCACCCTTTTCTGAGGATGGTCCCCAATCCACAGAGTCACAGGGGTATGAGCTCCAGCAGCCCAATTTATAGTACACCACCTCCTGCCCAGTGAGGATTCACGATTGGATTTGGGAACCTGGCACTGAGGGTGCGGACCTGCGGGTCATTCTCAGTATGACTTGGCCTGGATGTGGAAATCCAGAAGCTTGCAACTCTCTCCTGACTGCCCCATAGATGGAGAAGCAAAAGTCTATGCAGAAAGGCCAAAAATGCACACACACAGAGAGAAATAATGATGAGATGGAAAGAGTACTAGTGGTGGCCCAGTTCAGGGTTCAAGTCCTTTTCTGATGATTGGTTACATTGTGGTAGTTCTTAGACGAAAATAATAAAACCAAAGTCATGCTGATTAAGCAGAAAAGGATTTCTTGAAAATGACAGCTCATACTTCAAAACCACAGAGCAACTGGAGAAGCAGGCTCAGGAGGTCACTCGGTGCCCAAATCATACCACAGCACAGGTTTGATTAGCATGTTCCTGCTGCCTCCAAGCATAAATCTTACAGTTCATGGCTCTGACACAGCTAGCCACTGGACATAGGGTGCCACCAGTAGCACTGTTACCCAGGGATCCATTTTGCTGCAATGGCTGCCACTGCTAGAAAAATTTCCTCCGTGTCTCCCTTTCTTTGTGTCAAAGGCTGAGTCAGGATAGCTAATGGGTAGGCACATGCCCACAGCTTAGCTGCTACAGGGGCTGTGAGATAAGTTATTCAGGGTTTCCTGTGATACAGGAAGAAGTAGGCTTTTCTTCCCAACAAGAATGATGAAGTAGGGTATTACCTGAACTTTGGAAGGGGTCACAGAAGTTGGGAAGCCAAAAAACAAGATAAATGCCCACTAGAATCCACCCCTCCAGTTGTATAGCATTAACACACAACCCTCTTACCAACTTACCCTTCAGTAGAATAGCAATTCTCTGGTCTAACATAATACAACTATCCTTCTCACAACAGGGGAACAACTCAAAATCCCATCAGTTATTGTATCCAGGTCCCAAACCAAGATCTTTCCTGATCCAATCATGATTCCATCCTGACATTCTATAACTTCGGAATCAAACCTGAAAGCTAACCAATAACTACATATCCTATGTATATGAAAAACAGAGGGAGGGAGGGAGAGAAAAGAAGAAAGCTAGGTAGCTAAAATACATAAATATATAGGTAACAAAGGAAGGAGGAAAATATGACTGATAATGTAATCTTCATTTCCACAGGTAGTCATGAACAATTAATTGATATTAATAATGTTCCTTAACTACAATCTAATTCATGTTCCCTTTATCCTTAGCCAGCATCTCAGCTACGCAAGGTTTTAAAAATCTGAATAGTGACTTTAATTCTCATGTAGGAGAGATCGGACATCCTTATGATCTTGCCCATATAAGATTGTCCTAGTCTTTCATTAACTGCCATCACTGGACATGGCAATTCCAGAATCCTCTCAAGGAGATCTTTCCATCCATTATCCTCTCTGCTACCACTGTGTAGCAGAAAAACTATTTTCTACTGATAGTCAAAGTCATAACAATATTAGAATCTCCTTTTGGTCAGTTTATCCAAGTAGCAAAAGGAGCCCAAATTGGCCAGCAAGAAGTCTCTTCAGAGCCCAGTGTTGCTGGGATAAAAAGCAAAATTTTGCAAGTAGATCATTAGGTATTACAAAAAGAGGTGCCCACTTTTACCTCTTGTTTCCTTGCCCCATAAATTCCTGGTTGGGAGAAAGTTCAGCATATATTGTCCACTGGTACGAAACTTATACTGTATCCTGTAAAACAGCACCCTAACCTTACAGGGTAACCTCAAAAATTGAGGTACCAAAATCGAGTCTTTAAAAGACCATTTCTCTGTTCCATAAGGTCAACTGCTTCTGGTGATGGTGTAAAAGTAAATGCTCGGACTTTCCTGGTGGTCCAGCAGTTAAGACTCCGTGCTCCCAATGCAGGGGCCCCAGGTTTGATCCCTGGTCAGGGAACTATATCCCACATGCTGCAACTAAAGATCCAGCACGCCCCAACTAAAGATCCCGCACACCACAACGAAGACCCTGCCTGCCACAATTAAGACCCTGTGCAGCCAAATGAATATATTTTTAAAATTTCCCCCCAAAGTCCCTTAAAAAAAAGAAAGTAAATGCCAAAGAATCCTATGGACACCAGCCTTATCCCTTGTATTAGTTATCTATTGTCAAGTAACAAGTTACACCAAAACTTTGCAACTTAAAACAGTAAACATTTATCTCACACAGTTCCTATGGGTCGGGAATCTGGTAATGGTTTAGCTGAATGGTTCTGGATCAGGGCTTCTCATGAGATTGCAGTTAAGTTATCTGCAGGGGCTCAGTCATCTGAAAGCTTGACCGTGGGTGGAGGATGAGTGTCCAAGATGGCTCCTTCACATTGCTATTGGCAGGAAGCCTCAGTTCCTCTCGTGGACTTCTCCATGAAGCTAACTTGATAGGTCCTTGTAACAGAGTAGCTGGTTTCCCCCTGAGCAAGTGATTCAAGACAGCAAGATACAAGCCACAATATCTTTTATGAGGGAGCTCCAGAAGTTAAACAGCAACATTTCCACAACATCCTATAGTTCACACAGTGCTACGGATTGAATGTGTCCCCACAAAATTCATATGTTGAAATCCCAACCCCCAGGGTGATAGTATTAGGAGTTGAAGCCTTTGGGAAGTGATTAGGTCATGAGGGGAGAGCCCTCACCAACAGGATTAGTACCCTTATAAAAGAGGCCTGAGAAAGCTCCCTTGTCCCTTCCACCATGTGAGATGGAACCGCTATCTATGAACCAGGAAGTGGGCTCTCACAAGACAACAAATGTGACAGCATCTTGATTTTGGACTTTCCAGCCTCCAGAACTGTGAAAAATAAATTTCTGTTATGTATAAGCTACCTAGTCCATGGTTTTGGCTGTGCTGGGTCTTCGTTGCTGTGCAGGGATTTTCTCTAGTTGCGCTGAGTGGGGCCTACTCTTCGTTGCGGTGCGCGGGCTTCTCATTGTCATGGCTTCTCTTGTTGCGGAGCACGGGCTCTAGGCGTGCAGGCTTCAGTAGTTGTGGCATGTGGGCTCAGTAGTTGTGTCTTGCAGGCCCTAGAGATCAGGCTCAGTAGTTGTGGCACATGGGCTTAGTTGCTCCGCGGCATGTGGGGTCTTCCCAGGCCAGGGCTCAAACCCATGTCCCTTGCATTGGCAGGCAGATTCTTAACCACTGTGCCACCAGGGAAGCCCCCAGTCCATGGTATTTTGCTACAGAAGCCCGAATGGATTAAGACACAAAGTCAGCCCAATTCAGGGTGTGAAGGGATTACACAAGACTAGGATCGCTGGGGACCATCTTGACAACTGTCTACCACATTCCTTTTATTATAAAGTGAGTTCCTTGGTTAGAAACGATGTTGGTGGGATGCCAAGTTGATGAATAGATCCATTCATCCCTAACACACATCCTATTAGTCTTTTTTTTAACATCTTTATTGCAGTATAATTGCTTTACAATGGTGTGTTAGGTTCTGCTTTATAACAAAGTGAATCAGCTATACATATACATATGTTCCCATATCTCTTCCCTCTTGTGTCTGTCCTATTAGTCTTTCAACCTCAGGTTGATTAAGCACTTCCTGTGTACATCGGTTGGTTTTCCTTTCCTGAATACTTCTGCACATTCCAAGATACCCATGCTCACCATAGGTTTTCTACCTGTATTATCTTGATTAAGTAGTAGGTGATGCCTGGGATGTCATAAATATCCCGAGTGTGACTCACAAGGCTCAAATCTTAACATCTCCTTTACGTCTGCAGAACCAGCCAATTACATACATCAACATTGCCTCCTAGACTAGAAATCTTGGGAAGCTTAAAACAACGATTCTCAACATTAACGTGCACAGAAATCACCTGCAA
Organism: Delphinapterus leucas; assembly: GCF_059928025.1. Lineage (NCBI taxonomy): Eukaryota > Metazoa > Chordata > Mammalia > Artiodactyla > Monodontidae > Delphinapterus > Delphinapterus leucas. The sequence goes on from NC_143143.1 coordinate 35,670,217, forward strand.
TGTTGTTAAAGTGAAGATTCTGACTCAGGAAGTCTGGAATGGAGCCTGAGATTACGCATTTCTAACAATCAGCCAGGCAATGATGCCTGGTCCTCGGATCACACTGAGTAGTAGCAAGGGCTCAGCACTGGAGTAAAAGGAGCCCTTAATCTAAGATGGGTACACCGGTTTTTGCGATACTGGCTTCCCAGCCAACCTCGCTTTTTGAAAGGATTTCCGGATTGGAAGTCACACCTTGACTTCCGACAGTCCCAGCCTGTGGAAGCAAGAGACAAGAATCTTGAACACCTCGTGACCCATCCTAACCGGGAAGGGCAGACAGAAAGGGCAGAGACCAAAAGGACCGGGATCAGGTGAAGTGTGGAAGGCTCGTGGGACCCGCCAGTTGCCCAGGTTTGGCGGGCACCAACCCCTGAGTTTCTCCTTATACCATTTCGGGGTAAAGAGTCAGAGCCACTTACTGCAACGCAGAACACCCGCTCCTTACTGGAGATCCCAGTCCACAGTACTTCCGGTGAAAGACAGTTGCACTTTCCCAAAGAGACTGTGCAGAGCTGAGGCCCCGCCCGCTCCTTTCTAATTGGGCAGGAGCACGTGGGGTGCGGGGGTAGGGGCGCTGGTCCGCTATTATTGGATAATTAAAGAAAGGTCTGCAAGGGGCGGGGCAAGGAGAGCCATAAAACGCAGCCTCTGATTGGTCCCGGTCGGTTGAGGGCGTAAGCAGCGCTTCGGGGATAGAGGTCCGCTGAGTCTGCGCCTCCCGCGCTGCGCCTGCGCGTGAGGGGCCAGAATAGGGAAGTCCTCTTACGTGCGGAAGACTCCTGACACTGAGGGGCTGGAAATGGAGGTGCAAAGCTCCAGGGGTCCCCAAAAGCTTAATATTCAAGATAAATCATATTTCAATGCAGTGATTTTAAAAGCAAAATTAGTGCAAGAAATCTTTGAACAAAATATCAAAAATTTAAAGACAAGATCAGTAAGATGGAAGTTAATTTAATAGTGTTTAAAGAGCTTCGGTTGATTGAGAGAAATTGTCAAAAATGGTAGTTCTCTCTGTTGAGACCGAGTTGGGCAAAGAAGTAGATTTTAAAAATATTACTGATGTTTGGGCTTCCCTGGTGGCACAGTGGTTGAGAATCTGCCTGCCAATGCAGGGGACACGGGTTCTGAGCCCTGGTCTGGGAAGGTCCCACATGCCGCGGAGCAACTAGGCCCGTGAGCCACGCGTCTGGAGCTTGTGCTCCGCAACAAGAGAGGCCGGGACAGTGAGAGGCCCGCGCACCGCGATGAAGCGTGGCCCCCGCTCGCCGCAACTAGAGAAAGCCCTCGCACAGGAACGAAGACCCAACACAGCCAAAAATTAATTAATTAGTTAATTAAATTTTAAAAAAAGGAAAGAAACTTGTTTAAAAATATATATATATTACTGATGTTTGATTCCACTAAAACTAGTGTCAAATATACACACCAGCCAGACATTAGTTAAAACAGTGAAACCGATTTTATTACAGTAGTTCCCCCATTTATCCTTGGTGGGGGTAGGGTCCAAGACCCCCAGTGGCTACCTGAAACTATGGATCTACTGAGCCCTATGTATACTATTTTTTCATACACATACATACCTATGATAAAGTTTAATTTATTAATTAGGCATAATAAGAGATTAACAATAATAAAATAGAACAATTATAACAATATACTGTAATAAATGTTATCTGTTATGGTTCTCTCTCAAAATAACTTATTATACAAGTGTAATGCCCGTCCATCTTAACTAAGCACTCATTACACACTGTAGCATATTTTTTATAAATGGCATATTCATTTCTAATATGTATGTATATAAACTTATTTATTCATCTATTTTTGGCTGCGTTGGGTCTTTGTTGATGGGTGCAGGCTTCCTCTAGTTGCAACGAGCGGGGGCTGCTCTTCATTGCGGTTGTGCGGGCTTCTCACTGTGGTGGCTTGTCACAGAGCAAGGGCTCTAGGCGTGCGGGCTTCAGTAGTTATGGCACGTGGGCTCAGTAGTTGTGGCTCGTGGGCTCTAGAGTGCAAGCTCAGTAGCTGTGCATGGGCTGCACAGCATGTGGGATCTTCCCAGACAGGCGGATTCTTAACCACGGAGCCACCAGGGAAGTTCCATGGCTGTAACTTTTGCAATTTGGGGTGCAACAGCAAAACTAGTGGTAGGCCCGTGCACCGTGGCGAGGAGTGGCCCCCGCTCGTGGCAGCTGGAGATGGCCTGCGCGCAGCGGCGAAGACCCAACGCAGCCAGAGATGGAAGTGAATGAATGAGTGAATTTATTAAAAATAAAATAAAATACATTAAAACATGCACATAGGCTTCAATATGGCTTGAAAGGTGGCAGAGAGCTGAGACAAGCCCATCAACCCCTTCAGGAAACTTTCTCCTCTTCTCCCCATACTGATTCAGTCATATAATCATTTACTCAGGCAAATAATAATTGTTGAGCAACCACTACATCCCAGGTACTGTTGAAAAAACTGGGTTCCTGCAGTCATGGAGATACAGCCTAGTCCGGGTAGGGGGCATGAGGAGAGAAACAAAAAACAAAATAATTTCTTCAGGGTATTGATTTCTGCTATTTACTCATTCTTCATGAAACATTACGCACTTCACATGAACCAGATCCAGCGCCCAACACTGAGTGTACAAACGTGAATAATGACCCATTTCTTATTGCAAGGATGGAAGACCCAAGAATGAATGCAAACAACTGCAGGAGAAGATTGTACAGGAAAATACAAGCAATTCTACTGGGATGACATTTAATTTCCAAGGGCTGCCATAACAAAGTAGCACAAACTAGGGGCTTCCCTGGTGGTGCTGTGGTTAAGAATCTGCCTGCCAGTGTAGGGGACATGGGTTCGAGGCCGGGTCCAGGAAGATGCCACATGCCGGGGAGCAACTAAGCCCATGCGCCACAACTACTGAGCCTGCACTCTGGAGCCTGCAAGCCACAACTACTGAAGCCTGCATGCCTAGAGCCCGTGCTCCGCAACAAAGAGAAGCCACCGCAAGGAGAAGCCTGTTCACTGCAACGAAGAGTAGTCCCCACTCGCTGCAACTAGAGAAAGCCCGTGTACGGCAACAAAGACCCAACGCAGCCAAAAATAAATAAATAAAAAATTTTAAATGCTACAAAGTACCACAAACTAGATGGCTATAAACAACAGAAATTTATCTCACAGTTTGGGAGGCTAGAAGTCCAAAATCAAGGTGTTGGCAGAGTTGATTTCTTCTGGAGGTTCTGAGGGAGAACCTTTCCTACCTTCTGTAGCTGCAGCAACACCTGGGATCATTTACGGTTGCTTAGTGTCAGCAATCCAGGTGATGCTTGTAAATGCATGCCTCACTCCAATCTCTTGTGTTTACAAGTACTTCACAACCACTGGGACCAGATTCCCTGAGAGGCTCATTAGAGAAAAGGATAATTGTCTTGCCTACTTCTTGGTCCCTTTGTACCAAACAATGACGATAAAGAATATTGTTTAAGGTTTAGATGTAACTCTTGGGTCAAAACTTGAAGATATTACACATGAAGCCAGCGCTATGGAGATAAATCCCAGACAAAATTCCTTGGGACCTCAAACCTGGGACCTGGCTGATCTGGGCCTGTGCCCATAGATGGAGAAATTCAGTTATTAAATCCTAGCTCTCCTCACTTCCTGCGTTCAGACCTGGGGCTATTCTTGAGTTTCCTGTGTAATTCTTGCTTTCTTATGTCTGGTTATATCCAGAGAAGATAAGTGATGCCTAATCGTCTCCATTGTGCAGATGGGAATATTGAGAACCCATTACAGAGCTGAGATTAATTCATGATCACACCTGGGTTAAAGGACAACCTGATTCTAAGGGAAGTTGTCTCCAGGAGAACGCAGCATACTGTGATTTACAAACTCCAAGCCCCAAGGCAGATACCTTTTGGGCTGTCTGTCCAGCTTACATTGTTTACCTTTTTTCTGAATGGAACCCCTAATTCACATAGTAGTGACCGTGGGGCCCCAGCAATCATATTTATACCACATCCCTCTCTTCATCATAGCTGGTTAGACCAGGGTATTTGGAAATAGGCTGAGGGAGAGCCAGTCCATATCACTATGTGGCTTGGCTGGAATGTGTAAATCCAACCCTCTTCTGCCTGCCCATTGCTATCCTATGGACTGAGGAGCAGAGAAGTGCTGAAGGAACAAACACAGAGAGAGGAGAAGATATTAGTTGGAGAAAACCCTCATGGTTTTCTAATTCTGGGTTCGAGTCTTTACCTGATGACTGGTTACATTCCAGAATATTTCACTCAGGGTTCTTAGTCACAAATAATAAAAACCAATATGGCTAATTTGAGCAGAAAATTTTAAAAATTAAAAAAAAACTTAAAAAAAATATTGAGTCCATCAAAGGATGAATGGATAAGTAAATTGTAGCTGGGTGGAGGAATAGATTGGGAGTTTGGGATTGACAGGTACACATTACTATATTTTAAATAGATAACCAACAAGGACCTACAGTATAGCACAGGGAACTTGGCTAAATATCCTGTAATAACTTAAATGGGAAAAGAATTTGAAAAGAATGGATACTTGTATGGGTATAACGGAATCACTTTTCTGTACACCTGCAACTAATACATAATTGTTGATCAACTATACTCCAATATAAAATTTTAAAAATTTTAATTGCATAAATAAATAAATAAATTTCACTTATACAATGGGATATTATTCAGCCATAAAAAGGAATGAAGTCATGATACATATTACAACCCGTTTGAACCTCAAAATCATTATGCTAAGTAAAAGAAGACAGACACAAAAGGTCACATACTGTATGATAGGACATCTGGGTGGAGGGACCCAAGAGTCAGATGTTTTGGACCTGTGACTCAGGCAAGGGTCCAGCTTCACATGGTTCAGTAGTCATCAGCACATAAGTTTATCTGAGGCCATGAGAGTGAATGTGATTGTCCACAGAAAGGGAGTAACACGAGAAGGAAAAAAAAATCCAAGAATAAAACCCATGAGGGTAATAACATATAGTGAGGTGACAGAAATAGAGGCCAGCAAATGTGATCTGTAAAGGTAGAAATCAGGAAACAATCAGTGTACAAGAAGGAAGTGGTGTCTCAGAAGCCAAGAGCTAAATTTCAAAAAAAAAAAAAAAACCATATCAGTAATGTATTATCATAGTAATAGTATGTGACAAAACTCCCCAACCTCAATGGAATAGAAAACCAATAACCTCCTATTCACTGGTCTCAAGGTCAAATTCAGCTTCAGACTGTGGGCCATCTGGGCTTGACAACAGGCTGTGGGCCAGGCTCACGTCCTCTCTTCTTGTGTCCTCCTGGGTCTCAGGCTGGAGGGACAGCAGCGACCCAGAGCATGGTCTCTTGATGGAGCAGTGGACTGCGGGTGGGCAAACCCAACCCCAAGTCCATTTGAAGCCTCTCCTTAGGTCACCTGCACTGACACCCCATTGGCCAAAACCCAAGTCAAGGGTCAGGGAAGGGCACTCCATCTGCCATAAGGCCATGTAGAGGGCATGGATATATAATGGTATTATAGGCAAGTGAAAGACTGAGTTTCATCATTCATTCTACCATACAAACCTAGTGGTAAACAATGCCAAAGAGACAGATAAATTGAGCAAAGAAGTAGATGACATCAATTATATTTTGTAAAATTATTTTTTAAAGAAAACACTACGTGATGTTTTCAAAGTATAATTTTATAATACAGTAAATGCAATCCAGCCTGGTAGTTAAGCATATGTGTTTTGGTCAGCCAACATGGCTTAGTTGTACTTATTGTTAGAATATCATTATAATTAAAATGTTAAATGAAAAAGTGAGATAGAAAAATATTCAGAAGGCAGGGTTTTTAGATAGTTTTCTTTCTTCGTAATAACTCTCTGCTTTTTCCAAAAGTTTCTTTGATAGGCATTGTTGAGAACTGTGAGGGGTCTGAGATTTTACCCTATTAACTAGTCTAGTCTTCCAGGTTCATGGATGGTAGCAGAAGACATAAGACTGTTAGGTCAAAGACAAAGAACTTTAAGGCATAACTCAGAGATATTGCGGTTCAGTTCCAGACCACCAAAATAAGGCAAATATCAAAATAAAGCATGTCACACGAATATTTTGGTTTCCAGTGCATATAAAAGTTATGTTTACACTGTACTGTAGTCTACTGTGTGCACTAGTATTATGCCTTTAAAAAAATGTACGTACCGAGCAGAAGCAAGAAGAACTACAATCCTGCAGCCTGTGGAACAAAAACCACATTCACAGAAAGATAGACAAGATAAAAAGGCAGACGGCTATGTACAACATGAAGGAACAAGATAAAACCCCAGAAAAACAACTAAATGGGGCTTCCCTGGTGGCGCATTGGTTGAGAGTCCGCCTGCCGATGCAGGGGTCACGGGTTCATGCCCCGGTCCGGGAAGATCCCACATGCCGTGGAGTGGCTGGGCCCATGAGCCATGGCCACTGAGCCTGCGCATCCGGAGCCGGTGCTCTGCAATGGGAGAGGCCACAACAGTGAGAGGCCCGCATACCGCAAACAAACAAACAAAAAAACCAACCAAACAAACAACTAAATGAAGTGGAGATAGGCAACCTTCCAGAAAAAGAACTCAGAATAATGATAGTGAAGGTGATCCAGGACCTCAGAAAAAGAATGAAGGCAAAGATCGAGAAGATGCAAGAAATGTTTAACAAAGATCTAGAAGAATTAAAGAACAAACAAACAGAGATGAACAATACAATAACTGAAATGAAAACTACCCTAGAAGGAATCAGTAGCAGAATAACTGAGGCAGAAGAACGGATAAGTGACCTGGAAGACAGAATGGTGGAATTCACTGCTGCGGAACAGAATATAGAAAAAAGAATGAAAAGAAATGAAGACAGCCTAAGAGACCTCTGGGACAACATTAAACGCAGCAACATTCGCATTATAGGGGTCCCAGAAGGAGAAGATAGAGAGAGAGGACCTGAGAAAATATTTGAAGAGATTATAGTCGAAAACTTCCCTAACATGGGAAAGGAAATAGCCACCCAAATCCAGGAAGCACAGAGAGTCCCAGGCAGGATAAACCCAAGGAGAAACATGCCGAGACACATAGTAATCAAACTAGCAAAAATTAAAGACACAGAAAAATTATTGAAAGCAGCAAGGGAAAAATGACAAGTAACATACAATGGAACTCCCATAAGGTTAACAGCTGATTTCTCAGCAGAAACTCTACAAGCCAAAAGGGAATGGCATGATATACTTAAAGTGATGAAAGGGAAGAACCTACAACCAAGATTACTCTACCCAGCAAGTATCTCATTCAGATTCGATGGAGGAATCAAAAGCTTTACAGACAAGCAAAAGCTAAGGGAATTCAGCACCACCAAACCAGCTCTACAACAAATGCTAAAGAAACTTCTCTAAGTGGGAAACACAAGAGAAGAAAAGGACCTACAAAAACAAACCAAAACAATTAAGAAAATGGTCATAGGAACATACATATCGATAATTACCTTAAACGTAAATGGATTAAATTCTCCAACCAAAAGACACAGGCTTGATGAATGGATACAAAACCAAGACCCATATATATGCTGTCTACAAGAGACCCACTCCAGACCTAGGGACACATACAGACTGAAAGTGAGGGGATGGAAAAAGATATTCTATGCAAATGGAAATCAAAAGAAAGCTGGAGTAGCAATACTCATATCTGATAAAATAGACTTTAAAATAAAGAATGTTACAAGAGACAAGGAAGGACACTACATAATGATCAAGGGATCAATCCAAGAAGATAAAACAATTATAAATATATATGCACCCAACATAGGAGCACCTCAATACATAAGGGAACTACTAACAGCTATAAAAGAGGAAATCGACAGTAACACAATAATAGTGGGGGACTTTAACACCTCACTTACACCAATGGACAGATCATCCAAAATGAAAATAAATATGGAAAAGAAGCTTTAAATGACACAATAGACCAGATAGATTTAATTGATATTTATAGGACATTCCATCCAAAAACAGCAGATTACACTTTCTTCTCAAGTGCGCACAGAACATTCTCCAGGATAGATCACATCTTGAGTCACAAATCAAGCCTCAGTAAACTTAAGAAAATTGAAATCATATCAAGCATCTTTTCTGACAACAATGCTATGAGATTAGAAATCAATTACAGGGAAAAAACCGTAAAAAACACAAACACATGGAGGCTGAACAATACATTATTAAATAACCAAGAGATCACTGAAGAAATCAAAGAGGAAATCAAAAAATACCTAGAGACAAATGACAATGAAAACACGACGATCAAAACCTATGGGATGAAAAAAAAAAAACCTATAGGATGCAGCAAAAGCAGTTCTAAGAGGGAAGTTTATAGCTATACAAGCCTACCTCGAGAAACAAGAAAAATCTCAAATAAACAATCTAACCTTACACCTAAAGGAACTAGAGAAAGGAGAACAAACAAAACCCAACAACAAAACCCAAAGTTAGCAGAAGGAAAGAAATCATAAAGATCAGAGCAGAAATAAATGAAATAGAAACAAAGGAAGCAATAGCAAAGATCAATAAAACTAAAAGCTGGTTCTTTGAGAGGATAAACAAAATTGATAACCCATTAGCCAGACTCATCAAGAAAAAGAGGGAGGGACTTCCCTGGTGGTGCAGTGGTTGGGAGTCCACCTGCTGATGCAGGGGACACGGGTTCGAGTCCTGGGCGGGGAAGATCCCACATGCCGCAGAGCGGCTAAGCCCGTGCACCACAACTACTGAGCCTGTGCTCTGGAGCCCACGAGCCACAACTACTGAGCCCAGGTGCCACGGCTACTGATGCCCGCGTGCCTGGAGCCTGTGCTCCGCCACAAGAGAAGCCACCGCAATGAGAAGCCCGCGCACCTCAACGAAGAGTAGCCCCTGCTCGCCGCAGCTAGAGAAAGCCCGCACGCAGCAATGAAGACCCAACGCGGCCAAAAATAAATAAATAAAATAAAATAAATTTATTAAAAAAAAAGAAAGCAAAAGAGGGAGAGGACTCAAATCAATAAAATTAGATATGAAAAAGGAGAAGTTACAACAGACACCACAGAAATACAAAGCATCCTAAGAGACTACTACAAGCAACTCTGTGCCAATAAAATAGACAACCTGGAAGAAATGAACAAATTCTTAGAAAGGTGTAATCTTCCAAGACTGAACCAGGAAGAAATAGAAAATATGAACAGACCAATCACAAGTAATGAAATTGAAACTGTGATTTAAAATCTTCCAACACACAAAAGTCCAGGACCAGATGGCTTCACAGGTAAATTCTATCAAACATTTAGAGAAGAGCTAACACCCATCCTTCTCAACTCCTCCAAAAAATTGCAGAGTAAGGAACACTCCCAAACTCATTCTATGAGGCCACCATCACCCTGATACCAAAACCAGACAAAGATACTACAAAAAAAAGAAAATTACAGACCAATATCACTGATGAATATAGATGCAAAAATCCTCAACAAAATACTAGCAAACAGAATGTAACAACACATTTAAAAGATCATACACCATGATCAAGTAGGATTTATTCCAGGGATGCAAGGATTCTTCAATATATGCAAATCAATCAATGTGATACACCATATTAACAAACTGAAGAATAAAAACCATATGATCACCTCAATAGATGCAGAAAAAGCTTTTGACAAAATTCAACACCCATTTATGATAAAAACTCTCCAGAAAGTGGGCATAGAGGGAACCTACCTCAACATAATAAAGGCCATATATGACAAACCCACAGCAAATATCATTCTCAATGGTGAAAAACTGAAAGCATTTCCTCTAAGATCAGGAACAAGACAAGGATGTCCACTCTCACCACTATTATTCAACATAGTTTTGGAAGTCCTAGCCACGGCAATCAGAGAAGAAAAAGAAATAAAAGGAATACAAATTTTTTTTTTTTTTTTTTTTGCGGTATGTGAGCCTCTCACTGTTGTGGCCTCTCTCGTTGCAGAGCACAGGCTCTGGACGTGCAGGCTCAGCAGCCATGGCTCACGGGCCCAGCCGCTCTGCGGCATGTGGGATCTTCCCGGACCGGGGCATGAACCCTTGTCCCCTGCATCGGCAGGCGGACTCCCACCCACTGCGCCACCAGGGAAGCCCAGGAATACAAATTGGAAAAGAAGAAGTAAAACTGTCACTGTTTCCAGATGACATGATACTATACATAGAGAATCCTAAATATGCCACCAGAAAACTAGTAGAGCTAATCAATGAATTTGGTAAAGTTGCAGGATACAAAATTAATGCACAGAAATCTCTTGCATTCCTATACACAAATGATGAAAAATCTGAAAGAGAAATTAAGGAAACACTGCCATTTACCACTGCAACAAAAAGAATAAAATGCCTAGGAAAAAACCCACCTAGGGAGACAACAGTCCTGTATGCAGAAAACTATAAGACACTGATGAAAGAAATTAAAGATGATACCAAGAGATGGAGAGATATACCATGTTCTTGGATTGGAAGAATCAAAAAAAAAAATTGCGTACCTTACTTTAAAAATACATTTTTGCTAATAACTGCTAACCTTATCTGAGCCTTCAGAGAGTCATAATATTTTTGCAATAGTAACATTAAAGATTACTGATCACAGGTCACTTTAAAAATATAATAATAATGAAAAAGTTTGAAATATTGCAAGAATTACCAAAACAAGACACAAAGTGAGCAAATGCTGTTGGGAAGATGGCACCAAGGGATTTGTTTGACACAGGGTTGCCACTAACTTTCAATCTGTAAAAACGTGTAATAACTGTGAAGCACAATAAAATAGGGTATGCTTGTATTACTCACAGCAGTAGCAGGAGCCAGAGTACCAGCATTTACAACAGTTCCCTAAGCCCTGATTCTCACAGGATGATGTGAATAAGGCCAAGCATCACCTGCATACACAAGGGATGTGTTACAGGAGACTAAGCTTAGGAAATCAAATCTTTTATCATTGAGAATAAGCCTGCCTGAACTTTGCCCCAGAAGGATACATTATATTTATTATACCGGACAGTGAAAAATCTTCCCTTTGCTCTGGAAAGACACACCATTCTATCTTCCAATGCTGTTCATTATATAGACATCCTTGGAAAAGTGGTCTAGAACAAAAAAGTGAATGTCTATGCTCATAGGATATGCAGAAAAGCAAGAGACACATGGAGAACTGTGTCTTACAAAGCATGTATTAATTCTCTACTCATAAAGTTTCATTTGTTTTTAACAGTGTATGGGAGATGGAGGCATTCATTGTTGACTATTCTTTCTAGGTACAGAATTATACTCTCTTTTTATCTCATGTATTGGCAGCTTTAAAAAAAAGATACTGACAGTAGGAAAAGAACCCTTCATCAAGTCAACTATTTTATTTATTTTTAAATTTTATTTATTTTTGGCTGCATTGGGTCTTCGTTGCTGTGCGCAGGCTTTCTCTACTTGTGGCAAGCGGGGGCTACTCTTCTTTGGGGTGCTCGGGCTTCTCACTGTGGTGGCTTTTCTTGTTGTGGAGCACGGGCTCTAGGTGCACAGGCTTCAGTAGTTGTGGCTTGTGGGCTCAGTAGTTGTGGCACATGAGCTTAGTTGTTCTCTGGCAAGTGGGATCTTCCCGGACCAGGTCTCGCACCCATGTCCCCTGAATTAGCAGGTAGATTCTTAACCACTGCACCACCAAGGAAGTCCCAAGTCAACTATTTTAGAGAGTCTGAGAGAATCAGTCAACACAAGCTGAAAGGAAGTAGAGATGTGATATTAATATTAACTAAAGTATGCTTTAAGATGAAGAAAGGATTAAAGAGGATGAAGATCTTTCAGTTACTAAAAGATACAATCCATAATGAACGTGTAGCATTCATGAACCTCTATTCCCTCCATAACCCAAAATCAAATCGAAAGGTAAAACTAGGCTTCTCTGGTGGCTCAATGGTTAAGAATCCACCTGCCAATGCCGGGAACCGGGTTCAGGAAGATCCTACATGCCGCGGAGCAACTAAGCCCGTTTGCCACAACTACTGAGCCTATGCTCTAGAGCCCACGTGCCACAACTACTGAAGCCCACGCGCCTAGAGCCGGTGCTCCACAACAAAAGAAGCCACCGCAATGAGAAGCCCACGCACCGCAGCGAAGAGTAGCCCCTGCTCGCCGCAACTAGAGAAAGCCTGCACACAGCAACAAAGGCCCAACACGGCCAAAAATAAATAAATAAAATAAATAAATTTTTTTAAGTAAAAGCTATTAATATACAGAAAGAACATAGTTGAAATGTTCATTACCTTACAGATCAATCAAAGAAACATTAAGTATCCAAATATTATAATCTTCATATATACTTATTTCAGTTCTATTTCACAGATATAGCTATGATATAGAAGAAACCTGAAGTCCACTCCATATAAAAAATATCTCAAGGATGCAGCAGGAATCTCAAAGGTAGGAGGGTAAATCTGAGCTGAGTGTTCATGGGCAGAGCTGGTTTGACACAGTGGAGCTACAAGTCCTGGTGCGTGTAGCCACCATGGGGCAGAGTCAGAATTTAATGGAGGATAAAGTAAACTTGAGCTCCGATAGCTGCGACCTGAGACCATAGGCAGGTCCGAAAAGGATGTGAGCCACGAGCATCAATTTTGCAGCAAAACAGGCCTCAAGAGATCAAACAAGACCAAGGTTTGGGAGCTACACTGGGTGCTAGCAACTCACACAATCATGCCAGTGGGCGGATCCAACTTCTGGTTCTCTCTCTACACCTGGCAGTGGAAAGCGAGAAGGACTGACTCTTTGAATGAGCTTCTGGGATGCTTTGACACCAAGAGAGTGACACTGGACCCCCCTGCTAGTATTAACAGGTGGGGTGGGACAAAAACAAGGAAGAAATAAAGGAATGATGACCTTAATTTTTACTCCAAGCTGGGGAAATAGGTCATGTAGGCTACCTATGACAGTAAGGAACACAAAGATTTATACACCAGGAAGTGTGCAGCAGCATTATTTATAGTACAGAAACACTTGAAATCGTCCAGAGTCAAGGAATGGGTAAATTATACTGCACCCATGAATGGATAAAATATTATGCAGCCATTAAAATCACATGTCTAAGACCTTTATTGACATGGGAAGAAGGAGGTGGAAAATCGGAACACAAAGTTATTTGGAAAAATTGCAGCCAACCTTTCTAAAACTTGTGTATTACCGTGGTTATCTTGGAGCAGCAAATTTACAGGTTGTTTTAATTTTCTTCTTTACGATTTTTATGTTCCATAATTAGGTATTACCTGTCAAATAACAAAAGTGATTTTTTTTAATGAGAAAGTTTTAAAAACCTCTTCTCAAGCAAGAATGTCCAAATTAGAAGTTAAGGCAATATTCATTCATCCATTTTTTTCTTTCAGCTAGATTTGAGTATTGCCTTTGATCTAAGAGCAGTGCCAGACACTGGGGTACAAGGTGGATAGCATGTGAATTTGGGTATGGAGGATCTCATAATATGTGGAAAACCCTTGTGGAGGGGAAGAATAAACCAAAGAAAAAATAGAGTTTGAGAACCAGAAGAGAGAATCAGGAGGCCTCATGGAGGAGGAGGTGGCACTTGACTTGGCTCTTGAATGTATGGGAAGGGGTTGCTAACCAGAGAAGAAAGCAGGAAGAATTGGTTCCCACAGAAGGAATAGCAAATGTTGATTTGTATTCTTGGTATCAAAACTTGCCCGGCTGACACCGCCCCCTAAGATCGGACAACCGATCAGGATGCTCACAGAGGGTTTCCCCCATTCTGTGCTGCTTCACCTCTGATGCTCTGAGCCACAAGTCCACCTGGGCCTCTGAGTCTCACCTGAAATATCACTATCCACTTTAGTCCTCATATTTTACTTGGTTGTTCTTTTATCTGAGTCTCAAAACTAACCTTGTGAGCGTTTTTGTGACCCAATCTTTATGACTGACCGTGACAGAAAACACATAAGATGAAATAGACCAGTGATTCTCCATCCTGACTGCACAGTAGAATCATGAGATTTAAAAAATCTCAGTGTTGGGGCCCCACCTCCAGAGATTCTTATCTATTTGGTCAGGGCTGAGACCTGGACATCAGTGGATCATAGCTTGCAGGTGATTCTAATATTCAAAAATATGTGGAGCATGTATCTTTCTAAACATACCACTTAAAAAGGAAAAACTGGATGTGGGTGTAAAATAATTCAAAAGTTAGTCATTAAAAAGATGTCTCGTTACTTGGTAGATGCAACAAGGTTACAGGTGAATTAGGTCCACAAATAGTGACTGTCTTCTAGCACAATATAGATATGTTTGTTTTCAGACTGTCTTTGACAAAACAGCTCAGCTGATACTCAACTGATAAAAAATAAATTTGCTTTGGATGAGACTCAGTTTTGATTCTCTCCTCAGACAGAAAATGTTTTTCTGCCAACCACTCTTCCAAGAGCCCTTTTCAAGTCCCTGTTCCTCAGGCATAGACGAAAGGGTTCAGCATGGGGGTCACCACCGTGTACATCACAGTAGCTGTGGTGTCCTTCTCAGATGGGTGGGAGGATAAAGGGTTAAAATAAACAGCAATGATGGTGCCATAGAAGAAGGAAACGACAGCCAGGTGGGAGCAACAGGTGGAGAAGGCTTTCCGTCTTCCCTTTGTGGACTGGACTCTCAGGACAGCACAGGTGATATGGATATATGATACCAGGATGCAAACAAATGGGGTGCTCATGATCAGGGCACCCTCAGTCAGAATCATCACCTCATTGAGGTGTGTGTCAGAGCAGGAGAGTTTCAGGAGGGGGGTCACATAACAGAAGAAGGGGGGGATGGCATTGTCCGCGCAGAATGAGAGTTGAGCCATCAGCAGGGTATGCAACAGGACATTCAAGTTGGCAATGACCCATGACCCAGTGACCAGCAGGGCACAGAGTTGGTGGGTCATGTTTGCTGAGTAGTGTAAGGGGTGGCATACAGCAACAAAGCTGTCATAGGCCATCACGGCCAGGAAGAAATTGTTCATGTCCACGAACATGAAAACAAAATACATCTGTGTGAGACACCCAGAGAAGGAGATGGTCTGACTCCTGAGTATGTGGTTGGCCATCATCTTGGGGGACAGAGGTGGAGGAGAAGCAGACATCCACGAAGGACAGGCTGCAGAGGAAGAAGTACATGGGGATGTGCAGGTGGGAATCCAGGCTGATGGCCAGGAGGATGAGCAGGTTTCCCAGGACCGTGGCCAGGTACATGCTCAGCAGGAAGAGGAGCTGCTACTGCTGGAGCTGCCTGGAGAGCCCCAGGAGGAGGAACTCAGAGACACTCGACTGGTTTGTCTCTCTCATGGGGCTGGGAGCCTGGGTCCAGAGGCAGACAAAGCAGGAAAAATTCAAAAGCCTGGAAAATGATGGTCAAGATGGGGCAATTAAGAAGATTGCAAGGAGAAAGGCCATGTGACAGAGGTGAGGCATTAGCACTTTGCTTCCTGTGTGTTTTGTGCCTCCTTTATTAGAAAAATGAGGCCAGTTTCCTTATGCATGTGCAGTACCTCCAGAAGGACACTGAGAGAATGTGACAGTGGTTTTGTCCATAAATCCTTTATATGTCTAAACTTTCTACCATAACCATGTATTTTTTTAAGTAAGTATCAAAAACACTATAGATAAAGGAATATTAATAGAGACTTTAATATTTATGAGTACTGGAGAACACATGTGTAAATGGTTACCATAGAGACTGACGTACTAAGCATATACCCTAATACAGGGTACTGATGCCATTGATATCATCAGTGGTGTTGCCTTTGAGAATATTTTTTATTTCCCTTATCTCTAATCTGTAGCTGTTACACATTCCTAACATGTCTGCTCTGAGGATGATGTCAGTGATCAAACAAAAACTGCTCCCAGGAGCTTCCCTGGTGGCGCAGTGGTTGAGAGTCCGCCTGCCGATGCAGGGAACGCAGGTTCGTGCCTCGGTCTGGGAGGATCCCGTATGCCGCGGAGCGGCTGCGCCCGTGGGCCATGGCTGCTGGGCCTGCGCGTCCGGAGCCTGTTGCTCCACAGCAGGAGAGGCCACAGCGGTGAGAGGCCCACATACTGCAAAAAAAAAAAAAACTGCTCCCAGGTGGGTAATGATAGAATTGCTGCTGCTGATTCCTGCGCTCACATTTTCAGAGCACTTTACAGAGCTCTGAGCCAGCCCTTCTTGGCTATGTCCACTGAGCTCCTTAAGACTAACTTGTAAAATTAAAATGGAAGTGACCCAGAAGTATGGGCAGAAACCTGCCAATTTGTTTTCCCCACACTTCAGGGCCTCATAAACCGATAACACACACTGGTCATGCCTGGGCAATTTCGAGGAACTGCTGATGATCTCAGAACTGTTTCTATAGTGCCACTTAAACGGAAGATGTAGTTGCTTCCATGTCTTGGCTATTGTAAACAGTGCTACAATGAACGCTGGGGTGCATGTATCCTTTCGGACCGTACAATACTCCAATATAAAATTAAAAGTTAAAAAAAAAAAGGAATATGTAGTGGGGAGTGCCCCCTTAAGGATTTACCCCTTAACAAGGGTTTATTGATGAGTCTCACTGATCCGTCTCTTACCCAAGAAGAATGGCAGTCTTTCATGGTCCCCAGAATTCCCAGGTTTGTTTCACTTTTCTAGACCTGGCCAGAGATTATTTGTCTGAGGGAGAGGGACTTGTCTTTGGGTTTTTCAGGCTAAGTCTGCATGAACAAGGGGCTGGGGTGCACAGACTCAGCCCTCGGTGCTGGAAGGATGCTTGGGGTATCGTAGGGCCAGCTCTTTACAGGAGCCTCAATGGGCACTAAGGCTATATTCCCTGAGAGCCTCATTAGAGAAAGCAGAGAGTAATTGTCCCTTCTCCTCTGTGGGCTTTTTTTGGATCCAGTATTGATAATAAAGATCTGTCTTCAGAGTTACATAATTGCTGCTTCAGGACTTGGCAACATTGGAAATGATGCAATCTTGGGGGTAATCATTAGCCACAACCCTTCTGCTAGAGAGGACTCACAATTCTATATTTTATCCCCCACCCAATCTTGTTGGGAAATACACATGAAGCTGGATAGGGGTTAAATTTTGGATTCACACAGATCTGTGCTGAATTCCAGACCCACATTATCAGTGGTATGACCTTGAGAAAGCTATCAATCTTCACAGAATTACAAAACTTCACCATCTGTAGAGAGGAGAAATAATAATCACCTTGTAGAGTTGTGCAAATTAAATATGTAATTTATGTTAAATACCTCATGACCCCTATCCTCATCAATGCACTGGGCTAGGACCATGTCCACTAGGTGGAGGTTAAAGGTGAGGGACTGTCCTGGTGGTCCAGTGGGTAAGACTCTGCGCTCCCAATGTAGGGGGCCTGGGTTCCATCCCTGGTTGGGGAACTAGATCCTGCATGCATGCCACAACTAAAAGTTCATATGCCATAACTAAAACATCCCGCATGCTGCAAGGAAGATCCCATGTGCTGCAACTAAGACCCGACACAGCCTAAATGAATAAATATTTTCTTTAAAAAGGTATTAAGTGATATTTATATCCTTTGCTCTCTGCTCAATCATCTGTATTCTGCATAAATATAATTTGGAAATAGTGTCACATGTTTATCTTCATATGTCAATAGTCTTTTTTTTTTTTTCGGTACGTGGGCCTCTCACTGTTGTGGCCTCTCCTGTTGCGGAACACAGACTCTGGATGCGCAGGCTCAGCGGCCACGGCTAACGGGCCCAGCCGCTCCGCGGCACGTGGGATTCTCTCGCACCGGGGCACGAACCCGTGTCCCCTGCATCGGCAGGCGGACTCTCAACCACTGCGCCACCAGGGAAGCCCTCAATAGTCATTTTTATAAAGGACCAGTTGACAAGTCTTTTATACTATATTTTAATTTGGGGGTAAATGAGGTAGAAATAGGAACCATTGCTGAGTTCAGTTATAAGCTGGTAGAACATGGGTGCCAATGAGGAACCGAGAATTCCTGAGTCCATTATGTATCACTCTAGTTGTTCTGAAGGCAAGATCTGGCTTTAAGGTGCCCATAAAGGTCTTGATCTTATGCGTTGCAAAGTTTACTTTCCTGAGTTGATAATATTAAAGAGTTACTCATAAAAACCATACACCTGGGTCAGAAGTGGCAATTGAATTCCTAAAAAATATCTCCTCTGGAAACCAGAGTGTTCCTCTAGCTAATTCTTCCACTTTGGGTTATTTATAAACAATATATTCCCCATGCTGACTATAGCATCTTAATAAATATCTTTAACCTCCTCCCAGTAACTCAAAATAAGAATCTCAGGGCTGTAATGAGACTTCATGTCTCCATCAGACATGTGCTATGAGATCAAGTTCTCTCCATTCCATCTCCAAAAATAGGCCAACCGCTCCACACACAAAATTATCAAAGATCTGGGGAGGAAGGGGAGAATAGTGACTGGATTAGTAAAGCCATTGTTTGCAAGTGATAGAAAACCAACTCATATCAGCTTAAGGAGAAATAGAATCTACTGGTTGATGTAATTGCAAAGTCCAAAGTTCTTCATGCAAAGCCTGTGTGTTTCAGGCAGGGCTAGATTCAGGGACCCAAGTAATGACATCCGGACCAGTATTTCTCTATCTCTCTACTCTGTTTGCTTCTGTTCGACTTCATTCTACAGACTGACTCTCCATGTGGCAAGAAGGCAGCCACCAGTATCTCTGAACTCACATCCTCTCAGACTAGCAATCACAGGGCACATAGAACTTCTCTCTACCACTGCTTATTGGCACTGCTGTAAGGCAAGACTGTGATCATCCCTTTTTGGATCATATACCCAAATCGGAACCAACAATCCTGATGGGAAAGTGGGGTATTCTGGTTATCCTGGGTCATAACCCCAGTCCATTCCATGTGGGAATTCAGTGATGGACATTTATCACGAAGACTAAGTGGAGGATGGGAGGAGTTTCCCAAACAGATCCAAAAAAATGGAAATGGGAAGGAATGCCCTGGAACTAAAAAATTCGAGTTATCGGACTTCCCTGGTGGCGCAGTGGTTAAGAATCTGCCTGCCAATGCAGGGGACTTGGGTTCGAGCCCTGGTCCGGGAAAATCCCACATGCGGCGGATCCACTAAGCTCATGCACCACAACTACTGAGCCTGTGCTCTAGAGCCCGCAAACCACAACTACTGAAGCCCGCGAGCCTACAGCCCGTGCTCCGCAACAAGAGAAGCCACCGCAATGAGCAGCCCGCGCACCGCAACGAAGAGTAGCCCCCGCTCACCTCAACTAGAGAAAGCCTGCGCGCAGCAATGAAGACCCGATGCAGCCAAAAATAAATAAATTAATTAATTTTTAAAAAATCGAGTTACCATGATCCACCAGAGTCAATCCATCAACTGACCTGAGTTGAGCAAAGGATTGGAGAAGGAACACTTAAGACACAAGAATAAATTAGTAAGCTATTTTAAAAGTTAATGTGAACTCGTGAGAGGCACGCGTACCGCAAAAAAAAAAAGAAAAGTTAATGTGAACTAAACAAAAACAAAAACTGTAATTAATGACAACCCAGTATCATTGAGCACACCTAGCACCCAGATCTTGGTTTCCAAATGCCATTCCCTACTAAAAGGAAATTGGATTCCTTAGAGAAAGGGCTGATTCCAGATCTGGGCAGAAAAATACCAAAGTGAGTCTAGGACATTATGTGTGTGCCAGAAAATAAGGAAATGCTCAAAGTCCAATGTGAACATGCAAATGACTTTCATATGTATCACCATATCCATATACGGTGTTTAAAGTACTATTCTTTCAACTTTTCTTCAGGCTTGAAATTTTTCAAATTAAAGATTTGTGAATAAACAGATTTTTAAAAAGGAACAAAGATGCTAGCTTGAAAGGGCTCTCCCACTGGCTAAATTTGGAATAATGTGAGCATCAAAGAGAATAATAGGGAATTCCCTGGTGGTCCAGTGATTAGGACTCCGTGCTTTCACTGCCAAGGGCGCAGGTTCAATCCCTGGTTGGGGAAATAAGATCCCACAAGCTGCGTGGCATGGCCAAAAACAAAACAAAACAAAACAAAAAAATAATAATTATAATTGTAAGTAATTATAAAATATTAAATATATTACAATCTGTGAGTCAATATTAATACTATCTTTAAAAGAGAGAATTTAAAAGGTAATTTGCCATAACTGAAGGTGAAAAATTAACAATTAAGGGAATGAATTTAGCATTTACTCTGTCTTTTTAAAATGATCTGAAGTTCATCATGTGTTCATGGAGAAAATCTCTTCTTTACAGAATAATGCCAGTTAAGAAATATAGAAAAATTATACAACTAGGAAATACTAATTGCAGGCAGGAAAATATACCAATATAAGAACTGCTTTTATAAAGTCACTACCACCAACCATCTTTACCAGCAACACAGCATTTACAAAGTTATCAAATAACATCACTAATACCTCCAATTCCACACAACACCATAGGATTTATTGAAGCCCTCTCTCTTTCCAGCTCCACCAGTGAGAAATATGGCTCACATTAATCTCAATATATTAACTTATTTGTGCAGTCCACTGTACGTAGCCTATTTCCTGACCCCACCAGGCTGCCTTCTGGGTTGGCCATCTCAGGATGAGCTTCCAGTTGGCCCTGATGCCTGGCCCTGTGCCAAGCCAGCCCTCCTGTCGATCCCACATGTGAACTGTTTGCACCAATATTTATGCCCTCAATTCTCTAGACAAGTGGCTCACAACCAGAAACAAATTTACCTCCCAGAGGACTTTGGACGGTGTATGGAGACATTTTTGGTTGTCACAACTATGGGGAGGCTACTGACATCTAGCAGATAGAGGCCAAGGATGCTGCTAAACACCCTGCAGTGCACAGACAGCCCCCCACCAAAGAGAACCATCTGAATCAAGATTTCAAAAGTACTAAGGTTGAGACTATAATACACCTCATTGATAATTTGTATATTATTACATGGGAAATAATAAACTGGTTAAAATAAAATGTATTATTAAAATTAATTTCATTTTAAAAATTTAATGGGGCTACTAGAAATTTTTAAATTACAAATGTGACATTTGCTGCCTCTAGGATCCCCTCAGGAGGCACATTCTATCTGGTTGTCCTTTTGTATTCTTTTTTCTGTTATTGTTGTTTTCTTGGTTGTCCTTCTTTTTATTGATATAGTATTA
This sequence comes from Delphinapterus leucas, assembly GCF_059928025.1. Lineage (NCBI taxonomy): Eukaryota > Metazoa > Chordata > Mammalia > Artiodactyla > Monodontidae > Delphinapterus > Delphinapterus leucas. Next base: position 35,691,525 of record NC_143143.1, read on the forward strand.
TAGATATCATCTTTCTAAGTCTTGCTAAACTTAAAACCTTTCATTCAAAGACACCTACTGGGCATGTATTTAAGGGGAATCCTGGCTTTGTCACCCTTCTCTGCCGCCTACGGTGCAAAGGAAAAAAGGCACACGCCCAACGTAGAGCTCAAACCCACGACCCTTAGATTAAGAGTCTCATCTCATGCTCTACCAACTGAGCTACCCGGATACACCAGGGCAATGCATATTTTCAGAGAGGAGTATGTACATACTACTTGGCATGACCCTGAGGATGAAGCAGGAACACCATTGACACCTCCTGTGGGAGGAGAAGCTCACGGCAGCCCAGTGGGATTTACCCAGGTCTCCTGGTCAGCGGGTGGAGCCGGGACTCCGCGGGCCTGGAGTCGATGAAACCCACCGGGCCGGGCTGCTCCTTCCAGCTGGGACCGTTCATCTTCCCGTCTTCCCGCCCAAAGGCGCCCCAACATACCAGAGACCACTCGCCTAATAGAGTCATCCATTCACTCAAGTGTTTATTGAGCGCCTAATGTATACCAGGCACTAAGGGTACAGCAGTTAACAAATTGGATTTTTAACAAAGAGGAAGAAAGGGGGCCGGATTCTGGATCAGATGAAGTTGCTGCTTTTCATTTTTGTTTCCTTCCTCACCAGGCTCGACGCCTGCAGTTTAACGGAGCAGACAAATATGAACTGCGGTAGGTGTCTTTTTAGGGGCGATTCTGTCTCCCTTCTACGGATACTTGCCCTGCCCTCTTTAGATATTAAGGAAGGAACGAAGGATGGAACGAAGAAACGAAGGAAGGAAAGAAGGAAGGAAGGAAAAGAAAAGAAAAGTAAAGAAAAGAAGCATGATGTTTCCGAGGACACAGGGCCCTTTCTCACCCCGGAGGAACTATAAAAAGTCACAAAAGTAGCTATACTGAAATAACAGAGATCCAGGCAGAAAATCACCCACAGTCCTAACCTAGATAAAGTCAACGTTATCTTTGGCCCACGTTACTTCCAACTCTTCCATAAGCGCCCATTCAATTCTTACATTCACATATCAAAGGTGCAACGTCTGCTCTCCACATATTCTGTTTACCTTTTGACCGGCATATTTTTGCATTTTGCTAGTCTCTCTTCTTTTTTTCCTCCCCTTCCCTCCTCGGCCCTTCCACACCCGATTCTTTCTTGGGCAGTCATGTAGGGACAACTGCAGTTTGGGAGTTACCGTTTGTTTTACAAGAACTGGCTCATATACGGTTTTCATAGCGGGATCTTCCAAGTCAACCGGGATAGACTGAACGTTCTTTTCTGAGGTTGAACACTATTAATGAAGCAAAATATATTCCATGGTCATTCCCCTCTGCCTTTTATTTATTGTTTACCAAACTGCTGCAATAAAACTTCCTACGTCGGTAGTTTTGTCTGTTACAGAAGTGGAATTAGAGGATCAAAGAGGTGTGTATACCAGACTGCTTTCCAAAACACAGGGTGAAACCACACATTTTTTCCATTAAGATGTATGGGTACACAGTCTTTCTCCTTCCCTTCTTTTCGAAGTAAACATCTGTAAATTTTTTTTTTTTTTTGGCGGTACACGGGCCTCTCACTGTTGTGGCCTCTCCCGCCGCGGAGCACAGGCCCCGGACGCGCAGGCTCAGCGGCCATGGCCCACGGGCCCAGCCGTTCCGCGGCACGTGGGATCCTCCCAGACCGGGGCACGAACCCGTGTCCCCTGCATCGGCAGGCGGACTCTCAACCACTGCGCCACCAGGGAAGCCCAACATCTGTAAATTTAACTCACATTCCCTTATGGTCAGTGGCGTATCTTCGAATTTTATAAAGACCCATTTTCCTCTGTGTCTGTAACCCAAAACTCGCCCCTCCACCTAAAGATAGAGTGCTTCCTCATACTACCCCAGGTGGGACTCGAACCCACAGCCCCTGGCTTAGGAAGCCAGTGCCTTATCCATTAGGCCACTGGGGTGGCTGCTAAAAGATTTCCTGAGAATATGAGAAGAAGGAATAATTCGTCAGCACTGGCTAGAAAATGCTCCAGGAATTGGCTTGAGTACTCAAAATTTGGCTGAATCCCTGCAACGTCCCAACCTCTATCCAAGTCTCCAGGAGCGCAGTCGTGAACAAAACAGAAACTGCCGATCCTGGCGGAGCTCCTGTGCAGACCGCGCACTCGCCGCCCGCCGCGCTCTCCTGCCTTTTTGTGGCTCCTCCAGCGCTGGCACCGCCAAGTCTGGCTTGTCGGGTTCCTCCAGAAGGAGTCCCAAGCTCCGGAACGCCCTGGATTCTCCTCCGGATGACAGATTCAGCGAGCAGTGAGGGACCCTGGCTGGATCAGTGGTGTGTTGGGCCGGACCACCGACTGCAGTGTGTGTGATAAATGTTCGGTCCTCCCGGGCCCCGGCTGGACAGAAGACCCGGGAGAGCTCAGGGCTGGAGGAAGATGGTGCGGGACCAACACCGTGTGCAAGGGGAGGAGACCCCTCCACACCCTCCGAGGCTCACCCGCAGGCGGAAGTCAGAGCCTCTTCCGCAGCCTCCTGCGCAGGGCGCTGTTACTCAGGGCTTGGCCTACGTACAGGAGACTGGGGGCGCGCGGAATGTTCCACACCGGACGTCGCTCTTCCAGGCCCAGAGCCAGAACAAACTCCTCCCCATGGAGTTATACAAAGCCGAAGTCCCGGGTATCTGGACACACCCCTGCAATTTTCCTCGCAACCCACCCTTCTTTATTCACTAAGGCTTGTAATTTATCCAAATGCAAAAGCCCTCCTCCCAGGAGAGCTCCCGGTACCTCAGAGACTCCTCTCGCCACCTCCCCACCCCAAATGTATCTTTTATCATTGGAGCAACAAGATTGTCTAACGCACAGTCCATTTTCGAATTTCCTCCAATAACATCCTTTATGGCTTAAAAAAAAAAAAAAATCCAGGACAGAATCAGAGAACACACTTTGATTCAGTCTTCTAATCTCCTTTGTCCGGCTGGTCCTGGCAGTCTGGCACAGACCCGGATGAAGCGGCGGGAGGGCTGCTGGAGCCGCCACCCCCAAGACTGCACAGGAACCAATTTGGAGGAACGCGGCCTTCACTGAGAGGAGCTAGGACGCTGTAGACGCGGCCCCCTTACTCCGGGGGTGTGCTTCGTCTTCTGGGTGGGCGAGGTCTCGGCACAGGCTCTCCTCTTAAATCGATTGCACTCTAGCAGAAGGCGGGAGGAGGAGCAGACCCCAGGCAACATGCTTTCCAGAAGCAGTTGGCGGCCCGTTGGGACGGGACGGGTGTGTTTCTGTACATACTCATCTTTGAGGGTGACAGATTCAAGGAGGAATCTGCCTTGGTCTAGAAGCGGTCGCGTTTGCCGGTATTGGCAAGTGTCCTTGGTTCGACCGCAGCTTTGAGACTCCAGCATCCCTATGGTTTTCCACATCCATTTAAACTGGGCCCGGAATTTCTTTACTTTCCCCAAAACAAGCTCTTCACTGCTTTGAAGTTTGTTTGTTTTTAATATCCAACATTTTCAGTTGTTTTTAGCGAGAGGATTGGTCCCCAAAACCCCGCACATTCGTGTTACTGGAAACCTCAACTCTCTGCTGGAGTATTTTTCTTTGTAATTTCCTTCAAGCTGTTAATAATTTTTTAACCAATAAATTAAAGTTTAAAAAAATGTTTTTATTTTATTTATTTTTGGTCGCGTTGGGTCTTCGTTGCTGCGCACGGGCTTACTCTAGTTGCCTCGGGCAGGGGCTACTCTTCTTTGCGGGCTTCTCATTGCGGTGGCTTCTCTTGTTGCGGAGCACGGGCTCTAGGCGCGCGGGCTTCAGTAGTTGTGGCACACAGCTTAGTTGCTCCCCGGCATGTGGGATCTTCCCGGACCAGGGATCGAACCCGTGTGCACTGAATTGGCAGGCGGATTCTTAACCACTGCGCTACCAGGGAAGTCCAGTTCCGCCCCCACCCCGCCCTCCCCACCCAGGAAATCTAATTCAAGAGTCAGCCTTGGAGTTCTGCGGTAGACTCTGGAAGAAAGAGGAGATTTGGCCTGAGGGGTGACCCCGGCCCACGGTTGCACCAAAAGTGGGGAACCTTCGCCCTTTACGGAAAGCAGCTCTCTGGGATTGGAATTCCTTAAGGGTCAAAGTCAAACACCACCGGGACCCCCAGCCGCCAAAAAAGGGGACTATCACAGCCTGACGTCCAGAGCGGGGCACAGGATACCTGTCCTGATGGCGTGGACCCCAGGACTACCCCGCTCGGGCTCCAGGAACCCTTTCCCGATCTGGGACAGCAGGACCAGGGCAGACCTGGGAGCGCCCAGGTGAGGGGTAACAAGGAAATAGAGAGAAGAGGAGGAGGAAGAAAAGAGAATAAAGAAAGGGGAGGAAGGCCTGGGGCGCCGTCTCTAAGTGCCTCATCCATCCTCCCAGCTGGGTAGTCACAGCGGATACGTTACTGGACACTTAGCAGGGATGTTTGAGTCTCACTGGAGTAATTGCTGGACTTGAACCCTGAAAGCTATGTGACTTTGGGAGACTGTTGCCTCTCACGGATTTTCTCCCCTACCGGCCTTAACCTAATCGAAGCCCCAGGTACAGCGCCCTGAACCGGGATGTCTGCACCACTGGACCCCCGCCAAGACGCCTACTAAAATTTTAAAAGCACCTGGAGACACATTGAGGCTTTGAAATATTTTCTCTAATTCTCTCTTGCAGTGTTGGGTTCGACGCCCAAGGTTTGGGGCCTCAGGTAGTTCCCAAATCTCTGCAGAGGAACTGTTTTTGTGTAAAAAGAAGTGAGCACATCCGGGATTTGAACACAGGACCTTTCACACCCGAGGCGAGAATCGTACCTCTAGACCAACGAGCCACACAAAACACACCCTTTAGCTCTCTTCTAAGACTTCTTGGCGTCCCAGATGTGGAACAGGGAAGCCAGTGAATTGGTGTGGGGAGGAGGTTCCAATTTCAGATCTGCCGGGAAGTGTTGAGCTCAAAGACCAGTGAGCGAGGCAAGGACCCCAGAGCTCCCCACGCCCACAAAGAGGGGAGCGGCCCCTGCACCCTACCCCCCGACCCAAATCTGGTGGATCCAGCGCTCAGACAACAATGAGCCCACAGGCCCAGAAGGGCCAGCGATCCGTGCGTCCCCTCCCGGCCCTTAGGTCACTTAGCAAACACTCCTTGCAGCCGGGAGCGCGCTTGTGGCCGCACTGGGGTAAAAGCCAGCAAGGAACTCCGGGTCCGGCAGGGCAGCATTGAGTGCCTTTTTTAAATTAGTTTTTAATCATTTAAATTTTATTTTATTTATTTTTTATACAGCAGGTTCTTATTAGTTATCTATTTTATACATATTAGTGTATATATGTCAATCCCAATCTCCCAATTCATCCTACCCCTGGCCACTTTCCCCCCTTGGTGTCCATACGTTTGTTCTCTACATCTGTGGCTATTTCTGCCCTGCGTTGAGTGCCTTTTGACGGCAGGTCACAGGAACGCCTTGCTTGGAAAAGCCACTCCCCCAGGTGTGGTATCCTGGTTACTAGTCGCTACCTGCTGAGTTTCTCAGGACTCCAAACAAAAGGTCCAAACTAGAAAAAGAGCTCGCCCAACGTGGGGCTCGAACCCACGACCCTGAGATTAAGAGTCTCATGCTCTACCGACTGAGCTAGCCGGGCACCCGAGAACTGGTGCTATCGTTGTACATGTTGATGGGGAGTAACGCGAGGGTGATGGGACCTAGAATAGTTAATGACTTAGACGAGGGCACCAGGGGCGGGTCATGCAACAAGGGTGCTTCTAGTCCAGGACTTCCCTCACCACCCAGTAGCTAGGGAACCCGGTTTGGCCCCTATGCCCACCGGCCCACCTGACGTCGGGTGTAGGGAGAAGCAGCTGGGCGTAGGGGGACGGAGGGAGCAGCGCCAAGGGTGAAAACCTAGGGCGAGATGTACCACAGTTAGTTTAACGATTGACCCCTTGAGGGACCTCTGGATTATTTCCAGTTTTTTTGGCTGTTACAAGTACAACAGCTATAAACACTCGTGTACAGGTTTTTGTGTGAACATAGTCTTCATTTTTCTGAGATAAATACCCAAATTGCTGGGTCATATGGTAGTTACATGTTTAGGAGGTTTTTTGTTTATTTTTGCTGCGTTGGGTATTCGTTACTACGCACGGGCTTTCTCTAGTTGCGGAGAGCGGGGGCTACTCTTCGTTGCGGTGCGTGGCTTCTTACTGCGGTGGCTTCTTTTGTTGCGGAGCACAGGCTCTAGGCACGCAGGCTTCAGTAGTTGTGGCACGCGGGCTCAGTAGTTGTGGCGCATAGGCTTAGTTGCTCCGCGGCATGTGGGATCTTCCCGGACCAGGGTTCACACCTATGTCCCTTGCATTGGCAGGCTGATTCTTAACCACTGCGCCACCAGGGAAGCCCCACATGTGTGGTGACCCACTGTCTCCAATAAAATGTTCAATAGAAGTAGAGAGTGTCAGCATCCTTGTTGCATTTCTAACCTCAAAGAGAATGTTTTCAAGGTTTCACCACAAATATGAAATTTGCTGCAGTATTTTGTAGATAATTTGAGAAGTTATGGGTATTTCCTTCTTTGGCTAATTTACTAAGAATTTTAAAAATCATGAATGAAAGTTGGATTGTATCAGATACTTTCCCCTGAATTTATTGAATACATTTCCCAATTTTCTCATGTCAAATCAACCTTGCATTCCCTAGGATAAATTCAGCTTGGCTGTGACATATTATTCTTTTTACATCTCGTAAGATTTGGTTGGCTAATATTTTAAGATTTTATATTTATTTTCATGAGCAAGATTATGTGCTTTTAAATGTCTTTTTCATGCTGTCCATGGTTAGTTTGTTATCAGAATAGCACTAGCCTCATAAAATGTGTTCAGAGGTTCCCTCTTCTATGCAACATTTTGTGTGGGACTAAAATTTTATTTCTTGAATGTTTGTTAGCGTGCTCCACTGATGCCATCTGGGTCAAGAATTTTCGTTGGAGGGTAATACTTGACTATTGATTCACTTTATTAGTTTTAAGATCATTTACCTTTTTATTCCAGTTTGATTCCATTAAGGCATGTTTTATATTTCAAAAAATTATATATTTCTTTCTAAATTTTTACAAAGTTGTTTAGAATATGCTTTTATTATCTTCTTAAATTATGCAATAAGTGTAAAGTCATTCCTTGATATAGGTTATGTGTGTCTTCTGTCATTATTTCTTAACCAGTTTTTGCAGAGTTTTATCAATAACATTAGCTTTTTCCAAGACCTGCCTTCCAAGATTTGTCATTAATCTCTATTGTACGCCTGTTTTCAACTTCATTACGTTCATCTCTTCATCATTTCTTCCCTTGTTCTAATTTATCTGAGTTTATTTTTGCTGCACTTTTTCTAACTTCTTGTCATTAGCTTTCAACCTGTCTTCTCTATTACACACATCTAAGGCTATCAATTTCCCTCTAACTACTGCATTATCCATGTCTTAAAGGTTTTGGTATGTAGTATTTTTTTTTTTTTTTGGTATGTAGTATTTTTATCATCATTTATTTCTAAGTATTTTCTAAATCCCATTGTAATTTCTTCCTTAACCTATGGAATATTTAGAAGTGTATTGCTTAATTTGTAAACATATGGGATATTTTAGGGGTTTTTTGTATTATTTTGACCTATTTTTAGTTTACCATTTCTCTCATCTTTTTAAACCAACTGTTAATACATCTATTGAGTTTTGTTTCATTTTTTGCATACTTTTATTTTTAGAAAAATTTAGTCCTGTTTCATTCTTCTAAAGCATTTTACAGAGCTCCTGTTCTCAAATATATTTTCATTATTGTCTTTCATGTCTTTATACATGGTAGAGATAGTTGCGTTATAGTCTGTGTCTGATAATCTTAGCATCTGAAATCTTTCCAGTTTTATTTCCATTGTCTATTGTTCATTGGTTGTTGCTCATGGTGCCTCGTTTCCTTGCTATTTTTCATTGTGAGTAGCCCATTTTCCTTGTGTGGGGAATCCTGTGAGATCTAGAATAAAAGTGTATTTCTCTACAGAAAATTGTTTACTACTTACCAGTCATGGGTCACTTTAAACTAAATTTTCTACTTGATTTCCCCTCACCCCAGTTGGTCCTCAAGTTCCCAGCATTGGATTATTCATGATCCTTGGTTCAAGGCACAAAACCTCACCATCCCAAACAAAAAGGAAGACCCTCTGCCACCCATTTCTCTGCTTCCTCCTCTCCAGCGTAACCATCCTTAAGGTTCTATGAGAGGCAAATTCTCTTGGCACCCCATGGCACTCTTCTTTCCAGCACAAGCTGAAGGCGTCGGCCAGCAAGCACTTGAGACCCCACGGTGGGGCGGGGGGGACTTTTCCTGGGCCACTGTGCCCGGGGAAGTGGGAAAGGCTGGAGGAGTTAACCTCCCTCCCGATTTCCTCTCACTCCCGGGTACTTTGAGGAAAGGTGCCTTCCCACTGAGCAACTGTTTTGTAGGAATTTGGAGCCTGGAGCCATCCCCACCTCAGGGTTCTGCACAACAGACGTCCACCCCTGTAGAGTTCTCGAACATGTTTTGTTAGGCTTACTCACAGGTCTGAGATATTCTCTGATAGTGGTAAGGTGTGTGTTGTCCTGAATCCATTGCTTGACGTTACTGAGCTGGCAGGACAAGGGGTGGGGGTGTAACCACGTGGGATAATAGCCTTAGACCAACAACACACCCACTATTGTTCTTCAGATGCTTAGATTTTGAACTTTCCCGTGATAGCAGGTCCTGGTGCTTGGTGTCTGGGCTCCTGGTGTCCACCTCTTGCGCCTCGCGAAGGCAGCCCCCTGAGCTGCAGAACAGGGCAGAGGAGACACGGCTCCTGGCGGGCGCTGGGGTCCAGGGCCACGGTACTCCTCCTGACCTCAGGCAGGGAAGGAGGAGAGATGCAGCAGGCCACGCCAGGTAGAACAACTGGGTTTGGGGTGGGAGCAGGCTCGGGATGCCGGCTGCAATCGCCAGCAACCCATCACTTCTCCCCAGGCTAATGCCTTGGCCTCCTGACCGGGCAGTGTGGGCCCAGGCTTGACGTTTCAGAGGCCTCCAGCTGGTGAAGACGGGGCTCCTGATGCACAGAGGAAGAAAAGACCTCTCCAGTCTTCGGTGCCTCGAACCTGGACTGACAAAAGTAGCTTGTTGCGAGACTCGTGGAGACGCTTTGGCTACTGGTCCTCAATGTAATTTTCTAAACCACAGTGGGTGGCATTGAGTGGGGCTGAGACACACAACTGGGGAAAAAGTAGGGCTCGTGCAGAACTTGAACGCAGAATCTGTCGCACCCTAAGCAAGAACCATACCCCTAGACCAACGAGCCACTCAACCTGCATTCTTTGGCTCTCCCCTATGACGCTGTGACACCCCGGGGGTGGGACCGACAAGGCCAATGAAGTGGCTCGAAGAAGAGATTCCAATTTCAGACCCACCGGGAAGTGTAGAGTTCCAGGACCCATGAGCAGGGAGAAAACCCAGCGCTCCCTGTGCCGACAAAGTAGGCAGCAGACCTTGCCCTCTCCCCAGTGCGGTGGTCCCCGCCGCCTCTCCTCCGTGCTCGGACGACAAAGAGCCCCCGGCCAGGAAGGGTGGCAGGCCTTAAGTCCCCGCGCCGCTCTTCGGTCCCTTTGCTGGCCTCCTCTCAGCCGCGAGCGCGCTGGGGACCCGCGAGGCCAAAGCCGGAGAGGAGCTCCTGGCCGCGCGGGGCAGGCGGACTGCTCAAGAGCCGGCGGGGGCGCGCGAAGGGTCCTTGGGCCGCGATCGCCGGGACGCTCGCTTTGGAAAAAGTCGAACCCCCAAGTATTGGCACCCAGTAATTGCTCACCAAACCCCTGCGGAGTGCACGGAGGAAACGGCCACCACCGCCTCTGCCTCCCCTCGCTGCTCCCGCTTCTCCCGGCTCCGCTCCCAGCTCCCGCCACGGTGAGATCAAAACCAAGAAAGCGAGCACGTGGAGCCTCCAACCTGAGAGGCTGACTTTGAGAGTCGCTTTGTTCTACCGACTGAATCAGCCGGCCAGCTACGGTCCTGGCCTCGGATGTCCTAGGATGGCCTGGTGGGGGGGGGGGGGGGGGGCACGGCCCCCTAGAGGGAGGCGGGTTAGCTCACCAACCAGACCCCACACCTGGGCGGGTCCCGATGCCCCTCCCAGCTCACCAAAGGGGAGGAGGAGGAGGTTCCTCCGGTCCTGTTGGGCAGCAAGAGGACGCTGCCCTCAGAACAGCGAGAGCCGAGTCCAGGAGTCGGGGGTCGGGCTCTGGGGCACGCTGTGCAGTCGATATGTCCTTCCCAGATGTTCAACCATTTCCCCACCCCTCTGGATCTGTGGCGCCATTTCTTCGCTCTCTCATCTGGGAAGCCCCGGGGCCGAGCGCAGGACCCAACACTGAAGTTCTGCCCATGGAAGCCCGGGAGTCTGTCTCTCTCTCTCTCCCTCCCTCTCCCCACCACTAAAACGCAACTTTAAGTAAGAGTAGGGCTCACCTGCGACTCGAGCAGCGACCATCCCGAGCCATAAGACGTGTACCCCTAGAGCAACCAATAATGCACTTTCCTTCGCTGTTTGCCGGAGTCATCTCCTTTGCGCGCCGATCCCACTCTCAGAGGAAGCCGTCTGCATCTCCCTGACGCCTCCACTGGTCGATCTTCCGTCCTCCGCTGAAAACGCTGAAAGGAAAAAGAAAAAGAGAGGGCGCTGCTAGAATTTGAACTCGGGAAACGAGTAGGGCTCGTCCGGGATTTGAACCCGGGACCTCTCGCACCCAAAGCGAGAATCATACCCCTAGACCAACGAGCCACCACGGCAGCCTTCTTCTTTTCTCTCTCAGCCCTTCTACAGGTGACTTATGTGAAGCTCGCCCCGATAGCTCAGTTGTTAGCTTGCGCACCTGTGAAGCCGACTCTGTGGGTTCGCGGGTTCGCAGCCGCTGTCAGATTTCAGATCGAGGGTTAGATTATCTGCTCCAAGTGCGGCGGGAGCCAGAGGAAGACCGCGCAGCTGCGGCTCTCCGTTCTCGGGAGGCCCCTAAAACCACGGCTTTCCTATTACACATGGAGGCAGGAGACTCGCAGCCCTGTTCCAGGGTGAACAGCTCGCCCGCAAGCGGCCCCACACGGGACCAATCGCGGGTATCTACTCCTGGGCCTCGTCAGGGAGGGAGGCAAAACAGACACTGGAACTACTGAACAGCCCTATATTCCTCTACTTGATCGACACCTACCTGATAGACACCTGGATCAAATTCTCCCTCAACAGAGCAGTGTCTCTGAGCGAGAGGAGGAGGAGGTTAGGTGGAATGGTTCATTGGTCCAGGGGTATGATTCTCGATTAGGTACAAGAGGGTCAAATTCCTGGAGGAGCCCAGGTTTTCACACTTTCTTGTATTTTACTTGGGGACAGTTTTCCCCGAGGAGGAAAACCCTTGTCGGCCTTAAAGAGCGTTGGTTCTTGCCTTGTTCTGAGAGTCTAGAAGCTGCCATGAGAGGCCCCACCCTCTACAAAGGAGCAGACAACTCCGAGGGCAGGACCCAGCCCGGATTCCTCCGGTGAGCAGGAATTTGTGTGTTTCAGCTCACTGTGCCTCCAACAGGGCACATTTTAGTCGGGAGTGGACAGCTGGGAGCAGAAAACCAATCCACGTGGGACCGGAATCCACAATAGGTGCCAAAAAGCCCGCCCAACGTGGGGCTCGAACCCACGACCCTGAGATTAAGAGTCTCATGCTCTACCAACTGAGCTAGCCGGGCAACTGTGGCCAGTTGACTACGGCCAAGTTTTCAAACTTGACTGGCTGTGGACCATTCCCAAATGACTGGATGGGGCAGGTCCCGGGGTCAGCGGGGACATGGAGTCCCCTCAGGGCATTCTGTGGGTCTAGACTGCCTGGAATCCTCGGCGTCTACAGGCCAGGAGCAGCTGTGCCGGGTTGGGGGTGAGGCGCCTCACTGACCAACGGACAGACGAACGGCCAGCGGCTCAGCAGCCGCCGGAAGCCCTGCGGCGTGGACAAAACTCAGGGCTGACACGCCCGAGCTGATCCCGGGACTCGCGGCCCCGCGGCCCGAAAATGACAAGGGGCCCACATAGATGCTGCTGCTGAATATCTAGGTTAAAGTCGCGTCTTGGCTCAGGAAGATGTCAGGGTCTGTTCCAGATCATGGACGTTTTCAGCTGCATGCATTGCCCTCAACCCCAACCCCAAAAGTTAGTCTGAGATCCTGGATGGTGCCGGTCGCCTAGTTGAATCCGGTCTTTCTCTGGGCCTTGACACCACCTGAGGCCCACCTGTTGAGGCCAGGGTCCCCGCACCATCCTGAGGCCAGGGGAGGTGGGTGCGCCAGCTTGAGGTGGCGCCAGGGATGTGGGAACCCAGCCTCTTCCTCAGAGCGATGGAAAGCAGGCATGACCCGTGGATTCCTCCTGCCCTTGAAATATTTTGCTGGACCCTGACTCTGAGTCCAGCTGGATCACCTGATGGGAGCAAGCCCTTAGGATCCAGAGCTAGGGGTTGCCAATCTAGGACAAGACTGTTCAGGTTCCTGCCCAAAGGGGTGGGGAGGAGTGTGAGGTGGGGAGGCAAGAGGGGCCCCGGGAACTGGGAGGGGCCTCAGGGAGAAAACCTGGGCTTCCACCAGCCCAGAGTTGCCCTGCTCAGGGAGGTGGCTGGGGTGGCCTGGGGTGGCCTGGGGTGGGCAGACAGGCCGGAAACTCAGGCAGGAGTCTTGAGGCACTGTTCTAAATGCTTTACCAAAACATTAAGTAACTTAAGATCCCAACCAAATCTTTGAGACATGAGCTGTTACTATCCCCACTTTACAGATGGGTAAACTGAGGCCCTTGAGAGCCCAGGCTTGGTGGGTCCAGATCTGTGAAGTCCAGATGAGGAATAGAGGAGCCTGGTCCTGCAACCCTCCCTCAACCCTAAAAGAACTGCCCAGGATTTGTGTCCTTGACCTTCCACACTTATGGGGAGGCGCAAGACCCCAGACCACAAGCCACTTGGCCGTGGAGATTTCCCAGTTCAGGATCTCTCCAGGAAGCACAGAATTCTCCTGAAACTGAGGTTCAGGGATGGAGTCTGTGCACGGAAGTATGGATGCATGGGTCAGGGACATGGGTCAGCCCACAGTATCCCAAAGTGAGACCTGGACAACGAGGGGAGAGGGCAGGGCTCCGGCTCCAGAAACCCCTCTCTTCACTTTCTCCTGTCTCAACCCTTTTGCTCTCCATCATAACGTAAGGCACCTAGAATCAGGGCCCACCATTCCATCCACACCACAAAAGTGTCCTGAGTGCAAGGGAAGGGCTTGTCCAGGATTTGAATCCAGGGCTTCTCACTCCTAAAGCTAGACATATACCCCTAGAAATCCATCAAGGTCAGTTACTTCCCCTGCCTCTCTTCCTTCCCTGGAAGTGGTGTTGCTCCCTGTTAGGTGGGGACTGTATTGTCCATTCTTCTGACAACCATTGGCTGAGCCAGGCCTTGAGCTGAGGCTGGGGATACACTGAGTACCAACTTGCCCACAGAACCAGTGACGGTAGGACTGTGAATGGCAACAGGGTCTCCTGGATGCTGGGAGGAATCCCTGGAGAGAAGCATCTCAGGGCTGGGGCAGGGAAGGTGGGTGCAGCAGGTGTGGGGCTGCCTGCATTTGAGAGGGGAGGGTAGAAATTGTCCCCTAAAATAAGAGAGAATCTGGCCCCTGATGCTGGGGTCAGGTTTAATTTTAAACATGTCTATTCCTTATTCCTATACTATCCTTTCTGTCACCTGGGCTCCCAGCCTCCTCTGTCCACCCGTGCAGGGGCCAGGGAGTTGCACAGGGCTCCCCAGGGGGGCCCAGCTCTCTCCTGTGGGTCTGAACAGAGCATGTCTGGAAAAGGCCAGGAGGCCACATCTTGGGGTGTCCTATGGGTGATATTATTTTGTGGATTCCAGGTTGTTCTGGTCTCCACAATGAGATAGTAATATTTACTCATGCTGGGAGCCCAAGAGTATCTGGGTGCAGGCCTCAGTTAAACCCAAAAGTCCAGAGCCGTAAAAGGCAGGTCCAAGGTGTGGTACAGACCACATCCCTGAGATAAGAGCCTCAGTTCAGCAACCCACCCTGCATCCACAGTGGCAGCAGCATTAGGGGGGTAAGGGGGTGTTTTAAGAGGAAGGCAGAGCCTGGTGCCCTGGAGGCAGGTAGACCAGGGAGGATCCTCAGCTCCTTCCACCTAATTCCCATGCCTTGGGAGCCTCCAGAGACCAGGATACAGGTGTGGGTCCCTACCAGGCTTCAGGCTCTGGCCCAGGGTGGTCGGGAGGAGCAGACTGGTTGAGTTCCTTGGGCTCTGGGGTCAGGGCTGCTCTGAGGCCCTTTGCTTGCAGAGACAGAGGCAGCAGTGGAGGAGGCTGAGGGTGGTTTGAAATCCAAGCCTGTTCCTCTGCTAGGAGCAGGAGTGTGACCACAGGTCCTCAGTCAAAGGGCAATGGGATGTTAGGACCCTGCCTCCTGGGTGGGTGTCCCCGTCGACCTGGCCTCTTTTCCTCCCGATCACCAGGTTTGGATGCTTTCCCCTCCAACACCCTCACTCAGAGCATTCCCTGCGGTAAGACAACCCTACCACCCACCCATAGAGAGGAGTAGAATGTGAGCCTCCTTTAATGTGAAGATGTAGGGGGTCCTATCGACCCACACAAAGCCAACTTAAGGGTATGAGTGAGGCAGGGAGACCCCAGTCAGTAGAGGAGCAGATGCAAGTAGAGCAGTAGAGGGCAGTGCAAGTGCAGGTGGGGCCCAGGTGACTGGCTACTCCTACCCTTTTTCTTCCCATCCTTTAAGTCCCGCAGGCGAGTACAGGCGCCAAATCCTGGAACTCAGACTCCCACTCGTGGCCCAAGTTCCAGCGCCGCAGAGGAATGTCGGGGTCCCATCCCTGGACAGTGGCCCACTCACCGGAGCCTCCGCCGCAGACAAACCGGGTCCCCTTTGTCGCGTGCTTCGGTGGGGTGGTTTGAGGTCTGAGGTCGCTGAGTCCACAGTCTGTATGCCCGGAATCCGAGGAGCTGCAACCTCCTCTCTCTTCCTGAGCATGATCCCGGGGCCAGGTCCTGGGTCCGAGCCTCAAGGGCGTCGTCGTGGGACAAGGTGCCACGCCGGTCCGAGGATGAGTGCAGAGGTTCCGAGCTCTCCCCGCACCCCCACCTCGGTCCTTGTCCACAAGTCCCAGTGTCCTTCCCAACAGGGTCCCGCGGTCCCCCCTCGCCTCGCCTCCAGGTGAGACGAGCGGAGGGTGAGGGACACTTACTCCAGCTGGAAAAGTCCGAAGCAACCGCCTCCCCTGTGCTGGGCACTAAAAAGGGGAGACCTGGTGGAGCTCCTCCTCCTGGAGGGGGCTTCGGAGCCTTCCCGGTTTGCCCCACCTGAAACAGACAGGGTCTGAAAACTCCCCCAAGGCTAGCACCATACCCTTAAACCAAAAAGCCAGAACGAAGATGCGGGCTCCCGGTACTCGGTCACCCTGACTCCCCCATCTGGGGCAGAGGCGGGATTCTCCGCTCCGGGGGAGGGAACCTGGGGGAAGTTTCGGTCCCGATACCTCCAAAGGGAGGGTGAAGTTAGGCTCGGTGTTCTGGGGTCCGGGGTCCAGTCCCGGAGATGCACACGCAGGGCGGCTTCCACCAACGGCCCGGCTCCCTCCTCCATCCCCACCAGGCGCGGCGGGGACTTGAGCGGCCGATGAGCTGGGGAGGCCCCAGGACCCAACGGGACCGGGCCCGGGGGCGTCCAAGATGGGCCCTAAATAAAGCAACCAGCACAGCAAAATGCTGGAACAGACATCGGCCGCCGGAAGAGTGGAAGGGGGCGGGTCCTGGACGGGAAGCCAGCTACCAGGTAGTGCGCCCCGGTGGCCTAATGGAGAAGGCACTGGCCTCCTAAGCCAGGGATTGTGGGTTCGAGTCCCACCCGGGGTACTCACTCACAATTTTGGCATTGCTATGCTGGGGTGGCTTCTGTTGGCAAAAACTGTTGTCAGCCACGTCTCTGAGAGCTGCAACTTCTAGGACCCCCGAGGTTAGGGGACGGGTGTTTCTTTACACCCTTGAAGGTGAGGAAAGAAGGGAGCTGGGGCCACCTGGGGCTGAACCCACTGAGGCTAGCTGGGGGGTGAGGGGCATCTCACAGAGGTGCAATACCTTTAAAGTTCTGATATGTATTTTTAAACTATCTATCTAGAATGTTTACATTTAAAAATCAATGTACATCTTATAGACTAAGAAACGACCATATGATCACCTCAATACATGCAGTAAAGGCATTTGATAACTCCAACCTCCATTCCTGATTTTAAAAAAACTCTCAGCAAACTGATGTTGAGGGGTAGGAGAGAGAGCGAGGAGCTATGAGAAAACTTTTGAGGATGACGAATATGTTCATTATCTTGACTGTGGTGATGGTTTGGGTGTACACAAATGTCAAAACATATAAAATTGTGCACTTTAAATGTATACAATTTATTATGTATCAAAACTTTAAAAAATTGAAGTATAATTGATGTACAATATTATATAAGTTACAGGTGTACAATATAGTGATTCACAATTTTAATGCCGCAGAGCAACTAAGCCCGTGGGCCACAACTACTGAGCCTGCGCTGTAGAGCCCACGAGCCGCAACTACTGAGCCAGCACACCTAGAGCCCATGCTCCACAACAAGAGAAGCCACCGCAATGAGAAGCCTGCGCACCACAACAAAGAGTAGCCCCCCACTAGCTGCAACTAGAGAAAGCCTAAGACCCAAAAAAGACCCAAAAATAAATTTAAAAAAAATTTTAAAGGTTATACTCCATTCATAGTTACTATAAAAATTGGCTATATTCCCTGTGATGTACAATATAGCCTTGTGGCTTATTTTGTACATAATAGTTTCTACCTACTAACTCCTTGCACTTGTGATACCCCTCCCCCCTGCCCTCTCCCCACCGGTAACCACTAATTTGTACTCTATATCTGTGAGTCTGAATAAAATTTTTTTTAATGACCACAAAATTATTTGACACTCTTTCCACTGAGAAGTGGCATCTGTGTCTCTTCTCCCTGAGCCTCAGTGGGCTGTGACTTCTTCATACAATAATGTATGGCAGAAGTTACACTGTAGAACCTCCAGGGTTGAATCATGAAGGGGGATGCAACTTCCATCTTGTTCAGTAGAACACATACATGGGGTTCCATGTTGCCAGGTAAGAAATTCAATTAGCCTGAATCTTCCATGCTGTGAGAAAGCCCAAGCCACATGGAGAGGTCATGTGCAGATGTTCCATTCCATAGCACCAGCTGAGCTCAGTCTTTGATTCATCTCAGTTCATATGACAGCTGTGTTGTTAAAGGAGCCTCCAGATGTTTCTAGACTTCAAGTCTTTGCAGCCAGGCCCCAAATTTAACAGACACAAGTTATACCTGCTCTTCCCTGTTGAATTCCTGACCCACAGAATCAATGAGCATAATAAAATATTGCTTTATGCCACTACATTTGAGAGTGTTACATAGCAATAATAACTGACAAATAATAACTATTAAACTAAAAGATGGCAAACATATTTAATGGAAGAATTTTGAAAGCTTCTCACTATGAATTCTGGAACAAAACAAGAATGCCTCCTATCACATTTCAATTTAACATCTTATTAGAGGTCTTAGTGCAATCAGGCAAGAAAAGTAGTTAAAAGGTATAAGTAAGGATTGGAAATAATTAAACAATACTGCCTTGATTCACAAAGAACATGCCTGAATAGGTAGAAAATCCTACAGATTAAAAATAATAAAAAAATAATGAGTTTCACAATGTAACTGAATCTAAGATTAATATACAAAAATGTATTTTTATGTAACTGCAAAACATAGAAAATTATATTCAAAGTGATATAATTTACAATAGCATCCACAAAATCAAATACCTAGCAAAAATTCTAATGAAAGATGCGCCAGACCTATTTCAGAAAAATATAAAACACTATTATGATCAATTAAAGAAGACCTTGATAAATGAAGAGATACATCATGTTCATGAGTTGAAAGACATTATTGTAATGATATCAAATCACCCCCAACTGACCTACAGAATCAATGTTAGACCAATCAAAATCCCAATCACTATTTTTGTATAAATTGACAAGCTGATTCTAACACTTATATGAAAGTGCAAATGACCAACAATAACAAAAACAAATTTGAAAAACAAATTTCGGAGATTTACACTCCTGAATACCAAGATTTATTATGAACCGAAGTTATTTTGGTCACAAGGGTAAACAGATCATGGAACAAAGCAGCGCAGTATTAGAATCACACGTACTCAGATTCTTGATTTGTGAAAGTTTGCACTACAAAGCAGTGGGGGAAAGGACGGTCTTTTAAATAAATTGCTCTGAACCAAAACTGTCCCCCTTTAACAGATGGTGAAATTACGGCCTACAGGGCTAAACGTCTTGAGTCCAGAGCCTGGGTTGGGAGGAATGCGACCCCCCCTCCCCCCGCTACAGGGTCTAAAACAGAAGGGAATATTTTTACAACTACGGGTTCGGTCAGCGTTTGGACCTGGGACCTCTGTCCCCAACAACAAAAGTCATGTCTCTAGCCCAGCGCAGTCCATTGTTGAAGGCCACAAAAACGAGCCACATCTGTCATTTAAACTCATCTAGCAGCAGATCTTTTTTTTTTTTTTTTTTTGCAGTACGCGGGCCTCTCACCGTTGCGGTCTCTCCCGTTGCGGAGCACAGGCTCCGGACGCGCAGGCTTAGCGGCCACGGCCCACGGGCCCAGCCGCTCCGCGGCACGTGGGATCCTCCCGGACCGGGGCATGAACCCGTGTCCCCTGCATCCACAGGCGGACTCCCAACCACCAGCAGATCTTTTTTTAATTCTTTAAATTTAATTTAATTTTATTTCTTTGGCCTCACCACACAGCTTGCAGGATCTTAATTCTCGGATCAGGGATCGAACCAGGGGCTCCGGCATTGAGAGCGCGGAGTCCTAACCACTGGACTGCCAGGGAATTCCCACAGATTTAAAAAATATAAGTAAAAAGGTAAAATTAAGTGTAATGTATTTTAATCAACCCAATATATCCAAAGTATCATTTCAACACATACTCAGACTTCTTACGTTTTTTGAACAAAGCCTTCAAAAGCCAATGCGTATTATTACACTTAAAGCAGCAATCTCAGTCGGACCAGCCGGAGGAAACCAGTGTCCAGCCGGGGAATAGCTGCCCTGATCGAAGAACACAACGAAGCTGCTTTTGGGGACTGGGGAGTTCAAGGGCTGCCTGGACCTCTGCGGTTAGGTTCCCCGGGCTGGAGAGGAGGGGAGGGACGCGGGGGCGCGGGGGCCCGGGTCAGCAGGGGTGGGCCTGGAGCAGAGCGCAATACGCATGGTCGGATGAGTCTCTAGGCTCGGTCTCTCATCCCCGAGCTTTAAAACAGTGAAAAACCGGAACACACAACTTGAGCTCGTCCGGGATTTGAACCCGGGACCTCTCGCACCCGAAGCGAGAATCATACCCCTAGACCAACGAGCCTCCCTAGAGAATCATCCTCCAGTGCTTCCTTCACAACTATTCCCATCGCCCCGCGACTAGGGTTTATCCCGAAGTGGACTGGGAGGAGCACTGGAATCACAGCGGGGAGACCCAGGAAACCCAGACCGGCAGGGGCAGAAAGAGGGGTCCGCTAAGCCCGGACAGGGCCGAGGAGATCGATTCCTGGACCACAACAGGGGATAGATTCTTGCCCCAGGGGAGTGAAGAGCAGAAATGTGGGGGTGGGGGAAGGGCGGGGACGGGAGGCTTGGGTGACCCGGAGAGCACCTTACTCTCCAGGGGAACCCGAGCCTCAGGCTGACAGCCGTGGGGCTGTGGATTGTGGCTGGGGAGCAGGCAGGAGGCAGGGGACCGGCATCAAGTAAGCCCTGGTCCTACGGTGGGGCCCCTGCCCTGGAATCTCTAGGGGAGGAGGAACAGGGGGGAAGGAGGGGAAGGTTCCGCTTTTTGCGCCGGGCTCCAGGGCTGCCAGCCTGCGGCGGGGAGAAGAGAGCTCCGATGATAGAGGATTCTGGCTCTCCCTGTTGATCCCCAAAGCGCCGCAGGGTGGACGACGACCACCTTGGGAGCCTCCTGCGGTTCGGGCAAATCCTTTCCGCGGGAAAAGTAAGGCAGAGTGTGGTAAACAGTGGCTGGCTCGTTTGAATAATTCAGTGGGGTTTAGGGTGTAGGGGCTGTCCCTAGGGGTCTAATATCTGGCCCTGGGTGATTTGGGGAAGGGGAAATATTGGCCTGGTGTGTGAAAGTTAGATAAGGAGTTGGGTCAGGGTGTGGACTGGAAATTGGTTGGTTTGCAAACTGTTTACTTTCTCTAGAATTAGCTGACCCTGGGGTTGGCAGTCTCTTCCTAGCCAGCAGACCCCTCCAAGAGGTCAAACAATCATTAAAAAAAAAAAGACCACACAGGTGTCTTCACCCACTTCACCCTGTCTATCCTTCCTTTACCAAGCAAAGGTCCCATGCCTTCTCCGGAGCTCCACGATGGTCTGTAACCCTAGCTCAGGCAATGGTGTGTCGAGGTCCTGGAATTTGTCCAAGGGTCTTGTGATTGGTCTGGCTAGGATTCCGTGAATGCTTGCTTTACAGGAGAGAATCTGAACTCCCTCACTCCAGCTTGGCAAAAGCTGGGCTCAGCGTGGGGCTCGAACCCACAACCCTAAGATTAAGAGTCTCATGCTCTACCGACTGAGCTAGCCGGGCGAAGACAAGAACGATCCTTGACGCCCAGCTTCTCAGAGTCCCAAAGGCAGGTCCTGCAAAAAATGGCAAAGGTGCAGCCGCCCCCGGAGTCGACCTTCTGGAGGCTGGACACAGTCCTTGACTGGGACTCTGGACATCCAAACCCGGCACCACGCCCCCACCCTGCCCCCCATTCTCAGCCAGCTGTCAGCGGACAGGGAATCTTTCACCTGGTGTTAAAGTGGAATTTTTGGCGTGGGGCCATTAGCCACAGCCCTGGGTCGGGGTCATTCAGGGTGGTCCGTGGGGGGTGAGGATGGGGGCAAGGAACAGCCTCTCTCGAGGATCAGGGGAGCCTGGGTTGACACTCCCTCTGCTTGCATAAACCCAGACCCTAACTCAGTACTGAGCCCCTGCCTATTTATGGCTCCAATTCTTTTAAAATGACCCAAAGAATCAGCCCCCTCCCACTCCTCTGCGGATCTATGTGCAGGGCCACAGAGAGGCCCACGAAGTCCCAGAGGGGAGGGTTCGTTGGCCAGTTCTGTTTGCCCCGTTGTAGAGTCCTCACCTCTGTGACTCCACGAAGCCACAGCATGCCCAAGACCACCAATGTCTTGGGAATATAATGGAAAAATCCGAACCTCTCCTGGGTCCCACCCACAATGGTTCATCTGTCCAGAAGGTCCCTGGGGCAGGGGCACATCGTTTACCATTCCTGCTCAGCTAGGAAAACCGATCCTGCGTGGGATTCTGTTCCTGACCTCCCACTACTTCCCCACAAAGTCTCAGACTCTAGAAAAGCTGCCGCTACTGAAAAGTCAGAAGAGCTAGACTGAATGAGGAGCCTCTTACCCCCTCCCAGCCCCCCACAGTGCCAAGGATGACAGCCCAGCCTTAGCAAAGTAACCAGAACACCCTCATCCCAGCCTTGGGGATCTGTAGGAGGAGCTAAGTTATGCCGATGTCCAAAGCTGGAGCTCCATTTGCCCCAAACCCGGGCAACAGAAACCTTCTCCAAGACCCAACACGCAGTCCCTGCTCCGGGTGGAGCTGGGGCTCACAATCTCTGGCTTAAAAGGCCTGCGAGACCCCATTTGGCCATGGGCCTTCCCCCCACAACAAGGCTGTGTGGTTCCCCTCCTTCCACCCTCCGACCCTGCAGCAGCCCCTCTTCCAACGTGCACTCCAGTCAACCTCACCCACTCTGCCCTTCCCCCATCTCCCCCTCCTCACTCTGCCCCTGTGTCAGGACTTGAACCAGCCTCCCTGCCCCAGCCCGCGACCCCTCCCTTCCAGGTGTGTGCCTCTCCGTGCTCAAAGATCACGGCCTCTCCGGGTGGGGCTGGTCCCCACAAATCTTGTCCCTGCAGAGTTCTCAGCGCGGGGCCTGGCTAAGGATCCGGCGCAGGGGGTTTGTGGGATGAATGCAGAATGGAGCCAGAATGCTCGGTGGAGAGCAGGGTCACCGAGGTCGCAGGAGCAAGAGGGACACGCGAGGGTAGTATCTCAGGTGTGAGAAAGCCCATCGGGATCTAGGCATGAGCTCCTCTGAACATTTTAGTGCTGGCGCTGGGATGCACAGGGAAGAGCGGGCTGGGGACCCTCTGCAGAGCTCTCGAGAGGACAGATCCTCCGGGGCTGGGAGAGGTGGGGGCTGTGGACAAGGTCACCAGCTCAGGAATGGAGGCTCCTACGGGAGGGCCCCGGGAAAGGCCCCGGCCACACTAACTGGTCCTCTGGGGTGACCGGTGCGCCTGGTCCCTAAGCCTCACGAGACGCACATTTCTCTGAATCCCAATTCGCTTCCAGTGGAGGAGAAAGACAGCTGCGTCGCACGTGGGCTCGTCAGGACGGAGGAATCCAGGCACCATGACTCTAGCTCTGTCCCGAGCCTTGGGCTGTAGAGAGAAGAAAGGACCCTCAAATTTCCCTGCCGTGGAGGCATCAGTCTTCTGGGCGTGGAGACGCCAGCTGAGCCCAGGACTAGGAGAGGCACAAGGGAGTCCCGGACCCGCAGAGCGTCAGCCTCCGAGACCTGGTGCTCACAGGGGCGGCGACACTGCGCTATCCTCTTCTTGAGGGCTGAGAGCTGAACTTATCCGAGCTCAATACGGGGGCCGCTCGGAATGGGGAAAACGGGGACCTGAGGCTGCACAGGGAAATGGTGTGAAGATAAGCTGGAATAGGCAGTCAGAAGTTCAGTTCTACTGTGGCTCGTTGGTCTAGGGGTATGATTCTCGCTTAGGGTGCGAGAGGTCTCGGGTTCAAATCCCGGACGAGCCCATTCTCTTTTCTTTTTATCCCAGGGTACCCAGCCCAGGGACTCCTGCGGGAACAAAATATGGCTCTAAGGGCCCATCGACCTCCACCGCCCACATCCAGCCCGCCAGCCTGATCGGAAGGGCCAGAAGCCCTGAATCTGAGTCCTGAATTTGGGCTCCATATTAGTTTAGGGAGTGGGAGGTAAGGAGAGAGATCTCCACGCACAGCCGGAGGCCACAGCCTCAGCTTGGGACACCTCGCCCTCCGCCCATTCCTCTGAGGCTCAACACTCCCAGGTGGTTTTCCCCTCTGGCCGCCAGAGGGAGCGCCGAGCCGACGCTGCTGGGCTGGGAATTGGGGAACTTCCACTCGGGCCCCGGTCCGGGAAAGCCCCCAACTGTGTTCCAGGTGAGCTAGGCTCTGGCCGCCGGGCTGCACTGCTTCTGTTGTTAATGACCAGTGGAGGATCGGGGAGCCTCCAGAGACCGCCCCCCCCCACTCCCACGAGGCGAAACGGGAGAGTTGGGAGGCTGGGTAGGACTGCCCTGAGCGTGCACCTCACGAAGGGGACCCCTTAACTTAGGCCGCAGTTTCTTCTCACTTCCCCTTTCCCTTCCTGGGATCTGAACAGAAACCTCAGAGCCACCTCAGCCGGTGGCCCAGAGCCTAGTAACAGCACCCTCGCGCTGCATTAATCCAGCCTCTAATGATGGACATCCATGTTGCCCCAACCTTCTCTTTGTCCACATGGGGAGCAGTAAGAGGCGCCCCTCCTCCCCCCAGACAGGGGGCATCAGCCGAGGCCTAATGGAGACCACGAACACCTACTCCAGCCCAGCAGTGAGGAGGTCCCACCCTGTGTGAATTGCCCGCACCAGACAGCAACAGGGCAGCCCCCTCTTTCCCTACCAGAGGGGCATCTAGTCAGAGAAGGCTGCAAACCAGAAGATTTAAATGAGATCTAGAATCTCATAACGTAATACCGAAAATGTCCAAGATGCTATTGAAAATCACTGGTCAAACTAAGAACCAGGACAATTTCAACTTGAAGGAGAAATGACAAGAGACACCGACTCAAATGTTGGAACCATCTGCCAAGGAGGGTAAAGGTGGGTGAAGCAGCTGTGGTAAAAATGCTTCAAGTAGCAATTACAAGCTACTTGAAACAAATTTAAAAGGTGAAAGTCTCAAATAAATGGAAGATATAAAGAAGAGCCAAATGGAAAACTTAGAACTGAAAAATACAATAACCAAAACAAAAAGCTTAATTGATGGGCAACAGCAGAATGAACAAGACAGAAGAATCAGTAAACTTGAAGACAGAACAATAGAAGTTGCCCAATCTGAAGAACTGAGAAAATAAACTTAAAAAATAAAATAAACCAAATAACAGAGCCTCAAGGATCTGTAGGGCTTTAACAAAGTATATAATATTGGAGTCACTGAAGACCCAAGAGAGGAGAAAAATGGGGCTAAATAGTTTTAGAAGAAATAGTAGCTGAAAATTTCCAGTGGGCTTTTAAAAAAAATAAACTTTAGGAGAGGGTGTACTCACACCTCTCCATTCTTTGATGAAAGAATAAAGTTTTTAAAATAATCCTTATTGTTAGAGTTCTCAAAAAACAACAAAATCGAGCAGAATTACATAACCCCCTGCCCCCAAACACCACAGCCTCCTCCACTCCCATGTTGTTGTTGTTTTTCTCAGTATCACAACTGTTTATTTCATGCTGGTGCTACCTATCAGCTGCAGTGGCTGTAGCTTGGCTGTGGCTGTGTGTTCATTCCAGGGTCCAGGGTGAAAAAGTAGCCCTAATTGTGCACATGCTGTTCTCACACTGTGGGCAGGAAGGGGAGGGGTGACCCTCACAACAGCTTTTAAAGTTTCTTCCTGAAAGTCAGCTCTGATTACTTTACAGATGCCTTTGAAGTCACATGGCCAAGTTCAACATCAAGGAAGAAAGCCAATAACTGGGAAAAATAGAATCTACCGCCCTTCCAGAACCCACAACCAAGTCAAGCAACGGTCCATCAGGAAAACGTAAAGCGACCATAGGTGTCTGGGGTCACGGGAAATCAGGGGCTTGCACCGAATGGGGTGGGGGAGGAAAGTCAGGGAAACTGTTGCCACGACCTCAGCCCAAGCACCGAGGTGGATGGTCTGGAGCTCGCGGTGGTCCACTGCCATCCCCAGCCCTGGAGAACCCTCGCCTGTCTCTCGTCTGCAGCAGGGAAGCAGGTGCTTCATGAAGGCTCCCTGGAGAGCAGCCTTGAAATTCAAGGCCACACTTCTGGCTGCCTCCGGATTTCTCCTCGGCAAACTCGAACTTCCAGAGGAATTTCTGGGAAATGTGGCTCCCATCTTGTTACGGGCCGAACGCTGGTGTCCGCCCCAAACCCCTAGGTTGAGGTCTGACCCCACCGTGACGGTACTTGGGGACAGGCCTGCGGGGCTACGAGGCCAAGAGGGCGGGACCCCCCGACGGGAAGGCGGCGGACGCGGTCTCATCTGGAACCGCCCGTAAGACAGCGGCCAACCTGACTGAGCTCTTCCCGGCGCCTGGGGGCGCGGCCTCAAGGTCCCCACCGTCGGGGAGTAGGCGGCGGGCAGGTCCCGAGGCCGCAGCCCCGCGCCTTAGGAGCAGGGACCGCCGGCCGCTCCGCGCTCCCGCCGCCCGCTCCCATGACGGCGGCGCGCGCGAGACACGGCCCATTCCCGTGTATTTTTGAAATCTATCTCCCTCTACTTTTTTTCTGACGTATTTTAAAGCACATATAGCATTGCTTCACCCGTAAAAGCTTTTTGCCTTTTTTTTCACCAAATATCTCTACAAATAAAGTCCTTTGTTCTAAAATACTCGCAATGCCATGTGCACATCCAACAACATTAACGGTGATGCTGCAGTGTTCTCTCGTGCTCAGTACGCATGCAGGTTCCCGCTGCCTCCTAACCTCCACTCCGCATTTGGCTGGTTAGATTCAGGATTCAGGCCAGGTCCGCACATCGAGGTTGGTGGAATCTGAAATCTCATTGAGTCCTCAGCAGATTCTCCGAGGTGCCCTGTCTCCAGAATTTGGGGTAGGGAAGGAGCAGACAACCCCTAGGTCCCACTCCCAGTCCATCATGTATCTGAAGTTCCTTTCTGTTCTGGAGAGCCAAGCTGGGAGGGGGCTGGGGCGGGGTTGCCCCAGCCCCGACCTTCCCGGGTCTCACTCCTGGCATGCAAGGATCCGCTTGCTCCCTCCAGTGACATCTCATTTCTGACCCTGAATCCTGGGAGGCTGGATCCTAAAGCAGAGGGCGTGAGCAGGGTAGGTGTTGCGGCAGGCTCCACGGGGTCTCCATTCCCCTCCAGCAATCCACCACCAGGTCGCTGGTTCCAGCAACTCAAGATCGTCCAAAGGACGGACCAAGAAATGTTGGGGCAAAATAAATTTTTAAATAAAAATAAATTTCTTTTAGATAATTCAAAGGAAGTATAGATGGAGTTATGCGAACAAGTGGAATCCAGTTAAGTCTAACAATTATTTTGTGTTCACGGGCTTGTTTGCGTATATATAGTGGTGGGTCCCTTATCATTGCCCCATTTCGGGCCGCGTGTCCGCGCATCGCGGGATCATCTCGGGCTGGCCCGCCCCGAGTTCTATCCGTGCCTCAGGGCTCCCGGGGGCAGCAGAGCCGCTGTCTGTCCTTCCGTCCGTCGGTCAGTGTGAAGCCTTACCCCTCCCCACCCCCAGCTGCTCTCCGGCTGGGGACACGGCGAATTCCGGGCATTCTCAACACGCAGGTCGCCCGATGGTGCTCCACGTCCCCGCTGACCCCGGGGCCTACCCAGCCCAGTCATTTTGGGTTATCCACAGCCAGTCAACTTTCCAAACATGGCCGCAGTCTACCAAGCATGGGTGCTCGGCTAGCTTCGTTGGTAAAGCGTGAGACACTTAATCTCAGGGTCCTTGGTTTGAGCCCCACGTTGGGCATTCTTTTGACAGAATCTCTAAGCAATTCCTGGCATTCGGTTTAGGTACAAAATGCACCAAAGGCTAGTCCGACGAACAGGGTCCAGACGCTGCCACATCTGCAGCCTGTCAGTTTGCAATGAGTCACCCCGCCCAAGCTCTCACAGGCCTGGAGTCTCCTCCTTCCGGTGGGTCCGCGAACCCACTTGATTCCTCAACTTCTTTAACCAAAGGAACCTTAGAAATGGGTCCATCAAAGATTTGAACCTGGCTACCAGACAAAAGCCACCCACCAGTTTCTTCTTTGGTTTATTTAGTCGACGGAGCGAGCTGCTACTATTATCTGTGCATCTGCAAGACAGCATGGTGTAAAAAGCTTAACTTATACTAGGATATTCCTTTGGGAGTGAGGGGTGTACTGGATTCCAAGTCACAATCGTCTCTCAAACAGGAGTGACCCTACAGGGCAGAGGAGCCCAGACCACTGTGAGGAAGGACGAGGGTGAAAACCAGGGTGGGCATGTCCATATCTGGTGAATGCGACAGCGGTGTGTCCCACATCCCAACTACTCTTTTTTTTTTGCGGTATGTGGGCCTCTCACCGTTGTGGCCTCTCCCGTTGCGGAGCACAGGCTCCGGACGCGCAGGCTCAACAGCCATGGCTCACGGGCCTAGCCGCTCCGTGGCATGTGGGATCTTCCCGCACCGGGGCACGAACCCGTGTCCCCTGCATCGGCAGGCAGGCTCTCAACCACTGTGCCACCAGGGAAGCCCCCAACTACTCTTTAAAAGAGGGGCTCGTCCGGGACTTGAACCCGGGACCTCTCACACCCTAAGCGAGAATCATACCACTAGACCAACGAGCCACCTCCTGAGGATCATTTGTTCTCCTCTTGAGTTCAACGTGGCTCTGTCCTCACTGGTCTGGACTGTCTCAGTTTTCTCATCCATGGATCGTTTCCCTTTTCCCCACGAATGTCAGGGAAGGATTTGATTCCATGGACAGGAGGGGGATGGGAAGGTTCAGCATTGCCACACTCTGAGACTCCCAAGTCGGCAAGTCCCGATGCGGGTTTTGGAGGGTCCCGCTCCTCTGCTCTCCTCTCCGCCTGTGGAAAACTGAGACGATCAGCTCAGGAGAACGTCCCCAGGTCCCTCTTCCGTCACCGGGCTAAGGGCTGGGCAGCGGAGTGAAGCTGAGAGCCGGGTTTGGCCCCCCGCCCCTGGTGTGGTGGGCTCCCCGGACGCCCCCGGGACCACCCCCCCCCACCCCCACGCCACTCACTGGATAGACCCGCCGCGGGGTCCCGAGTCTCACACCCCGTCCAGATCAGAGAACTGCCTCCCGGAGCCCCAGACTCGCGTCCCAGTGCAGACAGCAGCTGGGAAGGTGCCCCGGAGAGGGGGTTTAGGTAGGGAGCAAAAGGATAAAGGAGGAAGTTGAGGAAACTCAGGGAGCCCTCAGGGGACACTCCCCGCCCCGCGTTGCCATTGCCGTTGCCACTGCTGTGACCTGGGTCACGGCCCCTCCATGTCCGCTGAGCACACCCAGACACCAGACTTCAGTGTCCAGGCCCGATCTGGCCACTCAAGTCCAACTGGGATCTGGGTCCGCCACCCCCTGGGTCTGCCACATGATCCATCCTCACAGGCCCTGACCCCACACCAGCTCTGCCAGGGATTCCATTTCTGCCATAAAATGACCAGAAAAAGCAAACTGGGCTCCTCGGGGATTTGAAGCCAAAGTGAGGGTAAGAACTCGTCCACAGGGACCTTCCTCTGCAGTTCGCAATTCCTGTTCACTGGACAAATGCCCAACTGGAGGCAGGCCCTAGACTGAGGGCATGGGTAAAGGGGAGCAGACGCCGGGAGCCAAAGGGGGTTAAGGCAGGCCTGAGGGAGGGACACCACTGACACAGAAGAGGACTTTGCAGAGGAAATAACCTGCTGGTGGAGGCAGTAGTGCTTTCCCCTCAAGAAAAGGGAAGTCTTAAAAGGCTCTGGCTATAGGAGAAGAAAGTGCTGGCCAGGGAGCCTGGTTACCCCGGTTGACCCCCACCAGGCCTCAGGGGTGGGAGAGGCCTCCCTGGACATCCAAGTGGGGCCCGGGGTTCTGTGCAGGAAACCCACTTGCTCGGGGACTTGAGAGTCAGGAGGCATGAAAGGGGCACCCAGCATGCACGACCCTGGGCTTAACTGGAGAAACCCAAGCGTTTAGGTCAGAGAAGAGGCCCACCAGCCCCCTGCCCCCTCTGCATGTTCTGGGAAGATCTGGCTCTTCGGCAGCTCACCTGGCAGGGGCTCTGTGCCATAATCCCCTGGGCCTGGGATCAGGAAGCTCTTCCCAGATTGGGGGACCTGAAATTTCAACCAAAGCCTCAGTCCCTGCCCGTGTCACACTTGTCTTTTCTTTTCTGTATTCTGATTCTTTGATGTCTGGAGCCTTGCTGATTCTGGAGGGAATGCCCCTCCCAAGGTTGGCCAATTCTAGGAGATAGTAAACAATTCCTCTGCCAGCAGGCATTTCAGATACAAACCAACCAATCCAGAGTCCACAAATACCTGTTTTATCAGACTCTTACACTCTGGGCCACAACCCATCTGCCAGAATCACCTCAAGGCTGGGAAACAGAAAACTAGGGACAGCACCTATGCCCCAGAGCCCAGTGAAATTATTCAAACTAACCCATTTAAACCTGTTTTCCCTGCCTCACCTGTTTCACCTTTCGTGAAACCACAATAAAGCCTCTTTTGCCCACATTTTCTTCTCATTCCTTCCGCCTCCTGACTGACTCTGGTGCTTCCCCTGTGCCCCCCTCCCCCAACGTGGAGGCGTGCCCCCTCCTCTTGGAAACTGTAACAAGCCATCTTCTCAATGGCTGGATCTGTTGGCCTCAGAGAATAATAATAAAAACCTATGTAAACATTGCCGTTCTTCCAACTTGGAGAAGAGACCCCGTGTCTAGAGCACCGCCCTCTGGACACCTGTGGAGACCCCAGGTCCTTCGCGGTCCCCATGCTCAGTCTCCGATGCGGTTTCCTTCCTTCCCTTGGTCGTGGAAGGCCCTTTGGCAGCCCCTCAAGTAGGAAAAAGACGTTGAAACGTGGGCTTGTCCGGAATTTGAATTTATGACCCAAAGCAAAAATACATGCCCAGACCAAGTTACATCGTTCTCCAGTTCCAGGGACCGTCTGGCACACAGACCTGGTCTCCAGCCAGCGGAGACAGAAGTGTTTGCCCCCGCCCCGTTAGGGCTCCTTCCCCCAGCGCCAGGCCTCCAGGCCAGTCCCGGAGCCCCGAGGACGAAGCCTCCGGTCTGGAAACACCCGCCCCAAGCGGAGCGATGGCCACTTGGCAGCACGGAACTGGGCGCAGCCCGATCGGATCGCGAAAGGCGGGGACCAAGATCTTCTCGCTTAGGACTCCGTAGAGCTCCGGAGTCTTCAGCCCGAAAACTGGGGATGTCTGAAAAAAAGAAAGTGGGGCTCAACCAGAATTTGAACCCGCGACTTCTCGCACGCCAAAACGAGAATCATACCCCCAGACCAACCAGCCGGCGCCTGAATCGCTCCTGACGTCTGTCTTTGGAAGCCTGAGACCGCGGCTCCGCCCCCCGATCCTGGGCAGAGTTCTGGCGGCCGGGCCCCGCAGGAACTTGCGCCGGAGGAGGTTTCGGTTTCGATTCCAGAAGAAGAAGAAGAGTTGCAGCGCTGCCGGAACCTCACGGAGAGGGGGCTCCCGCACACTAGGGCCCTAGAGCCGCAGAGCCAGACTCCCCCAGGCCACGAGGGCCACCCAGTCTCCAACAGCTAGAGGAGGGGACGGGCGACCAGGAGGAGGAGGGAGTCCCTGTGGCCCGGGTGAGTGTGAAAATCTCCCAGGCCAGAAATTTCACCCAATATGGGACACAAATCCAAGACCTCGAGAATGAGACTCTGCCACCTCCCAACCGGCCAGTCCGGGTGAGCCTCGAGCATCTCGGGGTCCCTCTTGGCCTGAGCTTGGCCCCAGAAAACCCTCACAGTTCTGGAACCCTGATGTAGGGGTCAGAACTGGCGTTGGTGCGCGCTTCTTCCTGAACGGCGCTGCCCCGCTAGCAAGGAGTCCAGCATCCACCTGGAAAGGAAGGCCTCCCTGGCTTGTCCCCGAGGCGAGGCCATGGAGCCTTCCTGGTTTGCTTCAGGCTACTCGTCGAAAAGAGGGCTGAGAGTTTGATGATGAGAAATCATCCCTTATTGGAACCCGACACCTCCCACAACCTAAGTGAGGATCACACCGCGATCCTTACTAGTCTCTAGTGATACCCAACCACGTGCCCTTGCCCCCGACTTTCCAGCTCCCTGGAGCTGCTGGGACTACACAGACCCACGGCCGGACAGCAGACAGGAACTTGTTGGGGCTCTTGTCCTCTGCTGAAAGGACCCGAGAATTCAGCACTCCAGTGCCCGAGATGCAGTGTGCACAGGATCCAGGGTTTGTCCCTACCATTTTTAGGACAGTAAAGTTCTGAAGAAATACAACTAGTTTGTGAGGAGCATCCTTTTCTAACCTTGCCTGGCTAGCTCAATCGGTACAGCATGAGACTCTTAATCTCAGGGTTGTGGGTGCGAGCCCCACGTTAGACATGACTTTTGCCCTCAGGGCTTGGCTTCACAGGTAAGCAGAGATGATATTACAGAAGTGGCCAGATCCATATAAACTAAGCCTCTTCCAAAGGAGGATCTGTTGCTGGTCCAGGGAGGCCGGCATGTGGCCACCAACCTCGAATCTCACCGGAGCAACTTGCTTTTGTCTCATTAATATTTTATTATATACGTTTTGGAATTTAAAAGTTGAAACTTACTCCACAGTTCCAGATACAGCACACAGAGTGGGTCAGGAGCCCCTCTGAGAGGTTCCTTTTCTAAGAACTTTCTTGAAATTCCCGCAATCGGGGCAAGCGCTTATCAGGCCAAGAATTATCGCCCAAAGTAGGACTTGAACCCATTCAGTCTCAGTTCTACACCCGGAACGAGAGCTACAACAGGAGACTTGGAAATGGATTTTCAGCTAACTCTGGCCCTAAGCAGGGACCTACGTGATGCTCCATCCGGGGGTGTTCCCCACCCAGGACCCTCGCCTCCCCCAACCCTGTGTGTCCCCACGTGCATTTGCTTCAGTTTTCCTCCCTCCTGAGACAGAGATACAGCAGGGAAGGGAGCCCCTCATCTGGCCGTTATTCCTGTCCCAGCCCCTCTCCCCTTTCGAAAGTAGAAAGAAAGTTGGAAATCGTGGGCTACTCCAAGTAGAGGTTGGGTGTCCCACTCCTTGAGAGGCAGCAGTGAGGGAAATGTGAGTTCCTTTCTTGGGGTGGGGTAGGGGAACCAGAAGGGTTAGCAACACCGGCCCTGAGGCTCTCATGATGTCGGGTCGTCTGGGTATCCAGGTTTCCAAGGTGGGGGCCAACGGGGGGCAGGAGAGGGCTTGGCAGTGGGGAGGTGCCTGCCAGGTTGTGTCCCTCTTGGTGCCTGGATTGGGGCACCCTACTCGTCCAAAAGAGAGAGAGACTATATTCATCAGAGTTCTGTTGTAGTCTATTTTTCTGGAGAACTCAGAGAGAGAGAGAAAGAGAGCGAGAGGAAGGGGAAAGTGAGGGAGAGATTGTGATTGATTGTAAAAATTGGCTCACATGATTGTGGGGATCCCAAAGTGAAATGTGCGGGGTGGGAATTCCATCAAGAGTCCATGTTGCAGACTGGAGTCAGAAGGCAGTCCAAGGCAAAATTCTGTCCTCTTGGGGGTAATCTTAGTCTTCTCTCTTAAGACCTTCAATTGATTGGGAGAAGCCCACCCACATTATGGGAAGATAATTTGATTTACTCAACTCTACTGATTTAAATGTTAGTCACATCTAAAAAATACCTTCACAGCAACATCTAGACTGGTGTTTGACCAAACATCTGGGCACCATAGCCTGGCCAAATTCACACACAAAATTACCCATCACAGGGTCCTGTCAAAGTGCTGGGCTTCCTTCCAGACTTGTGGTTGCCAAGGGGGAGGAGGGTAGGGAAGAGATCGATTGGGAGTTAGAGGTTAGCCAACGCAAACTATTATATATAGACTGGATAAACAACAAGGTCCTACTGTGTAGCACAGGGAACTATATTCAATAGTCTGTGATAAACCATAATGGAAAAGAATTTTTAAAAGAATATATATATGTATAACTGAATTGCTTTGCTGTACAGCAGAAACTAACACAACATTGTAAATCAACTATACTTCAATTTTTTTAAAAGTGCTGAGCTTCCTTCTTAATAATAGGAGAGACAAGGTACAAAAGCTTACCTTCTACTTTGGATGTGTCCCAGTAGGCACCAGACCAGAAAACAGTACCTCCCAAGCTTCTCAGAGATGCTGGTGCGTCTCCTCAAGCATGCAAGTCTTATTGCCTCCGTGAATAGCATTTCCTGCAGGCACTGCCAAGATCCATAGTCTGTTCCATTGCAGCATGCTGTAGAGCCATGCTGGCGAGCCAGTATCTCTGTCCCTTCTGATTCCTTCTTTCACAGTTTGCCATGGCATTTCTGGCAATTCTACTTCATTTAATGTAGGCCATTGCTTTTTCCATCCTTCCAAGTGCCATGCCAGCTGAGTATCACAACCAGTTTGAGGGACCATGCCAGGCGTTAAGTTCTGTGTCGTGAAAGAGTGTCCCATATGATAATCTCTCCTTTTTCCAGCTTTTTATTCTCCTCACCCAGATCCAGGACCATCAGGATCCACTCTGGGCAGACTCTCCAGGTCACCGCTGACACATCATCCAGATCCTACAGAAGCAGTCCCAGTACTTTCCCAGTTGAGTCATGCTGGGATGTGACCCTAGTATTTGGTATGGTGGCCTGGAGGGGAAGTTGGAGCAGGTCTGAAGTGACCAAATGTTTTGTAAAATACCTGCCTCATTTGAGGTTCCTCCTAGTCTCCAGGCAAGGGGGTGGAGGCCTGGGCCCCCACAGCAGGCCCCGAGAGTTCAAGGCTGTCAATGCAGCTACCCAGATATATCCATTCCAAGTTTGATGGCCCCGAGCGTTCAAGGTTCTCAATGCAGCTATTCAGATATCCCATTGCAAGTTTGAGGGTCCCATTTCTTCCCTATCAGCACCCTGACATTGGTCCAGGAAATTTGCTGAGACTGAGAATTCAAGTCTGCCTCAAGGCCTGCTCCTGAGCCTGGCCTTCAGCTTTATCGGCCCTTCAGCTGTAGAAGATGTAGGTTGCTTTCAATGCTGCCAGAGCAGCCTCTGATGTTCACACTGCTTTGAATTGGTGATTAGTCCACAGGAGGCTGTCATTCTCGGGTTTCAATGCATTAAAGACATTGAAACATTTTTGTTTCAATGCGTCAACACATAATTCCACAATGCTTACAATGATCACATTTCCACTGTATCTCCAAAATGCCAGAGACATGGGGTGAGCTCCCTCCCATACAGCCATCCCAGTTCAACGGGGACAAAAGGCTTAATAATTGCATGGCTCCAGCATACCCGGGTCTCTCAGAAGTCTACCTACCACCAGTGATGTTCTCCTTGGTGCCAGGCAGCCAGAAGGTGATTCAACCTTGGAATCTTGTAACCGAGCAGGACCCTATGGGGCCTTCCAGGGACAGATCCCCCCATGTCCTCCGCCTGCCCTCATCTGTAGAAAACATTAGCCTTCTAGGCCTTCCCCAAGTTCCAAAGAATAAATTTAATCAGAGAAGTGAGAAAATGCAGAAAGAAAGGAAAACAGTCAAGCAAGACAGTGGTTTAGCCATTAAACAAAGTCAGGCACATTTAGCTCCTCCTCAAGGGCTGTAGATAATATTCTGAGCTGTTTTGCAGAGCCTGAAACCCTCACCAGGTGGTAGAAGTTAACTGTAGATTGCCCAAAAGCACGTATGTAGACCCCAGACCGGTTGGAACCAGAAGGTTGATGATGTTGACTCCCAATTACCTCACCACCAACCAATCAGAAGAATGTCCATGAGCTGATCACACACCTCCACAACCCCCATCCCTCACCTTGTCTTTAAAAACCTTTCCCTGACAGCCATCTGGGGAGTTCAGGCCTTTCGAACGCTAGCTTACTGGGCTCCTTGCGCGATGCCTGCAATAAACGCTGCACTTTCCTTCACCACCACCCGGTGTCAGCAGATTGGCTTTATTGCACAAAGCTGAGCAGACCCAAGTTTGGTTCGGTAACATTCTCATTCTTAGAGTCTGTTTCCAACTATTTTAGGACAAGTTTCCAGGGATTTTTGTGTAGTCAGTCCATGAAGGGAACACTCTGAGGAGGCATCTGTAAGGAAGCGGGGGAAGCAGGATAGACCCATGGGCCAGTACTTAAACTTTTATCCCTCAGCTTCAAACTCACCCTGTAGACCCCACTTAGTGACACAGTAGGTCCTCTACATACGAACGAGTTCCATTCCGAGAGCACGTTCGTAAGTCCAATTTGTTCCTAAGTCCAACAAAGTTAGCCTAGGTACCCAACTAATACAATCGGCTATGTAGTACTGTACTGTAATAGGTTTATAATACTTTTCGCACAAATAGTACATAAAAAACACAAAATGAAAACATTTTTAATCTTACAGTACAGTACCTTGAAAAGTACAGTAGTACCAGCTACATCACTGCTGTTTTTATGCTTGCTTCCGGACATCCTGGGCTTGAAATAAAGACACTGTGCTACTGTCCTCTATACAGTACTGTACAGTAAAGTACACAAAAGCACAACCACTTGTATAGGATGCACGCATGTGACAATATACGCCAGACACGTGAACTAACTTACGTGATTAGACATGCGAACACACATTCGCATCTTTGAAAGTACGCAGCTTGAAGGTTCGTATGTGGGGGACTGACTGTACTGCGCTTTGCCAGAGGATCTGTGTCATATTTTGCCGATAGAAGGCACTCGAGAGGCTGAAAGGCTGGCGGAGGAAGAAGGGACTCTACTTCCTGTTTGCTTCCCGTTCCTACTGCCACCCACCCCACCCAGCCTCACTTTTTTATTCCTGCAATAGTAGTTATTTCCAGAAATGGCAGCTGAATCCAGCTTGTTTTCTCAGCACTCACAGAACCACCCTCATCATGGCTCATGAGAGACACCTGCGCAAGCTGACGGAGGCCCCCTCCTCAGGCGTCTGGGGACGCCAGTCCCAGGGGACCCTCCTCTGAGCTCAGCTGAGCTGCTCCTCTTTTCCAGAGATTGGTGTGTTTTTGTTTTTGTTTTTATTTTTGCGTTACGCGGGCCTCTCACCGTTGTGGCCTCTCCTGTTGCAGAGCACAGGCTCCGGACGCGCAGGCTCAGCGGCCATGGCTCACGGGCCCAGCCGCTCCGCGGCATGTAGGATCTTCCCGGACCGGGGCTCGAACCTGTGCCCCCTGCAACGGCAGGCGGACTCTCAACCACTGAGCCACCAGGGAAGCCCCAGAGATTGGTTTTTAAGCTCCACAATTTCTCTCCAAGCTTCTAACTTTTAATAATCCCAACCTCTTCCCGTGGTCCTCCAGCCCCATGGGTGGTAGCTGCTTTCTCACGGTTCCCTTCTGCCTTCTCAACTGCCTCCTTAACAATGCTTTTTACATAGTTACCAGTTTTCATTAGTCTTACAGTAACAAATAGGTTTTCTTACCCTCCCCCAGCTTTATTGAGGTATAATTGACAAATAAAAATGATATATATTGAAGGTGTATAACGTGAGGATTTGATATATCTATACCTCGTGAAATGATTACCACAATCAAGCTAATTAACACATCCATCACTTCACAAAGTTACCTTCTGTGTGTGCGTGTGCGTGTTGAGAATACTTAAGATCTACTCTTAGCAATTTGAAGTTAACAATACGGTATTATTAACTATAATCACCATACTGTATATTAGATCCCCACAACTTATTCGTCTTATAATTAAAAGCTTGTATCCTTGTACCAACCTCTCCCCATTACCCCCACCCGCCAACGGATGGGTTTTTTGACTGCTGCGTGGACCCTGGTTTGGTAATGAATTTGGGCTTGAGCTCCTTGCCAATGGGAAATGGGATACTGGTGACTCGTGGCATGCAAGGGCATCGTTATCAAGCCGCCTATCACCTGGTTGATTATGATGAAGTGCCGACTGAAGCAAGTGCCCTGGGAGACCACTTGGCTGCTGCACTTGACTCTTATGGCAGTAAAGGTGACTACAAGGACTGTGGCATGGAAAGGATTCTCCTGGGTGCATCCGTTTGCTTAAAGAAAGAAAATGACAAGATCAGGCCTTTAAATTTTCAGCCTAAGTCATGTTCAGAGATCCAGGGACGTTTTCTGGCAGCCATAAAATAATCGTATAGCTGCAGGGCTGACATTGCTGAAAATCAAACACATAATCGAATGAAGTATGTTGTGGAATGACAATGTAAGTTGAGTTCATAGACTTGGGAGATCTTCCATGTGGAAGAAACGGCATTGATTATGAAGGAGTGGAGCCGAAGCCTGGGGACATCTAGGTAGGCTCAGACCTAGTTGAGAATCTTGAACCCCTGAGTCATTTGGAGCCTCCCTTGCCAGTGAAAGCAGCCTGTCCTCTGATACCTGAGAAGAGTAGCCTTCCTGTGTTTGAATATCCTATAATAATCTCACCTGGAGCATGGCAGGTGAGACAGGGGATGACGGTTCTCCTCAAAGCCCACACCAGCCAGCCTTGTTACCCCCTAACACTGGTTGCCCTATAACTACAATCAGATCAGCATGCTGTAGGAGAAGGACAAAGGCTGGCCTGGGAGGAAATCATTCATATGCCAAAAGAATTGCAAATTTTTTCATTTATGCCAGCAGAGAACTCGGGAATGTGTGTGGGAATGGACCCAAGGATGTTAGAATAAGGAGGATGGGATTTTTGCAACTGGTGACATTATTTCTCTGGGTGCACTTCCCAGCAAGCTGTATCTAATGTGTTATCTTGTGCAGCTGAATGTGGCTCTGCCAGTTTTCTTAGTTGGTTGGCTAAGCATGGAACTCAATGGTGGCCTATGTTTAAGGAGATTAAGATTCAAGAATGTTCCTGGCATCATGTAGAGAAAGGAATCCAAAGACTCTGTGAGACAGAAATACTGGAACGGGTCTATCATACACGAAAAGCACACCCACCACCCCACTGAGAGGGCCCCAGGGACATTCCCTTCAACAAGGCATTGAGAAACGTTGGTGAGGGAAGCACCCGCAGCCTTGGATAGCTCTGTGGTCGCTGTTCTCTGCAGGCCACATATGATGGTGGGAGATGCCGCATTGAGACGAGGTCCCTGGTTTGAGTAGGGATGATGGGACCTCAGGTGCTCGGGAAAGCAGAAGTAAGGCCAGAGCTTGAGGAACAGAAGAGTCCCATCCATGGTTTTTAAAAATAAAAGAGAACTATGTGTATATATGACAAAGCCTCAGCGGCCACCTCCTCTTTGGGCATGTGGTAAAGGAGGCTTCTGATTTTACTCCACCATGTCCTGCAGTTTGGGAGATTTTTACCTTGAGGATGAAGGCATGGATTAAAAAGAGAGAAAACTTTATTATGGGCAAAATCTGAAAACACGCACATCTTTATCAGAAAAGTAAACCTTGTCCAACTTCGCTATAGGGTGGCATCTAGCTAAACCCCAGGGCCCCTTAATTTCCCACTAGGGTAAGTAGACAGCTAGCTTCATTTCATTTTTCCTCTGGCAGAAAGTTTAAAATACTACCTCCTGTACCCCGGGTGGGACTCGAACCCACAATCCCTGGCTTAGGAGGCCAATGCCTTATCCATTAGGCCACCGGGGCTGATGAGAAACGTTTTACAACAGTCCTAAACCAGTCTTTCTGTCACCTCCCCGCGGTTCCTGCACATTACGCACAGCCTGCCGGCTCCAGCTCGGCGGGTCCTTGGTCCCCTTGAGGTCCGTATTCGGCGGGTGCATCCTCTTAGATCCCGCCGGTTCCCGAGCATCCTGGGGCTCGGGAGAGATCGCACACACGCGGATGGAGCTGAGGTACGATCCTCGCTTAGGATATAGGAAGTCTGCGGATCAAGTCCCGGAGGAGCCCTTTCCCCATCTTTTTAGGAGAATCCGAGTCCTGGGATAATTAACATCAAGAAGGCGTTCGAGGGGGCAGGAGCGCGCCCGCGGCGGTGCGGACGGCCGGGCCATGGCCGAGAAGTTCGACCACCTGGAGGAGCACCTGGAGAAGTTCGTGGAGAACATCCGGCAGCTCGGCATCATCGTCAGCGACTTCCAGCCCAGCAGCCAGGCCGGGCTCAACCAGAAGCTGAATTTTATTGTTACTGGCTTACAGGATATCGATAAGTGCAGACAGCAACTTCATGATATTACTGTCCCTTTAGAAGTTTTTGAATACATAGATCAAGGTCGAAATCCCCAACTCTATACCAAAGAGTGCCTGGAGAGGGCTCTGGCTAAAAATGAACAAGTTAAAGGCAAGATTGACACAATGAAGAAATTTAAAAGCCTGTTGATTCAAGAACTTTCTAAAGTATTTCCTGAGGACATGGCTAAGTACTGGAGCATCTGGGGGGAAGACCATCCTCCTTCCTAACTCCCTCCTCCGTCTGTCTGAAGATCCTCCTAGCCCTGCACGAGTGGCCATGACCTTCAGGCAGCCTTGACTGAGCGGCACCAATGCTGTTTCCTGGGCCCATCCTCCCGCCACCTTGTCCTCGTCGTTGGCCTCTGGGGACGGCAGGGCCTGGAGGGCGTGCGGGGCTGTGCCACCAGCTGCCCCCTCTCCCTGACGTGCTCTGTTTGGTCCTCTAGCTCTCAGGGGACTGGTGATCACACAACTTTGAGTGCGATGTGTATGATTCTCCATGGCCAAATAGTCTTGGAAATATTAAATATGATAGGTAAAGTAAAAGTTTAAAAAAATTATACCTAATAGTTTTCTTTTAATATACTTTCTGTTCTTTTTTTTCTTTCTTTTATAGTGTCAAAGAAAGCTAAACAAAAAAACAAAAGGAAAACTTGGTTTAATATAAGTACTTTAAATGCGTTTTGTATTTTATATTTTTAAGTATAGTGCATAAAGAATGTGTTCAATGGAACTGTGTTTCCATAGATTTCAGTTAGTCTAATAAAATAAAGTCTTTAAGTACTTAAAAAAAAAAAAGAAGGCGTTCGTTATGCAAAATGTGGGAGCGGAAGGGAGAGAGGCAACAGCCAGGAGCTTGGGAAAAGTGTCGGTCGCTATCTTCATCCTCCTCCCTACGTTGCCCCTTAGACCAA
Source organism: Delphinapterus leucas (assembly GCF_059928025.1). Classification (NCBI taxonomy): domain Eukaryota; kingdom Metazoa; phylum Chordata; class Mammalia; order Artiodactyla; family Monodontidae; genus Delphinapterus; species Delphinapterus leucas. The sequence goes on from NC_143143.1 coordinate 35,731,855, forward strand.
AAGTGTTTCCTGGTTCCAAGTCTGTGCAGTTTTTAGCAGAGCCCAATGGCCTTAGGTCTTTGTCCTAAGGATGCTCCGTAATGGCTCTGTATCTGCCCGGCCAGCTCAGTTGGTAGAGAGTGAAACTAGTATCAGAGGACCCAGCGTTTACTTTCCCACCAGAAGATGGGTATTCTTTGCCATCTCTAAAGTATTTGTCTTACTGTGGCTACCAGAGGCGGGGTGGAGGGAGGCGTGGGGGGAATTAGATGAAGGTAGTCAAAAGGTACAAACTTCCAGTTATAAGTAAGTACTAGAGGCGTAGTATTCAACGTGATAAAGAGAATTAACATTGCTGTACGTTATAAGAAGAGTTAATCCTAAGAGTTAAGACAGAAAATCCTATGAGTTCTCATCACAGGTTGATGAATGGTCACTAAACCTGTGATAAGCATTTCATGATGTATGTAAGTCAAATCATTATGCTGTACACCTTAAACTTATACAGTGCTGTATGTCAATTATATCTCAATAAAAGTAGGGAAAATAATAAAAATGTTTATCTTAATGAAGTTTCTCTTTTTATTTATAAGCCCTTAGTAAACCACTGAGACATCACAAAAACGATAAAGGAGATGGTGACACTCCTCATGACCCCAAGGTCACCTGCGCCCACTGTAGGGGTACACGCTCAGCTGCCATTCCCCCAGTGTTTTCCCTGGTGGGAGGAGGTCCCATCGCTTTGCTCATTCCGCTTAGCCAGAATCCCTTGGTAAGAACTCGGTTCCGCACGTAGAGTCGTTTTTTCCAGGTAAAATGATGACTGAATCCTGGGCATATTCTTTACATTTAAATTTTTAAAAAAACATTCACACTAATCATTTAAGGGTATACTCTCACTGCAAGAAATCGAAATAATCTATTAATTTCTTTTCACATTTTTTATTGTGGTAAAATATACGCTTAAGGTTAAATTTGCCATTTTAACCATTTTTAACTGTACAATTTACTGGCATCAGTTACATTTACAATATTGTGCAAGCATCATTACTATCTATTTCCAAAACTTCATCACAATAATCTATTATATTTTTAAATGCCCCTGTCCACTGACCCCTTGGGGGTGACCTACCCGTGCAAAAATTCAACCACTCATCTGTCGCAGTTCTCGTCGTCTGAACTATATTCATGCAGCCAGTCCCGTGTGGGCTCCCGGCACTCACGGCCGGTGGGCTTCAGAGTCAGCATTTCGTCTGGATCTGAGCACTATAGGTCCTCCCAGCGCCCTCGGGGCCTCCCAGGTGTCCCGAGCTACGCAGCTGCAGGTGCAGCGCTACGTCCGAGGGGCGGACATGGCCCGAGGATCCTAGGCCCGCGTAGGGAGCAGTCTGGAGAGAGGGAAAAGTGTTTGTTTGTTTGTTTTTTACCCGGAGTAGAAAAAGCAATCTCTGCAACGACCACGAAGGGACTCGAACCCTCAATCTTCTGATCCGGAATCAGACGCCTTATCCATTAGGCCACGCGGCCTTGCCGTTATTTCTATTGCAGCTTTTCTCATAAAGCTTTCTCAGGCGCCTGTTCAATATGCCGTAATACGCATGCTCACACTGGCAAGGAGCCCCGCCCCTCGGGCTCGGTGTGAGCGGGGCTCCAAGCTGTGCGACTGAGCGCTACTGAGCACAGCCCAAGTGAGGGTTCGAGCCTGGGTGAGGCTGCCCAAGCCCCTCCTGTCCCGAGAGGCTCCTGATCTCTTCTCCCACGTGACCCCGGCCCGCAGTGGGTCAGGAGTTGCCCTCTGCTCCCCCAGCCCCTTTGCTTCCCCTATCACAGCACTGCTAAACCTGCCATGCTCTGTTCCAGTCTTATGGCCCCAGAATGGACTCTGACTGCTGTATAGGCAGAGGCCCTGTCCGTGGCCCCAGCGTGGTGTGCAGGTGGGGTGCGCGTGCTGGGAGGATGGTGTGGACCCCGCGCTGCCCTTTCCCAGGACATCCAGCTCAGCCTAGCCCATGTTGGGTTTCTTAGAGCCGGAGGCTGCCCTGGCGCCTCCCCTGCTCCCCCTCCTCACCCGGTGGGCCCAGCCTCTGAAGTGCCAGGCACTCTGCATACATTATCTCACTTAGTGTCACAGCTCCCTGCGTGCAGGCGCTATTCACGTGTACAGCGATCATCATGTTTATTCCATGGCGGCTGAGCCTCCCGTGCTATCGCGCCGCTTTTAGATGAGGAAACCGAGGAGCGGATGGGGTCAGGGATGGCGTTGGTGTGTGGCCACCCACAGTCAGCATCCCCTTGGTAGCCGCGGGCTCAGTCAGGCCTGCAGGCAGAGCCAGCACCTCAACGAGCTGCGGATCTCCAGACAGGCCTTGCGGTGCTCATCACAGTAGGGACCCAGCACGTCTAGCTTGCACACCTGCCAACTGACCTGTGCCGACCACACCCAGCCTGTGCCCAGGACTGCCAGGTCCCCCAGCGCCCAGCCTGGCATCCAGTGTATTGTAAGGCCTAAAGTTTCAAGTGTTGCCTTCACATCTTTGGGTCTCACAGGCCCCGTTGGTTTCCCCTGCTCTTGTCAGCTGTACCCCCCGACCCAGCAGGGAAGGCCCCCCCATCCCGCTAGTTCCCCCACCAGCCAGATCAGCCACACTCCACCCCAGTTCCCTGCCAGCCTGTGAAATTATTCAAACTAGTACCCCACCCCGTTACTACAAAGTCTGCATCTACAACCCCTGCTGGTTCCCTGTACTTCCCAGGGAAACACTGAGTGGCCAGAATGGCCTGAGGTGTCCTCCTCCCCCAGCTGTGAGTATATGTGGTTAATAACTGCTGTCCGTCTCACTGTCCAGGGCCGGGTGTTGTGTGTTCAACCGTCTCATACTATTGAGGGCGGGGTATCCCTCCCTCTGCAATGGGGTGAATAGGAGGTGACCAGAACACCAGGGCTGAGAAGAAGGATGAATCCAGCTCCTCTCCCCAGGAGACCCCCCACCCCCAACTCACCTCAGTCATCAGCTCCAGGAGGTCTTCCCTGGGGTCAGCTCTGAGGACCTCCACCAGCATCTGGATAAAGTCTGAGCCCTTCTCATCCCGAAAGGCTACACAGCCCAGGCCAGGGCACCAGGGCCAGAGTGTCAGACTCAGGCCCCTGCCAGCTGCCTTCCTATTGCCTCCCCAGGGGCCTATTGTTGGTGGAGGTGGGGGCAAGCACACAGGACCCCAGCAGTCAGGCAAGAGAATGGGGCAGGGGAGCAGGAACTTCTCGCTTCCGGATCAAGTTGTTGCTCAATGTTTGTGTAGTGAATATACAATGGATTCAATATCGAAGAAACATTTACTGTGAACCTACTACGTGCCAGGCACTGGCCAGGGCCCTGAGGCAGACAGAACTGTCCTGCCCTCATGGAACTTACAGCCTAGAGGAAAGGATGTAGGTACAGTGCTTAGCAGAGCCAGCCTTCAATATGTGCTCACCATCGTTACTATTATCATAAATAATATACATGGAAGGAAGACGGCTTAACTGCGACGAGGCTGGTACCCCTGCACCCCAACAGCCAAGCGCCAGATGCCCCTAAAGCCACTTCAGATCTCTGGCCAGGAGGCTAGGCCCTGTGTAATGGGCTTTGTGGAGACCCATCCCCTTACCTTCAGTGGCTGCGTAGACCATCAAGATGTCTGCTTGGTTAGGGCTCCCTGGAGTGGGGCCCCCGGAGAAGCTGCCTGCAAGAGGGACCAATGCCTTTTACCCAGCGTCCTGGGACTCCACCAGCCCCAAGGGTCTCCTCCAGTCTTGCTCAAGGGCACACAGGGCAGTAGAAAGAGTGCAGAGCAGGAAAGCCAGATCAAGTTTCAAATCTCAGCCCTGCTGCTTCTTACCAGCTGTGTGACCTCGGAAAAGCTATTTCACCTTCACTTGTTTCAGGCTCAAGTAGGGGAAGAAACTCTCCATTTTCAAAGGCCTTTGCCATTTAAGGTTTTCCTTCCCATCTTCTTGACGAAGAGAGGAAGGAGGTGGCAGCAGGATCCCAGCTCAGAGCCCTGGAAGTGCTCTCCAGACAGCTCCCCCCACCAGCCCCGCCCAAGCCCAGGCTCCCTGAGGTAGGTAGACCCACCTTGCACATCAGCATAGATGTGGAGGACATCGGCCGGGGGAGGGGGTGGCTGGTGGTGCCTGCAGCCAGAGCCACAACCAGGGGAGAGTGTGCGTCCCACACCAGTGTGCGTCCCTGTGCCCTGGGGAAGGAGGGAACAGTCAGGTCCTTTCACTCAGGAGATACCTGGGGGTGCTTCCAGGGCTCTAGCCCCCAGAGCTCCTGGGCAGGCTGCCAGGCTGGAAACATTCAGAGCACCGAATGACAGGTGCTGAGGGTGAAGTGCTCAAGTTCATGGACATGACCCCTAGGAGAGGTTGGGAGAGGGGGTGGGGAAAGGGCAGGGCTCACTCAGGCTTCTTGGAGGAGGTGGACAGCAAGTCCTGGGAGGCTGAGGGCTGGGTGAGGAGAGCCAGGGCTGCAGGAGGCTGGCTGGAGGGAAGGACCCGGCCAAGCCTCCAGGGCGGGCTCCAGGCCCTGCTCACCCCACGGCAAGCCTGAAGCAGGAAGATCTTGGGGCAGCCCCACAGGGCCCTACAGCAGCTCAGCTCCTGCACCAGCGCCTCTGGCTGCACCTCTTACCTATCAGCCCCCAGTAGCTGCCCCTGAGGCCCCCCCGTGGGCCATCAGGGCCACAAGGGCACAGCTCACAGGGCCCCTGCAGGCATCCAGCCACTCCCAGAAATGGACCATCTCCTCCTGGAAAGTCTGGGGGTGGGGATGAGATCAGGCCTGGGCCACAGTCACGGCCTCCCTAGCATCTGGTGGCCCTCTCTCTGGGTGGTTTCTCTAACCCCTTACCACACTACCTCCCACCTCCTTCCAGCCTCAGGCCCGGGGAGCAAGTCCTTTTACTTTCTTTCTTTTTTAAAAAATTAAAAAAAAATTTTCTGGCGGTGCCATGTGGCATGTGGGATCGTAGTTCCCCGACCAGGTATCAAACCTGTGCCACCGGTATTAGCAGGCAGATTCTTAACCACTGGACCACGAGGGAAGTCCCACAAGTTCTTTTCCTAACCTTCTGGTTGCATGGCCTCATTGGAGGTGACGTGGGTCCAGCCTCCTGCAGCTGGTTCTCTGGTCCCCCTGGAGAAGCTGCACCAAAAAGTTAAGAGCTGTGAGGGGAGGGCAGTGAGCTGACAGGTGTCTGGGAAGGAACCTGAGACCCTCCCAGGAAAAGCCTGAGGGTCCAGCCAGGGCCTTGAGCAGGGGAGAGGAGAAATGGCCAGTGTGGGGGGCTTCAGGGTCCCTGGAGACTGTGCTTCCAGAGTCAGGGAAGTGGGTTCTGGATGCGTGCAGCAGGGAGGATGGAGGCTAAACTTGGGGGTGCACTTCCTGCCCACGATTGGTAAGAGGCTAAGGAGAGAGTACCCAGGGTCCTGGTGGGGGGTGCCTTCCTCAGAGCACCACCACAAGTTCTGGGCTTCCCCTCACCTGGGCTGTAGGGTCTGTCTTCAGGGTGGTCTCGAAGCCCAGGGCCTGGCACAGGTCCCCAGTGCCTTCACATCGTGCTGGGCCCCAGGCCGGTCCTGGGTCACGGCCAGGAAGAGGGCGGCCCTGGCCCCAGACAGGTCACACTGAGCGCTGGGGCTGGGTTTTGGCTACAGACAGGATTAAGGTGGATTCAAAGTGGTCTGAGGACCTCCCAGCTCCTCGCCTCCCTGCCTCAGGTCTCCCGAGCCTCTCTCCCAGTCGAAACTGTTGCCACAGAAAAGCAAACATGTATTAAAAAATAAAATAAACCAAGATAAATGTCAAAAAAAAAAAAAAAAAAGAAACTGCTGCCACATGGTTGGACCCCAGCCCTGTCCTGCTCATCTCGGGCCCCCAGAGCTCCACGTCCCCAAGGAGCTCCCAAATACCGGGCAGTAGGTAGCCCCTGAGGACTCTTCAGCTGTCCAGCAGAAGACCTGGTGGGGGTTAGGGCTGGAGGACGCCTCAGGCAGCCGCTCCGTGCGGGTGCAGTTATGGGGGAGCAGGACCCTGGCTCCACGGAACAGCTTGGCCAGGCTCCTGGCTACCACAGTTTCTTTGGTAAGGACTAGTTTGGTGCAGGTGGGGGCGTGTTAGAGACCCTAACCAGACCCTAACCCTGCCAGACACTAACCCTGCCAGAATGGAGGGAGGAGGAGACAGACAAAAGAAAGGGAGGGCCCGAGGGGGGTCCTAGTTCAGGCTGAATCACAGGATTCCCAGGACATGGATGGCCTCAGGTAGACACTGGCTGCACCATTAGCCATGCTGTTCCCTGGGGTCCAGGGATCAGCGTGCACAGAGATGGGGCGCTCCCAGAGCGGGTCAGGGCCTGTCTGGGAAGGCTCGCAGGGTGGGCACCGCCTGGGGAGGCCGGGGAGAACTGTGGAGCAGAGCTGGGGCCCATTCTCACCTCCAGTGACAACCCAACTGCCCACTGAGACCTTTGGGCCTCGGGACCAGACCTGAATCATCCCCAACCCTGGACCCCAGGGACCCACAGTCTGACGAGACAGTCACTGCCAGGTAAGTGTGAACAGGGGTGGATGGGAATACAAGTGTCAACCCAGGGATTGTAAGGGGCATGGTTGACGCCTGGAAGGGTCTGTGTGAGGCTAGGTCGAGAGGGAGGGATGCCAAGCAGAGGGAGCAGCCTGGGCAAAGGCACGGAGCTGAGAAGATACTGCAACGTGTGGGGGACCCTGAGTGGGTTGTGAGGACGGGCGTGGGTGGGGGTGGGAGGCGAGGCTTTGAAGCTGACACCCATTGCAGGCAACACGGCCTTATGTTGTGGAATGAATGGGTGGAGGCAATGGGTTCAGGACAACACAGCAGAGCCACAGCCCCCCTCCTGGACGCCCCTTCTGGGCCTTCACCTGGTCAGCAGCTGCAGCGACCAGTGAAGACGACGGCCACAGAGCTCGCCCAGGCCAGTGAGGAAGGCTCCAGGCTTGGGGGTAGCTGGGTGGGGAAGCAGCACATAGGCCTGGAGGGAGGGTCTCAGCCCTCCTGCCCACCCCCCAGACCCGCTTTGCCCTGCCCCGCAACTGGGGGTCCCTGGCCAGCCCACTCACCCCCGGGGGGAAGTGGAGAGCAGCAGGAAGACTTGGGGCAGCCCCACCAGCCTCACAGCGGCTCAGCTCCTGGACAGCTGCTGGGGCTGCCTCAGCTGCTCACTGGGGGCCACCAAGGCCAGTAGATCACAGCCCACAGGGCCCCCGTGGGCATCCAGCTGCTCCCGGAACCTAACCAGTTCCCCACGGAAACCCTAGGGCAAGAGCGAGTGCTGGGCCTGAGTCCAGGGAGGCCCCAGGTGGGACTGGGGGCAGAGGTGGGAAGAGGCAGGCGAGGGCTCACCTGGACCAAGGCCTCCCACCTCTTGCAGCTCTCAAAGCCCAGCGTCCGGAACACACCCTCCAGGACAGCGAGTGTAGAGGCTGACACCTCAGGACTGCTGAGTGTCAGGGTCACCCTTGGATCCTGCCCACTGTACTTACCTTGGGGAGGCAAGGCCAGAGTCGGGCCAGGGTAGGGCTCAGCTGGGAGCCAGCTGGGCTGGGTCAGGGCGTGCCTCCGACTACCTTTCTTCCCAGGCTGTCCCGAGCATCTGCCATCTGCGAGGCCACCTGCAGGGTCCCAGACACCAGGAAAGCCATGGGGCTATGTGGGGGTTTCCTCCGAGCACAGAGTTCACCTCCCGGGCCCAGTGCCAATGCTCTTGGTCCCAACCCTTGGCCTCTCCCTGAGTCCCATCCTATCAGCTCTGTTTATGAGCTGAGCTGGACCCTGTCCCCTGCCCTGGAACCCTGCGTTCTGGGCCCTACGACCCCAGGCCCTGCTCTGTTCCCTGGCTCCAGCGGGCTGCTTCCTGGCTGGCACTAACACGCCCCCACCTGCACCAGGAGCCTGTGTCCAATCCTATTCTTAGCTCCTGGCCCACCTGCTATCTGATCTCGTTACACCCCAGTGTCTCCCTTCTGAGACAGCCACCAGCACCAAAAAAATTTGTGCACTGCTCCCGCCACCCATCACCCCTACTCACTCATTCAGAGCACCCACACACGTGCACGTGCGCACACACACACACAGCAACTGCCAGCCTGAGGGCATGGGGAGCAGTGAAGGGCATCATCCCAGAGGTAGAAACCCCGGGCTGGACTCAGCTGTCCAGTGAGACCCCGGCGGCTTTATCTGGGAAATGGGGTCTGTCCAGTGACCTCAGGATGAAGCCCGGGTTAAATGGGGGCGCAGAGAGGCTGGCACACACACACTGCGGGACAAAACATCTTGTCTCAGCCCGCCCCCACCGCCTCTCAGGTGGCCCCTGAAGCCACCACCTGGTGAATCAGAAAGGACTCGGTGGGGTAGAAGGTGCTCTCAGCACGTGCCTACCAGCTCCACAGGGCCCAGCCTGGGGATGGCGGGAGCGGGGGGGAGGTCAGATGTGAAGGGCTGGGTGGGGATGGGGCATGGCCCATTTTGACTCAGCAGCACTCTCTCCCTAAGGGATTTGAGCACAGGGTCCAGCTTATTGCTCCAGATCCTCTACGGGCAGCATGAGCCACCACCCTGACCAGTCACGGACTCTGAGCCTGGTTCCTCATTTCATCAAAGGGAGAGAAGGAGTGGCCTCGTAAAGACCCCACTCCCAGTCAGCTCCCTCACTCTCCTGCTGAGTAGGGAGGGGTGCCACCAGCTGTCCCATCCTGAGCTGTCCTCAGACTAGGACAGGCACTAGCTGACAGGATGAAGGACCCAAGGCTCATGGCAGCCCTTGGGGCCCAGGTGACCTGGAAGCCAAGAATGTGGCTCCACCTGATGACCATCCAGCATCACGTGCCACTAGGACCACCAGGCCAGGAGGCCCAGGGGTACGAATTCCAGGTCCCCCCCAACCCCCAGCAGCCACCTAAAGAACAAGAATAGCCTGGAGAAAGTTTTCATGTTTATTCAACCTTTCTGCTGCCCTTTGAGGCCAGCTGGGCCAGCTCCTTGGGAGGGCCTGTGGTCTGTCCCTGTGAATGCCCTTCTGCAGGGAATACAGCGCCTCAGGAGTTAGTGACAAGGTGCTGATGGAGTGCTAGTGTTAAGTACCATAAACCCCGAAACTCCAGGAGACTGGGGAGCAGCGGGGGCAGCGGGCCTCCGCTGGCCCTGTTCTTGGTCTGCACAGTTGGCCTCTGTCCCTGGAGCCAACACCACCCTCCCCAGACAGGTAGAGGGTGACTCTTGGGAACTCAGCTGGGGGCGAGCTGGCTGAGGGCAGAGGCAGGCAGCTTGCATGCTGCTGGGACAGCACAGAGCGGTCAAGGTCCGGAAATGGTGGAGGCCAGAAAGCCCCTGTGGCTGCACCCAGGACCCAGGTCCTCATGGGTGTGGGCTGACTGACCCTCCCAGAGCCCAGCAGTACCCTAAGGCTTAGCCTTCACCCCCGTGGGAAGGCACAGGATGGCAGGACAGGAGGCCCAGCTCATAGACCCAGCCAAGAAGGCCGGGAACAGAGAGCGACGGGGCCAAGCAAGGCTTAGGGGGTTCTGGGATGGAGACCCCAGGCCTGCTCGAGTCCTCATACGTCCCTGTGCCCCAGCTTCTCCCCTGTGCTCATGCCACCAGCCTGGAATGTGCCGGGGCTCCAGGAAACCAGGGGGCAAGAAAAACCCCAGAGCAGTTAGGGGCATGGCCACGAGGTCACAAGGGATTCCATGCCTGGTGGGCGTTGGCCAGGTCCCCAGGCGGGCAGGGCTGATGGGTTCTGCACATGGGGGACCCTGCAGTCCTGCCGGCAGCGGAGATGGTGGACTGGGCCGGGTGGGGACCCTGCCTGGGCTGCCCTTCCGACCCTCACCCCACAGGCTGGGCCATCTTGGCGTGCAGGCTCTGGTGGGCGATGAGGTGGGCGCGCTGCTTGAAGCTCTTGTCGCACTCGCCGCAGCCGAAGGGCCGCTCACCCGTGTGCACGCGCCGGTGGTCCAGCAGGTAGGAGCGCAGTGAGAAGCTCTTGCCGCAGTCACTGCAGCCGAAAGGCTTCTCGCCCGTGTGGATGCGCTGGTGGTCGGCCAGGTAGGCACTGCGGCTGAAGCTCTTGCCACACTCGGAGCAGGAGAAGGGCTTCTGGCCCGTGTGCACGCCCTGGTGGCGCACCAGGTCCGAGGAGCTGCGGAAGCTCTTGTCGCACTCCTGGCACTTGTGCGGCTTCTCGCCCGTGTGCGTGCGCTGGTGGCGCGCCAGGTCGGAGCCCCAGCGGAAGCGCTTGCCACACTGGCTGCAGCTGTGCGGCTTCTCGGCCGCCAGGTCCCGGAACTGCCGCCGGCGCGTGGGTGGCCGCCCCCGCCGCGCCCCCACTGCCCGCCCCCGGGGCACCCCCGGCCGGGTCTCAGCCTCCTCCAGCCTCCAGGACACGGTCACATCGCCAGCAGCCTGGCCCGGGAGCGCCGTCACCACCTCCTCCAGCCGGGATCTCTCGCTGTGGCTCGTGAGTCCCAAACCTGCAAGCGGGGAGGAGGCGGCCTCTTCAGTGCCATGCGGTTCCAGGGACAGAGTTGAGGGGAGGCAGAAACGAGGCTCCCGGCCAGCGCCTGGGGCTCAGGTTCAGACAGCCCTGGGCTCCGGCAAACTCCAGCCTCAGCTTCCTCCTCCATGGAATGGGGACACGAGAAAACGACGACAGAGAAACCGTTCAGAGTGAGCGGCAAGGGGCTTGCTGGGTGTCTCCAGCAGAGGCACTTACTAACTACAGGCCTAACCAATCTACGCCCCCTTCCCACACTGCGATCCAACGTCCCACCCCAAGCCCTGCCTATTCAAATGCCAAAACTGCGTAGATTGAGGTCATCTATAAATGATCCCAACCCTCACCATTTGTTATCAGCAACCAAGGAACCACAGGGCTCAGCTAACATGGTTCCTCTCGCTACACGAGCTCTTGTCCTCTCAGCTCAAGAACAAACGGAAGTGGATCAGGAGGGATCTTAGCTGGTCCCACTGGCTTGCACAGATTAAATGAGATGATCCCCAAACAGTGCTTAGGAAGGCCCTGACCTGGAGAGAAACCCAGCAGCGCGGCCTCTAGTGAGCAGGTGTCTCTCCGCACCTCTTCACTGGGCAGGCTGAGGGGGCCTCACAACCACGTTTGCAAGAAGTCCCAGCTCCGTCCCTTCAGTGTCCTTCAACCTCTCTGAGTCTCAGGTCCCTCGTCTATAAACGTGCACACGCTTTCATGCGGTGGGTTGTGAGGATCCCATGAGAAAATGCCTGTACCCGTGCTCAGCACAGTCCTGGCATGTTGCCCATGCCATCACAGGCAGAGAAAAGTGAACACCAGCACAAACGAAACCTCCGGGGGCTCTTAAAGAGACGCAGGGAAAGCCCTCTTTGGAGCCAGCTAAGCCAGGACTTGGGAGGAAGACTGAGGATTCCAGCAGGGTGTGCAGGGGTGGGGCCTGACTGGGCCCACCCGTTGCTGCTGGGACTCCAAGGAGGCGAGAGCCTCCAGCTCAAAAGTCAAGGACCCCTAGGCCCCTTGCTGTGCCCACTGCTTACCCAGGGCAACGTTCTGGGAGTTCTCCCTTTTTATGTCCCAGAAGAGATCTCTCTGAGCAGGGTCCAGGGACCCCCATTCTTCCCGGGAGAAATAGAAGGGAATGTCTCCAAATGTCACAGGTCCCTGGAATGAGGTGAGAAAACCCAGCTCAGGGCTGCCCTGCTCAGGACTCCCCAGGCAGTCATGGGCAGAGACATGAAGGGGGATGGGAAACAGGACAGGTCCAGGCCAGAAAAGGATGGATGGAAGAGGCCTTGGTGAGAAGGCAAGACCCATTACAGGGACTCATCAGCATCAGAGGGGACAAAGGAACTGGTAACTCACCCCAGAGGCAAAGCAGGTATCTGTTGTCTCTCTGGTGCTCCCCTCTTTAAGAAGAGCCGGAAGCTGGGCTGCAGGGAAAGAATGGAGCCTCAAAGAGGCCAGCCCAGGCCGGGAGTGAGATCTCGCAACTCTCCTTCACACACACACGTACACACCTTGCCTTCTCAGAACAGAAATACCCTTCTTGCTCCCTTTAGGGCAACGTCCAGGAAAGACCCAGGCCCCTGTCCAGCCACTCTGCCACCTTCAAGTTTACTCACCACCATGGCTGTGCTGCTCCCAAGGTACAGGTGGCCGGCTTTGTGTCCCTGCCTTCCGGGGAGGCCCCTGGGCCTGAGATCCCTGGACTGCAGCCTCAGGTTCCGCCCCCTCTGAGGGCACATCCTGTGCAGGAACCACAACATGCTCATCAGCACCAAGACCAGATGGGGGAGACAGAGTTTAATCCCTGGGAAGGAGACACAGGACACATCCCTCAGGAGGCTGGGTGTGGGGAAGAAGGTCAACACAGGGCCCCAGGAAAGACCAGATGAGAATGTGACACCAGGCAGTGCTATGTGCCCAGGGACACTCCCCAACCAAGCGTGAGGCAAGAACCAGCCCCCAAAGGCCAGAATCAAAGAGCCACTTAGCAAGGGGCAGTGGGGGGAGACCTTCCTGTCAAGGGCAGAACCCCACACCCCCGCCACACATTAGCATCTCCCCAGACGCTTCCAGTGTCAAGGACCCAACACCCCACAAGACAGCAGGGTTCACAGGGACAGCTCTACCTTCTCACACCCCCTTTGGTGCTCTCACTATGCACATCACTGTATCCCCAGGGCCTGGCCTAGAGCAGAACACAAATAAACGTTTGCAGAACCTGTGGAGCTAAAACCTGCCTTCCTGGAGCATGCCCACTTTGGTCCTGCTGCTACCCTCCAAAGCCACCAAAAAGAAACCAGATTCACTTGGACAGTGTCTTTCAGAAAGGCCACACATTATGACAAGCTCCTGTGGACGCTCCCTCTGGCTCTCCATGTCCTCTCCCACCCCCAACCCCCGCCCCACCCCCTGGAGGACTCATCTCTATAGAGATGGCCACCTCTCCTCAGTCCAGGTGCTATCCAGGTGCCCCTGGATGCGGGAGGGGCCCCTCACCTGTGGCCAAGCTTTCACTGGCTGCTTCTGCAGGTCCTCCACCAAGGCAACAGCTTCCTCGCCACTCCCTGGGCATCGTTCGCATACCCAGCCCTGGACGCCCACGGGCAGCACGCTCAGGAACTGCTCCAGCACCAGCAGCTCCAGGATCTGCTCCTTGGTGCGCAGCTCGGGCCGCAGCCAGCGGCAGCAGAGCTCCCAGAGCTGGCTGAAGGCCTCGTGGGGCCCACCCGCATCCCCGTAGCAGAACTGCCGAAAGCGCTGGCGGCACACCTCTGAATCCCTGCTGTCCTCTTGCTGGGCAGCGTCCTGCTCCCAGGAGGAATCTTCTACCTTCACGATCAGAAGCCCTTCTCCCTCCCCAGGGGCCTGGTCCTGAGGCTCTGGGGGGGCTGCCATTCCCCTGGCCTAAGGCTCAGGGCTGGTCAGCCTCAACCTGGGCCTTCAATCTCCCAGAGGGATCCCCAGTGGCAGCTGGGTTGGCATCTGGACAGGCACTCCTGGGGAAAGAGCAGAATAGCAGGAGGGGGGCGGTACATGAGCAATCACCAGCCTTGAGGGACATCCAGGGACTCCAGCTCCTGTTCTTCCCGGCCTTGAAGGCTATTTTAGGCTCTCCTATAAAGCCTTGCTCACATGACTCTCTCCTACCAATACAGATCCACGGCTCCTTATCCTCAGCTCCAAAATCCAAAACTCCCAGGTTTTCACCACCTGGTCTACTGACATGAGATGAGCATATTTATAACCTCAATTTATCTCATTTAATGTAAATGTTCATAGGTTCTATGGGAGAAATATTAATGTATTTGTTCAGTTTGTAAAAATCTATCAAGTTGTACTTCTGATGTATATTTCTGTATATTATTCTTCAATTAAAAAAAATTCTTTTTAACTGGGAATTCCTGGAGGTCCAGTGGTTAGGACTCTGCGCTTTTACTGCTAGGGACCCCGGGTTCGATCCCTGGGTGGGGAACTAAGACCTCGCAAGCCGTGCAGTGCAGCCAAAAAAACTGTTTTTTTTAAACTAATGTTTTGATTACTGAGTGTTGTACCAGATTGCGCTGGCGGCGTTATTTAATATACAATATATGTATTTTTCTCAAATTTTGTATTTTTCTCAAATTTTGGCCCCTAGTGTATCAGCAAAGGGCCCACAGACACCATCCTGAGCCATTTATCCAGATACACATGAACGTGAGACATAGTTATACGTTACTGCTTCTCTTCACAACAGTCCTGAAAGGTCTGTATTTTGAAATATATATATATTTTTTTGGTACACGGGCCTCTCACTGTTGTGGCCTCTCCCGTTGCGGAGCACAGGCTCCGGACGCGCAGGCTCAGCGGCCATGGCTCACGGGCCCAGCCGCTCCACGCCGTGTGGGATCTTCCCGGACCGGGGCACGAACCCGTGTCGCCTGCATCGGCAGGCGGACTCTCAACCACTGCGCCACCAGGGAAGCCCTGGAATATTTTTAATTGCTTTTTGTTTCAACAAAAAAAGTGATACAAACCATTGTAATAAAAGGGGGAGGGGGTTAAACAATACAGTAATACATAAAAGAGAAACTCTTCCTTCCACACTGCAGCTGCACCTCCATTAACAGTCTGACATATGACCTCCCAAATCTTGCCCTGTTCATTTACTGGAAATATATCCATAGAAACCGGGAGAAAAGTGCTTTGTGCGTGTTTTTACATAAATCAGGTCTTACCGCAATACTATTTTGTCATTTGCTTTTCTACCCAACAATGCTGCCTCAGCCGCTATAGGGGATTCCGTGGTATGGATATACTCGTTTCTTAATGAATACCCACCCGAGTGAGGCATTCAGGTTGTTTCCAATTCTTTACTACTACACACTAAGCACTTTATTTAGTGTATTCTGAAAGGTAAGCTCTCCATGCTCATCCTCCAGTGACCGAGGAGAAGGCTCCGCTCGGACAGAGCCAGGGACTCACCAGGGTCGCTCAGTAGGACTCGGCAGTCGGGAACGCGGACCCGGCCAGAGCTCCGCGCTCGGTCCCAGCAGCCTTGCCTGAGCGGAGATGAGAGGCGGAGGGGCGGGCAGCGGGTGCGGCGCCCCAGGCTTCTCCCCTGCACCTCCCTGAGGTGCGCGCCCCCTTCGGCCTCTGCCTCGGGGCGCCGGCCCCGGCCTCCCGGAGCCCTGCGCTCGACCTCGGAGCCAGGCGGGCCGCGTCGCCTGTCCCGCCCCCCAGGACTCACACCGCCCACAGTCGCCCAGGCGTTCCCAGTTTCCGCCTCCAGGTTTCGGCGCCGGAAATTCGCGCGGGGCTCGCCGGGAAACAACATGGCGCATGCGCTGAGACAAGCACTCCCAACTACTCTCCCCAGGAGGGCGGTCGCCTACTATACCGGCCTTCTCCCTGACGGATGACCAATGAACGGTGAGAATTTCCAGGGATGGCCAATCAGAAGGCAGTGACGTCATGTGGTCAACACCCATGCCCCCAGGCTGAGGTCTGCCCCTAGATTCGCGCTTTCTCCCTCTCGCCTTGTCTTTCAGTTTTCTGTGTTCCTCTGACCCGTGAAGGGTGAAAAGGAAAAGCCAAGGCTGGCCTGCTGGGCAGAGATGTCTCTGGGCCCAGCTACGAGTGGATCGCCTGTTCCGCCGCAAGGGATGCTCGGGCGTGGACTCTTCCTTCCGTCCCCTGCTCTTTCCGCTACACAGTGGGTCGAGAGCTGAGGGGGCCGTGGTCCAGGAGCCGGAACTCAGCCTTAGGAGACTCGTTTATAGCTTTTAGGGTCCCGCACCCACCCAAATAGTCTTTAGCCGCTTCTAGCAGGGCGCGGAGCTTGCTGGGAAATGCAGTCCAGTGAGGGGCCGGGAACCTCCTGCGCCGATCCTCTGTTCCCGAGGGTCGGCTAGGGTCTCTCAGCAGGATGCGGCCGTCGGGGACGCTGACCCCGACCAGCAGATTTGACTGAAGGACAGCGGGGCTCTCCAGGCTGGGGAGAATCTAAAGCAGGCGGGCCGCGTCGGGGAAGCTCTATGCATTTGGACCTGCTGCCACCCTCTTCTTACTCCCCTTGGAGATATGAGGCTCCAGATCTTTTTCTGAAATAGAAAATCCTTTCTTGTGGTGGTTGTTGTTTGATTATGCAAGTATTGCATCCTTAGTGTAGGAAAGAAAATAAAGTACGGAAAATTTTAAAGGCATCCATATCCACAAAGCTAACTTCCTCACTCGGCTCACATGGCACTCCCTCAAAGTGGTTTTTCCCTAACCCTATGTAAACAGCACCTGGCCCCCGCTGCCATGCCTCTGCCCTGCCTTATTTTTCTTCCTAACTTTTATCACTACCTGACATATTTGTATATTTGCCCCCCACTACTCGACTATAATTTTCATGATATCAGACTGTTTTCACTGCCCTACTTCCAGAATTTAAATACTGTGCCTGGCACAGTATTTGTTGAAAAACTGATGGTTAAAATAACTGAAAGTTAAAAATATCCCTAATAAGGCCATCCAGAAATAAGCACTATTAATATTTCAGTCTTAAGTTCTACATCTATGATTATTTCTAAGGTAAATCTGGAATAATTCTATTTAATGAATTTTTGTTGGCTCAAGTCTATCAAAGAGGACTTCCCTGGTGGTGCAGTGGTTAAGAATCCGCCTGCCAATGCAGGGAACACGGGTTCGAGCCCTGGTCCGGGAAGATCCCACATGCTGCGAAGCAACTAAGCCGTTGCCCCACAACTACTGAGCCTGCGCTCTAGAGCCCGCGAGCCACAACTACTGACCCCGCGGGCCACAACTACTGAAGCCCGCGCACCTACAGCCCATGCTCCGCAACGAGAAGCCACCTCAGTGAGAAGCCTCCGCACCGCAACGAAGAGCAGCCTGTGCTCGACACAGCTAGAGGAACCCCGCGCACAGCAACGAAGATCCAATGCAGCCAAAAATAAATAAATTTTAAAAAATTCATCTCAGATAACAGTAATGCCTTGTGGAGACAAAATATTACAAAAAAAAAAAAGTCTATCAAAATCCATCTGTTGTGCAAGGTGCATAGTATTCCAAATCATGGAAGTTCCATATTCCATTTAAAGTCCCCTACTCTTGGATATTTAGATTGTTTCAATTTTTCCATTTGTAGATGTTTACTACGTACACCTTCCTGCATTTTCTTGAACTACTTGCTGGAAGGGATGAGCCCAGGCTGTTCTAAGAAGACCGCTGAAGTGGATGCTACTGGGCTCCCTCTCCTCCCCTTACTGGCCCCAGTGGAAAACTACACAAGGAAGAAGGAACTTGAAAGTCCCTTTTTCCAGTGTGCCCTTACATTGTTCTTCACCCTGTACTGACAAAGATTAACAACAAGTTGGCTTGCAAAAGAGAAACGTCCATGGGATCCGGCTCCATTACCACAAAGCAGGACAAAAGGGTGTATTGGGGGTTTGAGGGACAATAAATTAATAACTAGCACACCTACCATATATTCTATTGGGCATTGCTGATGGATGATAATTTGTATATAGTTATATTGAAATTGACCACCTTATTGTACTTTCCTTCTGATAGTTTTTTATTTTTCTATGATGTAAAAAGGGAAAATTGTCTTTCCAGAAAATTTATATTCATTTCCAGAATTTATACTCATTATTTTCTTAGTCTTATAGCATTGTCTAGAACTCCCTAAATATCTTGGGACTTCCCTGGTGGCACAGTGGATAGGACTCCGTGCTCCCAATGCAGGGGCCCCAGGATCGATCCCTGGTCAGGGAACTAGATCCCACATGCATGCTGCAACTGGGAGTTCACATGCCACAACTAAGGAGCCAGTGAGCCACAACTGAGAAGCCCTGCAGCCGCAACTAAGGAAACCATGTGCTGCAACTAAGGAGCCAGTGAGCCACAACTAAGACCCGGTGCAACCAAGTAAATAAATAAACAAACAAATAAAAACCCTGGACCTGAGCCCCAGCTTCCAGCTCTCTGGTTCAATGACTTTGGACAAATTATTGGACTTCTTGGCCCGTTTCCTCTTCTATAAAACCGAGATGAAACCCACTGCTCAGACTTGTAGAGCGTTGAGGAAACGTATATATGGTGCTTGGCCCCACGCCTGACAGGGCAGCTGCCACTGGCAGCTATTAGTACCATTCTCAGTCTGCTGTCCTGTTCAAGACATTTCATCCCTTATTGGCTGGGAGCTAACCGGGGCTGTGACTGCCCTGCTGGCCCTGTGATCTGCAGAGACAGGTGGGGTCCCAACAGCCTCCCTGATGCAGACGTCCTCAAGGTCATTTGGTGTCAGACTGAATGTAATTGTGAGAGCTGAGCTGCAAACCTAGGACAATAAGCAAGCTGAGCCCACCCCTCCCCAGCGGGAGAAAAAAAAACGTAGAGAATGGGAAGCTTCAGAGCTAAAAAACCAGAAGGCCAAGAGTAAAACAGCCAGGCAGGGGCGGATAGGGCAAATTATAAAGGACATGTGCAGAGAGACCAAGGAGGTGAGAAATAGGAGAGGAAGCTGGCAGCAGCCTCAGAAAGGACCAGGAGGGGCAGGGTCCCTGGTAAGTGAGAAATCCTCACTGGATTACAGCTGGGTCCTCAGGGACGCAGGTGAAAACGTCCAGTCACAAAATGCAGGCCCCAGTGCCTGAGACAGGAGACAGGGAAGGCAGGAGACACTGAGCATGAATTCCCATGCTGGCTCGGCCCTCCTCCCGGCTCCCAAAGAGAAGAGCCCAGGGAGGGTCCAGAGCCCAGTGGGCAATGCCTGGGACAAGTGGCCACAGCAGCAGACCACCTCACCAGGTCCACAATTTCAGAAGTGGCCAGCTGACTTCAGGTTTGGAAACCTCTGTGCTCAGAAGCCTTTGCTATAGGCTCTGGAATGGGTCCAAGCCAGATGAAGGCTGGGGAGGAAGGTGCCCAAGCCCCCAGAGGGATGACATAGGGATGGCTGAGTGAGGAGACACTGGGTTGACTCCGGAGGCCCCACTTCCCCCCGCCAAGTCTGGGGTCAGCCTCCAGGGCCCGAGACAGAGCTATAGGCCGTCGCTCGAATTCCAAGGCCTTTAATTTGCAGTGAGCATGCCTCCTCCTCACCCGAGCTCCTCCCGTGTTGCCGCGCCCCATCCCCATGCCAGCACCTCCCCAACTCCCTTCCTGGGCCTCCCAGGTCACACCCCCGCAGCAGCTGCCCCCGCTACAATCCCCCTCCTTCCCTGTCTCCAGGCCAGCCCCTGTCTCTCAGCCTCCTAGGTGGGGGCTGGAGGGGGTGCCGCCAGAGCCCCGGCTGCCCCCAGCATCAGCATGGCCAGGGCCTTGGGCCCCGCCGTGTGGATCTTCTCGTGCCGGTGCAGATTGGAGCGCCGGCTGAAGCTCTTGCCGCACAGGGGGCAGGAGTAGGGCCGGACACCACGGTGGGTGCGCTGGTGGGCAGTGAGGTGCGAGCTGTGGCTGAAGCTCTTGCCACAGTCGAGGCAGTGGTAGGGCTTCTCGCCGGTGTGCGTGCGGTTGTGGGCGATGAGGTTGGAGCGCTGGCTGAAGCACTTGCCGCACTCAGGGCACGGGTAGGGTTTGACCCCGGTGTGGGTGCGCTGGTGGGTGACCAGGGCTGAGCTCTGCGTGAAGCACTTGCCGCAGATGGGGCATTTGTGCGGCTTGGCGCCCGTGTGGGTGCCCTGGTGGGTGACCAAGTCCGAGCGGCGGGTGAAGCGCTTGGCGCAGCGGTCGCACACGTAGGGCTTCTCACCCGTGTGGATGCGCTGGTGCTGGATCAGCGTCGAGTGGTGGCTAAAGCTTTTCCAGCAGGACGGGCAGGTGTAGGGCTTCTCTCCGGTGTGGATGATCTGGTGCTGGATGAGGTGTGAGCTGCGGCCGAAGCGCTTGCCGCAGTCCGTGCACGCGTAGGGCTTCTCGCCCGTGTGCGTGCGCCGGTGCGTCACCAAGTGCGAGTGCCAGCTGAAGGCCTTGCCGCACTGCTCGCACTTGTAGGTCTTCTTGCCGGCGTCGCCGTCAGGGGCCAGGCCCTCCTCGCTGCTCTCAGGGGCGGTCGTCTCCCCCTCTCTGGGTTGCTCTGGGAAGCGGCCCTCCTGGGCTTTCGGGATGCCGATGTCAGGCGGGGCTGGTTCCGACTGTGCCTCCACCGCGGGACCCGGCTGCACATCGTCCTTGGCTGGCCCTGAGCTCTGGCCGCCGGCTGCTCGCTGCCCACACCGTGGGGCGTCCCCCTGGGCTCTCCCCACCCTGCTTTTGAAGGACTTCATATCCCCAAGGGCTCCCAGGGATGGGGCTAGCTCCTCCTTGCCCACCTCCACGGCTCCTGGATAAAGAGGGATTCCAGCAAGGCAGAGGCTTTCATGAGGGCCCCGGGGGAATTGTGGAGCTAGAAATTAGGGCAAGGACCTGCTGGGAACCCTGGAAGCAAGAGCCACCCTCCACACAGGAGGGAGGGCTGGCGGCCCTGCCCCAGGAGGGGCTGTGTGTCTGCACCCCACAGAAAACAGCCCGCACTGACATGGGGCACCTGGGAGTGACAGCCACGACCCTGCTGCCCCGCCCACCTGTCACCTCTGCACGCACCTCTCTTCTCCTCCTCCTCATCTCCCATCTGCTGGCAGGATCCCGAGGCCTCGCCCTTGCCCTGCACTTGAGAGGCCCAGAAAGGCCTGCTGAAGGGAAACCCTGCTTGGGAAGAGATGCTGTGCTCAGTCAGGGCCTTTCGGGCTGCACAGCAAGGAGAAACCAACCCCCACCTCCCCGGAGAGATGATGGAGCAAAAGAAGAGGGGATGCAGCTCTGCACAGGGCAAAACCAAGTGAGCTCAACAGTCACTGGGGGCAGATGGCCATGCCCTCTCAGGATGCACACTCCGGGGCAACCTCCAGGCACACTCTTCTCAGGGCTGGGCCAGGTCAGCTGCTGGCCACCTCTATGTCACACTGTCCCCAGCAGTGAGTCCAGCAATGTCAGAAACCAGATGCAGTCTTCCTATCCTGCACCTGCACCTTCCCAGGATCACAGGCAAAAAGGGCTCCTGGGGGAGGGGCAGTGGGCAAAGAGAGGCCAAGTGGGAGGGCCTGCGATAAGAGGGCCAGGGACACTGACCACCCAGAAGTCAAGGACCAAAGGCCCATTTGCCAAGTACCCCAGGGTGAGGGCCTGGGAATTCTGGTCAAGTCAGGAAGAGAGCAGAGGGGCCCTGGCCTCCATGCCCTGATCCAAGCCCCATGGTGGGGAAAGAATGTTTGGACCAACTGGGTGGTTTAGGGCATTTGTGAGGCCTGCCATGGGGCTGTGGAGTGGATGCTGGTTCCCTCTGATCTCCCAAGACTTGCCTGGACCTGCTGGCCTGGGCCCCAGAGAGTGCTAACAATGGGTGGTGAGCAAACCAGAGATAATTAAAGGTGTGAGCACAGCAGCTGCTGTGACCCCGGGGTCCACCAGGGACAACAGGGGTCTTGGCCCGCCATCAAAGTCAGAGGGTGGAATCACCAAGACCCTGGCTCCACCTGGACTAGCAGGTGTGCAACAGATGTGCACTGACAGACAAACAGACTGAATGACCGAATGAATGACAATGAATGAATGAATGCTGATTTTTCCATAAGCCCTCATAAAAGTCTGCCATGAAAACTAGAGCCTGAAACTGAGGAATCAAAGCCCTGGGACTTTACTGCTTACCATGAGAAAAACCAAGGGAGCCAAGGCCCCTCTGAGAAGAGGACACGGCCCTGGGGTGGATGTGACAGCTCAGAGTCAAAGGCCTGGAGGGATTAGCTGGCACTGTTCCCCATCCCCTGGGCTAGCAGCCCAGCCCAGAGCCAGGCTTTCTGGTCAGATACCTCTGAAGCTGGGCTTGGAAGTGGGGGAACTACTGGAATAAGCTAGGGAAGAACTGGAGAGAAGCACAGTCTCTAGGTCGGCACTGTCCAGCACAGCAGCCGCTAGCCACATGTGGTTATTTCAATTCAAATCTGAGCTGATTAAAATGAGATAAAACAAAAAACTCAGTTGCCCTAGCTGCATTTCTAGGGGTCAATAGCCACATATGGCTCATGGCTACCATATCAGCACCGACCAGAACACATCCATCACTAGGAAGCTTCTATAGTACAATGAGGTCTGGATGAACCACAAGAGGGGGTTCAAGCCCTGGAAAGGGAGGAGGAGGTGATGGCAGATAGGCCCCACCGCTGACTTCCCAGGGCCTCAGGAAGCAGCACCCCAGCACGAGTGAGCCCTTACCCAAGGACAGCCCATTCCTCTTCTGCAGGATATCCCTGTAGAAGCTCTGCTGTGTGTGGTCCAGCCGCCCCCACTCCTCCCGGGAGAGGTACACAGCCACATCCTCAAAGGTCACTGGCATCTGAAACAACATGAAATGCCCACTCTCCAGGACACGCCAGGATGTGGTGGAGGGGCATCGTGGTGCCAGGACAAGGGCAAGACCCCGACTCCCATCCTGCTGACTCAAGTGAGGCTGGCCCTCGGGTGTGATGAAGCAGGACAGTTGCCCAAGGAAGGCTTTTGGGGGCAAGAACAAAGCGCTTGTGTACAGCAGAAGACAAGAGACAAAAACAAGGATCCTTCTTTTCAGCACCACTGCCAAAGCTCAGGATCTCCAGTCCCCACCCGCAGGTCCAGCGCTCAGATCCAGAGGATGATTCAGAGACGCTGTCCCTCCACGTCCTTCAGCTCCAGCTGTGGATGGGGACACTCACCTGGGACCAGGCAGTGAGGAGCGCCGCGGCCATCCGCCGGTCTCTGGTCCTCCCCTCGTGAGAGAGCACAGGGATCTGGGGGGAGGGGAGGGCTGAGAGAGGAAAGAGGTCCTCAGCGCGGCCACCTCATCCCGCTTGGCCCTCCTACTCCCTGCAGTGAGCTCATGCCAGGCCCACCAGGGAGACCCACAGTGCCTCCAACTCCACCCCCGACCTGATCCAAGAAGAGGGTCAGTGGGCTCTGAGGGTGAGCGGGGGCGGCCTCCAAGGGGCAGGTGGGGCAGACATCAGGGTCTCCCCACCCGGGCTGAGCGTCCACCTGGGAAAGTGCCTCTCTCCACATCCCCCTCCTCACCTCCGCCAGGCAGGAAATGTGCTTTCTCCTTAGAGCCCTGGCTTAGGGGCACCCAGCCCCGTACTCCTTGAGCTCTGGCCTCCTGTGATGCCCCCTCAGGGTGCGGCTCTTCCGGCTCCATCTTGATGTGGGGTGACTCCTGAGCGGCTCCCAACGGCACTGTCCCCTCCGACTCGGAAAGCATTTCTTGACAAGAATGCCCATGACGTGGAGTCTAGAAATAACAGCCCCATCAGCACTGGGACAGAGAATGGGAAACACAGCAGAACTCCACACTCGGGGACCTGCAGAAGCAGACACCAAGGGTGGCAGAACGCACACCCAGATGCAAGGCTGGCCCTGCTTCCGTCTCCGTCCCTGAGACCTGCATATCCGTGGTTCACCCCTGTGAGGCAGGACAGTGAGGGAAGGAGGGGAGGCTCATCGAGGCCCTGCTGGGTGCCCACAGGGCAGATGCCTCTGCCCAATTTGAGCCTCCCACCTCCCACAGGAGTGTGGATTGTTATTCTTTTAATATATGAGGAAACCGAATGTAGTTGGCTGGGTTGAATAGTGTACCCTCAAAATTCATGTCCACTTGGAACCTCAGAATGTGACCTTATTTGGAAAAAAGGTCTTTGCAGATGTAGTTATGGATCTTGAGATGAAATAATCCTGGATTCAGGTTGGGCCCTGAATCCAATGACTGGTGTCCGTAGAAGAGGAGAGGGCACAGGGGCTTCCCTGGCAGTCCAGTGGCTAGGACTCCCGCTTTCACTGCCGAGGGCCTGGTCAGGGAACTAGGATCCCACAAGCCATGCGGCAGCCAAAAAAAAAGAGGAGAGGACACAGAAACAGAGGAGAAGCCATGTGAAGATGGAAGCAGAGGTTGGAGTGATGCTGTCACAAACCAAGGGACGCCTGGAGCCACCAAAAGCTGAGAGACAGGAAGGATCCTCCCCTAGAGCCTTGGGAGGGGGCCCTGCTGACCCCTTGATTTTGGGGTTCTGGCCTCCAAAGTGTGAGAGAATAAATGCCGGTTGTTTTAAGCCACCAGTTTGTGGTCCTTTGTTACAGCAGACACAGAAAACTCACACCTCCAGGCTCTGAGATCAGACAATGGCCCAAGGTCACACACAGCTTGGAGTGACTCGGCCAGGACTTGAACTCACTGTATCAGACTCACAAGTCACCCCCAGGGCCATAACTTCTTGAAAGTGACAGGAAGACATGTGGCCTTGGGCCATTTCAGTCCTAACTCAATTAGTCAGAGCTGTTGGCAGTTTCTGATTTGGAAAAAATAAGTCCAAGCATACCTCTAACTGTGCTGAGGCCTTGCACCCACCTAAGTCTGATGGAAGGGAAACTCCTCTCAGGCTCACCCCCTTTAGCACTGTCCCCCACAATGGGACTGCCAGGATCCTCCCTCCCCTCTTCATAGCAGCCTCTGCCCCAGCCCTCTGGGAGGTGAGGAGCAAGCTTTTGAGTCAGGCTACCGGGGCTGGAATCCAGAACCACCGCTTACCAGCCTTTCAGTCCTGAGCAGAGCAGAGCACTGGGAAAGTCACTTCCCTTGCACTGGGAGGCCCTGGTGAGGCCTCATCATCACCACCCATAGCACTGGGCACCGGCCAGCCTTCTGCTGGGAACTCAAGCCTATCTCTCCACCTCCCCACCCACCTCAGTATATAAGACTCTCAGGCCAGGAGTCAAAGTTCCTGGGAGCCACACAGGCCAGGCGGCCTCCGAGACTCAGCTGCTCTGCCTCCACACAGATAACACGTGAGAAACAGCTCTCCACTCCACAAAGTTCTGGATAAACAAAGAGCAGTGCTGGTAATTATTATTATTACTCTACTGTGTGAGCTGACAGAATCCAACATCAGCACAGAATGTTGTGGACATATGAGGCCCACTGGGAGTTACAAAGGCATTATGGAAGGGAAACTGAACTGCAGTAAAAATTCTTTGTGCTTCTATGGTATGAAAACAGAACTGACACTTGATTTGTACTTGAACTTACAGCCACTGGAAACCGTAGCTGAGGATTTCCAGGTTTCTCTGACCTAGGTTCTAGTTGCTGTGGGTGGTGTTGTTTTATATGTTACAATAATGAGCACCTACGGGCTGATGAGCTGCTCACAGAGGCCTCTCATGCCTATTATCTTCTCTGAGCCTCCCAATCACCTGGCAAGACAGGTGGGAATGGCAGGCACATGATCCGCATTTTATAGATGACACACCTGGTTCCCAGAGGCCAAGGGACCTGCCCAAGGTCGCACATCCCGCTGCAGCTGACTCATGTTCCCCCAGTCCCAAGCTTGGTAACCCTGGTCTCCCCGCAAGTCGTAACTACGCACACACAGGCAACAGGTACAGGAAGGGCTATGTGCTCAGACCCAGAGAGAGAGGAGGTGCGGGCCCAGGCAGAGGGGAGTAGAGGGTAGACTGAGGCTTGCCCATATGCTCTGAGCACTGTTCAGAGAGCAAACCCCACCCACAGGACCCCTGTGTAGCCCCCTTACTATCTCGTGTAGCCTTTGGTCTGCTGACTACCGAATTCACGAGGCAAAGCAAAGCAGTCCCATAGAAGTCGATTCCCAGGTGGAAGGTATTTCCCATCATACCACCTTCTCTTCAACATCCCCCCACCGCATCTACCAGCCCTGCTCCCACGGTGAGTCTAACTCCTCCATTGGTCCAAATGCCCTGCCTTGAAAATCCCCTTCCACTCCAGTTCCTTCCAGTGCATGCCTCCCTCACCCAGCACCCCATCCATACCTCTTGGGCTCTCTCCTTGTCCTGGGTAGCACGGATGCCTCCACCATCCGCAGACATTTTCTGTCTCAGAGCTACAAAGCTCAGCCGAGTTGTTTCTTGGTCTTGTTGGCCAAGTCCCCTCCAGCTTCTGGCCAGGAGCCTAGAGGAGCAGAAGGAAATCAGCCAGTGTCTCCTGGACATCCCTGAAGCCCCCCAAATTCCCTCGCCGGACCAGATCCATCCCTGGTCCCAATCAGAAATAAAACCTCCGAGACGCCCTCCAACGGTCTCACTCTCTATGCTGTTTTTTGGTCCCTCTCTTTGACAGAATGCTATTTTGTATTATCCCGTTTATCGTTGAAGCAAGAATCTCACAGCAGCTGGGTTAAGGAAAACCGGGTTGACTTGAAATCTGAATCTCCTGTCATCAGGAGCCGAAAGGTCTGCAGAGATCCTGCGAAACAGGTGCTGAGTGGGGCCCCGCCCACCACAGCCAGCTCCGCGGAGGAATACAGGCCCCGCCGTCTCCCGGGTACAGGACACACACACACACACCCTGCGCTCGACCTGACTCGGTCCCGCCTGGGATCCAGAAATTGAGCTGCCCGCTCTCAGCAGCCCTCCCTGCGGCTGCAACCACCCGCCCGGGCCGGGTGTCCATCCTGCTCACGGTCCCGCACAGATGATGTCCTTCCTCTTTCCGAACCCGGGTCCAGGCCTCCTCTCCCTGCCAGCCCGTAGCCTTCCACCTTTGACCCCGTCCCCTCCTGCCAGCTGGCCACCCGCGCGGGTCTCGGGATCCAGGCGCCCTCCCAGCCCCCCTCTCACCGAGGTGGAGGCGGAGGGGTCACCTCGGGCGGCGGAGCCCCCTCCCCCGGGGAAGGGAGTCTCCGCAGCCTACACCGGGCGCGGGGAGCCGGGTGGAGACTGGGATTAGGGACAACAGGAAGTCCCTCCCAGATCCCGTTCCCCACGCAGCTGCAGCCCTACAGCGTTCCCAGCTTGGAGGGTTCCGGGTCTGGGGTCCCGAGGCCGGCTGCACCGGCTCTCGGCCGGGAGGTGACTCCCAGATCCGCGTTGCCGGCTCACGATCGCTTTACCTGGCACGTACTCGTGACACCAGCCAAGCAGGAGCGCCAAAGTGGGAAAATATATTTTGTGTAAGGATTTTGATATTTGACGTTTCAAATTGCAGCTGTCGTTACAGGACGAAGGACACTTTGCCGAGTGGAGGGACATGGTGGTCCTTTTCAGTACACAGAGCTTCTGAAAGTCTTATGGGTGTCTCCGTGGAGACGTCCCTGGATTTCATTTAAGGCTCCCAGACCAGTCAGCAGCTCCTCTGGGTTCCCGCCAAGACTGGCATGGAGTTCTCTCTCCCTAAGAGCAAACTTAGGAAACGAAGAGACCTGGGAACTCCTCAGTACCCACCCCTATACCTACGTCTCACACTTTGGAAAGATGTGGCATCAATCTGATTTTTCCAGGCGCTGCCCTCCCCCCGCCCCCGACCAGCTCCCTCTCAAGGCTAGGGATAGAGGTGACAAAGGGGTCTGACCCAGCCATGCATGGGGTCCCAAACCCTCAGACATCCCTGGTGGCTTCATAGTCCACCTCTCAGCTTCTGTCTTCCCTTCAGACTCTGAGAACTAAGGCTCCCAAAACGGGAGAACAGAGACTGTGCTTCACTCCCTGGGGCAAGGCACCCATTTCTCCTTAACAGGGCACAGGAGATGAGTGTCAGGAAAGGGGTGAGGGCCAGCCCTGTAGTCAGATTCCAGGAAGATTCCTGCTGGAAACGTTCCCAGGCCCCCTGCCTTCGGCCCATCAGAGTCCTCTGAGATGCATCCACTTCACTCAGGAAGACAGGCACCACTGGCCCTTGTACCACCCCATCGGTGTGCTGTGTGCACTCACAAGGGTTCAATTTTTTTTAAACTTAGTTCCCAACGCTTAAAAAATTAGGAGGGTTCCAGGACTTCCCTGGTGGCGCAGTGGTTAAGAATTCGCCTGCCAATGCAGGGGACATGGGTTCAGAGCCCTGGCCCAGGAAGATCCCACATGCCGCGGAGCAACTAAGCCCGTGCGCCACAACTACTGAGCCTGCGCTTTACAGCCCATGAGCCACAACTACTGAGCCAGTGTACCACAACTACTGAAGCCCGCCCACCTACAGTCTGTGCTCCACAACAAAGAGAAGCCACTGCAGTGAGAAGTCAGAGCACCACAATGAAGGGTAGCCCCCACTCATCACAACTAGGGAAAGTCTGCGCGCAGCAACAAAGACCCAACGCAACCATAAGTAAATAAATTTATAAAAAAATAAAAGTGAGGAGAGTTCCCATAAAATTGATTTTCTTGAGAAACCAGAACAACCAGAACAACCCTGGACCCATATTCCTCCCATTCCGGGCCTGATCTCAGGGTGCTACCTTTGGTTCTCCACTTGGCCCTTGCAGCATTTTGAGTTTGCAACTCTGCTTTTGGAGTTCAACTTGTTTTAGGAGTCCTAGAATTCCTATTGATTCTACTATCATTTTGATGAAAGAAAAATTACCCCCAGGGTTTGGCTCTGGTCAGTATTTCCAGGTGTTTTAATCCTCAAAGTAAAGAGAGATGAACAAAATTGTATCAAAAGTCAATACTGTTTTTAAAACAGAGAGAATTATAAAATGAGAAAAAGCCACAGGGGGCCCTGGAAAAGATGAAATGCGCAGTCTGGGAGCCAGACTGTGTTAAGCCAGTGTCCAGAGTAAAGGAACTCAACCTGAGGTGGACCATCTCACACATGGCAGTCCCAGGAGTGCACCAAGTCCAGAAAGAATGGGTGTGTCCTGATTCGTGGGCAAACGTTTCTCTACCAGACAAAAGGGGCTACAGTTCAGGGATACTGAGGAAGCCCAGAGGTTTGGATCCCACCATGGGATCACCTAAGTTAGACCAAAAGAAGTCTCAACATTTATTTAACTGTTCAGAAAAAAAAAAAAAAAAATATATATATATATATATATATATATATTTTTTTTTTTTTTCGGTATGCGGGCCTCTCACTGTTGTGGCCTCTCCTGTTGCGGAGCACAGGCTCCGGATGCGCAGGCCCAGCGGCCATGGCTCACGGGCCCAGCCGCTCCGCGGCATGTGGGATCTTCCCGGACCAGGTCACGAACCCATGTCCCCTGCATCGGCAGGCAGACTCTCAACCACTGCGCCACCAGGGAAGCCCCAGAAAATATTTACTGAGCATCTGCTATGTGATAGATATTAGCTCCTTCTTGGAAATGAGAGGAAACCCTTCTAGGGCTGGCTCTAGGCCTGAGCAGGTCTAGGAGGAAGGATTATTGATATTTGCTTTGTGGGAATTGCAGTCCCCAAAAGACTTCAGACCAGGGCAGGGTGAGTCAATAAGTAGAGATCAAAAACCTAAATGCCTTCAGCAACCACGCAGTACCATAAACTACCAGTGCCTTGGGTGTAAGACCAGAGTGGGAGGGACTTCAGGGGCCTCAAGAAACCATATTTTGTTTAAAGGGGGCAGTTGGGGGCTCAGTATTGCCCAAGCATGAGGTTTTTTCAAGAGAAGCCAAAAAAGAATTCAATTTCTATGTGAAATATCCTGACTTTTGAATGTTGATGACTAAAAACAAAAACAAAACAAAACAAAATTAAGAACTCCATACAATTCCAGCAGAAAACATCTGTTGTCCCACTCACAGGCCACCAGGTTAGAGACGTACTTACCTCAGGAGCCTGTTTACAAGGCGCTTATCAGAGCTTCAGGCACGGGAAACACTCAACAAATGCCAACTCCACTATCCTGCGGCTTCAGTGAGCTTGAGTAAGAGAGAATACGCCACCTTTAGTAAATAAATCGTGATCTACCCTCAGACTGGCCTGCGAGCTGATTCAGGTCTTAAAGAGGACCTTACAAAAACAGCCAGAATAATAAAAACTAGAAAAAAGAATCATCTGATGTAAGAAAAATAAAAACAAACGTGTGTTAATGAACACCGTTAAGCCAGGCTGGAGACAGGGAGATGCAGAGATTTAGCCTTAGAAGGAGAGACGATAGGGGCAAATAAAGGAATGTAAGAGAAGCCAAGAAAAATAGGAATAATCGAGTAAACAGCAGAGCAAATGTTAACCATTGAAAAAGAAAAGGAAGCCAGTACAAGTGTTAGGTAGGTGGAACCCCGGAAATAAAACAAATTTTGAAGAAAAATAACAGAACTCCCAGGGCCGCTGGAGACCAGGTAGTGAGAGTTCAGGTGCCGGGCGGCCCGCTCACCGCCGGTGGCGTGGAGGCAACCCTGCGGCCCCGTCCCCTGATGCGAGGCGGACGCAGGGGGAGGCGTTCGGAGCCACAGGAGGCCCAGGAGCCCCGCGCGCACAAGTCGTCGTTCCCCAGCCAGCTCTGCAGCCCGCAGGGCAACTATGCGGAGAGCGCGTCTCCCAAGCAACAACTGCCCCGCCCCGCCCCCACAGGAGACGCGGTGATTGGCTGTCGCCTCCCTGACCCCGCCCCCCACAGCACCGCCCTGCTGCCCTTACCTGCGCGCTGCTGTCCGCGCACCCGAGGGGCAGTCCCGCCGAGGGCGAAGGGTCATCCTGGTGCTGCCGGACCCTGGCCGGTGTGCCCGCGTTTCCCGTCCGGCTGCCCCGTTCCAACTTCCGGTTTCCCCGGGTCTCTCGTGGAGCCCGCCTGTGGGCCAGGGGCACGGAGGCAACGGGGGCGGTGAGGACCGCGGGGCGGACACCCGGGAGCCCTCGAGTTTCCGGTGGGAAAACTGAGGCTGGCCGAGCGAGGGCCCTCAGCTTGAGAGCGCCGGCGCCGGGGTACCCGGGAGCACGAATTCCGGCCCAGCGCTCCATCCAGCCTCCCAGGTCAAGGGTTTCCGCCCCTCACACGTTTAGAGTTTTGTTTTGTTTTGTTTTGTTTCAAAAATGGGAGTATATGCTGCTGACGTGCCCCCTCTGTGTGCGTGACACATATTTGGTATAAAAAACATATAGAGAAAACAAAACATGTAGCATGTCAAAGACATACACAGCCATACATTATGAAGTGGTGAAAGCAGATTTTATTCGGTAACTACGGACAGCAGGGCAAAGAGCTGCGCTCCATCCGATGTGCTGCAGAGGTCACTGGGTGTTTCAAAGGGAGAATGGGGGCTGCGGGGGGCGGGGGGTAGTGAAAAGTCACAATGAGCCAGTCAGTGAAGCTGCAATTAGGCCAGGTGTGTCTGCTACCTGGCAGGTGTGGGAGGCAGGAGGAGTCTATCCTCCCACAGAGAAGGGAGACAGAGGCCCTGTCCCTCCTGATGAGTACATTTCAAGGGAATGGCTCTCAGGTCAGTGAAAGATTGTAAGAGTTATAATCTTCTTCTGGGTTATAAGAAACACATATTCACAATTATAAGCCCTTTTTAGTAAGTGCTTTAAGAAAGGGAGGCTAGGGGCCCATCATCAGGCATTAGCTAGAATGAACAGTAAATTTTCCTGGCAGCTTTGAGCTTTCTCAGGCAGGCATTTTAATGGGGGGCTGGGGTCATCATGGCCTTATGCTGCTAGAAGCTATGCTAGAGTTTGGTCAAGTCTCAGGGCAGGTTTGGACGGATGGTTATGTGTCAAGAGTTCTACTGAAAAAAAAAAAAAAAAAAGAGTTCTACTGTTCTCAAGCGGTGCCTTGCTGTTTTTCAACTGCGGCATATTCTGTTGTATGGCTACATCACAATGTCTAACCAGGAGCCTACTCATCACCCAATTCTTGATGCCCTTGCCTTGCAGCAACTGGAACTACCCAGCAGCTCTTATTGTGGAGGCTTTGCTCCTTTCCAGTGGGTGAACAAGACTAACATCTGATCTTGCAACAGGGCAGGCAGAGAGGCTGCCAACCCCAAACCTGGCTCCTGGATCTCAGCTGTGATGCTGGCCCAGAAGCCTGCCCATCACAGTCAGCAGAAATGGCTTTCTCCTGCCCTGGGCAAGCTCCAGGAGGAAAGGAGGCTCCTCCCTAGGCAGCAATTCCAAGTGCTTCTTACCATGATTGTCAAGGCTGGCAGCTTCAGCCTCAGCCAGGCAAGCCGTGAACACCAAGGCCAGAAAAGCCCCCAAACTTAGTAGGGTTGACTGGATATATTCCCCCAAACACCCACATACCACCTTCCAGAACATTTTCTCTACCTGGGAGCTAAAGACAGCTTACAGTACAGGCAGGGAGGGGATTCTCTGTTGAGACCAAGCTCAAGAGTCACTCCACTTGGCTCTTTGGTGGTAGATATTAGAGTAAATTAAGTTACTTTCCCTGTAGAGGTTGCTGCATTTTTAGGAAACCAGGACACTATCATCATCCTAAAATACCCTTCACTGTTGCTGCAGAGTCACCTCCTGCTATCTGATACCTAAAGGGTGCCCCAGTCTTGGGTAGAGTTTAAGGTACATTCACTCACGAAAGCTAAAGACACTGAAGCAGGTGGGGATGGGAGTACTTGGGAGGCATTCTGACTGGCTCAGCTCTGAGGACCCCTCCTGGGAGCAGATGACAATGGCACTCAGGCACCCACCCTTGATGTCCTTTTCAGCCCTTCCTCCTGCTGCACTCTCTGGCACCTACCCTCAGCTCTCAGACTCCTTCCTCTACATGGCATGTGGTCTTTCACTAGTGTCTCTTCTATTTTTTTTTTTTTTTTACTCAGTTGGGTGTGAAAAACAATGTAGAACTTCCATTAGTTTTACTTTCTCTCCTTTTAAAAATCCTATTTTTGTGAATGCTTTATAATGTGAAAAAAAATCAGGGTTCCATGGAGAAACAGCTGATCCTAGGACTGGGGCAAGAAATGCACAAGATGAGTCTGCAGACAGTGGGAGGGGAAATGGTACAAGCTCTCTGGACAAGTGTGGCAGAATCTTCTGAACCTGACCATCCACATACCCTGTGACACAGCGATTCACTCCTGGGCACAAGTCCCACAGTACGCACTTATATGGTTACCCGAGACCTACAAGAACTACTAAGCGTGGCCTCAAACTGAAAACCACCCCCGTGTAGACACAGTAGAATGAACAAATAACACAATGGGGGAATACTATTCAGGGAATAAGCAATGCGTGGATGACTCCCTCACTGTGCAGTAAGGTCAGATGAGAGTTCCTATTGTGTGACTTCACTTACACAGAGTTCAAAGACAGACCAAACAAATCTGCTGTGGTTGGAAGTCAGGATAGAGATTATGGGGGAAGGGAAGTGACCAGAAGGGGGCACCAGAGTAGGCCCGAGAGGGCTAGTAAATTCTGATTTGATTGGGATGCTGGCTAAAGGGCTGTTTTCGCTTGGTGGAGACTCATCATGCTCTTCGTTTTTGGTTTGCGCACAATTTCTGTACATTATACCTAAAAGTTTACTTAAAAAAAAAAAGGAAATGAATGAAGAGAAACCATAAGACCATTGCTATGATCCAGGCAATAAATGATGGTGACCTGGACTTGGTAGCAGCAGTGGAGGTAGAGAAATACATATATGAAAAATATTTAGGCTATCAGACCTACAGAACTTGGAGACTGATGAGATGTGGGAATGAGTTAAAGCAAGGGGGTCAAGGATAAATCCCAGTACATGGCTTGAGCAGCTGAATGGATTGTTCTACACTTACCGAAATAGAGAATACCAGGAAAGACAAGGTCTGTTGTGGAATATTCCTTCAATCCACATTTAGTGAGTGTTTACTATGTGCCGGGCACTGGAGATACAGCAATGAACAGCAGCAAAGCCAGCCTTGTGGAGCTTGCGTTTAAGTGGCTGGGTGAGGGACTTCCCTGGTGGTCCAGTGGTTAAGACTCCGTGCTCCCAATGCAGGGGATCCGGGTTTGAATCTGGGTTTGATCCCTGGTCAGGGAACTAGAGCCCGTATGTATGCTGTAACGAAGATCCCACGTGCTGCAACTAAGACCCGGCGTGGCCAAATAAATAAATAAATATTTTTTTTAAAGTCATACAGTGGTTCACCCTCTCTTCAATGCTTCTCAGTCATTTCTACCTTAGCAGTGAGATTAGAGTAAACCTAGCCCAGAATCCTGCCAAAGTGTGTTCTTAAGTCTTTGTTCTGTCCTGAATTCTATACCACCTGGAATTAAACCAACTGATTAAAAAAAAAAAAAAGAATGAAGAGGAACTAGCAAAGTGGGGATGTGAGTGAAAGCATCCATTCCAGGCCAGGGCAGGATCAGACTGGCATGTTCAGGAATTGAAAGGCAAAGGAAAAGAAGCCAGAAGATGAGATCCATGGTAGGAAGGGGCTGTGGGATGAGCCCCAGGCTGAGCTGTCTGGATTTAGTTCTAAGTGCCATAGGAAGCCACAGAAGAGCTTTGAGCAGCAGAGTGAAGGGATGCAATTAAACCATCTGCCCAAGTCGCACAGCAGCAAATGGCAAAACTGAGACTGCAGCTCGGGCTTGCAGAGCCAATGGCTGGCTCCTACCAAAGAGACAAGATGAAACACCTGGGAGAGAGCTAGTTTACAGACACTGAAGAAAGACCAGGACAGGTGCAATGCTCACTCCTGTTCTCATCGAAATCCCCAGTGCTTCTGTACCAGGGCTGGTCCTTAGTGAGGGGTCTGGCTGTGCCATAAACACTGCAATTACTCCATCAAGATTGCAACCACCCAGAGGAAAATGCTGGGGTATGGCTACAGGAAAAGATGTTACTAATGCAGTTAAGAGACAGGCATTTAAGCCCCTGGATGAAACAAAGGCTAATCAAGGGATCATAGTGTTTTTAATAGTAATTCTTCCCAGAGCTGGAGAAGGATTTCTCCCTTTGCCCTGAATAATTCTAAATGGAGGAATCCTAAGGAAACTGAAAATACAAGGAAATTTGTTTTTCTTTTGCAATCTCTGAAGAGATAAGAGGAAAGAAGAAGACCCCATCACCCCATCACTATTTTCAGGTGCTTTTGCTGACCTGGATAACACTAAACTTAATTTTTTTTCATATTTAATAAATAAATGGTAAGTTGGGGTTTGTTTTTGTTTGTTTTGTAGACACCAGTTACTTCCCCCCAAAATCTAAGGTAACAACTAGAATAGTTTAAGTGTGCATTTTCAAGATAATTTTAGAAGATATTGATATATATCCTAAACAGGTAGATTTATATTAAAAGTCCTTTGAAGATGTGTTTATCATTTTTAGTAAATGGAGTAAAGTAACAATCCAGCAACTTCACAAGAATTTTCGTCTCTCAGTGGCTAACACTCTGGGAGAGGGGAGTGTATTGATATTTTCAAAGATAAGGACGAATGTGAAGGGACTTAAATGTTCAGCTCTTTTTTTTTTTTTTCCTCGCCACGCGGTTTGCAGCATCTTAGTTCCCGGACCAGGGATTGAACCCGGGCCAGACATCGAAAGCGCTGAGTCCTAACCACCAGACCTCTAGGGAATTCCCTTAAGCCCTTTATTTCTGCAAAGTAATTTGAGTTAATAAACCTTGCCCCCGTGATCTGGTCCGGCCCGGTCTGTAAGCCTCAAGGGGGCAGCACTTGTCCCTTCTATTCAGCACTGGGTACCCGGGGTCAGGGACAATGCCCGGACACATTCGGGGAAGCAAATATTTCCCGAATGAATGGTGCGCGCGCGTGGTGGGCCAGGAGCGCGGGTATTAGCCAAAGCCCACACCTGGGCCGAGAGTTAGGACTGAAGGAGGCCAAAAGCTAGTGTTGGTCTTGTCTCACTCCAGGCACTTGCCTTTCTGCCTGGATGCTATTTCAGGGAGTTAGGTCAACTTGGTCTCTGCTTTTCTGACAGATTTCCAGGAAAGGTGTGCACCTGAGTCGAAGGTCTGGAAGACAGCGTCAACAGCAAACACCGAGCCTTCCCTCTGTGCTCCCAGCCAGCTCCCCCAGGCTCTCACCTGGACGCTCCAGGCCCGAGGCACCGAGACCACCTTACCCGAGGAGGCCACGCTCCTTCCTGCAGTTCTCCCCCATCATGTCTAGACAAGGCCCACAGCTCCCGGTCGAGTTGCCCCCACTCCCAGGGGTCAGACACGGCCTCGTCCTCGAAGGCGGCAGCCATAGGTGCGCGTGTCAGTCCTGGAGGCGGGGCAGGAGCGGTGGTGCCCGGGGGAGGGGGCGTGATGCTCCAGCCTAGGTATAGGGGTACAGGAGACGCCTCCGCCCCGCCTCCCAGGCCAGGCCCAGCGGCGGGGTTTCCTTTCCACATCCGGGGTGGGGTTTCATAGTCCCGCCCCGGGTGGGTTTCCTGGCCCGCCCCAGAGAGGGGGGCTCAGTAGCCTCCGACTGCCCCCGAAGTAGCGGGAGTACGCGCTGTGGAGTGCCCGGTGCGGGGTGCCAGCAAACCTCGGAGGGCGGTGGACTCTCTGCTCAGCGGTTCCTCATCCATTTTGTCCGTCCTCACGTGTGCCAGGCGCTAGGCTAGGCGCGGAGGATGCAGAGCTGACAAGGGAAACGGACCACTGTCCGCAGGGAGCTTTGGTCCAATGAGATCCACGCTAGACAATTAAAATAAAGGAACAGGAGAAGCCCAGGTGCTGTTAAGTGCAGGAGACAAGACCCGGCCGAGGAGCCAGAGCAAGCGCAGGATCTGGCCGCCCGTCGGGGCAGCCTCTGAGCAGGTTGGAGCCCTGAACGCTCAGCGAGGCACCGCGGACTCCCCAGAGGAAGTGCCCATCTGGCTGGAGCGAAGGGCATGACGCAAAGAGGCCCTTTAGAGCAAAGGGAAAGGCTTGACTTTGGAGTTAGAGTTGGACTCAAGGCTGTTGGTGAGGTCACTTTGCCTCCTGGGAGCCCCTGCTTGGTCATTCGTAAAGCTGGGACAAAAGCCACCTTTAAAGATTCTTGGGAGGATTTTAGGTGCCAGTGTCGACCAGTTCCCTCTCTTCCCCATCACATGGCCCTGTTCCATTTTCTAATTAGTACCTGTGGTTTGCTCCTGTACCCTGGCGTGCAAGCTCAGGACTGTCCCTCACGTTTACCTCAGTATCCTCTTTGCCTGGCACATAGCAAGCTTTTTTTTTTTTTGGCCACACCTAGCGCCATGTGGAACTTCCTGGACCAGGGATGAACCCGCGCCCCCTGCAGTGGAAGCGCAGAGTCTTAACCACTGCACCACCAGGGAAGTCCCAGCAAGCATTTGTAAATGGCAACTCTTGTCCCCCAAAAAAGTACAGGCTGACAGACCGCCAAGGGGCACAGGGCCAGTCCTGCTTAGGAGGGGGGCAGCTGTTACTTGGAGGGGTAGTTAGACTCTCAAATACAGGCCTGGGTTGGAATCTGGATCCACTGCTTTGTCTTTATTTCTCTGGCCCCGCCCTCTCCCCACCCCACTCCCAAACTGGGAGGTTAAGGGTTAACTCTAGGAAGCCCCCCTCACCACCTGGATGGGATTGGGGAAGGGAACTTCCTGTTCCATTTTCCCGGAGTCCTTTCCCAGGTTGGCCGAGGCTGACTCTGGCCCTGGGGGCCCTCAGAGAACCCCTCAGCACCTCCACCTCTGTAGTGGGAACCCCGAGTGGTGAGTTGCAGGGAGGCCTGGGGTACAGGCTTCCAGGACAGACTTAAAGGGTTCGTTGTAGCTTGGAGAGAGAAAGGGAGCTCCAGGCCTCTGTGGTGGGATGGGGGATTAGGGTGCTGGAAGAAAGCCTTGGGTGGATGTGGTTGGTCCATGCTGGGGAGTACTGGCGGGCCTGTGGCAATGGGGACATTCGGGAGGGTCGCTGGACTTCCTGTGTCGTGGGCTTGCTGTACCCGCTGGGGAGTAGAAGGCAGGCTCCACGGTCCCCCAGGTGGACCGGACTCATTGACTCAGCCCAGCACTGGAGGGGAGCCCGGCCAACAAAGACGAGCGATCCAGGGAGAAAGGGAGAGCCCCTGGCCGAGGACCCCGGCTCTGGGTGCTCCCATTGTCTGGGTGGGTCCGGTGGCAGCACCTCCACCCCAGGCTGGTCTAGCCTAAGCCTCTCCGCCTCTCGAGGTTCCAAATTAAGCTGGTCAAATATCGGAGGATGGCTGAAGAGCTCCCCCAGCAACCCAGCCCACCCCCCACAGATGCGCATATTAACAAAGCTTTTGTCCTGGAGACTTGGGGGGAGGGAGAGACTCTCCAGGGCCTTCGTCCCTTGAATTCCACCTCTTTCAAACCTTTTGGAGAGACCTCCCCTGAAGGTTCCGGCACCCCACTTGCCTAAGCCTGAGGGCTGGAAATCGGAATGGCCTTGTTTTTTCTGATTCATGCTGTAATATTCTGGTTAAGACTAGGCAAATCGCACAGGGTGGGAGGGGAATTGGGTCCTTTTCTGTTTCTGAGCTTTTGCACCATAAAATCAGCATTCTCCCCTTAAAGCAAATCTTGGCTCTCCCTGGTGTGACCTTGAGCAAGTCACCCATCCTCTCAGAGCTTGGTCTTTGCACCTGTCAAATGGAGAAATTATAACTTACTGCGTGGACTGGAGTGGGATGAAGTGACCCTAAGCAGAGCCCATACAGATAAGCACTCAGTACATGCCAGCTGTTAATACAGGGTTCCTGATCACACGTGATTGGTTCTCTAATTATTTTGCTCATGCTACCAAAACACAATAAAACAAAAACCCATTTTCCTGAACATTTAGTAAAGACCTTTTCTGCACCAGACATTTTTTCATGCATTCCTCAATAATTAAAACTGCAAGGTAGCCAGGTGGGTGGTGTGTGTGGAGTCCCAGAAGAGAGGTGCCAGTGGGTGGAAGGAGCCCCATGTGCCAAAGTGCAGGAAGGAACGGACGTTGGACAAGGCTGTGGGGGAGAGAATGGAGGTAGGGGAAAGCTGGGGAGACTCTGGAGTGGTGGGGGGAGACTGCAGACCGGCCGGAGGGAGTGGGTAGGTGGGGGAGAGGGAGGGAAGCTGGGAAGATGCTGGAGGGAGGTGGAGGGAGGCTGGTCAGGTGGCCAGCAAGTAGGCCTGGGTCTGTGTTTTAGCATCACAAACCTCTCCCCTGTGTGGGAAGTGCTAGGCCCAGACTTAAAACACACGGGTTTCCTTTGTTCTTTTACCACATCATACCCCACTCACCCCACCTCTAAAGGAGGTTCAGAGATCCCTCAGCCCTGAATGAAGGGGACTTAAACTATCCAA
Organism: Delphinapterus leucas; assembly: GCF_059928025.1. NCBI lineage: Eukaryota > Metazoa > Chordata > Mammalia > Artiodactyla > Monodontidae > Delphinapterus > Delphinapterus leucas. The sequence continues at coordinate 35,770,829 of NC_143143.1, forward strand.
AGCTCTTGACCAGGCTGACTTCTCCCTGGCTCCATTGTCAAGGCTGGGCTGTCTTGGGGAAATGTCTGTACCTCTGAGCCTGGGTGTCCTGGGCTGTAAAATGGGTCAGTGATAGGACTAGCTGTTAGCTGTGGTTGTTTGTATTTTTACTCAGTAATGAGAACAGTAAGGTGTTCTCATTAGGCACACCCGACGTGTACTCTCTAGCAGGTCGGGCACCGCTCCACTCCCTTTATGTGGTGGGAAGTGATGCAAGAGGGTTCCTTCCCATTCCTCTGCCTGGGATGTTCCTGGTGGGGGTGGGGGACAGGTTTGGGAGAAGCTCATTTGCAGTCCTGAAGCTGGAGAGCAGGGAGGGCAGAGACACGTTGGAAATTGGGTTTCCATATCCAAAGAATAAGCCTTCTGGGTTGTGCTGAATGACTGAACTGAGTCCCCTGTGGGTGCTGAACTTGGGTCAGCTCCCCCTTAGGTAGGTCTTGGCTACCCCAAAAGGAAGGAATAGTCCTATGGAACCAGTGCCCCCTGTTGGTCAGTTAGAAACACTTTTTTTTTAATGCTAGCCAGACTCACAGGGTTGGGATGGATACCTCCCAGAGGGGTAGACCAAGCAAGAATCCAGAACTAAAAAAAAAAAAAAAAATTAGGAAAGAAAGGGAAATGACTGCCTCTCCTGCCATCACCCAGCTCCCAAGGGTGCACCCACTAGAGGCCTCTGAAGTGAGTGAGACTGCTTTGGCCTGCCTTGGGAACACATCTGTCACAGACTTCTGCAAGCAGTAAGCTTAAGTCCCATGTGGAGACCCACCCACCCATCCCAGCTCCCCGGCTCATCCCAGCCTGTGTCTAGGGATGGAACCCAGGGAGGGAAGGAGATTGGAACACCAGGTGGGAGCTCAGCCCTGTACTGATCAGCTGGGTGGCCTTGGCCTTGACTGCTGAGAACCACCTCCAGAGCCAGAAAGTGAGGGTCCGGAAGTCTGGTCAAAGAGCAATCACATGCATGAACTACTCCCCCCTCCTGCCAACCTTTTATCTTTAAAATTCTCAAACTTCCAAAGAAGTTGAAAGAGCAACGCAATGAATGGGTGAATCCATACACCCATCTCCCAGATTCAACAATTGCTATAATTTTGCCACATTTGCCTTGTTGATCCATAAATGTGGCTGAATCCTCATGCTCCATCACTTCCAAACCCTTCAACATTTTCTAGGAATAAAGAAATTTCCTACATACCACAACACTGGAATCTCATCTCAGAAGTTGGTAGTCATCTCCATTATCACCCAGTGCTGCACCCATATTCAGATTTCCCCAACTGACCCCAGAATAGCTTTTAGAGCCTTTTGTTTTTTGTTTTAACTTAGGATCCAATCAATGTTCGTGCATTTGGTTATATCAGCTGTTAGTCTCCTCTAGAGCAATGTGTGCCCTACAGGCACTTTTTAAAATTTAATTTAATTTATTTATTTATTTATTTTGCGGTACGCAGGCCTCTCACTGTTGTGGTCTCTCCCTTTGCGGAGCACAGGCTCCAGACGCGCAGGCTCAGCGGCCATGGCTCACGGGCCCAGCCGCTCCGCGGTATGTGGGATCTTCCTGGACCGGGGCACGAACCCGTGTCCCCTGCATCAACCACTGCGCCACCAGCGAAGCCCCAGGCACTTATTTTTCATAACAGACTCAGAAGAACCTGGGCCACTTGTTTCCCGTAATGTCCTGTCTTTGGGATTTGTTTGGTCGTTTCCTCAAGGGACATTTGACTTATTTGTTTGTTGTTGTTGTTTTTTATAAATTTGACATATAACCTTAAGCGAGTTTAAGATATACAGCATTTATATGTTATAATATGATTGTAATGTAATGATATGTTTCATATTATATAATTATATTATAGTACAATATTATTGTCTGCATTTGTTATACTGTGCATTAGATCTCTATGGCTTATTTACTACTTGTTACAAGTTTGTACCTTTAAACACCATCACTCTTAGCCTCTCTGCCAGCTTGTTTTTATTCCCTGCAATGCCCTTTAACCTGGAAGTTGGGTCTAAAGGCTGGATTGGATCACGATGAAACATTTTTGGCAAGGATCCATCTTCGGTGGTGCCAGGTACTCCCCGTGGCACCATATCAAGAGGCAGGGAAAGCCAGACTGTCCTCTCTCAGGAATGCCAACTTTGATCACTGGGGTAAAGTGAGGTGAACTTCTAAATGCTGCAGGAGGGAATGAGAATACTAAACAATCCATTTTCTCTGCCTTTTGGTGTGTTGGTCAGGCTGAGCCACTACTCGTGACCAGTTCGAGAAACGATTCCTCTGGAGGCCACATCTGTAGGCATCCCTTAACACCCCAGGTGTGGGAGCCGAGAGAGAGAGAGAGAGAGAGAGAAAGAGAGAGAGACCCAAGAGTTGAAGCAACCACTGTGAGGCATCGCCAAGGTGAAGGATGCTTGCAGAACCAGGCCCGGCTGCACGGGAGCCAGAGCAGCTCGGAGCAGTCAAACTGGAGGAGGAAGAGGCTGCCGGCCAGGAGGACCCCAGGCGGCCAGAGGCCAGGCCCCGGCCCGAGGTGGCTCACCAACTCTTCAGGTGCTTCCAGTATCAGGAGGACATGGGGCCGAGGGCATCCCTGAGCCGCCTCCGGGAGCTCTGTAGCCACTGGCTGCGGCCGGCTCTGCACACCAAGAAGCAGATCCTGGAGCTGCTGGTGCTGGAGCAGTTCCTGAGCGTGCTGCCCCCCCACCTCCTGGCCCGGCTCCAGGGCCAGCAGCTTAGGGATGGCGAAGAGGTGGTGTTGCTGCTGGAGGGTGTCCAGAGGGAGTCCAGCAATGTGGGGCCGCTGGTAAGAAGGGGGCAGCCAGGCGGGCTGGACAGCAGGTGGAAAGACAGTGACTTTATCACCCCATTAAGAAATCACTGAGCTGGGACTTCCCTGGCGGCCCAGTGATTAAGACTCCCCACTTCCACTGCAGGGGGTGTGGGTTCGATCCCTGGTCGGGGAACTAAGGTCCTGCACGCCGCACAGTGAGGCCAAAAAAAAAGAAGTCACTAAACCCCACTTTCCTTCCTCTGCCGGCTCCTTCTTGACCTCCTAACTCCCTCCCTGTCTGACCCTCACCTTTCCTCAGTCCCATGGCCCTAGGGAGTTAGTAGGACTTGGATTACCGTCCTGTCCGTCACCTAACATCGATGTGTTCTGAACAGGATTTTAGTTTTAATGCTGGCAAGAATTGTCCCCGTGCAGAGGTCACCTTGGAGGAACAGGGGGGCTCTTTCCAAGTCTCCAGCCACAGCCCCAAGAAGGAAGTGCCCTCAGAAGGGCCTCCAGCCCTGGAGCCATCGCAGGAACTCTCGCTGTCCCAGCCAGTGCCCTCCAAGCCTGCTGAGATGGGGGCCTGGAGATGTCCCCCAAGTTCAAAGCAGCCACTGAGCCCAGGTCCCAAGAGAACATTGCAGGCCCCGCAAGAGAGCGGTGAGGAGCTGGGGCCTAAGGAAGGTGGAGGCCTGGTGTGCGGTGGGAGCTGAGGGGCCAGGTGGGTGAGGGTGGGGAAGGAAGGGGGCAGCCTCCCTAGTTGACAGGAATGGGGGAGAGCCAAGATGCCTGTCACGGGGCCCTGATGATGGGTGCATGTCCTCGGAGCCACATGGTGGTAGGACTGGCTTCTAACAGCTCTTTCTTTCTCCCCCAGTGCTGTCAGCCGCCCTGGGCCCTGAGCTGTGGCCAGAGGAGAACTCTGGAGATCAGGAGCTAGCAGCTGTGCTGGTGAGCCAGACAGGTCCCCTCAGTTCTCTGCCTCTGAAGTTTTAGCAAATCCATGTTTTTCTTAATTTAAACCTTGAAAGTTCTTCATCCCCCTCAGGTCCTAGAGCCCCATTCCTCACTTAGTGACAATCTCTGCCCCTCCTTTGGTCACAGGAGTCCCTAACCTTTGAAGATGTCCCAGCAAAGAAGGCTTGGCCTGTGCATCCTCTGGGTAAGAGGGCTTTTTCCCGGGTTTATGACCACTGAAGGGTTTTTCTTTGCCTGTCAGGGGTGGTCCCTACCTGACTTTTTGACCTCTTTGGCAAAAAATGGACTATTTTGATGAGGTAATATATACTGATATATATATCTACATAGATATATATTGATATGTCTGTATCCATACAGGGCTATTTTAAGGCTCATTGGGTCTAATCATCAACCCCCAAAACTCTGAGCTTTTAAAATAGGTGGTCGGGAACTCCCTGGCCATCCAGCGGTTAGGACTCTGGGCTTTCATTGCCGTGGGCCCAGGTTCAATTCCTGGTCAGGGAACTAAGATCCCGCAAGCTGTGCAGCATGGCCAATAAATAAATAAATAAATAAGGTGGTCATGGCAAATACCATATGATATCATTTATATGTGGAATCTAAAATATGACACAAATCAACTGATCTATGAAACAGACTCACAGCCATAGAGAACAGACTTGTGGTTGCCAAGGGGAAGGGAGTGGGAGGGAGGGATGGATTGGGAGTTTGGGATTAGCATGTGCAAACTATTATATATAGACTGGATAAACAGCAAGGTTCTACTGTACAGCACAGGGAACTATATTCAATACCCTCTAATAAAACATAATGGAAAAGAATATATCTGTAACTGAATCCATTTGCTGTACAGCAGAAATTAACATAATATTATAAATCAACTGTACTTCAGTAAAATTAATTACAACAGCTAAAATAAAATAAAATAGGTGGTCACGGGAGGGCTTGCTAATGGGTATGGGTCTCCATTTGGGAGAATGACATAGATAGTGGTGATGGTTGCACAACATTTTGAATGGACCTAATGGACCAGAATTATACACCTTAAAACGGTAAACTGTATGTTATTTGGTTTTTACCCACCCTCTGCCCACCTACTAGCTTTGCAGGATTCTGGGATTCTTTCTGCTTCCAGGCACTGAGGTTCTGGCAATTCCCAGAAGCGCCTCCGAAAAGGCCTGACCTGTCCTGTTTTCTGCTTCTTTCCCAGGATTTGGAGGCAGAACCCCAGACGAGGCGTTTAAAGAAGAGGAACCGAAAGGGGTGTCCTGGCCTGCTGCCATCTCAGCAAAGTCTCAGGCAGAGAGTCCCAGGGTGGCAGAAGAGCCCCACACTCAGTCTCTCGGCCCGGGCCCTGAGGTGGGCGGCCCCAGTGGAGAAATGTCCCCTCCCGACAGGAGTGAAGTTCTGGAGGTCAAAGTGGCTGGGGGCGCCCCCAAGTCGGAGCCGGAGATAAAGTTCATCTGCACAGACTGCGGGGTGAGCTTCCCACAGCTGGCCCGCCTGGAGACGCACCAGCTGCGGTCTCACCCAGGCGCGCGGTCCTTCCTGTGCTTGTGCTGCGGGAAGAGCTTCGGCCGCAGCTCCATCCTCAAGCTGCACATGCGCACGCACACGGATGAGCGGCCGCACACCTGCCACCTCTGCGGCCACCGCTTCCGCCAGAGCTCGCACCTGAGCAAACACATGCAGACGCACTCCTCCGAGCCCGCCTTCCTGTGCGCCGAGTGCGGTCAGGGCTTCCAGCGCCGGGCCCGCCTCATGCAGCACCTTCTGGCGCACGCCCAGGACCAAAAGCCCCCAGGCGCCCCGGAGACCAAGACCCCAGCGCCCCCCGAGCTGGCCATCGTCCTGTGCTCCCACTGCGGCCAAACCTTCCAGCGCCGCTCCAGCCTCAAGCGCCATCTGCGGATCCACGCCAAGGACCAGGGCCACCAGTGCTCCGAGTGCTCGGGCAGCCTGCGTCCCGGGCCCGAGCTCAGGCCCTACGTGTGTGGCGACTGCGGCAAGGCTTTCCGGCGCAGCGAGCACCTGGGGGCACACCGGCGTGTGCACACAGGCGAGCGGCCCTTCTCCTGCCAAGTCTGCGGCCGCAGCTTCAGTCAGAGCTCCCAGCTGGTCTGCCACCAGCGGGTGCACACGGGCGAGAAGCCCTACAGCTGCCCACACTGCGGGAAGCGCTTCATGCGAAGGGCCGGCCTCGCCCGCCACCTCCTGACCCACGGCGGCCCGAGGCCCCACCACTGCACCCAGTGCGGCAAGAGCTTCAGCCAGACGCAGGACCTCGCCCGCCACCGGCGCAGCCACACCGGGGAGAAGCCCTGCCGCTGCAGCGAGTGTGGCGAGGGCTTTAGCCAAAGCGCCCACTTGGCGCGCCACCAGCGCATCCACACCGGGGAGAAGCCTCACGTCTGTGACACGTGCGGCCACCGCTTCCGCAACAGCTCCAACCTGGCCCGCCACCGCCGCAGCCACACAGGCGAGCGGCCCTACAGCTGCCAGAAGTGCGGCCGGAGCTTCCGGCGCAACGCCCACCTGCAGCGCCACCTGGCCACGCACGCCGGGGCGGGGGACGAGGGCGTGTCTGGGCAGGCCGAGCCCCCCCAGGAGTGCCTGGAGTGCGGCAAGATCTTCAGCCGCAGCTGCAACCTACTGCGGCACATGCTGGTGCACACGGGGGCCAGGCCCTACTCCTGCGCGCAGTGTGGCCGCAGCTTCAGCCGCAACTCCCACCTGCTACGCCACCTGAGAACCCACGCCCGGGAGACCCTGTACTAGCTTCGCCTGGTTCCGCCAGGTCTGTCCCGCGTGCATCTCCCCAGCGTGCCTGGCCTCCAAGGCTGCAGTGGATGGCGCTGCCCCCCCACCCCAGCCACCTCTCTCTGGCTCCACCGACCCTGCACAGTAGTTCTTCCCGTCCCCACAGGGAACTCTTCCAGGCCTCAGGAATGTATTTTAAAATACCCAAAGTAAAACAGCCTTCTTGAAAGTGGTCCCTCTTTATGTTTTTTTAAGTGCACCAAAATGCCACCTTTTACCCTCCCCACTGTATCACGGTGATGCATTTCTCCTTCCCCCACCCCTTCAAAGCAGGCTGGATGGGAGCAGGCCCAGGGGGAGTTCCTCCCACCTGAAAAGGCTCAGACTGTTTGTGTGTGTGTGTGTGTGTGTGTGTGTGTGTGTGTGTGTGTGTGTGTGTGTGTGTTGGGAGTTGGGGGGAGGGTTTCTGTCACAGGCAGCTCTTGGTAAGGCCAACCAATCTCACCCAGGAATTTTTTCTCCTCTGGAGTCTACCACTAACCCTCCGTGTCCAATACAGTGTCCTCCAGCCATATGTGGCTGTTTAAATTAATTAAAATGAATAAAACTTAAAATCCCAGATTCTGGATTAATACAGGAAACCTCTTCTTCTGTAACATTGGTAACTAATTCTAACTGAAAATGCTAACAGGAGAAACTAGCCTGCCCACAGCCAAGTCAGGTTGACAGTTGGGGACCCCTAACCATCATACTCTTCTAAACCCAAAGCTGCCTTGTAGGTTTGCCCCACCTTCTTCCTGCCCATCAGGCTGACTTGGTTTGCCTCTCCCTCTGGTGGACAGATTTTAAATCATGTGACTTCTGCTAAAAATACAGGAGAGAAAAGCTGCCCACCCCAGCTCCAGAACACACATACACCTGCTTTTGTCTGTCACTTTTCACTCAAAAAATATTATATTTTAATTACTGCCCCTCCACCAACCTGACACAAGACTGCTCCTTAGCAAATGCTTGTGGAAAGGAAGTGAACTCATCAACCAAAGTTCAAGGAACTGAAGGAGAACCAGCCCCAAATCTGGGAAAAGTAGAGGTGGTTCTCAGGCACAGTTGGGAGGGAAAGCTCTGAGCCTAGGGAAGCTCCAGCCCTTCAGGGGTTGGGAGGAAGAGTGGGTTGCAGAGAATCCCCAAAGGAAAAGCTACTCTGTGAGCACCCTGAGGCAGGAAGTCAGGGCTGCGCGCGGGGTGAGGTTGGAGAGATTGGGGGGAAGGGAATTTGGCCTCAGAGATGGTGAGCATGGCTGGCCCTCAGGCCTTGCTCCTGGATCGCCCAGTCTGCATTTGCAGGCCCAGGTGAGGGAGGCCACAGGCCCAGAGACCCCACTCCCACCTCTCCTACTCTGCCTTCCCTCCTGGCCCAGGATTGGGTGCACCCTCCCTGGCTCCTGGGGCTCTGATCAAGGAGCTGCGAGGCCCCAGCTGGAGTGGTGAAGGCCCAAAGAGGGAGATCAGGAGAAGAAAAGAGGGGTCAAAGCTGCTCCCCGGAGCTCCCTGTGCCCCAGGAGTGTGCATTTATTGAGCACCTACTATGCCTCAGGCACCGCGATAAGCAATGCAGTGGCCTGAGATGGTCCAGTCCTCACCATGAGTCAGTCCTTGACCAGTGTCCCTTGTTACAGATTAGAGAGGCGGGTGGCTTGTCCTTGTTCACCCAGAACCAGGACCCCCACCTGGGTCCATCTGACCCACGAACTCTGCCTGTCACCACTGGGCCCCCAGCCTCCATCCCCACAGGCACTCCATTTGGTTCAATCAACTTTTATTAGGATTTCAGCACTACAGCGACAGGCAGGTCAGACCTGGAGAAAGAAACCCGGGTGGGGAGAGCTTGATGGGCAGGGTGGTGTCCTCCCTGAAGGACAGGAGGTGAGGGAGGTTGCAAGGATGGGTCAAGGGTGAGCAGGAGGGCAAAGGTCGCTTCAGAAGATTCTTACTGAGAAGGGGAAAATCAAATTGGCTTCTACATGAGGCCAATCTCCTCCCGGACCCTGTGGGGCTCCCTAGACCTAGATGAGGCTCTTGAAGACCTGCCCCACAGAGGAGAAGAAACGCTTCAACTCTCCCCAGATGGCCTCAACCGCACTGCACAAGGTCTGTAGGTGGGCAGCCCCCTTCTGCCGCAGGCAGGCAAGCGCAACAAAAAACTTCCGCTTCAGCTTCTGCAGCCATTCTCAGAACTGCCTCAGCGCTCTGTCCGGAAAGCTCTTCCCCGGCTTCTGGTCCCCTGAATTGTCAGAGCCAGAGGGCCTCTCCGGGTCTCCTGGATTGTCAGTACCAGAGGGCCTCCGGATTCTACAACGGAATTCCTGCTGCACTTCACCAAGCACGGGGGTGAGCTCCTGCAGGGATGGGAGGCTGTTCAGGGACCCCCCCTAGGGGGGATGCAGCCCCAGGTCCTGACCCTGGCTGAGGCCTCCAAGCCTTTGTGAGAGTCTGGGACACAGAAGCCCGCAAATGGAAACTGCCTGCTTTCCTGCCAACAGCTCCATGGACACCAGGACTTTTCCCAGAGGCTGGGCCTGGCCCCTCAATTCCCCTCAAGGCGTAAACCACCATGGTGAGGTGTACCTGCCTGTTGGCATACTGGCCTCTGAGCCCAGCACCAGGCCCACGGGGCTCATCATCGTGAATTCAGGGCGGGGCTCTGGCCACTGTGTGCTCGGCGGGGAGGCCAGTGCCAGCAAGGCTGCACCTCCTGAGCTCTCAGGGGCCATCCCTCCAACCCCCACTCAGGGGAGCTATGTGCACACATGGCAGTGCCAACGGCGAGAGAGAGCAAGGTGGAGGGGAAGCAAGGGGCTGTGACAGTGGTTCATACTCACCGGTACATTGTTGTGAACTTCAGCATCCACAGCTTCAAGCAGGTTCTCACTGAGTTGGTCCTGGGGAGAGGAAGTGTGGAGGCTGCACACCTGCCCCTGCCGCTGAGGTCTGTGGTCCCCACTGTGGCCTCCCATGCATCCAGGTGAGTCCAAAGGGAGACAGCAACCCAGATAACCTGGCTGATCCAACCTTGGGGGCTACTCTTTGGGGGACGGGCAATGCCCAAACTCACCTCCAGCTTTGCTAGGACTGACTCGACCTGCTGGGAAAACAACGCTCCATTTAAAATCCCCCCACCTTCTCTCACTTTCAGTCTCAAACCCCAAGCCCCAGCTTGTTCTCATCTGTGGCCCCTCACCGCAAGGTGAGGGTTCAGCACACGTGCCTGGGGACCAGGCATCTGGCATCCCTGCCCTGCCATCAATTGCCCTCTGACTTGGACACCTCCCTCAGCATCCCTGGGCCTCTGTATCCCCCACCTGTGCACTCACCTGCCACACAGGTAGGAATTTTGTCCAGTGTAAAGACTGGGTGCTGAGCTTTCACCTTCATCATCACCATCATCAGAAACCACCCACCACACTTAAACTGGGGAGGCGAGGGGAGTAGGGGCGCACTGACCCACCTGTGTTTCTGCTTGGGGTTGACTTTGGAGGTCATCACAGAAGTCGTCCACACACTCATGCTGTGAAGAGAGACAGAGTTGGGACAAAGAGGCCTGGTCCTTCTCCCTCCTGCGTCTCAGGTGGGCCAGGACATTCTCAGCTTCACCCAGCAGAACCCAGGCCTCCTGCATCCCCCAACCATACATGGGGAAGAGGTTCTTGCCATTTTGGCCCTCAGAGCAGCAATGTTATCTGGGACTCCCTGTGGAGGTAACAGTGACACTCAGGCTTATGTGACCTTGCCAACTCCCCCAGACCTGTTACACACACACACACACACACACACAAGTAGAACCATTGCCACTGAGTGTGCAGGGTCAACCTGGTTCCCAGATCCCTAGCCCTCCGTGGTCCTGGTGAGAGCTGAACAGGGAGGAATTGGCACTGTCCTCTCCTGTCTGAGGCTCTACCTGACCGCTGACCCTGCAGGCCCCCGGGCCCCAGCACCTCCCCGCCAGACACTTGGCTCCACCATGGAGGTGGGAGGTGCCCCACAGACCCCTCATAAGACTCCACATTATGGTCCCAATCTGGCGCTGTCCACACTGCCTTCCGGCCCCTGGGTGGTCAGTGCCACTCACAGCGTGTGCAAGGCACCTGTCTGCACACTTTGTGTCACCAGGGGCACCACCCTGTCAGCCCAGTGTTAAACACAACAGGGCAAAAAAACACCTTGGGGGCCAGTGGGAACAATCTCCTGTCCCTCTAACTGAGCCTGACCACTCAGCCCTGGGTCATCCCAAAAAGACCACTCCCCAATCCCTGTGTTGCATGACCCAGAGCTCCCTGGTCTGGTCACCCTCAGAATTGAGGTGGGGGGACTGGTGTGGTGGGGGGAGGGGGGAAGGCACCCCAAAGGGAAAGAATAGACAGTGAGGCCAGGCACCTGAGAAGAATATTTTTAAGTTTCTCGGAAAGCACTGCCCAGCCTCAACCCCTGGGTTTCCAGGGTGTAGACAGGGTCCAAGGGGATGGCTGATTCCTCTTACACTGCAGACCCTCCATTTCCAGCTCCCCCACGAGTATGTCCAGTCTAATTCCTAAAGTGACACCCTTGTCCCATAATTCCTCTGTGCTCCTGCACACACAGACACCCACACAGAGCTGCCCCCCATAACTGACCTCCCAGACAGGAATACTGGCCCACAACAGGACCTGCTCCATAAAGGAAAGGGCTCAGAGCAAAAGAAAACTGTATGGTCCTTTGTCCACAATTATGCAGAATTTCAGGATGGTGACAGCAGAGCATTCGAACAGGGTCATTGTGAGACTGGGCCCTGTTGATGGCACAGGTCACATGCCTTTGACCCTCTGCTTCCCCGGTGGCTCCCCCAGGGCCCAGGGAGGGTGGGACAGAGGCAGGTGCATGTGGACCAGTCAGCAGGGGTGGGGGCTGGGCTGGTGTGGGGGGAGGGACACGGGGAAATGAGACTCCAGGGCCCAATCTCCCCCCCATCACTCGCTCTCACTCACTTTGGAGAAGCACATGGTGGCTCCGGGTTCTGCTGCTGTGACCTAGTGGGAGGAACAGGTGTGAGGAAAAGGGTTTCAGAGAAGCAGCCTGTCCCGCCACCCTGGAAAGTCCTCTGGCTACAGATCAGCCCCCTCCCCCAACTTTTGCTTCTCCTGAGCCAGTGACCTTGAGCTCCTCCAGCCAGAGCCCCAGCTGGGCTGTCTGCTGACCCCTGAGATCCACTGATTTAAGAGCAGAAGAGAGAGGGGTGGGGGAGGGTGGAGCCACCCTGGGGCAGGATGCAGGGTCAGCTGTGTGTGTTTGCGTGTGTGTGACAGAAACAGAGACAGAGAGGGGAAGAGACAGAAGGAAGGAAAGATGAGGCGACAGAGGTCTGAGGGGCCTGGACTGAGAAGGGCATTTCCCTTACACTCAGGGTCCCTGGCTGTCACCCCTCCACCCTGAGCTGGGATGGGACTCTCTGAGCCCAGCACGGGCCTCACCCCTGACCCATCAGCTCAAGAGAGGGGAGGGGCAGAGGGAAAGTCCAGACTTGAGACAGCAGGCTGAAGAATCTTCTGGAGCTCTGGAGAAGGACGTCACCCAGCTGCGGGTTAAGATATGGGGGATGCCCCTGAGCCCTCTGGGAGCCCCTCAATCCAGAGCCACCACGGCAGGGCTCTCCCTGGCCCTATCTCTCACAGCCTGGCCTGCCTCCCAGCTGCAGCCACAGCTCCTCACAGCCCAGCATGGCCATGGCCTTGCTGACTGTATTAGTGACCCAGAGCTGCCATAACAAACTGCCACAGACCAGTGTCTAAACAGCACAAATTTATTCTCTCCCGGTGGAGCCTAGAAGTTGAAATCAAGGTGTCTGCAGGCTTGGTTCCTCTGAGAGCCCTGAGGGAAGGATGCGTTCCAGACCTGTCTCCTAGGCGTGTAGACGGCCATCTCCATGTTTACATGGCATCCTCCCTAGACATGTATCTGTCTCCTAATTCCCCATTTTTATAAGGTCACCAGTCATACTGGATTAGGGCATACACTAAGGACTTTTTTTTTTTTTTAAGGACTTCATTTTAACTTGATTCCCTCTGTAATGACCCATCTCCAGATAAGGTTGCATTCTGAGGTAGTGGCGGTTAGAACTTCACCATATGAATTTGGGGAAACAAACTACAAACTGTAATATCCTTGAAGAAGAACAGGGTTCCTTAGGGGCCACTCGTGTGAGCCCAAGAGGGACAGACCTACAAGTCCCACTCCTTGGTGAAAGCCTCACTTAGGTTCACTGGACCCCAGCTAACATCCCCTGACCCTTAGGAGCCCATTCAATTGTCTGAAAACCCCTTTCCCCACCCAGGAAGTCCAGATCTTCCCTGAGCCATCTTTGAATTCCAGGGTGAGAGGGAGAGAAGGGAGCAGCTCCTGCTTCAGCTGCAAGTCGTATTTCTGGTTTCATCTCTGGAAACCTGGCTCCCTGAGACGTGACACTCTGCCCCTCCATGTCTGTCTCATGAAGGCCACCATCTGAAGGCATTTTGTGTTTCATCATGGACTGAGCCATTTTCTTTAGAGCTTTAGTGAGATATAATTCACATACCATACAATTCACCCAGGAAAGTGCCCAATTCAATGCACAGAACTGCTCAACCATCACTACCACAATCAATTTCAGAGCATTTTCATCACCTCAAAAAACCATTCTGGGGGTCTATCCTGGCGGTCCAGTGGTTAGGACTCCATGCTTCCACTGCAGGGGCATGGGTTCCATCCCTAGTCGGATCCCCTCATGCCACGCTGCTCAGCCAGCAGCCAGAAAAAAAAAAAAAGCCATTCTGCACCCCTAAGCCATCATCCTCCAGTGCCCGTTACCAGGCAACCACTAATCTACTTTCTGTCTCTATAGATTTGCCTATTCTCGACATTTCATATAAACGGACTCATACAGTATGTGACCATTTGTATCTGGCTTCTTTCACTCGGTATAGTGTTTTCAGTTCTTCCATGTGGCAGCGTGTACCAGGACTTCATTCCTTTTGATGGCTGCACAACATTCCACGGTAAGGATGGACCACATTTTGTTTCTCCATTCATCCACTGATGGACTTTCGGGTTGTTTCCACCTTCTGGCTATTATGAATAATGTTGCTATGAACATTCATGTACAAGTTTCTGTGTGGACATGCTTTTTCTCATGAATTCCACCTAGGAGTAGAATGGCTGGGTCATACAGTAACTATGTTTTTAACTTTTTGAGGTACCACCAGACTATTTTCCAAAACGACAAATCATTCAACATTCCCAGCAGTAATGTATCAAACTTCCACACATCCTTATCAACACTTACTATTATGTCTTTTTTTTTTTTTGCGGTACGCGGGCCTTTCCCTGCTGTGGCCTCTCCCGTTGCGGAGCACAGGCTCCGGACGCTCAGGCTCAGCGGCCATGGCTCACGGGCCCAGCCCCTCCACGGCATGTGGGATCTTCCCGGACTGGGGCACGAACCCATGTCCCCTGCATTGGCAGGCGGACTCTCAACCACTGCGCCACCAGGGAGCCCCCTATGTCTTTTTGATTCTAGGCATCCTAGTGGGTGTGAAGTGGTACCTCACTCTGATTTTTATTTTCATTTCCCTGATGATTAAGGATGTTGAGCCTCTTTTCATGTGCTTATGGGCCATTTGTACGTCTTCCTTGGAGAAATGTATACACTGATCCTTTGCCCATTTTTATTTTTTATTTTATTTAATGATTTTTTAAATAGTAGGTTTTATGTTTTAAATTAAATATTTATTTATTTGGCTGCTCCGGGTCTTGCGGCATGAGGGATCTTTGTTGCAACATGCGGAATCTCTAGTTGAGGCATGCTTGTGGGATCTAGTTCCCTGACTAGGGATTGAACCAGGGCCCCTTGCATTGGGAGCATGGAGTCGTAGCCACTGGACCACCAGGGAAGTCCCTTTGCCCATTTTTAAATTTATTTATTTATTTTTGGCTGTGTTGGGTCTTCGTTTCTGTGCGAGGGCTTTCTCCAGTTGTGGCGAGCGGGGGCCACTCTTCATTGTGGTGCGCGGGCCTCTCACTGTCGCGGCCTCTCCCGTCGCGGAGCACAGGCTCCAGACACGCAGGCTCAGTAGTTGTGGCTCATGGGCTTAGTTGCTCTGCGGCATGTGGGATCTTCCCAGACCAGGTCTCGAACCCGTGTCCCCTGAATTGGCAGGTGGATTCTCAACCACTGCACCACCAGGGAAGCCCCATTTGCCCATTTTAAAATTGAGTTGTCTTTTTATTGTTGTCAGGGTAGTGTATATATATTGGATAAAAGTCCCTTATCACATATATCATTTGCAAAAAATTTTTCCCCGGGCTTCCCTAGTGGCACAGTGGTTGAGAGTCCGCCTGCCGATGCAGGGAATACGGGTTTGTGCCCTGGTCCGGGAAGATCCCACATGCCGCAGAGCGGCTGGGCCCGTGAGCCATGGCCGCTGAGCCTGCGCGTATGGAGCCTGTGCTCCGCAATGGGAGAGGCCACAACAATGAGAGGCCCGCGTATCACAAAAAAAAAAATTTCCCCAATCTTTTCACTTTTTTTTTTTTAAGAATTTATTGTACGTGAAATAAAACACATGTCGCATACCCTTTACCATCACCATTTTAAATGCACGTTTCTGAGGCATCAGATATATTCACCTTCTCGTGGAGCCATCACCACCATCCCTAGAACTTTTCATCTTGTAAAACCAAAATTCCGCAACCATGAAATTCTCACTCCCCATCCCCTCCCACTGCCCCTGGCAACAACATCCACTTCGGTCCCTAAGTTGTTGACTCCAGAGACCCCATTGGGTGGAATCCTGCAGTGTTTGCTGCAGGGTCATTTTGGAAGAGCTGACTTGCAGTCTGAAGCTCTGCCTGTTTGGACCTAAAGAATCTGCATTTAGGGAGAGAGTGTATGAAGAAGGGGGTATACAAGGGACAAGGGTGTCTGGGGTGACTTTTCACTTTTCTGATGGCCTCCTTTGAAACACAAAAGTTTTACATTTTTATTATGGGACTGTACTGTTCTTTAAATAATATAATTCAATTTAATGTGGCATTTTTGTGTAGCAGACTTAATGAAGTCTTAAAGGCTGCAGAAGAAGTTTCCATTGTAGCAGTGAAAGCAGCCTCAAATTTCACATGGGACATCCCTCCTCTGGGCTCCCTTCAACCAACTTTTGGGTTCCTCCTCCCATTCATTCTCATCCACCCTGTCTCCCATCAACGCTGGATTCCAACCTCTTCTGCAAATCAGAGTGATTTGGGTCTGTCAAGTTCTTGCCACCGAACTTCACCCCAGCTCCATCAGTGCTCAGAAGAAACGAAGGGCTTTCTCTCCCGTCATTTTTATTGTCCTCCTGGTGGGGCTGACAAGCTCTTCAAATACAAGTTTCCTCCTCCTCATACTTCACAAGGATCCTAACAGAGGCCCAGATGGCTTTCTGGTGGCCTTGAATTTTCAGGTCCCAGGCTGGTTGAAGACACCTGGCTGTCGCCCTCCTACTGGTCTCCTGCTCGTGACCAAGGTGGGCAACATCCCCACTGGCCTCAGCTCTGGGCAGCACTGTGGGGCCGCTGAAGCTGGGTACCAACCAAAGAAGTGGCTGCTAAGTGACTCCACACATGGGGGGTGGACCTCTCTCAACCAAGGCCATCAGCTGGGCTTTGTAGACAACAGGAAGGGGTTGGCCCCTGGGAGAGAGAACATGGCAGAGACACAGAAAAGCCACAAGGCAGAGACACAGAGATGACAGCTGCTGGCCCAGCTCCCTTGCCCAGCAGGGCCACCCCCACCCCGACCCCAGCTTGTTCAAATGCAGATTCATGGCCCCAGGCCCAGAGTGAGCATTCAGTGCGAGGGCATGGAATCTGCATTTTTAAGTTTAGTGGGTCATTCTGTTGTGTAATATTCCAAAAGCATAGTTGCAGAGGCACTGATTTAGATCCTGAATTCTGTGGATAGTGGGCAGGGGGGAGGTTGCAGTGGGGTCAATGAGGTGGCCCAGGTTCCACCCACTCATCACCCAGGAAAGCTGAGGAGCCAGTGGCCCTGGACTGAGAAGGGACCAGTCCACTGTCTTTCCACCAGCATTGAGCTGACGGAGCCAAGCAGTTCAGAAGGAGGTGGCAGAGGCTCAGGTGTGGAGGTGGGGAGAGGCGTTTTAGGAACAGGATGGTGTCCTATTGAACGTAGGCATTTCTGGTACCAGCGTGGTGACTAAAAAGAAGGTCCACCCAGAACTTGGGACACTAGTGCTCAGGGGTGGTCTCAGGGCTGGGTTTGGGGTCCCCACCAATATGGCTTGACTGGGACTTCATGGAAGCAGGGCAGGGTGAGAAACGTCAGAGCAGCAGGAGGAGAGCCAGCCTGGGGTTCAGCGTCCCGGGCAGGCCTGTCCTGTAAAGACCCGAACAGCTTGGGACAGCTGCTGTTGTCAGGCGGGTCCAAGGCTGCAGGGAGTCAGCCGGCTGAGCTCCGGGAAAGGCTAGGTATTCCGGGAAAATAAGAGTCCTGCGGGGTCGAAGCCAGGCCGGAGTCCGGGTTGCCAGGGGAGGGGAAGGAGAGAACTAGGAGGCCAAACAAGTGGGGCATTCAGTGCCAGGGCTAGTCCTGTCACCACCTCTTGGCCTTCCCAGGGCTTAACTCCACCCGCATCCGCCCAGGTGCATCCTCGCTGAGCTCCGCCTCCGGGGACAAAGGGCCCGCGGTGGGAGATCTGGTCCCTTCCGTGTGGCGGGCGGTCCCCCCTCAGCGGGAGGCGAAGCCCGCCACCAGCAGGGGCAGAAGGGGCAGCAGGGGGGGCACGGACGGCCGCCCTGCCGCCTGACTGATCTCGCACTGACAGTCGCAGGCTCCTGGCTTAAGGGTCGCTTTGGGGGGTCTGGGGGCGGAGCAGTCCAGAAACTTAGGGCCCATTGGTTGGGGGGAGTCCTGCTCGGCTTTGACGCTACCCTTGGGGAAGCGCCAGTAGTGGGCGCCCTTGAAGAAGTAGGTGTCACCTGCGGGGAGGGAGCAGATGCTTCAGGGGCTGGTCCAGGCCTGCCCCTCCCCCCGTGCAGCTTCTCTCCCCAGGGCTCTCCAAAACCCCGGGACGTCCTCTAGCTCCCCATCCCTCGGCCTCTCCCCGCGGGCGCTCTCTCCCACCTGTGTTGCTGACGGTGACGTCGTCGGGGGCGTGCGGTGCCCCCTCCCAGAGGCTCAGGTCGCGCGGGTAGCCGGGGTCCGGGCGCGCCGCGGCCTCGTCGTACCGCCAGTACCGCCTGCCCCGGATCAGGTAGGTCTTCCCGTTCAGCGGCCAAGAAAACACGGCGTCCACCTCCTCTCCCGGGGGCAGCCCCAGCTCCGTGAGCGGCCGCGCGACGCCCTCCAGCTGCCGGTCCTGGAACACCCAGAACTGCGGACCTGAGTGGGTGGGGGGGAGGGGCAGTGAGCGGCGCTGCGCATGCCCGGAGCCAGCCACGCCTCGAGCCCCACTCACCGCTGAAGAGAAGGATCCGGCCGTCCGGATGCCGGGCGTAGGCGGCCTGGATGACCTTCACCTGGGCCGGCAGCCCCTCCCAGAAGCGGTGGAGCCGGGCGGGCCGGGGGGACACCAGCTGTCCCGAGGGCTGGAGGCGCCAGAACCACGGGCCTACGGGGGAAGAAGGGGTGGGCATGTGGGCGTGAGATGAGACGGCAGGAGGTCTCCTCCCCAACCCCCCCTGCAGTGTGTGGCTCGAACACAGCGCTAGGTTTCCCCTCCCACCGCAGGTTGGGCAGGTCCATCTGAAAATCAAGGCTGCAGTGGCTCTAGGGTGACCGGCTGATCCAGGGCTTTCCCCTTTTTAGCACTGAAAGTCCCGTATCCCTGCGAACCTCACAGCCCCGGCGGGCGGGTCACTGTAAGTGGGTAGGAAGCCAACTATATGGGGTCGGGGAGGTCCGAAGTCACTTACCTTTGAAGAAGAAAGTTTCGCCTCGGATGTTGGCGATGGCGTCAAAATGGCCATCACATCGATCAGGAACGGGTTGGGAGGGGCTGGGAAGGAAAAGAGAGGTGAACAGAGAGGGTTGGGGGGCCCCTCTCCCTTTACTTAACCTGGACGGCATCCTACAAGGCAAGGACTCTTACCTGCCCATCTCGTGTAGGAGGACCCTGAGGTTAGGGAGCTCACCCAAGGCCTCACAGCAGAAGAGATACTCACCTGTCCGGGGGCAGGGCAGGGGGCGGGGGAGGAGGAGCCAGGGGTTTCCTTGTGGGCTTGTCAAGTGGGGTTTGGGGTGCTTTCCCTGTGGAGAAACCGTTAGAGAGCGGTGAGTCCCCTGACCCTGCTGCAGAGGCTACCCGGCGAGCGCCCCATCGCTCCTTGTACCGTAGAGCTGTTGCAGGCCTTCGAGGTCGTCCTGGGACAGGCGGTACTCGGTGGGGTTGCCCACCGGGCCCTGGTAAAAGGGCCTCATGATGGAGTTGGGCGCTGAGGAGTGGCCCAGGCCCAAGGCGTGGCCAAACTCATGAACAGCCACGGCAAACAGGTCCGTCCCTTCGCCATCTGGGGAGGGAGGGAGAATGGGCTGGAGCTGTGCCCCACCCCCACCCCTAGCACCCCCAGGCCCTGGGGAATGGGGCCTTCTGCTGGGCAGAAACAGCCAGGAGACCCTCAGAGGTGGCCATGGCCTCCTCTACCCGGACACCCGCCCCCACCCCCCCAGCCATTTTATCCTTCCTCTCTGCATTCACTTATTTGGTAAATGTTCTTGAGTAGCCTTGTTTGGCCGTGCTAGATACTGGAGTGCCAGTCTGAAAAGAGCCACAGAGCAGGTTGGGGGAAGAGCAGGAGGAAACAGTGTGAATAGAGGAAGGAGCAGCTTTACACTGACGAAGCCCCTTCCCCCAAGAAGGCAACATACAGAAACATTCTGGGGGAATCAGGAGCCTTAGGGTGTGTGCAGTTCTCTTAAGGGAGCTCCAGCCCTTGGAGTACCCTTCTCACAGCTCCACTCTGTTGGCAGAGGCCCCCCACCCCTCCGAACCCTTCCCACTCCCACCCATGGGGAATGTTGGTCAGACTCCATGGCCCCACTCCCGCCCCATGGTCTGCCGTCCCGGGTTCACCGCCCCCCCCAGTGCCCACAACCCCTCAGTCCTCTATTTCCCCTCCCCCATCTCCCTCTCCCACAGCCTCCACCCCCACCCCCACCTCCCTGGGGTCCTCGCCTTCCCTCCCCACCACTGCAGACTTCATCCCTCTCAGAACACAAAGCTCCAGCAGGGACTCTCCAACCACAGCCTGCTAGCCCTGGCGCCCAGCCTCTCTGACCACAGAAGCCTCTTCCTTGGGGACACAGCCCAGGTGCCAGGACCGAGCCTCTCCACACTCTCAGCTGCTGGCCAAACCCCAGCGCCTCATCGATTCCTGAGCCAGTGAGAGGCCAAGGAGGGACAGAGACAGCAAGAGAGGCAAGCAGCCCCGCCTGGAGGTACGGATTTCCCCAGATGTTGATCTACTTCATGGAAATTTCTAACTAGAGTGAGTAGTGCTGCATGTGGGTTTATTGGAAGTAACCTGGTGAACTGAAAAGCAAATTTCTCTCCACCCCTCAAGGCCACTAGGCGAGAATCTAAGGATGAAATGAGTGAGTCATAAGCAGAGTAGCAAACACTTGTCCCCATTTACTTTTCACAAACCTCTACCTCCTATCCCCATTTTACAAGTGAGGAAACTGAGGCACAGAGAGGTCAAGTTAAATGACAGAGCTGGTACCCTGGCTGTGCTGTCCTGCAGCTCAGCAATGATTTCAGATGTCTTGGTCAAACTCGTAAGTACTGATGAATTCCCATGTTGACTGTGGATTTTCTCACTGCACTGAGTGCTTTTTCTAAGAAATTGGAGGACAGGACGTTTGGTATCTTAATTGGGTAGATCTTTTTCATATCTCACCACTCCCCCCCACCCCGCCTTGCCTCTCCTTTGGCCGCACCCCTTTCTCGCACCCTTCTCACGCTATTCAGCTGGGGAAATTACACAACCATGCAGATCCAGCCACATGAGACTCCCGGTGCCCATCTCTGGGGGTCCTCAGCACCTCCTCGCATCCTTGCCCACAGCCTCAGCAGGCAGCTCCTTTGCTCTCTCCACTCAGCTTCAATTCCAGACTCATAGCCCCTTCAGCCTGCTACCCAGCTCCAGCCCCAGCTCCCAACTCTTAGATGACAAATGCTGACAAATGCATTTCCTATTTCATCAAGACAGGCCGCTGATGTAATCTGTAACTTCCTGTGCATCGGGCACAGCGCTTCATCTCCCCCAGCTCACCTCCTGCCTCTTGCCGTGCCCTGGGCGGAGGTCCTTGCCTCGCTCACCTCCTCCAGGACAAGGACAATGCCCCACCCATCCGTTCATCACTGCATTCATGCATGCATGCATCCAGCTGTCCATCCATCCATCCGTGTGTCCGTTCATCCATCCATTTATCCATCCATTAATCCATGATCCATGCACCCATCCCCCACCCCTTTCTTTCTATTGGCTCATCCACTGTCCCTGAGTGCTCAAGACTCCCTCATCCTAAGACACCCCCTGGACCTGTCTGCCCCCCATCCATATCCCTTCTCCCTCCCCAACAAGTTCTCTGGTCAGTGGTCTGAACTCAGCCTTCAATTCCTCAGCTCCTCTCACGCCTCTGTGGTCTAGATTCTCCCGCCACCCACCAAGCCTATGGGCACTAAGGTCACTTTTTCCCCAGAGGGCCAGATCCAGGCATAAATAACTTACTGGATGATTTGCTGCCCTGCTCACTCCTGTCCACTTCCTCCTTTGCTTTTGTTCTTGGTCACCTTTCAGCCTGTTTTTTTTTTTTTTTTTTTGTGGTACGCGGGCCTCTCAGTGTTGTGGCCTTTCCCATTGTGGAGCACAGGCTCCGGACGCACAGGCTCAGCGGCCATGGCTCACAGGCCCAGCCACTCCACGGCATGTGGGATCTTCCCGGACCAGGGCACGAACCCGTGTCCCCTGCGTCAGCAGGTGGACTCTCAACCACTGCGCCACCAGGGAAGCCCTCAGCCTGGTTTTTCTCCATTTCCTTTCATTCCTCCTTCCCTGCCACCCTCCTCTTAATTGTGGGACGCCCCACAGCTCTGAACTTGATCGTCACATTCTACATGCTCCTGGAGCCTTACCCCCAAGTACTGCCAACTCTCAAATCTGCCACCAGACCCAGCTCATAGCAGCTGGCAGTGAACAGCCTGCTCTGTGCTGAGAGCTGTAGGTGAATTATTCGTCTAATCTGCAAGCCCATGGGACCAGCACATACTATTATTATCCCCACTTCTCAGATGAGGAAACTGAGCACATTGAGGTCAAGTAACTAATACACGCAGCAGGCAGAAGAACCCTGGCTCGAGTTCCACTTCAACCCGGAGATCTTAAATGCTGCATTACACAGCCTCCCTATGGTGGATTTGTCTATCTATGTGATCTGCACCTCACCCAAATCCTCTACAGAGCCTGTGTGCCCATCCTCCGGCCACCCCCTTCCCCAGGAAATGGCTCTCCCTCCTGGCCCAGCCTCCCCTTCCCTGAGCAGTCTGCAGCCAGTGGCTGATCGATGTGGGGAGCAGGGGGCTGGAAGAGCTGGGCCCCCTTCCTCCAGGCAGAACCAGCCCTGTGGCATCATTTATGCTCCAGTGTTCCCTGTGGGGTCAGGCTCCTGTCCAGCTGAGACCACATCCTTGCTTAGCTTCTTTCCCCAGTCCTCTCCTGCTTCCCTTTCCCCTGAGAACATGCCCCCAAAAGCTGCTTGCACAAGAATTTTCCTCTCAAGCTCCAGTTCTGGGGAACCTGACCTAAGTTGGAGGAATCCAAATTCTAGTGCAAGATACCCGACCACTAATGCACCACCTGCACTGACCAGCCAACCAGCACTGCAGGCACACGTCCCAACCTGAGCTCACCCCTGCCTTCCCGAGTCTGCTCCTCCTCCTCCCCCACTTCCCACCTGCATTAACAGGACACCATCCTCCAGGGGCCTTGAGCCAGAAACCTGGCTGGTACCCAACCATCCTCACCCCCCTTCACCCCTAGAACCCAGTCAGATCCCAATCTTTGCCCATCCTGACTAGACTCCCCTCAGAGCTGCCCACTGCCCTCTGCCCCCACTCCCATCCCCTCCACCATCTCTCACCTGGACCCCAAGATAGCTTCCTGCCTCCCTGTCCCTATCTTGCCCCCAACGGCAGCCAGTGGTATTTCTAGAATGCAAAACCTTCCACAGTTCCCACTGCCTTCAGAATCCTATCATCCAGACCCCACCATGTGCTGTCCAAGACCCCTCGTGGTGTGAGACCTGCCTTCCAGCCTCTGTAGTCCCCTCCCAACACCATATTTTTGCCTTCCAGCCCCAAATGTCCCAGGCCGTTTCTCCCCACAGTGCTCCCACCCCTGACTCCCCTGGCCTCAGAGAGCTCACTGGCTTGTGCTTTCTTACGTGTCCCCTCTCCCCCACCCCCACCCCCACCCCTGCCCTGCATACGCCGGGAGAGTGGGACCTCGGGCACTAGTTGGCACTCAGTACATATGTGTGGAACAAACAAAGTCACCACTTCCAGGAAGTCCCCGGCACTCAAGAGCTTTGGATCAGCCTTCCTTTGAGCACCCCCAGGCTTGAGGACATCCTCTTTTGTGATTCCCCGTGGTTGTGTCACCATGTGTAGCAACTGCCAGTTACTCTTCTGACTCAGCTGCTGGCAGAGCTGTGTTTTTGCCCCTTTAAGTCCTCAGCCCTGCCTTGGAGCTGAGCATCTAACAGGACTCTGTGATGGGCAATTTTCTGTGTTAACTCGGCCAGACTATGGCGCCCCGGTGCTTGATCAAACACCAGTCTAGATATTGTTGTGGAGGTTATTTTATAGACATGGATAATGTCTATATTCAATTGACAGTAAGTAGAGCAGATCACCCTCCATAGCGTGGGTGGGCCTCGTCTAATCAGTTGAAGGCATTAAGAACGAAAACTGAGGTTTCCTGGAGAAGAAGGAATTCTGCCTCAAAGACTGCAACATAGAAATCCTGCCTGGGTTTCCAGCTGGCTTGTTCTGCAAATACCAGACTCAGAAGTGCACCACCAAGTCACCTGAATTTCCAGCTTGCAGGCCTGCCCTACAGATTTTGGGCTTACCAGCCTCTGCAATCCTATGAGCCAATTCCTTAAAATAAATCACTTTCTACACACACACACACACACACACACACACACACACCCAACTGATTCTATTTCTCTGGAGAAGCCCAACTGATACAGCCTCCATAAATAAAGGTAATTTAAACTTAATTCTTAAGGACAGACAGATCTGGGGAGAGGATCTCTCAGAAGAGGGGAGAGTGTACCTTTTGACCCAAAAGTCCAGGTCTCCTCATCATCGAAGTGAGTGTCCCCAGAGATGGAGTGCTCCCCAGGGAAGAAGGCATGGGCGAGGGTGCCCCCCTGCCCGTCGAAGGGGTAACTGTCCTGGTGATAGGCCCGGGCAAAGTCGATGAGGATATCAGGCTCCATCGGGCCCTGAGAACCCACTTCCTGGAATTCAAGGCCTGACTCAACACCCCAGGTGGTCAAGGCATGGTGCATGAGGGTCCGCACTGTCTCCTGGCTCAGCATTGAGCCCTGGGGGAAGGAGTTTACCCTGGAAAGAGAAGGGGCGAGTGAGGGGGGCCAAGGAGAGAGAAGGCAGCCACTCACTCGAAGCTGGGTCAGGCAGGCCCAGGGTGGGAGAGGGCGCCAGGACCTACCTCCACGTCAGGGTTCGCTTCTTCCACACGCTGCCACTCAGAGCATACCGGCGGCGCCGCCTGACCAGCCCCGCCGCCCCCAGCACATCAGGCAGGGAGCAGCGGGGCTTATGCATGGTGGCCACTGTCACAGGGTCTGGGGGAGAGGTTGTGGCAGAGGGGGGTCACCAGTAGGTACCAGCTCACTTTCTCCATGGGGAAACTGAGTCTCATAGCACTTCAAACACTTGCCCAAGAAGGCCCCACATCTTCGATTGGAGCCCAGGCCATCTAATTCTGGAAGCTAGCTCATACCAGACTATGACACTGCCCTTCTGGGTAGTGTCACTCTCTGCACGGCCCTGCATGGACTCCAGAGTCTCAGGCCAGGATCTGGGCATCCTGCTTCCCTGAGCCCTGGCCGCTGGCCTCTAGAGAAAGGAACCCTGGGGGTGCAGTGAGAACTACTCTCTTGGAGGCTGGAACCCTTGGGAGGTTGCCCATACCTCACACGCTAGCTCCCAAGTCCCCATCACATCCAGATAAAGTTGAAAGTCCTCAGGCCAGCTGGGTCTCTGGTCTGTGGCAAGCCCCTCCTAGGTCAGATCTCCTGGAATCCCCTTTACCAACTTGGCTCCATCCCCAGCCGTCCCCTCACTCCAAGTGAAGGTTGAGGTGAAAAGGAGCAATTGAGGGCTTCCCTGGTGGCGCAGTGGTTGAGAGTCCGCCTGCCGATGCGGCCAAACGGGTTCGTGCCCCGGTCCGGGAAGATCCCACATGCCGTGGAGCGGCTGGGCCCGTGAGCCATGGCCGCTGAGCCTGCGCGTCCGGAGCCTGTGCTCCGCAACGGGAGAGGCCACAACAGTGAGAGGCCCGCGTACCGCAAAAAAAAAAAAAAAAAAAGCAGTTGAGCACATCCTGTTGCCCAAAGGGTCCTACCTCCCCTCGTAGCTGGACAGGACCCCTCCACCTCTCTCTTCCTTTCATTTAACCCAACAGATGAGCCTCTCAGCTCTACCTCCAAAATATACACCCTGGATTCAGCTGTGTCTCATCACATTGTTGCCTGAACACTATGTGCCTCCTTCCTGGTCTGGGTGCTCCCCACCCTCCATTCTCCAGCAGTAAGCAGAGGAAGCTTAAAATTGCAAATCACAAAAAAAAAAAAAAAAAAAAAAAATTGCAAATCACATCAAGTTGCCTCTCTCCCTCAAACCCGCTCAGGGTTTCTTATCACACTTGAAATCAAACCAAAACACCTTTCACGGCCCCTGATCAGGCTCTTATTTAGCTCATCAGTCCTCCTTTCATTACAGGCATGCAAGCCAGTGTCTGCCACAGGGCCTTTGCACTTGCCTGGGACACTTTTCCCACATCTTCCCATGGCTGTTTCCTCCTCTTTGTGTCCTACGAATTCTTCAAGTCATATGAGCTCCTCCCAACTCATATGACATCTTTCAGAGGGGCCTGCCCTGCCCAGACCAGCTCCCTGAATACCATTAGCATTTTATTTTCATCAGAATGCTCACCACTATCTGAAATTAGTTTGCATATTTCTGTTCTTGATCTGTGTGTGTCTCCCTCTAGAATGTTAGCTCCGAGAGAGCAGGGACCTCATTTACCTTGTTCACTATACCAGTGGAGCCTGAAATGACCTCACATGTCATTTATCAAGAAGAGATTCCTGATAAATACTTACTGAAAGAGGAATATCTTAGAACCTCCGAATTGGGACCTGAGGTCAGCATTTCATAGCGCCCGTGATTCAGATACACGGGAGGTTTAGAAACTGCGGTTGGCTGGGTGGGCAACAACGGTCAGGCTGGGTGCGGAGGCTGGGCTGGGGAAGGGGATGGGGGCCACATACCCAGGACGCCTGTCTCCGGCAGACCCGCAAACCTCTGCATGACCTTGATCGCATCCCGCAGCTTTGCAGGGCTCTGCAGCTGGGCCTGGGCAGGGTGAGGTGGCGGCAGGTAGCCATAGCGGGTCAGCCAGTCCTAGACCAGAGGAGGGAACAGGGGAAGCAGGAAAGGTCGAAGAGATGGGACTTTCCCTTCCCACCACCATCCTGGAAGCCCCACCTCTCACCAGACATGGATAGTCCAGAGTCCTCAGCCCCGGGTACTGGCCTGCTCCCCATCTCAAGGTACAGGCCCTCCAGCCCTGGGCTTGCCCTTGTTCATCTGTTCCCAAGAGTCCCCACCTCCCGACCATAGCCCCTTTCCAGATTTCCAAATTCGGGCCCCGAACCTCCTGACGGATCCAATAATTCGGGTCCCCTGTCTCCATCCCCGGTCACTCTTTGGACATTTGAACCGCCCCCAGCTTCCTCTGAACCCGGGAGCCCAGGCCCCGGCTTCCCTCTCCCAGACCCCTGCAGGTCCAGGAGCCCGCGAACCCCGGCACTCACCACGCCCAGGCTCACGTCCTGCGCGGAGGGCTCCCGGGCGCGCGCGGGCGGCGGCAGCAGCGGGAGCAACAGCGCCAGGAGCCGGAGCATAGCGCGGTCCTGCCCTGGCAGCCGGCGGAGCTCGAGGGGACCTGACCCGCGCCGCCCTGGGGATCCGGGGGTGGAGATCAGGGGCCCAGATTGGCTCAGGGGACCCGGCGCGGGATACGAGGAGTGGGCGAGGGGATGGGGGGCCGCTCGGGGATCCGGGACCCTGGGAGGCACGATGCGGGGGGCACAGGGGCGTCCAGCGGAGGGCCGGCAGAGTTGAGAGGGTGCGGGAAGGGGGTGGAAGCTCGGGCTCCGGGTCCGCGACGGCCGCCTCTCGGGGATGCGAGCCGGTCCTGTCCGCGCCGACGGCCCCTCCTCCGGAGTGGAGCGGCGGGCCCGGCGGGGAGGGGCGGGTCAGGCGCAACCCACTAGGCGAAGACGGCGCAGCAGGGGAAAGGGCCGGATCTTCGGTCTTCCAGCGAGACGAGGCGGGCCGGGTGGTGACGCAGGACTCCTCCTGGACCCAGGACCTCTCCTCCGAGCGCTACACAGATCGCGGGGCGCGGCCCCAGCCCCGCCCGCAAGTTTCTCTTCCCAGATCCCGGCTCCGGTGGGACTCTCCGGAGCGCCGCTCGCTTCTGCTTTCTCAGATCCTCGAAGCCGGGCCCGGGGGAGGGGCGGCTCGGGGTCCTCCCCTTCCCCCAGGCGCCCTTCCCGGAGACCCCAGGACGCTCGGCCGGCCAAGCGCAGGGGGGATTTCCGGGCGGCGGGAGGCTGGGCCGCTTCCCCCTCCGCGGGGCCCTGGCACGCCCCCCGCCCATCTCCGCCCGCGGTCCCCGTGTGCGCGCGTGCGGCTGCCTGTGGCCACCGAATTCATTCCCCCAATCACGTGGGCTGCGCGGGTCTCTGCTTCCTACGCGGTGGTCCTAGCAACTCTAGATCCCAGACCCGGGGGCTACTTCGGGGCAGGTACTAGGCATTTAAAAATCCAGTAACATGCTCGCAGGAGCTGGAGCGTCGGCCCCGGGCCGGGAGCGCAGGGCGGAGGAGGGGTGAATAGGAGGAGATCCCGGAGGCACAGCCGCCCCTCGCGCCCCCCGGGGAGCCGGGTGCTGGGAGGCCGAGCAGCTGGAGAAGGATGAGGATGAAGGTGGGGGTGGACTTCCTGGCGAGGGCGGCTGAGTGAAAGAGCTCAGTCTGTGGCGCAAGCAGGGCAGCCACAGGACCCCATGTGTGTTTTAAACAAAATAAATAGTGAGCAGGATTAGCAAGCTAGAGATGCAAACTAAAACACTGAGATCCTGTGCTGATCCGCTGGGGCTGCCATAACAAACTACCACAGACCAGGTGGCCTGAACAACGAGAGAAATTTATTTCCTGACAGTTCTGGAGGCCGGAAGTCCAAGATCAAGGTGCAGGCAACGTCGATTTTTCCAGGCTTCTCTTCTCACCTTGCAGGTGGTTGTTTTGTCCCTGTGTCCTCACGTGGTCTTTCCTCTGTGCCCACGCAGCCTTGGTGTCTCTTTGCGGTCCATATCCCCTCTTCTCATAAAGACACCAATCACATTGGATGAGGGCCCACCCTAATGGCCTCATTTTACCTTAATCACTTCTTTAAAGGCCTATCTCCAAATCCCCACATTTTGACTGGGGATTAGGACTTCAACATACAAATTTAGGGACACTGGTTCAGTCCATAATGGATCCCCTATGCAATAAAAACGTCCACTCCTTCTCCTGGTGTTTCTCCTTTGCTCTCACACACAACCACACTCACAATGTTTAACATCTGACACCAGATGTGTGGGGTTTTTCCTCACATCGGGCAATTCTCTGTGACACCAGCTGGGTGTCCTACGATTTTTCAATTCTGATAGTAACCAGAGTTATTGAAGACCCCGCAGGTTAAGGGTTCAGTCCCACGAGACTGCCCCCTATTTCAGATACCAATCACAAGTAGGAGGTCTCCAGGTCACCCCAGGTTCTGCCTGGCTACAAATCAGAGGTTCCCATGACTTCCCCCTCCTTGGACTTGATAATCTTTGCTAGAACAACTCACAGAACTGGGGGAAACACTTACTTACATTTACCAGCTTTTTATGTAATAAAAAAATAGGATAAGGAATATAGATGAACAGCCAGATGAAGAGATACATCGGGCAAGGTCTGGAAGGGTCCCCAGCCCAGGAGCTTTTGTCCCCGTGGAGTTGGAGTGCGCCACCCTCCTGGCATGTAGATGTGTTCACCAACCCAGAAGCTCTCTGAACCTCATACTTTGGGGATTTTTATGGAGGCTCATCACGTAGGCATGATTAATTATTAACAATATCCAGCCCCTCTTCCCTCCCTGGAGCATGAGAGGTGGGACTGAAAGTTCCAAGCCTCAGGTGACCAGCCCCCATCCAGGAGCTATCGAGAAGCCCACCCAGAGTCACCTCATTAGAACAAAAGACACCCCTATCACCCAGGAAATTCTGATGGATTTAGGAGCCCTGGGTCGGAAACTGGGGACAGAGACCAAATATTAGAACAAAAGATGCTCCTAGTACTCTTATCACTTAGGAAATCACAAGGGTTTTAGGAATTCTGTTCCAGGAACCAAGGGCAGAGACCAAAAGACATATTTTCTATTATTTCGCAGCCCACCCCCTTGTCTAGCCATGGAACCTTTACAGCAAAACAATATGCAACTTGAAAGATACTGGCATGTTACAGAATCCCATGCCGTCAGCAATCACTCCAGTCCATCATCATATCATATGAAAGTGTCTGCCAGGGTGAAGCCGCTTAGGGTCTCGAGTTTCCGTCTGATCTTGTCAGGTTCCAAAAGCAGGAGTGGTCTTGGCACATATGGCTTCACCCTTCCAGGCATCTGGTATAATCGAGATAACAGAGAATATCATCTCTTGCTCTGAGCCTCTTTCAAGGTGTTAATGTAATACTGGATTTCCCTCATGACATAATTCATTTATCCATTACTTTACCCTTAGCTACTGTTCCTCCTTCTCTACATTGACACCCAAATGCTTCCACCTTTGGAAGGGACGTTAGGTTCGGCCACTGTGCTGGTCCAGATTGCAGGCAGCTATACTAGTCTAGTCGGTGCCTCCCCCTCGGTCCACAGAGGTTGAGGTCACACAGGTGCAGAACTGGTGGGCTATCTTTACCAGCATCACTATAGCTGCATTCACTGTCAATGCCAATTTTGTCAGAGGAGGTGAAGGCACATCCTGCCCCATCAGTCTCGTAGGAATTCTGACATAAGGTTTGAAGTATAGTTGCAATTTCTTATTTAGGAATCATCACTGTTTGGGGCACTTGTATTTGCAGCCCTGGTCATGGAACCAGGTAGGAAGAAAAAAAGTTGTGATGATGTGGGGAAGAAAGAAAGAGAAAAAAAATGAGTTGTTATATGAGCATCCTCCTCCCTTGGGAAAAACTACATAGTCTTACCAGCATTTCTCCCCACCTGTCTTCCCCAGATCCACCATAAAAACAGAGACATCTACCCAGTGGGGACACTCCTTTGGCCGCACTCATACCTGTGTTACACAGGGAGGAGTATAAGCCAGCTCTTTAATTGTCCCATTTTAAACAACTAATGCTTTAACTGCTTGCTCCAATTCTCTACCAAACTAGTACTCTGGACATTATGGGCTATAAAGTGGGGTCCTTGGTCTGAAGAAATGATGATTGGCCACCCAAATTGTCACAATATCTTCTGTTCCAGTTCTTTTATATTATTCTGAGCATTTGCATCTACCACCAGCTAAGCAAAGCCCAGTCCAGAATTGGTGTCTATTCCCGGCAGGACCCATCTGTACCCCTCAGGGATACCAGCATTAGTCTCACTTGCCAGTTACGATCCAGGCCTTCCCCCCAGGGAATCTGCCACATAACTATCTCCATTCTCTGTCTCTTGCTTGTTGACAAAACAGCTCTTATTGGCATTTCGTGCCTCAGGGGGTACAAGAGGACCATGTCCAGATTCAGCCCAACTCGGCATTGCTGTAGGGACCCCGTGTCCATTTATCTCATGGGCCCAGGTGGCAGCCACCTTAAGGGAACACATAGGAATCTCTGCTTATTAAGTTGGAAGGGAGTTCCAAGGATGGACATTGATGTGCCATGTCCTACTTTCAAGCACCCCTCAAATTTCCATAGTTATTTCCACGGGGCTGTGTCCCATGTGGGCATAATTTTATTTATTTATTTTTAATTATTATAATTATTTTTTGGCCACGCTGTGCTGCATGTGGGATCTTTGTTCCCTGACCAGGGATCAAACCAGTGTCCCCTGCAGTGGAATCGCAGAGTCCTAACCATTAGACCATCAGGGAATTCCCTAGGCATCCCTTTAACAGGCCAGGTTTCCGTTGCCCTCCTGCCTGACCGTGAGTCCGCAGAAACCAAAACATATGGAATTTCACCACTGCCAATTCTCCCATCATGGCTAGGAAAACAGCTTGCAGTTCAGCCCACCAGACTGATCTGTTTTCACATTCTTTGATCACAGTGGTGGCCTTCCAAAGAGGAGGTTGTCTGTTCACCTTGGAACTGCTGTCCACAAACGAAGCATCTTCTTGTTGGTCAGTCGAGAGCTGTTAATAGGGCACTCACTGTCCAAGTGGTGGAATCCAGAGCTGCTCACACAGATCCGGATTCAGTCCTCAGAGAAGAGAGGCTCCCTCCTCGTGAGGGTCTCCCCAGGCAGCACCATCTTGTGAAAACCATTTCCATCTTAAGATGGAACTCTTCTGGGTTCTGCCATCCCCATTAGAGCATTTCTCTGACATCACCCTAGACGTAATGGGTATTTCAGGTTTTAAGATCATTTTATGTCCTTCAGTCATGGGGTAGCTTAAATTAATGTCTAAAAACAAGATAGTAAATAACCCTGGAAACTCTCCAGTTGAAAGTCCCAGTAGTCATCGCTGGGGGGTGCTCACAGGCTTTTGCCTTAAGCCCCAGTCTACAATCCACATAGGTCTACCGCACAGAGACTCTGTCCCTGCCAGCACCCCACCTTCTATTCAACGCTGTGTAGAGTCGGGCAATCTTACTGGTTCCTGTTTAGCACGTCCAAGTAACCTTGCTTGAAGGGAGGATTTGCACACCTTCTGTTTCACAGTACTAGTTAGGGAAACATTCCCCAGTCAGATACAGTGTCAATCCCTGTAATTGCACTCAGGTAAAAGAGGCACTTCACAGAAAGTCTGATGGAGTATTCCAATTAGTAGAATTCCAGTTAGTAGAACTTTTACCTTAATTCAATCGACCCTTACATTCCTAGATGTGGCCTCCGCTAGGACTCCATCTACAGGTTTGGAGTTTACAATACCAGGTAGGGGAAATATTCCCAGCAGGACATAATATCCATTCCCATAAAACAATAGGTAAAGGAGACACAGCTTCTTTACATAAAGGCTGTTTAAACATTCCAACTTCCATAGTCTCATGAACTCTTGCACTTCTAGTTCTGTTTTCTCAATCTAATTGCCGCCAAGCCAGGGCTTCACCAACAGGTTTTGGTACCACAATGAGTGGTGAGTGGGGCTCCTGTGTCAAGGAGTCCTGGGAAGTTCCCTTCTTCACTCCCCGACTGTTTCACCCACTGTTGTGCAAAAGGCTTTGGATTGGAGAAGATTCTGGGAAGATGGTGGAGTAGGAAGCACCAGAAATCTGTCTCCCCACCTGGACAACAATTGCACTGGCAGAATCTGTCTGATGGAACTATTCTGGAAGCCTGAAGGCTTACAACTTCCAGGGGAAGGCTTGGACAGTAAATGGCCATCAATTTCAGCTCTCAGTTCAGTAGTAGCTGCCCATCCCCCACCTGGAGAACTTGCAGGAAGGAAGGTGAGCAAAAAAGGACGCTGTCCTCCGAAGATGGGGGATCTGGGCTCTGACGGCTGAGACTGATCAATGCTTCTGATCAGGGAGCTGTAGACCGAGGGGCGGCAGCCATTCTTGTGGCAGCTCCCCTGCTGCTGCAGCCCCCGCCCATCTGGCTGAAGTAAATGCCAGGGGATTTAAAGGTCCCGGACCCCTTTATAACCCCTTTCTTTTTTTTTTTTAATTAATTTTTATTGGAGTATAGTTGCTTTACAATGTTGTGTTAGTTTCTACTGTACAACAAAGTGAATCTATACGTATACATATATCCCCTCTTTTTTGGATTTCCTTCCCATTTAGGTCACCACAGAGCATTGAGTATTAATCCCCATCTTTTAACGATTTTCCCCTTTCAGGAGTCAGACATTAAAGACTAGAATATTAAAACAAAACAAAACAAAAAACCTGCATCTATGGGGAAAATTAGCAAGTGACCGCGTGTGCCCAAGGAAAGGCTCAGAAAAGACCTAAGAACACATTAAGTTCACACCTCAGTCACAGAGACAGCCTACAACATTCCAAAAAAAAAAAAAAAGCCCCCAAACAACAACAAAAAACAGCAAACCCTGGGGAGGGGGAGAATCTGACTTCCAGAGTTACCACATTATTAGATTTAAATGTCCCAGTGTTCAACAAAAAATCACAAGGCACACAAAGAAACAGGAAATATGGCCAGTTCAAAGGAAAAAAAAAAATCAACAGAAACTGTCCTTGAAAAGACTTAATGGCAGGCAACTACTACAGGATTCCACTCATTTGAGGTACTTAGAGTACTGAAACTCACAGAGACAGAAAGTACAGTGGTGACTGCCAGGGGCCAAGGGTGGGGAGAAGGGGTAGTTTGTGTTTAATGGGGACAGAGTTTCAGTTTTACAAGCTGAAAGGAGTTATGGGGATGATGGTGGTGATTTCTGCCCAGCATTGTGACTGCATGTAATGCCGCCAACCTGTACACTTAAAAATGGTTAAGATAGGGCTTCCCTGGTGGCGCAGTGGTTGAGAGTCCGCCTGCCGATGCAGAGGACACGGGTTCGTGCCCTGGACCAGGAAGATCCCACGTGCTGCGGAGCGGCTGGGCCCGTGAGCCATGGCCGCTGAGCCTGCGCGTCGGGAGCCTGTGCTCCGCAATGGGAAAGGCCACAACAGTGAGAGGCCTGCGTACCGCAAAAAAAGAAAAAAAGGTTAAGATAGTAAATTTTATATATGTGTATTTTACCACAATAAGAAAAAAAAGTTAATGTGGAAAACAAACAAAAGAAGGCAGACAAAAAAATAGATCATGCTATATGATTCCAGTTATATTTAGCAAATGCAAACCAAACTAGGGGGATAGAAAGCACATCAGTGGTTGCTTGGGTGGGGTTAGGGGGAGGCAGAAGGGAGGAATTGAAACCGAGCAGAACACTGTGGTACCCCCGCCTCCCCCCAAGTACAAAGGCCCTTCCAATGTCCCCTGCCTCTTGTTTGTAGAAAAGCTGAAGTCTCCCAAGCCTCCCTGAGTCACAAAAGAGCAGGCTCAAGCAGTTAATGATCAGGACAATAGAGTCATAGAATCTTTCAGTGTCTGATGCACATCCTTGAGTTGCTTTACAGATGCTGTAACTGTCCCCCAGAGGGAAAAAGCATGATGACCAGACTGCAGCCATGACATAAGCTGCTCCATTTTGAGCAGTACTGACTCTTTGGCTAGCACAATTCCAAGTAATGGCCTCAAGAGAATGCGGTTAACACTATTGCTCATAATAATCTGTATCTTTGTGGGCATCAAAATAATTGTAGCTCGCTAGGCCCGTATATATAAGTGGGCAACTAAAACTGTCAGCAAAGAGATGTTATAGAAGCATGTCAGTATCTTCCACTCTAAGACTACGACACCCTATGTCAGCAGGAAGAAGTTACAGAAGATGGACCTTCGCCCCTAATCCCTTAGAAATGGAGTGATGTCTGACAATGGGGATCTGTAAGCAGCTTTTTGCAGGAAAGAGCTTTTTGCAGGAAAGAGCTCTTTGCAGGAAAGAGCTCTCTGCAGGAGGTCCCTTTTGTCTTGTCACTTTAGCAAAGCCATATTGTAACTAACCTCCGGCCCAAGCACACCTTTCAAATCTTTTGATCACACAATACTTAGCCTAACCTGATTCTTTTCTTAGATCAAAGAAATAGAAATGAAGAATAAGGAATTAACAGATGACTAGATCTTTTTCCTAGCTTCCCCTTCAGTAATCTCGTGAAGAAACTGTGTGAACAAGGTGGCATCTAAAGAAAGATCACAAGGAGTCGACAAGGCTGCACCCAACGGGAGATGGTGATGATTCTGACCCCCTATCTCAGTGATTAACTGAGGGGACTTCCCCGGTGGCACAGTGGTTAAGACTCCACTCTTCCAATGAACTCAGATCCTACTTGCCAGCGAGGTGCGGTCAAAGAAAAAGAAACTGACAGTCAGTGATTAACTGAGATTACCTCCCCTTTTTCCCCTTTAAAAACTTTCATGGCCAAGCAGAATCTCCAGAGCTGGTTCTGGGACTTGAGTCCGACTTCTCCCCAGGTTGCTAGCCCCCTAATTTTTTTTGTTTTTTGGCCATGCTACACATCATGCGGGATGTGGGATCCCGGATCCCAACCAGTGATTGAACCCGTGCTCCCTGCAATGGAAGCGTGGAGTCTTAACCGCTGGACCACCAAGGAAGTCCTTCTTTCCTCGCGTTTTCCTCTTTGTTTCATTCCTATCAATATTCGTTTTATTCACCTTATTTCTTAATAACCCTTTAAAAATGTTCACCCTGCCAAGACCTGCCTCTTGTCTCTTGATTCTCTCCTCTGCCTTTCCCCATTTTCTTTTTTTTTTTAAATAACTAAATTTATTTATTTATTTTTGGCTGCGTTGGGTCTTTGTTGCTGGGCTTTCTCTAGTTGCAGCGAGGGAGGGCTACTCTTCATGGTGGTGGATTCTCTTGTGGAACACAGGCTCTAGGCGCGTGCGGGCTCAGTAGTTGTGGCTCGCAGGCTCTAGAGCACAGGCTCAGTAGTTGTGGCGCACGGATTTAGTTGCTCCGCGGCATGTGGGATCTTCCCGGACCAGGGCTCACACCTATGTCCCCTGAATTGGCAGGTGGATTCTTAACCACTGCGCCACCAGGGAAGTCCCCCCATTTTCTTGTTAACTAACCTAATTTTTTTTCTTTAGTAAGACCCACGAGGGGGAGCTGGGACCGCAGATTTATAAGGCTTCCTGAACTGTCCTTCAGTTTTGCAGCAGTCAGGTTACGTGAGGTACCCATGCAAAAGGGCCACCCCCCAACCAGAGGGTGGTCGGGGTAAGGGGCATATTTTGTGGGTGAATATTCAAGTCATTTTAAAGCCAGCCCCAGGTGGCTAGCATACAGAGTTGTCAGCCACTTCATCTGCAGTGTTCCACTTGGCATTTATGGGGCGAGATGGATAGTTCTCCTTCTCAGGGTAATCAGACCTTACTGTGGCTTTTATTCAGTCTACCAGGCTGGTTGTTCCCTCGGGAATAACCTCCTGTGGGTCTGGATCACTTATAACCATCTGTGATTCTTTCATACTGAGCTGTGGGTCCTGAACAACCCAGACATGCCCTTCCACTCTGCAGACTCAAAACCAAAGAACAGCCCCTAAGCTAGTTACTCTCACAATCCATTTCAAGAAAGTGATGATACTGATCCACAAAATGAAAAAACCCTCCACACTGTCCCCCTGTTTTCAGCAGTTTCTTGGTTTTGCCCTTCCCCCACCTTAACTACCTTCCTGGTGACCTGAGGTCTCAGAGGTACTTATGGTTGAACCTGCATGACTTTTCCCTCAGTGGGTGGCATTAGGCTAGTGGCCAAAGCTCAGACTCACCAAAATCTGATCAGTATCAAGGTTCCAGCACTCTCTTTTAATTTCATTTTAGCTATTACCAATAACAATAAACAATTGAATCGTTTGCCGTTTTCTTATTAGTTTTCATTTCCTTCTGCCTCAATTGAACCAACTCCCTGGGAGTTGGGTCCATCCCTAAATTCCATTGCCAGCTTTTACCTTTAGTACCTGAATACAGCACAGCTGCTTCTCCAGGCCATGGGTGACCACGTGGCCACCAGGAATCAAAATCTCCGCATCCCCTGCCCTTTTATCCTTTCTCTTCCCAAGCCACATGCTTCCATGAGTTCTAGGAAATCCCACTTCACTGACACCAACTTAATGAAAACCTCACTTCTCCTGGCATCCCTATTTACAAGGATTTCAGGAGCTTTGTACCAGGAACTGAGGGCAGAGACCGATATATATTTTTTCTATTATCTCACACCATGTTTGTCATCAGATTGGCAAAAATTAAAAAGTCTGATGATGCCAAGTATTAGCTAGGTACGGGCTAGATGAAACTCACACTCTGCCGATAGGAGTGTGCTTCCTGGTTGCTCCGTGATGGGATCAAACCCTCCACACAAAATTTGGTTCAGAGGTGAAGACTGATGAGGTCACACATAGCCAGAGAGTAGGATAAGATTGATGACTCACATAATGAGGCTTCCTGGGAGGAGCAGGGCAGGTTCCCAAGCAGGTCAGAAATGGCTTGAGAGAGTGAGGAGGGGCTTTCACTGTGGTTAGGGGGTGAGGCTGGATTGAGGGCCCCTCCACACTGGCCAGGGCTTTCCTGAATTCAATTTCCTGCCTGTGCAAGGGAGCAAGCATCAGGGCCTTCTTATCAGCTTGCCCAGATGTGGGACACAAGAGGGAAGAGGGAAGCCTGAGGCTTTCAGGCTATCAGCAAACATCAGAAATGGAGTTGGACTTCTGATTACAGAGTGTAAATTCATATCTACGCTTTGGAAACCGGTTGGGCGATATTTAATAAAACTGAAGAGTATAACCTCTGTGGTAGGTAAAAGATGGCTGCAAATTCTTCTCTACACCTCCTGTGGGGAGGTGGAATCCACTCCTTTCCCCTGGAACCTGGGCTGACTCAGTGCCTTACCTGACCAGTAGCATGCTGTAGAAGTGATGGTTCTGGGAACTTCTGAGTCTTAAGAAGCCTGGCAGCTTCTGCCCAGGCTTCTTGGAACCTCGTTCTTGGGGAAGTCGGCTGCCACGTGAGGAGTCTGGGATAGCCTCGCTGGGAGGAAATCCAGGCAGACGCGTGCAGAGGCTGCGTGAAGAAAGAAACGCTATCTCGTCCCAGCTGACCCAGCCAGCCAGCCCAGGCGCCAGACTTGGGAGCGGAGAAACCATCTGACGACTCCAGCCCCGGCCACCATCTTACCTGCAACTGCATGAGATCCTGGCAGAGCCCAGCCAACCCTCAAAACTGTGAGAGAGAAAACCAAATTGCTGGGCTTCCCTGGTGGCACAGTGGTTAAGAATTCGCCTGTCAATGCAGGGGACACGGCTTCAAGCCCTGGTCCGGGAAGATCCCACATGAAGCCTGTGCGACACAACTACTGAGCCTGTGTGCCTAGAGCCTGTGCTTTGCAACAAGAGAAGCCACCACGATGAGAAGTCCGCGCACCACACCGCAATGAAGAGGAGCCCCCACTAGCCACAACTAGAGAAAGCCTGCGTGCAGCAATGAAGACCCAACGCAGCCAAAAATAAATTAAAAAAAAGTTCTAAAGAATAATTAAAAAAAAAAACCTTGCTGTTCCAAGCCTTTAAATGGTGGGATAGTTATTACCCAGCAAGAGATCACTGGAACACCTCCCCCCACTGATTCTACTTCTAGAATGATGACAGCATAAAATTTCCATCCAAGTGTCCATGGAGATCTACGTACAAGGATGTGCATTAGAACATTGTTTATAATGTTGAAGAAGTGCCAGAAGACTAAGTGTTCATTGATAGGAGAGTGGAGAAACAAATCGGGGCATAAACATTGGATGAAATACCTTACAGCTGTTAAGAACAAACTAAATCTAAATACATTATCCTGGATAAGTCTGAGAAACATTTTGGAAAACAGCTGCTTGTATTCTTCCCCCTAAAGTCAATATCCTAAAAGACACATAAGAAGGCAAGGGGAGTGGGACTTCCCTGGTGGTCCAGTGAGTAAGACTCCATGCTCCCAATGCAGGGGGCCTGGGCTCAATCCCTGGTCAGAGAACTAGATCCCGCATGCATGCCGCAACAGAAGGTCCTGTGGGCCACAACTAAGACCTGGCACAGCCAAAATAAATAAATAAATATTAAAAAAAAAAAAAAGGCGGCAAGGGGAGTATTTCAGGTGAAAGGGGTCTAAAGAGAAATGTTCAGTCGATCACATGTGATAATGGTACATGATTATGTAGAGGGATATCTGCGTCCTCAGAGATGCAAGGTGAAGTAGCCAATGCTTTAGTAAAATGTGTGCGAGTGTGTGTCGTGTAAGAGAGCAAGAAAGCAAATGTGGCAAAATGTCCACCATTGGGAGCTTAAGTGGAGAGTATTCATTGTGTTATTTCAGCAACTTTCCTTTAGATTTGAAACTTCTCAACCCTATTGATTCCACTGATATGTATGACATGGATGAATCGCAGCAGCATTACACTGGGTCAAAGCAGCCAGGAGCAGGGACTTCCCTAGCGGTCCTGTGGTTAGGACTTGGTGCTTTCACTGCCACGACTCCATTCAGAGAGCAATCTGGAAGAGGCAAAGTAAAGCAGATCAGTGGTTTCCAGGGGATAAGACCTACAGAAGGAGCACGGGGAGCTCTGGGTGATGGACCATGGAGCTGGGAGAGCAGTGTGGGAGAGATGCCCGTCAGGGGCTCAAGGAGGAGCCAACACTGCCCACACCTTGATTTCAGGCTTCTGGCCCCCAGAACTATGAAACAATACATTTCTGTTTTTTGAGCCATAAATTTGTTATGGCAGCCCTAGGAAATGAATACCTACCAATACAGTCAATTTTTTTTTTAAGTTGGGAAAAAACTTGGAAATATCAGGCTAAATGAAAAAAAGCAAGTTACAGAACAATGTATTCAGTGCAAAACATTTTATAGGAAAGTTTTAAATGCCCCAAACAATACTACTTATTGTTCATAGACTCTGTATCTGTCGTAAAAGCCCAGAGGCGCCTTGGTCTGGAAGTGCGCCATTCCCTGGGTTGCCTCACTGGAGGGGGTGGGGCATTCTGCTGGCTTCCGCCACCCAGCAAAGGCTGCCCAAGTCCTTGTGAAGTCTGTGGAGGTTTCCCCAGGGAGGAGACACCAGGACTCACCAGGTGGTTAGGAAGGCGGGGGAGAGCATTCAGGGCCGAGCCAGAGCTTGGAGGCTCCAGGAAGCTGGCTTGCTTGGGGGGTGGCTGGAGACCAGAGGGCTGGGTTATTATCATCCCTGCTCTTATCTGGACATGTCCCAGCATCCCTAGGGCTTCTCTGGGGCCACTCTGTCGCTCTTATCCATCTTCACCTGTGATCAGCAGGGAGGCTGGGGAGAGGGGAGCTGAGGGACAGGGGAGGGGCTGGAGGCCAGGACTCAGGTCCAGCAGGGAGGCTGGAGGCCAGATTCAAATGTCCAAAGAATGACTGGGGCTGGGAACCAGGCAAGCTGGGATGAGAGGTCGGCCATGCAGCCACAGACAAATCACTTTGCCTCCCTGAGCTGGTAACCTGTCTGTGAATGGCAATGACTTAATAGGGTTGCTGTGAGGATGAAATGCATTGCAATACGTGTGGTGTCATTTCTTAGGGCCCTGCTGAGGATCACAAGCACAGCCTAAGCGCTGGTACTTCACCCTCATTGAATTCTCAGAACTCCATAAGCTAGGGAACTGTGATCGCCTCTGTTTTACAGATGGGGAAACTGCGGGCTGCAGAGGCCAGTCAGCTGAATGACACAGGTACACACAGCTGACATGTGGCCAAACTGGAATTTGGACTGAAGCCATGTGATGCCAGCACCCGAGAGCCAAGCTCTTTTGCTGTTTGTTTTATTGGTGCCTTTCTGGTTTATAGGTCTACACCTCCTCCAACTTCCTGGGTGGACTGTGAACCTCCTTTGGGAGTAGGGCCTTGAGCACTTCATCTCCAGGTAAGCCCACCCCCTGCCTGGCAGGAGGGGGACTCAGGGAGTGGAGTGTGGGTGCATTACACCTGGGGCCCCGGGTGGTCCTGGTATTTGGAGGGAGTTAGGTGGCAGCACCGAGGCAAGGCTGGGGTGTCTCCAGCCCTCTGAAGTCTGCCAGGCTGTCCCACAGGTGCTGTGGGAGAATGTAGTAGCCTTGCCAGGCAAGGCAGCCCACAGACCCCTTTGCAATGTAATTGGTACCCCTGCTCTGTGCTGGCGGGAAACCTTGTCCCAGCCCCGGACACAGTAGTCCCAGCCCCCGAACCACCCCTCCAAGGAATTCTTGCATCCATTTCCCCACAAATCAGGAGTCCCAGCTCCCATCTTCCTCCTGTTTTTCTAAAACTCAGCCAGATAGGACTCCAGTCCTCCAAGACTCAGAAGCCCTGACCCACCCCAGCCAGAGGGGCAGGGAACCCAGCTGATACTGGCTGGCAAAAGCTGATTATGGACATTTCTGCCCATCTCCACATTCAAGGATGTCACATCAGTAGCTTGAAATCAGCTTTGGAGGGAGTACTTACAGCACAGAAATTGGCAAAAGCAACAACTCAGGGCATTCTTTTTCCCCAGAGACTCTGTTGTTAAAGTGTTAACAGCATACCATTGCTCCCAGCCCTCCATCTGTCCCTACTCACCAGGCCAGGAACCCCTTTTACAGGGACCCAGGGAGCCCTGGAAGTCTGAGGAGACTCCTGACAAGCCACCAGGCCACGGCAGGGGCATTCCCCGCATGCCCAGGCTGCACTGGGCTGGACCCCAGAAGCCAGGCCTGGATCCTCCCAGTCTCCATACCCAGACCTCTGCCTCTGCCTCTGTGCAGCCTGGGAACTGAGAGCCTCAAGTTGGGAGGCGCACAGGCTAAGGTGTGGTTA
The DNA here is from genome assembly GCF_059928025.1 of Delphinapterus leucas. Classification (NCBI taxonomy): domain Eukaryota; kingdom Metazoa; phylum Chordata; class Mammalia; order Artiodactyla; family Monodontidae; genus Delphinapterus; species Delphinapterus leucas. The sequence continues at coordinate 35,812,428 of NC_143143.1, forward strand.
CGGGCAAGTCACTTTAGCTGTCACCTACAGCACAGGAATCAGCATAAGAGCACACACCCTGAAGTCACACTTTTGCTGCTCACATTCAAGTTCTGTCCATGTGACCCCAAGCAAGTTAGATTTTCCCTGGCCCTCAGTTTCCTCATCTGTAAAATGGGGATAATAGTAGTTCCTGCTTCATTAGGATGTCATGAAAGTAAAGAAGTTATCCCCATATAAGAGGATATTATTACTTAGCATATTACTTAGCATTAATACATGTTAGATTTGTTGTTATTGTTAATAATTTCCTATCCCACAAGGGAAGTTGTGAAGGAAAAGGAGCTAACATATATACTCAGGGGTCTGCACACAGCAGGTGCTCAGTTAATGGGCCCTGTCGTTTTCCGATGGCGGCAAGATGGGTCACTGGCTCTGACCTGGGTGGAGGCGACTTTCTTTGGGCCCCACCTGGCCATTCCGGCCACCAGGGGGAGCCCCAGCCTTGCCCGTGGCACCGCCCCCTCACCTGTGCGGGCAGTTCACCTGGCGCCGTCTCCGGAAGAGGGGACCGGGGCCGCGGGTACCTCGGAGGGAGCCCGGCGTCGTCGGGTGAGAGCCTAAGGGGCGCCGAGGACGGGGGCCCTTCGAGCTTCGGGCGGACCGGGCCGGGGAGAGTGGGCGAGTGGGGTATGGGGCGGGGCAGGAGCGGCCGGGCCGGACTCCCGGGGCCGGGAAACGGGGGACGCGGGCAGGAAGGAAGGCAGGAAGGCGGTGGCTGGGCTAACGACGCCTAGGGCTGGGGGTCGAGGCGTGGGGACCCTGACGCCTGGGCTGACGTGCTAATAACTGGTAGCTCGGTGCCGGGAGGGGTGAGGAGGAGGGATACCCCTGAGTCCCAGAGCGGTGCTGGGCCGGCAGAGGCCACGTCAGGGAGACCCCCAGCCTGGCCGGGGGGGCATTTGGGCTGGGACTGCCGCTGATACCTGGGTCCTGAGAGTAGGCCTAGGGTCGGACACATGGCGAGGGGAGGAGGGGAAGGGACAGATGTGTGTGCGCGCGTTGGGGGTGGGGAACCTCAGGAGTGCTGGAGAGGGGTAATATGCCAGGAAAGCCCCGTGTGTCCCCTCCCTCCTGAGCCCTGGAGCCCCTGAACTGCGGGCCCTGGCGGCCCTAGGGGAGTGCCACCAGGCTCCCATCCCCAAAGCCGGGCGGGAAGTAAACAGAAACCTGGAGTGGACGGTCGGGCGGCAGTGCCGGCACAACCTGTTACCTCGCCGGCCCGCCCACCCACTCAGGGCCTGGAAACTGGGGGACTGGGGCCAGCAATCCAGAAGGGGTGGGCTGAGGGTCTGGGCACCTAAGTTCAGGATGGGGATCTGAGAAAATAGGAAAACAAGGGCCAGGAGGGCTGGGGGGCAGGGAACTTGGGCCTGGGCTTCTGGAAAGGGAGGGTGCTGGATTTCTGGGGGCTAAGGGCTCAGGACACGTAAGTTCCCAAGGCCCTGTATTCTTGGGAGAAGAGGCTGGACTAATCGCAGAGTCCTGAGTCCCAAGAGCCTGGGTTCTGGGAGTAGTTTCCCAGCTGGTAAGAGGCTGGGAGCCAGAACAGCTGGGTCATGGGAAGAGGGGGGTGGGGACTGTCACTGGGGTGGCGTGTGGTCCTGGAGCACTGGGAGAAGGTTTCCTGGGAGCAGAAAACATCTGCTAGAGGCAGAAGCCTGGACATCTCTTTTCCTGCTTCTCCCTGCCTCAGTTTACCCTGGGGACATTAAAGGAGCTGGACAGCCAAGACACAGATCATTAACCCTTCATGGCCCAGGGAGGCCCTGGCTGCAGGACCGAGAGGGCCAGTAGGCAGGTGAAGAACTGCAGGAGAGCCACGTCTTGGCCAGTGTGTGTGTGTGGGGGGGGGGGGGTGCGGGGCAGGGCAGTGAACCCCTTTGGGCTGCGGTGTAGAGTGTCATGCAGCTACCTCTCCCCACAGACCTACCTGTCCCCACAGACACTGCAGGCACCATGAGCTCCCCAGAAGGGCCCAGCTTCCCATCCGGGCTGCTCTCCGGGGGCACCTCCCCCAGCAGCAATGAGGGCTTCTTCCCCTTCATGCTGGAGCGGCGGGACTCATTCCTGGGAGGGGGCCCAAGGCCTGAGGAGCCCGAGGACCTGGCCCTGCAGCTGCAGCAGAAGGAGAAAGACCTGTTGTTGGCCGCAGAGCTTGGCAAGATGCTTCTGGAGCGCAATGAGGAGCTGCAGCGGCGGCTGGAGATGCTGAGCGCCCAGCACTCTGAGCATGAGGAAGTGAGCTGACAGCAGAGGGCAGGGCTGGGGGGTTGGAGGACAGGGGGGGGACCAGGCAGGGGGGCAGGGAGAGGAAAGCCAGGCAGGGGGATGCCTCTGGAACAGCAGTTCAGGTCTGAGACCAGCCTCCCTGGCAGTGTTGCCCAGTGGTTAAGAACATGGGCTCTGAGGGCAACACAGGACCTGGGTTCAGATCCCTGCCTGGCTGTGTGACCTTGGGCAAGCTGCTGGACCTCTCTGAATCTTGGGTCTGTCTCCTCAGCAGTATTGCCAACAGATCCTGGGCTCTCTCCCTACCTGACTCTGGGCTAAGCACTTTCCATGCATCATCTCGGTCAATTCTCACCCGGCTCTGGGAGATATGAAGTTCCCTCTGCCCAGGCTGTGGTCAGCCACACTCTCACCCTGGGGGTCACATCTAGTCCCCTAAACACCCTAGACACCACTGACTCCTGTATCCATGTCGTCAGCCCCACACCCTCCCCACCTGGCCACCTAATGGGCATTTCAACATAAGTGGCACTGGATTCCATGACCCCATCCCCTGCTGTCCCCACCCCAGCTTCCCACCATAGGACCAGAGCCTGCACATCTCTGTGACCTCTCCCTCCCACACTGGCAGGCCCTGTTGATTCTTCTTCGAAACTAGATTGTGAGTCTACCCACTTCTCACCGTCTCTCCAAGCTGGCCGCAGCCCCATCGTCTGCCCCAGACACTGCAGCTGCCTCCTCACTGGTCCTCAGCTTCCGCTCTTGCCCCCTGAGCCCCTTCTCCATAGGGAAGCCAGAGGGATCCTCAAAAATTGCAAATCAGATCATTTCAGTCCTTGCCCAGAATCTCTCAGTGGCTCCCCCTCACATTTAGAATGAAACCAAAACTCCTCCCCATGTGACCTCCTTGACGTCAGTCAGTCATCTCAGCCACGCAGTCCCTCCTCAGAGGGGGCCTTTTTTCAGTTCCCTGAGCAACCCACGCTTATTGCCTCAGGGCCTTTGCACTTGCTGTCCCTTGCTGTAGCCCTCTTCCTTCTTGCCCTGCAGGAGTCAACAGACATCACTTCCTCCTGAAGGATCCCCCACCCCACCCCGCTCCTCTTCATCACTTACCAGGGTTTCTTTAGAGCTCTTAATGTCCCCCCTCTGAAACTACCTGGTTCAATGAAGTGTCCGTTTGCCTCTGGACTCTAAGCTGCTTCAGGCACGGAACTTGGTGGTCTCACTGCTGACAAAGACTCCAAAACAGGGTGAGCTCAGGAAATATTGGATGGATGGATGGATGGATGGGTGGGACTTGGAGATATTAGGGAACTTGCCTTACCACAAAGCAGCAGCAGAGCAGGACAACGGCCAGGACAATCGGACCCCGAACCTGTGGGCTCCATCCTAGAGCTGTGTTGCCCCCACAGTATTTGGTTAAGGGCTTGGCTGCCTGGGTTAGAATCCCGGCTCCACTAACTCACTGTGTGTCCTTGGGCAAGGCTTTTAACCTCTCTGAGGCCCAGTTTCCTCATTTGTAAAATGAGGGTGTTAAGGAGTCTAAGTCTCGTGGAGTAAATAAAATAATATAATATAGGTAAAGTGCTAGCACAGGCCCTGGCAGAAATGCCTGCTAATCATTGTAGCAGCTGTGGTTAGCTTCACCTTCCTGCGTGGAGTGTCTATGACGGGGAGGCAGGAGACGCTGGCCCCCTGACTTGCCTGCCTCCACAAGCTGGGCATCTGGGTGTGCCAGGAGCATCCCCCTGCTGGTTAGACAGGTTTGGGGGAGGGCAGGCAGAGGCCTGGGGCCAGGGTGTGGCTGACCAGGGTTAATTAGAGGGAGCTGGCCAGGAGGAGCTGGGGGAGAGGGAGGCCGAACCTCCAAAGCCCCTGGAACCCAGGTATGTGAGGCCATGGGCCGAGGCTTCAATTCTGCCAGACTCAGGCGCCAGAAACGGCACCTACGCCCTAAGGTCCAGAAGCCCTGGTGGCAGCCAGAGGTGAGTGGGCATCAGGGAGCCCCGCCCAACTCTGGCCCAGGGTCAGCCCCTCCTGGAAGCTTCTTTCTATTGCTCCCCCTCCTCCTCTACTGTCTGAGGCTGTGTCTTGCCCTCTGCCCACTTCCTCCCCGGCTCTCTCACGTTTCTGGTTTTCAGGCTTGTCTCAGACCCCCCTTGGACTTTCTTTGGGTCTCTGTCTCCCTGTGTCCCCTCCAGTTTCACCTCTCCCTGTCTCCACCCTCTGTCCCGGCCCCCACAGCGGCTGCAGCAGGAGAACCATGAGCTCCGCCGAGGCCTGGCAGCCCGGGGAGCCGAGTGGGAGGCCAGGACTGTGGAGCTGGAGGGGGACGTGGAGGCCCTTCGGGCCCAGCTTGGGGAGCAGCGTTCTGAGCAGCAGGACAGCAGACGGGAGCGGGCACGCGCCCTCAGTGACCTCAGTGAACAGAACCTCCGGCTCAGCCAGCAGCTGGCCCAGGTGGGACGGCCCTGACCCCGGGTCCCTGGGAAGGAGTGGCAGATACCTGGGTCCTGGTGGGAGTGGGTGCACTGGGCTTGGTGTTGCGGCTTGGGCCAGCTGAGGGCTCCACTGCCTCCCCACACCCTCAGGCCTCCCAGACTGAGCAGGAGCTTCAGAGAGAATTGGATGGCCTTCGGGGTCAGTGCCAGGCCCAGGCCTTGGCTGGGGCAGAGTTGAGGACACGGCTGGAGTGTCTGCAGGGGGAGGTGAGTGCCAGCTGGGTCTGTTGAGCCTGGAAGGCTGGCTGGGAGCTGTCTGTGCCTGGCCTAGCCCTTCCACTCCAGCTCTGAGGCCTTTCCCCAGAATCAGATGCTCCAGAGTCGCCGACAGGACCTGGAGGCCCAGATTCGAGGTCTGTGTGAGGAGGTGGAAAACGGCCAGGGCAGGCTACAGGCAACCCATGAGGAGCTGCTGCTGCTACGGCGGGAGAGGCAGGAGCACAGTCTGGAGGTGAGTAGTAGGGTTGGGGTGGGCAGGTGCATCCAGCCAGGGCCTTGGCCACTGCCTCAGGGCTTCCTGGGAGAAGACACCAGAGCTGGGTCACTGGGAGCCCTAACAGCTGGGCCAGAAGAGCACAGGCATTAGCACAAGGGCAAGTGGGAGCCATAAGCTACTGAGCAGGGGCAGTACTCTTAGAATGCATCAGAGACTGGCATCTGGGAGGCCAGGGATGGGGCTGAGGCCAGAACTCAGGGCAGAGATGATAGGGACCTGGACCAGGTCTGGGCTGTGAAAATGGAGGAAAGGAAATGAAAAGAGGCAGTATGGCTTGATGTTTGAGATCTCAGGAGTTTGCACTTTGTGGTCAAATTACCTGGGTTCTTATTTCAGTGTCCCTTCCTACTATTGTGGAACACCAACCTCAGTTTCCCCATCTGTGAGATGGGATGGTAATGGTACATGGCTGTGGTAAGGGTGTGAGACACTCAGCACATTGCCCGGTTTAGAAGAAAGGATTAGTCAATGCTGGATGATAGCATTAGTGAGAGAGTTAGAAGGTAGACTGGTATGGTCGGGGGAGGGGGTGGGGCTTTTCGAGGTGACCTGGTGGGGTGGGACTGGAGGGAGGGTGATGGGAGACTTTGAAGCCGGGGCGCCCATCGGCGCCCTGCTTTATAGGGGAGGAAATTGGTGTCTGCCGAGGGGAACTGCGCGGCCCAAGGCAGCCCAGCGATCCGGGAGTGGGAGCCAACTTTAGCGCTGGGCTGCGCTGACGCGCGGGGCTGCCTGACTCTCTGCGGTGTGCCGGCGCCCCCTGTGGGCCGGCCGCGGGAGGCCGGTGGCGGGAGCACCTGGCTGACCGCCCTTGTTTCACTCTGTGGTGGGTTGGTCGCAGCTGGAACTCGCGCGCTCCGAGGCGGGGGAGGCACTGAGTGCGCTGCGGAGGCTGCAGCGGCGGGTCTCGGAGCTGGAGGAGGAGCCGCGCCTCCAGGACGCCAACATCTCAGGAGCCTCGCTTCAGTTAGAGCTTGCCCATAGCCTCGACAGCAAGGACCAAGACCAGAACGCGGACAGAGGCGGAGATGCTCTGGTGAGCTCTCGGCCCACCAGCCCCTACATGCACCATCCAGGAAGGCTGCAGACTCTGTCCCTCCTTTTTTTCCCACAAGGTTTGACACTGCACTGACCAGTTTCTTTGGTGAATAGGCCACTCTGCCCCCAGAGACCCAAGAGGCATCCAGCCACCAGCCTTCACCCCAGGAGGAGAGGTTGGAGCCTCCCAGGAAGCGAGCATCCCTGAGCCCAGCGGAGATACTGGAAGAGAAGGAGGCGGAAGTGGTCCGGTTGCAGGATGAGGTGGGGGGAGCATAGTACTGGACGCAAAGCCCCTCTCAATGTCAGTTTCTCTTTCCTATCTACATCTCCGAACCTTTGCCCACGAATTCCCCTCTACCTGGATAGCCCTTCAACCCAACAAACTTGCAATCGTGTTTGAAGAGTCAGCCTGTATGTCACCTCCTCCAGGAAGACTTCCTGGACTACACTGCCCCTTTAGTCCCACCTCCCAATGCTTCTCCATGCATCCTTCCTGCAGGCTTATACCACCCATCTAGCCCCGACCAGCCCCACCCCTCTAGGCGCTCAGAAGATTCATCTCCAGCACAGGACCACAACTGTCTGGGTTGTTTGTGGAGCAGGCGGGGATGGGGGGTGGGGGAGGGAGCGGGAGGGCGGCGAGCTGGAGTCCAGGCTGCCTGGAAGAGCAAGAGCTGGGACACTCAGGGGCCTACCTGCCTTTCTGCACCTTACCCTGTCCGCAGATAGCGCTGCAGCGGGAAGAGCTACAGTCCCTGCGGGAGGAGCTGCAAAGGCAGAAGGAACTGCGGGCGCAGGAGGATCCCGAGGAGATCTTAAGCGGTGCCCTCTCGGATCGGGACGAGGCTGTGAACAAGTGAGCATCTGCCACCATCCACCACCGCCCCAGGGGGGGCTACAGGCCCCCAGGACACTCTGGCCTTTCTGGGTCTCGGATTCCCTCCCGCGAGTGCTATAATTGTCCCCACTCCGATGCAAGGGCCCTCTAACCTCCCTGGTTTCGGTATTAGCGGCCTCACTCCCGCCTGGGTCCGGGAGCCCCCAACCACCACTGTTCGCTGAGGCCCCAGCGCCCTCGTACCTGCTCTCTGCCCCTCTCTCTTGCAGGTCCCAGGACCTGGCCCTGGAGCTCAGCCGCGTTTCTCTGGAGCGGGACTCCCTCTCCCGGGAGCTGCTTCGCACCATCCGCCAGAAGGTGGCGCTGACGCAAGAGCTGGAGGCCTGGCAGGTGAGGGGCGGTGCCGGCGGGGCGGTGCCGGCGGGGGCGGTGCCGCACGCTGACCCGACCCGCCGGCCCGGCCGCCCTGTCCGCAGGACGACATGCAGGTGGTCATCGGGCAGCAGCTGCGATCACAACGCCAGAAAGAGCTGAGTGCGGCTGGATCCGCCCCGAGCCGCAACCCGCCGCGCCTCTCGCTGCGCCTGGGCCCTGGGCCCGCCGGCGGCTTCTTCAGCAACCTCTTCCGAAGGACCTGAGTGCCTGGTCGAGGGGGCCACCTTTGCCCTCTTTGGCTCACTTTCCTCTTCTAGCCAACGGAGCAACGGGCCCCGACTGTCTGCCAAAGGCGGCTGGTGCCCTCTCCACCCCGAGAGGCTGGGCAAGGGCTCACCGGGAACAGGGGCCAGCTTTGGGGGCCAGGGACCCCAGGTGGGTGGCAGGGGCAGGTGTGGCAGAGCTGTTTTTCGAATCTAGATAGGTCTATCTTTTCCAGGGACTAGGCCCCCTGGCCCCCGGCATGCTCCAGGACAGGGTTGAGGGTGGGTATTTATGTATCAAGCTCAGACAGAGTAATATATAAATCATTGCACCGACTCGACCTCCATTCTTGGGAAAAAAGCACATGAAAAAAAAATGCCCCAAATTTTATTAGTATAAAAAAAAGAAAAAACCAAACCACTCCGAACCCCTGAGATGGAGGTGGGGGTGTTGCTGGAGGTCAGAAGGACAGGGAGAAAGCTCGGTAGCCCAGATTGGTGAAGACATCCACCCTGCAGCTGTTGCCTGCGGCTGTCAGGACCTAGAGGCAAGAGGGGAGTGACTGACCTGCCCACACGCCCTGGCCTCCCAGGATCCCCACTGCCCCTTGCTGAACCCACCTTGCACTCAGGGGCTGCTGGTTGCTGGTTGAGGCTGAGGCTTAGCAGCCCTGGGGAGGAGCCAGGCACCTGGGCCTTGAGCTCCCCGCTCAGCTGCCACTGATTGACACAGCGACCCTGTCCAGCTGATAGAATCTGTGGTAGGCAAGGAGGGGCCTCAGAGTTCAGGGCTGCAGGAGGAGCGGGGCAGGGCTGGCAGAAGCAAGACAGAGGGCCTCACCAAGTCCTGGTAGAAGGTAACGTGCTTCTGTGGTGCCCGCATGGGGAAGACGGTGGTGGGTGTGGAGGATCGAAGGTGCCAGAGGGTTAGTGCTGGGCCACCTCCACAGACCTGGGCAGAAAGGTGGGGGTCCCCAGCCGCCATGAACCACAGGCCCTCAGCTGGACAGGGCCCGGAGCTGCCACCCCATCTTGCACTCTGCCCGGCTCACCATCCAGTCGGAGTCAGTTGCCAAACATCCAATCCAGCGCCCATTGTGGGGCCTCGAGCACTCCTGGGAGGGAAGAGGAGAATAGAGGAGGAGGTGAAGACACAGGAGATGCCCAGGAAGGAAGAAGGACAGAGCATGGGGTGCGCTCTCACCTCGTGCTTGTAGACCTCAATCGTCTGGACCTCCTTGGCCGTGCGGAGGTCTGTGAGGGAAGAACCATAAAAAGTACCCTCCTTGCCCCAGCCTCCCTTACCACCATCTTTCCCTCCAATCAGACATTCCCTTACCCCAAAGCCGCACGGCCCCATCCTCGCCACCTGACAGCACCTCGGGGCTCCGCTCCCGCAGTGCCAGGCAGTGGATGTAGTCTGTGTGGCCCCAGAGGGCCCGCTGCAGGGAAAGGGGCAGTGTCAGGACAAGATCCAGGAAGGATGCTGCTGCCCCTGCTCCCCCACCCCGCCCCTGCCACTCCAGTTCCACAGCCCTCTCACCGTGAAGGTCCCCGTCTCAAGGTCCATCGTATGCAACTGACAGTCTCCCCCCGCCAGGATGAGGGAATTCTCCTGCAGAAGGTAGGATGGGGTCAGAAGAGAATGTCAAGTCAAAACAGAGAGAGGGGAAGGATTAAAATTTGGGCCCAACACAGGGCAGGGCAGAGCCCCGATTAAAAAGGGCTCAAACCTTGGGGACGAGAAGCAAAGCATTGATCTCAGGTACTTCCAGACTGGTCCTGGGAGAGGAAAAGCAGAGTCAGCTCTTGTGAGGCAGTACCTTCACCCCCACATGCCCTCTGCCCACATGGGCCTGGCTCACCTGTATGGGGGCTGACGACGCCACAGCTCCTTACAGCCCTTCATGGAGGAAAACACTGGGTGACCTCAAAGGCTCTCTCTGGGTCTGGGCAACTCACCCTTCCCCCAGCTCCACACTCACCTTCTTAAGGATCTCTGCCCAAAGCCAGGCCTTCACCTCCCCATCCCCAGCACTGAGCAGATGTCGATCAGTGGAGACCATACTGTAGACGGGTCCATCATGGGCTAAATGGAAGTACAGAACCTGAGTGACCCTGTCCTGCTCCTCTCGTCCACCCGGGGGTTCCCTAAGCTGGCCTCAATGCCTGCACCCACCTTGGAAGGTCACCATGGGCTTCTTACTTTCCTCTTTGGCCTCAGAGCTCAAAGCAGCAGACAAGCTGAAAGGAGAGGGGCCTGAGAGTCAGAAGAAGGGGGCATCAGCCCCAGGAGGACCAAGTGCCAGAACTAATGGATGGTGGGGAGCAGGGGCAAGGGTACCTAAAGATGGCTATCTGCCCGTAATTGTTGCCGGCTGCCAGGAACTTCCCACAGGGTGAGACATTCTGGGAAAAAATGATCATGTGCAGCCGCTGCAGGGCCTGAAATACTTCCATCTGTGGAGAGAGGCTGGATGAAGGCTGTCTGGGGCGTCTGGGACCCCTGAACCACACACTCCTTCCTGCTTCCCCTGCTGCAGTCCGGCCTCCCGCCGCAGTCCGGCCTCCCACCGCACTGACTTCTCAGTTCTCCTTTCTATAGCCCACCAAGCAGGCACCTGTCCATATAGTCCCAGGGGTGGCTCAAAGGAGGAGGTGAGAAAGGGGAGAGTTGAGGCTTGATGCCTATTGGAACTTTTGTTGACCAAGGACTCAGCCTCTCCTCCACGTTTCCTCAACTGTCAAAAGGAGCCCACGGGAGATTTCGTCACGATTGGATGAGCTACTGTATATAAAAAGCTTCGCACAGGGCTGCCTCGGAGAAACCGCTTAAAAAGTGGCTCTAGGGGCTTCCCTGGTGGCGCAGTGGTTGAGAGTCCGCCTGCCGATGAAGGGGACACGGGTTCGTGCCCTGGTCTGGGAAGATCCCACATGCCGTGGAGCAACTAAGCCCGTGAGCCATGGCCGCTGAGCCTGCACGTCCGGAGCCTGTGCTCCGCAACGGGAGAGGCCACAACAGTGAGAGGCCCGCGTACCGCAAAAAAAAAAAAAAAAAAGTGGCTCTATTACTCCAATACAGAAAAACGTACTGACTCCTAATCCGTATCCTGACTTTCATGTTAGGCCCCTGAGGTATTTCTGGGTTACTCTCCCTCCCTCGGGTCAGAATCCGAGTCCCACCAACAGCCCACGCAAAACAGGTCTTGAGCGCACGACTCCTTGCCGGCCCCTTCGGAGCCGGGCATGGACTACAAACCCCAGAAAGCACCGCACATCGCGCCCCCTCACCTGACCCAGAGGCACCGCTTGCGGCATGGCTCGCTCCATCTCGAGAAATAAAAGTCCCAGAGTGCTCCGCGCGCGACGAAGCCTCACGAGACCGGAAGTGCCGGCGAGCGCCTCCCTTTCGCGGTGCGTCACCTACCCAACACCGGTGGCGGGTCTGGCGTGAAGGCGGCCGCCGCGTAACCCGAGTCCTAGGAGCGGAGGTGACCGCCAAGAAGGTCCCAACACTAAGTGGCGCCCTCCTCAACGCCACTACGCCAGGTCCCTTCCCCTACCTCCCCTCCCTTACCCCGCTGAACCGACCCGCCTTCCAGTCGCGTGCCGTCCGTCTTCCGCGCCCGCGCGGAACCTGGCCGCGCGCGCGCGCCTAAAGCCACGCCCACGCGTTGAGCCACGCCCTCGGAGGCTCCGCCCCTGTCGCCCGGATCCCACCCCTCCGCTCGCAGGACCCCGAACCCCAATGATCTTGCAGCAACCCCTGGAGCGAAGCCCCCAGGGTCGGGCCCGGCGCGACCCGCGGGCTGACTCAGGGGCGTCCCGAGGCATGGACGCGAGGTGTGTGTGGGGGCCCTGGGTGGGCCTGGCCCGGGGGCCCAGGAGCTTTGCTGGGCCCTCAGGGCTGGTCTGCAGGATGACACGCGGTGGGGTTTATCGGCAGGGCTTGGGCATGAGTTAAGACAGGATTGCAGACTCGGGACACACTCCGAGGCAGGCTTCTGGATGGTCTGAGAGAGGAGGTGACTTAGGCGTCAGCTGAGACAGGGTTGGGCTGGGGGCTCCTGGCTGACGCTGCAGGCTTAGTTGGGCAGATCCTGGGGATGGGTCCAAGAGGGTGGGGTGCTCCTGGCTCTCTTTTCTTCCCAGCTCCCCTCTCCGAGGAGCTGTGCCCATGAGTACCAAGCGTCGCCTGGAGGAGGAGCAGTGAGTTTGGGGGCAGGGAGGGACTCCCAGCAAGCTCTCTGTCACCTCAGGTCCCCATCAGACTACCTCTCTTCTGAATATCCCAGGCTGCCTGCCTCCTCGTCTCTCCCCAGGGAGCCCCTGCGCAAGCAGTTCCTGTCTGAGGAGAACATGGTCACCCATTTCTCTAGACTCAGCCTGCACAATGACCACCCTTACTGCAGCCCCCCCATGGCTTTCCCCCCAGCTCTGCCCCCACTCAGGTAGGCACAATCCACTAGCTGGGCCTTCTGGAGGATCATACCCAATCCTCAGAGCCAATCTCCAGGCTCTGCCTCATCTTGCTATTTTTAGCTTCTAGCCAACCTCTGTTGTTTCCCTACTTGGCTCCTTGGAAGGTGCCAGCAGTCCAGGAGCCCCTGGGGACCTGTACCAGGTGGGGTGTGGCTCTGCCAGTCCAGCTTCAGCCCTGTGCCGTGACTGTCATTTCCTCTTCCAGAAGCCCTTGCTCTGAGCTGCTTCTCTGGTGCTACCCTGGGAACCTGATCCCTGAGGCGCTCCGGTTGCTGAGGCTGGGGGACACCTCTAGTCCCCACTATCCTGCAACCCCAGCTGGGGACTTAATGGAGCTCTGAGTGCTGGGGGGCAGTGCCCCTGCCCACCTTCCTTCTTCCCCACAGCAGGGGAAGCCAGCACTCCCAAGAAGGGAGCAGCTGCCCTGCTTTTCCTCCAGACCAGGCCTCTGGGCACCAGGACCTTCCCCCAACAGAGGACACTGAGCCCCACGGAGCCCTGGGGTGGGAGGCGCAGGAGCATGGGAAGGGAGCCGTCCCCTCCCCAGAGAACTGAATAAAGATTGCTGAGCAAATGAAGGCTACAGTGTGGAACCCAGGGCCTTTGGGAAAGGGAGGGCAGGGCAGGGGTGCTGGATGCTGGGGTTTCTCCTCAAGATCTTCCCTGGAAAACGGTCAGGGCACAGCCAGGTCCTGGCAGGCTGGGCTCAGGCATTGAGAATGTGTGAGTCAGAGCCTCACCCCCACCCCCGCGGCTGACTCACTCCTCCCTCCAGCTCTGGGAAGTCAGGCTGGGATCATGCCACTCTCCAAACCATTTAAAGTTAAAGATTCTTTTATTAATAAATTCTCTCCCCCTCCAAACTTTCTTCCCAAAATAAATATCTCCCCCCTTTTGGGGGTTGGAGGGGCAGTGTCTTAGGGCCAGCCGTGCTAGAGGGCCAGCCCCCTAGTGTTAGGAACAGGTCCCTAGCGCCCCAAGCTGAGACCCCGTGGTGGAATTTCAGTACATCTGAGTGGGTGGGTCCTGATGTTGTGTCTATCTCTCAGGTCAGCCTGGCCCCCAGGCCATAGTGGGGGTGGGGGGACCCTTGTGCAAATGCTGTGGTTCCTTAGTGTCAGCTGTCTGGCATGAGCCAGCCAGGGTCTCCTTTTCTATTCTGGAGCCAGAGTCAGGGCAGTCAGACACCTTGGAAGGCCCTTCTGAAGCCTGGACCCAGGCCTCAGAGAGGTGATTCGCTGTCCCCCATCCCTCCACACCCCTGTGGTTGGAGCAGCCTGGCTCTGGCTGTGTCTGGGAGGCTGGGGCTGGCTCCAGAATGAATGAATGAATGATGAGTGGGCGCAGCCTCCTGCTGGCAGGGGGCGCTCACTGTCACTGGATCAGCGCCACGCCAGGACAGCCCTCCCCGCCGGTCTCCTCGATGGGGGCTGCAAGATAAGAAGAGGGGCATCAGGAGCCGGGGAGTTGTTGAGGAATGATGAGGGGCCGTCGGGCGGGCAGGGGCACACTTACTGGTAAACTTTTCTCTCCTGCGGCACCGTCTCCAGACCAGGAATCCGGAAAGCAGCCCCAGAACGAGGGCCAGGCTCAGGGCACCCCCAAGGATGGGCCACAGCAGCCTGAAGGAGGCTGGAGGGGCCGCAGCACCTGGGGGCGGGACTCCAAGTCAGACCTCGCCCCTCTAGGGACCAGCCCCGCCCCCTAGATCGGAGCCTTAAGCCTTTCCTCCACCTTGGTCCCTACCCCAGTCAGAGCCCCTTCCTCACTCCAGCCTCTCCCAATTAATTCCACAGATCTGCTCCCCTCTCCACCCAGCAACCCTCCCCCCCAGACTGGGGTCCGCTCGCCTCTGGCCCCGCCCCCACTCACAGCCCAGGCAGAAGTCGCTGTGCGGTCGCGTGGGGCACGATGCGCAGTCCATGCACTTGTCTAGGTCCGCGCTCCAGGAGCTGCCGCGAGAGCAGGGGGTGGTGCCTGGGGAGGGGGCCGCGAGTCAGAGGCGGGGGGCGGCTATTTTTGGGGCTGAGGTCAGGGTCGGCCGGCTCGAATAACGTGAGTCACCGGCGCCCTCCCTCCACATTCCTCACAGGTGACCGCACGGCCCGACCGGGACACGGCAGCGCGGGGGAGAGGGGGGCGTAGTGCGGGACGCTCGGGGGAGTGGGTCAGGTCCCCATAACAGCCCCCCCGCCGCCGCCGGCGGGTGACTCATTCCTGGGCACCGGGCCTGACCCCGGTCCCTCCCCCCGCATAGCTGGGCACTGAAGTCACCGGATGGAAGGGGGCACCCCACATGGTATGGGGGGCACAGACCTCCGTGCCTCTCAACACCCCCCAACTCTTCGGTCAAGGGGGGGTGGGCAGACCCGGTATTGATCAGGCTGGGGGCGTGCCACCTTACCGGACGGGACATCCCTCCCTCAAACTTTTCTTCTCTCTCCACTTCCGAGTCCAGACTCAGGACCGAAGCCTCCCCCGCCCCCCAAGTTGGACAGGCGGGAAACTGAGGCCCGGACTACGGATGAAGCTGGGAGCGAGATGGGACCTCTCCTGGCCAGGGAGCGCGGTGTCTGGAGACCACCTGACCCGGGATCCCCATGTCCGCCTAGTCCCCCCAGTTCTGCCCACTCCTCTAGGCCCCCAGTGACGGCTCCCCGATCCCGGACCTGGGAGTCCTCCGTCTCCCACGCCCTCCCGCCCAGCCCGGGCCGGGCATACCTGGCACTCGCTCCCCGGCCGCGGCGCGCAGCAGCGCCAGCCCGAGCCCCAGCACGAAGAGCCGCGGCAGCGGGCGTAGCGGGCCGGGAGACATGGTGTTGTTCGTCGGGCGGCGGCTGCAGTCTGCGCTGGCCGCCCGCGTACCGGGGCAGACAGCAGCGGCCCCGCCCCCGCCTTCCGGGGCGGATCCCTAGCCTCTGCCCACCCCATGATCCACCCCTAGACGCCGGGTCCCGCCCGGACCTCTAAGTTCAGTTATTCGCTCAACAAACGCTGTCTCTGTGCGGGAGCGGCCAGAACGCCAAAGGGATGCAGATCTGGCCCTGCCTTCTCGGTGCGGAAGCCCAGGAGGTGCGTGTTGGGCGAGAGGGCGGATCTGACACGAAACAACCCAGCACAGAGAAAGCTGTTTCTTAAGGGCCCCGAGGGTATGATAATAACAATACAACAAAAATAATAATACTGTGCCCTTTAATTTGTATCTTAGGACATAGTTACATAGTAAAATGTGGGCTTGTTGTCTCCATTTTTCAGACTAAAATGAGGCTCGGGAAGGTTAGGTGAGTTCCGGAGTCGAGCCCCAAGCTCTGTTCGGCTCCATACCCTGCCCCTTGACCCACTGCTTGCCGGACTTCAGCCAGTTGATGCTCTGCACCCGGGCCAGATGGGGGAGCAGCGGCTCCAGGCTCGAGCGCCCCCCACTGACGAGGTTGGGATTCGCGCGTCCGCCGCGGTCTGGACTGGGGTCTCTGCCCCTCCCCTGGGCGGTGGTCCGGTGACGTCATTGCCTCTTTAAGACCCCCGCCTCCGCCCCAGTCCCAGCACTCCGCCTGCTACTCCGAATCTTGGTGGACTCCTTTGCAGGTGAGCCTGGGGGAAGTGTGCGTGTCGTGGGGGAGGGGGTAGGTGCCTCGAAGATAGGGGGGCAGGGGGAGTGGCGGAGTTGGGTTGGGGTGCGCGTGAAGAACCTGAACTGATTGGGCGGCAGCCACCCAGGGCCAGGAGCCCCTGGGCGGGGGGCTGCACCAAAGCCCTAATGGGGTCCTTTGGCGGAAGGGTTAAACGCCCCTCCCCCCAGCCCGGGGACAAAGGCACCGAAACCCAGGCGCCCCTCCCCCACCTGTGCTTCCCTCTGGGGCGGGGCTCCCTTCCCCCTCACCTGCGGAGCGGACCCTGCAGCTAGCGCCGCCATTAGAACCCTCCAGGGTGCGCGGCTTCCAGGCCGGGGGGCTGAGGACACCCTCCTTCGGGCCAGACTCAGAAGGGAAATAGGGATCGAGAGCGGGAGGGGACGCCCTCGGATGAGCCGAGGCCTGTAGTGCGTGGAAAGGGAAGGGGTCGAGAGCAGGGACACGCTTGTAAGGGAGAGGTGCTGGGTGCCTAGTCTGGCGTGGCCCCGGCCCTAACCCGGCCAGAGTCCTGGAGGGCTGACACTGGGTTTGGGATTAGTGCCGTACGGCCCGCCGCGTCCTATCTCCCCCCAGGTCATGAGTTCGGCCCGGGTTATGGGCGGGTGCAAATGAGTGGAGAGTCTGCCCTCTGGCCACCCTGGTGGGGCCGGTGCTAAATTTAGGTCCGAGCCGTGCGCGGGAACTTTGGGCAATGGAGAGCCACAACGGGACCCTGAACGGAAGGGATCCCCCGCGGCGACCTCCAACACGAAGTGGGATGTGTGGGGGCCAGGGCTGCCCCAGAGGAGATGTTTCACTGGACAGACCCCAAGGGTGGTAACTTCTTTTAGGGAAGTTGTGTCCTGAGAGAATGGCATTTGGGGCAAGAATACACAAAAAAATGTCACCAACCTTGGGGGTCTGCTCTGTGGCCCCCCCTAGGGGAGGACAGAAGGGCAGGAACCAGGGAGGCAGCCGGTGGCCTTGGGAAAGGAAGTGCTTTGGGGTGGGAGGGCTGTTTTTGTTTTTGTTTCCCTCCATCTCTCCTGCCCCATCCAGGGTCTGACTGGGTGGGATTGGTTTGGGCCAGGCAGTGGCAGGCAAGGCCAGGGCTGACTGGCCACCATGTACACAAGATCTTAAGATCAAACTGGCAACCGCCTGTATGGGGTACAGAACCAAGTTGGGGTGAAGGGTTTGGACATTTATGTTGGGTGCTGGGAGGAAACTTGTATCTCTATTCTTGGTGTTAAAACTAAGTTTTAAGCCTGAAACTCATGGCTAGAGCAAACCTACCACCCATTAACCCTGTGGAAACCACCAAAAAACTGCATTCTATTGTTTCATCCCTTTTGCCCCTTTGTACCCAAAGTAGCTGAAGCCATGGGCAAGCATGTGCATAGGCTTTATATTTCATTTGCACTCAAAACAACTAGGACTGGGTTGCTTACTTTTTCACTCTTATAAACTAGTGCCTGTCTGGGGGAAAAAAAATACTAAAGCATTAAATGCTCATTTTGCCCATGAGAAAATGAGGCTCAGGGAGCATGCCTTGCCCATGTTACAGGACACGGTGTCCTGATTCCCAGGGTTCATACTCTTGGTGTCCTGTGTGGTGGCCATGGCATGTGGCATGGGGGTTAGCATTCACTGGGAACCAGAGGCTGGGCCAGCTGATCTTAACGTTACTCTGCTTCTGTCCCGCAGTGCAGCTCCTCAACCTCAACCTCACCATGGCCTCTGCTGGTCTGCAAATCCTGGGGATCGTCCTGACACTGCTTGGCTGGGTGAATGCCCTGGTGTCCTGTGCCCTGCCCCTGTGGAAGGTGACCGCCTTCATCGGCAACAGCATTGTGGTGGCCCAGGTGGTGTGGGAGGGGCTGTGGATGTCCTGCGTGGTGCAGAGCACTGGCCAGATGCAGTGCAAGGTGTACGACTCGCTGCTGGCGCTGCCCCAGGACCTGCAGGCTGCCCGAGCCCTCTGTGTCATCACTCTCCTAGTGGTCCTGCTCGGCCTGCTGGTCTACCTCGCAGGGGCCAAGTGCACCACCTGTGTGGAGGACAAGGACTCCAAGGCCCGTCTGGTGCTCATTTCTGGGATCATCTTTGTCATCTCAGGAGTCCTGACCCTGATCCCCGTGTGCTGGACTGCCCACACCATCATCCAGGACTTCTACAACCCCCTGGTGGCCGAGGCCCAAAAGCGGGAGCTGGGAGCCTCCCTCTACCTGGGCTGGGCAGCTTCTGGCCTTTTGTTGCTGGGTGGGGGGCTACTGTGCTGCACCTGCCCCTCTGGGGGGTCCCGGGGCTCCAGCCATTATATGGCCCGATACTCGGCCTCAGCCCCGCATACTGCCTCTCGGGGTCCCTCTGAGTACCCCACTAAGAATTACGTCTAATTCGGGAAGGGGAGCGTGGGCTCCCTTGAGAGTGGAGCCTAACCCTCTGAGCTGGAGCCATGGCAATGGTGATCCATGACAGCTTTGGTGTTGTTTTTGCTTTATATTGGGGGGGGGCGGTGGTTAATCCATTTGATAACCCACCTGGGCTCTGCTACTGGCGTTCCTCACCTTTGGATGATGGAGCCAAAGAGGTGATGCTTCAGAGTTTCTGGATCTTTCTCCACCCTGGACACCCCCATCTTAGAGACCAACCTGGAGCTTTGGGTCCCATGTGAAGGGTGTTTGCTGTCCAGGTGCTTTCATCCTGTCCCCGAGAGTTCCTGCTGATGTTGGGGGTAGGGCCTCCCTAGGCCTGCAGAGACAAGCCTTCCCTTGCTGGTCAGGCCTCTGGAACCTGCAGGGGCTTTTGAGCCACGTGTAGCCTCTAGAGGAGCAGGTGATAAGTTACCAAAGACCCACCCACCTCCAAGTCTTCTGACCTCTGGCTCCTCCATCCTGAGTCATGTCCCCCCTGTGCTGACCCCTGACCCTCCCATCCCCAGCCCCTGTGCACTTCTGCCATGTCCTGCCCACACTCACCAGTTTTTACTAAATAAAGCACATTTTGTTTGGTTACTTGCCTTTGGTGTTGCTGGGGGTCTGCTGAGTGCCAGCCTGGCAGGAGGAGGTGGGCACAAGTCACTCACCTCCCGTGTTGGCCCCGTGCCTTGCGTGGCCTGAGTGAGGTTACCCACTGGTCAGGACCTGGAGCAGGCCTTGGCCAGACAAACCCAGGAGAGGCCATCAGGTCTTCCCGGCCCAACCACAGATCAAAGGAGCCGGGTTACAAATGGTCTATTTATTCCCTACTCAAGGGTTGGGGTGAGGGGGGTTGATGATGGGCAGGGCCTCCAGGCCTGGAGGAGAGTGGCTGCTCCCAGATGACCTGTCCTGGGCCTCTGGATGCTGGTAGTGGCCAGGTCAGAAGGGACCAACTCCAGGCCAGGGAGGGCATAAGGAGCTACTGCCCTTTGGGTGAGGCCCAGGTTCTGGGGGCAGAGGAGGGCCAGCCTGAAGAAGGAGACAGCAGAAGAGAGAAAATTGGGGGAAGCAGGGGCAGGCCAGGGCACCCTGCCTGGATGGAGGTGGGGACCCCACTGAGGAGGGTCTAGACTCAGTCAGGCCCGCTGAGACTAGCCCTGCAGCCGGGCTGGGCTCCAGCATCTGGAAAGTGGGTTTCACCTGGGGGAGGGATTGACAGTAGAAGGCAAGGATTAGGGCAGGGCATTCAGCACAGGGTCAAGGTTCTAAGCAGCAGGCTTCCATGGACATTCACCTCACACGTAGTCTCTCTTGTCCAGTCCAGATGCACCCGAGCGGGAGGGGATAGAGTAGCCCAACCTCGGTCCCCGGGGCCGGTCGATCTGGGGCGGGGGGCATGTGCAGCAGAGGAGGCCCCCGCCCAACATAAGCAGGGCAGATGCCGCCCAGCCCAGGTAGAGAGAGGCTCCCAGCTCCCGCTTGAGGGCCTCAGCCACCAGGGGGTTGTAGAAGTCCTGGATGATGGCGTGGGCGGTCCAGCACACAGGGATGAGCACCAGGATGCCTGAGAGGAGGAGGATGACCCCCCCGGTGAGCACAATGCGGGCCTTGGCGCCTTCATCCTCCACGCAGGTGGTACACTGTGCACCCGTGATGGCCACCAGCAGGCCAAGCAGAGCCAGCAAGAGGGCGATAACGCAGAGGGCTCGGGCAGCCTGCAGGTCCTGGGGCAGCGCCAGCAGCGAGTCGTACACCTTGCACTGCATCTGGCCGGTGCTCTGCACCACGCAGGACATCCACAGCCCCTCCCACACCACCTGGGCCACCACAATGCTGTTGCCAATGAAGGCGGTCACCTTCCACAGGGGCAGGGCACAGGACACCAGGGTCCCCAGCCAGCCCAGCACAGCCAGGGTCATGCCCAGGAGTTCAAGAGCAGTCGAAGCCATCTGTCCCCTCAGTTAGGTCTTCCCAACTCTAGGAGGCCTGGTTGATTTGCAGGAGTGGGTCCGATGCTGCGGAGCGTTAAGTCAGCGTCCTCTGACCAAGACAGTCCTCACATCTGTGAGCCTCTGGCAAGGCACCTCCTCGCTCCGTGCGCCTCACAGATGTGTCTCTGAACCTCCACAAACACAAATCAACCTCAAGTCCTGCTCAGCTGAGCGGCTGGTGTCCCTTCGAGGGGCCCGTCGCCCCTCAGATGCCCAGCGGCTGCTCCTGCCACCCTGCAGTCAGGTCCCACCGCCGCCTGTCTGACCCAGCTTGCACGGACCCTCCCGACCCACCTTCAGGCTGAAGAGAGATGTGTCCCCAGAGTTGGTGCAGGTTCACGCTGAGCGGCTCACCTGGCAGTGCCACCTGGGGACTCTGCTGGCTCCCGGTTGCAGGCGGGGTTTTAAGGCCAAGGCAGGGGAGGAGCAGAGAGGCCGAGACTGGGGAAGCCAGAGTGATGGGAGGAGGCGGGGCTGGGGATGGGATGGGGGCCTCAGGGTCAGTGCGGGGGTGGGTCATGACCAGGATGGAACAGGGGAAGAAAGAACATCCATGCCATAGGAACCCATGGACAAAGGAATGGGGAGACTGAAGACCGGCTGTGGAGGAAGGAATGGGGGCCATAAAGGAACTGGCTCAGGACAGAAGTGGGAGGGTATCTTGGGGAGCCTCCTGTCCCCCGCCCGCCGCTGTCTCTGCTCTCCCCCACCCCGTGATGCAAACGCACCAGCTTCCCCAGTATCACACACCCCGCCCCTGTCCAGCTGCCCGCCAACCGGGGACTCTCTGGAATCTGATCCGTCTCCCCGTCTCAGCCCAGTGGCGCTGGCGGCTCCCGAGGGAGGGGCCCTGCCCGCACTGTTCCCCAGCAACAGGTGCCTGGCGCTCAGCTCAGGTGGCATCACCCAGGCAATGGCCTAGAAAACCACCACCCCCAACTTCTACATCAGCTCAGGTGTGCCATCCCCACCCCTGCTGCTGAAACTGGGGGCTGAGCTGAGGGTGTCTGGGGGCCAGGGACAAAGAGCCCGTTGTGCAGGTGGGGGAGGGGGAAGGGGGAGAGTAGCAGGGGCGTGAGCCCTCCGTGGGGGTGCAGCCCCAGCACCCAACTCTGTTCCTCGGGGAGTGGGACACCACAGAGGAGGGCGTCCCTGAGCCCTGCCCCACAGTCCTCAGGAAAGACACCCCTCCTGAAGACCCCCTCAGAGCCTGTGACTCCCCACGTGGGGGCAGCCTGGAAGTCACACAGACCATGGCTCAAATCCTGCCCCCAACCCGGGGCCAGTTCATGGAAGGTCAAGGTCCTTAGCCTCCTTGGGTCAAAGGTCCCTTTGAGAAGCGCACAAACAGGAGCCCCTCATTTGGGGCAGGCCATGAGCTCCTTCAAGGCCCTCCCTGGGTGCTAAGAATTGAGGATTACTGTGTGAAAAGGGAGTTGGGGGCTGATGAAAATTCCACTCTCCAGGGTGGTGGAGAGGACCCCCGGGGGAGAGCCTCTCCACCCGCCCTCCTCCTGAGGAAGCTGGAGCTCACCTGGCCTGTGGGGGCAGGGGTGGGAGGCCCCCCAATGCACACCTGGTCGCTGCACCACTCTACGACCCTGAGGGAGGGGAGGGGTGCTAGGTGCCTCCTCACCTACCCAGTGGGGCTTCATTTATAAAGGATTCTAATTTCAAGTGGCTGCATTGCTTCTGGGAATGGGTTTTAGCAATTTTTTGGAAGAGAGGTTTATAACTTCATCAGATTTGCAAAGGGGTGGGTGCCCCAGAAAAGCACAAGAACCCCTCCCCCTAAAATGGAACAACTGAGGCCAGTGCCAGCCAGTGGGTCTGATAGGCGGACGCCAATGATTGGAGCTTTCTCCACACTGGGTGCCTCCCCAGAGAGGGGCAGAGATCAACTGGTATGGGCTGACCTGGTGGCCCCGGCCTGAAGACGGGAGGAGGGTGCTGATGCTAGCTGGCTGGGAAACGGCCAGAGCTCCCTGCTGGCTGTGATGGGCAGGGGGAACCCTGGGCAGGTTGTCCAGCTCATCTAGTGCCCCCTCACGCCCCCAGGCCTCAGATTTCATGGGGGTAGGTGGGTGGTTGAGAAGAAGGGCAAATAGAGGCAAGCCTTCAGTGGGCTCCCTCTGGGGCCACCAGGAATCCAGTCACACAGGTTTGGGCAGGCAGGTGTCAGGGAGCAGCAGCCAGCCCGGATCTCTGGAGGGCCCACCGAACTGCACAAAAGGCCTCCCATCCTGGTCAGCCTCAGCCCAGGGCCTTTTCCTTCCCCAGGCCTGGAGAGAGTCTGCCTCCTGCCTTGGGCATTAGGTCACCAACTCATCCTGATTTGCCTAGTACATTCTTGGTTTGAGCACTGAGTCCTTTGTAGGGGGGTCGCGGGGGATGGGGACAGTTGGTCAGCCTGCAATTGGGCCTTGCTTTAAGGGCCCACCAGTTCCACGGGCAGCTCCAACCCCCTCCCCCCAACGTCGTGATGGGGCCTGGTGTGGGCACTACACACCAGGTAAACGTGGTGCCCAGAGATGGCACAATGAGGACCCTAAACTTCTTAGATCCCATTTCCTCTTCGGCCCGACATGTCTACACTCTACCCCTGCACTGCCACACGGGAGGTGGGCGGTCAGAGGATGAAGACACCCCTCTCGCCGCCGCCCCCAGAAACCAATCCCAGCCAGACCTGCCTCCGGGCACGGGGCAGCTTCAGCTTCCTCCCACCTGTCTCCCTTTTCCCCGTCTTGATAAGGCGCCTCCTCCACAGCCTAGACGGAGAGTAAATGTGGGGACATTTGTCAGAGAACTAGGAGAGGCACACTGTGTGTGTGGGGGGGGGATGGGCAGCAGAGGTCAGAGTCCCAGGGCACCTGGGCAGGAATGTACTGCCCACCCTCAGCTCTCAGCCCTCCTTAGGCCACGGCTGGGAGGCCCCAGGCCCTCTCTTAGGTCCTCTGGTCAACCTGGATTCAGCTGGATCTGGGAACCAAAGGGTTAAAGTTGGGGCCTAGGCTGGGCCTGGGACTCGGGCTGGAAAGCTATGGACAGGAGAGGCCGGGACCCCCACTGTGTAGTTACCATCTCAATGACACTATACCGAGTCCGCAGGAAGCCCCACCTCATCCGCCACCTCCTGGGAAAGAGGTGGGGGAGGAGAACCTTCCCCGCTGTACCACTGAGGGAGGAAACCAAGGAAGTGGAGGGGGGCTTGTCCTCCTCACCCCTTCAGGGAGTGACAGAACCGAAACTAACCTTTGTTCTCTCTGGGAGGGAGGAGGGGTGGGAGGCTCAGGTGGGCAGAAGAGACTGCAGCTCAGCTTAGATGAAGGTGAAGTGGGAGGGGGTTAACTCCAATCCTATTGTCCATCTCGCTCCCCTTACAGGGGAACAGGACAAAAGAGGGGAACTGACTGTGGCCACCATGGTGCCAGGAAGGGTATGGAGGTAGCTATGGGGGCTGCACAACAACCCCAAAGGCTGCATTGCCCGTTTCCCTGGGGAGGCACCTGAGGCCCCGAAGTTGCAGGTAGAAAGCCCCTGGCTCCTGAACCAAAAGGAAAAGAGGAAACACTGACATCCCATAATAATTCTCAGGGACTCACGCCCCCATTTTACAGACAAGGGAGCAAGCTCAGAGAGCTAAGGAACTTGGCCAAGAGAACACGTGGGAAACAGGACAAGCCTGATGCAACCCCAGACTGACTTCAAAGCCTCCGGCTCCTTGCCCAGCAACGCTGGCTGAGCTTCCTGAGGGTAAGCTGGGCCTCCTGGTGCCTCTTTCCCCGAAGGCAATGCAGCCCGCAGCCCAGCCGGGCCACCCCGCACCACGTTGAGCTTCCCTCAAGCCATCCTCCCTGCATCCTGTCCTTTCCTCCAGAGCCAGCCATCCCCTCCTCCTCCCACTCCTCGAGGCTCCCTGCGTCATGGGGAAGTCTCTGCACAGAACAACATCTGTATCTGATTACACGGGAAGCCACCCTCCACCCAGGTTCACTTTCACCGTGTCCATGTCCCCGTCTCAGAAAGCAAAGAGTGCTCTCCACTCGCAGCACGCAGATCAGTGAACTCTGGGGTCAGACGTGGTGTCAACCCCACCCCGGGACCTTGCTGGGCAAGTCACGTCTGCCTAATCTCGGGTGTCTCCTGGCTATAAACCAGAGGGAGAAGCCTGCCCTGCTTACCTCCAGGGTTGCCAAAGGCACTGGCTGGGCCGCAAGTGCCCTGCACACCTTAGGTATTATTGTAGGTATTAACTTGGGACGGGAGTATTTCATCAAGAGCACAACGACAGTTTCACTTGTAAACTGGGGCCGACTCCATTGACTGGGTAACAACTTTATTATCAGTCGTAATTGTCAGCTTACAACCAGCAGCAGTTAGCCATCTGAAGCTCTGAGAGTGCTGTCTTCTTTAGGAGCCCACATTCAGTCTTGTCCTTCCTGTTTACTGTCTGATTCTCAGCTCAGAGTGGGGAGGGCTACAGGACATAAAGAGCATAGAGGAAGCAGCAAGCTGGCAGGAATGCGAACTCGGCCACAATTCAGCAAAGGGGAAAGTCAGTCTACTTTTTTTCCTGTGCCAGTGAGAGCTTTATCAAGGCACTAGCGCCTTTGGATCCTGCGTGAGTACTCCAAGGGCACCCAAGGCTCAGATTCAGCAAGGGGTAGGGCCTAACACAGGCTTTAGGGAAGCTGAAAGACAGCGTGGCAGGTGGGCCAGCCCCACAAGGGAGAGCACACTGCCTGTATGGATTGGATGGTGGCCCGCAACACTATGTCCAGTCCCAAGCCCTGGAACGTGTCAGCGTGGCCTTATTTGAAAAAAGGGTCTTTGCAGGTGTACTTAAGGATCTCAAGATGAGAGCATTCTGGACTTAGGGTGGGCCCTATATCCAATGACAGGTGTCATAAGAGAAAAACAAGAGGGAGATGTGAGACACAGCTACAAGGGAGAAGGTCATATGAAGATGGAGGCAAAGATTGGAGTGATGCAGCCACAAACCAAGAACACCTGGAGCCACCAGAAGCTGCAAGAGTCAAGGAAGGATCCTCCCCTAGAGCCTTGGGAGGGAGTATGGCCCTGGGACACCTTGATTTTGGACTTGTGGCTTCTAGAACCAAGAGAGACTAAATTTCTGTTTTAAGCCACCCAGTTTGTGGTGATTTGCTACAGCAGTCTCAGGAAACTCATACACTGCCTTTCTTGCTGGCAGGTCCCAGGCTCTCAGAGGTCTCCCAAGGTCAATTTGGCTTCCTGATACCACTCCTGAGCTGCTGTAGAAGAGCCCACTGAGATAGGACGTCTGCCTGGTTACTTGAGCCCAAGCCACCTGAGTAACAAAGGGAACTTTATTCTGTGTTGTACATGCTGGGGAGAAAGGCAGGTGGGTGGTGGTGAAGGGAGGTAGTAAGGATGGGGAGAGAACAGGGGCTTCCTCTCATGACTCACCCTGGGAGCTTTCCTGTCCCTTGGGGATGACTTCAGAGCCCTTGCATGTGACACTCTTGTTCCAAGGCCCAGTATCGACTGTCCATCAACACCGCTGTTCTCCCCGTGCGCCCAGGCCCAAGGGACCCCAGGATCTATTTCAGCTGAAAGTTTGACTTCTTAAGACTTGGAAGGCAGGTTCTGAGTTTCCAAGAAGCCATACAAACTTCAGCAGAGAAAGATCTTAGCGATGGCATCCAAACCCTTTACTGTACAAGGGAAAATGAGACATTTTGCGTACTCTAGTAAAAGTATTTTTAAATTTTGTTTTCATTTCCTCAAGCCGCGTGCTGTGGGCTCCCAGCCCCACCTGCCCAGATCACCAGCCAGTTTATCACTACAAGGAATTAGTTACATTCTCAAATGACCAGGCAAAAGGCTTCCTGTAGGATAGTAGGAAAAAATGGAAGAAATGGCCCCAATTTTCAAACGAGCTTATTTTCAGACTTGCTCCTTCCTCCCCCAAAGCTGGGCTGCTCCCGACACGCCCTCCTTCTTCCCCAAGCCGGGCTCCGACCCACGCCCCTGAACCTGCCGGCGGGGAAGGCGGCGAGGGGCATAGCCTCTGAATCCAGGCAGGGCTGCCAACTCACCCGCCCGCAGCCCCTCCGGGGCGGGGAGGGCCGGGCCTTCAGCACGGCGGCTACAGGAAAAAGTGCGGAGGCGGGGGCGGCAGTGGCAGCGGCGGGGGAAAGGCGGGCAGCGGCCAGGGGTCGAGCGGCCAGGGGTCTAGCGGCGCAGGCGGCGCCTGCAGGTTGAAAGGCGAGGGCCGCGCGGGTAGCGGCGGCAGCGGCTGCGGGGGCGGCTCGGCGTTGAGTGGCGGGCGGCCGCGCGCGCCCACGGGCCCTGGCGTGGCGGCGACCGCGGTCTCGGGCAGAGGCGGTAACGGCAGATGCGAGGGCGGTGGCGCGGGCGCGGGGAGGCGCGGCAGGTCCTGCAGGGCGAGCGCGGCGGCGGGCGGCGCGGAAGACCAGGCCTCGGGCGGCAGGTCGGGCAGCGCCATGTGGGCGCCGGGGCCCCAGGGCGCCACCGGCTTGGGCCGCAGCGGGAGCGCGGGCAGCGGCGGCAGCTCGGCCAGCGCGAGCACCGAGGGAGGCGGCGGCGGCGGCGCGGGGCTCAGGCCGGGCGGCAGTCCGGGCAGCGGCGGGTGCGGCAGGGACGGAGCAGGCGGTGGGGTCAGGGATAGAGATGCGCGGGCCCGGCCTAACCGCGAGTGGGCGTGGGCGCGGGCGCGGGCCAGCCGCGGATGCGAGCGGGAGCGAGGAAGCCGGGACGCCAGCTTGGCCACCAACGCCGCGCCAGGGCCGAGCGCGCATAGCCCGCGGAGGCCTTGTTTCTCCAGCAGGTGGCCACGCGCCGCCCTGCGAGAGACCCAACCAATCGGAGCCGTGCGCCACTGCGCTCCACCCAATCAAAGGCCAATGCGCTGGCGACCTGTGCGTTTCTCCCGCCGGCTGGCACGAGCTGTCACTGGCAGCCAATCAGAGGCAGGAGCACTCTCTGTCAACGTCTTCTTCCCGCCCCTCCCTCAGTTCCAGCCAATCACAGTATTCCGAGTTGCCGCAGGCTCCACCCCTCACCATCCCTGAGGCCAGGCGCTGCGTGTGCAGTGGGCGCCCCCAACTGGCCTGAGGGTCCATTTAGCCACGCAGCCCCCTCTACAGCCCCGCCCGCCCTCCCTACGACAGCCAATGTGGAGAGTGTATGGAGCTCTTTTTTTGGGGGGGTTTGCCCTTAGGGGTTCTGGAATGATGCTCCTGGTGTAGGTCAAGATCTACGCAAATTCCCAATGAATGATCTTACAGAAAAGATGAAACGATATCAATTCAAAAGCAAAGTTTGACATGCAGCATTTGTGTTAACGTTGTTAAGAACGGTTGTAAACAACACAGATGGGTGACAATCAGGAAAAAATGAGAAATGGTCAATCTATTTAAAATTGGAATATAGAAATATTTATTAAAACATATTAGAGGGCTTCCCTGGTAGCACAGTGGTTAAGAATCCGCCTGGCAATGCAGGAGACACGGGTTCGAGCCCTGGTGCGGGAAGATCCCACATGCCACGGAGCAAATAAGCCCCTGCGCCACAGCTACTGAGCCTGCTCTCTAGAGCCCGCGAGCCACAACTACTGAGCCCGTGTACCACAACTACTGAAGCCCGTGCGCCTAGAGCCTGTGCTCCACAACAAGAGAAGCCACCACAATGAGAAGCCTGTGCACCGGAACAAAGAGTAGCCCCTGCTTGCCACAACTAGAGAAAGCCCATGCACAGCAACAAAGACCCAATGCAGCCAAAAATAAATAAATAAATATATTAAAAAAACAAACAAACAATATTAGAGGCCTTCCCTTGTGGCACAGTGGTTAAGAATCCACCTGTGCATATAGGGGACACGGGTTAGAGCCCTGGTCCAGGAAGATCCCACATGTCGCGGAGCAACTAAGCCCGAGCACCACAACTACTGAGCCTGCTCTCTAGAGCACGCAAGCCACAACTACCCACAATTACTGAAGCTGACGCGCCTAGAGCCCTTGCTCCGCAACAAGAGAAGCCACCACAATGAGACACCGAGCACCGCAACAAAGAGTAGCCCCCATTTGCTGCAACTAGAGAAAGCCTGGATGCAACAATGAATACCCAGTGCGGCCAAAAATAAAATAAATTAATTTAAAAATATATTAGAACATTTCTCAGTGGGTTAGAAAGGATATCATCCACTGCCCTCACTGAGACCATCTTCTCTGTGGCCCCTGTGCCCAAATGCTCCTCTTAATTCTGTTCTCCAGTAAAGAGACGATGTGGGTTATTCCACACCTCAGGTCAGAGAAACACAAGATGATTTTTTTTTTTAAAGAAATGACAAAAATAAATGACATCCAGGATTTATTTATTTTTAATAAATTTACTTATTTAGTTTATTTTTGGCTGTGTTGGGTCTTCATTGCTGTCCACGGGCCCTCTCCAGCTGTGGAGAGCAGGGGCCACTCTTCGTTGTGGTGCGCGGGCCTCCCACCGCTGTGGTCTCTCTTGCTGTGGAACACGGGCTCCAGGCGCGCGGGCTTCAGCAGTTGCAGCATGTGGGCTCAGCAGTTGTGGCTCACAGGCTCCAGAGCACAGGCTCAACAGCTGTGGCACATGAGTCTAGCTGCTCGCGGCATGTGGGATCTTTCAGAACAGGGCTTGAACCCATGTCCTCTGCATTGGCAGGCGGACTCTCAACCACTGCACCACCAGGGAAGCCCAAGATTATATTTTTAAAGAATCAATACTTCTGTGAAAAAGCAAAAGTCTATAATGATTCTCAAATAGAGCAAATTAAATGAGGTAGGCTAAGAGAAATCAGTCTGGAATTCCAATAATGTTTACACAACCTCCTCAAGGTTGTTCAACCCAAAACCTTGTGCATACTGCAGTCAGATTTTGGTCTACACTTGTTATCCTAAATCAGGCCACAGAAAGACAAGCTGAGTTCCTCATAGGGTGCCAAATCCCATCAACTCTATTCAGCTGGAATTCTTCAGTTAAGACAAAACTTCACCAGATTGCAAAAGGTGTAGGCTTGGGAAGGCACAGCTCAGAACAGAGTCTCAAAGAGACTGGTTCCAGGACTAGCCAAGCCCTTGGTCAAAGTTCAGAACAGCAGATCAATCCCCAATTGTGCAACCTCCATTCTGGACCCATCCTAGGAGAGTAATTTGCTTCCACATTTCTGGGTGATTAAACTTATAATCACGGGATGAGAAAATGAAGCAATCCAGTAGCACTGATTACTGACATTGGATTAGTAACTGGCTTTTTAAAATGTTTGAAAGTGTTCAGTAATCTGAGATATTAAATGTCTGATTTATTCATTTCCAAGAGGGGCTCATTTCCAAAAGCCCCTTAAGTGCTTAGGAAGAAGTTGCTAGTTGGATTTGTACACACGTACGCCACCCCCTCACCCTGTTAAGAGATCAAGTAGATTATGTGTGTAATTGTTTGAAGTGTCTAAGGGAATTGAATTAATCAAGCTTGTAAAACATGCTAAATATTTAGGGAGAAGCTGATCTGTCAAATTTATAATCTAATTGAGTACTAATCAAAGAATGTGAAGTGAGTTTTACATCCAAATTATAAGGTCAATCAATAAAATGAGGTCTGGAAGCAAGTATAATGGCTTAAGGAAAATGAGATTTTTAGTTGGATCATTTTAATAAGTTAATTATAAATTAAAACACAAATGACACACAAGTCCCCTAACTTGGACATGGCTCCATCGCCAGATTGTGACCACGTGATGCCCCCTTCCCCAAGGGCAGGCCTGAGTTCTCACATCTCTCCCATCTGGAGCACAGCCCCTGGCACACAGCTGTGTTGATGTTTGTTGAAGGAATGAATAAGGGGCCCCCAGCTGGCCCCCAACCCAGCCAGTGATCCCCTGCACACAGCCCACAGAGGCAAACAGGGAAGCACATTGCCTTTATTGATAGTTCCAGCCCACAGGAGACCCCAGGCCAGAGGCCAAGCCCAAGGGTCTGGCCAGCCTCGCCAGGCAGACCAGGCTCTGATACAGAGGAGCTCAGAGTGGGCAGTAAATCTGCTCTGGAGCTCAGCATTTCCCAAGAGGGCAGCAGCCTGGGAAGAGGCAGAGCAGGGCCGTGGTGAGCCCTGTCTCCCTCCTTACCTCCTGGGGGACATGAGTCCTCTCCCTCCCCTGGGCTCTGAGGCCAGTCACCCAGCAGACACACACAGGTAGCCTGAGAGCTGGCTATATGTCCCCCCCGAGGGCTGGGGGTGTCCCCCAGTGCAGCCTGGAGGGGCAACGATGGTGGCATGGGAGTGGGGGCAGGGGCCCTGCATTCCCTCTCACCTCCATAGCCATTTCCCATCAGGCCATTGCTGCCTCGCTTCACCTCAGGGCCCCCTAAGGCACACAGACAAGCCAGGGCACCCCAGTCGCCAGAGGACTTCACAGTCCTCCTGCCCACCCCAGCTTTACCCCAGGCCCTGGGGTAAAGGACCCCCACTCACCTAAGGGCTCAGGGCCCAGCTCTGGCCTCAGCTGCCCATAGGGCCCTGGGGGGAGGGGCAGAGGTGAGAACACTGAGTCCCTCCTGTCCCCCTGCTACTCCCTCCACCAGGAGTGCCCTCCCTCCATCTCTGCAGGGCTATAAGGTGGGCTGTACGGCTAGGCCCAGGGCCCAGAGCCCAGTTCTCCACAGCCACCCGACCCCTGATGACCCGTTCCCACACACCCCATTACCTGGCTGGCTCCTGACCTCTGGCCCCATATCTAGGCCTCAAGTTGGCCCTCCAGGGCTGGAGGGAGGGCCAGGGAGAGCCCCTCGGGGCCCCGGCCTGACCTGAAGGAGGAGAGCCGGCTTGGGACTCCTGCCCACTGGAGTTGTACATTCAGGATGCCCCAGTCCTTCCAGGGTCTCAGAGTCCCTCACCCACTCGGCCTGGTCCCCGCCACCCTTGCTAGGGTTCCCTCTGCTCCCCCAACGTTTCTTACCATTTCCTCCAGGGGCTGGAGCAGCCACATTGGGGCGCACAACTGCTGCCTTCTCATACCCTGCAAGAGACCCGGCTGACTCCTGCCCCGCCCCTGGACATCCCTTCCCCCACCCGCTGCACGGTGTCCCCTGGGTCCAACTCACCATTCCAAAAGCCATCAGTCCCAGGGAACCCTGGAGGAAGAAAGGGAAGGTCAGAGGCAGGAGCAGCCCCTGAGCCCAGAAACCCCCACCCCACCCTACCCAGCAGCCCCAGGCACCTGGCTGTGCACGGGCCTCAGGGAAGACCCCGGCTCCCAGACCACCATTCCTGTAACCAAAACCTGTAGGACAGCGGTGGGAGAGGGGCTGGTTGGAATGGGGTGGGGGCAGCATTGGAGGGGGCCAGGGTGACCTGCTCATGGACAGGGAGGGACAGACAGACAGACTGACTCAGAGGCAGCCTAGAGAGGACCTCCCACAATCCCCCACCATCATCCAGCTAACCCAGTGGAGCCCACCTTCTGGAAGCTGTCCCTCCCTCCCTCTGGGCACTTCCCTTTCTGCCTGCTGAGTCTGTCACTCTGCCCTCACCTGAGACAGGATCCCCCTGGCTCTGGCCACCACTGTGGTCCAGTGCATAGTACATAATCGCTGGGTGGATAAGGACAGAGACTGACAGACAGACAAGGAGCACTCACTGTGAGGGAGACATAGCTCATGCCCAAGATGGGGACCCGGGGGCTCACCGACTTTCTGGGGCTTGAGGCCACCACCAAAGCCTGGGGGAGAGGAAACAGGGGTCAGAGATAGCCGGTTTCGCCTCCCTGCTTCCTGCGCTGTTGGAGGGGAGAGGAGGGAGAACTCAGGCGAAGGGCCTCCTCACCCAGTTCTGCTCCTGGTCTGTAGCCATTCGGAGGCTGGTACCCTGTGAGGGG
Source organism: Delphinapterus leucas (assembly GCF_059928025.1). Lineage (NCBI taxonomy): Eukaryota > Metazoa > Chordata > Mammalia > Artiodactyla > Monodontidae > Delphinapterus > Delphinapterus leucas. Next base: position 35,844,625 of record NC_143143.1, read on the forward strand.
AATGGAGATGAGCAGGGAGGACCCAGACTTTCCCAAACTCCTTGGAGGCCCAGTATGGACCTTCCAGACTCTGAGGAGGAAGGGACTCTCCTCATCCACAGGGAATGGAACCAGAAGAAATGAGATATGAAAGCAGCAAGAGATACCAAGGGTAGACTCAGAGAGGGACTTCCTGGCCTTAAGGTGCCTGAACACCTGAGATGACCCAGGGAACAAGGGAGATGGAGGAATGATCTGATCTGGCATGGGGTGGGGCAGGGAAGGCAGATGCACACCTGCTTCTTGAGGTTTCGGCCCCCACTGGATGGCTGGAGTAGGTACTAGAAGGAAAGCCAGGGGACAGGAGTGAGCCCAGGGTGGGGCAGGTGTGGAATGTCGCAGACTGCCATGGGGGAAGGGGCTGGGGGAGCTGTCATATTGGGGGTCATGTGGGGTCTCAGGGCCAGAGTTCAGGCTTTTCCTCACTGACTTGCTGGAGATCAGGCCTGGGGGATTCTGAGTGGCCCAGCCAGGCCCAGCCCCTCCTGGGACCAGGTACCCACCAGGGCCCCTCAGGTCCCTTATCCGCACTGACCTGGGAACTTGCCGTTCTGCACTGGGGGAGGGGGCTGGGATTTCAGGCCCCAGCCACCTGCTTTATCTGAAGGGATTCCTGGAGTGGGAGGCCTGGCAAGAAGCCACGGAGGGACCCCACCACTGCAGGGACCTAGATGGGGAGGAAGGGAGGGGGCAGTGAGCCCAGGCCAGTGCCGCCCCCAGGCTGCCCTCCTGGCCTCCACATGGCCAAGCCACCCGCCTGTGGTGGCTTCTAGGGCAGACACACCTTCCAGGGGAGAGAGTGGCCAGGCCAGAAAAAGCCCAGCTCCCACGGGCCACAATCTGCTCTGGGGACAAGGTGACTCAGCCACCTGATGTGGTTCCTGCTATTGCCCACCTTGCCCTCCACCTCCCAGCAATATCCCTCCACTTCCCTCTGTTCCCTGCCCCTTCACCTGGCTGGGCCCCCAGCCCATTGCCATTGCCATATCCTGGAGAGGAAAAGCAGGGATGTGAGGGACAGTATTGGGCAGTGGGGTTCTGGAAGGACAGCAGGAGGAGGTGCGGGACAGGGATGGGGAGGGCTCTGGCTCATCTGGCTTCTGAGGTTTCAAACCCCCTCCCAGACCTGCAGGAGAGACAGAGGCTGCCTCAGACCCGACCAGCCCTTCCCCAGAAAGGAGCCCTCTGTCTCCCCTACTGAGGCCACCACTGAGCTCACCTGGAGGGAGCTGCAGCCCATTCCCTGACATGTATCCTGGGAGGAAGTGTGGGCATGAGGGCAGGGGCTGGGTGGGGGGGACTTCAGAAGGGGCAGAAGGGAGGCAGGGATGGACTCACCTGGCTTCGGAGGGCTCAAGCCCCCTCCCAGGCCTGGGGAGAGACAGACAGAGGCTGAGTGACAGGTGGACCCCACCCTGCCCCTTCTCTTCCTCTTTGCCCAGTGCGCCCTGTGCCCCCTCTTCCCCACCTCCCAGAACTGCAGGGCCTGACCCTGCCCCCCTCACCTGGCTGGGGCCCTTCACCTGGGAAGGCTCCAACTCCCAGCCCATTTCTATAAACTGGGGAGACAGAGTGGGGGTTATGAGGAAGAATAAAGTAGGGGGAGTAGACAGTTTCTGGGGGTAAGAGAAGTGGGGGGTCCAATTCTGACACCAAGTCCAATTCTGGGGTTTTTCCAACACCACCAAGCAATTCTCAGACACCATCTGGGTGTCCTACAATTTAATTCAAGTCCGACACTGTCTACCTGGAGACAGCATCAGATCCCACAGGTCAAAGGCTCAGACTTCTCCCCCCACCCCCACCCCACATTTCAAGGACCAATTTCCAGTCTAAGTTGTCACCTGTGCTTCTGACCAACTGGTTGTAGATCAGAGATTCCCACCACCGCCTCCTCCTTGGGTTTGATTAATTTGCTAGAGCGGCTCACAGAACTCAGGGAAACATTTTACTTACTAGATAATCGATTTATTATAAAAGGATATAACTCAGGAACAGCCAGTTAAAAGAGATGCAAGGGACAAGGCACGTGGGAAGGCACAAAGAGCCACCCTCCCAGCACTTCCAGGTGTTCACCAGCCCAGAAGCTCTCCAAATCCTGTTCTTTTGGGGCTTTATGGAGGCTTCAGGCATGATTGATTAAATCATTGACCAGTGGTGACTGACCTCCAGCCCCTCTCCCCTCCCTGGAGGTCACGGAGTGGGACTGAAAGTTCCAACCTTCCAATCACATGGTTGCTTCTCCTGGCAACCAGCCCCCACCCTCAGATGACCTAGGGGCTTTCCAAAAGTCACCTCATTAACATAACAAAAGACATATCCCTCTCCCTCCCTCCCTCCTTCTCTCTCTCTCTCTCTCTTCTCTCTCCAGGAAATTCCAACGCTTTCAGGAGCATAGTGCCAGGAATGTGAGGAAGATTAAACATACATATTTCTTCTTATAAATCACAATATCACAGGGTGGTAAGAGAGAAAGGGAGGGTTTACCTGGCTTCTGAGGCTTCATGGCCTCAGCAATGCCTGGAGAAGAAAGAGATGGGAGCAGGTAAGGGACCCATGACCCCCCTCTGAGCCTCTCCTCCAGAACCCTGGCATCTGCCCCCAGCACCCACTCCTGTACCTGGTCCGTAGCATGGGAACCGCAGACCCTGTGGGCATGGGCAGGAGGTGGGGGGGTGGGGAGAGGTTGAGGAACACAGGAGGCCAGAAACTGGGCTTCCCTTTCCTCCCAGTTTAGGGACCAGAAAACTTGGAGCCTCCTCTGCTGCATTACATTACCAACTCTGCCCTCTCCAAGGAGCCCAGGAGAGGACCCTCAGAACAGAGTCTGAGTGGGGACCACCTCGCCCCCTCCTCTCTCCTCCTCGCCCAGCCTCCAGCTTCTCCCAACCCCTCAGTTCTGAGCTGGGGGGCCTGTGAGGGATGGAGGGATGAGCAGGGGGTTGGGGACCCTGGCTAAGTTAGAGGCAAGGATTTGTGATCCCCCGTACAGAGCCAAGCCAGAACCCTGGAGGCTCTCCCCGACTCCCTCTTAATCCTTCACCAGTCCTGCCTCTTGAAGGCCTGGGAGATGGGAGAGAATGCCTAGATGTGGACCACACCCCAGAGCCCACCAGTCTCACCTGGCTGGGCTCCCAGCCTGTAGCTATTCCCAAATCCTGGGGGGACAGATGGAGATGGGTGTGTGAATAGGGGGAGGGGAGATTAGGGTTTGCAGGGAGGTGGAGAGACATGCCCGGACAAGGCTCACTTGGCTTCTGGGGTCTCACACTAGCTCCGAAGCCTGGTGGAGAGACAGGGGGCAGGTTAGGGCTCCTGGCCCCATCCCTGGACCTCCCTAGCATCTCCAGGCAGGCCCACCCCTACCTGCTACATAGCCATTTTGAGCTGCAGGGCCTGGGGGCAGGAGACAGGGGCTCTGGGTACAGCCTCTCTGAGGCCCCTGCACAAAGAAAGGTCCTTTAGCTCTCCCCCACCACCCCACCCCCAGCCGGGCCCTCGGCCTCCTCCTGGGGTCCAGCCTCCCTGTGGAGCCTGAACGCCATCCCAGCTGCCTGAGTCCCGTCTGGTTGGTGTCACCACCACCACCCACACCAACCAGCCAGGAAGGTGGACACCTTGACGTCCCCTTACCAACCACATGCTCTGCTCTGGGCATGAGCTCCCGCCTCCTTGGCCCCCAGCCATTTCCAGAGCCTGTACCCTCTCTGGTCCTCTCTCTCTCAGATGCCCCAGCTCAAGATTTTCAGTGGGGCACGGCCAGCAGGCCCCCGCCTCTGCCTCCACCTCCCCAGAATGTGCCCCCGTTACATTCACGCTTCTTTCCTGCCTGCCTCCTCCTGCTGCCCAGGCTCGGGAAGGCCTGCCACCCCACCTGGCTGGGCTGCCCTGGGGATGTTTGTTGAAGGAGTATTTGTTGTGTGATGCCAGATGGGACGGCGGGTCTCACCTGGCTTCTGAGATTTCAGTCCTCCGAGGCCTGCGGAAGAGAAGGAGACTGTCCAGTGAGTCCACCCGGATCCCCGTCCCCTCAGAGCTAGGGACAGCACCTCCACCCCTGCATCAGCCACCCCCTCGGTGAGCCCTGCACCCCTAGAGCTCTGGGGTTGCACCCGGCTGGGCTCCATTCCCTGTCCCAAACCCTGGGGAGACAGAGCAAGAGGCCTGAGGAGAGATCAGGGACTCAGGCGAGATCAGGAGTCTCAGGACTCCTGAGAGATCAGGAGCACAGATGCAGAGATAACAGACAGAGCCCAACAGAGCAGAGCATGGCTCACCTAGCTTCTGGGGTTTTCCTTTCCATAAACCCCCACCTTTGGGTCTCCGCCCCCCCCAACTCAGCCCTGGTCCCCTCTCTACCTGGTCCAAAGCCATTTAGAGCTATGAGACCTATGGGGGGGGGGGTGCGACACAGGAAATCTGGATGGCACTGAAGTGAGAGTGAGCCCCAGCCTCCCCGCCTACCCAGACCCCTGCCCTCCCCTTCAACATCCCTCCATTCAACCTAGCTAGGTTCACAAGAGGGGTGGGGAGCTCACTGGGGGGACCTGTGATAGGAAAAGGGCTGGGGAGACTGAGGCGGTTGAGAGATGGGATCCCAGATCCAGCCTTCCTCCATCCCTCTGGCCCAGAAGATTCCTGGGGTCTTAACATCCTCGCTCCTCCCTGCTCCCGCTCTGGATGCCAGGACCCAAGCCCCGCCCCCCGCCCAGAAACGCCAGCAGACTCCTCCCCAAGTTCTCCAACCCCTGCCTACTCCAGGTAGACAAGGTCTTTTGCTCCCTGCTTAAAACCACAAAGGTGTGTCCCACTGCCAGGTTCAAGTCCCCCCAGGCCTCCAGCCTCGGGCTGTGTCCTCTGGCTTTCCACAACTCTGGTGGATTGTCCCCCAGTCCTGACCACAGCCTGCAAGAGCACCTGGGGGTCCCGGCTTGGGCACTGGGCCCAGCGGGTCTGCAGCCAGGTCAGGGTTGACCGGCTCTGTGTGCAGTGTGCAGCCAAGATCGGGCTCGGGCAGGCACTTGGGAAAGTTGGTGGAATGAGTGAGCCTCTAAGAGGCCCCCTGTTAGGAGCCCAGAGTGGTGGCCAGCAGTGATCTCTCCCTCCCCCAGCAGCCTGGGCCCTAGCCACCCTCACCTGGCTGGGCCCCCAGGCCACGGTCCATGCCCTGTCCTGGAGAGGAAAAGCCATATGTGAGCAGTGGATTGGGGGAGGACTTTGGATGGGAACAAGGACAGGGATGGACAGGGACAGAATTAAGATGGTGGGACGGAAGGGCAGGGTCTCTGTCTCACCTGGTTTCTGAGGTTTCATGCCCCCTCCTAAGCCTGGGGAAAGAAGAACTGAGCCACATGCAATGTGGACCCCTCCCAGCCCTTATTCTCCCCCAAGAAATCAAGTTTCTGCCCTCTCCCTCCCTCCTTTCTAGGACCCCAGGTGCCCTCACCTGGCTGGGCTCCAACTCCTGGGAAGGCCCCAGCTCCTAGCCCATTCCTGCTCCTGAGTCCTGGGGAGACAGAGCAGGAGTGAGTAAGGGGAGCAGGGGTGGGGGTGGAGGGACGATGGGGGGCAGAGGACAGGGACATAGGGACAGGGTGGGGCTCACCAGGCTTTTGAGGTTTCACGCTCCCTCCAATTCCTGAGAAAGAGACGGAGACTCGGTGAGGGAGCCTAGAGCTCCTGTGAACCCCGAACCCAAGTACGTGCATCCAGCTCCCCCCACCCCTCCCCTACCTGGTCCCTGGCCGTTCTGAGCCGCGGGGCCTGTGGAGGGAGAGAAGGAGGGTGGAGGCTGGAGCCCAGCCAGTGCTGGGTGGGCTCACACCTCCTGTGGTGTCCTCACCCCACAACCTTTGTGCCCCCCAAAAGTTATTCCCCTGGAGCATGCCCAGAGAGGGGCCTGGAAGTCTGGAAGAGCCTCCCCAAGACCACAGCTCAAGCCAGAGGAGTGGCAGCAGCGGGTAATGAAGGGAGCAGTCCCTGGGAGGGTGGCAGAGTGGCAGGGCTGGGGACAGGGTGAGAGGGCTCCCCCGCACCTGGTTTCTGAGGTCTTATGCCCCCTCCCAGCCCTGGGGAGTGACAGAGAGATTGACACTGACCCCTACCAGCCCCTCCCCTAAGAATGTGGGCCAGGACCCTGAACCCCGCTTGCCTGCCCCTCCCTGCAGCCCCCTGGCTGGAAAAGCACCAATGCTGAATCCATTTCTGCTCCCAAATCCTGGGGACACAGAGGTGGCACTGTTGGCTGTGGGCTGGCAGGTTGGGGCAGGCAGAAAGGGCCAGGATAGAAATGGATGGGGAGAGTGCCAAGATGGGCAGGGCAGGGCTCACCTGACTTCGGAGGTTTCATGCCCCCTCCCAGGCTGAGCCCCTGCCCTCCCCCCAGAACGCAACTCTCTCCGGGTTCCCTGATTCCAGCTCTGTTCACGCCTTCCCCCTCCCTGGACCACAGGGTGGTGCCCCAGGTGCCCTCACCTGCCTGGGCTCCAGGCCCTGGGAAGTCACCAGCTCCCAGCCCATTTCCATATCCTGGGGAGACAGAGCCAGAGGGAAGGATGGGGGGAGGGGCTGGGGCTTCAAAGGGCAGGTAGATGGAGAGGTGGGCAGAGGGGCGGTCATGGAGCAGGTCTCACCTGGCTTTGGGGTTTCACCCCCCTTCAAAAGCCTGGGGAGAGAGATGCAGTAGATGAGGGCGCCCCAGGGAACCAGCCTCTTCCTGGGGTTCCATGAGCTGAGGGCTAAGGTGGGGGGCATTTGTGGTCCCAGCTGAGGTAGGGGTGGAGCAGGGGTGCCCTTGGTCTCCATTCCCCAAACCAGACAACTGGAACAGTTTTGGTCCTTCCCTTTGCCTCCAGTGAGTCACCAGTTGTGCCCTGAGGGAGCCTGAGGGAAGACCCAGTGGTATCCTCCCCACCCCTCATATCCAAACCCATCTTTTTCCGGGAACCTCCTCACCTGGCTGGGTGGCAGCACCTGGGAAGGCCCTGACTCCCAGCCCATTCCCATTCCTAAACTCTGGAGAGACACCTGGGGAGACAGGGCAGGAGAGGGTAAGGGAGAGGGGCAGAGAGATGAGGAGAGACAGGTAGGGCGAGGCTCACCGGACTTCTGGGGTTTCACGACCCCTCCAATGCCTGAGAGGGGGATGGGGGTCAACTGAGGGTCTCAGGAGATCCCATGTCAGGGGTGCCCCTAGAATCCTGGCCCCACCTCCACCTGTTCCCTAGCCATTGGGAGCTGGAGGACCTGTGGGGAGAGGAAGCCATGAACTGGGTGGGTTTGGGGTGAGGGTGCAGGACCCTTGGACCCCACCAGAAACAGCAAACTTGAAGGCTCTCTGTCTGTCCCTTCACCCCCTGGAATCATTCACAAATCCTGCCCTCTGCTCCGAGGCCTGGGAGTGAGCAGGGGGATGGGCAATGCCCAGCCCCACCACTCACCTGGCTGGGCTTCTAGCCCATGCCCAGTGCGGAATCCTGGGAGAAGAGATAGAGGTGAGGGGTGTGAGAGAAGGGTGGGGAGACAGAGAGAGAGCCAGGGCCAAGCAGGGCCCACCTGGCTTCTGAGGTTAAACACCCCCTCGGAAGCCTGGGGGAGACCCAGTGAGCCAGTGAGAGACCCAGGACACCCTCCACCCCATAGCCATTCTGAGCCAGGGCCTGTGGGAACTCAGCTCCAGTCCATTCTTCCCAAGAAGGGTGGGGGACGCAGGAGGGGCCCTGGCTCCTGGGAGCTCACTCCCCTTCCTTCCTTCTTTTGGCTCTGAGCTGGCCCAGGGCCTCGCAGTGAGCTGGGCTTGCCCGCCCTGGAGTTGGGTTCTGTGGGCAACCGGGGAACAAGCAGGGACAGGAAAGAGTTGTACCCCCGGGGCGTGTACATGGTGAGACAACAGAACCGCCTTGGTGGATTCCTGGGGCAGGGGAGCGGTGTGTAGGAGGGAAAGGACAAGGCCTGCAGGAAGGGTGGTGGGCGGGCTTCTCCACCCAGGGCTGGGGTGGGGGGGAAAGTGCAGCAGTGTGGTCCTCAAGTGTTTCTGAGATGGCTGTCTCCCCCAGACCCAAATCCCATTTGCCCATGCCTTACCTGCTCCTAGACCACTGGGGGGGCCATAGCCTGTGGGGGAAACGGGAAGTTGAGCCTGGGGGGCAGGAGGGGCCAGGAGCTGGGTGCCCTGCTCTTATTCCGAGGACACAGAGCTGCCCCGCCCGCCACCCCTCAGCCAGCTTTACCTGATGGATAGCCATTCAAGCCTCCTAAGCCTGTGGGGTCAGGAAGAGAGGGTGACTTAGGAGGCAGCAAAGAGCTGAATCTGGATGCTCCCTGCAAAGTGAGAGAGCACACCTCCGTCTCTGGGCCTCAGGTGCCCTGGGGTCACTGGAGGGTGAGCAGACTGGTGGCAGGGGCAGGAGAAGTGGAAGAGTCCCTGGCATGGAGGGAGGCGTCTGGGCCATACCCCTGGGAGCAGATCCCCCTGTACCCTCTTCCAGGGGCAGTTGCACTTCTGGCCTCCATTCTTACTTGAACTCCTCCCTTCCTGGAAATCCCATCCTCATCCGCCAGCCCCGAAGTCTCTCCTGCAGCTTAGGTGTGTCAGGTCTCAGGAGGAAGCCCCTCTCCCACCTGTAGGGCCCCACAGGTCCCTGGAGGGAAGACCCTTCCGGACACCCCACCCCTGGCCCCGCCCCAACTCGCCTTGTCTCCTCCCTTCCTGTCCTACCTCCACGCCTTTGCCTCATGTCACTGCCAGCAATGTCCTTCCCCTTTCCTGTCGCAATCTGCCCCACCCCCACCCCGCAAAACCAACTCTAGGCCTTCCTCCAGCCCTGATGTTCTCACACCCAGGGTTGAGATTCTGCCCCATCTCAACTCAGTTCCAAGGGTGCGAGCTGTCTGTTTCTCACACTTGAGCTGACGTGAACAAGGTCACCTGCCAGGAAGACACGGATGACCCTGTGTTCTCCTGGGCCCCAGATCTGGATCCCAGAGCAGGGAACATCTGGGGTGCTCCCCCAGAGAGCTCCCAGACCCCGGCGAGGGGAAGACCAGGCCCTCTTCCTTGACCCCAGAGCCTGGAGGATCCACTTACCTTTCCCCAGGCTAGGAGACAATGGAGGTAGCCCTAGGGGAGGAAGGGGGGCCCTGACTCAGGGCAGGCACCCCAGGCATCTATCCCCCAGTCTCCCAAAGCCCTGCCCAGCCCAGATACACAGACCCTCCCCTCCTTCTCTCTGGAGCCCCAGCATCTGGCCCAATGCTCTACCTACACTCCAAGCCCCAACTTCAGCTGCCCAGACCCGCCAGCAGCCCTGCTGCCTGCTCTCACCGCCTTGCCTTGCAGGCTTTCAGAAGTCAAGCAGAGCAGGAAAAGGGTGGAGGGGAAGGCCCAGGTGCTCATGATGAGGGCAGAGTGAGAGGACACCCACGTTTTGGGCCTTTAAACACCTCTGCTATGTGGGGGCCCACACCCACTTCCCCCCACTGTGAGTAGCAGAGGCTCCGCTGGGCTGGCAGACCCCAGGGGGCAGCCCCCGCCCACCCCCTCAGGCCTCTTCCCTGCTCACCCCTCATCCATCATGGGTGCTGACAGCCGGGACAGGCCCCTACCTAGCCCCTCAGGCTCCTCCACCCCTGTCAGGGACTGGGGCCCTGGCGCCAGGCCTGGAGGGCTCAGCTGCTCCCCCCAGCAGCTGGCGAGGGCAGGCAGGCACCCCAGGCCCAGCCTAAACACAGCTGGGTGTGGGGGTGGGGGTGAGCCAGGCCCAGAAATGTGGGCGTGGCTGGCTGGGGAGGCTCTGAATGAGTTACTATGTTACAGGAAGGAGACAGTATTACAGAGGCAAGTGGCCAGGGGACAGTGTAGCAGACTGTATCAGGACTGTATCACTGTATCCCACAGGCAGGCGTGTCCACGAGAGGAGCTGGGCTATTAACCCATCTAACCCTGGAGACCGCAAGGATCACACCAGGAGACGGCCCTTTGCCCCCAACTGAGTCTGGGCTTGCAAAAGTGGGCCTGAGCCTCCCTTCCATGAAGGATGGTGACACACAGGGATGGGTCACCCCATGTTCAGCCTGTCCAAGAGTCCCTGCTGTTTCTTGAAGGCTCAGCCAGGGTCCACCTGCTGCACAAGTCCCTCCCAGCTTCACCTCCATCTCCTGCTCTGCTCCATCTGCACTGACTCTAACTTTAGGGACAGAATCTGGGGGAGGGGGAGCTGCTTAGGGTGCGGTGGGGGCAGGAGTGCAAAAAGGGTACCTGGAGGTTAGTAAGCACTCTCCATTCCTCAGGTGGGCGGATGAGCCTGGAGGTGGGGCCTGGGCGCAGGGGGCTTGGTGGGGAGCCGAGTACAGGAGACCCAGAGAGGTAGGCCTGGGAAATGCCAGGAGTTGGGGCCTGGACCCCAGCCCAGGTAGAGGGCTGAGGGGGTGGCTTGAGGGGCCTTTAGCACAGCTGCATGTTCAGAAGATGTCTGACCCGCAGGTGCCTGGCCTCCTCTTCAACTGGCCTCCCCCAAATTCCCACCCTGGCAGGTGGTGCTGTTGTGAGCAGTTGGCAGGGAGCCTACTGACATGGGCTGTGCCATTTTAGGCGATGCACTCCTTGGGCCTCCAACTTGCACTTCCGACACCCCAGCTGTCACCTTGCCCTGGGCTCCCAGCTCTGGCGCCTCAAAGTTGCTCCTCTATTCGGAGGCTGGGCCATGTCCCCTCACACCTAGGGGCAAAAGGTAGCCCAGGACCTAGCTCCATCAGGGGCTCTCTCAACCCACTCTAAGTGGTCCATGTGCTCTCAGGCTGTCCTGCCAGGGCGGGGCTGGGGGTAAGCTGAGGGGACTGGCCTTGCTGGGGGTCGGGGTGGTGGCATTGCAGGGGCCGGAGGTGCCCAACTGGGCCAGGCCCTAGTCCTGAGCGGAGTCAGCTGGCCCAAAGCCCCAGACTGGTTGGCATTTTTCACAGGCCCATGCCAGCACCCAGGCAGCCTGGCAGTGGTGGCGGGCACTGGCTTTCCCTCTGGCAGTGGCCAAGCAGGCGCCCAGACTGTACCTCCTGCGAGGCCTCTCCTAGTCTCCCCGCCTGCCTCCTCCTGGGCCAAGCTTCCCTGGCGCCCTGCAGGGTGGGCCATGTGTCTGTGTGTCTGGGTCTGTGCAGGGGGCCCTCAGCTATCCCAGGTCTGAAGCAGACACCTTGGGCCTAGACTGGCGCAAGGTGGGCAGACAGCGAAGTGGCATCTGAGGTAACAGGGGCTGCTGCTGCCCAGAAGTGTGTGGATGAGCAGAGGGTGGAGGCCTGTGTACTGCCCGGCCTCAAATCCCAGCCCCGCTGCTTAGTTGTAAAATCTGTGCCAAGTCCCTTCTCTCTGCCTCTGTTTCCCCATCTGCAAAATGGGGTAAGAAGTAGTTCCCCCATTTTAGAGGAGAGTGAACAGACTCAGGAAAGTGGGATTTCTGCTCAAGCTCCCAGCCAGATGGAGCTGGTATGTGAACCCGATCTGCATCTGAACCCAGCGCCCAGTCGACTAATCATAGGCCACTTGGTCACCGTCCGTGAGTGGGCCAGGGAGCCGGTGCCTGTGGCCATGGGGCAGAGCAGGTGGTCTGGCAGGAAAGCCCTCCCCAGGGAGCCTGAGTGGACCATCCCAGCTGCCCCCCGGCTGTCAGGAGTGGTTGAGGCTAGGGGCCACCCCTGAGCCCCTCCCAGCAGCCAGTAAAGGTCCAGCCTCCAGGTGGGGCAGGAGGTGGGCCTGTGGGGTGCTGTGCCGGGGTGCCTGGCTGAGGGGACCCAGCTCAAACAGAGGGGTCTTGTTCACAGGTGGGTCTGTCGGGGGGAGGTGGGTGCCCCAGGCATAGTCACATCACATGTGCTCTCATGTGAGTGTGCTCCCAGGGTGCAGGCCCTCCTGTGGGAAGCGAGCAGCAAGGGTGCAGCCCAGCGTGTGTGTGGGGGGGGCAGAGGGGGAGGTGCTGGTGGCTTCAGCCCAGATCCCTGCATTGGCCACCTCTAGGACACCTCTGTCACCCCCAAGCACGTGCACTGTGCAAAGCTGACTTCTATTAACTCCCTCTCCTGTCAGATTTTTTTTTTTTTTCTTTAATGCGGTACGCGGGCCTCTCACTGTTGTGGCCTCTCCCGTTGTGGAGCACAGGCTCCAGACGCGCAGGCTCAGCGGCCATGGCTCATGGGCCCAGCCGCTCCTGGGCACGAACCCGTGTCCCCTGCATCAGCAGGCGGACTCTCAACCACTGCGCCACCAGGGAAGCCCTCAGATTATTTTTTTTAAAAAACCTATGGGGGCTTCCCTGGTGGCGCAGTGGTTGAGAGTCCGCCTGCCAATGCAGGGGACGCAGGTTCTTGCCCCGGTCTGGGAAGATCCCACATGCCGCGGAGCGGCTGGGCCCATGAGCCATGGCCGCTGAGCCTGTGCGTCCGGAGCCTGTGCTCCGCAGCGGGAGAGGCCACAACAGTGAGAGGCCTGCGTACCGCAAAAAACCAAAAACCAAAAAACAAAACAAAAAAAACCTATGCCAGGGACTTCCCTGGTGGTCCAGTTGTTAAAACTCAGCACTTTCACAGCCTGTGGGCCTGGGTTCAATCCCTGGTTGGGGAACTAAGATCCTACAAGCCGTGCAGCATGGCCAAAACCAACAAACAAAACTTATGCCATTGCAAAGTGTGCACAAGACAGAAACATACAGTATAATAAGTACCTATAAAGCACCTATGCAGCCAGCACAGAGGTCAAGAAATAGAACACAGCCAGCTCCCCAGAAGTGTCCATCACAATCGCTTCTTTCCTGTTAGGGTAGCCATGTTTGCACATGTGGCCGTCTTTTCCTTGTCTTTCTTTCTTTCTTGTTAATTTATTTACTTATTTATTTATTTTTGGCTGCATTGGGTCTTCGTTGTTGCTCGTGGGCTTCCTCTAGTTGTGGAGAGCAGGGGCTACTCTTTGTTGTGGTCCGCGGGCTTCTCATTGCGGTGGCTTCTCTTGTTGCGGAGCACGGGCTTTAGAAGCGTGGGCTTCAGTAGTTGTGGCTCACATGTTCTAGAGCGCAGGCTCAGTAGTTGTGGCACACGGGCTTAGTTGCTCCACGGCATGTGGGATCTTTCCGGACCAGGGCTCGAACCTGTGTCCCCAGCATTGGCAGGAGGATTCTTAACCACTGCGCCACCAGGGAAGTCCCTTGCCTTTCTAAAGTCACATTATTCCAATTTTGTGGCCCCATCCCTGGTGAGTGGTGAATGCGGTCTTGGCAGGCCCTCGGTGCTATTTCTGTGACAGGTCACTCGGGGGCGCGCTGTTCAAGCTGGGTATCACCTGTATGTGCGGCCAGGACCCGGGGAGTCCAGAGCCTGGGCAGGGGTTGGGGGGCTTCCTCCTGGACCGAGCCTCTGCCAAGTGCTCTGGTCTCAAACCTGTGACCCCCCCCAGGTGGGTGCAGAGGTCCTGGGTCTGAGTCTCCTCCAGGGGCCTCCTTTAGGTCCAGGCAGGTGCTTTAAAAACTGCAAAACACTATATGCACGAGGGAGTGTTACTATTATTATCAAACAGTGAGTAAGTTCCTACTGTGTGCTTGACCCTGTCCTTTATTCACATGCACTTTCTCATTTAGTGCTCATACACCCCAAGGAGGAATGAACTATTATTATTATCCTCATTTTACAAATGTGGAAACAGGCCCAGAGACATAAAGCAACTTGCCCATGATTGCACAGCTTCTGTGTGGCAGAGTTGGGTTAGAGCCTTAAATTCCCTGACTCCATGGTCGATGCTCTTACCTGCTATCTGTACTTAACTTTATATTAAAGCATGTTTGTGAATTTAAAAATTATTATTTTAAAATTTATTTATTTTATTTATTATTTGTTTTTGGCTGTGTTGGGTCTTTGTTGCTGCACGCAGGCTTTCTCTAGTTGCGGCGAGCGGGGGCTACTCTTCGTTGCAGTGCACGGACTCTAGGCGCGTGGGCTTCAGTAGTTGCGGCACACAGGCTCAGTAGTTGTGGCTCATGGGCTCTAGGGCTCAGGCTCAGTAGTTGTGGCGCATGGGCTTAGCTGCTCCGCGGCATGTGGGATCTTCCCAGACCAGGGCTCAAACCCGTGTCCTCTGCATTGGCAGGCGGATTCTTAACCACTGCGCCACTAGGGAAGTCCCTAAAAAATTATTTTTTAAGTCATTGTGAATTAGACGTTCGGACCTGAGCCCAGGACTCCCGGAGATGGGGCTGGCAGAGGGGCTGGCAGCTGGAGAGGGGCCTGCCTGCTCCCGGGGTCTCCTGGGGACAAGCCTGGGGTCTTTAACAAGGATTCAGCCTGAGTGACAGGGGCTGGCCCGTGGCTACCAGATATGCTAATGCAAAGAAGGGCACATGGAGGGGGTGCTGCAGCCCCCAGAAAAGCTCTGGGTCTTGGGCCTAACCCAGGATTCCAGGCCCTCCAGTGCTGGTCCATGCAGTGGAGAGTGTTCCCTGAAGGTATAAGCACCACAGTGAACTGGGAGCCCTGCAGTCCATGACCTTTCAGAGACTTGGGGAGACAGAAGATCAACAAATAAACTGATAGACGACAGAATTTCAGATAGAGATAAATGCTATATGAAAATAAGGTGGGGGGCTGCCCTGGTGACGCAGCAGTTAAGAATCTGCCTGCCAATGCAGGGAACACGGGTTCCAGCCCTGGTCCGGGAAGATCCCACATGCTGTGGAGCAACTAAGCCCATGCGCCACAACTACTGAGCCTGCGTGCCACAACTACTGTAGCCCACGCACCTAGAGCCTGTGCTCTGCAACAAGAGAAGCCATGGCAGTGAGAAGCCCGAGCAAGGAAGAGTAGCCCCCGCTCGCTGCAACTAGAGAAAGCTCACGCGCAGCAACAAAGGCCCAGTGCGCCAAAAATACATAAATAAATAAAATTTTTAAAAAAAAGAAGAAAAGAAGGTGGGAAAGGAGATGTGATGAGATAGGGAGCTTTCTAGGGAGGGTGGCCTGGAAGAGTGACTCCCCTTGATCCTGTTAAACAGATAAAAAGTCCCCTCCGATGGAGGAAGAAGCAACCCCCCTGCTAAGAAATTTAAGGGGATCATGCTATTTGAACCTCCAGCTCGGTGAAGGAAGCATAATCAGCTCCACTTTTACAGGAGAGGAGACTAGTCCGAAGCTCAGAAAGGCCCAGGGCCTTCCCAAGGTCGTTCAGCCAGGAAGGGGCTGAGGGAGGTTTGAGCTGTGCTTAAGTCTCAAATCCAAAGAATGGGAATGGCTGCCTCGGAGGTGGCCGAGGCCTGGAGACAGGGAGGCTTCCTGGAAGAGGCAGAATTTTCTGGTTCACGAAGCCGCGCGTTCCGCAGGTGGAGGGTGTGTGTGTGTGTGTGTGTGTGAGTGTGTGATCCCCACCGCATCCCCAGTACGGTGCAAGGCAGGCATGAGGAGGGAGCACTGAGCCCAGGGCATTCCACCTCGCCGGGACCCCGGAGGCGGCAGCGACTTCCTGTGCAGCCCCAAGTGACCGCCTCTTGGGGCTACACCTCCGGGGCGAAACGCAGTGACCATTCCCTTTATAGATGCGAAAACTAAGGCAGCCCAGCGAGGGCCGTGGGTGCCGGCACCTGGGTCTGGAGGTCGGTCGACGTCCGGAGGTCGTTCGGGGTCCTGGGAACCAGGCGGGAGTACCCAAGAGCAGGCTCAGACCCAGCGTGGCACCTCAGCCTCTAGGCGGCACCGCGTAGCCACACCCGACCTGGGCCAGCACAGAGAAGGTTTCGCGCCTGCGCAGTGAGAGCGCTCGGCCGCGGAGCCGGCGGGGCGGGGTCGGAGGCGCGCACGCAGGGACGTTGGGGCGGAGCCCCAGCAGGCTGTGCGCCTCTGACAGGCTGCACCGGGGGTAAGAGGCGTTCCTGGGCGGGGCCTCGAGGCCGGTTTGGAATTTTTGGCGCGAGCCGTGTCCGCGCGCGTTCACGGGCCGTTCCCCCTCCGGAGAGTCCTCCCGCCCTGGCTTGCGGAGCGGTGGGCCGAAGACCCCGGACCGCTCCGAGGGCTCCTGTGCCCTCCGCCGACCCGGAATCTGGGACCTTGCTGAGCTGCGTCCCGCCCTCCCGCCCCAGGTGAGCCCATACCCGGCCCTGAAGGTTCTCGGGCGGGATCGCCCTCTCCTCCCTTCTACCTCCCTCGCGAGCAACTCCTTGCCCCCTGACAGTCCTTCCCCGGATCTGCCTCACCCCCAACCCCTCCCGCCTCCTTCCTCACCTCTCCGACAGCCCCACCCCTCCCTGGGCCAGCCCTGCCGCGGGCGGCTCCGCCCACTTCCCCTCTAGCGGCTCCTGCCCCTAGACAGTCCTTGCCCTCCTCCTTTCCCGGCCTCCCTCTTTTTCTGGGAGCCCCCTTCCACAGCGACTGCTCCCCCTTTACTCGTCCCTCCCCAGGAAAAGCCCCACCGACCTTCCATCTACAGCCCCTCCCCCGTGACAGCTGGTCTGCTCAACTTTATTCGCCAGGGTTTCCTCACGCCCACGGAGGTGAATCAGCTGTGGCCCTGACCAGGAGGAACTCACAGTCTAGTGCGATAGACCGTGGTCAGCAGATGTGTCCTGCCCAGTGAGAGGGTGAGGCCCCTGAAAGCTGCAGAGCTCATCCCGGCCTTGCTTCTGCTCAGGGCCACCCTGGATTCACCGGGAGCCCCTGCTTCTCCTCCCTCCCCATCCCACCCCCAAAGCTGTTTGGCCATGCCAATGGTGCTAGAACGTAAGTGACATTGGGATGATCTGAGAATTGGTTTAAGATGCAGGTGCCCAATGTCCCTGAATGTGATATGGCTGGGCCCGGAGGCTCTACTTCTAACCAACACCCTAGGGGTTCCTGACACCCTGGTCCCTCACTTTGAGAAACTCTGGGATGGGATTCCTGAGATGCATAGAGGCAGAGGGAGGGTACCCACAGGCTGTAGGGTGAGTCTTCCCATGCAGGCCCCTGTGGGGTCCCTCCCCTCATGCCTTACTTTCCTAGGCACTGGAGAGTACCCTTCAGATGACTGCTCCCTCCAGTTTCAGTCACTGACTCACCCCCTGCTAAGTATGGAATCTTTTGATACACTGTGGCTCCTCTCAAAATTGGACTTCTCTCCTTTTTTCCTCTTGTTATTCTTTCAATTATAACATTATAGCAACACAGTAGCCCTCTTTGCTCCAATACAAAAGTCACTTACACCCGTGGGACCACTGTATTTTGTGTGTTCTTTCAATTACTACTCAGAGCGTTATTTATTATATATTATTTACTATATAACAGTTACTGAGGGATCTGCATGCCAGACACTAGACTAAGGCTTCCATGAAGTTAGCATTACAGGTCCATAAACCCCTGAGGCCAGGTGTGTTTCAGAATTCAAAATGTCTCCCATTTTAGAAAGCTAATAGGGTATGTGTAACATTTATATGTAACACCATCCATTCATGGGCCTGGGACATCATTTCATAATCAAACACATTAATATTTCTGTCAAGAAATATATGATTATTTTACACTTAGAGGGAAGAATAGGCCAGGTCAGATTTTTCTGCTAAGTGAGGTTTGCATGTAGATATCCAGTTGTCCCAGCACCATTTGTTGAGAAGACTGTTTTATTTCTCAATTGTTTTGGCACCCTTGTCAAAATCAATTGACTATAAATGTGAGGGTTTATTTCTGAACTCTCAGTTCTATTCTATTGATCTGCATGTCTATCCTTATGTGAGTACCACACTGTTTTGATTACTGTAGCTTTGTAGTAAGTTTTTTTAAATTAATTCATTTATTTATTTTTATTCATTTATTTTTGGCTTTGTTGGGTCTTCATTGCTGTGTGCGGGCTTTCTCTAGTTGCGACGGGGGGCTACTCTTCATTGTGGTGCGCAGGCTTCTCACTGCAGTGGATTCTGTTGTTGCGGAGCGTGGGCTCTAGGCGCACAGGTTTCAGTAGTTGTGGCACGTGGGCTCCAGAGCACAGGCTCAGTAGTTGTGGTGCACGGGCTTAGTTACTCTGCGGCATGTGGGATCTTCCCGGACCAGGGATCGAACCCGTGTCCCCTGCATTGGTAGGCGGATTCTTAACCACTGCGCCAGCAGGGGAGTCCCGCTTTGCAGTAAGTTTTAAAATGGGGAAGTGTGAGTCCTCCGACTTTGTTTTGATTGTTTTGACTCTTTTGGGTCCTGTTAATTTCCATATGATTTTTAGGATCAGTTTGCCAATTTCTGTAAAAAGCTACCTGGGATTCTGATAGTGATTGTGCTGAGTCTGTAGATCAATTTGGAGAGTATTATCATTTTATTTATATTGTCTTTGGATCTATGAACATATAATGCCTTTCCATTTATTTAGATCATCTTTAATTTCTTAAAGAAGTTGGGGGAAGAAAGAAAAGCAAGTGTATATGTATAATTTTTTTACATTGACCTTCTTTTTTACCATTTCTGGTTCTCTTCATTTGTTCCTGTGGGTTTGAGTTACCATCTGGTGTCATTTTCCAGTCCAATATAATTTTGTTCCCACACACTTAAATCTTTGTGCTGTTATTTGCAAGTATATTACATTTCTATATATTATATGCCCAACAATACAGTTACATACATAGTTTTATACAGTTGCTTTTTAAATCAGTTAAAAGAAGAAAGGAGAAAAATATGCGTTTATACTGTCTTTTATATTACATAATTACCTTTACTGGTGCTCTTTCTTTTTTTCATGTATGTTTGAATTACTGTTTGGGATCACATGGTTTCAGCTTGAAGAACTTCCTTTAGTTTTCTTTGTAAAGCAGGTCTGCTAGCAATGCATTCTTTCTGTTTTTGTTTATCTGGGAATATCTCTTTTTTGCCTTTATTTATTTTATTTATTTTTTTGCAGTATGCGGGCCTCTCACTGCTGTGGCCTCTCCTGTTGTGGAGCACAGGCTCCGGACACGCAGGCTCAGGGGCCATGGCTCACGGGCCCAGCCGCTCCACGGCACGTGGGATCTTCCCAGACCAGGGCACGAACCCGCGTCCCGTGCATCGGCAGGCAGACTCTCAACCACTGCGCCACCAGGGAAGCCCTGTTTTTTGCATTTACTTTTGAAAGATAGTTTCATTGGATATAGGATTCTTGGTTGACAAATTTTCCCCTAGTGCTTGAATATGTCATCCCACTTCCTTCTGGCCTCCATTGTTTCTTTTGAGAAGTTAACAGTTAATCTTATGGGGGGGGTTGTCAGTGATGAGTCATTTTCTCTTGCTCCTCTCAAGATTTTCCCCTTGTTTTTGGTTTTCAGCAGTTTTAATATGGTGTGTCTGTGTGTGGATCTCTGCATTTATCCTACTTGAAGTTCATTGAGCTTCTTGGCTATGTTAATATTTTTAAAATCACATTTGGGAAGTTTTAATCCATACTTTTCCAGCTCCTTCTCTTCTCTCCTCTGGTGTACCCATCATGCATATGTTGATTCACTTAATGCTGTCCTAACATTTCTCTGAGATTTGGTTCCCTTTTCTTTGTCTGTATTTCAGATTGCATAATTTCTATCAAACTATCTTCAAGTTCACTGATTATTTTTTCTGCCAGTTCAAATCTATTGTTGAACCCCTCCAGTGAATTTTTTCATTTCAGTGACATTGTACTTTTCAACTATGCATTTGGTTCTTTTATAATTTCTATCTCATTATTGATATTCTCTATTTAATGAGATGTTGTCATTGTGTTTCCTTTACTTCTTCAAGTGTGGTTTCCTTTGGTTCTTTGTACATATTTATAGTCGCTACTGTGAAGTCTGTCTGTTAAATCTGACATCTGGTCTCTCTTACAGGGAGTTTTTGCTGTATGTTTTTTTCCTGTGTATGGGTCACACTCTCCTGCGTCTTTGCATATCTTGTAATTTTTCTTTGACATTTGAGATAATATGTTGTAGCAACTGTGAATATTGGTTCCTCACCCTACCCCTGGGGGCTTGGGATTGTTTTTGCTTGTTTAGTGACTGGCTGGACCACTGTAGTGATGTCTCTTTCCTAAACAATGTGAAGCCTTTGACTTTGCTCCTCAGAGAGCCCAGCCTTGGGCATGTGCACAGTCACCCTGGGACACTAGTGGTTTTAGGGGGGCTCTATTTGTCTTCTCCCTGATCATACCCAGCTGTCAGGCCCCACCAATTGCTGGATGATTGCTCTGTTGTTTTTGACAATGCCCTGGAACATCAATTGCTCCATAGACTGATCCAGTCAAATTTGGGCTTTAAAGGGGTAGCTTTTGTTGTTTTTTTGGCTGTGTTGGGTCTTTGTTGCTGCGTGTGGGCTTTCTCTAGCTGCGGTGAGCAGGGGCTACACTTCGTTGCGGTGCTTGGGCTTCTCATTGCCGTGGCTTCTCTCGTTGTGGAGCACAGGCTCTAGGTGCATGGGCTTCAGTAGTTGTGGTGCATGTGGGATCTTCCCCGGACTAGGGCTCGAACCCATGTCCCCTGTATTGGCAGGCAGATTCTTAACCACTGTGCCACCAGGGAAGTCCCTAAAGGGGTAGCTTTGGAGTTCAGTGTTTAAGGTTTGTTCTAACCTCAGGAAGCCTCTTCTTAGCTGTCTCTTTCCCCAGTTCTCTCTGGTAAACTAGTTGTCCTGTGGTTCACTTGTAGTGCAAATGGAGGTATTGGCCTCCTCCTAATTGCTTAGTACCAAAACCTCCACTGATTTTGAGAGGGTCTTTAAGCTTGAACTTCTCATACTCTACTTCTAATCAAGTCACATTTTTGCAGGGAGAGCTTTGGAGCTCTCTGTTTCACGACCTGCCTCTCCCCGGGCAGAATCTCCTGAGCCACAGCTCTGGAGCTGGGGACAGGGACAGTGGTGGTTGTCTCTCTGAGTAGGGGCCGGTGAAACGAGGAAGCCCCCAGCCTCTCTGCTACACTCAGCTGAAATTTAGCCTCTGCTACATGGAGCTGGAAGCGAAATCCCACTAACTGAGTTTTAGCACCTTAACTACGAAAAAGGAAGCAAGAAAGAAATTTGAAATTCAGACTTTCTTCTTTTTTTTTTTTTTTGCGGTACGCGGGCCTCTCACTGTTGTGGCCTCTCCCATTGCGGAGCACAGGCTCCGGACGCGCAGTCTCAGCGGCCATGGCTCACAGGCCTAGCCGCTCCACGTCATGTGGGATCTTCCCGGACTGGGGCACAAACTCGTGTCCCCTGCATCGTCAGGCGGACTCTCAACCACTGCGCCACCAGGGAAGCCCTTTTTTTTTTTTTTTCAATATATAAATTTATTTATTTATTTATTTTTGGCTGCATTGGGTCTTCGTTGCTGCACGTGGGCTTTCTTTAGTTGCGTCGAGCGGGGGCTACTCTTCATTGCAGTGCACAGGCTTCTCATTGAGGTGGCTTCTCTTGTGGAGCACGGGCTCTAGGTGCGCAGGCTTCAATAGTTGTGGCACATGGGCTTAGTTGCTCCGCAGCATGCGGGATCTTCCCAGACCAGGGATCGAACCCATGTCCCTTGCATTGGCAGGTGGATTTTTAAGCACTGTGCCACCAGGGAAGCCCTAGACTTTCTTTTTTCCTTTGGAATTGGAGATAAAGGATAGCAGACCTGTGTTAATATTTCTACCTTACAGTCTTGGAAGAGGTTGGATTTTTTTTTTTTCTGGTTGCACCAGGTCTTAGTTGTGGCCAGCAGGCTCCTTAGTTGTGGAATGCAAACTCTTAGTTGCGGCATGCAAACTCTTAGTTGCGGCATGCATGTGGGATCTAGTTCCCTGACCAGTGATTGAACCCAGGCCCCCTGCGTTGGGAGTGCGGAATCTTAACCATTGTGCCACCAGGGAAGTCCCTGGATTTTTTCTTTTTAAGTTTTAATTTTTATTTATTTAGTTTTTTGGCCATGTTTTATTTATTTGTTTGTTTGTTTGTTTGCCATGCCACCCTGCTTGCGGTATGTTAGTTCCCCAACCAGGGATTGAATCCTGGGTCATGGCAGTGAAAGTGCCGAGTCCTAACCACAGGACCGCCAGGGAATTCCCCAAGGTGGGATATTTTAGGGCCAAACAAGGCAGAGATGTGCACACAGGTATGGTCTGGCTCCAGGACATGCCTTGGTTTAACCTCTGCTGGACTGTGGGAGCCTCCAGGACACGACCCTGTGGTTTTCAGTCTATGTGTCTCTAACCCCCAAGGTGCAGGTGACCACCTGCAGGCGTGCATACATTTGTATACCTTTTCCCACCAGGTGCTTGTTGTGCCCACCGCCTCCATGCCTAAAGCAGAGTGTGTGTGTGTGGCGTAGACTCGGCTCTCTTCTGCAGCCTCTTTGGGGCCATAGGACCAGGTGCTGTTTTGAGTGACACACTGTCCTGAACTCTGGGGGCTCCTGTGCTGGACATGCCTGTGCCCGAAGAGGGCACCCCGCCACCCCTGAGTGGCACCCCCGTCCCGGTCCCAGCCTACTTCCGCCATGCAGAACCTGGCTTCTCCCTCAAGAGGTCTCGGGGTCTCAGTCGGAGCCTCCCACCCCGGCCCCCTGCCAAGGGCAGCATCCCCATCAGCCGCCTCTTCCCTCCTCGGACCCCAGGCTGGCACCAGCCCCAGCCCCGGCGGGTGTCGTTCCAAGGCCGAGCCTCCGAGCCCCTGCAGAGCCCCGGGTATGACCCGAGCCGGCCGGAGTCCTTCTTCCAGCAGAGTTTCCACAGGCTCGGCCGCCTGGGCCACGGCTCTTATGGAGAGGTCTTCAAGGTGAGTCAGTGACAGTTCCCCAGGCCTGTCTGGGGTAACCCCCTGCCGCCTCGCCACCCCGGCTGGGATGGGACAGTGTCCTGGGAAGCCTGTTCCCCTCCTTTCCCCTGACGGCCCACCTCTTGGGCTGGCAGGCTCCCCTCAGTGCTGGACTTGGCCGCTTTCTCATAACCCCACATGCAGGCCCCTCTGAGGCCCCCTCAGTACACACTCTCCCCTTGTCCAGAGCCTGGCACGCCTTGCGATGGCTCCCACCTGCCACCTCCTCCTGCCTGGTGCCAGCCGTGTGGGGGTCTTGGCAAGCTCCACAAGGCCCCGGAGCCAGGCCACCCCCCGCCCCCAGTGCAGTGCCCACCCCACCTCCCTCCTGCTGCAAGCACTCAGGCGACACCTCCATGCCACCTTTTGTTTCTTAAAATATATTTTCCAATCATGTATATTTCCTCTAAAATGGTAGTTTTCCTTACACAAGTACTACATGAAGACAATTTTGTTAAAAAGTACAGAGGCCCCTAGGTCAGGGGAAACCACGGTGATTCTCAGGTGGGCGTTCTTCCTTCCAGACTTTTCTCTGTACTTCTCTGGAATTGACCAGATAGAAACAAACCCATCTCATATGCCGCATGGCAGACCACACTGCCTGTGCTGTTCTGTAGGCAGCTTTTTTACTTAACGCATTCTCCTGGGCCTGTACTTAGAGGTCTGCCCTGTCTCTTCTTTCGCTGGGTCTCCAGCAAACCAGCACCTGGGGTGGAGGTTTGTCCAGCTTTGCTCTTGCACACGTGGGGGTCACTCTAAGGTAGCTGCCATGCCATACCTTCCGCACACGTGAAATCTTAACAGAATCATCTGGGTTGTCCTCCTGAGTGGTTGTTCCCCCTCGCTTCCAGGTGCGCTCCAAGGAAGACGGCCGGCTCTATGCCGTGAAGCGCTGCATGTCACCTTTCCGGGGCCCCAAAGACCGGGCCCGCAAGTTGGCCGAGGTCGGCGGCCATGAGAAGGTGGGGCAGCACCCGTGCTGCGTGCGGCTGGAGCAAGCCTGGGAGGAGGGCGGCATCCTATACCTGCAGACAGAGCTGTGTGGGCCCAGCCTACAGCAGCACTGTGAGGCCTGGGGCGCCAGCCTGCCCGAGGCCCAGGTCTGGGGCTACCTGCGGGACATCCTGCTGGCCCTGGCCCACCTGCACAGCCAAGGCCTGGTCCACCTTGACGTCAAGCCCTCCAATATCTTCCTGGGGCCCCGGGACCGCTGCAAGCTGGGTGACTTTGGGCTGCTGGTGGAGCTGGGTGCATCCGGAGCTAGCGAGGCCCAGGAGGGAGACCCTCGCTACATGGCCCCCGAGCTGCTTCAAGGCGCTTATGGGACAGCGGCAGATGTGTTCAGGTAGGGCTCGACGTGGGAGGCTCTTCCTGGTGTGCGGGGGAGTGGTCAGCAGAGGGTCACCATCCTAGCCCAAAGTCAGGAAGACTTGCTGGGAGATGCTTCCCCAAGGGGTTGGGGGTCCCGCCCTCTAGTTGAGAGGGGTCTGGAGAGTTAAGCTAATCAGAGAACCCTCTGGAGCCACTTTACCTGATTCACTTGTCTCTTCACTCATCTCACCACACCTCCAAGGGAGGGACTATTATTACTCCATTCACAGGGGAATTGGGCACAGCAGGTTAAGGGACTTGCCCCCAGTCCACAGTGAGCAGGTGGTGAGGCTGGGCCTGGACCAGGCGCTGGGTTCCAAGGTCCATGCTGGTCACCACTGCTCTGCTTCTGACAGTCGCATCCAGTCACATCAACAGGGTGATGAGAACATCCCTGTTAACAACAGCGACCAGACTGCCGGTCCTGTGGGAGCGGGGTGGGGGGGTAGGTGGTGTGTGAGCTACGCTGGGCCCGGGGTCTGTGCTCCACGATATAGTCCCCATCATCAGCTCTGCCGAGACCTTCTTAGGGCCCCCAGCCCCTCCTTCCCCACCTCCCTGGCTCATGGTGGAAGATAGCATCCCTTTCCTACCCTTCTTCTTGGGGGTAGCCTGGGGCTCTGGGTTCTGTGTCTCGAGGTCAACCCTGCCCCTCTTCTGTCCCTGTCCCTCCCAGCCTGGGTCTCACCATCCTGGAGGTGGCGTGCAACATGGAGCTGCCCCATGGTGGGGAGGGCTGGCAGCAGCTGCGCCAGGGCTACCTGCCCCCTGAGTTCACTGCTGGTGAGTGGGAGGAGAGGATTGGAGGGGATGCACTGCCACAGGGAGGGCAGGCTCTCATGGGGGGTGGCTGGTGGCAAGGGACTGCCAGGCTCAAGGCCCCATCACCCCTGATGTGGCCCTGCCCCGGGGACAGGCCTGTCTTCTGAGCTGCATTCTGTCCTCACCATGATGCTGGAACCTGACCCCAAGCTGCGGGCCACAGCCGAGGCCCTGCTGGCCCTGCCCATGCTCAGGCAGCCGCGGCCCTGGACCGTCCTGTGGTACATGGCTGCCGAGGGCCTCAGTCGAGGGTGGGCACTGTGGCAGGTAAGCCAGGGAAGGTGATGGGTGGCCCTGCTCTGTTCCTTGGCCCAGGGTCTACCTAGCCTCCCTCGGCCCCCTGTCCCCACAGGCCCTGCTTTCCCTGCTATGCTGGCTCTGGCACGGGTTGGCACACCCTGCCAGCTGGCTGCAGCCCCTGGGTCCGCCGGCCACCCCACCTGGCTCGCCGCCCTGCAGCCTCCTCCTGGACAGCAGCCTTGCCAGCAACTGGGATGACGACAGCATAGGGTGGGTGAGGACTCTGGGCAGGCGGCTGGGAGTTGGGGGAGACGGGCCGTCAGCATGGCCAAACCCCATGCCCAAGGCCCAGGCCCCAGCCCCATGGGAATTAGTAGTGAACCGGCATCCCTCCCACAAACCTGGCCCCCATCATACGCCGGGAAGGAAACCAAGGCTGGTGGGGCTGCGGCCTGGCCTAGTTTGAATGCAGTAGTTTCTTCCAATCTCAGTGTGTGGACCAGGGGCCGTACGGAGCAGGGCGAACTGGCAACCTCACAGTGAGGGTGCTGCCATGCTGGGGAGCAGCACAGGGGCCACAGCACCTGCTGGGAAAGGCAGGCGGTGCAGCCCCCACCCCCCAGAGGCTGCCAGTACCCAAGGGCAAGGTATTATCCTTCCTCTTAGGGCGCAAAACCCCCAGAGCCTGGTGAGCTCCCGCCCTGGGAGGAATTCCTTAGTCCCACGTGCCTGGTGGCCAAGTGAGAGGCTGTAATTAAGAAACTACTGCAAAGGAAACCACAAGCTCAGGGCAGACAGTTCTCAGAAGGAATCACGCCATTAACCCCTTCCTTACGAGAATGTCACCCCATTGCCATGGGGGCGCTTTATAGCAGGCAAAGTGCCAGATGAGCTTCAGTTACCACAAGGTCATTTCAAAGTCAGCTCAGTCAGAGCCCATGTGTTCTGAAAAGGGACAGAGGTGGCATTTGAGTGTGGTCAGGTAGACTTTAGAAGTTGTCAGAGTGTTCTTTCAATGTCCACCAATGCCCATTGTCTGAGAATGGCACCTGCCTGTGTCAGGTAGGAGCTCGGAGCCCACACAGGGTCAGGATTGGTGTTGCTGCTCCCACCCAGCCGTGGCCTCCTCCCTTCCCCTCAACACCCTGCTTGTCTTGCCTACCCCCCGCAGGCCCTCGCTCTCTCCAGAGGCCATCCTGGCCAGGGCTGCCGGGAGCACCTCCACCCCCTGCAGTGGCTCCCCTGCCTCCCGGGGCAGGTACACGCTGAGGTGAGCGGGCCCAGGGTCCCAGGGGGTGGGAGGGGGCAGCTTTTGGATCCTGAGAGTCATTTCTCTTTCTTCTCTCCCCCTAGGGATTCTCTGGACCTAAGTGACATTGACTCAGAGCCTCCACAGGGCACCTTCCCCGCTTTTGAGCCTCGGAACCTCCTCAGCCTGTTTGAGGACTCACTGGGCCCAACCTGAGCCCACGGGCCCAGGCTCGGCACTTTTAACCTCTTAGCCCCTTCCCTCCATCCTCCTGGAGGCTGGGGTCTGTCTGGAAACTCCAGTGGTCCCTTCTGCCTGGCCGTGTCTAATAAAAGGTATTTGAATCTTGGGAGTACCCAAGCTTGCTTGCATGGCAACACGGCGCTTACTGACGTTGCCCAGGGTCTGAGGCCCCTGCGACAGCCCAAGGTTGAGCTCTGCTGCAAGGCCCCAAGCCCCAGGCTGGCAGATTGGAGCTGGGAGTCACCCACTGTGTGGAGCAAAGATTTCCTGAGCAGGCATGTCCCTGCTGGGCAGGTCAAGCTTTCAGAGCACTCAAGGTAGAGGGTGCCCTCAGTCCAGTGGGGCTTGGGTCCAGGGCCATTCAGCTCTTTACATCTCTGTGCCAGTTGCTTGGAAAAAGCAGCAGCCACCACCCTCCCGCCCCTAGGTCCTGGGATAAGAGGCTAGTCCTGTTGTCCAGACCCCTCATTCCACAGTCTCTGACAGCAGGGAGAACGGGCTGCTGGGAGGGCCAGCATGCAGGGTGGACAGACAGAGGGCAGGAGGCTGGGCTAGGCAGCTGTGAGGTGCCTTATGTGAGGGTCAGGGTGGGTGATGGCTCTGGGCTGGCAGGATCCCAACTGTCCCTTTGGCCCAAACCTCACAGGTCACAGAGGGTAAAAACAGGCCCAGAGAAGGGAAGGTTTCCTTTCAGCCTATAAGTCCCGTGGAAGAAGGCAGGAAGGGGAAATGGAGATCCAACGTGTGAGTAAAAGAGGCTAGTCCACAGGGAAGAATGGATGAACAGATGAGGGCTCCCCGCTAGGAAGTCCCATTTGCTGGAAGCATCCAGGGAGCCAGCATGGTGCTGTTGGCCCTAGAAGACTGTGAGCAGGCCGGCATGGCGGGCGGGAGGTGGCTCAGTCCAGGGGGCAGATGTGCCGGGCGGCCCAGAGCAGGTCAGGCACGACGCCAGCGTGCAGCTGGAGGATGGAGCCCACGCTGAGCAGGTGCATGATCTGGTGTGAGTTACCCCAGTAGTCGAAGCGGCCCGGTCCCCAGCGCTCTGGCAGGCGGGCCACGTTCACCAGCCCCCCAAGCAGTGCCAGTGCATCCATGCGCAGGTAGCAGCGCAGGGAGCCTGGAGCCCCAGAGCCCAGCCCCACTCCCCGGGCCCCAAACATCAGGAGGCGGGCGCCAGCCTGCCAGCCAAAAGCGCGGAGCCGGCTACTGGTGGAGGGGGCGGTGAGGGCCCGCCAGCCTGCCACACCCGACAACACGGTGTAGGCCACCAGGGCAGCTGGGCGCAGCCAGGGCCTGCAGGCCAGGGTGCAGTGGATGATGGGCAGGGCCCCTGCACAGAGGAGAGAGGCAGGAGAGGGCACATCAGTCTGGGGATCCACCTGCCCTTGTCCCTTTTTTTTTTCCTTCCAGTTTCCCTGATACCTGCCCTTTCTATCTCAGGCTCATGTGAGTGTACCCAACCCCCAGCTCCCATCCTTCAAGCCCTCCGCCCCCCACCCCATCCCTTGGCTCACCGAGGGTGTTGACGAGGCAGACCCCACACATATCCAGGGCAAGGAGCCGAGTGTACACAGGGCTGCCCCCTTTGTGGCACATGAAGAGGTGATAGAGCACAGAGCCTGCAGGGGGTGCCAGGCAGGCTACACAGTGTGTGCCCCACAGCCAGCCATCCTTGCCCAGCTGACCCCAGGGCAAGGTCATGGGCAGCAGCACCAGGAAGCCCAGCAGGGCCAGCCCTGGGGGAGGGAGACAGTTTTCCATCAGACAGCTTCAGCAGTGAGGACAAGTCATGTCCTCAATGAGGCCACAGGCTAGAGGGATGGGAGCAAGACAGGTCCTGACAAGGCTGTTGGCCAACTCTTGGCCGGCCCTGGACGGAGGCAGGCTCTGGGCTTTCAGTAACTTTATTTAGCAGAGCTCACAATAGTTCTGGGAAGGGGAGACCATTATTCCCACTTTATAGGTGAGGAAACTGAGTAACCTGCCCCAGGGGACCCCAGCAAGTAAGCAATGAAGCAGCACAGAGCCCTGGGCAGTCTGACTCCCAAGCTGGTCTCACCCTTGCAGCCACCACACCACTTCCCAGGAAAGCAGGGGGCCCCCACTCCCCAATCTGGCCTAGGTATATCAGCAGAAGCCAGAGGGGGCATGATCCCAAGGTGAGTTCTGAATCCGACATGTAGGCAATGACAACAGATCCCAGGGCCACTTATCTTGCTCCTGCCAATCCCTATGTCCTCTCCTCTCCAGAAGGGACCAGACAGATGGAGGCTGTGGGCCTTTTTGTCCACCAGAGCAGGTGAGGCCAGGCAGGGCAGGGGGCTGAAAGAACCCTGTTCCATCTTCTACCCAGGCACCTTTTCAGGGAGTTCCAGTGCTCCCAGTCCAGGCCTTCAGAACCATTCCTACCACTTCCTGCAGGCACTTTGGCATTGCCCTCACATGGGTCAAAGGTCAGCACTGGCAGGCTGTGGCCGCTGACTGCCCACTGTTGGCAGGGTCTAGCCAGGCCACAGTCCCCCTGGGGGCAGGTACCAAGGCTGGTCCCAGCGCACTCAGGGCCCCTCTATCCACCCGGGTAGGCCAAGGACGGGCAGGGCTGTGTCAGCACAGTTCCGCGGGGCCGCGGAGGAGGGGCCCGGGGCGGGGTCGGAGGGGGGGAGGAGCCGCCACCAGGCGGAGCCCGGCGGCTGGGCTGCTATGGACGGGCGGGGGCGGCAGGGCGGCCGGGGCCTAGTTTCTCCTCCTGGGCCCCTCCTCGCCAAAGTCAACACCCATCTCCGGGACGGGTGCTGGCGGTAGAGGGTGCCAGGGCGCAGGGATTACGAAGCGGCCGGAAACCAGATTCCTTATTCCCAGGGCTCAGAGGGATTAAGCGGATTCGGTCTCCGACTCTGCTTCCCTCGCCTGCCCCGGGGGCCCCGCCGGGGGAGCAGAAGCGGGCAGCGACGATCGGCACAATGGCAGCTTTGTCACCACGGCTCCTGGCCGTGCCAGGGCCGGGGCAGCCCAGGACCTGGGCGCTGGGGCTCTCCTCGGCCTTCGGGCCCCCGGCCCGGCGCGGGCAGGGCTGCCGCGGATGGGGGATGCGGGGCGCGGCTCACCGTGCGTGTAGATGTTGCCCAGCTCGTTGTGCATGTAGAAGAGGCTACGCAGGCAGCCCGAGCCGCTGCTGGCCGGCCGGTAGCCGGTGAGCACGAACTTGTTGAACTGCAGGTGCGGCGGCGAGCTGGCCCAGTCCAGCAGGCGCGGCCCGGCCAGGAACGCCATGGCCCGGCCGGGCGAAGTCGGTCCGCGCTCCTCTTGCCCCCGGGTCTCCTCAGCGGGCCAACAGCACCCGGAGCCTCATCCCTGCGCCCGCCCACCTCCCAGTGCTCGGTCCGCGCACGCGCTGGCCCGGGGGGTCCCGGCCCGTGCCCCGCTGCGCACGCGCGGGCCCCGCGACCCCCACGCCTGGGCGGAGGCCGGGGACGCACAGGAATCCGGAGCGCAGTGCGGCTGGCAGGCGCTGTGCAGGGACAGCTCGCGGCGGCTGCTGTGGCGGCGGCAGCGGCCAGTAGTAGTCTCTGGGCTGCCGGGAGGACGGGCGCGGCCGGACGCGGGAGGGGACGCCAGGCTCCGCCCCAGCTGCTCGCCCCCGCCATCCCGCCAGGGTTTCGCGCTCTGGGCTCCTGACGTCGCGGCTGCGAGGGCCAATGGGCGCGGCCGACTGGGAGGTTCCTCCCGGCAGCCGCCCAGACCTTCAGCGTCTTAGCATAATATATGCGGTCCCAGTCTCATTTGCATGGGGTGCCTGTTGGATTGGGACCCGACGTTCTGGGTCCCGGTGGCTCGCGTTCCCTTGCAGTTTGCGCCCGGGCTTTTCGCGCTACCCCCAGGTTGACTCACCCTTGGGCCTTCACCCTCCCGGGCACAGCCCCTCCACCCTGCAGCACCCCACAGCCCGGGCTCTGTCCAAGGTGCTGCCGACCCGGGATTTTCGGACGGGTCAGGTCTAGAGCCGGCGCGCCCCTACTCCACGGGTGATATCTCCACTCGCCCGACTTCCCCGGAGCGCAGCAAGGCGTGCCGAGATGCCCGGGCCTATAGGGGTGTGCCTGACGTGCCCGGAGCCTTCCAGTGAGGCCCTGCCCTTCGGGCCAGGCTTCTTCGAGCTTGGGCTGGGCCAAAGTCGCTCACTGTTCAAGCCAAAGGCGCATCTTCGGCCCCGCCCAGGACGGGCAGGAAACGGAGAGGGAGAGAGGGCAGGAGGCCAGGGAAGGAAGTTCAGTCCCCACCAGGGTTCATCCTAAATCAGGTCCACGAAGGCATCCCTTCTTCTGCTTAACCCTGCTGACAACCGGCCTCCACTTCCTCCCCTTCTCCAGGACCCCGCCCACTCATCCTTCCGCCTCCGCGGTTCCTCTGCATTCCAGGCTGCTACACGAAACTCTTTGCGATGAACGCCTTTAACTTGCATGTACACAACCACTCTTGGCACTGTACCCTCATAGCTCTTCCCACACATAAGAAATTCCGGAGCCCTGTACCAAAATAGGTCTTTTATTCAAAATCTATGATTAGTCTTTTGACCACTTTTGTTGACCTCTCACATTTCACTTTGGGCAGCAGTCCAGAACCACCCCAGAAGGGGCTCAAAGACCCAGGTATCCAGGTTTATGAGGGAAGTCGAATTCCTCTTGCCCTTTGGCCTTGACCATCTGGACCCCGAGGGTCAGGTGAAGTTCCCAATAATAGCACCAGATGCTTCCTGTCCAACGTCTGGCCTCCTTGAGATGACTAGAGGCCGAGCTGCCAAACTTCAAAGGGGCAGAAGGCCAAGGTAGGCAGTGTGTGGCAAAGGGTCTCAGGAGTCTATCCCGCTGCAGGAGGGTCCAGTGGACCCTGGGGGTCCCGAGTCAGAGAGCAGAGATGAGTGAGCGCAGGGAACTCTGGCTGGAGGCGCTCAATGGCCGGTAACTCGCGGTTAGACTCTCAACCTGGGGGTCCCCAGGAGGACAGGGCAGGGCGACCCCTCGAGGCCGGCGGTACCAAACGGCCCAGCTTCTTGCGGGGTCCCGGGAAGGCCCCAACGCTGGGGGCCCTTTACCCGGAGCCAGCAGGCAGCTCCTAGAGAGGGAGCAGACGTCAGCCGAACCCCCAACCAACCTCACCTCCAGCACCTTGCTTCGCTTGTGATCCGACGCGTCCCTCGAACGCGTGATCCTCGTCCCTCGAACCCAGGAGTTCCTTCCAGCCCTGTTCCCGTCGTGGGCCCTAGCTTCCCACCAGGGCCCCCCACGCCCCGGGGCACCGGGGTGGGGCGTCAGGCTCCCGGCAAGGTCCGCCCTCAGGTCCTGCCCCAGAGCGCGCACCGTCCGCGCAGCAGGCGCAGCAGCGACAGCAGCAGCAGCAGCAGCACTGAGACGGCCGTCACCGTCAAGAAGACCTGGGCTGCGGGCACACGAGTGCGGTGAGGACAGGGCTGGAAGGGTCTGTTCCCCAAACTCTCTCCCGCCTCCCACGTCCGTCTCACCCCCAATCGCGGCCTCTGGAGCCCCAGGCCGGGGGCTGCAGCTCACGTTGGCCCCGTCGGGGGGCCCTGCAGGGGTCTGGGCCGAGCCCTTGGGGGGCGCAGGGTCGTCGGCGTCCTGCAGCCCTGCGGAGAGGGGTGTGAGGCAGGCTGGCGGGGGAGCGGGCTGAGGGGGGACGCGGCGGGGCCTCACCGCGGTAGGTGAGCGCGAAGCCCTGCGCATGGCCGCGAGCGTCGCTGCGGAAGGTGAGCAGCAGTGCGACGGAGCGCAGGCGCAACGGCCCCGGCGGCGGCGGGCGGGAGCCGTCGAAGGCGCGGAGCAGGCTGCCCGAGGCGGCGTCGCGCAGCTCCAGCTGGTCGCGCGGGTCCGCCAGCTCGAAGAGGCGGAAGGTGAGCTCCAGCGCGGCGCCCGGGGGGCCCAGCGCCCAGCTACAGTTCCGGTCCGGCCCGTACTCGTCCGGGAAGTCCGGGGAGTAGATGACACCTTGAGGTGCAGTCCAGTTCCCCTGGCAGGAGCCCACGGACACTGTGGGCGGGGCCGGCGGTCAGAACCCGGAGACCGGCGGGCTCCTCCTTCTACATAGAGCCCCGCCCCTTCCCAGCTAGGCCCCGCTCCAGACAGACCAGCCTCATCTTCGGACCCCGCCTCCACCCCAGGTTCAGCCCAACTCCCTCCTCCGACCCCGTCCAACCCCTTCCATAGGCCCCGCTGTCAAACTATTAATTCCCTCCTCAAGTCTCGCCCTCAAACAATTCCTTTCTCAGGTCCCGTCCTCAGACCCAGACCCCTGGCCCCAGGTTCAGCCCAGTCCCGTT
Source organism: Delphinapterus leucas (assembly GCF_059928025.1). NCBI lineage: Eukaryota > Metazoa > Chordata > Mammalia > Artiodactyla > Monodontidae > Delphinapterus > Delphinapterus leucas. The sequence goes on from NC_143143.1 coordinate 35,877,662, forward strand.
TTCGGGCCCAGTCCTCAACCCAATCCCTTTATTAGGCCCCGCCCCCAACCTACCGCCTTCCCTTCCCAGATCCCGCCCCCTGTCACGGCATCGCTGAGTCTCACTCAGACTCTTCCCCTCACCCGGGCCCCTCATCCCTGCCCACTCCTCGCCTTCGTAGATGCCCAGGCGCCCATCACCGCCGCACAGCTGGCCCGGGTGGCCAAAGCAGATCTGGTCACAGTCGGTGGCCGGAGCCGGGCGTCCCCGGGCCAGGTCGCTTTCAGAGCCACAGAAACAGGCGTAGCCAGCCTCCACGCCCGCCAACTGGGAGCACAGACTGGGTGACCACCGAGACAGGGGCTGGGGTGGGGGTGGGGTAGTGGGAGCCAGGGGTTGGGGTCGGAAGGGGGAATCGGGCTGGGGGTTCAGAAATTAGTGTCAAGGTTTGGCCTCAGAGTTCGAAGTTGATTTGGTCCTGAGGTCAAGGTCAGGGGTCACCACCGGTCTGGGCAGGTGGGCAATACCTGGTAGCCCTTCATGCGGCAGAAGCGAAGGCACACCTGGACCGTGAGCTTTGTTGAGGTGCCGCTGGGGCCGCTGAGGGCCGGGGGTGCCCCGGAGTCCACGAAGCAGCCCAGGTACCCAGGCACTGAGGGGGCAGCAGAGTCAGGCTCAGTGAGGCGCCTCCAAAAGCGAACTCTGCCCAGGCAGCCCGGCTTCCACCCTTGTCCAGTCCGGCCCACTCACTATGACACGTTGGGATATCGCAGTAGCGCCAGTAGATGCCCTCCTCTGTCTCGGCCACGTAGCACCATGGCTGCACATCACCATCTGGGTTACTGTTGGTACAGGAGAAATAGTTGGGATCCTCCTGTCCCACGAATGGCAAATTCCAGCCCTGACCCACGGCTTATTCTCAAAATGGCCACCGTGTGTGTTCGAGCAAATTCTGGTTTGCCCACCAGAATGGATGTCGACTTCCGAGTGTACGGTGGGAAGTCATTAAAGGGCCCTGGGGGCTGATTTTAGGTCTTCAGCTGTTGCTAGGCTATGAAGACTTTGAGGCCATTTGTAGTATTAGTCCTCCACCCAGCCATGGGCCTCAGCCAAGTCCCTTGTCTTGGAATCCTGCTTTAAAGCAGAAGTGATGAGCCCTAAGCTTTGCGGTTCAGCAGGGAAGTGTCCTCCCGCGCAGCTCGGTCCCTGCCGCTTCAGACCGAAACTGTGGCTCTGAACCCCCAATCCCTCCGTCACCACCAGTAGATGTGTCTCAAAAGAAGATGTGAGCCAAGGGCCCGGCCCCTCACTCCAGGGCTTGCCCTATGACTACGCCACGCCCTTATGGGCGCCTTGAGTGCCCAGGCCTGACCTGAGGCTCTGCAGAAGTTATGCGCCTACGGCCCAACCCAGGTCAGAAAAGGTTCTACCCCACGCTTAAGCCCCGCCCCCAGGCCCTCGAGATGGCCCCTGTGCCCGCCCAGCAGAGACCTCCGCTCCGCCCATGCCGAGGCCCAGCTCCGGGCCAACGCCTGTAATAGTGCACCCAGCTCCGCCCCAGCGAAGGCCCCGCCCCTCACCGGCAGAAGTTGTGCGCGCCCAGCCCCCAGCGGCCGTGGGGGTCGCTGGCGCTGCTGTAGCTGTGCTGCTGCGTCTGGTCCCAGTAGAGGCACGGGCGGCCAGCCCCGCGCGGGCCTGTGCGGTTCTGGTGGCCGCGGTAGTCTGCGCCATTCACCTGGAAGCACTCGGACAGGCCTGCACGGCGACGGCGGGGCCTGGGAGGTCCTGACCCTTGCCGGGCATCCTCACCCCACACTTCGATGCCAACTCCCACCTAGCTCCCCAGCCAGCGCCCCCGGCGCCCACGGGGCCCTCGGGCTGCTCAGCTGCTGCCACCACCTGCTCTGCCCCCTCGCCAGTGGGACTCGGGTTCTAGGCGCGGAGGCCGAGGAGGGAATGGTGACCTCGGCCCAGTCGCCGGGCAGCGACTCACCTGGGTTATGCAGGCTCCCAGCTGAGGTCCCGCGTGGCAGCAGCAGCCGGAGCAAGAGAAGGAGGAGGAGGCCCTGCGGGGCCCGTGTCCCCATCGTCCCCAGCCAAGAAGAGGTCGCCCTGGCCCGCACAAGGCCCTTGTCGCCCCTGGGGTCGCTCCGGGGTCTCCCAGGAGGCCTGGGGGGCGTTGTCCTCTGACAGTCTGCCCTCGTCCCCGCTCTGCGAGGCGCTCTCTATCTGGGGCGGGGGGTGGCGGTAATATCTCCCAGGGGTATTTGCCTCCTAGGGTTTCTGGCCCTGAAGGCGTCTCTCTGCCCCGGCCCCTACTGGGAGTCTCCCCGGGGGGACGATCTCTGGCCAGGGATGTTCTCCGTCTCTGCCTCTCCGGGCTTGGGGTCCTGCCTCGGCTTCCACACCCGCCCCCTCCCTCTACCTCTTGCTCTCTGAGTCTCCCTCGCCCAGGTCTCCGACGCGCTGTCTCCTGCCCCCCTGGCGTCCCTCCCCACGGGTCCCTCCCCCCCCCCCCACACCGAGGCAGGGAAGCCCCGCCCGAGACTGGAGCGGAGGCAGCAGGTCCAGACACCTCCCACGCCCGCCCCCCATCTCTGGGACCCTCTGTGTCCCGGAGCGCGCCTCCCCTCCCTTCCTCCTCTCAGGGTCGGTGAAGGTTCCTGCGGGAGCGTGTGGAGGAGGCCCGGCCAGGCTGGTAGACAGAACGACCCTAATGGGGGAGACACAGGACCCTCTCCTGAGGCCACACGTCCCCGGGGCACCCGGAGTCCCCAGCTCACAGACACCCTTGAATGAAGTGCAGGCACGCTCTCCCACTCAGTCACCCATTCATTGTGAGACGCTCACACGCACACCCTCTTTCGGATCTTCACGCCTCTCCCTTCCCAGGTCCCGATGCCTCTGGCCTTAGGAAGCGCCACTCCCTGCCCCCGCACCCGCCCCACGGGCTGGAATGGTGGCCACTCAGTCTGGGACAGGCAGGGGCAGCTGGTGTCTGGGGAGGAAGGCAGCTGCGCCCCTGGTCCCAGCCTGTTCCCTCCTCTCCTCCTCCTCTCCCTAGGACCCCCAGCCCAGGCTCGCCGGAGCCCTCGCAGCGCGATGGAATTCCCCCAGCGGTGCCCCCCCACCTGGCGGGGAAGGGGGAGGGGAGCAGGCCCAGGCAGGCGTGGGGGGAAATTCCCCGCCCCCTCCCCCTGGGCCCGACTCCTCCGAGTCCTCTGATCTCCCAGCAGCGCCCGCCGGCTGCCCCCAGGGCTTGGGGAGAGGCCAGCGCAGGTGCGTGGGAGGGCGGGGGCGGGGACCGGGAAGGAGATGGGTGGTGGCCTGGGGCCCAGAGCGGCCCGCCCGGCCCCGATATCTTGCCTCCCAGTCCAGCCTGCCCACCCCTCACCAGTCCCCCACCAGGCTGTCCAGCCTGCAAGGACCTGTCTCCGCTCTGTCAGTACCCGCCATACTCCTCCCCCGCCCCAGATCGGGGGCGCAGAGAAGATTCTAGGAAAGCCACAGTGCTGGTGGTGGTGACTGGACCCTCGAAGACCTCGCTTCGAATGAGCCTGTGCCTCATACACAGGCTGGGGGGAGGTGTGTGTGTTGGGGAGGCGTTATCCCAACGCAGTTGGCTGGCTGAGGCTGGAGGCCAGTGCCCAGGTTGCCTCCTGGGGGGACCCTCTCAGCTGCCACGCTGGCCCGGGATCACCTCCCAGTTTCCTGGCCCTGCTGGGCAATGGACTGGGAGTCTCACCAGCGCAGGCTAGCCCAGCGCAGGGAACCCATCTAAGGAGGGAGTAGTAAAACCCATGGACCTGGCCCCCTTCTCCCTTCTGCTTGTGAGCTTGGGGGCTGCTGTGGCTCCGTGGCATTGTCCTAGGCTCTGGCCCAGGGATAGCATCCTGGGGCAGCAGGCCTGGGTGATGGGGGTGCATGGGGAGCCTTGCTCCCAGGAGTCACCTGAGAAAAGGGCGGGGTGGGGGACAAAGACGACCAGGACCCCTCGTGCAGAAGGAAGTTCAGTGGTGGAGTGGAGGAAGAACTGACCCCTTTTCTGGCAGGAGGGTTGACTAAAAAGGGCTGTCCATCTGGTCCACTGTACTTTGGGCCCCCACTGCCAGGCTGATCTCCTGCAAAAGGGGTATTGGATGAAAAGAAGGGGGTGCTCAGTTCCAGGACTCAGGCACCAAGATGAGAGGCAGTATCCCCACTGCAAGCTCCAGTCCCAGGTGGCTCACAGAACCTTGAACTAAGGAAGGCCTGGGCTCTCGCCCCCACCACTTCCGGGGAGTTCAGAAAGGCTGCCTGCCGAGGGACCCATGGTCTCAGTCAGGACCTCCCCCTGGTCTCCCCGCAGCAATGGTACCACTGTCGTGGGAGGGCTGGGTCCCTACTGCCTGGCCCCTACCTGCCCCCTGCCTGTTTACTGACCCTGGCTCCTCCAGCTCCTGCACAAACAGCTGAATTTCATTTCCCTGCTTCCCTTGCATTAGGTATAGCCACAGGAGTGAGCTCTGGCTATGAGGCATGGGCAGGAGTGATGCCTCTCACTCCTCAATTCTCAAAGAAAGGGCCCAGATCAACAGCATTGACATCACCAGGGAGCTTGTTAGAAATGCAGATTCTCATACCCCACTCCATGCCTCCTTCATCAGAGCCTGCATTAACAAGATTCCCAGGTGTTAAAGTTTGAAAAGCACTGATGTAGACCCCTGCCAGGTCTGGTCTACAATACCCTCAGTTTCTATCTCCTTCATTCACCAACTAGATGGAGGGGATACCTAGGGCCTAGGGGAGGGTGGAAGGAGCCAGATTCCCTAGCAACCTTGTAGAAGGAGCCCACCAACTAAAACTATCAGCGTGGGATTCTGCATGAGTGGAGAAATAAACATCTATGTGTTAAGCCACTGAGATCAGGGGCTTGCTTGTTACAGCAGCTGGCACAACTTACCTGGACTAATACATTCCCCCCACCCTCATACAGTTCTTGTCTCCAAGGCTGGTTCCTCTGAGAGCTGGGAGGGAGAATGTTCCATGCCTCTCATTTAGCTTCTGGTGCCTTGTTGGCTGTCACTGGCATTCCCTGGCTCATAGAAGCCACTAATCACCCCAGTCTCTGCCTTCACCTCCGCATGGCATTCTCCCTGTGTGAATGTCTGTGTCTGAATTTCCCCTTTTTATACGGACACCAGTCATGTTGGGTTAGCGGCCCAACCTACTGCAGTAGGATCCCGTCTAAACTAATCACATCTGCAACGACCTATTTCCAAATAAGGTCACATTCTGAGGTACTAGGGGTTAGGATTTCAACATGTGAATTCTGGGGGGACACAATTCAACTCATAATGTGTTACTTATTTCTTGTCACTTTTCCATCCTTGCTGCTAGTTCTCTAGTCCGAGCCACCACCATCTCCTACTTGGACTAATAGCTCTCTCAACTGAGGTCCAACTCCCCATGGTTACCCTGAACAGCCCTTCCAGCAGCCAGAGTCTTTTTTTAATGGAAGAAGGCTGAGGGGCTGTTCTAGTGCCCTCGGAGCCCTCAGGGGAACAGTAGGGTGGGCAGCCAGGAGAGGCTGGGCTCTGCAGAGCTGTGATGAGGATGCAGCCTGAGTCTGGCAGCCGCCCTTACCTTTGTCTCCAGAGACTCCCTTGGGTACCTCTGGCTTCTGGTCCTTGAACCAGGTAATCATACCTGATATGGACACCTGGGAGAGAACACCTGGGGCAGGTGTTGTATGCTGGGGTTGCATTTTAGAAAAGCCCTTGGCTATCATGGGGACAGATTGCAGAGGGGACACTGGATGCTGCAGTGGTCACAAAGGTGAAGGGTTGGGGCTCTAGGTGACTCAGGGGCCTAGGGATGGGGATGTTTATTTTTCTTTTTTTTTTTTTTTTTTTTTGTGGTCCACGGGCCTCTCACTGTTGTGGCCTCTCCCATTGCGGAGCACAGGCTCCGGACGTGCAGGCTCAGTGGCCATGGCTCACGGGCCCAGCCGCTCCGCGGCATGTGGGATCTTCCCAGACCGGGGCACGAACCCGTGTCCCCTGCATCGGCAGGCGGACGGACTCTCAACCACTGCGCCACCAGGGAAGCCCGGGGATGTTTATTAATACAAGGATTGACTAACAGTCTTCTTTACCATATGTGTGCCTTACTAGTGCTATGGACTGAATGTTTGTGTCCCCCCCAAATTTACATGTTGAAACCCTAATCCCAATGTGATAACATGAAGAGGTGGGACCTTTGGGAGGTGTTCCGGTCAGGGTGGAACCCTCATGATGTGTTAGTGCCTTATACGAAGAGGCCAGAAAGTTAGCTAGGCCTACTCCCCTTCCGCTCCCCATGTGAGGACACAGTAAGAAGGTGGCCAACTGTAAACCAAGAAGAGAGCTCTCACCAAAACTCAACCATGCCCGCACCCTGACCTCACAATTCCAGCCTCCAGAACTGTGAGAAATAAGTGTCTGTTGTTTAAGATCCCCCCTCTGGGGCCTATGGTATATTATGGCAACCTGAGTGGACTAAGACACCTGGATTCCCCAAATTCTCCCAGCACCAGAGGAAGGAACCCCATCAGCCTTAACACATAGGGAAAGAAACCACAGAGGCAGTGACTTCTAATGGGTCTGAGGTTTCTTTTCGGGGTGATGAAATGTTCTGGAATTAGATAGAGGTGACAGAGGCCCTACTCTGAATGTACTAACAGTCACTGAATCATACACTTGAGTCGGTGAACTCTACGGTGTGTGGATTGTATCTCAATAAAGCTGTTACTAAAGAAAGAAAGAACTAGGCAGGGTGGCACTGGTGGCACTGATAGCTGACGGGACCTAGGGACAGGCAGGGCGGTGTTAAGGACGGCTCTGGGTTTCTACTTATGTGGTGGAGCTGTCAGAGGAGGGGGGTGATGAGGACACTCCCCTTCTCCACCTTTGCTGCTGGTGACCATGGGATATCCAGGGTCAAAGTCCTGGGGGCAGCTGGACACACAGGTTTGGTTGCAGAAGGGAGGGCAGAGCTGGGGCTGCAGATTGACAAACCGTGAACCCTGAAAATGGCTGGGCAGAAAAGGGCTGAGGTCCAGTCCCCAGAACACCAACCACCTTGCTTATCGGTTGGGTGGGAGCCAAGGAGCCCTCAAAGGAGATGCAGAGAACCTGGGAGCCACCTTCAGGTCTGCAGGGATTAAGGAGGGGCAGGCAGTGCAGGCGGTGAACTCTGAGATGCACCCGCTGAATTTAGTGACAAGGAAGTCCTTGGTGCTACCCAGCAGGAGCCATCTCGACAGAGGACATGGGGACAGGAGGCTGGGCTAGGTGGGCAGGGGGAGCTGGGCCAGGAGAAGAGTTTCAGTGACACTCATCTCACAACCCCAGGGACAAGACTGAGGGCTGGGGACCCTAGAGCCAGCCGCTGGCCCATTTTTAAAATTTGAGTAATTTTTGGCAGTCTCGCTGCTCCTTATGAACTTTTTATTTCAGATTTCATAATTGAGATGTTGTTGTGCCATCACCCAAAGAGACACAGAGATATATTAGTGGCTCCACGTGGTGCAGACATAGTGAAACAGGGTTTATTGGGGGAACTAGCAGCGGAGTGGAAATAGGGAAGGAGGAGGGCGGGACCACGCCCAGCTGTCGCTGTCCACCAGGGGCCAGCTTCCAAGAGGGACTTGCCTCTGTGCACTTTGCTCTGTGACAGGGATAGGGCAGGGGACATCTCGCTGGCTCTGGAACCGTGGAGGAAGTGGCTGTATGATGGGGAGCCTCTGGGGCTTGGTGGTGGGTGGTGAGTGGCCATGGGGCTACCCAAGGTGGCAGCAGTATCCAAATTCATGTCCATTGGGGAGTCCTCGGTCCGAGCAACATGGACCATCCACCTGCCCTCTAAGGTCAAAGCAGGTGCAGAGATGAGAATGAGTGGCTGGGCCCTGGTCAATGTGAGCATGGGGGCAGAGGGACAAGCCTGAGTCCTTCCTCTGACTCTGGGCCTGGAGCCCAGCCAAGGTGACAGGCATGGGACTCGAGATTTGGAGTCTTCTACCCTGCGCCCCGTGGAAGCCCTACTGTGGAGGGTGGGAAACCAGTGATCCTGCAGGCGTTTGGGTGACATTGGCTGCTGGGACTCGGTGCTTCTCTCTGGGCACTTCAGGCCTGTGTGAGGTTCCTCTTTGTGTGGGACTGAGCAGAGACCCAGCTGGTGCTGGCACAGACTTGACTGTCCTTTTAAGTTCAGGTGCCGTTCTATAAGTGTGGTCGCCTCCCGTGGATGTGCACATCTGTGGGTCTGGGATTGGGGTGCATCTGTTCCCACAGGGCTGTCTTTGGCCTTGGCCATGGGCAGTTCACTCTCTCGGGGCAGCGTGCTCCATGGCCAAGAGCACTGCCCGAAACATAGCCCCTGTGTTGCGTGTCCACTGCAGGCGGCCAGCAGCATGATGGGTCTCTTGGCAGGTGCCTGCCTCCTACCTGGGAGGTGGGCTGTCACGTTGCTGGACCATCTCCATGACTGCTGGCCAGGCTGGTGGGTGAGGGCCCCATGGAGCCGGTAGTCGGGTCAAGAGATGGGACAGTTACCTGCCTGGGAAGGTAGCCAGGGTCTTGGGGGTCAAGGTTGCCCTGGCTTGGGGGTGCCAGTTCCACTTCAAGCTTGCCACAGCTTATGAAAACAAGTCAGGGAGGACTTGGGATGAATCAGCAGAGGATCAAGGCCTCTCTTTCAGCTCCACGGGGGCTGGGGAATGGCCAGCAGAAGCTGCACTGTCCCCCCGTGCGCTGGGAGCAGACCCCTCAGCAACCTTTCTGAGGACTCCCACCACTAGGACTAGGTGGGTCCTAGTCCAGCGGGCACCTGGGCCAGGTGACCAGACTCTGCCCCAGGTGTGGAGGCTTCCCTCTGCCCAGCCAAACTCCATCACTTCCCACCACGTGGCACTGAGACATGTGGAGTGTATGCCTTTCTGGTGGCCATCTGTTGCTGCAAAGGGCATGTGGACGCACAGCAGCTCTACACAGTAAGATATAAAATCAGGTTTATTGCAGGAAATGTATAGGCAGAAGGACAGTGGGGGGTGTCTGAGCTGTCACTGTCCCATGGCTGGACGGCAGGCTGCATGGCCAGCTTGGTGGGAGGGAGCCTGCACCGTGTGCTCCCCCTGCAATTCAAGGAGCCCGCTGGGGAGGATGCGGCCCTGTTAGCAAGCAGCAGTCTCTGGAGTTCGTGGGGAACATGGGCTCACTGCTCCCTGCAGGCTGTCTCCCTGCCGTGCCATCAGACAGGAGAAGGGGTTGCGCCTGCTGTCATCGGGGTCTGCCTCTCCTCCTGCATCAGGCGAACGTGGGCGACCCCAGTGGAGTTTGCCCAGTGCTGGCTTCCTGCAGCCATCAGGCTGGCTTCCAGGGCCTGAACAACACCTGCCCTGGGGATCGTGGACACTGGGTCTAATTTAAGTTGGAAGACAGCAAAGGGAACTCTAACAGAGGGTGTAGCAAGGCCTCTGGTTTCGGCCTGCTCTGTTAATGGGACAGCCACACCCCGGCAGCAGATGGCCAAGGAGCATGAAGGCCCACCTGGCACCTGCCTGGAAAACACCTGGGGTGGCTGGAACCGCAGGGGCAGCTCAGCCTGAGGAAGCAGGAACTTCCCCAAACGTGCCCCACCTTCGTCTTGAAGTGGCCTCCACGATGATTTTCCACGTTGTGGAGCTGAAGCAGGACCACACCCAACAGGAAAGCCCTTGGCAAAGCCGTGGGCTCTGAAAACAAATGGGTATTTGCACCAGGGCAGGAGCAGGTGTCTTTGTGAACGATGCTTCCTTCCTCAGAGCTTTTGGTGGCCGTGGCCCTCCCCACGTCACTCCACGTCACACACAGCTGCGGGCCACCAGCTCCTGGGGCTCTTCTTTGTCGGCAGGGAGACACCATTGAAGCGTTCCTCCTGGGAGGCCTCTTGAGGAAATGTGAAGGCCGTGGATGCTTTGGAAGAGTGAAAGAGGTTTTGTTGAGCAAAATCTAACCGGGTGGGAAATGCCGGGGTTCTGTGTGGACCTGGAGCATCCTTGACGCAGGTGACACGTGAGGTTCCTCTGCTGAGTCCGGGAGGAGGCTGGCCTCATTGGGACTCACTGTCCAGATGTGTATCTTCCACCTTCCTGATGACAAAGAAACACACGTTCATGATATCCATGAAATCCAAACGTGGTGGAAAGAGATAATCAAGAAAGTTAAGGATTCCTGTAATCCCTTTCCCCTAGAGATCACCATCAACCAGATCATTTTTATACACACTCATATACATGCATCACAGCAGTTCCTTTAAAACGTGAGATTGGGAATTCCCTGGTGGTCCAGTGGTTAGGACTCTGAGCTTTCACTGCCAAGGACTCTGAGCTTTCACTGCCAAGGGCGCAGGTTCAATCCCTGGTGGAGGAACTAAGATCCTACAGGCCATGTGGTGTGGCCAAAATAAATAAATAAATAAATAACTTCATACCCTTTAGCTACACCCCCCAACATTCCTCACCCTAAGCAACCACTAATTTAATTTCTTTTTTTTTTGATTTTTTTCTTTTTTTTTTTTTAACATCTTTATTGGGGTATAATTGCTTTACAATGGTGTGTTAGTTTTTGCTTTATAACAAAGTGAATCAGTTATACATATACGTATGTTCCCATATCTCTTCCCTCTTGCGTCTCCCTCCCTCCCACCCTCCCTATCCCACCCCTCCAGGCAGTCACAAAGCACCGAGCTGATCTCCCTGTGCTATGCGGCTGCTTCCCACTAGCTATCTACCTTACGTTTGGTAGTGTATATATGTCCATGCCTCTCTCTCGCTTTGTCACAGCTTACCCTTCCCCCTCCCCATATCCTCAAGTCCATTCTCTAGTAGGTCTGTGTCTTTATTCCTGTCTTACCCCTAGGTTCTTCATGACATTTTTTTTTCTTAGATTCCATATATATGTGTTAGCATACGGTATTTGTCTTTCTCTTTCTGACTTACTTCACTCTGTATGACAGACTCTAGGTCTATCCACCTCATTACAAATAGCTCAATTTCGTTTCTTTTTATGGCTGAGTAATATTCCATTGTATATATGTGCCACATCTTCTTTATCCATTCATCCGATGATGGACACTTAGGTTGTTTCCATCTCCGGGCTATTGTAAATAGAGCTGCAATGAACATTGGGTTACATGACTCTTTTTGAATTATGGTTTTCTCAGGGTATATGCCCAGTAGTGGGATTGCTGGGTCATATGGCAGTTCTATTTGCAGTTTTTTAAGGAACCTCCATACTGTTCTCCATAGTGGCTGTACCAATTCACATTCCCACCAGCAGTGCAAGAGGGTTCCCTTTTCTCCACACCCTCTCCAGCATGTATTGTTTCTAGATTTTTTGATGATGGCCATTCTGACTGGTGTGAGATGATATCTCATTGTAGTTTTGATTTGCATTTCTCTAATGATTAATGATGTTGAGCATTCTTTCATGTGCTTGTTGGCAGTCTGTATATCTTCTTTTAAGAAATGTCTATTTAGGTCTTCTGCCCATTTTTGGATTGGGTTGTTTGTTTTTTTGTTATTGAGCTGCATGAGCTGCTTATAAATTTTGGAGATTAATCCTTTGTCAGTTGCTTCATTTGCAAATATTTTCTCCCATTCTGAGGGCTGTCTTTTGGTCTTGTTTATGGTTTCCTCCGAGCTGTCACTGCCAAGGGCACAGGTTCAATCCTTGGTGGAGGAACTAAGATCCTACAGGCCATGCGGTGTGGCCAAAATAAATAAATAAATAAATAAATAACTTCATACCCTTTAGCTACACCCCCCAACATTCCTCACCCTAGGCAACCACTAATTTAGTTTCTTTTTTTAAAAAAATATTTATTTATTTATGTTTGGCTGCGACGGGTCTTAGTTGAGTCACGTGGGATCTTTCGTTGTGGAGTGTGGGATCTTTCGTTGCGGAGTGTGGGCTCTTCGTTGCAGTGCATGGGCTTCTCTCTAGTTGTGGCATGCAGACTCCAGAGTGCGTGGGCTCTGCAGTTGCAGAGCGCGGGCTTAATTGCGCCTCGGCATGCGGGATCTTAGTTCCCTGACAAGGGATCAATCTTGCGTCCCCTGCATTGCAAGGCGGATTCTTAACCACTGGACCACCAGGGAAGTCCCTAATCTACTTTTTAACTCCATAGATTTGCCTATTCTGGACATTTCATAGAAATGGAATCATACAAGTTGTGGTCTTTTGTGTCTGGCTTCTTTCACTTATCATCACGCTTTTGAGGTTCACCCGTGTTGTAGTGTGTGTCAGTTCTTCATTCCTTTTTATGGTCAAGTAATATTTCATTGTATGAATGAACCGTGTTTTATTTATTCATTCAACCATTAATGGATATTTTGGGTTTTCACTTTTTGGCTATTATGTTTAATGTTGATATGAACATTGGTGTACAGTTTTTTATGGACACATGTTTTCAATTCTCTTGGGTGTACAACTAGAAGTGGAATTACTGGGTGAACAAACACTCTATGCTTAACTTTTTTTTTTTTTTTTTTGGCTGCATCACGCAGCATGCAGTTTCCCCGACCAGGGATTGAACCCTCACCTCCTGCACTGGAAGTGCGGAGTCCCAACCACTGGACCGCCATGGAAATCCCTGTTTAACATTTTGAGGAACTGCCAGACTGTTTTCCAAAGTAGCTGTGCCATTCCCACCAAGAGTGTATGAAGGTTCCAATTTCTCCACATCCTTGTAAACACTTGTTATTGTCTGTCCTTTTGATTTAGCCATCTTAGTGGGTGTGAAGTGCTAGCTCACTGTAGTTTTTGTTTTTTGTTTTTTTTTGGCTGCATTGGGTCTTCATTGTTGTACACGGGCTTTCTCTAGTTGCAGTGAGCAGGGGCTACTCTTTGTTGCGGTGCGTGGGCTTCTCATTGCGGTGGCTTCTCTTGTTGCGGAGCATGGGCTTTAGGTGCGTGGGCTTCAGTAGTTGTGGTGCACGGGCTTAGCTGCTCCGAGGCATGTGGGATCCTCCCAGACCAGGGCTCGAATCCGTGTCCCCTGCATTGGCAGGCGGATTCTTAACCACTGTGCCACCAGGGAAGCCCCTCATTGTAGTTTTTTTTTTTTTTTTTAATTTATTTATGTATTTATTTTTGGCTGTGTTGGGTCTTCGTTTCTGTGCGAGGGTTTTCTCCAGTTGCAGCGAGCAGGGGCCACTCTTCATCGCGGTGAGCAGGCCTCTCACTGTCGCGGCCTCTCCTGTTGCGGAGCACAGGCTCCAGACTTGCAGGCTCAGTAGTTGTGGCTCACAGGCTTAGTTGCTTCGCGGCATGTGGGATCTTCCCAGACCAGGGCTCGAACCTGCGTCCCCTGCATTGGCAGGCAGATTCCCAACCACTGCGCCACCAGGGAAGCCCCCTCATTGTAGTTTTGATTTGCATTTCCTAAGGCTAATAACGTTGAACATCTTTAATTGTGCTTTTTGGCCATTAGTATATCTTGAACTTCATAAAAGAAATAAAATCTTTGAAATAAAAACTGTCTATTCACATCCTTTGTCCACGTGTTAATTGGATTATTTGTCTTTTTATTGTTGCGGTTTGCAAGATCTTAGTTCCCCAACCCGGGATTGAACCGGGCCCTGGCAGTGAAAACTCTGAGTCCTAACTGCTGGACTCCCAGGGAATTCCCTAAGAATTCTTTATATATTCTGGATACAAGTCCTTTAACAGAAATGATTTGCAAATATTTTCTCTCATTCTGTGGATTGTCTTTTCACTTTCTTGATGGTATTATTTGAAGCACTAAAGTTTGTTTTTTTTTTAATTTTTTTAATTTTGGCTGCGTTGGGTCCTCGTTGTTGCGCGTGGGCTTTCTCTAGTTGTGGCAAGTGGGGGCTTCTCTTCACTGTGGTGCACAGGCTTGTCCTTGCAGTGGCTTTTCTTGTTGCAGAGCACGGGCTCTAGGAGCATGGGCTTCAGTAGTTGTGGCTGCTTTTTTTGTACAAAAAGGTAAGAGTGAGCAATTGTTATCACTTAGGGATAGTATCAGGGTCAAGTCCTGGAAACATCCTTGACCTTGACCCTGGAAGCTAAGGGTCAGCCTTGCAAGCAGGTTGTTCTAAGGACAGAAGTTGCAGGCCTGCTGTGTTAAATCCGTTCTGTACACAAGCTGTATGATATTGATTTACAGCTGGGAAAGCAATCTTGCATTCCTGGCATAAGTCCCATTTGGTCATGGTGTATGATCCTTTTTTATGTTGCTGGATTCAGTTTGCTGGCATTTTGTTGAGAATTTTTACGTCTATGTTCCTAAGAGACATTGCTCTATAGTTTTATTTCTTTTAATTAATTAACTAATTAATTAATTTATATATTTTGGCTCTGCCACGTCTCAGTTGAGGCACGTGGGCTCTTCATTGTGGCATGCATGCAGGATCTAGTTCCCCAACCAGGGATCGAACCTAGGGCCCCTGCACTAGGAGCACGGGGTCTTACCCACTGGACTACCAGGGAAGTCCCTAGTTTTCTTTTCTTGTGATGTCTTTGCTTGGTTTTGATAACAGGGTATTGCTGGCCTTACAGGATGAGTTGGGAAGTGTTCCCTCTTCTTCTATTTTTGGGAAGAGTATCTGTCTTCTTTAAATATGTGGTAGAACTTGGAACTTCCCTGTTGGTCCAGTGGTTAAGACTCCATGCCTCCAATGCAGGGGGCCCAGGTTCGATCCCTGGTCAGGGAACTAGATCCCACATGCCGCGTGGCCAAAAAAAAAGAATATATATATATATATATATATATATATATAATGTATATAAGTATGTAAATAATATATATTATATCTATAAATATATATTATATATATATATATATAACATATATATATGGTAGAACTCATCAATTAAGTCATCTAGGCCTAAGTGGGAATCTTAGTTCCCTGACCAGGGATCAAACTTGTGTACCCTGCAGCAGAAGCACAGAGTCTTAACTTGTGGGGAGTTTTAAAATGACTAATTCAATCTCTGTACTTGGTTTAAGTCTATTCAGATTTTCTATTTCTTCATGAATCAGGTTTGGTAGCTTTCTAGGAATTTTTTCATTTCATCTAAGTTATCTAATTTGTTGGCATGCCGTTGTTCACAGTATTTCCTTATAATTGGTTTTTCTGGTCTAGCTAAAGGTTTGTCAATTTTGTTGATCCTTTCAAAGAAACAACTTTTGGTTTTGTTAGTTTTCTCTATTTTCTTTTTTTTTAACATTAAAAATATATATTTTATTTATTTATTTATTTATTGTATTCTTGCCTGCGTTGGGTCTTAGTCGCAGCACACAGGATCTTTGTTGTAGTATGTGGGACCTTTTGTTGCTGCGCATGGGCTCTCCATTGCAGCGCACAGGCATCTCTCTAGTTGTGGTGCACGGGCTCCAGAGTGCATGGGCTCTGCAGTTTGCGGCATGTGGGCTGACTAGTTGAGGCGCATGGGTTCAGTAGTTGTGGCACGCGGGCTTAGTTGCCCCGTGGCATGTGGGATCTTAGTTCCCCGACCAGGTATTGAACCCGTGTCCCCTGCATTAGAAGGCGGATTCTTTACCACGGGACCACCAGGGAAGTCCCTACTTTTCTATTCTCTATTCCATTAATTTCTATTCTAATAGCTATTATTTCCTTCCTTCTGCTTGCTTTAGGCTTACATTGTTTTTCTTTTTCTAGCATTCTTTTTCTAACATGTAAGTTTGAGTTATTGACTTGAGATCTTTATTTTTTTATTATTTTTAAAAATTTATTTATTTAATTTATTTATTTTTGGCTGTGTTGGGTCTTCGTTGCTGTGTGCAGGCTTTCTCTAGTTGCGGCAAGTGGGGGCTACTCTTCCTTGCGGTGCACGGGCTTCTCGTTGCAGTGGCTTCTCTTGTTGCAGACCATGGGCTCTAGGTGCACAGTCTTCAGTAGTTGTGGCTCGCGGGCTCTAGAACGCAGGCTCAATAGTTGTGGTGCACAGGCTTAGTTGCTCTGCGGCTTGTGGGATCTTCCTGGACTAGGGCTCGAACCCGTGTCCCCTGCTTTGGCAGGCAGATTCATAACCACTGTGCCACAGGGAAGCCCAAGATCTTTATTTTTAATTTTTATTAAAAAAAATTTTTTTTGGCTGCACTATGCAGCATGCGGGATCTTAGTTCCCTGACCAGGATTGAACCTGTGCCCCCTGCAATGGAAGCGCAGAGTCTTAACCACTGGACCACCAGGGAAGCCCCTCAAAGTATTTTCTAATCTCCCTTGTAACTTCTTTGAGTCACTGGTAATACTTATAAGTAGGCTGTTTAACTTTCATGTATTTGTGAGTTTCCCAAATTTTTTTGTCATTGACTTCTAATTTCTTTCCACTGTGGTCAGACAAAATACCTTGCATGATTTCAATCCTTTTAAATTTGTGGGGTCTGGGGACTTCCCTGGTTGTCCAGCGGTTAAGACTCTGTGCTCCCAATGCAGGAGGCCTGGGTTTGGTACACGGTCAGGGAACTAGATCCTGCATGCTGCAACAAAGATCCCCCATGCCGCAACTAAAGACCAAGTGCAGCCAAATAAATAGATAATTTAAAATAAATAAAAAAATTTGTGGGGTCTGCTTTCATGGCCTAGCTATGATCCATCCTGGGGACTGTCCCACATGTGCTTGAGAAGGACGTGAATTCTGCTTTAGGTGGTGGCCTCCTTCTTGCTCTGCATTCTCCCTTGGATCCCTTGGATCACTTGTTTTGAGGGCAGATAGCTGTCATGTTTGAGGGCACTCAAACAGCCCTAAGGAAATGTCTACATGGTGAGGAACTGAGGCCTCCAGCCCACAGCCATGTGAGTGAACAGGCCATTTGGAAGCACTTCCTCCAGCCCCACTCAAGCTTTCAGATGGGTGTACCCCCACTGACATCTTTCCTTCAACCCCGGAACCACCCCACCCAACCACTCCTGAAATCTCGACCCACAGACACTGTGACAGACAGTAAATATTTATTGTTCTTAGTCACTAAGTTTTGTGTAATTTGTGATTATGGTAATACAGTTACCCATAGCTCTGTTGGCTTTCAGGAGCACAAGTCTCGAAGCACAGTTGAACTTCAGGCAGAAGTTTTGTCTTTTCTGAGGAAAAAACATTGAAAACATGGATTAATAATTCTTTTCTTGTTGAAGCTGCCAGAGGCAAAGGCACACCTCCTGGAACGATGACTTCAAGGCCTTGAGGATGAAAACCAGGTGGAATGACTCTGATTGGGGGAGTCATTAGGGGAATTCTGGTTTTCTGATGCCAAAACTACCTATGCCTGGTAAAATAAACTGCTGGAGATCCTGAGTCAGTCTTCACCTTGTCACCAAAAAGACTGGGAGGCAACAATCTCAAAGATGGCATGCCCTTCACCCCAACAAAGGCAAACCACAGCGCCTCCTCCTTGGTTAAGCTGAACAGTGGCTTTCTCATGGAAAAAAAAATTTTTTAAAACAGAAATCAAGTTTCTTTTGTTTGTTTGATGCAACTTGGATTCATTCCCGTATTTTATAAGATGTGGCCTTTCATATTTCCATGAATTAATATGAGACACATAATGCTTTCTAAAGACTGGTTTTACTAGAAAAATGGTACAGATGAACCGGTTTGCAGGGCAGAAATAGAGACACAGATGTAGAGAACGTATGGACACCAAGGGGGGAAAGTGGCGGGGGGTGTGTGGTGGTGGGATGAATTGGGAGATTGGGATTGACATATACACACTAATATGTATAAAATAGATAACTAATAAGAACCTGCTGTATAAAAAATAAATAAAATAAAATTCAAAAATTAAAAAAAAAGACTGGTTTTACATTCTGTTTATCTGAAGGGAACCCATTTTCAGTTTGATACAGTTAATTATTTGCAAAACTATGTGTGTGTGTGCACGCACGGGAGCACTCATGTTTGCGTGTGCACACACATTAGTATATTCTTCTAGGGCGGTCTATATTTTTTCATCAGATTTTCAAAAGATACTACCACCCATAAAAAGTTAGGACCTCTTAGTATAAAAGAGAGGAAAAAAATGGCAGTTACAAGGGGAGCTGGTTTTAAGGATGGGACCAATTTAGGTGTGTTTCTAGGCTCAGGAGAAGGAGCCAGTAGAGAGGAAGCTTAGAAGACTGGAAAGGCAGGAAGACCAGGGAACAAAGGTACCCAGACAGTGCCTGTCGCCTGAGGTGTCTGAACCTCGGGCTGGCAGAGACCAAGATACCCATAGCTCTCTCGCCCCCACTCCTGTCTGTACCTGGGTCCTCCTGCTGGGCTGTGCTGGGGAGCCGCTCCCGCTGCCTCAGGGCCTCCAGGCCCGCCAGGTCAGGCAGGTGGCAGTGGCTGCGCATGACGGTCACCCGCTGGCCCTGGGTGATGGCCCGGCTGCGGCAGCCCATGCGGGCCTGGTCCCGGCACATCCAGTATACCTTCTCCCCGGCCGCCTTCTCCTTCCTGTAGAGGAAGGACTCGTACACCAGGAACCTGCCCCCGAGAGAGGTCCTCAGGAACTCCAGGGGTTGGAGGGTTTCTGGAAGGAACATGACGTGTGAGTGGGGTGCCTGGGCCGGGCCTTGGAAGCAGGGGACAGAGCCTGGGTGCCAGGGATGGAGACTGCTTCCTTTGTCCCACCAGCCAGCTCCAGCCAGGAAACTGCAGACCCCCCAACCCCCGCAGGTCCCTCTTTGGTCCCTGCCCTCCACCCCAGCCTGTGCTGCAGGGCCCTGGGGACTGAAGCTCAAGCCACCACGGCCCTGATGCCCTGGAGTGCAGACTGGCTGTCTGTCTGATGGCTGTAGTGCTATCGGGGAGGCTGGCCCTGCAGCCGCCCAAACACTGAGCTTCCCTGCAGGCCTCTCCTGACCCTGCTCGGCCTTCATGCTGGCTGGCAAGCAAGCACCCCAGGGCAGGGACTGGGCTGAACTGGAATACTCTGGAAGGGCCGTGGTTGGTCTGGACAGTGCACTAGGGGCCTCCCGGCTCCCTGTTCACCCTCCCCTTGGCCCGCTGGCAACCAATCAAATTCTCCCTTTTGAGACTTTTAAGACTCTGAACTGAAAGCTCCTGACATGTTGGGGCTGGGGTGGCTGAAGGCACTGGCAGGGGTGCGGAGGGAGAGGGGAGACAGAGGGTCCCCCAGGTCCAGGAGCACTGCCCCACAAATGGGTGCCGAGCATTTCCTGCAGCTGCCAGTAATGCCACTGCAGCCCCTGGCCCCGTTTTCTCCAGTGGTCTGAGTGGGTTTCTCCCACTGACAGCGCATCCCAGATGAGGACCAGTGCCATTAGTGTGGAGTCCAGATGTGGCCCCTGCCCTAAGGGAGCCCACAGACCAGGAGGACAGACACCACTGGACATGGGCCACAGGAGGAATGTCCCAGCAGGCAGCCTCCAGCCTGTGTTCTGAGCTGTCCCCAGGGGCTGCTGGGCCAGCAGGGAGACCGGGGCCCGGCCCCTGCCATGCCCCTCTCACCCACACCTGAGCCTTCCCTCTGGGCTGGGCTGGGGAGCTGCTCCCGCTGCCTCAGGGCCTCCAGGCCCCCCAGGTCGGGCGGATGGCAGTGTCTGCGCATCACCATGACCCGCTGGCCCTGGGTGATGGCTCGGCTGCGGCAGCGCATGCGGGCCTGGTCCCGGCACGTCCAGTACACCTTCTCGCCGGCCGCCTTCTCCCGCCTGTAGAGGAAGGACTCGTACACCAGGAAGCTGCCCCCCAGAGGGGTCCTCAGGAACTCAGGGCCTCCTGGGGAGAAATGGGAGAGGGGGTCGGGGGAGGAAGAGCCTGGAGCCAGGCCTGGAGACGAGGAATGAGGGGGGCCGTGACCCCGTTCTCAGAGCCTAGAGCAGCATGGCTCCTGACATGAGACCCACGGACCCCACCCCACGCTGCATCTACCTCCTCACAGCCCAGGACACAGGCCCCCCATCCCCCAGACTCAGCCTAGCCTGAGCTCCCAGGGCTCCTTTCCCAAGCCTGGGAGAGAAGGGAGGCGGGAGACTGGTGAGGTGGAGATCGCTGAAGGCAGAGTCCGTCTCCTCCACCTCGCGGCGCTGCTGGAAGGCGGTGTCTTATCTGAGGTGCCGGCAATGGGATGGCACAAGGGCCTCTTGCCCCTGCTAAATTGGAGGAATTAGTGGACAGGCCCTACGGGGGATAAGCAACCAGGAGCGAAATGGGAGTTGCGTGCAGCCCCTTGTGCGTGGTGGGCAGTGGGGCTGTAGAAGGGTCCACTCACCCAGGGAGCCAGGCTGGGTGGGCTTTGACCTGAGGGCAGGAGGGGAGGCAGGGAGCGGCCTGGGCCACTGTCCTGACGTGTTGAGAGGGGGAACCCGGAAGGTGGCCACGCCCTTCTGCTCTGAGGACTCCCTTCCCGCTGCCCAGGCACCAGGACCACACAGGGGGGGTGGAGGGGGATTCGGGGGTCCGTCAGCACAGCAGCAGGGATGGCAACCATAGTGGGGGGTTGGTGAGAATGCCCTGGAGAAGGGGGAGCCAGGGTGGGGGGTGAGTGGCCGAAGGGGAGGTATATGATGTGGGGCATGTTTCTGCTCCCCCAGCACCCAATGAAAATGTCCACTGAGGGATGAAAAAGGCACAGGGCGTGAGGCCAGAAATTCAGAGAGGAGAGGAGATGGCAGAGATGCTGACCCAGGTTAGACGCTGGGCAAAGGGGGTCACCTGGTCACAGACCTGGCAAAGCAAGAGCTCGCCCAGCCTCAGGGGGTGACTCTCAGAACAAGCAGAGTCCAGTGGCCAAGCCTAGGGAGGCCCGAGGTCCCTCCGAAGTAGGGGTCTAGGGCAGGCCCCAAACAGGGGGACTGACGAGGACTGTCTGCGTGAAGAGCAATGAGACAGGTGCCCGCCCTGGGGGAGGAAGAGTCTGGGGTGTTGGGGAGGAGGAGGAAGTCTGCACTGACATGAAACTCCCTGTTTCCCTGCCCAAGTCCCTGGAGCCGGCAGCCAGGCTGAAATCGCTGCAGGAGGTTGGTCCTAGGGCTCTGAGGCCTGGGGTCTCAAGGGTCGCCTGGTCGGCACCCACATACGGAGCGTGTGGGTCTCTCCTTAAACCTGGCTAAGGACCACTGGCCATGTGGGTCAAAGGTTCTCACACCATCTTACATGATGAAAAAGTCAAGACTCTTACACCAAGTATCACAAATGAGACCATGCAAAGCAATTTAAAGTGTATACAACAATCATTCCCCCTTTAGTTTTGCTGCTTTATACAACTGTGTGATCGACAGAAAATTGAATGGCATGTACCTGGCTGGAAAATTTCACCAGTTGACAAAAAAAAAAAAAAAAGAGAGAGAAGCTTCACCTTGAATGGCAGAGACTAAAGAAACTCATAGAGAAAAGGTAGTTGGAGAAAACAAGGCCACTGCCAGAGGCTGGACGGCAGGGCCGCTGCACTCCTCAGAGGACGGAATGCAAAGGAGTTCAAATACAAGAGTGAAAGTTAAAAATTAAATAGAAGGACTGGAAAGCAAAATCAAGGAAATGTCAGAAAAATGGGGACTCGAAAGTCATTGAACATGAGGAAATTTTCACGAGTGAAGGACATGGTTTCCAGCCTGAAAAGGCCCCAAGTGCCCTCAGCAGAGCCAGGTACCACAGGGATGGAGACACGACCCTATACCTTCAAGCAAAGACCCCCTGTATGCACCTTGGAAAGATGCAGTCATTTGAGCACAAACACCAGACAACCATGGAAAAGGAGCCACAAACAGCCACACCTCCACTGCAGTGTGTTCCCACTCAGCCGTGGACAGATTTATAGAACAAAAGTGCAACAGTGGGGCTTCCCTGGTGGCGCAGTGGTTAAGAATCTGCCTGCCAATGCAGGGGACAAGGTTCGAGCCCTGGTCCGGGAAGATCACACATGCCGCGGAGCAACTAAGCCCGCGAACCACAACTACTGAGCCTGTGCTCTAGAGCTGCGAGCCACAACTACTGAGCCCACGTTCCACAACTACTGAAGCCTGCGTGCCTAGAGCCCGTGCTCCACAACAAGAGAAGCCACCACAATGAGAAGACCGCACACCGCCATGAAGAGTAGCCCCTGCTCGCCACGACTAGAGAAAGCCTGCACACAGCAACAAAGACCCAAAGCAGGCAAAAATAAATAAATAAATAATAAATTTATTAAATAAAAAAAGTGCAACAGCTGCCTCGAGAGGAGGGGGCAGTGGGTAACTGCTGGGTCCTTGCCGTCTCTGGTCGGAAGTCAACAGGAAATAAAAAACCAGTTGACAGCAATGGAAGGAAGCACGCTTTAGGGAAGAGGGCAGCAGATGCCCTAAGGAACAACGGAAAGGGGACTTCCCTGGTGGTCCCGTGGTTAAGGCTCAGCGCTTCCACTGCAGGGGGCATAGGTTCAATCCCTGGTTAGGGAACTAAGGTCCTGCATGCCGTTTTGCACAGCCAAAAAATTAAAAAAGGAAGCAAGGAAGGAAGGAAGGAAGAAAACAAAAAAATGAACAATGGCTGAGTGGTTATTCGGGGTGGGAGTTGGGGGTAAGGACGGGGCGAGGCTAGATCATCCCTAGGTACATAAAAGTTATAAGGAAATGGGATAAAAAGAGAGTCAGAAAAAAAAAAATCAGAGATCTCGAGTTTGAGAGAATTTTAGGGCCAAAAAGGCTCTAAAGGCGACTCAGATGACTCAGAAAAGTATGGGACTGGGAATCCCCGAGGGAGAGCAGGGAGCAGAGAAGGCTGGGCCGAGGCTGCTCTTAGCAAGATGAGCCGGAATATGCACGTTATTGTGGCCACGAGAGTCAAACATAAGCACTGTGGGGCCGACAAAGGTGGGAGGAGGGGGGCTGTGGCCCTCGTCATAGAGCCCAGAGGGACGATGGTAGATGATCAGGCAGAACAGCTGGAGGAGAACAGAAGTCAATGACAGGAATGGGTCACCTTCAGCCCTTAAGCCACATCTGTAGGACGTGCTTATTACTGGGCACGGTGTCAGCCACCCACACTGGAAAAATGAGAAACCAGCTTGTGCAATTAGCTTTCTCTATGAATCCTATACATTCTTAAGAAAAAAGAAAGGATGAGAAGGAGGAAAGGGAGCCTGGGTTGATCAAGTGCTGCAGAGATTCTGGGCTGGTCTGAGCAGGAGAGTGAGGCCCACTGCCCAAGAGAAAGGGTGACGCCCCAAGTCACCTAATCGACTTGGGGATAAGGTGAGGTGGACCAGGAGGGGGTGTGGGGGTAGGGAGATGAGACAGGAGGGAGCTGTAACCTTCCAGAGGGTCCCCAGTAAGGACGGGGAGGATGCTTGCTGGAGGTCAAGAGGGAATGGGGTGGGCAGTCTGGGTCTTCTGACTGTCCCCTGAGGCTGCTCCCCGGTCTGGCCTACCAGAGCTCCCTCGCTGAGCCGTGCCAGGGCGTTTCTCTCGCTGCCGCAGGGCCTCCAAGCCCCCCAGGTCGGGCGGGTGGCAGTGGCCTCGCATCACTGTCACCCGCTTGCCTTGGGTGATGGCTCGGCTGCGGCAGCCCATGCGGGCCTGGTCCCGGCACGTCCAATACACCTTCTCCCCGGCCGCCTTCTCCCGCCTGTAGAGGAAGGACTCATACACCAGGAAGCTGCCCCCCAGAGGGGTCCTCAGGAACTCAGGGCCTCCTGGGGAGAAATGGGAGAGGGGGTCAGGGGAGGGAGGTTGGAAGCTGGGGTGTGAGCCGGAGCAGGGCCTGGGGCTGGGCCAGGCCTGGTGTCGCCCCCCTCCCACCTCCTGGGACCTCGAGGAGCAAGACTGGAGTGCAGGCAGAGCACCAGGCCAGCGGGTGTGGACTCACCCAGGTCCTCGTCCTGGTCCTCCTCGCCTTGCGGCTGGGCCAGGAGGTCCTGATCTTTGGCCTTTGACCGCTTTCTGGGCCGGGGCCTGGTGAGAGTCAGGGGGCCCGGCCCCCTGCGGTAGAACAGGCTGTCCACGCCTTGGAGCAGCTTGTCCACTTGGCCCCCGGGGCCGCCCGGCTTGGCCCGCAGCAACTCCATGGCCTTCTCCTGCTGCCGCCGGGCCTCCAGACCCTCCACGTCAGGCGGGTGGCAGTGGCCACGCATGACAGTCACCCGCTGGCCCTGTGTGATGGCCCGGCTGCGGCAGCCATGCAGCGCGTGGTCCCGGCACGTCCAGTACACCTTGTCCCCCACAGCCTTCTCCCGCTTGTAGAGGAAGGACTCGTGCACCAGGAAGCTGCCCCCGTAGCAGGTTCTCAGGAACTCCAGGGGCGGGGGCCCTCCTGGAGGAGGAAGTGGGGAGGGGGCTGGGCAGGTGCAGGCTGGCAGAGCTCTGCTCCTTTAGTTTACCGTGCAGGGCAGGGCCCTGGGTGCATCCCCACTGATTGCCCACCCAGTGCCCCAAGGAGGCCGTGTGGCTCCTCTCCTGGTGGCCGGTGAGGAGGCCACGGCTCTGGGTGGTCAAGCACCACGTCCCAGGTCACACACTGGAGAGGGCCAAGCTGCCTCCGATGCCACACCCTGCCTGCTCAGTCACTCCCGGCCATACTTTTTCTTAGGGTTTGTTTGAAAATTGTATCTAATTATCAAATAACACACGCACACGCCATAAAATGAAATGGGACCAAAAGATACACAGTGAAAGACAAGTCCTTCTCACCCAGCCCCCGGCACCCAGCACAGCAGCCGCCTTAAATCCCTAAATCCTTCAATCCTTTCCAGGTCTGGAGGCACCCAGCCTATGGGACCAAGCCCACCTCCCAGTTACTGGTAATAAAAACTGCCGCAAAGAACAAAACAAAACCCAACAAACAAAGAATAAGAACCTCTGCAAAGACTCCATCTACCAGTTACTCAGTGACAACACACGCTGGACCAGGGCTGGCACTGCAGCGCCAGATCCCCTAATGGCGAGGCTATCACACATCTTAGGAGCGACCTCCTGACCTGCAGCGCTTCAACAAGGCTGCCCAGCTACATGAGGCAGAGCTGGATCTTGAACCTGGGGCACAAAGCTCAAGCCTCCCACCAGGCCGATCTTCCCAAACTTCAAAGGTTACCAGAATCACGTGGGGTCCATAAACCTCAGGTTTTTGCATCAGGAAGCTCCAGAAGGACCTAGGCCGCCTGGTTCACGAGCACTAGTTCTACCCCTTGGGCTTAATGATTACTTGGACACATTTATATTTTAAAAATCGTTTTGACTTTGAGCACATTAAGAAGCCACGTGGGACCCACATTTATCTTTGGGCAGAGGAAAGGGCTGTGGTTCCCACCTGCCTGAGAGTAGAGCCGGGGTGGGGGGGCACTCACCGGTCCCCAGCGTCGGGCGTTTCTTGGGAGGCAAGCTCAGCAGCGACAGGGCTCGGAGCCCCTCATCCTCCTCGGGAGCTGGCTTGCTCAGCACTGGCCCCGGGGCCGGCTCCGGCTCCTCGGGGCACAGCCACGGGCCCACCCCCTCCAGGGGCTCCTCCACTCGGCCGCCGGGGCCCTGGGGATCCCCCAAGCCTTCTGGCAGGGCTGGGCTGGGCAGCTTCTGTCTCTGGCGCCGGGCCTCCAGGCCCTCCTCATCGGGCGGGTGGCAGTGGCCCCGCATCACCGTGGCCCTTAGGCCACGGGTGATGGCCCGGCCCCGGCAGCCCAGCTCGGTGTGCTCGCGGCACTTCCAGTATACCTTGTCCCCCACAGCCTTCTCCTGCTTGTACAGGAAGGACTCCAGCACCAGCAGGCGGCCCCCAAATGGGGTCCTCAGGAACTCCAGGGGCTGGGGGGCTGCTGAAGGCAAGGGGAGGGCCAGGTCAGCTGACACAGAGCAAGGCTTGAGCCAGGGGCACGGATGGGAACACAGGGATTGGGGTGCCCTTGCATGACGTCCTGCGATCGTCACACCAGCCTGGGTCAAGGTCCAGGAGGCCCTGCTCAGAGCAGGGAAGAGATGGCTAAGGTCACCTCACTGGAAAGGGGAGTATGCGAAGCCCAAGTCTGAGCATGCAGGGCCACAAAAGTGGCCAGACAGGGGCAGCTGGCCCGGAACTCACCTGTGTCTGGCTTGCTGTGTTTCAGTTCCTGGGCCTGGGGGCTTGGTTGGACTGCCCCCTGCTGTTCCTCTACTGGCAGGATCTGGGGGGTCCCAGCCAGGGTGTTAGGGCCAGACATCTCCAAGGACAGGACACAGTGCACTGCTTTGGGCTGGGAGTCCACTCCATCCCCATTCTCAGTGGAGGCTGTCAGTAGGACCAGTTCGGAGAACTCCGTGGGCTTCGTGGGGGCTGCAGGGACGACATCTGTGCCCGGCTCAGGGGACTCAGGGGAGGGCTCCTGGCCGGCCTTCACGCTCTCGCCCTCCTGCTCACTGGGCTCGGGCAGGGGCATTCCGGGACCGATGGCCTGGCCCCCAGGCCACGCTCAGGCCCCAGCAGATGGATTTCTCCTCCACCTCCCTGGAAGGAACCCAGCAATTCAAGGGCTCTGTCCTAAGGCAGGAGGCAAAATCCCATCAGTGGAGGTGCCCTTGGACCTGGGTTCAGGAAGAATCTGGGCTGGAGGTTGGGGCAGATGGGGCTGCCTCGGTGCCCCCGGGAAAGGACCTGAATGGAGCCAGAGAACCCTGGGCTGGTGCTTCTGCTCTCTTGGTAGCCTTGGGTCCGTCACCTCCCCCAGCCAAACCTCACTTTCCCATCTACAAAATGTGCCCAAAACAGGGCTCTCAAGGGGTTACTGGGGTGACCAAGGTGCTGACAGCTGAGTTACTAGGAATCCAGGCCCACAGGTGCTGAGCACGGGGTGAAGTGCTTCCACAGGTGTTTCCATTTAACCTTCAGCCCCCATGTTATGAAAGTTGATCTTTCTCATTGACCCAGGTTACAGATGAGGACACTGAGGCATGCAGCCATGAAGGCAGAGCTGGGAGTCTAGTCGAGGTGGGTCCAGAGCCCGCCTGTACAGCACCTGGGGTACCTCATCCAGGATAACAGGAACCGGTCTTCCTAAGCACCAGGCGTTGGGGAAAAGCACTTTGGGGACATGAGTTCAGGTCACCAACCCTCCCAGAATGCCTGGTGCCCTGCACCCTAACACTGTGTCACTGGGAGCATGGGCTGGGCCCCTGCTGGCACTCTGCAGACCCCAAAGGAGGAGCCTGGCCCTGGGAGGAGGGACTCTCTGGATTCACAACTAGATCCATCCCCCATCCCAGGCAAGAGGCCCCGGGGCACCCAGTGCTAGGGGACACCAGGGCCCCACGAGGGCAGCGACCTTGTGTCTGAGCTGGTGCTGGCTCTGCCTCAGCTGAGTGGGGACAGGGCTGTGGAGGTGTCCAGAGAATCCGTGGTCACTGAGGGCTCCTTGGCTTCTGGTCTGGAGAAGCAGAAAGGATGGATGACAGGCAGGGCTGGCCTGGAGACCGGGGCCCTGGGGCATCAGTGTGGGGGCATAAGTGGCCGTTTTGTCTTCCTGGGGGACTGGGTGGTGGGTGCATGTCAGGGTCTTTCCCATCTATCAGTACTAGCCCAGAAACAGGATGTGGCCTCCCAGCACGTTTCAGCTTCCCCACCTGTGAGCTGTCATCCCCATCCCAAGCTCTACGGTTCTAATACCTGGGTCCCCCATTCCTGCTCCGCCATTTCCTGGTCTGGGGCCCACACTCAGTTCTCCAAGGCCTGTCAGCCCAAGCGCGGGGCTCCTGGGTCCCCGTGGAGACGGAGCCAAGGCCGACGGTGCAGGGGGCGACGTGTCCCCTACAACCTCTCCCAAACCGCCTGCACGCCCAGCCCCGGGCAGCACCAAAGCCCTGTCCTGAGGGGCGAGACTCTAGGAAATCCAGATAACAGGTAACAGGACACAGGACTGGGAGTCCCCGGCCAGGTCTGTCCTCCAGCGTCATCCTCCTCCGGCCCCCGGACAAGCCAACCCCTGCTCCTCCTGTGCAGTCCTCCCCGCTCTGCCCATCCCGCCCCACAGGGCGATGTAGCGGTACTGGGGACTTGGGGGTACATGGGGACCGGCCGCAGCAAGACAGCGCCGGCGCCTCCGCCTCCGCGTGCAGAGCCGCTCGGGCGGGAAAGGGTTACGCGGGAAGCCACTCCCCCCGCCCCCGCTCGCTGATTGGTCTCTGCCCACGTCCCTCCGCCGGCAGCCCGCCTCCGGGGCTTGCGCGCTCCGGGTTGCCGGGCGAATGAACTTGGTCTCCACCCTGCGTCCTCTCCTCAATGGGGCGAGAGGGTGCAGAGAAACTGGCCCTCCCTTCCACAGGCCTTTCAGACAACTCAGGCCCCCAAAACGTTGCGGTCACTGTCCACCCAGCATGCATGTTCCTACAGGACCATGCGGTTGGTCCCCGCCGTGCAGAGGGACAGGAGTTGAGGCTGCAGGGACCCCGACACACCAATGGCCTCAGTCTCAAGCGATCAGACGCCGAAGCCCGGCCTCCTTCAGGCCACTGGGGGTTGGCATGACAGAGACCCCCCACATTCCCGTGAAACTGTACCCAGAGTCATGTGTACCCCGAGTCAGTGTAATTCTCTCAACTAAAATCTCTGTACCTCAAAGGATATGGAACAAGTTCCAGCGCCACAAAAGACCTTGAACTGTGGCTGACTACAGACTGTGGATAGGCTTGGCTCCTTGCCAGTGGGCTTGAATTTAGATTCGATTGAGGGTTCCCATTCTCAACCATTAAAGGGCCTTAAAGTGTAGACTGTTTAATGACCACAGATCCTCCCATAAAGTATGCAGGCCCCTTTGCCATGTGGTCTTGAATCTGGACTGGCCTCCAGCCCACATTGGTCACTTGCTGTAGCCAATAGAGAGTGGCAGAAGCTCGCTGTGGGGGTTTGGATGCCCTCACCCTCATGGACAGGGGCCCTGAGACTGCCAGAGAAGGAAGCTGTATGAAGGGCCACATGCAAGAGATGGAGGCACTGCCAGGCATGGAGGGAGGCCATTTCCAGTGTCCAGTCCAGCAGACCCTCTAGCTCTGTGTAGCCACAAGAAGGAGCCTGGGGAAACAAGCCCAGGCACCCCATGGAACCCTGATCAGTAATAAACTACTGTTATTTTAATCCAGTAAGATCAGGGCTCATTTGTTATGCAGCAGTAACTGATATTCTTGGCAAGTGACTGAACCTAGTCAGTTTTGGCTTTTTGACAGATGAATTAATACTAATGGTTGTGAAATATCCAATATCAAAGTGCTTTTGAACGCTTGAACTCTAGGGGCCATGCTACACAAATTTTAAATCCCTCAGATTATCACATTTAAAGGGCTGGTAACCCAGTGAAAGGAATAAAAATATTAAGTATAAAGGATAGCAAATGAGAATTACTTATTTAAAAAGTCTGTAACATGAAATAAGCCAGACATAAAAGGACAAATGCTGTATGATTCCACGTATATGTTGTACCTAGAGTAGTCAAATTCATAGAAACAGAAAGTCAAATGGTAGTTGCCAGGGGCTGGGGGGAGTGGAAATGGGGAGTTAGTGTTTAGTGGGGAGCGTTTCAGTTTGGGAAGATGAAAAAGTTCTGGAGATGGATAGTGGTGATGGTTGCACAACAGTGCAAATGTATTTAATGCCACTGAACTGTACACTTAAAAATGATTGAAGTGGGGGTTGGGATGAATTGGGGGATTGGGATTGACATATATACACTATTGATACTATGTATAAAATAGATAACTAATGAGCACCTACTGTATAGCTCAGGGAACTCTACTCAGTGCTCTGTGGTGACCTAAATGGAAAGGAAATCCAAAGAAGAGGGGATATATGTATACGTATAGTTGATTCACTTTGCTGTACAGTAGAAACTAACACAATATTGTAAAGGAACTATACTCCAAAATTTTTTTTTAAAAATGATCAAAGTAGTACATTTTTGTAAGGTATATTTTAACAGACACGCAAAAAAACAAAAACAAAACAAAACAAAACAACCCAACTATAACAAACCATACATAGTAATGCTCCACCTACCATACTGGTGAATGAGGTTCTCCATACAATGCAGATTTCTGATTAACTAAAGTTATCCCTCCATGATTCTGAATTTTACAATTTCTCCCTCTTTCACAATTTATCCACTGAGGATGGATGCTGCCTAAGCTCTAATGACTCATCATCACTGCCTGGATAAAGACAGCATACAATTTTTATCCTGATTTGGTAAATGAAGTGTCCCGTCCAGTTCCCTTGGCACTCCACCCCCCGGGGGCCCTTTCTCCATCATTCATATCCTGCTCTCTCTGGTCTCCAAACCTCTCTGCCTCCTCTGGGTCTTTGCATTTAGAGTTCTCAGGTCCTAATCTTCTTAGGTCTCTTATATCCTAAAACAAAACCTCACAAGACTCTCTCCTTCCCTCAACAGTTAGACTTTGCAGGAACAGTCCATACCCCTTCCTTCTCACCCAGGCCGCCTGGCAGCTGCCCCCCAACTCTGCAGACACCACTCTCCTGTTGGGCCACTGTGCAGGATCAGCACCTGCTGGGTCAATCCATAATCCGTGTTTCCCTCTGAAATACCTGCTCTGGCCTGTATGTGGTCTATCCATGCAGTGGAATTTATTCAGCCATAAAAATGAATGAAGTTCTGATACATGTTACCATGTGGATGAACCTTGAAGACAGTATGGCTCGGTGAAAGGTGCCAGACACTAAAGTCAGCATGTGGTATAATTCCATTTAAGTGAGATGTCCAGTAGAGGCAAATCCATAGGGACAGAAAGTAGATTAGTGGTTGTCAGGGGCTGGAGGGGAGGGAGGAGGAGATTAGGGAGTGATACTAAGGCGTGTGGGGTTTCTTCTTGGGGTAATGAAAATGTTATAAAATTGGCTGTGAATACAATAAAACATTGAATTATACAATTTAGTTGGGGGAATTGTATGCTATGTGAATCATATCTTAATAAGGTTGTTTAAAAAAAACCTTGTAAGGGCTTCCCTGGTGGCGCAGTGGTTGAGTCTGCCTGCCGATGCAGGGGACACGGGTTCGTGCCCTGGTCCGGGAAGATCCCACATGCCACGGAGCGGCTGGGCCCGTGAGCCATGGCCGCTGGGCCTGCGCGTCCGGAGCCTGTGCTCCGCAACAGGAGAGGCCACAGCAGTGAGAGGCCCGCGTACCGCAAAAAAACCCAAAAAAAACCTTATAGGGAATCCCCCGGTGGTCCAGTGGTTAAAAGACTTGGTGCTTTCACTGCCAGGGTCCAGGCTCAATCCCTGATCAGGGAACTAAGATCTCAAACAAACAAAAAATCCTCATAGGTATGACTCATGTCCCCAGGGTCACTTGGATAAAAAACAGTTTTCTCCATCAGAAACAGGCTTCTCACTCCTGGGCCTGGTTTCCTCACCAAAGGAGAGGGGTGGCATGGACTATATACTGAGATATTTTGTAAGTTGCTAAGATCATATTGTAAAAACTACATAGAAAACATTTTAAAATGTTGAGAACTGACACTCATAAATCACCCAGGAGCCTGCCACTCACATGCACAGCTGTTTCCATTCTTGTATTAGTGCCTTTAATATACACTTAATTTTCTGTTGCACACACATGTGTTCAACATGTTTGCTATTTTATTCCTCTTTAGAGTGGGAAGCCCGCACCTGCAGACCAGATGGAGCCCTTGTGAAGGACCAAAGCATTACCTAACGCAGGCCCCTAACATGAACACAAGTCTAAATCCTCAGTAATACCAAAAGATGACCACAAGATGGCAATCTTGCTCCTTGAAATGCACGTAAAGCATCCTTGGTAGAATTAGACGTATCACAACGTTTAAAAACTAGAATTTGGGAGTTTTTCCATATCAGACAAATAATTCAGGAAGACTTCTGAAAACGTTTGTATTTACAAAATATATTACGTAGAAAGCAAAATCCAGTTAACATATCGGCAAAGAGTATGTTTTCTAAGCTAAGGTTTAAAAAAAAAACCACCAAAATATTCCTTAGACCATGACACTGCCTCTAGACCTCAATCCACTTCATTTCTTCTGTCTCAACTCAAGTCTCAAGTCTGGTCACATTTGTTGTTTATTGACTAACTTTATTGTATGTATTTGTGACTTTAAAAAAACCTTAAATAACTGGGAGGAAATATCTCAAAATGTTAAAACTAGTAAGGAAAGCAATTAATTTTTTCCCTTAAATTTCTTTTGTTTTCTCAAAATTGTTTACAAGGTGCATGAACAGTTTACAGTGGGAAAATAGTAAACACTTTAAAGATAAGCTGCATCTCCTTGCTTGGTAATTTTTTTCTTTAACTCCATAATTCTCAGGAAGAGTAGGGATTCCAGTCCTATGCAAGATGTGTCATACAGGAAAATAAAGAGTAATATAGACAGGGGACTTCCCTGATGGTCCAGTGGTTAAGACTCCACACTTCCGATGCAGGGGGCCATGGGTTTGATCCCTGGTTAGGGAACTCAGATCCCACATGCTGCACAGTGCAGACAAAAAATAAAATAAAATCAAATCCAGGGCTTCCCTGGTGGCACAGTGGTTGGGGGTCCGCCTGCCGATGCAGGGGACACGGGTTCATGCCCCGGTCCGGGAAGATCCCACGTTCTGCGGAGCGGCTGGGCCCGTGAGCCATGGCCACTGAGCCTGCGCGTCCGGAGCCTGTGCTCCGCAACGGGAGAGGCCACAGCAGTGAGAGGCCCGTGTACTACCAAAAAAAATTAAAATAAAATAAAATCCAAAGAAATTTTTAAAAAAAGAGTGATATAGATAATGGGACAGAAAAACAAGTGAAAATCAAGTACCTTGCAGTCTGTGTTGTGGGCCTTGCATGGCCTCAAAGACCTTTCCCCCAAGATATTTATTAACCACAAAGGGAAAGATAATGACTTGACAGGGGAGAAATCTCGCATACACAGCCTTAAGTGCTCAAGGTCAACTTCACCAGTAATAAAACACATCAACACCATGACCTCCTTGATAAGATGCACCAAGGAGGACACAGCAACACCTCTGTGATATTCCTGCCCAGAACGCACACCCCCATGTGGCACCCCCAACCCACATGGAGGGACATTCTACAAAACAACTGACCAGGACACTTTGAAAGTGTCAAGGTCATCTTGGACAAGGAAAGGCTGAGGGCCTGTCACAGACTGGAGGAGATTAAGGAGACACAAGGACAAAATGCAACATGGGATTTCGGAAAAGAAAAAGGACATTAGGGGAAAAGCTGGTGAAATTTGCATACGGTCAATAGTTTAGGTTAATGGTTTTGTACCAACGTGGATTTCCCAGATTTGCTCACTGCACAATGTTAGGTAAGATGCTGACATTCAGGGAGACTGGGTGATGAGTATAGGAAAATTCTTTGTACTTTTTTTTGCAATTTTTAAAAAAGTCTAAAATTAACTCAAAATAAAAGGATTTTGAAAACCCAAGTTTCAAACTTACAGACACAATGAAAGTTGACAGAGAAAATAAATGACCCATAGGCCTCCTGGGTGGAAGGGTCGGGGAGGAGAGGAGGGGACACAAAAGGGATACTCTCTGACCCAGAGCCATGTGGTTGGTCCTCAAGCTGGCACCTGAGCCAGGAACAAAAATCCTGTAACATCACGTGTACCTCAAGTATGGGGACCCAACAATCTCCCTTCACCATCATCCCCGCTCTGCTTCTGGGGAAACTGAGGCTCGGGCCTGAAGCGAGTGGCCCAGGACCACACGGGTAGTGAGAGTCAGGCCTTCAGAGCTGCATTGATCAGCCCTACAAACCAGCTATGTTATGGCTTAGCACTGTGGCTTCCAGCTGATCTGGCCAACCGGAGGCACCATGGGAGACTGGAGGGTGTCCCCGAAGCGACCTGCCTGGGGTGGCTGCTCCAGCTCTGCTGGGTCCCGCCTGCCACCCTGGCTGCTCTGCCGGGCCTCACTGTGGGGGTGGCATCCCACCACTGCTAATCCCTGGGTCGCTCACCATTTCCCATGTGGCTTCTCAGCTCTTCCACCACCAGGGAGAGCAATGAAATTCCCAGTGAAACCTTACGGTAGTTTCTGTTTTCTCAGATGGTTTCTGATCACACATGCTTCAAGAGTCCAAAGGACTGTGATCACACATTTCATGTTCACCAAATACCAATGAGGTGCCTGGCACTAGGCGAGGGCTTTGCATGCTTTATTCCATTTTATCTCCCAAATACCCTCATCCATTAGGCCTGCTGTTGTTTCATTCACAGAGGAGGAAACTAAGGCTCACTCTTAGATTTCTGTGACCTAGAGCCAGGCCACTAAAGGACAGAGTCAGCATTCAAAACTCCTGTGTCTGTTTTCAGGGCCTAAACTCTTAATATAAGTTAAAATGGTTCTTTTTAATTTGAGGATTCCAACCCATAGGAATCAACGCAGTAGGTTAAGACTGGTGGTTCTCAGTCACGGTGATCTGCCCACCAGGTGACATCTGGCCAGGTCAGGAGACATTTTTGGTTGTCATAACTAGGGGGTGGGGCAGGCTACTGGCATCTGGTAGGTGGGAGCCAAGGATGCTGCTCAACATCCCACAGTGCCCAGGGCAGCCCCCCACCCCCACTCTCCCCAGGAAGGATTTGGTCTAAAATAGCATCAGGGTCAAGGTTGAGAAACCTGCTTAAAAGCAGTGCTTGAAAAATAAAACAGAACAGAAAGAGTGCACCCATATACTGGGGTTAAGTACAGTTTTCATGAAGCCTTTATTTCAATTATTTGTATACGTAATTCTGGTCTCCATAAGAATTACTCGGGGCACTTGGTAAAAATGTAGATGCTTAGAGCACAGGATTCCTGGAGCCCCTCCCTGTTACCTCCCCACCAACCAACCAGAAGAAAATCACACACCCTGCAGCCTCACCCTAAATTTTGCCTATAAAAACTTTTCCCTGAAAATCATCGGAAGTTTGGGGTTTTTGAGCACAAGCCACCCATTCTCCTTGCTTGGCCCTGCAATAACCCTTTCTCTGATATTAAAAAAAAAAAATCAGATGCCTGGATTTCCCATCCAAAATTCTGATGGTGCGTCTGGAGCAAAATTCAAGAATCTGGATTTTTAATAAGTACCCCCTGAGACCCTGGTTCTGGTGGATCATGGACTTGGCTTTGAGAAACACTGGAATAGATGCCCTTGAGGTTAGGTGGCCAGAGGCTAAGTGACCAACTTAATAAGGATTTGAGGTTTTCTTTATGCAGGGCAACACATGAAGTGTTTCACATACATTACCTTGTTTAATCTGTCACATTGTACAGGTTCCCTCATTAATGCATTAAACAGAATCATTAACATTTGTTTATTTTATATCGGTGGGAGAGTCATGATTGCATCTTTTTAAATGATCCTTTAATAACAATTTAGCAAGTTTCAGACACCTTAGGATATTTTGGGGACCTCAAGAAGAGTGGAATTTGTCCAAATTTTTAGTACAGGTGAAATCTGGGGGAGAAAGCTCGTTGGGCACGGCTTTAGTACCTTGGGATAACAAATACCAGACTTTTAGAAATCCAATCTGAGGTTCCTCACAGAGACTTCCAGCAAAACAAACTCAAGATGGCCTACGAGGTGAATTAGCATGCCTGCCACACCTATGTAAATAATCAGGCCCAATCTTACTGGACCAGCCTTATTTCATGCAAAAAATATCTTTCATTGAGATTATGAGGCCATAGGGAAAATTTGTGCTTCAATGGAGAACTGGGTTTTGTCTAGAACACAGCCTTTCAGGTTATACGATTCTAGCCTGTTGTTGCCTTTGAGCTACTTCTGCAGCTCTGCACAGATAACGGAACAAGGTAAAATAATTCTATTCTGTAGACACGTTCTCTCTTTCTTGCCATGTAAATAAATACAGATAAGTAAGTAACTTCTCTGGTTTTGCCTCCATTTGCACATTCATGTCAATATGCCTAATCTACAGTCTTCCAGAATCTTTTTTGGAGTCTCCTGCAAACTGGTTGTAAGATCTTACTGCTTCCTTGATTGATGAGTTAAGTAAAAGCTTACACACGTGTTCATTTAGTATCTGTATGAAAGAGTTTTATTTTCTTTGTTTTGGTCTAAGCCTCTGCTTTTCAAATCTCCCTGGTCATTGCTCTTATAATCTTTGGGTTCCAGGCAGCAATTTCAAAAATTACATAGGAAATAACCAATCTGCATTGTGTGTAACAGAAGTGAGCATTATTTTATGAAACTTCTATTTGCAATAAATTTATATATTTGTTCTAGTGGATTTAAATGTATTTTTAAATTTTTGGATGATCATTGTTTTGAGGTAAATACTTGGGCCCTAATATGTTTTTTCATAACATTCCATTTTTACTCAGTAAAGATTTATTGAGTTGGCTAGAATATTTTTAAGTCAGGCAGATGTAAATGGAAAGTAGGAGAGCCTCACAGTTTACAGTTGGTCACTCTCTTATGCTGTTTCCCCTCCCCCAAAATTGAGGTACAGAGCAATCTGAGTGCAATACTCAGACTGCCTGCTCAAATAAACCCAACACCCAAGACACACACAATATTACAAACTGTTAGGTGCCTCTCAGACACCAGTGGGTCCAAGCCCTAAGATCCTGAAAGGCAGAGCCTCGCTCAGCAGCTGATGGCAGATCAACAGAATTACCTTCATACACAAGAGTGAGAACCACCATCACTGTCCGCCAACACCCGTCGTTAGCGCTGACTTGCTGGGTGGGAGACCTGGGGCAAATCCCATCACTTCTCTGGGCTGATTTCATCTGTGAAACAGGAAAAGTGGCAAATGAGATACTGTATGTGAAATTCTTCCATAAACTGTGAATCATCATGTAAGAACAAGGAGTACTTTGTCCAGGCCCAGCAGAGGTTCTGAATAGTGGAAGGGGGAGGAGCGAATATCCTGATGTTTGAAAAAGCTCCTGGATGATTCCAAAAGCTGCCCCGCCCCCCACCCCCAGCAAGCTATGAAAATTAGAGGTGCACACTGATTGGCTCACGGACCCTCCTACCATTATGTGCAAAGTCTCTGAGTGTGCATACAGGCATTAGTCCTGGGAGAGGTGAAGGTGGCAGTGATCTCCCTAAAGATTAAGAATTCTATTCCAGGGACTTTCCTGGTGGCGCAGTGGTTAGGAATCTGCCTGCCAGTGCAGGGGACAGGGTTTGAGCCCTGGTCCAGGAAGATCCCACATGCCGCGGAGCAACTCAGCCCGTGCGCCACAACTACTGAGCCTGCGCTCTAGAGCCCGCAAGCCACAACTACTGAACCCACGTGCCTAGAGCTGGTGCTCCAAAACAAGAGAAGCCACTGCAATGAGAAGCCCGCGCACCGCAACAAAGAGTAGCCCCCGCTCACCACAACTAGAGAAAGCCCGCCCGCAGCAATGAAGACCCAAGGCAGCCAAAAATAAATAAAATAAAATAAAAATTATATTCCAAAGCAGGGCTTCTCAACCTTGGCACCACTGACATTTTGCACCAGATAATTCTTTGTTGTGGGGGGTTGTCCTGTGAAATGAAGGATGTTTAGCAGCATCCCTGGCCTCTGCCTGCGAGATGCCAGTAGCAGCCACCAAATCCTGACAACCAACATTGCTGCATGTCCCTGGAGAACCACTGCTCCAAAGCAACTAGAGGCAGAGGACACAGAAAGGGAGATTCCAGCTAATAGTACTCCCAGCCCCAGATCCCCCAACGCCCCTAGAGCACAATCGTGGCTATTTCCATGCCTCCCATATCAGGCCTAATTCGTCCTCACATCTCTGGGCACCTGGTCACACCATCTTCCACGCCTTCCCACCCCACATTACCTCAAGGCTTTGATACCCACCACCTCCCAAATGGCTTTTCTGCCCGGCATCCAGCTGTTCCGATTCTCCCTACGCAGTGCTGAGTTCCTAAAGCTGAAACATTTCCCTCTCCAATAAAAGTAGCGTCCGTCTCCATTATAAACGCTCTATAATCTAGCCTCCACATACGAACTCTTCCCCAAGTCCAACTAGGAGCTTTTGGGAAGAGGAACAAGGTAAACCTGCCTGAATCGCACCAAGTCCTGGAGATGATTTTGGCCCCGAAAAGCATTAATGTCAAAATAATAAAAATATACCCTTTCTTTGGAATTTAAGTTTACACGTGATTATCTGTTATTGGACCTCTGCATCCTCCAAAGGTAAGGGGTAACGGAAGTAAAAGACTGGTCGTTAAAGCAAGGGCTTCAAACTGTGCAGATTCATTAGGTCCTGAAATCAGTTTAATGGGTTAGCAACAGACTTTTGGAATGGAAAGAACAGAACAGAATAGAATAGAATAGGACAGGACAGGACAGGATAGGATAGGTTGGAATTAGAACCCACGTAGAGTAGATCTGGCTGCGTCATGTGAGGTTGGGGTAAAAATCTCCCTTTAAACTTATCGCTCAGTAATCTGCATCTACAGGCGTGTAAAATATATTTCTCACTGTAGGTTGAGTCAAAAAAGTTTGAAAGCCCCAACAGGTAACCTAGGTATGCAGGAGTGGAAGCAGGTGTAACAACAGCAAAAAGTGCAAGGTCACTGGGACCTCCAGAGGCACAAAGACTGGATGGGGCTGGGGTGAATGCCAGGGCGGGGGCAGTACTGGGTGGGGCGGACACGGTAAAGGAAAGGCAAACCCATGTGGGGCTCCCTGACTTGGGGTGTGAGGGCTCAGTCCCGGGGTCGGGTGGGTGGAGGGGGGTGAGGAGGAGCGAGGAGAAAGGAGGCTGCGAATTGCAGGTGAAGGACAAGGAGGCGGCCTGAGCGCCGAGACGCAGAGTCCGGGGACACCCCCCTCCGCAACATCAGCAGTCCTGGGGACCCCCGGGAGAGCCCGGCTGGGGGCGCGGCTACGCCGAGTGACCCGAGACCCTCCCTGACCCGCTGGGGCCCGTCCTCACCGGGCACCGGCCGGGCGGCGACGGCAGCGGGGCCCTCCCTCTCCGGCGACCGAGCCGCGGCGGGTCCTCTGGCCTCGGGCCGCCGCAGCCACAGGCGCCGACCTCGCGGCCCAGGCCCCTCCGGCCACCGCAACCCGGGTGCCCACTCCCCGCCCCCACCTGCCCTCTCGGGAGCGAGCTCCGTGCCGCGCGCGCCGCCCCGCTGGCCGTAGGGAGCGCGCACCGCCCCGCGGGGTAGCCAGCCTCTAGGAGCGCACTAGAGAGTTCCTAGCAAGCATGCGCAGCGGGGCCTCGGGGAGCCCATTCTTTGGGCAAACACCATTTCTCCGGGTCTTCCGTGCGCGGTGCCTAGCTGGCGGCCGGACCAATCGGCGCTGGGAGGCGGGGCCAGGGCTGGCGAAAGAGGCGGGGCAAGCCCAGGATTGGGCTGCGGCAGCCGGGGACCGAGCTTTGATCTGACCTGAGGCTTGGACGGCGGGGGCGGGGGCGGGGGGGTGGCCTTCGGGGCGGTGGACCCTCAGAGAAGAAGAGATTTGGGGGGCTTGAGAACCCCAAACCTGATCCAGGATTTGAGTCTGAGCTCACTGAACGGAAGCGGTCTTTTTTTTTTTTTTTACGGTACGCGGGCCTCTCACTGTTGTGGCCTCTCCCGTTGCGGAGCATAGGCTCCGGACGTACAGGCTCAGCAGCCATGGCTCACGAGACTAGCCGCTCCGCGGCATGTGGGATCTTTCCGGATCGGGGCACGAACCCGTGTCCCCTGCATCGGCAGGCGGACCCTCAACCACTGCGCCACCAGGGAAACCCGGAAGCGGTCATTTAAATTTTTTTTTAAATTTTATTTATTTTTTATACAGCAGGTTCTTATTAGTTATCTGTTTTATACATATTAGTGTATATATGTCAATCCCAATCTCCCAATTCATCTCACCACCACCACTCCACCACCCCTCTGCCACTTCCTCCCCTTGGTGTCCATACGTTTGTTCTCGACATCTATGTCTCTATTTCTGCCGGGCAAACCGTTTCATCTGTGCCATTTTTCTAGGTTCCACGTATATGCGTTAATATACGATATTTGTTTTTCTCTTTCTGACTTACTACGGAAGCGGTCATTTAAATGCATCATTAGGCCCGTCACTTTCGTTAGCCAGCAGAAGGAAATTTCCTATGGACTTCACAGAAACTTTAAAATGACCTACCCCAAAGCTGGGTCAATTTGATTCAAACTAAATAATGATAATAACAGATTATAACTGAGTAAAATAAGAAGCCATGATCGATAGTGATGTAAGTAAGTAAATGGGGAGATGGGAAAGCTCTTACAGTAGAATGCCAACTAATAGATGCAGAAGGAAGGATGCGGAAAATCACCCTTTGGCGACCATCGTAAGTAATAATTGATTCGGGCAAAAATTATCAATGGCCGCTAAGACCGGAGGGTGGAAGTTTAACAAGGAACTAGTATTTACATATTCCCAAAGTACATATTTCCCCACAATACATTTATTAATTACAAGAGGAAAAATATGAATTTTACAGTAGGCAAATGGTCCTCAAAGTGTAGTCTGGGGTTCCTGGAAGTCCCTGTGGGATATTCCAAAGGTTACATGACGTGTAACAGGTTGAATGCCAAAGCACAGATGAGAACCTGTAGTCCTCCATTAAGCCTACATTAAAGAGATTTGCAAAAAAAAAAAAAAAAGAACAACGCCATTCTTATAAAATTTCTTTGATTTGGAAAATATAGTGATTTTCATAAAAATATGTTATGCTAACACATAAAGGGTTTATTATTGTATCTTTTGGTAACAGATTTATTGGATATAACTCACATACCATACAGTTCACCCATTTAAAGTGTACCAATTGAATGGTTTTTAATAGATTCACAGAGATGCGGACATCACCACACTCAGTTTTAGAACAATTTCATCACTCCAAAAGAAACCTTTAGCGATCACCCCCAAGTCCCCCATCCTCCCACACTAAGCAACTATTAATCTTTCTGTCTCTATAGATTTGCATATTCTGGACATTTTATTTAAATGGAATCATACAATCATATATCTTTTGTGTGTGGCTTCTTTCACTTAGCCTAGTGTTTTCAGAGTCCATCCATGTTGTAGCGTGCCAGTAGTATTTCATTCTTTTTATCGTCAAATAGTATTGCACTGTATGGATATACCCCAATTTGTTTATCCATTCATCTGTTGACTGACGTTTGCATTGTTTCCACTTTTTGGCTACTATGACTAATGCTTCTGTGAACATTATGTGCAAATTTGTGTGGACAGATGTTTTCAATTCTTTTGGGTATACACCTGGAATTGGATTTGCTGGGTGGATGTTTAACCGTTTGAGGAATTGCTAGATTGTCTTCCACAGGGTCTACTCCATTTTACATTCCCACCAGCAGTGTGTGAGGGTTCCAATTTCTCCACATCCCTGTCAACAGTTGTTATTATCTGTCTTTCTGATTACAACCATGCTAATGGATATGAAGTGGCTTTTCATTGTGGTTTTGATTTGCATTTCCCTGATAGCTAATGATGTTGATCCTCTTCTCAAGTGCTTATTTGACATTTGCCTATCTTCTTTGGAGAAATGTCTATTCAGATCCTTTGCCCATTTTAAAATTGAGTTGTCATTTTATTATTAAGCCTAAAAATTCTTTATATTTATATTCTAGATACACTTCCGTTGTCAGATATATGATTTACAAAATCTTTCTCCCATTCTGTGGGTTATCTTTTCACTTTATTGTTCCCAGTTAAGATGGTGTCCTTTGAAGCACAAAAGTTCTTAATTTTGATGATGTCCAATTTATCTGTTTTTTCTTTTGTTGCTCGTGCTTTTGATGCCACATCTAAGAAACCACTGCCTAATCCAAGTTCACAAAGATTTACCTGTATGTATTCTAAAAAGTTTTATAGTTTAGTTCTTACATTTTGGACTTAGACCCATTTTGAGTTGTTTGTTTGTTTGTTTGTTTTTATGGGCAAAGTAGGGCTCTGATTTCATTCTTTTGCATATGGATATCTGAGTTGTGCCATTTGTTGAAAAGACTGTTAATTCCTCTCTGTGATTATTTTGGCTCCCCTGTTGAAA
The DNA here is from genome assembly GCF_059928025.1 of Delphinapterus leucas. NCBI lineage: Eukaryota > Metazoa > Chordata > Mammalia > Artiodactyla > Monodontidae > Delphinapterus > Delphinapterus leucas. The sequence goes on from NC_143143.1 coordinate 35,919,613, forward strand.
AACAGTTAACCATAAATGTGAGGGTTTATTTCTGGACTCTCAATTCTATCCATGGGTCTGTGTTTATTTTGTGCCAGCACTACATTGACTCAATTACTGTTGGTTTGCAGTAAGTTTTGAAATCAGAGAGTGTGAATTCTCCAACTTCGTTCTTTCCCTTTCGTTTTGGGTCCCTTGAGTTTCCAGTTGTCATCTTTCTTGTCAATCTTTTTGAAAATGAATCTTCTTTTAAATTTTACATCATTGCAAACACACTCCATGGCAATTATTTTCAAGTATTCCTGCTTTTTCCACCTAACTGTATATTGTAAAACTCACCGCCCCCATATTATAACCGTATTTACATATGGCTGGCTACATAGTTTAGTTATTTTCCTATTAGACACTAGTTTCTTTTTTTATAGGCAAATGTATTTTATAAGATGCCCAGATCTCATTTTTTTCCATCATAATACATCATATAAATTCAGGGAAAACATTTAAACGTTTTTCAGATCACATGATCTGATATAGAATTTCTAACCAGAAGAATCCTCCAACTCAATTTGAAGAAAAAAACTTTTTAAGCATTTTTTAAATTAATTAATTTAGTTTTGGCTGCGTTGGGTCTTCGTTGCTGCGTAAGGGCTTTCTCTAGTTGTGGCGAGTGAGGGTCACGCTTCATTGTGGTGTGCGGGCTTCCCATCGTGGTGGCTTCTCTTGTTGTGGAACACGGGCTCTAGGAGCGTGGGCTTCAGTAGTTGCGGCACGCGGGCTCAGCAGTTGTGGACACGTTTCTAAATTTCACTATTGCTGCTGTGGCTGGCTTCATTCCTAACTTTTGGGGAACCTGGGTGAAAAGTATATAGGCATGCTTTGTACACTTGCAGCTTTTCTGTAGGTGTGAAATTATGTCAAAATAAAACGTCAGAAAAAAAAAATCTGCCCCTTTGAGGGGATTCCGTGCGGGGAAAGCATCTTTTTCTGCACTGGTCCAACCCTTGCCCATCTATCCAGCCCTCGCCCATCGGTCCAGCCCCCTCTCACAGCGCACAATCACTGCACACTTATTCTCTGATCACCCTGCGCGGTGGGGACCGGGATTGTTCTGGCGCGGGGAGCTGCGGGGCCTGGGGGCTGCTTTCCTGGACACTTGGCGGGTGGCGACCGGAGCGGCCCAGCATCCTCCGAGCGGACACCCGCCCTGCCTCTCGCCTGCCCAGGCGCGACGACGCCCCCGCCTCCCCTCCTGCAGGGCGCCCCGGGCCCTCAGCTCACCGCGACCCTCCGCAGCCCCGCGGACTCCTCCCTCCGCCCGCCCTCCTTTGCCCAGCCGGAGCCCCCAGTCTCCCAGTTGGCAGAGTGAAGACGCTGCTCCTCTCTAGAAAACGCCACTACCCTGACACCCCTCCCCTCCGCCTTCCTCCTCTCGCTCTAAAGCTGCTGCTGGAAGTCCCCGCCGCCCCCCTGCCCCTGGGCTCCAGGCAGGTGCAGGTCCAGGTCCCATGGGGCCCTCCTGCCCTGGTCCCCCGCCCGCTCCGCATTTCCACGTTCTCCGCATCCTCCGTCGAATCCCCTCCTTCCCGCGTTCTCCCGCCCCCTTTCCCATCCTTGCTTTCAGTCCTCCGCCTCCCACTGCCTCATCCTCCGCGCCTTCCTCTCGCACCTACGCTCCGCCCAACTCCGACTGCGCGCTCTGGGTCCCCGCACCTCTGCCCCTGCCTGGGCTCCGAGTGCCGTACCCCATCCGCACCCTGCGCCTCTCCGCCCGCTCCCCTGCCAGGTCTCCACCCTGGGCACCTTAGGAGCCCAAGTCCACAAAGACCCCTGCCGTGGTGGCGTTGAGCTTACGTTATGGGGGGTGGGTTGGGGAGAAGCAATAGATAATAATAAACAATGAGTCACATGGGCTCTTAGAAGAGGTACTTGCTGTGGGGCAATCAGACAGGGAGGAGGAGAGGCTGCGACTTGTGTTGGAGTGTCTGAGGATGACGAGGAGTACGGATCTCACCCGCGTTCTTCGGATAGCCGGCCATCTGCCGGATTGTCACTGAGGAATCATCCCTGGCCCCTGCAGAAGGCAAGTTAGAGCCGGTGCCCGGGCCTCAAAAGGCCTGGGTGGGCGTCCGGAATCTGCTGGGCCTGACGGCGTCCGCGCGCGCCTCCTCCCGGCCTCCAGGAGAATCAGCCGCACTGAGCCTGGCGGCGGCTGGGGGAACCGGGGCGTGCCTGGACCAGCTCTCCAAGCTAACCAAGGAAAATGCAACCCCCAGGAAAAAGCACGCAGAGGTTGTGCACACAAGATGAAGCGCGGGGCGTTATCAATATTTTCTTCTTCTTCTTCTTTTTTTAAATATTTTCTTCTTAATGATATTACCGGATGTTTGCAAGGATGCCTGAGAGCCGGGTATTCACGGGCCGCGGGTGGAATGATAGTGGCTGTGTCCAACCCGTGTGCAGGAATCTCACCCAAGGCTTTTGAAAGGATTGTTACCAACCTGGAAACAACGGATACGTCCAACAATCAGGACTGGTTGGATAAATGATCCACCCCTGTAGTGGTACGTTGTAAAATGGACGCTGGAGAGACATTTGTAATACATTAAGAAAAAAATAGGGAATTCTCTGGTGGTCCAGTGGTTAGGACTCCGTGCTTTCACTGCCGGGGTCGGGGTTTGATCCCTGGTCGAGAACTAAAATCCCGCAAGCCACGCAGTGCGGCAAAAAAAAAAAAAAAAAGGCACTTTATCACCCCAATTTTCTGAATATAAAAAATATTTATCATAGACTTATCTCTAGATGGTGGAATTATTGTAGATTTTGTAATATTTTTTCATAATCAATATTTTCTGTTTATTTTCATGACCATGAATTACCTTTTTTTGTTTGTTTTTTAGCCTGAAGGAAAGACCAATGCAAGATATTTTAAAAAAGTAAGTGTAGGGACTTCCCTGGTGGCGTAGTGGATAAGACGCTGCGCTCCCAACGCAGGGAGCCCGGATTCTATCCCTGGTTGGGGAACTAGATCCCACATTCATGCCACAACTAAGGAGCCCATGTGCTGCAACTAAGACCCGGTGCAGCCAAGTAAATAAATATTTAAAAAATAAGTGTACAGTAGTCATCCTATTTACTTTTTATCCCCATCATAATTAATGCCCCCACCCAACCACTCACTGAGTGCAGAGACTCAGAACTGGTATCAATCTGTCACTTCTGAGGGATTTCTGCTCCGTTGACACTGGTGGGAACCACTCTTGACCGACAGGAACACACCCGTCCAGCAGGATGCCAACTGTGTGAACTGGAAGGCCACTTGCCCCCAGCTGCCTTCTCCCCTTGGATTCTCCTCCTGGTGGATGGCACTGTCATCCCAGACTGGGCAGGCCAGTCTTCCCTCAAACACTGTCCCCCAAAAGAGGCCTTCACTGAGCCCTTCTCAGTCCCCTTCTAGCATCTCCCATCTCCCCTCCCTTTTCTCTCCCCCGGGCTGTGGTGGTGCCCTCACCGGCCTCTCCGCTCCCACTTGGGACCCCCTCCAGTCTGTTCTCCTCAGGGCACCAAGGGAGTTTTGTAAAACGACACTGACCACATTCCTCCTCTGCATAAATCCGTCCCAACCTCCTACTACCCGTGATGAGCCTGGAACCTACCTGTGGCCTCAAGGCCCTGGGCCAGTAGCCTCTGCCAACCATTCCTGCCTCGTGGCCTTCCTGTCCTACTCCGTCTGGGCTCACTCCTCCTAAGCCCGCCCTCTTCACCTTTCAGTTCCCTCCACGGGGCTTCCTCAGGCACCTGTCATATGCTGAGGAGCTCCTGGTCCTCTCCTGGGCAGCCCTTAGCCCCAGATTTCATGGACTCATCAGCAGGACGTCCTGTGTCTCCTGTCTACCTCTGGGAGGCTGGGGTTGTGACCTGTTTACCACTAGGTCCTGTGTACCCTGCCCTGGGCAGACATTAAGGTCCTCAAGAAGTGATGAGGCAAGAAAGCGGCAGGACTAGGAGGGAGAGGGAGGGTGAATCTAGGTGAGGGATATGTGGTGTTGCCTGCATGTTCCTTCAACTTTTATGGGAGTTTGAAATGTTTCAAAATTTAAAAAATAAGAAAAGCTTAACACCTCCGGATCCAGTGTATGAGCTCCCTGCCTGGCTTGGCAGTGGCTTCCCACCCTCCTGGCAAATGACAGGCACCACAGGCCGCTTGAGCCCCCGGAGGGAGGTACACCCTTCCTGTGCCCCCACCCAGCCTCCAGGGGCCACCTAGTCAACCAGGCCCCCTCACTGGGGACCCAAGTGCCACCCCCGCCCCAGGCTCCCATGGCAGCTGCAGAAGGGGTCGATGGTGCCACAGCAAAATGCAGGGGAGTGGACGCCCGCAGTGACCCTGCCCAGGCCAGGACTGCCTGGAGTCCAGGATGAGTGGCAGGGGTCAAGGCTGGCCAGCCCCTCTCCCCACCTCCTCTACTCCATGCCTCCTCCACCACCAAATGTTAAACCAGAGCAAGCCCTCAGGCGGTCTCCTCAACTGACAGAACCAGCCCTCCAGGATGACTCAGAGCCTCAGGAAAGGAGAAATCTTGTGGGGGATGGGAATCTATTTAAATATAGAATTCAGACAAAACAACTTTTCAAGTTATGGTTACAGAATATAATTGTTACAGACAACCATGCTGTAAAAATAACAGCAAAACGGAGAGTTGGGCGCTGCGGATGTGCTGCGTAACTCACTTTTCCCAAGAGGGAGTCAACAGATACTGATTAAATTTGGAAAATGTTTGAAAACATAAGTCCTCTAAACTCTACTTTTAAAAAATAATCCATTTCCTTTTGCCCAAAGGCAGTTTTCAAATGATGAGGACCACGTGGGCTGAAGCAACTTGAGGCCGATGCCTTTTCTCAGGGGACCCCGACTTATGGTTGAAGGAGGGGAACAGTGTTTCTTCATCTTTCCCTCCAGCAGGGCAGCACCCAGGGGACCTGAGGAGGGGCTCAGGCTCCCAGGAATCTCCCTCAGCCCCCAAACCACCCAGAAGGAACATGGCAGGGGCACAATACACTTCTGTCAGGCGTGCCCCCTCACACCGCAGGTTCACCTCCTCAGCAGAACCTTGGGCTGCCATGGACATCAGGGCCCCTGTGCACAGGGGCTGTCAGTCCTGTGTGGCTCCCTGGAGGAGGTGGCCTTTATGAGGGTCCAGCAGGAAGAAGCAGGCTGAGGCCTCCTGGGAACTGGCCCTGGAAGGAGAGCCAGGGAGGGGCAGGATTGGCTTCCCAGGGGTTCAGGGCTGGACACCAAAGGCAGCAGAAAGTGGAAACCTCAGAGACTCCACCTCGTCTCTGAGTCAGTGGTCGGGTTTTCCAGGCTGAGGAGGCCCTGGGGGATGGAGGCCGCTGGAGAGCCCTCCTGGGCCTGAGAGATGGCCCAGGCCAGGAAGCCCTGGAGCAGGGCCAGGTAAGGGCTGGTGGGGGTTGGGGAGGCCCAGGAGCAGGGGGGTGGGGATTGGAGCTGGGACCTCAAAGGACCCAGAATCATGGAATTTTAAAAACCTACCTGTGGTGGGATCTAGTGTACAGCTTCTTTTATTCTCTTTTTAATTATTTTTTTCTGCTTACAAAAGTAAATTATGCTTGATCAGAAAAAGATTACAATGTTGAAAGTGAAAATCAGTCAGCGGCTGGGCCGCAGACAGGAGCCCAGTGGAACGTGTAGAAGTTGCAGCCAAGTTCACTGACCCAGCCAGGATGCACCCTCAGTTGTCAGGGCTACGGGTCCTCCCTGGACACGATGGGGCCCATGGTGGACTCCTCCCCATCCACCAAGGGACTGGGGGCAGGCTGTCCTGCCAACCTTCCATCTTCTTTTCCGTCTGGAAGAGAAGGGGATGGGTCAGGCTGTTGTCAAAGGAAAAGGGGGAAGGGGTGGGGGGCAAACCTGGGGGTCCCAGCTGCCAGAGCAGGGGCAGGGATTGCTGACTCCAGAGACATGCTCCCAAAGGCCACTGGCCCAGGGACACAGAGGCTGTTTCCAGGAAACTTTGGGCCAAATCTGGGCTGAGCATCAGGAAGCTGCTGCTCCCTCCCCGCTGCCTGGCCCAGGACGGGGCAGGAGGTGGGGAGGGCCGTGGACAGGTCTGGAGGTAAAGACAGAGAGGCAGGTTGAGAGGTGTTGACTGCCCATGAGCACCTGCCCAGGGGAGCCCATGGGGCCAAGCTGCAGCCCTTGTTCCGCTCTTCATCTCTCCATCTGAGGAAGGGTGACTTTGTCCTGATTCTCACAAAGGTGCCATATGGGGTGGGGTCCATATGGCCCCAGAGCCTGCCTGATCTGAGAAGTGAGCAGAGGTCTCAGTTGGGGTAGAAATGGCCTGTCCCATCCAGCTCAGCTGGAAGAATGGGCTCTGAGCCAGAGGGGGCCCCCCCCATCCTTTGCAGTGAGCTAGCTGGTGGCCTCAGGGTGGTGACTTGGCCCTTCTGAGCCCTGCCTCCACACAGGTACTGAGGACAGAACCCTCTCTGCACTGGGCAGAGGCAGGTGGACATGAGGAGGCGCTTGGAGCAGAACAGGCTGGTGGAAGGGCTCAAGGGTGAGCCAGGCCCACTGCAGAGGGGCCTCCAGGCTCTGGGGTCCCTGACTCCAGCAGGCAATGGAGCCTGAGGGGTCCCTCAGGTCCCCTGAGAACTCTAGGCTTGTGGCTGGGGATGCCCCTATCTCATGAAAAACACATAAGAGTAGACACGGAGAGAAATAGGCCCAGGAACACAGACATATAAGAACCCACACAAACTTACTCTCCTAGGCAAATACACACATAGGGAGACAGAACCTTAGAGAAACACACGCACACACACACACGCACGCGCACACACACACACACACACACACACACACGGAGGCCTATAGACACGCAGAGATTCACACTGAGATAATGTAGACAGATGCACGCAGAAATGTTCACAGCACACACATACTCCCCTGAGCCAGCCAAGCCTGCTGTCCCCCTGGCTGCCCAGGTGACAGGGGACTTCGGCCCCAGGAAGGTCTTGCTCCCGCCCTGCTCGCTGGGCTGGGGCCTCACCTGTGTCCAGCTTGCTGCGTTTTTGCTCGGGCTCCTGGGGGGCGGCCTCGATGGCCCGCTGAGCCTCGGGATGGATCTTGAGGAGGGCTTTGGCAAGGGTGGCGGGGCCGGGCACCCCCAGGGACATGATGCAGTGCACTCCTTTGCGCTTGGCCCCCACCACTTTGGCACTGTCCTTGGAGGCCGTCAGCAGCACCAGTTTGGAGAACTTTCTGGGCTTCCTGGGGGCTGCGGGGACGACATCTGTGCCCGGCTCAGGGGACTCAGGGGAGGGCTCCTGGCCGGCCTTCACGCTCTCGCCCTCCTGCTCACTGGGCTCGGGCAGGGGCATTCCGGGACCGATGGCCTGGCCCCCAGGCCACGCTCAGGCCCCAGCAGATGGATTTCTCCTCCACCTCCCTGGAAGGAACCCAGCAGTTCAAGAGCTCTGTCCTAAGGCAGGAGGCAAAATCTCATCAGTGGAGGTGCCCTTAGGCTTGGGTTCAGGAAGAATCTGGGCTGGAGGTTGGGGCAGATGGGGCTGCCTTGGTGCCCCCGGGAAAGGACCTGAATGGAGCCAGAGAACCCTGGGCTGGTGCTTCTGCTCTCTTGGTAGCCTTGGGTCCGTCACCTCCCCCAGCCAAACCTCACTTTCCCATCTACAAAATGTGCCCAAAACAGGGCTCTCAAGGGGTTACTGGGGTGACCAAGGTGCTGACAGCTGAGTTACTAGGAATCCAGGCCCACAGGTACTGAGCACGGGGTGAAGTGCTTCCACAGGTGTTTCCACTTAACCTTCAGCCCCCATGTTATGAAAGTTGATCTTTCTCATTGACCCAGGTTACAGATGAGGACACTGAGGCATGCAGCCATGAAGGCAGAGCTGGGAGTCCAGTCGAGGTGGGTCCAGAGCCCGCCCGTACAGCACCTGGGGTACCTTGTCCAGGATAATGGACACCCATCTTCCTGAGCACCAGTCTTCAGGGAAAAGTACTTTGGGGACATGAGCTCAGGTCACTGATACTCCCAGAATGCCCGGTGCCCTTCACCCTGACACTGTGTCACCAGGAACATGGGCTGGGCCCTGGGAGGCAGAGCTCTCCAGATTTACAACTAGATCCAGCCCCCATCCCAGGCCAGAGGCCCCAGGGCACCCAGTGCTAGGGGACACTAGGACCCCACGAGGGCAGTGACCTTGTGTCTGAGCTGGTGCTAGCTCTGCCTCAGCTGAGTGGGTACAGGGCTGTGGAGGTGTCCAGAGAATCCGTGGTCACTGAGGGCTCCCTGGCTTCTGGTCTGGAGAAGCAGAAAGGATGGATGACAGGGAATTCCCTGGTGGTCCAATGATTAGGACTCTGCACTTTCACTGCCGGGGGCCCGGGTTCAACGTCTGGTCAGGGAACTAAGATCCCACAAGGCACATGGCATGGCCAAAAAAAAAAAGAAAAGAAAAGAAAAAAATGGATGACAGGGGCAGCGCTGGCCTGGAGACCGGGGCTCTGGGGCATCAGTGTGGGCTAGCTGTTTTGTCTGTTGGGGGTGATTGGGTGGTGGGCAGATGGCGGGGTCTTTCTCAGTTTCCAGTTTAGCCCAGAAACAAGATTGCCGCCTTGGCAGACATCTCACCCTCCCTGTCCAGGACTCAGGCAGCACCGAGGCCCGTACACTCTTACTTGGCCCCCTAGACCTGTTTCTCCAACCTGGCTTTTAGTTGTGTTTCTCTGGGCCCCTCCAATGCACATGGCTTGAGGTGTCCATGCCCCGCACCCCAAAGTCTTCGAAGACCCCTTCATCCATGAGAGGAGCCTGAGGTGCAAGGCCAGTGCATGGTTGGGGTGCCTTGCCCCCTGCAAGCTCCCCTTCTCAGTCAACTAGACATGAAAGCAGAGACCTGACAACTAGACACGAAAGCAGAGACCTCCCAACTGCGACAGAGGAGGACCCCCACCTCCAGGGGGTGTAGCCTCAGGTAAATGCTTCCTGGTAGCAAGTCACCTGACCACAGGCACCCCTGGGATTGATGTCTCATTATCCCTTCTGTCCCTGGTCCAGCCCCTGGATAAGCTAACCCCTACTCCTCCCATGTGGTCCTTCCCAGCTCTGCCCATCCTGCCCCACAGGGCAGGCAACATGGTGGTACCTGGGACCTGGGGGGACATGGGGCCCAGCAGAAAAGACACTGCCTACCCCCCCCCACCACGACCCAGAGAACCACTCTGGGCAGGAAAGGGTTATGGTGGGAAGCCCCACCCACAGGACCCTGCCCCCACACCCTGACTGGCCTGGTGTACAACCCTGGCCAGCAGCCCACACCTCTGTGGTCCAGGGATGAAACTCCAGGTGGTTGGACCCCTTTCTCACATCATAAAAATAATTAACTCTAAATGACCATAGACTTAATTATGAGAGCTAGTGATAAAACTCTTAAAAAAAATAAGAAATGAGTAAATCTTCCTGACCTTGGATTAGGCAAAGCTTTCTTCAGTACGACACTAAAAGTACAGGTAACCAAAAAAGAAACACAAAAATTTGACTTCATCAAAATTTAAAACTTTTGTGAGTCAAAGGACACCATCAAGAGAATTAAAAGGCAGCCCATAGGATGGGAGAACATTTTTGCAGATCATACATCTGATAAGGGACTTGTATCTAGAATTTATAAAGAACACATAACTCAGTAATAAAAAGACAAATAACTCAATTTTTAAAATGGGCAAAGGATCTGAATAGGCCTTTCTCCAAAGAAAATATACAAGTGGCCAGTAAGCACAAGATGTTCAACATCATTAGTCATGAGGGAAATGCAGATCAAACTATAATGAGATACTATTTCACACTACTAGAATGGATCTAATAAAACAAAACAAAAAAACCAGACAATAACAAGTGTTGGTGAGGATGAGGAGAAAATGGAACCCTCATACCCTGCTGCTGGGGATGTAAATAGTGCAGCCACTTTGGAAAACAGTCTGATGATTTCTCAAAAGGTTAAACATAGAATTACCATATGATCCAGCAATTCCACTCCTAAGTGTATCCCCAAGAGAAATGGAAACTGATGTCTACATAAAAACTTGTACATGAATATTTGCAGCAGCATTATTCATAGATGCCAAAAAGTGAAACAGCCCAAATATCTATCAACAGATAAATGAATAAATGTGATGTATCCACACAATGGAATATTTTTTGATAATTAAAAAAATTCATGCCACGACATGGGTGAACCTTGGAAAGATTAGCTAAGTGAAAGAAGCCAGTCATGAAAGATCACATATTATACACTCCATTTCTATAAAATGACCTGGAGTCTATAGAAAATCTATAGAGTAGAAAAATCCATAGAGACAGAAAGTAGATTTGTGATTGTCTAGGGCTGGGGGTGGGAGGGATGGGGACCAGAAGAGTGAGGAGTGAATTCTAGTATGTATGGGGTTTCTGGGGTGATGAAAAAGTTCTAAAACTGATTGTGGTGATGGCTGCACAACTTGGTGAATTTACTAAAAGCCATTGAATTGTACATTGTGAGTGAGTTAATTGCATGGTATGTAAATTATCTCAATAAAACTTATGTATTGAGAAAAGAGAAATTAAGTCTATAATCAGTGGTTTCCCCACTTCATGATACCTAAGAATCACCCAGAATTCTTGTTAAAAATGCACAGTTCTGGACTCCTCCACCCCCAGACTTCTTTCTCAGTGGGTCTGGAGAGGGACCTGAGAATCTACATTTTTTTTTTTTTTTTTTTTACCAGTACCCTATTTGATTCTGATACTTTGTGAAAAATGGATGATGCCATGGGCCCTCTGTTTAAGAAGTTTCTAATTTCTAGTTCATAGCTGAACTGTTTTTCCACCACTCCATGTACAGGGGTGGACAGTTCCTCAGGCTGGATCAGTCTCTTTTCTGGATTCATCCCTAACCTTCTAGCAATTTATTTTTGAGATGTGAATGGAAGAGTTGACAGGCAGCTATTTTAAGCCTAAAACATCTATTTTGAAAATTAACTTTTTACTCAATAAAAGTTCATTGAATTAACAGAATTTTTAGAAGTGAAGCAGAAATGAATTAAAAAGATCAAAAGGCTTAATAGTTTACCTTACTTCACTCACTTTACACCCTCCACCTGCATCCCCAGTCGGATGGTTTGATATTGCTATGGGTCTCCAGTCACCCATTTACCCTAGCCAGCTGTCATGATATTGTAAGATGGCTCAGTGTAAACCCCAAACCACACAATGTTAAGAACTGGCAGGAGCCTCTTAGACACCTTGGGAGGCAGAATAATGCCTCCCCGCTGCCCATCGCTAAAGCTGTCTAGGTCCTGATCCCTGGAACCTGTAAATATGTTACCTTACATGGCAAAGGGGGAATTAAGTTTGCAGATGGCATGAAGGTTACTAAACTAGGAGATTATCTTGGATTGTCCAGGTGGTTACATCACAATCACAACGATCCTAAAAAGCAGGAAACGCAGGTAAAAGAGTCAGAAAAAGTGGTGTGATGATGGAGGCAGGGTCAGCGAGAGGAGAGATTCGATGTTGCTGGCATTGAAGGTGGAGGGAGGGGGATATGAGCCAAGGAATGCTGGAGGCCTCTAGAAAAGACAAAGAAACAGACTGTCTCTCCTAGAGTCCCCTGGAAGGGTTACAGCCCTGCCCACACCTTGATTTTAACCCAGTGAGTCCCATGTCAGACCTCTGACCTCCAGCACTGCATGACTTTTACAAAGCTGTGTTGTTTTAATCCACTAAATTTGTGGTAATTTGTTATGGCAGCAGTAGGTAACTAATACGAGGTCCAATCCCTTGATGGTGAGGTTCTGAAAGCCAGGATCATGGGAATTACCTGGCGGTCCAGTGGTTAGAACTCCCTGCTCTCACTGCCGAGGGCGCAGGTTCGATCCCTGATTGGGGAACTAAAATCCCACAAATGCCGTGGCCAAAAAAAAAAAAGAAAGAAAGCCAGGATCATTGCCTGGAAACTGATGATGGATTAACAGAATTACCATTACCTTCATATGTATGGGAGAGAAATACCATCAATGTCCACCAACACCTGCATTCTCAGCTAAGAGGCCAACCCCTTACACTCTCTGGGCTTGTTTCACCTATGTAATGGGAGTAGTGGTGAACTTCGCAGGGGCTCTCAAGAGCAGGCAGGCAGGCAGGCAGGCAAGGGTGAAGTCTTCAAGTTACCAATGATACTGACAGATGCCCCTTCTATAATCGCTGTCCCATGTGGTTCTTGGAGGGCTGCTGGTGGGATGATGGACCCACTTAGATATGCAGGTACACATCCTTACAGAGAGATTTTCAAAGCAGCAGTAAGACCCAGAATGGGTCAAGAACTGCTACTCTATAGAGTGCAGGGAACAGCTTCCCCAAAGTGGGAATTTCATGTAATGGCACCTCCTTACCCTAATCACCATGGCTTGGAATCTTAGTTACTTTTACTCCTCCTTACCCACTGCAATTTGTCCTAAGACCTGTCTCTGCTGCGCCCAAATGGCCCCTGCTCCCCGCCTCTCTCCTCTCGCATCATTACCGCCACCTCCTAAGCCTCCGGAGTGCCTCCCCCGCCCCAACATCTCAGACCTCCAACTGCCATCCCTGCGAGCATCTCTAGAGCCACAAGGATGGGACAGGACTGGGGATGGGTGCAGGGCGGGGGCAGTACTGGGCGGGGCGGACACGGTCAAGGAAAGTCAGACCAATGTGGGGCTCCCTGACTTGGGGTGTGAGGGCTCAGTCCTGGGGTAGGGTGGGTTGGGGAAGGACGAGCGAGGAGAAGAGCTGAATCGCTGGTGAAGGACAAGGAGGCGGCCTGAGCGCTGATATGCAGAGCTGGGGGGCACCCCCCAGCATCAGCAGCCCTTGGGGATCCCCAGAGGAGCCCGGCAGGGACCCGAGACCCTCCCCGATCCGCTGGGGCCCGTCCTCACCGGGCACCGGCCGGGCGGCGACGGCAGCGGGGCCCTCCCTCTCCGGAGACCGAGCCGCGGCAGGTCCCTCAGCCTCCGTGCCTGGGGCCCCCGTCTGGGTTCGGGCAGTCACCTCAAGCTGGGGTCACGGAGCGAGCATGCGCAGCAGGGCTTGTGGGGGGCCCATTCCTTGGGCTAACTCGATTTCTCCGGGTCTTCCCCTCGCGGGGCAGAACTGGCGGCCTGACCAATCCCGCGCGGGGGCGGAGCCAGGGCTCGCGAGGGGGCAGGACCATGTCGTTATTGGGCAGTGGCCCCCGGGGGGCGGGGTTCAGCCTTCCAGTGGCCAGACTTCGAGTTTTGGGCGGGGCTCTCCCAGGACAAGGGGGGTGGGTTTAACTGAGACCACCCTACCTCCCCCAGTGTTTGACCTCGGCTCCGCGCAGAGGAAGTCACAGCATTTGTTTAAAGGCCTCGATCGTCTCCGTCGTTCTTCTGAGCGAGCAGAGGGAAGAACTTTCAGTATGCTCATCAAAGCTACTGATTCCGCTCCGCCCAGCATCCCTGAGGGCGCAGCATTTTTGCCATTGGTCCCTCCCCGACCCTCGGTCCAGCCCTCGCCATTGGCCCCTCCCTCGTTATTGGTGCTCCCCCACCCTCCCCCGCCACAGGTGCAGACCTCGTCCATCATCCCAGGCTTCGCCCATCGGTCCAGCCCGCACTCACAGCACACAGTCACTGCACACTGATTCTCTGACTACCCTGGGCGGTGGAGACCGGGATTGCTCCCACACGGGGAGCGGCGGGGCCTGGGGGCTGCTTTCCTGGACACTTGGCGGGTGGCGATCAGAGTGGCCCAGCATCCTCCGAGCTGACACCCGCCCTGCCTCTCACCCGCCTCCCCTCCTGCACGGCGCCCCGGGCCCTCCGCTCACTGCGACCCTCCACAGCCCTCCGCCCGTCCCCCTTCGCCCCGCTAGAGCCCCCACTCTTTTAGCTGCGCGTCCTAACGTTGGCAGAATGAAGACGCTGCTGCTCTCTAGAAAACGTCACTCCCCGGACACCCCTCTTCTTCTCCTCCTTTCTTTCTCTTGCTCTAAAGCTGCTCCTGGGCTCCCAGCAGGTGCAGGTCCAGGTGCCATGAGGCCTGCCTGACCTGGACTTCAGGCATTTCCCACGTTCTCCGCATCTTCTGCATCCGCCGTGTCCTCCAGTTCTCCCGCGTTCTCCTGTATCCTCCTCCTCAAGTCCAAATATCAGCAGAACCTGCAACTGCCTCTACAAAGGCTCCTAGCTCCCTCCTCCCCCGCCTCACCCCGCCACCGCCGCCCTGGCTCTGCAGATCCCTGATCACCACCCTCGGTTCAGCAGCCACGGCTTCCACCGAACTCCAATCCTTTCTCCAGGGGCCAGGTCATTTCCTGGGTATTCTTCAGAGTCATTCAAAGGCCTTCATGAATTTATTTGCCATTATCTATTAATAATCCACTAACTACTGGTTGTTTCTAATTTTATTACGTTATAAATATCTTTGTATCTAAATTCCTGACATCTGATTATCCCCTTTCTTGAAATTTCAAAAAATAGTAAAAGAAGGCAAATGTCTTAAGAGCTTTTTATTTTATTTTTGATAAGTTTTTTTAAAAATTATTTATTTTTATTTATTCATTTTTGTCTGCATTGGTTCTTCGTTGCTGCGCGCGGGCTTTCTCTAGTTGTTGCGAGCGGGGGCTACTCTTGGTTGTGGTGCGCGAGCTTCTCATTGCGGTGGCTTCTCCTGTTGCAGAACATGGGCTCTAGGCACGCGGGCTTCAGTAGTTGTGGCACGAGGGCTCAGTAGTTGTGGCTCGCAAGCTCTAGAGCACAAGCACACTAGTTGTGGCACACGGGCTTAGTTGCAGCATATGGGATCTTCCCGAACCAGGGATCAAACCCTTGTCCCCTGCATTGGCAGGCGGATTCTTAACCACTGTGTCACCAGGGAAGTCCATAAGAGCTTTTTAAACATGTTGCCAGATTGTCCCCAAGGAAGTGCACAAGCTTGGAGTCAGATGCCTGTGTTCAAATCCCAGCTCTGGCGTTAGCTTGCTGTATGACAAGCAACTGCTTCCCTGTCTCTCAGTTTTCTCATCTGATAAATGGGTATAATAACATCACTCACCTCATGGAGCCATTGTGAGAATTCACAGAGTATTATCCTGTGGGTCGTGGGTTCCAACATTTATATTCCGTAGTCCAGCGGTTCTCAGGCTTTTTGGTCTCAGGACCCCTTTAAAGAGTGATTATACTCTTTAAATTATTAAGCAGCTTGAAGAGCTTTTGGTTATGTAGGTTACATCTATCAATGTTTACAATATCAGAAATTTAACATGAGAATTTAAAATAGCAATAATAAATTCACTGCATAACTGTATCTTCAAACCAAAAATGAGTGAGAAGAGTGGCAATGTTCTACATTAAAAAAAAAATCTGTTTGGGGACTTCCCTGGTTGTCCAGTGGTTAAGACTCCTCACTCCCACCGCAGGGGACACGGATTCGATCCCTGGTCGCGGAACTAAGATCCCGTGTGGTATGGCCAAAAAAAGAAGAAAAAAATCTATTTAATATCACGTTTGAGAAAAGACAGCTGGGTTCGCATATCTGTGTCTGCCTTCACTCTATTGGGATACGCTGCTTTGGTTGAAGTATGTGAAGAAAATTTAGCCTCACACATAAAAAACTGGAAAAGGAAGGAGTATTTTAATATCCTTTTCAGATAATTGTAGATATTCTTCTTTGATACTACACCAACACTCAAAACATGGTAGTTTTTTGAAGGTTAGTTGCAACATGGAATCTGAGATGTTATCAGTGAGCTTTTTGTGTTCTATTACATGAAAATCCATTGATCTGTCTTGCACTTTGAAAGGCTCTTTTACCCTCATGTGATTTCATAAATCATGTGTTGGTCTTTTCAAAAATATTTGTTCATTGACTTATACAGATCTTGCAAATGTTGACACATCTCATTATACAATATAAATAAAATGTATAACATTCTTTAATACTGCCACCAATCTTAACACAAAAGTCTGGCAATATTGGGAAGCTGTGAAGCTAAAGTTGGCATACAAGTTTTCCAAAATTGTACTTTTTGCCAGAAGACTTAGAATTTTATCATTGGCAATAAATTCTGTCAGTTTGGTGTCACTGCCTTGATTCACACTAAGAGTCACCATTGCTTCTGCATCATCAGTGCAAAGTCATCACAGTGAAAAAGGCAAACATTGTCTCAGTATTACTATGAAAATAATCATGGACCTTCTGAAAAGTCTTTGGGAACCCCCAGGGGCCACCAGAACACACCTTGAGAATAGCTGCACTTTCATTTTTCTATTAGCTTGTTCATCTTTTTCTTACTGATTTAAGAAACATTTTTATTGAACTCAGATTAACCCTAGCGTTCCACATGTGATGGAACTATTTTATTATTTACATTTGGTGGGGGAGGAGGTTGGGAAAATAGGTGTATGATAGGTGTGTGTGTTTACACATCTGAATATTTATTTATTTGTTTGTTTGTTTGTTTTTTGGCGGCACCTCGCAGCTTGTGGGATCTTAATTTCCCGACCAGGGATTGAACCCGTGTCCTTGGCAGTGAAAGCACAGAGTCCTAACCACTGGACCACCAGGGAATTCCCTACACAGCTGCATCTAGTGGTCTTTTCCAATTTGAGTTTCTCTGTTTTTTAAAATTATCCTAAGCAAGTTCTTCCCATACTTACTTGAATAAATACTGGATAGTTTCTGTATTAGTTTGTCAGAGATGCTGAACAAGGTATCACAAACTGAGTGGCTTAAACAACAGAAAATTTTTCCTGGTAGTTCTGGAAGCCAGAAGTTTGAGATCAAGGTGTGGACTGGGTGGGCTCCTTCTGAGGGCTGGGAGGGAGAATCTGTTCCAGGCCTCTCTCCTTGGCTTCTAGATGCATTACCCTGATCTCTGCTTTGTCTGCACACAGTGTTCTCCCCGTGTGCATTTCCGTGTTCAGATTTCCCCTTTTTAAAAGGACACCTGTCGTTTGGGTTGTGTCCACCCTAATGACTTCACCTAACTCAATCACCTGCAAAGACCCTGTTTCTAAACAAGGTCACATTCACAGGCACTGGGGATTAGGACTTAAACTTCTTTGGGTGGGGGGGGGTGGGGACATAATTCAACTCATAGCATTTGCTTTTACCTTTTTCTAAAGGTTTGATAATTTCTCCCTTTCCACTTGATTCTCTCATGTTTTGGAATTTATTTATTTATTTATATATATTATCAAATCGTTTCAAAATACTGATACTGCTTAGGGACTTGTCTCTAATTTTAATTGATTGAAAATTAAGTTTCTCATTGCCCCCCAAACCAGGGATCGAACCTGTGCCCCCTGCCGTGGAAGGTGGAAGCACGGAGTCTTAACCACTGCACTGCCAGTGAAGTCCCCTGGAATTTATTTATTCAACAAATGTGTGTTCAATAGCTACTATTTACTCGACACTGTGAACTTGGGAACCTCAGTGAACAAAATAAAGATCCTGCTCTCCAGGAACCCATATTGTAGGGTCAATGGAGGAGACGTAATAAAATAGATATAATAAGTGATCAAGTTATATAGTTTGTTTAAAGTTATATACCTTGCTATATATCAATAGTTTGTGCTATCTGAGGGAATGTTTTGGATTATGGAAATGTTCCATTTCTTTATTGGGGCAGTGGTTATATTTGTATATGGCAAATGTACATTTCCAAAGGGAAATTTTTATCCTATGTCAACTGTATTTCAAGAAAATTGATTTTGTAAAAAGCGTTGTGAAAGAAAGAAGGAAGGAAGGAAGGAAGGAAGGAAGGAAGGAAGGAAGGAAGGAAGGAAGGAGATCGAAAGGGGGGCCTGCAATTAGTATTGCGATTTATGTTGGAATTCGGGGTGGAGTAAGGATGTCACCGCATTCTTCGGATAGCGGGCCAAATGCCGGGTCATTGCTGAGGAATCCTTTCTGGCCCAAACGCCACCCCCGCAGAAGGCAAGTTAGAGCCGATGCCCAGGTCTCAAAAGGGCCTGGGTGCGCTTCCGGGGTCCACTGGGCCCGACGGCGTCCGCGCGCGCCCCCTCCCGGCCGCCAGGAGCATCAGCCATACATTGTCCACGGCGGGAAACATGGGTGAGATCGTAATCCGCTCTCCACGTTGACCGAGGAAAAGCACAGAGGTCGTGTGCACAGAGGGAAGGGGTGTTGTGTCTGGTCTCCCCTCCCCCACCCCCCGTTACCGAATAACTAGAAGACCTCCTGTTTATCCTTCTGACATAGTTGTTGCATCGCAATTTCGCTCCTTGGCCTATGCTGACTCGACACGGATTTAGCTTCAAGGCTTTTTGAATTATTCATAACAGTGAAACAAATATGACGTAACTCGGATGTCCATCTAATGATGACTGGATAAATAAATGTGGGCTATCCCTGCAATGCAATATTGTTCAGCCATAATAAGAGACAAAATACAGATATCTGCTACACCGCGAAGGAACCTGGGAGACCATACTCTGGTGAAAGAAGCCAGACACAAAAGAACAAATACTGCATGATTCCATTCATGTGAAATGCCCAGGACAGGCAAATCTATAGAGACAAAGTAGATTAGTGATTGCCGGTGGCTGGGAGATTTGGGGGGAAATGGGGAGTGACTTCTAAAAGGGGACTGGGTTTCTTTTGGGGTAATGACAATGTTCTGTGATTAGATAATGATGATGGTTGCACAGCGTTGTAAATATACTAAAAGCCACAAAATTGTACACTCTAAAATGGTGAATATCGGGAGTTCCCTGGTCGTCTAGTGGTTAGGATTCAGGGCTTTCACTGCCGAGGGCCCATGTTCAGTCCCTGGCTGGGGAATTAAGATCCCACAAACCATGCGGCCAAAACAAACAAACAAAGATAAAAAATGAAGGATCAAGAAGTGGCATATAGGGGCTTCCCTGGTGGCGCAGTGGTTAAGAATCAGCCTGCCAATGCAGGGGACACGGGTTCGAGCCCTGGTCCTGGAAGATCTCACATGCCACGGAGCAACTAAGCCCACGTTCCACAACTACTGAAGCCTGTGTGCCTAGAGCCCGTGCCCCACAAGAGAAGCCACCGCAATGAGAAGCCCGCACACTGCAACGAAGAGTAGCCCCTGCTCGCCGCAAATAGAGAAAGCCCCCGCGCAGCAACGAAGACCCAACACAGCCAAAACTAAATTAATTAATTAATTTTTAAAAAAAGTGGCATATATATTAAAACTGCTCCCTCAAGAATGGTTTGTATATCCATAGCCATAATTTCAGTTACTTTATATAATTTCACTTTATTTTTTAAGATTTTAAACATCTTTATTGGAGTATAATTGCTTTACAATGGTGTGTTAGTTTCTACTTTATAACAAAGTGAATCAGCTATACATATACATGTATCCCCATATCTCCTCCCTCTTGTGTCTCCCTCCCACTCTCCCTATCCCACCCCTATAATTTCATTTTAAATACCAAAAAGTGAAACTAAAATATCTTTTGTTCCTTGATTCTAGACACGCATTTTCTGCCTATATTCATAACTTCTTTCACATTAAAATCATTGTTTAAACAGTACTTGCAAAGATCACTGATATGTTTTGTACTGATCCTGCACTCATTGGCGTTAATGGATACTGGCTTCACTGTCTGTACATTTTTCAATCAGATGGTGTAAGTGTTGAAGTGGCCTTTACATAGGTGAGGAAGGGATGTGTACTCCAGCGAGTGTACCATTGGAATCAAATTACAAATGTGCCTTATGCTTAGGCACATGTATCCACAGGAGATGGTGGTTCTCATTTCTAAAGTATTCAGTTTCAGTTTCAATCCTGGGATAAATATATCTTGAAACTTTATCTCTTTTTCTTTAGTAGCTTGAAAAGTAAAAATTTTTTTAATTGATTAATTTATTTTTGGCTGCTTTGGGACTGTGTAGGGTCTTCGTTGCTGCACGCGGGCTTTTCTGTAGTTGTGGCAAGCAGGGGCTACTCTTCATTGCGGTGCGCGGGCTTCTCATTGCATTGGCTTCTCTTGTGGAACACAGGCTCCAGGCGCACGGGCTTCAGTAGTTGTGGCACATGGGCTTAGCTGCTCCACGGCATGTGGGATCTTCCTGGACCAGGGCTCGAACCCGTGTCCCCTGCATTGGCAGGATGATTCTTAACCACTGGGACACCAGGGAAGTCCCTCCATGGTTCATATTTTTAAAATAATGTAGAACTAATGAAAATTTGGATCATACATACATTTTAAATTACTAATGGCTGTACAAATATTCTAGATGGTTGTCACTGATTGGAGGAGGCTAAGGAGACATGACAGAGAAATACATTTGGGATCCTGGGTTAGATCCTGGACCCGAGAAGGACATTAGTGGAAAATCTGGTGAAATTTGAGGGCTTTAGTTAATGGGATTGTATCAATGTTCTTTTCTATGGTTGATTACTATGGTTATGTAAGATGCTAACATTAGGGAAAGCTGGGTGGAGGATATATGGGAAAACTCTATACTTTTTTTTCAGCTTTTCTCTAAATATAAGATTATTTCAAAAGACAAAGTTTTAAAAATTCTAGTTTGTGGTTAGAGAAATGTGTCTTCTCCACACTTTATTGTAGAATAAATACAATTTATTGTGTCCCCCAAAAGATGCATTCAAGTCTTAACCCCCAGTAGTTGTGAATGTGACCTTATTTGGAAATACGGTCTTTGCAGACGTAAAAAGTTAAGGATATCAAGCGGAAATCATCATGGATTTAGGGTGGGCTCTAAATCCAATGACTGGTGTCTTTCTAAGGGCAAAGAAAGGGGATGGGGACACAGACACACAGAGAGACACAGGCAAGAAGGCCATGTGAAGATGGAAGCAGAGATTGGAGTAACGTGTCCATAAGCCAAGGAATGCTGGACCCACCAGAAGCTGGAAGAGGCAGGGAAGGATCCTCCCCTAGAACCTTCAGAGGGAGTGACAACCAGATTTTGGACTTCTGAACTCCAGAAGTGAGAGAGAATAAAATTCTGTTGTTTTGAGACACAAAGTTCATTGGCTGGAGCGGCGGCTGCGCGGGTCAAGATGCTGTGAGATCTGCGGGCGCTGGTAAATCGGGCCCAGGATGCAGAGCTGGCAAATCGGGCCCAGGATGTAGAGCTGGCCGTGCCTGACGGCGAGCCTGACGCGGAATTGGGTGGGATAGAGAGCAGGGGGCAGTAGTCGGGGGTGAGGAGAAGGAGGAGGAGGCGGCGAATCGCTTGTAAATGGCTCCGAAGCATGACCTGAAGCCTGAATTCCAGGAGGGTGAGTCTGAGCCCCTGGGGAAAGGGCATCTAACAGCGTGTAAGAGGGAGAGGGAGAATTGTAATAGGGGCGGGGCAGGCGCCAGCTATAGCAGCCTCGCTGCTCTAGCAACCCCCGCTCAGCCATTGGTGGGCGCAGCAGCGGACCCCTCCCCAAAGCAAGAAACTGTCAATGACCACAGGTAGTGGTCCCGCTCAGCCACTGGTGGGCGCCACAGTGGGCCTCTCCTCTTCCTCTCTTCTCTATAAAAGGAGTCGGAATTTGGACTGAGGTAAAATGTTTTGTTTTGTTTTGTTTTTTAGATGCTAGTCTGCCATCTTCTGGGTCTGCTAGCTTTCTGATTCAAATTGTTATTCCTTGTTCCAAAAAAAAAAGAAAAGAAAAGACACACAGTTCGTGGTGGTTTATTGTGGCAGCCCCAGAGAACAGATACACCTACTTCGGATTGTCTCTGCACCAAAACATCCAGAGGGACAAGGTCCAATCCACCAGAAATGAGAACTGTAATTGGGGGCAATGGGACGGAAAGACTGTACTTTTACTTTACGTTTACTTTGTAAAATTTCTCTTCTGTGTGGACGGTCTTATGAACTGAATATGACTGAGGCAGTGAAGGCTGGAAAAGAGGTCACCAGGGGAAGGTGATGCTGGAGGTCCCACTGTCCCCTTTTGGGTCAAGGACCACAGGAAGGGGAAACATCAGGGACCCTACCTAGTGGCTGGTTTTCCAGGTAGAGGGGGCCCAGGAGTATGAGGTCCTGTGACATAACAAGAAATATACAGTAGGGCTTCCCTAGTGGTGCAATGGTTGAGAATCCGCCTGCCAGTGTAGGGGACACGGGTTCGATCCCTGGTCCGGGAAGATCCCGCACACCACGGAGCAACTAAGCCTGTGTGCCACGACTAATGAGCCTGCTCTCTAGAGCCCGCGAGTCACAACTACTGAGCCCACGTGCCACAACTACTGAAGCCCGCGCGCCCAGAGCCCGTGCTCCGCAACAAGAGGAGCTACCACGATGAGAAGCCCGCGAACCCGCGAACCGCAGCGAAGAGTAGCCCCTGCTCGCCGCGACCAGAGAAAAGCCCACACGCAGCAATGAAGACTCAACGCAGCCAGAAACAATAAATAGATAAAATAAAATAATAAAATAAAATAATAAAATAAATAAATTTATTTTTAAAAAAAGAGAGTTATACAGTATATTTGATCTCTGCCTGTGGTTCCAGACACAGAGCTCCCAAATCCCTTGGAATTTCCTGGGTGACAGGAGTGTCGTTTGTTCTAATGTGGTGGCTCTGGGTGGTTAGGTTCAGGATGAGGGCTGCCACCAGAAAGACCAAGGCTTGATTAGAAACTTAGAACTTTCAGCCCCATCCTCTGGGGAGGGAACAGGGTCTGGAGATTGAGTTAATGATCAGTCACGCCCATGTGATGAACCCTCCATACACATCCGTGAACTATGGGATTTGGAGAGCCTCCGGGTTGGTGAACACCCAGAGGTGCTGGGAGGGTGGTGCACCCAGAGAGGGCATGGAAGCTCCTCGCCCCTTCCCTCATACGTTGTCTAGTGCATCTCTTCCATCTGGCTGTTCCTCAGCCATGTCCTTCATGATAAACCCGTAACTTTTTTTTTTTTTTTTTCGCCACGCTGCGCCCCTTGTGGGATTTTAATTCTCCAACCAGGGATTGAACCCGGGCTCTCAGCAGTGAAAACACGGAGTCCTAACCACTGGACCTCCAGGGAATTCCCTTTCATTGTTAAAAAATTTGTTTTATTGAAGTATAGTTGATTTACAATGCTGTGTTTATTTCTGCTGTACAGCAAAGTGATTCAGTTATACATATATGTTCTTTTTCATATTCTTTTACGTTATGGTTTATCACAGGGTATTAAATATAGTTCTCTGTGCTATACAGTAGGACCTTGTTGTTTATCCATTCCATATGTAATAGTTTGCATCTGCTAATCCCAAACTCCCACATTTTTTCTTTTTTAATTGAGATTTAATTCACATGCCATAATATCCACCATCTTTTTCCTTTAAACAATTTTACTTATTTGTTTTTTTAAAGGAGCAGTCTTTTTAAAAATTAATTAATTACATTTTTTGGCTGCATCAGGTCTTAGTCGCAGCATGCGGGCTCAGTAGTTGCAGCGCATGGACTTAGTTGTCCCACGGCATATGGGATCTTAGTTCCCTGACCAGAGATCAAACCTGTGTCCCCTGCAGTGGAAGGCGGATTCTTTTTTTTTAATATAAATTTATTTATTTATGGCTGAGTTGGGTCTTCGTTGCTGCGCGCAGGCTTTCTCTAGTTGCAGCGAGTGGGGGCTACTCCTCGTTGTGGCGTGTGGGTTTCTCATTGCAGTGGCTTCTCTTTGTTGTGGAGCATGGGCTCTAGGTGCGCGGGCTTCAGTAGTTGTGGCACGTGGGCTCAGTAGCTGTGTCTCGCCGGTTCTAGAGTGCAGGCTCAGTAGTTGTGGCACACAGGCTTCATTGCTCTGCAGCATGTGGGAATATTCCAGGACCAGAGCTCGAACCCGTGTCCCCTGCATTGGCAGGCAGATTCTTAACCACTGCGCCACCAGGGAAGTCCCAACAATTTTATTTTATTTTATTTTATTTTATTTATTTATTTTTTGGCCACACCTCGGGGCTTGCAGGATCTCAGTTCCCCAACCAGGAATTGAACCCCGGTCACGGCAGTGAAAGTGCCAAATCCTAAGCACTAGACCACCAGGGAACTCCCTAAACCCGTATCTTAGTAAGGAAACTGTTTTCCTGGGTTCTGTGAGCCCTTCTGGCAAATTATTAAACCCAAGAAGGGGGTCATGGGAACACATGATCTGTAGCCAAGTCAGACAGATGTTTGTGGGTAACCTGGGGACCCACTACCTGGGATTGGCATCTGAAGTGGGAGCAGTATTGTAGGACTGAGCCTTTAACATGTGGGGTCTGTGCTAAATTCTGTCAGTGTCAGAATTAAGTCATAGAAATCTTAGTTGGTGTCCACAGGAAATTGGAAAATTGGTGGGTGTGAAAAATCCCACACATTTGGTGTGAGAAGTGTTGGTGTGTGACTATGAGTGTAGGAGAGGGAAAGCAGGGTGTTTTTTCCTTTTCAGGACCTCAGGGCACAGAGGCCCCATAGAGCCTCCCTGGGGCTGAGAGGTGGCCCAGGCCAGACAGCCCTGATGAAGGGCCAGGTCCGGGCTGGTTGGGGGTGGGGAGGGCCCAGGGCTGCTAGGGTTGGAGCTGGGCCTCAAAGGACCCAGAATCCTGGGATTTGGAGCCCACTTCTGGAAAAGAGTCAGGCACACACAGTAGGCACTGAATACATGTGCATTCAGTGAATTTTTATTTTTGCCCACAAGTTGACTTTGTTCATACCTCAATGGTAAAATGTTGCCTCACAGCATTCCCATCCCCAGGAAGGTGGGCTCTCCTGTCTGTAGGGAGCTTGGAGAGGATTCTTGTCAATACATTTTAGGGTTCTTGTTCTTGTTCATTTTTACCTGCAAGAGAAGGAGGTGGGGTCAGGCAGGGCCCAGAATTGACCATGGGAGGAGGACAATGGTGGCCAGTTGGGTGGAGCGGCCAGGCCAAGGGAGGGGGTCTCCCACTACCCTCTCGCCACCTCACTTGTGCCTCCCCCAAACCATGCCCAGGCCTTCCTCTTACTCAGGCACTCCCTGACCCCTACTTCCGGCCACCCTGGGACCTCCCATGGTGCAAGCTCCGGCTTGCTCTGCTCTTCATCCAGCTGTATAAGGCCATCCCATCAATCATTATTATCACAGTGTGCCACACTGCCGACCCGGAGGCCGTTAATTTCAGGGCCGGAGGAAACGGGGCAGGGTGACCCCACAGGATGGAGACAGTAAGGGGACTGTAGGGCTCAGGGTCCCAGGCTGACACGGGGGCAGGAACCAGAGAAAAGACAGGGACACTCGAGATGCCCCCTCCCCAGCTGAGCAGAAAGAATGGGCTCCAAGGTAGATGCCAGCCTTGCCCCACCCTCTGTAGTGACAATCTGGTGGCCTCAGGGCAGTGACTTGGCCCCTCGGAGCTCTGCCTCCTCACAGCTCATGGAGATGGCACCCTCCACCCCCTGGGCTGGTGGGAGGAAGCAAGTGGACATATGGTGGCACCTGGGACAGGGCTGGCTGCAGGGAGTGCTTCCAGGTGAGCCAGGTACAGGCTCCAGGGTCTGGGGGGAGGGGGTCCCTCTGGCTCCTCAAGCACGGCTCCAGACATGCCTAGACCCCTGGCAGGGGATGGAGGCTGAGGGGTCCCTCAGGTCCCCTGAAGCTCCTGGCCTGTAGCTGGGGATGTCTTGGGGTCTGAGTCCAGGGGAAGCAGCCCCCTACCCCTCCCCCCATCCCTGGAGACTTTATTTGTCCTGGAAGCAACGAGGGTCCTGTTTTTGTCCCGGTACCTGGCGGCTGGGCCTGGTCAGGCCTGGTCAGGCCTGGCTGATTGCGAGGGGGGACATGTCTCTCAACATGTTGATGGCCATTGCCGTGGGCATCTCTCCTGCCACCATCTTCTCAAGGTATCAGAGCTCACCCCTGTGTGTGGGGCGGGGACATACCTAGTCATCTTCCTTCCCACACACTCTGATTCCCCCAAGACCCCCGGGGATCCCCTCCCCAGAGGCTGAGGCCAGGGCCTTGGGCTCAGGAGTCCCTCCACAGGCCTGGGGATGCTCACATCCCCCTCAGGACTCTGGGCTGGGGGCCCATTGCCTCCCCACAGCCCTGCAGAGCCACCTTCCCCAGCCGCAAAGGGAACACACCCCAGGGGCCGTCACAGCGCCTGCTCCCTCCACCCACCCCACATCTCTGCTCTGCCAGGGGCCTTGGGTCTCTGCAGTTCTGGTTTCTGGTTTCTGGTTTTGACGGAGGCAGCGGCAGAAGGCTGGAGCTGAGAGGAGGAGGGTCACATGTCCTGCCTCGCCCCACTCGGCCAGTGGCTGTCCTGCTCCTGGCCTCACTCCTTCCAGGCTACAGCTCTGGCTGGACTCCTCCCAGGGCCCCTTCGGGCCTATGGTTGGTGACAGCTTCCCCTGGGGTCAGCCCTCATGGCTACCTGTACCCTGACCCACTTCAGGAAACTGTCTCCTGAGTGAGCTCCTGCAGCCGCTGGTCTGGCCCCCTCCCTTCTGCCCTCTCCTCTTGCCCATGCTCCTCAGCCTCCTCCAGCTGCCCCCTCCAACTTGCAGCCCCAGGCTTGGCCACTGGGCCCCTCTCCTCTGCTTCCCATGTCATCTGGGAACACCCACCAGCAGCTCCCTGACCCCCGCCCCCACTCTGCCCCTTTTCATGTCCACCAGGCAATTTTGAAATTTTGTTCCTGCTCAGGATCCTGATGCCCCCCTCCCCCATCTCACTGCTCCCAGCAGGATCCTCTGGTCCTGAGAACATGCCATGGGACAAGCCTGGAGCTGACTTGAGGGGGACGGTCCTCTGGCAGGTGACAGTGGGGTGGGGGACCCCAGGGATTGCTGGGTGCAGAGGAAGGAGCAGCTTGGCACCCTCCCTCCCCTGCCCCACTCACACTCCCTGCCCGATTCCCCCTACTCCCTAGCCAGTTCAAAGGTACCCCCACATGCTGGTGGGGCAGCTCTCCCACCCTGGTCCCCTGCCCGGCACCGGGTCCTCACCTTCTGAAGAGAGCCAAGCTCTCTCCTCTCTGGCTCTTAGCCTCTAGCTAGGCCAGGACAGGAAATGGACTTGGGCGTGCTATTTCCTTGCTCCTCCCTCCTGTGCCCGCATGATGGCTTCTTAGAAAAACAGTGGCTTCACTGAAACCACGTGACATTTTTCTGAGGCTATGATGGTTCATTTCATTTTCTCTTTCACCTGCTCTACAATAAAAGCATTTAAGATGTACCTAGTTGTGGGACAACTAAGGGCACTGTGGGTGCAGGTGAGGGGGAGAGGGAGCACCCAGCTCCTGGGCAGGCTTCCCATGTGGCTGGTAGAGGAGGAATGTAGAGGCACTGGGCCACTAGCTGCAGGAAGTGGGGCCAAAGACTCCACAGTTCTGAGCCCTTTGGAGAGGAGGCTGAGCTCCTTGTGTAAGCACAGCTTTAAGTGCAGCCCCTATGTCCAATCCCTGCCCTCTCAGTCTGTAGCCCCCAGCTCATACTCATTAGAATCCCTAGAGCCAACATTTTTGGCAGGAGATGCTTACCCTGGGAGCTCGCAGCTGGGAGCCTTCAGTCCTGGGAGACTTCCTGGAGGAGGTGATACTTGGGCTTGGGAAGGCAGTGACCAAGGGGTGTCCTGGGGAGGGCTAGCAGGAGGGAGACTGAGGCTTCCTGGGGACAGGTCCTGCGGGGGGGGCCCAGGGTCCCTGACACATACAAAATGCCACTCATCTTACCATCTGCTGTCCACCACCCACCATCCCTGTATCTCTGCATCTAACTACCTACCTTTGTGGAGAATGCAGCCTGCCTGATACGTGTGCCTTGACAACCAGGAGAATAGAGTTCCTCTCTTAACATGAGGTTGTTTCACCGTTACTTTAACTAATATCCTATAGATGGGTATTTAGCTTTTTCCCATTTTTTTTCATATTATGAACTTGTGCCAACACTATGCATGCATGGATGTCACCTTCTGATCTTCAGCCGGCACGGCACTCTGTGACCCTTCCAGGGAGCGGCTCCCACCAAGGCTCTGGGGGCTCTGCGGTGTGAGGGTACCAGTTGGGGGAGTATCGCTTTATATTTTTATAAAATATGTTTATAATTTTTAAGTGATGGGATTTTGGTTGATCTTTTACTTTTCAGTGTTTGGGGGTTTTTTCCTCAGTATTTTTTAAAATAAAAAAGTGGCGGGGAATTCCCTTGTGGTCCAATGGTTAAGACTCCATGCTTCCACTGTAGGGGATGTCAGTTGACCCCTGGTTGGGGAACTAAGATCCCACATGCCATGCAGCATGGCCAAAAATTTAAAAAAAAAAGTGCCACGTCTGGCAGTCATAATTCATCTGAATTTTCATAAAGCCTCAACTGCTAACCTCTCCAAAGAGACTAAATATGCAGTCCTAACAAAATAAAGTTAGTGCTTTAAAAGTTCTAGAAACCCCCAAATTACGGAGAGCATCCACCCCGAGAAGGAAGGGATGGGGAGCACGGTGCTGCCCTGGGCCAGGGCGTGTTGCACAAGGACTGCCGGCCACAGGGAAGGAGGCAGTGCCTGTGAAGGCTCGGGACCAGGACAACCCTTGTTGTCCATGGAAGGGCTTCCCTTATCAGGGTCCTGTCCTGGGCACAAGATCAGGGTCATCTTCCAGGGCCTTGGATCCGAGGTTTCTTCGGGGGCCGAGTGCTGCTGGGAGGTTGCTCAGGCAGACACTCTGACTGGTGTGTGCGCCCCTCAACCTGAGCTGAGGCTACCTGGTCCCAGCCAGGCCATCGAGCCCACATAGGGCCTGGAAGCTACCAGGCCTGGCCAGGACCATGCTTACAGGCCTGTTGAAGGGGGCGAGCTGGGACTGGGGACCTCCAGATCAAAAGACCATGTTGGAAACCCTCACAGTTGGCCCAGTGTGCCTCAACATCAGTCCTGGGAGCTGCCCTCCTGCTGGGGCCTGGTCTCCCTCTGGAAGGGAGGGTGAGATCCTTTTCTAGACCTCCTGCCCTCCCACCCCATTTACACCCTCCTTGCTGTTCCCATGATTGGTAATTGCCTATTATTTGTTTGTTTATGGTCTGTATTGCCTTGGGTGGAATGGCAGCTCCAGGATTCCTGGGTCCAGAAATCAAGAGGTGGAGGTGGGAGAGGCTCCACTCACCCCTGCCCCAGAGGTCACCAGCACCTCAGGCTCCGGTGGTCCAGCAGCTTAAGTTCCAGAAGGAGGAGTGCTTCCACTGGGGTGTTGCGAGGAGGCCAGGGAATCAGAGGTTGAAGGCACTGGCAAGGCCTGTCCGCCTGGGGGAACAAGCAGAGGCAGGTGTGCACGTTGATTCTTCTTCAAGTAGAAGGAAAAGAGGCTACAAAAAGGCCTGGTTCTGAGGCCCTATTAAGGAGTTTGAGAGTTTATCCTGAAGGCATTTGGGAGAACTTTAAGCATTTCAGAAGGTTGCATTTTAGAAATCTTACTCTGATGAGATAGATGCTAAAGTGTTAACTGTGGTTGTTTCTGGGGGCAGGGAATTGCCTCTGTGCGGTTTGACTTTTCGCTTATCTGTATTTTCTTGTTTTCTACAATGACTATGGCTTACCTATATGGATGAGGTTTCACGGGGCTGCCATAACAAATGTCACAAACGGCATGGCACAAAACAACAGGAATTTGTCACAATCTGGAGGCCAGAAGTCCTAAATTGAGGTGTTGCAGAGCCTCCCACCCTCCAACTTCTGGTGGCTGCTGGCATTCCTAGGTTTGTGGCTGCACCACTCTAATCTCTGCCTCCATCTTCCCATGGCCTCTCCTGTGCATCTCTGCGTCTCCTCTTCCTTTAAGGACATCAGTCACTGGATTGAAGACCAAACTCATGGTGATTTCTTCTGGAGATCCTTAACTGGTTACCTATGCAAAGCCCTTTATTCCAAGTAAGGTCACATTCTGTGGTTCTGGATGGACATGAAGTTTGGGGGGCCACTAGTCAACCTACTACACTGTAGGATACAAATAAAGTTTCAAAGGAAAATTTAAAAATCTTTTTGGAGGTCCCATGAAGGTTGGAGGGGAAGCCCAGAGGCTGGGAACCCGGAGAAGAGTCCACCTTTAGAGTCTAGAAAGGAAAACATTTGTTCACACAGAGACCTGCATAGTAACATTCATAGCAGCACAGTTCACAATAGCCAAAATGTGGAAACAACTCAAAAGTCCATCAGTGAACACATGGGTAAACAAAATGTGGTATATATACATTCAGTGGGATATTATTCGGCCATAGTAAGGAATGAAATTCTGATACATGCTACAATATAAACCTTAAAGACATTATGCTAAGTACAATAAGCCAGATACCAAAGGACAGATATTTTATGATTCCACCCTATGAGTGTTGGGCTGCACACAACAGGCCTACAAGGCCTGCACTTGCCTAGCTTTAAGAACGAAGAAAGAGCCCGGAGTCATCAACACAGACGTCAATGGTTTAATGGATAGGGGGTTCTTATAGTTATCCATTTTATACATATTAGTGTATATATGTCAATCTCAATCTCCTAATTCATCACACCACCAACTAATAAGAACCTGCTGTATAAAAAAATAAAATTCAAAAAACAAAGCTGGCTTACACACACACACACACACACACACACACACACACACAAATAATAATAATGGATAGGGGGGATCTTACCTGTCTGAAGCAAGGTCCCGGAGCAGCTCCCCACCGTGTGCAGCTGAGGGTGGGCAGGACATAATGGCAGTCTTCTCTGTGGGGAGGGGTGGGAGGTTTGATTACCAGTTATAGGGGCACGCCCCTCACTGCCCCTTTGATAAGAACAATCACTAGCTGGGGCCTGGGGCAAGTACGTAGGAAGGTCAGTCATGTGCTTAAGATATAGGTGAAGCAGGCACTGGTCGGGCAGGGGAATATACAGAGAGCAAGAGAACAGCCATCTCGAGTGGCCTGACCATACAATGAGGTACCTAGAATAGGCAAATTCATAGAGACAGAAGATAGAATAGAGGTTACCAGGGGCTGGGGGGAGGGGGGAGTGAGGACCTGGCCTTTAATGAGTCCAGAGTTTCAGTTTGGGGGATGAAAAACATCTGGAGGGCTTCCCTGGTAGCGCAGTGGTTGAGAGTCCACCTGCCGATGCAGGGGACACGGGTTCGTGCCCCGGTCAGGGAAGATCCCACATGCCGCGGAGCGGCTAGGCCCGTGAGCCATGGCGGCTGAGCCTGCGCGTCCTTGAGCCTGTGCTCCACAACGGAAGAGGCCACAACAGTGAGAGGTCCGCGTACCGCAAAAAAAAAAAAAAAAGAAAAACTTCTGGAAATGGATGGTGGTGATGGTTGCACAACATTGTGAATGTATTTAAATATTTATTTTTTAAAAAATATTTATTTATTTATTTATTTTGGCTGAGCCAGATCTTTAGTTGCGGCATGTGAACTCTTAGCTGTGGCATGCATGCAGAATCTAGTTCCCAGACCAGGGATCGGACCCAGGCCCCCTGCAATGGGAGCGAGGAGTCTTAGCCACTGGACCACCAGGGAAGTCCCTGTGAATGTATTTAATGCCACTGAATTGTACACTCAGAAATAGTTTAAATGGTAAATTTTATGTTTATGTGCATTTTACCACACACAAAACAACTGCACTAGAATACCATTTCTCACCTATCAGGTTAGCAAAAATGGAAAAGCACAGAAATGTATTCTGTTGGTGAGGTGGTGGGAAAGTAGGCCCTCCCATATTTTGCCAATGCAAACTGGTATAACCCTTACTGAGAGGACTCTGTCCTTACTAACAAAACTACATTTGTCTTTACCTTTTGCCCTAGCAATCCCACTTCTAGGAATTTACCTTGAAGAGATACCCGCTAACAATATGAAAATACATATGCTCCTGGTTACTCATTGCAGCATGGTTTGTAATTAGAAAATATTAGAAACAATTTAGATGCTCATATATAAAAGAGTGGTTAAATAAAAGTCCACCCATACATCTCTGTGAACTGAAATGCAATGATTTCCAGGATATATTGCTAAGTGAAAAACAGTAAAGTGCAAAAGAGTATCTATAGTATGTTAAAGGAGTCTAAGAATGCAACATGCATGATTTTGAATTTTCTTTTGTTATTAAGGATATTATCAGAACAATTGATAACACCTCTATATAAGGTTTGTAGATTATAGTATTATTTCCATGTTACTTTTCATATTTTGAAAACTGTGCTGTGGATATGTAAAGGAATTCATAGTTCTCCCCATAGGAAAAGGAGATTGTCATGAGCATTAACTGCAGTGATTCATGTACAGAATTTAGCACAAAATATTCAGTAAATACAGGGAATAACATCATTGGGAATTTGATTACAGGGAAGGGTCTCACTGAAGGTGGTGGGTTTTAAGAAACCACCACCTTCACCCTCAACCTCAGAAACACCAGCTTAGGCCCAGAAAAGACACAGGCTTTGCCACTTTGCCATAAATTACTCCAAAGGTTCATCCAGCTCATGGAAGCACTTGCCGCAGTTCAAAGAGGCAAGATTACAACATCCCGGGCACCGTACACCGAAGCTACAGTTCCTACGCCAAGTGGTGGGTGGCCCAGTTACAGCGTCTGAGATGACTTTATCCTTCCCTGGTTACAAAGAAAACTAACATTAAACACAATCAAACTCAAACGGACCACAGTTCATTATGTGTCTGCCACGTGCTGGGTCCTGTTGAGGGTGCCAGGACTGCTGAGTGCGAGCCCAAGGTCAGGTTAAAATGTTGGCCTGCCTGCGAAGCCCAGCTTCTTCAAAGTCTGCTCTGAGGGAGACTGGCTGGTTCTCAGGCTCAAAGAAAACGGACTTAAAACCATTAACCTAAGACATTCTGCAGAAGGGTGAAAAACTTAAGGGTGTTTGTAACGCTTTTGCCCGCCCACGACGTATATAACATGTCCCAGGTTCTGTAGGCGAAAATCACATCGCTGCCTGGGCGCCTTACTCGGAGATCATAAAAAAAACCATTCCCCAGGGGCAGCCGGCCGGGTTCAGCGGCTGGAAGCTGCGAACACCACGGCCTCCTGGCTCAGCCTTTGGCTCAGGCCCTGGGCCTGTAGCTGGGCTCTGGGGTTCCGGGGGTGTCCGCTGGCCGGGGTCTGGGGGGCGGGTTCTCCTGGGTGCAGAAGGACGGGTGCGGCGCGGCCCCGAGCTCGCCCCAGGAAGCCTGCGATCACTTGCAAACAGCTGTATCAGTGGGCTCGGGCTCATCGCCTCCCAACACGGGGAGACAAAATGGCGGTCGTGTGGGGGCAGGGAGGGCGAAGCTACGTACGGGTTCCATGCCACGCTAGAACTACAACTCCCAGGATGACCTGGGTCGAAGGCGGGAGGCCGAGGAGAGCGCTAGCGTCGCTAGGCCCTGTGTCCTCCCGCCCCCTAGTGGAAAGTCTCTGGAATGCGTTGTTTGCTCCGGTCTGACCCCCAGACCTTCCTCGCAACTGGCTGACGGGAATCGTAGTTCTTCGACGAAAGAGTTGAACCTCCTTCGGGCCTTATGAAACTACACTTCCCGGTGCGGTTTCGGCGCCTGCGCACAAGGCCGCGGGGCGTACTACGGTTCCCGGCAGGCCCTGCGACGCGCGCAGCTGCGTGCTGACGCACATAATTGGTCGTGCTGACGTGCAGCGCGGCCCAGGCGGGGTGCGAGTGGCGCAGTCGGAGTCCGCTGCGGCCCCGGAGGAAGCGAGGAGTCGGCGGTGTTGGCTGAGGCGGGCGGGCCGGCGAGGCAAGGCGGCGGCTCCAGGCCCCGAGGGACTCAGGACCTCGAGCAGCGGCAGCGGCAGCGGCAGCACCTCTCCCCCTCGGAGGCGGCGGGCGGAGGCGGCGGCGGCGGGTGAGAGAGCGCGCGAGCCGGGTGGGGGAGGGGCGGCGGCCCCGGCGCAAGGCCAAAGCGCGCGGAGAACGGCTCAGGCCGCCGCGCGCACGCGCGCTCGCCGCTCCTAGCTCGCGCGCGGACGTCCTTGCTGGTCTGCCTCCCCTCCCCCCTTCTCGCGGTTCTTGTCGCGCGCGGGCTTTTATTCTTCCCTCCCCCATGGCAACGGCGCGCGCCGCCGACTGCACTCGGGCTCGCGCGCGCTCTCGAGGGGGGAGCGCGCGACTCGGCTTCTCGCCTCCCCGACGCGTGCGGCGAGGAGGCTCTCCTGCAGCTGTCTTTGCCGACATTTTCTCGGCGAGGAGGGGGCTGCGGCGTCCGGGGCCCGCTGCCGGCTCCTTTCTCCCGCGCTTCTCCGGCGTCCGGCCTACCCGTCCCTCCCGGGGGCCTGGGGTCGGGCCCGGAGCCTCCCATACTATGGGGCGCCGCGCAGCCCCCTCCCTTATTTCTCAAGGCTGAAAATAGGCCTTGGCCGCTCAGCCAGTGCAGAGAAGGCCTTGAACTAGATGTCCGGGAGAGTTAGGCAGTTTGGATTCATTACTGTCTGTCATGAGGTATTAGGAAGAGAAGGATTCTAAACGTTTTTAAAAAAATTTACGTATTTGGTTTAGGTATGTAAAGGCAGATCACATGCTCCTTTCTTTCTTGCACTTTTTCGTCATCTCCCCCAAAGTTGTGTTACGGCTGGGGAGGAGGCTGCCAGCCCTTCCTTGAGGAGAAAACGCTGGACTTTGTCATTATTTGGCACACAATTTTCTAGGCCTTGGTTTTCACTCGGACGCTTTTCTAAGATATCTTCTGGGTCAAAAATTGAAGAGTTGTGTTTTTTCTTGAGTGTGAGTCTAGGTCTCTACCTGAGCTAGTATTTTAGCTTCTGGCGTTTTATAGTGTCTCCTCAGCTACTACAGTGCCCCAGTGCTGAGCTTGTTGTGCTTATTACTTTTGTCCATTTTCTTGCACACTCTCCTCCCTTTTTGGTGCGTTTTTTTTCTTGACTACCATACTGAATTTCAAGATCCCCTTCTGCCTGGTTAGTTGGGCATCGTGATAATTTTCCAACAGAAAAAACTCCTTTTTGTCTTTTTTTTTTTTTTTTTTTTGCAGCTTTTACTGTCAGCTTTTAGCTTGGGTGATTTTTGCATACCCACAGTCCTGGACCCCAGTTTAAGTGTCCTTACTTAGGTTTTGGTGATTGGTGTTTGTGTTGTTAATACACTTTTTGGTCCATCCATCCTTTTAGTGTTTTGAGCACTGTCTTAGATGCTGTGGTATTTCTGTTTGTTTGGGTTTTTTTTTTTTCCTTCTTTTTTGGCTCATTCCGTAAAAGTTCTCCAGTCTGTTGTGATTTAATATCCTTTGCTTAGCAGCTGCTGGTTATCCTTTTCCAGGGAGTGGGAGGATTATTGTGTGAGGTGGTATGGAAGTGTGGGTGAATGGTTAAGCTGAAGAATTGATTGCAGGTCAGAAGCGTTCTGCAAGGGAAGCAGAAACTGGATAGGGTATAGAGAGCCAAAGAAGGCCTAGCTTTAGAATAGGGAGGAGAAAATTTAAGAAAATAAAAGTGAGGGTTGGAAGATTTCTTGTGCTGTAAAGAAATTTTTCATTTCTTTGCACAGTTCCATTTGCCTTTCATAGATTTAGCATCATTTGTCACTCCTTTAACCCAGTATTGTTGTTTCGTTTTGTTTTGCTTTCAGATCTCTAGAGTCTGCAGCTGGGATTGGGCAGGGACCCAGCCTTAGAGTTGGGGGGTAAGGGGCTCCAAACTGTTCTAGAGTTGTCCTAGCTCCCTTTCATTCAGCATCTCCCTGTATGGTGGGGGGGGGGGGGCTTTAGTACATTCTTCCAGGTATTTGTATGATGTTTCTTTCAGAATTTTTAAAATGAAGCCTTTTCTTTTATCCAGTTCTATGTTTTTCCCCTTTACTTTCACTAATCTCTCCACTTTGTTCCTTGGGTTCTTTCCTGGGATCATTTTCCCTCACACATTTCCCCATGTGAACTATCTCGGACAGGATGAGTTGGAGAAAAAAACAGAGTACATGTAGCTGGAGAAAGGAATAGAGTGTACGTAGCCAAGAAATCTAATCAGTAAAACTAGGGTTAGAGGGCTCTTCAGAGTCATGCTGGGGTTGGGACAGATTGAGAGGGATAGAACCTGGTAGGAGGCACGTGATAATGAGAGGGTTAAGGACGGCCTGGAAGAGAAAAACTAGGAAATGAGATAACGGGACTGTTAGGGAAAGTTGACAGTTTGACATTAATGAAAGTGAGGTATGAAGAGTGGGGGTTTTGTAAGTGTAGGGGAAGGAATGTAGAGAAGGTATGGGGACAGTTGGAACAGAGGAGGCTTGTTTGGTGTATTTAGAGCATTGAGTTGAAAATGTAATATTTTACAGGAGCTAGTGAGAGTTCCGTGAGCCACAAACCATGTGAGAAATCCTATTGGGAAGGAAATTGAAGGAATATATTATTAGTCAGGATAGTTGATTGGAAATGGCCCCTACTTAAGAGGTGAAGTATAAGAGGATTACATATCCAAAGTTCATGTGTTTCTGATGTGCATGCTGGCCTTTAGCCTGGGCCACGTTTTGGATATCTAGGGGCTGTTCAGTTGGATTGTATTCATAATTTCTGGCTACCTTCAGGGGAGCCTGAAATGCTTAGGTCAGTTCTTGAAGAGTCTAGACTTGGACTGCAGGCCTTTGGGTGCCACAGATCTTCGTTTGGTGTTTGTTGTGCCCTGTTCGGAGGCCTCAGTCAGTTGCCAGGGTTAGGAATTAGAGTAGTTGGTGAAGATACCAGTTGTGTATATTGGGGCTAAAGGAGAATAAAGAGAGTGTGTGGAGAAATTTGGGAGAAATGGGATCTTTGTTTTGGGTGGAAACAGGAAAGCTAGGTGAAAACAAGAGTGGCTCTTGGACATTGTGGGGAAAGGCTGTAAGAGCTGGGCTGTGATTTGGTGGAAAGAAAGCAGTGCTGGAAGGATGAAGAACAGGTTTTTTTAGGAGACCAGGAGGATTATGCAGCTAAAGGAGGTTTAGTGTGGAGAGACATGTTGAAGTAGGGTTGAAGAAGAGCAGGGATTTGGGTGGTGGTAAGTGGCTAGTTTGGGGCCAGGGGCCTGACCCGTGTCTCCCCGCTCCCCTTCAGGAGCGGTGGTGCCCCACCCCGGGCACGGGGCCATGTACAACGGGATCGGGCTGCCGACGCCCCGGGGCAGCGGCACCAACGGCTACGTCCAGCGCAACCTGTCCCTGGTGCGGGGCCGCCGCGGTGAGCGGCCTGACTACAAGGGAGAGGAGGAACTGCGGCGCCTGGAGGCTGCCCTGGTGAAGCGGCCTAATCCTGACATCCTGGACCACGAGCGCAAGCGGCGCGTGGAGCTGCGATGCCTCGAGCTGGAGGAGATGATGGAAGAGCAGGGGTGAGGGAGGGCTGGGGGAGAGCCAAGCACTGAGTGAGTGCAGAGCTGGGGGAGTTAGGTGGGATGTAGGGAGCTTAGGGCTGGTTGAAAGAGGCCTGGAGAGGACTTGTAGGAGGGGAGGAGGTAAAGGAGCTAGCGGATTGAAAGGAGTTAAGGGACAGTTCAAAGTGAGAGATGAGGAACCTGTGTCTGGGATATAAAAGGGAGCCTTTTATGAGATATTTAGATGGAGGCACATGGGGAAAGAGGGGGGCCATTGAGAAGCAAATATGTGCTTTAAGGGAGAGGTGGGGAAGCAGACCAGGGAAGAGACAAGAGCTAGCTAGGTAAGCTGATATGTGTTGTCATTGGTGGAGAAAAGGAAGGTAAATGGATTTAAGGATTGAGGCCTTGGACAGTAGCAAAGGCAGGAAAACAGGAATTGGAATAATACCCGGATAAAAGGGATCATGGGTTGGATAGGGAATTGAGATTTTGGAAAAGGAACCTATTAAGGCAGAAAACCTTTTAGAGCAGTGGTTTTCAAACTTCAGCAGTGGCGCCCGTTTCATATAATGCATGTTCCTTTGGAATCCCAGGAAATGAAAGACTTGTTCTTGTTGATTGGATTTGGGGAGGAACACCTGGAACTCTGCCTGCTTAACTTTCCTCTCTTGGCCCCTGGAGTGTAGCATGTTTAAAATCCACTGTTCTAGAGGGTGTAGTCAGTGGAGGGAAGAAAGATGACAGGAAAAGAGCAGGATTTAATAGAAGGGCCCTTTGGGTGACAGTGAGTGAAAAATTGTATGTGTGCATGGAAAGGGAAGGGATCCTGCTGGGAACGAGGGAACTGTAAACCTGGGACTGGGGAGAGTGTCTAGTCAACCTCTAACCCTGAAGGCTTTTGTTCTCCAGGTACGAGGAACAGCAAATTCAGGAAAAAGTGGCGACCTTTCGACTCATGTTGCTGGAGAAGGATGTGAACCCTGGGGGCAAGGAGGAGACCCCAGGGCAGAGGCCAGCGTGAGTGTTTCCCTCTCTCGATTTTCTCTGGACTCTATTCTGCTTTTGCTGTTCTCTCTGTTTAGTTTGGACTTTCTCCCTGCTCTTGTCTTCATTTTCTCATGGCTGTTTGTGTGAATATGACTCTGCATTTTGTTCTCTATCTCCTTTAGACCTTTGACATTTTCTTCTCTAGGGTAACGGAGAC
Organism: Delphinapterus leucas; assembly: GCF_059928025.1. NCBI lineage: Eukaryota > Metazoa > Chordata > Mammalia > Artiodactyla > Monodontidae > Delphinapterus > Delphinapterus leucas. The sequence continues at coordinate 35,958,123 of NC_143143.1, forward strand.
TCACCAGTTGGCAGAATTGAATGAGAAGAAGAACGAGCGACTCCGAGCTGCCTTTGGCATCAGTGATTCCTATGTGGATGGCAGCTCTTTTGATCCTCAGCGTCGTGCTCGAGAAGCTAAACAACCAGTTCCTGAGCCACCCAAACCTTACAGGTACACAAGACCAAGAAGCCAGTGTCAGTTTCTCTTCCTAATTCTAAGCACTGTGCTCCATTTTTTGTGTGGACTATGTCTTTTCAAATTCTTGAGATTCTGTTTTTCTGAAGTTGAAATGTCTAAGAAAGTTTGTCTTAGCACCCATCTCTGCCGTTTTTCATCTTTCCTCAGCCTTGTCCGGGAGTCTAGCAGTTCTCGCTCACCAACCCCAAAGCAAAAGAAGAAGAAAAAGAAGAAAGATAGAGGACGGTAAGTTAGTTGGAAAGCTATTCTAGTAGCCAGAGGACCAAACCTGTCATGTTTTTTCTCTCTCTCTGGAAAGAGAGTATTCTTATTTTTAGGAAGTAGGAGAGAGTTGTCAGAAAAGTCAGGGAAGAGGGAGTTACCATTCAGGTCTCAGCTGGTAGAAGAAATAATGTGTGCTGCTTCAGTGGGGAAGGGTTGATTCTGTACCTCTGCAGAACTGATCAGCAGCATTTTGGAGTTATGTTGTTCTTTCCATTTTGGGGTTTGTTGCTATATAATAGGGAGGTACCTACGCCTCTTGGAGAGTAAATAAGTTCTGGGCTTAGGTCGGCACATTGGTGCTATTGGAGTTGTTCTGTGCTTTAGAAGCCTTTTTGGGGATGGATTATAAGTGGGTGGACCAGGGAAGGAGGCAGGCTGAATGACCTGTTTCTGAACCCACATTTAGCAGGTCAGAGAGCAGCTCTCCTCGACGAGAGAGGAAGAAGAGCTCTAAGAAGAAGAAGCACAGGTATGAGGTGGGAATAATTGGAGAGGTTTGGTGAGTCCAGGCCTAAGTAAAAAATAATAATTTTACTTATTTTTTACCAATAGGTCAGAATCTGAATCCAAGAAAAGGAAGCATAGGTAAGAGCTCTTTGTGGCATAGGGAACATAGTGGCACATGGAGCGGTGAGCCATTGCTTGATGGCCTTGCTGGCTCTTTGGGGTTTTTTTTTTCTTGGGGTAAAGCTCAGTTCCTTGATCTCCTACTGTCAGTAACTCAGTTCTTTCCATTTTACTTTTCATTTTATTTCTTTCTTTAAAAATAATTTTTATTTTAAATAATTTTGCCTTATTTCTCAGGTCTCCTACTCCAAAGAGCAAACGTAAATCTAAGGACAAGAAACGGAAGCGGTGAGTGAATTAGAGGGGAATTTGCTTAGTGAGTAGATGAGTGCCACCTGGGGATAGGGCAGAATCAAATCACGTCCCTGACTGGTAAAAGGTTGAAGGGTGGATAAGGGGAACCCAGTGCAGGTGTGACAGCACCCTGAGCTGTGGTGGTGGTCTTCCTTCAGGTCTCGAAGTACAACACCAGCCCCCAAGAGCCGACGGGTGCACCGTTCAACTTCTGCAGACTCTGCTTCCTCTTCAGATACTTCCCGCAGTCGGTAAGGGGTGGTCCAGGAGGAAGGGAGGGAGAGGGACTTGTGGGTTAATCAATTTAATATTTATTGAGCGCCCACGGTGTGCTAGGCGCTGCACAGACCATTCGGAAGACACGGTCCCTGCCCTCTAGGAGCTGACAGGCTAAAGCAACAGGATGGACAGACATATACATTTCCCCTTCTCTTTTTTTTTTTGTTTTTTGTTTTTTGTTTTCTTTTGTTTGTGATTTTTTGTTTTGTTCTGATATATATGGATTGCCAGAATAGGGAGGGTGGTGGTTTGTTCGTGGTGTCTGGGGGAGGAAGGAATCCTTACCCTGGCTTCCTTAATCGGGGAAGGCTTCCTGAAGGAGGTGGGCTCAGAGGTGAGTTGTGAATGAAGCGGGTAGGGAATGGACTGGGTGGAGGGTTTTGGGAGGTTTGGGGGAGGTAAATATAAAGGGGTAGAGGGAGAACATTTTTGGGGACTGATGTTGAGAAGAGAAGGAGCAAAGTGAACTGGACTTGAATTTCAATATGAGTTACTTGAATCCTGTGAGTAAGAGAAGGTTCTTTGGAAGAGGGTTATATTGAAGAAAGGTGGATGGGAGCTGGGGAGGGGGTTTTCTGTTCTCCCCTGAACTGATTTTCTTCCTCTTTTCCCATCCTCAATTACCTCCCTCAGGTCTCGAAGTGCTGCAGCTAAAACCCATACTACTACCTTGACTGGGCGAAGTCCTTCCCCTGCTTCGGGGCGTCGAGGGGAGGGAGATGTACCATCCAGGGAACCAGGTATCACCAACATAGGGCAGCCTAGTAGCCCGGAGCCTTCTACAAAGCAGCCTAGCAGCCCTTATGAAGACAAAGATAAAGACAAGAAGGAGGTATGTTCCTGAGTTAATGGATATTCTTTGGTTTGCAAGGGCTGTGGATTCAGGATAGGTGTGTGAAGTTAAGGGAGAAGTAAGGTCCGGTTTTGTTTTTTGCATTCCTCTGAGTTATTCATAAAGTTCTCTTTTTCATTTGCAAATCCTTTAGAATTGTGGCTTTCAAACTTTACTGGGTGTTAGTAAGTTTTACATCATTGTCTTCTTTGTACTTATAAGTTGATAGAACTGGAACAAAAAAAATTTTTTGAACTACACCTAACTTTACTACTTATAGTGTGTCTAGTATCAGTTTCATTAAATGCTGGTTGTGGCTCATTAAAACTTTTCAACCCACTGGGTTGCTGCTTGCAGTCTGAAAACACAACTTTGGAAAGATCTATTCAGTACCTGTTCTTTTATACTTGCTATTAAAATTCAAGCTCTAGGGCTTCCCTGGTGGCGCAGTAGTTGAGAGTCCACCTGCCGATGCAAGGGACACGGGTTCATGCCCCGGTCCGGGAAGATCCCACATGCTGCGGAGCGGCTAGGCTCATGAGCCATGGCCGTTGAGCCTGCGTGTCCGGAGCCTGTGCTCCGCAACAGGAGAGGCCACAACAGTGAGAGGCCTGTGTACCGCAAAGAAAAAAAAAAAAAGAAATTCAAGTTCTAATCATGTTTTCTTACTTCAACAATCACAGTATAATTTTAATTGCTTTTTGCTATATTTGTAGCTCTCCTGTCTGTTTTCCATGTTACCCAGAGTTGGTTTTCCAAACTGCAAGTTGGATCATCTCAGAAACTTAATTTACTTCGTATTGCTCTTGACTTTAATATTTAAAGCTTTTATAACTTGGTCTCTTTCTGTATTTCCCTGTACTTCATTCTGGTCTTTCTTATTCACATAAGTCACGTATTCAAATCTTTGTTTTTTTTTTCTTTTATTTTAACATAGTTATTTTTTAAGGGTGAAGTCAGTCATTTTGGGAAACTGCTTTATCTTTCCATTTAAAAATACCTTCTTTTTTGCACTCAGCATTTTGTAATGGTTGTCTGTTGTGAAATATAGTACATTAGTTTGCATTATGTTTTTTCTCTGGATAGAAGACTCGAGATTGTAGATTCTGTTTTCGTACGTTTCTCACTGTGTTTTATATTATGTGATCTCTTGTTATTGAATGAATGTGACTGCCTGTGGTGAGGAAAAGGACCAGTTGGTATAATGGGGTGCATAGAGGAAAAGTTTCATAGGAAAGGGTGTTGGGATCTTACAGGTGATAGGAAGTTTTGGTGCTTACATATCCGTATCCTTACTCTTTTTTCCACTCTTAGAAATCTGCAGTTCAACCTAGCCCCTCTCCGGAAAGGAGCAGCACAGGGCCAGAACTACCTGCTCCCACTCTGCTCCTTGCTGAGCAATATGGCGGCTCCCCACAACCCCTTGCAACAACCCCCTTAAGTCAGGAGCCAGTGAACCCCCCTTCTGAGGCTTCTCCAGCCCAGGGCCATTCACCACCTAAGTCTCCTGAGAAACCTCCCCAATCTTCTTCAGAGAGCGGCCCGCCCTCCCCTCAACCTACCAAAGTTTCTCGGCATGCCAGCTCTTCCCCTGAAAGTCCTAAACCTACACCAGCTCCTGGGTCCCGCCGAGATATTTCTTCTTCTCCTGCATCCAAGAGTCGCTCACATGGCCGAACAAAACGGGATAAGTCACATTCTCATACTCCTTCTCATAGAGTGGGGAGGTCCCGTAGTCCTACCACTAAGAGGGGGCGGTCTCGGTCTCGAACCCCTACCAAGAGAGGTCATTCTCGGTCCCGGTCACCTCAGTGGCGTAGGTCCCGGTCTGCACAGAGGTGGGGACGATCTAGGAGCCCCCAGCGACGTGGCCGCTCTAGGTCTCCTCAGCGACCAGGCTGGTCCAGGAGCAGAAATACACAGAGAAGAGGCAGGTCTAGGTCAGCAAGACGAGGCAGGTCACACTCTAGATCCCCTGCAACTAGGGGCAGATCTCGTTCTAGAACACCCGCCCGGAGGGGCAGATCTCGGTCTAGGACACCTGCCAGGCGGAGGTCACGATCTAGAACACCCACTAGGCGCAGGTCTCGGTCTAGAACACCAGCCCGGAGGGGCAGGTCTCGGTCTAGAACACCTGCTAGGCGCAGATCTAGGACCCGATCACCAGTACGACGGAGGTCTCGTAGTAGATCGCTAGCCAGGAGAAGTGGCAGGTCACGCTCTAGGACCCCAGCCAGGCGTGGGCGGTCACGCTCCAGAACCCCAGCCAGGCGTGGGCGGTCGCGCTCCAGAACCCCAGCTAGACGAAGTGGCCGGTCACGCTCTAGAACACCAACCAGGAGAGGGAGATCTCAGTCTAGGACACCAGCAAGACGAGGAAGATCCCGTAGTAGAAGTCTAGTTAGACGGGGAAGATCTCACTCTAGAACACCACAAAGAAGGGGCAGGTCTGGCTCATCATCAGAGCGGAAGAACAAATCCAGAGCATCACAGAGAAGGAGCAGGTCCAACTCAAGCCCAGAAATGAAGAAATCTCGAGTTTCTTCGAGGCGGAGCAGGTCTCTCTCTTCACCAAGGTCCAAAGTAAAATCCCGCTTGTCTTTGAGGCGAAGCCTTTCAGGGTCCTCTCCATGCCCTAAACAAAAGTCTCAGACACCACCAAGGCGCAGTCGCTCCGGATCATCCCAACCTAAAGCTAAATCTAGAACACCACTAAGGCGAAGTCGCTCTGGTTCTTCTCCGCCTCCTAATCAGAAATCTAAAACGCCATCAAGACAAAGTCATTCCAGTTCATCTCCTCAACCTAACGTGAAATCTGGAACACCAAGGCAAGAGTCTGTAACAAGTCCCCAGGTAAATGAACAATCTGCAACACCACAAAGGCAGAGCCGTTCTGAATCATCACCTGACCCTGAGGTGAAGTCTAGGACCCCTTCGAGACATAGCTGCTCTGGGTCTTCTCCTTCTAGAGTGAAATCTAGCACACCTCCAAGACGGAGCCGATCTGGGTCATCATCTCCACAACCCAAAATGAAAGCAGTAACGTCACCAATCCAAAGCCATTCTGGCTTCTCTTCTCCAAGTCCTAGTAGAGTGACATCTAAAACACCTTCAAGGCAAAGCAGATCAGAGTCTCCATGCTCCAAGACAGAATCTAGATCGTTGCAAAGACACAGCCATTCTAGATCCTCCTCTCCAGATACCAAAGTGAAACCTGGAACACCACCAAGACAGAGTCACTCAGGGTCTACTTCGCCGTGCCCCAAAGCAAAGCCCCAAACTCCACCAGGGCATAATCTTCCTGGATCAAAGTCACCATGTTCCCAAGAGAAGTCTAAAGATACATCAGCACAGAGTTGCTCTGGATCTTTCTCCCTCTGTCCAGGAGTAAAGTCATGCACACCACCCTCAGCTCTGCAACAGAAAGGACAATCTCCAACTTCACCAGACTCCACATCTGGTACTTCAAGTCCAGAAATGAGGCAGAGTCATTCTGAATCTCCATATCTGCAGACCAAATGTCAGACACCTCCTAAGGGTGGCCAATCCAGGTCCTCATCTCCAATCACTGAGCTGGCACCCAGATCTCCAACAAGACAAGATAGAAGTGAATTGTCAGAAGGTCCTAGGCTGAAATCTGGAATGTCTTCTGAGCAGAGCGGGTCCCAGTCTGACTCTTCCCTATATCCTGCAGTGGACTCTAAATCTCTTCTGGGGCAGAGTAGATTGGAGCCTTCTGAATCAAAAGAAAAAACGAGCTTACTCCTTCAGGAGGATGTTACTGCATCATCTCCAAGACCAAGAGACAAATTGAGTCCTCCTTCTGTGCAGGATAGGCCTGAGTCCTCACCAGTACTCAGAGACACCCCTAGAACTCCATCAAGGGAAAGAGGTGGTGTTGAGTCATCTCCAGATACAAAAGACCGAAGTAGTGCATTAACTAAGCCAAGCCAAGATGAGGAATTAATGGAGGTGGTAGAGAAATCTGAAGAATCCTTAAACCAGGTCCTGCCCCATTTGTCTCCAGAACTTAAAGAAATGGCTGGAAGTAACTTTGAATCATCTCCTGAAATAGAAGAAAGATCTGCCATGTCTTTGACTCTTGACCAAAGCCAGTCACAGGCTTCTTTGGAAGAAGTCCCTGCAGTGGCCTCAGCTTGGAGCGGGCCACACTTTTCTCCAGAACATAAAGAACTGTCTGACTCTCCTCCCAGAGAGAATAGCTTTGGATCACCTTTAGAATTTAGAAACTCTGGCCCTCTTGCAGAAATGAATACTGGATTTTCTCCTGAGATTAAAGATTTGAATGGACCTTTTCCTAATCATCTGGAGACAGATCCATCTCTAGATGTGAAAGAACAATCAACAAGGTCCTCTAGACACAGCAGTTCTGAGTTATCCCCAGATGTGGTAGAAAAAGCAGGAATGTCTTCAAATCAGAGTGTCTCTTCGCCAGTACTTGATGCTATACCTAGAACACCCTCAAGGGAAAGAAGTAGTTCTGCATCTTCTGAAATGAAGGATGGTTTACCCAGAACCCCCTCAAGGAGAAGCAGGTCTGGGTCTTCCCCAGGACTTAGAGATGGGTCTGGGACTCCCTCAAGGCACAGCCTATCTGGGTCGTCTCCCGGAATGAAAGATATACCTAGAACACCATCCAGGGGAAGGAGTGAATGTGATTCCTCTCCAGAAGCAAAAGCTTTGCCTCAGACTCCTAGGCCAAGGAGTCATTCTCCATCATCCCCGGAGCTCAACAATAAGTGTCTTACCCCCCAGAGAGAAAGAAGTGGGTCAGAGTCATCAGTTGAACAGAAGACTGTGACTAGTACTCCTCTTGGGCAGAGACGTCGGTCTGGATCTTCTCAAGAACTTGATGGGAAACCCAGTTCATCGCCTCAGGAGAGAAGTGAGTCAGACTCTTCTCCAGATTCTAAAGCTAAGACACGAATGCCACTTAGACAAAGGAGTCACTCTGGATCATCTCCAGAGGTCGACAGCAAATCCCGGCCTTCTCCTCGGCGTAGTAGGTCTGGCTCATCCCCTGAAGTTAAAGATAAGCCAAGAGCAGTACCCAGGGCACAGAGTGGTTCTGATTCCTCTCCTGAACCCAAGGCTCCTGTCCCTCGGGTCCTTCCAAGACGAAGCAGATCAGGTTCATCAAGCAAAGGCAGAGGCCCTTCGCCTGAAGGAAGCAGCAGTTCTGAGTCCTCTCCAGAACACCCACCCAAATCCAGAACTACTAGAAGAAGTTCTAGGTCATCACCAGAGCCCAAGACCAAGTCTCGTACTCCCCCTCGCCGTCGCAGCTCTCGATCATCTCCTGAGCTGACTAGGAAGGCCAGGCTCTCCCGTAGAAGCCGTTCTGCATCATCCTCACCAGAGACCCGCTCTAGAACTCCCCCAAGACGCCGAAGAAGTCCCTCAGTGTCTTCCCCAGAGCCAGCCGAAAAGTCAAGATCCTCACGCCGGCGGCGTTCAGCTTCATCTCCACGCACTAAGACAACTTCAAGGAGAGGCCGTTCTCCTTCACCAAAGCCTCGTGGGCTGCAGAGGTCCCGTTCCCGCTCAAGGAGGGAGAAAACCAGAACAACCCGTCGTCGAGATAGGTCTGGATCTTCTCAGTCAACCTCTCGGAGAAGACAGCGGAGCCGGTCAAGGTCTCGGGTTACTCGGCGTCGCAGGGGAGGCTCCGGTTACCATTCAAGGTCTCCTGCCCGGCAGGAGAGTTCCAGAACCTCCTCTAGACGCCGAAGAGGCCGCTCTCGGACACCCCCAACCAGTCGGAAGCGTTCCCGCTCACGCACATCACCAGCCCCGTGGAAACGCTCCAGGTCTCGGGCCTCTCCAGCCACTCACCGGCGATCCAGGTCCAGAACACCCCTGGTTAGCCGACGGAGGTCCAGGTCTCGAACTTCACCAGTCAGCCGGAGGCGATCAAGGTCCAGGACATCGGTGACCAGACGAAGATCTCGATCAAGAGCTTCCCCAGTGAGTCGAAGGCGATCTAGGTCCAGAACACCACCAGTAACCCGCCGTCGTTCAAGGTCCAGAACACCGACTCGCCGACGCTCCCGTTCTAGGACTCCACCAGTGACTCGGAGAAGGTCCAGATCTAGGACCCCACCAGTAACCAGAAGGCGATCTCGAAGCAGAACTTCCCCTATCACTCGCAGAAGATCAAGATCCAGAACATCCCCGGTCACCCGAAGGAGGTCAAGATCTCGCACGTCTCCGGTAACTCGAAGGAGGTCTCGCTCTCGAACCTCTCCAGTGACACGCCGCCGATCTAGGTCCCGAACTCCTCTAGCTCTTCGGCGCCGCTCTAGGTCTCGAACCCCATTGTTAGCACGCAAGCGTTCTCGAAGTCGCTCACCACTTGCTATTCGCCGCCGTTCTAGGTCCCGTACTCCACGAACAACTCGGGGCAAACGGTCCTTAACAAGATCTCCTCCAGCTATCCGCAGGCGTTCTGCGTCTGGAAGCAGTTCTGATCGTTCACGTTCTGCTACTCCTCCAGCAACAAGAAATCATTCTGGTTCTCGGACACCTCCAGTAGCGCTCAATAGCTCCAGAATGAGCTGCTTCAGTCGTCCTAGCATGTCACCAACTCCTCTTGACCGCTGTAGATCACCTGGAATGCTTGAGCCCCTTGGCAGCTCTAGAACACCCATGTCTGTCCTGCAGCAAGCTGGTGGTTCCATGATGGATGGTCCAGGTCCCCGAATTCCTGACCACCCGAGAACGTCTGTGCCAGAAAACCATGCTCAGTCTAGAATTGCACTTGCCCTGACGGCTATCAGTCTTGGCACCGCTCGGCCTCCTCCGTCCATGTCTGCAGCTGGCCTTGCTGCAAGAATGTCCCAGGTTCCAGCTCCAGTGCCTCTCATGAGTCTCAGAACAGCCCCAGCTGCCAGCCTTGCCAGCAGGATTCCTGCAGCCTCTGCAGCAGCCATGAACCTGGCCAGCGCCAGGGCACCTGCCATCCCAACCGCAGTAAACCTGGCTGACTCAAGAACGCCAGCTGCAGCAGCAGCCATGAACTTGGCCAGCCCCAGAACAGCAGTGGCACCTTCGGCCGTGAACCTTGCTGACCCTCGTACCCCCACAGCGCCAGCTGTGAACCTGGCAGGAGCCAGAACCCCAGCTGCTTTGGCAGCTTTGAGTCTCACGGGTTCTGGCACAGCCCCGACTGCTGCAAACTATCCGTCTAGCTCCAGAACACCGCAGGCTCCAGCCCCTGCAAACCTGGTGGGTCCTAGATCTACACATGCCACAGCTCCTGTGAATATTGCCAGCTCAAGAACCCCTCCAGCCTTGGCCCCTGCAAATCTCACTAGTGCTAGAATGGCTCCAGCCTTGTCTGGTGCAAACCTCACCAGCCCTAGGGTGCCCCTCTCTGCCTATGAGCGCGTTAGTGGCAGAACCTCACCACCACTCCTTGACCGAGCCAGGTCCAGAACCCCACCAGGAGGCCCAGGCTCCAGAACCCCACCATCTGCCCCAAGCCAGTCTAGAATGACATCTGAGCGGGCTCCCTCTCCTGCCTCTAGAATGGTACAGGCTTCCTCACAGTCAGTTCTTCCTCCAGCTCAGGATCGGCCTAGGTCCCCTGTGCCATCTGCTTTTTCTGACCAGTCCCGACCTTTGCTTGCCCAGACCACCCCTGTAGCAGGGTCTCAGTCCCTTTCCTCTGGAACGGTGGCAAAGACCACATCCTCTGCTGGTGACCACGATGGCATGCTCTCTGGCCCCGTCCCTGGGGTGTTCCACCCAGAGGGTGGGGAACCAACTGCCTCTATGGAGGCCCAGCAGCCTTCTGCTTTGGCTGCCCTGCAGCCAGCAAAGGAGCGGCGGAGTTCGTCCTCCTCGTCCTCCTCTAGCTCCTCCTCTTCATCGTCGTCGTCATCGTCGTCGTCGTCCTCCTCCTCTGGCTCCAGTTCTAGCGACTCGGAGGGCTCTAGCCTTCCCACTCAACCTGAGGTAGTACTGAAGAGGTGAGAGGACTTTTAGAACTCTTCTACGGGGAAGGTTTTGGGGATGGTTGGTGGGGGTGGGGAGGGAGAAGCCCTATCCAGAGGTTCTTGGCTCTCTGAGGAGGTATGGGGACCATGATCCTTAAGCTGGGGGTAGAAGAGAATGCCGGGGTGGGGGTTAACGGGGGGGGAGGAATGGGACAGGTAAAAGTCTCCGAAGGTTAATTCTCTAGAGGATAATGATAAGTTTTCCGTCTCTACAGAGGACAGAACTAGAGGAAATGGACTTAATTTTACAGCAGGAGGGATGGCAGTTAGACCTCAAGAGGAACTCCCTGGGCTGGAAGGATCTTCAGAGGTCATCCTATCCCTCTCCCTGCCTCCAGGCAGGACGGCCCCTCCCCCAGCCAACCCACACACACAGAGGCCTCCCCATGCTGTGGCTCTCCTCTCTGAGGACGGAGAGGACGGAGACCACCCAGCCTGGCTTCCACACCTGAGCCCAGGGACCTTATTCCTCCATCAGGGACATTCTTGAGGTTTAACCTTGATCCCTTTTGCTGCGGGCCCCAGCCTGTTGCTTGTGTTAGCAGAGGTTGGGTCAGTTGGGGCCACTGCTCTCCAGAGAATGCACTCACTGGCTCTCGGTTTGGAGAGCTCCGGGCCTTTCTCAGGCACCCCTCCCCCACTGCCGTTCCTCCAGGCCAAGGAAGGTAGGGTTGGGGCTGGGGCAGCTTGTCTCCTTGTGACGCCCTCTTCTCCCACAGGGTCCCCAGCCCTGCCCCAGCCCCAAAGGAGGCTGTTCGAGAGGGCCGTCCTCAGGAACCGACCCCAGCCAAGCGGAAGAGGCGTTCTAGCAGCTCCAGTTCCAGCAGCAGCTCCTCCTCTTCATCGTCCTCTTCTTCCTCCTCTTCCTCCTCCTCCTCCTCCTCTTCCTCTTCTTCGTCTTCCTCTTCTTCCTCTACTTCTTCCTCCCCCTCCCCTGCTAAGCCTGGCCCTCAGGCCTTGCCCAAACCTGCAAGCCCCAAGAAGCCACCCCCTGGCGAGCGGAGGTGAGTGCTGCCTTGCTTGAGAAGGAAGGGGTGGGGTGTGACCCTGGGTTGTGAGATCCCTGCTGGACTGTGGTGTCTGCTTGTACAGTAGGAGTGGGGCTCTCCTCTCCCTGCTTACTCTGTTGTGCCCTGTTCTGGCAGAGGGCTGTCATCCAAGTGGGTGCTCAAGCCAGAATTGGGGAGTCCTAGGCTCCTTCCTCTCCCTGCCCCTGACATGCAGCCTGGTCCCAGGTTCCAGGGATTCTAGCTTTTAAGTCTCCCCGTTGCTACTGCCAGGGTCTGGCCACCGTCATCTTCTCCCGACTCTATCCACAGCCTCTTCCCTGTCTCCCTGCCTCCACGCCATTCTCTTCCACACGTAGCCAGAGGGATCTTTCTAAAACGCACATCTGGTTACTCCCTTCACAAATCCTTCCGGGACGCCCTGTGGCCTGCAGGATAAAGCCCCACCTCTGCGGGAATGGCGTGTGAGGCTCTTCACCAACTGGCCTTGCCTGCCCTGTGTTCTCCTCTCCTGCCCGCCCCCACACATGCCCTGTGCTCCAGCCACACTCAGCAGCGCCTTGCAGTCTAAGGAGAACCCCATGCCTTTGGACATGCTGTTCCTCCTGCCTGGAATTCCCTTGTCCGCCTGGTGAACTCCTCGTTCTGCAAGACTCCGCTCAAACAGCACCTTCAAGAAGACTACCCTGCCCCTTCCCTGCCCTGCCCCATGTCTCCCTCCCCTGGGTCCCCAGACCCCATGTACATCGGTCCTGCGGGGCTGCTTCCCACACGTTGGGCCAAGCGAGCCTCCCTTGGCCTTCCTTCACCATCAGACTGAGCCCCTCCAAGGGCAGGGACTGTCTTTATCTTTGCCTCCCCCGCTGCACCCCGTGCCCCGCCTGTTGGGGTACTCGGTGGATGGTGTGCGGGCGGATGGGTGAGTGAGCGGATGAAGGTGGGTCTGAGGTTGGCCCTGCGTGGTATGAGGTTTGGTGGTCAGGACCTGGGGTGGGGTGGGGGTGGTCCTGAGTGCTGGCTTGTGGGTTTGAAAGAGTGTGGCACTATGGGGACCTACTCTGATCCCCAGGTCCCGCAGCCCCCGGAAGCCAATAGACTCCCTCCGGGACTCCCGGTCCCTCAGCTACTCGCCTGCGGAGCGCCGCCGCCCCTCACCCCAGCCCTCACCGCGGGACCAGCAGAGGTAGGGTTGCCAGTGTGTGCTGTCCTGCCAGTAGCTCAGTCTGGCTGCCACTGATTTCTGCAAAATAAGTTCTAAGGCTCCAAGGTACCAAGGGTTGGTGGTGTCCTGTGTGTGGTCTCATGTCTGTCCTTCATTGTAGCAGCAGTGAACGGGGTTCCCGGAGAAGCCAGCGTGGGGACAGCCACTCCCCGGGCCACAAGCGCAGGAGGGAAACGCCCAGCCCCCGCTCTGTGCGGCACCGTTCCTCCAGGTATGTGTCTTTGTCACACTCTAGGGCTGGGCTCACTTCTGAGAGCTCCAGGGCTGGCTGGGGCCTCTGCATTGATTATTCTCTTCCATTTCAGGTCTCCGTGAATCTTTTTTGGGGAATTCCACCATACCCCAAGTTCTGGAGCCACAGGACGTGCCCCCTTTCTCCCCAACAGAGCCGTGGGAGGAGGTCTTTGTCTGTCCTCCCCCCCAACCCTGGCAGCATCCTGGGGGGAGGGCTCCCTTCTTTCCCTCCCTCTTTTTTTTTTTCTTTGTTCTGTGAAATGTTAATCTCTGTGAGTTTTTCCTGGTTCACATGTTTTGGGGGGTTTGGGGTGGGTGGGAATGAGAATGGGAGTTGCGGGAGGGGAGGATACAGTGGGGACTCCCAGGTCTTGACTCAGAAAGGATCTGGGAGGCACTGCCCCCCTTTTAGCCCCGAGTTCTTGGGGGGATGATGGTTTGGTACTTGCGGACCTGTGTGAGGTATACCTGGAAAAAAGGGGCAGTTGATTAGTTGGCTCCTCTTGGCCTCCCAGTGAGGTTGTGGCCCCCTCCCCCCCAACTTTTCTTCACGTTTCTTAAAGGCATTTTGGTTTTTTAAAATCTGTACAGCAAGAGCAACTTTTTCTGTCAAATAAAAACGAGAAATGCAGGAATTGGGTCTATAGATTGTTTATTATGGGTGGGGAGAGTTAGGAGAGGAGCTGCCCTTATTCTGTGGCTGCATCCCTCTTGCAAGGGGCATACCTTGGAGGAGCCTTATGGGGTGGCTCTAGGCTGTGGATCCCCCACAGAACCCACTCAAATCAACACGCTCGTTCCAGATGGGAGCCAGCATGCTCATGCTAGGAGGGGGCTGGCCACTCTGAAGAAACAAAGCCTCTAAACCTTTTATCCCCAGGCTGAGCAGAAGGCTGGCCTGGGGGCCCTGGGTTCCTCTCCCCATTATGGCCTTTTGAGGGGTAGGCTGGGCTGGGGGTTGGCAGCTGGACTCAGAGAGCTTGGGATGCAGCAGGCTGGCCTGGAAGAGGCTGAGGGTGGGGCAAGGCGGGGCACACCAGTGAGGTGATGCCTGAGTCAGGAGAAGGTGTGTAGAAAGAAGCAGCAACCAGGTGGACACCCAAATCTCTTTTATTGGGGGGGTAGGGCGGTTGAGGGACCTCTCACTGCACAGCTTGTTCATTGGCGCTGCTTCCTGAGTCCTGTGGCTTCATCACATCTGGCAGCTCGGGTGGGCTGGAGAAGGGCTCGATGCGCAGGGCCTCAAAGGCCTCATCTGGTGGAGAGGGGGTGGCCACTGCAAAGTGAGTCTCCCACCCTTACAGAACCAACCTGATCCTGCTCCCCTCCCCCAGCCTGGCCATGCTAGGGCCCTTTTCCTCACCCTCTGCATCCCTCAGCCTCTGGGATTGCATCCACCTACAATCTGCCCCATCACCTTGTTCCCTTCTCTTGCTTCTCATCATACTTTGAATAAAATCTCATCGTGTCATTATGTCTCTGCACATGTCTCCTTGTGGTCCCCATGTTCCCACATCAACCTCTTTCTTGCCTCAAAGTCTCTGCATTTGCCACTCCCTAGCTTGACACTTAGAATGGCTGGCTGCCTAAGAAAGGCATCCAGGGGCAATCAAAATATCACCTCTTCAAGGCCACGACAGTGAGAGGCCCACACACCGCGATGAAGAGTGGCCCCCGCTCGCCGCAACTAGAGAAAGCCGTTGCACAGAAACGAAGACCCAACACAGACAAATTTTTTTTAAAAAAATGTTTGACCAAAAAAAAAAAAAATCACCTCTTCAGAGAAGCGTTCCCCAACCACCCTGTACAACCACCCACTCTACATGCCCAATGTCCTGTGCATTACACTGGGAACACTTAATCGCTAGTGCGAATGCCCTGTTTCTCTTGACCAGCTGCTTTCCTACTAGAACAGCAGCCCCAGGAAGATTTTCCCTGTCATTCCTGCTGTTACTACACAGATCAAATGAACACAACTTTTTCTTCTACATGGGAAACTTCTCTCCACCTGGCTCAGGGATCTCAACCAATTAGGCTCCCCAGGGGAAGTCGATCAGGTCTGACAAGTTTTAACTTTGGGGGTTGAGGGGCTGCAACTGGCCTCTAGTGGGGGGAGGCCATCTTTCGTAAAAGCCAGAGATGCTAAACATCCTGCAATGCACAAGACAACCTCACCCAGAATCATCCAGCCCCAAATGTCAACAGCGCTGAGGTGAAGACATGGCCCAGCTTAGTAACAAATTCATCTTCCAAGCCACAAATCTGAGTGACAATTCTTGCCTTCATCACCTCTCCCCATTCTTTGGAAATAAAGTCTGGAAGATGCTATTTAACACCAGACACTATCATATCTCCCTAACTAAGCAAACCACTTTGGGGGGTGGGGAGAGACCCGTCTCTGTACAAGGAAACAACTACCCACCCAGAAGTGCGTTTTTGCAAGTGGAAGCAGACAGACTACAGTCCACACCACAGCCCCTATCAAAACAGCAATGACACACCTGAGGTGATGCCACCAAGGGTCCACAATCTATGCCATAAGTGGGGGTCATGGGGAGAAAAAAATCACCTCACTGTGCTGTGATTTTTTTCACCTGCAAGATGGTTGAGTAGCTGCAAGTCTATAGGGTGCCTCTGTTCAAATTAGAGGAAGAGATACTTTTTCTGGAAGAATGCAGCCTGGCCCTGGCTTAGGAAGAACAGATGTGCTTTCAGCCCTCCCTTACCTGCCTCAGAGAACAGCCTTGTATAGTACCCACCCTGTACAAAGTCTGCACCAGCCCCTCACCTGCCTCACACTGTCACTGTGAGAGTTGAGGGAACCCACACAAAGGCCCGTAAAACTGCTTTTTCCTGAGCGCTTGCAGGGCCTGGGGTGCACGGGGGCTCACATTGCTTTGCTGTGAGGCTGGTCCCAGTGTCATACTCCTTTATGGAGACAAACTCCAGTCTGGGAGGGGCGGGGCGTGAAGTAGCTGCCCGAAGACACAGCTGCTGAGGCCTCACATAGTTTATCCTTATGAAACTGAGAAGTGCAGCTAAGGCTCTATGCTCCCTCCTGAGCCCTTGCTACATTTTCTTACAAGAAGCTAGAAAAATAACTCCCTGTAACTTCATCCAGATTTACCCAGCCATTCACACAGCCCTGGGTCTGTCTACAGCTGTGAAAACACCCTATAACCCCTGTTTAAATTTCCAGCGACAAAGGATAAAATTTAAATCTTTTTCTTGGCAAAAGGAGCAACATAAACCACCCCCACCCCTCAGGTTTCTAAACTTTGGTCACGGTGGAATGTGGTTAAGGAGAGTACAGGCTCTGGGGCAAGAAAGGGCTGAACCTGATCTAACCTCCCCAGGCTTAGTTTACTCATCCCTAAAATGATCACAATACAACTCTGGCCTGTACAGAGATGCTGGGGGAGTAAGCGATGTACCACGGAGACACTGGCTGGCATGGTGCCCAGCTCAGACAAGGTCCTGGCAGCCGGCAGCTGAACTGTGGCCTCCCACATGACTGCCAGCAAGCCTCGGCGTCCATGTCTCCCAGATGGGGATGGCAGTGCTTACCCCTCAGGGCTATCAAGAGGATTAGATGGGACAACAGAAATAAAATGCAGAGTACAGGGCCAGGTGCTCAGTAAGTTCTCTGTAAATGTAAGCTAGTATTGTGACTAAGAATCTTTGAATCCTCCAAGAAATGGGCTTCAATTTCTACAAGTATCTCATGTGCTTCTCATTGTTTTTAATGGGGAAGCAAACACACTATTATACGATATTGCCTGCATTTGGTGAACTGGGAGACATGGTCCAGGAGGAACAACTGCAGGCTCCCTGACCACCCCTTTCTTTGGCCATTTCCACCCTGTCGCTGTCCCTCTCACCTGCCCTGAAGGCTAGCCCCACAGTGGCTGGGGCCTGAGGCCGTGCTGTCTGGCTGGTGAAGCCACACTCGCCCAATGTCTTTCCGTCGTCCAGAAGCTGGTCGTCCTGAGGAGAGAGGCAGGCAGGGTCTCAGAAGAGGCCCCAGGAGGGGCAAGTCCCAAAGACTTCTCTGGTCAGCAACTACACTGAAAGTCAGAAGACGGAAAAGAAACAGCCCGGAGTAGGGCCCAGAACCACCCCAGAGTATATCAAACAGTTTCCAGGACTACACCCAAGACTTTCCAAATCAGAACCTCCCAGGGTAGGGTAGGGGTCTGGAATCTACACCCCTGCAACTCCAGGTGAATCTAATCTAATTTCAATCTACACCCCTGCAACTCCAGGTGAATCTAATTTCAAGTGTCAGTGACCCCATCTGGCCACAGGCAGACCTGGTTGAATCCCAGCTCTCCCACCTTGCACAAGGTGGTTGATCTTTTTGATGTGAAGTTTCCTTATCTGTAAAACGGGAGTTATTGGAATTCCCAACTCATAGGGCAGCCAGAGGCTTCAATGAGCAAAGGACCTACAGAAAGCACAGAGCACAGCAAGTGAAACAAGCTCAGGCAGTAGGAAAGGTCCTTATTACAGAAGCCCCAGCAGGTAACAAGAAAAAAAGGCCTTTAGAGACAAAGCGGGTGAAGGCTCAGCCTGCAGCAAAAGATCAGTTTCCCAGTCTCCACCCAGAATCAGATCAAGGAACTTAGGTGAGGGACCTCATGCTGCCAGAAACTTGAAATGAGGGGCCAACGAACAGGACTCCCCAGTGAAAACCCCAAATCCCACGACATCCTTGCTGGATAATTGCAATTGGTTTGTAAGGGGGAAAGGGGCGGGGGCTTTTAGAACAGCAGTAAGTTGGGGAGTAATAAACAGTTGTTGGGTGAAGAACTGGTGGGACCTGACTCATCTCAACACCCTCCATTTCTCCGTTTCTTTGTATTAAGGCGTGTCTGGGGCGGGGGGCGTGTGAGAGTCCTGCACACGATTGAGCATCGGGGTTCAAATCCTGACTCTGCCAACAACCTTGGCCTCGTTAAGCGGCCACCTCCGAGCCTGTTTCCTTAACCGCAGAGCAGGGAAATCAAGGGCCAGCACGTCGCGGGTGGGACCGCTGTAGGGATCAGATGTGACGCTGGCCCTCGGCGCTCAGCATAGGGCCTGGCGCGCGACTTTCAAGCCATCCGAACGGAGACCCCCGGTGTAGCGACCGCTATCGGGGCTTCATCTCCCCGAGTTCGAGCAACGGCCCCACGCGGCGGAGTTCCGGCCCGCGGCAGCCGGTCGCTGATGTTTACATCAACGACTGGGCCGCCTTGCGCCCACGGCCAGGCTCGGGCGGCGGTTCCGAGCAGCACGCTCCCCCAGCTCCCGGCCGCCCGGAACCGACGGGACCGCACCTTGTACAGCCGCTGCTCGTCCGGCGGCCGCTTGAGGATGCCCTCGACGATGCGCTTTAGCTCGAACACAGTGCTCGACTCCTTGGCGTCCGTGAAGATGGTGGTCTTGTGGCGCCGGATCATGAGGAACACGTCCTGGGGGCGGCGGGCCGGGGTGAGCGCGGAGCCCGGGCCCCCACGCACGGCCCACCGCCCTTGCCGCCCCCGGCCCCGGCCCCGGCCCCGGCCAAGCGCCCCTCCCCCAGCGCCCGCTCACCATCGCGGCGGCTGCCTCTCCCCCTCGACGCGCCGGCGCGGCCGCGCTCCGCCCCGTTCCCGGCAGCCCGCGCGCTGTTCCCAGCGTACCCCGCGCCTGGCGGCCCCGCCCCATGGCCGCCATTTTAGGTAATCCGTAAAGGGGGCGCTACGGCCGAGCCTCCGACTGCGGACTGGGCGCCGTGGCGCGGGGCGGGGCCAGTTGGTGGAGTGGCGGAGGTAGTGGGAGGCCGACAGGGACCGAGCGCGGGAGGGACGCCCGGCGCGGTGGCGCCATCTTGGGTGTGGCAAACCGAGTTCCCCATGTTGATGCAGGCTAGGGGACTCCCGTCCTTGTGGGGAATGTCAGCCTTGTGGGGACTAACTTCAAGCGTAGGGTGCCTCACAGCCTAATGAGAGTGAATGAATGATGTGTCTCGGTCATCAGGGCGGCAAGACATTCACATCTCAGCGAGACCTGGGCTGCCAGATTTGGGAGTCTGACTCATGATTATGGGTCTTCCTGGCGGGTGTTTTGAGGAGGTGTTAAATTCTGGATCTTTCGGCCGCCGTATCAGGAAACAGCCCCATGTCCCTGCCCTAGCCTTGGTTGTAAGGATTAAACCAGTTTACCGGGCTTTAGGGCCTGTAAGGATCCTTGGAAGCTGCTTTTGGGGTTAGGGAGTGTGTAAGCAGCTCTTTGCAGGAAACCGCCCTCAGCAGGAAGCCCCTTTTCTTGTCACTTTAGCAAAGCTATATTGTAACTAACTTTTTTTTTGGGGGGGCATACTGCTCACCACGTGGAAACTTAATTCCCCTGACTAGGGATCCAACCCCCTGCCCCCCTGCGTTGGAAGGTGGATTCTTAACCACTGGCCCACCAGGGAAGTCCCTGTAACTAACTTTTAAACCAGGCACTGCCCCTCCACCCACCCCATGTTCTACCCATCTCTGGCCCAAGCACACCTTTCAAATCTTTTAATTACACAATACCTTGCCAAACTAGTTGGTTCTTTAGAGCAATGAGCAAGTATTTAACAGATGACCAGATCTCTTCCCTAGCTTTCCCTTCAGTAACCTGAACAAACTGTGTGACCAAACTGTGAACAAGATAACATCTAGAGGAAGAGCCCAAGAAGTTAACCAGCCTGCATGCAGTGGAGGGATGGCAATAATTCTGACCCGCTATCTCAACAATTAACTCAGATTACTTCCCTTCTGCCCTTTAAAATTTTCATGCCCGAGCACAATCTGTGGAGGTGGTTTTTGGGGGACGCTGAGTCTACCATCTCCCCAGATTGTTGGCATTCTGATTAAAAGCACCTTTCCTTTGCCACCAACATTTGTGAGTATGCAATTGATTGTGAGCAGCAAGCAGCAGGACCCCCATTTGATAACAAGGCCTGGCAAACATCCTCAGAAGAAGCAGCATGTATGGCCAAAGTTGGTGTTCACGCTTCCCAGGAGGAGGGTGCCCTGGGTAACTGCCCGCCTTTCTGCCCAGGTCCACTCAGGCTCCAGAAGGGCCTGTGGACTTGGTTTCCCTCTCTGGCTGCCCTTCGTACCTACTGACAGCCTAGGCCTCCCTCCTTGGTAGTTGGATGCTCTCCTGTGTCGCCCCAAATTGCAGTTATACTAGAGCAAGAGAAGGAGGCTTTTCTTTCAACCTCTCCCAGGGAGAGGGAGAACCTCAGCTGAGTCATTGCTGGCACGTGCCAGAGAAGGCATGCCGTGGCGCCCAATGAGAGATGAGCCAGTGGTGACCCTGGATGCTGAACAGCTCAGCAGTTGTTGAGGCCACAATTTGAGGATTCTTTGGATTGGGTGGAATCTGAAGATGCTGCTGCCTTGGTCCTGAATCAAGCTGGTGGCTAGCCATGCAGGCTCTGGGCTCAGACCAGCTGGGATTCAAATCCTTGCTCTGGCACTGAGTGTGCAGCCTTGGGCAGTTAACCTCACCAAGGCCCAGTTTCCCCCTCTCTGAGATTGGGGAATAACTGTTTGTAAAGTTTGTGGAGCCTTGCTGTAAGCAGGTGGGGGGGGGGGTCCCTGGAGAGAGAACCCAGCATGGCTTTCTTGACAGAAGAGAAGCCATTTTTGGCCTAAGCCACTTTGTGATCTAAGCCTGGCCTCATTGCAAGCCCTTTCATGAATATGCATGTACCCTTAGCCTAAAATTCCCCCAATTTTGCTGTTCGGGGAGACACTGCTTTGGGAAAGATCCCTGGTGTTCTCTTCACTTGCTGCAAATAATAATAAATCCTTCCTTCTCCCCATCTTTGGTTTGGTTGTGGTCTTTTCGCTTGACACTCACCAAGAGGCAAACCCAGTTTGCCGGTAACATCACCAAGAGTTAGCACTCAATAGATGTTTCCTAAACTATAGCTATAGTTATCATTTTTGACTTCTGGCCTCTGGCTCCTCAGGAGTCCTTTGAAATCCCTTTCCTTCCCGGGACTCCTCCACACCTGTGCCTCAAGGCAGCCCTTTCCCTCAGATGGGATCTCTGTGCACCCCATTGTGCTATGGTGGGTGGGTCGGTTGCAGGACGTAACTGCAGTCCTCGTGTCAGTGAGTACAGTGGCACCTCCTGCAGTGGGAATGGGGTCAGGAGAAGTTTGAAGGAGGAGCAGGGGCTGAGCCCCCAGCCACCCAGTTCTGTGGTCTAGCTGGGTGCAGGCCCTCCTTCCTGGGGGCCATGACAGACAAAATGGGAGTCTCAAGATGGTGGGTGAGCCAGCTGGCCAGCTGCTCTTGCTTCTCTGCACAGGAAGTCCTCCTGGGCCCTTTCTGCCCTGTGGCCTCAACCACCCAGCGCTCACGATAGAGGCCCTCCCCGGCCTCCAAACTAAGCCTGTAGGGTATCAGCCTGGTGGGACTTCTCCTTTGGTCTACTTAAACTTTTTAAAGTGTTGATTGATAAACAGTAATTGTCAATCATCACTCGTTACTAGTGTGCCTCTAGTTGTGTCATACAACTGGCTTCATTTCTATGAGGGAAGTGACAATTCAGTGTGGAATTAGAGTCAGTCGCCCAGATTCAAATCTGGTTCCACCTCTTGCCTGCTGTGGGTCTTAGGGCATATTACCTAGCCTTTCTGGTCCTGTTTCCCCATTCGTGAAATGGGAACACCTCACGGGTGTTCAGAGATCAGCTGAGAGCCCGCCAGTGCCTGGCTCAGCCTGTGTGCTCGCTGGGCAGAACTGAGTCATTTTGACTCTCCCTACAGCCATGATAGGGTTGGTGTTACCAGTTCAGATTGTAGATGGGGAAACTGAGGTTGAGTCAGTACTCCTGGGAGAGGCTGGGCCATCTGGCTGCAGCTCTACCAACTGGAGCAGGTGAGCAGCTAGAGAATGCTTGCTTGGACAGGAGCCTGATGTCCTGTCCCCGGTGGGTTCTGAGGACTATCCTCGCCGCCCCAGGGGCTCCCTCCTGGCAGGTCAGGCAGCCGTTGTGAGGCCAGGGGCAGGATGCTACTGAGGCAGGGCCAGGTCCATACCCCGCCGCCACCGCCGGCGCCCCCCCCGCCCCAGCTCCAGGCCCAATGACCTTGCTGACAGGCTGGATGCAACAGCACAGGGTGCCATGCCACTGAGCCTGCTGGACAGAGTAGAGCTGTAGCTTGTCCAGCCCTGTGAGGCTGCCACAACAGGAACAAGCAGAGAGGAGGCGGGCCTGGAGGCCACACTGTTGGAGTGCAAGTGGAGAGAACCAAGGCGGTAATACCCTCTTTACCACCCCCAGCTGCCTCCAGAATCAGACCACCTGGGTTCAAATCGCAGTCTACCGTCTACCAGCTGTATGCCTTTAGGCCTGTTTTCTCAGCTGACAAATGGGGAAACCCCCCTCACAGAGTGTCTAGTGAGAATCTCATGAGATGGTGCAGTAGAGCTCTCTGCACCGTGTCTGGTGAGGGTTTAACGAGGAGTAGCAGATTTCTGCTCATTCCCTTCCGTGGGCAGCCTGCCCCCTCCACTTCTAGGACACCCCTGCTTAGCTCTCACCTTATGCTTCAGAAACACTTGGCTCTGGGACTTCCCTGGTGGTCCAGCAGTTAAGACTCCATGCTCCCAATGCAGAGGGCCTGGGCTCGATCCCTGGTCAGGGAACTAGATCCTGCATGCCGCAACTAAAGATCCTGCATGCTGCAACAAAGATCCCGTGAGCCTTAAGAACCAGCACAGCCAAAGAAAGAAAGAAAAGAAACACTGGGCTCTGAATGGGGATCCATTACTCTAATCACGGCAGGTCCAAGACTGAGGCATCCTGGCTCTCAGTCCCTGGCCTTTTCTGGTCTCAGTACCTTGGGAGGCATCTTGAGGAAGTTCTCTGGGCTGGCCCCCAGCTGAGGGCGGGATGGGAGGATGGCCAGCATCACCCAGCAGGGGTGGCCAGGGTCCCACCGCAGATGTGCCCACAGCCTTTTGCCTGGCCTGCCACAGCCATGCCCTGTTCTGGGTACCCTGGTCCCCAGTGACCCCACAAGGGACAGCCAGTAGACGGCCCTCAGCCTAGGGGAGACAGCAGCCCAGAGCTCCCTCACTGCCCAGTCCACAGCCCCACCCTCCCAGCCTGGCTTGGCCCAGCAGCGACCACGTGCTGCAGCCACTTTTTCCCCTGGGAGGAAAGAAGGGAGGGAGACGAAGCTCAGGCCTGCGTGGTGGCAGCTGCACTTGGTCCTGCCCAGCCAGGCTGCCCCTTCAATGATAGCTTCCCCTGTTCCCCCTTTCCCGACTGCCCTGTCAGCTCCAAAGGGGGGCTTCAGGGTTTCCAGGTTTTGTTCTGGTTCTTGTTCTTTCTGCTGTTCTAGAAACTGAGCTCTGTCTATAGGGATGGATGATCCTTGGCCTGGTGATGAGGAGATGGCAGAGAGGGGATAGGACACCAGGTCCCAGCACATGAGGGTGTTCAGGGAGTTGAAAGGGCCTAGGCCAGTCTCCAGATGCAGGTGGGGGAAGGGGGTGGTCCTGGGCCTGGGGGCCTGGCCAAGGCTAGGACACAGCCTCAGACTCATCCAGGGCATGGATGGGGGCAGTGGCAGAAAAAACAAGGATATCAGAAGCTATGGCCAGGCCTATCTGGGGGCTCCTGTCTCCTCTTGGCAGAGGGCATGATGTCAGGTGCCCCAAACTCCTAAGACCTTAGAATTCATGGGAAGGCCAGGCCTGGTGGCTGGCCATCTGCCTCCTGGGGCACTTTCACTGCAGTGGGGCAAAATCTATTTGAGTTTTCTACTGCTGTGTAGCAGATGACTGCAAACATAGCAACTTAAACACTAATTTATTAAATCACTACTCTGCGGGTGGGCTAAACTGGGTTCTCTGCTTAGGATCTCACCGAGCTGAAATCAAGGGCTTGGCCTGTCAGGGTTCTCATCTGGAGGCTGGGAGTAGAGTTGGCTTCCAAGCTTGTTCTGGTTATTGGCCAAATTCGGTTCTTTGCAGTAGTAGTGCTGAGGCGTCCCTTTCCCTGCTGGCTGTCAGCCAGGGGCTTTCATCAGCTCCTTGCCACGTGGTCCCTCCATCTTCAAAGCTAGCAATGGACAGTCATTTCCTTGGTGTTGAATCCCTCTCATATTTGAGTTTCTCTGACTTCTTCCAGAAAAGAAGGGCACACAGACCAGACCTAGCACTGACTCACTTGCCTGTCTTTGCCTGTCTGACTGGAGCTCAGGGGGTTAAATATGAGCAGGAAGGGAAGGGAGGGAGTGTGAGACCCTGGGACACTCGGGAGGCTCCTGGAGGAGGGTTGGCAGCTTGGGTTTGGTAAGCCCCAAGGAGGAGGCAGGGGATAGACAGATGAATGGGTGGGTGGATGGCCCCTTAACTTTATTAGGCCTCTAAGCCCTAAGTCAGAAGGGGCAGGGTGGGGGGATGTGTAAATCCCCACACAGACCAGACAGCTGAGGGACTCCAGAGTCTGGCTTCAGGTCAGTGTCACTGCATCAGAGGCTGAGGCGAGCCTGAATCGAAGGGCTGTAAGTAGCCACATTGGTATAGACACCTGGACGGTTGGGCAGGGCACAGCCCTTGCCCCAGCTCACCACACCCACTAGGACCCAGCGCCCAGACTTCATGCAGGTCAGGGGTCCTCCAGAGTCACGCTGCAGGAGAAAGAAGAGCTTAGGTCCCAGCCCTCCAGAGACTTTGGGTCCCAGGGCTGCAGTCCCCCAGGTGGTGCCTCTGGGTTGGTGTCCAGGACACTGAGCCCTGGAGGTGGTACCTCCTAGGTCCTGGGTTCTAAGGAGGTAGGGTGCTGGCAGTAGCAGCATGGACTCCAGAGTTTCCAGGCAGCTTCTCGCACCTGGCAGGCATCCTTCTGGCCCTCGACATAGCCGGTGCACAGGTTCCCTGGCAGCACTATGTGCTTGGCACGAGGAACGTTGGTGCCCGTGTGGTAGAGGAGGTCACAGGTGTGAGTATCCAGCAGTGGCACCCGTACTCCCTGCAGAGGTCGCCACTCTGGGAGTGGCACTGGAGAAGAAGGGGGGACTTCTAAGAGCTGGGAGACAGTGAGGTGGAAAAACTGTGAGGATGTTTGGGTCCCTGGAGGTCACGCTGGGTCCTGGATTGGGGCAGTGAGGGGCTGGGATTCCTGGTCAGAGAGAGGTGGAGAGAGATCGCCTGTCCCACCCCAATGCCCCAGTGCCCCGCCCTCTGCCTCACCTCCTGAGTGGAGGCTGCCCTAGCCAGTGACCCAGCATGGTGTGCCTGGTGGTAGGCAAGGCCCAGGCTCAGGCAGGCAGATGGGCTGGACTCATGTGCTCAAGGGCACTAGGTGGCGAAGCTGCAGCAACGCCAGGTCTCCTCGGGTCCCGTCCTCTGAGTAGTGCGGGGGCAGCAGCACCCTCTGCACGGGCACCAAGAGAACGTGGGGCGAGGCAGGACACAGGTGCAGTGCCCCGAGGCGCACGGGGTACTCAGATGGCAGCGCCCTCTGGCATGACAGCAGTGGGTCTAGTTAAAGCAGCTCCTTCTCCACCCCCAGTAGGACCCCCATCCCCGCCACCCTCTCACTCAGAGCCTGGGGACCATGCTTCCACCAAGTGGCACGCCCCCTTCCGTGGGTCTTGCTCCACCCGCCCCTGCCCCCTTCGACGTTGAGCCCTCAGAGTAGGGGAATGCCCCTTGTCCAAGCCTGGGCTGCCCGCTCACCTCAGGAAGCAGTGTGCTGCCGTCAGCACCCACTGGGGGGCGATGAGCGAGCCCACACACACGTGCCCCGCGGTGCTGGATGCTCGCCTGCCTCGGCCACTCTCCGTCCTGGGTGTCCCGGCCCCCCACGATGAGACTTGACACGTGAGGCTGCCCGCAGGCTGTGGGAGGACAAGGGGAACTCAAGGGCGAGCAGAGGAGCGGGGAACTGGGAGGAGGATGAGGGCAGGGAGACACAGGGCTAAGGTTGGGGGAGGTGGGGGGGAGTGGAGGGGGGTTGGCACACTGGAGGAGGAAGCAGGGAAGGGACTGGATTATGGGTTTGGTGTCAGATAACAGGGTGAGGGGAGGGAGGTCAGAGATTAGGAATGAGGGTGCCCTCTGGTTGGAACCTGAAGAGAGAGGAGGAGGATCTAGCCCCCCCAGAGGCCCTTTTGTCTTCCTTTAGACCCTGGTTGGTCCCAGACCTAGCCCTGTGGCCCAGGCTCTATGCCCTATGCCCAGGCCCCAGAGACCACCCCTG
Source organism: Delphinapterus leucas (assembly GCF_059928025.1). Taxonomy (NCBI): domain Eukaryota; kingdom Metazoa; phylum Chordata; class Mammalia; order Artiodactyla; family Monodontidae; genus Delphinapterus; species Delphinapterus leucas. The sequence goes on from NC_143143.1 coordinate 35,984,259, forward strand.
CCCCCCACCCACTGTGAGATTTGGCCACCTTAGGTCTCGATACAAGCCCTGGACTCCAGCCCCTCCCCCATCTTGTATTTCTATTGCCTGACAGCTGCTCCTGCGTGCCCCCCACCCCTAGACCCCGCAGCCCCTGGATTCTGTTCTCGCTCTTGCAACTGGTGTCCTCCTTGCTAACTGGGCTGGGGGACAACCTGGGGGCTTAAAGACCCAGGAGGGGGCGGGGGCCTGGCCAGGAGGTAATGAAGGAGGTCAGGGCGGGGCTGTGGCTTCATCAGCCCAGCCTTGAACAAAGATGCTTTGAACGGTGCTTTTGAGGTGGCAGGAAAGGGACACCTGGATTTCTCAAAGGAAACCTCGCTTGGGCCAAGGTGCACGGAACTGGGGGCGGGAGCCTGTGCCCAGCCAGGCAATGTGGGGGGCGATGTGGGGTGGGGATGAACGGGGGTCGGGGTTGTTTTGGTCAGGCCACAAAGCTCCAGAGGATCCTTGGCCGCTCATCTCTGAACCTGATCCTGCCTCCTGGCTCCTTGCAGTGCTCAGTCACTGGGGCTTCTGAACGGCATTGTTCTGTCCAGAAATCCTGGCCGGGACAGCCTCATACAGAGCCCAGGCTTCAGGCCTTGCATAGCCCCTCCCAGCCCCAGCTCTGCACAGTTCTTTTTGTGGGGGGTGGGGAATGAATGTCTTATGAATATCTTGTTTAAACCTGGCAGCTCTCCTCGCTTAACCCTAGAGGCAGGAGCAGACTTGACCTTTGGAAACAGTCTCCTTTTCAATTTGGGGTGGCCAGGACAGCAAGGCTGCCGGTCTCGGGTGAGGCTGGGAGATGCTGGAGACAGGGCTCAGTCGGCAGGCTGGGCCTGGACTGTGCCCACCTCCCAGAAGGCTCTGGAACCTCCTTCTACCAAGTCATCCAGCAGCCCTCCACTTGGTTCTTCCTCCTGGGGGCCTTCCTGCCCAGCACACCTCCTCCTCTGCCACGTCACAGTGGGAGTTGATGTGTGATAGAGGAGGTTTGATTTGTTTGTCCTCCCTCCATGAGGCAGGGTCTGGGTCTCTGTCCCTGTCTTAGCTCAGGCTGCCAGAACAGAACACCACAGACTGGGGAGCTTAAACACAACTTATTTCTCACCATTCTGGAGGCTGGAAGTCCAAGAACAAGGAACTGGCAAGATGGGTTTCCCTCTGAGGCCTCTTCTCTTGGCTTGTTGGTGGCTGGCATGTCACTGTGTGATCACACGGCCTCCTCTTTATGTCTGTTGGGCATGGGGGGTGGTGCTGGTGTCTGTTTTTAGAAGGACATTAATCCTATCAGATCAGAGCCCACCGTTAAGACTTCATTTAACCTTAATTACTTCCACAGACAGTCATATTGGGGGTTAAGGCTTCAACATATAAATTTTGGAGAGGACACAGACATTCAGTGCATACCAGTCCCCCATGGCCTGAACAGTGCCCAGCACAGAGTGGGCACTGAGTCTTTGGGAGTGAAAGGGGCCAGCAGGGCATCATGCCGGGAGTGAGGGTGAAGGATATGAACGAGGGGACCTAGAGGCGAACCGGCCCCAGCCCCAGCCCCTCCACTCGAAGTGAGGGAGGGCAGCCTCAAGCCTGACCTCTGCTGTCCACACTCTAGGAGCAGGCTCAAGCCCACGCTCAAGGACTCTGGAGTCGGCTTGTGGAACGCCCTCCCTCCAGCCCTGAGACCTTGGGAGAGTTTCCTCTTCTGTAAAACCCGCCTCCCAGGTGGTTGTGAAGATTAGCTGGGTTAGCCCACGCAGAGCTTGGAATAATGCCTGGCTGATGTAAATGCTATAGAAGTGCCACAAGAATAAAAGAAGCACCTTCCCCAAGGCTCCTGACCTTTCGTTACCCCGGATTCAGCTGCCATTAGAGGGCTTGGCAGGAATGGAGCCAGGTGGGCAGTGTTCCCCTTGGTGCAGAGTTGGGGCAGCTGGAGAGGCAGGTGGGAGTAAGAGTGACCAGGGACCCTGGGAACACACAGCTATCTCTGGAGATATGGGCCAAACCTTGAGAGGGGAGTTCACTGGAAGGCGGGATGGAAGGAGCTGCGTGTCTGCCTGTTGCAATTTAGGTGAGGCGGGAAGCCTGGAGGACAGACACCTGGGTGCAGGGACCAGGAAACAAATTCCCACTGAGAAACTGGCTTATGGTGGGAGGATCTAGTACTGATTGAATATTGGACAATCAAACCTGAGAGGAGTAGGAAAGGAACCTCGCTCCAGGGGCTCACCCCAACCCAGCCCCTGTCTCAGATTGAGAAACTGAGGCACAGACCCCTGCTGGGCCCACATGCCCTTCAGTCCCACCCTTGAGTCACACTGCAGAAATGGCCCCTCAGCAAATGTCATCTACTTGCCCTTCTCACAACCATCCTTCTCAGGGCCATAGCTGAGTCAGCCCCACGTTTTTCTGGTGCTGGACCTGTCCCCACTCCCAGGGGAGGGCAAATGACCCAAACGGGGGCCATTATCCCACCATGTTCTCCAGGTCACAGTGATTGATCAAGAGGTGACACATGACCCCAGACCAGCCAATCAGAATCCTTCCCTGGGATTTTTATCCTGGAGGAGGGAGAGAGGACCCCTTGGGGCCCAGGCCGGGGGCAGCCATAGCTGCAGCCACTGGCGAGGACTCTCAGCTGGCCTGAGAGCCTGCAACCTTCCAGGCTGAGAAAGAGTGTCCTGTGAAGCTGGAGCTCCTCATTCCAGTCATCCTTGCCCTTGGTGGGCTGTTCTTTATCCTTCTAAAGCAACTCTCCTTCACTCATGCTGGTACTAGGGGATTCTTTTGCTTACAACCAAAGTCTTTAAGTGCCAAGAATGAAAACAAAATAACAGTTCAACAAAGGTGCAGGGGATGTGTCCCCTTAGCTGGCTGCACTGCCAGTGTGTTTCAGTATGGCGGTGCCCAGCCCACCATCTGCAGCACAGGACTCATCTCTGACGAGGGCCCAGCCCTGCCCTTGGCCAGATCCCAGGGGCACCCTGTAGACCTGGCAGCAGGAGGAGGTGGGACAGGGTGGCCTTTCCAGGATCCAGGTGGTATGCTCACTGATGTCCCAGCAGAAGCTGGGCCCTTTGGGACGGCCACAGCCAGACCCCACACCATGCTGACCCAACAACCAGGGGTCATCCAAAGCAGCCTGAAGGGGGACAAAGGTGTGGGGTGAGCCAGGCCAGGGGGAGGGGCATGCCGTGGCACCTGGCTGGAGTCCTCTTGAGCCTCTGGGTAGGTGGCCCTGAACAGGACCCTATGGGTGGACGTGGGACGTGCACCTGGGCGGGCTTGAAAGTATTTCTGTGGATGAGTCTGTCACATGGGCACTGGGCCACCAGAGGCTACTCTGCCTGCGCTGGAGGAGGGGCAATGTCCAAGCAGGCCTGCAGGGCAGTGTCGCAGCGTGGCCGGTCTGGGGCCAAGCGCTTAATGGGCATTAAATCACACTGTCTTCCAGTAACACATGGGACACCAGGGCAGTGAGTGTTCTGCTTGGGTCAACTCAGGGGGCCTTTGTGGGAGGTGAGTGGGGGCACCCTCAGGTTTTGGCTGTTGGGGAGGGCAGATGGGGGGAGTGGAAATCTCAATGCAGGTGAGTCTTACAGGAGACCTGGGAGACCCCACCTGCCTGGTACCTGCTGGCCCCTCTGAGTCAGGCCATGCAGTGAGAGGTGGACACAGGCCCTTGTGAGCTGAGTGACTTGAATAGTTCTGTCACCTTGCTGGGCCTCAGTTTCCTCACTGTGATGAGGGGGAAGAGAAGCTCCAGCCTTGCAGGGCTGCCGAGGGGCATGAAGCCTGAGCGTGGTGTCCTACAGCCTGTGTGGCTGTCCTGGTGGGCAGAGGCAAGGAGGGCACCCTCTCAAGACTCCTCCACCTGCCTCTTCACAGAGACAAGCTGTCAATCGACCAGAACTTCTCATACCTTCTGCTCTCATAGCACCTCTGGATCTCATGAAAACGCAGATCTGCCCGAGCAGTTCCAAGCAGCCCAAGTCGGCCCCGCTGGCCTGGTCCCTTGGCCATGCTGAGGCTGGGTTCTGGGACCCCAGTGTTGGCTGGGGGGAGACACGCTTGATGCTGCCCCTCCACCCAGGCCACCTATGGAGCTTGGAGCCCCCACGCCCCCAGCAGAAGCCTCAACCACGGGGAGTCAGGAGAGAAAGGGCCATGCCAGGTCCTTGTCCCCCACGGGCAATGCTGAGGTGTGTCCCCGTGATTTCTCAGGGGATCCCGGCCAGACAGTGCCTCAGCTGCCCACAAGGGTAACCTCCTCATCTGGGCAAACGTCATTGGCTCTCACCCCTCCTGCCTCAGTTTCCCCACTCTTCACTGGGGCTTCTTGGTATCACCTCCCAAATAAATTATCTGCACCCTTGTCCTGGTCCCGGGTCAGCCTTTGGGGGACTGTGGTGAGACCAGGAGTGTCTGGCGTCTGTGTGGTGGGGAACACGGCATGAGCGCTAGGGGTGTTTGGGGGCATTTCCTCCTCTGCACTCCACTCCAGCCTTCCTAGCCCCCAGGGACCCTGTTGCTACTTATGTCCTCCTGTAAATTATCTTTCTTTTTTTTTTTAATATTTATTTGGCTGTGCCGGGTCTTAGTTGCAGCACACGGGATCTTTGTTGCAGGATATCTTTAGTTGCAGCATGAGTGTTCTAGTTCCCTGACCAGGGATTGAACCTGGGCCCCTATATTGGGAGCACAGAGTCTTAACCACCAGACCACCAGGGAAATCCCTGTAAATTATCTTTCTGATTGAACTAACCTGAGAGGGTTCTGTTGTTTGCAACCAAAACCTGTATAGCACAGATGGGTGACAATGGTTTAGGAGTTAAGGAGTGGTCTTCGAGTGGATGGGACGTGGGTAACTGTGAGGGTATCCAGGAATCCACCCAGGGCCATAGAACGTGGTGCAAGGCATCAACGTGAACATGCACACGTTTATTAGCAAAGGGGACAGAAGGGGTCTGGGCCTGGTCCAGCAGGCAGTCCTGCCACTGGCGTGCCCCCAGCCCTTGGCGAATATATCTGGAGCTGCAGTAACTACTGCACCCTTATGGGCTTAGGTGTACACAGGCCAGCTGCAGGAGTCAGGGAGCCCAGAGCAGAGCGAGGGGCAGCAGCAACTGAGAGGGTTCTGGCCTGGGTGTGCTGCAGCCCACCAGAATCTGGATCCAGTTGAAGCAACTACTGACATTGGTATAGATGCCAGCCAGGTTGCGCCTACCACAGCCCACTCCCCAGCTCACGATTCCAATCTGAATCCACGGCCCATTTTTTCACAGACCAAGGGTCTGCCTGGGTCACCCTGGAAAGCAGTGTGGGTGAGCAAGACCTGGGGTGGGGCAGGAGGGGCCAGTGGAGAGGCTGGTAGAGCAGGAGGGGCTGTGGAGTTGGGAAGACTGGCTGCAAATCCCACTCCTCCCCCTGGAAGCAAAAAAACTTCAGTTTCTGCATCTGCAAAGGGGGGCAATAGTCTATCCACTCAATTTCACATAAGGATCAAAGGAGGTACAATTAATGTAAAATGCGAAGGTTGTTTTATAGGCTGGATAAATGAGGTCTACAATGATTTTCTCATGAATGAACTCTAAGGGTGGATTGGTAGGGGGTCAAGGTGGTTGCTCTCAGGCCCAAGATTGGGAGGGGTGGTACCCAGTTTCAGTATGGCCCTATTGGGGCAGGGGTACTCACTTTGCAGGCGTCAGTGTTGCCATCCTCAGAGCCAGGACAAATCATATTACTGCTGTGACTGCTGTAATCAGGCTGATGGAACAGGTAGGAACACCTGGATTTGTTTATGATGGAGACTTGCACTTCCTGAAGATTGTAGGGAGGTGGCAGATCTGTCAGGGGTTGAGGGTGGGAGAGAGAAAGACAACAACCTTAGCCTCTCCTCTGCCATCTGGGGAAAGGGGGTATGACGGGGAGTGGACTTCCTGGAGTATCCACAGTACCTGGGACATTGCTCTTGATTCCTCTGCTCTAGTCCAGCACCCAGCATGTAGTGGGTGATGAACAATATCACAGAAGGACCCAATGGATGGACAGGCTGTCACAGCACCTCCCTAAGGCTTGGTTTCCCTCTCTGTAGCCTGCAGATGACAGGCCCTGCCTGAGCCAGTGGGGAGAGACCATGGCTGAAGCATACACAGGGGGAGGGGCTGATGCAGCTGAGCTTGTTTATAATTAGTATAGCTGCAGGATCCAGGCTGAAGTTTTCCCAAATTTGATGAAAGATATGAATCTACACATTCAGGAAGGTGAACAAATTCCAAGTAGGATAAACACAAGGAGATCCACACTGAGATACATTTTCATTAAAATATCAAAACGCAAAGACAAAAGGAGAATCTTGTAAACAGTGAGAGAGAAGCTACACATCAAGTATAAGGGATCTTCAACAAGATTGACAGCCACATTCTTTTCAGACACCCTGGAGGCCAAAAGGCAGTGCAATGACATATGTAAAGTGCTAAGAGACTAAAACAGTCAACCAAGAATTCTAGATCAGACAAAGCTATCCTTCAAAAAAAATGAAGGCAAGATTAAGATATTCCCAGATAAGCAAATGCTGAGAGTGTTCATCATTAGTAGGCCTGCCCTACAAGAAATGGAAAAGGGAGCCCTTCAGGATGAAATGAAAGGGCAATAGCCAGTAACTTAAACCCATAGGAAGAAATAGAGAACACTGGTAAACGTAACTACACAGGTAAACATAGAAGCCAGTATTATTATAGCTTTGGTTCATACTTTTTTTGCTATACAATTTAAAAGACAAATGCAATTTAAAAGACAATAATTGTAAATCTCTGTTACACAGAGATTGGTTACACAATATATAAAGATATGGTTACACAATATATAAAGATGTAAACTGTGACAATAACAACTTGAGAAGAATAGAGTTGTATAGGAACAGAACTTTTGTATGCTATTGAACCTAAGTTGATATTAATTCAAAATAGACTGGTATAAGTTTAAGTTATTAACTGTACTCTCCAGGGAAACTGCTGAGAAAATAACTAAAAAACATACAGAACAGGAAATAAGAAGGAAATCAATACAGTACACTAATAAAAATCAATTAAACACAAAAAGGAGGAAATAAGGAACAAAAAAGATATAAGACTTAGGTATAGATATAGATATGATATAGATATAAGATATCTATATCTTCTACATCTGACAAAATATAGAAAACAAATTGAATAATGGTAGAAGTAAATCCTTCCCTATCAGTAATTAATTTTAATGTAACTATTAAACACTCCAATTAAAAGGAAGAGATTGGCAGAATGGATTAAAAACAGAGATCCAACTATATCCTGTCTACAAGACAATAATTTTATTATTTTTTAATTTTTAAAAATGTATTTATTTATTATTTTTGGCTGCGTTGGGTCTTCGTTGTTCCATGCGAGCTTTCTCTAGTTGTGGCAAGCAGGGCCCACTCTGTTGTGGTGCACAGGCTTCTCATTGCGTGGTTTCTCTTGCTGCAGAGCACAGGCTCTAGGTGCGCAGTCTTCAGTAGTTGTGGCACATGGGCTCAGCACTTGTGGCTCGTGGGCTCTAGAGTGCAGGCTCAGTAGTTGTGGCTAGCGGGCTCTAGAGCGCAGGCTCAGTAGTTGTGGTGCATGGGCTTAGTTGCTCCGCGGCATGTGGGATCTTCCCAGACCAGGGCTCGAACCTGTGTTCCGTGCATTGGCAGGCAGATTCTTAACCACTGCACCACCAGGGAAGCCCAACAATAATTTTAGATCCAAAGGTAAATATAGGTTTAAAGTGAAAGGTTGGAAAAAGACATTCCATGCAAATAGTAACCAAAAAGAGCTGAGGTTGCTATACTAATGTCAGACAAAATGGATTTTCACTCAAAACGTGTTACAAGAGTCAAAGAAGGGGGACTTCCCTGGTGGTCCAGCAGGTAAAACTCTGTGCTCCCAATGCAGGGGGCCTGGGTTTGATCCCTGGTCAGGGAACTAGATCCCACATGCATGCTGCAACTTAAGAGTCTGCATGTCACAACTTAGAAGTCTGCATGCCACAACTAAGAAATCCCACATGCTGCAGCTAAGTATCCCACATGCCGCAATGAAGATCCTGCATGCTGCAACTAAGACCCAGCGCAGCCAAAATAAATAATAAATAAATAAATAAATATTTTTAAAAAGAGTCAAAGGACATTATATGTTGACAAAAGTGGCAAGTCCTCAAGATATAATAATTATAAATATCTACACATCTAACAACTGAGTTCCAAAATACATGAAGCAGAATTGATGTAACTGGTAGAAGAAATAGACAGTTCTATGAGAACAGTTGGAGACTTCAATGCCTCACTTTTATTAATGGATAGAACAACCAGAGAGATCAGTAAGATAACAGAGGACTTGAATAGCATTATAAAGCAGCTAGACCTAAAAGACACATACAGAACAATCCACCCAAACAAGAGCAGAATACACATTCCTTTCAAGTGGATGCAAAACATTCTCCAAGATAGATGACATGTCAGGCCACAAAATAAATTGCAATAAATTAGAAAAGATTGACATCATAGAAAACAGTAGATTGAAGCTAGAAATCAATAACAGAAGGAAAACTGAAAAATTCACAAATATGTGGAAATTAAACAACATACTTCTAACCAATGGGTCAAAGAAGAAATCACAAGGAAAATTAGAAAGTATTTTGAGATGAATGGAAATAAAAACACAACATACCAAAACTTATTGGATGCAGCAAAAGCAATTCTCACAAGGAAATTTATAGCTGGAAATGCCTATGTTAATAAAGGAGAAAAATCTCAAATCAACAATCTAACTTAAGGAACTAGAAAAAAAAAGAGCAAATTAAACCCAAAGGTAGAAGAAGGAAGGAAATAATAAAGAGAGGAATGGAAAAAAATCAAACTAGGGAACAGAAAAACAATAGCGAAAATCAACAAAACCAAAAGTTGGTTCTTTGAAAGATCAACAAAATTGACAATGAAAGTGGGGACATTATTACTGACCTTAAAGAAAAATTAAGGACTATAAGTGAATATTATGAACAATTGTATTCCGACAAATTAGATAGCCTAGAGGAAATGGACAAATTCCTAGGAACACACAAAAAACTAAAACAGGCTCAAGAAGAAATAGAAAATCTGAACAGACACATAACAAGTAAAAAGATTTAGTCACTAGTCAGAAACCTCCCAATGAAGAAAAGCCTTGGGCCAGATGGCTTAAATGGTGACTTCTATCAAACATAGGAAGAAATTAACATCAATCGTTCTTCCAAAAAACAGAAGAGGAAGGAACACTTCCTAACTCATTCCATGAGACTGGCATTACTGTGACACCAAAGCCCAAGCAAGTTATCACACACAAAAAGAAATTACAGGGCTTCCCTGGTGGCACAGTGGTTGAGAGTCCGCCTGCCGATGCAGGGGATACGGGTTCGTGCCCTGGTCTGGGAAGATCCCACATGCCGCGGAGCGGCTGGGCCCGTGAGCCATGGCCGCTGAGCCTGCGCGTCCAGAGCCTGTGCTCCGCAACGGGAGAGGCCCCAACAGTGAGAGGCCCACGTACCGCAAAAAAAAAAAAAGAATCAAAGATATACATATAACAGCTAAAACTATAAAACTCTTCAAGAAAACATGAGGGTAAATCTTCATGACCTCGAATTTGGCAATTATTTCTTAGACATGACACCAAAAGCAAAAGCGCCAGAGAAAAAATAATCTGAACTTCATCAAAATTAAAATATTCTGTGCATCAATTGATACTATCATGAAAGTGAAAAGAGATGTGGTCCACGAGTCTTGGCTCAGTCCTGCATCTGAAGTGCTCTTTCCCCATCAACACCAGGGACTGACAACATGGAACAACCTGGAAGGAAGGAGCTATGATGCCTCTTTCGAAGAAACTGAAGAGTTAAGTAAGAGGATTCAAAACACAACTTTCTGACACCAAAGCCTACCTGTTCTGCAGAACTTCAGCTAGGTCTTCATTTCAACTTTCAAACCTTTAGCTCTTCGTCCTTTTCCTGGAGATTATTGCCTCTTTCCTGGCATCACTTGGCTCTCTAAGCATCATGAACCCCATTAGGCCAGCTGGTCTTACCCTTAGCTACATATTAGAATCACCTGGGATGCTTAAAAATATCCCAATGTCTCTGCCACATCCCAGACCAATTAAATCCATGGAGTGAGACCCAGGAACCAGTTTAAAAAAAAAAAGAAGAAAAAAGGAAAAAAAAAACCCACAGAATAGGAAAAGATATTTGCAAATCATGTATCTAAAAAGGGTCTAGTATCCAGAATATATAAAAACGATTACAACATCACAACAAAGACAGCTCAGTTTAAAAATGTGTTGGGGGGGCTTCCCTGGTAGCGCAGTGGTTGAAAGTCCGCCTGCCGATGCAGGGGACGCGGGTTCCTGCCCCAGTCTGGGAAGATCCCACATGCCGCGGAGCGGCTAGGCCCGTGAGCCATGGCCGCTGAGCCTGCGCGTCCGGAGCCTGTGCTCCGCAACAGGAAAGGCCGCAGCAGTAAGAGGCCCGCATACCGCAAAAAAAAAAAAAAAAAAATGGGTTGGGGGGCTTCCCTGGTGGCACAGTGGTTGAGAGTCCGCCTGCTGATGCAGGGGACACGGGTTCGTGCCCTGGTCCGGGAAGATCCCACATGCTGCGGAGCGGCTAGGCCCGTGAGCCATGGCCGCTGAGCCTGCGCGTCCGGAGCCTGTGCTCAGCAATGGGAGAGGCCACAACAGTGAGAGGCCCATGTACCGAAAAAAAAAAAAAAAAAAAGGGTTGGCGGGTAGCGCAGTGGTTAAGAATCTGCCTGCCAGTGCAGGAGACATGGGTTTGAGCCCTGATCCAGGAAGATCCCACATGCCGCAGAGCAACTAAGCCCATGTGCCACAACTACTGAGCCTGCACTCCAGAGCCTGCGAGCCACAACTACTGAGCCAGTGTGCCACAACTACTGAGGCCCGTGCACCTAGAGCCCATGCTCCCAACAAGAGAAGCCACCACAGTGAGAAGCCTGCGCACACGAAGAGTAGCCCCAGCTCGCCGCAACCAGAGAAAAGCTCGCGTGCAGCAACGAAGACCCAATGCAGCCAAAAATAAAATAAATAAATTTATTTAAAAACAAACAAACAGGGCTTCCCTGGTGGCGCAGTGGTTGGGAGTCCGCCTGCCGATGCAGGGGACACGGGTTCGTGCCCTGGTCCAGGAAGATCCCACATGCCGCGAAGCGGCTGGGCCCTTGAGCCATGGCTGCTGAGCCTGTGCGTCCGGAGCCTGTGCTCTGCAATGGGAGAGGCCACAACAGCGAGAGGCCCGCGTACCGCAAAAAAAAAAGAAAATAATAAATAAATAAATTTTGAAAATTGGGTTGGGAATTCCCTGGAGGTCCAGTGGTTAGGACTCTCTGCTCTCACTGCTGAGGGCCCAGTTTCAATCCCAGGCTGGGGAACTATGATTCCACAAGCCACGTGGTGTGACCAAAAAAAAAAAAGGGTAAGGGACTTAAATAGCCATTACTCCAAGGAAGATATACAAATGGCCAACCAGCACATGAAAAGTTGCTCAACATCACTAGTCATTAGAGAAATGCAAATCAAAACCACAGTGAAATACCACTTCACACCCACTAGGATGGCCAAAACAAAACAAAACAAACAAACAAAAACCTGGAAAATAACAAGTTTTTTATTGAGAAGAATGGAGAGAAATTATAACCCTCATTGTTGATAGGAATGTAGACTGGAGCAGCTGCTATGGAACACTGTTTGTCAGCTCCTCAAGAAGTTAAACATAGAATGACCATGTGATCCCGGATTGCACTCCTAAATACATTCACAAAATAATTGAAAAGAGGTATTCAAGCACAAATTTGTATACTAATACAAATACCCAAAAGATGGAAACAACACAAATGTCATCAATGGAGGAATGGATAAACAAATTGTGCATCCATACAATGGAATATTATTTAGCCATAAAAGAGAATGAAGTTTTGATACATACTATAATATGGATGAATCTTGAGAACATTATGCTAAGTGAAAGAAGCCAAACATGAAAGGTGACACAGTGTATGATTCCATTTACATGAAATGTCCAGAATAGGTAAATCCATAGAGACAAAAAGTTGGTTAGTGGTTGCTAAGGGCTGGAGGGAGGGGGTAATGGGGAGTGACTGTTTAATGGTTATGGGATTTCCTCTGGGCGTGATGAAAATGTTTTGGATCTTGATAGAGTTGATGGTTATGCACTGTGAATGTTCTAAATGCCATTGAATTATATATGAATTATATATATAAATATATGTGAATTAAAATGGTTAATGTTATATGAGTTAAACCTTAACAAGAAAGAAGGAGTGAAGTACTGACACACACTAAAACATGAATGGACATTGAAAATATTATGCTTAGTGAAAGAAGCTAGCACGTAGTGTATCACTGTATTCATATGAAGCGTCCAGAGTAGGTAAATCCATTAGAGACAGAGAGCAGATTAGTGGCTGCCAGGGGCTATGGCCCTAGAACAACGGGGAATTAGGAGTAATGGCTAATAAGCATGGGATTTCATTTTGAGATGATGAAAATGTTCTGTAATTAGACAGTGGTGATGGAACCACTCTGTGAATATACTAAAAAAAAAAAACCGTCTGAATTGTATGCCTTTTTTTTTTGGCTGCACCTCACGGGGTGTGGGATCTTAGTTCCCAAACCAGAGATCGAACCCACACCCCCTGCAGTGGAAGCCCAGAGTCTTAACCACTGGACTACCAGGGAAGTCCCTGAATTGTATACTTTAAAAGGATGAATTTTATGGTTTTTGAAGTATACTTCAAAAAACCCCCCAAAACAAACAATGCCTGATGCCTTTCTGACAAGTCCACCCCAAAACCTCACACACCCCCGCAGGCTGGGGGTGTGGCCTGGGCCGGTGCGGGGGCGCCTCCCTCTCTGGTTTCTGGCTCACAGACTTGGAAGGGAGGGGGCGCTGAGTGTGGGTACAGAAAGCCCTGCTCTACAGGGGGGCGGGGTGTGGAAAGGAGGTGAGGAGGGATTGCTCAGCGGGCCAAAGCCAAAGCACAGTGGCACCCAGGCCAAGGTGGGGGCCACTGCAGCTGGTGTGGCTGGCACAGGACGTGGTGAATAACACTCCCCTTCCCAACCCATCTGTCCCCAACCTCACTCTTTTTCTCATGGATGTCCCCCCAGCCATTCACCCAGCAGTCATCACGGTTCTTGAACTCAGAGGAGGAGGACAGGACACAGACGGGCTGGAGGTGCTTATTGAAGGTGACGGAGGAGGACAACTTCAGCAGGGAGCTGTCGTCCTGCAAATAATTCCTGGATTTGGAGTATATAATAATACTCTTCACCCTGTAACGATGGAGGTAGGCCCGCAGGCTCCAAATGGGTGGTGTGACAGACAGCTCGCCAAACTGGACCGACCATTCATAGGTATATCTGTTGCTGGCAGGGGAGGAGAGAGCCGTCAGGGGTCCTCAGAGGGAGGGTGGGCCACCTGAGCACACCTGGAGCTGCTCCCTGAGCTGAGACCCCCAGGCTGCTGCGGGGCTCACCCCAGGCACCATTAGCAGGTCTTCCTTCGACCAAAGAGGCCAGGGTAGAAACGGGGAGAGCCCAGACAGCCCCAAACAAAGTCCCACACCTGGGGACTTGGGGGTGTTGGCAGGAGGGTGCCTCCCCTGCCAGCTCATCTGGCCAGTCACTCAACCACCTGTCACCTCCAAGAACCCTTCTCAAAACGCAACGAGCAGGTGCATGGGCGCCACAGCAGGCTGGGCTCAAAACAGCTACCGGGGCCACTGTCACCACAGGCCAGGCTGTGTGTCCAGCACTTACTTCAGCTCATTCCTCCCCCCGGCGGGGGGGTGGGGGGCGCGGTCACCTCTGCTGGGAGGTGGGGCGAGGAAGGTGGAGGTTGGTGGTGCCATTTGGGGACAAGTGAAGCGAGAAAGAAAAGAACAAGACAAACAAACGTGCGTGGGAAAGTTCTGGGAGAACGTTCTGGTAGAAACCGCACAGGGTTTCCTCCGGGAGCGCCCTGGAGGACTCGCGTGGGTGCGTAACGGGCTGCAGCCGGGACTGCGCCTCAGGAGCACACGAGGGCCGTGTCTACGTGGGGCATGCGAGCAGGTCCTGGTGCAGACCCAGGGCCCGGGGTCAGCGGGCCGCCCGCCCCCAGACTCACTTTTGGAAGCAGTGCGCGGCCGAGAGCACCCAGCGGCGGTTGAGCAGGCTTGCTCCGCAGTAGTGGGAGCCCCATAGGCGCAGGCTGCCCTGCAACGGCCAGCGCCCAAGCTCTGCATCCTTTCCATCCACTATGAGTGTCGGGACAGTCCGTTGGCCACATGGCCCTGGGATGGACAGATGGACACCAGGCCGAGCTGCGGGAGGCAGGCCCACCCCGTCCACCCTTACCTACCGGGTGGGAGAAGGAAAGGGGCGCCCCGGGGAACCGCGCGTCCAGGGGTCTCGCCGCCCAGGAAGAAGGGGACGCTGGGGACCTGCCCCACGTGGTCCACAGGCGCACGCCCCTCCCCCACACCCAGGGGGAGCCCCATCAGTTACATGCGAGCATAGATGAGTTCTCGAAACCTGGGGCGGGGAGAGGAAAAGATGAGTCGCCATTCGCGCTCCGGCTCAGGTGCCCTGCGCAGGGAAGCGCGCCCCCTGGACGCCTTACCTGGAAGCAACAGGTCCCTATCCCGCAACGCTGCGGGTAGGAGAGAAAGTGAGCTCCCTTTGGTCTCCACGCGCCCCGCCCTTCCCCCATCACCCCTAGCTGCGCCGGCAGCCCCCGCCTCAGCTCACCCTGCCTCGCGATTTCGACCCGCACCAACAGTTGCGCGAGCAGCAGCGTCCCGACCTGCGCGCCCACGGCCTCTTCTTCCCGCCGCCTGGCGCCCCCTCTGCTTCCGCCAGCTCCAAGGCCCGGCTGGGGCGTCCCCTCGGGGAGAGGGAGCCACGGGAACCCTGGCCGCCCGCTTCCCTCAGCTTGACCTCTCTGGTCCAAGGGATATTTGGGAACCTGGGACGTCACAGTGCGCCGGCTTTGAGCTTCTACTGGGGCTCGGTCCCCCAACTAAGTACCTTGTTATGGCCCAGGAGCCAGTGTACCCAGACGATCCCTTTCTTGTCTGCGACCCTGGGGACCTGGCTGCCCCCCATGCTGCCCTCTTTTCTACCCATTCCTTCCGCTAGGAAGGACCAAGGACCTGCCCCATAGCCAGGACTCCCGTGAAAGCACATTAGCAAGTCTTCACTGAGACCCCCATTGGGGGTCTCGCACTGTGTCATCTACTGTTAAACGTGATGATCCATTACAGGACCCACAGAATAAAGGTTGGCCTGATTTGACCATCTAGAGGGCTCTTAGCCTCCATGTCTGCCTGCTGCCCAGCAACAAGCCTCACCTAACTCTATGGAGTGTACAGGTAGCTTCCCTTCCTTGCAGACAATATTGCAGGGCACCAAAGTCACCAAACTGACTCTCTCATAGATGTGAGCAGACCACTGAGTTGGGGTCCACAGGACCACCCTCTGAGTCAATGATTTTTTAGGAGGATTCACAGAACTCAGAAAAGCTGTTGTACTCCTGGTTATGGTTCCTTACAGTTAATGGATACAGATAACATCAGCAAATGTCAAAGGTGCAGAGGAAAGTCTGGAAGAGACCAGGTGCAGGCTTCCAGTTGTCCTCTTCCAGGGGAGTCAGGTGGGCAGTGCTTAATTTTCCCAGCAATGACGTGTGACAACACTCGTGAAGTTTTGCCAACCAGGGAAGCTCACTGAAAGTTTGGTGTCTAGAGTTTTTACTGGGGTTTCATCACATAGGCATGGAGGGCCCATGTGGCCAACATTATTTCTCAGATTGCAGCCCCTCCAGAGGTCCAGCTGATCCAGTGTGACCCAAAGCCCCACCATAAATCACATCGTTATCATCAACTATCCGGAGTGGCCTGAGGCCCCAGGTCTACAAAGACAGTCTTTTCAGGCAGGACATTCCAAGGGCTCAGAGGTTATTTCCTAGGAGGTGGGCAAGGGCCAGTCCTTTCTTTGGATTGTGCAGGGTTTGAACATCCTAGGCCTGTTCAGTTAACCTTTTACTGCACAGCAACCAAGGATGAAGAAATATTTGCAGGAAATTTGCGCATGCACCAGAAGGATCTATTTCAATAAAATGAACTGACTCCAAGGAAACCTGAGATAATACAGTAAGTCCCCTACATACGAACGAGTTCCGTTCATAAGTCCAACAAAGTTAGCCAAGGTACCCGCCTAACACAATCGGCTATATAGTACTGTACTGTAATATCTTTATAATACTTTCACACAAATAATACATAAAAAACAAACACAAAAAATAAAGAAAACTTTAAAAAAATATTTATTTATTTGGCTGCGCTGGGTCTTAGTTGCAGCACACAAGATCTTCGTTGTGGCATGCGGGGTCTTTAGTTGTGGCACTCGGGAATCTTTTAGTTGTGGCATGCAAACTCTTAGTTGCGGCATGTGGGATCTACTTCCCTGACCAGGGATCGAACCTAGGCCCCCTGCACTGGGAACATGGAGTCTTAGCCATTGGACCACCAGGGAAGTCCATAAAGAAAACTTTTTTTTTTTTTTTTTTGAGGTACGCGGGCCTCTCACTGTTGTGGCCTCTCCTGTTGCAGAGCACAGGTTCCGGACACACAGGCTCAGCGGCCATGGCTCACGGGCCCAGCCGCTCCACGGCATATGGGATCTTCCCAGACCAGGGCACGAACCTGCATCGGCAGGCGGACTCTCAACCACTGCGCCACCAGGGAAGCCCAAGAAAACACTTTTAATCTTACAATACAGTACCTTGAAAAATACAGTAGTACCAGCTACATCACTGCTGCTTTTATGCTTACTTCCCGACATCCTGGGCTTGAAATAAAGACACTGTGCTACTGTACTGTATACAGTACTGCACACTAAAGTACACAAAAGCACAACCACTTGTAGAGGATGCACGCATGTGACAAAGTACACCAGACACGTGAACTAACTTACGTGATTGGACATTCGAATGCACATTCAAATCTTTGAAAGTTCACAACGTTCAGTTTCATATGTAGGGGACTTACTGTACATGGAACAGCAGACAACTTGGAAAATTCTAACTGGTGTCCTCAGAAAGCTTGAAGAAGGGGTTATCAGCATTAAGTAAGAATTATACTATAGAAGACCAATCAGAGAACAAGAAAGAGTGTTTGGAAATTTAAAATATTGCTGAATTGGACTTCCCTGGTGGCTCAGTGGTTAAGAATCTGCCTGGGGACACGGGTTCGAGCCCTGGTCCAGGAAGATCCCACATGCCACGGAGCAACTAAGCCCTTGCGCCACAGCTACTGAGCCTGCGCTCTAGAGCTTGCATGCCACAACTACTGAAGCCCACGCATCTAGAGCCTGTGCTCTGCAACAAGAGAAGCCACCGCAATGAGAAGCCCACGCACTGCAATGAAGAGTACCCCCGCTCGCCGCAACTAGAGGAAGCCCGTGCACAGCAACGAAGACCCAACGCAGCCAAAAATAAAATAAATAAATAAATAAAAATTACTTTAAAAAAATATTGCTGAAGTTGGGACTTCCCTGGTGGTCCAGTGGTAAAGAATCCGCCTTGCAATGCAGGGGATGCCGGTTTGATTCCTTCTCGGGGAACTAAGATCCCACATGCCACGGGGCAACTAAGCCTGCATGCCACAACTACTGAGGTCACGCGCCTCAACTGGAGAACCTGCGTACTGCAAACTGCAGAGCCCACGCGCCCTGGAGCCTGGGCCCCACAACTACAGAAGAGAAAAACCGCACACCACAACTAGAGAGTAGCCTGTGCACTGCAACAAGGAGGCCACATGCCTGAACAAAGATCTCGAGTGCTGCAACTAAGAACCCGTGTGGCCAAAAATAAATAAATAATAAATAAATCTTTTTAAAAAATGAATAAAAATAAAATATTGCTGAAGTAAAACATTTTAGCCAAAAGGCTGAATAATAAAATGGACATAACTAAAAAATGAATCGGCAAACCTGAAGATAAAGTAGTGAAACATGGTCAGAACTTAGAGCAAACGTTTAAAAGGGGCAGATTACATGAGAGAAAAATGTAGAGATGTGGAAGGATATTCAAGATCAGTTCTTGTTTATACATTTTCCATAAAAAAATGTTTTAAGTGAAATAAAGTAAGGGGTTGAGAAAAGGAGACCAGGCCAGGCTCTAGAATCCCTATTAGCAGACCATTAGAAAGGCAGGTCCGTACATGACATTGGTTCCATATCGGCCAGGTTATCTGTCTACAGCACTCTGAATTCTCGTAGATTATTTAAGTCTGAAGAGGAAGAAGTGTCTCCTCCACTTTGTATATTCTTAACATAATGTGAGTAGAAACACGGAATGTAATGAACACACTTGGAAAAAGAGGATTATGAAAGCTAGTCCATTGCTAAGCCAAATGCTTTGCTAGGTGTCCTAGTCCACTGGGCTGCTATGAAAAAATACCATAAAGTGGGCAGCTTATAAACAACAGACCTTTATTTCTCACAGTTCCTGGGCTGGAAGTCTGAGATCCAAGTGCTGGCCAATTCCGTGTCTGAGGGCCTGCTTCCTGGTTCATAGCTTTTGCCTTCTCTCTGTGTCCTCACATGGCAGAAGGGGTGAGGGAGCTCTCTGGGTACTCTTTTATAAGGGTACTAATCTAAACAACAAGGACTTACTGTATAGCACAGGGACCTATATTCAATATCTTGTAATAAACTATAATGGAAAAAAATTGAAAAAATATACATATATATGTATAACCAAATCACTTTCCTGTACACCGGAAACTAACACAATATTGTAAATCAACTATACTTCAATAAAAAATAAATAAATAGGACTTCCCTGGTCGCGCAGTGGTTAAGAATCTGCCTGCCAATTCAGGGGACACGGGTTTGAGCCCTGGTCCAGGAAGATCCCACGTGCTGCGGAGCAACTAAGCCCCTGCACCACAAGTACGGAGCCTGCGAGCCACAACCACTGAGCTTGCGTGCCACGATTACTGAAGCCCGCGCACCTAGAGCCCGTGCTCCGCAACAAGAGATGCCGTCACAGTGAGAAGCCCGCGCACCGCAACAAAGAGTAGCCCTCACTCGCTGAAACTAAAGAAAGCCCACACACAGCAACAAGGACACAACACAGCCAAAAATAAATAACTAAATAAATAAATAGGGACTTCCCTGGTGGTCTAGTGGTTAGGATTCCGGGCTTTCATTTCTGTGGCTCAGGTTCAATCCCTGGTTGGGGAACTGAGATCCTGCAAGCTGCGCAGCGGGGCCAAAAAAAAAGAAAAATTTATATATATCTACACTAATCCCATTTATGAAGGCTCTGCTCTCATCACCTAAGTACCTCCCAAAGTCCCCACCTCTGAACACCATGACCCTGGGGCTTAGGATTTCAACATACGAACTTGGGGGAGACAAACATTCAGATCACAGCACCAGGACTATGCATATTTTACCTCCTCAGTATCACACTTAGCAGGTGACCAGGTACCTGTGAGCACAAAAAGGGTTATTGAATGGTCGTGAGTTCTAAGGAACACTTGATGATGATGATAGGACCATCAGGATGTCTTTATTTTTGTTTATTTTAATTTTATTTTTAAAAATGTTATTGAAACATACTTGATTTACAATGTTGTGCTAGTTTCAGGTGTGCAGCAAAGTGATTCCGGTTTTTGTCTGTTTGTTTTTTGACCATGCTGCACAGCATGTGGGATCTTAGTTCCCTGACCAGGGATCAAACCTGTGCCCTCTGCAGTGGAAGCCTGGAGTCTTACCCACTGGGCCACCAGGTAAGTCCCAGTTTTATACACGCACATACACACACACACGTGTATATATATTTTCTTTTTCAGATTCTTTTCCATTATAAGTTGTTATAAGATATGAAGTGTAGTTCCCTGTGCTATACAGTAGGTCCTCATTGGTTGTCTATTTTATATACAGTAGTGTGTGTATTTTAATCCCAAAGTCCTAATTTTTCCCTCCCCCCCTTCCCTCTTTGGTAGCCATAAGTTTGTTTTCTATGTCTGTGAGTCTATTTCTGTTTTATAAATAAGTTCATTTGTATCATTTTTTTAGATTCCACATATAAGTGATATCATATGGTATTTGTCTTTCTCCTTCTGACTTACTTCACTTAGTATGATAATCTCCAGGTCCATCCATGTTGTTGCAAATGGTATTACTTCATTCTTTTTTATGGCTTAATAATAGGGATGTCTTTATTTATTTTTTATTTTTATTTTTTATTTTTAAATATTTATTTATTAAACAACCCATACATTGTTAGTATAGACATCGTGCAAGGTTAAAACATCTTCAAACATCAAGATCCACATTCAGGTCTTCCCTGGTGGTGCAGTGGTTGATAGTCCGCCTGCCGATGCAGGGGACGCAGGTTCGTGCCCCGGTCTGGGAGGGTCCCACGTGGTGCGGAGCAGCTGAGCCCATGAGCCATGGCCACTGGGCCTGAGTGTCCAGAGCCTGTGCTCCACAGCGGGAGAGGCCAAGGCAGTGAGAGGCCCGCGTAAGTTCTAGAGGCTGGAAGTCTGGGGTCAAGGTGCCAGGGTGGTTGGGCTCTGGTGAGAGCTCTCTTCTTGGCTTGCAGATGGTTGCTTTCTTGTTGTGTCCTCACATAGCAGAGAAAGAGAAAGAGAAAGAGGAAGAGGAAGAGGAAGAGGAGTAAGAGAGAAAGAGAGAGAGAGAGAGAGGGAGACAGGAATGTCTTTAAATCAGACTTACTATGAAATACACTGGCTCTTACATAATTCTGATAATCTAGGAGTTCTCAAACATAATTTCTGGGACCAAAAAACCCAATCTCAAGCAGGCAGGATGTGCCTTTATCCCCATAAGGTGTCAGTAAATCATATGAAACTTATGTTTCTTTTGCAATAACGAAAATCCATAATACTGTTAGTGGAGGTACTTTACTATTTTACAAGGATTCCAGCAAGTCTGTTCCAATAAGGGCCAAGCATAAATAGGCTGAGAAATTTAACTTCTTGTAATTTCTTTATAAGTGTATTCTTTTAATTTTGTTTTGATTTAAGAATATATATTGGTGGAAAAATTGCAAACAAGATGAAAGTGGCTGTGGAGTATCACGTAGCAGATAATCGCAGATAAAATAGAACCCAAGGCTTGAAGTCTTAAGAATGAGCTATAGGGATATTTTACATTGATAAAAGTTACAAGCCACTGAAAAGATGTAAGAGGCATGAGCCTTTATGCCCCAATAACAGATCTTTGACATACATAAAGCAAAAAGTGTTCTAAATACTCAATAAACTAATAAATCCACATCTTTTAAATCAGAAATCAAGAGATTAGGTAGAGGAAAAAAGCAATAATGCAGTACTGAGTATTCACTGAGCATGATTTTCATTTAAACCAAGCATTTGGGGCCGCTCAGAGACCCAGTGAGCCCCTTCGAGGGGAGCTGCCTGAAGGCTAGGTTGATGCGAGGGTCATTTGAGGAGAATGGGTACTTAAAACAAATTTTTTTATTGGAGTATAGTTGCTTTACAATGTTGTGTTAGTTTCTGTTGTACAGAAAAGTGAATCAGTTATACGTACACATATATCCCCTCTTTTTTAGATTTCCTTCCCATTTAGGTCACCACAGAGCATTGAGTAGAGTTCCCCGTGCTATACAGTAGGTTCTCATTACCTGTTTTATACACAGTAATGTATCTATGTCAATCCCAATCTCCCAATTCATCCCAACCCCACTTTCCCTCTTTGGTAACCATAAGTTTATTCTCTACATCTGTGACTCTATTTCTGCTTTGCAAATAAGTTCATCTGTACCATTTTTCTAGATTCCACATACAAGTGATATTATATGATATTTGTTTTTCTCTTTCTGACTTACTTCACTCTGTATGACAATCTCTAGGTCCATCCATGTCCCTGAAAATGGCGCTATTTCATTCCTCTTTATGGCTGAGTAATATTCCATTGTATATATGTACCACATCTTTATCCATTCCTCTGCCGATGGACATTTAGGTTGCTTCCACTTCCTGGCTATTGTAAATATTGCTGCAATGGACATTGGGGTGCATGCATCTTTTTGAATTATGGTTTTCTCCAGATTTATGCCTAGGAGTGGGATTGCTGGGTCATATGTTAGCTTTTTGAGAAGTGGAAAAAATTTAGGAATCAGAAGTCTCCCACATTCCTTCTCCCTGCAGTGCCCAAGGCTGGTCAGCTCTCCTTTCTTGATCATACAGTCCCCTGTTCTGTGACACTGGTCGTGTCTGTCACAGGAGTTGTGAGCTGGGGATCCCACTGTGGGCTCCCTAAGAGGCTGGGTGTTTCCACCAACGTCAGCGTCTACACCATATGGGTTGTCAGCACAACCTGGACCTCAGCTCGGGATGTCAGGAACTTCTCTCCAAGCCTTGCTAGGATCTTATCTTTGCCCTGTTGTTGCTTCTGGGACCGCTTGGGGGCACCCCCGTCTCCCCGTGGCTTGCCTCGCCTACCCGGGCAGTCAGCCCTGCAACCTCAGCCCCTGCATCCCAAACTCATGCCCTCTCTCTCTGCTCCCTGCCAAGAGTGTAGCAGGCGGTTCCTGCAGGGACCTACTCCCCAAACCCTCCACAACAGTCACCTTCAACCATCCACCTATCCTCTGTCCTCCAGGGACCTTCTCTGGTTCCACCCCCCCACCCAGCCCCATGACAAGCCCCCTTCCCAATACCCACATCTATCCCTTTTCAGACCTCACAGCCCTGGGCCCAGCATCTGCGTCTCATGTGTCCCCAGGGGGCCCCAAGATGCCCTCTCTCCCTCCTTGCCACCCCGTGGACCCCCAGGGCCAGAACCTGCTTCTCACCCACCATTCAATGCTGAGTCTCAAGGAGCACCCACGTTCAAGGATTCCTTGGGTGGTTTCTGGGACTCTTGGAACTGGGGTTTCCAGCGCCCAGTGCTGGGCTGGTGCCTTTGCAGACATGTCTGTCTGAGACGCAGTAAAGCCTAGCTGGCAGAAGGACATTCCCCTGGCTTGGTGATCCTCCCTGTGCCTTGCAGCCCCAGAGGGGTGCATGAGAAAGTATCTTCCACGTGTAGGAGCTTAACCACAGGGCGTCACCAGATGCTCACAGCAGCCCTGCAAGGTGCACATTACTGTTACCTCCATTTTTCAGACAGGGAAACTGAGGGCTGCAAACCCCGGGGCTTGCCCGAGCCCACTCTCCCCAGCAGCCCTGTCCCTGGCTCAGTGGCCAAGAGAGCAGTAACATATCCTGGGGTTCCTGGCAGGGCTGCAGGGGAATCCACATCACCCTGACGTGGACGGTGAGGGCTTGGGGCCAGGCTGGACTTGCTCTTTCCCTCTTTCCCCAACCCCAATCTTTCCAGGGGAGCCCAGGAACTGGCTGGAGAAATGTAAGCCGGCAGCCCGAGGAAGGAGCACAGGGCTGGGACCCTGTGTGTGTGAGTGGGGACCCCTGCTGGCCGCTGCGCAGGACAGAGGAGCAGGAGCGGGGCCCTTTGGGTCCTCCATCAGCCCTTCAATTCCACATTCACTGGGTGTGTCACATACAGTCCCTGGAGGGAGCCGACAGCTACACACACAAAGGACCGAACAAGATCATTTTGGACATTGCTAAGTTCTAGGGAGGAAATACAACAGGTCAGTGAGAAGGACAGTCAGTGGGGGCATATGGAGTCGGCTTTAGATGGGAAGGGGCCAGGGAAAGCCTAGCTGAGGAGGTGACATTAGCACTGAGACTTGAAGGCCCAGAAGAAGCCTGCTGCGTGACCATCTGGACGAGGGGTCTGCAGGGAGAGGCCGGCCCGAGGCTGGAGCAGGCATGGCATTCACCAGGAAAGGACAGTAGGGGCAGGAGACAGGAAGGTGGTCAGAGGGAGGAGAGAGCTCTCAAGAGCCGTAGGCAGCCCCGAGGATTGTACAGGACCTGCGGCTTAAGCGATCCTTCAGGCTGCAGGGGAGGAGGAGTTCCTGGGCCGTCCCCACAGCACTGGAAGGTAGGTGCTGGCACTGTGTCTCGTCTTGTGCAAGGAGCCAAACTTAGCCCTGATCCAGGGAGGTCACAGTGACTGGCCAGTCACAAGCTCTGTGGTGCCAAAGGCCACAAAGGGGGACCATCTTAGGGGAAAACTCCAGCCCTTGCTGCACGCAGTCTGTCCCTGTGTCCACCAGCCAGAGCCCATGACCACTGTCCCCTCTGCAGTGCGAGAAGTCCAGGAGGTTTGCTGACAGGCTGGCTTCATCCTCTGCAGAAGTTTCCATTGTCCCCAAGCATCAGGTGTCTCCCCTGTGTCTCCACCAGTGTGCCTGGGTCAAGGACACCATCTGGGAACCCTCTCTCCCACTTGGCCAGGCAGGGAACCTGCTCTGCCTGCTCCTGCCTCCAGCGGCTCATGCCCTCGGCAGTCACCACCCAGGCCCTGCTGAGGGTGCTGCTGGGCTGGGCCCAAGACCCAAGGCTCCCGAGGGGGATACACACCTATGGATACTCCTGCAAGTCTAGACTGGCTCCCCTGCCTGGAGGGACCCCCAGAAGCCAATGCTGGGGGACTCATCACTCCGTGAACACCTCCACATCCCGGGTAGTGTTCAGGACACACAGAGGGGCACCAAGCAGTCACAGCCTTCCCAGGTTCCCAGTCCGTAGAGTCACCGGTCACAGGGACTCTGGGATGAACAACCCAGCGACGTCTCTCTATCCCTTTCTTTGGCAATTTCCTTCCCCCCAGGACCCAGGGCAAGAAAGATTGTGAAGGGCAGTTTCAACTTTCAAGACTAAGTCCTGAGGAGGGTGATAAAAGGAGCAGGGGCCTGCCACCAGCGGGCAGCCTGGGCCACACGTGGGGACTAGCCTGAAGCCAGCACAGGGAGGGACAAGACCCAAGATCATCATTTCCCCAAGAAAGGCTTGTGAGGGGTCTTCTCTTCCTGGCTCAGCCCAACAGTGCGAGACCCCCAATGGGGGTCTCAGTGAGGACTTGCTAATGTGCTTTCACAGGAGTCCTGGCTGTGGGGCAGGTCCTTGGTCCTTCCTAGCGGAAGGAATGGGTAGAAAAGAGGGCAGCATGGGGGGCAGCCAGGTCCCCAGGGTCGCAGACAAGAAAGGGATCGTCTGGGTACACTGGCTCCTGGGCCATAACAAGGTACTTAGTTGGGGGACCGAGCCCCAGTAGAAGCTCAAAGCCGGCGCACTGTGACGTCCCAGGTTCCCAAATATCCCTTGGACCAGAGAGGTCAAGCTGAGGGAAGGGGGCGGCCAGGGTTCCCGTGGCTCCCTCTCCCCGAGGGGACGCCCCAGCCGGGCCTTGGAGCTGGCGGAAGCAGAGGGGGCGCCAGGCGGCGGGAAGAAGAGGCCGTGGGCGCGCAGGTCGGGACGCTGCTGCTCGCGCAACTGTTGGTGCGGGTCGAAATCGCGAGGCAGGGTGAGCTGAGGCGGGGGCTGCCGGCGCAGCTAGGGGTGATGGGGGAAGGGCGGGGCGCGTGGAGACCAAAGGGAGCTCACTTTCTCTCCTACCCGCAGCGTTGCGGGATAGGGACCTGTTGCTTCCAGGTAAGGCGTCCAGGGGGCGCGCTTCCCTGCGCAGGGCACCTGAGCCGGAGCGCGAATGGCGACTCATCTTTTCCTCTCCCCGCCCCAGGTTTCGAGAACTCATCTATGCTCGCATGTAACTGATGGGGCCCCCCCTGGGTGTGGGGGAGGGGCGTGCGCCTGTGGACCACGTGGGGCAGGTCCCCAGCGTCCCCTTCTTCCTGGGCGGCGAGACCCCTGGACGCGCGGTTCCCCGGGGCGCCCCTTTCCTTCTCCCACCCGGTGGGTGAGGGTGGACGGGGTGGGCCTGCCTCCCGCAGCTCGGCCTGGTGTCCATTTGTCCATCCCAGGGCCATGTGGCCAACGGACTGTCCCGACACGCAGAGTGGGTGGAAAAGATGCAGAGCTTGGGCGCTGGTCGTGGCAGGGCAGCCTGCGCCTATGGGGCTCCCACTACTGCGGAGCAAGCCTGCTCAACCGCCGCTGGGTGCTCTCGGCCGCGCACTGCTTCCAAAAGTGAGTCTGGGGGCGGGCGGCCCGCTGACCCCGGGCCCTGGGTCTGCACCAGGACCTGCTCGCATGCCCCACGTAGACACGGCCCTCGTGTGCTCCTGAGGCGCAGTCCCGGCTGCAGCCCGTTACGCACCCACGCGAGTCCTCCAGGGCGCTCCCGGAGGAAACCCTGTGCGGTTTCTACCAGAACGTTCTCCCAGAACTTTCCCACGCACGTTTGTTTGTCTTGTTCTTTTCTTTCTCGCTTCACTTGTCCCCAAATGGCACCACCAACCTCCACCTTCCTCACCCCACCTCCCAGCAGAGGTGACCGCGCCCCCCGCCCCCCGCCGGGGGGAGGAATGAGCTGAAGTAAGTGCTGGACACACAGCCTGGCCTGTGGTGACAGTGGCCCCGGTAGCTGTTTT
Source organism: Delphinapterus leucas (assembly GCF_059928025.1). Classification (NCBI taxonomy): domain Eukaryota; kingdom Metazoa; phylum Chordata; class Mammalia; order Artiodactyla; family Monodontidae; genus Delphinapterus; species Delphinapterus leucas. Next base: position 36,010,857 of record NC_143143.1, read on the forward strand.
GAGCCCAGCCTGCTGTGGCGCCCATGCACCTGCTCGTTGCCTTTTGAGAAGGGTTCTTGGAGGTGACAGGTGGTTGAGTGACTGGCCAGATGAGCTGGCAGGGGAGGCACCCTCCTGCCAACACCCCCAAGTCCCCAGGTGTGGGACTTTGTTTGGGGCTGTCTGGGCTCTCCCCGTTTCTACCCTGGCCTCTTTGGTCGAAGGAAGACCTGCTAATGGTGCCTGGGGTGAGCCCCGCAGCAGCCTGGGGGTCTCAGCTCAGGGAGCAGCCCCAGGTGTGCTCAGGTGGCCCACCCTCCCTCTGAGGACCCCTGACGGCTCTCTCCTCCCCTGCCAGCAACAGAGATCCCTATGAATGGTTGGTCCAGTTTGGCAAGCTGTCTGCCACACCACCCATTTGGAACCTGCAAGCCTACTACAACCGTTACAACATGGAGCAGATCTTTTTGAGCCCCAGGTATCTGGGGGCTGCATCGTATGACATCGGCCTGCTGAAGCTGTCCTCCTCCATTACCTACACCAAGTACATCCAGCCTGTCTGTATCATGGCTTTTCCTCCTCTGAGTTTGAGAACTGGACTGACTGCTGGGTGACCGGCTGGGGGGACACTGAAGATCAGGGTGAGGCTGGGGACAGATGGGTCTGGGGCGGGGGAGGGTGGCAATGTCATGTCCACTCATTCTAGCTGCACCAGCCTCAGTGGCCCCCACCTTGGCAGCATCCCCTCTTTGGCCTGCTCCGCATCCTCTCCACACCGGCTCTCCACTCTTTTTTTTTTAATATAAATTTATTTATTTTTGGCTGCGTTGGGTCTTGCACGGGTTTTCTTTGGTTGTGTCCAGCGGGGGCTACTCTTTGTTGCAGTGCGCGGGCTTCTCATTGTGGTGGCTTCTCCTGTTGCGGAGCATGGGCTCTAGGCACACGGGCTTCAGTAGTTGCAGCACGCGGGCTCAGTAGTTGCGGCTCACGGTCTCCACAGTGCAGGCTCCGTAGTTGTGGCGCAGGGGCTTAGTTGCTCCGTGGCATGTGGGATCTTCCCGGACTAGGGCTCGAACCCGTGTCCTCTGCATTGGAAGGTGGATTCTTAACCACTGTGCCACCAGGGAAGTCCTCTTTTTTTTTTTTAATTTTAGAGTTTTTTGATGTGGACCATTTTTTTCAAAAGTCTTTATTGAATTTGGTTACAATATTGCTTCCGTTTTTTTATGTTTTGTTTTTTTTGTCCACGAGGCATGTGGGATCTTAGCTCCCCGGCCAGGGATGGAACCCACACCCCCTGCACTGGAAGGCGAAGTCTTAACAACTGGACCGCCAGGGAAGTCTGTGACTCTCCACTCTTGCTCCCCCTTAAAGAGCAGTGTTTTCTGTACACACACTCAGTTCCCCCTCCCTTCCGGAGACTGTGAGCCAGAAGCCAGAGAGGGTGGCTCGCCAGAAGCCAGAGAGGGTGGCTCGCTGGCCCAGGCCCGAAGCCCCAGCCTGCAGGGGTGGGGCTGGGAAGGGCTGTTTCAGGAAGGCCTCCTTTCCACCCCAGCAGGGTGCTCACCACCCCCCCCACCGCCAGCCAGCCTCCCACTCTGGCTTCTCCATCCCTTCTGCACCTGCCGGAGTGGCTTCCTGTCCTGGAGTGCCAGCTCCTTTTCTCTCCTTGAAATGTCAAGCCATGCTCCAGCCTTGGCTCCCCACTGAATCTCTGTGGGGCTGCTTGCGCTGTCATGAGCTGCCACCTGTTTCGCTCTCACCGTGAATCCTCTGAAACCGCTGGACACAGGCCCCCCAGAGGGGCTTCGGGGGCTCTAGCCTGACGGACTGGACGGCGCCTCACACTGCTCCCTGGTCCAGCATGGCCCTGCCTCACCCTTAACCACAGTAACTATATAGATAAAGCTCCTCTCATGCGCTCTGTGTCCGTGGCACTGTTCTGGGTTCCAGGGACTCTCTTCCTTCTGGAGCCTACCTGCCAATGAGGCTGGGAACAATTTTATACCTACTTTACAGATGAGCAAGCTTGTAGAGGTATGGAAATTGCCCAAGGCCCCAGGGCTCAATGGAGAGAGAGGCCAGGGCTCACTGGCCTGGAGAGGGTAGCACACCTGGAATTGGCTGGGGGCAGATAGAGGAGTCACAGGGGACCTGCCCCGTCCTTTCCCTTCACCCGAAGGGGCTGGAGAAAGTGCCCGTGTGCAGACTGCCTGGGCCCAAAGGGCTGAATGGGTGTGAGCCAAGGAGCCTAGCCAGGCAGACTCTGCTCCCTCCCCCCAGCTGACAGGTGGTAACACCCAGCCCCAGGCTGAACCCTCAGTCTCACAGGTAGAAGGTGACTTCTTGTCCCCCACCCCCCAGACCTGATATACTCTGTACTAGCTGGGAAACCTTGGGCAAGACACTTCATCTCACTGTGCCTCAGCTTCCTCATTTGTAAAATGGCATAATAATAGCTTGCACCTGAGAGGGTAGTTCTGAGGCTTAAAAGCGTTCATACATGAGGGCTTAGCAGAGCAGCCGGCAGCCAGGAAGCTCTATTTACAGACCAGCTTTCAGTGTTACTGTGGTCACCATCCTCTGCAGGATAAGGAGGTGATTCGGACCCAGACTTAGGAATTGGACAGACCTGGGTTCATATCAGGCTCTGGCAGTTCCCTGATACTTTGCTGGGGGTGGGGGAGGGCAATCTTGCTCCTGAATCTTTCCTTACCTGAGAACGGGGCTTGATCGAACTGCATCCTGGGAGGCTGGGCATGCGCAAATGCACGGGGAGAGAGTGCACCAGGGCTGCCCCACCTCCTCAGGCACCCAGGCGCTGGACCGTGTTAATCCTAAACCATCTCAGCTGCACTAGCCCTGCCCTCAGGCGTGCTACGGTCTCTCCCCAGAGCCTCAGCCAGGGCCTGTTATCTGCAGGCTACAGAGAGGGAAACCTGTAACAGCTTGTCCATCCATTGGTTCTTTATGTGATGTTGTTCATCACCCATCAGGTGCTGGGTGCTGGGCTAGAGCAGGGGAATCAAGGGCAATGTCCCAGGCATCGTGGGTGCCCCAAGGACCGCCTCCCCCCACCCACCGCCTTCATAGCCTATGCCATTCCTCCCAACCTGATGGTAGAGGAGAGGCTCAGGATGCCATCTTTCTCTGTCCCCTCAATTCTTCAGCAGCACTGCCATCTCCTTACACCCTCCAGGAAGTGCAGGTCGGCATCATAAACACCACCATGTGTAACCACCTATTCTCACTGCCTGATTTCCACCGTGACATCTGGGGAGACATAGTTTGTGCTGGCGACCCTCAAGGTGGCAAGGATTCTTGCTTTGTGAGTGTCCCTCCCGTCCCCAACCAGGGCTTCTGGGCCTTAGTATCACATCACCCCAGCTCCCAGGCCTGAGAGCAACCTGTATCCCTGCACTTCATTTGGTCCTCACCTCGACCCTGGGGGTGGGGAGGGTAGAAACTATTGCCCCACTTTGCAGATGCAGAAACTGAGGCTTGGTTACTTCCAGGGGGAGGAGTGGGATTTGCATCCAGTCTGCCCAGCTCCACAGCCCCTCCTGCTCCCCCGGCCTCTCTGCTCACCCCTCCTGCCCTACCCCAGGCTGGGCTCACCCATGCTGCTCCCCAGGGTGACTCAGGCGGACCCTTGACCTGCAAAAAGAAAGGGCTGTGGTATCAGGTTGGAATCGTGAGCTGGGGAGTGGGCTGTGGTAGGCCCAACTGGCCCGGTGTCTACACCAGCATCAGTGCTCACTACAAGTGGATCCAAATGGTTTTGGCCAAAAACACCATTTGCAGGCCGGCCCCCTGCCCATCGCTGTTGCTCTTCCCTCTGCTCTGGGCTCCCCCATTCCTACAGTTGGCCTGAGCCCAGCAGATGGCCCCCGAGAGTCAGGGCCATCTGCTGAGTCAGGCCCAGTCCCCTTTGCTAATAAACCTGTGCATGTTCAAGTTGAAGCCTTGCACCGTGTTCTGTGGCCCCGGGTGGCTTCCTGGACACCCTCACGGTCACCCGTGTCCCATCCATGCCAAGACCACTCCTTAAGTCCTAAATCATTGTCATCCATCTGTGCTATACTGGTTTTGGTTGCAAACAACAAAACCCTCTCAGGTTAGTTCAATCAGAAAAATAATTTATGGGAGGACATTAGTAGCACCAAGGTCACTGGGGGCTAAAGGCTGGAGTGGGGTGCAGTGGAGGAAACGCCCCCAAACACCCCCAGCGCTCATGCCATGTTTCTCACCACACAGACACCGGATGCTCCTGGGCTCACCACGGTCCCCCAAAGGCTGACCCGGGACCAGGACAAGGGTGCGGGTAGTTTATTTAGGAGGCGACACAAAGAAGCCCCAGTGAAGAGTGGTGAAATGAGGCAGGAGGGGCGAGAGCTAGTGACGTTTGCCCAGATGAGGAGGTTACCCTTGTGGCAGCTGAGGCGCTGTCTGGCCAGGATCCCCTGAGAAATCACGGGGACACACCTCAGCATCACCCATGGGGGACAAGGACCTGGCATGGCCCCTTCTCTCCTGATTCCCCGTGGTTGAGGCTTGTCCTGGGGGCGTGGGGGCTTCAAGCTCCACAGGTGGCCTGGGTGGAAGGGCAGCAGCAAGCGTGTCACCGCCCCCCACACTGGGGTCCCAGAACCCAGCCTCAGCATGGCCAAGGGACCAGGCCAGCGGGGCCAACTCGGGACGCTCGGAACTGCTCGGCCAGATCTGCGTTTTCATGAGATCCAGAGGTGCTGTGAGAGCAGAAGGTATGAGAAGCTCTGGTGGGTCCACATCCTGCCCTCCCTCCCCACCCGCAGACCCCCATCCTCCCTGCTCATGTGTGAGCCCTGGGGGTTTCCCAAACAGGGAGGGTGGGCAAACGCTGGTGGGCAGCCCCAAACCAGACGGAAGTGCCTCCCCACGGTTGTGTCCCGCGACGCCCTGTCCACCCCCGCTCCCAACCCCCGCCAGCTCTCATACCCTCTGCAGCCACAAGGATTCAAATCTACACCCAACAAGTCCAGCTAACACGTAACACCCCTGTAACACCCCTGCAGCTTCCTAGGGTCTCCGGCAGGGCCCCCCTTTTATCACCCCCCCCCACTCTGGCCGCATAGTGCCTAGGTGCCCAGCTCTTGCCCACCTCTGCCCTTGCAGACGCTGCTCCCTTGGTCTAGAATGTTCCTCTCTTTCTTGGTTGCCTCCTGCCTTCCTCCAGGCCTCGGCTGAGACCTTGTCTCTTTATCGGGCCCATCATGCCTGCTCACCACACCCTTCCCATTCAGTCCCTCATGCCAACTACCACTGTTTGTCATGAATGTGGGCTTTGTGGTACTTTCCCAAATGGGTGGTCCTCAGCCTGCAGAAGCCATTTGTTTCCCAGAGCTGGGCAGGGTGAGGTGCTTCCCTGGTCTATGCTTGGTGCACAAGGCCACAGCAGGACTGAGTAGCCACATGCCCTCCCTGTAGGTCACCTATGGCACACCCCTGTGGTGGAGCCCAACAGCCCCACCAGGAATTGGGGCCCAAGGCTGGGGAGAAAGTGAACGGCCGGGGACCCTCAACCCTGTGCCCCCGGGGTCATTCATTACTGTCATTGTGGGCGCAGACCCATGCAGCCAAGGGCCCAGCTGGGCCATACAGAGCCCTGGGCGCTGGGTAAGCACAGGGAGGGGAGCCCAGGGTCCCTAGTTCACCCCCTGCTGTGTCCACTGCCCTTGCTCTCAGCACTTATCCTGGGACAGGCTGAAGAGACCTAGGAAGGGAATTGGAGAGCTTCAGGTAGGGGTGATGGGGCAGGGCCTTTCCTAGAGAAACTCAGGGCTTGTCAGCCCCCACCGTCTGGGCCCCATAACCTTCAGCCTTTGTATTCCCAGCTGCTTTCCACGAAAGACATGACCCTGGCCCCAGAGAGTGGCCTTGGGCACTCCTGGACACAAGGGTCCTGCACCACCCCCAGCCGGGACCCATCACTGACCAGTAGGTGCTGACCTGCTTTGCAAGTGGCATTGCCTATCCCGCCACCACTGGGGCTGGGAGTGCCATGACCCTGTGGACAGTTGAAGTCCCTCTGATCACTGGGGGAACCCACATGGTGGGGACATGGGGGTCCCTGTCTGCTAAGATCATAAGTGACCAATGTCCTATGGTGTGTTTTCCCACCAACCAGTGTTAACAGAGAGGAGCTTCCTCTTGTTCTCACATTTGCTAAGACAGTTAAACCTGCAACTTTCATCCTTAGTTTACAGTCATAAGATGCTTTTCTAAGCCTAGTTTTTCTAGGGTAATTGTTAGTTTATTGAGCTCATGCTTATTATTTTTCACCACATATTGTGGATGGCACCGGTCATACATTTTTTCCCTTCCTTTTCTTATTCTCCAAAAAGTTGTATAAAGCCAGAACAGACTTTCTAGACAGCCACTAAGGTTATTATTTCCCTTTTGCCTTTTGCAAAGGTTTAGTAGAATATAGAGAAAATTGAAGTATTTCTGACAGGTTCTAAATGTAAACACAATTCAGAGCTTTGTATATATTTTTGCATATGAGAGTTGGGTATGTATACAAAGACACCAAAATATCAACACTTGTTAGCCCTGAGTGCTGGGGACACAGCTGCCGATGCAGGGGACACAGGGTCATGCCCTGGTCCGGGAAGATCCCACATGTCGCGGAGCGGCTGGGCCCGTGAGCCATGGCCGCTGAGCCTGCGCGTCCTGAGCCTGTGCTCCGCGACGAGAGAGGCCACAACAGTGAGAGGCCCGCGTACTGCAAAGCAAACAAACAAACAAAAAACCAAAAAACAGAAGGGATTCTGTACAGATGCAGATTCAAGCCACCAGCCTCCAACCGAACTGTTGTTCCTACGCCACTTGTAAGTAAAAATTTCAGGACCACCACTATTAGTAACCACAGAATGCTAATAAGAATCTAGACTGGGAAGCTAGAATATGATGCAGCAAGGCCTTCCAAGGTCTGAGAGGAAATTAGCTTAGTTTTAGAATTCTAAACCCAGCAAACCATCAATTAAAGGGGAAGGCAAAATTATGTCACTCTCAGACAGGAAAGTTTAGAAGGTTTATCTCCCACCTGCCCTATCCAAGGACCATAACCATGGATGTCTATGTCCTAATCTCTGGAAACTGTGAATATGTACTTCACTTGGCAAAGGGGTTCTGCACACGTGATTAAGTTCAGGACAGAACATGGGGAGATTATCGTGGATTATCTGGGTGAGCCAGTGTAATCCCAAGGTCTTTATACCAGAAGGAGTCAGAAGAGGGAGTCAGAGGGATGGGGTGTGAAGTGGTAAGGCAGGACCCACCATTGCTACTTTGCAGATGGAGGCAGGGCCACAAGCCAAGGAATGAGGGTGGCCTCTAGAAACTGGAAAAGGCAAGGAAAGTGATTCCCCCAGAGCCTGCAGAAAGGGACACACCCTGCCAACACCTTGATTTTAGTTCAGCAACAGACTCGTCACAATTCTAGCCCACGAATGGTAAGACCCAGATCCACCAGGCATCAGATCCAGCATGAGGCGGAAGTTGGGGGAGGTTTGGGGTTCAGAGGCCACCTGAGGGCAGGAGAAGGGTGGGGAGAGGGCGCCCCCTAGTGGCACCTTCCCACAAATGCACAGCTCCCTGGGATGTCAGAATAGGAACCTGCCTAGGGCAGGTGTCCCAGGTGACTGCACCTCAGCCCCAGTTGGCTGAAGAGGCTCATGTTAGAGACATTCAGCGTTGTGCTGGGAAACAAGACTGGGGAGCTCCCCTTGGGGCCAGAATCAGCTCCCCCTGGGGGGGTTGTGGGAACAGGAGGGAGGAGGAAGGTCCTGGGAAGCGGACAATAGGGCCCAGTCATGTAGCCAGCCCTGTTTGCCCAGGCCTGGCCCTCAGGACCCTGTGTGTTCAGGAGAGGACGAGAGCCCCCCACTGATCCCTTTCTGAGGACCAGTACTGGGACCTAGCCCCGGCCTGGCCAGGACCCTGTAGGGCCAGCAGGGGTCGGGCCCAGGAGCACCTGACCTGACACCAGGAAGACGGGCAAAGACAGGCAGGCCCGGCCCGGTGGCTGCACGTGGTTGAGGACACCCAGGACATGGGGGGGTGTGGGGGAGGAGAAGAGGACAGGTGACAGGGCCTCAAGGGGACATGGGACTCAGGCTGAGGATCCCCAAACCCAACTCAGGGCCTGCTGTGGTGTGGAGTGAGCATGGGGGTGTGTAATCTCCTCTTTCAGAGCTGGTGACCCATTTGTGACCCAGACAGACCTTTGGGAAGGCCACCTCCTCATGCGGAGCGAGGTGGGGGGGCGTCCAGTCAACAAATAAGTGAACATAACAAAGAAATATTCACACCTTGCCTCTTTTCAGGTTCCCAGGGCACATTTGCCCTGGGAGCCAGACTGGGCCCAGTTGGGCATGGCATGGGTGACCCGGCCCCTCAGCTGAGCAGGGGCTGATTCTGGCCCCGTGGGGATTCCTGGGGTGCCCCCTGGGAACACGATGGGGGTGGGGGGACAGGGGTGTGTTCACAGGGCTCTGCCCATCCCAGGCTGCTCTACAGTTTGGGACAGCGCCCCCTCCTGGCCCTGAGAGGAAGTCCCCACGCCCACCGTGACAGGCGCTGGGGTCAGAGCAAGAAAAGGAGCCCGGAGCCCAGCCCCCAGCCCCCAGCCCCCAGCTTGCTGCCTCCTGCCCAGGCGGGACCCCCTGGGCTCTGCGATGGTGCCCTTCCTTCAGAAGGAGAAGCAGGCTGCAGCGAGCCGTCCCGCTGTCATCACTCCACCCTGTCCTTCGCTCCCTCAGCATCCACCTCTGAGGAATCACCTGAGACAGGCGGGCCTGTTCCCTTTTCTTCACAGGAGGCCTTCTCATATCTGAAGAAATAGCCTCCTCAGGCCATCAGGAGGCCCTGTGTGTGGCCCCAAAGGGAGCAGAGCAAGAAAAGAGGCCCACACACAGGGCCTCCTGATTTAAATGTGTCCCAAACTGTTCAGTGGCCTGGGAGACACACCTGTCTTCCAAAGTGGATATGCCAATTTTGAGTTCCCACCAGCAATGAATGAGAGTTCAACTTCATTTTATTTTTTGAAGATGTTGGGGGTAGGAGTTAATTAATTAATTAATTAATTATTGCCGTGTTGGGTCTTCGTTTCTGTGCAAGGGCTTTCTCTAGTTGTGGCAAGCGGGGGCCACTCTTCATCGCGGTGCGTGGGCCTCTCACTATCGCGGCCTCTCTTGTTACGGAGCACAGGCTCCAGACGCGCAGGCTCAGTAGTTGTGGCTCACGGGCCTAGTTGCTCCGCGGCATGTGGGATCCTCCCAGACCAGGGCTCGAACCCGTGTCCCCTGCATTAGCAGGCAGATTCTCAACCACTGCGCCACCAGGGAAGCCCCCAACTTCATTTTTTTATCTAAAAATTTGTGCCTTCCCTATAGACTGTTAAAATGAAATGAGTTAATATATAAAGGGTTTAGAATAATACCTCGTATAGAGTAAGCACTATCCGTGTGCTTTCACCACCATCACCACCATCACCATCACCATCACCACCGTCATCACCACCATCACCATCACCATCACCACCTGACCCAGCCATAAGGATATTGAGAGGAATAGAGCTCCCAACTCCCGAGGCTCCAGCATGAGGACCAAGCCAGGATGACCATTTTACTTCTCCTTCTCTAGATCGATCCTGGAACCGCCCAGCCCTTCTCAACCATGGTTCCTCTTTAGCAGTGGTTCCCAATGCATGTTCCATGGAATGTTATTTCCCAGGGATGTTAATAGACTTCAATTGTAAAAGGATTCTATGATCACAGACTTTGGGGAAAGTTACATTGGATTTTTGCTGGAGAACTTTTCAGTGACTCTGATTCGCTAAAATGCACCAGGATTCTGGAAGAGAAAATATAGTGGGCAGCATTCCCCAAACTTACTTGACTACAGAACCCTCACTTTTGAGGAATTTTGCAAGGGATGTGTGAGATGCTGCCCCACTGTCTCAAGGGCCAAGCTGGATCCAGGCAGTTCCCTTGGTCTCTCTCTCTCTCTCTCGTAGGACCTCCTGATCCCACAGCCTCCATCTTCTCAGGTGGATTTTTCTCCAGTAAACTCTCATTTCCTTTCAGCACCTGTCCCTGCCATGTGCCCCATCCGACACGAGGGGACGTTAGAGCTGAGACCCAGCTGCTCAAGTAGTCCAGGTATTCATCTATAAGTGAGGGGATGGCACAGCATCCTCATTTCCTCATTGGATATTTACTAAAAAAAAGCAGGTAGATGAAAATCCAGGGAATTAAGGTGCCTGAAGCAATGCTTATTTCCATGCACTTATTTCTATGTTGTGATGACTCTGGCCTCCCCATTGCCATCACCCCAATTGTCAGTCTCCAGCTGCTCAGGCTCTCTGTGTAGAGTCCTTCTTCATGGTGGGCTCCCTTTCTCTCCATCCCCAGGTCTCTCCCTTACTGAGTCTGATGGCAGAGCCACCAGATCATCTGCCTGATAAAGAGGCTTGTTTTTCTTTTTAATGTGGGAAGGAGATCATGGCTTGAAGAAATGGCACTTGTCCTGTCTGAGGCTGCTAATCTGCTCATTTTTAGCCTCATCATGCCCCTGCCCTGGACAAATGTTTCAAATAATGGGAGAAATGGTTCTGCAGAGCCAGACTTCTTAGCAAAGTAAAAATAGCTTTATGATGATTATCAAAGTAATCCATTCTCGTTAGAAAATAAAAGTCAACCAAAGGAGCTTAAGGAAGAAACTTTTAAAAACTCACCAGAGGACTTCGGCGCAGTGGTTGGGAATCCACCTGCCAATGCAGGGGACATTGGTTCAATCCCTGGTCCAGGAAGATCCCACATGCCACAGAGCAACTAAGCCTGTGCGCCACAACTACTGAAGCCCCCCCACCCCAGGGCCGTGTACTGCAACTGTGGAAGCCCACGCACCTGTGTTCCGCAACAAGAGAAGCCACCGCAATGAAAAGCCCACTCACAGCAATGAAGACCCAACGCAGCCAAAAAAAAAAAAGACAGGTCTTCACTAAAAAAAAATTAAAAAATCAAAAAAATCACCAGAACCAAAGTTGTAATCAATCTCCTAGTGTTGGATATTTGGGATATTGAAAAACTGTTGTTATTAAAAACGATATCTTGGGACTTCCCTGGTGGTGAAATGGTGAGGACTCCGCACTCCCAATGCAGGGGGTCTGGGTTTGATCCCTGGTCAGGGAACTAGATCCCACATGCGTGCCACAACTAAGAGTTCACATACCACGACTAAGGAGCTGGCGAGCCGCAACTAAGGAGCCCACCGGCCACAACTAAGGAGCATGCCTGCCGCAACCAAGACCTGGCGCAACCAAAAAAAAAGATATCTTCAGGAAAATCTTCATTTATAAATTTGGCACACCTTTCTAATAATTTCTTAGGATAACTTTTCTATGGGTGCAATGCTTTAGCCAAATGGGCTTCATGCTTTTAAGGTTTTTAAGCCACAAGAAGGTCCCCAGTACACTCCCCCAGGAAAGTAAGAGGAACCCACTCCCACACTCTTCCTGACACAAACTTCCAATTTTATATCTTTTGAGAACTTATAGGTTTAAAAAATGCATCTTATTTAAAAAAGAATAATTTTGTCTTTGTAAAATTAGTACAATCTTATTTTAAAAATGGAAGCAATACAAAAAAGAACAGAAAAGAAAATAGAAAAATGTCCTAAATTCCACCATCTGGAAATAACCCTAGTTTTGTTTGAACATTGTTCCAGAAATCTGTTTGGAAAGGCAAGTTCAAGGACAGGCAGACGGAAGGATGGATAAGAGTGTGTGGGTCAGCATGGAGGCCTGCTTCTCCTAGACACCTCCAAACTCTAGAAAACAACACGACATTTACAAAGAATAATTCTCCAAGAATGCTGGATCCCAGTGATGTGGTGGAGCCTCTCAAAGATGTAGGCAAATGGGGTTGGGTTGATTTGGGTCTAGGGGCTTGGGGGCTTGGAGGCAGGATACAGTGGATCTGGGGTTCATGAGAGGGTCTCAGGAAACCTCAGGCTGTTCGGGTAACTCCCTGGAGTGGTTTGAACCAGAAAGTGAGCCCTCACCAAGAACAGAATCTTCCGGAGTCTTGATCTTGGACTTCCAGCCTCCAGAACTGTGAGAAATAAACCTCTGTTGTTTAAGCCCCCCTCCCCACACCCGGGTCTGTAGTATTTGTTACAGCAGCCAAGCTGACTGATATACCAGATGAAAAACACTTGTGCCAGGGCAGCCTCAGGGAATTGAACCTGGAGATCTTGCCTCTCTCAACCTGACACTTGGGTATAGTTCATTTAATTTTCAGCATTTGCGCTAGTGGAAGTGTTTGTTTGTTTTTATTTTTGGCTGTGTTGGGTCGTCGTTGCTACGCGCAGGCTTTCTCTAGTTGCGGCAAGCGGGGGCTACTCTTTGTTGCGGTGTGCGGGCTTCTCATTGTTGTGGCTTTTCTTGTTACGGAGCACGGGCTCTAGGCACGCGGGCTTCAGTAGTCGTGGCACGTGGGCTCAGTAGTTGTGGCTTGTGGGCTCTAGAGCGCAGGCCCAGTAGTTGTGGTGCACGGGCTTAGTTGTTCCGCGGCATGTGGGATCTTCCCAGGTCAGGGCTCGAACCCATGTCCCTTGCATTGGCAGGCAGATCCTTAACCACTGTGCCACCAGGGAAGCCCCAACACTAATGGAATTTTAATTACGTAAAAGATAAGAGAAAAATGTGTTGTTGGGTGACCTGGCATTCCATTAAAAGTATTGAGTTTCTCTGGGGAAAAGTGGAGAAAAATGTTTTGCTTAGAGCATCCAATGAGATTTTTGAATGAGTGAGTAAAAGGGGAAGAGTCGAGAGTTTCAAAAATGCACAGCCAAGTTTTCCCCTTAGGATGGGCCTCCTTGTCTGGTAGCAGTGACCTGAAGGCAAGCCCGGGCACAAAGGCCAGCTTTGTACTTCCCTTGAGGCGGGGACAAAATGCCCCTTCCCATCTGATCTTTCCCCCTCCCCCACTCAGCAGGCTCTTCCATCTGATTCCTGGGGCCTAAGGTGTCAGATGAGGCCACGTGCAGGAGTCAGCACCCACACCTCGCCCCAGGAGTCTGAGCCCGGGTCGCAGGATCCAGCCTGCGAGCCAGGGTGGGACTCCTTGCAGAGGGCTGCAGTGAGGTGCCCACCAGCTCTGAGTGCGCTGGGGACAGAGGCCCTCAGTCTGCTGTGCCTCAGGCTGCAGAGCACAGAGGGGTCTTTGCAAGCCCCACATCCAGAGGGGAGAGAGGCAAGGATGTCAGCCCTGACCCACCCCCAACCCACAAGCCAGCCAGACCAGCATCTGCCTCGGCTGGGAGAAGGGGGCCCAATGGTTCCAGGCTCCTGACAGAGTGAGATCTGGGGCACGCCCACACAGGGGATTATGGTTTCAATGCTGCTAAATCCCCTTGTGGGCAGCCCTGATCCCAGGGGACAAAGGGTCTGTGTTGAGTCTCCCGAGCGGGCTCACAGCCAGCACTGGGCCAGGGTGGACAAGGGGGCAGGGCTCCTCTGAGGGTGGGGCTTCCAGCATAGGTATGCATGGTGTACACGGCTGTGCAGGGTGAGTGCAAGCTCCTGGGTGTAGGGAAAGCTGGGCAAGCGTGTGTGTGTGTGTTAAAGGGTGCATCCACGTGTGAGCCTGTGGTGCACACGTGCATTTTGAACGCATGTGTGTGCATGTGCATCCCTTATAAGCATGCTCATGCACTCTATGAAAATGCACCTCCCGTGTGCTCTCGGGCATGTCCTGTCAATCCTTCCTTGTCCAGGCTGGCAGCCGTTCCTTCCTCCAACTTCCACCCCAGGGACTTCTTCCTGGAGTCCCAGCCCAGACAGACCCTCCCTCTGGGCTCAAACCCTGGCAGCCTGCATCTAGAAGGAAGGCTCAAGAACAGACAGCATTATCAGAAAAAGTGCCCAAGGGTGGGCTGGGACAAGAACACAAGTCCCCTTTGTGATTTCTCTGAGCCCTTTCCTCTAGGAGCTGTGCCTGCCAAGGTCCTAGGCCTCTTCCACCTCTGCCTCCCCCAGGAGGATTCCAGGGCCTCGGGAGGGTTTCTCTGCCCCTCTGCAGCCTATTGGCCCTGCCCTTCCCCAGCCCAGCCTCTGATGTATTCATGGGGCTGAAGGCCTCTGGTGGCTGGGTGAAGGCTCTGGAGGACAATGGGGGCTCTCATCTTTGCAACATGAGTCAGTGGCGGCCTGAGCCCTAGGAGCCTGTCCAGGGAGACCAGTGCACGGCCAGAAGGAGGGGTACGGCTTTCTGGACAAAGCTGCTCTCTGCTCCCTTCTGCCCACTAAAGACTGGTTGTCAAATGAAGCCCCCAAGCCGCCTGCAGCCACAACCACGGGCAGGGCTGCATCTGTTGCAGGGTAGGGACAGGGATCCTGACTTTGTGGGTGAAGGGCCACGCGTTTCAGGTTTTCTGGGCCATAAAGTCTCTGTCACACCTAACCAGCTCTGCCTTTGCAGCCTGGATGCAGCCCCAGACGATATGCAAATGAATGGGCAATAACACTTGTTTGTGGACAATTACATTGGCATTTCATGAACTGGCCACGGATCACATTCTTCTCCTGAAATTTTTCTAACCATTTAAAAATATAAAAATTACTCTTACCTCACGGATTGTGCAAAAACCAATGGAGGGCTGGACTTGGCCTTTGGACCATAGTGTACTGACCCCTGGCCTAGGGACCTGATGTAAGTAAGGAAGGTGACAGTTAGACAGGGCCTCCACCCTGACCCTAGGCCCCCCAGCACAGCCATCTCGATGAAGCCAACGTCCAGTTCCTGGCAGCCAGCACTTCCGAGTGAGGCTGTGAACACGCCAGACCATGCTCTGCACCCCTTCTCCTTGTAACCACATGGCGGGGGGTTGGTTCAGGACACTGTAGTCTACGCCCAGCCTGTTTCCTGTGGCAATGCGTCAGCACAGCTGTGGGGTCCATTTCTTCTCCAGGCCTGAGTAGTTCACCACCACAGCGAGGACACCACCATTCATGAAACCTGTCACCTAGATGGACAGGTCTGTTGTGTCTTATCTTGGGCGATTCCAAAGGCTGCTCAAAGAATAGCCTGCATACCTGACCACAGGTGTAAAGCTTTTGGTGTTCAGGCCCCTGGATGGAGAAGGATCTCACTGAATTCTCGTAACACCTGTGAGGGGGGGTCTATTGCTACCCGCATATAACAGAGGGGACAATTGAAGCACACGAGAGTGACATGAGCTCCCCAAAGGGCATGCCTAGGAAGTAGGGAAGTGGGGATTCAGACCCGATCTGGCTCCAGATCCATGCCCACAGTACCTCTATATTGAGGACTGTGACCCCATGGCTCTTCCCAAAGGTCAGGGAGGCCATGCAGACAGCCTGAGCTCCGTCCAGTCACAGAAAGCCTGGGCTTGCTGTACCATGAGGGTCCCCAGATCCCCTGCCCTCAAGAAACACCCCATTCCCTCCCAGATCAAGTCTGACCCCTCGGCCTTGCCCAGGAGCTCTGGGGAGAACTGGCCTGGAGAATCACCCTGTCCCCACCCACAGCGCCTCTGGTCCTGTGTCATTGCTGCTGGTCATCCCATAGCCCATTCAACCCAGTTCATCCCCAGCTACACCAGACCCAGCACAAAGGAAAGATCTCAGACATCTTCCAGTGACAGGCCATGGAGGGCCAGCGCCTGGGGTGTCTCTACCACCTGGCACCAGACACTCAGAACTGGACTGTCCACTCTGGCTCTCTGAGGGCCAGAGGGGAAAGGCCAGGGGACCCAGGGCTCTGCCCAAGCATGAATAAGGCCTTGGACCAGGTTCTTCACGAGGTAGGAGTCCTGGACCCCATGAAGCTACTGGGGGCAGCTGCCCTGAAGCACCCCTGTGGGGTTGAACCCCGTTTGGTCAAGCTGGAAAGGGCTCTCAGGAAACCTCCCCCACCTCCAAGGTCAAGTGCAGGTACCCAGGAGAGAGACCCATAGGTGACAGCAAAATGCTTGTCACTGTTTCATTTTGTTTGTGTAGGCCACAGGGCCAAGACAGCAAACACAGCACATCCGGGATCCTCCCCCTGGATGGCTCTGGGGATTCCTCCAGGAAGAGCCCCCACTTCCCAGCTCCTTTCTGTCCCCCTGGTGGCCCCTTTGTTCCTTCATTCTGGAGGGGGGCCCATAGGGCCCAGGAGGGTATAAAGGGCCAGGTGGAGGGCGCCCAGGTACAACAAGACTCCCCAGTGCCAGGACTGGACCACAAGACTCTCCAGGCCAGGTAAGACGGTGCCCCCTGCCATGGATGGGCCAACGAGATCGGGTGGGGCCCATCTCTGAGAGTCAGATGGCCTGTTCTCTTCTCTCCAGGAGGCCTTCACTCGCCAGCCAGAAGCCATGCTGCTATGGCTGACCCTCACCCTTCTGTGGAGCCCCACCTGCTGGGCAGGGCATAAGTCTGGCTGGGCCTCCCCCCTCCAGCCCATCCCCCTAGAGGCCACCCTCACCTCCCTCTATCCAGGACCTGGGGTCTGGGCCCAGCCCTTCTCACAGACTAACTCTAGTCTCAGGCGTGTCCCATTGTCTGGAGGGAGTACACCCTCTTCTGGGCAGAAATAACCAACATGTCCCTGTGTAGTTTTTTTCTTTTATCCCACCTGGTTCTTCATCTAATAGAGACGTACGGGCCCGGAGGAGGATGGCATTTCAGTACCTTTAAAGACTATGAAAATGAAATCACTGGGATTCGAGTGTTTGTAGGTGCTATCGGCATATTTAAGAGGTGAGTAGGAGCAGGACCATGGAGCCCCTCACTGTGTCCCAACTCCTGCCCCAGTCTTGGGAACAGGGGTAGTGGGGCTTAGAACCCCTTCTCCCAACACCCTCACTGGGTTCCTGATGACTCTAGGAGTTCAGTTGAGTCCTTGGAGTCCTGAAGCCACCAGCCATCACATTTTTTTTGTCCCTTTTCCTCTGCTGCTTCCTCTCCTGCACACCAGCGCTACTCCCTTCTCTCTCCTCCTGCAAGTCCGGCCTCTGCTTCCTGGGTTGATCTAAAGGGAAGGGTAGATGATGCTTCTCCCTACTTTGTCCTTTCAACCCAAACTCAACCATAAATTGTCTCTCAGTTTGAGAATACCTGATGGGAAAAGCAGGAGAAAGGTCTGCCCAGTTTAGGGTCAAAGAGAAAATGAAGTGAGGGTCAGAGTGCACCACTGATTGAATACAAGAAGTATATAGAGGCAGCAAGCCCAGGGTCTTCCACTAATGATGGGGTGGGGGTGTTGCTCAAGGTCTGGGGTGGATCTTTGCTCTGCATTTACTGGGTCCCAGGGACCTGGGAGAGGGAATGGGCCAGAGCTGCAGACACTAAAGGAGACAGAATGTGGGTGGGGCCAGATGAGGAGGGGAGGCTCTGGGACAGGCACCAAGGTCGGGGAAGGTCACAGATAAGAGTCACCTACTTCTCAGGCCTGCCACCTGGACTTGTTGGAGTGATTGGGGCTCCAAAACCTGGGCTCAGGGACAGCTCCCTGCTCTGAGCCATGACAGTCGCTGGCACCTCCTGAGCGTCCTGGTGACTGGGCACCTTGTGGAGCTCTCCTGATGGAAGGTCTCAGTGACTGCTCCCCAATCACTCCCACTCTGCAGGTGAGCACACTGAGGCCTGGAGTTGCTAGGTAACAAGCCCAAAATCACAGAATTTGAAAGTGGCAAAGCAGGGGATTGAGATCAGGAAGCCTGTTTCAGGCACCCAAAGACACGTGCTCAGGGACTTATGCTGCAGTGACAGGGCTGTCCTTCTGCTGGTGACCAGGGGATAAAGGACCTGGGGGTGGTGAGTTACCTGGATCCCAGACCTTCAAAGCTCCCCCTTCCTCCCAGTATCCAGGTGAGGTTTGGATCCCCTGGAGTGAAAAATATGGAGTCTCAGGTGCGAAGCCCCAGGAATGCCTCCTGCTGCCAGGTTAACACGTTATAGGAATCTACGGCTCCTACAAGCTTTTCCTCCAGCACCTGGTCATATACACCGACTTTGAGTGCTGGAGAGGAAGCACTCTCCACATTTGGAGAGGAAGGTGGCAGGACATTTTTGACTCCCCAGGTAACAGTAAGGAGGTGCTCACTGGAATCTTTGAGCATTACAGGCTCCTGGGCATTTCCAGTATCGGCTTTGAGTGGGATTATCCTCTAGTAACCTTGAACTCTGTTCCACCAAATAGCACCACAACCTAAAAGAAATGAGTGCTCCTGGGTCTCCAGGGCTGGGACCTGGGTTACCCTGCTGAGGCCATCTGGCTGGTGGTGGGCTTCATGCACAAGGGAGTCTGAGTTGAGACTCTGAATCAGAATCCATGAATAAATCAAGCTTCTGACGCAACAAGGCATCCAGGCACGGTCCTTGAGTCTGGGATAGAACACAGCCTTCTGAGCTTGTGGGGAATGAGGCCTCCGGGGCGGAGCTCACTGAGCAGAGCTGCAGGACGAGGCAGGAGGTGGGTCTGACACCCCAGGCCTCGGTGATTTTGCCCAGGATGCTGGGCCTGCCTGTGCAGGCCCCAGGCAGATCCCATAATCTATGAGGATTCCTAGCTCCGAGGATGCCCCATCCCCCACTCCCTGCTGCAAGCTCATCCAGGTGGCCTGTGCTGCCCAGGCTCAATTCCAGGCTTCTCTGAGCGTGCAAAGGGCTTCAGGGAAACCATTCATTCATTCATTCATACACTAATTCACTCGCTCAGCATACATTCGCCAAGGCCTGGTCCACAACAGCCTCCCTGGACACCAGAGAAATTAAGAGGCCAGCTATCCAGCTGGGGACACCCAATGGGGGACAGGTGCAGAAGCAGATGGAGGCAGTTGGTTACTGCATCTGAACTGATAGGGACAGGGGTAGCGTCTTGTGTAGCACATGTCCAGTGATGGGGTAGGCTTCAGGGAAGCCTTTCTGGAGGAGGCAATATCTGAGCTAAGTCCTAAAGGCTGAGTGAGAACTGGCCAGGTGGGGACAAGGGGAGGGGGGCATTGCAGACCAAGAGATCAACATGGGCAAAGGCCAGAACCAGGGGTAGTCAAGCACAGCACTCCTTGAAGAGTGGTCATTTGTTATAGCTTAAAGGAAAACTAAAGCAGACCCCAGGCCTTTCACATTCTATCAAATGCATCCATCAAACTGCAACAGCCAAACACTCAGCCATGGTGTAAAGCGCCAGGCCCTGTCCCACCTCAGCTCCCTGCCCCAGCAGCCCTAGAAGGACAGGACGTCTATTGTCCCCATTTGCAAAAGGAGGAAACGGAGGCCCAGAGAGCACAGTGGCTCGGCCTGTCACACAGCACTAAGTGGCAGAGTCGGGATTCAGGTTGAGGAAGTCTGGCTGCAAAGTCTGGGCTCAGAACCGCAGACCCAGCAAAAGTTTCCAAACGGATCCTCATGTCTCTTTGTGATACTCACTGACATGTTCCTCTTCTCTAATTCTAATTTTACATGCTGGTTGAGAGTCACTTAGTGGTTCTTAACCTGGAGTCTGTGGGAAAATTCAGGAATCCATGAACTCGGATCAGGAAAAAAGCACTGATATTTTCATTGTCTTCTACTGGAAATTTCATGTTTCCATCGGTAGAAGGGACCTGGGACCCCTCTTTAACAGTGCCTGTGCCCTCTTCATATCAATTAGAGTTGTCCCAGATAGCTTGAAATTCACACTCAGCACTGCTTCCAAATTATGGGTGTTTGTGTTTTGCTTTTTCCTTTTTTTTTTTTTAACTTTAGCCACGCCCCACTTGCAATGCAGGATGGTTCCCCGACCCCAGGGATCGAACCCTGGCCTCTGCAGTAAAAGCACCAAATCCTAACCACTAGGCCACCAGGGAACCCCCAGATTTGCCTTTTACTGAATCAATAATAAAAGCGCAGGTGTTCATAGGACACTTGTAAGGCACGTTTTAACAGGTGTATTTGCAGCTGCTTTGCAGGACGTTCCTTTCTTCTTGTGTCAGGGGAAGGCAGAAGAAAGGAACCAGAAAGGGCAGCAAAACTCATAATGGAGATTTTCCAGTCTTAGGCTTGGTTAAGGGGAATCTCCAGCTCTTTGTCTGCGCTGTGCTGAGTATGGTCTTTGCTGAGGGCTTAGCAGGCTGGCAGCTCTTCTACATTTCCTCCTCCCCAGGGCTCCCCACTTGTCACAAGGGGTCAAATAGGTGAAAGCCTGTCCTCCTGTGTGGTCCCTTGGGGAGGTGGGTTGGGTTGTGCTGAGCTCTGCATGTGTCCATTAGCTGGGGAACGTTTGCAAGAACCAGGGACAGGGAATGGGGCTGAACACTGGCTGGGAAGAGGCCGAGGAGCCAGGGGTGCCTGGAGCTCAGCAGGGGTCTCCGTGGATCAGGGGCAGTGGGGTGTGGTGATGATTGCCTGACTCAGGACTTGTCACTGGGGTCCTGCCTGGCCTTGGCCACCATCTCCCCTAGTGACCTCAGGCAAGGTGCGGAACCTCTCCGAGTCTGCTTCTTCAGATACAGTGGGAATAAAGCAGTGATGTGATGTCACCAGGATCAGGACACTAGTCTGGAGGCCTGATCCGAGTGATGCTCCCCCAGCAGTGTTATCCCGCAAGTCCTTGGATGGGGCAGTGGGATTAGACTTTTAATTTACTTAGAAGAGCACAAGCAACTCCACCTAAATGAGGGAAGGGTGGGGCCCTGTCTCCCACTTTCTCTGCAGCCGGCCTTTTGTTCCGTGCAGTTGCTTCTGTTTCTCCAACCCCTTGGGGGTCACCTAGGGCAGAACCTGCCTGATTTCTTCCTCCTCACATACCCAGGCTCTGTGCCTCTTGGGTGTTTCACAGCAAACATCAGTCCTGGAGTAGGGGGGTGGGGGTGGAGGGGGGAGTGTGTGGCCGGAAAGTCCGCCTCCCTCCCAGCATCCGGCTGAGGTTTAGGGCGCACTGGAGCCCGCGGTAAGGAGCCCCCAGCCGTAGCGGGCCGGAGTCCCTGTGGTAGACGCGCTAGAGGGTCACCCGGGCGGCCTGCATCCGGCATCTGCGCTGCGGCACCAGCAGGGGGCGCCAGGCCACCATCGGGTACCGCGCGGGGCTGCGGTTCAGCGCCCGCCCTCCCGCCTCCCGGCTGCCACTCCCGTCCGCCAACTGCCAGCACCTGCTCCACTGCCTTTCGGGAATCGGCTTCAAGTGGGGATTTGGCCCCGAGAAGCCGTCCGCCCAGTCGGCCCGCCGCGGTGACCAGAGAGCTGATGACCCGCGCGGGGAAGCAGGACCCAGCGAGGCCCAGTGCGGTCCTGAGCCGGTCTCGGGTCCCACCACGCGCTGCTTCCTCGCGGCCAGGTGGTCAGGACCAGAGGCCAGGTGACCCCGAGCTGGTACCAATCGGCAAGGCCAGAGTGATGCTGAATGCCCGTGTTGAAGAAAGGTTCTGCACACACGTGAGCCCGCCTGATTCTTGCCCCCAAGGGGAGTGGCTCCAGGCGCCCCCAAGCTCCCTGGCCCCGCGCACTATGCGAGCCTTATATCCTGATGACCGGAGGTCCTGAGAACAGCGTCTCAGGACGCTGTCTCCACCACGCGTGACTCCGTGGGGCCCGGGCAGGGCTTGGCCCGGAGGACACCCTCAGTGTTTGCAGTGGGAATGATGAAGGAATTCCCAAGAACCGGCTCCCAAATAAGGATGAACTGTGCCCAGGAAGTTGCTTCGCAATTAGTCCCCACAACAGCCCCTGAGCTGGCGCCACGCCTGCTCCGCCCCCTCCCTCCCCTCCTCCCCCCACCCGCTCCTCTTCCGGCTCTCCTCCAAATGCTCCTCTTCTCCTACCTTCCCCAGTCTAAGGCAGTGAATGCTGTGGGGATCAGTGCTGTCACTCTTCCCATCAACACTGTCCCATTCTGACCCTCGTTGTTGCCAACCAGGGGGCACTGGGAGGCGACCCCCTCCCAGCTGCCAGCCCCAGGAAAGGTGGGCCCCAGAAAAGGGGTGGAGTCTCCTCAGTACTGGAAACATTTCCCTTTTAGCAAGCCAGGGGCAAGGAATTAATTATGCAACAGAAAGGAACTGGTTCCAGAGTGCTGCTTGTGAAAACTGCTTTCTGTTGCAATGTTTTGTGTACGTGTGTGAGTAATTCTCCTGTGATTTGATTTATTCCTGCAACGGGGGTGGATGGATGGATGGAAGGATGGAACTGAAGGAGCAGTAGCATCCATCCTGCACCCATGTGGGGCCAGGCCTAATGCCAGGTGGTTTCACAATTGTTCTCTCATTTAGTCCTCACAACACCTCTCAGGTGGGTGTTAACATCCTATCTTTACAGGTGAGGGAACCCAGGCTGAGAGAATTGATGTAATTTACCCAGTGGTTGTGGAATTTAAACCTACTATCGCTCTGCCCCCCCTGCTCCCCTGTTCAGATGTCCATCCAGTGCCCATCTGGGGGGAGAGATGTCCTTTCCTGAGTGTCCCCACACACTTCAAAACTCACACAGCAGGCAGTCTCCCTGCAGGTTTCTTTCCGCTGCTCTGGGAACTCGGGGCCCAGAACTTACAGGGACTTTGGCAGAGCCGGCCTGGCCCCTGTGATCTCCTTCTCAGTGGTTCTACAAAAGTTAAGAAACCAGGCACATGTCAAACCTGAGCCCTGGGGTCCAGGCTGACGGAGGGACGGTTTATCCTGGGCTTGGATCCTGCTCTTCATCTGGCCTTTGGTCAGAAGTCAGCCTGTCAGCCTTCGGAACATCTGCGTACATTCTAACCCCTTCCTTATCCACGTCCTGGCTGAGCCATGGAGGGTCGTTTGTTTGGGGGCTGTGAATTGTTTCTTCTCCACACACTGAACTCCCAGCCCTTAACCTGTCCCTGGACAGTGTCACTAGTCCCAGGCCCACCAGAGGCCCACCAGGGTGCAGGGACCACCGGCCAGCCATCAGTGGGCCCTTGAGAGACATTCAGCCGTGCAGCCAGGGTGGTTGGGCAGCCAGATGCTGAGAGGAGCTGCTGGAGGTGGGGCAGCCCCTCCACTCCACCCCACCCCCAAGAGGCCCCAAGAGAACCCTCTCTGTCTGTTGCACCAAGCCGGGGTTGGGGTGGAGTTTTATGAGCACAAGTGTCAGTCTTCCAGATCCTCTGCAAACACCCTCTGGAAGTGGCCAGGGAAACAGATGACAAAGGGGCTGGTGTGTGTATCACAACCAAGGTCAGGCTGCAAGGTCTCCGTGGGTTTTGCTCTTGGTTCAGGCTCCTTCCTCCTCACTCACCATAGGCACAAGTGGGAGGTGGGGTGGGGGGAGGAGGCACCCCTGGCTGGGGGAACTGAACCGTTTCTGCTGTCTTTTGCCAGCAAATGTGGGGTGCTCTGAGGAACATACACACAGACAGATCACATACACACATGACACACACACGCAGATACACCCAAACACAGACACGTACAGAATGTACACATAGACACATAAACACACACACATACATGTACACAAACATATAGATGCACAGAGACATATACAGACACACAGACACATACACAAATACAGACACACACGCAAACATATACACAGAGAAACATAAATGTGCACATACACATGAGGCATTTTGCTTAAGTGAAGGACCAGCTATTCCAGGAGTCACGATGCACCAGAGTCACTTTGAGCTCTGGAGCCTCAAGCACCTGGGCTGTCACCTTCAAATCCCCAGTTTGAGGTCCATTTTTTCTGTGTCACCTCCAAGCCTCCTGAATTGCAAATCCCACCAGAAGGGTGAGTCTGGACTGCATCACTCAGAGTTCACAGGGCCCCAAGCAACAGTAAGGCCACCGGCTCAAGCAGGGGCACAGCGTGGAACCCAGAGGTGCTTGAGGGAGACTTTGCCAGTGTTCCCCATCCAGTCTGTATAGGTTGGCACATGGGTGTAGACACCAGGCTGGTATGGCCCAACGCAGCCTGATTCCCAGCTTACAGTCCCAACCTGGATCCAAGCATCATAGATGGAACAGAGCAGTGGCCCCCCCAGTCACCCCAGGGACAGGGAGGGCAGGAGCCGAGCACGAGGCCTCCCGGAGCCCATGGGCCTGCGCACCCTCTGCTGAGGTCACAGGGGCTGGGCAAGGATGCTGCTCCCTGTGGATGCTGGGGTGTGGGGGTGGGGACCGAGTGGGGACACAAAGAACCTGGAGGGTGGATGGAAGCCGCCATCACCTTGCAGGAGTCTTTTTCCCATCACAAAGAGGCACAGAACATGTCATACTGGATGAGGCCCTTCCTGGGGAGGCTGGGCTATCCTAGGTGCTCACCTGCTAGTACATCTCCCAAACCCAGATGGGCCCAGCCACTGCCGGGAGGACCCGCGCTAGGACTGGATCTCCTGCGCCTCTGCCCACCCAGCTCCTCCCGCCTCCCAGAACCAGGAGGCAGGGGCTGGGGCAGTAAGTTCAAGCCCCAGGCATCTGCCTGGGAACTGAGGGCCCTACTAATCTCACAGCCTCTCAGCCTCAACTGCACTGGCTCTGCCACGGGCAGAATCCAGGACACTGGCCCAAGGCCCCCAAGTCCTATGCAGGTCCCTGTGGTGAGAGGGCTCAGGGAGTCTAACTGCACCAGGAATCTGTCCCCTGGGCCACCCCTGCCCGTGGTCGAGGGTGGACAAGGAGACTGTTCACAGACACGGAGGTCAAGTTGGGATGGGAAAGGGAGGGAGCGACCCACCTGCCTCAACACAGTAGACCTGGGATCCGAACACCCAGGAGGCGCTGATGATCCCACATGCCAGCTTCCGGGGATGATGGCGCTGGTGAGTGTCCCCACTATGTCAGCACCAGGGTCTGTGTCCCCCGGGTGGGCCTCGGCCGCCCCTTCCCTCCAGGAGACTCTGCAAGACCAGCAGGGAAGTAGCAGTGGGGGATGCCCTCCATGGAGCCCCGAGCTCCGGGCGAGCCCGCCGCCCAGCAGGGCTGAGGGGCCGCCCTCACTCGCGCTGCAACGGCAGCAACAACCACTACCACAACCCAGTGACAGTGGAGACAGCACCCACAGTGACCGCAGCAAAAGCAGCAGCAGCAGCAGTAACAACAATGACACACAACCACGTGAGTCAGGGCATCCGTTTAGCTTCCTGCTCACACAGACCCTGAGTCCCACATCCAGAGCCGGGTGTAGAGATGCCCCTTCACTCTTGCTGAAGACGCCGTCCTGTTTAGTAAAGCACAGCTGTTCCAAAGCACACGATCAATCAATCAATAAAGACCTAGGAGGGAACAGACGCAGGTGCTGCCTCTGCAGCTAAGGAGTCCGTGGCCGCCCTCCACCCACCCCACTCACCCGAGGAAGCAGTAATGCCCAGGGCGCCCAGCTGAGGTGGGTGAGGGAGCCCCCACCCACGTGCCCCTTGAGGCCATCCTCAGCTCACCTGCTGCAGCCACAGTCCTTCCTGGGCCCCTTGGTCTCCCACAATCTTCCCGGCATCCCTGGATAGGCCCCACCCCGGGAGAGACTGGCAGGTGGGGACGGGGCCCAGCCTCAGCCATCACATGTGTCCCCTCCTCTCAGTTTCTACTCCAGCACCTCCTACGCACACCCCACTGGCCCTGGACCCTTGGCTGGGACGTCCAGGGCTGGGCCAACATGGAGGCAGCACATCCTTGAGGGCCCCTAGGAAAGACAGACCAGGGAGGCAGGGTCACCATTCTGGTCATAAAGTCACCCCCCTCTGTTAGACCAGGAGTGCAAGAACAGGGCGAATCCCAATTCTCCTTCTGGTCTGGGGGAGGCCACCCCAGATGGGAGGAGCTTCCAGGTCTCCTCCTTGATTCTTCCTCCTCCCACCTCCCCAGGAGGCTCACTGGCCCCCCAGGGCCAGGTCTCTGCCCCTTGGCCCTGTCCCAGCCAACCAGAAATCTCCCTGGAGGATGACAGAAGCAAAAGACCCAGGCCCCATAGGAGAGCAGAGGGGCCAGTGGCGGGGCAGGGCAGCGGTCAACAGATGCAGCAGCAGAAACAGGCAGAGGCCTGGCCAGCCGCATGACTCTCCACCTGCAGACACTGTTTGAGGGTCAGCATCCTTGGATGGCACCCGAGGGATGGTTGGCGGGTCCCTCACCGATGGCAGTCACCCGGAGCCCTGGCTGGGCAGGACCTGGCCCGCTCCTCACTGGCAGTCCTCTCGGACTCCTGTCCTGCCCCTTCCAGGGAGACAGCTGAGAGGAGGCCGGGTACCACAGGGCCCATCTGAGGCCAGTCCCTCCTAGGATCCAGGGTCGGTGGAGCTGGTCGGGCCTCCCCAGACTGAGATGTGAAAGCCACGTCATCCTGCAGGCAGCCCATCACCCCCTGTGTCCAGGAGACCTGGGGTCCCTACTCACTGCTAAGGGATGGCCACCTGGCCTCCCTGTCCCACCCAGGGCACGCGATGTCTCCCTGTGGACCAGCCACCTCCTGACTCCCTTCTTCCCAGAGGAAACTGCAGCTCACAGAGAGTAGAAATCTCTAGGTTCATGGTTAATCCACAGCAAAGCCTTCACTTTTTATTTGTGGAGTAGGACAAGGCAAGTTGAATTTAGTGAGTTTGACATTATTAGAATTTCTCTGATGATTAGGGACAGTCCCCACTGGGTCAGTTAGCAGAAATTAAACCCAAGGACCCCAAAGGCAAATCTCCTGAGTGATGTGCATCAATGGCAGTATCTAAGGGTTGGAGCTCAGCAGGTGGCTGAGGCTAGATGCTCCTTTGAACATAGCCACCTGGGTGCTCTGCTCGTGGGAAGGGTGACTGGTCTCTGAGTGCAACCTGTAAGACCTGCAAACTTAGACCTCACGTGCAAACCAGGGCGGGCTGGCAGTGAGCTTGCGTATAGTGTAAGCAGGGTGAGAGGGAGGGCAGTGTGAGTCATCGGCGTCCCCACTTGACCTTGACCCAAGCAGTGGAACCGAATTGAAGGAATAACACGACTTTCCAGTTCTCATAGGACTCCTCCCTACAGACCGAGTCAACCTGTAGGATTCTTGGATAATTTCTGGGCAGAATGGGGTGGCCTCAAGAAAGAATAGACTTCTGCTAAGGAGAGAACTCAGTGCTTGAGTGAATAATTAGAAAAACAAAAGAGATGTGTCCACATTGTCCACCAAACTGGTGACATAGACCATACTCATTACCATTACCATTAACTCAAGAAACATTTACTAACATTTTTTTTTCCAGGACCGTTTTCTGGACACTGACTGTATCATGGTGGATAAGGTAAAGGTCTCACCTTTCATAAGCTTAGAATATTTCCTGGGAAAGATAACTGAGTAAATAGACAGTAATAAGAGAACATGACAAATGCAGGGACAGAGGCTTACCTTCTGGTTGTGTGTGTTAGGGAGGGGATGATAAACAAGGAACAAATGAAATAAATTGTATATATTAAATAGTAATAAATATGCTGGAAAAAGAGAAAGCAAGGAAAGGAGCAAGAGTGGAGGGAAGGAACATTGTAAACAAGATGATGACATGGTGACATCTGAGTAGAGATTTGTAGGAAGGGAGGGAGTGGCCATGCAGTCCTGCAGGGGAAGAGGAAACCGTAGGTGCAAAGGCCCTGAGGCAGGAGCATGCCTGCTGTGTTCCCAAACACAGCTGGGAAGCCAGAGAGGCTGGAGCCCCACAAACAAGGAGGAGAGAGATGAGAAGGGAGGCTGGAAAGATGACATCATTTACTCTGAGTAGGGTTTGGAATAGAATGACAGGATCTGACTTAGGTTTTAAGAGAACCACTCTGGCTGCTGTGCTGAGAACAGCCTGGTGGGAACAACAGCCGAAGCAGTGGGACCAGTTAGGAGGCCATGACAGAAATCTGGGATAAAGAGGAAAGTCGCTTGGGATGGCATGGGAAAGAAGTGGCCAGATCTGGACGTATTTTGGAGATAGGATGGAACTCACAGGATGTGCTGATGGCTTGAATTTAGAGAATGAGAGGAAGAGAGGCGTAAGGAAGATGCCACAGTTTTGTGTTGTTGGGGTTTTTTAAATCAGTTTTATGGAGGTATAGTTTACACAGAGTAAATTTCACCATTTTAAATAAATTATAGTCCTATGAGTTTTGATAAATGCATCCAGTTATGTAACCATTACCACAATCAAGATATAAAGCCAGTTCCATCACTATTAAAAAATCCCCCTATGCCCCTTTGGGGGCAATCCTTTCCCCACCCCAGCCCCTAGCAACCACCCGTCTGCTCTCTGTCCCTATAGATTTGCCTTTTCAACAGTGTCATATAAATGGAATCATGGTGTGGAGCCTTTGGAGTTCAGCTTTCTCCCCTCGGCATCATGTGCTTAAGGTTCACCATGTTGCGGGGCTTCCCTGGTGGCACAGTGGTTAAGAATCTGCCTGCCAGTGCAGGAGACACGGGTTCAATCCCTGGTCCGGGAAGATCCTACATGCCACGGAGCAAATAAGCCTGTGTGCCACAACTACTGAAGCCCGCTCACCTAGAGCCCGTGCATTGCAGCAAGAGAAGCCACTGCAATGAGAAGCCCGCACACCGCAGCGAAGAGTAGCCCCTGCTCGCCTCTAGAGAAAGCCCGTGCGTAGCAACAAAGACCCAACCCAGCCAAAAATAAATAAATAAATAATTTAAAAATAAATAAATAAATTTATAAATAAAGATTAAAAAAAAAAGATTCACCATGCTGTGTATAGTTTGTTCATTTTTGTTGCTAAGTAGAATTCTACTGAATGGATGGACCACAGTTTGCTTATCCATTCACCAGCTGAAGAAACATCTGGGTTGTTTCCAATTTTTGCCAATTCTGAACAAAGCCGTTATAAACATCTGTGTGCAGATTTTGTAAGAATATGTTCTCTTCTCTCTTGGACCAATCTTAGGAGTAGGATTGCTGCATGGATGTTCAACATTACACGCAACAGTCAGCATGTTTTCCACAGGGGCAGTACCAGTTTGCGCTCCCACCAGCAACATGTGAGCGTTCCAGGAGCTCTGCATCCTCGCCAACACTTGGTGTTGTCAGTACTCCAAGGTTCCCAAACTGAGCAGTTGGAAGGAAGGACAGCTGCTTTGTGCTGAGATGGAAATTCTGCCAGTGGAGCAAGTTTGAGAGGGAATACTGAGATTCATTTGGGGTCACCTTAAGGATGAGATGTCTATATGATATTTACAAGGGGATGTTGATTAGTTGAGTGGACACGCAGGGAGAGAACTCTGGAGTCACCTCTATGGATAGTGTGTAGAGCTATGACACCAGATGCTATCACCCATGGATACAAGTAGGTGAAGGAGGAGAGAAGCCCCAGATATGATGTTGGGGCATCAATCACATAGAGGTTGGGGAAATGAGGAAGAACCAGCAAAATAGACTATGTTCTGTGAAAGCGATTATTCCCCCCTCAGTAAGAATTGAGACAACTGTGTCCCTGAAAACTGGTATTTGTCCTGGCTTGCCTGTGTGTGATTGTTTAATAGCTGCCAACAGGAAATCAGACCCACAGGCCCATTGGGTCAAGGTCAAGTGGTGATGCAGATCAACACAGCCCCCACAGTCTGACACATACCACCTTCCCCTATGCCCTGGTTACGCTCTTACTCACTAGCTACCTGCCAGTCTGCCTGGTGTCATCCTGTGAGGTCTAAGGCTGCAGACCTTGAAGGTCATACTCACAGGCCCGGTCACCTTTCCCATGAGCAACTTTGTGATACTATGAGCACAACGACCTGGGCACAGGTAGCAAAGTTTGGCTTGGAGCTGGGAAATCCATTGTCTCCACCTTCACGTAGAATTCCACACTCCCCAGGCAGTCTGGGGAGCTTGGGGAGCTTGTGCCCTTGGTGAGGAGACTAGTGAACTCATTAGGGCGCCATCAATGGGGTCATGGTGAGACTCTTTCAGGTGCCTCCCCGGGCAGCAGCACTGACTGGGAGACTTCAAGCAGGAAAGGGAGAGAAAGAAAATACTTGATCTTGAGTAAGCATGATATGAAAACATGAAACTAACTGGGACACCCTCTGAAGGTCCAAAGCTCTTGTGGATAGGTATGAGCTCAAAGCCTTCATAATTTGG
The DNA here is from genome assembly GCF_059928025.1 of Delphinapterus leucas. NCBI lineage: Eukaryota > Metazoa > Chordata > Mammalia > Artiodactyla > Monodontidae > Delphinapterus > Delphinapterus leucas. Next base: position 36,040,910 of record NC_143143.1, read on the forward strand.
ATAATTTAAGTGTGATTTGATTGTACTGACAAAATCTGACATACTGTTTCCATGATAACAAACAGTGTTTATTGTAAAAAAAAAAAAAAAGAAAAGCAAAAACGTTTTCTGTCAATCTAAAACTATTCTGGGGGCTTCTCTGGTGGTGCAGTGGTTAAGAATCCGCCTGCCAATGCAGCAGACATGGCTTCGAGCCCTGGTCCAGGAAGATCCCACATGCCGCGGAGCAACTAAGCCTTTGTGCCACAACTACTGAGCCTGCGCTCTAGAGCCTGAGAGCCACAAGTACTGAGCCCACGTGCCACAATTACTGAAACTCACACACCTAGAACCCATGCTCCGCAACAAGAGAAGCCACCACGATGAGAAGCCCGTGCACCACAACGAAGAGTAGCCCCCACTCGCTGCAACTAGAGAAAGCCCACGCGCAGCAACAAAGACCCAATGCAGCCAAAAATAAATAAATAAAATTAATTAATTAATTAAAAAACGATTGTTCAGAATAGTTTTAGATTGACAGAGGGTCTGAAGCAGGTATATCAGTTACAAAGGCATTTAGCTGCAGTAAAAGAAGATTCGACCAACAGTGGCTTGAAAGCACACAAGAAGGGTGGAGGTGGCTGTCTAGGATGGAGGCAACTTCTCAACCATGTCCTCACACCCGCAGCTTCTGAATCTTTGTTCACTGTCAATTTAGGTGTTATTCAACTCGTAGCCTCATGTTGATAAGATGGCTGCTAAGGATTAGGCATTACATCTGTATCCAAGACTAGAAGAAGGCAGACGGTGGGAAAGGATAACGCCAACTGAACATATTCCTGTTATCAGGAACAAAACAAAGTCTTCCCAAGAAACTACCCATCAGACATCTGTTTCCACTGGGACCTTGTGGGAGACTGTGGAAAGGAACATTTAGTTTTTCCAGTCTCTAAGGTGGAAGAAGGAAGGGAGGGGTGTTGGAATGGGGTTATTGGCTTAGCCAGCCAAAGGAGTCGGCCACCAAGGGACCTCATGGGGTTAGATGTGATTTACACACTTGTTCTGGATGCAGAGAAGAGACGAGTTGGCAGGTCCCTGGTGTGGGAGTGAAAGTCTTCTAAAGAATTAAAGATCTGAGGAAGGAGCATGTGGAGGAGCAGTAGCCAGACCTCGCAGCCTATGACTAAGGCACTTCCATAGTAAGGACATGGGTCACTGTGGCCAGATGGCGGCACCCCTGCCCTGGGGGAGGTAAGGAGGACTCTCCCTGGGGCTGCTCCATGTGGGGAGTTAAAGGTGAGTGGAGGCACCTGCTGGGAGCCCAGGTTGGCGTGCCGGCCCCTCCCACTGGCACTTCCCCTTAGCCCGACAGGCCAAAGGGGCTCCATGTGCGGCCCCCAGAGGCAGGAGGTGTCGGTGGAGCCGAAGCAGTGATGGCCCCCACCCCCGCCCATTTGGGGCTTGCTCCTGGCCTGGTTCCAACCAAGGGGCAAACAAGCTCTCTGCGATGCTGGTGTGGACCCCACCAGGGCTGGACTGACCACATTTCCACCTCCTGGAACCCCCACCTGACTGGGGAGGGAGTCACTGGAAATCTTGTCACACTTTGGAGCCGGGGCGGGCTCCCCATCCCATGGCCCAGCCCGTCTGTCAGGCTTCTTGGGGCTCTGGGAAGGTGCCTCCAGCTCTGGGGCTCCCTGGAGGGTGATGGCCAGCTCAGAGAAAACCCACCCTCACCTGAGGGTCCCACATTTACGGGGTGACTTCGCAGCCCCAGTAGATGTTTCTTTTGTTTTCTTTAATTTTATTTATTTATTTATTTTTTGGCTATGCTGGGTCTTTGTTGCTGCATGTGGGCTTTCTCTAGTTGTGGAGAGCGGGGGCTATTCTTTGTTGCGGTGCGTGGGCTTCTCATAGTGATGGCTTCTCTTGTTGCAGAGCATGGGCTCTAAGTGCACAGGCTTCAGTAGTTGTGGCATGTGGGCTCAGTATTTGTGGCTCACAGGCTCTAGAGCACAGGCTCAGTAGTTGTGGCACACGGGCTTAGCTGCTCCACGGTATGTGGGGTCTTCCTGGACCAGGGCTCGAACCTGTGTCTGCTGCATTAGCAGGCAGATTCTTAACCACTGCGCCACCAGGGAAGTCCCCCCCAGCAGATGTTTCTAGGCGTGGCCTTCTCAGGGGCTTCTGTCAGGATGCCATTGGAAGCAGAGGTAGAGGGCAGTGAGAGTCAGGGTGTGGGGGACACTGAGCCACAGAGGCCAGTGGCCAGAGACAGAGACAGAGAAGGAGTGAGGGGACAGGGACAGGACGTGGGGAAGCGAGGAACAGAGGAAGAGCCTGGAGGGCAGAGGGGGAAATGGAGGCAGCAAGAAGGGCAGCGAATGAGGCACTAGTGGAGGGGTATGGGGGGGAGGGGGGACTGAGTCCAGAGAGGAGGGTAAGTGGACAAGGGAAGCAGAGTGACAGGTAAAGCGGGACCAGGTCACAAAGGGGAGGGGCCTCACCTGAGCCACCTGCTCACCCCCCAGCTGGTTCCCAAGCCAGCGGGAGGCCAGGTTAGCGTTTGTTTGTTAATAAGACCAACCCCACAGCACTTATTAACAAGGGGGTTATCAAAACAATATGAACAGAAGTTTTAGAACAGTGCTCGCAGTAAAGGATACCAACCAACCAAACCACACCTGTGCTGCCTTCTCAAGCTCACTGCACTGATCGTTCCTAGTTGGAGACCCTGAGGCAGCCACTCAGCTCTGTCCTCTGCACAGCTGGACCTACTTGTCTTCCTGACTGTTAGAAAAAATCTCTCTCGCACATACTCATCAAACCAACCACACAGCCCTGCCTGCACATTCGCTTGTTTCTGGGAAGCCCTGCACAGCTGGACCTACTTGTCTTCCTGACTGTTAGAAAAAATCTCTCTCGCACATACTCATCAAACCAACCACACAGCCCTGCCTGCACATTCGCTTGTTTCTGGGAAGCCCAGGTGGCGCTGATGGGGTACAGTATCCTGGGCCTTGGGAGGAGGGGCAGGGCTGGTCCAGGAGGCCAGAGGCCTGGTTGCAGAATGGTGGGCACTGGGAAAGGGGAGCATTAGCTCGGTCCCAGGCAGACCCTATGGTGGCCTAGGACCCAGCTCTCAGCCCCACCCCGTGGGGGCAGGTGAGGTGACTCAAGCCCCCACAGACACCTGCTGTCTCATTGTTTTTCTCCTTCGTTCCGGGGGGAGGATTCACAGAATCGGCAGTGAGTCACTGGCTGAGTCAGCTCCTGGGGAGTCCTGGCTGCCTCAGCCCAAATCTGAGACACCCGGCTCTAAGATGAGGGAGGATGGGGGACACCCCACTCGTGTGTGTGTGGGGGGGTGGGGGTGTTCTCCTAGCCAGCCCTGTTTCGGAAATTCAACAGGCAGGTTGGGGACCTGCCTGGCCCTGCAGCCCCCAACACCCACCTTTCAGGTGGGAGAGCTGGGCCTCCCAGGTTGCTGGGCCTCCTGTCTCCTCTCCATTTGGTCTCCCTGGTGGCAAGGGGTTACAAAAGGACAGTGCAAAGGTCAGAAGTCAGGATGTTGAATCCTAGGTGGGCAGGACACCTGGGTCCCTGGCCAGACTACCATCCAAAGTCCTACCTGCCAACCCCCGTTTTAACCCTGACTGGACCCTTCTTCCCAATGTTCCCATACCCGAGGGAAAAAATAGGAACTAGGGTAAAAATAATTTATTGAAATTGGAGGAATAAATAAGATGTGTGGGCGGAGTTACAAATAACTGTAAAAATTATTAACAAGTATGTACACAAAGGCGCTCCGGGCCTCGGGGGTGGGGCCTGAGCCCAGGGGCGGGGCGGGGCCTCCCCGCGGAGGAGATCCGGCGCCGGCACTCGGGCGCTCCCAGAGGTAGACCGCTTATTTACAACTGAGGAAACAGCACGTGGTCTCCCCAGATCCCTAAACGCCGCGGCCCCGGGCGGCCCTGCGAGCTCGCCGCGCCCCCAGAGCCCGTCCCCGGCGTCCTGTGGGCCCGCTACCCTGCGAGTGCCCGCGGAGCTGCACCCCTTGCACGATCTTCTGTACCCAGGAGCGGTGGGCGGCTAGGCTGATGTAGACGCCAGGCCGGTTGCGCTCCGCACAGCCCTCGCCCCAGCTGATGACGCCCGCCAGCAGCCAGGTGCGCTCGACCTGGCACATCAGGGGGCCTCCGGAGTCGCCCTGCGGAGAGGAGGGAAGGTTAGGGACCCGCGTGGGGCAAGCGGTGAGCAGAGCCCAGGACCCGCGCCGCAGTGCGTGGCAGTTCCCTTCGCGGGGGACCATTTCTCTGACCTGGGGGCCGCGGCACCCTAACCAACGCCACCAGGACCGGGAGGGCGGGGAAGGACACACTTCCCAGGCTCACTTCCGGTAAGAAGCACTTTGTGCTAGACCTTCTCCCTCACAGCCCTGGAGGCAGGGAGTATTGTGACTTGCTTCACAGTGGAGGAAACCGAGGCTCAGAAAGAAGAAAACTGACCCAGCCCGGGTGTGGACCATGCACCGTCCCACCGTGCTCTGCCACAGTGGTGGAGCTGGAGCTGGCTCTGGGGGCCAGGACCGTGGCACCCCTTCAGGAGGATGCCAGCTCCCTGAGAATGGGGTCAGGCACACCGGAGGTGCTCAGAATGTTTGATGTATGAACGGCTGAGCCAGGCTGGGGCCGGGTTCTGTAGGCATCTATCTAGGGGGACTACCAGGTCACAGCTGATTCTGGGAGGAGGCGCAGGAGCAGAGGGGTGATGGAGCTCAGTGGGGCAGGGCTGGGAAGGAGGTGGTGTGCTCACCAGACAGGCGTCCCGCTTCCCCTCCAGGTAGCCGGCGCATAGCATGTCCTCCGTAATGGCGCCCTGCCCGGCTCCCCGCCAGTACAGGCGGCTGCAGACTGCTGAGTCGATGATGGGAACCTTTAGCTTCTGGAGGGTGTGAGGGTTGGGCAGGGGCACTGGGAGCAGGGAGGAGAGAGTCAGGCTTGGGAGACTCTCCTGGTGGCCTCCTCAATTCCCTCCTCAATTCCCTCAGCAGCGTTTCTCAAAGATTAAGTGGATCAACTCTGTCAGGCTCTCCCACAATGCCTGCAGGAAGCCCAAATTCCAGGACTCCACTCTGGACCTACTGAATCCCAAATTAATGTGCAGCCTGAAACTCTGAATCTTTAACGAGATCTCTGATGCCAATGAGATGGTTCAAACCAATGGTCCAGGCTTGTCCCATCTCAGGCACTACTTTATCCGGCACTGGTACTGCTACAGACTAATGGCCACTCAGTGTTGAATCTTATTGGGACTTGAGGGACCCCCGCCATCCCCTAGGGGGATTGATCCTAGGGTTGGTCTGTAGACCTTCCCCAGTTCATAAATCCACCTTTCACAGGAGCCCCTAAGAATGACCGTGGGGAGACTGACTGAAACTTCAGAGTCAGTGGGGTCCCCAGACACCCAAACTGGTGTCATTTCTCTTAATTCTTCTGGAATCTGGTTAAAGTTCCATATATATATGTCACTGCTTCTCTGCCTCTTACTTAATCTAATCTAATTTGTGTTTCTAGATGAGGTTTTCCAAACCTCCAGACTTGGTTTGCCAATTATATTTTACCATTTATGGAGACTGCATTTTCTCCTGGGAATTTTGCCTGCAATTGTGTCATGATGCCACCAGGGGGCGTTTATTCCAGATTTGGAATCTTAGGGCTGTTTTCATATTCACCTGGTTCAGCTTGGTCCCATAGACACCTCCTCTCAGCTGTTCCTATATCACTTAATATCTTGGTTGATCTGGCATCTTTGCCTCAGAACACAGCAAAAGGTACCTTTTAACTAGAAATGATCTAGAACTATCCACCTAGGCTTCTGTGTCATCACATCTCTGGGTCACAACCTGTCTTTTCTTCTATCTGTGTTGTGCTCTGCCTCTGGCCTCTATCCTTTGCTGCCCGTGGCACCTGTATCTCCCAGTGTCCACCGCCCTCTGTCCCCACCCACCCCCATACCCCTGGTGAGAAAGAAGCCACACCTCCATCGTGGATACTCCCCCAGCCAGCAACCCAGCAGTTGGTGTCCGGAAGGAGATGGACGGAGGAATCAGGCAGGCAGATGGGCAGGATGCGTTCAGAGAACTGGATGGCATGCTCCAGGTGCACCAAGGCGATGTCAGCACGGGCGCCTTTCTTCCAGGAGTACACAGGGTGGAGCTTCACCCAGGCAATACCCACCTCCTGGGACCTCGGGCCGGGGTTCCCCAGCTGCCAGGCCCCCAGCAGCACAGAGAACAGGGCTGGTTTGTTCGGATGGCTAGAAGGGAGAGGGAGGGGGTGGCATCAGCCAGGAACCACGGGGTGTTCAGGAAGCGTCTGGGAAGGGTTTCTGGGGTAATGGCATATGAAGGCCCCTGGTGAGCAAAAGAGGCTTCTGGGGAGAAGCAGGGACTCTCCTGAGGGACCCAAGACTGGACTGAGGCCTGGAAGCCGGGGCCGTGTGGGCAGCCCAGGGTCTGGGGAATCGAGTGGAAGGGACCGGCTGAGTGTACGTACCCTTTGAAGCAGTGGGCGGCCGTGACCACCCAGCGGTTGGTGAGCAGGGAGCCTGCACAGTGGTGGGTGCCATTCTTCTGGATGCTTACAAGCCAGGGCCACTCAGCATCAGTGCTGTCCTCACCACCCACGATTCGGTTCAGGTGTTGGGGCTTTCCACAGGCTGGGGGACCTGGCGGAGGAGGGGCCAGTGTGTCAGACCCTCAGGCACAATCCTCATCCCTTCCAGCCCCCCTTCCCTGCCTTCAGCACTTAGGCCTGTGCTCCAGTCTCCTCCCACCCTGGCTCCATTCTTTGCTGCCTCTTCCCCGGCCCTTCCACCCTCTGCCCTCCACTCTGGCTCAGCACTTGGTCCTCTAGCCCTTTTACATTCTCGGGCCGCTCACCCCCTCCTGGGCCTCTCTCCTCCACATCCCGACTCTCTGGGCCGCATCCTCACTCTCTGGGCCTCTTTTCCTGCCTGCCCTTCCTCTCCAGCTCAAACACCCTCTTGCCCCACTGCCCGCTTCTGACCTGTCCCCCACAGACAGACACACAGACACTACCCTGCCCTTCAGGCTTCCTCCCTCCCCGCTTCCCTGAGGGCAGCTCTGACTTACCAGCTGTCTTGGCAGCAGCTAGGGTGGCTGAGGGCAAGAGAAAGAAAGGGTCAGGTCGGTGGAGGGGAGCCCTGGTGCCCAGCAATCCTTCCCGGTGGCTCAGTCCCTGGGGCCCTCCAGGCTTCCCCAGGCGGGGCATTTCCTGGAGCCTGGGCAGGACAGACCGAAACCTCAGGCCCTCGGTGTGAGCTGCAGCCTTGGCCTCCCTGCAACTTCCTGTCCAGCCTGTGCCCAGGCTCCAACCAGCCTACCTGGGGGTGAGGGGTCAGCTTCTGGGGTGTCTCACTGAGGTGAGAGGGAGAACCCCCCTCCCAGGCCTTAGGTCTGGATGCCGCTGCCCCAGCAGTGGACCATGCAGACCCAAGAGACAGGAACGGGACATGAAGAGGGTAAATAACAAGCAGAGCTGAGCACACTGAGCACTGACTGCACTAAGCCCTGTCCTGGGCCCTGTAGTGCAGTGTTTTATGTACTCCTCACAGCTGTGGAGGAACCTGAGGCTCAGAGCAGGCAAATGATAGAGAGGGAGAGGGAGAGAGGGAGGTGGGGGAACAAAGCAACAGATGAGAGGGAGAGGAGGGATTCAGGCAGGACCAAGAGGGAGGACGGCTGGGTGGACAATGGGGAAGGGGTGGAGGGGGCAGCAGGCCCTCAGGACTCACCTGGAGCAGCCAGAAGCAGCAGGGAGGTTACAATCCTGAGGTAGTGCCTCCTCAGGGCAGGGAGAGTCTCGGGAACCACCATGGCCACTGCCGACAGGAGAGCTTGGATTCCCTGCAGGCCACCCCAGGTTTTATCCTGTGAGGCAGAATGCTGTCGGACCAGTCTCCCGAGTGAGTGGCTCAGTCCCGCCACCCCGGGCTGTCAGTCACAGGGAGGGGGTGGGGCTTTGGGGAGGAAATAAGCCGTTAAAGTCAGGGGTGGGGCTGGCGGTGGGGTTGGAGGGCTCTAGCTGGGACCCCTACCTCGGGCCTGGATCCGCGGACTCAGGTCTCAGGATCTGGGCTCTGGAGGGGCAGGAGAGGGAACTTGGGCCCTCAGGTCTAGGCTGGGCCTTGACCTTGACTGAGGGGGCAGGGCAGAGAAAGGCCCTTAAGGTTGAAGGGGGGTTGGTCCAGGTGGGGAAGGAAGGCACTCAGACTCTGGGGCCTGGGTCTGCGGTGGCGGGAGCCGTTGGGGAGGCCCTGGGGCCTTGGGTGGGTGACAGCGGGCAAGGGACTGCCCAGAGGCTCCGTAACGGCTCCTGTGACTCAGCGGAAGACCTGACCCAGCCCTGGGCTCGGGGATCCCGTTAACCCACTTGCCAGAAGGCGTGAATCAGACCCCCGGTGGCCACCTGTCCCAGGGACACCTTCCTGTGGGCCCTGTCACTCAGCAGCCTAAGGATTCATCTCTCACCTGGACTTCCAGGAACCCCAGGTGGGGCAGCCAGTTGCCCAGGTGGCTGTGACTGATGCGGCTGCCTGGGGAGGGCTGGGATGCTGAGTCCCCACACCCCACCCCAGCCCCTGTGCTCCCAGGACCACCCCCCTGGACCCCTCCTTGGGGTCAAACGGCTGCTGGGTGATGCTTGAGCGGGGAGCCCAGGTGGGGGTGTGGGAAGCAAAATGCTCCCCCAAGGAATCTGCCCACGTGATCCTGTAACCCTCACCCTGCAGTCAGGTCTTCCGTGACTCAGTACCCCACACTCCAGACACCCGTGCCCTGAGCAGGAGGAGTCAGGCTTCTTCTGAGAGAGACTGTGTATCTTTGTCCTTCAGTCATTTGATCAACAAAACTTGCGATGGCCCTCGATATGCCTGGGGAGGGGCATGGACATAACAGCAGTTACGGCGTGCGTAGTGAGCCAGGCACCACCTCATTCAGTCTGCAAAGTCCCTTATTATTATTCCCATTCTGCAGATGAGCAAACTGAGGCCACTTAGGGAGGTGAGTGACTTACCCAAGGTCCCGCAGCTGGTGAGGGGAGGAGCCCAGATGTGAACCCAAATTCTAGAGAAGGGCCAACTGGACTCTTGGAGCCCTGAGGGAGCCCAGTTCAGCAGACGGATGGTGACCCGCCCCCTGGGGTCAAAAGTGCTGGGTGGGTGGGAGCCCAGGGGAGGCACCTAATGCCAGCGGGGAGCGGGGGCAGCCAGTGAGGGCTGCCCAGAAAGGAGGACCTTGAAAGGGAGGCTGAAGGAAATGATGGAGTTAACCCTACAGAGGCTGGGGATGGGGACCAGTTGGGGGGGAAGCCCGAGGTCACAGAGAGGGAGTGAGGGCCCGGTGGGTGGCTCGGGGCATTGGGAGGGGCTGCCACCACAGCCCCTGTCCTTTGTGGGCAGACCGCCTACCACAGCTTCTCCTAAGCCCCACAGCTTAGCCAACACACGTTCTGCCCCCAGAGCCTGCCCAGGGGTGGACTCCCCTCCTGCTGTCCACCTCCTCAGGCTGTTAGGGGTTCCAAGAGTCTGTGAGACTCACCTGGAGATCATCGGTACCAAAAAGGATCATCGGTGTGTTTTACTGGCCCCTGCTTGGGTTGGAGGGGCAGGAGGCAACTCAGGATTAAACCGCAGGCCAGAGGTGCCCTCCTGCTGCGTGGAGGCCCCTGCCCCACTCCACCCAAAGACAAGGCAAGGGTGGGGCGCGGGAGTGTGAACAGCTCCTAGCTGACGCATTCACCTCTGTCCCAGGACTGGGGGTGGGGAGACTGCTGGGAAACAGAGTGGCTAAGGTGAGGGGCACCTCCAGTGGGGCCCCAGCAGCAGTCGAGCAGAAATGCCAGCAGGGTGGGGGAAGGGGGCTCCCCGCCACTGCCCTCCCCCACCTGCTGTCTGTCCTGGGTCCACCTCTGTGCCCTGTGGCTGGCCTTGCCCCCTCATGCTCTTCCAACCCATTCCCTTCCTGAATCTAAGGCGGTTGGCCTCCCCAGCTCACCCTACAGGCACTTATTGGGCACCTGCTGTATGCCAGGTCCTGTGCTGGGCACTGGGACACGATAATGAATAAGACACATGTCCTATCCTTAGACAGCACACATCTCCCCAGGGGTGGGAGGCAGTGAGCAAGTAATGACCGCAAGGGGTCATGGGGGGATGGGCACAGAGGCCTGGGACTCGGGTAGGAGTGTCAGGGAAGGAGGGGGCTGTAGGCGTGGACCCTGGAGGGCCATCCTGAGGGTGGGTGCTGTGTGCTGCGACTCTCAGAGGAGAGGCACGGTGAGGAGGTTCCCCACGGATCCTCGGGATCTAGGTTGGTACCTGGTGCACACTGGGTCTCGATGGATATTTGTTAAATGAATAAACAAATGAGGAAGAAGTGAGTCTGGAGAATTCCACTGGGGACTGACTGCTTCAGCCTCTTGCCTCTCCAGTTCCTCTGTGTTCCAGCTCTTTGTGCCATTCATGCCACCTGGATCACTTCCCAGGTGATCCAAGGGGCAGGCATGTGCCCCAAGATGTTTCTGTCCTCGCGATGGGGTGGCCAGGAAGATAGCCCCAAGGGGAAGGGCCCGGGAAGAACCAGGGGAAGTCCAGAAAAGCCAGTGAAGACTTCCTGGCACAAGTCCTGGAAAAGGGCCCCACAGACCGGCTCCCCAGTTCCCAAGGAGTGGAGACCTTGGTATGATTCAATATTCATTCAAACAGAATATTCATTGTGCCCACGGTATGCCAGACCTATGCCAGGCATCGTGGCTGGGCATCTCTTCGCCGGGGCAGGAGATAGATGGGCTGCCCACCCTGCCACCCACTATCCGTGTCCCTGCCAGGCCGTCTCAGGACCACTGATGATTTTGCAGGGAGCTGGGGGTGACAGATAGGGCTGCAGAGGCCTCAGAGGGCATAGCAGCGGGAGCCAGCAATGCTCAATCCAGAGAAGTGACTCACTGCCCCCCTTCTCTCAGCATCTCAGACGTGGGCACCAGAGTCTGGCAGATATCTGATCAGGGGTATCTGTTCATTATCCAACCAAATCTACTGAGCACCTACTGCGATACGGCTGTGAACAAACCAAAGACAATCCTGCCCTCATGGCAGGGACACCAGGGGAAACAGAATAAACAACATAAATAAGTAAATCATTTAGTTTAATAGATGATAAAGTCTATGGGGAAAACCAAAGCCGAAAGGGACGCGGGTGGGGGTGGGGATGGGAGGGGGAACAGGAGGTGGGGTGTGGCATTTTGGGGTTTGTAATCTTACATCAGGAGCCCAGGGAAGAAGTGCTGAGACTTGCAGGAGAGGGGCAGAGGCGGGTGTGGTCAGAGACCATTCCAGCCGCAGGAAGAGCAAACTCAAAGGCTCGGTGGGTGGAATGGAGGATTCCAGTGGCAAAGGAGAGGCACAGGGGCTAAGGGGGCCTGGCCTGGCCACCCGGCCTCCCTGTGTAGGTGACACTGAGCCTGGCTCCAGAGGATGAGTTGGGGACACTAGGAGAAGAGGTGGGGAGAGCCATCCAGGGTGAGGGGCCAACCAGCTCAGGGCACAGGGACAGGGTACTCGGGGCAGAGGTCACCAGACCACCAGGGTCCTCGTGGGCCCAACCATATAAGGGAGGCTTGGCTTTAGGGCAGGAGCCCTGCACAGAAACCCAGCAGAGAGCGTTGGCCACGGGAACTGCTCTCTCCTCTGAGGCTCATTTTCATGCAGTTCTGGCCCTGGCTTGGAGGTTGCGAGCTGTTTTCTGTAAGGAGAGGCTGGATCTCTGAGCTGGAGAGGGGAGCCAGGGTGGGGTGGGGGTCATGCTGAACTCCAGGCAAGCCACTTGGCTCTGAGATCAGCACTGCACTCCAGGTGTGGAATCCAGCCCTCCAGTGGGTTTGGTCAGACCCGCACTGCTGTGTTTTTTAAATTGGGCAAATCCACATTAAAAAAAAAATCTGGGGGCTTCCCTGTCGGTCCAGTGGTTAAGACTCCATGCTTCCAATGCAGGGGGCACGGGTTTCACCCCTGGTTGGGGAACAAAGATCCCACAAGCCAGGCAGCACGGCCAAAAAAAAAAAAATCTGAATTTTGACTAATGCTGTTGTGAACACGAGTGTACAAATGTTTTTCTGAGTCCCTGCTAAAACAGATGTTTGCACACCCATGTTCACAGCAGCATTATTCTCAGCAGACAAAAAGGTGAAACAACCCAGTGTCCATCGATGGATGAATGGATAAACAAAAGGGGGACCATTATGCACTGTTCAGCATGAAAAGGAATGAAGCACTGGCACACGCTACAACGCGGATGGACCTTATGCTGAGTGAAATAAGCCAGACACAAAAGGACAAATACTGTATGATTCCACCTATATGAGGTCCCTAGAGCAGTTAAATTCATAGCAACAGAAAGTAGAGGGTGGGTGCCAGAGACTGGGGGAGGGGGGGTCGGAGTTAGTGTTTAATGGGAAAGGAGTTTGCTCAAGAAGATGCAAGTTCTGGGGATGGATGGTAGTGATGGTTGCACAGCACTGTGAATGTATGTAATGCCATTGGACTGTACACGTAAAAATGGCTAAAATGATAAATCTTATGTATATTTCACTACAATTAAAAAATGGAAAAAGAAATCTGAATATCCACTGTTTCATGAACCTCAGAAGCTGTGGCAACACTGGGCCCCGCTGGGCTGAGAGGCCTGATTCCAGTCCAGCCCCACTTACCCACCCGCACTCCGTGGTTTGGGCCAGCCAGGGCACCGCGTCTTTGGGTATCTCCTGCGCTCGGAGGGCAGGGCTTGGGACAGAACAGATGCTCCATCCCTGCCGGGTGACTCAAGTAAGCTCCCAGAGCAAGCAGAGCACTCCGAAGGAGCCAGGGACATAGCAGCTGCTTCTCCCAACCTGGCCTCAGTTTATGCATCTGTGCAGAGGCCTGTCAGCCCCGCTAAGTCTGTCATGACTGCTCAGGCTGAGCGCCGACTGAGCAACAGTCAGGCTGTGCTGTCTGCAGGCGAGTTTTTCCAGGGCCCTAATGGTTTTGAGGAACCTGGCCTGGCTGGTCTCCAGGACACTGCTCACCAGCTGGCATTTCATCACCTTCCCGAGGGGACATCCTTCCATCTAACCACTCCTGAACTGTCCTAGGAGTTCGGCTGTCACTCGGGGCTCCCTGCCTCTTGGAGACTGGGGTGAAGAACGCTCTTAGTCATGGAGGAAAGGAGACATTTCCAGTGATGTTTGGAAAGTTCTCCCCATCCCAAAAGCCCGGGTCCCCCTCAGAGCCTCACCATGGCTCCTATGGCCCCAGGCCTCGCATTTCCTCTACCTCTGCCCAGGCTCCTCAAGGCCCTCTCGGTTCTGCTTACCCCAGTCCCAGCCCCAGAGTTCTGTTTCTTCTTCCTTCCACGAGAAACTCAGCTTCATCGGTGCACACCGAATCCTTTCGCCATCTTCAGGCTCTCGGACCCTGGGCTGTGTAGTCCAGGCACTCCCCACCCGCACCCCCCACCTCAAATTCTACGAAATAAAATTTTCTCCATCTTATAACAGCATTGCCTGTCCTCTTGACATTTCCTCAAAATGGAAGTTGAGCATCCCCCTCCTTGCCAGCCTTCCTTTCTGTAGTCTTAGGGGTCCCTCCTCCCCAGTCCCTTCCTCAACCCCATACTTTCTAAACACAGAGCCCCTCCTTGACCCACACCACTGTCTGACTCTTTGAATGCTGGACATCCAGGGTCCAGGTGTTAATAGTGTGACTCCATGTATCTTCACTCTGGTTAATGTCTTCCTGGAATATAGAGCATTGTTCATTCTCGTGGTCCACTGAGACTTTCGGCACTTTTTAAAAAACTGCACTTATACCTGTTCCTCCATTCCTTAGTGGTCCATCTCTTTCTCGATGGCAGATCTCCATGTCAGCTTCCTCCAGAGTTTTCCTTCCATGGCTTAGAGCATTCTCCTAGGTTTTGCTCATAACCTATTCCTTCTTCGGAAAAGTTGGCTGTACGTCAGAATTCTTAGAGCACGTTTTCCCCATTGACTCCTGTTGTTCTGGAAAAATATCCCACCAGCCTGGCTGGGAATCACCAGGGAGGAAGGTGGCCAGTCATCCTACAGAAATGTCATTGGAAAAGTCTCCTTTCCTCCATGACTAAGAGCGTCCTTCACCAGTCAAGCACACTGCTCTTCCTCCTACCCAGGACCAGCTAGAATGACTCTCACTGCAACACTGAGAAATCAGTCTGGAAGGACTGCAATTCCTCTGCACCAGGAAACAGAGAGGGGAGCCCCATGCTGGGAAGGGCTGAGCCCAGATGGAGCCTGATGGGAAGAGTTGAGCTGGGAAGGGCAGAGGGAGTGGGCACGCTGGGCAAACTGCCTTGCTAGGTGCCCATCACCGGCCTGGGCCACTTCTAGCACTCTTGGTGACTCATCAAAGACTCGCAGACCTAGGAGTTGTGAGGTCAGAGGTCATGGCCAAGGGCTCATGGAGAGGAAGTGACTGTACAGAATTAACTTCAGCTAGGGGTAGGTGAAGAATGAGAGGCCCCCAGTTCCATAGGTGAGCTGGACACAGAGCTGGAGTCTGCAGGCCTGCCTGTGGGGTACCTACTGAGCCATGGGCTGGGCAGCCACGTGATGCTGGCCAGAGAGGAGGCGTGGAGAAACCAGCTCCAGCATCCCCTGCAGGGTGGAGAGCCACCTGCCTCCAGCCACGTTCCTCCTCCCCCATCAACCCTCCAGGGAAATAAGTGACTGTGCTAATTACTGCTAATGAATGGCTTCTGGGTAAGTCAGAGTGTGGACGTTTCTCTTGCCAGGAGGACAGACAACTCTGGGGGAGTCAGTTGGCAGCTGGGATTGGGATACCCCTGATCTAGGGGCCCAGGGAGAGAGACACCCCCCACTTGCAGTCCATAGCTGTGCCTCCAAGACACAGGCTGGGTACTGGGGATCTGGATTCCCACCAGGCATCTTTAACTAGGAATCTGGAGGTTCCCTCAAATTCAGACACTCCCCAGGCACCATGTCTCAGAAAACGGCACCACCGTGCACCCAGTTGCTCAAGCCACACGCCTGCGAGCCATCCTTGATTTAGCCTTTTCCTCCCCACCCATAACCAATTGTAAAGGAAAAACTCCTTTCCTGTACACATAGAATACTTTTGACACCAGGTGTGTGGGTTTTTCCACCACAAGCAATTCTCTAATTCTCTGTGGACACCAACTGTGTGTCCTACAATTTAACTCAATTCTGACACTAACTGGAGTTTGTGCAGACGCCACAGGTTAAAGCCTCAGTCCCATAAGACTCCCCCCATCTCAGATGCCAATCACAAGTGGTGGGTCCTCAGGTCACCTGCACTTGTCTGACGTGGCTACAAATCTGGAGTTCCCAGGAACCCCCTCCTCAGGTTTGATAATTTACTATAACGACTCAACAGAACTCAGGGAAACACTTATTTACATTTACCAGTTTATTATACAATAAAGGACACAGATGCACAGCCAGGTGAAGAGGCGCATGGGGCAAAGTCAGGAAGGGTCTCGACTGCAGGAGCTTCTGTCCCCATGGATCTGGAGTGTGACACCTGCCTTGCATGTGGATGTGTTCCCCAACCTGGATGCCTTCCAAACCCTGTACTTTAGGGATTTTTATGGAGGCTCGTCACGTGGGCACAATCCATTACTAACTCAATCTCCAGCCCCTCCCCACTCCCCAGAAGATGGGAGATGGGGTTTAAGGTTTCAAGCTTCTTATCATGGCTTGGTCTTTCTGGTGACCAGTCCCCATCCAGGAGCCAAAGAGGCCACCAAGAATTATCTCATTAGAACAAAAGATGCTCCAATCACCCAGGAATTCCAAGGGCTTCAGGAAGGGGGGTGAGGGGGGCAGAGACCAACATATATATATTTGCAGTGTAAGTGTCTGACATTAAGCTTTTGGTTGCTGGGGCATCCATTTCAAGACATCCATCTCGAATGAACACATCGCCAGCTGTGCAACACAGCTACTAGCTGACAACCAGATAAGGAGCCAGGCGGCCCCGCACATGAAGGATTAGAAAGGTTTAGAAAGCCCTGAGTGACCTACATAACTGACCACTGGAGTGACCCCACTCTTCCCTTCCTGAACCCAAATTCCCACTCTTAGGTTTTATTTATTTATTTATTGGCCTTGCCGAGAGGCTTGCGGGATCTCAGTTTCCTGACCAGGGATTGAACCTGGGCCATGGTAGTGAAAGGGCTGAATCCTAACCACCAGACCACCAGGAACTCCCCCAACTCTCAGCTTTTAAATTCGGCCATGAATTAGAATTTAAATTCGACAAAGAGTGAAGCCGGGAAACCCCAGCCTCCTCACTCTTGGACCCTGTTAAAGACAGAGCCCCCTGTCCGCGTCCCCCATCGCCCCCCACCCTCCACCTCGCTGTGTGGCCCTAGGGTGTACGGTGTGCCCTCCAGGACCTGTGAGTAATAAATCTGGTTTCTTTCCAAAGTTTCCTGAGGGTTGTTGCTAAGGTGTGTCTTGCAATCATAATAAGAACCACAAGGGCCAGCCCAGCCACAACACGTCTTGTGAAGGCCTTGCCGTGTTGTGGGGCTAGGAGAAGGGCTCAGGCACCCCTCGCCACCAGCGTTACTACTGATAGGCTGAGCCCAACACAGCAATGCTTCTTACTTCCCACCAATCCATCGGCATGTCCTGGTGTCTCCAGCCCAGAACAAGCGAGTGGGAGAGCCCAGGCCTTCTCCCCCACCCCACAACCCCGGCACAGGCCCGCCAGCCCCCCTCCTGGTGGGTCCTGGGTCCCCTCCAGGCTCTTCTCCCGCAGCAACCAGAGATGTTTAACAAAACACCAACTAGGTCACGGCATCTCCCCATTAAAAACCCTAGCGTTGCTCACTGCACTTAGGAGATCTCAAATCCTCGCGTCTCCTCCCTGCAGGTGCTTCAGCGTCCACCCGTGCTGACCTCTTCCCCTTCCTGTCCTCACTCCTGGCTCACGCCCAGCCCCATTGGGCCTCTATTTCTTCTTGGCCCTTTGCACGTGCTGCTCCATCTAACCGGAAGGTCTTGACCACACCTTCAGAGCAGGCACCTTCTCTTTGGCCTTAGTTTAAGTGACACCCTGTTATTCTTTTTTTAAAAAATTAACTAATTAATAAACTTGGCTGCGCCGGGTCTTAGTTGTGGCATGCAAGATCTTCGTTGCCACGTGCGGGACCTTTAGTTGTGGCATGGGAACTCTTAGTTGTGGCATGTGGGATCTAGTTCCCAGACCAGGGATAGAACCCAGGCCCCCTGCATTGGGAGCACGTAGTCTTAGCCACTGGACCACCAGGGAAGTCCCTCTGTTATTCTTTTACACAGCCCTGTTGGGAAAAGTGTGGAAGACTTGAAATGGGCAAATGAGATGCCTGGATAGCCTTCCAAGGCAAGCTGGAGCCTCCAGGGATCATCCGGCCCCATAGGGGAGTGCACCTTTGTTTGTCTCTGGTGAGGAGGCTGTTTGACAGCTCTGTGGAGACAGAAGTTAACTGGCAGAAAACTGATAGTAATGCCAATAATTCCTGCTCCTAGAAAGCAAGTCACATCCCACCAAAGCTACTGATTACCCTGTGAGGATGGACAGCGTTGCTGGTTGGCATTCTCGTCATCCTGTGGAAGAGACGATTCCAAACGTTACATTCCTTGCTTTAGGCTACTGAGCAGTCTCCCATCCATTATTAGTAAATTGATTTCAGCATTCCTCATTTCCCATGTATAGGTCTCTTCTTCAGATTCTCTTTTAAACCAGTTTTAACATCTTGATGGTTTCCTCCTTCATTAATGAGTTAAAATCTTTGATACATGCCACTCTTATATTTATTTGAAAGTCATGCTTTTACCTTTTTTGAAAATTACACTTTTAACAGCTCACTGTTATACCCACAGTGCTTGGCACGTAGCAGCTCCCACTTTTGCTGAGTCAATTGATTACTTAATTAAATGAAACAGTACACAACATTTTTCCTAACTGATAAAACAGGCTATGGATTCTATTTTTACCCTTTTATATTATTGGAATCATGCTACTACATTATTTTAATCTGTTTTCTAAATGTAATATATTTTGGTATCTTCCCATGCCAGTAAACTATTTTCATAACATGAAAATTAACACTGGACATTCATTCTTTTTACTACTGTACAGAATGCCTCATTAAACAATCTTATTCAGAAATCTTTGAAAAACATCTCTGATTATTTCCACAAGTTATATTCCTAATAGAGATATTGCTAGGTCAAAGGTTATAAACTTATATACAGCTTTTAGCATGTATTATCAAACTACTCTCTGTTCTAAAATTGTATAGTGATTTATTTTCCTTTCCTTTCTTTACCATAGAAAGATGAAATGCAAATATTTTTCCCTCATATCCTGGCAGAGTTTCAAGATCCCGTCTTTCTTGCCCTCGAGGAAAAGGGAACTAGTTTTCCAGGTGTTAATGACTTGGCCACAAGACTTACCTTGCCCTCAGGTCTGCTGGGAAAGACAAGAGGAGACAGGAAATGCTTCACTGAGGAACAGAAAAGGGGAAGGAATTCCCCCAGTCTAAATGAAGGAAAGACCAGCAAAGTTCCGTGTGAGGGCGCAGCTCAAAGGCTCAGGAGCCCCAAGGAGCCCAGGCTTCACCGGGAGACCCCAGCCATCAGGTGCCAGGGCCTGGGAGTGCCCAGAGAGGACCCACCTGATCAGAATTTACTCCTCACCCATTCCTGCCCTGAACTGGGCTGCGCTGCCAACCTCCACTTGTGCCACACCTGCCACCTCCACGCTTCCCTAGCAAAGCAGATATCCAGCCAGGACGCTCTGAGGGGGCCCAAATGAATGTCACCTACAGGCTGTACATAGTTGCTTCCTCAAGCCCCCGATTGCCCCTGAACGCCGCTGCTCCAGCCCTCCTCTAGACCCCCAAAGGGAGTAACTAAAGGGTTAATGCTGGGGACTTCCCTGGCGGTCCAGTGGTTAAGACTGTGCTTCCAATGCAGGGGGTATGGGTTTGATCCCTGGTTGGGGAACTAAGACCCCACATGCCACTCAGCATGGCCAAAAAATGAAAAAAAAAGCTGGGGGGGGGGGTTAATGCCTGTTGAGACAGGGGACCTCCAAGGGTCTCCAGCCAGCCTTTTCTGATTGTTTCCTGCCTGTAAAGAACTGGTTGTTCAATATTTTTTATGTTGCCCCTGCACCTGTCCTGGGGATGGGGAGGGGGTCAGTGGGAGCAGTGCAGGAACTGACCTGAACAAGCCCCAGACTCCCTGAGCTGGGATAGTGGTTACTGTCACCTTCATTTCTCCTGCTTTCTTTCCCAACCTGATTAATCCTCTGAGTCCTTCCCAACTTTGCTTCCCATGGGACCAGTCTCTCTCTCACAGCTGTCCTAGGCCCGCAGTTCACAGGGCAGCCCACACTGCTAAGGGCTGACGCTGCCCCAGAATCATCTGCACCTCAGTTGCAACTTCTGGCGCTCAACACGTGAACTCACTCCAGCCTCCTTACCCTGCTCAAAGCACCGTCTTCCCCACCATACCTAGGAGGAAAGGAGCTCAGAGAGGGGAGGAGCTCACCCCAATTCACATGACTGGGAAGTAGGAAGTCCAGCAGTCAAACACCCCAGGGCCATTTTAAGACCTTGATAAGCCTGGAACATTTGTAACCTTGAAGCCTCCACCACACGGCATCAAACATGTGAACGTGCACCTCCCTTTACCAAGTAAATGCAATGACCCTGTTACTATATGCGTTCAGTCGCAGTTGGCAAGTGAACACAGTGATATGTTGGAGACATTTAATAAACATCTATTCGTTTCGATTTGGCAGCTCCCTTTTCGGATTTGAGAGTAAGAATTATTTTTCAAGACGCAGACAGTTTTGTAAGCCCCACCGTGCTGTAATACTGAAAGGCTCCAACAGGCTGCAACCTTGGTCTTCTCACGCATGCCCAGCTCCCCCGGCACCCCCCGCGCCCCTGACGCCCCCCCACGCCCCCCACGCCCCCCGCAGCATAATCCCCATTTCACGCACAAGAAAACCACATACAGGATTCCTCTGGGTGCAAATAGCAGAGGACTGTGACTCACACTGGCTGAGGCAAAATAACGACTATTACTGTGAGTCTACTATTCCCGGAAACACCTGCCCAGGAGGACAAAAGGTGCAAATAACTTTACGCCTTGACTTCAGAAAAATCCATAAAAAATGGCACCACTTTTTAACAGGTAACATCAAACAACTGTTGAAGCTCCAAGACTCTGAAACCCTCACCTCGCTGAGACGACAAATCCTAAACTACTGTGACCAACAACCTTAAACTATATAACATGATTCTTACCCAATCCTCATTAAGGTCCACCTTAAACCAGACCCCCAAACCTCACTATCTCAACTTTGCCCTTCCCACCTCCTCTCCACTAAGGACTCTTTCAAGATGCTGCTCTCCCTGAACAAGGGAAGCAACAAACTCAGTTCTGTCTTTGCAACAGGCTGCTTGGATAGTACTTTCAAGGAGCCAGCATTTGACGAGGGAAACAGGACCAACTGGGCCAGACGCA
This sequence comes from Delphinapterus leucas, assembly GCF_059928025.1. NCBI lineage: Eukaryota > Metazoa > Chordata > Mammalia > Artiodactyla > Monodontidae > Delphinapterus > Delphinapterus leucas. The sequence goes on from NC_143143.1 coordinate 36,061,555, forward strand.
GCACTGGAGTAAATCTCCCTGGAGGGGTGGGCACTACCTGCCAAAGAGAAAGAAAGGGAACAGATGTCTGGGAGCCAAGCAACAGTGTCTACTGCAGTAACCCATGCCCAGCCGGGTTAAATGCCTTGCCCAAGGCCACGCAGACTGTTGCCATAAGAGCTGGGAGGAGAACGCAGGCCTTCTGGCCAGCAGGCCATTGCCCTCGTCCGCACCCACACTGGAAGCCTGGGAAGCCTCCTTCCCTGATCTCCCGGGTGCTGCTGCCTCAGGGTGACCCAGGAGGAAGCTCCTGTTCCTCGTCCCTCCGCACGAATCTGCACTAGTCCAGGAAAATATAAGCTAATTGCCCACTGATTAATTAATGACCTAGAACCGCTCTGGAACCTCAGCAGGCGGAACCATGATCACCGCGAGGGGGATGCCGGGAAGGCGGCGGCTGGGCCGATTTCCGGCCTCAGAGGCTGCCGGGTGTGGGCTTTGGAACGAGGGCGGCCGCGTTGGGGGCGGCCCTTCCGCGCCCCAAGACCCCTGCCAGCGTCCCCCGGGCCTGGACGCGCCCGAAATAGAAGGAAAAGCGTCTTCACGGCCCAGGAGCCTAGCAGGTGCCGCGGACCGCAGCGGTCTTCGACTCCGACCCCGGCTACCTATCAGACTGTGTCTGTCGCCCCCAAGTGGCCGTGTGGGGGACTCGAGCCGGATTTTGCTGCTCCCCACCTGAGCCCCATTCCTCCTCCTGCCTTTGTTTCCCATCGCCTTGGAAGAAGTAAAATACGAACCATCAAAAATGAGAGGAGACGGCTTCCCTCGTGGCTCAGTGGTTAAGAATCCGCCTCATTGTAGGGGAGACGGGTTCCAGCCCCGGTCCGGGAAGAACCCACATTCTGCGGAGCAACTAAGCCAGTGCGCCACAACTACTGAGCCTGCGCTCTAGTGCCGGCAAGTCACAACTACTGAAGCCCGTGAGCCACAAGCCACTGCAATGAGAAGCCCGCACACCGCAACGAAGAGTAGTCCCCGCTCGCCACAACTGGAGAAAGCCCACACGCAGCAGTGAAGACCCAATGCAGCCAAAAATAATAAATAAATAAAATAATTTTTTTTAAAAATGAGGAGACTGTGTTCAGGAGTTTTGCAAGCTGGATGTTCAACACATTATCTTTTAAAAGTCATTGTTGGGGACTTCCCTGGTGGTCAAGACCCCGCGCTCCCAATGCAGGGGGCCAGGGTTCGATCCCTGGTCAGGGATCTAGATCCTGCATGCCGCAACTAAAGATCCCACATGCTGCAACTAAGACCCAGTGCAGCCAAATAAATATATATTTTTTAAAAAGTCATCGTTAGAAGTTGTAGTATATAAACCTACAATTAAATTATATTCAAAAATGTAGCAAATAATCAAAATTTATTGCTTTCTATTTATTTTACGATTATCTATGTTCTTGAGGTTTTTGTGTCTATTATATCCGTATGGTGGAAATACCATACAATGGTGTGCTACTGTACATTTATTTCTGACTCCACATTCAGTGACCCTGTTGGTAACTTGACATCATCCATAATGGGAGTATTTACACCACAGAAATTGGCAAACTCTAGAAATCAGTCCCCACCCCCCCCAACCCCCAACTCCCACCAGGGTCAAACATTCACCAGCACACCACTTGAGTCAGACAATGGTGGGGTGCACAGAGAACAAGGCCCATGTCTTTTGGGGGGCCAGCACAGGAACATAATCAGTTTTATCAAGGCCCAGCACAGGTCCTGACCATGGTGCTCAATGAATGAGGAAGGGAGGGAGGGAGAAAATTATGTGCTAAACTGGGCTCTCTGTAAATTTTCTTAAGATCAGCTTACCTAACCTTGATTGTGCGTCTTACCTGACCTTTCCCCGGTTGACCTAACAGTCCTCACTGCACGGTGTGCAAGGCCTTGAATGCCAACAATTGAAATAGTTCCCCTGGTGAAGGTCAGCCAAGGAAGGATTTTGAGTTGGGGATGATATAATTCAAATTTTGCTTTAGGATGAGAATCAGGCCTGTGTGCAGGACAGGTTGAAGAGAGGAAGGAACAGAAACCAGGAGACCAGACTGTTTATTCAAGACTAGGCTCAGCACTCAGGACCTGTGAAGGGGCAAGGCTGTGGAGAGGAATGTAAATCACAATCCATGGCCCCAGGGAGTTCAACCTTATGGTGCAAGAGATAGTAAACTGACGATTACTATGAGTGTGATAAGTGCGTTGAAAAAGGCAGTTCAAAGTGCCAAAGGGTGACATTCTTTCTGGAGGAGGCAAAGAAGCTGTGACCCAGCCCTGACAAGTAGGGCTTGTAGGCAGAGGGAAGTTATCAAAAGAAGGAAGAGGGGTGGGTCCCAGGCTGAGAGAACTGCTCAGGCAAAGGCCTGGGTTTGTAGAGGGCCTTGGAGATTTGGCTGGAACAGGAGGGCTAAGAGGAGGGTGATGGGAGATGGATCTGGAGAAGCACTGGTGTTCTCACTGCTGAGGCTGAGCAGGAATGGTTAGTGTGGGGGCAAAGAGCAAGTCCTGACAGAATGGGATGGGGGATGCTCTGTGTATTCTCCTGTTGTGAGCTCCATGTCTGCAGCAACATGACGTTTCAGCCACATCTCCTATCTTCCTTCTGTGATCCAGCCAGGAAGGAATACTGATTCCCAGTATGGCTGAAGGCTCCTGACTCCATACCTGGCCCACGCTGCTCTTATGACCAAAGTTCTCTTCAAACACACATATTCTCTCCATCTATCTATCTCTCTGTCTCTCTGTCTCTCACTCACACACACACACTCCATTTTGGAAATTTTCTACAACTTTTATCATCTAGCTGAATGGCTAGATTCAAAGTCAGTCCCCTGAGATTCTTTTTTTAAAAAAATTTTTGGACAAACTCAAAAAATAAAACTGCCTTTGAACAGCTTTATGTTTGATACATTAAAATTTTCAATTTTTTTGATGTTTGCATTTTGTTTCTGTATTCTGGGGCTATAAATATATTCTATATTTTCTTCCAATATGTTTCTATAAACATATCATAACAAACGTAGTAAGGTAGATAGCTAGTGGGAAGCAGCCGCATGGCACAGGGATATTAGCTCGGTGCTTTGTGACAGCCTGGAGGGGTGGGATAGGGAGAGTGGGAGGGAGGGAGACGCAAGAGGGAGGACATATGGGAACATATGTATATATATAACTGATTCACTTTGTTATAGAGCAGAAACTAACACACCATTGTAAAGCAATTGTACCCCAATAAAGATGTTAAAAAAAAAAAAGAAAAAAAAAGTTAAGCAGAAAAAAAAAAAACCATATCATCACATTTTTATGAATGATATGAAGTACAGATATACTATTTTCCAAATATATTAGCTAATTTTTTTCAAGGATGCTGACTGAATAACCTTTTCATTCCCCACTGATTTGAAGTGTCATTGACATAAGATACATTTATGTATATGTGTTAGGGTAAAATTCATTCACATATCTGTTAAGTTTTAACCAGGGAAGCAGAACCTCCATGAGCAATATAAAATAAGGAATTAATTGTAGAGATCACGTTTTACATGATTGTGGGAGTAAGGGGGAAAGCCTATGGAAGGCTGGCTGCCTCTTCATCTACAACTGCTAAAGTCAGAGAAATCAGAAAATCAGAAAAAGAGTTAAGGGGGAAGCAAGGGAGAGCGAGGACAAACTGGAACCACATCTGTCTCTCTCTGCCTCTACCCTTGATAACATAATGACTTGCAGAAGGAGCTGGTGCCCTTCACCTCGAATCTGCAAATGTGCCTGGCTCAGGACACTGAGAAGCTAGTGGAAGAGACTTGGTGAGAGCTGCAGGAGCCATGGACCTGCTGCTGACCAAAGGAGCTCAGCAGATCAGTGACCATGTGCATGAGCTAGTGAGGACTCATCCCTGCACTGACCTCAGAGGTTCATTGCTGCTGCTTCATTTAAGCCTTCCCGATCACACACGGATTTCTTTTCAAGCCATACCAACATGGAAGGGAATTCTGGGGAACATAGTTCCCTATATATATATATATATATATATATATGTGTGTGTATATCAAGAAGATATAACAATTATAAATATATATGCACCCAATATTGGAGCACTTATATATATAAAATAAATATTAGCAGAACTAAAAGGAGAAATAGACAGCGATACAGTTATAGTAGAGGACTTCAATATCCCACTTTCAACAACTGATAGATCATTCAGACAGAAAAACAATAAGGAAATACTGGACTTGAATAACACTATAGACCAATGGACCTAGCAGACATATACAGAACATTCCATCCAAAACCAGAAGAAGACACATTCTTTACAAGGCACATGGAACATTCTTCAGGAGAGATTATATATTAGGTCACAAAACAAGTCTTAACAATTTTAATAAGATTGAAGTCATATCAAGTATCTTACCTAAACACAATGGTATGAAACTAGAAATCAAAAATAGGAGAGGGATTCCCTGGTGGCGCAGTGGTTGAGAATCTGCCTGCTAATGCAGAGGGTTCGAGCCCTGGTCTGGGAAGGTCCCACATGCCGCGGAGCAACTAGGCCCGTGAGCCACAACTACTGAGCCTGCGCGTCTGGAGCTTGTGCTCCGCAACAAGAGAGGCCGCGACAGTGAGAGGCCCACGCACCGCAATGAAGAGTGGCCCCAGCTCGCTGCAGCTAGAGAAAGCCCTCACACAGAAACGAAGACCCAACACAGCCAAAAATAAATAAATAAAATTAAAAGTCCAGTTCCTTCCTAACTCTACTAAAAAAAAATAGGAAAAAAATATATAAATATGTGGAAATTAAATGATATACACCTGTACAACCAACCAATGGGTCAAAGAAGAAATCAAGAGGGAAATAAAAAACTATCTTGAGACAAACACAACATACCAAAACTTATGGGATTCATCAAAAACAATCCTGAGGTAAGTTAAGAGTGATAAACACCTACATTAAGAAAAAAGAAAGATCTCAAACAATCTAACTTTACACCTCAGGGAATTAGAAAAAAGAAGGAAAAATAAGTCCAAAGTTAGCAGATGTAAGGAAATAAGGATTAGAGATGAATTTCAAAGACACTAGAAAGACAATTAAAAAGATCAACAAAACTAATAGTTGGGGTTTTTTAAAAAGATAAAACTGACAAACCTTTAGCTAGACTAACAAAGAAAAAAAGGGAGGAGACATTACAACTGATACTACAGAAATATAAAGCATCATAAGAGACTGCTATGAACAACTATACGCCAACAAATTTTATATAACCTATAAGAAGTGGATAAAATCCTAGAAACATGCAACCTATCAAGACTGAATCATAAAGAAATAGAAAATCTGAATGGACCAATTGCAAGTAAGGTAATTGATGCAGTAACCAAAGACCTACCAACAAAGAAAAGCCCAAGACCAGAAGCCTTCATGGGTGAATTCTACCAAACATTCAAAGAAGAACTAGCTACCACTCCTTCTGTCATGGAAGGATGGTGTGTGGAAAATGTAAAAAGAAACTTGGTACTGTTATCACCCTAGATACATGGAAAGATGGTGCAAGGAATATCACAGGAAGTGGAGGAAGAGAGCTGGACAAAAATAAAGCTTTGACCTAAAAAAAAAAGCAAGACTTGATCCACATGGAAAGAATAGGTCCTCCACTTGCAGAATTTGTAGAAGTTCTGTGCACCAACTGTGTTCTCATTATTGCCAGTGCTGTGCCTACAAAAAGGGCGTCTGCACTGTGTGGGGAAAAAAACTTGGATACCAAAAACTACAAGCAAACGTCTGTCTAGATGTATTGAAGTTTCTGGCTTTCCATATGGTTTACTTTTTGCTTTGAATTTTCAAGGCATAACATAGATGTTCAGGTTACAAAATATGTCTTAAAACAATTAGGTTTAAATCAGGGAAGTTGACTGGTATTCATTCTTCTGTTTTCAAGCAGTTCTGAACTGCAACAGTGTAACTAGTTTTCTGTCTTAAGTTGCTTTTTTTCCTTACAAACATCTTATTGAACTGGAATACGTGGCAAATGTAATGAAAAATGATTTTCCCAGTTCTATATGTACTTTTTATTTATCATTATTTATATATTATTTTTATCCTTTCTCTCTACTTTATTTGTAGATATTGCAAAAGTGTGAAGGAGATTATTGATATTTGGCTCTGAACTTGGCATCCAGACATGTAATTCTTCCCTCATTCCCTGTTGGCTGCATAGTTCTCAGAATCAGCAGCCCCTTAATTAATTGCAGCTTCATAGGTAATTTAAATATCTGAGACCTTTATTACTAAATTGTTCCTTAAGTAATTAGCCCAGACCCAAATCAAACACAAGCTGTAGTTATGATATTTTTTATTTGTTCTTGAAGCCAAAGTGCCATTATCTTTCATATGAGAATGAGAACACAAGGGATACCCTGTATATGTCCACATGAATACATTGGATTTCAGAAAAATACATATTCCATACATTACCTTGAATTCAAACTGTCATGAAAGCCAGGATAACTATGTGCACCCATGATGATATGCAATGAACGAATCACCACTCTTAGGGAAAGTGCTTTGATGCAGAAACCAAACTTTTTTTTTTACCTCCTCTACTTCCCCCTCCCCTGCTAAAAATAAATAGAATTTAATTAATTAATTAAAGAAGAACTAATGCCAATATTTCTCAACTTTCCAAACAATTGAAGAGGAGGGAACACTTCCAAACTCATTTTATAAGGTCAGCATTACCCTCATACCAAAGCCAGATAAAGACAGTATAAAAAAAGAAAATTATAGGCCAATATCTCTGATGAACATAAATGCAAAAACCCTCAACAAAATGAGAGAAAACTGAATTAAACAGCACATTAAAAGGATCATGCGGGCTTCCCTGGTGGCGCAGTGGTTAAGAATCTGCCTGCCAATGCAGGCGACACAGGTTCAAGCCCTGGTCCAGGAAGATCCCACATGCTGCACAGCAACTAAGCCCGTGCTCTACAACTACTGAGCCTGCGCTCTAGAGCCTATGAGCCACAACTACTGAGCCCGCGTGCCACAACTACTGAAGCCCGTGCACCCTAGAGCCCATGCTCTGCAACAAGAGAAGCCACCGCAATAAGAAGTACTGCAATGAAGAGTAGCCCCCACTCTCCGCAACTAGAGAAAGCCCACGTACAGCAATGAAGACCCAACACAGCCATAAATAAATAAATAAATAAGTTCACTATTAAAAAAAAAGGATCATGCACCACAACCAAGTGAAATTTATCCATGGGATGAAAGGAAAATTAAACATATGCAAATCAATAAATGTGATATACTACACTAACAGATTGAAGAATAAGAATTATATGATCATCTCAGTAAATTCCAAAAAAGCATTGACAAAATTCAACATCCTTTTTATGATAAAAACTCTCAACAAATGAGGTATAGAAGGAATGTACCCCAACATAATAAAGGCCATATATGACAAGCCCACAGCTAACATATTCAACAGTGAAAAGCTGAAAGCTGTTCCTCTAGATCAGGAACAAGACAAGGATGCCTACCTTCACCACTTTTTTTTTTTTTGGAGTAAAATTGCTTTACAATATTGTGTTAGTTTCTGCTGTACAATGAAGTGAATCAGCTATATGTATACCTATATCCCCTCCCTCTTGGACCTCCCTCCCACCTCCCCCATCCCACCCATCTAGGTCGTCACAGAGCACTGAGCTGAGCTCCCTGTGCTATACAGCATGTTCCCTCTAGCTATCTATTTTACACATGGTAGTGTATTTATGTCAAACCTAATCTCCCAATTCATCCCACCCTCCCCTTCCCCTGCTGTGTTCACATGTCTATTCTCTATGTCTATGTCTCTATTCCTGCCCTACAAATAGGTTCATTTGTACCATTTTTCTAGATTCCACATATATGTGTTAATATATGATATTTGTTTTTCTCTTTCTAGGTTACTTCACTCTGTATGACACCACTTCTATTCAATATAGTGCTGGAAATCCTAGCCAGATCAATTAGACAAGAAAAAGAAATAAAAGGCATACAAATCAGAAAAGAAGTTAAATTCTCCCTGTTTGTAAATGACATAGTCTTACATATAGAAAACTCTAAAGAGTTTGCCAAAAATATGTTAGAATAAATGAATTCAGCAAAGTTGCAGGATACAAAATCAACATGCAAAATTCATTTGCATTTCTATACACTGACAATGAGCTATCGAAAAAAGAAATCAAGAAACCATCCCATTTATAATAGCATCAAAAAGAATAAAGTTCTAAGGAATATATTTAACCAAGAACATGAAAGGTCTGTATATTGAAAACTATAAGACAGTGATGAAGGAAATTGAAAAAGGACATAAGTAAATGGAAAGATATGTCTTTATGGATTGGAAGACAATATTTTAAAAATATCCACACTACACAAAGGTATCTACACATTCAATTCAATCTCTATCATAATTCTAATGGCATTTTTCACAGAAATAGAAAAGGTAATTCTAAAATTCATATGAAATCACAAAAGACCTTGAATATCCAAAGGATTCTTGAGAAAGAAGAACAAAGCTTAAGGTATCACACTCCTTGATTTCAAACTATACTACAAAGCTATTAGTAATCAAAACAGTATGGTACTGGCATAAAAACAGACACATAGACCAATGGAACAGAACAGAGAACCCAAAAATAAACTCACACACATACAGTCAATTAATCTTTGACGAGGGTGCCAAGAATACACAATAGGAAAAAGATAGTTTCTTCAATAAATGATGTTGGGAAAATCAGACCCTTACACCATACACAAAAATTAACTCAAAATGGATTAAAGACTTAAACGTAAAACCTGAAACCATAAAACTCCTAGAAGAAAACATAGGAGAAAACCTCCCTGACATTGGTTTTGGCAATGATTTTTTGGATTTGACACCAAAAGCACAGACCACAAAAGGAAAAATAAACAACTGGGACTATGCAAACTGAAAAGCTTCTGCACAGCAAAGAAAACAATCAACAAAACGAAAAGGCCACCTACTGAATGGGAGAAAATATTTGCAAAGCATATATATACTAAGAGGATAATATCCAAAGTGTGTAAGGAACTCACACAACTCAATAGCAAAAAAATAAATAAATAACCCCATTTAAAAATGGGCAAAGGACCCGAGTTGATATTTTTCCAAAGAAGACATACGATATCCAACAGGTATGTGAAAAGATGCTTGACATCACTAATCATTAGGAAAATGCAAATCAAAACCACAATGAAAAGAAAAAAAAACCACAATGAGATATCACCTCACACCTGTTAGGATGGCCAACAGGTCATCCTTTTTTTTTTTTTTTTTTTTTTTTGGTCTTGCTGCACTGCATATGTGATCTTAGTTCCTTGACCAGGGATCGAACCCGGGTCCACAGCAGTGAAAGCACTGAGTCCCCGAGGATGGCTAATATTAAAAAGACAAGAGCTAACAGGTGTTGGGGAGGATATGGAGAAAAGTGAACCCTCATACATTGTTGGTGGGATGTAAATTGATACAGACATTATGGAAAACAGTATGGAGGTTTTTCAGAAAATTAAAAATAGTACTACCATATGATCCAGGAATTCCACTTCTGGGTAGATATCCAAAGGAAATAAAATCAGTATTTCAAAGATATATGCACTTCCGTGTTAATTGCAGCATTATTCACAATAGTCAAGATATGGAAACAACTCAAGTGTCTATCAATGGATGAATGGATAAAGAAAATGTGGTATAAATATACAATGGAATATTATTCAGCCATTAAAAAGAAGGAAATCCTGCTTTGGGACAACATGGATGAACCTGGAGGACATTATGCTAAGTGAAATAAGCCAGACACACTATGAACACAAATACTGTATAATCTCACTTACATGTGGAATATAAAAAAGTCAAACTCAGGGGCTTCCCTGGTGGCGCAGTGGTTGAGAGTCCGCCTGCCGATGCAGGGGACGCGGGTTTGTGCCCCGGTCCGGAAAGACCCCACGTGCCGCGGAGCGGCTGGGCCCGTGAGCCATGGCCGCTGAGCCTGCGCGTCTGGAGCCTGTGCTCCGCAGCGGGAGAGGCCACAGCAGTGAGAGGCTCGCGTACTGCAAAAAAAAAAAAAAAGTCAAACTCAGAGAAGCATAGAGTATGGTGGTGGTTGCCAGGGGCTGGGAGGTGGGGGAAAGGAGGAGATGTTGGCCAAAGGGTACAAATTTCTGGTTATAAGATGAATAAGCTCTAGGGATCAAATGTACAGCATGGTAACTATAGCTAATAATATTGTATACTTGAAATTTGCTAAAAGATTAGATATTAAGTGTTCTCAACACACACACGCACAAAATGGTAACTACAGGAGGTGATGGATGTGTTAATTAGCTTGATTGTGGTAACCATTTCACAACATTTACATATATCAAATCATCACATTGTATATGTTAAATATATAGAAATTTTATTTGTTAATTATACTTCCATAAAACTGGATGAGTCAATAAATAAATATTGTCAGGGAGAAACAAACCAGATGGTCTGACAAAGATGAATCTGTTTTGCACATTTTGAGAGGTAAATTAATTAGCAGAGCAGTAAGTCTATTCATTCTGTCCCTGAGTAGGTCTACTTGAGGTATCAGAGAAAACAATTTCAGTTGTTTCTGGATTCTGAGAATACCTGAGAGTCGTGAGCTAGAGCATAGGTGATGGGACACACCTGTGTGACGTCTGTCGTCCTTCCATCAGCAGCTTCTTGGTTCATCCAGGTGTGCACCATTTCCCTCATCAGAATTTCTCCACAACCCCCTCAAAACAAGCTCGGACAGCACCACTTTTGACCATGAGGCTTTTTTTTGCCTGGTGTGATTAGCTGGATCCCAGTTCAGAATAACGGTTTTGTGGCAATATTTAAGACTCTGAATCAAACAGTGGAGAGGGCAGAATGATCTGAAAACAATCACAAGTACTGTGAGAACATACCTTGCATTCAGTTTTTTAGTCAACTGAGGCCTAATTAGGAGAATAAGTGTCAAGGATCAGACTGGTCAACTCTCATTTATCAAGTGGCATTTAAAAATTGATGGACTGTTTTCTCTCTTATCTGGGTCAGAGTCAGAGGTAAGTTACAGGTACCCCATTTAAAAATATTTTTTAGCCCGGGTGGAAATTCTTGTACAAACCAGTGAAATCCAGAGTGTTAGGTGTCTTCTGAGAAGTCAACACATCATACTCCTAATAACATATCAGTTACTGGGAGTTTGGTTTGATCACATGGGATGTCCCAATAACAAATGTAAAAAGTGGAAATTATTAACTTTTCACAGTCTACTTAAAGGTAATATTATACCAATCCATATAAAAGGTAGGAAACTTGCAATTATATAGGCCATTTACCTCATCCTGTACTTTATACTATAGTTGTCATATGTATTATATCTACATATATTACAGACCCCACAATATACTTTTTGCTTTAAACGTTCATGTGTTTTAAAGAAATTGAGAAGAAAAAGAGTATTTTATATTTATATACCTATTTTCAGTGCTCCTAGTCCTTTCTGAAGATCTTTAATTTCACCTGGGATCATTTACCTCTAGCCTGAAAACTCCCTTTAGCTTCTCTTATAGTACAGACCTACTGGCAATAAATTCTCTTAGTTTTCATTTATCTGAAATTGTCTATTTCCCCTCCATTCTTGAAGAATATTTTCATTGGATGTAGAATTATGGGTTGACAGATGGGTTGATAGTAATATCATCGCCATTATTCCAGCACTTTAAAGTTGTTCCATTGTCTTCTGACCTCCATTATTTATGATAAGTCAGCAAATTTTACAAGCTTGAACTGAAAGGGACAGTTCTTTAAATCCCCAACTTTCTACAGACAAGAGGCAGGTTGGCAGAGAAAGCTATTCAGTTACAGAAATGAACCATGTTTTATGGGAAAGCATGGATGATTCAGAAGCCAAAGCCAAAAGCCCAAGGGCAGAGCTAAGAGTCATGAAGAACTACTCCCAGGGCCTCTAGACAACACACACTCCCTGCTCCTGGAGCAGAAGGGAGCAGCACGTGTTCTTAGTGTGATTTCAGAAATGCTATAGACCTGTGCTTGCTGTGTGGGGTTATCTATTGTGCTTATCCTGTCCCTTCCTCACCCTTGCATGTTGGGTGAGCAGGGTGAACTCCTTAGTTCACAGTTCTTCAGATCATGAGGAACTATGCCCAAGAAGCCTCGTCTGCAGCTAAATCTGATTTAGTTGACCAGATCCTGGACCTCAAGTCTGGCTGATACCATAAGAGGATGAGACTTTGGGTGGGGGGGTACTACGTTTGTTCCCTTTCTTAATTTTTTCCCCTGAAGTTAATAATTGCCTTTGTACCTACCCAAACTTTCCAAATCTCCACCAGGTCAATCCCATTAGGGAACATATCAGTTCCTTTTTTTTTTTTTCTCTTTTTCATCCCTCCTTGATATACCCATTTTCCTTTCTCTGGGATAGTTGCTCTCTAAGCACCACTGTCATCCTGGGATGTCCCTTTAACTGTCATCCTCGGAATTCCATTTGCCTCTCTCCTGGTTTGGATTCCCTGTCCTGGGTCTCACATCTTCCTCTTTCTTGATTTACATCTTGTTTTGGTGTAGCAAATCCTCCAGTTGTTTCATCTGACTGAAAAGACAGCTCAGTGGCACAGTGTATCAGGATGACAGTGTGACATTGTCAGCATTCCTGTCTCTTTTGTCACAGTGTTCCAGTGAAGGCTGCTCTCTTTGTTTGGGGCACAGCTGCCATTCTGGAATCTCCCTTCACCAGCATACTGCAGATTCCCTTCTCTCTTCTGAGTTTCATCTCTGTTTTCCACAGCCCATATTTCCTACTTTCTTGGTTTATTCCTTCTTTAGTCAGAGAACATCTTCCCCCCAGTGGCTTCCCAAAAATCATGCCTTGGGGGTAAATTTTCTGAGAAATTCCATGTTTGAAAATGTCTTTATTTCACTCTCACACTGGAGTCAGTGTCATAGCTATTGCTTCTTGATGACAAGTTTCCTTCCCTCCTCCTTTCTGCTAACAACCTCTGTCCTGTGGTCACATAGTGGCCATGCGACCAGCCTGGGCTACTTGTGGGACAGTTAATATCCTTCCCTAGGATTGCTCACACTGAGTGGGGCAGAGGAGGAGCTGTAGCCCACTTAGCTGGCATTCCTTGAGGGAGAGACTCCAGTGTGCCTGGCTCCAGGAGTCACCTTGGAGACTGGAGAATGCATCACCACCAGGGAGTGGCAGCACATCCTGGGGCTAAGATGGAAGGCCATCTGCACCACCCTGGGTCCTGAAGCTCTTCCTTCAACTGGAGCATCACAGGAAGGTCCCATGAACCAGGACCAAAGGTCCCATGAATACCTGTTGTGTTCCATGAGCCTCAGTTGGAGATTAATCCTTTGTCAGTTGCTTCATTTTCAAAAATTTTCTCCCATTCTGAGGGTTGTCTTTTCGTCTTGTTTATGGTTTCCTCTGCTGTGCACAAGCTTTTAAGTTTCATTAGGTCCCATTTGTTTATTTTTGTTTTTATTTCCATTTCTCTAGGAGGTGGGTCAAAAAGGATCTTGCTGTGATTTATGTCATAGAGTGTTCTGCCTATGTTTTCCTCTAAGAGTTTGATAGTGTCTGGCCTTACATTTAGGTCTTTAATCCATTTTGAGTTTATTTTTGTGTATTGTGTTAGGGAGTGTTCTAATTTCATTCTTTTACATGTAGCTGTCCAGTTTTCCCAGCACCACTTATTGAAGAGGCTGTCTTTTCTCTGTTGTATATTCTTGCCTCCTTTATCAAAGATAAGGTGACCATATGTGCATAGGTTTATCTCTGGGCTTTCTATCCTGTTCCACTGATCTATATTTCTGTTTTTGTGACAGTACCATACTGTTTTGATTACTGTAGCTTTGTAGTATAGTCTGAAGTCAGGGAGCCTGATTTCTCCAGCTCCGTTTCTTCTTTCTCAAGATTGCTTTGGCTATTCGAGGTCTTTTGTGTTTCCATAAAAACTAAAATTTTTTGTTCTAGTTCTGCTGTCACCTACTTTTGAGAGAAATCCACATGACTGCAGAAGCCCTCCTAGATGATCACTCCTGAACATTCTGCAAGCTTTTCTTTTGGATGGTCACTCCTGAACATTCTGCAAGCTTTCCTTTTTAAATTTCAAAACAACAGCTTTTCTGCTGTTGTTTTGAAATTTAATTTTTTTTCAGTCATTATATTTTCTAAAAATCTTTACACACATTCTTTTAAAATTTCCCCTTATATTATGAGCATTTTCCACATTTACCCACTCTCCATGGAAATGTCATTTTTTATTAATTATATTCAAAGGAAGTTTTATTTACCATCATCCAACAAATTTTTGTTTTTGTTTTGTTTGTTTCTGCAATTATAAATGACCTGGCCACTGACATCTTCATGCTTTTTCTGTATTTAGGATTTTCCTCTTAGAATAGATTTCCAATGATGAATTCACTGAGTCAAAGGAAATAACTATTTTTAAAAGACTGACAGACCAATTTATGGAAGGGTTGTGCCAGTTACATGCCCACCAGCTGGGGCATTTCCCCACGTCCTTGACTAACAGCATTCCAAGGTCAAGCTAACTCCACACAGGAGAACAGTATCTCCTTGCTGTGGCTTTGATTTGCATTTCTTTAATCACTGAGGCTGAACATTTCTCAAAAAGTCTATAAGCCAAATTGCTTTCCTCTTCCGAGACTAGTCTGTGTCCTTTGTTCTTTTCATCTTTAGGGGCTCAGGGTTTTTCTGATCAATTTCTTAAGCACTCTGGACAATAATGTTGTCATCATTTGGCCACATTTCTTGCAAATATTTTTCCTATTGTTTGCCATTTTATTTTGAAACCAACTTTGCTTGTATTTTTTTAGTTTATGGGCCACATCTCTTTTCTTTTGTGTTGTGTACTGTGACTTCTAACATTAGAAAACATGCCCCCTTCCAGAGTTGATAGATATCCACGTTTTTTTTGTTGTTTTGTTTTTTTTAAGGAGAAACTGATAAAACATATTTATGTCTCTGAATCCCTCTGGATTCCAATCCTCCTCACCTGTTTGGCGGCAGGAGTGAGGAAGGGACCTAGCTTCCTGCTCACCCTGCACCCCTACCCCCAGCTCCCTGCTCAGTTGGGGGTCCACAGGCTCCGGGCCAACGGGTGTCCAGGGTACACGGGTGCTCTTTCTCTAGTCACTGGAGTCATCAGGAGCCCAACCTTCCCCGGTGTCCCCACTTTCTGATCACCTCTCGACTTTTGTTGCTTGCTTGATTTCAAGGCACAGCCTTCTTAGAATTGGCTTTTAAAACCAAAGGCAGAGAAAACCGAGAAGGACCTGAGAGTAAGTGGTCGGCCCAAAAGAATCTGAAAGGCCTCTGAGATCCTGGGAATTAACCATCAGGTGCCTGGAGAAATGTGGTTACCCTGACGTTCTGAAACACTTTCCAAAGTTTATGATTAGACATTTTTTATTTAATTCTGTCTTGCCGTCTCCTCCACACCGTTCACCTTGATGTTCCCCATAACTGGACAGTGCTGGGCACCCAACGTGCTCAAAAAACACTTGCGGACTGAATGATTCTAGAATCCCTCTTCCCATACTCTGCTCCTCCCTCCCCGAGGGACCCCACTCGCCCAGACACCCCACCGGGAACTCCGGGACACAGGACAGAGGGGTCGCAGAGAAGGGACAGGGGAGGCAGGGGGGCGAGAAAAGGCGGGTCAGCGCCTGGATGGCAGTCACGAATTCAGGGTGACGCCTCCTCCCCCTCACAGGGCTGATGGAGAAGCAAAGTGAGAATTGGGGTGAGGGGGTCAGGAGAGGAGGACAACGGACGGTGGGAGTGCTCGCGGTGTGTGTGTGGGGGAGGTGGGAGGAATGGGAAGAAGAGGGACAGTGAGGAGGTGAGAGACCCCCCCCCGCACCCCCCCCCAAGCATCCTGCCCGGCTCGCCCGGCTCGCCCGGCGCTGCTGCCGGCGGCCACTAGAGGGCAGAACTGCGCTGACCAGGAGCTCCCGCGAAGGCCAAGGAAAGAGGGCGGGGGTTGCCTGACACCCAAACCAGACCCGGAGACCGCGACCTCGGCTCCGACTACCCCCCGGGGCGCACCGTAGCACACCCAGGCCACGCTCGCACCCACTGCGCAGGCGGGGAGGCTGAGGCAGGGCTCTGCCTCTTATCCTGCGCTCCCCATCCCAGTTCTGGAGGGGATCTGCCGGTCCTGGTCCCTTCCTCCGGCCAAAATCCGAACCGCCGCCTGGGCCGGCAGTGGCCGCCGAGACCCGACTCCGCCTCTGACGTCAGCCCCATACCCCAAATAACTTCCTCCCGGAGTCGCTTCCGTGGCGGCCGCAAGTCCCGGACACGGCCAGCCGCGCCCAGGGCAGGGTTACCCGGGGACGGTCATCCCGGCCCGGCCTTCCCAGAACCAGCTTCCGCCCCGCCCACCCCGGCCCTCGGGTTCCGGGAAGCCCACCCCCCCGGCCCCGGCCCAGGGTTGGAGGGTGCCGCCCCGGGGACGGGAGGGAGGCAGGGGAAGGGAGGTCATGGCCACCTTGGGGCCGGTTCTGGGACTGCTGGGACCCATTTCCTGGAGGGAGGGCCGGTGAGAGCGCTGGGGTCGACTGGGGACCCCGCTCCGGACTCCTTCCCTTCTCTCCTTTGTTCCATAAGCACAGGTGACCTGGACTTTTCCGTGCCCATCCCCCCTCCCCGCAAAAGTGTAAGCCCCAGTCCTGGACTCTGTTTCTTTCACTGATGTCCGGTACATAGTAGATGCTCAATAAATATGAATGAACAAATGAATGAATGAAACAGGGAGGGTCTCATGGGCAGACTGTAGTCAGCTTATGTGGGGCCTGTGGTCAGTTGGGGGATGCGGTCAGCCATGGTGGGGGTTGGAACCCCATGCCACAAGCACCTAAATGGGGCAGATGCACCTTGGCCCCCAAACCCCAAGGTGTCTTAGGGTGAGGGGTCTGGCCCCTTGGGGTTCAGGGCCAGGTCATGGAGGAGTCGGGGTTCTGGGGTGCCTCCTTCCTGCTGAGAGGAACTGGGCGGGCCAGGCTGACAGGTCCAGTGGCATAGCCAAGCTGACACTCATCTCCAGCATATAACCCCACTTCATGGAGCCCCGAATGTTGTGCTAGTGTTCACGGAGCTCCTGCCACTGCTGTCCCCTGCCCGGCAGGCACTCCAGCCAGGCCAAGACCATGAGGCAGGTGCCGGCTGTGGCCCTGCTCCTGCTCCTGCTGCTGCTGCGGTTTGGTGAGTCCTAGAGGCTGCAGGGCCCCTCTCTCCTACCTGGAGCTGTAGCTAAGCCCCCCACTCCCTGGTCAGGCCTGGGGCTGCAGCATGGGCCTCTCCTCCCTGCCCCAGGGGGAAGGTTCCAGACATCCCACCTTGGGGAGTGAAGTGGGGAAGGCTGGATCGGGGTGTGGATGCAGGCCCGGGAGGAGCCCAGAGGCAGTAACCATAACCCTGCTTCCCTTGCCTTGGGCAAGCACAGCCAAGCTCTGGGCTTGGCGCTTCTGCTTCCTCTCATCTGGGCCTCTCTCCCTTCTCCAAGGGCTGCATGGGTGCAGGATCTGAACTCGAAACCCCTGCCCTCCAATCCCTGGGCCACTGTTCGCTGGGCCCGGGAGAGGTAGCTGAGCTGCTGCCTGAGCCTGGGATCCTTGGGAGGCTGGTGAGGGCTTAGCAGGGAGCAGGGGGACAGGGGTGCAGGCTCCAGCTCCCACCAGAGAGGGAGGGTATGGGAGGAGCAGGCCCTGAACCTCCGTCCCCTCTCCCAATCATGGGTCAGGGTTAGCAGGTGCCAGCCAGGGGACCCACCTGCAGGCCCCTCCCAGTGGGCGGGCTGCTCTCTGCCAGGGAAACTCTCCCGCATTCCTGGGCCACCTCACTTCCCTGTCCTTAAGTCACCTCCCAGGGCCAGGCCGGGTCACCCCAGGCCGCAACTCAGCCAGGGCTCCAGGCTTTCCACCAGGGGAGGAGGGCACCAGGGCGGCACCTTGGTGGGGAGGCCCCAGCCTCCCTGGGCTCCACAGGGCCTCCCCAGGTCTCCCTGCCCCGCCTACCTCTCCTGGCCTCCTGGTTCAAGAACCACAGCGTTCTTTGAGGGAGCCCATCTCCGCCAGAGTGTGTAACACTGTGATTGCTCCTGGTGGGTTGAAAAACCAAGGTCATTGCCAAAATGGAAACAGCGGCCTGCACTTGGCTCTCAAACAGCTGTGACCAGAGGCCTGAACTCCTTCAACACTGTCCTTGCCCCTCAGCCCTGGCTGTTCCCTCCTAGAGCCTTGGGTCTCTCCTATCCCCACTAGCAACTAGCTACAGGAGCATGAGGGCCCTGGGCCCAGAGGAGGGGCCTGACACCCCCACCAGCTCACCCAGCCCCTATAGGACGCCCACCCTGCAGAGTCCAGGTCTCCACATCACCCCTTCCTGGTCAGCCGTGCTCCCACAGCTGCTCCCATTCTCTCCCTCTTATACATTCCCCGGGCTCAGGCCCCCTGGATGTGGGCTCTGCCTTCACAGAGCTCCTGAGCCCATAGGTGAGATGAGACAACAATTCTACCCCCAGGGCAAGGTAAGCAGAGCTCTGTGAGGGCAGGCAGGAGGACAGAAAGCTCAGAAGAGGGAGCCAGGCTTCCCAGACAGTGCAAGCAAGGAGGGCTGCCTGGAGGAGGAGGCAGTTCAGTTAGGCCTGATCTGGATTAGGACCATATAGAATCTGGATTTGTAGACACCAGGAGGAAAGGGGTGCTGTGGGCAAACATTCAGAGGCCAGAAGGCTCAATCCGAATGAGAAGCAGAGTTGCATTAGGCTGGGGTGAGGAAGACTGCAGAGCTCTAACGGGGTAGGGGGTGGGTGTGCTGCCAGGCAGGGTGTGAGTGCCCTTGATCCTGGGAGCAGGCAGTGGAGGATCCATCTGCATGTATGGGAGGGGGGATGGCTGTGGGGAGAATCTGGACAAGGCTCTGGAAAAGTCCCACAGGGAGGGAACAAGCCTGAAAGCACGTTAATGCCGGCGAGGACAAGGTGAATGGGAGCATCTTGCCAGCAGAAGCATCAGCCTTAGAAAGAGCATGGGGTCTGGTGTTATCAATCTAATTAAATCATATTATACTAAGATGAGGGGCTGGAGGGAACTGCCCTCCTGGGGGCATTTGCATTTTAAAAAGGCACCTCATTAACACAAATCAATGTCCAGGCAGAATTCCTGCTCTCCCCCACCCTGCGCTGGCCTGGGCTGACTACTTCCACCCTCACATTTCTGCTTGGCACCTCTACTTTGAAGAGTGGCCAGTCCTGCCTGTGCCTCCTCAGGCCCCTCCTCCTCCTCTTGCTCCAAGCACAGCTCCCCCCCACAACCGCTTCTTCATCCAGCACCCGCAGCATTGGGGAGTGCACCCCTTAGACTGCAAGAATGGGGGTCCTGTAAAAATCCCCAGGGTCCTTGGGCACCCCATAGAGAGGCGTGGCTCAGCCTGGTCGTTTCCTGCCCCCAGGGCCCCTCAGCTGCCTGGAACTGGTTACCAAGAGGGGCTGGTGTATAGGGGGAATACTGAGGGCTGAGGTGGGGAGAGGCTGTCCTGAGCCCCCCACCCCAGCTCTGATCAGATCTGCCCCCAGTGAACCAGATATGTGAGTGGGGCTCTCTCTACAGGGCGGGTATTTCTGGAGTGTTGCTGGCACTGGGCTGGGGACTGTCGGCCTGGCTGGGGTTTCCGGGCTGGGGCGGGCGGGCGGGGGTCCTGTCAAAGCCAAGTAGCAGGCCCTGTGCCTATGTCCAGAGACATGGGGGCAATGGATCCTGGGGAGATGGAGGCCATTACCGAACGGTTCCACCCTCACACCTCCCCTGTCCCTCCCATGGGCAGGGGTGCCATGGCCCAGCAGGGTGCCCTGGGCTCCAACTGCAAGCATGGAATGTCTGAGAGAGGGGTTGGCTCTTGGGAATCTGGAATCTTGGGAGGACTGACCCACGACCACTGGCTGGCCTTTCTCTACTCCCCCGAGACCCGAGTATCTGGGCTGCCGCCCCAAGACTCCAGCCAGACATGGAGCCCCGCTCCCTCTATCTCGTCCTTCATCCCAGCCCTGGGCTGGTGGAGAGGGATGGGGAGGGAAATCCCACAGCACCAGGGCCGAAGGCTGGATGCTCCGCAGAGCTTCCAACCAGGACGAGTGTGGGGTGTGGAGGGAAGGCCCTGTGGGGACAAGAAGGAGTCCTCCTGCCCCAAACAGGAGAGTCAGCCCTGACAGGGTCCCCTCACTGGCATCTCCTGATTGTTTCCCCCTGTGGCAAGGGGCTTGTCTGCCCTTGCAGGTGAGCTCTGGCCCACAGGCCTGGCCTGTACACATCTTGGGGGCCAGACCTGTGGGGAACTGAAGGCCGCTGGCCTCTCCTGCCAGGTCCCCCTGTGGGCCGTCCTGCTGAGTCCTCAGGAGGTTGCGTGTGGAGCAGATGAGGGGCTACGCTGACCAGCAGTGGTGGGTGGGGCGGGGAGGAGCAGACCTCAGCTTCAGCTAAGTTGGCTGATCACCCTCTTTTTTCTCATTTCCAGGGACTCAGGAGGCTGAGGCATTAATTGGTAAGCATCCAAGTCCCCTGGGTCGGGGGATAGGAGTGGGCTTGTCTGAGAGCTGCAAGACTAATCAGAAACCCACACCCTCACACACCCCCGGAATGAGACCCAGAATGAATGCGCCGGGCACAGGGAATCCCACAGTGCAGGAAAGTTGTGGAGCCCAGGCAGGAGTGGAGGGGGAAGGTCTGACACACAGTGCAGGTGGCACAAGAGGGCCATCAAGGCAGGAAGCATGGAGAAGGGGGGCAGGGAAAGCAACAGAAAAAAAGGTAAAGACAGAGTTGGAAGACCACTCACCTACCCTGCGTGGGACCCTCCCAACACCCACTGACCTTCCAGGAGCCCATTTGTCAGGCTCTGTGATAAGACCTTTACCCGTGTTATCTCACTCCCCGCCCCAGGTAGGTCTGATGTCACCATTTCACAGGTGAAGGGAGTGGGGCCCATGGTGGTGGGGGACTTTCCCAGAGCTGGGAAGGGTCTGCCTGTGTCAGAGGCTGACCTGATGCCCAGGCCTCTGACTTGCCTAAGGTCCCCAAGCAGGTCAGGGGCAGGGAGGCCGGGAAGTGAACAGAATGTGAAAGTGTGGGTTTGGGGGTATGGAATCAGAGCCGATGGAACTGGCCCCCAGTGAGCGCACCCCTGGCTGTGTTCCCCTAGCCTGCGGAAGCCCAAGGATGCTGAACCGGATGGTGGGCGGGCAGGACACCTTGGAGGGCGAGTGGCCGTGGCAGGTCAGCATTCAGCGAAATGGAAGCCACTTCTGCGGGGGCAGCCTCATCACAGAGCGCTGGGTCCTCACCGCAGCGCACTGCTTCTCCAAGTGAGTTGGCTGAGCCCCAACGCTCCCCCTCCCCGCCGCCTCGCCAGCACAGCCAGCCTCCCTCCCCACCAGGGGCGCAGACAATGCAGACAGAACAACACCTCCCACACCTCCCCAACCCCGCAAAACGCCCAGCTTCAGCACCGCGGACAGCGCCGACCCGCTGCAGTGTGGGGCGCTCAGGCTGACCACCTATGGGGGGCGGGTTCGGTCTGCATTATCTGAGCTTTCCCTACCAGAGCTCCCTTTAGGTCCAACCTCGGGGCCAGCTTCCAGCAGCAACCCCTGCTTCCCGGCTCTTGCTCCCCCCAGCCCAGCTGGGAGGGGTACACTCCCCTACTGCTGGTCTCACCAGTGAGGTGTTTTGCCAGACCTGGGGCTGCCGATGCTGGCAGGCTCCTCCCATGCCCTGGCCCTCTTTCCCGTCCCCCTCCCACACCTCAAATCCAAGACACTCCCTTTCTGGCTGGGACTCTGGGTACAGGTGGACTAGAGCAGAATGGCCTTAAGGTCACCTATGCCGTCCCTAACCAAAGGGCCAAGTCACCCAATCCCTACTACCATACTATGACCCACCTGGTCCTAGACCTTCAGGGTTTCCCAAGCATCTTGGCTCTTGCCTCACCACAGCTCTGCAATTCTTTTAAAACCTCACATTTTAAGTTCAGATATTCGGGCTCAGAGGGAGTAGGCGGCTTGCCTAAGGCTAGGCCCAACCCCCAGATGCACCCCGGTGGGTGATCATCTCCTTCAACCCTCACAGCAAGCCTTTCAGGTGGGGACTGTTAGTGTCCCCATTTTACAGACAGGGAAGCTGAGTCACAGAGAACTTGCTGGGTGACTTGCCCACGGTCGCCAGGCTGGCCGGGGTATAGCTGGGAATTAAAGTCAGGAATTAAAGCTGCTTCAGCTTCTACCCCCTTACCCACCTCATCCTGATGTATGTCCCACTGGAGATTACTTTTTTGAAGACAATGTACAGAGAGATGTTGGCACCATGGGGAGCCCAACTCCTCCCTCTTTCCCATCTCCATTTAACTTCCACCAACTCCACCTGTGAAGCCCTTGTGGGGCTGCCTCACACCAGCTCTCTGCTCTCCCACCAGCACCTCTGAAACAGCCCTGTGCCAGGTCCTGCTGGGGGTGCGGCAACTGGTGAAGCCAGGGCCGCACGCCATGTACACCCGGGTGAAGCGGGTCAAGAGTAACCCCCTGTACCAAGGCATGGCCTCTAGTGCCGATGTGGCTCTGGTGGAGCTGGAGGCACCTGTGACCTTCACCAATTACATCCTCCCTGTGTGTGTGCCTGACCCCTCAGTCATCTTTGAGACGGGCATGAACTGCTGGGTCACCGGCTGGGGCAACCCCAGTGAACAAGGTAATGGGGCAGGGCCAGGAGAGAATGCGGGACATGCCTAGAGAAGGCAGCATGGGGGCCACTCTGAACCAACAATCTTTTTCTGTTGATATTGGTGCACATGATCTCTACTCAAATGGGTGGAGTAGGTATGGGAAAGGGGCAGTAGACTCAGGAAGAGGAGGCATGGGGAAGTGGAGAGTGGGGAATAGAAAGAGCCCAGGCTGGTGGGTAGGAGGAGGGAAGAAGGAATTCTGTCTCACAAAGCCCCCAGCCAGAAGAGAAGGTCTAAACTCAAGCAAGAAATGGGGAGGGACAGAGTTGTGGTTCTCAAGAACCCAGGGCCCCAGAGTCGTTAGTAAGACTGTCCACTGAGTCGCAGGCTGTGTCTCCCCTCCCTAGACCACCTGCCCAACCCCCGGATCCTGCAGAAACTCGCTGTGCCTATCATTGACACGCCCAAGTGCAACCTGCTCTACAGCAAGGATTCTGAGCCTGGCTTCCAGCCGAAAACCATCAAGGACGACATGCTGTGTGCTGGCTTCGCCGAGGGCAAGAAGGACGCCTGCAAGGTAGGGACCAGGGTGGGCCGTGCCAAGGCTGAGCCCTGCTCCCCAGACCCCAGTCAAGGTGGAAGCCAGCCCACCTGGGACAAGGGATAAGGCCCCAGGAGGCGGGCCCATGGGGTCAGGACAGGGCTGTGCATTTGACCAGCTGGGAAAGCAGATTCCTGGACCCCACCCGGGGGAGTCAGGCAGCAGGTCTGCAGTGGGACCCAGGAAACTGCATTTTCAACACACTCTCCTGAGATGAATCAGGGTGGATAGTCTGGGGATGTTAGAGAAATGGGCACCCCAGGTCAGAGAGGAAGGACTGGGTGGCGAGGTGGGGGTGGGGGGGTGGATCCTGGGCAGGGAAGAACAGATAAAGGGAGGCAGACAGGCATGTGTGCACCCATGTAGCTGCAAAGCCTGCCTCTTGGGCCTCCGTGGACTCTAACGGTACCTCTTCTTCACCTGCAGGGAGACTCGGGAGGCCCCCTGGTGTGCCTTGTGGGTCAGTCATGGCTGCAGGCTGGGGTGACCAGCTGGGGTGAGGGCTGCGCCCGCCGGAACCGCCCAGGTGTCTATATCCGGGTCACCTCCCACCATAACTGGATCCATCGGACCATCCCAGAACTGCAGTTCCAGCGGCCTAGCTCGGGTGGCCAGAAGCGGGACCACCGGGGCCAGCAGCCCCTCGGTCGGAACTTTGCACCCTGCCTGGCAGCCCATGCCATCCTCCTGGTCCTCATGGCCCTGCTCACCTTCCTCTGATCTGCGCTCAGGCCAGTGGGCCTGTGGCGCCCCGGAGCCTATGGTGTACATTTGTAAATAGCTCTCCAATTCTCCCTACTCTCTAACACCCACTTATTTTTATTTATGTTCACTCTCCAATAAAACCCTAACCTCAGTGCCGGCTGCCTGGGTGTAGACCCTCGGGGAAGGATGGGGCCGGTGCTGGGCAGGGGGTGTGGCGGATGAGGCTCCCCAGTGGAAGGAGCTATAGCAGGCACACTGGAGGCTAGACATCACTGAGTCCTGTGACACCTGTGGCCTGACCCCCTCACAGGGGCTTCCCTGACCCGCCCCCCCACCTCAGCATCCTTGCCAACGTGGTCGTCACCATGAGTGTTGCCAAGGGGTGCCCTGTGCTGGGCACTGGGGGCAGCAACAGACACTGGCAGGGGGCCCGGCAGAGGGTCCTGAAGGAGGGGGGCTCTGCGGGGCGTGGGGGAGAGCACAGCCCCCACTGCCTATGTCTGAATCACCCTGAACTTCTCTTGGCTGTCACACAGAGGAGGCAAGGCCCAGGCCACTCGGGGCCGTGGAGGTTGGCAGGACAGGCCCCCCACCGAGACAGGCCAAGGCTTCAGCAGCTCCCTGGGCCAGGACCCCCTCCTTCTTCCTTCCGCAAAGTTTGGGGTTCAGGCCATCCTTGCAGCAGTCTTTAATGGTTTCTGCGAGGATCCCTGGGGAATTCAGGAATGAGCTGCAATCCTGCACAGAGAGCCTGGTGTTTGGCCCTGCCCCCAGGGGCCCCACCCCAGCTCTGCTGCCCCCTCTCGTCCCTTGTCCTGTCAGTAGCTCCACGCCATCCCCCTCCCAGTCCTCCCGTGACGACCTGTGGCCACCAGGAATCCAGCAGAAATAGGTCTCAGAGCCCAGGCCCCAGCTCGCTCTGGCCCTGCCTGTCCTGGCCGCGATGGTGCGGCTGCCCACGGAGGTGGCCCCGGGTTCTCAGCCTGGCCCAGCATGTCCACGGCAGGCCTTCTGCAGTTGGACGGCCAGCTCCCCAGTGTGGGCTGATTCCTGAAAGGCACCCAGCCTCCTGCCGTGCTCAGTGACCATGAACAGACGAAGAGGCCTGAGAGGGCAGGGCCTCGCACACCACACACGCACACCCATGCTCACATGCTAGTACATGCACACACTTGCACACCCACACACAGAGAAACATGCACACATACGTGAGCACGTGCACAGGCCCAGCTGGCCCGGCAGGTGCTGGGAGAATGCAGGCCTGGGTATTTATGGAACGTATCAATAAGCACTTAGCAGGCACCTGCTGTGGACCGGCCCCGGGAATGGAGTGGGGAACACACACTGAATTCGCCTCTGCTCTGCTTTGCCTGGGCATGTTCCTGCCAGGCAGGGAGCACTGCTTGGTGGCCCTCCAGGGACTGAGCCATCTGAGGGCTTTTTCTCCAGAGCAGAGATGGATTCCGAGTCCCGGCGGGGAAGGTGGGGGCACGGGGCAGCAGGTGCACTGAGGCCTGATGGGGGGACGACCGGGCTGTGAGTGTCCTGAGAGTGGTCCCAGGAACAAGTTCTGGGTCATCTTGGCTGGGAGCAGGGGCTGGCCTGGGTCCTGCAGCTTTGGAGAGAGGCGACCCTGCTGTGGGGAATAGAAAGAGCTTCAGGTCCTGCAGTGATGGGGGTCAGAGGAGGTTAGGTGGCCCATCTGCCACGTCTGTGGTGAGAGGCCAGGATGGAGCCCAGGTGAGGGCCAGGCCCCCCTTGGAGGAGGACTTGCCACCCTGCCCCTGCCTCCTCTTCCTGCTGTCTTAGCTTTCTGAGTGCCCTGGGGTCCCCCATCACCCCACCATCCTCCTGCTTCTGCTACAGGGCAGGGGTCTGGTCAGGGTCCTGTGGGCCTAACAGGGAGGAGGGGCGAAGATGTCAGGGCAGCCCAGTGCTCCTTAGTGACGCCCCACCCAGCCAGGATAGGAGAGCGAGGCTAGGGTCCTGAGTGGGTCCCAGGCGGTGGCCAGTGTGCGACCCTAGGGCACAGATCCCCCACGCCCTGGGCTCCCTAAACCCAGGGTGGACACTCAACAAGACAGCTGCAGGAGGGGAAGGGACACACTCGTGCAGAGACTAGGGGTTTAAAGGGAAGCAGGTTTTATTCACACTGTTCACAGTGCGCTCAGTGCTGTGAAGGGGAAGGAGAGAAGTGCCCCCAGCTGTCACGGGTCCCCTCTCCCACCTGGGTGGGGCGCCACTCAGACACAACTTTCCATGCTGCCCCCAAGCAGCGCCTCAGGGCAACCGCCTGGTGGGTGGGGGCCCTGGCTGCGGGGAGAAGGCTTTGGAGTGATAGCCGGCTGGCACAGACCACTAAGCCGTGGCGGGCGGAGGGAGCGGGGCTCAGCCCAGGGCAGGGCCCACCTTGCAGCAACCAGAGCAGCCAGCAGGTGAAGCCACAGGAGGGGGCCACAACCGAGCCTGGAAATCCATGTGCACACACACCATACTGCACGCTTAGGATCAGCCTGTGGGAGCCCCAAGAAGGAAAACCACTGGGCCAGGACTCCAGGACCCCTGACCCCTTCTGGACTCAAGGATCAGGGGTCAGCCATGGTCCTGATGCCAACACCTGGAGCAGGCAGGGGTGCAAATCAAAGCCCCCCCCACCAAACCAGAGACACCGTCCCGACCCAGGAATTGTACACCAGCGTCCTGATTTGCAGTTTGTCTCAGGGAAGCACGGCTCAGTCCAAAGGTGCCAGAGCGGCACTGCCTCTGCTCACAGATGCCAGCCCTGGAAACACGACAGACACTCCAAGAAGGCTGAGAGTTTGGGTTGCAGAAGACTCCGGCATCTCGGGGTCAAAGACATCCTACCCAACCTCTGGGAGCCAGAGCTCTCCAGGGAACACGTGGAATGGGAATTTCCTCAAAGCCTTGGCGTCCCGGGAGTTTCTGAAGAGCCACCACCAGGGGGAGCCAGAGTGGCTGTGGGGGGGTGCGGGCCCAAGGAATTTCAGAGAAATTTCTCTGAAGCTGGTGCTTCTGGCCAGGGAAAGAGACAAGACAGGTGCACACGCTTGATGCAACGAGGCATCCGTACTTTTAAAAAAGTCTCTTGAAGATGATCTCCTTGGCCCAAGGGATGGGGTCATGATACCATCAAGAGATGATGGGTGAGGGCCGGGGGCTGGTCCAGCCAAGGGGGGGAGACAGGCCTGTGCTGCTCTAACCTGCCAGCCCCAGGCTGGACAGTGACACAGGCGGCAGGCCCGGGGCTGCCGCGAGCCCAAGGCGGCGCTTCCGCAGTAGTGGCTCTTCCGTGCATTTTAAGACACTAACAGTTGTTCTGCTCATTCATAAATACACAATTTTATTTGCTATTTTCAGGGGAAACTTAGGCATTAAACTGTAAGCTGATAAAATACGGATACCTAAAAAAGTACAAAAGTATAAATATCCCCTTACAATAAATTTTAGTGAATTAAGTCTTAATATCTTTAAATTAAAAAAAAAAAAACCCACAAGCCTATCTATTACGTCAAGGTCACAAATCAAACAACGCTAAATGGCCAGCAGCGCCCCACTGGTACACCCCGAGGCCAAGGAGGGGCTGCCCAGCCCCCGCGCGCTCCACCGGGAGGACAGGTCACCAGGGCCAAGTGTGTCCTACAGAAAGATTGCTATAAACAGATGAAGCCAAACATTTAACAACATACAACAGACCTTACAAAAGGAGGAGGTAAGTCCTAGGTGCTGGAGAACTTGGTTCATCAGGTAATATTGGCAAAGGAGAAGAGGGCACAGGCAAGAAGCCTCTGGAAGCGTCTGGAACCAGACAGCGGTCGGTAGGCACAGCTCCCCTGGAAGCTGGAGGTCAGGAGGCAGAGCCGCCTGCCCGGCCAGGCCCCCCAGATGGACAGGACCCACGACCAGCTGAGGAAGGTCTGCTCTCAAAGCATGCGGACAGCGGTTTTCAAAGGAATCCCGGTAGCTCCGTCACGTCAGGGGGCAGGGCCCGTGCAGCCTGTGTCCCCACCGCCCCAGAAACGTCAGAGAGAACTGCATAGTTACACGAGAGAGCCGGCGAGAGAGAGATGTTTGTGATGTGCTGTAAACACCCAATTTCCAATGTGACCTGGAGTTTCAGCTCCAGAAGCCGGGTGGACAGGCTTCCCGCCCCGACCTCCATCCCAGGCGAGACCAAGGCACTGATGGGCGCCAGCTCCCCCTGAGCCCCAAGGTGGGTCAGACGAGGCAAAACTTGTACCTCCCTTTACATGACTTAACAGATCAGCCCAAAAGGCAGCAGCACTTTTAGGCATTTCTAAGAAGTGAAAGCACTGGGTTGTCTATCCACAATTGGAAAGAAAGGATGCAAAGGTCTCTCGCCTGGAAACTACAAATGGAGAAGCCTTGACTGTGCCAGGCCGGATCAGGCCAGTGGAGCCCAGCTCTGAAGGAGGACCGGGAAGTAGTGAACACGCGGAGGCTGGGAGAAACCACCAACCCGGTCATGTCTGGGAGGCACAGCAGACCCCCTGCCCTGAGGAAGAGGGCCTGGTGCATGCCAGGGTGACCAGCAAGCACCCAGAGCCCAGGGCTGTGGTGCTGCGGCCACTTCCTACCAGCAAGGCCCAGGCTCTGTTACAGGCTGTTTATGTAGCACCAAGAACGCTGTCCTTTAAATGATCTTCGGTGATTAAAGGGTCAGTCAGGAGCGCCCTGCCTCAGGCCCGAGCGGCACTTGTGAAAACCAAGCGGAGGGCCCTACAGAGACGCCCGCCCAGGCAGCATGCCGCCTCTGAGTGGCGACGCCCGGCCTCGGACAGCTGGTCCTGTCTCTCACCACCCACCTCAGAGGCAAAAAAAGGATTCACACCCAGATCTCTAGAGAAATTGTCAAAAGCAGGTTTCTTCTCACGGCCAAGCTTCCTCGACATGGCAGATCATTGCATCTTGGGAAAAGGTAAAACGTCTCTTCAGTTGTCAACACTGTGTTCCTCACATCCTTGAACCCCGTTCTTGCAAAATCTGAAAATGCCAAATGCAGACAATGAGGACTCGGGCCCTGAATGGAAAGGCAGCCTGCAGCCGGGAGCTTCACGGCCCTGAGGCCAAGTGCCCTGCTTGGGGGTGGAGCCCACCGCAGGCCAGGGTCCGAGAATGGGGACCCCGTTGTGCAGGCCTAGCTTGCCCACCTCCAGGCCGCACACAAGGGGCAGGCCTCCCAGCTCTCCACCTCTCCACCCGAGCCTGACATCACCATGCCTAGGAAGTAGTGAACCTGTGGAGGCTGCGAGAAACCACCGAGCAACCACGCCTGGGAGGCAGCAGCAGACCTGTCCTCAACCCGGCGCCTCCTGGGCCTCCTGAGACATGCGGCAGGGCTCCGGGGAGATGACTCCTCATTGAGGCCCCAAGGACTTCTGGGCAGCATCTCGCTCGATGGCCTCCTGAGGATGGGAGGCTCCCTGCTCCCAAGGGTGCCAAAGCCCACCTGGCAGTTTAACTGCCCACCGACTCCTGATTTTCTCTCCAGCCCAGCTTGATCCCGGGCAGAAGACACATGTGTGCAACCAGGGCCCCCTGGGCCGCCAGCCCAACCTGCCCCTCTTCTTTCTTCCATGCCCCATCATAAACCACGTCCCTTCCACCCTGCAGCCACACACCCAGAAACCTGGGCCCCTGGGATTGCTGTCACCCCCACATCCATACGTGCCAACTTGCTCCCCACACTGCCTGGCTGGGGTCACATCTTCTGTAAATGGACCACCCTCCTTGAGGGTGCCAGCCACCTCCTTGCTACAGCCAGACAGGACTCTCTGGGACACACACCTGACCCCACTGGGGGACCCTGCCAGCCCTCGGCCGCCATGCTTGAGACTCTCCCTCCCACTCCTCCTCAGCACCTCGGAGCCAGAGCAGCGCCCCCACCCGGCCTTCCTCGCCACTGGAACCATCCATGCCTCCCATCTTCCCCCAAATCAAGCTGCGAGCTCCTCAAGGCCACAACCCCATGGGAGCCAGGGGAGACTTTGGAGCTGGCAAAGTGTGCTGTTTCGACACGTCAAGCGTGGCTACTGAGCATCAAGTAACCAGGACAGAAAGGCCACGCGTCCCGGCCAAGCCCAACCATGCCCAGGCCAGCGCTGTAAGATGACCCTCCCTGCGATCCCACTGGCAGCGAGAGTGGCCTCCCGGGGGCATTTTCCACTTGAATTTCAGAGCTAAGAGAGATACGGCCCCGAGGACACTGTGTGTTGCTGAGCCCTGGACCCGGTGCAACGCGGGGACATGCCTGGAAGGGGCCCGCCCTGCTCGTGCCAGGCCCAGCTCACACGGATGCCCAGCCAGAGTGAGGCCCTGCAGGCACAGGCAGACTTCTCAGGCTCATGGCCAGTGGCCACCGGCCCTGACTCCTGCTCACTGTCAGGGCGGCTGTCCAGAACCACACGGCCCATCTCTCACGTCCCCCGAGGGCTTGTTCAAATGACTCAAGAGAAGCCCAAGCTCTCCAGGCTGTCCCCTGACGCCCCCCCATCCCTGTGGTTCCCCAGGCCTGTCCCTCTCTCTCTGACAGCTCCGAGGCCGTCCAGGAAGCACACCCTCTTGCCCGCTGCCCATTCCCCTAGGTGCACCTTCCACTGTGCTGGGGGAACAGCACCCCAGGCTGAAGGCCCCTCCTCAGGCCAGACAAGGACAAGCCCCTAAGCCCGCTCACTGGGAAAGCCCAGGAGGCCCCTGTCGGAGGGACATGGTCTGAGGACGTGACTTGGGGTGAGGGTGGGTCCCCACTCAGCCCTAGAGGACCCTCTGGCCCCCATGGTGCTAGTCCCAGCCCCAAGAAGGTCTGCCACCCTATCATCGTGGCTGTTTGCAGGGAAAGCTGGAGTTTGGGGGGCCATGAAGCCGAGAGCTGCTCACTCAGTGGGAGCCCAGCAGAGCAGACGGCGTCCGAGTTCACAGGCCTCAGTGGTGGAAAGGACAAGGCCCACGTAACTACCACGCGGCCTGGGAGCGAGGTGACAGCACAGGAGGGGCCGCCCTGCCAGAGCCAGAGCCCCAGTGACTATCTCCTAACAAGGACAGAAGACCCCTCCTGGGACCTGTGACGGTCACGGCCTGTCTGCCCTGGAAGGAGCTCTCACTTGGGCTGCCGCCCACAAGGAGGCCTGAGCTGGGCCACAGGGACTGAGCAGGCTGTGCATGGCACATGGCACCCCCGCCCCCCGCCCCAACCCAGCGGGCCCAGGGGCCAGGACCACTCCAAGGCTGCCCTGCCATCAGCTCACCTCGCCCCTCCCACAGCCCAGACCCTGGCAGTCAGGGCCACTGAAGCGGCTCCTGCCAGCAGATGTGAAGTCTGTAACTGGGGGTGGGGGGTGGGCAGTGCTGCTGAAAGAAGCCCCTCCTCCCTCCTGGAGGTTGGCTCCTCTGTCCCTGCCCCCCCACCCCACCCCGTGTCCCTGGCTCCTACCACAGTTGACCATCAGGCCAGGCCAAAGTCAAGCTGAGCCCCTAAGGTGCAGTCACTCCAAACCGAGACGGGCCACAAATGCAAACTACCGCCTGATTTCAAAGACTTAGAGAAGAGCAAAGTAAAATATGTCAGTGATTTTTTAGGTTGAAATGACAATATTATGCATGTAATGGGCTAACAGTATCAGCATCAATTTCACGCATCTTTTTACTTTCTTAACGTGGCTGCTAGAAAGTTTAAAACAACAGATGGAGCTCGTGCTGCACATGCCCTGGACGGCAGTGGTCCAGACTAGGGCCCAGCAAACCTTTCCTTAAAGGGCTAGGTAGTAAATACTTCAGGATTTCCGAGTCAAGAGGTAAAGCTGAGGATATTATGCACTCATTTAATCACCAGAAAAATAACCACTAAAAACGCAAAAGCCATTCTTGGTCTGCGTTCCCAGACCAGACTCATAGCCAGATGTTGGCCTCTCAGCACGTGGCCGGCCACAGGCTCTTCCCAAGCTCCTCACCTGCAGGGCTTGGCGGGGAACCCCTGCATGACACCTGTGCCCTGCCCTCTCTGGGCCTCAATCGCCCCTGTGCAACGCGAGGGAGCAGACGAGGCGCTCCCTGCTGATGGGATCCTGGCTGAGCCACAGGTTTTCGACAACAAGAAGGACCAGGAGGCAGCAGGGACTTGAGGAGCAGCGAGGGGCTGAGGGGGCGTCCACGGAGCCTCCCATGACAGGGCAAACAGGAGGGTCCCCACAGACTCCTCTCCACCAGCACCCCTAGTCTGAGGCATGAGGGAGTAGGGCTGCCACAGGCTTTGGTGTCGGGATCAGGGCCCACTCTCTGTGGCACAAGTTCCGACTCCTTGGCCCTGAGCCCGTGGGTAGACTGGTGACGGTGGGGAGACTGGCGGGCTGGGGGCTGCGTGTCCCTAGGGGGCGCAGGCCCGCATCCCTGCTGCTGGCACCCATAGCAAGGAGGCCCTTCCCAAGCCTGACACACACAGCGTGGAGGTGCCTCAGCCAAGGTCCCAACCCCACCCACACAGGCATCCTCAAGGGGACAGACAGCCCCGCCCCGAGACAGACTGGCTCCAGTGCAGATCTATGCGCTGGCATCTACCATGGAAGGTTCTCTGTCAACTACAGGCATGAGACAGACGCAGCGAAGGAGGGGCTGGGATCAAGGAGACTAAGGTAGGTGGTCAGTTTCAAGGGCGCAGGCTCACCATGACATTTACACTTAATCTGAGTCATTCCCTTCGTGACCCGTGTCCTCGTCGTCACTCTGGCTCGGCACCGGCAGGCGGCAGGGAGGAGAAGAAGAGAGGGACCGTCAGTGCAGGGCGAGGCGGGAGGCAGCAGAGGGAAGCCCACCCAGACAGGCCAGGTCTCCACGGGACAGCAGAGAGCACGGCGCTCAGGAATGGACCTAAAGTTGTGCTGTGCGGCGAACTACAGGCCAGCCTCGTCCAGATCACACTGTGGGGGGAAGCACGACGTCCCTGGGCCCCAGCACTCCTGAAGTTCCAGAGTTTTCCTTCCCTCTGTGTTGTGAAAAACTGAACCTTGCCCAAACAGAGGTCTGGCCTTTGCCCTCGGCTCCTGGGAGGTCATGACCTCCAGGACACACCAGTCTGACCATGTGATGGGGGGGGGGGTCAGTTGGCTGGGGGACTGGAGACTGCAATCAGGCACATGGGTGATCAACTGTTGATCAATGGATCAATCATGCCTACGTGACTGAGCCCAGTAATATCTCTACACACGGAGGCTGGCGGGGCACCCCTGGTGGGCGGTGCTCTGTGCATGGTGCCACGCATCCTGACTGCACAAGGAGCACCTCTGCGACATGAGCTCCACGTCTGGCATACTTCCTGGCCTCTGCCCCACACACCCTCCCCTGGCAAGTTTGAAATCCCCCCTCTTTCTGTACTTCCTGTAATAAACTGTAACTTTGAGCAGAACAGCCAGCAGTGAGCTCTGAGTCCTCCCAGCAGATCATGGAGTAGTAGAGTGGTTTGGGAAGCCCCTGAAGTTGGGGCTGCTCTCAGTGGACCGGTCCCCTCGCTGAGTTGCCCGACCCCTACCCGCTCTCTCCTGTCACTTCCACCTCAAGACACGTGTGTGTGTGTGTGTGTGTGTGTGTGTGTGTGTGTGTGTGTGTGTGTGTCTGGCCCGTGCTGTGGGCACCCAATGAGCAGGTCCACAGTAGTGGACCCAGTGTCCTCAGAACATGAAGTACTGCTCCAACCAGGCTGTGCACAGGTGTCCCCAGATCATGACCCCCAATCCGGCCTCAACACTTTTCCATGGCTTACAGAGGCCCTGGCTGTGCTCCACCTCCTGGGGAGCTCCTGCCACGGCCCCAGTTTAGAAGCCGCTGTTGCTGCCACACTCCAGAGCCAGGTATTTCTGGAGAGAGAAATAGGGCCGCACTTTCAATGGCAAAGGGATTTGGGGTCATGAGTGGAGTTCTGTCAGCACAAACGCATCCCTTCTGCAGCTGAAAAGCCACCCCAGGGACATGAGCTCAGGCAGTTGCCCTGGAGAACTTGGCTATGAGAATTTTTCAAGTTCAGAAATAAAAGTTTCTAAATATAAGACAACTTGCAAAAGAGCCCTGCAAATGCTCAGAGAGGTATGGCTCCTCGTGAGGCTGGGGGCTCCGGGAGGTGGGGTTGCCTCCTACCCTGACTCAACAGGAAGCATGTCCCCAGGCATGGCACCAGAACCCCTTTGCTCCCGGCCCATTGCGGGGACCTGCACCAACCCCCACGACAGCCTGTCCTGGGCAGCGGCGGAACAGCCCGGGCCCTGCACTTGCACCTGCAGGCACCCTTGCAGGCCAGGGGTTGGGGGTGGGGTGGGGTGGGGCAGGATGTGAGGACTCTGGAGGCCCCAGGGCCTGGACAACTGCCCAGTCGTGCTGGGGTGAAAGAGCTGCCTCGAGCACCAGTGGAGGATGGCCACCGCGGGAAGACCAGCGGGCGAGGTGAATCTGCCATCCATTCCCAAGCCCATGCCTCCAAGGAAGACCCTGAAAGGCTCACAGGGGCAGTTCTAGGCAGGTAGCAGCCAGGGTGGCACCAGCCAAGAGTGTGAGGAAGGCCTGGAGCCCCCGGTTTAATGTCATCAGTTAAAACCTCGCTGGCCTTGTCCACACTCACTCAAAACACCCTCTGACAGCATGCCAGAGCCTTCCACCAGGGCCGCCTGTGGGCCCAGGACACACAGGCTGGCTGCCACAGAGCCCCTGGGTCCCCTCAGAGCCGGCTATGGGGCTGTCCAGGCACCACCTGGCTTGAAGGTCCAGAAGTCCTGCCCAGGCTGATGCTGGACTCTGCAAGGACAGACACATCTGGAGTCACCGACCTCAGGAACAAGCCCAGAGGAGATGCCACTAGAACCTGTCACCTCCAGGCAAGGGTAGCAGCTGCTCCCTGCCACGAGGCTGCCCTTGCGCTCCTCGGGAGACAGAAGGGCCAGACGTCCAGCAGGGAGCCGGTACAGTTCAACAGGAACTGGCCTGTGCCAGGCCAAGGCAACACTCCGTGGAGTCTCAAAATCACACATCCTGCCGGATCTGCTCCGTTTACAAACCAGCACGACTCCCAAGCCTGGGATGGGTGTATCCGAGGCAGGTGCCACCAGGAGGCTCTGCCCTCCAGCCTCGACGTCCCCAGTACCCAGGAAAACAGCCCACAGTGGCATCACTCAGAAGCATAGCCCCCACCGGCAGGACTGGAAGACAGCAACACTTCCAGGAGCAGGCTAGTGGGTTAGAAGAGGTGAGGGCAGAAGGCCTGGGCTGTGGGAGCCGCAGCATGTTCAACAACCCCGCGCTCCACCACTCGCGTCCCGTGGACATCCGTGTCCTCTCTTCCAGGACTCTGCTTCTGATATGCCAGGCGAGAATTATGTGATGATGGACAAGCAGCATGAGGCGAGCAGGCCGCCAGGAAGCCTGCATGGCCAGGAGCGCCGCGACGACAGTAAGAAACAACACAGCAAAGGAGAGAAACCCAGCCCTGCAGAGGGCACTCGGGCCGCAGCCTCACCCACCTTGGCCTTCTCACTGGGCTCACTGGTCGTGCCATACGGGGAGTTGTGCAGCTCCTTGGAGACCACGCAGAGGAACTCGGCCTGGTCTTCACTCCCGTAGTTGTAGGAAGAGCCAATGCTGACCAGCTGGGAGGAGAGAAGGCCAGTGGGATGTGGGCAGAGAGCCTCACACACCTGGCTCAAGACCAGCCCCCCGCCAGGAGGGAAACAGCCTGCAAAGACCCCCCCGCAAAAACGGCCGATGCTCAGGGAAGCTAAGGGACAGGATTCAACCAAGAGACTTTTAACGAACTTACTGAAAATAAAGTCCCTGAACACCGACACTCAAGCTCAGACGCACCCGTACACACACACCACACACACCACGTGCAGGACAGGCCTCCTGTGCCAGCACGTCCAAGCTCCTCTCTGGTTCCTGGCTGGGTCCAGGGGACGCTGAGTGACCCGGGGAGGGGAATGCGACGCTGGAGTGGGCATCAAGCGGGCCGGGCCCGAGAGCAGGCAGCGGGGCGGTGGCACTCTGCCCTGCCCATAAGTTGTGCCCTCCGCACGGGCTCTGAACACACGAGTGTGAGCACACGCCCACACACATGTGAGGGCGAGTCCCTCCCCAGGGAAGCCAGGACCAAGCCTTCCTCTCACTGGGGCTACTGACTGCGAAGGGGCATAGGAGGGCCGCAGCAGCTCCAACAGGCTCAGGGAGAGATGCCGGGGCTGTGGCTTCCCACACCTCAGCCGCAATCTCAGTCTGGGTGTGTCCACGCCCATGGCCCTGCATCCCCGGGCCTCCAGGTCACTACTACAGCCACACAGGAGCTGAGGTCCGACCTGCCTGCTCCAGCTTAGCCCAGAGCCACCAGGGACTCTGTGTTTAATCAAAAGAAAAGCACTAAAATTGTAGTGAGCTATCAGTGGCACAATTATCGAGGCAGTGCCTGGAAGGCCCTCCATCTTTGCCTTCTCTACTGATGGAACTGCCCATGGAGGAGAGGCCAGGGGCGGGAGCGCCACGTGCAGTGACAAGGACACGGTGAGCACCGCCGAGTGAGGGAAGTGTGCAGAGCGGTGCGGGCCGCTCTGGGAAAGGAGAGGAAAGCCCCAGGGCCAGCATGCCCACCCTGTCTCTCTGGTGGAGAGAAGTGGATGGTTTTTAGAGGTTATGGAGGGAACTGATCAGACCCCCTGAGAAACTCATCCCTCCCACCCTTCCCCCAAGGCTAGGTAGGGTGCCCACCTGTCAGCCTCTGCCAGAGATAACACTCTGGATGCTGGGGAATGGGGTCCAGGGAGTTTGTGTTTTGTGTACACATACAGGTATTTGTTTTCCCAAACATGGGACTGATTTTGCAGCAATGCTGTTTTGTAATTTCTTTGTAAACCTTAGGCTTTTCAGTGGGGGTTAGATGGCAAATAAAGCGAGAGTGAAATAAAGAGTTGAGGACGGGGAGGAAAAAAAAAATAAAAAGGTCTGTTCTAGGAACAGACTGGAAGGCTGTTCTAGGTTCATAAATGCCTCTCAGAGACAGACCTGCCACCTGCGGACCTCAGGGGTGCCCGGCCCCGGGTGCAGATGGAGCAGCGCATATGCAGCCACTCATAATCAGGTCTGCCCAGGGACCACATCCTCACGAGGCGTGCAAGCCTCTCAGAACCTGGCTCTGGCCTTGTCACTGACCACTGGCCAACTCTGGGTTCAGCCCCATCACCTCGTGGGGTCCCAGGCTCTGGCCCCTCTTCCCCTGCAGTTCTGGCTCCTATTTCTAGGAAGCAGACAAGTGAACAAACGTGACCCTCGTTCTGGGGTTTCTCTGGCATGAACGGGGGGAGCACGTTCCCAAGGGAGGAACTGGGCAAAGCGGGTGAGACTTGGGGAGAGAGGAGCTGCTCTTTGCTGTGGGTTTGGGATCCACCCAGAGGAGCTCAGGACAAAGCCCCTGAGCTGGTCTCAGGGAGGATATGCCCATGCAGGAGGCACGGGAACCCCTCTCCCTTCCGCAGGAGCCACAGCGAGGGTGACCTAGTTCACGGATCCTCAACCAGTGACCGCAGCTCCTGTCTCCCCAGCCCTTTTCCAGGCTGCACACCAAGGGACAAAACGAGGGGCGGTGGGAGCCTTCCTTTTCTTTGTGAGCCTGGTGTGACTGTGCTGGGGTCAGGGAGTGAGGAATGCAAATGTAACCACAGGACCCGGCGGACACCCTCCACACCCCCGCCCCAGGGCAAGGGCAGGGCATCAGAGCAGCCCTGCTGGCTACGTCTCCGGGTGGAGAGTGGGACACAAGTGCCGACTGCGCCTTTCATGACATTTCAAGAGGACGCCAAGCATTCTATAGCCTGATTCATTATTTCAAAAGACCCATAAGAAAGGGTAGCCTTAATTAGGAGGGATGCCAGGGGACCCTATGATTTCCCACCGTGGACAGAAAGCTGGCACCAGAGGAGGCTCTCAGGAGCCAGAGGGGGTGGGCTGGGGTCACAGACCTGGTCTCCGCCCTTCAGGACCAGTGCCCAGGGCTTGGGCCGGGCAGGGTCATAAGCCCAAACCTCAGAGTCTCTGCCTAAGACACACAAACAGCGACAATGAGCTTGTGGGCAAGGTACCACCCACTCAAGAGGACATCCTTGCCGTGTTCTCAGGCCCACAGGTAACGGGCTGCAGTTCCCCAGGACGAGAGGCAGCATGCCCACAGAAACACCAGAGCGCTGTGGACAGAGGGCGGTGGGTGGGTGGAAGAGACTTGGCTCTCACCCCTTTTCACAGGCGTCCTAGCAAAAGCAGAGCTGAGGAAAATGAGGGGCATGGCCGAGCCAGAGTCAGCAGCACTTTCCAATCAAGGGCAGGACAGGGGGCTGGGGGACTGCAGAGCAGCCCCAAGGGGAAGAGCATCTATGCCAGCAGCAGCACAAAGGAGCCGGAGCCCCATCTGCTCGGCCAGCACGGAAGGGCCAGGAGGGGCCAGGGCGGACAAGGGAGGGGATGGGTGCCGGGGTCATGCCAGGAGGCACTCAGGATATCGACTCCACACACACACACACACACACACACACACGCACACGGAGATGTTAGAAAAAAGCACACAGAACAGTCCTCCCACAAAAGAATGGGCTAGACTAAGAAAAATAACTGCAGAGAGAATACTTGGGAGGTGGTACCCTAAGAACAACTCTTGCTGCTCCCCCCATCACCCGTGACCAATCTAGTCAGGACTGGTACAGCTGCTGCTTGTGAGAGGTGCTGGAGACATGATGGGGACCCATGCTTCCATGAACTGCAGGCCGCCCAACACCTCATTACTGGTCCCGGGGGCCAGCTGACCTGAGGACCCGAGCAGGGCCTTTATAATTAAAAGATCCACTGTGCTGCAGGCTCAGGGGGTACTTTACCTGCTCAAACTTCCAGCCGTCGGACATGGTGGAGACCATCTGCGTGAGCTCCTCCTCCTGACACTGGAGCACACGGTACACGTGCTTCACTGGCACCTGTGAGAAGGGCCACAGGTGAGGGCAACGCCCGTGCCCCGCCCCCTCACAGCCCCACCCCACGTGCCAATTGGGGATGGCGACGGGGGCCCAGGCGACGGGGGCCCAGGGGAGGCCTACGGTTCCCTTCCACCTCTTGGGCCCAGGTCGTGATGCCTAAAGAAACCCCAAAGGCATCCACCGAAGAAGCAAAACAAACATGCTGGAACAGCTGCCGTTTTCTGCTTTCCCATCCACCTCCAAAAATATTTCCATTTCTGAATTCCAAAATAAAATGAGTCATGTTCCTGAAATCCCAAGAGCACCTGTGGCTAGATGTGAATACACGATGACAGCCATTCCTGTGCCTTGGGGGAACCACACAAACTCTCTGAACTAAGGGGGTGCCTTGAGAGCTAAGCAGGACCAGCCTCAGCCCTGCTCACAGAAAAAAGCTCTCAGACACGCACAGCAGCTCAGACAGGAGCCCGTGGATCTTCCGATCCACTCACCCACCCGACCTTCGCTGAGCTATGCTCCAAGCTCGGCTTCTGGCAACACCGCAGGGAGCACTGGCCAAAGGCCTGTCCTAATACAGCTGCCGCTCCGGCCGATACACGATGTGTCAGTGATAGGGTCACAGCTCGAAGTACACGGGTCACCACACAGCCCAAGTGCCTTCATTTGTGAAACAGTGGAGGACACTGAGCACTGCTCAGCCTGAGCCTGCTAATTCCCTTGCCAGCCTGTGAGGGGGCCTCTCCCACATCCACCATGCAGGGGGGACACAGGCACAGAGGGCTGGTGCCAGCCCAGGTCACAGGGTTCGTAACCAGGGGGGCTGGGCGGAGGGAAAACAGGCCTCAAACTGGCCAGAGATGACTGGGGAGCTCGTGGCCACATCTCCTGCCCCCTCCCCAGGCCCCTCCCGCTGTCCCGATGGCCCTGTGGCTCCTGCAACAGGGAGAGGGCGGGAGCTGTGTGGTGGGTGGTCCCAGCCTCCCACGCCGTCACCCCACTGTGCCCTCCCCTGGCCCCTGACCAGCCACTCGGAGCGGCCAGGCTGTCAGCAAGCCTCTTCACAAAGGCCAAGAGCTCCAGCTCTGGGCCTGCCGGGTGCCCAGCGGGAAAGCCCGGGGTGGGTGGGGGGCAGTGAAAGGGTTTTAAGTGGACGGAGACTCTTCATGTAGTCTGGCATGAAGCTCTGAGAGAAAGTGCACTTCACAGCAGCCTCCTGGCAGAGGGAACCTGCCAGGCAGGGCCTGGCGCTCTACTAGCAAGTGCAGAGCTGGCACTGCAACAAAGACTAATGCCTAGACCCTCTGGTACCTCCCTTCGTGGGAGGTGCTAGACACAGCCCATCTCAAACAACACTGGCCTAATGGGCAGCAGAGTGGCCGTGCTGGCCCTGGCACAGCTGACCGTGGCCAAGTGCAAATGGGTCCCACATGGGGCTCTGCACCATTGGGGACACAGTCCAGCACAAAGAGTACCTACTGAGCCCTTCCTTCCTGGTAAAAGCCAAACTCTCATCGTGCCTACACACACCTACAGGACCCCCACCTCATCCGTCTGTGCCCAGCTTGCCGCCAACTCCCCTGTGCTGTCCCTCCAGCCACACTGGTCCTCTGAATGGATTGAGTACTCAGCTACCACAGGCCCTTTGCACTCGCTGTGCCCTGTCTGCAATGCCCTCCCTGAGACGGCCACACACTCAAGCCCCACAGAGGTCTCCTGCTCTCCCTCTGCCCCCTCCTCACCCTCACTGGACCATCCTCCTCAGCAGCTGCTCATCGCTCCCCACTGGAGTGGGGCCCCCGAAGCATGTGCCCTGTGTGCCAGTCAGGGCGCCAGCTGACAGCACCGTGGGAGGTGTCCAGAGGGCGGCCCACAGGCACCAGGACAACTCCAGAGGAAGCCAGTCAGCAAGGAGGGAGGGAAGTGAGCCGCGCCTTTATGCCTGGCCTCGGAAGGTTCCTGCACCTTAGTCACCGGTCTCACCTGTGATGTTCTGCTGTCTCGTTCTCTAATTTTGTCCTTTACAAGTTTTATTAGTGAGGTGATATTGTAAAATTCTGCTTCCTCCAACACCCCTAGAATAAAGAAAAACAACTATAATTCCCACCAGATCAAAGAATAAACGTTGTGCCTCTGCCCCTCAGTGGACCGGTGGCCCGTTCTCAGCCCAGCCAACTGGAAGCCCCCGGCCCCCGTCCTGCCATCCTACAGACTCTGCAGACACCGCTGGCTCTCAGGGCCCCCAGGGTACACACGGAGAAAGGGCACGTTTGTGGACACACGTCTGGCCCGCGTCCTTCCAGGTGACCTGCTGGGTGCTGAGTTCACGCCAGGCCCCCGGGACGTTTCTCGGACAGACCCCCTCCAGAGCCTGCGGCCGTCTGTCCTGGGCTAGCGGCCACCTCACATGGGTCCCTGTGTCACTCAGTCAGAAGACAGCTGGTTGAGAGGCTGCTCAGCTGTGGAACTCCTGCCAACTTAGGAACCCTTTCCTGCCGTTTGCAACGTCCCCAATTTAGGGGCTCTGAATGGCCAGGTAACTCTGAAGAGCGGATGGGAGGGGCCCTGCCTCGGGGCTCCTCATGGGTATTCCAGAAGGTCAGGCGCATGCCTCCTGCCACCATGCCTGGTCGTCCCAACGAGTCTGCACTCTGCACAGCGGGTCCCGGCACTAGCGGCACCGGGGGCTCGGAGCCGTGGACTCTGTCTGACCCTCAAGCTGCAGCCTAATGAGGTCTCAGGGACTCAGCAGAGCGGGTGGTGGGGCAGCCACCGCCCAGGCAGACGTCTCTCTCCTCAAGGCCCCAAAGGGAGGTGCACCTGGCACATCCCATCTCAGGATGATGCGGGGCGACGTCCTATCAACCCTTCCCTTTGGATCCAGGGGTGGGGACTGTGGGGCTGTGAATAAGCCCTGGAAGCCTCAGGATAAGCACTTTGGCCTGAAGGGTCAGCCTTCTACCATCCAGACGCTCCAGGCGCCCCTCGTGCTCTGAGGGGCAGATGGGAAACGGCACCCGTGGGGGCCTTTCTCCCAAAAAAAAGCACTGCATCTGAGGCTGACGGAAGACAGGTGAGTGAGGCCAGGCAGCAGGGGCTTGATCTGTGGCAAGTACCACATTTGCTTTCTAAGCAAATCATGCTGGGAACAGTTTGCCTAAAACTGTACAGCTGCACACACAGAACACACGTGTATGCACGAAAAAGACGCTGCAAAAGAAGATGCAGACACGCAGTCGGAGGAGCAAGAGGGCCCGGAGAGAAGGAGGGAGCAGGCTCAGCTCAACAAGCAAAGGGGAGAGAGCCCTGGGCTCTCAGCACCGACCGGACCCTGAGCTGGGAGCCATAGCACGGCAGGCATCTGGAAACGCAGGAAGAACTCAGATGGGGTTCTGCCAGGGCTGCCCCAGAAGGAGAGCAGACGCGGGGTGACCGACACCGGGGACCCCCGGGAGGTGGCGGGCCCCAAGCTGTGTGAATCAAGGCAACCAGAGAGCAGTGGGCCCCAGGGAGGAGCCCCACCCTCAGGGCACCACCAACCGGACACCTGAAGGAGGGAGTGGGTTGCAGTCCCAACCAGCCCCCACCCAGCTCTGGATTGTCTCAGCTTCCTGGAGGAAGAAAAGGGGAAGAGGCAGCACAGAGCAGCCCTGTTCCCTCTGAGATAAGCATCTGTGAGGGATGGAGCTGGAGAGCAAGGGAGGGCCCCCCCGATCCTGGTCCTGC
The DNA here is from genome assembly GCF_059928025.1 of Delphinapterus leucas. Taxonomy (NCBI): domain Eukaryota; kingdom Metazoa; phylum Chordata; class Mammalia; order Artiodactyla; family Monodontidae; genus Delphinapterus; species Delphinapterus leucas. The sequence continues at coordinate 36,104,446 of NC_143143.1, forward strand.
CTGCGACTCACCTTCCTCGGCAATGTCTTTGTTAATGACCAGCTTTCCGTGTCTCAAGTAGTTCAGCACAGGCCCAAAATAGGTGGGGTCTCTGTCGATTAAATAGGCACCTGTTTCATCCTACAAAGAACAACACACCAAGGTGAATCCCAGACAAGAAAGCGCAGTTCCCACAGCTGGCCCGCAGCCCAGCCACGGCTAAAGGGAGTTTTGGAGGCTTGTGGGCTGTACGTGTCTAATACACAACTGGAAGGATCAGCATTTATGGCGCTTTAGGGAACCCCTAAGCAGTGTCGCCTGCTTCCAGCCACCTGCAGCCGTTGACCCTGATCTGTCACCACTGCAGGTGAAGCCAAGTTTAAGCTCTGCTGCGTCAAGGGGACCTCCCTATTTACTCAGAGGCAAGGAGATTGTGTACAAGGCCTCTTTCCTCATAGCTCCAATAATTCCTGAGAGCGAGTTCATCCTTTTCTCATTTCAGCAACCGTCCCACAAGAGTAACCTGACACACTTTCCCCCATGGGATGCTCTCAAAAGCGGGACTGATACCAACAGGTCAGCATCTGAAAGACACCGCGACCCAGGCCGCCACTGCTCATTTTGGGGCTCCTCACTGGGCAGGACTGGGTAGTCAGAGGCTCATGGAACACAGCTTCATTTTCTGTTGCCAAGTGACCCCAGAGCTCCCCTGAGACTGCTGACCACCGAGGAGGCCTCCCCCACAGCAGCGCCCCCCCGGGGTCCATCTACAGAAGGCGCTCCCTCCACACCTGGGCAGGCCCTGCTTTGCCCCCAGGGCCAGGGCCTTTCTGAGTGTTAGGGACCCTCACTGCCCACGGCACACAGCATCAGGCATCTTGGCAGGGAGGTGGCGAGGCGGAACCCCCTGAACCTCTTGGACATAGTGAGCCCACGGGCCCCAGAGCTCACTCCCACTGGGAGGAATCTCAACCGTGAAGCGGAGTGCTGTGTTAGGGCCCCCTTCTCACTCATAAGCATCAAATCTGGAATTTTGTGTAATAAACCTGGTGGTTTCAAGGGTTTCCTCCTGAGTCCACAAAGCTGTAAAAACCTGCTCTCCTCAGATCAAATCCGGATGCGGGGCCAGCAGGACCCAGAGCCTCGCTGATGGGTGGGCAGGCCCCGCTCAGCCCAGAGCACCTCTGCCCCTTCTTCTCTCCCACAGGCCCTGGGTGCTCAACCCAACCTCCTGCCTCGATAGGCCACTGCCTGGTCCCCCCATGGGCTTCCTGTCCCCCAGGGCAGCATCCAACCACACACAGATCCCCAACTTCGTCTAAGGAAGCACTGGTCAGATATTGTCCCAAGGGATCCTGCCTCCCGGCCTGGCTCCTCAGCCCTTTCTCCAGACTCCCTAGACCCCTCCTCTTCTCCAAGCAAGGCCAGAAGACCCCTGGGACAGGCTTCAGGAAGAATGATGCTTCAGCAGCCTCCCAACTGGTGAAAAACAGCCGCCATTTCCTACAAAGGGGCCGAGGTCTGGAAAGAAAAGGATGGAGCTGCCACAACACGGAATCCAGGGGCTCTTCCCTGCACCTTGTGGATGAAAAGAGCCCAAGTGTGACAAGTGCAGATTGCCAAGCTCAGGAATTATTCATCGGCTCACTGCTACCTCCACAGACAGCTGGCAGAAGGTCGAGAAGGAAAGATCAGACAAGGACTGGGCTCATCTCCGCCCTCAGGACACCCCAGGGAGCCTCCCTTGTCACACGGGGCTGAGGCCCCACAACGGGGCTCAAGGCCATGCCACCGACACACTGGGTATCTCGCTCAGCACTGGGAGTGGGCGGGAGAGGAAAAGGAAGTGACCCAGGCCTCCAAAGCCTGGAGGGATGGGGGATAGGACAGAGAAGGAGGGAAAGGAGGTGAGCCCACAAAACTGTGGTGGTGGCACGCCCAGGGCCAGGTGAGAAGGCCACCGCCCAGATGCAAAGGGACCCCAGACCAAGCCCTGGAGAGCATTGGAGAGCACTGGAGAGCCAGCGATGGGGCTGGGCCTCCAGACACCAGGCTGACCCGTAGAAGGGCAGGGGTGGGAGGCCGCTGAACAGGGGTGGCTTTTTCACTAAAAGGCCACGTGGCCAATGCTCCGAAGGAACTCCTACCCAGGCCCAGCCCTCAGCTCAGTGCACACCAGGCCAGGCTCGTGGCCCCATTTTAGGGTGCCTGAGGTGAGGCCCTCTAACCCCGGGGGGCTGAGGACTCCCCAGGAGGGACTGGGGATCCAGCACCCAGGCTGGCAAATGCAGAGGTAGCAAGGGGCGGGGGGACAGCACGCCCCCAGCAGCCTCCCCAACATGCTCCCACCCATACCCTGTGCTCAAAGGCAAGTGGCCTCCGTGCTCAACTACCCAGCCATCCAAGGGGAGGGGCAGGCTTGTCGCTGCGTGGGGACCCCTGCCTTCTTAAAAGGAGCAGCCTCACGGATACATCCAGAACAAGGCCAAAGAGTCCAAGGTGCTTGCTGCTAACTGGGCTGGAGCCCAGGCCCAAGGGTGGAAGAGCAAAGAGGACCCCACCTGCGTCTCAGGGTCTGGAACCCAGGCTTTGTATCCACCAACAGACATTCCTGGTGGCCCACCCGGAGAACAAGAGAGGCACTGGTCCCTGGAGGTGCTGGAAGCACAGCTGGGAGAGAGCTGGCACCACGGCGAGGGGGGCACAGAGCCACAGGTGGAGGGAGCATGGAGGTCAAACCCCTGGGGTCCAGGCTCACGCTCAGCTACTCAAGGCGCATTGCTCCTCTCTCCAGGCCTCAGCTTCCCCATCTGTCAAATGAGATACTCAGCCAAGAGGAGGCCGGGGCCCTTCTGGCTCTAACGGTCTGTGTCTAGTCCAACGTCTCTTCAAGGTGACAGAGCTGGGCTCGTGACCTGTCCTGGGGGCTGGGACAAATTCCAAGGCAGAGGAAGCCACATGCTCTGGCCACAGAGATGGGGAAGCACTGAGCCAGGAGACTGAAGCACACACCTGGCCGGGCCCTCGGAGGCCTGCGCCTTCCATGCCTCCTCCCCGGGCAGGAAGCGAAGGCAGTGCCTCCAGTGACACCCTCCCCCCACCCCCACCCCACCCCCCGCCGCACAGTCCGTGGCTTATCTTAAAAACCCGTGTGAAAACCTAGAGGAGGCCATCCTGGGCACTCAATCCACACATAGGTTTAGAAAGCTGGGGCCGAGCACCCCAGAAAGAGAGGCCTGGGTGCTGGGCATCCAGACCTGCACCAGAGCACTGGCTGCCCACAGCTGGGCACCGTCCCCCCATCTCATGCCAGCTCCCTGGGTGTCCCAGGACCCGCTGCCTGAGCCAGCCTCCAGGGCACTGGGGAAGCTGGAATGGGCTTCAGTTGGGAGCCTTGTCACCCCATGCTTCTCCCACGTGGTGTCACCAGCTGAGGGCAGGAAGCTCAGTCCAACAGCTGCCACGCTGGCCCCAGCAGTGTGGCCTTAGCACTCCCTCCCGGGAGGGAAGACCCACCCACCTAGACCTGGAAATGCAGGCCCATGGGGTGACCCTAAGATACTGAAGGTCAAGTGGCCATCCCCTAGCAGTGACAAGCCCACCCCTCCAGCCCTGCCACTGCTAAGCAGACTTCAGGAGGCTTCATGGCAGCTTCCTCCATGGACCCCCACAGGGCTCCCTGGCCCAGTTTCTTCCCGTGGATTTGTTTTGCTCTGATGGGCTTCATTAAGAAACGAGGACGAGGACTTCCCTGGTGGTCCAGTGGTTAAGAATCTACCTGCCAATGAAGGGGACACAGGTTCAATCCCTGGTCTGGGAAGATCCCACATGCTGCGGGGCAACTAAGCCCGTGCGCCACAACTACTGAGCCTGCGTGCTGCAACCACTGAAGCCTGCATGCCTAGAGCCCATGCTCTGCAACAAGAGAAGCCATTGCAATGAGAAGCCCGCACACCACAACGAAGAGTAGCCCCCGCTCGCTGCAACTAGAGAAAGCCCACACACAGAAACGAAGACCCAGCACAGCCAAAATTAAAAGAAAGAAAGAAAGAAAAAGAAACAAACAAGGCTGAGACTCTAGGGTTAGGAGAGACTGGGCAGCAGCATGTTGGGGCGGCGCTCTCATCCTACAAGGAGTGCCGGGGGCCCCCAAATTCCACTGGGCTTTATCTTGGACAACAGCCCAGAGGACCGCAGACTGACTCTCGTTTAGAGGCACCCAGGCAGGAGCTCTGGAGGAACACCGTCTTCCAGCACCTAAGCCTGAGCAGCACTGGAGAGTGTACGCGTGCCGGCAAGGGCTGCCTGCACACTCGACTGTGACCAGGCTGCGACTGACACGGGCACCAGGGCCCTCAGCATCTCATGTTGCTTGTGTTTGTAAGTGGCCCTGGGGCCTCCATCCTAAGGCAGAAATAAAGAAAACTACAGAACACAGAAAAAGAGAAAATACCAAAACATCCCAAATTCAGAAGTCTCAGGCTCACTTATGCAAAAGCAAAGAGAGAATGGTCTCTGTGACACCCACACCAGCAGCGGAAGGGGACGCCCGAGGCTTGGCCACTGGCAGCTGTGGTAACAGCACCCCATCCATCACCTGCTCACGGGAGAAGAACCTTGTGATGTGCACTTGGCATGGTCACACTTACAAAAGGCAGCAAGACACGAGGATCTCTCTCCTCCCTCCCTCTGTCCTCTCCTCAATTTATATAACAAGCGTGTGCTACATTTATATAGTGGCAAGGCTTGAGGTTTTTGGGTTTTTTTGTAAAAGAGCCAGAATTAAGATTGCTTGCTTGACAAATCGTTTTCCTCTATTGACTATCCCCACTTCTCACTGAATCTGCATTTGACCTACTTGTGCTGGCTTTTAAAATATATATCTACCTTAAAGGCATAAAAGAGAGAAATGCTGGACTTAGCTCTTGAATATTTAATGGAGGTCATGCCCGTCAGGTTACACACTGTTTGCTGGTGGCTCACTGACACCCAAGTTGGCCGAATCCCACTCCAAGGGGGCCCAGTCTCCGAGGCTGAGCTGCTGGGCTCCAGGGAACTGTGAATCTTGCATCCCTGAGCCTGTGCCGCAGAGGGAACGCCCTGGCCACGGCCAGGAGCACCTTGCCCGCAGTCACTTCTCTGAGAGGAGCCAGCAGGCAAGACAGGCCAGGTCACACGCTCTCTGAGGAGACCCCTGACCTGCAGTCCCAACATGGACAGAGGCAGAGAAGACGATCCTAATTAGAAACCCACACAGCCCCACCCCGTCCACTCCCTTCCGAGCAGCCCAGCAGCCTCAGCCCTCGGTGGTGGTTAGGAGGCAATGCTCTGACAGGGCCGCTGAGGTTCTCCTGTTCGCCTGTGCCTGGCCCTCACGTTCAAGACAGATTCGAGTGCACTGCGTGGCGAAACATCGTGGGTCCAGGGCGGGCCCCCCACCCCCTTGATAGAACCGTGCACATGGCCTTGAAAACGGCCATAAGGAACAAGGGTCGAAGAAGTCAGGCTCTCAGGCAAGGCTGTAGACGGAAATGCATTCTGTGGCCACGTCTCACTCCAGCTCCGTGCATTCTCTGGAGAGGCCTGCACCTGGCTCCTTTCTATCACATTCCCAACTTCCACAAACACACGAGGAAATGGAACACGAGAAACACACGGCCACTGGAGACTAGAAATGCAAAGAGTTGAGTGTCCCAAGCTAAACGCAAGATGTATTCTGTCAAATTTCCCCATTTGAAACCTGAACGCAAAAGCACAGAATTTTCTGTACACAAACATTTGCAATCAACATAATTAGAATTAATTTTCACTCTGAAATTATCCATTTCAGTGATTCTGTTTCACTTTAAAACCTTCACCTCTGCTCTCTTTTCTCTTTTGTTTTCTACAGTTTGTCAGATCCTTGACCTAGAAGACGCCTTAGACATCACCAATTACAAATGAGGAAACAGAGGCCCAGAGACCTGTCCAAGCAGCGGATGTGCAGAACTGTGCTGACGTGTGTGTGGGAGTGCTGGCTGCTTCTGACTTAGCTTTCCCCATATAAGATCCTACGACGCCCTGTGTACACCTGGAGATCGGAAACCCTCTGGCACACACAGGGAATAAAGGAAAAGCAAGAGCTCTGGGTCATTCCCACCCTCAGATCTCAACCAGCACCCAGCTCTCAGGGCTCTGACCCCCAGGTGCCTCCCAGTCCTAGAATGTGGCTTAGAAACAGAATTTAGGGTGACATAGAGGACTCAAACGAGGCTCACTAAGAAACAAATGCAAGAGGACGTGTGAAAGGACCCCAGCACATGAGGCTCCTGGTTATTCTCGTAGAACAAACGTGCTTCAAATTCACCTAAGGTGGGGTTGTGGGGGGTCCCACCAAGCGCCACGAACAAGCGGAGATGGCTCACAGGGACCGTTCAGCTCAGCTGGACCAGGGCCCACTTGAAGCAGATGCCACATCAACTGTGCAGGCAGAAACAGGCATCGGGCCACCCCAGGGTGTGGGGCAGTCATGAGCAGGATGTCATGGGTGGACCTGCCAGCCGGAGAGCCACCCGTCCAGGTCTCAGTGCTATGAACATCTCTGTCACAAGGCAAGGGGGCAGCCATCTGTCCGAACTTCTCAGGTACTTCCCTCCCTACAGGCACTCCAGTTACAGAACACCTGCACATAAATCCCCTACAGATGCCACACTACTTAGCTTGGTTGAGAGAGAGAGAGAGAGAGAGAGAGAGAGAGAGAGAGAGAGAGAAACTAGGAAGTCAACTTAACATGGAAACAGGCAAAAACCACGACCGCCTGGGAGAGAAGCACCAGTAGGAAGAGCCCAGGGTCCCTGGCTGCAAACCTCCCCACAGTGGTTCTGCCAGCCTGGAGGCGAGGCCCCCTCCAGGCCCAGAGTCTCCAGTCCCCTGGACACCAGTCACTCAGCTCAGGCAGGCAGGACATTCTGCAGCCAGGACGCCCCGCCAGGGGTTCACACCACGCCTGCTGCTCCCAGGGGTGCCCAAGCCCTCCCCAGCAGCTGCCCCACAGCCACCGCCCTGCTGGCTCCAAGGCAGCCTCTGTTCTCTTCCTACGCTCGGCCCTGCCTGCAGACCGGTGCAGAATTCCCCCTTCCTTCTCGCTGGGGCTTGAAGAGCAGGCCCACGGCTCCTCTGCACCCTCGCCCACCTCCCCTCCTCACCGAGGACTGCCTGGCGCCCAGCACTGCCTGCCTCTCCGTTACCTGTTTCGAAAGACCTACCTTGGCCTATGTAGTGGCAGTGATGGGCTGGCCCAGCTCATCACCTCCAGAACCAGCCCCAACAGAGCCTGACTTGTAACACCAGGCCAGGATCCTGGAAGTCCAACTACTGAGGAAACTAAAACCCACAGAACATAATACGGATGATGAGGAAAGATGAACGGTACACAGCCCTGCTCAGACGCCTCCCTGATGCGAAGAGCCCATCCCAGACACACATGGAGGATGGTACTGAACTCTGGAGCTGTGTTCTCCAGGCTCGAGGGCATCAGGTTTCTTGTACGATAACTCGATGGCTGCCCAGGAAGCTGTGCCCCTCCCCCCTGGCACAGGCTCCAGTGCCCAGAGTTGGGAACCGGCCCTCCAGGGCCTGTCCTAAGAAGTGTCCATCTGGGAAGCAGGGGGCACTGAAGGGCCCAGCTTCCACACCCCACCCTCTGAGGCCGGCCCAGCAACCAGAGCTACCTGCCAGCAGCATGAGGTTTGCGGCAAGTGAGGGAGCGTGTAATAAGTGACAAGTAGGAACAAAAACAAATTCTGAGGGGGACAAAAAAGCATTCTTGGTACATTCTTTCTAAAAACAAAGTACAAAAGTAAAATAAAGACTACTAAGAGCCATCTCTAATTCCTGCAACGACCCAGCACCAGGCACTGTGTGGGGGAGGGCTCATATTCCTCAGCTTCCTTAATTCTCACAACTCCTCCTCTGTGACTCTGCTCAGAGAGGTACATTAACTAACCCCAAATCGCAGGGCAGGTTAAGTTGTGGGTGGAGTCAAAGTCAGGCCTGAGTCCAAAGTCTAACTCGGCCACCATGAAAAATGCCCCGTACCCCCAACACCCACATCCCACCAACTCCAGACCAGAATGTGCTGGGTGCTCGGCAGTCTGGGGAGAGCACCAGTGCTCGAGGTGGCCTGCTGGCACCCTGGCCACACAGACCCCTCCCTGGGTGCCACACAGAGTCAGCTTCTCTAAAGGACTTTAAAGATTCCTGGCCCAATGAAAGCTGTCCTTGAGCACCCCTGGAAAGCAGCCATGTGCACCCACTCCAGGGGAACGCAGCCACAGATAAGCCATAAGGAGCTGGCATCTCTGGGTTCCCATAAAACTCTATTTGCAAAACCAGGCAGGTGGACCGCAGCTTTCTGACTGCTGCTCGAAACCAAGACCAGTCACTGTCCTGCTGGCCAAGAGCAAGTGAAGGCTGCCCGTGCGGTCGGGGGAAAGAGGAACTGCTCTTCAGTTGACGACCACCTCCTCCCAGCTACCCTCAGACGGCTGACAGGGGGACAGCTGATGGCTGTGTCCGATGCCCCGAACAGCTCTCCTCACTAAAGGCAAGCCCTTCCTCAGGGCTTCCCTGCTCAGGTCCAAGGGGTCCTGTGGAGAGGTGACCATGGCATCCAGGGCGAGTGAACCCCCACTGCACTGGGCCACCACCTGCCCAGGGCCTGAGCCAGGCGTGGGGTCAGGGCTGAGAATATGCTCGGAGCCAATCCTCAAGTAAAGCGTGAGACGAAATGCACAGTGGCTCGGGACCCCCACTCCTGGCCTCAGACCGGAGACCCAGCCCTCTCACTGGGGCTCACAATGCTCTCAGCCTTTCGCCTCTGACTTAGTCACACGGAACATAATCTGCCGTTTCACTCTAAGTAATCCCCACTTCTCCTGCCAAGCGGCTTAAAAGATAGTCCTTCCACCCACACCCCCATCACTTAGCCCTGTCTGTAAAACTCCTTTCACTATCTTTCTAATCCTGAAACTCTAGCCAATACCAAGTACGCTGGGGGTAGGCAAAGGCAAAGAACTGCAGAGGACATGGCATGTCATCAGAAACACCTCGACGGCCCCACCCCTCAAAGACCCATCTGATGCCACCACATCTGCAACCCCAAAGCCAGGACAACGGCCCTGTTGAAGGGCAAAAGCTCATGTGAAACACAGAGTTTTCTCCAGGCCTGGCTCAGCTGCAGAGACTGAACCCCCACCCCCATCCCAAATCCCGCTTAATCTGAGTGGTTTCCAACCACCAAGTAGTATTTCCTGTTTCCCTTTTATTCCTAAAGCATCTCCACACTGAAACAGGGACTGATTCAGCTCTAAACAAACTCTAACCTGTTTTCAACAATGCCACTGGGCCAGGTACCATGGAATACAGAGAGATATAACCCAAATGAATCACATGTCGAGTATTTACAAAGCACTTCTGGGAAGGAGTGTTACACCTGGCCTGCCCCTGATGGAACAGGGGAGAGAAAAATGACCCAGGATAGCAGGTGAACAGATGCCGAAATGAATAACACTGACACAGCCCTACTGGGGAAGCACCAGAAGGAAGTGAGAATTCACACTTGGGCTATCTATAGAGAGAACTTCGTGGCAGCAAGGGCCCCGAGTCAGAACTGGAGACAAGAGGGTAAGGGTTTAGCGGCTTGGGGCACCGTGGGCACTGGGTCCCAGTTACAGCCCAGCTCCCCACCACCCCTAACGACCAGTCTGTCGGCTATTTAACAAAGCACTCCTCCAGAAAAATGTTCTGACACCACCCCTCCCACAGAGCTTCATGACTGAGCTCCCCGCCAGACCTTGTGCGTTTAACAGCAAGCTCCAGGTACTCTCCCAGTGAACTCCAAACCCATCAGGCTCCTGAAAGATTCCAGATCTTCCACTTCTTGGAACTCCTCCCCCTGATCTCCCCACCCAACCCCGACCAAGCACTACTCTGCAAGCCCAGGTGCTCAATAAACAGGAGACAAATGCCCAGCAGGAAATCTTCCACCAGGTGCGTCCAGCCCGGTGAATATCTGCAAGGTATCCTTTCATCAATCTCAACTATGAGGTCAGGGCTTGGAGATTTTTACATGTGAATCAACATCCTGTTTCTCTTCCATCACATAATTGCTAGCATCCCACTCTTCCAAACACCCCTTTCCCTCCACCCTCATTCTCAGATTCCTCACTCAAGGTTTAACTACCCAGGAGTGAATCTCTGGGACATTCTTTCACCAGAACCAAAGGGGGAAAAAACTGAGAAGAATGAGTACTTTATACATTTTCTCATTTGAGGTAAAACACTCTACGACCATGACTAACGGGAATTAGCATTACTCTTTCTGGCAAATTCACATCTGTGGCTAAAACTAACCCATATTTACTATCAACTATTTTATGAGACAGAAACTATCTGCTGCATTACCTTTATGTTCTAAATTTCAATTTTACAATTGGGAAATCAAATGTGGTTAAGTGGATGACGGTGAAAAAAAGCAACTTCAACATAGACATACTCTGATAAATTACCCTCCCCAAAGGACTACTATACAGTAAAGCGTAATTTTTTTAAGTAGTCTTGAAACAGTAAAGACTTAACTGGGCAAACTATAGTTAATCAGCTCTGAATAATTGTCTCAGTGCCGAACAGGCAGCCATTGCTTCACAACAGCCCAATGGACAAGAGCAATGTAAAATCGTACTCAATATACAAAAGAGAAACCCTCAAGTAGAAATGCAAGTGAATGACCACTAAGGCTCACTGTTTAAACAGAAAAACAAAACAGTAAAACATACACCCACGCTATAAAAGGAAAATCATAGCTAACAAAAGCTTATTTCTATCCTGGAGATGACTGTCATTTTCTGGGAGATCAACTCTCTAAGAGTGGAGAGCTTAGTCAAATGAGCAATGGAAACAGCTGGTGGGGTGGGGGGTACCAGAGCGCTGGCATCTCAAACCCTGATTTCTACCCATGACTGGTGGTTTTGTGGTAACTCGAGTTCTCGTTTCCCAATCATAAGGTCATGCCACACAGAGGATGGTCTGTGTCAGGCTTCTGGATCTTGAAGAGGGATCTGAATCTTTCTGGGAAGCCTATGCCTGGCAAATGCTGGGCTGGCAAGGCACAAAGCCAAGTGCAATTATGTAGGCTCGAGTGAAAGACACAGGAAAGTTAGAATAAGGTTTGTGAATTGCCTAGGATAAATACAGGTAACAACTATTCTTCCAACAGAGCCTTTTCTGAGTTTCAATGCTGTTCAGCTCCAGAGATATTCTTCAGCCACACAAGTGTTGTAAAGGTAACAATCTAAATAGTTTCTAGTACCATCTGCACAACAGTATGAGCATTTAATCTGATGAAAGGCAATCAGCAAACCAAGCTAGAGATTCCTATCCTTTTGAGAGGACAATAGGAAAACTAGGTTAATTAGAAAGCAGATTGAAAAAGATTTCCTATTTTGCCCTTCCTTAACACCCCCAAGCCACCCCTTAATATGAGCAACATTCCGTTTGAAAAATAACTCTATGGACGGCACTTTCTGAGAGTGCTGAGTGGGTGCGTGTTGCGGCTGAAAACGATGGAGCACCAACTCTTTAAATGCAAGTCACTGGGAAAGGCAGGCCACCCGTGTCAACCCCCCACACCAACGTTAAGTCAAACGTCTGGAATGTGAGAAGATGAGAAGAACACCAGGGTTCTCGGATTCCAGAGCCACTAAGTACACTGGGACAGAGAAGAGGTGTTCTCACACCAGGGGCAAAACAATCTGGGGAGGAAAAGAAAGTAGATCCACAGCAGAGTCTGGGGTCTGCAAAACCTCCTCCACCGAAGAGCAGAGAGGGCGAGACAGAGAGACACCCCGAGGTGGACTGGCTGGGGAATCTTCGAGGGTGGTGGGCGCCAGGGCGCCATCCTCTCCTTCCCCGGCCCAGGACAGGGAGTCGGGGGGCTCGGGTCGAGCTGGTGACGAGGGGAGCGCGGAGCTCGGAGCCGAGGCGGGTCTCCTCAACGTGGGGCAGGGGGCGTGCGGCGGGCCGCCGACCAGGGCGGCCCGAACCCTCCTGGCTGGCCCGCGCGGCCCTCACCTTGTCCGAGTCCAGGTCGGGGTCGGCCTGGCACAAACGGTACAGGAAGGATTTCGGATCCCGGCACAGCGTCTGCCGAGTGGTGAGGAAGTAGGTGCCGCCGACGTTGAGCCGGACCCACTTGGACACGCTGCCGGGGCGCTGGGCTAAGGCGCCGAGCCCCGCGCTACAGCGGCGGCACAGGTTGGTCCCCAGCCCCGCCCCGAGGCCGCCCGGGGCCGGCGGCAGCAGCTCGCAATGATTCTCCGCCATCATCCCAGCAAGCCCCGCCACAGCTCCTCTCTACCGGAAGCGTCCGGCCTTTAATACAGTCCTCCGAGCTCCGTCCCGCCCACAGGTCCGCCCTCGTAAAGCGCCCACCCCGACGTCACGCGGGAGGCGGAAGTTCAGGTACGGAAAAGCGGCCGGCCGTGCCACCTTCCGGCTGAAGCCCCGCGCGGAGTGATCCCATGACGCCGGTGCGAACGGGCCGCGGGGTTCGCTGGGATCCGCCGGGCACCTGCGTGCCCGGACGCCAGGTTCCCGGCCCCGAATCCAGGTCACCCGACCCGCGCCCCGGCCAAAGGAAGAGCTACGTCAGCGACCGTCTACACTCTACATGCTTTTTTATTACAAGACTACCGAGCATACGTGGAAAATTCATTATCCGGTAACTACATCTAAAGCACAAATATTTGAAAAAAAGAATAAACAGATTCATTAAATTATGATATGATTAAATCATCGACCAAATAGAAAATTTATATAATAAAGCCAGAAAAAAAGTTGTAAAATATAGTTTACAATAATTATTCACATTCAAGGCTGTACATCAATACATACAACGTGGCCCCGAACATGAATTCAATCCAAATAATTCATATATTAGATTTTAAATAACACAGACTGAACTAGAGGCCAACAATAGCCAGCAAATAACCTTATATAAGAATAAAAATACAAAAGTGTATATCCTAATATCATTGCATTATTTGTCTTCATAATTTTTTTTTAATTTTTGCTTTGCCTGTACATCACAGTTACAGCTACAGACCAGGTAGAGAATATTATACATGTTCTAACTGACTGCCACCAACCTGAAAGACAGCTAACATACTACTGATTCATCCTATTTTGTGTTGTTAAAGAACAGCTACAGCAGCTCTAAATATTGCAAAAATTTGATTGCAATGTCCAAACTTATCATGACAGAGATTTTTCATCAGCAAAACGACCCTTATTCATAGTCACTCAGCCAGATGGGTTAGACTAGGGTGGATTACACAGCTACAAAACATTTTGCCTTTTGTAAAAAGTTCTCTGTACATAAAGTTTGGTATTTCTTCATATTGAAGAAATGAATTCTGGGGGAAATTCAGGTATACATGTAGGCTTGCCCACCACGCTGTCTGAGCTACAGATAAAACTGCCCTTTGCTGGAACAGCTTCCGCCCCAGACCAGTTCTCCACAGGCAGCCTAATTTACAACCCTGCAATCTTGGGCCAGCAGCCTGCACCCCTCAGAGGCTCTGGGAGTGACTCCTGCCCCGATTTAAGGCACTTGCCATGTAGTCTGCCTAAGAGACAAGGGCCACACCCACTTGGGTCACCATCAGTTCATGTTAGGTTTGGATATGAAAAGAAACAATATGGAAAAACGCATATGGCACCATCTCCAAGAATAGTACCTTCACCATGTTCTCATAGTGGCTGCAGCCTCTGCCTCATTCTGTGGACCAACCTGGGGAAAAGGGGATTTGGGGTGTCAGAGGGAAGGTAGGAAACCTACTTCTGCACAATCTGGCCATAATCTCTGGCATAGCCAAGTGGCACTGAGCATGGCACCTAGAAAAATCTTTCATGCATGTTTCACCTCAGAATTGACAGACCCCAAACTAAAGTGGAGAAATTAAGAATGAAACCAAATTTGGGTGGTCTGTACTTCAAGACAACTAGGCAACCTGCAACACTGTGGGTGAGGAGAGGGGAGGAGAAATCATTAAATCCTTGTCAGCCAGGACAATCACATTCTACAATGAAAAAGCCTGGCCAGGGTGCTCTACTGAACTGCTAAGACCTTCTGACTAAGTCCCGCAATTTGAAGAACATGGGGGCAAACAAACTTCTATAAAATCTAGTTGTCTACATGGTTCCTTTTTCAAGTAGAGCCTTTGCTCTTTTACTGATTCCAAATGGCCCAATGTACTTTCTGAGTCTATAAACTTAATTACAACTCATCCGCTAAGTATGTGGCAAGGTCAGTTCAACACTTTTTATCTCTGCTGACTGTGCAGATGCAAATTCAGTACCATTGTGGACACAAAGTACAAGACTCTGTAAATATCACCAAGCACTTGAAAGCCATAGCAGCAGGGATGGGAAGGTAACATGCAAGCACAACCAGGTTCTTTCAATAAAATAAGGAAATTGGCTTTTGGAAAAATATGTCACAAATGGCCTGCAGTAATGACAACATTTTAGCATTTAAAAAAAAAAAAAGAGCAGTCTTATTCAAACATTCTTGGGAACACACAGCTTACCAGAAATTGATTTGTTCAGGATCTGTAGGACACAACTAAGAAAGTTCTGTACTGGAACTCTGAACATCTAAGCATCAGATCAAGACAGAGGAGAAGAGAGACTATACTAGCTTTAAAATGAACAAACTCTTTGACCCCAAAATACCACTTCTAGGAATCTGGGCAGGGTGGGGGCAAGGGAGATCAGAGTCAAAAATCAAAGAATTATAAGGATATTAATCACAGCATTATTTAAATAGTGAAAAACCAGAAACCATCTAAATGTTTTATAGCAATGAAATAGTCAGATAAATTATGATAAAAATTATTAACCATTAAACTCTACAATCATTAAAAACAAGGTTTTTGAACGACATTAAGATAAATACCAAGTGAAAAAAGCGGGGTGCAAAATGGTGCATGTTGCAATGTTCCCACTTCAGTTACAAAAGCAAACACATGTGTGCGGGTGGGGAGTAGGGAGCAGCAGACTAGGCACCAAGATGCTCACAGTGGTCCTCCCTGGGTGCTGAGCCTCCAGTTGATTTTTTTCAGAAAACAAATGTTTCTTAACAAAGTACAAAATCACCTGGAACCCCATGCTGGCACCCTGTCCTCGGGGGTCTGTGCCACAGACTGTCTCCTACAATTCCTTCAGGCCTGCACCACAAATACCACAGAGTAGCCCCCAAGGGGGCTGGGGTAGGTGCAGCTCCCGTCAGCTCTGGCATGACCCCAAGAGCCATCTTTCCCAAAGCAAGTCTGTAACCAGCCTCCCGAGAGTCAAGGTTCATGATGGCAGGCACGCAGGGTGCCACTCACAGGGTGGGGCTTCATGCTCCACATGGGGCTGCCCATTGCCCACTGGCCTGGTCAGGTCCACAGAGGGAAGGAAACCCCATCCAAACCCAGCTTCCTCACGTTCCCAGAGAGAGGCAAGGCACAGCGGGCTGTCTGGGCCAGCAGAGACTTGGCCCTCCTGGCCGTCCTCCCTCCACTCTGTGCCAAGAGAGGCTGCATGGTGTGAGACCATCGCTGCTTGACAGGTGCTGGCTTTGGTGCTTATCCCTGTCTTGTCCCCTCTCAGTAAGACACTCCTGGATCTGTTAAACACCAGGGCATTTTCTTTCTCACCTTGGTTAAGACCACATTTATATATATTTCTAGGTATGTCTGCATGTGTACAGAGACTGACACCCGCGTCCACGTCTTAGAACATAAGGCACCTGCATGCCAGAACGATGGCTCAAAGGATGAGGTGGATAAAACTAAAGATGACATGAGTAAGCACAGGGTAAGACTGGAATATATAGGGGCCTTAAAAAAACAAAAAGGAAAGAGGACTCTGAGCAGAGAACGGTGACCTACAAAGGGTTCAGCTGTCACTGGCTCAGGTTGGGCAGTCACTTCAGCTCTGCCAGCTTCGAGCTCAACCCTGAACCCCTTATTCTCTGGTTTCAGAGGTTAAGATGGAGCTTGTCGGTTAAGCCCAGGAGGTAGTGGCGCTATCCAGAGGGAAGAATGCAACAGAAGATTTGTCTCTCCCCGAGCAGCCCAGCCGAGTGCTCTTTTAAAAGCCAAATATCAGCTCTGCTTGTTTCCCTGCAACCAGACACCCAGGAAAGACGCTGTGCAGGAGCGGGCTCCTCACCCTCCTAACTGCACACACACAGATGAGGACGCTCTGACGAGGGTAAATATAAACACGGGAGTGCGCCTGAAATCAAAGTCCTGAAAGAAAGGGTCAAGAAAGACTCACTTTCTGGAAAGCACGTGAACACAGGCAAGACTTTTCCAAAACGAGGAGAAAAGGGGGCTCAGTCTACGACCACACGCCCAGGGCACCCTGGGACGCCCCCAGGGCAGGCACCCCCTACACCTTGGTATCCTTGACACACACACACACACCCCAAGCAGAAACCCCTGGCAAACCTGGCTCCCACCTCTGCTCCCATCCAACCCCTCTCCCTGTCCAAGCACCGTGGGATTCTCCACATCCGAACCTTTTTCCTAGTTTAAGAGCCACTACTATTATATCACTAAAACAGTTTAAGACATCTTTCCTCTACATGTGGACCAGTGGTCACACAGGGTGATGGATGGTTCGTTCGAGATAGGAGATGGGGGCAGGGAAGTAGTCAGGGGACCTTTTCTGTGGGAGGTTCTGTTGGTACCTTTGTGAAAGTCTAAAGGAAATGGCAAAGTCATCCCTCCCCTGGGGACAGAGCCATCCATGTCTGTGAGCGGCAGCCTGCGGGCCCCAGCGTCTGCTCCTCTCCCACCTGGGACTGAGGACTGCCCCCCAGGGACACCCTGGGCAGGGAGAGGAATGGCTGAGCCCTGCCTGGCTGACACGCGTTCTCTGTTCAGGGGGCAGCAGCAAAGACGATCAACGGACCGGTAAGCCCTGGACCATCCTAAGTGCACAGCAGTGCGCAGCCTCTAAAGAGCTAAAGGAAATAAGCCTGAAACTGGAGGAGAGCGGGCTGGGGCTTGGGTTCAAGTGTGGTGTTCCTGCCCCTCATGCAAGGTGAGTGACACTTTTTTCCAGGCAAAGTCCACTTGATGGGGACCAGATGACCGGGCAACATGAGAAGGCTTTTTGATTTTCACTGTGCATATGTAAAAACACTCTGAGTTAGACTATGAGAATGTTCAACTTTAGCAGGAAAAGTGTGCATGTGGCAGCTGGGAGCCTGCCCTCCTCCATGAGGCCTGGGTGTGATGGAGGACCATCCAGTGTGCCGACTCCAGGCACCTCTCAGCCCTAACTTAACCCTCCACCTTTCAAACAAAACTCTCAAGAGGGGCCACCAGCTCTCACTCCTCCACAGGGAGGCCTCCAGGCCCGTCTGTTGCACTGCCCTGGCCTCACACAGGGAAGGGAGGCCACTGAGCCCCATCTCCTGGTGCACCTGGTGTTCCTCCCGGGCAGGTACTCAGTTCCCCGCCTCAGAGGGCAACGCTGCTCCGAGGGATGACACATCAGAATGCTTGGCTGGCACCTTCTAACACAGCAGCGACTCCATGTTTCACCGGGAAGACCTGTTCTACTTCTCAGTGCCCGAAGCCTGCCCGGCCAACACAACTCACAGACAGCAAGGACCGCAGAAATCTCACAGCCAGGGCTACTTGAGGAGGCAAGCACGGGCCGTGGAGACCAGGCCATACACTAGGGATGCGAAGAAAGGAGCACACAGACAAAAGCCAAGAACCCGCCTGCCCCACAGAGCTCGGGGGCCACCCCAAAAGAGGTATGCCCGGCTCCCTGGTGAAAAGTTAGTTCCACGATGATCCGGGGGCAGAGAGAGCCCAGAGACATGCCTGGGTGGTCCCTTTGGCCACAGCAGAACCGGCAGGTGACAGGGCACATGGTGGAGAGCTGGTGCCGCGAGTCTGTCTACAAGTCCGGGCGGGAACCAGGCGGATGTGCACGATGCTGGTTCCCATGGCGAGCAGAGTGCGAGAAGCTCCACATGGCACAGAGAGCAAGCAAAGCGACCCTGAATTCCTTTTCGTTATTGGTTTTGTTCTTTGTGTGGTTGGGTATTTTTCTTTTCTTTTAAATAAAAAAGCTGCAAGGTTCCGCCGTCTGCGTCCCCCTTGAGATGGCTGGCAGGTGGTCTGGAAGTGTCCAGGTGGCGGTGAGCCATGCTGGGCACACATCCTGCAGCGGGTGCAGGGCCGCGGGAGTCACTGCACGGCGGCGTCCGGGTGGCTCTGGTATCTGTGCCTCCACACCTCCTGGATCTTTTTGCACCATTTGTGAGCATTCCCGCTCGGGTCCATCAGGTAATACGTCCTATTCGGCTGCAGAGACAGAAACGTTTAACATTCTCCAAGGAGTCCCACTAAGACCAGCACCTCCACCCATCAGCGAGAAACTGTAAAAAGAAATCGCCGTCCACTGCAGCCACCGCAAGTCCCTTCTAGAAGCATATGAGCATATGAGTTTTTTCCTTCCACATATGTGCAGAAATTAAACATACAGGTGATGACCTATAGCTCCCTGAGGTCACCCCCAAACTGAAAGCAAGCACACGCATCTCCCAGCCCAACTCTGAACTGAGCCATGAACATTGGGGTCCCTGGAAGGTGGGAAAGGGGGAGACCACTGCCCCCCGACTCCAGATGCCTCCTTGGGCCACAGCATTTGGATGCTCTGAATGGAGGCACAAATTCCCAAAGGCCTCTTAAGTGCCCTGCAAGGGAGAACCCGTGGGGACAAACTCACCGTGTGGACAAAGAAGGTTTTAAAATTCTTAGCCTCTGGCCGGAGTTCTTGTGACCATGGAATTTCACCTTTCAAGACTTTGTTGACAGGATCCACATAATATAAGTGTGGCCCTTCTGTGAGCAGTAACTGTCGTCGCCGTGCAAATAAACCCTGATGCAAATTAAGAAGAAAAAGAAAGAAAGAAGACACTGCTAGTTAAGGCTCAGAAGTGGATGCTGACAGCACTTACTGCTGCCTTGGAGGTTGGACTGTCAGAGTAGCTCCAGGCACAGGGACCACTGCTGGCCACCTGCCCACGCGCCTGGGACAGAGGGGCGTGCACACCTCCTCCTCACCTGGACCCAGCCCCTCAGGTCAGAGAGAAGCGGGCAGCACTCACTGCCCAGCCTGTCTCCCTCTGTGAGCTGGATCCCGACGCCCCTGTGCCGGGCGTCATGTGGGGGAGCGGCCACACAGGCAGCGCACCCGAGGCCAGCACACCGGCACACGGCCCTGTTGCTGAGTCGGCCAAGAGGGGCCTGCCCTTGGCAGTCAGGACCCTGCCGCTTCTCCTGCCCTCTGCTCCGTGCCGAGGCACAGTGTCCTGTCTGCTGGCGGTCCCGCCACAAGCCACCTTCACAGAGGTTCTCATGGCAGAGATGCCCCGGGGTATGGGAGGCTGAGTGCGGCCAGCAATGCAGGCTGGGAGCCCTGAGAAGGGCCCGCAGCAGCAGAGAGAGAACATTTGTGTAGTCTGATATTTTGGACATGTTAATCCATTTAATTAATCCATAAGACATAATAAATAAGATTTTCAAAAACAATTCTAATGAAGTAATAAATGACTTGCTGGGATTCAAACAGAACCTCCTCAACCAGACAGAAACCTTGACCTCAGTGAACCCAGCCTTGGGCACAAATCGGAACCCTGGCTCCCCAGTCAGAA
Organism: Delphinapterus leucas; assembly: GCF_059928025.1. NCBI lineage: Eukaryota > Metazoa > Chordata > Mammalia > Artiodactyla > Monodontidae > Delphinapterus > Delphinapterus leucas. Next base: position 36,124,193 of record NC_143143.1, read on the forward strand.
ACAAGAATCTGCATTTCTGTCTGCCATGGCCTCTGCGTGCTTTCAAATGCCTCCCCCAAATGGCTGAAATCTTCCTCAGCTATGAAATCTAGAGATGATCTCTTAAAGGGAACCAAGACAAAGGTGCTATGGGCAATGAGTTATACAGGAGCCCGAGGAGCAAGGCCTGATCCTGAGTGAGAACTGGGAGGAAGATACAGACGCACAGCAAGGAGCCATAGTAATCTAACTTACCTTGCGCTTGTCTACTGGACCCATTTTTAGTATTAAATTATTTTCTACAAACTGGTGCCTATAAAAAGAAGAAAACATGAATGAGACACCCATATCAGAGTCAGAGACAGAAATTCTCCAAACTCCTCCCTTCAAAACAAACTCCCCGATGGCATTGTGAACTTTGCTTCAGTAACGTGAGAAAACCCAAATGTGCCTTAGCATGCAAGCCCTACTGCTTTACAGAATTTGCAATCTGTATGTGGACCAGGGTCCACAGATCCTAGAAATATCACCTACCCTCACCTCTCCTCAGCAGTGTTTGCACAGCAGGGGAAAGGCAGAGGGGAGGTGGTGGGAACACAAGTCCTCATTACTTTAAGCAAGGCTGGGGTGAGACGCAGAACCCCACCAGAGCGGGGAGGCCGCTGCGAGGAAAGCTCAGGATGCAGACTGTTGTTCTCAAGTCACCTCCTCAAGCTGGGACCCCAACTCAGCGCTCAGAAACCACTGCACTGTTTAGAATCACAAATCCCTAAAAGAGCCAAGTGGGAAACTTGATTTAAGAACATCTTATCTGGGTACTTCCCTGCCGGTTCAGTGGTTAAGACTTCACCTTCCAATGCAGGGGGTACGGGTTCGACCCCTGGTGGGGGAGCTAAGATCCCACATACCTCAAGGCCAAAACACCAAAACATAAAACAGAAGCAATACTGTAACAAATTCAATAAAAGACTTTAAAAATGGTCCACATCAAAAAAAAAGAGAACATCTTATCTGGTATTTCTACCATAGTAATAAAGCACTTGTAGACAAATACAGCAGGAATTTAGAAGGAAAAGCTTCAAATACAGGTTTTTGACTTAATATATGTTGTTACCAAGTATAGTCCACTTTGATTCGTAGGAGTTTAATTTCTGCAGGTTCTCTCTTTTGGTTAAAGCTAACAGTTACTGCTTTATGTTCTGTCTGATTTTACTGAAATTCCTAAGGTTCTACTGTAGAAACAGTAAAAGGCATAAGACAATTGTCTCCTCAAACAGTGACAATTTTACCATGTGAGTATCTGAGCACATCCACCTGCTTCCCCTGGCTCCTCTTGGGACATTCTCCCACCGAGCTTAACTGGCCCCCAGGTCTGCCCAGCCTAACCCACCAGACGAAGGCCCACTCCCCAGAGCCCACTGGGCTTCTCCACCAATGCCCCATCACGGAGGACCCAGGCCCAGGTAAACTGACACAGCATCATATGGATTTTGAAAACAACTAAGAAAAATGTCAATAACAACAAAAAAAGTGTTATGACCTTTTTGAGGAAAAGTGCGATGCTTCCTCTCAGACGTATTTAAAAACAAAACAAACAAAAACAAGACTTGAAACAAAGAAAAAAATCAAGAAGATTTTATGAGAAGGAGATGTACTGAGGGTCACTGCAGCACAAGAAATACAGGGCCAAAGGGAAAGCCCCTTAACCAGCAGGCCCTACTATGTCAGAATGTATGCGTAGTAAAGAACCACAAATTGATAATAAGCGGAAGACTTTAATTAAATTATCGGCCGGGGGGGGGGGGGGGGGGGGGCGGGGCGAGTGCCGTCTAATCCCAGGCCAGTTAAGGACCACACCACCAAGGCCTCCAGTTAGTTAGTTGGGCTGCTGGGGCTGGATCGCCAGGGCAGCCTGACAGGCAAAGACAGAAGAAGCCTCAGGGAGCCTTTGCAGCCTCAGCTGGGTTAACATGAAGGACGGTTTAAAACAGTATATTAAACAAGAGAACGAAAAAGAGAAGGGGCCAGTCACCTACACCTACGCTGAAAAAACAAGTCACCAAATACAGAGTAACAGACGGGACTACACGGGAACAAACGGAATCTCTAACTACAAAAATAACCAAAATTCACATGAAAAAAGGCTGGAGAAGATTTTCAGCAAATATTACCTATAAAGAGTAAACATTTGTACTCTAGAGAGCATACATAAAGCAACATAAAAGGCTTAAAACCTTGAAAGAAAACTGAGAAAGGACACAAACTGGAAATTCCCAAAAGGGAATTAAGTGACCACAAATTCTCAATGGCTCTAAACAAAGAAAGGAAATCGAGCCCCACTTTTCAGGCGTTCTACTGGGGTGCACTGGGGTGAGGTGAATGCAGGCGGGGGCTGTGGAGTAGCATTCTCACCAGCACCACCACCACCGGCCCTGAAATGAGGAGGACTCGCTGAATACTGCAGTAATCCGGCTCCCAGGAATTTATTCTAAGGAGGAAAAGAAAAACAAAAAGGAGGAGCACAAATGTTCACAGCAGTACTAGGCACATGAGTGAACCTGAAGCCAGGGAAGCAGGCGAGCCCCTTCCCAGCCCTGCAGAGGGAGGGGCCCAGCTATCTCCTGACACAAGGCCGAAGCCTGCACCACACTCTCCCAGCTTCTCCCAAGAGACAGGAGAACCACGGGTGGCCCAGAGCGGGAGAGGCCAAAGCAGGGCTCCGACTGCACCCCGTAGCTGTGGTGAAACGAGCCCAGGAAGCAGGACGCAGAGTGGGTGGACGGAGCAGCCCAAGGCTCCACTGTTAGCATAAACACCCCGGTCCGTTCATTTAGTTAACTAACCAAGCAGCTTACAACAGGTTACCGGTTATTGATCTACTTTGAAAAGCTTAAGGACTTAAAGGAATCATTTTGATCTTTTACTTCAGAAAGTCAATTCCCACCCTCCTGAAGAAAGCTCCCCCAGGCCCCCACCCCGCACTGGCACCTTCTTCTCTCTGGCAGGTGGTAGATGCCGTCTGCAGATTAAGCGCCGAAACCAGACCTAAGTCAGAGACACGCCTGATTCTCAGCATGTAGTTAGCATGTAGTTAGCGTGTAGACAGGGCTTTAACACAGCCTCGCTTTCTCACACAGCCTCTGGCTCCCATCATTCAGGCGACAGTTGTCATTGCCTCTGTACAGATGTCAACATGGGGGCTGAGAGTCTCACAACTTTCCCACCATCATTTCACAAGGAGTAACAGTGTAAAACCCCCCACTTTTTTTGATTCCGAAGCCAGTTCTCTCCTCCTCACCCTCTCCCATCCCACCCAAACCCTGAGAAGACCAACCTCAAGGATATAAACCTGAGGCCACCAGTAACTTTGGGCCATTTCAGGAGAGCCGAGTGAGTCTGCCAGGGCCCAACGGGCTCTACAACCACCTCGGGCGGGCTATCCACGCTGGGCTTCTAGGCAGGTGGAGGACCACATGAGCACGGCCAGTTTGCTCTAAAATGCTATCTCTCAACCCTTCAGGTCTCAGGACCCCTTTATACTCTAACTTTATGGAAGACCCCAAAGAGCTCTCCTTCATTTGGGTTAGATGCATCGACACTTATGTATAAGAAATTAAAACAGACATGTTCAAATATTTAATTCATTAAAAAGCAAAATAAATCCATTCCACATTAACATAAATGATTTTTAAAAAATAATTTCTTTCAAAAATGAAGGTAATTAATGAGAAACATGACACTGCTGTACACTTTGCAAATCTCTTTAACTCTGGCTTCACAGAAGAGAGCTGGATTTTCACATCTGCCTCTGCCTTCACTCTACTGTGATATGCTGTCCAGGCTGAAGTACATGAAGAAATCATAAGAGTATTTTAATAGCCTTTTCAGATATTTGTGGGCATTCTTCGATACTACACCAAAACTCCAGAAGTGTAGTTCCTTAAACGTTAGCTGCCATGTGGAATCTGAATCCCCAAGAATGAATTTTTCATACTTTTGACATTAGAATCCACCAACCTACCTTGCACTTTGAATAGATCTTCTGCCCTTATATGATTTTACAGCACCAAACATTGGTCATATGGAAATAGTGGTTCGCTGAGTTATGGAGATCTTCCAAATGTTGACAAATTTCATTCTACGATATCAACAAATCAATTCATAAATATTGCTACCTTTCTCCCCAAAAGTCTTTAAATATTGGGAAGATGTTAAGCTCACAGTGATGAATAAAGTTTCGCACAATTCTAATTTTCACTTGAAGGTTTTGATTTTATCATTGGTAACAAACACCAGCAGTTGTTTTCCTTGAAGTGACAGGCTCATTCCAGTCATTTTCCAGAAAAATGTTGGTCAAATAGCCAAGTCTGAACAACCAGTTTGTCAGTCAAACCTTCCAGTGAAAATGGTCTTCCATGAAAAGAGCAGCTCCTTCAGCTCCCAGCACAAACCACCACACAGCGCTTTTCTTGAGGTAGCCGTCACCCTGGAGGTGCAGCAGAAGTGCTTTATGCGTACTTCCCTTTTCGTTCTACAGCACATTAATTGTATCAATCATCTTCAATGACCACTCCTAAGTGAGGCTGGCTTGTTGTCTTTTCCTCTGCCCCTGTGATCATGTGGCTGTGAAGAGCCGGCTCTTCTCGCACCTCCTGGTGCCATGGCCAGGATTCATGACCTAGCACTGACAGTTTTACCCACCGTTGCTCCTGCACCATCACTGCACATGTCAACATGTCTGTTCCAGAACAAACTGTGAAATTCAAAAGAGGTGCTCAACACGGACTGTCTCAGCACAACGTGTGCTTTCTGCCAAGCACTTAGGTAAAAGGTAAAAGAACCATCTTTCTTTGATGGTAAGTTGGGGTGAACACCGGACAAATACGAGTAAAGCAGTGAGTCTAGTCCCATGTGTAGATTCATCCACTTGGAAGGCAAAAAAACAATTTGGAGGTAGAGATACCAACTCACTCCCTGTGTCCTCAGCAGCCACATCTTTAATCCAGAGAGTCGCTGTATCGTATCGTGGACCACCGTTGTGGCCGGGATTCCTCTCAGTGGCTCTCATCTGCATCAATGGCATTCACTCAGCAGGGTCAATGGCCCGAGGCTCTTCAGCCTCCCAGCACTTGTGTGACTCCTCCCGCCGCCCCACTTAACTCCTCGGGTAAGGCGCTCCAGAGGCTTTCTGATGTTTGGCTCTGAAAGAGCTCATCACGGGTACACTTACAATATTCACTTCCTGTATTTTAAAATTCTGAATGACTGGTCTCTAAATGATGCTGCAACTTAACTGGCACCAAAATAATATGCAAAGACATTCTGTTCATAGACACAACACAACAAGGTATTCACATCTATAAAGCCAGGGAAAGACAGCCTTTTGTCTTATTTCTGTTTCATATTTACAGTTTTGCCTAGTTTCTCTGGAGTGGATTCCTTCCTTCCATGAGTCAGAGAACCCAGTGTCTTCTTTTTGCATCTTTAGACAGAGGTGATGCTACTGTGGGTGGGAAAGCAAGTCTTCTCCCTTTTTAAGTCAATGATCTATACTCAAATATGAAAAACATATAAATGTTCTTTTGTTTTAGAATATACCATTAAAATCTAAAATAAGTTTCAGATAGAAATTATTAAAGTTTTTGAGAAATTTTAAAATGATATTGCCAAACAACTCAAAGTATACTTACTTCTTCACTGTGTTTCCATGTGGGCACAGGAAAAATTTCAGGATTGCAAAGCAGTAAATTACTCAATGATAGGAAGTTACAATAATTATAGGAGGTATAGCTGAAAATAGTAAGAGCCCAGCAGAAATACTGAGAACTTATTAATGTCTAAAAGTGCACATATTTATACCATAAACCTACTTCTTTAGAAGATTCAAAAGACAGAAAACACAAATTCCATTAGCTGTCAAAGCAATGTCATCCTACAGTGTGTAGCTTCTGAAAAACTCCACTGTACATTTATAGAAAATAAAAGTAGAAAAGCAAACACCATCTTAGTATTATTACAGAATTATCGTTATGGTCCATGGGCCAGACATTGAGAATCACCATTCTAAAGAATGTGCCTGAGGGATCTCCACTGACCAAATGAGAAATGCCTTAAGCTTTCCACAGTCATCAGCTTCCAAATGGGATTGAATTGGGAGGAAAGGGAAGAGAGCGCGGAAAAAAAAGAAAGAGTGGGTGATAGGTTGCAGGGCCTGACCGGCCACCAGTTGCTCTGCCCTGCCCGGAACTTAGGCTGAAGGGCCCGGGCTGCCCAGGGCCTCTGAAAACACCCCGGGCGAGGCACATGGGCCTTCTGAGTAGCCACCCCCATGCCGGCAACAGTGCTTCTCGGCCGTGCTCTGCACCCGGCCAAGCCTGTGGGGAGGATACAGCAGGCCCTTCTCAGGGATCACAACCTGGTGCATGGACCTGCTCAGAGCAGGGCGCCCAGAAGGAGCCCTTCCCTCCTGCTCAGTACACGTTAGGGCTCCTCGGAACACCACTGCAGGAAACGTAGGCCCCCAAGAACTGGAGATTGTTTCAGCTGGCCAAGAGATACACTTTTCAAGAGATGACCTTTTTTTTTTTTTTTTTTTGATGTGGACCATTTTTAAAGTCTTTATTGAATGTGTTACAGTATTGCTTCTATTTTATGTTTTCGTTTTTTGGCCACGAGGCATGTGGGATCTTAGCTCCCCGACCAGGGATCGAACCCACACGCCCTGCATTGAAAGGCGAAGTCTTAACCACGGGACCACCAGGTAAGTCCCTAGAGACAATCACTTCTAATTGTACAAAATCCTAGCCTCATCCACCTGCCACTTTTCCTCTGCGTCCCCCACTCCCATTCCTCCACACAACGGCGCCCATGTCCAGGTGGTCTCTCTTCCTCTAAGCCTCCTTCCCCACCCCCACCCAGGCTCCTCTCTGCCTGTGCAAAAGGTGAAACCATAAAAATGCTTGAAGAAAATGTCTAGGTGGAGAAGCTCTTCTCAACAGGACCGAGATGGAAAGCAGAAAATAAACACACAAACAGGTTCAACTTTGTAAGAATCTGCAACTCTCCCCACCAAAAAATGCACAAATAGAATGAAGAGATAAACTGAAAAAAAAAATGTCTGCAAAATAAACAGAGAAATAGTCTTCATATCTATGGCTCTGAAAAGTCAATTTTAGAAAGATGCAAAACATACAAGAAAAAAAGTCAAAAGATACAAATGAACCTCAAAAAATAAATACAAATGGCCAATAAACATGGAAGATGTTTGCCTCGATAAGAACACAAACGCCAATCACATGGGTCCATTTCTAGAGCATCTGAACACTCCAGGGCAGGAAAGGCTGTTGGGCAGCGGTTATTTAAATCATGGTGAATCCAGGTCCCAAAACGGTTGCTGGCATGCCTGGCCCACCAAGTCCCAAGGGCCAGAGCCCGGAGGGCCCCAAACCCACTCACCCCCCAGCCAGCCCTCCAAACACTCACTTCCAGTTGGACACTTTGAGGGTCCTTATCTACAGAAAGGCAGCTGTGTGAGGCGGAAGGGAGCAGAGCCTTTACAGCAGTGGTGACGAAGGCAGGACGCCCAAGCTCTGTCAGTTACCACAGCTGGAGTTCATCCCCGCGCGTTCCACCCTGCGTTTCTAAATGGGGCGCTGCTTACAGCTGTACGTTCTTACCAAGGGTTTCCGCTGGCCTGCTTCTCCAATAACAACCTCTTCTCATCTTCAGAAAACTGTAAGTCCAGTTCAAAAGAATTAGTGTCCAGGTCGTGGATATACTGCTCGATGTTGCTTCCCACCCTCTGGGGCAGCCCCGCGTCCGCGGCGGACAGGGAGTGGGAGGAGGAGGACGACGACACCTGCATGCAGCCGAACTGGCTCAGGAGATTGTCGTACTGCACAGAGAAGAGGGAAAAGTGAGAACAGCACCTGGACTTCCCTCCAGTCCAAAGATCCAGACACACTCTGACCTATCGTACACCCAGCAGGCTTCACCCCAAAGGCCATGGGAGACGAGTCACCGACACGCAGCCCAGCTTTCTCCTCTACTACACAGCTGACCACCAGCCTCAGGCTGGATCCAGCCTGCCCTGCGTCCCCCTTCTGATGGCAATGTCAGAAGCTGTTCGCCCCAGAGAGGAGCTTATCCTCAGTCTTAACCTACAGGAAGGGGAGACCCGGGACCTGTGGCCTGCTGGCCTCTTTGAGCCCCGTGCTGCCCTGGAGGATCAGGATTAAGATGGCGACACTTGAGTACCGAGAAGCCAGAGCTCTCAACATGGCAAACATGATGGAACAACAGACAGAGGGCCTGCAACAGACACTCAAGAGTACGCACACACCCATGAAGCCAGGCTCCCTGGGCACCGAGACCTGAGACAACCGGGGCCCCAGTGGCTCCCTCAGAGCCTGGCCAGCAGAGCGTGCTGCTCCCCTGGCACACCCCTGCCAAAGGCCCTGGGGACCCTGCCTGTGCCTGCCGGCCATGACCCCAGAACAATATCAGGGCACAAGGGCCTGGTCGGCAACTAGGGCCAAGGGAGGGAGCCCTTTGCAGTCTGCACATGCAGAGGCTGTGGACAGCCGTGACCACTGAGGTAGGGAAGCAAGTCAGGGGGGAGCAGAGATGGCACTCCACATCTGGCTCAATTCAAGTCTGGGCATAAAGGATATTTTAGGGCAAAAAAGGGAGGGATGTGTTGCTTAAAACAGTAGGTAGGAGACAATAGGGGGCTCTTGATCTCCAAGAGGTGATGCCAGTTGTAATTTTAACTTAGCCTTGGATGACTTTTACGTGAACTCTAGAATTCCTCAGTCCACTGAGGCAGAACTCTATATACGATAACTGGTTGCAATAAGCCACAATGACAGAAATCAAACCAGAAATATGGACTATGGCTGATAATCAAAACACCTGACATTACATGTAAATATGGGGGTCCTGGTGGAGGGTGACCTGAAGGTGGTGACAGACACACTGCAGCTCACCATCCTCCTCGGCCCATTTCTGCATGTTTCACACCGTCCATAAGGGAAGTTTTAAGGACAAAGTATACTGAAGACCCTATGTCTGAGCTTCCCTCGGACCCCAGGGTGCCTCATCCCTCGAGCCTGTGCCACTGTCCCGCTTGTACCAGGCACTAAGAGCCGATAGTGACCAGTGTCCATCCTCAATACTACATCCCCCCAAAGTTCAAAGCAGCAGCAGCACCCTGGGATTCTCTGGGAAATACCAGAGGCATTCCGGAATGTCTTCAGATACAAAATTATAAGGACATCAGCCAAAACCGGAAAACAGAAGCCCACCAGGAGAATCAGCGCCCAGGCTCTGGTTCGACCCCTTTGGGCAAAAATTAACTAGAGGAAATGAGAAAGGGATGCACGCACCTGGTGATCTGCACTCGGGGCAGACGTAAGCCTCTTTGGCCCCAGTCTCAGTGGGACTCAGACTCGGGCCACAGAGTGTTCACTGCCCCTCCCCCTCCACGGATCTACACTGGCTCCCCCTTTAGCCACTCATCCCACCACCTGGGGTCCCTGGCCCCACCCAGAGGAGCCACTTCCCAGGCGGGGCTGGCAGGACCCATCTCGGCCCTGGCGCGCTGGCTTACATTGCCGTAGCAGTCCTCATCATCTTCCGACATGGCCGGTAAGTAAGCTGTGAGCTTTGGAGGCGTCTGGTGATGCAGGTTCTCCCACGTGATGGACTCAAAGAACGGATGAGCTTTCAGAGGGCCATACCCTTCCATTTCTTCACAGCCTAATCGCTTTGTGGCATCTAAAACCTTAAATAGAAGTCAAGTCAGCATCGGCGTTAAAAAGTAATTCTGACAAAAAAAATTACTTCTGAGTAGTAGTTCTTTTCAATTCTTGGGATCTCCTGGAAATAGGAAGGGCACAGTGTGCTGGGGACAACTGAGTCACCATGAGGGGTAGGGGGGTGGCCACGCGCAGCTTTCACTTCTCCGGAGTCTCTGCTCCTCCCCCCACAGGTGAAAATGAATCACTACATCAAAAGTTAAATGAATAGCAGCAAGTATTCTCTTAAAATCCTAAAGCAAGAAAAAGAGGAACTCACTGGCTTTAATAAGAGAATGAAGAGTTTACATGAACAGGAAGCTATCACAGATGGGGAGTAAAGTGCCTTGGGTCACCCGCCTGCACGTGGTCTCAAAGGGCCCCACAGCCAGCTCCTCCAGAATTCGGCTGCCCCACCCCAGACCCACAGAGGATCCAACGCACTTCCCCACTGAGTGGACAGACACACAAGGGACAGGTGGGAAGAGGCTGACTGACCCTGCTCCCCCAAATCAAGTGAATGGAAGGTCTGGAGCCAAAACACACCAGGGGAAGGGACACTATAGTTTCTAGAACATAAACAGACACTCCCTTCCCGGGTAAATCTGTTTACCTTTGCTATATAACTTGGGTTGATCTTTAGCACCTTCATGTAGCTGACTCTAAAGTTGATACAGATGTCGCTAAGTAGAATTTACAACCACCTGCCACTGCAGCACACCGAGCTGCTGCAGCGTCTGGTAACTTAAAATGGTGTGTGTGTTGATGAGCAAATGCACAGTGATACAGTAATTTCCTATCTTATTAAGCTCAAGAATCAGGCACTTGGAAACTGAAAAGGCCTGACAGGATGAGACTGAAGATATGCATCTACCTACAATCACTAACAACCCTAAAATGCCCTTTTATTAAACATAGGTGCCTCCAAGGAAAGGCCCTCTGACCACAAGTTCAGAGGGACTCAGGGTGTGGCTACTGGATCATCCTACCAGAAGAAAATTTGAAATATTTACCAGAAGTTTTTCCACAAGATCTCTTGCCTTAGGAAAGAATTTTTCAGGAAAGTCATATTCCAACTTAATGATCTTCTGAAATATAAGATATTCATTTCTGTAAAATAAGAAAAGCCATCATTCTGGGCAGGGTTACACAAACCTCCCCAGTACAGAGCTGTACTTTCCTGGGACAGCCATCTCTCTCTCTCCCCAGAGAGCCACCATGTTCACTAAAGAGCCATCATAAAACTTCCCCCCACTCTGCCCTAACCCTGGGACTGCCCCCTCCCACTTCTCTGTCAGGCTGCTGAGAAGGGCTAGGAGTGGGGTGTGGGGTGTGGGTCTCTTACCCAGCTCGGAACGGTGGCAGTCCTGCCACAAGCTGGTATATTATGCATCCAAGAGCCCAAAGGTCTGAACTTTAAGGGAGGGGAAAAACAAAGAAGAATGACATTTGTAACATTTCAGTGGCGAGCATGGTTCATTTCCATCCTGTCTGTTCATACCACCCATTTCAGCCTCTAATCTATTTCTCACCTTTAAAACCAGGTCAGTGTGAGGGTGGAAACCTGCTCTGGGCTCTCCTTGAGGGGGCCTCTCTGCAGATCCAGGACCAGAGGATCCCCCACACACACAGCAGGCACCACTGGGCCAGGCTGGGCGCCTCACTCAGGGGCAACCAACGACCTCACAGGCCCGGTCTGGTCCTGGCCAGGGAGCAGCGGTCACTCCTGACTACAGCAAATACTGGCCAAAAAGCCCCTTCTTCCAGTGCCAGGGGCAGGGGCAGGGGCACTGGCAGGTTGGTACAGCTGAGTCTCAGATTCTCTCACAGCTGTTTACCCCCAGGCCACAGACGCGAGCTCATGTATGCCAAGGAGCCAAATCACAGTCCACAGGATGCGCACAAAGCAAGCTTTCTCTTTCCCTTCTTGGACTCACTGTGCAAAGCCCTGCCCCTCCTTTATGAACATTTTAATTATACATTTTTAAAATTTTTATTTTTATTTGTTTTTGGCTGCATTGGGTCTTCGTTGCTGTGCATGGGCTTTCTCTAGTTGCGGCGAGTGGGGGCTACTCTTCACTGTGGTGCGTGGGCTTCTCGTTGCAGTGGCTTCTCTTGTTGCGGAGCACAGGCTCTAGGAGCGTGGGCTTCAGTAGTTGTGGCATGTAGGCTCAGTAGTTGTGGCACATGGGCTCAGTAGTTGTGGCTCGCGGCTCTAGAGCACTGGCTCAGTAGTTGTGGCGCGTGGGCTTAGTTGCTCCGCGGCATGAGGGATCTTCGCAGATCAGAGCTCAAACCCGTGTTCCCTGCATTGATTGGCAGGCGGATTCTTAACCACTGCGCCACCAGGGAAGCCCTTAATTATACATTTTAAAGGAAACACACTACGGTTCTGAATTTCCCTAAGTCTTTTCCAGAACCAGCTGGCAGGGACCCTGGAGGTACTGCTCTGCTCACCACCCTCCTTCCCTCCTGCTCCTGTTTTTTCTCTCCCCTCAGTGCATCTCAGAGTTCATGGCTGAGAACTACTTTGCATATTTTATTTCCTCTGTAAATCTTGCATTCTATTCCCAGCTCAGCCCTATGAAAGCATCAAGACACAACTTGCCCTGCATGGCCAACTACCTCCCCACAAGCCCTAAATGTACGGAGGGCTCATGCATTGCTGGATACAGTTTCTGCAAGAGGCCACAGCTTGGCATTCTGGAAGATGAAATCGTAGGTCGTGGGTGGAGACAACAGGCCAATTACAGTGCTGGGGGCACTGGGTGAAGGCTCTGTCCTCGGACCCATATCACAGCACCGTTGGCCCGGGGTAAATGAAGCACTTGATGTGGGTGAAAAATGCCACAGATCAGAAATCTGAGTCACAACACACAGATGGAGTGAAGGGCATGTTAAAAATGAACGTACATTCTACTCAGTAACTAGTTCTTACACTTGGTTTTCTCTGCTGTTTAGTGTAGTTAAAATGGGGAGCTACAAGAGAAAAACGCCAACGGAAAAGTATCGGCCTTTCCATGTGGCAGTGGCCAGAGAGGAGGGGCAGAGCTGTGGGGTGGGGCTGCCTCTGCTGCTTTCACAGGTCATCTCCAGGGAGTGGGACTGCCAGCAGAACGGCTTCTGGGCTAACTTTCCACAGGTATCTTGCCATTTAAAATGTTTTTTAATACAATGAAAACTAAAGGGGGAAGCCAGTGTAACATTTCTGGAAAGCAGTATGCACCGATGATTTTTTAAATGCTCAGTTAAACCAAGTCACTCTACTTCTTGAAATTCAAAGAGGAACGTGGGGGATCCCTGGGAGACTCTCCAGCTGAACAGGCAGGAGGGCCCTTCTTCCCCAGCGCAGGACATGCCGCACGTAGAGGCACACCAGGCTGTGCCCAATATATGAAAACTACTTCAACATCTTTAACAGTAAAGGAAAAGCTCAATGAACTACAATGAATTCGTATGTTGGAAAATCACACAGCTGTTAAAAGATTTCTGCCAATAATGTTAGTGATATGGGGAAATGTTCACCATATAATCACAGGGAGCAGGATTCAAAACTGGTTATTCAGTATGATTCCAGTTGTATAAAAATTATGTAAACACATTTAAAACACACAGAAAAAAGTAGCTGGAAAGAAAGACATACCAAAAATTATCTGTGACTACAAGTGGGTTGGAGACTATGAGTGTTTTTTTGGCTTTTATTGTTTGTTTGTTTTATTTTGGCCACCCGGACTGTGGGATCTCGGCTCCCCACCAGGAACTGAACCCAGGCCTCAGCAGTGAAAGCGCCGAATCCTAACCGCTAGACCACCAGGAAACTCTTTTTTTTTAATTCTCCATATTTTCTAAGAATTCTTTATAATGAATAAGTATCATTTTTAGAATCAGGAAAAAAATTCTTAACTATTTTTTAAATAAGTATCACATGACTTTAAAAATTAAAAGCATAAAAAGGCACCCAGTGAGGTCTCACTCACAGCCCTAACCCTTACCCCCACCACAGATAACCAGTTATCCATGGCTTGTATATCCTTCTCGAGGTTTAAATGCACAGACAAGTGACTCTGGGTGGCCACTCTGTGTCTTCCTTCTCTCACTGAGTAGAGCCTGGAGACCTTCCTCCATTAGTACGAAAGGAATTCCTCTTCCTGAAAGTAAACCCCAACTCGAGGAAAAGCTAGTTCTTAGGCAGCAGTGACACACACTTGGAGAATCTGGCCCAGTGCACCCACCACCTGGAGGAGGGTCTCTCAGCCTGGGCCCTGTGGGCATCTGGGACCCGTCATCCTCGCTGGGGGGCCATTTCTACACTGTAGGATGTTGGGCAGCGCCCTTGGCTCCACCCATTCCCTTCCCACCCCCGCCAAGTTGTGACACCAAAACTGTGTCTAGACATGGCCAGATGTCCCCTGGCGGGCAGAACTGTCCCAGCTGGGAAGCCCTGACCTACAACAGCATGTGGCCCACAGTGAGAGCTCAAAGTCTGTTGGTTCAATAAGAGTAGAAAACAAAAAGCAAAACAAAAACAAAAAAAGCCCAAAGAGCCCAGCAACTGCTAAGATGCCCAAGCTTAATTTTTCTGAATATACTTCCAACCATCATGTTTGTGCCCTGTGGCTCCACCCCCTAAAGAGGTTTTAAAAAGCCATCAGGCTCAGAAACACAGAACTGCTGTGCCAAGAACCATCACTCCTCTGCTGCCCTGGCAGTCGCTTGTCACTTTAGGAAGGCGGCCCCTGGCAACCTGCCACTGCATGACACTGACCGTGTGGGCCTCTGTCAGCTCCAGCGATGGTCCCAGTGGGTTGAGTGTCTGGCTCAGGGCAGGAAGAATCCAAAGAAAAGCTTCAACCACAGAACTTGTCATCTCCAAACTCGGAAAGCCTAGGTTCTACTGCTGCCTCTCTGTCTTCTACCTGCCTCATGTCCACCCAAGACAGCACCCCAGACTTCTCCCAGCTCCTGGCCATTGTCACACCCACCTGCTTTACCTCCACTGCCCAACTGCCCTGCCACTGACCCTCTCCACTCTCTGGACCTCCACTCTTGTGAACACAATATCCCACCCCCTGCACTTCTCATTTTCACAACTGAGGACTCCACCAAGGCTCTCAATCCTGTGGCCACCACTGGGCCTCCCCCCTGTAGTGCTGGCTGGGCTCCTGCTGGGAAACTGGCCCAGTCCTGTCCCCTCCCACAGACGCTGCCTTCTGGGCCTGTCCTGCACTCTGCAGAGCACGTTACACTGAACAGTTGACCTGCTGCTGCTGCCACAGCCAGGGTGCCTAAGCTGGAGGTGGCACCGTGGCACCAATGGTCCCGGGGCTCTGGGACACAGCAGGAAGCCTCGTGTCACTAATACAGACCTGTTGGCCACAGTACTCTCCACTGAATAGTTAGTTGTTTAGTTGTTCCTGAAGGAACAAGATCAAATCTGGAAGCATAAAAGCAACAACCACCCCAGGAAGTATAAGTAGTAACAAAGTAGCACACAGGTTATCAAAGGAAAGATGCTGGTTAAAAGACAAATGGCTAACTTCTTCCAAAGTAGGCTTGGCTATGTAAAGGCCATGAAAGGCACTCTCTTAACTATTAACTTCACCTGAAAAAAATACCAACTACTTATAGAGAAAAGAGAATTATGGATCAGATGAAAACAGGTTACCTTTTACAGGCCGATTTCTCTGTGAGCAGCTCTGGAGAAACATACTGGGCTGTTCCTACAAACGAGTTGGCCCTGGCTGATGAGAAGAGGGAAAAGGGTAAAGTTCATGCTGAGACACAGAGCATTTTCCACAGTGGACGCTGCACAGTCGGTGTTCATCTCTCGGGAAGCCACCGTCACCTGAGATCAGACTGTACACTCCCGAGAACGGGACTTGTCAGAGGCCCTCCCATCACACCCCCTTCTTGGACCAGCCCCTTTGAGGGCTGGCTTCAAGGTTGCCTGCTCAGCAACACCAGCCCTGACTGCCAGGGCAGTCCCTCGTGGACCCCTCCCTGCCTTTCGCCAACACACCTGAGTGGCCCTCGCCCAGCGTGCTGTCAGCTGGGAGCATCTTTAGGACAGGGGCCTTGTCTGTTCACTGCTGGACCTGTGGTGCCTAAAACAGCCCCGGACACACGCAGAATGTGGAAAGGACTGGATCTCCCGCAAGCTGCACGCAGGGCAGGGATACCCTCTCCTCATAACAAACAGTTCAGGCAGGTTAGGGACTACGAGAGGAATAAGACTCGGGCGTCACGGCCAGAGACCCTCTGCAACAGTCTGCCACCTCTAGTACTGGACTGTGCCAAGTTCAACTGCAGACTTGTGGGGTCTGGCTGCTGGCCCCACCCATCACTGCCACAAGGAGGCATGACACCCACGTCACCCTAGCAGGTCCTCAGGGGCTCATCAGTGGCCAGGCAGCCCTGAAAGAGCAGCACTGTGGGCACAAGCCAGCCTGCCCACACCCCATCCCCCAGCGCCACTCCAGAGGTATCCCCCGTGGGGCATCCTCTGGCATCGGGGACAGAACAGCTGCTTTCAGCCTTGCCCACAACCAGAGGACACAGGATTGGGGATTCCTGTGTGAGAGCCACCCACCATCTGACGACAAATCACTTCTCTAAGGAGCACATGAAGTGCTGGGTCACCTCCACTGATTGATTCACTGGGGACACCCATGGCACTAGCAGCCAACTGCCTCCCACGACCTTCCACGCCTGCGCTGCATAACCAGACTCGGTAACCCGCTCTGAACGGCTGCCAGCGAGGCTCTGGTCCTGCTCAGACTGGCCTTCCCACTACCAGGCCCCTGCACGGCAACCCGGGGCACGTGCAGGACACAACACCACAGCTCAACACCATTGTGCTCCAGACAAACAAGACCCTTTCACCTAGCCTGACCTACAGATCAAGCTGTCCCTTTCCTCAACATCTTTAATAATCTGGGCTAGAAATTACTTGTCTCCGTGGACAAATTTTCCTGAACTAACTTAGAAAGTGTACCGGGTAAAGCATTACACCAATATACCTACCACTGAGAGGTCTCTGGCCCTTCAGGATCACTTCTGAAATCAGGCAACACTAAAAACTGTAACAGGCCCCCGGTGAAGGGGCCTGCCTGTTGGCCCCACTGTCTCAGCTGTGGACAACTGGGCCCCCGGGACATCTGGCAATGCCTGGAGACATCTCTCGCTGCCACAATGGGGGCGGGAAGGGGCTGCTGTCACCTAGTGGGTAGAAGCCAGGGATACAGCTAAGTATCCTGCAGGGCACCAGACAGCCCCACAGCCAAGAATTCTCCAACCCCAAACGCCCCCAGGGGCTTGGCTATGAAGCCCTGGGTGGCCTCCTTGGGACAGCGCTCTGCCCAGACATTAGCACCTGCCCTCCAAAGACCCGGCTCTAAACACAGCAGGAGCAACTCACTCAGTTCTGGGATGTTCTAGAGGAGGGAGAGCTGGGGAAGGGAGGATGGCTGAAATTCCTTCTTTTTCGTCTTTCCTTCTCAAAGTCAACCACCCTGCTACACAAAGTGCTCCAGTTTGGGGAAAGTACCCTTCTCTTCCTGCAATGACTGAAGGCTCTGTACTGGGCACCTCAACTTAGGCCTGACTCAGAAATAACTTGACAGGGTACAGCCACCTGCAGTAAAACACGACAGACCCATGCTTTGTCTGTCTATAGCTGTATTCTTTACAGTGTATGGCTATAAACAACACACCACCAGAATTAAAATGCGAAAGAAACCCAGGGCCCATGGCCACACCAATTCAGCATGCAATGGTCTGCTGTGAGGCAGGCCCACTGGCCATGGTGGCCATCGGCTCCCCATCTGCCATCCCTGGGGTGGGCAGCCAGCAGGGCTCCCCATACAGGAGACTTCCTAACTGCGGGTCCAAGAGCCTCCAAAGGCAGATGCCTAAAAAACACAGACAAGGCCGACATGCTGCACCTTCCCCATGTGTTCCCAGATGCGGTCTCTGTCCTCCTCTGTGCCCTGGAGCCAGCAGGAACCCCCAGTGGGAGACAGGAGAGAGATGGAGATTATTCCTCCTGGCCAACCCCCAGGCCACAGCCCTCTCCCACCACAGAGCCCACCCCCCCCCCCCACCCCCACCCCACCCTCAGGTGCTGGTCCCTCCCACCTGCCCTCCCAGGGCCGAGGGGCTCTCTATCCCGCTGCAGGAGTCCAGCTTCCTTGGGCCCTGCTGTCTGTAACTGGTCCCCTAGGTCAGCTACTCTCCTGTAGACTTCTCAGCCACGTTTGCATCCTTCCAGGACCCTGACAGCCGAGAACACTGAAGTGATTCAACAGAGGAAGAAAACAAATCAAGAGCTAAAACCAAGTGAAACCATTCAACCTTACAATGAATCAAAGAAATGTTAATTAATATGGTAGCCTATCAAATCAGCAAAGATAAAAAAGAAGGAAAATGCACAGTATTGGCAAGGATTTGAAGAGAAAAACCTCACAGTGCTACTGGTGGGAATGTGAAATGCTGTGACTTTGGAGGAGCAATTTTCCAAAAAACATCAAAAGCCATACAGGACAGGCTTGCTCTCTGACCCAGCAATTCATTTCTGGCACCTGATCCTCCAGGACGGAGCCAGCACAGATGGCAGGGCCATGACACAATCCTTCGGGGGACAGGCTTCAACTCGATACTTCACCTGTTCAGTGTTTCTGTTCTTCATAATAATTGTGCGTTACTTCCGTGATTTATATTTTTAAATGCTATTATTGAAAAGTTCTAGAAATATATTTTTATATGGAAAGATATGTATTACACATAATTAAATAATTCAGGCTATCACACAGTATGCAGAGGTATTTGTGCTTTTAAATAGCTACATTATGCACAAAACAAAGTGGACAGGAGACATACACACACTGCATGGCTGGGCTTTAAAGAGCAAATCATGACGGCATCAGGACTGTGTGCTGCTGCTTCTGTAAGCTTTCTGGGCCTGCGTCTGCTTGTCCCCCACAACACCTGCTGCTTCCTCTTCCCCAGGAGCCTATGTCCACCTTCTTAAAGGGACTCCCAAGTCCCTGGGGATACAGAGTCACCCCCTTAGAAAGGAGCTCTTTCGCTAGTCTAGAGATGAATGAATCCTCTGGAGCGTGGAAAAGAATAACTGTCCTCAGAATGATGTTCTAAAGACATAAAATAATATCTACAAGACTATACATAATGAAAGTATCAAAATATTAAAGTAATAAATATGCAATATACTAATATGTTTCTTTTTTATTAATGCACCAACAAGATCTGGCAGCAGGTCTATTAATAGAGTAATTCTGAAGTAGCGATGAGCATAAACAATATATCAAGAATCTGTGACGACTGTGACAGGACATGAAAACATCTGTGATTTCTAATGACACAGATGTTTGTTGCCTACCTTCATAACTGAAGGAGATGCTCGATTTCACTGAAGGGTTAGTGAAAACAAGTAATTTTCTCCTCTCCCACTTCACGAATGGCAGATTTCTATCTGTGACACCAGGGTAAGAGCCCAAGAGTGCATTAGAAAGCCACAGAGATGATCTAGTTACCTACCCCTGTAAGCTCAGAGATTAGCCAGAGGTCAAAATTCTCCATCTACTGGAAAACCAAGGCCCACAAGCCACTGTTGGCTTATGCTGCCTCCTTTAGGCTACTGACCCACTCAACAGGAGGCCAAACGGTCAGGGTAAAGAAGGGTTTGGGCTGGGTTGTTACCTCCACCCTCAAAGTGGTTCAAATAAACGGGCCAGCACCCTGGGCTGTGGACCACTCTGGCCACCACAGATCTGCAGGTCAGACTGTGAGGTGCCAGCGGGGACGGAGGGACCTGACATGCTCCTGAGGTCAGAACACTCTCTTCAAAGCCAAAAGTGCAGACCGCTATTGTCTTATCCATGAACCCACATGTGAAGCACAGCAAACACACTCCACAAAATGTGCTTATTAGCTCTTGGACAGAACACAAGCAAACTGAATCCAGCAACACATAAAAAGGAGTGTGCACCATGACCAACTGGGATTTAATCTCAGGAATGCAAGGGTGGTTCAGCACATAAAAACCAATCAATATATTACATCACAGCATTAGAATAAAGGACAAAAACCACATGACCATCTTGATCAAGAGATGCAGAAAAACCATCTAACAAAAATTCAACACTCCTTCATGGTAAAGTATAAAACAAACTAGAAACAGAAGGGAACTTCCTCGGGGCTTCCCTGCTGGCGCAGTGGTTAAGAACCCGCCTGCCAATGCAGCAGACACAGGTTCGAGCCCTGGTCCAGGAAGATCCCACATGCCACGGAGCAACTAAGCCCGTGTGCCACAACTACTGAGCCCACGTGCCACAACTACTAAAGCCCGTGTGCCTAGAGCAACAAGAGAAGCCATCACAATGAGAAGCCCGCGCACCACAACGAAGAGTAGCCCCCGGGGTTTCCCTGGTGGCACAGTGGTCGAGAGTCCGCCTGCCGATTCAGGGGACACGGGTTCATGCCCCAGTCCGGGAAGATCCCACATGCCGCGGAGCGGCTAGGCCCGTGAGCCATGGCCGCTGAGCCTGTGCGTCCGGAGCCTGTGCTCCGCAACGGGAGAGGCCACAACAGTGAGAGGCCCGCGTACCGCAAAAAAAAAAAAAAAAAAGAGTAGCCCCCGCTCGCCAGAACTAGAGAAAGCCTGCGCGCAGCCACAAAGACCCAACGCAGCAAAAATAAATAAAATGAATAAATTTAAAAAAAAAAAAAGAAGGGAACTTCCTCAACCTGATAAAGGCACCTATGAAAAACCCACAACGAACATCATACTCAATGGTGAAAGACAAAGCTTTTCCCCTAAGGTCAGGAACAAGACAAGGATAAGGATGCCTGCTCTCGCCACTTCTATTCAATGGGGAGGTTCTAGCCAGGGCAATTAGGCAAGAAAATGAAGCAAAACGCATCCAGGCTGGAAAGGAAGAAGTAAACTATCTCTAATCACAGATGACATGATCTGTACGTAAAAAGTCCCAAGGAAGTCACTAAAAAACTATTAAAACTAATAAACAAGTCCATCAGGTTGCAGGACGTAA
Organism: Delphinapterus leucas; assembly: GCF_059928025.1. Lineage (NCBI taxonomy): Eukaryota > Metazoa > Chordata > Mammalia > Artiodactyla > Monodontidae > Delphinapterus > Delphinapterus leucas. Next base: position 36,145,038 of record NC_143143.1, read on the forward strand.
GATCAGTGTACCAAAAAAAATCAACTATATTTCTATATACTCTCAATGAACAATCTGAAAATTAAGAAAACAATTACATTTACAATAGCCTCAAAAATAAAATGAAATACTTAGGAATAAATTTAACAAAAGAAGTGCAAAGCTGGGACTTCCCTGGTGGCGCAGTGGTTAAGAATCCGCTTGCCAATGCAGGGGACACAGGTTCGATCCCTGGTCCGGGAAGATCCCACATGCCACAGAGCAACTAAGCCTGCGCGCCACAACTACTGAAGCCCACGCACCCTACAGCCCAGGCTCCGCAACAACAGAAGCCAACTGCAATGAGAAGCCCACGCACAGCAACGAAGAGTAGCCCCTACTCACTGCAACTAGAGAAAGCCCGTGCACAGCAACAAAGACCCACCACAGCCAAAAATAAAATTAAAAAAAAAAAAGTGCAAAGCTTATAACACGGAAAACTACAAAAAGTTTTTGAAAGAAATTACAAAAGATATAAATAAACAGAAAGACATTCCACGTTGAAGGATCAGAAGACAATATTGTTAAGAGAGCAATACTCCCCAAACTGATCTATACATTCAACAAAATCCCTATCCTAATCCCAGCTGGCTTTCACTTATCACAATGGTTTCAAGGTTCATCAATGCTGGAGCCTATATCAGAACTTCATTCCTTTTAAGGCTGAATAATATTCCACTATACAGATAGACCACACTCTGTTTATCCATTCATCAGTTGATGGATACTTGAGTTGTTTCCACTCCTTGGCTATTACAAATAAAGCTGCTATGAACACTAGCATACAACTTCTTACGTAAACATTTGTTTTTCAGTTCTCTTGGATATATACCTAGAAGCTGAATGGCTGATTATAAGGTAACTATGCTTAACCTTCTGAGGAATTGCCAGACTTTTCCAAAGCGGCTGCATCATTTGACAATCCCACCTGCAGAGTACAAGGGCTTTGATTTCTCAACAGCCTTGCTAATACTTCTTATCAGATGTCTTTTTGATTAGTCATCCTAGTGGGTGTGGAGTGGTGTCTCAGTGTGGTTTTGATTTGCATTTCCCTAATGATACTGAGCATCTTTTCATGTGTTTATTAGCCATTTGCTTATCTTCTTTAGAAAAATGTCTATTCAGACCCTTTGCCCATTAAAAAAACATTTTTTTGTTATGAGTTCTTTATATATTCTGGATACAAGCCCCTTATCAGATATATGATTTGAAATTTTTTTTCCTATTCAACCCCATAGGTTGTCTTTTTCACTTTCTTAATGGTATCACAGCACCAAAGTTTTAAAACTTGTTCTGCTGCTTGTACTTCTGGTATTGTATCTAAGAAACCAGAGCCTAACCCAAGGTCAAGAACGTTTACTCCCATGATTTCTTCCAAGAGTGTAATAGTTTTAGCTCCTACATTCAGATCTCTGATCTGTCCAAGTTAACTTTTGTGTATGTTGTGAGGTGGGGTAATAATGTTTTTGATGAATTGGTCATCATTGGAGGATGACAGTGAACCAATTCATGCTTTCCAAAAGCTGCAAATAAAGGGGAATGAAGCAAGCATTTATCCTGTTTTTCCTCCACAATCAATATCACTAGTTAAACAAATAGTGGCTAAGGGGAAGTTTCTCTTTAAAGAAGAATTCCAGGGATTTTTCCCTGGTGGCGCAGTGGTTAAGAATTCACCTGCCAATGCAGGGGACACGGGTTCGAGCCCTGGTCCGGAAGATCCCACATGTCGCAGAGCAACTAAGCCCGTGTGCCACAACTGCTGAGCCTGTGCTCTAGAACCCGCGAGCCACAACTACTGAAGCCTGTGCACCTAGAGCCCGTGCTCCACAACAAGAGAAGCCACCGCAGTGAGAAGCCCAGCACCACAACGAACAGTGGCCCCCACTCACCGCAGCTAGAGAAAGGCCGCACGCAGCAACAAAGACCCAACGCGGCCAAATATAAAATAAATAAATAAATTTATTTTAAAAAAAAAAAAAAAGAATCCGCCTGCCAAGGCAGGGGACACAGGTTCAATCCCTGATCCGGGAAGATCCCGCCTGCCACAGAGCAACTAAGCCCATGCACTACAACTACTGAGCCTGCGCTCTAGAGCCCGCGAGCCACAACTACTGAGCCTGCGCACCCTACAGCCTGTGCTCCACAACGAGAAGCCCGCGCACCGCAACAGAGTAGCCCTTGCTCACTGCAACTAGAGAAAGCCCGTGTGCAGTAACAAAGACTCAACGCAGCCAATAAATAAATAATTTTTTAAAAAATTTTTAATTAAAAAAACAGAAGAATTCCAGCTCAAGAATGAAAGGACTGGGCTATGATCACTCTGCATTCTATAATGAACTGATGGATCTAGGATATCATGGCTATAAAGGGCTGCTGACAGGGAGAGATGAATGGATGCTACATGCTTCCTAATGAAGAACACACCACACACACCAGCCTCTGGTGTGAAAGGACTGAACCTGAATGTGATCAAGCAGCCACATCCAACTCCCAATTTTCAAGACATACAGAGGGGAGAGGAGCATGTTACATGACTCCACAGAGATGCAATCAGCAAACTCTGGGAAACTCTATAAGACAAATGACCTGGTTTCTTCAACAGACTGCAAGGGAAAAAACAGATGGAGAAGAAGCTATAGATAACAGAAATTTAAGAGAAAAATTAGCTAAGCTCAATGTGAGAATTTTATTTGAAACCTGATTCAAGTAAGCAACAACCAAAAAATTATGATGTGGAATTATGGCGACTGGAAACTTAACGTGGACTAAATATTTTAAGATATTAAGCTATTACTGCTAATTTTTAATGTATAAAAATGGCATGGTATTATGGTTATGTTTTTTAAAAATAAGCTTTGTATTTAGTAATAAATACTAAAATATTTACAGGGAAAACAAATCGATGATGGTGGAAATCAGGTCACAAGGATGTTCTGAATTTTTACAAAAAGCAGGTACCCTTGTGTTTTAAAAACAACAACACTCTATGCATCACAGATATGACTAAACAAATACCAATACTGAAAAGACCAGAGTAATCGCTTCTCGATGGCTGGGAGGTATGCTTGGTGGTGGGAGTATAGGGGGGCAGGTGGCCCTGCATGTGCTAGAGTGGCGGCAGGGCAGAGGCTGTGAGAGGGTCTCCAGCCCACAGCACAGCAGGATGGGGGTCAACGCTGGTCAAAGGGTCTGGACAAAGGCGGTCCACAGAGGGCCACTGCACAGGTGTAGGTGCAGTGACAGTGATGCTGGCTCTGAGGCTTCCCTGCTGCATCCCCTCTCCAGCAGTCCCCACACCTGGCGCGCCCCTCCCTGCACCCCCATATGTGGTGAGTGGAGCCTCCACGCCCAACTGTACCAGAAAGGCCTGCACAACTCAGGACAGGCTTCCAGACACAAACCTCAAGTCTCAACCTCCAGGGCAACCCTGAACTCCCCAAGCTTCTTGCAAAGAGGGCCACGGCCAGGCACATGGCCACAGATGAGGGGCTGACTCCATGTTATTAAGCCACCCTCAGTGTAAAGCTCTGTGGGACCCCTGTGCAAGGTTAGAAGGTCTAAGTCCTCTGTGCCAGAAAGGCCCATCGACCCATGTGCCCACCCACCCTCACAGCACAGGGGTCACTCCCTGGACCCGACAGGCAGCAGTAAGAGAGGGATGCGGGGCTCCCCCCGTCCCAGGAGCCACCCACTGGGACGGAGGTCTGTGAAGACAGACAGCCTGTCTCTCACAAGGCGGAGGGCGAAACATGCTCACTGCACAGCTAAGGAACCTGGGCCTCGCTCCCACCAACACTTCCCTTCTGGAAGCTTTAAGATGTTTTGAGGAAACCATCTCTGTACAAAAGTTTATAAAGCTAATACAAGTGCTCGCTTCGGCAGCACATATACCAAAATTGGAACAATACAGAGAAGATTAGCATGGCCCCTGCGCAAGGATGACACGCAAATTCATGAAGCGTTCCACACATTTTAGCTGATTCACTTTGTTATACAGCAGCAACTAACACAACAATGTAAAGCAATTATACTCCAATAAAGACGTTTTAAAAAAAAAAAGCTAATGCAGGAATAAACTCTAGGATTCTAAACTACGTCAAACAGAAAATGAGAGTATGTCACCAAAATTATTCATTCACGTAATTATACATGTTTTCTACATTTCCTCTAAGGAAAAAAAAAAGCCAACTCAACTGTGTATATATAAGTATCGATAGTTCTGCCTGGTTTGCAATGTTAAGGACTTTTTAGCCTCCTGCTTCCAGACAGATTTTAAAACTCAGGTTTATTTCACTATTTCACCAATGCATTTAAGTTCTTACATTTTTTTAATGGCTACATGACAGTAGGACTAGCCTGTGCCAAATATCAGATCTGAAGAAAATCAAGTGAAGAAAAAAGGACCAAGCAGACTCTGAGGGGGTGACTCCCATGGCTGACTGGCAGGCGGTGGCTGGTCTCAGCGGCAAGTCACACACGAGATGCCCAGCAGTCCAGCAAGAACATTCAGGTTCTTGTTTGGTTCACCTCTGTCATGGACAATGCTTAGGTTACGAGTTATACCATGTCTATCAAAACATAATTAGTGGCCAACAAAATGTTACTATACAATAGGAATGAGTCAAATAGATCAAGGTTTGGGGCACGTCACAGGTGCCAGGAGGACTTCCTGGGGCTTGGGAAGTGCACCTCCAGGCAGGAGCCCTGGGTGGGAAGTACAATACAAAGGTAGGCAAGCGTTGCCAGGACTAAGCCTCACTGAGAAATAAGAGCATCTGCCTTGACTGCAAGTTTTGTTTCAAACACGAAAGGGTGGTTCTTTAAGATTCTCAGAAAAGTTCCCGAATTCAAGATGCCATCTTGTGACTCAGAGAGTGTCTGTGCACAGATGAAAGCACTGACAGAATCTTGACAAGAACCCTCAGTTTGAAAACACAGGGCTGGGAAAAGGCCTGGAAAGGAAAGATCACACACCCTGCTGAAGGGAACCCATGGAGGCCCAGCCAGGCCCTTCCAGCAGCACAGAGTCAAGACTGCCCACCATGCCCGGGAGGAGCAAAACCCCAGGTGTTAGCCCCGCAGCTGCTGCGAAACAGGCCTCAGTTCAAGCCCGAGGCAGAGCAGGCCAGCGCAGCTGAGCTAGAGGGCTCTTCGGAGGGGCCCAGCTCCTCCCCACCACTGCCCTGCGCTCACAGCTCCCCTTTACCACGCAAGAGCAGCTGCAGCGAACTGGATGCTTCTGTCTGAATCTTTCTTCCACCAACAAACCCTCTACCCTCCCCTAGCATGTCCGTCCCCCCAGGACTCTCCATCAAGGTCCTTCTTTGAGGGGTACCCACAAGCCCGGCAGAGAAGCACATGCCCTGGGTGGAGGTCCCTGCAGCAGCCTCCCAGGTCAGGGTAGCTCTGACAGTCACACCTGTCCCTACACCCAAGTTTCATTTTCAAGGTCACTTATTAACTCACACAGGGGCTTTGAGTTTCCCCCAACCCTCACCATAAAGGGCTTTATCTTCTCTCTACCCCAATACTTGAACACAGTTTTCAGGAGTTAAACTGCCATTTTTTATACCCTCGGAGTTTATGATTTCCATTCAACAAACACCTGAAGGACAGCAAGATGCCCCCACCCCCACCATGGCCGAGATGCCCCTGGGTAGCTAATATACCCAGGGCTCTCTTCTGACCCAGGTGGACTGCGAGCAACTGTAACAGTACATAATCCGGCTAGGAAATACCCTAGAGGAACAGTGGTTAGAAGGGTCTGCAATGATTAACATGCACTTGACCAGCAGGAAAAAAAACAGCCCCCAACTCATTCTGTGATCTTATAGAACCTCACTATAATCGGCGTGCCTGGGCCACCACCCCTGGCAGGTGCGCACAGGAGACAGGCAGACAGTCAGCACTGGGATACAAGGTCAGTTGTGCGCGCGCGCACCCCCCAACCCCAGAGAACCCACAGTGCCAACAGGAAGACCTGGGAGCTGACCTCACACCCCTGTATGGGAGACCTGGAACAAATGTGGCACCCCAGCATCTTCTAGGAAGATGACTAGGGAGGGTGAGCCACAGTGGGCATCTGAGGGCCTACAACAACATGCAGAAAGCACCTGGTGACCTATACTACCACTTGAGGCCAGGAGGACCAACCACAGGCAGCCTGCGAAGCCCCTCCCTGCACCCACCAGACCAGGCACACACCTGCCCAGACCCTCAGCTAAAGTTGCCCAAAGGCAGAGGCTTCCTCTGTGAAAACTCAAGCATCCATTTTATAATAACAAAGGTACTAAAAACAACTGTCATTAATGATGAGCATAAGGCAATTCAACCTGTTTCTAAGAAGTTGGTTTTGATTTAAGCACTGAGCAGGGATCTACTAGAAATAAAACACACACCTTGTTTACTCTCTGGGGATAATACTTTTGCTGTTCCAAAATCTGTGATCTGGATGTGCATATCTTCATTTAACAAAATATTTTCTGGTTTCAGGTCCCTGTGAAAGCAGATTTTTTTACGTTTGAGATGAAATATTTAAAACAGTAACATTATTACAAACTCTAAATTTTGCTAAAACCAAAATGAACTGATTAATACCTATAATCTTTACAGACTAACAACCAAGAATGCAAGTCTAAAGTTAGCACTGAACAAATATCAACTGCATATAATGAGGACATTCAAATTACATCATTTCATAACTGCATCTACCATTTCAATAAACTTTTAATTGAAGTATAATCTATCATGCCTAACCTATAAAGCGCCTTTAAACCTTCTGTGGTATCATTACGCAATAAATGTACACCTTAAATTTATATATACATATGTCAACTATTTCTCAATAAAACTGGGAGGGAGAAAATGGTTAAATGGTAAATTTTATCTATTTTAGGCTTTTTTCTTTTTTTTTTGTCTGCGCCGCGCAGCTTGGTGGGATCTTAGTTCCGACCAGGGATTGAACCCATGCCCCTTGCAGTGGAAGCTCAGAGTCCTAACCACTGGACCACCAGGGAATTCCCGGTAAATTTTACGTTATGGGTATTTTACCACCACCAAAAAAAAAAATCAGTAAGAAAAAGAAAGCTTAAATGAACACTTTCAATTTGACTTTATCGGAAAATCATGGAAAATGATAAGTACACACAGAATCTACAACTGACAAAATAAAAGCACCAGTCAACATGGCTAAGAGAATCGTTAGTCTGGCAAAAAAGACATCTGACCAATTTCATCTGATATTAAAGGTCCACAGTCTCTCAACATCAGAGTAATGTGAACTCTTCTTAATTCTCACAATGAGGCATCCCACCTTCCATAAAAGAGACCAGAGCTGACCCCCCAGGCCTGGGGAGCAAAGCCTGTAGCCCCCTGGCTTGGTACCTGTGAATGATGCCCTTGCCATGCAAGTACTCTAGGGCAGACACCATCTCAGCTGTGTAAAATCGGGTGCATGTCTCATCGAACGAACCAATTTTCCGAATGTATTTAAGTAGTTCTCCATTTTTGGCATAACTAAGGCCAAAATCTAAACATTGGATAGTTAAGGAAGAGAGCAAAAATCTTTCTTTCAAACTGACCTTAACAGCCCAGTAGCAATTTTTTAAATTAATTAAAACTGAAGGTACCTGTGGCCCGAGACAGCTGCCCCTCTTCCAGCCAGACCCTACCGCAGCCGCTGGGTCTGCAGGGAATCCCTGGCTCCAGGACAGGGTCCCAGCGTGAGTTTTTCACCAACAACAAAAGCACATGCCTCTCAGGCCAACTGCCCCTTCTGGACCCCCCATCCCCAGAAGACACCTGTGGGCTCAGTGAAGGGAAGCCGCTAGAGATGGTGGTCAGGGCCTGTGGCCCCAACGCCATCAGCACACAGCCTCCAACCTGCACCAACCGCACATGCCGTGCTCAGTCCATTCACGTAAAGGTTTCTCAAATGAATGCTCCTTCCCAAGTATAAAGCGACAAGTTTTGTAAGAGAAATGCCATTAATAGATAAACTCAATCTATTTATTGGGCCCCCACTGGGGAGAGACTCGAGGAAAACAGTCATCTTTCCCTCGGACACCACTGCAGTGTGATTTGTTTTACTTCTGTTCTCCCTTTTTCTAAGAGGAGAAACTATAAATGGATCCCATATAACTGCTTCCTCCTGGAAGCACCGAACATCCACACATCTTAATGGAAATCTACAGGTACTCTGCCACTCCCTGGCAGAGTGGCACCCAAGTCCTCACCCGCCCTGAGCATCAGCTCCGAGGGGGTAAGGGGTGACCTGTGCTCAAGGTGTCCCATCTGGCTTCTGTTTGCCAAGGCACTTGCCATCTCCCACCAAAGAAGATGCCTGAAGCTGCAGCCCAGGAGGGAAGAGACCACCAACTGAAGCTGCTCAAACCTGCCTGTGATCGAGCCCCACATGTGGCCTCCCACGCCCTTCCAATTAGAACAACGTTTAACAGGAAGCTGAAGCCCAAAACCAACCTTACTTCTAGGGAATGCAAAGGGTCTCGGCCAGGGCCCCTTCCCTCCTCTCCTTGCTTTGATCCCTCCTCGGGGAAGGCTGGTATCCGTGGCCTCCTCACCAGCAGCCTGCAGACTCTGGCCCACCCAACCCCAAGCAGGGGCCCCGCCTGGACCTGGACCTGGACCTGGACCAGCCGCAGAGCCTCCCCACTGAGGAGCACAGTCTCCCAGAAACCAGCAGCCCACGTGAGAGGCTCGGCCATGGCCACAGGGCCTCTTCTGGCTTCACAGGTTTTGCCCCTTATCTGACCACTCCCTGCGTTCCTGTTTCCGGTGTAAGGGACACTTCTAGTTCTCTGCTCAGCTGTGGCGCTAAGTGACCGACAGGTTTTGAACATGACATGTTGTAGATCATGGCTCCAAGCCCGTGTTCTCTCTGACCACACATGTTCCTCATTGCCCAGAAACACTCTTTCAGACCTCATTGGTCCATTTCACACCGGAGAACATTTCTACCTCCCTCAGCACAGCTAAGGCCCCAGGGCAGTGAGGGGAGGCTGCTCTCTCACAGGGAGCGAGTCAATTCCTGGGACGATGAGCACAGATCAGGCCTGTAGCAGAGCCTGAGAGCCTGCTGAGCCCAATGCCTGCGCTTTGCAGAGGAACCCAGCCCAGAGAGGTTAAGCAACTGACTCAAGGTCACAAAGCCAAGGAGGGACAGGACTGGAGCCCAGCTTCTTGAGGTCTAGTGTGCTGTTCCTGTCCCCAAGCTTCAAGAGAGGACACACAAGGACAGGCAGGTGGGAGGTGGAGGAAGAACGCAGGTTAGCAGAGCAACAGCCTCTGAAACCCTCAGCCTTCATCCCTGCTGGAGGGAAAGGCACCCTGGCTGGCTGGCTGTGGTGCCCAGCCCTGCATTGCACCTAAGGAGGGAGGGAGGGAGGGAGGGCTTCTCTGAGCTCAGCCCTCTCTGGGGAGTAGGGATTGAGTCTGGTCAAACTGAACCTCCAGAGGGCAAAGAGGCTGACAGTGCCCAGGAGGTCCCTCACGGATCTATCTGTCTGTTTTCAGGCTGCTGCACGGGTGTCACCAGCTCTGCCTCACCTGTCCTGAGAGTGTGCTTAGCCCTGTAGTCACTGGAGGAGCTGCTCCCCTCTCTCCCCAATGTGTAAATTACAGCTAAAAGGAGGATAGTGTGCACACTGGGGCTTTTATTCAGGCAGAGTGCTTCCTTTTCTTTATCTTTCAACACACTGTATACTACAAAGGATTTCCAGTGGAGCAGAAGTCCCCAGGTCTCGCTCCTGTCAGAGGTAAGTGAGCCCCTGCAATCTCCACAGGCTTTCAAATTTGTCTTAAAATGTCAAAAGCAACAGACACCACTGGATAGAGACCTAGAGTCCCCTCCACCTGCATTACTCTGGCCAATCCCGTCTGAAATCAGACAGTGAGCTCACTCATCTAGCCTCTGAGTGCCTGATCCTACTGAACATGACCTTGGGAGAAGATGAAGTCAAGTGTGTGCGACCTGCCGGAGCCTCCCAACCAACACGACTTATTCTCCCCAGGCCCCGTAGGAAGCCCAGGCCTGGGACTCCAGGAATTCTGGCAGCCAGAGAGCCCCAAAGGCTCAAAGAGAAGCACCATCACATGGGTGCCATGGAGCACAAGGAGCAAGAGGTCTAGGTGGCCTCAGAGGTGAGATACAGAACAGATCGGTCACTGATGGCTGCTGCATGAGCAGTGACAGCAGACGGGGACATGGGGCAATGCTGAAGCCAGATGGAGAGGCAAACATTTTAAAAGACCTAAAACAAACCAACAAGGAACCCCCCTCTCTGCCCCACATGCTCTTGGCTACTAGACCACTTTACTGCTCCCCTTTACGGTGAAACCACTGGGAAAAACCTGCTTTGTTTGCCTTTTCTTGCCTCTCTCTCTTGATTGAGCCCTCAGCCCCACCCCCAGACTGCCACTCTCAACAACACTTTGCATGGGAAGCAATCCACAGGTCAGGCCAGGGCCCAGCTACTTGACCACTTGGCACTATCTGGCAGGGCAGCCAGCACCCTCCACCAGAAACCATCTGGTCCATTGCCCCTGGGACTCTGTTCTCTCCACTCATTGGAACTCTTCCCTGCTGGGCACCCTCCGGCCCACCGACACCCCAGCCCACCCCCCACCAATCTGCACCAACCTGACTTCTCAGGCTCTGCAGGCAGCCACCCAGTAGCCCACTCAGGCCTCAAGTAGCAAGGATCAACGGATGCATCAATTACAGGACCACTGTGCACCCAGCTCTGAGGCCCCACCCCCCAGGAGCCAGCTTGACTCCATCCTCCCAGCTCACTTACAAGAGCCTTCCCTGCAGCAGCAGTCCGAGTGAGAGCAAATGGCTACCCTGCTCCAGACCCTCCTCCTGGACTCTGTGCCACACTTAGAAGAAAATCCAAAATTCTTGCCGGGACTCCGAGGCCCAAGGAGCTGACCCCTCCCCAGCCTTTTTGTACCCCCCACACATACGCACACCTGCCCCTGCTCTGCCCAGGCCTCGGGCTGACGTCGTCTCCTCAGACCACCAAGTTAAAACAGCTGATCCAACTCTCCACCGACCAACTCCTACCTGGCCCTACTACTCTTGTTCCCTCAGTGTCTATCACACAGCCATTAATCACCTGTGTATATCTAACTCCTGCGCAGAAATGCAAGCCCCATGAGGGCAGAGCCTTCACCTCATGTACCAGCATGTTCCCATCACCTGGAACTCAACCAGGACTTCTCAACAAACAAAAGGAAACATTCAGCTGACAGTTGAAGGAGCCAGAAAATGATGTTAAAGGGGAAACAGGATCGAGCAAAGTTTTAACCCAGAAGAATATGTGTGGAGAGAGGAGAGAGGGGGAGGGAAGGGGGTTAAGATAAGGCCCCCACCCCCAGGTGGGATGGGGAAGCCAAGCTTTGCAGGTGGTGGGGTGAGGGGAAGGGGCTCTGGAGACCTAAGGGCAGGAGGAAAAGAACAGATGCACAGACTGAGGTTTACACTTGAACAAACTCTCAACTCCATTTGGCAGCTCGACCTCCCTCGTCGAGAAGAAGCCAAGAGCAGCTGCTGGGATTGAAGACAGAGTCTCTGGGCAAACGGGGGCTGAGGGAGTCCCGGTTTGGAAGAACAACTGCAGGAGAGGGGCTGGGAAGTGAGGAGACCTGGCGGGCCTGGCTCTATGATGAATGGCCCAGAGACAAGCTGACGACACAGATATGGCCCACCCTGACTGCTACGGTGCCCTGTCTCCTTGAACCCTGAGCAAAGAAGAAAGAAAAAAGTGCTCCAGGGATTACAGGAGAAGTCAGGGAACATGAGATGCCCTGAAATAAAACAAAGAATCAGCAGGGTGTGACATCCCTGCAGGAGAAGCAGCTGGAGAAGCAGTGTGCACAGCCCTGGAGAGCCAGGCACTGGATGATCAGAGACATCCATAGGGGTGGGAGAGGGGGAGGCTGGAGGGCCCTGGGGAGGGGCTGTCTCTGGGAGGACAAGTCCTGGATACAGGAAGAAAGGGTTGGGCTCCTGTGGGTCACTCCCTAGACTTTCTACCTGGCAGCTGAGCCTGAGAAAGATGTTCCTTCCAACCAAACCCCACAACCCAGGGCCAAAGAGGGCAGAAAGGTGCCCACCTCCCGGGAGCCCCGGATGCCCAAGATCCTTCTTCCTCTCTCTCACTTCCCTGCTTTGAGCACTGGATTTGACACCTGACAGATACTCCAAGGATGCTGATTAAAAAGGAATGAGGGCATGCTTTTAAATAAACGTCTAGCAAGAACAGCATTAAAATAATGATCCTTTAGATATGAAGCTTACCAACAAAAAACCTCAAAAATGACTGTGATAATCTCCCTTGAAGTAATGTTCTACTTCAGTGAATGTCAGCAATCCCAGGGGGTCCCAAAGCAAAGTGATGTGAATTCGTCTGTATTTAGACTAAGCTACCCTTTTCCCTTCCAGGGAAGGGGCTACTTGTGAAAACAAAAACGGAGTCATGGTTCCAAAACGATAAGGGGTCACTGGCGTGATATCAGAAGGCTTTGACTGTTCAAAGGATACAGAGCTTTTCATCATCCTGAAATGTGAAGTAAAGTTTAACAAAGAAGGGGTGATCCAGCCGCGACATCACGTCTCTCTCTCTGGTTACATACGGGACTTTGTTCTCTTTGATAATGTGACGTTTCTCTAGAATTTTAACTTAAGAGAGAAGCAAGTTACTACAATTGGAAATGGTAAGAAAACACTAAAGACACAACTCATAAAGTAACAGATAAAAATTAAAGTTTTTCACAAAACGCACCCACCAGATTTGTGATCTCTAAGACCAACAGTGTCCTGTCCCCTGAAATCAGCACAGAAACCTCCAGGGGCTGGGCAGCCAGGTGGCCGCGTGCCCAGAGGTGCGCTGTTCCTGCATCCTAGACACTGGAGCATCCTAGCTCGCTGGAGTTAGTTACTTACTAGCATATTCCCTTGAGGTTGCCAGTTCTCGGGCCAGGACAACCTGGTTTGGGAAGAAAAGGGGGAAAAAGAAGAGAAAAAAACACCCAATGTAACCAGGGCACTGAGTCTCACAAGTCACCCTGCAACCAACCACACAGGCTACCCCGCCCCCACCACGAAATTACATTTTAAATATTTTTGGTCCTGTGCTAACAAACATAGCTGAGTGTCAATGACTAAGTTAATGTGTTCTAATAGTTAAAGGAAACACATGTATCTCTCAAATGTTTCCAGAAAGTTCCTCATCAGATGCCAATAGTCCCCCCTCATGCAGTGAAATATATATTCAGGAACACCTTATGACCAGCATAACCCTCACACAAACAGTAGGAAGAAGCAGCAAATAATAATATCTCCACAAGGTGGGTACTGGGAATTTCTTCAAAAACTAACTCTATGGATAGGTCCCCAGTACATGTTCATTGCAAAAGGCCACCCTGAATTTGGGCTTTTACAAATAATAGTTGCATTTCACTTGATGCCACTCTCAGATGCTGTAAATCCCATCCCTGCTACTGAGGGCACAGGAACCGCGGCCGGCAGAGAGCGCCTCCCTCCACCCGCCCCCCGCCCCCCATGCCCTCTCCACAGCACAGCCCGGTCTTACACTCTACTTCGGGGACAGAGCACCAGTGGGGCCTCACACACATTGAAAAGAACTTTCTACACGAACACACCCTGGGCACAACCTGAGTAACAACTTCCAAATGCCTGATGAGCCCAGTCTGGCAGTGAGCTGGGGTGGTCCCCACCACCGCCAGCTGGTACAAATTCCTCTCCTGAGACACCTACAGGGAACAGCCGAGGACCAGAGAGCAGATGAAAACCTGCTGACTCCCGGGAAATACCGGAGCCTCCGGGAAGACCTCTGTAGGCCCCTGGTTGTAAGTTATATTCCGTTAGGGAATTCTTCACCAAGTTCATCAGAAGTGACCCTGGAAAAGCACTGTATGTAGCCCTGCAGTTTTTAAGAACAAGGTCGGATTATATGTGTTCAAATGGAAAGATCTTAAAGATCTCTGTGGAGAAAGGAACCTGTGTGGATTGTTCTCAGGCGCTGGTGAGTCAAGGAGAGTGGGCTGGGGAAGGGCTGGCCTTCTCTAGGTTATGTACCAATGTAATGCTAAATTTCTTCACAGCAGCATGCACTAGCTACGTTAAGTAGGAAAAAGGAAGAAAAACACTGAGTGCTAATATTTAATGGAATCCTATCTGAAGGAGATATTTATGTCATCTTTCTGTTGTGTGAACTCTGCATGTTCTATGCAGTTTCCTTATGCCCCTCCACATGGCCCGGGCCAACTGCAGGGGCAGTAGACATCAGGATCACCCTCAGGTTGCCGGCGGCAGTGGACCAGGCTCCCCCTCTCCAGCGCAGGCTCCATCACGTGAAGGTCCTACCTGGGGATCCAGCCTGGGAGCTGCCTCCCCTGGAAACCTCATTTTAAGTTGTCTCTATTTCAGGAATGGTGAGAAGGAACTGAGGGTAGCACATATAATTTGAGACCCAAGGCTGCAGGATTCCAAACAGTACCAGGAAGGAGGCTCCAGGCTCACGGCACTTTCCTGGGCACCACCCTGGCGCAGGGATGACAAGAATCTCAGCTGGGGCTTTTCTACATCAGGAATCTGTCACCCAGAACAGATGGCACCTACTTTTACCCATAGTGGAAACCCAGGAACACAGGGGAATTTCATAAATACATCCTCATTTTCCAGTCAATACAAATGTCCAATGAAGTACAGCTGAGAAAAGGAGAGAGAACGCTTCTTCTTTTACTGGACTCATGTAAGTAACTGTGCAGAACACCCAAGATTCTTTTCAAAATAGTTTTTTCTTTCTGCAAGGACCTGTGAGTACCAGGCCTACTGGGGATTATCCTCAAAGTTGAAGGTTTTTATCATGAGGGCCCAATTCTTTCATTAACTTAAAAACTGCCAATAAAAAAATCTAAATAAAAAATGTAAAAGGAGCAAAAGTTAACACTTAAAACGATGTTGGGAACATGGGTGAGCCCCAGTATGTCATGTTCTTTGTATTTTGAATTATTTCATAAATGGAAAAAAAGAAAAGGATAACAAATTTCACACGAGGTTTCTTCCCAAAGGCCAGGCAAGCAAGTCTCATTATTCAGGAACCCTGCTGGCCTGAGGAGCTGCAGCTCATGCTGGGCCCAGCTCAGAGACCACAGTGGCAAGGATCTGTCTCTTCTGAAGGCACGGACTAAGACTATGCGCCCTGGCCAGGGGACAGGGGCTCTGGCCTTCCCGAGCCTGCAGCAAGCCTCTGGCCCGGCCACAGCCACATGAGGCATCCAACTCAGCAAAGGGCAGCTCTGAACCTTCATATCTTTGCTTTAAGAGGAAAAATACCACAAGATAGGTAAAACTCTCTCAGGTAACAAAAAGAATTACCCTGAGTGTGACTTGACAGTGCTGTGATAGTAATTCTGTCCATGAAACTGAGGACACAAAAATCTGGAAGCTAGCAGATCTTGGGCTGCAACTCTAGCAAATGTCAATGGTGTACTGTTTTATATTTTAAAAATAACAGAGAAATAACAAAGGTCATTAAATGTTTCCCCAAAACTACGAAGAGATACACCAACACTAATGTTTAATCTAAGGAACAGGAAAGCTTCCCAGGGTCTTGCTAACAGGACACAATGATATGAAATGTAACTTAGAATACAATCTAACTGCATTTTTTGAGAAAATTAAAAATAAGATCATGAAATGCCTTTTAAAGCTTTCCCCTACAAAATCATGAGCTAGATATTTAAACCACATGATCTGCCTGGTGGTAGCCAGCCCCAAGTCACCTTCACAACAGGAGAGGAATCCCCAAGGGCCTGAGACCCTCCTCTGGGGTAGAACACCACTGTAGTGTCTTAGTCCCCCAGCTCCAAGTCCCAAGAAAGGCCAGTACTCCCAAGGAAAACACCCTCATTCAACCAACAGCAGCAGTCTGTACTCACTGTTGAAAAAGAGCCTTCACCAAGAATTTTCCCAAATTTAAAGTCTTCTGGCCGTTTCTTCCGAGGCTGTGGTGGCGGCTGTGTGGCGTGTTGCAGCGAGTTGGCGCTTGGCCGGGATTCGGCCGTGGTGCTGTCCATGGTGGGGCCCTGCCTGCTACCACAGCTGGGAACGCCAGGGGCCGTGCTGGACTCAGTCTGGGTCCTCACCATTGATGGGGACGGGCAGGAACATAATACCACGCTGGACTGAATAGGAACGGTGTCATACTGGTGGACACAGGAAAAAAGAGGTAAGATTCAAAGTGGCTCACCCTTCCTAAATGTATGAACTAAAGTGTTGACATCGTTGAAACACCACCAAGCACAGGGCAGACCATCTGATGTTCTGCCATGCAGTTCGGGCCACTGCCCTCCTCTCCCAAGTCCCTTCCCCGCTCAAATTCCACCCTGCCCTGTTCTGCGTGCCCACAGACCCCAGCACCCAGAACCTACCTGCCCTCACCCTCTCCCTCAGTACTGTGTAAGTCTCCAACACCTCCCCCACCCCCACCCAGCCATGGCCAGCTGGCCTTCCCATCACACTGCCTGGCCTAAACATCATCTGTGGCCCTGTCCACAGAGAAAGCTGGTCCAACCCTGTGACCATGTTGTCTCCCATCCCAGAACCCCTCCCCTGCTCACCCACTCACATTTGATATAAGGCTAGACACACAGAAGGCACTCAGGGTTTGAACAAACAGACTAGCTTAAGACTGTATCCCGGACTTCCCTGGGGGCGCAGTGGTTAAGAATCCGCCTGCCAACGCAGGGGACATGGGTTTGATCCCTGGTCCGAGAAGATCCCATATGCCACAGAGCAACTAAGCCCGTGCGCCACAACTACTGAGCCTGTGCTCTAGAGCCTGTGAGCAGCAACTACTGAGCAGGCGAGCCACAACTACTGAAGCCCACACACCTAGAGCCCATGCTCCACAACAAGAGAAGCCACTGCAATGACAAGCCCGCGTACCGCAACAAAGAGCAGTCCCGGCTCACCACAACTACAGAAAGCCCACACGTGGCAACGAAGACCCAAAGCAGAAATAAACAAACAAACAAATAAATAAATAACTATACCCCACAACTAAACAGAATTTTAACCTAGCAGTCCTGGAACACAGAAGTATAACTTAATGGAAAGAAGAGCCCAAGAATTACCAACTACATGTAAAAGTTATAGTTAACAAGAAATAAGCTGCTCAAACTGGGCCCGTGAGCCACAATTACTGAGCCTGCGCGTCTGGAGCCTGTGCTCCGCAACAAGAGAGGCCGCGATAATGAGAGGCCCGCACACGGCGATGAAGAGTGGCCCCTGCTTGCCACAACTAGAGAAAGCCCTCGCACAGAAACGAAGACCCAACACAGCCATAAATAAATAAATAAATAAATTTTAAAAAAAGAAATAAGCTGCTCAAAAAAAAGACAGTAGTGGAATAACTGCTTAACAATTTGAAAAATAACTGATTTAGAGCCCAACTGCTCACTACACACCAAACTTACCTCTAAACAAATTAAAGAATTATATGTTTTTTAGTTATTTAAACAAATTCAAAAACCTAACAAGTTTTTAAAATTTTTCAATGCAATCGCTATTAAAAGAAGCTGGCTTCCTTGCAGAAATCGACAAGATGATCCTAAACTTCATATGGAAATTCAAGGAACCCAGAATAGCCAAACAATCTCAAAAAAGAACACTGGAGGACTCACGCTACCTAATTTCCAAATTCATTACAAAGCTATAATAAGACAGTGCAGGTCTTCCCTGGTGGCGCAGTGGTTAAGAATACGCCTGCCAATGCAGGGGACACGGGTTCAAGCCCTGGTCCGGGAAGATCCCACATGCCACAGAGCAACTAAGCCCGTGCACCACAACTACTGAGCCTGCATGCCACAACTACTGAAGCCCACGTGCCTAGAGCCTGTGCTCCACAACAAGAGAAGCCACCGCAATGAGAAGTCCGCACACAGCAACAAAGGGTAGCCCCTGCTTGCCACAACTAGAGAAAGGCCGTGCAGCAACGAAGACCCGACACAGCCATAAATAGATAGATAGACAGATAGATAGATAGACAGATAGGTAGATAGGAAGAAAAATAGAAAGAAGACAATGAGGTATTGGCATAAGGATACACACATGGGTGACTGGAACAGAGTCCAGGAATAAACCCGTATGTCTACGGCCAATCGATTTTTGACAAGAGTGCCAAGACCCTTCAATGGGAAAGAACAGTCTTTTCAACAAATGATGCAGGGACAACTGGATATCTACATGCAGAAGAATGAAGTTGGATGCCTTTCCCACAACAAAATTTAACTCAAATGGATCAAAGATCTACATGTAAGAAATAAAACTAGAAAACTCTCAGAAGAAAATATAGGAGTAAATCTTTAAGAACTTGGCAATGGTTTCTTAGATATGAAACCAAAAGCACAGGAACAAAAGAAAAAACAGGTCAAAGGGACTTCATCAAAATTTTAAAACTTTTGCACTTCAAAGGCACCACCAACAAAGTGAAAGGACAACCCAATTATGGGAGAAAATATTTTCAAATCATTTATCTGATAAAGGACTTGTATTCAGGCTATATAAAGAACTCTTACAACTAAATTTTTAAAAAAACCACACAGTTAAAAAATAGGCAACAAATCTGAATAAACATTTCTCCAAAAAAGACATACAAATGGCCAATAAATACATGAAAAGATGCTCAACATCATTAGTTACTATGGAAATGCAAATCAAAGCCACAATGGGACTCCATTTCACACATACCAGAATGGCTAGAATCAAAAAGATAATAATAACAAGTGCTGATGGAGACATAGAGAAATTGGAACCATCGTATTGGTGGCAGGAATGTCAAATGGTGCAACCACGTTGAAAAACATTACAACAGTTCCTCAAAAGGAAACAGGTATCACATAACCCTGCAATTCCACTCCTAGAAATGAAAACACAGGTCCACACAAATCTTGCACAAGCATGTTCATAATAGCATTATACATAACAACTAAAAGGTGGAAACAACGCAAATGACCATCAACGGATAAATGGATAAACAAAATGTAATCTAGCTATAAAATTGAATATTCAGCCATAAAAAGGAAATACCGATATATTCTAAAAAACAGATGAACATGCAAAACATTATGCTATGTGAAAAAGGCCAGACACAAAAGCCCCATACTGTATGA
This sequence comes from Delphinapterus leucas, assembly GCF_059928025.1. NCBI lineage: Eukaryota > Metazoa > Chordata > Mammalia > Artiodactyla > Monodontidae > Delphinapterus > Delphinapterus leucas. Next base: position 36,164,274 of record NC_143143.1, read on the forward strand.
TTCCATTTATCTGAAATGTCCAGAATAGGCAAATCTATAGAGGAAGAAAAATTAGTGGTTGTCAGGGGCTGGAGGGGAGAATGGGGAGTGACTGCTAATGGGTTTGTTTTTGGAATGATGAGGATGTCCTGGAATTGGATGGGGATATACAACCTCATGAATATACTAAAAGCCACTGAAATACACTTTAAATGGGTGAATTGTATGGTATATGAATTATATCTCAATAAACTGTTATAAAAATAGCTATATCACATATGACTACATTAATTTATATATAAGATCTCATTCAAATCTGTAAATCCTAAAGACTTTTTCTAACGACGAAACGCGCAAAGGATTAGGCACCAAAAAAACTCAAGTAACTAGATGGAGAGATATACCATGTTCTTGGATTGGAAGAATCAACATTGTGAAAATGACTATACTACCCAAAGCAATCTACAGATTCAATGCAATCCTTATCAAACTACCAATGGCATTTTTCACAGAACTAGAACAAAAAATTTCACAATCTGTATGGAAACACAAAAGACGCCAAATAGCCAAAGCAATCTTGAGAAAGAAAAACGGAGTTGGAGGAATCAGGCTCCCTGACTTCAGACTATACAACAAAGCTACAGTAATCAAGACAGTATGGTACTGGCGCAAAAACAGAAATATACATCAATGGAACAGGATAGAAAGCCCAGAGATAAACTCACGCACATGTGGTCACCTTATCTTTGATAAAGGAGGCAAGAATATACAACGGAGAAAAAACAGCCTCTTCAATAAGTGGTGCTGGGAAAACTGGACAGCTACATGTAAAAGAATGAAATTAGAACACTCCCTAACACAATACACAAAAATAAACTCAAAATGGATTAAAGACCTAAATGTAAGGCCAGACACTACCAAACTCTTAGAGGAAAACATAGGCAGAACACTCTATGACATAAATCACAGCAAGATCCTTTTTGACCCACCTCCTAGAGAAATGGAAATAAAAACAAAAATAAACAAATGGGACCTAATGAAACTTAAAAGCTTGTGCACAGGGCTTCCCTGGTGGTGCAATGGTTGAGAGTCCGCCTGCCGATGCAGGGGACACGGGTTCGTGCCCGATCTGGGAAGATACCACATGCCGCGGAGCGGCTGGGCCCGTGAGCCATGGCCGCTGAGCCTGCGCGTCCGGAGCCTGTGCTCCGCAACGGGAGAGGCCACAACAGTGAGAGGCCTGCGTACCGCAAAATAAATAAATAAATAAATAAATAAATAAATAAATAAATAAATAAATAAATAAATTTAAATAGCTAAGGGACTGTGGCCATACAAAGCTCTGTTTCTTACACTATGTATATGTTTGTTCATAAAGGATAAAAATTTTCTCTCTCCATTAAAATAGGGAAGGGAGACTTCAGAGAACTATGAAGAAGCCTGTAGAAAGTGCACCAAGAACAGGCAAGACAGGGGAGCACACAGTAACCAATGGTTTGCAGAGGGTGACAGCTCAACCACAAGAGAAAAGTTGGAGACAGAGAAGCTCATTTTAAGATAACAAGTAAAAAACAAATCTAGACGGAACATCCTGTGACCCAAACATGATGAGCACGGAGGTGGAGAAGTGAGGCAGCAGGTGGCAAGAACAGGCAGGAGTCTGGGCAGTCCCCAAAAGACCATATAAACCTCGGCTCCACAAGGCAGGCCAGCCCCGGGAAGGCCAGCTCAGGCAGGGTCACCCCAGAAGACACACCACATGCCAGCTCCCAACCAAGGAGCCACCACCAACTCTGGAGCTGCACCACAGCTGGGAGAGGGCAAGCTTCTTTTACTTATTTGTCTGTCAAGATCATTATCACTTCAGGTAAGGTATACAAATATGAAGGAATTAACCCAAGGCATAGCATCAGTGAAATACTAGGAGAATATGACTAATTGGCTTTGTAAAAAATATCTAAGAGAATCTGACTTTTTTTTTTTTTTTTTTTTTTGCGGTACGCGGGCCTCTCACTGTTGTGGCCTCTCCCATTGCAAAGCACAGGCTCCGGACATGCAGGCTCAGCGGCCATGGCTCACGGGCCCAGCCGCTCTGCGGCATGTGGGATCTTCCCGGACCGGGGCACGAACCCGTGTTCCCTGCATCGGCAGGCGGACTCTCAACCACTGCACCACCAGGGAAGCCCGAGAATCTGGCTTTTTAAATGTGGCACACAGCACAAACGTGACCAGCAGTACAGGCTCTCTAGCTGGAATGGGAGTCCAAGACACACCATTTAGTTATGGCAAACTGCTGTTTTCTTGAACGCTCTATGGGTCGCAGTAAGTCAAGTGTGCCTTATGCATTTCATAAACACTCTATCTCATGAGAGGTACCAAGGGCTGGACCAAGCTCTGTGGTCAGTCAGTACCTTAATGATTTGTCCCTATAAATAACACATACAATCTTAACAGAAGTGTAATCAAATTCAATAACTTCCTTGGAGATTAGCTGGAACTTTCTGTCCTCGAAGGCAGCGGTAAGTGGGGAAGAGGTCACAGTTACCAGGCTGAAGCCCATCAAGAACCAAGATAGGCCTGGACTGTCCTCACCAGCCAGGCCAGCTGCACGATGACCAAGAGCTGTGCCCAGGGAGCACCAAGAGCCTCGCAGGGCTCCCAGACACAGCCAAGGGGTAAGCACTCCCTGGGCCTGCAGGGTCATTCCGAGCGCAGACCCTCAGGCCCAGGACTGAGGAGCAGCAGGACTGTGTGACCCGAAGGTACACACGCCGAGAGAGGGGAAGCAGAAAGAGCCAGCACTTCACACAGCACCGTCCCAGGCACTACAGCACTGCTTCCAACTGGCCTGGTCACAGGCCCATCGGGGGCCATCGCTGCCCAACGGGATAGGGGAGGGGAGAGCACCACCTGTCTCTGTCGTGCCCCACCCCCACCGCACCTGTCCCACCAAGTGTGGGCCTGTTTACCGACCTCATCTAAGTTCACCTGTGCGCCCAGCCTCCTGCCAAGTGAGGCTCAAGAAGACAACCGGAGATGCACAGAACAGTGGCAAATGTTGCTTTTAATTCAAAACTGACAAGTGAACTACTGAATAAAATCTCAAACATGAAGTTTTTAAATAGCAAAACGTGATGAGTTGACTCATGGACCTGGAAAAATGTAATTTTACATAGACATGCTTCTGGACCCAATGACAATTCTAGCAAAGGCGCCAACGTATGTGTCACATGAAGGTTTCTGGCACAGGCGAGGGACAACCCACTGCTTCTTCACGGAGGGGCAGAAGCTCAACTCTGGGAGGGGAGGTGCTGGAAGTGACAGCCAAGAGCAGCAAGGATGAAGAGGCAGGGCCTGCAGGCAGCAGGCATCCACAGCCACGGAAAGCAAGACCTGGCGTGACAAACACCATCAAACTGGCTACTCCAGGGACAGATGACCCTGATGTCAAACACCCTGGGAAGGCCCAGCACAGTGAAGAATGCTTATCCTGGCTTCAGGAATACTTACCGAGGAAAGGGTCTTCAGCTCCAACTTCCATAATGATAACTGAACACGCGTCCAGCCCACGGAGAGTGGTCTCCAAAGACAGTGAAAGGTAAGTCTAATGAAACACTGGTTGACAAGTACATGTTTCTGAGAGCTTTCTTTCCTTTTCATCAAAGTAGTTTCTATGGTTATTAAAAAAAAAAAAAAGGTCTCCAGAACAGGTCCTCAAAGGAGAGCACTGTCCCTTAGAAAATACAGGTTTGCTCCTGACCTCAGCTGGGCCGACCCCACACACAGGTACCAACCAGGCGGCAGCCCTTGACTCGCAACTCTGCCCATTTCTGGTAGACATGCAGAAATCAACCATGAGGTGCGCTGAAAATCAACATGCTGTCTCAACAGAGCTGGACCTGCCTCCAGACCTATGACACCCAGCAGCATCTGGCTGGGCAATGACAAGGTAGGAGATAGAAAATCGTGCTGCATAAAACCTGCTCACGTCCTCCCTGACACCCATCCATGATAAGCGCCACGGAAGATGCCCAGGCTACCTGTATACTTCCCAGAACCTGTCACACGGTAAAGGTTGGAGCACAGGATTTTCCCACCTGTAAACATTAATGCACCTGATGCCAACTCTTACTTTTACAAGATGCCTGGCAAGTTCATCCAGCCCAAAAGCACAACTTCAATGAGAGGTATGAAGGTGGCTGATAAGCCTCTCTTTAAGGGATACATGCCACCTTATAAATTAACATAAACTAGTTATGTTTATGTTAAACATAACAGTATAAATTAACATAAACTAGTAAGCCGTCTTTCTTTGTCATTGGCAGCTGGCTGAAACTGTCAGCATGCTCTGGACAGGTGCAGAATGTTCTGGAGCCTAAGCTAAACCACGCCCGCTTCAGTTTGGTGGGCACTGAAGTAAAAAGGCTTGACTACAGTCAGAGGAGAGAAACAGAGTGTGTGCTCTGGAGACGCCGGCAGGTGGAAACATGACCCTGGGGCCAGGCTGAGAGGGGGCAGGGAGAGGATGTTGTATGTCTACACACATACACCTGCCGGCCTCACCCCCAGAGCACAACCACCATCCCCCTCCACCTCAAATGCCCAGGACTCCGCCACTGCCCCCAGGAACCTCTCCGCCCCTTCATCCCCCCACACACAGCAGGTATATTTTGCTGTTTGCCACAGCTTATAGCGCATCCCGCAGCGCAGTGCGCACAGTCCCAGGAGGGTCAAGGAGAGCGCCAAGACCTTTAACTCACTAGCGCAGACAGCTCTGGAGTGACTAGATGTGGAGTGACTTCTGTAAAGTACACCCTATTCTCCAAAGCCATGCTTTTCTGTTATGTCATAAAAATATATGCACTCATTTTGCTCATCAGTGTTTCTCAAAAAAGGTAAATTAACCACACTTTTAACCCAGTTATTCAACAAACATGGCCGCTGTGCTAGCGAAGGTCCAGGGACTTCACCGTAAGGCAGGCGTGGTCCCTACCCCTAGGAAGCTACATCCCAACACAGTGACAGACCCAATATCATTTACAGAACTAGCAGATTAAAGCTGTGAGGGCAGCCATGGCAGAAGTGGATGAGTGCTGTGAGGCCGGAGCGTGGGTTGGGGAGGGGCTGGGAGAGGGTGCTGGGGGGGTGGGGGGGGAGCGGTCAGAGGGCTGCAGCAGGTCCAGGGGAGGGTGACAGCGGCTTAGATGTGCTGCAGTGGCAGGAAGGGGAATATTCACATACAAAATATGAAATATAATAATAGCTAATCATGCATCTCGCATTTCAAAATTTCACTTTCCCCTAATGTTTCAGATTCAAAATTCAGATTCAGCAGCCTTTATGAGTCAGAAGGAAAAACCAGTCATTCTGAAATCAACATCCAAGTGAAGTGTAGAATGAACTCCGGATTTTTGAAATGGCAATAACAGATGATGTAATACAGACAGACATACACACATATCTGCTTTTCCACCACATGCTTTATGAGAAACGGCAGGGCCACCACCAGCACTTCATAGCAGCTTCAGTGATTTAAGGTAAATGCAGTAGTACCCTCAAGACCACGCTGTTTTACCCACTTCATCAACAAATATTCACTGAGCACCTACTATGTGCCATGCACTGTTCTAGGCACTGAAGATACAACAAAAAACAAAACTGAGCCCATGCCCTCAAGAAGCCCACATTCTAGTAGGAGCAGACAGACTCCCCCCAAAAAACAAAAGCCAGGTAAAATCCACAGTGTGTCAAATGGTGATAAATAACTGTGAGAAAAATACAGCAGGGAAGGAAGATGGGAGTACAAATTTAAATAATCAGAGAAACCCTTACTAGGAAGGTGCCATCTGAACAAAGACCCAAGGAGGTGGGGAAAGCCTTCCCAGGAGGGGACTGGGCAATGAGAAGGCCCAAAGGCAGGAGCAGCTCTAGACTCACAACAGTCCAGCTTGGCCCTCTGGACGGGCCACCTCCAGACAAAACCTCTGGATGCCAGGCAGGACCTCAGGGTCCCTGAAACACTCCTCCTGGGGTCACTTCTGGGTACCTCAAACCACAAGGGTGGAAGCCTGAGCAATGGGACTTGCCATAAGAGTCCTGGACCAGAGTCTGGTCCAGAACCTGAACCAGAGTCTGATACCAGCCTAACCCTGGCTGTACTGTCCCTCATCAGACCTGGGCTGAAGATGCTGAACACCAGACCACTGCCGCTCTGGAAGCGCCACAGCAGCATCTGCTCTGCTCCAGCTTTATGGGCATGATGACACAGGGACTTGTCATGGCAGCCTTTCTCCTTCATGGAATTCCGCAATTTCCTTCCTGCCTCGGCCATAGCATGCCAGCCAAGTACCTCAGTGCAGGACCAGCTCTCATGGACCCTCACTGATGGAGAGATGTTCATAGTGACAACTCAGTGCTCATGCTTTCTCTTCCTGCAGTCATAAGTCGCTGGCATGGGTATGTTTTAATGAACAGTTTCACTTCTGCAGTTAAAATGATGGTCGAAATATTACCTTTTAAAGCACTTTAAAAGCATCAATTATAAAATGAAAAACCTAAGAAAAAAGCCCTCTTCCAGTGTGAAAAGCCCAAATGTTTATTTGTACTACAGCTATTATTCTAAAGGGCTGATTTTTTTTCACATTTGAGGTGGTAATTAAGCTGCATAAACAGCACTCTGAGACGGTCTGCCATGATCTGGAGGACACTCACTATACGGTGGCCCAGGGGTGGAGGCGGGGGTCAGGTTCCTGAGGAGCTCCTTCCAGCCCTCCAGCCCGGGGCCCTGCAGAGGCAGTGCAGCCCTGTGTGCCCAGGCAACCCAGGGCCTTGGGAGAGTCACTCCCTCCCAGCACAGCCCAATCAGCTTACCACCCATTTGGTGACCCAAAATTATGGTAAGTAAATACAATCTGGTTACTCAACAGCTTCTGAAATTTAAGTCTCTGGAGAAATTTAAAGCAACAGTACCCTGTCCCCCATCCTCGCCCTCCCTAATATAATGGAGCTGGTCATAAGTTCTCAAGAACACAGCTCTCTACCTGGTCCTGTAGGCACTGTGTCACCACAAGTCATGACTGCTGGCCTTTCCTACACACACGGGTGCACCCCAAATGCAAGCACCTCACACCCAAGAGAAGGCTGGGAGCTGCAGCCTGCCTCACCAACAGCTTCACACCAGTGGCTCCCTGTGGCCAAGGCCTCGCACTGACCAGGCCAGGCCCCAACCCCCACCCTTTCTCCCCCACTTCCCAGTACCAGCATCCTTTAAATCCCCCCACAGGACAGGACCCCTCCTGTGCTCCTCTCTCCTGCTTCCTGTGTGGCTGTCAGAACAAGCTTCCATAACTGCATGAAGTGGGAGCCATGTCTGTGGCTCAGCTCTACTGTGAACAAGGAAGGACGGCTGTTCTCAACTGAACTTGGCCAGGAAAACCAGCGCCACGAACATCCAACACCTGGGATGTCTCTGGAAAAGTGGGTCACACCCCCCTAACTGCACTCAACATGCACCTCGTCCTGCACCTGTCACCGTGTCACGTGACTGAGTAAGCAGGAGGGCGCCTGTGTGCTCACAGCCTCCCCAGAGCAGGACCACGACACCCTTCTGCAAGAGCATCTCTGTCAGGAAGACAAGCCCAAGTCTTAAACAACTGACTTCCAAATGAACTTGTAAAAATACTGTCCATAAACTGGGCGTTTTCTGTAGACTTCAACTGGTTTCACAACAATTTGTATATAAAAACTTAGGATTTTCAACTTCTTTGACTTTTTGAGTGTTGAGTTCAGCAGTCTCCTCTTAGAGGTAGAAACTCTCAAGGGAAAATTAACTTGCGATGGACTTACATTTTCGTATCCACCAAAAACACATCAAGGTTCAATTTAACTATGCAATACATTGCTCAACCACTAGAGAGCTTAGGAAAATATGAACATCAAAATATCCAGTATCCAACATTCAAAACTGCTAAATGTGACAAATATATATATATTTTTAATAAATTTATTTATTGATTTATTTCTATTTTTGGCTGCGTTGGGTCTTCGTTGCTGCATGTGGGCTTCTCTCTAGCTGTGGCGAGCAGGGGCTACTCTTCGTTATGCTGCGCGCGCTTCTCATTGTGGCGGCTCCTCTTGTTGCAGAGCACGGGCTCTAGGCATGCAGGCCTCAGTAGTTGTGCCTCGATGGCTCTAGAGTGCAGGCTCAATAGTTGTGGCTCATGGGCTTAGTTGCTCTGTGGCATGTGGGATCTTCCCAGACCAGGGCTCGAACCTGTGTCCCCTGCATTGGCAGGTGGATTATCAACCACTGCACCACCAGGGAAGCCCTGTGACAAATATTTGACTGACAAACAGATTAAAATGCAAATGAATTTGGGGCAAAGGAAAACAATGACCCACAGATATGTTTTCTACCTCCATCAAGTCTCCTATACTAGACACCTCACCTCTTCCAAAGCTGCAGACAACAACTTCACTAACCCTTAGGTTTACTGCCAGGTAAATGGAAGCTTATTTTTAAAATACAGAGTCATATATTTGTAAAGCGCACCTCAGACCTTAATTACCTGGTGGCAAGACAGTATTACGAGGGTCAGATGAGGAAGTGGAGAGAGGACACAACTCAGCAGGTTTCAGAAGGCACTGCAAGTGTGTAGGGGAGAAGCCACAGCCAGTGGCCTGGGTGGCTTCCCAAGGCTCCTGCTGTGTCTAAACATGGGATAGGGTTCAGCTGAAGAGATGATTTCTTCTGCAAAATGGTTCAGAGAGGTTGTGTTAGGATGGAAGACTCATGGTTTCTCCTCCTCTGTTATGAAATACAGTTTGAAACACTTTACAATGAAAAGTGATTTATCTGTTCATTCTACTAACAGATACCAGGAGCCCAATCTTACTTGAGCCCTAGGGACTAGAAGGAGAAAAGAAAACAGCAAACAGCCCCTGAGTCAGCACCAGGAAGCAGAGGAGTTGACTTCAGGGGAAAAGGGCTGACTGATGTTCCTCAGATCCCTCTGGATCTTTCTTTATGTCTTTATCTCTTTAGGAAGGATAAAGTGCAAATTAAGCAAGGATTTCATATGAAGAAAAAGCTTGGGAGTTTGAAGCTAGACTCAGGGTTGGTGTGATGAGAAACAGTCTTTCATCCTGAGAAGGGAGCCTGTCATTCCGCACCAGAGCCAAGGATTCAAACCTGGGGGCCTACACACCCTGTATTTGAGCAATTGCAACTAGATGCTTTAAACATGTCTTGGTTCTTAAGAGTTTAAAATTTCTACCTACAAACCTGCTGAGGAAGAATCTGACGTCACAAGAATAAATAGCTGCAAATGCTTAATCATTAGTTACTAAACTGTCCAAACCTTTTGCATATGAATAGTTGCTGCCTCCCACAAACAAGTTACAGGTACGAGTACAGAAGTTACCACCAAACTGTGAGAGCTCGCACTCTGCCAGGTTGGGACCCCAGCTCTGCTCCTGACCGGCCATCTGACCTTGAACACACTATGTCACCTCTCTGTGGCTCAGACTTCACCTAATAGTCAGGGATAAGGAGGACAGGACCTTCCAGGCTTGCTGTGAGGATTTAATGAGTTAATCTACACAAAGCACTCAAGCTGACTCCGAGGGAGCACGCTATAAACAGTTGGTTTGGTTTGTTTTTTAATAAATTTGTTTACTTTATTTATTTATTTTTGGCTATGTTAGGTCTTCGTTGCTCCGCGTGGGCTTTCTCTAGTTGTGGCGAGCGGGGGCTACCCTTCGTTGCGGTGCACGGGCTTCTCATTGTGGTGGCTTCTTCTGTTGCAGAGCACGGGCTCTAGGCGCGCTGGCTTCAGTAGTTGTGGCATGAGGGCTCAGTAGTTGTGGCTCACGGGCTCTAGAGCACAGGCTCAGTAGCTGTGGAGCACGGACTTAGTTGCTTTGCGGCATGTGGGGTCTTCCCAGACCAGGGCTTGAACCCATGTCCCCTGCATTGGCAGGTGGATTCTTAACCACTGCGCCACCAGGGAAGCCCCTATAAGCAGTTTTATGATTAAATAACACAGAAGACAAACACACACACACACACACACAGAGGTTTTCCCAACCAAGGGTCATCAGATGATAAAATAAGCTCTTCAAGACCAAAATGAAGCCCATCCCCCTTCCACATACTATATTTATCTGTGAGTAAACTGAATTAACTATATACTGAATTAGGAGGCCCAATTCTAACTGTGAGGCAGACAAAATGATACAGGAAGGCTGGGCTCCCTAACACACTGGGAGAGGAATCAAGATAAAAATCAGGGCCTTCTATGGTCAAGATGCTGTCACGCAGCTTAAGACTCCAGCCAGCAAGAGAAAGGATCTCAAACTCAAAAGGCTAAGCTGCCTTTAAATGCTGCCTGGGCGGAGTGTGCTGTGAAAGGCCCTCGACCGGTACAGCCAACACACCGCACAGAGGAACACCTCCCTCTAGGCCCCTGCATAAAGGGGGGTGGTAGACTGCCATAAAATCCGACCAGCTCATCCCCAAAGGGACACTGCTCTCAAGTCAGTCGTGCTCACTGGCAAAGAACATTCTGGTAAGAACCTTCTCTCACCTCAAGAAAGTCCACAAAGCTAGGCCCAGCACAGAAAACTTGGCAGAGGCAGGGACAGCAACCACTGCCACCTTCCCCAAACCCCAGACCTCTACCATGAAGAACTAGAGTGAAGGAGCAAAATCGAGGACCCAAGGTGACTTAGCTGAAATCATGGGTAACTATGCGTAAGCCACACTCTCTCTGAGCCGTAATTTACTATTCTGTGAAGTGAGGTGTATAACACTGACCCACCCCTTGAGGGCTGCTAGGTGCCCACAACAGACAGGAGCTCAAAGTCACTTTGTGAAATACATCTGTCTTGTGTTCACAGGGCAGACTAGGCATGACCACTGCCTAAAGTGGTGGGAGGGGATTGTGGGGCATGGGCACTTGTAACACAGACCACGCCACATGCTCCACCCACATTAGCCTTCAACCACAGGCAGACCGGGAGCTGGCCCACATGACACAAATGGTCACCAATGCTCTTGTGCAACTCGACACATAGCAAAATGCAGCTCATCCTAACCAGCATGGAACTACACTTAGGAGCTCCAGGTGGATGGCTGACTGGATTTAAATGAAGACCCGAGTAAGACTTTCTATTGTTCCATGGAGCAGCATGGAGAAAGTGCACCAGGAGAGGGAGAAGCGTCTAGTGGGTGATCCCCGAGGGTGACCACTTAATCTGTCCTCCCACTCTCTTCTGGAGCCCCTTGGAGCCTCTCACCCAATGAAAGGCAGGTGGAAGAACACAAGGTCACAGCTGCCAGCCGCCTAAAGTCTAGTCCACAGGCTTAACAGACCCCAAGACTCAGTAAACAATGTCTGAATTTTGCTAATAAACCTGTACCTTCAACATTAACTTTGTGCATACCACAAACATACTATGAAACACTGAAATACAGGATTTCTTTGCTCTTCTAACTTCCTTGGATACTTTGGAACTGCATAAAGGTATACTTTACATGCCATTAACTTGATTAACATGAACATCAGGATGCAGGTGACTTCTGAGTTGGAAGGGAGGAGATTACAATCAGCAGAACCATTCAGAGGGCTTCTAAGAGCCTAGTAAAATCCTACGTTTAAAACAGGGTGGTGGCACATGCAAGTTTGTTTTAAATTCTCAACATACACCCCTTATAGATACAACTGTAAATAATATTGCTTAAAAGGACTTAATGAACTGCCATTTTTCTCTACTTCTAAAAATAACTTTTATTAAGCACTTGTTGTCACGCACACTTCTGAGCATTTCACACATATTATCACAGTCCTCAAAACAACTCTTGGGGGTAAGGACCACTGGCATCCCTTTTTACAGATGGAGGCACTGAGGCACAGAACAGGTCCCTGTCCAAAGTCAAAAGCCCAACAGTGAAGCCAGATTCAAACTTGCTCTCAACCCTCCCCAGCTGGTAAAGGGTATGTCTGATGCTGATACTCCATGTGACCCAGGGAACAAGAAAGTAGGGTCCCAAATTGGCAGGACCTTCCTGGGAAGCATTCAGTAACCACTTCCATATCACATCTTAGGCTCAAGTCCTTCTGACCTGCCAATTTCTGCTACACTGAATCTAGTCCAAACAGTCAAATTCATACTAAGTTTATATTATGAAAACATTCATTAAGAAATTACTCCGGGCTTCCCTGGTGGCGCAGTGGTTTAGAGTCCGCCTGCCGATGCAGGGGACACGGGTTCGTGCCCCGGTCCGGGAAGATCCCACATGCCGTGGAGCGGCTGGGCCCGTGAGCCATGGCTGCTGAGCCTGCGCGTCCAGAGCCTGTACTCTGCAGCGGGAGAGGCCACAACAGTGAGAGGCCCGTGTACCGAGAAAAAAAAAAAAAAAAGAAATTACTCCCAACAGCTGGAAATGGCCAGTGTAAACGTCCACAACAGGACAATGGCTACTCATGGTTGACCCACAGAGAGGAGTACTACACAGCCACTGGAAGTGGCTCATGCAAAACACTCAGTGAAAAACAGCAAGAGACAAAGCTGTCTCAGATATACGGTCAGGGTCCCAATTTGATTTTTTTTTTTTTTAAATACAGAAAGGAAACGATGACCCCTGGGTGAAGAAAAGACAGATCTTCCAGTTGGTTCCCGGTACCTATTAACCTTGATGGCTGCAAGGGATGAAATTTGACCTAGGAGGGTCAGCAGATGCAGCACACGGGCTCCAGGCAGTGAAGGCCTCTGAGGGACCTTATCAATGGCGCACCGACCACAGGGGCCACTAAGTCCTCAACAGACACTGGTACTACCACGTGGGGCCCTTCTGCACTTCCTTCCAGGTCCATCAGTTAATTCATCCAGAAAAGATGTGCGATGTATAAAAAGTATTTGCTAATAAGTAGATGAATAAATTAATATCTTTTAGATACAGATCCTATGTGTGAGGAAGAAATCATTAACTACCACTGGGGGCCCAGTGTGGAAATCCTATTTCTGCTTTTAAAGCCTGTCATCCTAGAGCAGTATCAGAAAAACAGAAGCACTTCAAAGACAGTCCAATCCATATACTTAAGATTCTGTTTCACAGCCAAATAACTTGGATGAAATCTAGAAAGAATATGCATTAAAAGCTTTAGTAAAAAAGCTTTTCAGTAAAATCTATTATTAGTCAGAAAACAATAATATCAACAAGCTCTCGCCTTCTGTTTTACTAAAATAATTTAACATATTAAACTTGCCAACTAAGAAAAACTGAATTTCTAAGCTCAAGTCACATTAATTATATACCACTTAAATATGAATCTTTCCTTGGGAATTAAACTCATTCAGCAAACGTTTTTCCCCTGCAATCTAGTTTGTGAATCTGAGTGATACCTAACTTGATCCAAAGCAATTTATCTTGAAAGTTAGGTGATGTGGTGAGGCCAGCAGAGCTGTTTCCCCTTCTACCCAGAGGAGCTGAACCCTGCGGCTCCTCTTTCCCACTCTCCAGCTTCCAACCCCGGCTCCTTAAAGGAAACCTCCCTCAGCCTCCAAGATTGAAAGGTCAAGGGCTAAAATAAAATCTAGAGCACATGGGCACTTCCAATGAAATGAGAACCGTTCTCTAGGGTTCCAGCCCTCCCAACCCCTCCCCTCCAGACCCCCTTCCCCTCTTCTGTGCTGGGGATCCTCAGCAGCCCCGTTACGTTCCCCTTGCTGACACTGACCCACTAGCCATGCCCTCTCCTCCTCCTGTGTCCTTCAACCTCAGTGGGGACTGCACTGTAATCTGTCCTTGCCGGCCCACAGCTTGTGCCCCTCCCCCAGCAAGGTGCACGATCCTTGAGAGCAGCAAACGGACCTGTTGGAACTTCCTTAAAACGCCCTAGATTTTGTTTACCCTCCATTGGTGTTTCCCACACATAAACATACAACCACAGTGATATGGATAACTGTTCTAATCACCCTAACAGATTATCCTGGTTTTTTTTTTTTTAAAAAAAGCCAGATTAATGTGGTCAGACTTTTGTTTTTTAATCCTCTGAAACTCCTCTCTCTTTGAAATAGGAGAAAAACAAACCAGCCCCCAGAATGCCACTGGCCATCTATATCAACATCATCTGGCAGGAACACCCTTCCAGCAGTGTAAACTTGCATGGTTTTGCAACGGAAGGAGAGAGACCCAGCTTATTTCTAACTAAGAATGCCTATCCTGACACCTGAAAAGGCTCCTTTAACAGATGCTTTCCTTTCCTGGGCCTTTATCTGCAAATTCTGGATAACAAGTTTCTTATTGGGAACAATAATGGCCAACTGAGACAGAGAGAGACTTTGTCCCACTGTTAACTGCTAACTCCCACTAACTCACAACATCATCAGTGTGCAGAGAAAGATCTATTTTGTCTAGCATGACATTCATCCACACCTCCACCAATCACCAACTTAAGAGTTCAGTTACCAGAAACAAAGAGAGGAGGAGGAAGGAAAGAAGAGCAGGCCAGTCCAGTCTCTATTTCACCTTCTCTTAGCCAACCCCAAACATGTAAACAGCCTCCAGACTCCTAGAGTCCTAGGGAGGGACTTCAATGCCTTCAGGCCTCTCCGTCATTTTCTTCATAGTGCTTTGCCCTTTTATCAGTGCCCTGCTCTTTCTTCCCACAAATTCCTACCTTCATAACTGTCTTGTTTTTGCTGTGGTCATATGGAAACGATGTTGGAGGGGCAAATCCATAGATGGGTGGGAAAGCAAACCAAACTCATGACTTTCCTGAATATGCCTATCTTCAGAGTTCTGGGCTAGAAGAAACTCCAAACTCTGCTTGTTTCAATCTAAAAGTCTCAAAGTAACAGCCCACAAGTCAGGCCGTGACTCAAGATCTTTAGACAGAAAACACCACCATAGCTTCACTTGAAAGAAAAAAGCTAGAGAACATACCAAAGCTAACCACCTACTTTCACAAGGACCAGGTGATACAGATCTATCCTCCTACCTGCAAAGAAAGCACAAAGAGACTGAGCACACAGGACCTGAGCAGATCACGGCAAATGCTAATTAGATCACAAATAGCAGCTTCCAAATACTCCGGAGGGACACGGGCCTTCCCCGATTAGAAAGCGTTTCTATCAGTGGGTTCAGGTTCACTCGGCACCTGGGGACATCTCTGTCCCTGCACAGTGTCCTGGGAGCGTCCATGCCTGCAGAAAGTGGCCAGAGCAGGCAGGCACCTGGACCCCATGCCAGCTCTGACCTGGTACATAAGTCAGAAGCCCACCAAGTCCCAAGTGTCTTCATCTGGAAACCAGAAGGATCCAACTGAGTAAGCATGAAGGTCCCTCCCAAAATAAAAATACTGTGGTCATCCTATGACACACAAACAACAAGTATCAGAGAGCAGAGCAGGGCCATAGGCCTAATTCCAGTCAATCAGAACTAATCTTGTTTCATCTTTCCAGTGATAAGTCATGTGGACATCAGGCACTCCTGATATATGCACTAGGGGCACCCAACTTCCTTGGGATTCTTCCTGAGTCCATAACCCCAGTTTCATCAACAAAAGACATCAGACAAACCCAAACTGAGGGACAGTCTATGAAATACCTGACCAGTACTCTTCAAAAGCATCAAGTTCATGACAAACAAGGAAAGACTGAGAAACTGTCATAGAGCAGAGGAGACCAAGGAGACCCGACAACCAAATGCAATGTGGTACCCTGGATGGGACCCTGCAACAGAAGAGGACATTGGGGGGAAACTGAGGAAATCCCAATAGGTTTGCAGTACAGTAAATAGTGTGGCACCAATGTTGAAGTCTTAGTTTTGACAGATGTGGCAGGGTTGTATAGATGTTAACATTGGGGAAGTGGGATGATGGGTATTATGGGAATTCTGTGTTGTGTTTGCAACCTTTCTATGTATCTAAAGTTATTCCAAAAATCAAGTTTATTTTATTTTTTTAATATTTATTTATTTATTTTGGCTGCTCCAGGTCGTAGTTGCGGCACGCGCAATCTTCGTTGCGGCGCGTTTAGTCGCAGCATGCAGACTCTTAGTTGTGACATGCAGGATCTAGTTCCCTGGCCAGGGATCGAAACCGGGCCTCCTGCATTGGGAGCATGGAGTCTTACCCACTGGACCACCAGGGAAGTCCCTCAAGTTTATTTTAAAAATAAGTTTGTTTGGAGGCTATTTTGATAGCTTCAAGCAAACTTAAAGGATCTGAAAACATCCTGTGTCATTAAAAACCTGACTCAGGGGAATTCCCTGGTGGTCCAGTGGTTAGGACTCTGCGATTCCACTGCAGGGGGCACGGGTTCGATCCCTGTTCAGGCAAGCAGTGCAGCGCGGCCAAAAACAAAACGAAAACAACAACAACAAAAAACAACTTGACTCAGAGTCCATACTGAATACTAATTTGAAAAATATAGGGCTACTAAAGGAAAATAATACACTTGAAAGGAAAGGAAAAAAACCTGACACTGAATAAATTCAGTATAAATTTCCAAATACCACCACCTTCATCATGCACTGTCCAAAAGACATCCGTGTTTGAAAGCACAGCAGGTCTCCCAGAGAAAGCACTAGGCAAGCACAGCCACCTGGTCTTCCCAGCACACAAAACGGCGCTCCCTCCTTGAACTTCCTCCACAGTCAGCCACTTCCCTGCTCCCCTGTCCTCCCGGCTGCCCCTGCCAGGAAAGCCCCCCTGCTCGGTACACCCTGGGGCCAGGTTCTTCTGTGTTCCTCACTGCAGCAGCCCTACAAAGGCCAGCCACCCACTCCTGGCAGAGCACTGCCCTCCCTTCTGGCCGCACTGCTAACCATTTCCCCTCAGCCCCTGAAGCGGGGTCATGGTTAAGGGAGTCACAGAGGGGTGAGAGCGTGCACGTAGGCTGCCCCCCACCCACTAAGCTGCACATCAGGTCCTTTTCACCCAAGGATTCCTTCAGGGCATGAGCATGGAGCCCTGTTCTGTTGATGCCTATTCTCCTAACTCACCACCTGACCATCCTCACCCACCCACCACCCACCCCCCTCCGAAACACAAAGCTCAGTGCCAGTGCTTCTGGGTAAAAGAGTTTTCTAAGATTTAAAAAAAAAAAAAAAAGCACTTAGATTGTATGAGTTTTGTTTTTCTAGGAATGAAAATAAATGTATTCGCAAATAAAATCTATATTTAGATGCACAATTTTAAAACTATCTGATAACAACTATGTACATACAATCAGCAGACTATAATTTTGACCAATGAAAAAAACCCATGAAAGAAAAATGCCAAACTGCAGGAAGAAAAAAATGAGTTAACAGTGGAAAAAGAGAGTAGTATGGGCTGAGCTTCTGAGACTGTGCACTGAGGAAACAGTTTATTCTCTCAGTCTCCAGTCCAGGCTAAGCCACAGGCCACTCTGAGAGAAAAATGCAGAATGGCTAAGGGCTCACCCTCTAGGAAGGAAGCCGGTTAATAATGACAGGACCCCAGAAATGAGCAGTTATCAAGCTTCCTGGCTTGCTAACTTACCTGCTTCCCCAGGGCCTAGCTGCTACAGATCAGACTTTCCTAAGAACATGCCTGAGCAGAGCCAGTATTCGGGCAATTTTCCCAAAGACTGGGCTGTTCCCACCATTTCCCATAGGAGAAGCACTGCTCACGGCCAGTGCTGGCACACACTTAGGTCTGAAGTTCCCATCCACTCCCGCCCTCCTCCTAGGTTGGTGGCTCTCTCACTCACACTCGTTCACCCCACATCCGTGCACAGGTGCATGGCAGGAAAACCCAAGACAAGGTGGGCTGCTCAGACACTGAGTGTTGGGATCCCCCAGGACCACCAGCCGCACAACCATCTCAGGAAGGTAGAGCCCCTCACAGCCAGGGGCACAGCTGTGGCACTGCACACACCCACAGAGCATGTGCTCCTCTTAAGACAGGACGCTCTTAGAAATTAGAGCAAAGCCAAGAGCTGGGAAAAGCTGTCTCTGACCTTTCCAAAGCAGCAAAGAGAGGTGTGCCAAAGGGACCGCAGAGCAGGGTGGCTGCTTCCGTCATGAGGAGAAAGCAGCTTGGCTTCTGGTCAGAGAATCTGCTAGGGTCATCCTGATCCTCAGGGCCCACCTGCAGGGTCCACAAAGCCAACACTGGCTCTTCTACAGGTTAGATACTCAGGGTCTGACCACATGAGGACAGTTGTCCATGGCAGGGCTCACCCCTGCCTGTTGGCACAGCAGGGCAGCAGTGCCAACTTGGAGAGCCTCAGCCCAGAATACTATATGCCTGACACCAACACTTACTAATCCAGATTTAACCTGACATTTGATCACCAAAACTTCCCAGGAAGGACTGTAGTATAAAAAGGAACCAATGGCTTTCAAATACAACCTTTCAAGGGTTGAAAGGTGGTAAAAGGGTAGGTGGTATAATATATAGAGAGAAAAAAGAGCCATCCCTTGTTTGAATTATATTTCCTTAGACAATGAAGAAATGGTACATGGGACCATGTTTTTAACCATATGACTTCTTTCTAGTTTGGAATACTTTCATATTAAGCAACAAACAGTTTATGATGAGACCCTCCATCCCTCAAACACATACAGCTCTGAACACAGGGAGTCAGAACACACATGCAGGATTCAGAGATGTCTTCGTTAATAAATAGCAAAAATGGTAAGACAGGCTTGTCACAAATATGCTGGGTATGAGAACCATGAAGAGAAACCGTGAAAAAGAGTAACAGAAACCATCTAGACTCCAAGTTTAGAGAGATATATACATAACAAGGTACAAAACCTGTTTTAGAGAAACAGAACATTGAATATATAACAAAAGCTGATGCAGACCAAAGGGCGGTAGCAGGGGACACAAAGAAGCTGATTGGCCAGAAAAGCCTTCACAGCCAGGGGGTGGGGATGCCAGTGTGTTTCCACTGAGGGGAATTTCTTCAGGCAAAGAGGAAGGGCCTAAAGAGGAGAACCTGGCAGCCGAGAACATCCTGGACACTGTCCTGGGCTTTATAGGCTGGGAAGAGAGGCCACATGGCACGGGCAACTGAGGGACGCTCGCGGAGGAGGAGCTAAGTGACAAGCCAAGAAAAGCAGGGGAAGTCACAGGAGCATTGGAATTTGGGGACCCCCACCAGCAACTCACTGCCTCACCAAGAAAGGGAAAACTAGGAAGAAAGCGTGTCAATGTTTTCAGCCCCACAAGCGAGAGCGTGTGATGAGCACGCAGTGCGGCCATCCCCCTCCAGACATAACTACTTCCTTCACTGCAGGAGGGTGTCCACAGCCACGCCACCATCCAGCACAAGAACCGACTGCATTTCAGACCCGGTGCAAGAGCAAGGTCTGCAAGGTAAACCTTCTTCCCCTGGACGGGGCAGAGTTCCCAGGTCCACAGCAGCCCCTGTCTTCCCAAATCTTCCAGAAACAGGGAGGGAAGATAGAAAAGTTAACTCCAAGCCCCTTTTCCCACAGGTTTCCACTGCAGGTCAAAGCACTAAGGAGAACTTCAATGCGACTTCAAGCCTCCCAGCGAATCTTATCAACCATCTTTGACAGGATCCAATATTAGGCTGTCACTTTGAGATACAACTCCTGCTGCAGTAAAATTAATTCCAAAAAAGAAAAACAGGTTGAAGAATGAGACTTTAACAATGAATTCATTGTTAAATAAGCTTTTACCCGGATGAATTCTGCCCGAAATACTGCCGAGAGAGACACACACACAGCCTCTCATCAGCCCTCTCCAGTGTGGGCAGACCTGCCACCAGCTCCATAAACAGGCGGAAGACAGGGACCTCCAGACATACCTTCAAACCACATCTTTAAATATTTCGAAGGCTGCAAGTGGCTGGTACAGAGGGCACACAATCCTATCTGTAGGATAGAGGAGGTCACCAGGCCACCAGGAACTATGTGCCCACCTTCCTCAGGCCCCTCAACTACACTACAGATGGAAACCACACTTGTTTGTTCTTCTGTGGGCCATGCACCCAGTCATGAGCTGCTAAGGTCAGATTTGTCCCTCTTTTTCACACACAGAGTTTGCAGTGCTGTTCAGTTCTCGCTTCTGTGAGCCTATGTGTAATCCAACTATTTAAAAAGAAACCTGAATCAGTTGCTCTGATAAGGGATTTGAAGCCCACAAATGTAAACGCTTTATAATGAACTCTCTCTCTCTTAACACATTCAAAACAACTTGGAATTTCTTGGGATAAAAATTCCATTTTAGGGACTTCCCTGGCGGTCCAATGGTTAAGACTCTGCACTTCCACTGCAGGGGGCACGGGTTCAATCCCTGGTCGGGGAACTAAGATCCCGCATGCCATGTGGTGTAGCCAAATAATAAAATTCCATTTTAAATTTTCTAGACCAAGATGATGGAAGCAGACTTCATGCAACTATATAAATGCAACCAGCGTCGAGCACAGAAAACAGACCCCCCCCCCCCGCAAGAACCACCATGAACCCAACAGGCCTTTCTCCTCTAAGACATCATCATCAGAACATGTCCCCCACTGCTCTTGAGAAAATGCCCTCTGCCTGTTGTTTCATCTAGAGACTGGATACACGACTGGTTCTCAATATTGAAGTTATTTTTTTTAAAGGGTTTGGTATCACAGTGAACAACGCAATCCAGTTACGGAAGAATGCACTACTGAAAAGGCCTTAACAACACATGTCCAAAACTTACAGTTTCCACACCAGCACTTCCTCCCCGGCGATCTGCCCTTTGAACCTACCTTCAAAACAACTGCTCCACACCCCTATGGCCAGCTGTCATCACAAGGCAGGCGCAGAGCAAGCACACGTTGGCCCCAACCCTCACACCTGCTGAGGGAGTCATTTCTGCATCAAGTGTTCCTCAGCAGTGGCTCCTTGCTCCATAGTCACAGAAGTGAAGTATCACGTGGGATTCCATCAAAGTCCATCTCCACAGAAGATACTTCTCAGGAAGGGACAAAGTGTAGGGCCAGTGGAGGATTTCCTCACACCATCAACTCAGAAGGGACCAACTTTGTTCGCCCCCTCATTTCTGCAGCGCTTCCCAGTTCATTACACACTTGCCCTACGTGCACCCAAACCCCGCGTTAGGTGGCTCATCAGACAAGGGCACAGATTGAAGAGGGGGACCCACCCAGGAGCTGCCTTTTCCTCCTCCCCAAACGTGTGCTAAAGGCAGCCTAGACTGTGTATACTGACTCAAGTCTCAAGTGCCACCGCCAGTCCACCCCACCCCCCACCCCCGTCATTGTAACCCATTATCCTGTAGTATGTTCTCCATTACACTTATCATTATATAAATATATCTTACATATCTTAAAAAAAAAAAAAAAGGGCAGCCTAGAGGCCAAGTCCTGCTTTGAAGAGCTGCCCAAGGCCTCTTTTCAGGTCCCATATCACCACAAGCTGCTGCTGTGATCCTTCTTATAAAATGCATGTCAGAAGAGTAGAACAAACCTACACTTCCACCTTTTATTAGTATAGGGACCTCACCTTGCCACCTCTTGACTCAGCTCAGTAAGTGCTGTAGGGGTGTCACAAATACATCACACTGCATGAGGCCACATGAGAAGCTCCCCAAAAGGGTGTGTGAAAATCAGAACCCACTTCTTTCCATGTTCTCTGCCTTCCCCACTGGTTTCCCACACAGATGCAGTCACCCTTGCAAAAGCCACCCTAGAGTGTGCAAGGAACCACTCTCCCTAATCAACAGTTTTACCTTTAACAAAATCGTTGCACAATTTTTTAAGAAGCAAGGATTCCAAACCTCACCCATTCAGAATATCAGCCCTCAAATAAGGAGGGACCAAAGACTCTTTCCAAACAGCTGCTTTCTGACAGTGTGAGGCTGAAACAGGCTCCAGGGGTCACAGAGTTCAGCCATCTGCCCAAAGAAATAGCTAAGCGTGCTGTCCTTCCAAGAGAAGATGTCCCTCCTGCCTCCCACACGGCAGTCCGAGGACACGCACAACCCCCAGGAAGACGTCCTGGGCAGTGGTACTGAGGACTTCCCCAGACAGAGGGCTGCGACCCCTCCCTCAGGGCACCCCTCCCAGGAGGGGCAGGGTGGCACCCAGGCCTCTGCCATCGCTCAGACGTGGGTTCAAACTGCACTCTATGTATTAGGCGGGTACTTAACCTCTCTGCACTGTGGAAGCTGAAGTTTCTGCACCTGTAAAATGGGAGCGACACCTATCTCACAACACTTTTGACAGAAGTCAAGCAACACAGTGTGAGCTATCTTGCAAAGTGCCTGCCTTGAAGTAAGTGCTCAATAAATGGTTCTGACAGCCTCTGGCTCACCGTAGTACCAAACTGGGCTGGGCCATTTCCCGACTTCCCAACTCATACTGCTCCCCCGCTGGCTGTACACATGTAAAGAAGAGGGAAAGTAATTGGGACGGGGCCTCTCCTAAAGTGCCACCTTAAAAATCCAGGTGCAAACTCACTTGAACAGTGCAAATCTATCTGTCCCCAGATGAAAAATCCACTACTGGGGGCATCTTTGCCGTTACTGATGGGAAATACAGCATATTCTCACATACATGTGGACAAATGTAGCTGATGAAAACACAAAAGCCTAGTTCCTCTCACTTCCTGATGGGGAGGCCCATCCTGTATTCTGTAATTCATTTCTTCTCACTGGATTCCAGTCTTTTTGTACTAAAAAGCTGCCTTCTGCAAAGAAGCTCCAGACGTCAAGTGTCCATCACATGGAACCTCCAAGACTATGACACGATATGCTCTTTTCCTCTTCCCCTGTACGCCATCAGAGCGCACACCTTGTACTGCAACAGCATCACTGTGTGAAAGTTCGTCTTACAAACTTCCATGATCACTGTCGGCCCCAGCCGCCACTGAGGTCCGCCAAACAGCCTAACTCGTGTTTTTGCGCGTTAGCCCAGGCACCCCGCGGTACAGCCACACATGTCGCAAGAGTCAAAGGCATCCCTTGGCCTTTCACCATTTTTCTCAACTGAACAGGTCCTCCTCCTCTCAGACTTCAGAGTATCACCCATCTCTACAAACCAGAGTTCTCAACCTCAAGTCCATGGACCAGCTCCAGAAGGATCAAGAGCCTCCTGAAGTAACTACAAAATTCAGTAAAGCCGTGCCGTTTTCTCAGGAGGGGACTCAGATCTTGCGTCAGGCTCTCAAAAGGGCCCATGACCCCTCAGAAAGATTAACAGCCGCTACCATGGAAAATAAGGGGTAATGTAAATTTCTTGGGTCTTCCCTCATTTAAGGGATTTGGCTTTTGAACCAGACTTTGCAAGCGGTCTCGATATTCCTCCATTCTTCACATTCGCATACAAGGTATAAATCCTTAAACCATCTTCCCAAGACTCCCGAACTTAACCGAGGGCAAACATAAAAACACTAGGGATACTTTTAACAACAGAGAGAAAACACAGAAACACTAACGATACTTGCAACAAAACATTTAACCCAACAAGTGCTTTATCTCTTTCCTTCCCCCTAAAATCCCTCCGCCCGGTCAGGCTCACTTGCCCGCGGTGGTGGTTTCAAGCCCGGCCTCGAGGAGGCTTCCCATCACACCAATGCCGGTGCCGGAGCGGAGCCCCAAGGCATGAAAAGCACCGAAACGCCGCCCCACCGGGCCGGGAAAGGAGCATATCGAGTGCATCAGACTCCACCCCAACCGAGAATTCGGAGGGACCCGAGCATCAGGTGCTTCGAGCAAGAACTCGCACGTCCCGCTTTCGCTGCGAGCGGAGGCACAGGGACCCCGTCCCAGGTGAAGGCCCGAGGCGGTTCCTCTGCAGAAAGAACGAAAGGTAACCCCGGAGGCCTGACTCAGGCCGCGCCGCGCCGAAAACAAACTTTCCAAGCACTTCCACCGCGACGGGCCGGTGACACCTCCCCGGCCTCCCCCGCCCTCCGCGCGCCTGTCAGCGCCCCCGCCGGGCCGGCGCCCGCCTCACCCTGGCCAGGGCTTCCTGCAGCAGCCAAGCGGCGCCCCCACGGCGCCCACGGTCCCAGGTCCGGCCGCTCGCCGCAGGTGAGGCGCCGCCCGGCCCCCGGGACCGCGGGCCGCCCCGCCGGGCCCCGGCAACCGCCGCGCTTGGCGGGGTGACGGGCCGGCGCACCCGGGCGGCTGCCGCGCACTCACCAGCTGGCTGGTGGTCCTGGCCATGGGCCCCGCGCCTGCACGGCGACTCCCCCGCAGCGCTGCGCGACTCGGCGCCTCCTCAGCGTCCTCCTCCCCGCAGCGGAGCCCCAGCAATGGCCGCCCGCATCCTGCGCCCGCCCCGCGGCCTGCCGCCCCCAGAGCCGCCCCGCCCCCGCGCGACGCCAGGCGGGACTTCCGCCACGCCGCCGCCACTGCCGGCGCCCATTGGTCACACTCGCCGTCGCTCTGCCGCTGCCCTGGCCAGCCCCGCCGGCGCCTCCGAGCTGCATTTCCGGGTTGGGGCCCGGCAGGCGGGAGAGGCTCGGCCCCGCCTCGGGCGCGGGGGGTTTGGGGAGAGCCCCGCGCGAGCCAATCCCAGGGCCGCGGGGCGGGGCCGGGCGCGGGACCGGGCGAGCTGTCATCCCGGCTGCCAGACAGGAAAACTGAGGCTCGCTGGGGTCGGCCCCGAGGCGGGAGTGGGGCTGGGCTCCAACCGTGCAGCTTCGACTCCGGAGCGGGGCTCTGAGTAAACATCGAGAGGAGCAACTTCACTAGTTGCAAAACTAAGAAGTGTTCGCGGAAGGAAATCTAGGCTTTAAAGCCATAGCTAGAAGGCAGGAAACAATCCCATCTCATCACTGCTAATAGTCCCAGGGACACCTTAAGAACTTTCTACTCTGCTTATAAATTTTTTTGGAGCTGTTGTTGTTGACGATGATGATGTTAAATTTTTTGGTAGTTGTTATTGTTGTTGATGACGATGATATTGTTGTTTTAAATTGTGGTAAAATACACATAAAATTTACCACCTTAACCATTTTGGAGTTCAGTGGCATTAAGTACATTCATTCACTTTGTTCTAAGATGATGTTGTTTCAAACAAAATTAGAATCGCCTTG
Organism: Delphinapterus leucas; assembly: GCF_059928025.1. Taxonomy (NCBI): domain Eukaryota; kingdom Metazoa; phylum Chordata; class Mammalia; order Artiodactyla; family Monodontidae; genus Delphinapterus; species Delphinapterus leucas. The sequence continues at coordinate 36,189,292 of NC_143143.1, forward strand.
TTACCTGAAGGTTTGCATATTTTAAAATAACTTTTTTTCTATTTCCAAAAGAAATACATGTTCACTTTTTAAAATAATGATTTAGACAATACAGAGAAGTAACCGTAAGATAAATTAATCCTTCATCCCACTGGCCAGAATTAATTGTTGATTAGCACTGATGGCTGCGAACATTCACTTGGTGCTTACTCTTATTAAGGAATTGTCATGTCTAGGGCTTCCCTGGTGGCACAGTGGTTAAGAATCCGCCTGCCGCTCTTTTCTCATCCCCCATCCTATGTGTGGTTGAATTTGCTCCTCGCCGTGTCTTCTCACAAGACTTTCAGGATCAAGCGATTCCTGGCCAAGAAACAAAAGCAGAATCGTCCCATTCCCCAATGGATTCGAATGAAAACTGGTAATAAAATCAGGTACAACTCCAAGAGAAGACATTGGAGAAGAACCAAGCTGGGTCTATAAGGAGCTTCACATATGAGGTGGCACACATGTATGCTATCAAGGTCAATTGCATCTTACTGTATCAGAACATCACTAGTGTCTGGAACAGCTGCCTGTGTTTGATGGGAGAAATGGAATGGCTCTCTCCTTTTTTTGATCTTTCCTCACCACTGTTCACTGTGTAACTCAGAAATAAATATGAAACCTTTTGTTGGAAAAAAGCAAAAAAGAATCTGCCTGTCAATGCAGGGGACACGGGTTCGATCCCTGGTCCGGGAAGATTCCACACGTCGCGGAACTAAGCCTGTGCACCACAACTACTGAGCCTGTGCTCTAGAGCCCACGAGCCATAGCTACTGAGCCCACGTGCCACAACTACTGAAGCCCACATGCCTAGAGCTCGTGCTCCACAACAAAGAGAAACCAACCATAATGAGAAGCCCGCACACTGCAACAAAGAGTAGCCCCCGCTCACCCCAACAAAGAGTAGCCCCCGCTCACCCCAACTAGAGAAAGCCCGTGCCCAGCAACAGTCCCAATGCAGCCAAAAATTAATTAATTAATAAAAAGGCAAATGGAACCCCTATCCCTCAGAAGGCTCCCACTGTTTTTTTTTTTAATTTATTCATTTATTTATTTTTGGCTGCGTTGGGTCTTTGTTGCTGCCCATGGGCTTTCTCTAGTTGCGGCGAGCAGGGGCTACTCTTCGTAGCAGTGCACAGGCTTCTCATTGCGGTGGCTTCTCCTGTTGCGGAGCATGGGCTCTAGGCACTCAGGCTTCAATAGTTGTGGCACACAGGCTCAGTAGTTGTGGCAAACGGGCTTAGTTGCTCTGTGGCATGTGGGATCTCCCCGGACCAGGGATCGAACCCGTGTCCCCTGCCTTGGCAGGCGAATTCTTAACCACTGCGCCACCAGGGGAGGCCCAGGCTGCTGCTGTTTTGATACTCACTGTTTTCACTTACCAGTGTATCATCGTGTACCCTGTCTAGCTCTCCTGATATCTGATTGCTGCCTTCCTCAGTTGTAAGGGCTACAGAGGACCCCACTGGAGGAAGCCTAGAGTCTATAGATCCATGTATTGATCAAGCTCCCTCCTGACACTGAAGTGGTTCCCAGACTTCTACCTCATGAACAAGGCCCTGCATGTCAATCCAGGCACACGCTTACTTCTTCCCTTAGAATAAATTCTTAGTAGACGTAATTGCTGGGTCAAAATGCCGGTATCCCCTTCAGGACTTTTGCTGCAAATTGCTATTTGCCTGCCCCACTCTGAGAGTGAGACACTCTCACCCTCAGGGGACACAAAGACAGGTCCAAGGTAGACACTGCTCTGGCTCCCATACCAAGCCACATCCAACATTATACTACATCAATAACCACTACTGCATATTAAGAGCAGTGTATTGGATTTTGCCTCAAACAATAGGTACTACGACCATTTCCATTCTTTACATGAGGAAACCAAGGCTTCAGTGACTTTGTTACTCTTGGTCACAGAGTTACTAGGTTACGTAGCACAGGACTCAAAACCAGCCCCGACCAACACCGACACCCTGCTCTCGGCCACTGGGCTCAACTGCCTCCCAACAACTCTTATTTTCTATTTATTTCAATCCTCACAAAGTAATAATAATTTATCCTCAAAGAATGCTAACCACTTTATCTTCTCGCCACAACCTTGAGATACTCAATGTTTATTACCATCTTACAACTGAAGAAATTTGCCAGACACAACGTTAAATGTGAATGTAAATATATATATAGCTATAGAGTCTAAAAATATATATCTTGGGACTTCCCTGGCCGTCCAGTGGTTAAGACTCTGCACTTCCAATGCAGGGGATGTGGGTTCGATCCCTGGTCAGGGAACTAAGATCCCACAAGCCACGCGGCATGACCAAAAAATATGTGTGTGTGTGTGTGTGTGTATCTCACAAGCACCCTTTCTCAGAAAGTTACTGAAGCATGAGCTCCACCAAATGAGGGGGTAAGCACACAGGTGGGCAATAAAGAGAAGTCCCAGGAACTGTCCATTCAACAAGCATGTATTGCACCTCCCCTCCACGCCAAGCACTGTGGTAGACATTGGCAATTCACTGGTGAACAAAACACAAAAATCTCTGCCCTCGTGGCACTCTGATACCACCGGTGGGGTGCAGGGGGGGGCAGCAACCATAATAAATAAGCACATCTTATGGGATGTTGGAAGGTAATAAGTCCTGTGGGGAAGAAAGAAAATCAGGTAAGTGGGGCACAGGAGTGCCCAGGGAGAAGGTGCAATTGAAATGGATAATGGGGAGAAATTCGAAGATTCCTCAGACCCAAGGGAAGCGAGCAGGCTTCAGAGGGCTCCCCCAAAATAATGAAAATGATAGATTCTATGATAGGTTTCACCACATTAAAAAATTGAATTAAGAAGCTGACAGACAGGGCTTCCCTGGTGGTTCAGTGGTTGAGAGTCCGTCTGCTGATGCAGGGGACACGGGTTCGTGCCCCAGTCCGGGAAGATCCCACATGCTGCGGAGTGGCTGGGCCCGTGAGCTATGGCCGCTGAGCCTGCGCATCCGGAGCCTGTGCTCCGCAACGGGACAGGCCACAAGAGTGAGAGGCACGCGTAATGCAAAAAAAAGAAAAAAAAAAAAGAAGCAGCTGACAGACAGATGAGAAAAACTTCAGAAAAACAGCCACACCAAAAACGAAGCACACAGAACTTCCCTGGTGGCACAGTGGTTAAGAATCTGCCTGCCAGTGCAGGGGACACGGGTTCAATCCCTGGTCCGGGAAGATCCCACATGCCACAGAGCAACTAAGCCTGTGCACCACAACTACTGAAGCCCGCGAGCCTAGAGCCAGTGCTCTGCAATAAGAGAGGCCACCGCAGTGAGAAGCCCGTGCACCACAACGAAGAGTAGCCCCCGCTCGCCACAACTAGAGAAAGCCCATGCGCAGCACCGAAGACCCAACAGAGCCAAAAATAAGTAAATAAATATTAAAATAAATTTAAAAAAAAGAAAGAAAGCACAATCGCAGTTCACGAGGGAGCTCACTCATCTCAGCACTGAGTGATATTACAGGCATAACACAGATGCACTGATTCAACCGGTAATACTATACTCCACCCTGGCAGGACCCCGAGAGGAAGTGGGGTATGAGAGAGCGGAATTCTCACCTATTTTAACAGAAAGGCAATAGATAATGACTACAAGTGATAAAGCAAATCATAAAGTACAAAGACATTATTTCGAAAGATGGACAGAAATGATAGGAAGAACACTTACACCAGTGGTAAGTGGGCTGTGAGTAGGGAGCTATGTGGCGGGGGCTGCTGCTTTTCATTACAAGCCTTTCTAGGGCTGTTTGGCCTCTTAAACATTGATGCAAATAATGATTAATAAATTGGTATATCTTCTTCATGGAAATTCTAAGAAGGTCTCACTTGTGAATGTAAAGCTGTGTGAGGATGTCTATGACCACATGGCTTTAATAAGAAGCAAAAAACATAAAAGAAAAACAACCAAAATATTTATCAAGAGAGTGGTAAAGTAAATTAGGTACATTCCTCCTGAATTCTCTGCAGCTGCTGAAAAGCACAGGGCAAAGCTCTAACAAAGAAAAAGAGTAAGGGCAGAGAAGCAAGTTGCAGAATATGAACTGGAGTCTTAGCTTTTTAAAAATTAGAGTCTATGACACCAAAGCACGGCCAATGGGGATCTTGAGTTATGCAAGGAAAAACAGGGAGGTGAACAAAGCTTGAGGAAAACGTCCGTGGTCGACACTAGAGCCTGCTGGAGAGCAGGTGGAGGGGATCACACACAGCTTCAGGGGAAGGGGTGAGGGGAGAGGGGGAGGCCATGGCCCTGAAGAAGTCAGCCGAGCAGGCAGCAGGGGCAGGGCAGGGAGGGACAGCTGAAAGAAGAACGAAGGACAATTCTCAGTCTTCACGGGCCCGAAAGGCAGCCAGCGTGCAAAGCCCAAGTCACACCAGGCCGCTCCTCTCACCTTGCGAGAGGCAGGGTACCCCCTCCATGGGCTGGGTTTGGCTGCCCATCCCAGGACAGTGGGCAGGAAGGGAGATGGACTCACCTGGCCCAGCACAGTTCATTGGCACCCCAGCTGGAGAAAGGAGAGGGACGGTCCATGGCTCTGATCTGTCCCTTCCCTGCCCAGAGCCTCTATCCCTGGCTGGCTTGAGAGTGACCTCAGGCCAAGAGTGCAAGGGCTTGGCCTGATGTTGTGAGGTCATGTTCTGCCTAGGGAGGGGCAGGAGGATGACTGTAACCATCCTGGGAGGGGGCTGGGAGGCTGCTTTAAGCACATGGCCCATGTATGTGGAGCACTTGTTGCAAACCAGGCCCTGTGCTTGCAGTTGGCCTGTGCTGTTTCCTATGTTTCACTCACTTCTGTAACCCTCGTGGCGCAAGGGAGGAAACCGGGGTTCAGAGGCTACAGAACCTGCCTAACATCACACAGCTAGTCTTAATTATCTACTACTGTGCAACAAATGATCTCAAAACTTAGAGGCATAAATCAGCACACATTGATGATCTCATGGTTCCTGTGAATAAGGAATATGGGAACAGTTTGGCTAGATGGTCCTGTCTCAGGGTCTCTCATGAGGTTGTGGGCAAGTTGTCAGCTCAGGCTGTCACTGAAAGGCTCGACTGAGGCTGGAGGATCCACTTCCAAGATGGCCCATTCACCCAGCTGTTGCTGGAAGCCTCAGTTCCTCATCATGGGGGCTCCTCCACAGGGCTGTCTGTCTTCATGCCACAGCAGCTGGCTTTCCCCAGAGTGAATGAGTCTAGAGAACACCCAAGATTGAAGCTGCAGTGACTTTTATAACCTAATCTCGGAAGCGATATAGCATCACTTCTGACACGGTCTGTGGGTCACAGGGTACCCCTGGTACCATGCAGGAGGAACTGCAGGAGAGTGTGAGTTCCAGGAGGTGAGATCACTGGGAGCCATCTTCAAGGCTGGCCACCACAGCTGGTCAAGGGCAGAGCCAGGACTCCAATTCCGCTAGGACGCAGGGAGAGACAAGGTGAGAGAAGCAGGCCAGGCCCACACCCCCAGACGTTTAGTGAGCCCGGGAAGAAAACGCTCTACCTGGAAAAGGGGAGGCAGGGAGACCAGTTAGGACACATCCAGTTAGGGAGAGACACGGGGACTCTCAAAAGATAATGGGGGGGACTTCCCTGGTGGCGCAGTGGTTAAGAATCCGCCTGCCAATGAAGGAGACATGGGTTCGATCCCTGGTCCAGGAAGATCCCCCATGCTGCGGAGCAACCAAGCCCGTGTGCCATAACTACTGAGCGTGAGTGCTGCAACTACTGAAGCCCACGCACCTAGAGCCCATGCTCCACAACAAGAAGCCACCACAATGAGAAGCTTGTGCACCGCAAGGAAGAGTAGCCCCTGCTCGCTGCAACTAGAGAAAGCCCGTGTGCAGCAATGAAGACCCAACGCAACCAAAAAAAAAAGATATTGGCGTGGTCTCTGCCTCTGCCTACTAAGTCCCTGGTCACCATGCCTGAGGTTTGCTCGTGGCTGCCGGTGGATGGATGAAAGATGCCAAATTCAGCCAATGATTTCCAAGCCACCTGGGTAAATATCCACCCATGTGAATCATGCTATGAGGAAAAAACCTAGACTGAAAGTCTGGAAATGGAAAGTTGCATGAGGTCTCAGGCAAGTAAGCTTCTCTCTCTGAAACTCAGCTTCCCCAACTTTAAAATGGGCTGACTCCCCAAACTGGTCAAAATTCCAAAGACTGAAAACATCCAGTGTCGATAAGCATGTAGAGCAACTAGCACCTTCATACACTGATAGTTGTAATGTAGTGTCCCCTTTAGACCCAGGCAGTGGGGAGCCCTGGCCTAGGCCCTTCTCTCTAGAAGGTATGGTGGGGAGAATAACAGAATAACAGCACCTCCAAAGATGTCCACATCCTAATCCCCCAACCTGTGAATATGTTATCTTATATGGAAAGGGGGAATTAAGGTTGCTAGGGAGCTGACCTTAAAATCAGGAGATTAGGGACTTCGCTGGTGGTCCAGTGGTTAAGAATCCGCCTTCCAATGCAGGGAACGTGGGTTCAATCCCTGGTCGGGGAACTGGGATCCCACATGCTGCAGGGCAACTAAGCCCACGTGCTGCAACAAACAGCCTGCTGCAACAAAGAGTGTGCGTGCCACAACTAAGATGCGACACAGCCAAAAAATAAAATAAATAAATTTTAAAAATCAGGGGATCATCCAGGTAGGGCCAATATAATCACAAGTGTCCTTTAAAGATGGAAGAGACAGAAAGAGTCATGATCAGAGTGATGTAATGTGAGAAACTGGACTGCCATTGCTGGCTTTGCCAATGGAAGGGGGTCATGAGCCAAAGAATGCCAGCAGCATGTACCAGCTGGAAAATGTAAGAAAACAGATTCTCCACTAGAGCTGCCACAACCTTGATGTTAGCCCATTGAGGTTTATTTTTGACTCTGACCTTCAGAATTGTAAAATAATTTATGTCTTTTTAAACCACTAAGTTTGTAGTAATTTGTTCCAGCAGCACTAAGAAACTAATACAGAAGACCCTTCTGTGGCCACAGGAAGGAGGAAGAACCCACAGGGCCCAAAGGAGTGCCCAGGCAGGGCCCCCTTCAGCCTTCTACATACACTTGAGCATCAGAATCCGCAGAGTTCCCTGTGCATCACTCCAGGGTCCATCCTCCCCAGGGCAGCTGGGGTTGGTGGGGAGGAACCCAGCTGGTCCATGGTGGGATCTGGTTATTAGGTCAAGGAACATCCATTTTAGAGAACACTGGGCACCTTGTTAAAACAGTGAGACAGATCCACGCATCCCCACCTGGGAAGCTCTCCACTTCACGTTGTTCAATTTAAAAAAATAGTGAATGGCAGAGCAGTATTGAAAGTGCATAGGACTTCCCTGGCGGCCCAGTGGTTAAGACTCTGCGCTTCCACTGCAGAGGGCGTCGATTTGATCCCTGATCAGGGAACTAAGATCCCACAAGCCACACAGCGGGCCAAAACAAAAACAAAACAGTGCAATCCCAGGTTGTAAAACAAAGACATAAATGTGGAAACAAGTCCAGGGTCACGTTGTAAAGAACCACACCAAGCTGTTAACGGTGGGGGAGTGGAGCAGAGGGGCGTGGAAAAGAGGGTTGTGGTGCAGGGGGTTGTACAGGCAGGCGGTGGAACGGAGAGGAAACAGGCGCAAAGAGGCGGGGCCGGGCGGGTCTGGGCACTGGGCCGCCCTTAAACTGGGTCAGAGGGCTCCGCGCACCCCTATTGCTCGGCGGAGGCGCGGCTCTCCGCAGGGCGGCCCAGATTGGCCAGAGCCAGAAGCCCGCCCACAGGAAGGAGCCCCGCACAGGGCGAGCGAGTCAGCGGGGTGCCGCACCCCTTCCCGGACCTGCAGGTCCTCTTATCCCGGGCGCGCAGCGTAGCGGGTTGGACCGGGTTCATTGTGGACGACCCGCCCCTCAAGCACAGCCCGGTTCGGCGTGGCCCGTAAGTCGGTCCCCAACCCCCAAACGGACTTCTCCGGCCGGGACCACCCGGAACCCCTGCACGAATCAGCGTGCGACCCCGAGCGCATTAATGGCCCACCACGGTGCCCGGTGAGCTCGGGGCCTAGGAGGCCCGTCATCCCGATGACAAGCCCGAGACTTCGGGAGGGACCCCTCAGCGATGAGACTCCAACTCGAACCGCAGGCGCTCGTTACAGTCCAGAAGCGTCCAGTGGAAGCCTCGCAGCACCCAGGCTCGGCAGCCAGGTGTCCCCCGCCCCCACCCAGGGGAGTCGCGACGCGGCGGCCGCGTGGGCCGAGCACCTCCCTGCAGAGCCTCTCTTACCGACGCTGGGCCCTTGAGTCCTCCCACCCACACCCAAACAAGCCACGAAAGAGAAGCTGGGAGCCCCCAGGTCACCTCCCCGGATCCCACTTCAGCTTCTCCAAATAGTGAAAGTCGCCCGCACCCACCAGTGACTCAGGCACACACCTGGTGTCACCTCCCCCGCCCCCTTAGTCCACACCCACACCAGAGCAAGCCTGTCCCCGTACTTTGTCTCTGGCCCCACTGCCACCCGACAACCAGTCCCTCAGGGTCTCCTTGTTACCCCCACACCCCCAGCAACCAGAAGAAGCACTTAAAATGCCAGGGCATCCTTGTGTTTAAAACCCAGCAGCCTCGGGCTTCCCTGGTGGCGCAGTGGTTGAGAGTCCGCCTGCTGATGGACATGGGTTCGTGCCCCGGTCCGGGAAGATCCCACATGCCGCGGAGCGGCTGGGCCCATGAGCCATGGTCGCTGGGCCTGCGTGTCCGGAGCCTGTGCTCCGCAACGGGAGAGACCACAGCAGTGAGAGGCCCGCGTACCACAAAAAAAATAAAAAAATAAAACCCAGCAGACTCAAAACTCAGAACCAAAGCGAGCGAGGTGGGTGCAGGGCTGGGGGAGGTGGGGTGGGAGTGGGAGTGTCCTTGGTGCAGTTCTCCTTTGGGGAGATCTGGAGATGATGATGGGGATGGTTGCACAACAATGTGAATGTACTTAATGCCACTGATCTTTGCACTTAAAAGTGGTTAAAATGGTGAATGTTACATATATTTGACAAAACGAACTCCAGTGGCTGCCCCCACACCCCAAATAAAATCCAAACTCCCAGGCCAACTGCAAGGCCCAGCTCCCCATGCTGTGGTTCCACTAAAGCCCCCAGGTCACCTCCTCCTCCAGCCCTAGCATCCATCTGTGTTCCATCAACACACTAAGCCTGTGCACTGGGCCTTTGTGGGGCAGTTCCCTTCGCTTCCAGCCCAGCATTCGCTCCCACTCTCCCTGGTGTCACTCTTGCTGACCACCATCTCAACTAGCCCCTCTGTGATTCTCCACCCAGAGAGGCAGCATGGTAGCAGGGTTAACAGAGGCCCGGCAGCTGGGCAGGCCAGGCCACATCCCCACCCCAGTGCTCACCAGCTCTGGGACTTGGTGCCCCCGTTTCCCCAGCTGAGAAATAAGGATGACAAACAGGAACCCCCTTTGGATTGTGGACAGAAGGAAGGAGTACTAGTACACGCTAGAGCACTAGGAGGCCTGGCACTGATGGGTACTGTAAAGGCTCCTCCCTATTGGGCTCCTGCAGGTGGCCCCCACCCCAGGCCATCCCTCAGGCCTGCATCACGTGGTTGTTCTTCCCAGCCTATTCACCATCAAACACAGCTGGGACCCGCAACCGTTTTTGTCACCTTGGGCCTGGAGACACTTCCTTTAGTGGCTCTGAGGCAGAGGCAGGAGGGGCAGTGGCCCGGCCACGTACAATGGTGCCCCATGACCTCCTGCACCAAGGGCTGCTCCTGTGTGAAAGGGAGAGAGGGGTGCCCACCGTGGGACCCAAATGGGCGGAAGTCAAGACAACAACCCCAGACCTGGGGCTCACCAACGCCTGTGTCGTGGCTGTCCTCAGAGCCAGCAAGGCCCCCTACAGCCCACTCTCCTTGCCTCAAAGCTGTCCTACTGGGCTTCCCTGGTGGCGCAGTGGTTAAGAATCTGCCTGCCAATGCAGGGGACACGGGTTCGAGCCCTAGTCCAGGAAGATCCCACATGCTGTGGAGCAACTAAGCCCGTGCGCCACAACTACTGAGCCTGCGCTCTAGACCCTGAGAGCCACAACTACTGAGCCTGTGTGCCTAGAGCCCGTGCTCTGCAACAGAAGCCACCGCAGTGAGAAGCCCACGCACCGCAAAGAAGAGTAACCCCCACTCGCCGCAACTAGAGAAAAGCCTGCGTGCAGCAACAAAGACCCAGTGCAGCCAAAAATAAAATAAGTAAAATTAATTAAAATGCAGAGATTAAAAAAAAAAGCTGTCCTACCCAGGGAGCCCAAGAGCCTGTGCTCCCAATGTGGGGGGACTGTTGCCAAGGCCGAGGACACCGGAGGCTGCAGGATGACACTAATGGACAAACACAGTGGCAGGGTGCAGGATACACACCGAGGACCCCCAAGCTGCCTACCAGCACCAGGCAGGGTCACCCACAGCTGTGTAAACACCAGGGTACAAGCGGATCATTTTACCCACTCAGGAGCTGGGTCAGGAAGTAGAGCTGTTCAGAAAAGAAGCCAAAAGAAATGGAGCCTCAATTATCCTGAGGGCTCAAGGCAGTGGAAACTCTGGTTGGGCAAGTTGACCGGGGTCAGCCCAGGGGCCCCAAGGCCAGTGCAGATTCCTCTTGAAGGTTGGAGAGGAGTGCCCGGTGCCATGTCCAGGTCCAGCGCTGTGGCCTTGGGCCTCCACTTGGCCCACCCAACTCAGGGGTGCAGAGAACTACCCACAGGACACCCACACACACCAGCCTCCCAAACCCTTTGCAGTGCCCACCCAAGGCCCCTCCTGTCTTCGGCTCCTCCCAGCCTGTTCCCTAACTTGTCTCCATGACCATTGATCCATTCTTTCCTGTTAAACATTCCAAGGTGCACCTACCCTTTAGCTCAGCCCCACAGGCAAACTGCTGAAGCCGAACAATCACTCCTCAAGCCCCTTCCTGCCGGATTTCCAGCCTGTAGTCCATGGCTTCCCCCTCCCGCCCTCCATTCATTTTCAGCTAGCTCATCTGCCTGTGGATCTGCAGGCCTCAGACACATCTGTCTAACAGAGAGGGGACCTGCTGCCCCCACTGAGCCCCATAAGCCCCACGGGCAGGGTGGAGCTGGAATCCGGCCACTCCCAACCCTGAGCCACAAACACCAGCCCCAACCACAACCACCAACAGCCACCAAGGTGAAGACAGAAACAGCAAAAGCCCCGCTTTGAAGCAAAAAACTCAGAGACCAGGTGAGTCCCGACGGGGCACATTTATCCAAGCCAGCCGCCTCCGGGCGGAGGCCCCCACCACTCTCTGGAGACCAGTTCCTCGATGGCCCAGCCGACAGTGTCCAGCTGGGGTTGGGCATCCCCTCCAGCGGCGGTCCTCAGTCACTGCCTGGCTTCCTCCGCCTGCCACACCAGCTCGCCCGAGATGTAAGTGGCCCGGACGTGGAGAGAGTCATCGAGCACCACAAAGTCTGGGTCAGAGGTGGGTGGTGAGAAGCAGGCAGGGGCAGGGCTGCCACTGTCCCCACCCCAAGGCCCGGGTGCAGGAAACCAAGGCCCGGCACACGACTTGTGCAGGACATCCCGGCCCATCATAGACTGAGGCCCCAGAAGCAAGACTCCGGGCAGCAGAGAACAGCCAACAATGTTCCCGCAGACCCTTGCCTGGCCCGTCTCAGATGCCAGAAGGCCTGGCCTACCGGATGGGAAAGGGGGGCCGGACCGAGGCCACTGGCCAGGCAAAGCCACCTAGGTGAGGGGAAGAGCCCACCTCCTGCCCACCTGCCTCCCTGGCTCTGTCCCAGGCCTCCCAGGAACTCCCAGGCCGCCCCTCATTGGGCGCTGACCTGCATCGGCCCCAAAGTCCAGGGTCCCCTTGTGCTTCTCCAGGCCCAGCAGCTGTGCAGGGTGCAGGGACGCAGCCTCCAGGGCAGACTCCACGCTGCAGCCTGCTCAGGGAGCACAAATGGGTGACTACCCCCAACCTCTGGCTGGCTCTGCCATTTGACTTCAGGGCAGGCAGGGCCGGGGGTGGGGGCGCAGCGGCAGAGCACCGAGTTCTGGGTGGCCTCATGATGCCTGGGGTCCTCCTTTCTGGAGGGGTGCTTTTCTTGGAAGCCAAGGGGAGGGGCCTGCAGACATTTGGGTCTAAAGCATTTTGTCAGTGAGGTCCCTGCAGGGCTGGGATGGGTGAGTGGCAGGAAGAGGGTACCCAGCAGGGTTCCCCCCCCAGCCCCAGAGCTCCAAATCCTAAGGTCACACCCCAGGACTCCGCAGCAGGGTGACGAGACCCTCCCCTCCCCCCAACCTGAAGATACTGCTGGGTACCCCAATTCTCTCCATCCCCTGCTTCACCCCCCAAGCCAGGCCAACAGCTGTCTGTGCCTCCCAATTCGTCTCCCTGCGGCTCCAAACAGCACCTTGGACCACGGTGCCCCCCACCCCCGGCCCCCTGCATGACATCCCAGCCCCAAGGCACTGCCAAGAGCCCCACAGGGCCTGGCCCACCACAGCCTCTGCCAGACACACCCTCCTCACCTCCCCAAGAACATGCCAACCCCATTGAGAGGCCCCCGAGCAGCCCAACCCTGGAGCCTGGAGTGCTGCCCCCACCCCACTGCCCTCCACAGCTCTGCACCTGCCAATCCTGCAGTCCCACAGGACCCAGGCCAAGGCTCTGCCCTCGGGTGCCGTGGCTTCAGTGCCTGTCACTGTGGGTTCCAGCCATCCGCTTGCTCGCAGCCCTCTCCCTCTGCCATGAGCTCCTGCAGGCAGGACCTTGGCCACATTCCTAGTGCCCATCCCCTGGGGACCCCACCAGACACAGACAGGCCCTGGTGGTCCCCACTCTTCCCTCCAGCTACTCCCAGATGTAGCCTCTGCCCCAGCACACACACACACACACACGCGCGCACACACACATGCGGCACACGCACCCCAGCCTCACTAACCTGTGGCCTGCAGGAAATGCCGGACGCAGGTATCCATTGGGGCTATGCTGCCACTCAGTGTGTTGGTGCCTTGAGAGCAGAAAGGGCAGGTTCTGGGGAGGCCAAGGGCACCAGGCACATTGGGCCACCCGAGGGCCCAGTGGGTCGGCAGGGGACACCCAGGTTCTTATATCCCACCAGAGAGGCTGAGAGGCTATCCTCACTCCGGCAGTCTTCGGGACAGGGGTCACTCACCTGCCACATAGGCTGTCAGGCCATCCACCTCCACCTCCTGCTGCCCCAGCGTGTGACGGCCATTGCCCAAGCCCAGGGCAGGGACAGCATCAGTGACCAGCACCAGCCCTGCAAGGGGAAGGGGCCTCAGGAGCTGCCCGGCCTGGTCTTCCTACTGGCTCCCACCCTGTATGGCCGCTCACCCTCGGGGTGGGCCCGGTGGGCGATGCGCAGGGCGGCAGGGTTGGTGTGTATGCCGTCAGCAATCATCCCGTAGAAGATGTGGCGGCCCAGGGGCAGCCGATCACTGGTCAGGAGCCCCACGATGCCTGGGTCACGGTGGTGGAACTGGGCAGGGGCAGGCGGGGGGTGCTGAGCAACAGCAGGACCCCTGCACCCTCCCGCCAGGAGCTGGGGTGGCACTCACAGGCAGCATGGCGTTGAAGAGGTGGGTGATGAAGGTGGCCCCGCTCTGCACGGCTTCCTCCGCAGTGCCCAGGTCAGCTACTGAGTGCCCTGCGGCGACCCAGACTCAGACTCGGCACCCAGCCCAGGACCCCGGGTGGGCTGGCCCCCGAGGTGATGACACACCCCCTTACCTAGGGACACGCAGATGCCAAGGGCCGTCAATGCCCGGATCACCTCGTGGCTGCGGCCCAACTCGGGGGCCAGTGTCACGATGCGGACGTTGTCCAGGCCCCCATAGGTGGCCAGCAAGTCTTGGAAAGCGTTGGCCTCAAAGGAACGCAGGTGGGCCTCGGGGTGTGCACCCCGCTTCTCGTGGCTGATGAATGGGCCCTCCAGGTGCACCCCTGGGGGGAGGGGAGGGGATGGTTCCAGCAGGCCCCCTGCCCTGCAGCCCCCACCCTGGCCCCTCTTGCCTGCCCGCCCTCCCTCCCCAGTTGGGCATCTGGAAGGCAAGGGGCTGCCAACAGGTCCCCAAGGAGCCTCCCAGGGTAGGGGTGGGGAGAGGAGTCAGCCACTCACCGAGGACCCCTGCCCCATGGGGACCACCACTCTTCACGGGGATCTGAGGAAGGACCTGGGGGGAACCAGCTGTTAAAGCCCTGCCCCCCACGGCCCAGCACCCAGAGGTCACAGCCCAGTCAAGGTCAGAGCTCAGAGTTCAGAGCCCAGCCCCTGCTGGCCTTCCCTCAGGTGTTAGAAGATGGTCGAAGGCCCCAACCACGGGAAAGCACAGCACATCAAGAAATGACAGGTGGGCTTCCCTGGTGGCGCAGTGGTTGAGAGTCCGCCTGCCGATGCAGGGAACACGGGTTCGTGTCCCAGTCCGGGAAGATCCCATATGCTGCCGAGCGGCTGGGCCCGTGAGCCATGGCCGCTGAGCCTGCGCGTCTGGAGCCTGTGCTCAGTAACTGGAGAGGCCGCAAAAGTGAGAGGCCCGCGTACCGCAAAAAAAAAAAAAAGAAATGACAGGTGCCCAGGGATGCAAACCTGCCCTGCCTGAGAGGACCTAGAGGCGGGGAGACAGCTCCCAAGCAGGGGGCAGGCACATGGCACCAAGGTCCTCAAGGGCCCCGTCAGACAGCAGCTAGGACGCAGCAGGCTGCACACCAAAGGGTCTGGACCTAGACAGGATGACCAGCCTGGCCTCGCTGAGCTGCAGGCCCAGGAAGCAGGGCTGACGCAGGAGGAGGGCACGCAGTCCAGGCAGAGCAAGGGGCAGAAGCAGGGCTTGGTGGCCGGAGAGCTCAGGCACCGATGGCGCAGCCACACTGTGCCCGGATCTGGACACCAGAGGCAAAGTCACTTGTGTGACTCTCTGGGAAGAATGGGGGGCTTGAGGGCAGGAGATGGGCCTGAAAGGGCTAACAGAAAGCTAACTCTTATCTTTCCTGGTGGAAAGCAACATTTACGCTGCCCTAAACCAAAAAGTTGAGCAGGAGTACTAGCACATTTTCTAGAGATACGGGGGCAAATTCCAAGGGTCAGCTGAGTTGAAAGTGATTACCTCTAGGTGGGAACTGGTGGGAACAAAGGGCTGCTGTTTTTCCTAACAAGCCGTGTGATACACGTAAGTTCACTAAAGGGTTAAAAAATTAAAATTAAAAAAAGAAATAATGGCTGCATTTTTCTAGAACAGAGTTTTAAAAGGGAATGCTAGAAAGCACTGAGTAGACAGACCAGTCTGGAGATGAAGGGAATGAGGCACGTTCAAGGCAGGAAAGCAGTGGAAAAGGTGAAAGTGTAGAGGGCGTGTGGGGCCTGAGGAAAGGGCCTGGCTGCCACCCTGAGGAGGTGCCTGATGTTGACTCAGCAGACAATGGACCTGAAGCAGAGAACAACGCGCTCAGACCCTCCTCCTGGAAGGGTAGGAAAGGGCAAGACTGGAGGAGGAGACCCCAGAAAAAGAGCAGGTGGTCTCAGTGGACCTGAAGAACTTCTGACAAAGTAGCAATCTGTTTCCGCCCACTGTGAAACGTCCCTGAAGGGAGATGGGGCAGAACGAAGGGAGGGGCGTGTGTGGGGACATCCAAGTGAACAGTTCTCTAATTTCTAACGTGATACTGGTATCAAAGTTTTCATATTCAAAGCCCTCCACGATTTCCACCATAAATCAGTTTACTCTATGCCTCCCAAGGCTTTCATCCTGTAAGCATTTATGAAGAGTGACAGGAAGAAAACGTAAGACAGAAGCCCTACTGGCCCAAAACTCCTTCCCCTATGGAAGAAGCCCCACAATTCATATCATGATGCTCGAAGGTGCTGCTTGAAATCAGGGGCAGCGGGTGACAGCACGGCATGGGCAGCGCGCAGCAGAGGAGCTACACAGGACGGAGAGAGAGAGGCAGAGGCCTTCCACGCGGAGAGCTTGGGGGCAGAAGAGGGAGCTGCCTCGAATGGCTGAAATGCAGGTGGGGAAGGAATGCTCAGGAGGGTTGGTCAACCCTGCAGGAGGTTGGGGAAAACATCAGTGTTGTGCGGAGCCTGACACCTAGGAAAGGCCACTCTGGCAGGACCCAGGGCTGGGAGAGCAGTTGGGAGACTGGGTTAGGAGTCACTAAGCCTCACTGTTGGGGACCAGGAGAGGGGAGGAGAAAGAAGGGGGGGCAAGAGGGTAGGCATGTTCCTGGATCCTGGGCAGGGAAATTACAGCCTGATGACTGAAAGAGAAAACACAGAACTAGGGGCCAGTTTGCAGCAGGAAAACGAGATTGGTTTTTGACATCTGACTGTGTCGTGGGAGACTCGGGGAAATTTCCGGAAAGATGTCCATAGCTGACATTTACCAAGGGCATACTATGAACCAAGCATAGTGCTGAGCGCCCAATCCTAAGAGATGCATTCCGTTATTATTCTTACTTAAGGCTTGAAAAAACTGAGGTTCAGAAACAAATAACGTTGTCCCGAGTCTCCCAGACGATACACGAGGTCAGGGGGCCAGGACCGAACCCGGGTCCACAGCCAACCTCCCCCAGCTCCAGGCTCTGAGTCTGCGTGCACACACCCAGGAGGGGACCCCACAGCAGGCAACACAATCCAGGATCCTGGGATGGATCCTGGTCTGGAGAAAAACTACAAAACTAGAACATAAAACGTAGACTAAAAGGAAACCGTGTTAATTCCCCAAACTCAAGGGCTCCATGGTACTCGAATAAAGGAATACCAGTGCTTTTAAGAAAGGGATAAATACTAAGGAGCAAACACGTATGTTGTGTGCCAGCTACAATTCAGAAATTCAGAGAAACAGAACAATATACAAACAGAGAAAACAAGATCAAATAACATAACGTGGCAAAGAGCAAAACCGGAGAACCTGCGTACAAAGTAAAACTTAAAAGAAAAATGGACCGTGGACAACTGAATCCCAAGACTTGCAGATAAGAAAGAAGTGTGGTGGTGCATGCGGGAGCAGCAGAGGAAGCCTGGGGCAGGCGATGGAGCTTCTTCCTGGAGAGCTGTCCACTGGCACCGCATACCACACATCGGTGGTGGGGCATGATCAACTAAGGATGTGGCAATCACAGAGTCCCCAGCAGCCTTAGTCAAGGAGGTGCCTGGAGGCGGCCAGACTGCAGGGTGGGGAGGGCGTATGGCAGGTGGCTGAGGCAGCGAATGCGGAAGCCCATGGGGACAGTCAGACCCGCAGTGACACACCAGGCGGAGGAACACCTGCATGAGAAAGCCGAGGGGAGGGGACCCCCAAGTCCAGGTGGAGGGAGGCCAGCAGGTGAGGCCAGACTCAAGGGCCAAGGGGTGTTCGTGAGGGAAAGAGATCAGATTTGAAAATTAAGAGGCTGGGTGTTCCTGGGGCCTCCTTCACTGGAGGCCGGGAGCCTGACCTCACCTTGCAATAAACCTCCGGTGGCGAGGTGACCAACGTGGGACAGAAGGAGGTGACTCCGTGCGGCAGGATCCTCCGGGCCACCAGGGCGACTCCCGAACCCACGTCCTCTGTGGCCTGAGAGAAGTCAACGCCAAACCCACCTGCAGTACAGACAAGAAGGGATCACACGGTGCTCAGAGCTCCTCCTCTGGGTCCCCGCCTCGCGGGCTCCGGACCACACCGTTGATCTGCACGTCGATGAAGCCGGGCGCTAGGATGCAGCCCCCGCAGTCCCTCTGCTCGTCAGCCACGCGCCGCTCCTCAAAGAACAGCTTCTCCGGGTCCAGAATGCGGCCCCCACGCACCCACAGATCCTCCCTGCGCACAGAGCGGGGCGGAGGTTCGCATCACCGGCCCCGGAGCCCACCAGGGCAGCCCCGGCCCCGGCCCCGGCCCCGGCCCGCGCCCACCTGAGCAGCGCCCGGCCCCGCAGGATGCGACAGTTGGTGAACTGGATCACCGGGGCCCGCGCCGCGCCCTGCCCGCCGCGCATCCTGAGCCCAACCAAGCGGCAGGCGCCGTATTCCGCGCCGAGTTCCGGCCTAGAGCTTGGCCGGGCGCACGTGACCCTCAGCAGAGGCGTGCCCACGTGATCCGGGCACCCACGTGACCAGCGCAGTACACAATGACGCGGTGACGTCTTCCCGGGTGGCCCGGCCCTCGGCCCCTCCCTCCCGGCCCCGCCACCCACGAGCCCCGGGACCCAACAAGCGACCCACACCCAGGCATCTAGTCACATCCGAGAACTTTATTGGACACGGTTCGGCGCCAGGGCCCAGTGGGCCCAACACACTGCGCCACGGCCCCGGCAGGAGGTGGTTCCATCCAACGCGTCTCAGGGCAAACGGTAACCGCACAACGCAACAGTCTACCTAAGATTACTATAGAGTTGGGAGACAGAGGGCTGCTCCATAGACGTATGAACAGGTCAAATCTTTATAAATAAACATCCAGTGAAGAGAAAATGACAACTCTAATTCATCCTTATACACAGAGCACTCTAGGGCAGATGGGTGGGGGGCGGCCAGAGGCCTGCATCCTCACTGGTCAGGGGCCTGGACCGGGAGTGGTGGGCCCAGATGTCCACGGCACGGGGCAGGCAGGGGCAAGGCTGGGGGCAACAGACAATGGGCACTAGGACACTGCGCATTTACAAGACCAACTACTGGCAGGCAGCTGCCCCGTGCGTGTGTGTCAGGCTGTTCGTTCTGGAATGAGGAGAGGGTGGTCTTTACATCATATTCTGTGGCTGGTGGGCCCGGAGGGGCTACTTTGTGGAGAGGATGAGGGCGACGATGAGACCGTAGAGGCCGAGCACCTCGGCGAAGATGAGGATCAGGATCATGCCCACGAATAGCCGGGGCTGCTGGGCAGTGCCCCGCACGCCGGCGTCCCCCACGATGCCGATGGCAAAGCCAGCTGCCAGCCCACTCAGGCCCACGCTCAGGCCAGCGCCCAGTTGAAGGAAACTCCTGGGGGAGAGAGTACACAGGATGGATGTTAGCCAACAGCCAGGGAAGGCAGCAGGCATGGGTCACCAGCCATCCACCCAGGACCCCTCCTGGCTCCGCACAGTGGCTTTACCCCAGGCAGGGTGTAGGGAGAGCAACCCAGGCCTCACCTGTAGAGACTGATGCCATCATTCAGGGAGTTGGCAATGAGGACTGCCACCACCAGGCCATAGATTGCGATGATACCGGCCATGACCACCGGGATGATGGACTTCATGATCAGCTCCGGCCGCATGACAGACATGGCTGCGATGCCGGTGCCACTCTTGGCTGTGCCATAGGCGGCACCCAGGGCTGAGGGGGAGAAGATGAGGTGAGCCCAGAGCACCTGTGGCCAGGACCCTGGGGGCAGCTTTTGGCATACTTGAAGGCCAACGCAAGTTATCACCCGCAAGGGGCAAGACGAAAGTGGCACTCAGCCAGGAGCAGGTGGCTTTCAGAGGAACAGCCATAGCTGGGCACTCAAGGAACCCACGGTATGGGTTCCTCCACCAGATACCCTCATGGCTGTCTGGCCCATATGGGCTCCTGCTTTCCTGTGAAATCCCAACCCAGGCTCAACAGCACTCCCCATGCCTGCTACATAGATCCCATGCTTCCATGGAGCCTCAGACCTAAAAGGGGGAGCTGTGACAGGCTGCCCTGTCACGTGGGGAAACAGGCAGCTGGGCACAGAAGCCTTGCAGATTCTGGGCACCTTTTGTCCCACCAGGCACTCTCCCACGTCAGGAAAGGCCTGGAAAAGCACGAGCTATGTCAACAGCCCAGATGTTGAGCCCGGGTCAGCCCACAAGCCCTGGGACTAAGTGCAGAGACAACACGCTGGAAGAGCCACTGCAGTGCAGGGTCAGGGGAAGCTGGCCTGGCAATTCTCGTCCTCTCAGGCCAGAGGTTCGCCCACTCCCCACCCTGCCGACCACACTTCCCACAACTCCCAGCCCAGGGACACGCTGCAGCAAGGGCTAGTGTGTCTGTCAACAGGCTGAATGCTCTGCCAGAAAAGGCAGCTCTCGGCACCCTCAGCCACAGAGCAGGCCAGGACCCTTGAGTTCAGGGAGAATCCTCTCTGAACAACCAGAGACAGGGCAAGTCAAAGAAAGGACAGGGTACAGGAAAGACAGTGGGCTGTGAAGCCATCACCCAGGCCAACCCCAAGGCCCCTGCAGACCTGTGAGAAGCCTAGCTTGTGCTGAGGCCTCTGGTAACTGGGGTGGGGGGGAGGCTCTAGGCACTGCAGGACTCCTGTCTCCCCTGCCACTATCCCTCCTCCCTCTTCCCAGGGTGGGCTGCCTTCCTGAAAGCCCCCCTTCTCCTGGCCTGTCTTCCAAGCCTAGGAAAAACGTTTGCAAGTACAACGGAGAACCACAGGGGCCCAGGCAGCTGTTCTGACTCCAGTCGCCACCCTCAAGGCTCCCAATGTGCGACTTGAGCAGATGCTGACATGGGTCAGAGGTGGAAGGGGCCAGGACAATCCCAGACATTCCTGTGCATCTCTGACTCACCTGTTTGGGCTGTCAAAAGATGACTAATCTGTGCTCATTGCAGAGCAGGGATGAGGTCAGAGGGGCTCTGCCTTCCCAGGGCTCTGAGCCTGGTGAAGAGACAGACGCAGCCCCTCCAAGCATGGCAACATGTTCCAGGAAGAGTGGGGAGGTCTAGGGAAAGGTTTCACAAGGGAGGTGACAACTGAGTGGAGGGCTGATAGTGAGTAGGTAGTCACAGAAAGGCGAGGCAAGAGGAAGAAGATTCCAGACCACACAGAGCAGAGACACCAGATAGGGAGCAGAGGGAGGGAGGCACAGTGGTGGGGGCAGCAGGACCTTCACTGCTTCCCCTCCACACCCCCGACATCCAGCCTTCAGGTGCCAATCTTCACCAAGCTGCTCATGGAGCAACAGGGCATTTTTCAGCCTCCTACTACGGGCCCAGCACCACACCAGGCCAGCGCCAGGGCTCATTACTCAAGGACGAGGACACAGACTGATAGGTGGCACTGGGTGAGACCCCATTACAGGGAAGCCAGCGCCCCAGGCAGTGAGCCCTGCTGCAAGGCTGGAGTGGGTGAGAGTTGGCAAGTGAGCTGGGCCCTTCTCTGTAGAGTGCAGCATGGAGATCATGTGGCTGTGCTTCCCCTGGGGGTGGGGAAGCCACAAGAGGAACAAAGGGAAGAAACAAGGATGACCATCAAGAGGGAAAAGCAGCCTGGCTCAGGGTGCTGGGCTGGGAAGACCCTGGATGCCAGCTCCAGAGTCCAAGCCTGAAGGTGCTCCAGATGGAGCAGGGAACAGAAAGAGGAATCAGGACACAGTTCCATGAACATAGTGCCAAACACCAGTGGCTCACTGGTAGGGAGGAAGTCACAGAAGATACGGAAAAGGAGCAACTGACGGCTCCGTGGAAGACATGATGAAGAAAAAATATACAAGACTTGGGTCCTAAGTTAAGAAAAAAAGGGAAGCTGGAATGGGTGATGGGGATTGGGAGAGGGAGTGGACCTCATTCAGTTGTAAGAAGCCCAGTCAGCCAAGTGCTAGGCAGGCCAGTGGCAATCTGGGCCAGGAGCAGCGGACAGAGCTTGCACTCACCCTAGCAGCAGCACCTGAGGCCTGAGAACTGTCCAGGAAGGCACAAGGAAGTAGACGAAGACAGGCCCTGGAGAAAGATTCTAGAGAAAGAAATTACATCAGAGTCTGGCCCAACTGACCAAGTAAGAAGCTAGCTACTGTAGGGCCACAGTAAGCCCCATGTAGGGAGGGGAGCAGGAGTGAAGCTGCATACGAGCCAACCAGAACGGGTGGCCCCAATTCCCAGGAGCCTGGGGCAAGCAAAATACCTCTGGACCAGTGATACCCTGTCTCAGTAACTTCCAAAGACCTGCTGGTCAGGCTCTATTCAAAAGTACCAAGTAAGTTCTAGAAGGACAGGAAGAGAGGCACCTGGTGACCAGAAGGAGGCCAGGAGCTGGATATGGAAAAAGGGTTCGGGTGTAAACTCTGCCAGATTTCAAGTTCCACATGAGCAGGGTTCTTGTTTTGTTCACCGATGTCCCCCAGTGCCTGGCACATAGTAGGAGCTCAATGGAGAATTGCTGAATGGTCAATGACAGACAATCAACAACCCACAAGTGGCCAGGCACTGGCCCTGGAGGCATTCCGGAGGCAAAGAGCAGAAAAGGGTGAGGGAAAAGGGGGTACAGCAGCCTGCTGGGAGGCACGGGAGAGCAGGCAGCTCTGGAAGATGTGGAAATAGTAGGCGTCGCTTAGGACAAAAGGGGAAGTACAGGCCACTTCTCGCACCACAAATGACCCCTTACTCACACATGATGGCAAGGTCAGGGCCCACTCAGCAGCTTGTGACCGGCAGGCAGGCCCGCCTGGGCAGAGGGAGGCCCCAAGCCCCCACCCCACTAGTGTTTATAGTCAGCAGAGAGTGTTTAGAGTTCAATCCCTCCACATACCTGCATAGGGAGCCTCTCCAGTCCACCACACAGGGTGGGGCAGGGCGAGTCATCAAAGCCCAAAACCAGACCTACCTCAGAAGGCCTAGACCAGACCAGGCCAGACCAGTCCACAGGAGCTGCAGCTGGGTCAGGACTCACCTCCCTGGGTCCCACATTCCTGGCCGGGCCCAAGTGCTCTTCTCCCAGAAGGGCCCATTTTCATTGAATTTTACACCCCAGGACTGATAAGACCCAACTTCAAAACCAAGGTGCCATCAAAAACCTTGCAAGGCCCCTTCTCCATTCCTAGGGCAGCCCCTCCCAATTCCAGGCCTCAGGGAAAGGGAGAAAGGTCATTCATTCATTCAGGCCTGAACTGAAGACTTCCTTCTATGGAAAAAAAACCAATCCCCTCAACACTGAGGCTTCATGCTACCTCGCTCACCCAGACAAGCGTCTGCAAACGCAGAGCTGAGGCTGGCCTGTCTCCCAGACATCCATACTGCACCCTCAGCCTGTCTGACCCACCCCCACCCCCCAACTCCACTCCCACCTCTGGGTCCCTGCCGGCTCTCAAGACCAACCTCTCAACCCAGTTTTTCTAACCAACCCACACCGCCTACAGGGGTATTGGGAAACACCGACAAGCCCTAACCGGAAGCACCTGCCTAGGTGCAGACCCACCTGACCCCCGCCGACGGACCAGGCCGCCACAAGGGCGAGGGCTGTGGACCACGGCGGGGAGCGCCAGGGCCGGATTCCCCACCTGCGCCGCCCACGGACAGGGTCGGCCCTGTGTCGGGGGAATCTTTCCGAGGTGTGATGTCACACCTGCCCGCAGGATGGGGGGGGCGGGTGCGGAGCAGACGCAGGACCGCGAGCCCCCACCCCAGCCTCGCTCCCGCCTCTCCAGGGGCTAAGATGGCAGCGGCGCCGCCGCCCCACCCCCGCACCGACACGACCGGCTGGCCGCGGGCCAGCCGGGGACCCCCGGGAGACCCTGGGACCCACACCGGGACCTAGCCCGCATGCCCTGCCCTCCAGACACCTGACGGCCCCCTGCAGCCCTCAAGGCCCCGGCCCAGGCCTGCAGTCACGTGAGACCCGAGACCCCCAACAGCTCGAAATTACGTCAGAGTGACGTCACACGCCGAACCCCGGAGAGCAGCAGGCACGAGCCCCGCGCGCCCCCCGCCTCCCGGGTCCCTCCTGCCACGGCGCTCACCGCTGAAGACCATGGCGGCCGAGGCGCCCATGACCGCGAAAAAGGAAGCGTACTCGGGGCCGCTCTTGGCCTCGGACATGTCTGCGGTGAGGCGGGGGCGAGGTCGGGCCTGGCGCTGCGAGCACCGAGCTGTACGAAGCTAGCAATCAGGCGGCTGGAAAAGCGATCCCGGCCGTCAGCCGCTGCGCTCTAAATACCAGCACCGCAGAACAAAATGGCGGCCGTGGCCGCGTCACATGACCCGGGCCCCGCCCCTGCGGGCCATACCACTTAGCGCCGGTAGGGGGCGTCATGGCCCCGGGACGCCCCCTAGCGGCCCGCTGACGCCCACGCACTGTGTTGTCGCCTTGCCGGCCTGGACCCCTGCGCCCCGCCCCACCTCGGCCTCCTCAGGTGCGCTGTCGGGCGCTGCCGGCCTCTCGAACCCCGCGGCTTTGGGCCCGTCCGGTCCCCGGGCCGGGGCGGGGTGGTGGCGCGCCATATTAGCATATGGGGCGGGGCTCGAGGGGTCCCACCTCCTCTGCGGCTGCGCGGTACTATTCGGTGTTCGCTTCGGAGCGTCGTTTTTCTTTGCGTTCTCAGTGTGCAGGCTGGCCGAGGAGTTCTCACGGCCCAGCCTGCAGGGACCCAGGACTGCTGTCTACCCCGAACGTCCTCATACTTCCTGGGGTGATCTGAGAGTCCAAGCAGGCGGAGCCGAAATCCTGTGTCTCCCGTTGCCCCCCACCCCCACCCCGCCGAAACCGTCCCCAGACTCTTCCAGACCCACCAGGCCCCGACCCAGCAATTGGTGATTTCTCCCCTGGCTTCCGAGGAAGAGGAGCCCCCTTCCCCGTATCTGTTCCCTCCTTTGCATCAGGGACCCAGACTACAGTTGGAGGGGTTGTCTCTGCCCCTCAAAATGTAAGCATGACTGGTTTGAAGCCCTGTCAGTGTTGCAACCTGTGAAGGCTTCCCCGGAAGTTCAACCTGTGAACTTCCCCTGGGGTTCCTGTCCTGCCTGTTCCCACACAACCCCTGCAAATGCAGGGCTGCCCTTATTTCTGGAGCAGCAGTAAGTGGTTCCCTCTCAGCCCAGCAGGCAGCCTGGCCTGGGACTGGCCCCACCCTGATGATTCCATGTGACCATCCTGGCACCCCAACTGGCTGCCTTATCTCTGCCCACCAGCTCTGGTTCCCTTTGCCTTTTTGTCCCATCCATTTTAGGAGCCCTGGGTGGCTGCCATCTGGTCCTGGGTCTCCCTTGAGCCCCAAGGCCTCGTCCCAGCGTTAAAGCACTCTCCCTGAACAGCCTGAGTGGTAGCTGTCATCAGCCTTCTCCATGTGGGTGGTGGGGTCACCTCCCCTGGCCTGGCCCTCCCACTGGACTCTCAAACCCACCTTCCACGACAGGAACCTCCCTCACAGCCTCTTCTCGGTGAGGCTGAGTTTGCCCCCCTCTGAACTTGCAGCCCTCAAAGTGCCATGTCTGTCGTGTTTCAAAAGAGAGGAGGCCACCATTCTGCTAGAGCCCTCCCCACCACCCTCTGCCACCTGACCAACTTCTAGAAAGAGGAATCTTCACTCAGCATCTCCACCTCCTCCCCAGCTCCTTGTCCTTGCCAAGGTTGCTGGTGACCGCCATTTCTCTAAGCTGAGGAACATTCGTCAGGCTCTCTGAATGGGCCTCTCTGCTGCCGCGGCCTGCTGCCCACTTCTCCACACCCCACTCTCCCCAGTTCACCACCATCTGCCCTGACGCCCTCATTCCTTCCTGGAGTCACAAGGAGGAGCAAGGACGGACCCAAGCCATGAAGCCTCAGCTTCACTGCAGGTCCCGGGTGTTCCCAGGGCTCCCCCTGCCCTGCCCTACCCTGGGTGATCACCTGCACCTTTCCAGACCTGAAGCTGTCCGAGCAAGTGAATGCCCAAGTGTCTGCCCCAGGCCCAGTCCCTATAGTTACAGGCGCTCAGAGTCCAGGGCCTGGGGAGCCCAGACCAGGGAGCTGTCACTGGCTGGGGGGCGGGGAGGCTGCATGCAGGGGCAGAATTCAAACTAAGGAAAGGAGATACAGGACAGCCCCCCTCGGGAAGCTGCACAGCCAAAAGCACAGTGGTGGCAAAGCGCACAAACCCCAGCACAGCTGAAGTCCTGAGACTGGGAGGTCAGGGATACAGTTCCCCCCTCAGGCTCAGAGGGCAGGTCGGCTTTGCTCACCGTCCTCTAGTTTTCTGCCGAAGTTCTGGTGTGAGAAGTCACAGCGGGTCTCCAGTGGGGCTGTGCTGACACCTCAAACCAGCATGTCTCAAACTGAACTCACCTCCCGGCGTATCACCACCAGCTTCCACTTGGTTGTTTCCATTTCCGGCAAGAGGCACAGCCATCAGCCACTGCCACACCAGCAGCCCTCGAGTCACAGCTCCCTCTTCATTACTCACCAGGCCCCGAGATTCTGTGGCTTCCCAGCTCTCAGCTCTGCCCCTGCCTCACTGCTGCTGCTGCCCCTGAGGCAGGCCTTTACTTCTGGCCTGGGTCTTCTCACAGCCTCCAGCCTGGTCTGCCTGTCCAGTCTTCCTCACCCTGTCACCATGGGAGCTTCCTAACTGGTACATCTGACCAGTCACTCTGGTCCCGGAATCCTTCAATGTCCCTCTAAGCATTTGGGGGCCTTATCTAATCCTCATAATGATCCTTTGAGGAAGATATAACCATTACCCTCATTTTGTGGATGAAACAGGCCTAGGAAGGTTTAGTACCTTGCCCAGGGTTAGCCGGCTAGCGAGTAGTGGAATTGAAACTCAAACTCCACAGGCTGAGCCTAGCCTGTGCGGCTTACTACACCTCCTGCTTCCTGCATAGGAGCTCAGGGAGTGTCTGGTAACCAGTGACAGGGACAGGAGAGACCCAGGTCACCTTCCCCTTGGCCTCCCAGCATCAGGCAAGGCCCGGGGATGGGGTGGGCCAGGGGATGTGTAAGCGAATGGCCAGGGACACACACCTCTGCCTTCTCCCTCACAGTTGTGCAGCCCCTGGAGTGAAATCACAGTGTCAAAAGCCCCTGGCCTGTCACTGTGCAGGTGGAATTTCCAGGAATAAAGAAGGAGGGGCTTTGGGAAACTCAAGCCAGAGACCCCAATAGGGAGAGGTATAGAGAGATGCGGGGTGAGGTCCCAACTTCCCCAAGGGTTCTAACGGGGATGAACAGGCCCATTGTCTAGACTGAAAGATGGTGGGAAAGAGAAATCTAATGGCACTTTGCAGAGACCTCAGGGAAGGAGGAGATGGCTGGGGAGATGGAGACCACGAACAAAGTGACAAAGGGCCTCAAATGATTAGAATTAGAATCCTGAGGAAGCCATTTCAAAGAAGAGAGAGTCCTGCAGCCTGACATGGCAGTCTTATCAAGAATATCAGGAAACTGCAGACAAGGTGTCCAAGCAGAGCGTCTTCTCCCAGTGGACAGTCCCATTCTTCCGAGTAGCCATGAAGACATACCATAGGGTGTGATGCTCGGAGAGGGCACCAGGCTCTCTTGACTTGACTAGATAAGAGCTAAGTGTGGCCCAGGCAAGGCTGGGAGGAGATGGAACAAAAAATATAGTTGCGATATCAGAGGGGGAAGGGGCAGGATGCATAAAGATGACTTTTTGGTATAATTAAAATAATTGGAGCTTACAAAAAGATACAAGGTTTTTTTTAAAAAATAAAAAATGTCTATGTACAAGCAGGACAGGGGCATAGCCGGGGCAGCCAGTCCTGCAGGGGAGACTGTGTTTTCCTGAGTGGCTCCAGCTGGATGTCAGGCCCTGAGAGAGGCAAGAGGTGGAGGACTGGGGTGATCCCAGAGGTGGAGCAGCCCCCCACTTCCCACTGACCCCAACTCTGAGGGCTGATGAGAAAGGGCCTGATTGATTCTCTCTCTTTTTTTTTTTTGGCCAAGCAGAGCTGCTTGCGGGATCTTAGTTCCCTGACCAAGGATTAAACCCGGGCCCCCTGCGGTGGAAGCGCGTAGGCTTTACCACTGGACTGTCAGGAAATTCCCAGCCTGACTGATTCTTAAAACTCTTTGAGAACCAGACTGGCAGCAGGCAGGAAGCCCAGGGGCTGGCCCCGACGGCCAGGGGGCAGTGTGTGACTCTCCCTGGGCCAGTCAGAGGAAGGAAGGTGGAAATCCTATGGGTTTACAGTAAACCAGGGCCAGGCGCCGGGCCTGGCACAGGGAGCAAGCTCTCAGAAAGTGCGCTGGATGAATCCTCAGCCCTGGTGGGCACCATCGGCCCTGGTCTGGGCTCAGCACCCTGAAGGCCAGTATGACCTCCCTCCACTCCAACAGTCAGCCTTCAATTCTAAGCCACTCGTCTGGTACTTATTGAGCATCTACCGTGTGCGGGCACTGAGCTAGGCTCTGAGGATACAAGATTGAGGAAGACAGCTCCTACCCTACCTGGGAGGGCTGGACTCAAGGACAATGACATCCCAGTGCCAAATCAGCTACAAAGGAGGGAGGAGCCTGGAAAGCTCAGATGGCCCCCAGCAGGTGATCTCTAAATGAGGGCTTAAAAGATGAAGAGAGGGACTTTCCTGGTGTTCCAGTGGCTGAGGCCACGCTCCCAATGCAGGGGGCCCGGGTTCAATACCTGGTCAGGGAATTCTGTATGCTGCAACTAAAACTAAAGAGCCCACGTGCTGCAGCTAAGACCTAGCACAGACTAAATAAATAAATATATATTTTTTAAAGATGAAGAGGGTTTTAAAATATATATTTTTTATTTATTTGGCTGCTCCAGGTCTTAGTTGCAGCATGCGGGATCTTCTTTGCCGCATGTGGAATCTTTTATTTGTGGCATGTGGGATCTAGTTCCCTGACCAGGGATCGAACCCGGGACCCCTGCATTGGGAGCATGGAGTCTTAACTGCTGGACAACCAGGGAAGTCCCAAAAGATAAAGAGGGTTTGAGCAGGGGAGAGACAGTATCCTGTTTGTGCTTAAATTACAGACCATCCACACCACAGAAAGTTGGGCAGCTGTTGATGAGATGGAAGCAGGTGGATGACCCCTGAGATGCAGTTAAGTGACAGGCAGCAGGGTGGGGAGAGAGCACAGGTGGGTTACCTGAAGTGCACAGACCCTGCTGACAGCGGTGGGTCCCCGAGACCAGACTGGGAGGGAGACCTCCCCCTGTGGATATTCCCGTACTGTATTGATTTTCTACGAGGTGCATATTTTACCTTTAAAAAAAACGAGAGACAGGGAGAAATGCAGAGCAAGTGCTTAAATGAGTTTCCTTATGGAGTGATAAAAATGTCATGGAACTAGATAGCAGTGGTGGTTGCACAGCACTGTGATGGCACTAAGGGCCACTGCATTGCTCACTTTGAATTTAACCATTTGAATGTTTAAAAGGACAATAAAACAAAGCATTTCCATGGCTGGCTACAGATGGGAACACAAGCTGAGATACGATTACCCTGGACCAGGCCCAAAAAGGGGCCCACGTGAGGTGGTGCTGGGAGGAGAGAGGTAGCCCAGGCTGGTGGAGCTCTGGGCAGACACCGTGGCCACCACAGCTGGCCCAGCCTGAGGGAGGCAGGCCTCCGAAACGTTGGAGGATATAGGCCTGCATCCCTACCTCCCCTATGGGGGCCTTCTCCATCCCCCCACCCAGGGAACGCATCTTGCCCAATTCTGGCCCGGGTCACAGTGTCCTTTTTTTTGGGGGGGGGGCGCTGTGTTGGGTCTTCGTTACTGTGTGCAGGCTTTCTGTAGTTGCAGAGAGCGGGGGCTACTCTTCATTGCGGTGGCTTCTCTCGCTGCGGAGCACGGTCTCTAGGCGCGTGGGCTTCAGTAGTTGTGGCTCGTGGGCTCTAGAGTGCAGGCTCAGTAGTTGTGGCTCACGGGCTTAGTTGTTTTGTGGCATGTGGGATCTTCCTGGACCAGGGCTCGAACCCATGTCCCCTGCACTGGCAGGTAGGTTCTTAACCACTGTGCCACCAGGGAAGTCCCAGGGTCACAGTGTCTTAATGTCAACGATAAGATGGTCCTAAGCCCACTTACAGTAAGAAGGGACTGCAGGGAATGTTGGGGCATCCCCAACCGCAGGCCCCAGGAACACACACTGACACGTGAGACAGGTGCACAGCCATCCCCATCCAGAACTGTCCGATGGACACCAGCATGGGCAGCACCACAGGGGGCTCCTGCTCTCACAGGCCAACAGGGGAGGGGTACTGGGGCAGGGGCACGCAGCCCACTGACGGATGGGAAATGGTCCAGAGGCCCAGGCTCTTCGTTCAGAAGAGGAACTGAAACAGCTGGTCTCAGAGAGCTGGCAGCACTGGGGCCAAGCCTCTCTTCCCCTACCAGCCCAGGATTTCTGGGACCTAGGCCAAGCCATCTGAAGGTGGCAGCAGGAAAGGGATGACGGGAACACGCAGGTCTTGGAAGGCAACGGCGAAGGAAGGGGGAGCAGCAGGAGTGAGTGTCCAGCCGCCAGTGTGGGGAAGAGGAACAGAAGGCAAGAGCGGGACAGAGCCGCCAAGGCTGCCAACAGGATGGGAGGGCCGCTGGCAATCCGCCAGCCCTGGGAGGAACTGAAGGACAGGTGTGTGCAGGTGGCAGAGAAAATAGGTCTTACGTGTTTGTTGTATACGCACACCCAACTAAAATGCAAGGGATTAGAAAAGACATTCATAGTGACTTCCATAAACTTCCAGATAGAATATGCTTATTTTGAATGAGCATGACTTTTTTGACACTGAGTTTTACACAGACAGGGATCCTTGCAATTCTGGACAGAGAAGTTTGGGCGACATTTCCTGATGGCCATTCCTCACGTTTATGGAGCACGTCCACACGCCGGGAGCTGTGAAGAACAGTAGACAAAATCCATCAGGGGAAGACTTGGTTGGCACCAGAGGCAGCAGAGGATCTATCTCTGGAATGAAGAAACTTCTCCCCGTTGATCAGGATCAGCTAATGCAGTCCCTCAAATTCATGTCCAGTGGTTCCTTCAGGAATTCCCATCCCACTGAAACATTTTCACATCAAATACTTCACAGTGATGTTGATCCATATGTTCTCATTCATTTTATTTAGGACTCAAAATTAACACTGACCAAACATATCACTAAATCACTTATTTTTCCAAAGTTAGATTTTGCTTCAAAGTTACACATTCACTCACTACACGTATTTCCACAAGGTCCTCAAAATATTTTTTTTACATTCATTTAAATGCTCTAAAGTGTCAGTCCAGTAATCCATTTTTCAGCCAATAACCATCCTAGACAAGAACAAGAAGGTAAAATTATTCACACAGCTCTTCTCTTCGATCTTTAGCTTGTAAACTTTTGACAAAACGTGTCCTTTGCCAGTCAACGCACTTCAGGGTGAAATAAAACAAGGGCTCGCTCCTATATCTTTGTATGAAAATCAAAACAGGGGCTGGGATAGCTTGGATTGAGCTAGCTTCACCACGTTATCGACCATATCACTGGACAAGATCAGACCTGCAGGCTCCCTACAACCAGGGGCGCATCTAATGGGGAACCTAACTGAGCAGCCACACCTGGGCTTTAGTGGTCTAAGGCGGAAGCTTTTGTTAGTTGGTGTGTCCCATGTCACATCATGGGTCAGTGTCTGTGTGACAGTGTGCCCATAACTTTGCTTCCTTGGTCGCCAAGTGTGGTGTTGATAAATTCCACGCGGTCGGGTGAAATGAGTGGGTCTGCACGCATGGGAGGCATTTCAGCTCCAGACATGAGTCACAGGACACTGCACCTAACTTCAAGCACAGTCTGACATGTATATAACGAAGATCATAAATTCTTTTTTTTTTTTACAACAGGTTATTTTTAAACATGCAAACACTTTTCTAACTTGACATCGTAGGGTGAAGCACCTGCGAGGTGTGCCTGGCACTCCTGCCTCATTTGGCGACTTCTCTGTGTAAACACGACAGTTGGGGGAGGACCGTTGAGATACAGGAATACATATTTGACGCAGTCGCTGTACGGCCTAATTATGGCAATTTTTTTTTGACCAGTGTTAGTCATGTGAACTTAATGACATTCAGGATTTAACTAAAATATGAGGAAGTAAACAGTTATAAAAATTAAATCTATTCCTGGAACAAAAACGACTATAGAAAAACTGAGGGAATCTGAATACAGACTGTAGTTTAAGTTTCCAGCATCATACTAATGGTCATTTCTTAGGTTTGATAAACATGCACTATTAACACTGGGGGAGGGTGGGGAGGGGTCGTGGGAGCTCTATACCATCCGTGAAACTCTTCTGTAAATCTAAAATTATTTCAAAATAAAGTGACAAAAACTGAATCTACTAAACATAAAATATGTAAGGAGACTATTATAAAGGCTCTGTGGCTTCAGGAAATAGATAAAAGAAATTTGAAGGCCTTGTGAAATCTTCAGAATTTTCTAAAACAAGCTGCCCTGAAAACCTGAAAAAAATAATAGGCATGGAACTTATAAAAATAGGAAAAATTGAAATACTTATTTTAATTCAATAATTAAAACTGAAAAACTCATAAAATACAAATGACTTACTCTTGTATTACAAATTATTTTTTAAAAACTGATTTTCTAAAGCCTTAAACGCATACAGTCCACTTTGATAATGAATTGGTTTAATCTGTTCAATTTTTTGCTTTTCTTATTTTTAAAATTTTAAAAAATTAATTAATTTTTGGCTGCATTGGGTCTTCGTTGCTGCGCGTGGGCTTTCTGCAGTTGCGGTGAGCAGGGGCTACTCTTCGTTGCAGTGCACGGGCTTCTCATTGTGGTGGCTTCTCTTGTTGCAGAGCACAGGCTCTAGGTGCGCAGGCTTCAGTAGTTGTGGCTCACGGGCTCAGTAGTTGTGGCTTGCAGCTCTATAGCGCAGGCTCAGTAGTTGTGGCGCACGGGCTTAGTTGCTCCACGGCATGTGGGATCTTCCCGGACCAGGGATCGAACCCATGTCCCCTGCATTGGCAGGTGGATTCTGAACCACTGTGCCACCAGGGAAGTCCCTAATTTTTTGTTTTTGAAATAAATTTTCAAATGTTTCTAGAAAAACAAATAACTCATTATGCAAATCCATAAAACTTTGGCTAATTTTTAACATAAAATGCTAGTAATAATCAGGAAGAAATAATAGAGTATTAACACCTAATATCAGATAACAAGGACAATAATAAGAATAAAAAATAGAGATAATAACCACATACCTTTTAGTTTAGCAGAAAAGTTAGGGAGAAGATGTGAAATTCAAAGAAACTGAATATTTTACATGCACACATGAAGATCTCATGATACAGAAATCGTGACTAATCAGCAGTCACCCTCCCTGGGCCAGACCTCTGGGGGCCCTTGGGGCAGCCACAGAGAATCCTCTGGACTTACTCACCAGAAAAAGAACACCCCAGTTCAAAAAGTTTACAGAGGAGGTCATGCAAATAGCGCTCAGGTATGCCTTCAGCTGCTTCTGAAAGGCTGTGCTTTTAAAAGGCCTTCCACGTTCCTGTGATAGAACACTGACAAGCAGGAGGCTGCACCCCGTTCGGTGGCATGCCCAGGGGCGGGTAGCCCCGGGAGGTCCTCCTAATTGAAGAAACCAGACTCGGGATCCCTGGAGTTCACGTAACGAGACTGTGTTTAATGAACACCAAAGTACAGGTGAGGGCTGTGGGGGCTCGAGGACACGGGGCAGCGAGGGCTGCAGGGTCTGGTGGGGGGGGGTAAGCTGTGACACCACCTCCCAACACCTCTCCCTTCTACAGGGATTCACACTGGCCCCTCAGAGCCTCTCAGCAGTTCTGTGGGTACAGCACAGCAGGATGACTGGCCCCATTTTACAGTTGGGGAAACTGAGTTCCAGACAGGTTCACCAGCTTGCCCAAAGCCACAAAGGGTTCCCGGTCCTTCCTTCTGTATCACTTTGGCCTGGCTCAGGGGGGATCTGAGTAGGTGGGCAGGGGAGGATGAGCACCCCACAGGAAGAGCAAGCAGGATGTGGAGGACAGAGGCGTGGCATGTGGGGACATGGAGAGGCAGGACCCCCTGGCATCTGTGGCCCAGGCTGCCATGGCCTCGGCACAGCCCCTTGGATGTCCGCTTGTCCTCTCTTTCCTCAGGGGTGTGCCCAGGCCCTCAGGACCAGCTGAGGGAGGTCATGGGGTGGGAGGGCCACTCCCTGCAGGGCTCACACAGCCCTGAGAGACGCAGAAGGAGAACTCGTGCCATGCAGAGGGGTGCGTCAGGAAGGTGCCTCGGGGGCAGGGAGCTGGGGAGGGTGTGTGGAGCACAATGAAGGTGAGGTGGGTAGGGCTGGACAAGGCCAGCACGCCGTGCTGAGGGGTCTGGACAGGATCCTGGGCCACGTCACTGCAGTGAAATGGGGCCGCCGCAAGGACTGCAGTGGAGCTAAGGAGGGCCCGAGCTGGAGAGGAGGAGGGCTGAAAAAGGTTCCAGGGGTCCAGGCTTCTCCAGGCAGGCCCCTGGAAATGTTGGCTGGTTTGGGGTCAGTCACGGAGGGCCCCTCCCTGGTCGGCCTCTTTAGGCGTGACTACACACTGAGGCCCAGCAGAAGCATCAGGCTCTGTGGAAACACAAGGACACGTACTGTCCCCTGCAGCCCTTCATCCTACTGGCCCTCGGCCCTCCCTTGGGAGGGGCCCAGAGCCCTGCATACAGCCTGCCCTTCCTGCCTTCACCCTGCTGTTCCTGTCTGAGAGGCACCCCCAGAAGGCCAGTATGGGGAGGAGGGAACTGAGTCAGAAGTTTCAGGCAGATGCTCCTGCTAAGGAATAGTCCCCAGGATGCCTGTTGTCTTCCCAAGACCAACACACCCCTAGGGAACCACCAGCAGCAGGCCCAGCAGGAGGCCGCAGGGCCTGCTTGGGAGCCATGCTCAGAGGCACCAGCAGGGGGTGCCATGGACCCACACTCGAGGGGCAGGCTCCCTCTGCCTTTCCAGTCTCATCTCCCCCACCCCTCTCACCCCACAGAACCAAGGCTCAGGGGCTGCAAGACTTAACCCCTCTGGTCTTGGGCACAGGATGCCTGCACAGAGGACAGCCAGGGCCTGAGTCCGAGGTGGAGACAGTAGCAAGTATGGGCAGCTCTGAGAAGGGCCAGGAGGGACAGGCCTGGCCAGCTGAGGTGCTGGCACCACTCCCCAGCCCAGCACCAGAGCCCAGCTGCACCCTGATGGTGCCCACGCACGTGGTGGGGGGGCGGTCTTCATTCACTGCCTCCTCCCTGAAGAAGGGGCCCAGCCACCACCCCACCCTACAGCAGCAGCTCGGTCACCGTTAGATCATGCCTGTCACTGGGTGTCAGGGTCTTGGAAGCCCCAGGCCTCCACGGCAGCGATGAGGAAGTTCTCAGAGCAGAGGGGCTGGTTGTTGAAAGTGTCGCAGTGGCCTGTGCGGCCCCGGTTCAGGTCCCCGTCGATGTAGAGTGCCTGGCCGCCCCCTCCACCTGTGGGATGCTTGGTCAGTGGCTGCCTGCTGTCCAGCGCTGCCCCCGAGGGGCTCTCCTTCTGCTCCCGAGCAACTCCACTTGTACAGGGCAAGTCTTGGAGCCGTCCCTGTGCAGCCCTGCCAGAGGCCTCTCTAAAACCACGGGGCTGGCTTTCCACTCTGTAAAGTCCCCCGGCTCCTGGTGAGACCCTGCTAGTGAGCTAAATTCCCCACACGCAGCCTCAGGTCCCCACGCCTGCCCCGCATGCATGCTCCACCCCCAACAATCCCACTGCCTTCCTCCGTCATCACAGGGGCTCTGCCTGTCCCTCAGGTGAGGTACCTATCACCTGGCTCAGCAAGAGCTGGCCTGGGGCTTCAGCCACCCACGACCCCGTACCCTCCTCCCAGGCTAAGTGACCAAGGGCAGACAGGAGCCCAGCCTGAGGTGCAGGGAGGCGCCCACCTATGATGAGGCAGTCGTTGCCCCCGGCCATGAACAAGGACTCCGTCTTGGAGGGCAGGTTGAAGTGTCGAGCAGCCAGGAACGGCGAGAGGCGGTCAGCAGGGTCTGAGGACACAGAGTGGCAGGGCGAGGACAGAATGGTGGTAGACTCCAAGGACACAGGCTTGGTCAGCTCCGGGTGTTTGATGACCACCCACTCGTAGCGCTGGACCTCGGGCTGCAGCTGAGGGCAAAAGGGCAGCATGAGGAGTTGGCACATGGCGCCCACAGGGCCCCTGCCAGCTTCCCGCCCCCCACCCCACCCAATTCATCATCAGTGCCCTGAGTGAGGCCCTGAGTGGGGGCTGGGAGATGGCGCCGCACAGCGCAGATGAGGGCCTGCCCGCTCTCATGGAGCTCATGGTCTAATGATCACAAACCAGAGAGAGACGGCGAGGTTAGCCTGTAGGGTAACAGCTCTGACAGAAGTAAACAGGGTCATGTGAGTGGGGGTGACCTCCCACAGGGAGGCCCACTCACCCTAAACACAAAGCATTCTCCGGTCCCAAAGAAGCCCAGCTTGCCTCCAAACTTGTTTCTCTCACTCCAGTCTGTTGAAAGGTAAGCTCCACACACCTGGGGAGAAAGGCCCAGGGTGAGGCTGTGCCCTGCTTGCCTGCAGGAGTGTCCCCTCACTCAGGACCTGCTGAGAGGCCACGGTACAGTCACAGCTGGGGGTGTTGTGGTCACAGCCCCCCTCACACTTGAGGGCCAGGGCTGGAGAGTAGTATGGGAAAGTCAGAGTTTGGAGGGCATGGGGCTGGCAGTGACCATGCACGGGGGCTGCCTCGGCTGCCATCAGCTTACTTGGGATATTTTCATTTCCCTCTTGGGCCCTAAAGCATGGGAATAAGCTCCATATCCACACTCTGATTGTGGGCATCAGTGCCAGGGAGGCCCCTCAGATGGAAGCTTCCAGGAAGCACCCCTGCTCAAGAAACGTTTTCCAACCCTCCCATCAGCCAGCAAAGTGGTTGATTTCACCATTAAAGAGTCACTCCTTTGAGTCGCTACAGGATTTGCCCAAAGTATCTGACAATCAGAGCCATCTGCTGCAACATAGATGCCTGGGCTTCTCCTGGAGAGCCAGACGCAGACTCTGCAACAGGGTGAAGAAACTGAAACTCCCACAGGTGCAGGTTTGGGAGCCACTGAACGAGGAGCCTCTATCTCATGCAGACACCCCCAGGACTGGGGCGCGTGAGCTCTGACTTTATTCTAGACATCTTAGATACTTTCCAGATGACAGCACTGCAGAGAACAAGGTCCTGAGAACTACCTGTCGGGGCTGGAGGCAAGTGAAGGCAGACAACTCACCTGGCGCTGGCCAACTACTACAGGAGGAGGTGAGGCCTCACTCACTAGGCATTTCTGCAAAGCTCCTCTAAACTGCCAGGCTGTGTCAGGCTTGGGGCCTGGACCCCAAGGGGAAACAGGGAGGCTCTGGGTACTTAGGGGGTCCTAGGGGAGGCTAGATTCACCTCTCTGCAGAGGGCTGGCCCTGCTCTGCACCCCTAAGCCC
This sequence comes from Delphinapterus leucas, assembly GCF_059928025.1. Taxonomy (NCBI): domain Eukaryota; kingdom Metazoa; phylum Chordata; class Mammalia; order Artiodactyla; family Monodontidae; genus Delphinapterus; species Delphinapterus leucas. Next base: position 36,226,497 of record NC_143143.1, read on the forward strand.
AGGGAGCCTGGGTAGGGGCTATCAGGGAACACCCATCCTCTCTGGGGCACAGACTCCCCCAGAGCTCATCAGAGGCCAGGACCCCAAGCTCCCTCTGGTCCCTCCTCACCTCCTTTTGCGTGGTCTTGATGAGCAGGAGGGTGGGCTCGTGTCCTTCACACTGGAAATAGAACCTGGGGGCAGAGACCACACATGCCAGTCCTGACAGTAACAATCACACCTGCACCCCTTCCCTGTGCCACTTCAGCCAGCCTCTGTTGCCCCAGGCTGTCTGGGGGTGGATGGACCTGGAAACTGCTTGTCCTCTCCCAGGGACCAGGCACAGTGGCTTGGATGGTAACACCTTGGCCCAGGCACTTTTCTCAGACAAGATGGAGCCCTGGCCAGGAGGCCCGCAGGCCAAGCGGTCAAAGGCCCCAGGACTCTCTGCCCTGGTGTGACACAGAGGAGAAGCTGCATGGCAGAGGGCCCCCAGCAGACAGAGCCACGTGCCAGATGCTTCAGGGAAGCAAGAACCAGAGGAACAGGTCCCTGCTCTGGGAAAGCTCGGAACGTCCTCAGAAGCTGGGCAGCACTGAGAAGCATGTGAGGAGGACTGAGGCTGCCGCTGTGCCAGCACCAGGTGCCCAGGGGTTGGCTGGCATCCCTGGTGGCCCTGCTTAGCCGTCCCTCAGCAGGCCTCCCACACTGCACAGAGGTGGGGGCCAGGTCAGCACAGCTCTGGTGCCTGCTGTGTGGGCTGGGCCAGCCCCGACTGCATCACCTATGACCCAAGCCAGACCTTGGGTCAGAAGCTACCTGCCATCTGAGGCTCTAGGGGGGTGGCCACGCCTGGCAGAGTGACCCTGGGAGACAGTGTGCCCTGGGGGAAGCCTGTACAGGGCCCGGCACAGCCCACAGGGCCAACATGGACCTGGTGTGTGGATTGATGAAGTGGGGTGGAGGAGTAGTGAACCAAGGCCGGCTGCCTCAAGTTGTCCTGACAGTTCTGTAAGCTCCCAGGAGGGAAACTGCCTCCCGTGTCATCACAACGCCTACGTGGGGGCCTGGAGCTACGGCGTGTACTGTAATGACACCTGATGTTTGAGTGGCCTTGGAGTGAGAAAGAGATGCCCAGAAAAGGGGCTCCCAATTCTAGGGCCCCCCAGGAAGAGACAGGGCCTTGCCCAGGTGCCCATGTTTGAAGGCTCATTTCCAGCCCCACCATGACCTCCCGGAAGTGGGGACAGGACGAAGAAGCTGGGCAACTCCACAGCTCATTCCACCCCTTCTGCACTGTCTGGCCCTTGAAGTCCATACCTTGGGGCCTTGGGAGGGTAGGCCCAGCATTCCCCAGCCTCCTGGGCATTACCTGGTCAGGCTGTACCCGTGCTGCAGCGAAGAGAAGAGCAGGAGGGGCTGGCAGAGGGCGAACCGCTCAGGGACCCATGACCAGATGTCTCTCATCTCCTTCACGCCAACGATCTCTGAATGGAAGTTCTCTGCGTGAACAGCCAGGTGCACAAACTGCCTGGGGGAGTGGGAAGAGGTCAGAGCACAGCTGCGACCCCAGCCCTGGCCACGCCCCCCACCCTGGAGGTGTGCAGAGCCTTTTGTGTGAGCTCAGCCTGGAGGAAACGTCTCACCTGTTCAGCCAGGTCAGAGCCTGGTTCTAGGGGCCCTCAGGAAGAAATGGGGTGGAGCTGTCCCCCTGGAGTCCTGCTCCCACCCCGTTACACAGAGGGGAGAGCGCCCAGCCTGGGTGGGGACAAAAGCACCTTTTCTCTAATGGGGATAGAGAGTGAGTCAGCTCTGAAAGACAATGCTTCCTGGCCAGCCAAGCACCGACAGGCAGACAGACAGGGCCTGAACTTCGGCCAGGCTCTGAGGCAGCACTGCTGAAGCCAGCGCCGAGAGCCAGAGCAAGCAGCCAGGCTGGAAGACAGAGGGAAGCCAGGCGTGGAGACATGGTTTCCAGACCTACCTTTTAGAAAGTGAAACACTGAAAAACAGGAGGAAGCAACAGACGTGGAGAAGAGGAAGAAAAATAAAACAGACAAGGAGAGGTTAGTTGCAAGTACTGATGCCCAGGATACGCCTGCCTTTGGCCTGCAAGAAAGGCCTCCACACCTAGAGTACACTCACAGCGTCTGCCGCCGAGGTCTCAGGACACCATGGGCCCTTGCCACGCCTGTTCCCCAGGGGTCTGTGCTCAGGGCAGGGGGCCACGCTCAGCAGCCATGAGAATGGCCGGCAAGGGAGCCCAGAGCTAGAGTGGTGGAGCAGAAGCTGCTCTAAAATGACCCAAGGAGGACAGCCTGGCTCACTGCTGGACCTGCTGGGGCCATGGTCAGCATCCAGCTTCTATCTCAGCCATGGCCCCTGTACCCGGGAACAGGACCCTATGCCTTCTGCGCCCACAGTTGCCTCAGCAGCCTGTGGCTGTAGCCAGGAAGGCCCTTTCTCCTTTCCCGTGGCTTTCTATCCACACACGGATGGCTGGCTGGACAGGCTCAGGCCCCAAGCACCCAGAATGCATTCCCCCAAAGCCCCACCCCACTCGGGGCCTGATGGTAGCCCCTGCCTACCTCTTCTGCTTGACAGTGATGCCCTTCTGCTTCAGAGCTTTCTCATTGGCCATCTGCAGGAGCTGAATCTCCTTCCGAGAAAAGAGGCGGATGGCAAACGCTTTCTCCAGCAGCTTCTCGGGAGACACAGTCTTGGCGATGTCCTTGACAAAGGTGCGGATGTCCTGCTTCACGTTGTCTGACTCCAGCGGCTGCCCAGCTCTCACCTTGTGGAAGAATTTGAGGATTGCCAGCGCCACGCGGTACAGCACCTTGTAACCTTCCACCAGGAAGACGTCAAAGACGCGAGCAAAGTAGTTGAGGGGTAGCTCCCCAAACAGCCAGCGCTGCCAGTCCGCATAGACCTGCAGGACGTCCTCTGAAACGGCCACCATCAGCTTGTGGGCTGCCTGGCAGTACTTGTTCACCAGGTCCCCAAACGTCATGCAGGAAGACTCGAAGGCCAGGAAGCTCTGGTCGATTAGCTTCTTGCTGGGGTCATTGCAGGCCAGGATGCGGCAGGCCTTCTCGAAGCACTCAGCCTCGTCGATGCTGTAGTGGAGCAGCAGGGCCACGACCGCAGGCAGCGCGGGGCAGAAGGAGACATCAGGGAACTGGTTGGCGATGCACAGCAGGATCTTACGCACGGCGCCCTCGCCCCGTGTGTTCAGGCAGTAGCTGGGCACTTGCGTGTTGTCTACAAACTCGGGCAAAGGCAGGCTTCCACTGCTGTGCTTGCCCACGATCTTGCCGACGATGTCACTGTATACGCTGGCGTCTGGTGTGACCGTGCGGCAGGGGATGTCCCGGATCAGGCGCTGGTACACCTTTCCCCGCAGGGTGTAGCTGCGGGCCCAGTAGCCCTGGCGCGCCAGCTGCTTCAGCTCCTGCAGCTCGGTGCAGCTCAGCTCCTTGGGCCCCAGGTCCTGGATGGTGGCATCCATCTTATCTCTGTCCACAAAGCAGTTGTAGCCCAGGGGGTCCATAGCGCAGAAGGAGGCCCAGGGCTGCCAGAAGGGGGCGAAGAGCAGCTAAATCCACCAGCGCTCTGTCCGAGGCTTCTCTGCTAACCTGTTTGCCATCCCATATCCTACAGGATTAAAAACCATGCTTAGTACGCGTGTATAAAGGTTTACATTAAAAAAAACCATGTTTTTGTTTTAGTCTTTTTTTTTAATTGAATTGTATACTTTATTTTTAAATTAATGAATTTTTATTTTTGGCTGTTTTGGGTCTTTGTTGCTGCGCGCGGGCTTTGTCTACTTGCGGCAAGCAGGGGCTACTCTTTGTTGCGGTGCGGGGGCTTCTCATTGTGGTGGCTTCTCTTGTTGTGGAGCACGGGCTCTAGGCACGCGGGCTTCAGTAGTTGTGGCATGTGGGCTCAGTAGCTGTGGCTCACGGGCTCTAGAGTGCAGGCTCAGTAGTTGTGGTGCACGGGCTTAGTCGCTCCGCGGCATATGGGATCTTCCCGGAAGAGGGCTTGAACCCATGTACCCTGCATTGACAGGCGGATTCTTAACCACTGCACCACTAGGGAAGTCCTGTTTTAGTCTTTCTATAAAGTATCAGTAGGGCTTCCATTTAAGATAAGTGGATACTCTGAGAATTCACTACCAACTCTGGAGCATAACTTCTTTCCATGGAGCTTATGAAGATACTGGAAGAGGTCACATAGATTCTGGGTCATGAGAAAGGGCTTCGAGAGGCTGACCCTACTGTAAACAACTCTCTGCTCGGGGGTGGGTGGCCCACCGGGCCCCCACGCTTCACCCTGCAGGCCTTGTAAAAGGAGCAGCTAGTCAAGAAGACTTCATGAAGTCAACAGATGCTGCGTTTCTGCCCCAGGACCCCTGGCTTGCAATCTGGAGGCCAGCTCTTAATTTTCTAAAAATAACAGCTAAGTTTCAGGCAGGTATTCCAGAGAAGACTCAGTGGTGGGGAGTAGACATGAGGGCTGAGAAATAAATGGAAGGTGTCACAGCTTCAAAATTAGACATTTCTGGAACCAAATGAACCAGAAGTATTGGGGGATTTGGGCAACTATTGAGATTCGTGCAGACATTTAAAAAAAAAAAGGATAAAATGTGCTATTTGAGAGTCTCTGGCTGCATGTGGACAGCAAGACAGAAGTCTACCGTTCAGAATACCGCAATTTGACATTTGTTTTGCCAAAGGCTACTGTCCTCAACACTAAAGTACAATAGTCTGCCCATTCACCTCTGACTAACCTTTCCACCTGGGATGGTACACTGTCCAGAGTTATCACAAGGGTTTGCTTCAGTGAGTTTTGGTAAATGACCAGATCATTCTGGTTCTGCTTGCATCAAAAACATTTATCTGAAAATATTAAAAGTAACATTTTAAAAATATTGAGTGGAAAGAACTGTAATGTAAAACCTGTTATATTCAAGAAGATGTCTTGAGAAATCACCTTGATACGGTGGGTTTTTTTATTGTGTTAAAATATACCTAACAAAATTTACCATTTTAACCATTTATAAGTATACAGTTCAGTAGCATTAAGTACATTCATAATGCTGTGCAACCATCACCACCATCCATCTCTGGAACTTTTTCATCTTCCCAAATAGAAACTCTGCATCCTTTAAACACGAGCTCCTCATTCCCTGGCCCCCAGCCTGTTACCCACCATTCTACTTCCTATGAATTTGACCACTCTAGGGACCTCATATTAGTGGAATCATACAATATTTGCCCTTTCGTGTCTGGCTTATTTCACTGATCATAATGTCCTCAAGGTTCATCTATGTTTATAGCATGTATGAGAATATATTTTTTGAATTTAAGACTATTATTTAGAGCAGTTTTAGGTTCACAGCTAGAGAGGATGGTACAGAGATTTCCCACATACCCTCTGCCCCCACGCATGCACAGCCTCCTGGTTATCAACCTTCCCCACTAGATGGTACATTTGTTACAACTGATGAGCTTAAACTGACACATCACCCAAATCTATAGATCAATGAGGATTCATTCTTGGTGTTGTACATACTATGAGTTTGGACAAATATAAAATGACATGTACCCTTACTATAGTATCATAAAATGTATTTTCACTGCCCTAAAAATCCTGTGCTCCACGTATTCATCCTTGCTCCCTGCAACATCAGAATTTCATTCCTCTTTATGGCTAATGTTCCACTGTATGGACAGAACACATTTTGTTTATCTATTCATCTGTCGATGGACATTTGGGTTGTTTCTACCTTTTGACTGTTGTGAATAATTCTGCTGTGAACACAGTGGTACAAGTATCTGTTCAAGTCCCTGGATATATATCCATTGATACTGTTTTTATAGGGACTTTCCCACAGAAATAAGGTTTTGTGACAACATCCATTTAACACGTCCCACTGGAAAAACCTTACCCACAGCAGGACCAGGCGCTGCCAGTGCTGGAAACTTCTTACCCAGAAAAGAATCCCAAATGGCAGTTGGTCTGTTTGCTCTATCCTGGGAGGGATGGCAGTTAGGGCTCTCCCATTTCCCCAGGTTGTGAATTACCTGAACAGTTTACATCTTTCATTCTAGGCTCTGAGCCCACTAGCCTCTGGAGGAACCCCAGGCCTATCCTCTTTTCTCGAATAGAACCCACTCCTTGTCAGGGCAATAAACATGTTTATAAACAGAATATGGGCTTCCCTGGTGGCGCAGTGGTTGAGAGTCCACCTGCCGATGCAGGGGACACGGGTTCGTGCCCCGGTCTGGGAAGACCCCACATGCCGCGGAGTGGCTGGGCCCGTGAGCCATGGCCGCTGAGCCTGCGCGTCCAGAGCCTGTGCTCCGCAATGGGAGAGGCCGCAGCAGTGAGAGGCCGCGTACCGCAAAAAAAAAAAAAAAAAAAAAGTGTTTATAAACAGAATAAGAGCTAGGCAGGACAGTGCCAAATCTTGCTCAAGTGGCCTCAGATTCAGGTTGAATATTAAACTGGAAACTCCAAAAACGGTATTGCACCTTGCAAATTCCTTCAGAAAGGACCTTCAGGGAGAAGCAGACCCACTTTTTTTTTTTTGTGTGGTACGCGGGCCTCTCACTGTTGTGGCCTCTCCCGTTGTGGAGCACAGGTTCTGGACGCACAGGTTCAGCGGCCATGGCTCACGGGCCCAGCTGCTCCGGGGCATGTGGGATCTTCCCGGACCGGGGCACGAACCCGCGTCCCCTGCATCGGCAGGTGGACTCTCAACCACTGCGCCACCAGGGAAGCCCAAGACCCACTTTTAGTTTGTTCTTTTTTGGCTGTGCCGCAGGGCACGGGGGATCTTAGTTCCCTGATCAGGGATCAAACCCACGCCCCCTGCAGTGGAAGCACAGAATCCTAACCACTGGACCGCCAGGGAAGTCCCCCACCGTTTTATTTGTTGTAGCAAGTTGTTGCAGCCTGGGGACTCCGAGGCAAAGACAGGTGCAGAAGACCCTGAAGGAGGTCCTGGATCCCTGCAGGCCTCCTCCCACCTGAAAAGACAGCATGGTGTTTGTGGAGCAGGGCAAACAGGCTTATGATGACCTCCTTAGGCATCTATAAAGCCAGGTCTCAGGGCAGGTTTTTGTTTGGTTTGTTTTTTACATAAACACATAATCATGAAAACATCCAGTAATACAAAATTATACAGTAAAAATGTAAAGTCCTGTTTAAGTTACCCCCTCAATCCTACTCCCTCTTTTACCTAAGGTAATCACTGTTCACATCTAAGTGCATGTCCTTCAAAACCTTTTTCTTTCATTTACGTGCACACGCATCCACAACCCAGTTAGATAGTTTAAGCTGGCTATTGGGAAGGGGAAGTCAGGAGATGGGAAACGGATCAAAAACACAAAGTCGCTGGGCTGGACCCTCACTCACCGTGTGGAGGTGAAGGTACACCCTCCCCAAGCTGTCCCACCTGCAGCTTGCAGCCATCCTGCAACACTGTCCACACCTCCAGCTCCCACTCAGAAACAAGGCCTCACCGGCTCCCCACAGTCCCCCAGCTCCTGACTGAGGCGCCAGGCCCAGGAAGGAGGCTGTGCTCCCTGGTCCACGCCTGGCGGCCGGTGGTAGAGAAGGGAAGCAGGAGCTTACTCGGGAAGCAAGCCAGTTTAATGTCAGATAGGCCGGGCTCAGAGTCCAGTTCTGCCGCTTGTTGGGCTGAACCTCAGATAAGCCATGCCTCTTCCCTGAACAGCTGGTGCCTGTCTCTAAAATGGAGCTGATGAATATGAGCCACTGGACAGACATTAATCCCCACACAGCACCTGTGGGTTAAGCTCTTACTCTGGGCTCACTGGCTGGGGTGTAGGTGACACCCCGCACACAGGCACATCCCACTCTCTCCCACTCCCCCTTGCCCTGTGGCAGCCCAGGGCAAACAGCCACTCTTCTCTGCCAGCGGGGCCCTGGCAGCAGGTGCACTAGGAAACCACTTTCCCTCAGCCTCAGAAAGGGGAGGGAGGGAGTGAATTCTAATCTCAAACACTGCACTCACCTTAAGCACCGCCGCCCCCCCCCCCCAGTCTCAAGTTCACTGCAGAAGAAGAGGGTGGGGGCAGGGCTGGCTCCGGGGTGGCACCTCTCCATCAGCCCTGTGGGATGAGGCTGGCCCCAGCTGCCCACAGCTCCCTGAATTTAGAATGTAGGAAAGAACTTTGTGTTTTCTGTCCTTAGCTTTGGGCCTAACCTGCAATTCTGGGAAAACAGGAAAAATTCTGCTCAGCACCCTGTTAGACTCACAAGAACTGCACACAGTGACCATTTCAGATAGTTGGGACACCACGCCGTGTGTCTGGAGGGTGGCGGCTACTTCAGCTAGGGTTGTCAGGAGGACCGCTTCCCTCCCGAGCTGAAGTGATGAGAGGGAAGCTGCCAGAAGAGCTGAGGAGAGGTCACTCTGGACCACGAGAAGACCGCGTGCAAAGGCCCCGAGGCAGGAAGAGGCCTGCTCCAGAAAGGGAAAAGCATCCAGTACAGCCAGGGCACAGTGAGAAAGAAGAGCGGAGACATCCATGGGTTGGATCGTGCACGGGGAGGACCCTGGACTTTAAGTGCAGTGGGAAGCAGGGAAGGTATGTGATCCAACAGACGGGTTTAAAAGCTGACTGCTGTGAGGATTAACTGAGCCTGTTTATAGAAGGCACTCAGCCCGGCCTGGCTCACCAGGGCAGCTCAGAAGTCCCGAGGGCCTCTCGTAGTTACTGCTCCTTGGGCTCTGCTGGCCTGGCACTGGCTCAGGGACGTCTGGGGAGTGATGGGGTCAGGCAGGTCAATGCTAATGCCCGATCAGTCCTGTGGTGAAGCCGAACCGTGCCCCTCCTTAAGGGGGCAGTGCAGCCACAGGAGGCTGCTGCCAAGGTTCTCCCACGGGGCCGAGAAGGCCCCTGCTCTCTTTGGGATGGTCCCTCCGAATGGCCTCTTCAAGGGCCCTTCTTCCCCTTCCCTGCCTGTGCTACTGCTTCTCCACCCGGAAGCCCCTTCCAGTCACCGTCATGTCCCTTTACTCACAAATACTATACCTGTTTTGAGAGTTCAGGCTACCTAATGGAAAGCAAGTATTCCTTAAAAAGAAAAAATAAAAATGTTAAGTGGAACTAAGTGACCTCTGTTTAGGGGTGTTAGGGGCCCCTTCAGCAGCTCTAGGACTGCAGTCCCATGGACCCTGGGCCAGGAAGCTTTTCTGAGGAGGGGAGTTCCTGTGACATGACGCTTTGGCTGGGAACACCCCATGGGAGGTCAAATAAACCCAAACTCTGCTCTCCTTGGTGAACCCCCAAAGTGTGCCCACAGGAAGAGGGAGGCGGCCAGTGGGGTGGGAGAAGCCCTCCCACCCCATACCCGCCACTTCTGCCTCCAGAGTGACCCCACAAGTGTCTTCGACCCCTCTCCCATCTCAGGAGCGCAGGTCACCCAGGAGGGCCAGCTCCACTGCACTCCCTCCTCAGCCAGTTGAGGGCTGGCTTCTTAATGCCACACTGCTATCCCAAAGCACTACCCATGGTCTGATAGTCACAAGACCTCTGCCTTTCTCACCTTTTTAGTGGGGAACATGATTTTCCCAAACAACTGGATTAAAAAAAAAACTCGCTTGCATGTGACAGACCGCCCCCCCCCCCCCTTTAAGCCTGGGTGATTCCATCTTAACCACCCGACAACACTCGGCACTATTCCTTACAGGCTGCCTCTCCCAGAGGGCCCAGCACCCCATCATGCCTCCCCTTGACTCAAACTTTTATTCATTTGACAAACTTCTACGAAGTTCCTTTTCTGGGCAGGGCACCGGGGATACGAGGGTAAAAGGCAGCTCTCAAGGAGACCAGTGGTCATGGCATCCACAGTGAGACTACGAGAGCCCAGGCGGGGCACTGGCAGACCACCGAGGCAGGCGTTGACTCGGTGTGAGTGCCACAGAGGGGACAATGGTACCTGAGTGTACAAAGACGGGAGTGGGGACAAATGCATGAGGGAGAGCACGGCAAACTGGGGAGCCTCAGAGAGATGGTAGGGAGTGACCGGAGGTGGGATAGGAGGGGCTGATGGCCTTCTGTGCCAGCTGCACTAGAAGACCAGACATCACCCCCACACAAGAGGGAGCAGGAGGAGAAGAGCCGAAGCAGAAGGTGACATATCATATCTGCATTTTAGAAAAAACCCCTGGGGGCCGAGGAGGAAGGAGGGCAGAGTCCAGAAGCGGAGGCAGGAGGAGGGTTGGGCTGAGCTGGCCAGGGAGGATGCAGAAGATGGGGTGGATTCCACCAGATAAGGTGACCTGTTTGGGGTGGGGGGCAAAGACCCAAGCAAAGAACAGAGAATTCTGGCCCAGGGGTGGGGTTTTGGTGGGGCAGAGGAAGTGCTCCATTTTAAAGTGCCTGTTATGACACAGATGCCTCTCAGGCAAATGCCAGAGCAGGTCAGGTGAGGCAGAACCCTGGGCTGCTGTGCTGAGATCCTGCCCAGACACCCACCCCTCAGCCCTGACACCTACACCGGCTCCTGGACTCCTCTGTCACCCAGTGGGCTTCACAGATGGCCCCTCCACATACCCAGAGGCCACCAAAGAGCCAACTGTGGCCCAGGTGGAAAAAGTCAGCCCTGTGCAGAGGGAGCCTGGTGCTCCCCAGGAAGCCTACCCACTCCTACTGACCTCTGCCCAGCCCAGCCTGACGACTCCCCACCCTCACCCTTGGCTGCAGGAATAGCTCATAGCCCAAGCAACTGGGGCTCAGCCTGGCCGGGCCTTAGTCACTGCACCACAGGACAGGGTGCTACACAGTTGTGTCTCAGTTCTTCCCCTTCACTCTGAGCAATCCCACATCTGTTTCCTGAGAGTGAGATCAGGAAACAAAGAAAGAAGAGGAAGGAGGCTGGTTCCAGCCCTGCCGACCGAGCGGCCAAGAACGGGGCGACAGATGGGAAGGAGGGGCAGTGAGAGGCACTAGGTCCTGGGCCTGAGGAGTTCCACGTGACCAAGAAACGTATGCTCCTCTCAGGCAGTTTCCCCAGGGTGGAATTCAGAGCACGTGCTCTCTAGGGAGCCCCTCACCCTCAGAGACCATTGGTCCCCAGCCAGGACGCAGCAGAATGACGAATCCTTCAAACAACTAATGGCCCCACTCTAGCCCTCAGGGTATGTGAGGTCTGGGGATGAGAAAGATACAGCAATTACAGGACATGGTCACTGTCTGATAAGATCTCAGGGTGCCAGGCACGGAATGTGGCAGCAGGACAGGGAAGAGCAGATGACCTCCTGCCTGTGGCTCTGCTTGTAGGGTATTTGGGTAGAGGAGCAGGGCAGGTGGGACAGCCTGGAAGGGAATCTGGGCTGGTGAGTAGGGTATGGCAGGTGGAGCTCTGAGGCAGAGAAGGTGGATGGAGGTGGGGGGTGGGAGTTATTCCTGAGGCCATCCACCTAGCACACCCAGAAGGGGCAGGGTGGGTGGGGCCTGGAGCAGGATGCATTCCACCCTCTCCTCAGGCTGGGACCTTCCTCTCAAGTCCAAGTCTGACTTCCTTAGGAGAGGCCCAGTGCTCCTGTCCATCTATAGGGAGAGGCCAGGGAAATGCCCAACCCCACTCCCAAGGATCTGCTGGAGGCCTCGGAGACACAGCTTCAAGACTCTGTCTGGAGTCCTAGGTCAAGGATACTCATCTCCCCGCCCAAGGCCTCAGCAATAGGATGATTCCCAATTCTGCGGATGACTGGTGGTGACAGTGTCATTGATTGGGGTGACTACGGTCACCGATCCCCCACATTCGCTTCCTTTGCTGCCTTGCTTTTTACTGACCTCACTCCCAACTCCCAAATCTCTTCTTGCTCTGGAACTTGGCTTGTAGCAGACAATCCCCCACCTCCTCATCCTCTCCCCTAATGCACCCTTCCTCCAGGCCAGAAAGCAGGGGGCTCTCCCTGGGACACTGCCCCCTCTCTCCAGGGTCTCCCCAGGGTTCTGACACCCCTCTGTCCAGGGTCTCCCCAGGACGTGCCACACACTTCATTCCAGTTCTTGGCCTCCTCCTCTCAACTGCCCTCATTGCAGGGAATTCGAGGGTCAAGCAGGCAGACCTGGCTCAAAGCTCCCCAACTTTTTGGGTTGTTTTTTTTGTTTTTGTTTTTGTTTTTGTTTTTTTGCAGTACACAGGCCTCTCACTGCTGTGGCCTCTCCCGTTGCGGAGCACAGACTCCGGACATGCAGGCTCAGTGGCCATGGCTCACGGGCCCAGCTGCTCTGCGGCATGTGGGATCTTCCCGGACCGGGGCACGAACCTGTGTCCCCTGCATCGGCAGGCGGACTCTCAACCACTGCGCCACCAGGGAAGCCCAAAGCTCCCCAACTTTAGAAACCTTTACATCGCTGATGCTTCATCTACACCCAGGTCAGCCCCAGAAACTCCTCCACTCAGTGGGCACATATCACAAACACCCCACTCTCTTGTAACTGTCCTGAAGCTCTTCACTGCCCTCCTCCCACTCGCCATAACTCTATCTCCCCGCACCGCCAATCCTTTGTGACTTTACTTCCTTGTCTGCTCAGCCTAGACCTGACCCTCCAAGCCTCAGCTCCACCACTTCCATGCTCCTGTCTCAGCTACCCAGAAGCCCCACGAGAGGCCAGCCTGACCAACTATAGAGAGAAAATCACACTGCCCTGCTCGTGGCCCTTGGAGCCACCTGGCAGCCCTCAGCATGCCTCGTGGCACCCGCCCCTGGTCCCCACACTAGCCAACAGCTTCACATCTCCCACTCTCCTTGAGAACCCAGTGTCACGCAAGAAGCATCCTCTCCTGTCTGACCCTGGCCCTTGATCTGCACCCCCACCCTTGGTCCTGGATCTGTTAGACAGGCCCCCAACCCCAGCACCCAACACTCCCCTTGAGCTAAGCCTTTCCTCTTTCTTTCCTTCCCAGTCAAGCTCCCAGGGAGAGCAGGCTGTACGTCTCCCCCCTCGCCCTTCACGCCTGGCTGCCAGACCTAACAGACACCTTTGAGACCTTATCTCCCTGAATCACACAGAGCTGACCCAACTGCTCTCAGCTCTCCTCTCCCCAGGCCTCCAGAAACCCCTTCTGTCTGTCTCCTTGCCTCTCTGGCTGCTGCTGCTCCTGTCCCTGTCCCTCAAATGTCCCTTTTGCAGAAATCCATCTTCTTTTCAGCCAAGAATTCTCAGGTCCCATACCTCCAACTGCTTTCCTGAAGTCTCCCCACCTTCACACACTCCATGTGACTCCAACGTAGCTCAGCTCTGACTCCCAACCCGCTCTGCCCCAGCTCTCCACCTGAAACCCTTTCCCGCCCACCGCCCCAGCCCCCCTCCTTTCAGGATTTGTCCCTACCTGCCCTCCAGGTAGGGCAGCTTCAGGAGTCTTGACAGTGGGAAGAGGGAAAGGCAGGACACACCTGTTCTTCTTCCTCCTCTCGGGCCAGTCTGCTTCAAGCCTCAGCCCAATGCCCCCTCCTTCACCAGCCTTTCTAGACTCCTGACCTCACAGGTAGGACTGAGGGCGACCTCCCCACACTCCACCCCTCCTTGTCCAAGTCTGTTTGAACTTGGCAGGCCTCTGTGATGAGCTGCTTATGAATCAAGCTCTTCTACTCTACTGTGACTTCGAGCCCAGGTGTCTCACACCATATACTCAGTGTACCCAGGAAGGAGGAAGCAAGAGAAGGAAACAGATGGAGACTCAGGAAAATCCCAAACCACTTGGGCCCAAGAGGGGAATTTAACTCTAAATAACAGGGGCCATTTGCCAACTTGTTTGTTCTAGGCATGTGTCCTTCCCAGCAGACATCTTCACATGATGAGAAGGCAGGCTGGGCTCTGCCTCAGCCCTGAAGCAGCACTGGGATTTTTCAAATGCTAATGGAAACTGGCATTCCACAGTGACTGCCAGGCTGCCAGTTACCCGGAACCTGATAGTGGGCCCTTTGCTGATGGCACATAATGGAGGGCACGTGCCAGGTATAAAGGGGCGTAACCATTAAGGAGGCATTAGTCACAGCACCGTAGGCCAGTTGGCTGGCCCATCTGCTGCCGCTGGTCAGAAGTTCAAGTGCAGGTCTTACCAGTGGCAACTGAGCCTATGGATGGGACCCGAGCAGGGCAGAGTCCTAACCGTATTAGCCACTCGAAAGGTTTCCTGCAGGGACTCAGGGACTTCCCTGGCGGTCTAGTGGTTAAGACTTGGCGCTGGGACTTCCCTGGTGGCGCAGTGGGTAAGAATCTGCCTGCCAATGTGGACTGGGGACACGGGTTCGATCCTTGGTCCGGGAAGGTCCCACATGCCACAGAGCAGCTAAGCCTGTGCGCCACGACTACTGAGCCCATGCACTGCAACTACTGAAGCCCGCGTGCTCTAGGGCCCGAGTGCTGCAAATACTGAAGCCCGTGCCTAGAGCCTGTGCTCTGCAACAAAGAGAAACCACTGCAATGAGAAGCCTGCGCACCACAATAAGGAGCAACCCCCGCTCACTGCTGGTTTGGTCCACCCACAAGCAGGGACTGGGGTTGCAAGGGGGCTCTGCTAATTCAAGGTCTTTACCTTCTGAGTTCAAAAGGTCCTCCCAACAACAGCCCCCAAGGGCATAGGAGAAACCAACTAGCTACACAGAATGAGAAGCAGAGGGAGAAAACCCAGCTGTCAGAAGCTAGAATTTTGACTGGTCTGAATTCTAAGCAAGGTGCCTGTGATAGGTGTGCCTCGGAAGGCTGGGCACATGGCAGGCTCTCAGCAAGTATCTTTAGGCCTGACAACAGAGCTGGGCTGGGAGGGAATCTTGCAGGTTTAATCATTTTAGTAGGCATTCAAGACTTCCTGAACGCCAGTGTATCAAGTGCTGGAATATGAAGATGCAAGGCCCAGTCCTAGCTCTCAATGAGCTTCTGGATGTGAGGACATGGTGTATTGACCATGCCAACTCAGGAGCAGATGCTATGAGAGAAAAGCACAGGGTGTCTGGGCCCCCAGCCTACAAGAAAAGAGGGGTCTGGAAGGATTCCCTAGCCAGCACCTGCCTGGCCTAGAACCTGAAGGCTGAGGAGGCCTTCGGCCAGGAAGCAGCAGAAACAGCATACGAACAGGACAGGGCCTTGGAGAGCATAGCTGTTTAGGGCCAGTGAGTGTCATTCATGGCTCAGATTCAAAGACAGTTCTACAGCCCAGCTTCATGGGCTCTAAGAAGCCAAAGGGCCCAAGACTGAGGCCTGGGGTTCACCAGGCTGCCGAGGAAGGACAGTGCTTCTGTGTGCTGGGAGGTGGGGACAGGATGGCCCAGGAAGGCAGGGAAAGAAACCAGAGGCAAGTGGCGTTAACGTATACCCCTGGATCCTTTGAAGGCCCACAGGTTTAGGAAGATAGGAAGGCGGGAATGACCCTTGCTGAAAAATGAATTACAGATGATAATTAGGGAATGAGGACAAATTGACTCAAGGAAAGGCTGAAGGGACAGAAGCCAGAGAAGCTTTTGGTGGGACACAGGTAATGAGCTACATTTAGAATGCTACACAGTGGAAGGGCTTTTATTGGTAACAGAATCACCCATCAGTAATCAATTGGTACCCAATTAAAATTGTGTAACAATTAGGCGGACACACAGTTTCAGGTTATGCGAAACAGGCCAAGCCATGTGTAGTGGCTTCTCAATGGCCTGTAAGAGGAGAGTGCAGCCTGGGCAGGATGGAGGGAGAAACCATGACCGCACACAAGTGACCCCTGCCAGCAGCTCCTTGGGCAATATCCAGGGGAGATGGATAAGGTCCCACGGCCAGGCAGGGGACCATAACTGCACAAGATAGAAGGAGAGCTTGTTGCACGTACCCCTAAGTGAGCAGGTTCCCTAAGAGACGAAGATAACTGCTAACAGCACTTATCCAGAGGCCGGGACAGCCCTGGGGGCCATGCGCCTCCTTTGGGTAAAGAGGAACTCCTTTTGCCTTTCCTCACCCTCTCCCGTGCGGCCCCTCAGCATGGGGGAAAGATTACGGAGGGGGCACTATATACTTGCCCTCTGTATCTTCAAGAGTCTTTCCAAAGTCCCACCTGCTGCTAATGCTGATGCACTACACAGAAACTGGGGTCCTGGAATGAGAGCGACAGGACCCAGAGAATTCTGCGACCTTGGATCTATCTCTGTGTCTGAGAAGGCCTGTTTTCAGAGATCTAATTGTGAGAACGCCCTGAGAGGACCAACTGTCGGGCTGGAGGGGAATGAGGTCCTTTGAGATGAGTGACAATCTGGAAGTTTCCCAAAAGGCAAATAAACACACATGTGACAGGAAGCCCCGGGAATCAATCATGTGATTTTGCACCTTTAGTATCTTACATTTTGCTGTTTAACCAACAAACAGGGGCTCTAGGACAGAAATAAAAAGCCCACTATCCTGCCCCCATCCCCCCAAAAGGCAAGAGATCATTAATCAGATTTTTGTTACCTTATCTACTCTGCTCTACAGACATGAAACATCAGGCATCTCCAAGGTTCAGTCTTCTTTTTCTCACTCCACACCACCCCACTCCCTGGCTTCAGTGCCACACAGGAAGTAGTACCCAGGACACTTTTGTGTTTGCTCTCCTTGGCTCCAGACCAATCTCTATCCAGGAATTCTTACTGACCCTCAGCTCAACATCTCCACACCGCAAGTCATCACCCACTCCCAGGCCTGTCCCTTCCAGCACACTCTGTGTGGCACAGCCTTACCAGCTGCCAGTCACCCAACCTTGGAATGTTCCCTAAGTCCTCCTTTATCCCTGGTCCTTCCCATCCCTGCAGCCACTTGTCTCAAGATCTTGCTCTCTTTTCTGTCCCCACTGCCCTTCCTTGGTGCTGGGCCTTTTGTCCCGCCAGGTATATCCCCATGTTATGTTAACCGCCCTCAGTGCAGGACTTCACCAACCCACCCTGGCCACCACTGCCTGGTCACCCATGGGGGCACAATCTAACCAGTCACTCACAAACCCGAGATCCCTTAGCGGCTCCCCACCACTCTCAGGGTAAAATGCAAACTCGGGGCTGGTACTCAAGGCCTCTCCTGACTGCCACCAGCCTAGCTCCTTAACTTAATCTCCCTCTCCTCACCCCAACCACCAGAGCTACCCACTGCCCTTCTCCCAACAGCCGGTGGGTGGGAGCTGTATTCCTGTACTTCACACACTGTGCCTTGGCCTGGAAGTCTCATTCCCTCATGTGGTCCTGCCACTCCATTCGTTTTTCAAAAAAAAAAATTTTTTTTTTTTTTCTTGACCACACCGCGAGGCTTGTGGGATCTTAGTTCCCTGACCAGGGATTGAACCCATGCCTTCCGCAATAAGAGCGTGGAGCCTTAACCACTGGACCGCCAGGGAACTCCCCGTTCTTCAAAATTTAATTCGAGCCCTTCTCAGGAGCCCCCACTAAAGGCCAGCTGGACTCCGCCCCTCTGTGCCCATAGCAAGCTCCGTCTGCCTCTGTGAGAGCGCCGACCGCAGTGCCACAGTTCACTGGCCCGTCTCCTCACTGTACCCTAAGCTCTTCAAGGGCACAGGCTCACTCAACTTTGTAGCCACAGAATACCGGGCACAAGTCCTCATCATGTGAATTATGATTTGGATAAACTTGCACTGAAAAAATAACAAAAATCATCAAATAATGAATTTAGGTTGGTCCTTAGTGAAAAGCCCAAGGTGTTGTTTCTCTGATATTATCTCCATTTGGAAAGTGACACTTGAAACAGCCACTGAAACTGCTGCTTCAAGTTGAAAAGGCCTTTTTTCTTCCCTGCACAGAGTTGTCATAACAGAGAAGCTATGCTCAAACAGGTAAAACATTGAACAGGGTAAATATTAAGTGCTTTTTTATAACCTGCTTCATTGTCCTTATGTACTTCAAACCAGAAACAATCTAAAAGCAAACACTTAAATATGTCTTCTGAGATTGGCTCAGACTGTAATGAGAATTAGGCGCAACACTGCATGCTCAAGGTCACTTGGCCTGCTGACAGTCCTGGCAGGTGTGGTCAGCGACAGCTAGCATGGGTCACCAGCAGGTGAACTTGCAAATTCAGGGGGTGAATTTTGTTATTATGAAAAACCTGCCTAGATTACTACATTACTTCTACATCCCCTGAAGGTCACCCTTCATCCAGATGAAAACCACTGCATTAGTTTTAGCACCTTGGTTCATTTCAACAACCATTCAGGGAGAACCCCTGGCCCATTCCATATGAGGCAATGGGGGAGCAAAGATGAATGCGACGTGGCTCCAGCCCTGTTCATAGGGAGAGATGAGCTTCTAAACAGAGCACTCGCTACTGGATAAGTACTTCTCATACATGCTTTACCTGAGAAGACTAAACGAGGACCAACCTTCAGGATAAAAGGATGCATATATGGGGGTTGTACCACTGGCTAGAAACGGAAACTGTAAAACCTCTGCGAGTTTTCTTGATCTTTTCTTACCCGGGTTTGTTTCTCCAACCCTGTATCCCTTAAAAAGAAAAAACCAGCACATCTGTCTTCAAGGCAATTAAGTAAATGTTTACAGGTGGCTACTGTGTACTGGGGCTAGAAAGTGAAGATGGAGCGGAGCCCTCGCCTCACGTAGAATAAACCGCTGTATCTGATGAATAATGGGATTTTTCCCCCCTGTAATTGCCTAGATGTTCCTGCAGACCTGGGAGAAAACACACACAGAACTAAGGAAAACCACCTTCAAGTCCTTCTACTGGCCCTGGAAAGGCAGGCAAACTCCTCACCAGGAATAAGCAGCTAGGTAAAGACCTCAACACCAGCATCACAACCACAGCCACATCGGCCACCAGGTCTGTGCCTCCCAGGCACATCGCTATCTTAACAGCTGACCCGCGCCTCCGCACTGCCCGGGTGGTCTTCAGCCTCTGGCCTTTAGTGTCAGCCCAGCAAGTGGTAATCCAGGAAGCCCACCGCTCGTCTGTTCCCTACAGAGTAAGGCCACCAGGCCACCAGCGCCCTTGCCAGAAGAGGACCTTGACCGAGTGCAGCCCATCCCCGACCTCCAGCTGTGCTTACTCAAGCCTCAGAGAGCACAGCGCCCAGGGCCCCTGTGGAAACGCTTCCGTCCCCAGCACAGCCTGGCAGACAGCTGCCGCCTGGCACAGCGGCCACCCCAGGAGGCACCCGCCGGACAGGACTCAGAGACTGGGTAGATACCTAGGCGGCAGGTGGGCAGCGTGTAATCCTGGGGCAAGCGTAGGACCAGGACGGAAGCAGCTGCAGGTCTTCGAAGACAGAACGTTATCAGAGAATCTGTTGCAATTTCGAGTCTAGAAGAGGATTTCCTACCCCGCAGAGACCGAAAGCGCCCGAGGAAGGAGTGACACAGAGCCAGCTCTTCCCACCGCCGCCTCGCCCGGAGCCGGCCGGAGAGCCGACAGCGCCTGGTGAGGGGCGCCGGCGCGACCCCCGGGGTCGGTGTCCCGCGGGTCCGAGGTCGGCTCCGGACCCACGTCGCGCCCAGCCCGGCGCTCGGGCCGCGGGGCAGAGCCGGCGGCGGCGGGCAGTGCCCGGCGGACGGTCGCGGGCCCCGGGCGCGCGGGCTGCGGAACCGCCACCCGCACCGCGGCAGGTCCCCGCGCCCCGCTCGGACGGAGGCCCGGCAGCAAGGCCCCCACGCCCCCTCCGTCAGCACGCCCCCTCCGTCAGCACGCCCGGGACGCGGTGACAGTCGGCCACCCGACCCCGCGGCCCCCGCGCCGGGCCGTCACGCCCCCGCCCACCCCGTTGCGCACCTACCACCGCCCGCCGCGCTGGCCGAGAACCCACCTCCCGGCGCCGCGCCGCGCCGCACCGCGCCGCTTTCTCCTCAGCTAGCTGAGCTCCCGAGCGTCGGCCTTTCTGCGCACGCGCGCACGCGGCCCCGCCCCCGCCGAGACGCGCCGCCGGCTGCCCACCCGCGGCGCCCGCGGGTCTCTGGGGCAGCGGGCTCCGGGCATGCGCGCTGACGCCCCGAGGCGAGGCGGCAGGAGCATGCGCCGGCTCAACACGGGTCCCGATGAGAGGCGAGGGGCGCGCGCGAGTGGGCGGGTGGCTGCCAGGCCCAGCTGTGGGCAAGGCTGGGGTATCGGGGGTCGGCAGGGGTGCCCGCCGGAGTCGCTGCCGGGTTACGCGTAGACCTGGGAACGCGCGCCCGCGTGGGCACGACGTCCGGAGGAATGCATGGGGGGGCCTCCGGGTGGGACCTGGGTGGAGGAGTCCTGAGGCCGAGGCCGAGGCCGAGAGAGACAGCCAGACGGAGACAAGAGACAGGGACACAAGGGGGCAAAAAAGAGGCTGAACACAGCGGGGGGCAGGGACACGGACGCCCAGCCGGCAGAGACAGGACAGGCAGAGGTGACCTACGGGACAGACAGGAACCAGAGGCCGCGGTCCTCGTTGGGGGAGGAGTCATAGCGCCCTCTGCGTGTCCTGACAGGGGGCGGGGGAGCCAATGTCACCGAGCTCCATGGGGGTCCACAGGCGTCTGTGGTAGCCACAGTGCCTCTTGGGGAGTCAGGGCGCTCTCTGGCGGATCACAGAGTCCGGGGGCGGGTGGAGTCTCAGCGGCCCTTGGGATATTCGCAGATCTCTATGCGTCCTGGCATCAGAAGGGGGTTCATAACTATTTGAGGGGGGTGTCAGTGCCTTTCAGGAAGGTGAGAACGCTGAGGGACCACGACATCACGGGGGGCTGTGTCACAGAGGCCCTTGAGGTGTTCGCAGAGCCTCTAAGTATTCGGCCCCACAGGGGGTTCACAGCCCTCTGGGGGTATCGTGGTGTCCCTCTGAGGAGGCAGATAGCTTGAAGGTGGGGGGGCCAAGGGGTCCTTTGGATGACAGCTGCTCCAGGGGGCCTCAAAGCAGCTCTCTGGGGCTATCACATCTCTCTGTATTGGGGCGGGGGTGTCCCTGCGTCCGTCACACCCCTCCTGGGCAGGAGCTCGAGGCACCGAGGGAGGCGCAGGGCAGTGTCGGGGCAGGGGGCCCAGATGGCGACGCGAGCAAAGACTTCTCGGCAGGCGGATGCACTGGATGAACGTGTGCCTTGATGTGTGAGAAGCGCCCCGCCCGGTCCCCGCCCGGCCCCCGCCCGGCCCGCGGGCTCAGGCCGCCCCGCAGCGCCCCCGCCTCTCGCGCCTCTGCAGCCTCCGAAGGCGCCTCGTCCACGCATCCCGCCAGGGCAACACGAGGCTCCCGCGGGCGGCGCTGAGCCCGGGCCCCCGGCCCTCGGGACCCCCGGCCGCGGCCCCCGGCCCGCCCCCCAGCAGCAGGTAGCGGCGGTCGGGTAGTAGGCGCGGGCAGCCGCAGGCGGCGTCCCGCGCAGGCACCCACAGCGCGCTGCTCCCGCGCCGCGCGCGCTCCTCGCCGCTCCGGAACACGGCAAGCACGGCCACCGGGAAGCGCGTCCAGGAGCCGCGCGCCTCGCCGCGCGCGCGCACAGCCACCTGCACCGCTGCGGGGGAGGCGAGAGGGGGCGGGGTCAGGCGGGGCGGGGCCCGGAGGGGGCGGGCCGCGCAGAGGAGGACAGGGCGCCCGCGGGGGTGGGAGGCGGGGTGGAGGAGGAACACAAAGAGGACACGCCGCAGCGGGAGCACGGAGAGGCCACGGGGGCTGACAGGGCGGGGCCGGCGACAGCGGAGGACCTGAGGGCCGGGGGATGGCCTTGGGGTCCAGCGAGGGTCAGGGTATACAGAGGGAAAGTAGGGCAAGGTGAGGAGGACGGGGGCAGGAGGCCTGAGGGTGGCCTACCGTAGTCCTTCCTGCAGAACTTCTTCAAGCTGATGCGGTAGCTGCCACGGGCAGGTTTGCAGTGCAAGTCGCAGTCTGGGAGGAGGGCGCAGGAGGAGGTTGGCACCGATCTGCACCTCCTTCTCCCACCTTCTCCTCCTCCCCTCCTGGAATCCATTGCCCCCTCCAGCCAAGGACATGCCCCCTCTGGAACCTCCACTCACCCTGGGGCTCCACAGGGCTGCTCTCCTCAGTGGGTCCAGGGACAGGGGTCTCTGTGGAGAGGATGAGATAAAGGCCTTCCTCTGAAGGGAGCCAAGGGAATCTGCAGGGCTCAGGGGACAGTTGAGGGGGGCAGGGGGATCTGCGGGGCCCAGGTAGGCAGCAGCAGGGAGCTGGGTTGACCTTGGCTGAGGTGGTCTAAGCAGGGCAGCATCACTCACTAACGCAGGGTGCCACTGGAGAGCGGCTCTGCTGGAAGCCAGGGGCACAGCGGTTGCAGGTGAGGCCAGTGACGCCATCCTTGCAGGGACACTGGCCTGTGGTCTGGTTGCAGGTTTTGCCAGCAGCACCAACAGGGTGACAGTCACAGGCTGAGGATAGAAGTGGGATGGTCAGAAGCCCATCTAGGGATGTGGGAAACCAGAAGGTGAGGGTGTGCAGGTAGCTGGCGGCAGGCTCACCCCTACAAGCGCGGCGGTCACTCAGGGCACGGCCTGGGTCTCGATAGAAGCCCTCCTGGCAGTAGTGGCAGTGCCGGCCGGCAGTATTATGCCGGCAGTTGAGGCAGACACCTCCACTGCGGCGGCCAGACAGTCGGTACAGCTCCATGTTGAAGCGGCAGCGGCGGGCATGGCCATTGCAGGAGCAAGCTGCAGGGAGGGATGAGTCAGGGACAGGCTGGCCTGGTCTCAGATCCCCAGGCCACCCTCCAAGGCCTCACCAAGGCAGGCGTGGGCTTCCCGGGCTGTGGCCCGCTGCCATGGCCTGTCGCAGTAGAAGGGCTTGCAGCGGCCGCAGTCGGGGCCCTCGGTGCCATGCCGGCAGTCGCAGATCAGATGGCCCTGGGTGTCCAGCAGGCACCTGGAGGCATGCCCATTGCATTTGCAGCGCCCGCCCACCTGGAGCTCAGTGGCTGAGTAAGAGTAAGGGACCATGGCCGTGGCGTCCCTCGTGTCCCCCAGCATGGTAGGCCTTGTGAGCACTACTTGAATGTCTGTGGCGGTCACCCAGTCTTGGAGCACCGGGCTGCTGTCCAGATCCAGGCCTGGCGGGCTGCCGTCCTGCACGCTGAAGGCCAGAAGGCCACCCCCATCAGGCTGGGCCTGGGGCTCAGGGAAGCACAGGGCTTCGGGCCCCAGGCCAGCTGGGCCATCTGCAGGGGCAGGCACACGGCCATAGTCTACGCCACAGCGGGAGGAGAAGAAGCCCAGTGGGGTCCAGCTTCGGCCATGGTCCTGCGACTTGAGCAGGGCCACCGAAGTGGGGGGTGCAGAGCAGAAGCGCAGGCTCACGAACACCAGCTCAAAAGCCTTGCCGAGGGGCACTGTGAGGGTCACGTTGAGGGGCACCTGCGTCAGCGAGTCCGAACGCCAGCACACCGGGCTTGTGGTGCCCCCTGCGGAGGTCAGGAGGGTGGCAGGGTGTGCCCGCCGCGGGTCCGAAGCGTCGCAGGCCCGCGTGGCCGGCCGCCCGCACGTGCTGGACGCCAGCACCTCGCGGCCCAAGGCCGCGTTCACCAGGCCGGGCACGCAACCGCGGGGCGCGCCCCCCTCGTCATGGCAGGGGTCGGCGGGCCCCGGCGGCCCCGGGCTCAGCGCGGCCGAGAGCGTGCCCGCGGCCAGCAGCAGCCCCCAGGGCCAGCCGGGCATGGCCGGAGCCGCCGTGGGTCAGCCAGCCGGCCGGGGGCCCACGCCGCTGCCCTCGGGAGAGCCCGATCCGAGGCTCTGCCCGCTGGCCCGCGGTGCCGAGCAACCAGAGCCCCGGGCCGCTCCAGTCAGGGCCCAGAGGTGGGCGCAGCCGCCGTTACGCCCCGGGCCGAGCGGAGCAGCGGGGATGTCGGCGCGTCCTCCCGCTGGGCCTGGAGCGTTGACAGGCGTCGCCCCCGCTCTCGGCGCCTCCGCCCGCAGAGGCCCCACCCGCCGCCCGCCGCTCGCACTCACCCACCGAGTGCCGGGTCGAGCAGGTCTCCCGGCCTCCCTGGACCGGCCGAGGGCGGGCGGGGCCTGGGGCGCCCCGGCCGCCGCCTCCTCCCGGCTGCAGCGAGGGCGGGCAAGCTGTGTCAGTAGAGGGTGGGGGGCGCAGCAGGCGCAAGCCTGGGCGCAGCCGGGGGCGGGGCTGCTCGGGCCGGGAAGGAGGGAGGGAGGGGAGGGGAGGGGGCCGGGGAGGGGGCCTCGTCGGCAGAGCCGGAATCAGAAGCAGATTCAGACACTGGCTGGGCCAGCGGGGGAGGGGGCTGGGAGGCCCTGGAGCCGGGGGAGGGGCCGGGGAGCCAGGAATGTGCTGGCGGGAGGGCTCTGGAGGGGGTGGCTCAGCCACGCTGCCCGTGGGGGACCACCCAGCCGGCCCCCGGCCTGCCTCCAGGCTTTGACTGCTCCTGGGGTTGTGCCACGTGCCGGGTGGGGGTCTGGCTGCCTCCTCCCTTAGGCACATCAGGCAGCCTGGGCCCTGGATCTGAAGGTGGGACCCTCATGCTCCCATTGGTCCCTACAGGGCACACTCAGCACAGAGGGAGCCAAGCTGGGCTGGTGGTTGTGGGGTGTCCCCAGGGCAGCAGTCTGCTGTAGTAAAAAGAACCCAGGATTGGGGCCAGGTCTGATTTTGAATCCAAGCTGCTTCAGTTTCTAGTTGTGTGGTTTCAGTTCCTCAACCTGCCCAAGCTTCAGTTTCCTCATCAGCCAGATGCCTATTATTCAACTTTGCCAAGCTGTTGGGATTTCATGAGCCACATAGGTATTGGATGTAGCCAGGGAGCTCAACAGACTGGAGTCCCTCCTTGATGGAGGAGGCAAAACATCCCAGGAAGGGTCAGCCCCGTGCAAAGGGGGCAGGGAACATGGGAATATGTCCCACCTGGGAGCAGCTCTGAGGCCTGAAGTTCTAGATGGGAGGCTGACCCCAGGCCAAGCCCAGCTGTCAGTGGAGGACACCACATGGGCGTGTCTGTGTAGGCGGGGCTGCCACCCTCGGTTGGGCCAGAGACACTGCAAGGACAGATAAGAGGATGGAGAGAAGCAGAATCCTTGTGCTATTTAGGAGAGGAGGAGCAGGAGGACATAGAAGCCTCCCAGGGGACACTGAAGGAGAAGAGGAGGACACACGAGGGCTTGACCTTGGAGAAGGAGCAGCAGGAAGACAGGGTGATTGATGGGCTACCTGGAGTGACTGACACTCTCTGGTCAGGCCCTTCACCAGGCCTAACCAGCACAAATGCAAGGGTGAGGGGTGAAGGGACTGAAGGGATAATAGGAGACTTTGGAAAGACTGAGCCAGGAGGGCCAGAGGGGCTGCTGGCCTCTCTCTTCTTCTCTGGCAGCAACAGGAAGGCTGAGGGTGCCCCTCACCCCACAAAGCAGGTGCCACTGGGGCCTGTCCCTCAACTTCCCAATAAAGAGTATGTGTCCCTTATAACAAACAGCCATGCACGAATGAGGTAGCTGGCAGGGAACACGGTTCTGCTCTGGGATGGGTCAAGTTCAGAAAGAGCACCTTCCCAACCATTCTCTTCAAGGTTCTTCTGATCATCAGCCTCAAACATTCTTGGGATGGGGGGAGCTCTGGTGGGAGAGCGGGAGGTGTGATAGATCCTTCTCGGACTGTTAGAAGCAAGGAGGTGGCCACAGTGGGGAGAAATGCCCAGGCCCAAGCCAGTGGTTCCCCAGGGCCTGAGACAAGACTCCAGGGAAACCTTGGCTGTCTGGACTTCAGGACTCCTGCTGGGAAGGAGGAAAGCAGGGAGCAGCTCCCCCTCCCCAGCCTTGCAGACTTTGTGTGCAGCACAGCCTCCTCGTGAGTTGGGGGTAGGGTCTGCAGAACATCTGGTGGCCTCTGGTGTGGGTGAAGGCCCCCAGGGCTCATCCTGCAGAGTGTTCACCAGGGTCAGCAGGCAGGTACCTGGCCCAGAGCGTCGTTGCCCCACTAGCTCCCCAGGGAGGTGGCTGCAGGCAGCCCAGGCTCTTTTCTGGAGTGGCCCTAGGTGTGCTTTCTATTCTGGCCCCGGGGGCAGCCCTGGCAGATGGTGTGATGGGAGTTAGGGAGGGCCTTCCTCACAGCCCCCCACCCAGGCTCAGTGCTACTTGGGACTCAGCCATCTGTCCCCAGTCCTTGACTAGGGCCTCTCAGACCTCACACCTCTCTGCTGGCCCTGCCCCTTCCCGGCACCTTAGAAGAGGCTCAGCCTCTAGTTCCCCACCTGCAACTCCTCAGGCTGCTGCAGGCCTCCCCTCCCCTGCCCCCACTCAGAGTGACAGCTGCTAGCTCTGGGGCTCCAGGAACCTCTCTGGGGGAAGAGGGACCGAGGGGGTCCTGACATGTCTCAGGGGGCTGGGGTCTTTCTCTTAAAAGGCCAACTGATAAAATACTCCCGGCTTAGCCCACGACCTACTGTCCCCACCAGACTTTTGCAAGCCACCACTTGTTCATATATAGCACAAACATTTACTGAGCGCCTATTTTGCCTCGAGGGGCTTCCAAACCAGTGGGGTTTGGACAGCTAGGGGAGGAGGACACAGACCACTGTGCCTCGCCCCGAGGAGGGTAGCCACGTCAAGTCCCCGGCCCGCCGCCGCCCAGGACCCTGCATACCCTGCAGGGCCCCCGTGCCGTGCAGGCTGCCGCCAGCCCCGCGCTCAGCCAGGACGGCTCTGCGCGCCAAGCGAAACGCTCAAAAGCAACATGGGCGGAGGCGGGTGCGAGAGCGGGAGAGCTGAGTCGGGGGAGGGGAGGGAGATGGCTCGAAGTGCCCAAAACTCGGGCATCCTGAGGGTTCAGAACAGTTTGGGGACGGCGTCTGGGGAGGAGGCTTCCGCCACACGCGCTTGGCACTGCGCCAGCCGGGCCCAGGCGAGATCCGGAGGGAGGAGACTCCGGCTCGCCGTGACCTCGCAGGGGAGAGGGCTTGGCGCGTGGGTTCAGGGCGTCCCCGGCTCCCGCCGCCCCCCGCGCCCGGCCTTCTAACGCCGCCGCCGCCGCCGCCGCCATGCGCGCCAGCACAGGAAGGCGGCGGCCAGTAGCCCGAGGCCCGCGCCGAGCCCTGGGCCAGGTCCAGGCGGGGTCCGCTCTGCGAGAAGGTGATGGCCGTGGCAGCGGCGCCTGCAAGCAGAACCAAGGCGCCGAACGGCAGGACGCAGCGCGGCCAAGAGCCCCCCGCGACGCCGGTGGCCAAGAGCAGCGAGCGTAGGGCCCCGTGGGGCTCAGGGGCCTCGGCAGGCGCAGGGGGCGGGCGTTCGGCCGCGCTCATGCTACCGAAGCGAGGTCTGCGCCCCGGGTGGGTGTGGGCGCCCCCTGCAGCCCCGCTTGCCCGCCACGTCGGAGCAGATTGGCCGGCGATGCAGTGACGCCACGGGGACTGTTCTTCGCTGCAGCCTCCTGGCGTGGTGTGGAATCGAGGTGGGCGGGCGCTAACTCGCAGGGGGTCTCACTTTTCTGCTTTGGGTGCCTTGTGTTGGGACCTACCCAGATCTCTCCCCTCATGTTATCTGCTGGCACCTCCCTGCCCATGAAGGCCCAGGTGCCCACAGAGGTCCGCAGGACACCACCAGTGCCCAGGACTGGCCAGGTGGGTCATTGAGTCAACAACCTCTGGGTGCCCATCTGCGCTTAGCTAGAGATGCAGGTGGACAGCATCCCTGACAATAAAGTGCACAATAAACTAAGAGAACCAGTGGGTGAAATAATTGCAGTGAAGACCACCTGCTACGGATTCTGGGGTGGCCAGTAACAGGGCGGTGGTGGGATTTGCCCTGGAGATTAAGGGTTCCTCCAGATCCCAGCACCTGGACATAAGCTCTGGAGGCAGCAGTGGAGTGGCAGCAGGAGGTGGTTGTACCCCAGGCTCCCTCCCTCTCTTTCTCCCCCTTCCCTGGGTTTCCTGCTGTGGAGTTCCACTCCCTGGAGGCCCCCTCAGTGCAGTGAGGGCCCTGATTTTTCATTTTCTACTTTGGTCTGTCATCTGGTCCCCAGCAGCCCCAAGGACCTGGGACTCCATGTCCAAGGTTTCTGGCCTGTTGGACTGTGGGGCCCTTTACAAGTAGGGCCTCCTGCAGGGTGGGGCTACCCTGAGGCGGCTTCAACTTCACCCAGTTCATCCCCCATACCTGCAGCACTTCATCAGGCTTGCAGAAAACCTGGCCTTCTCCAGGAGTCATCTGCCTCCTGGGCCTGGGCTTCTCAGGGCAGAAGCAGGTGTTATTTGGCCTCACACATCACTGTCCACACGAAGGGCTACTGCCCTAGCTCTGAGGGTTGTGCCTGGTCCACACAGGTGCTCACTAAAGGCTCATGAAAGGGACACTGCTGCCTCGAAGCCCTCACCAGGGTGCAGAGCTGTGAAGCATCTAACACCATCTTATTCATCTTCAGCCCAGTGGTAATAACCACTACCCCAGTATGACAGTGGGGACAACACTGGGAACTGAGGCTCAGAGTCTTCAAGAATCTTGCTGGAAGTCCCAGAGCAGCAAACAAGTCATGATGTAAACCCAAGATGTGTGACCTGTAAACCCAGAGGCTGTGACCTTGACCTCTACACTTTCTTGCCTTCCAAGAAACAGTGGCTCCTTCAACAGGGGAGGCAGGAGCCTTGGAAGTGACAGTGGAGCAGGGGAGGGGTGGACTCAGTCTGGGGGGCCCACATCAGCCACAGCAATGGCACAGGAGCAGGTGGTGGGCATGGGTGCCAGGAAAGATGGCTGTGGGCAGACAGTGGCCGTCCACTGCAATACTGGCTTGTGGCTTTTTTGTCTTTTGATAAGCCCGGTACAAATGTAGGCACTTGTGGGGAGAGGTTACAGGTATGCTAGGGCCAGTGCATGAGGCAAGTCCCCAGGGCAGCCCACCTTGAGTGGCTTTGCCCCCTCCCTTCAGTACACAAGGGATATGCCTATTCTTGGTAAATATACTTGATATATTCTTGGTATATAATAAACACAAAGAAGAAAACAAACATGCACCAAGTCGCACCTTGGTATGATTTAAATATATAAACTTTCTCAAGTAGTTTTAATGTCACACAAGTAGCTTTTAGGTGTACAGCAAGAGAAAACAGAAGTAGCTAAGAAAAGCCCCCACCAGTCTCAGGTCTCCTGAGCCTGTGGAAAGCCAAGCCAAGCTGAGCCCTGACCAGCAGGTTTAGCAGCCATTAGAAAGGCCCCAAGTTCCTCAGGAAGAGCCAGGGGGCAGTCCCCGCCCCTTGGAAACCTGGTTTCCTAAGGGGGTACAGGCATCTCTGGGCCCCTGGCTCACTGTACCAGTGAAAATCCCCTCAATGCCCATTCATTTGATTCCTCCTAGGGAAGGGGGGCTCTCACCGACAGTCAGGCTAGAGGCAGAGCCAGCCTGCCTTTGCTGCAGGGTTCTGGGGGACTGGGGGTGGGCCTGGCCATGGGAAGGGCTCAGTCAGCAGGCTTATCTTCTCGTAGGATGGTGAGGAAGCGCTGGCCTCCCTCACAGAGCAGGCTGTGGACAGCCCGGCACAGCGCTAGCCAGGGTGGCCCCAGCGGCTCCTGCTTGCTCACCAGGGGTAGGAGTTCGGCCATCAGGACCTGGTGGGTGGTGCAGGACCAAGGTCTCAAGGGGGCCCTGTCCCATCTGGCCCAGGGCCCCCAGAGGAGGGCTCAAACCAGGGCCGGCTTTGAGGCACCATTCCCCAGCCCATCCCTCCTCCAGAAGCTCCAGCACCCTCACAGGGGCACAGGCCCAGCAGCTCCCACCCTTCCCTGGTGGGTCTTGGCGGGAGGAGCACAGATAGGCTCTTGAGGCCAAGCCCTCATGAGGCTCCAGACCTAGAGTCCTCCCCAGGGCCCATGGCTCCCCGACACTCAGTCACCCACTCCCTACTCTAGAAGTACCTTTTCCAGGTGGATCTGCTGGTGCAGCATGGCCACCCGCAGCCTGAGGGCCGCCAGGGTCTGCAGCTCCTGGGTACTAGAGTAGAGAAGCAACTGGGGGCTCCAGATAGGGTCTGCTCCTCCTCCACAGGGCAAGGAGGCCCTGGGGAACCTCCCCTCAGGCCACGGCCCCAGCTGCTGTTCCACCACTGTTGCGAGGACAGGGGATATGGCCTCACAGGGCACAAGCCAGGCACCTCCTCCCCAGGCCCCTTTAAGGGGGTGCAAAGTCTCCCCTTGCCTCCTGTATGAAGCCCTATTGTCCATAAACAACTAACTCTTGCAATACCAGGCATCTGCCTGTACCTCTCTGATTGTCACAAGCCACTTTTTCAATAACTGGATAAATAAGTAAGCTACTAGGAGTGGTGGGGTCTGTGTGTTGGGAGAGAAATTGGAGCAGGGGTGCTGTGCTGGCCAGCTCCACAGCACAACTGCAGAGAACTCAGAATGCAGTGGGGTGACACAGGGAAGGACCGTCCTGCCCGCCTGCCTCCGCTCCCAAGCTGCTGTTAAAGTCCCAACACCACCCCGTGGCTAGAGGACTTTGACCCCAGACTTCAGCACGGGCGGGGCAGGCCTCACCTGTGCATAGCTCCCGCAGCCTGTGGAGACACTGCCCCACGATGGCCTGCAGCTCCTCCAAGGTGAGCAGGCAGCGGTACTCCTGCATCCAGTCCTTGGGGTCTACACGAGAGCCAGGGGGAGCAGGCCAGGTCCACGCCGGTCCTGAAGCCTTCCCCACCCTGACCAGAGACACAACTAAGGGCCCACTAACCTGCCGTGAGCTCTTCCCCCATTCGAAGTCTTAGCAGCAAGCAGGCCTTCTGCAGGTGCCGCACCTCTGCCTCCACCTCGGTGGCACTGAGCCTGGAGCCAGGCCAGCCTGACTGCATGCGGGTCATGGAAAGTCCCCTGTGGTCAGGCCCCTCCGCTTTCCCCAAGGGCTGGGTCCTGGAGTAGCTCTGGCCCTTCCTGGAGTTGTTCCTCCTCAGACTCACCAGTTAGAGACAGAACCTCTGCCCCCCACCCCTCACTCCCCCAAGCCCCGCAAGGATACAGTTGTCTGCATTTTCTGGAGGAACTGCGTTTTGGCGGTGGTAGCAGCATCCACAGAATCACTGGTCTGTGTAGAGCTGAGCTGGGCCCACAGGCTGGGATACACACATGCACAGCCCACAAACCAGAAAGCAACGTGGTTACTACAGCCAGCTGGGCTGGGCCATGAGAAGTAGGCAAGGGCCAGGGTAGCAGCCCCAGCCTGGGGTGTCTGGCTCTACTGAATGTCAGGAGGGGCCTTTGGGTGTCCTGGGAAACTGAGGGGGACACTGTCCATGAAAAGGGGACAGAGCTGACCCACTCTGGGAAATGCTAGGAGAGAATTCAAGGAAAAGGGGGAGAGGAGCCAGCAGTGACTGGTGACCAAAATGTCTGGTAAGAGCTTTGGATGCTGGCTCTGTACCAGGCACAGCACAAACACCCGAAAAGTCACCACCTCGTTTAACCCCTACAACACCTCTAGAAGCTGGTACTATTATTGTCATCTTCACAAGGAAGACAAATGGGGACTTGGAGACACTAAGTGCCTTGGGGCCTCAGAAGCTGCTGGCTGAGTCTAAGGTGACTACAGCCGTCCTACGGAGGCTGACTCTGCTAATGTGGAGTGTCGCCACCCAGCAAAGAAAGCCAAGGGACCCGTGGGAAGTCTTACCAGTGGGAAGCCTCAGCCTCCCTGCTCTCCACACTCCCCTGGTCTCCCCTCCCCCTTCACCCAGCCACAAGACTTAGCCTCACCGGGAATTCCGGGAAGCCGCTTTCCTGAAGGCCTCAGGCAGCTGCAGCAGGATCCTGTCAGGGAAGCCGGTGCTCAGAGCAGCTCTGTCTCACTCTGGGGGCTGCAGGCCCCACTCCCTACTCAGAGCCCAGTGAGAGATGAAGCTCACCCACCCCTCAGACAGGGCTTCCAGGGTGACCACAGGAGCCAGCCCAGTCCAGGTACCACCTGGCAAAGAAAGAGCAGAGCCCAGGCCTTCGAGAGCTCATGTGGAGCCCTGCGGCTGGGTGGATAAGTGGATAGGGCACAGGTCATGCCCCAGTGCATCAAACATGGCACCTTCACAGCCAGCTGTTCCACTCTGCCAGCTTCTGGGCTTGCCACCCCTCATGGGGTGGCATCCTGGGGTTCCCCTGGCCCACATCCAGCTCAATGCCCTGCCCTCCCTGTCACCCCAAGCCCAGACTCCTGCTGCTGCCCAGGATCTGATCAGGTAGAGACAGTAGTTCCTCTAGTGAGGGTCTGGGAAACCTACCCCTTATCCTTGAGTGTAAAAGCTTCTGGGGCCTGAGAAGCAGCCGACAGGACTATTTGTTCGTTCCTGAGGCCTGATTTAGGCTTGGTGGCTCCAGCCCCTTGCCCCATACAGGCCTGATCCCCCACTGACAGAAGCCTGTGCTCAGGGAGGTCCTTGGTAGGCACCCTGGTTTGGCGGATGCCCCTGGGAGGTTTTGTCTCTGATGCACGGCTGCCAGCCCTGTGTGAGGTGCTGGGTGGGGCAGAGGCTCTGGTGGCAGGGGAAGTGGCAATGGACCCAGACTTCAGGCTGGGGGCCTTGTTTCCTTCTCCAGCATTTGATATGCCTTTTCGCACCCGTACAGCCTTCTCCAGTGCCTGGGTCAGAAGCTCCAGCTCCTTGAGGTCTTGCGGGCTGGGTATGCATGCTGCAAAAACCAAGAGTCATGTAGAGGTTCCTCACCACTTCATGTCTGAAGACAGGCCAGAGGCGGCACCTGGAGAAGGTAGATGGCTGAGGTTTACCTGCAGATGGGGCCTCTTCATTAGTTTCTGGCCCTGGGGTTGGCTCCGGAGCCAGGGTCTCAGCTGGTTCCCTGTGAAGACACAAGGCAGCCGTGGCACGGCCAGGGCCCAACAGGCTCCCAGGGCCGCCTGGCCTAGGGGCAGACCCGCAGTCTCAGAGCCTGCAAAAAAGCGGGGAGCACTGACAACCCGCAACTCCGAAGTGAGCGCCCGGCCCGGGGTCGGTAAGCGGGGTTCTGATGGCCCGAGGGAGGCCTAGCCGGGTGGTCCCGGGGTCCGCGTACCAGGCACGCAGCAGCCGCCGGGAGACTCGCAGGCTCCGCTCCAGCTGCCGCTGTCGCTCGGCGCAGGAGTCCAGGGCGTCACGCAGCTCGGCCACTAGCCTGGAAAGGACGCACCAGAGGCTCAGTACCCTGGCCAGCCTCGGGCCGCGCAGCCTCCCGCCCCCTCCAGCGGCGCGGGACCCACCGGCGCGAGCTGCCGGCAAGCAACGTGACGGTGGTATCCATTCTTCGCGATCTGCCGCCGCCGCCAAATCCCGCCCCTTCCGGCCTAGAAGATCGCCCCTTCCGGCCGGACTGCCCAATTCCGAGCCCAGAGTTCAGGGCCCGCCCTACCCGATGACGATCCCGCCTCAAGGCCCCCCATTTCCCGCGGGGTCCAAGCCATGACTCCGGTTCTGAGCTCGGGCTGGGAGCAGCGGAGGGAACACGGGTGAGGACCTCGGGTGACGCGCAGGCTTCTGGGTTGGATAACCGGGTAGATGGTGGCACCTGTGATCGTTTAACGGTTGGCTTCGTCTTTGTAGTGAAGGCGCTCTAAAGCAGGGCCCTGCTGCCTTGCTGACCCCGGGCCCCCTAGCACAGGGCAAGGCACATGGAGTGGCCCAGTAGGTATTTACTGCAGTCGATAGAAGTGAGGATTACATGTGTGTTGGGAGCAGGGACAAGGGAGGAGGGAGTGTCCACTTTTGGATATGTTGGTGAGGTGATGACATCCAGGGGAGGCATCAGTGGGCACCTGGGCAGAGGCGGATGAAGCCCAGGAGCCAAGGATGTGGCACATGGAGCAATGGGCCTGGGCGAGCTGGTCCAAGGTGGGGCAGGTGTGCATGGATGGGGACAGGTGAGGGGGAGCTGGAGCCCAGAGAGGTGGAGGGACAGCAGAGCCTGGTGTCACAGAAGCCACAGGAGGCTATACCAGGAGGGAATGTCTGCGGGTTGGGGGAACGGGGCCTTCAAAGAATCAGGAGACACTTGGCGAGGAGGGATTGTAGGGACAGATGCTGGCTGGGAGGAGTGGTTCGGGCAGCAGGGTCCACTGTAATTGGAGATAACAGGAAAAACAGATGAATGCCAACCCCTCAGGGGCCAAGAAATCTCAGGGGAGAGCAGGACGGGTGACAAACCTGGGAGGGGTTGTTTCAAGTTGGCGAGGTGTCCATTTCACAGTGCTGATAGGAAGGTGCTGCAGCAGAGGACAGAGACACAAAGGAGGGGAGTTGAGGGTGCCAGGCAGAGAAGGAGAAGGGGGTGAGGACCTAGGCAGCCCTGGGACTGCCCTTAGGGTGGGCCCCTCCATCGGTAGTGGCTTGTTTTCTTGCCTAGTGTGGGGAGGCTGACAGCATTCTGACTAAAATGAGATTCTCTGTGAGGTAGGAGGGGAGGGAAGAGGGCTTCAGTCAGTGCTTAGAAGATGCAGGGAGACCCCACCCCACCCCACGGTCAGGTGGTACTAGGTCCCCACTGGAGTGGGAGAAGGCAGTTCAGTCATGCACATCACATGGCTGCTACTACCCTCATCACATTTAGTCCTCACAACACCCCTGTGAGGTAGGTATTATTGCCCCATCTTACAGATGAGGAAACTGAGGCTTACACATGCCTAGGGGCACACAGTCAACAGGGAGGTCTGCAATCCCTATGCTGGGATTCCCTTACTCAACCATGCCTGACCCAGGATGGTCAGAATTCTACTACAGTAGCAAAAAGAGCTCCTACAGGGAAATCAACACCCAGAAAAGCCTCACGGAGTTAGCATCTCCCTGTCGCTGTCGTTTTGGTTCAAGAGCATTTGGGGGACACTCCTGGCTAAGTGGTTCTTTCTGACATTTTCGAGAGGAAGCAAAAGCTATCAGCAGGGCTCCACGTCGGCACCAACTGTGGGGCAAAATGGAGGCGCTGATTTTGGAACCCTCCCTGTATACTGTCAAAGCCATCCTGATTCTGGACAATGATGGAGCTCGACTTTTTGCCAAGTACTATGACGACACCTACCCCAGTATCAAGGAGCAAAAGGCCTTTGAGAAGAACATTTTCAACAAGACCCACCGGACTGACAGTGAAATTGCCCTCTTGGAAGGCCTGACAGTGGTATACAAAAGCAGCATCGATCTCTATTTCTATGTGATCGGCAGCTCCTGTGAAAATGAGCTGATGCTCATGGCTGTTCTGAATTGCCTCTTTGACTCCTTGAGCCAGATGCTGAGGAAAAATGTAGAAAAGCGAGCTCTGCTGGAGAACATGGAGGGGCTCTTCTTGGCTGTGGATGAAATCGTAGACGGAGGGGTGATCCTGGAGAGCGATCCCCAGCAAGTGGTACACTGGGTGGCATTAAGGGGAGAAGATGTACCCCTTACGGAGCAGACCGTGTCTCAGGTGCTGCAGTCAGCCAAAGAACAGATCAAGTGGTCACTCCTTTGGTGAAGACCCCACTGTTCCTGGCTCCTCACTCCCTCAAAAAATCCACAAGTCTGCTGTAACTTCTCATCCAGCCCCACAACTGATGCTCTCAGGGTCATCTCGGGGATAACAGGGATCCTTAAATCTCCATCCTTTCTGTGGTTGCCCCCTCCAAACCCGTATACACTTCCCGTTCCTTCTCACTCTTTTTTGCAGTCCTGGGAGTAAAGCTCTTAGCAGATTTGGACACAGGGCAGGGGAAGCACCCTCTTCCTTGCTCGACTGGATTATACTCCCATGCTCTCCTATCCCCCATATTTTCTCCTCCACTTCTGTGCCCTTTGCTGCAGCTACACTTCAGATCAAAGCAGGAGAAAGAATGTGCTGAGTGTTTTCCTCCCTTTGCCTTTACCCGGCCTTCATCCCAACAGTCCATATGCTCAGCAAGGGGAGAGAGAGAGAATTCTTTTCTATAGAAGGAGTGCGGGTGGGGAGAGGCATATGAAGTCTCAGCCACAGCCCCGCTTGCTGGACTCGGTATTTTCTCCCATTCCTTTTTACTGCCCAGGCCTCCAGCCTTGGAAAAAAGATTGGGAACAGCTCATAGTCAGGGGACAGAGTGGAAGGAGCAGTGATTTAAATTTTATTGGAGAGGGCTTATAAAATTCTGTATTTCAGACACAGCTGCATTTTTTACCCTGATCCTGGCTGATAGCTTCAAAACTGCTGTGGTCTGTGAGTGTTCGGTGTGGGAGTGTCTGTCTCTCTGTCTGATACCTTAACTTTCCACCTTCACTACCCCTGCGAGCTCTGCCTGGCTTGCCCTGTGTGTGCCCTGGAGCAAAGCCAGTCCCTGATCTAAAACGCCATTCCAGTCTTGGGAAGAAGAGTTTCTGCTCAGAACTGGGGACAGGGTGGAATTTATGACTTGGGCCTCTGGGCTCTCTCAGTCCCCTTCTCTCTCCCACATGCACCTCACTCCTCTGCCTTGGGTCTGTGATCTCTGCTGCTTAACCCTGTCCTCCCTCTGCCTCAGCCTTACATCCGGGCAGTAGGTCTGGGCGCCTCCCTTTCCTAGGTCGCCGAGAGAGGTGCCTTTCTTCAGAAGACCTTTGGGATTTGGCTTTCCCCAGGAAGACGGAGGATGGGACACCCACTGTTGGGTCATCTCTCCCCTTGACCCAAAACTTCCCACAAAAATGTCACAAGAAACCTTCCTGAGACTTAGCGTCCTGCCCCCACCCACTAACTGCCAGTTCTCCAAGTGGGCGGATAACTGGGCATCCTGGAGGGGGCATTTTTGTGTAAGAGATGTACGGAGTCAGGATGATAGCCACCTTCATATACCGTTCTGCACAAAGAGGAATAAAACATTTCTTTTTCCAAAAAAAAAAAAAAAGCTATCAGCAGGGTGAGTGTGTCAGCAGGGGAGAGAGGTCAGGGTCAGTCTTCGTCAGATCCCAAGTCCCTGTGGTCATTATTCTCAGGAACTCACAGCAGATCTACCCTCACCCAACAAACAGGTCCTCTGAATCTTGCTCTTCTGTATCTTGGTCACCTCAGATGTTACAAATGACATTTAATTTTTTTTCTGGCTAACCTCTCTGGGAAAACTGGTTTTGCATACAGTGTCAGGATAGCACTGAGGGGTTTGAACCGAATTTTCTTTTTTTTAGTTGAACCTAAATAATGTTGAGAGTTAAGAAAAAATTAATACCTTATATATTTAATGTTTTTTAAAAAATTTATTTTATTTATTATTTATTTTTGGCTGTGCTGGGTCTTCGTTGCTGTGCGCGGGCTTTTCTCTAGTTGCGGCGAGCAGGGGCTACTCTTCCTTGAGGTGCGCGGGCTTCTTGATGTGGTGGCTTCTCTTGCTGTGGAGCACGGGCTCTAGGCGCGCAGGCTTCAGTAGTTGTGACTCGCGGGCTCTAGAGCGCAGGCTCAGTAGTTACGGTGCACGGGCTTAGTTGCTCTGCGGCATGTGAGATCTTCCCGGACCAGGGCTCGAACCCGTGTCCCCTGCATTGGCAGGTGGATTCTTAGCCACTGTGCCACCAGGGAAGCCCTCATACCTTCTATTTTTAATTTTTCTTTTGTTTTTTATCTTAGAGGGATGGAGGATGGAAATAAAGACAGGGAAAGAAATGGCCCAGACATTCCGATGTTCATACGGACATCATCTGTTGGGGACACAGACAAACCATCACAGGAGAAGGGGCAGATTCCTAAAATGAGCTGAGAATATGGGAGGAAGAGAGCCTGTGACCAAGACATCAAGGCCCTGGCCTGCAAAAATGTCAGGGCCCACTCACCCGGTATTCACACGCAGTCCGAAACGATCCGCGGGGCAGAGTTCCCTCACGATAGGACCCACCACCCAGTG
The DNA here is from genome assembly GCF_059928025.1 of Delphinapterus leucas. Lineage (NCBI taxonomy): Eukaryota > Metazoa > Chordata > Mammalia > Artiodactyla > Monodontidae > Delphinapterus > Delphinapterus leucas. The sequence goes on from NC_143143.1 coordinate 36,264,228, forward strand.
AGGAAAGGAACGGCTGCCTGGGGCAGGGCAGGCCAATGTGGGCGCAGGGATGGTGTGCTCAGAGCTATTGGCTCCCCCTGGAACCCCGAACCAGATAAATGTGGGAGGGGGTGAGCTGTGCCAGGATACCTGGGTCACACATGTTCTCAGCTGTGAAAGCTCTCAGCTCCCAGGGTGCCTGGGGCTCCGTGGGGCTGGGAAGTTCAGGACATGGGCTTAAGTTTCCCAGAGAAAGCAAGACAAACATGGGAGGGGACAGAGAAATAGGCTTCACACAGTATTGCATGATTGCTTTGAGGCTAAACTTTCCAGAGAGAAGGAACTGAGTTTTTGTTGTGATTTAGACATTCTGATGGCTCACAATGGGTTCCCCTAGAGAAAGAAACTTACTGCCCCAAGTTCTCCTTTCTATTCCGTGTGACTGCCACCAGGGGTCTACAGGGATCCATCTCCAGCGCCCCCCTCCCCCTTGCTAGTGCAACAGCAGCCCTGCCTCAGCAAACATTCACTTCAGCCAACATTCACTGCAGCAAACGCACTGACACACTCACAGCTTCAAAAAGCCCAAGTTCATGTCCTCCTCCTCCTCATTGTGGGCGGACAGGTTTTTCCTCTTCACCTGTTGCTGGGGAGCACAGCTCTCCGGGGGGCTTGGGGGACGACATTGTACACACGACTTCCTCGCGTGATGGTGGCAAGGCTGTGTGTTCAAGTCGCTGCCCGGGGACAGTACTGAGGTAGATCGGGCAAGGCCCCCCAAGCCATCTGTGGAGTTTGTGGGACTTGTGCTGCTGACAGAGGAGTACCCTGAGGTCGTTATGTCCTTGCCTGCCCCCCTCCTGCTGCACAGAGGGCGCTCGAGCCCTGGGGTCCAAGGTGTCTGGCTGCCTGGTGCTGACGCCTGTGTGTCCTGACGCCCCTCCTCCTCCGGGCAGGCCTCCTCATCGCTTGATTCCTGGCAGCAGTGCTGTTCCGGGTTCAGGTAGACCACAGTGACATCGAGGACACCGCTGGGAGCTGTCACTATGGGAGATGAGGGAGAGGTCAGGCCATAGCCCGAGCATCAGGGTGACCCCATGCTCGGTCAGGACCCAGGGGAGCCCAGGGTCCAGCTCTCGGCCGCACATCCTGAACCTCGCTGGGCAGCCCCCTTTCCTTTACGTAAGAAATTGGGGGTGAAGTGGCTCCTTTCAAACTTGGGGTAATACCCAATGTGACTTAGGGGACAGTAGGAAGTGACAACTAACTGGCCATCTAATAATTTAGTTAATCCCCTGAGTGGACACAAAAATAGCAGTTGGAAAATCAACAGAAGCTGTCAAACTGGGCTTCCTGTGCAGATGGCTGATGAGACACGGGGACAGAGCCTCCTGCAGCCTGCCCTAGATGGGTGCCTGAGGGACAGAGCCCAGCAGGGGGCACATCTCACACAACCTTCTAAAAGGTCTATTTCTCTGTCCCTGACCTGGTGAGGTCCTTCCACCAGCACAGGTCCAGCTGGAGCTGGGCGCAGGTTGGGCCCACATCCTATCCTCCCTGTGGGCTGGTATTCCAGGGGCTCTGCTCTCTCATGTCTACCTGTGTCCGGACACACTCTCCTGCAGCTCAGGCTGGGGGCCCTCCTGCCCGCTGTCCCCTCTGGGGCAGCACCGGGTGGTCTCCAGCTCTGGCACTCACCATCGCCCTCCTTCTCGCCCTCGCTCTCTTGGTCGCCCTCGTAGCCGGAGCAGTAGTCCAGGCTCCAGTCCAGGAAGCTGCCCAGCAGTGTCTCCTCCTGGCTGGACAGCTCTGCGGTCGGCGTGGTGACAAAGCTGCCCCTGTCCTCCTGGAGGCTGTTCTCCCGTTTCCTGTGCGGTGGGAGAGCCGGGAGCCGTGTCATAGGCAGCAGTGTTGGGAGGCCCAGTCTGGTTCTTGGCACCTGCCTGCCCCTGCCCCCATGTGCTGTGAGCAGGGACAACACAGCCACCCAGGAACTGCCCTCAGAAGCTCAGGGCAGATTCGCAGAGACAGGGCCAGCACCATGGCGAGGTTCCTGCTCATCTGGACTTTGTAGGATGGATAGGAGTTCTTTAGGTGGGTGAGGTGGAGGTGGAGGTTATTCCAGGCAGTACAGCTGGGACACTGAGATGGAAGAGACAGGGATAAAAGGGATGCACACAATGAGGGCACAGCTGGAGTGCAGGGAGTGCCACAATGTGGTGGAGCAGAGCAGTCCCGTATGGCTCACACCGGGCGTGGGGCAGGGCCAGAGCCTGAGCGGGCTCAACCTGTGCTCAAGACCACCATCCCTCACAGGGAGCCAGGCTGGAGCCAGAGAGCCACACTGGGGAAAGGAGACGGTACTGTAGGCAGTGGACACTACCAACCGCAGCTTCAGTTTTCTGAGGATCTGCTCTCTCCCTGCTGCTCCTCAGGAGCCCCGATGGCTGCACAGGTCACGAGGGAACCCAGGCCTGGCCCGCAGGGCTCACTCACCGCTTGGTTCTCCTTCCAGAGGGAGAGCTGAGGAAGGTGTGAATGTCCCCTGTGCTGAGGAAAGACGCGGGTTCTGGGCTCTCTTGTTTCACCCCTAGAGTTGCACACAACTGGCCGTAGCTCAGCACCTGAGGGGAAGCCGGGGTCAGAGGGAGGGCCGAAGCCCCGAGGGGCAGGCGGGGACCCCCCCGCTCCCTAGCACCCACCAGCACCTCTTCCTGGCTGATCTCTTCATATCGCTTGTCCTCGAATCGCTGCTTCACGGCAGTGAGAGAGACCTGCCTGTAGTCCTTGGGGGCATCGTCATGGAAGCTGCCGACAGAGGGACACGTGAGGGGTAGTGGGGGGCAGACGGTGCTGGCACCTCCACCCCAAAGGCTCCCATCTTTAGCCTCCATTCACTGAAGTGAGAGAGGACAAGACATTTTCAAAACCAGCCCAGCAATGGGAGTGAAGCCCAGCACTGCTGTGCACAGTCTGGCGGTTCCTCGAGTCACCTATGACCCCCAGGTGCATCCCCAGGAGAAAGGGGAACAGAGATCCACACAGAAACCTGGACACATATGTTCACAGCGGCACTATTCGCAACAGCTGGAAGGTAGAAAAACCCCAAATGTCCATCAGTGCACGACTGAATAAACAAGATATGGTCCCTCCATCCAGTGGGCTATTTGTACAGTGGAAACATTATGTAGGTGAGAGGCTGGTCACAAAAGGCCCCAAGTTGTACGATTCCATGTTGGTGAAACATCCAGAACAGAAAGAGCCAGGAAATAGATGAGTGTTTGCTGGGGGCTGGTGGGGAGGGGAAACATGAAGGTAATAGGTAGCAAGGGCGGGGTTTCTTTTGAGGGTGGGGAAGATGTTCTCGAATAGATTGTGGTTTGTGGTGATGGCTGCACAATTCTGAATATACCAAGAGCCTGTTGAATTGTACACTTTAACAAAAAGTTTCGTTGGTAAATAAATATGTTTCCAGTTTATCTGGATTGGGAAAAAAAAAAAAACAACTCGGTGGGGGACAGGGGATGGGTGTAGGAAGGCAGCCAAGCAGCAGCTTTTAGCAGCCTGGTCAGGCACCGACCCTGCACTGGTCTGAGCAGCCTCGGGGGCAGACACGTGTTGACCTGCCACCGTCACCCATGCTCCCGTCCACCAGCGACGAGGTCTGGGCCCTGCAGGAGAAACGGGCTGCACACACTACCCCAGGAAATGCTGACAGGCTCCCCGTGTTAGCAGCGAGGGGGAGAAGTGGCAGATGGGCCAGAGGGGCTGGTCAGAGGAATCTCTAGACTCGTGCCCAAGTTCTGATCTCATCCCCAAGGTGTAAGCAGAAGTGTCGTGTTCAGAGGCTGCCCTGTGGAAATCCAGGAGCCGGCTGGGGCAATGACCATGAGCAGGTGAAGAAAGTGCATTGGCCCCAAGAGCCGCTGGGATGCAGGGACAGAGAAGCAGAAATGGGCTGGCCTGAGGGCTCTGATAGGATGACTGGGGCCTTGTCCACCAAGCACCAAATGAAATCTATGAGGAGGAATGGCCTTGCGTGGACAAGCTGGCAGGGGGGTCTGTGGCTCGGGTCAGAGGTTGGCTTTTAGATGTGTTCTGAACCCTGGAAGTGGTTAAGTCTCCCAGGGAGCGTCTGGGGACAGGCAGAAAGGCAGAATTACCCAGACCCTCGTGTCGGGGAAGGGGACTCTGAGGCAGTGTGGCCTGGCGGAGAAAGGAGGAGGTCCCTGGGGGCTTTAGCAGAGATGCATGCGGTGGGGAGTGCATGTGAGACTGAGGAGTGGGAGGAGCGAGTCTGCCAGCCAAGCTGAGACAGGAGGCGAGGGAAAGGGCCAAGGTGTGTGCCCGGGGCTGCGGTCTGCCAACTCCAGAGCTGGAGGCCAACCTGTCCTAGACTGAAATTACCGCTGGTCAGGGAGACAGTCTCATTTTTTCTTATGTTCCACAGCCCATGGAATTAGGTTTGGGTTGGGGGGAGCTGCTGCCCACACATCAAATGTTAAAAACGTATGAAATAAGAAACGTGGCCCTGGAATTTCTAAACGTCAGTCCTGAGATACGCGGCTCACGCGGGGAAGGTCTGAGTGTCTTGACAGCCCTCACATGAGAGCAAATTCCCCCTGGACTTGTGGTATTAAGGACACACCCTCTGTGTGGGGGGACAGTCGGGGGGTTGTGGGGGGAATTGCTTCCTTACACGTTTACCACTTTTTTTTTTTTTTTTTTTCGGTACGCGGGCCTCTCACTGTTGTGGCCTCTCCCATTGCGGCTCCGGACACGCAGGCTCAGCGGCCATGGCTCACGGGCACAGCCGCTCCGCGGCATGTGGGATCTTCCCGGACCAGGGCACGAACCCGTGTCCCCTGCATCGGCAGGCGGACTTTCAACCACTGTGCCACCAGGGAAGCCCACGCTTACCACTTTTGATGAAGGCTTAAGACACAGGGGATGAGGTCTTCACAGGAGAACCCAGTGAGGTCCCATAACCGAGTGGTCCAGGGCTGTGCTGGGGAGGAAAGCAGGAATAGTGGGGCCGTTCTGATGCCCACTCATGCCCCACAGCCCTGATGGTTCTGGGATGGAGTTTCCTAGGGCTCAGGGTTGAAAAGGCCCCAGGTACAGAGCATGCGTGCTCATTGTCGACAATGTGGGAAATATTAAGCTAGAACTGTCTCTAACCTCACCCCCAGACAATGGCTTTTAGTCCATTCTGGTGTTTCCTTCTCCAGGAGATGAACACACTTCTTTTTCTCCCTCCAACCCCCTTGAATTTGAGCACTGGCTCCTGACTCCAGGAATCCCCCGGACCACTGGCTCAGCCCATGTTCTGAGTGGCTGGTGGGGAGGACCAGCTCCTTACTCTGCCCATGTGTCAGCCTCGCCAGGAGCAGGGCGGCTGCAGCCAGGTGGGCCGGGGCATAGGCGGCCAGGCTGGTGTGCAGCAGGGAGAGCTCACAGAGGAAGCTGCACAGGTGCTGGGTTCTTGGCGCCATGGGGACCAGCGTCAGCAGGACGTCCTTGTAATCGACCACAGTGGGGACCTAGAGGGAACGGGGAGGCAGACGTGGGGTCTCAGCACACAGAGGGCCCCTCCACCCACTCGGTGGGGAGGCTGGACCTTAGAAACACCACCCTCGGCGTGGTCAGCCCAGCATCTGGCCCGACTGCTGTGCACGCCAAACAGCTGTGGCCTCGTGCCCTCTGGGTCCAGGAGGGCTTCCCAGAGCAGGGAAGCTCAAAGCCATGCAGATACCCTCTGCCCCTCCATGCCCTCACGTGACCTCAACTTTGATTCAAAAGGAAAAAGCAAGTGGTCACTTACTCGAATCTTCCCTTCCAAGGCAGAGATGATCTCTCCCATCATCCTCACCAGGTCCTCGTATTTGTACGTGTTGTCTGTGAGCCACACAGCCTCCCGGATCGTCAGGATCTCTTTGCTGATGAACCTGGAGTGTTAAGAAGGGGTCTGAGCACTGAGCCCACTCCCCTTAGTGGGGTGATCACTTTAGGCTTCAGTGATGGGGTTGGGGGGTTCCAAAGAGTGGACCCTGCTGCCCCTAGCCACTGAGAGGAACTGAAAAGGTCAGATGAGCCTATCATGGGGGCTGGAAGGGAAGGGGGATTAGTGTCACAGATCAGTGGCAGTGAGAGCTGCTGGACTGCTAGGCATGCAGGTGTTTCTGCAAAACGCACCCACGAATGACGTGATCGGTCAATCCTCTTAACGACCTGAGGGATAAGGGTTCACCCTGCCTTGTGTCAGCTTCTATGGAGCGAGTATAAACAGCTTTAACCCAGAAGGCAGATGAGCCAGCAGAACCAGAGATAGAGGTTGTTTGAAGGTCTGGACCCAGCATGGGGTCTGGCCATGGGAACTGGACTGTCCTTAGGCAGGTGGTCACGCTGTTCTCTACTCTCCACCAGTTCCAACTATCAGGGAACACGCTAGTCCAGCGGCCTGCCGAGGACACCTCCCCACACAAGGGTGGACTGGGACCGGGCCCTTGGCTGCTCTGTCATGGGGACTCTGCAGCTCCCGCGTTTGCTGTTGCCTGGGCCAAGAGAGAGGACAGGAGTTGTAGGAACCGCAGGTGCTGGGGGATGTTATGTGAGTGGGGCGGGCGAAAGCCCTGTGCTCTGAGCAGCGGCAGGTGCTGCTTTGAGAGTGGATGTAGGGGCATCTCAGCTTCTAAAAATCTTTTAAAGCAATTATCATCTCATTGCCAGCAGCCTGTGGTCTGGTACCTCAGTCTCTCATTGCAAGGACATAACTATGCCACTTGGATCCAGGGAGGCTGGGGACCCGTCTGTTCAGCCCTCTCTGGTGACAAGACCTGGAACGCCGGGTTCTGAGAGCACACATGAGAGGTGCCAGACAGCGTGTGGCATTTGCTCACCGACCTGAGCCCACGGACCCTGCTTCCACAGCCACCTAGAGACCCCACTTCCCAGTTCCCGTCATGGCCACATGACTGCGCTCACTGCAAAGTTGGACCTGGTGGCCTCAGGGGTCATGGCAGGTAGCAGAGAGCAAGTCAGGACCTGGGCCTCCTTCATGACATCATGAAACAGATAAACCAGTGACACAAGCCTCTGGGTTACCGTGCAGAAGACAAATCAGTCTCTCCATAGTTGCCCCACTGTGTGCAATGAACCTGTTCCTCCCTCGAAAGCCTTACAGATAATGATGTTGGTCTGGAAAGCACTGCCCAGGGGAGATAGCAGACCACGTAGGAGAAGTCTGCTTTAGGAAAACAAGAAAATGCAAAATGTATGGTGGGAACTGCCATCCACATTGTGTCCAAAGGCAAAACTGGGTGGAAAGGTGGATTTAGGTAAAACTTAAAATGGTCTGATTTGAAAAGTCAGAGCTGCTGCAGGGGTAGGCTGCCTCTCTGAGGACTCATCCTGCCCATGTGGTTGGAGGGGGTCTGTGGGGAGTTGGGGGTGGGGGGCACATGACACCGATGAAACACAGGTCTCTGGACGCAGAGTTGAGAACTGGACTGGCAAGGGCAGCCGCCTGTGACCCTCCCTCATCGCTGTGTTGCCCTCAGGGGCCAGGGGAAGAGGGTTCCAGCCTGAGCCTGCCCGACAGAGGCCACGTTCTGGGTCCTGAGGCCGCGTGTTGGGATGAGCGGCTGCCCACACACCAAGGGTCAGCCTTGCCACCCCCGTGTGGGTAGGACCACTCGGCGTGGGCACCCCCTAAAATGAAAATCCCTGTCATAAGGAGGTGGGGTGCTGAAGGCTTGTTCCACTGAAAAGCCAGCCTGTGAACTGGGCAGCGCCAGCATGCTGTGTTCCGTCTGCGGGCCCAGCCTGGGGGGCTTCTCACCGGGTGCACATGACCATGCAGGCGATGCCCAGCAGCTGGAGCCTGTACCGGGGCACCAACCGCCTCCGCAGGTACCGGTCCACGCACTCCACGGTCAGGTGAAGGCACAGGCTCGAGAAGTCCTTCATGGTTGCGACCTCTACCAGCCAATCGATGAGAATGTACCTGTGGGAAGAGCACCATCCCTGAAAACCAGGCCAAGCCTTCATGAGTGTCCCGTCTCCCATTCCTGCCCGGCCATCTGTCCTGAGGGGTGAGCGATCACTTTAGGCATCACTGGCTTATCCAGGCACCTGTCCAAGGCTGAGACACCCTGTCCAAGGGGGAGGCCCCATGACTCCCGACTTTGTTCCTGGGAGGCAGGTGGGCTGCACATATGTGTACTCTGCCTCCCCCACCCCGGGACCCCCAGGCACTGGATAAGCCTGGACCGTTACTTGTAAAGGAGCAAAGCAGCTCTGCTCTGTGGACCTGGGACAGGTCACAGGACAGGAGAAAAGTCAAAGTTTATCATCCTGCAAACCTGTCTTCTCTCTGAGGAACTCTCACCCATGGGGTCATTTATCACAACCCTCCGCAGTGGAGCAAAGAGCCAGGAATGCATCTAAAGCAGGATTCCCTGAGCCTGTGTACTGGAGTTCTCAGTCACCCAGCAACCATGATGGAGGACTTGGGCCGGCAGAGCCAACAGACATAGGATCCCTCCTCGACGGGGCTAAAAGCCGGGCCAGGGACACAGACGTCACAAGCGGATACTGCATGCAACATCAAGGATGCCCAAGCATGGTGAACACCTTTTTGCACAAGGGAGAGGAGATGGGGAGAAGAGAAGCAAGAGAGAAAAGAAATGTGGTGGTGAGTGATTCTAGGCAGACAGGAGGGACTGCTCCAGGTGTCAGCCTGGACAGGAGCATCTTTCATAGGCAGAGGGAAGGAGGGAGTGCTGGGGCCGAGTTGGGGAGGGGAGGAAGGAGGCGGGATGAAGGGGGAACGGGCTGGGGAGGAAGACATGCAAGGCCAGGTGTTTGAGGGTTAGGGGCAGAAGAGGAAGCTTCCTACGCAGACACCTTTGACAAGCTCAATGATCTGACTTATAAAAACAGACCAACGGAACTGTACACTTTAAAATGGTTAAACCTGAAACTAATGTTACATGTCAATTATAACTCAATAGAAAAAAGGAAGAAAAAGTCAGCTGTTGCTTTACATAGAGGAAAATGTAAAGATGCTCAACTCGGGGATTGAAATGATATTATTGCAATAAAACTACTTTAGCTCTTGAAAAGAAAAGAAAGGTTAAGTTTATGTTAACCCCCATCCCCAGCACACAAAAGGAATAGTAACAGTCCCTGGCTCCCGCCGCCAAAAGAAAGGCAGACTGGGAGGGCACGGCGTGGGGCAGGGGGCACCACCCCCAGCACAGGCACAGGACTCAAAATCACAGCAGCTTGGTGACATTTAATGTGGGAGCCAAGGACACTGCACCCCCTGCTATGAGTAAAGACGGAGCCTCTCCAGGGAAGAGAGCTTACCAGGTGCTGGGCTTTGTCCGCTGCAGTACAGCCAGAGCCTGCCCATTATAAATCTAAAATGTATTTGAAATCTCTGGTGTAAGCTTAAAAAATTATTCACATTTTCCATTTTACTCTCTCTGAACAAGTTCTGTGATTGAGTGTAAAAGTGTGTTATCTCCAAACCTTGAGGGAAACTGGACCTGCAGGAAGAGGCAGTTTGTGGGGTTTCTGAGGCTGTAGGCACATGGCTGCCTGTGAGCTGCCCCCCACACTCCCGCACGCTGATGCGTGTGATGATGGGTTGGAAAGAAAAGGTGTTTTTTTGGCATCATTTTTGAAAGATGTTTAGTATGGTTTAATATAGTCTGAGGCTTAAAAAGGAAAACTGGAGAGAGCAGACATTTATGTGGGAAATTTTTCTTTTCAAAGCCCTGGATAACTTAGGCATAACTGGTTTTAGAAAACACACACACACACACACACACACACACACACACACACACACACACACACACACACACACACACACACAGATCCCAGTGGGGTTGATGACGCAGGGGCCCTGTGACAGGAGGCTCAGCTGAAACAACCGACAGACCCTGTCATGCGGAGACGGCTGTCGCTCTGCCTCGGACCCCTCACCTCATTGTGTCATTGAGTCCCTTCTGCACAGAGAAGACCCTCTGCTTACTGACAGCGTGGGAGGCCTGGAACAGCTGGCAGACTATCTCGTTGGAGGCTTTCGCTTCCAGTCCGAGCTGGTTTCCGTGTGCACAGGCTTTGGCTAGAGACAGCTGAGGACGAAAAGACTCGAGGAATGAGCAAGGGGTTTTGAGGTTCCTGCCTCTGAACGCGAGGAGGATTCTGCCTGTACATACACTGGCCCACTTAAACCTTCTAAGCCTTCTGAAACCAGGAGGGCCAAGATTTTAATCTTTTGGAAATAAATAATATATCACGATAGAACATTTTAAAAGGTACAAAAGGTGCATAATGGGATATCAGTTGACTTCCTGCCCGGCACAGCTCCATGGCCAATTCCAGTCTTCTGCCAGCATTTTCTTTTAAATTAAGTTTGTTTCTGCTCACCACTCCCTAGTGAAAGCTGATGCTCTGGGGGAGGCCACGTAGCACAGTGGCTGAGAGCTGGCTGGGGGCTCGAATGACCCGGCTTTAAGACCTGGGTCTATGTGTGACCACAGGCGAACTGGGGGCTTCACTGCACCTCAGTTTCCCTTTTCACCAAATGGCACAACAGCAGCTGCTTCGGCAGATGCTGTGAGGATTGAATGAGATGCACGAGCACCTTGCTCAGGACCTGCCGGGGCCCTCCAAGCCCTCAGTGGTTACTGTTGACCATCTCTACGTATTTCCTTCCAGAGTTTTCTATGCACTTGTAGCAGTGTGCATGTGCATTTGTGATCACGGAACACACATGTTACCTTTTCTTTGCCTGCCTAACGATTAACATGGTTCTTTGCGATAGGAGACTTCTGTAAGCGTGTTTTCCTTGTTCTTCCTTTGAGGGGGTTTCTGTTGGTTTTGTCACATTGAGGGTCACCTTTGTGCAGTCTTGTGTACCTTCTGCTCACGCAGTCGACCCACAGGCGCTACCTGTGCCCAGGGCTTTCTGAAATTCCTGCGCGCATTTTCACACACACTAATAGGAACACTATATATATATATATTTTTTTTGCGGTACGCGGGCCTCTCACTGTTGTGGCCTCTCCCGTTGCGGAGCACAGGCTCCGAACGCGCAGGCTCAGCGGCCATGGCTCACGGGCCCAGCCGCTCCGCAGCATGTGGGATCTTCCCGGACCAGGACACGAACCCACATCCCCTGCATCGGCAGGCGGACTCTCAACCACTGCGCCACCAGGGAAGCCCTTTCCTGTACTTTTTTTTTTTTTTAGGAACACTATTTTATCACGTTTGCCGGCAAAAACTGCTATCATTAAAAATGTATATTTTCAGGGCTTCCCTGATGGTGCAGTGGTTAAGAATCCGCCTGCCAATGCAGGGGAAATGGGTTCGATCCCTGGCCTGGGAAGATCCCACATGCCATGGAGCAACTAAGCCTGTGTGCCACAACTACTGAGCCTGCACTCTAGAGCGTGTGTTCTGCAACAAGAGAAGCCACGACACTGAGAAGCCCGCGCACCGCAACAAAGAGTAGCCCCCGCTTGCCTCAACTAGAGAAAGCCTGTGCCCAGCAACAAAGACCCAACACAGCCAAAAAAAAAAACAATAAAAAAAAGCCGAAGTGTATTTTCAGAAGTTCCTAGCTATCCACTCAAAAACACAAAGACTACGTGTATATGATTTGCTAGTGTGATCAGCCACGATCTCTTTAAACGTGTGCCTTTTTGACTAGCAGAGAGGTCAAACCTGCTCCGTATTTTGACTGCTTGTATTTATTTCCTCTTTTTTGAGTACACTGAGGCTCTGTGAACTTCTAGAGGGCCTTACTATTCTTATTGATTAGCCTGAGCTTGAACTAGAACCACATTGTTCGTTGTTGTATTTCTTGTAAACTTGTTAAGTGCCTTTTTGGACAAAAACATTACAACGTCCTGTGATGTGTCAGGCGGGCCATCCCTCTGTGATTTCTTCCCTAGCTTTTAAGGGCAGATGACTCTCAACCCCCAACTTGGTGGGGTGACAAGAGCAAGTGTTTACCAGCTTGGCAAAGGGGGACTTTCTTTGATTTATCTTAAAATAATGACTTCTTTACAGCTGCACAGGGAGAGTGTCTGGAGAACACCAACTACAGACCCCTGATGTCCTGGTTCCAACACTGGACAACCTGGTGAGCAGGTCAGATAATGAGAAGAGGACAGCATTCCACACACCCATCTGCTCTAAGGAGCTCTAAGTTCTGTAGCCAAGATGCTTTCCCTACAGGCCAACTTTAGGGAGCTGTATAAATTTTGATGCAGATGTAGTCCACAGCACTTAGAAATTAAGTGGCTGGCTGTCTTAGATGCAACAGGCAGAGGTGAGGAAAGTGCTTCTGGGCTCTCCTCCCCGCACACCCTAGAGCTGAACTCCCTTAGATTCAGTTCCAAACCCTGGGCCACTCTTACTTCGTCCTGGGTGGGAACCTGGCAGTGTTGCCCCCACGGTCCCCACGAGAGGAGGTGTCAGGACAAAGGCCAGCTCCCAGCTCACCTGTGCTTCCCAGCAGCCTTTGGCAGCAAAGTCCCTGAGTTTCCGGAAGCTGTGGAGGCATCGTCCGGGATCTGACATCTGTCAATGGGAGAGTCACCATGCCCTTACAAGGCCATATCTCTGGAGAAACTCAGAACCAACCCATAGTCTTCTTAAATGTTCCCCCTGACACCTCCAGAGGGTCCCCAGCTGTGCTTTCTTCCCAGCCCTTTATCCCCCAAATGGTGGTGGTCGTTTCAGGGGCAGTGCTGAAAGCAGCCCCATGACCAGCAGCGACCCCAGCTGCGGTGGCAGAACCTTGTCCAAGGGCTACTCTGGAGATTGTGCCTTTGGCCAACATAATCCATTCTTTCCCCAGACCTAGGCCCACTCACATCCATCTTTCTGTCACTTTCCCAGAGGAGGTACGAGCTGGTCAAACACCCCTGATTAGCAGACTCTTCAAACAGGTCCCGGGCCTGCTTCTGTTTCTCTTCATCCTAGAATAAGTACCTCTAAGTAACCACATATACTGTTCTCATCTTTAATAAAATGAGTTAACTACATTAGAGTAAAAACAACTTCTCTGAAGATACACGATTTGACAACCAACTCGTGAAGGCAAGCCCATGAGTTCTGCCCTCAGGCCCTGCTTCCTCCTGCATGAGGTTTGTGCTGGACTCGGCTCCAGGCACTGCCCGGACGGTGACGGGGGAGGATTTCCCAAGGTCTTCCAGCTCCTTGCTCATACTAAGTGTCCCTCCCTGCTGCTGTCAGAGCACCTAGCACCAGGAGCCACCACCTCCCCCAAGACTGCTGCAGACGGGGTTCCCGAATCACAAGGCTCACTAAGTAGAGAGGTCTGCGTGAGTAGTGGGAGGGAGCCGCCAGTAGCAGAGCCGTGAAACAAATAGACCCGGGGTCCTGTCCCGCTCAGACACTCTTCCTGGCTCCACACAGCCTCACAGACAGGGCTCATCTTGGCTTTGAACCCCGGAAGCCCCCTTCTGCTGCCTTTCACGCAGTTCCTGATTCTTGGTGCTTGAAGCTGCCAGAAAGGCGAGCAGCACAAAAATGCAGACCCGCTGTGCCCTGCGTGCTCACCCGGGCCAGGACGCCAAACAACGCAGGGCCCCGTGGGATGGTGGAGGGGACTCACCTCAAAAAGACTCAGCACTCTCCCCAAGCAGTGCAGTATGGACGCTCTGTGAGTCTAGAGAAAGGAGGTGGAGGAGGAGGGGTGACTGTTAGCGGACAGAACTTCCCGGGGACTGTCCCTCTGTGTGTGGGTCCTCCTTGCTCCCTGCCCAGCCCCTCTGTGCAGAGGACCACTCCCTGATTCCAGGCCTCCGCCAACTGCTTCACAGAGCCTCAGTCCTGTCTTTCCAGCAGTTGACCCGTCTGCAGCCCAGCCCCTCACCCGATTCCCCTGACCCTGGCTCCGAGGCCTCCTCTCCTGCTAGTCTTTAGCAGATGCTCCCACATCCGCACTGTTTTCTATGCCTCCACTGCTCTCGGGTCCCTGACTTTACATGGTCCACAGCATCTCCCCTCAAAGTTTTCTCACCTCCCGGGACCCTACGGGGCTCAGCCCGCCCAGCACGGCCTGCCCTACTTGCACCCCTTGCCAGGACTCACTTTCTGCAGCTGGCACTCCATCCTGAGGCTCTCGTGAACCACGGCCTTGCAGCAGCTTCCGGACACCGACCAAGGTGGGCGGATGAAGAGCCAGATGAAGGGCGCGGCGCCCACATTCAGGCGCTCCGTGAGACTGAAGAAGCGAGAGGCCTTCAGCCCGTTCACTTCTGCCCGGGCCTCATCAGACACAGACACTGAAGAGACGGACAGAACATAGCCCGGGATGTCTCTGGAGGAGGGGTGTGGGAAGTTCCCCAGTCTTTTTGGAAAGTTTAAAGCCTTAAGCCGCTACAATGTGAAGTTGCTGGTGTCTTAGGACAGAAGAGCTGGGATGGGGGCTCCTCCCTTTTCTTCCCATGTTTTATGAACCAAGTGCCCTGCAGCCCCTCCCAGCGGCCTGGATTCCGAAGATCTGGGAAGGTCCCCCCCATGTGGAGGCATCAGATGCCCACCCTCCTTCCTGTGGGGAACTGCTGCTCAGACCCCTGTCAACAGGTAGGGGGTTTCTTTGTGGGGTAATGAGATGATGGCTCCAAATTGAGTGGTGATGGCTGCACGACTCTGTGAAGATACCCAAACCACTGGACTGTAAACATTAGACAGGTGAGCTGAGTGGTGTGTGAATCTCGTCTGGGCAAAGCCATCTGACAGGAGGGTGGGCGCAGGATTGCTCATCGTCTGCAGGTCCAACAGTCCTGTCTACCAGCTGTGACCAGGGTGACCTCTAAGTAAGACGCCAGGTCTTTTAGAAGCAGAAAAATGGCGACTATATCCAAGTCTTTATGCATCTTGGGAGCTGGGACAGGATGAACTGCAGGCTCGCTCCTTAATGTGCTCAGCAGACAGGCAGGAATTGGGAGAGAGGGCCGCACCAGGTTCTTTCGAGGAGCACCTGCCCCTTAGGGGTGAAGGAATCTAGGTACCAGGCTGGCTTTGACCTGTTTGTACTTGCCTCCCACTTGGAGCCTTGGCTCCCTGTGTTACTGACACTTGGCATCAGGCATGCTTTGACCACTGCCCCAGGTTCCTCAGATGAGCTGTGGCCAAGGAGAGAAGCTGGGGTCTACGCATGGGCTGTGGTGTTAACTAGGCAGCCAGGGAGGGCTGGCTTGCCTGAGTAGCCCCCATTCTGAGTCTCTGCTCAGAGTCACTCGTTGTCAACCGAAATTAATGGTTCATTAAACAAAGAGGCAACTCCCCCAAACTACAAAATCAAACTTCATCCATGGGTCCCTGAGCAGGACACCTCTGGCACAAGCTCCCCAGTGGGGACGCTACACAGCCAGACACAGCAAGAACAGCGACTAAACTGCTGACACGGGCAAGAGCTCATGCTTGTTCTATTAGGTTTTTTGGTTTTGGCTACACCACACAGCATGCGGGATCTTAGTTCTCCAACCAGGGATCTAACCTGCGCCCCCTGCAGTGGAAGCACAGAGTCTTAACCACTGGACCACCAGGGAAGTCCCTCGTGCTTGTTCTAAAATGTCAGTACCAAATGGGGAGAGGCCAGCCCCAGCACCAGCCCCTCGAGGACTTACGGCCTTCATTGTAGAGGTAGGCTATGCCCAGCTTCACAGCAGCTTCAAAATTCCCTTTTTCGGCAGCCCTAGAACATTAAGAACATGAAACATCACATGATTTTATTCCATAAAGGTTATGTTCCACCACAGCACTTAAAACTACAGTACTTATTTTCTGAACAGAAAATATTTTTGGCAATGCAGCTAAATATCAATTATCCATGACATGCTACAACATGGATGAGCCTGGAAAACACACTTGTGAAAGAAGACAGACACAAAAGGCCACATGTTGTATGATTCCACTCATATGAAATGTCCAGAAAAGGCAAATCCATAGAGACAGAAAGCAGATTAGTGGCTGCATAGGGTCTACGTTACTATAGGGAAAATAGGGAGTGACTGCTAATGGTTATGGGGCTTCATTTGGGGGTCATGAGAATGTCCTAAAGTTAGATAGTGTTGATGATTGCACAACTCTGTGAGCATACTAAAAACCATTGAGTTGTACACTTTAAAAGGGTAAATTGTGTGGATGGTGGACTATGTCTCAGGCAGCCTGCCTGTGACCACTGGCATACTGCAGCTTGCAGCCCCTCTGGCCCTTCCTCTAGGTCCCAACCCCGGGCGGGGAGGTGGGATCAGCCAATGAGTATAATGTAATAGGATTCAAATCGCATTGTTCTGACCAAAAGAAGACGGCTGAGGAAAGTTTCCACATGCAGGTGACCTGCATCTGAGTCACACACAGTGGGTCACAGCTCAAGTGGACCCTTCAGAAGCACTGCTGTGACTAATGAGAGTCAGGCCTGTGCTGGTGGTGTGGATGACCCATGACTGTGCTGGAAGTTGTGTGACTCGATGGGTGAGGTCGACAGCCCTCAGTCACTCCCTGGGGGATAAGGTGTTGGCGGGAGCAACAAGCAAGAGGAAAATCATTCCCAGGTCAGGCCTTGAGACACAGACTGGCATAGCAGGGAGGCCCAAAGGTGGGAGAAAGCCACGCTCTTCTCAGGGTGCAGAGATACCTTTCAAAGAGCTTCAGGTTCTTTGGAGAAGGCCACAGCTCCTGGAAGCTGGCACATGCCCACACGCTGGCATGGTTATCCACCAGGTACTTCAGGTGGGAGTGCACCTGAAGAACAATGGAAGAGGGGGAGTGGTGGTTAATCAAGGGACCTCCCAGAAGTCCTGCTTCTGGAGCTCTTGAAGACAGGGTGTAGACAGATGTAGGGTCTCCTGTTTCCCTCCCCACCCTAGCAGTAAAGGCCCAGCCTCTATATATCAAAGTAACTAACAATTGCTTTGAATAGAGAAAAGAGCCCAGAAACAACTTTCTCTGTGGCTCTAAAGATGGGGACAGTGGTCCTGGAAGGGGGAATAAGCACCTAGGCTGAGAAAGGGGATATAATGCTATAATACCTGCAAGGATCAGGGAAATCAACTCTAATGGGAACAGGTAGGTCAGAAATCTGTTTTGAGCTCCTCTACTTAGGGTCTTGCTAGTGGGAGCAAAGCTGAGGCCTGCAGGTCAATGGGGGCTCTCAGAAAAGACTGAAACACATGACAGCAGCCTCAGGTAGGACTTCTGTCCTGGGTGATAGCAGGAAGTGCCCAGGCAGGGGGCCCTGAGCACAGGTGAGCATTTTAAGTGCTAAAGCTTCCACTGCCATTGGAAATTCAGCACCCATGGATATTATGAACGCAATGGAGGCAGGTTTGGGAGTCAGAGAAGTGGGTTCTTACTGGTGTTCCCCCACTAATTTGCTGTATGCCCTTGGTTAAATCACTCAAAGTGAGGCTTCAGTTCCGAAATCTGCAAAATAACTCCCAGAGTCCCTTTCAGTGCTGAATATTACATGGGCTTTGTCCTCAAGAACATACTATTTTTCTTCTTAATGCTATCTTATTTCTTGAGGGATACAAATTTCACTGCCATAAAAGGGTATTTTCTCTGTCAAAATAAACATTACAATGAGCAGACTCAAACCTTGCTGTCCTACGTTTTAGCTTTCCTGCAATCAGAACAACCTTAGGCATCTATTACCAATATCACCGTTGTTTCCTCTACCCTCATTTGTAGCCAAAGTTTTTGTTCTGACATTTAAGACACGAAGCCTTCATGGTACAATATAACCAATGATGCCAGGCCTGACACTATTTTCATCTGACAACTTACAGCTCGGACAGCGAGGATGTCTCCAACAGAAAGCCATTTCAGGATATGAAAGAGCACATCTTCAGGGAGACTCAAGATCGTTAGGTTTCGGGGTCTCCTTCTTATTCTCCGCTTTGTAGGATAACAGAAACACTTGGCACACCTACAGTGGATCACTTAAGAAAAAAAATCAGAATGGTCTAAGTGATGTGTTGGAAACGAGTTGTGCTGATATGAAAAGTTACATCTGAACATGATTTAACAGTTACTGTCCTCTGCCCCAGGCATATTTACAGTCCTAAACAAAGATTAAATAAAGGAGCAGTAGTGGTACAGAAGACATCATCATTCATTCAAATATTCAATAAACATTGATGGTGAGTAGTAATCATGTAACCTGGCTATTGGGAAACCTTCTGATCCAGAGCCCAGATGACAACCAGGAAGGGGGAAAAAGCAGCCAACGCTGATGATGGTTAGCCTTGCATTTCACTCTCAGGGACGTGCCTTGACCCTTACTGATCTCTTTGCTTCTATCTGCACACAGGACTAAAATGCATAATGTTAATAAGGATCTGTGGACTTGAACAGTCTGGTTTTCAAGTCCAAACTAGGAGGGTCCACCCTGCAGAGAAGCCAAAGGTGGACTTGGAGGCCAGGCCTGTCCCAGCTCTGCGGATGTCAGAGCTGCCCAGCCAGTCTCAGTGTCCTCTCTCCCCACAGGAGGTCCTTCCAACTTCAACTTCAGCAAGTCTTTGCTGACTCTAAGCAGACGACATAGAAGCTTGAGGCAGGAGGAGCCCATCACCTACAATTCACCTGGTTTCCCACCCGTTCCTTCCTCCAGTCCCGACAGGAGGTGGCTGCTCTCCCACCCGCACGACTCCCTCCTCAGGGCTTCTTCCTGCCCCCCTCCCCTCGCTCTTCACCTGGGTCTTCCCATCATCAATTAACATGCTGCGAAAGCCAAGCGTACACGCAGGGCGACCGGTCCCTGCGTTTTACCGCATTTTTCTCATCCCCTTGCTCTAGGACAGCCACGATAATAACCACGGAAACCTGAGCGGCGCTCACGGCCCTCGACAGGTGGCAGACCCCGCGCGCCGCTTTCACCGCTTTCACGCGGAGCAGGGCGCTCCCGGGCATTTAAACCACGCGCCGAGCGGGCGCCGCCGGGAAGACACGCAGCCCGGGCAGAAGGTCTCGAGGCCGCCCCGCCGCGCCCCGCGCCCAGCGCTCACCGCCTCCGCTCCCCATAACCGTGGCTACCGTCGCTACCGTCGCCGATATCTCTGCCAGTGCCGCCTGCCGGCCCGGAGCGCGACTCCCCACGCAGGCGCAGACCCGCCCGCCGCCCGCCGGAGTTTTCAAATGCACCAGGCGCTCTCATTGGCCCGCCCGGGGGGGCGCGCGCCACTGTTCGCCCGGGCCCCGCCCCCTCCCCCCCACTCAGGCTCGGACGCTCGCGATTGGCCGCGCCAGGATGCGAATTCGAACGCCGGCTGTTGATTGGTAGAGCTTGCGCGGCCGCCCCGCCTCCCCGGCCCTGGCGAGTGTCCCTAAGGAGCGTGGCTCCGGGCCTGGCTGCAGGAGCGTCTCTGAATCTGCTCCGGCCCGCGTGGACCTGGCCTGTTCTGGGCTTAGGCCTTGTGGTTGACTCGGCGGCAAGAGGTCCCGGCGACCGGAGGCCACGGCGTGCAATGGTTTGTCAGTGAAGGTCTGAGCGGACCGGCCGCGCCTCCGAGCCCAGGGTATCGGAGCGGGGACCCCGACGTGGTCTTCTACCTGCGGGGACTTAGGCTAGCCGGTACCCGCGGGCTGCGCCTCACCGAGGCTGGCCCTGACCTTTCCGACCCGCACCCCGAAGCCGCACGCCCTTCTTCCAGCCCTTGCTTCAGGCGAGGAGACCCCTGGTTCGGTGGCCGAGTCGCTGTTGGCATAGATCGTAATGCAGAAAGTGGAGTTCAGAGACCTGGTGCTCGAAATCTTCATTGACTCATCCAACACGTTTGACTCCTTCCTCCCTTGAAACGTGGCTCACCCTGGACCCCTCCTCCATCCCTGCCCAGGGCAAGCCCTCACCTTCTCACTTGGACTAGATATCGTCCCCTGTCAGTCCCCAATGTCTCCTCGTGGTCACCTGGGAGCCCAACTAAAATAGAAGTGCACACCTGCTTGCTTTACTGGCTGCTTTCAGCCACAGCTGAGCGTTCTGTTTACTCAGGTATTAGGCAGTGCCCACCCAGTCTGTCTTTCTGCAACCAGCTCACATCCCACCTCTTTCATGAGACCTTCGAACAAGGAAAGAAATGCAGTCTCCTGGGAGAAGTGTTTGATGGAAGAGGACAGAGTGGCTTTTCCTGGAGAAGCCGGGGAATCTGGGTCAAGACTCTCCTCTCCCATTTCCCCACAGCCTCAGACAGCACTCTGTCCCGCTACCACTTATACTCGCTGAACCCCTTCAGGGTACTTGGTCTGTGCTCAGCAGCTGAACACACAGAGGAGCCATGGTGCCAAGGCTCCATGCCAGTCTGGAGCAGGAGACGAACGGATGATCACAGCATGGGATATGAGGCCTTGGAAGCTGGGGGTGGAGGAGGGGCAGGGGTGATGTGCATGGGAAGAGAAGTGGGTAGAGCAGAGCAAGCTTGGAACTTGCTCCCCAGATGCCCCACGTTCCCACACCAGAGGACAGGAGAATCCACAGGACCCCTAAGGGTTTTCAGTCTTCTTCACCTCACCTTTGTTTCCATAGGCTACTGTTTCCCAATTTGGTACTTTGTTGTCCTCCCCCTGCACTGTTACTTTCTTTGTTGATGGTCTCCCCAGGGCAGAGGTACACTCTCTGTGTTAGATTTTGGTGGCATTGGCTTCACCAGTGAGTAAGTCACGCTCTCGCTCCCCTGTGACACTGCGTGTCTGTGGAGTCCAAGTGGCACCCTGACCAGTCTCTCAGTTGTCCTCTATCTTGCTCCTATGTCCTTACCACTCTTTTTATTTATTCAGAGGTAAAGTTTTCTTGTTTATCAGGAAATAGGCGTTCTTCTCTTTGCTCTGCTGCAGCCATGCCATCCGTCACCCCCACCCACTGCCCTGGCAGTAAGAGCCCCTGGGCTCAGAGGGGTGATGAGCCACTCCCAGAAGGTGTGAGAAGAGCCCATTTCCCATTGGGCTTCAGGAAGGTGAGAGAACTCACTGGAAGAGTAGATTTTTGGGAGCTCAGGCAAGTTCCTGACTGGAATAAGATGGCAGTTGAAGGCCTGGGGTGAATGAGAAAGAAACTCAAGGGTAGCAGGGTGCAGAGGGGAGAGTAAGGAAAAGTGAAGCAGGCTGGGAGCCTGAGGCATCCCCCACTCGGAGAGAAAGGAAGAGGAGCCTACAGAGGAGGCAGATGAGGGGCCATGGGGGGCCTGGTGCAGTGGGGAGAAGGGGGCAGGGGACACTGAGATGCCTCAGAGAAGTCACAGGAAAAATGGATGGAGTGGGTGTGGCAGCCAGGCATGTGACAACGCTGTACTTTTGGTGAGTGGTGAGGGGAGGTAGGGAGTGTGGGCAGGGATGGTAGACACCACTTTCCCAGAGCTGAGCTGAGAAGGGAGGGAGAGAACTACCTGCAAAGGAGAAGCCGAATGGGGCTTTGTAGAGGGGCGGGTGTGACCATGCTGCAGGGAGAAAGGCTATTGGGCAGGGCACTTCTCGGACAAAGGTACACGGCCACATCCATCTGCACTCAGGCCGGATGGTCTGAGCTCACAGGCTTGGCTTAGTTCTTCTCATGCCTGAGCTGCATCAGAAGCACCTGTTAACACAGATTGCTGGTCCTCACCCCCCAGACTTCTGATTCAATGGGTTTGGGGTGGGGCCTAAGAATCTGCATTTCTAACAAGTTTCTGGATGATGTGGATGCTCCTGGTCAGAGACTCCACTTTGAAAACTTCTGCCTGAGTTGAATCCTGGCTCTACCATCTGTTGACCATGGAAAGTTGCTGGATATCTCTAAGTCTCAGCTTACTCTTCTGGGCAATGGGATAATAATCATGTCCACATCATGGGTTGACGGAGGGCCACATACAGGCTCACCCCTAACATTCGTGTGGGCCAGGGCAGAGAACAAATGGAGCCCCACAAATCCAAATATTGAAAAATGGTGCTTTAAGTTTGCAAACTTGTCAATCTCTTCTCTCTTCCTACCTTCAGAAGTACGGCATCATTACAACCATGGTCACCCCCAGGCCTCCATACTCCTGACAGGACATGGCAGGTGTTGTTCCTCTGAGGCTGCTTCTATGGCCAGGTCTCAGTGAGGCTGAAAGCCACCCAGGTGGGACTTGAGGGGATCCTTTTCCACAGAAATGCACCTGGGTCCTCCATCAGGCCTCTAAGGTGACTGGCCTCAATCTGGTAGAGAGCTGCCCCCACCCCTCCACCCTCAAGCTGAGCTCACTGGGTCCTCAAGTTGCCTCTGTAACCCTTGCAGCCCATGGCAGGCTGTGTGCACCTGGGCTAACCTGGCACTGGGAACTCTTTATTACAGCAAGACAGCCTTTGAGGGAAGTGGTGAGGGAGGCTGGGAGGGAGGCCAGGAGGAAGACCAGGAGGAAGACCTGAAGGGAGGTGGAGTGGGAGGCCAGGAGGGAGGCTGGGAGGAAAGCTGGGAGAAAGGCTGGGAGGAAGATGGAGTGGGAGGTGGAGTGAGAGGTGGAGAGGGAGGCTGGGAGGGAGGCAGGGAGGGAGGCTGGGGAGAAGGTGGAGAGAGAGGTGGAAAGGGTAACAAGGGGCCTGCAGGTTCTGCCTTCGCTTGTTTGTTTTCCCGTTGGTTGGGGGGCACAGGGCAGGTGAAGCTCAGGAAGATGTCCTCCAGAGAGATCTGGTTGACTGAGTAGTCTTCCAACATGTACTTTTTCTTGGCTTGCTCCAAAATGCCAAACACCTGTGGGAAAGGAGGAAGCTGCTATAGATGATGGGCACAGGGAAGGGGAGAGGAGGCAACAGGGGCTGGAAAGAGGAAGGGTCTTTTGGGTTGTTACAAAGCCCCCCAAAGGCCCATCCCTCTCTCAGCTGCTCCCAGACCACCTCTCAAGAAGTCAGTCCTACAGAATTGAGCTCTCTGTGATTTTAGGGAAAGGGACCCTGGCTGCAAGTGGTGCCAGAAGGCAGAGGGCCCAGCTGGGTCCCTGGATTGCTGTGTGACCCTGGGCATATGGTGTCCCCTCTCTGGGTCCGCTCACCTCTCTGTGAAATGAGGGGGCGGGGGGAGCTGATATCCGAGGTCCTTTCCAACTCAAACATTCTTATTTTCTATGAAATCCATGTGAATGTTGCAGTGGCACTGAATAAGACTTCCACCCGAAAGAGAGAACACCAGAAAGTGGGTGACATCAGAGGTGTGCTCCCTCTGATGCCCAGGTATGTGCTCACCTTCGCCCAGCTGAGGTCATTGCCAGGCAGGTAGTAATGGACCATCCCTTGGTGCTCATCTTCCAGGACACTGCCTGCACAGTGTCCCCCTGAGGGCCGGGCTGGATGGCCAGGGGAAGGCGGCCCAGGCCCCTGGAATCGTGGCCCTCGTCCCAGGGGTCAGGGATGGACAGATGCACAGATGACCTCTGCACAGCAGCACATACCTGGGAAGGTCAGGTCCACGAATGCCTTGAACTCTTCCAGGGCCTCCTGCTGCCTGTCGCTCCAGATCTTGGCCCGTAGGGAGTAGCCACTGCCAAACTTGCTCTTGAGGTGCTGTGGGCTGCCCAGGCACTTGAACTGATGCTGCACCATAATGGCCAGCCAGGTGCACAAGGCCTCACAGCCCTCCATGCTGGGGAGAGGGGATGGAGGCCTGACAAATGGCTGGGAGATGCTGATGCCCACCATCCACGTCAAAGGCTTGTGCAGATGAGAAGGTGTTGATGCCCAGATCAGGCTGTTCCTGATTCCCATGCTCAGGGTGTGGCCCACAAGGTAGAGCCTGGGGACTCTCCTCACAGACTCTTCACCAGATGCTGACAGGTCTTCTGTCCACCCAGCCCCTCCCGGCCCACCCCCCCCTCAGCCCCGGTCCTGGCTTTACCTGTGGGAGGTGATGACAATGGCCTTGCCAGACTTGCAGGCCCTCGCAACGGTGCCCCAGAGCAGGCTCCGGGCCACGGGGTCCATGCCAGTGGACGGCTCGCCCAGGAAGATGACTGTGGGCTCTCCAAGCAAGGCAGTGCCGGTGCTCAGCTTCCGCTTGTTGCCACCGCTGGGGCAGAGGGGGAGAAGTTGGGTGATTGGCAATCTTAAGTTTCCAGTAGTACAATCCTCCCCCCTTTTTTCTTCTCTATTAAGAAAGTGCTCACGCCCCACGGTGGGGCATTCAGTAACATGGCCCACCACCCTCCCTCAGGGGTGCACTGTGACTTGGCTGTCCACTCAGCATCTAAACCATTTCCCTGGACACAGGCATAGGTCCAGGGTGAGCACATGGTCCATGAATCTCCTTTGAGGGTCTCTATGGATGTTAGGGGGGTAAGAGCATAGGGCCTTTTTTTTTTTTTTTTTGTGGTACGTGGGCCTCTCACTGTTGTGGCCTCTCCCATTGCGGAGCACAGGCTCCGGACGCGCAGGCTCAGCGGCCATGGCTCACAGGCCGAGCCGCTCTGCGGCATGTGGGATCTTCCCGGACCGGGGCACGAACCCATGTCCCCTGCATCGGCAGGCGGACTCTCCACCACTGCGCCACCAGGGAAGCCCCATAGGGCCGTTTTAGCTAACTTTATTTAATGAACACATAGCATTTACAATGTACAAGGCACTGTTCTAAACATCCCAGGTGTTAACTCATTTAATCATCAGAAGATGCAAGGAAACACAAAAACATGCTTGAAACCGAAGTCAACAGAAGAAAGAGACAGGGCAACATCATCTAACCGCCTCTGACTTCCCTGTCCCGGGAGTGGGGTACTGCTGCCAGCCTGCAGGGGCGCTGTGCACAACTCGAGGGGTGGCCTGGGATTCCGGACATGTGTGGCCTTGCTTTGTTTAAGCTAACTGGAGTTGGGTTAGGATCACTGGCAACATAAGACTGAGGAATCCCCCAGGCTTCTCAGCAGAACAACAGCTCAGATGCCTCATACAGAGCGGGATAAGGTAGTATGTGCTTGAAATGCAGGTCTACCAGAAAGCAGAAGCCCTTTGTGAAGCGATAGGAAGAATAATACCAATGGTGCATCAGCCCGTCCTCAGCCACATAACTGTCTGGGGCCAAGAGGAAGCTGTGCCTTGGGGCAGCCCAGGCCATTGACCCATTCTTACAGGGGAGGGAGGCCACCTTCCCAAAAATCCACGCAGTGGCATGGACCACAAAACTACCCCAAGCACGGAGCTGACACGCCTTGCCCTACCCCTCAGCACTGAGAAGAACCACAACACATCTTATTACCGGAGGGGGAAGGGCCGAGGGAGCCCCAAGTCTCACCTGTAGGTCTTCACCAGGTTGTCGGCGTACGTGTACATGAGTAAATCATCAAGAATTTGGTCCACACAGGCACTGATGTGGAGCTTGGGGATGCCCCGGAGCTAGGCGTACATGACCAGTGTCTCCTTGTCCGTCATGTGGTCCAGCAGGGCATCAAACTGGGGAGAGTAGCCAATCCACTGCCTCACCTGGGGTTGGAACACAGCCCAAGGGGTAGGTGTGTCAGAAGGAAAGCTGCCAATTGGGCAGGGGCCTGGACCCTGCCTCTGTCCTGTGCACCCCCATGTGTGCCACATGAACAGATATGTGCCATGGGGTGCCAAGGGCCAACAGTGACGTTCGGGAGTCTGGATGCAGCACTTGCTGGTGGCGTGAACCTCAGTTCTGGAGGGTGCATGTGGGGCTGGAGTGCTTATTTCCTGCCTGCCTGGCAGTAAACCTCAGTGCCCAGTGCTCCCTACCTCTTGTCACCTTCCAAGTATATGGTCAGCAGAAGACACTTTATTATTTCCCCTTTAAACACATTTTCTATTAGACATGTAACCCACGAATAGATTTTCTTTGTAAGGCTGCTGGAGTCTCTTGGCAGGGCACGCCCCGGGCAGTGCAGTCACATGGGGGTGCACTTCCAAACTTTTGCATGGCTGGGTGCTCCCCATAGGGGACCAACTGTGTTGTAAATAGTATCATCCTTTATCTACCATTCTGCAACTTGCTTTTTTAACTCGCCATTACGTCTTAAAGATCTTCCTTGGTCAGTAAATACAAACCTACTCCAGCTCAGTTTAACTGCTACTTAGTCATCCAGGAAACATTTCTAGATTTGAGTTGGCTGTTTATAAAAGATTCAGGCACATATGTGATATTTCCAAGTTTTTGCCGTTATGAACTTGCAGCAAACCACCCTGATTTGTGCCCATGTTCAAGAGCTCCCCTGGAATAGAAGATGACAAGAGTATGATACCATTTTTGAAAGATAATCAGTGTCCTTCCTTCTCCTTTCCTCCTCCCTTTAAAGCAGCTGGACAGCTCTGGGCTCTGCCATCTGGGGGTGGCGGGTGGGGAGACCATAACGGGGTGCAAACCAGAAAATCACCTGGAATGTCTGCTTAGGGAAGAACATTTGCATCACCCAACTAAAGACAGGGCTTTTTTTTTTTTTTTTTGCGGTACGCGGGCCTCTCACTGTTGTGGCCTCTCCCGTTGCGGAGCACAGGCTCCGGACGCACAGGCTCAACGGCCATGGCTCATGGGCCCAGCCGCTCCGCGGCATGTGGGATCTTCCCGGACCGGGGCACGAACCCGTGTCCCCTGCATCGGCAGGCGGACTCTCAACCACTGCGCCACCAGGGAAGCCCAAGACAGGGCTTTGGATTCCCAGACTGGGGCTTCCCCTGAAGACAGATGTCACTAGTCTGGAGGGAACTGCTGAGAAGAAAAACGCAGATGACTTGAATGAAGATGCTTCAAATATTTCACTATTAAATATAAAGATTTCTGATTGCCTTTATCAACTGATTTTAACCTAATGTTTCTTCTATTTCTACTTTGCTAAAAAAATTTTTTTATTGAAGTATAGTTGATTTATAATATTAGTTTCAGGTATACAACATAGTGATTCAATAGTTTTATAGATTATCCTCCATTTATTACACAAAAAATGGCTGTATTTCCCTGTGCTGTACAATATATGCTTGTTGCTTATTTATTTTATACATGGTCGTTTGTATCTCTTAATCCCCCCCATCTTGCCCCTCCCCACTGGTAACCACTAATTTGTTCTCTACGTCTGTGAGTCTGTTTCTGTTTTGTTATATACATTCGTTTTATTTTTTAAATTCCACACATAAGTGATAACATACAGTGTTTGTCTTTCTGTGTCTGACTTATTTCACTAAGTATAATACTTTCTAGGTCCATCCATGTTGTTGCAAATGGCAGAATTTCATTCTTTTTTATGGCTGAGTAATATTGCTTTGTTTATATATATATATACACACACACACACACATACATACCACATCTTCCTTATCCATTCATCTGTTGATGGACACTTAGGTTGCCTCCATATCTTGGCTATTGTAAACAATGCTACTATGAACATTGGGGAGCATGTATCTTTTAGAATTAGTGTTTTAGTTTTCTTTGGATATATACCCAGACGTGGAATTGCTAGATCATATGGTAGTTCTGTTTTTAGTTTTTTGATGAACCTCCTTACCGTTTTCCACAGTGGCTGCACCAATTTACATTCCCACCAACAGTAGGTGAGGGTTTCCTTTTCTCCACATCCTCACTATCATCTGTTATTTGTAGACTTTTTGATGATAGCCATTCTGACAGGTGTGAGGAGATAGCTCATTGTGGTTTTGATATGCATATCTCTGATGACTAGTGATGTTGAGTATCTTCTCATGTGCCTGTTGGCCATCTGCGTGTCTTCTTTGGAAAAATGCTTATTCAGGTCTTCTGCCCACTATTTTTTTTGGCTGTACTGCATGGCTTGTGGTATCTTAGTTCCCCAACAAGGGATTGAACCTGCGTCCTTGGCAGTGAAAACGCGGAGTCCTAACCACTGGACCTCCAGGGAATTCCCTTCTGCCCATTTTTTAATCAGGTTGTTCCTTTTTTTGATATTGAGTTGTATGAGCTCTTTATATATTTTGGGTATTAACTCCTTATCAGTCATAACACTTGCAAATATTTTCTCCCATTCAGTATGTTGCCTTTTCATTTTGTTGATGGCTTCCTCTGCTGAGCAAAAGTTTTTAAGTTTAATCAGGTCCCATTTGTTTATTTTTTCTTTTGTTTCCCTTGCCGTAGGAGACAGATTCAAAAAAGATACTGCTATGATTTATATCAAAGAGTGTTCTATGTTCTCTTCTAGGAGTTTTATGGTTTCTGCTCTTACATTTTATCTTTAATCCATTTTGAGTTTATTTTTGTAAATGGTGTGAGAAAATGTTCTAATTTCTTTTTTAGTTTTTTTACTGAAGTATAGTTGATTTACAATCTTGTGTTAGTTTCTGGTATACAGCAAAGTGATTCAGTTATACATATATATTCTTTTTCATCTTCTTTTCCATTGTGGTTTATTACAAGATGTTGAATATAGTTTCCTATGCTATACAGTAGGACATTATTATTTATCTATTTTATATATAGTAGTTTGTATCTGAAAATGTTCTAATTTCACTCTTTTACACATTCTTTTCCAGTTTTTCCAGCACCTTATTGAAGAGACTGTTTTTTCTCTGTTATGTATTCTTGCCTCCTTTGTTGTAGATTAGTTGACCATAAGCGCATGGGTTTATTTCTGGGCTCTCTATTCTGTTCCATTGATCTATGTGTCTGTTTTTATGCCAGTACCATACAGTTTTGATTATTGGAGCTTTGTAGTATAGTCTGAAGACAGGAAACATGATATCTCCAGCTCTGTTCTTTTTTCTCAAGACAGTTTGCTAAAAGTTAAAAAAAATCAGGGCTTCCCTGGTGGCCCAGTGGTTGAGAGTCCGCCTGCCGATGCAGGGGACACGGGTTCGTGCCCTGGTCTGGGAAGATCCCACATGCCGTGGAGCAACTAAGCCCGTGAGCCATGGCCGCTGAGCCTGCACGTCCGGAGTCTGTGCTCCGCAACGGGAGAGGCCACAACTGAGAGGCCCGCGTACCGCAAAAAAAAAAAAAAAAAAATCATGAGTGGGTACTGAGTTTTTATCAAATGCTTTTTCAGCTTCTATTGATAAATATTTTTCTCCTTTCATCTGTGAAGGTAGTGCTTTACATTGGTGGATTTCCTACTGTTAAACCTTACTTACATTTCTGGAATAAACCTGATGATTGTAATTTTTATTCTTTCAATATACTGCTGAATTTGTATTAATATCTTATTTAGGGTATTTATGTTCCTGTATGAAATTGGCCTATGGCTCATGTTGGATACTGTCTTTGGTTTTTCGCTTAAGATTGGGTAGCACTCTGTCTTCTCTCCTATGCTTCTGAAGCGGTTATACAAGAAGGAAATAACTGTTTGGTGGTGGTTGGTATACTTGCCCATCAATCCCTTTTGGCCTAGACTCTTTTAAGAAGGGGTAGATCTTTAACCATTATTTCAATTTTACCTCCAGTTTTGGTCTATATAGGCTTTCTATTTCATGAACAAATTTTGGGATAGAAGGCTTGAAAATGTTATCGTTTGATGCAAAGAAAATGAAGAAATGTGATGTTTCTTACACACCTGAGTTTGCAGTAAGCCTGTTGCCATGGTGGCTCATCTGGGATGGCCAAGGAGCCCTGCTCAGAGCATGGTGGCACCATGGGCCAATGACAATCCCACAGTGGAGCCGAATGATTCTGAGTGAGTAACTCTTGACAGAAAGGCATGTGGACTCTCAGAAGTCACCGCTGATTTTTAGAATACTAGCAGATTCTGGTAAGAATGTATTTTAGGAAATGTGAAAGAATGCTTAAAAATATTTGTACAGGGGCTTCCCTGGTGGCGCAGTGGTTGAGAGTCTGCCTGCTGATGCAGGGGACGCGGGTTTGTGCCCCGGTCCGGGAAGATCCCACGTGCCGTGGAGCGGCTGGGCCCGTGAGCCATGGCCGCTGAGCCTGCGCGTCCGGAGCCTGTGCTCCGCAACGGGAGAGGCCACAAGAGTGAGAGGCCCGTGTACCGCAAAAAAAATAAATAAATAAAATTAAAAAATATTTGTACAGATAAAGGGTGGTAAGCAGAAGGCTCACAAAGGAAGAGAGCAAGGATATAGCTCTGTTAGAGTTTGATGATGAGATTAATCCATGTGAGATTTCTAGGAGAAAATGGAGAAGTGGAGGAGCAGGTTTAACTATATTTAAATTCTATATTTCCAACTATGAATTTTCACAAATTGCCAGGAGGTGATGTGCAGATGGGTTCCAGGGAGACTGAAATCCAATTTCTTGCCAGCCAGGCAGGATGAAGGTCTTATAGGCAGATGCCACTTGATTTTAAATAATACAAAGAAATGTAGCACTTCTTATCATTTGAGTTTATGGAGTAGGTTCATACTTTCTTGTCTGTGAGCTTCAGTAAATGTCTGTTGGATGGATGATTGATGACAATTATGCCAGTGGGAGGGTCTCTCCACGACCATCTGCCCTTGACCTGTCTTGTTTTGTCTTTTATTCCTTTGTTTGTTCATTTGTTCATTCCTTCTTTCTTTTTTACAACAGCTTATTGAGATATAATTAGCATACCATACAATTCATCCATTTACCACAATCACCCATCAGATGTGTTCAGTTCAATGGTTTTTAATGTAGTCACAGTGGTGGTCCATGATCACAACCAACTTTACAGCATTTCATCACTCCTCCGCAGAGCAACTTCAAATCCATGAACAGTTACTGCCCACTTTCCCCACTAGTCTACTTACTGTCTCCATAGATTGCCTGTTCTGGATATTCCATACAAACAGAATCACACAATCTGTGGCGTTTCGTGACTTGCTTCTTTCACTTAGCATCATGTATTTAAGGTCCATCCATATTGTAGTGTGTGTCAGTGCTTTCCTTTTTATGTTTTTTTAAATTAATTAATTTATTTTTGGCTGTGTTGAGTCTTCATTGCTGCACACAGCTTTCTCTAGCTGTGGCAAGTGGGGACTACTCTTTGTTATGGTGTGCAGGCTTCTCATTGTGGTGGCTTCTCTTGTTGTGGAGCATGGGCTCTAGGCGTGCGGGCCTCAGTATTTGTGGCACACAGGCTCAGTAGTTGTGGCTCGTGGGCTCTAGAGTGCAGGCTCAGTAGTTGTGGCACAGGGGCTTAGTTGCTCCACGGCATGTGGGATCTTCCTGGACCAGGGCTCGAACCTGTGTCCCCTGCATTGGCAGGCAGATTCTTAACCACTGCACCACCAGGGAAGTCCCCTTTTTATGGTTGAATAATATCCTATTGCAGGGATAGATCACATTTTGTTTATCCATTCATCTGTTTGTTGGTGGACATTTGGGCTGATTCCACCTTTTGGCTACTGTGAAAAATGCTGCTATAAACATTCATGTACAAATTTTTGTGTGAATGTAACTTTTCAGTTCTCTTGGATATATACCTAGGAGTGAAATTGCTGGGTCATATGGTAACTCTGTGTTTAACCTATCTTCTCTAATAATCTTAATCTTTTAATTGGAGTCTTTAGTCCATTTATATATAATGCAATTATTAATATATTTGAATTTAAATCTACCATCTTATTAGGGCTACCTACTTGTCCCATGTGTTCTTTGTTCCTTTTTCTCTCGCACTTATTGTCTTCTATTGACTATTTTTTATAATCCACAGGGCTGCCTGAGTGTCTTCTTTTTTCTTTAAATATTTATTTGTTTTCTTTTTTGGCTGTGTCAGGTCTTAGTTGCAGCACATGGGATCTTTCCTTGCGGTGTGCAGGCTTCTCTCCATAGTTGTGGCATGGGCTCAGTAGTTGTGGCACAAGGCAGATTCTTAACCACTGGACCACCAGGGAAGTCATGACATGGCCACTAGCTTTCCCCAGAGTGAGTGATGTGAAGGGGAGAGTGTACTCAAAACATAAGAGGCAGTGTCTTTCATAACCCAATCTCAGAAGTGACATGCCATCTCTTCTACAGTATTCTGTCAGTCACACAGACCAACCCTGGTACAATCTGGGAGGGGACTACTCAAGGGTGTAAATATCAGGAGGGGGTTTTTAGGGGCTGTATAGGAGCAGTTTTTATATGTTTTTGAAGTTAAACTGATATAAATTCAAATTAGAATGTTATAACTTTAGGATGTTAAATGTAATTCCCATGGTAACCACAAAGAAAATAGCTATAGAATATACCCAAAAGGAAATGAGAAAGGAATTAAAATGTTTCATATGAGGTACCTAGAGTAGTCAAACTCATAGAGATGGAAAGTGGAATGATAGCTGCCAGGGGCTGGGCGGAGGGAGATTGGGAGTTAGTGTTTCATGGATTCAGAGTTTCAGTTTTGCAAGTTGAAAAAAGTTCTGGAGATAATGGTTATGATGGTTGCATAACAATGTGAATGTACTTAAGGCCACCGAACTGTACATGTAAAAATGGTTAAAATGGTAAACTTCATATATATTTTTCCACAATTTAAGAAAATAATTAATTTTAAAAGGTTTTGAAAGGATGTGGATAAATTGGAACCCTCATACATTGCTAGTGAAATGTAAAATGGTGCAGCCACTGTGAAAATAGTTTGGTGGTTCCTGAAAAAGCTAAATAGAGTCACCATAAGACCCAGCAAACCCACTCCTACGTATATACTCAAGATAACTGAAAACATGTTCGAACAGAAACTTGTACGTGAATGTTCACAGCAGCATTATTCATAATAGCCAAAATGTAGAGACAACCCAAATGTCCATCCACTGATGAATGGATAAACAAATTGTAGTCTATCTATGCAATAGAATATCATTCAGCCATAAAAAGGAACAAAGTAGCGACGCACACCAAAACCTGGATGAACCTCAAAAACATTGTTGTAAGTGAAAGAAGCCTGATACAGAAGGTCACATAGTGTATGATTCCATTTACATGAAATGTCCAGAACAGGCAAATCCATAGAGACAGAAAGTAGATTATTGGTTGTCAGATGCTTGGGGGAAAAGGGAATGGGAAGTGACTGTTAATGGATGGGGTATTTCTTTTTTTCAGGTGACGAAAATGTTCTAGAATTAGATGGTGATGATGGTTGTACAACCTTGTGAATATACCAAAAGCCAATGAATTGCATACTTTAAAAGGGTGAATTTTCTATGAATTATATCTCAATAAAAAATGTAATTAACAAATTCTGTTTGCAATACTCACAAACTTGATTGCATTCAGTCTGGTTCAGGCTCTTGGCATTGCAAAACGTCTGTAGTTCAAAGTTGTAATATAGGTTGGAGAAAGCCATCCCCAGGCAGTGGCCTGGAAGCGGTAGAAATGTGTGATCCAAAGACTCTGAGGCTTTTGTGTAGCCTAGATCTGTGAGGGGAATAGAAAATATTAACTCTTCTTTCAGGAAGAAAAGGGAACATCCCCTAGCAACTCTCTGAACCCACTGTGCCTTTTATCCTGTATAAAGGATCTGTTATCTCTATCTGTTGCTATATCTGTCTCTGCACGTCACACTGCCAGGCCCAAGACCGGAATCAGGTTCTCCCTGACTCCCAGTGTTCCCTCTTCCCCTGTAGTCATTCAACCTCCAAGCCATAAGTATTTTTCTTTTGCAGTGCTTCCTGAACCTGTTATTTTACTTCTATTCCTATTGTTTATGCAGACAAATCAGAAAGAGCTTGGTGTGTTTGAGAAAACCAGCAAGAACGTGGCTGCAGAATGGGATGCACCTGTGGAAGCAGTGGATTTGAAGGCTGGAGGTTTACAAATGAGTTAGGGCCAGACAGGAGGGTCTCGTGGGCCAGCTTTGGAGTTATTTGAGTGTCATCTTACAGGTAGATAAGAACACAGTTCCTGCCTGTACAGTTTGTAGAGCCAAAACCATCATTATTTGCAAATGCTGTACATTATCATGTACCTAGAAAAGCCACAAGAATCAATCAAAGTGCTATTAGAAATAAAAGAGAGGGAACTTCCTGGTGGTCCAGTGGTTAGGACTCCACACTTCCAATGCAGGGGACACAGGTTTGATCCCTGGTTGGGGAACTAAGATCCCAAAAGCCTTGCAGCCAAAAAAAAAAAGAGAAAACAGAATAGACTCGCAGACATAGAGAACAGACATGTGGTTGCCAAGGGGGAGGGGGTTGGGGGAGGGATGGAGTGGAGTGGGAGGCTGGGATTAGCAGATGTAAGCTATTATGCATAGGATAGATAAACAACAAGGTCCTACTGTATAGCACAGGGAACTCTATTCAATATCCTATGATAAAGCATAATGGAAAAGAGTGTATATATGTGTATAACTGAATCACATTGCTGTACAGCGGAAATTAACACAATATTGTAAATCAACTATACTTCATTTTAAAAAAAGAAATAAAAGAGAGGTCATTAAACTGGCTGGTTATAAAATAAATATACAGAAACTGGGGCCTCTTAGAGGTTTGAGAAGCCAATTTTTTAGGTTCATGTTATATTGAAAAGTGAAGAAATGCCAAACGGGGTTATAAATAAACTGTGTTATATTTAAAATATTTTAAATGTTTATTTACAACAAATAAACACAACTGCTCTGCAAAATAAATACGCTACTCATAAGCTAATTAATTTGTAAGAGGATTAACTCATAATGTGCTGCTTGGGTCATGAGCCAGCAGTGGGGCCATGTTTACAGTCCACAAACGTAATCAAGCCCTCACCCACCCAACAGGCCACTTCGTGCTTATCCCTGATAACTACACGTGCTACTAGCCGCCATCCTTCACAAACCACAAAATATCCTCAACAACAAAAAGAGGAAATAACTGGGTGGGATTAGAGCTCTAATTTCAGACTTCATGACTAGTCACACCACCAGCTCTAAACCAGTGGGCAGTCCAAGGGAGAGAGCCTGTGGACGTGTGACTTACAGATTCCCTGAAGAGAGGCTGAATAAACTCTTCACATAAAAAATGAACTCTACTCTCAGGGCTTGGATTTAGAGTAGTACAGCTTTTGGGTGTCAATCTGTGAAATTCCTGTCAGTGGAGGCTACTGTGATGTATGGTGAGGTGAACTTGGATATGAGGTCTCCAGACCAACATTTCCTGGGCCAGGACTCAGAAACTGAGCATCAGAGCCAGGGTCCACCCATGCGGCTGGAGGCGCAGTTTGGGGCACAACTCAGAAGTCGTGGCTTCACACTGTCGCCGAGGCCCCAGAGTCATGGCTCTGGTGACCAGACAGCTGCATCCAAGGAGACCATGCCTCAGCAGTACAGCTGCAAAGGTGGCAGACATGGCTCTGGGAAGGAGACACAGTGGGTCACGTCCTCCTCATTTGTTCTCTTTAGAATTCTAAATTTGGAAATCTAACCTGGAGACTGAGGTAGAGGGGAGATGGGAAAACTACCAGAACATCAGCAGTGCAGCTCCTGTGTGGGGTAGAGAGAAAGACTTAACCACTAAGCAAGGCTCATGAGCCCAGACTGGGAATGAACAGTCAGCCACGGTCTCCTCCCAGACCTTCCCCTGTTCAGCGAAAATCTTCGGGCCCCTAAGAGACGAGTTGTTGAAATCTGAGAGGGGACAACCCCACGCCCCAAGCTCACCCTAACTAGAATGAGTTCACCAACAATACGTGTAATCAAAGGAACAGATATTTACAACTTCTGCTTGTTTTCCTTCCTTCCTTCTTTGC
The DNA here is from genome assembly GCF_059928025.1 of Delphinapterus leucas. Lineage (NCBI taxonomy): Eukaryota > Metazoa > Chordata > Mammalia > Artiodactyla > Monodontidae > Delphinapterus > Delphinapterus leucas. The sequence goes on from NC_143143.1 coordinate 36,299,791, forward strand.
GGATCCTACTCCAAAGCTTGTTGAAGACTGAGGAGAGGTCACAAACCATCCATATCTAGCCCTCCAACTGAAGGACTTTTCTCTGCCACATTCCTGGGTGGGATCCATCCTTTTCTGGATCTTGTGTCTTCTTTCTCCTTTACTTTACTCCTTCACTTTGCTGGCCTATATCCTTAACTTTCCAAGAAAGTGACATGGTGACTTCAATTTCTGTTTGCCCATTTGAAATTGTCTTTGTTCTGTCCATACACCTGACTGACAAGTGAATTCAGTATAGAACTCGTTGTCATCTAGGAAGCATCTGGGTCTTTTTTCATTCAGTGTTGGATATTTGATGGATCCCTTCAATCTTGAAGTTTGTTTTTTCAACTCTGGGAAATATTTTTGTTTTATTTCTTTGGTAGTTTCCTCAACTTCATTTCCTCTGTTTTCTCTTTCTGGAATGCTTATCAATTGAATATAATAGCATCTCCTGGACTTACTCTCACGTTACCTGCCTTTTTTCTCAACTTCTCCTATTTCTCTTATCTTTTTGCTCTACTTTGGCAGGTTAATTGACTTTATTTTCCAACACTTCTGCTAAATTTTTATTTTGGCAATCAGCTCTTTCTTGTCCTCAAAGTTTTTCTTCTTCATGGAATTCTTTTGTTTAATAGATGCAATCTTTTCCAAAATCTTTGTTTTGTTTGGTTTTGTTTCCTGCATGGCCCTACCCCTGTGTCTCCTTTTTGTTGGTTTGTTTTAGTCTTTTCTTGGCTGCCATCCTCAAGTGATCAGTGATCCTTGATTGGTCTGTCTATTCAGAGAGACAAATAAGGCACCAGGAGGTGATTTGCTAGCTTTGTTTATGGAGGTAGGGGGGCAGGCTACATTTTAAGGCAATCAGGCAGGGGACCAGTCCATAATGTTTAGGTCTCTTTTGGAAGCAGTTTCAATTCATCAAGAGGAGGGATCTCTGACTGCTTCCGGGTAGGGAGTGGTAGTAGGGCCAGTGGAGATGGAACAGACTGTTTCACTCCCTTTCTCTGTGGTCCCAAGCCTCTCGAGGATTCTGTGTTGCTAAATTAGATACTTGCTCAGCCATTTCCCCCTCTGAATGCACTTTAGATGTTTCTTCATTGTGAATTCATACATTTTTATTTCCTTTGCTATCGTTTTAGTAGAGTCTCAGGAAAAAGAGCTCAGATTTAGCTTTCATAACTCTCTGTCTACTGCCATGGTGACAGCATCTTAATGAGGCCTCTAGGGCATGTGTACAAGGGCCAAGGGCCAGCCTCTAACAGTATAGTTTTCTTTCTCAGGGAGTAGGGATGGAGCCTGTGAAGGCACTGGCATCCTTTTCCCCAGACCAGAGGTGAAGCTTCTTGCCTTGTCCCAGCCTCCCTCTTTTTTTTTTTTTTTTTTTGCGGTACTCGGGCCTCTCACTGTTGTGGCCTCTCCCGTTGCGGAGCAACAGGCTCTGGATGCACAGGCTCAGCGGCCACGGCTCATAGGCCGAGCCGCTCTGCGGCATGTGGAATCCTCCCGGACCAGGGCATGAACCAGTGTCCCCTGCATCGGCAGGCGGACTCTCAACCACTGCGCCACCAGGGAAGCCCCCTCCCTCCTCTTTGACTCACCCGATTTCCAGTTAGTTTTAGCAGTTGCCTCCTGCTAAGCAGAAGAAGTGCCTTGGTCCCTGTATTGCTGCATTGGAGGGAAGAGAAGAAATAGTATGAAGCAATCTAAGAAGAAACAGATCCCAGCAAGGCCAAAGCATCCAGAGAGAATGTCCAGAGAGTCAGGCGCTAGCTTGGTCATCTTCTCTAAAAGCTCGGCTCCCATCAGGGCCCTCAGTGTCCTTGGACTTTCAGGTGCTTGTCCCTCTCGGGTGGGTTGAGCGACAGAGAAGAGAAGAAAGGGAGGAATCCTTAGATTCTCCCTGGAGATTAGGGCAAACATTTCTCAGAGTGATTCCCTGTACCACCTGTGTTGGAATCATGCAGGATGTCTTTAAGTGCTGATCAGTGAATCTCAGATGGAGTTTACAGCTGAGAACTGCTGGATTTGGCTTCCCTCAGGACAGGCCTTTGTGTATCCCCTTTCCTCTGCCTGCAGTGTGCTTTTTGTTCTATTTCAATCATAAAGTCAAAACACTGTCACTTTTATGATCCTCTCAGATGAAAATAATTCCGTCTCTGAAATTCCACAGGTGGTATGTATGAGAACTAGAAAAGGCACCACAAACTCTGAGAGTTAAACTAGTAAAATAAATTCAAAATAGAGAATACACACATGTCCTTTAAGAGACAGAATGACTCCCAAGATGAAAGCAGAAGAAGCTGTTAACATATTTTTAAATTAAAAGAAAGAAACGAACAAAACCCCAAAGTCAATTTGAAGGAGGTGGTCAGCATAAAAACAAATGAAAAAAAGCATTACAGAGGTAAAATATGATCATGGATATCCAACCCTGACCCAGAGAGAGACGGCAGCACAGACATGAAGACGTCGGTTTTAAAGGATGTGGTGTGAAGATGGCTCACCCCTCAGTTTCTTTGACTCTAATTGCACGTCACCAAGCAGCCTTCGTCCAACCCTGGCTTATTATTACCTTTTCTGTGTGTGTGTGTGTGGTACGCGGGCCTCTCACTGTTGTGGCCTCTCCCGTTGCGGAGCACAGGCTCCGGACGCGCAGGCACAGCGGCCATGGCTCATGGGCCCAGCCGCTCCGCGGCATGTGGGATCTTCCCGGACCGGGGCACGAACCCGTGTCCCCTGCATCGGCAGGCGGACTCTCAACCACTGCACCACCAGGGAAGCCCTGTTACCTTCTTTTAAACTGAGGAATAATTTATTTCAGTGAAATGCATGATCATAAGTGGACAGTTTGATGAATTTTGACAAATATTTATGCCCATGTAACCAACACCTGGATCAAGATACAGAGTGTTTCCAACACTCCAGAAAGTTCCCTAAGGTCTCCATGTGGTGGACCCCCTCCCCCCAGCTCTGAGCCAAACGCTTTTCTGGCTCAGAGTGTGCCTCTTCCACGTAGCACCCTGTTTTGATGTTTGTCTGCACTGCTGCACGTGGTGAGCATCTATTCCCTCTTTGTTGCTGAGCATACTCTGTTGATGAATATAACCACTGTGTGTCACTGTCCTCCTGGAGATGCATGTTTGGGACGTTGACAGTTTGGGGCTCTTCCATTGACAGCTGCTGAGAAGAGCCTCACACAGGCCCCTGGCAGACACACGTTTTCATGGGTACAACTTCTGTGGCTGCTGGAGGGAAAGTTAAAGCTGTGTGATGTGTAGCCGTAACGGTCCTCACCTTTTTCACTTGTGACTGAGACGAGAACAAGGGGGCCGATGTTCAAAAAGGTGAGCGTGATGATGAGCTTAACACAGGCGCTACCCGCATTGTCAAAGCAGAAGCTGGTCAGGTAGATGAAGGGGATGATAGAGGCATAGAGCATTAGCATCAAGACAAGAGCAGGGATGTTTTCTGGGTGTGTAAAAGCTTCTTCATCATAGTACAAAAACACCACCTTTGGAAAGCGGGGTAGAATTTGGAAAAGTCACTAAGAGTCAGTCCTAAGCATTAGAGAAAGGATATTATAATCTTAATTTTAAAAATAAAGTAAATAAGGTGTTAGCAGTACTACATCGGCAACTCCCCTTACTCATCCGGCAGTGCAGAGACAGCTGGCTCTGCCCCTGGAAATCAGTGCAGTGAGATCAGGGGCTCAGAGGCAGAACAAAGGGGGACGTGACCCATTCTGCACAAATGACCAGGGAACCTCAAGCTGCACAATTCAGTCACCACCAAAGACTTGCAACCCTCAGTGCCCTGGTGAGCTATTTCTGGGCACTGTCCCCAAGGCACTGTCATTTACTAGCTTGAGGCAGCAGTTGTGGGGAAGCCACAAATTAGAGACCCTAGAGCCGGCCCCTCTGCTCCTTATGATACTAGGACTGAAATCATGTTTTACTGAGGGTCAGCAATGAAGGTGCTTTCACACCCTGTGTGGCCAATCAGGGGCTTAGGTGCCAGCCTGGACTTCAGGTAGGGTTCTGGTTCTTCACAGGGTCCCCAAGGCAAGCCCCCTGTGATGTGCTGGGGAAAGGCCTCAGCACCATGCAGCTCACCAGCAGCAGCAGAGTGGGGATGAGGAAGGAGATGAGGTCCCACAGCAGAGCGGAGAGCCAGAAAGTAGCCACGTAAACGCCACTGATGAACTGGACCTGCTTGGTCTTGATGCATCTCTCTTTGACTGTCAAGATGGAGAAAGAGCTAGACAGGAAAGCCATTCCAAAAAGTAAGTTGATAACAAGATAATGTCCTTTAGGACCCCTGTAAAAGACAGGATATAAGGAGAAAGGTAGCCATTTAAGTAGAACTGCTCACAGCAACCATACTCCAAAATAACAATTTGTGATTAAAACAAAACAAAAAAAAAGGAAGAAGTAGGTGGTAAAGGGAGAAGCACTGAGGAGGGAAGGAAAGTCGTACATACTCGTACAAGATATTCTCCGAGGTCTCCTTGTTTGACTGAGGTTGAGGGTGGTTGAATACCATTATTGAAGCCCTGGCACCAGAAAGCAACTTGAAGGGGACATTGTCCACCAGTGCCAGCGCCAGGGCAGGGGAATGGTATGCCTGGTTGTTGAACAGCGCTGTCACTATGGTGTGGTTCCCCATGTCTTCAAAGGAAGCTGCCACTAGGTAGTTCTTATCAAAGACCTCGGGCTCCTCCTCTAACTTTTTCAGGAGGAATGGCTCTACTAAACGTAGAAGAGAGCAGACCTTCCGAGAGCGTCACACCAGGCCCAGTGAGGCAGAGAGGATTCGCCTTTGGCCTCTCCCAACCGCTGCTCCTCCTGGGTATCTATCTCATCACTAACCCCCGCCCACATCCGAAAGTGGGCTCCTGCTGACATGGCCGTGCTCTGAATTCCAGTGATCCCCTTTGCCCACAGGGCTGCCTCCTGCCCGAGCCCCATGACCCCAGGGCATCAAGAAAGTTTTCCTTTCATTGACTGGAGCAGTATAAAAAAGTCTTGTCTAGTCATCTTTTAAATCTCAGCTCTGTCTACTCCCCTCCTCCCCACGGCCTTGATGCAGCCCAGGCCCCACCACCTTTGCCTGGACTGTGTGGCTCTAACAGAGCTCCTTGCCTCCTATCCAGTCCCTCCAGTCTCATGTGAAAAGACATGTCTGATCACACGCACCCTACCCAACAATTTCAAGTGACTCTCCCCTGCTCTCGGGATAAAGCTAACCTCCTGCACACGACCTACAGTGCCCAGCTGTTATCCAGACTCCGCTTCCTGTCTTGAAGTTCTAGCCATGCCTAAGGACTCACCGTTCCCCATGCTTACAAATGCTCTTCTCATGGTTTGGAATGTTCTTTGGGTTACATTCCCCTGCTGTGGGTCAGTACCTATTCACACCTTAGGCTCCTAACTCTGGAGCATCGTCTGGCCCTCCAAGGCTGAGACATGTCTCTGAGACCATCATTTATGGTTCCTTTGTATTGTAACTACTGTCACTTATCCATATGATCTCTGGGCTAGAAGCTCATCAAGGGCTGGTAATAATACTGTTCATCACTGGACTTCCAGCACACAGTGCCAGGTGAAATATATGACCCACTTAGAATTCTGGAATTTTTAGTGCTGGAAGGGACCTTCAATCACAGCAACGACAATAATGATAATTGAAAAAAAAAACCAAAATACCGACAATAATGATAATTGTACCAGTGGCTGAAGGTTACTGAGTGCCAGTGTTAACAGTGTGCAAAGCTCATGATAGGCACTCTCTCATGGAATCCTCCGATGACAATGTGAGGCAAGGTTTATTATTCTTTCCATTTTGCAGGAGAGGAAACCAAGGTTGGAGAGGTAGGTCACTGTAATCCCAACCACTTTGCTACATCATGTTCTGCATTTGGTCTCTTTACTTTAGTAAAAAAAAATGCTTAAAATTTTTATTTTAAATTAAAATATCACATGAATATAATTTTAAAAATCAAATAATTATATAAAACTTATAATGAGAAATGGCAGTGCCATGGCCTACCCATCACCATCCCTGGTACCTGCTCACCAGAGGCAACCACTTTGAAATCTTTTAGTTCATGTTTCTCTGGATTGCTAAATAGCCCATCTCTCTATTGACATCCTATCTTGGATGCAAGGACTTTGTTCTTTTATGACTATCCCTGCCCCCTATGGCCTTCCCCTCCCCTCTCCTCCCCCTAGAGTTGTATCATAAATTCAGTTCAATCAATAGTCAGTTTTGACATTACTATGACAAAGTAAAAATTATTCATAGCTGAACCAAGCAGTATATTATGACGTTTCTTTTTTTGTACAACTTTCCCCCTCTGAAGTTAATAACGTTCTCCTTTTCTCATTTGCTTAGTTTTCTCTACATCTATCACTAAGTCATCCACAAACTCCCTTTGCGGGAGGGAGTGTAAATCTCTTCTTAATACATTCAAATGTAACAGAAAATTTATCAGTTTCATTTTTGGACATGCTTTAGTCCCTAGAAAGACACAACTTGGTCTCATTTCTAGGAACTCTCCCTTTCCTGTCGTTTGGTTTTTGAAAGATGTTTTTCTGAGACTTCTAGCTATTCACTCTGACTTCAGGGAGCATCACGTGGCCTGGAAGCACATGGCTTCACTACAAGGAGCAATGGGCCTGCTTCCTGCCCCGTTTTCCTGGGCCTGGTACTTACTTAGCAGCTGCAGAGGAATCTGTTCTTCAGCCATGAGCATATCTGTAAAATGTTCTGAAAGCTGAGGACCCAGCCTGGATTTCAGAGAAATAAAGAATGGAACAATAGTTTGACCATATGTTTTTTAGAGTCAACTCCAATGGGACATTTTCCATGCTTGTACTGAAGTTGAGGAATGAGAGGCTGACCATAAGGATCACCAGAGGTACCAGGATCTGTATTGACAGCATCATCATCGAGTTGCACCAAGAATATGTAGCCCTTTTCAAGAACATGGCATAGAACTGTTGGCAGAGAAGGCTGAACTACAATTTTTAAAAAGGGGGAAACAACATTAACATAGTCACAGGTAGAAGCTGGCAGGCAGTTACGTGGCTCACGTCCAACTGTATTCTCTCATATTGTGTCTAACATTTCGATGATGTTAAAAATTGCTTCAGATTAAAATTCTTTGACTTAATTATTTGATTAACATTTAATGGCAGAAAAAGAAGGCACAGATTGGAAAGAGTCTGGAAGAGTAGCCTAAACAGATACCAAATATAAACATGATACAATTGTTTTTCACCTGCCAGATTGGCAAAAATTTTAAGTTGATGAGGATATGAGGAAAATGCCATTGCTGGCATTTTAATTTGGTATAACTTTTTTTAGAAAACAAATTAGCTGAATGAATAAAATTAATTTGATATTCACACAGTCTTTAATCTAGAAATTTTACTTCTAGTAATGTATCCTACAGGTATACTTGTGTAAGTATGCAGGACACGTACAGAGATGTCCCTGTGGCATTGACAGTAAATGTCAAAGTGTGTAGTCGTGTGCACTGAGATCCCAAGATCCAGTGCTGGGCCCAGAGGCAGCAGACTGTGGAGGTGGGCACTGCATATGCTCCCACCCAACTTGTCTGTAGTGCTGCACTAGCTGGGGCAGGCAGCGGGGCCTTTAAGCCTCAGGTGCCAGTGTTCCTTGTTCTCAAAATACCAAAAAATCCCTGAAAGTCTCTACCAAGCACCCCCCAAGTTTCCCACATTTGACATGATGGAAGCTCCTTTCCCCTCAAACATTCATTAAAAGGCACTGCTAATAACTCATCAGAGGTGGTGCTCTGAGAAATACTTCCTGGGAAGGTTCCAGAACTGTTTGCTAAAGCAAAGCCTGGCCAAGTAGAGGCCGGATAGATCCTTCCTGGGGGTTGGAGAAGAGCCTCCTGTATAAGACAGGCACTGGCCTAGATGACCCCCAAGACCCTTTCCAACTTGGAGGCTCCATGAATGGCAGCTTCCCCTTGAATAGGTGATTTAAGACTATGAAACAGTGAGATTAATCTCTTCACTAACCCATGAAAACCAGTCTCATTATTTTGCAACATACCTTATAGATAGCTAAATCAAGACCACTATATAAAATGCATATCAATATTCTTTTTTTAAGCATTAAAAGAATGTCCATGTACCTCATAAGAATATATTTTTAAAAATTTGAATTCCAGGTGGTACAATACATGATCTGTTTCACAGTGAAAAATTAAAAAGAAAGATAAAGTATGGTTTTTGGCCAGTAGATTTAATGCTTTTATTCTTTCTTCTTCCTGGTGAAAGGAATGGCCACGACCTTTTCTAGATCTTTTCTGATACTCCCTTCCATTGTGTTGATCCTAGTCAGAAAACACCAGCATTCTGACTTTGAAGTGGAGCAAAGAGCATGGTACTGCTGAAACCCAGCAGAGCCAATCTTTTATGCCTAAAATCTGCACATTTTTTCTTAAGCCCCTATTAAAGGTTGATATATACTTCTTGACAGAATAATATCATGATTCCAAGAATGAAATAAAAATCTGCTTTCTTGCATGCATTTGAAATATTTGCTCACCCCAGTGTTTGGTTGGATTGGTAGGCTGGACTGTATTGAGAAAATCCTTGAATTAAGACGTTTAATTCTATTAACAGGAACTCTGCTAACCAGCGGGTGAGAATGGAAGGAGGGAAGCTTGATGATTTGCATATCTATACTGGAATCTACCAACTTACTAACCCTAAACCAAACCAGAAACAAAAAGAAATAAAAATTCTCAAAATCACAACACATTTCATTTTGTTTGGATTTAAAGAATGAAAGTTGTGTAAGATATAAAAAAAATAAGTTAGGACAATAATGAGAGCAAAAAGAGCTGCACCAAGATTCCATACTGCTAGCAAGTATATAATGGCTAGAAAATTCTTAAATAGGCACTAAATAAGAACTGAATTAACTGACCAATGACTTTTCCAAATAACTGAGGCAACACTAGCATAAATAGATTTCATTATTTTCCTTAAAAGATACCACATACAAATTAAAACAAAAATATCACTAATATCTATTTTATGACCAAAACTATAAATTATAAAATGCAGCATTGCTGATGCTCTAGGACAGGGGTTTGTAAACTATGGCCAGTAGGCCAAATCCAGCTCAGAAAGGATTTTACATTTTTAAATGGTTACATGTTTAGATGGTTATCTAAGTGACTTACATAATACCCTTGATTATGCCACTAAACCTACATAGCCTGAAGTACTTACTATCTGGCCCTTTAAGAAAAAGTTTGGCACCCCCCCCCCCCCCCCCCGCACCACACACACACACCAAGGCAAAAAGATGTATTCATTGTTGGCAGCAAACTGTTAGGTCAAGAAACATATTTTTATTCATAGTCTTTGGGCCAGTTATTCTACTGCTGGGAATTTGTCACAACAATATAATCCAGTAAACTGGTGACTCATTTTCCCTCTAGTACGGTTCTGCAAAAGACAGTGAATTAATTGTTATTTATTGCTGTGACACAGATTACCCCAAAACTTAGCATATTTATTTATTTATTTATTTTAAAATCTTTTGGCCTTGCCACACAGCTTGTGCAATCTTAGTTCCCTGACCAGAGATTGAACCCACTCCCCTTGCACTGGGGGCATGGAGTCTTAACCACTGGACCACCAGGGAGGTCCCAGCATCTTAAAACAACAGTAAGCGTTTATGATCTCACGCAGTTCCTGTGGGTCAGGAATTTGGGAGTGGCTCAGCTGGGTGGTTCTGTCTCAAGGTCTCTCCTGAGGCTGTAGTCAAGCTATTGGCCAGGCTGCAGTTGTCTGAAGGCTGGACTGGGGCAGGAGGGTCAGCTCTCAGGGTGGTGCCCTTATGTGGCTGCGGGCGGGAGGCAGTAGTGTGTGGTTCTCTGTAGTTCTGACAAGAACATTGGTTGATGGTTTAAGTAACATTAATGATTAAGATAAAAGTGAAACAACAAAGATGTATGTCAGAACTTCACTCATTCATCCATGAGGTGAGCAACATTTTTGTTGGATTGAGTAACATTTTTTTAATACTGGAAGAGTATTTCCTCAAATTCTATTCTTAATGAAATTGCTTCAGATATGACATACTTTTAAGCTTAATTCACACTATTAACATTTTCTCAGTCATTACTTTTTTAATCTAGACAATCAAAGCAATAAATTCAACCCCAATTTATAGTGTTTATCAATTTCCATGTTGTAAATACTCTCACCATGATTGATTTCAAATTATCAACATAACATTTCCATCATACAGATGTAAGTAGATGTAAAAATAACCTCAAGAGCACTGATAATAGTAAAATGTAGCCAAATCATGAGGAAATGAAGTTTTTATTACCTTTTGTGATTATTGTGATTGATAATAAGAAATATGTATTTGATCTTTGTCCTGGTTCTGGAATAGAGCACCTAAAATCCTTGTAAATTTCTAAGTGATGAGAGCCATAAAAGTGTCTTTTGTTATGTTAATAGGTGACTTTTGGAAAGCACCAAAGGATGGGGGTTGGTTGCCATGGGAAAAAAACACAAGTGATTAGAGGGTTAGAACTTTTGACCACCTTCACCCAATTCCCCCACCCCTACCTCCAACCTCTGGCAACCACAAATCTGTTCTGTGTTTCTATGAGGTGTTTTTTTTTTTAAGATTCCACATATAAGTAAGATCATACAGTGTTTGTCTTTCTGTGTCTGACTTATTTCACTGAGCATAATGCCCTCAAGGCCTATCCATGTTGTTGCAAGTGTCAGGATTCCTCTTTTTTTAATTTTTTTTATGGCCAAATAGTGTGTGTGTGTGTGTGTGTTTATCAATCACATTTTCTTTATCCATTCCCCTGCTGATGGACACTTAGGTTGTTTCTACAACTTGGCCGTTGTAAATAATGCTGCAATGAACATGGGGGTGCAGATATCTCTTTGAGGTAGTGAGTATATTTCCTTCAGATATATACCCATAAGTGGAATTGTTGGATCATATGGTAGTTCTATTTTTTTTAATTAATTAATTTATTTTTGGCTGCATTGGGTCTTCGTTGCTGTGCTCAGGCTTTCTCTAGTTGTGGCAAGCAGGGACTACTCTTCATTGCAGCGCGTGGGCTTCTTATTGCGGTGGCCTCTCTTGCTGTGGAGCATGGGCTCTAGGCACACGGGGCTTCAGCAGTTGTGGCATGTGGGCTCAGTAGTTGTGGCTCGTCGGCTCTAGAGCACAGGCTCAGTAGTTGTGGCGTGCAGGCTTAGTTGCTCCGTGGCATGTGGGATCTTCCTGGACCAGGGCTCAAACCTGTGTCCCCTGCATTGGCAGGTGGATTCTTAACCACTGCGCCACCAGGAAAGTCCCTCTATTTTTAATTTTTTGAGGAACCTTCAATATCAGTTTTTATAGTGGCTGCACCATTTTACATTCCGACCAACAGAACACAAGGGTTCCCTTTTCTCCACATCCTGGCCAAAGCTTGTTATCTCCAGTCTCTCTGCCATTCTAACAGGTGTGAGGTGTTATCTCATAGTGGTTTTGATTTGCATTTCCCTAATGATTAGTGATGTTGAACACCTTTTCATGTATCTGTTGGCCATCTGAATATATTCTTTGGAAAAAAAGTCTATCCAGGCCCTTTGCCCATTTAAAAATTGGATTGTTTTTTCTTTTTTGCTATTGAGTTGTATGAATTCTTTATATATTTTGGATACTAACCCCTTATCATATAAGTGTCTGCGAATACTTTCTCCCATTCAGTAGGTTGTCTTTTAATTTTGTTGATCATTTTGTTTGCTGTGCAGAGCTTTTTTATTTTGATGTAGTTCTACCTGTTTATTTTCCTTCTGTTGCTTGTGCTAATGTCCTCCCTTTGATTGTGAGCTGGACCTAGTGACTAACTTCTAATGAACAGAATATAGCGAAAGTGATAAGAATGTCACTTCCAAGATTAGGTTACAAAATGAACGTAGCTTCCATCTTGGTCACGTTTTCTCTCTTTCTCGGATCACTTGCTGTGGGGGAAGCCAGTTGCCATATCACAAGGTCACTCCAGCAACCTGGGAAGAGGCCCACATGGTGAAGAACTGAGGCCAATAGATACCAAGGAACTGAGGTCAGCCAGCAACAACAGGAGTGAACTTGGAAGTGGATCCTCCCCCAGTTGAGCCTTTAGAGACTGCAGCCCTGGCTAACAGCTTGACTACAACCACCTCCCAGGAGACCCTCAGCCAGAACCACTTATCTACCAGCTCCTAGACTCCTGACCCACAGAAACTGTGAGGTAATAAATGTTTGTTGTTTCAAGGCCGCTAAGTTTTAGGGTAATTTGTTATGCAGCAATAGATAATGAATACAAGCCAAAAAAAGAGTATAACAGACATGAGCACCTGAAAGGGAAAAATCATGCATAAGTAGTAGTCCCAGGAGGAGTGGAAAGAGAGGAAAGACCAGAAGAGAGATTGGTTGAGAATTTTCCAAAACTGACCAATATCAGCAAACACATTGTGAAAAGTGGTAAAAATCCTAAGCAGAGGAACACAAAGAAAACCACACAAAGGCACATCACTGTAAAAATGTTGAAAACCTAAAACAAAGAAAAAACAATATTAAAAGCAGCCAGAGGGCTTCCCTGGTGGTGCAGTGGTCGAGAGTCCGCCTGCCGATGCAGGGGACGCGGGTTTGTGCCCTGGTCCGGGAGGATCCCACGTGCCGCGGAGCGGCTGGGCCTGTGGGCCATGGCCGCTGGGCCTGCACATCCGGAGACTGTGCTCCACAGTGGGAGAGGCCGCGGCAGTGAAAGGCCCGTGTACCGCCAAAAAAAAAAAAAAAAAAAAAAAAAGCAGCCAGAGGTAAAGGACAGATTGCATTAAAAGAATAATAATAATACTGGCAGCTGAGATATCAGTGGACATAATGGAAGCCAGAAGACAATAGAATGGAATGGATAAGCAAAAGTGATTTATCCATATGATAGAGTACTATTCAGAAATAAAAAAGAACAAGTATTTATTATAAACACCACAACATGAATGAACCTCCAAAAATTCTTCTAAGTGAAAGAAGCCAGACATAAAATACATACTATATGATTTTCTACATATGAATCCAAATGATTCCATTCTTATGAAATGCCCAGAATAGGTAAATATATAAAGACAGAAAGTAGACTAGTGGTTGCCTTGGGCTAGAGATGGGAACAAGGAATGTTTGCTAATGAACATGAAAGATCTTTTCAGAGTGATGAAAATGTTCTAATATTGGATTTTGGTTATGGTCACACAACTCTGTAAATTTACTAAAAGCCATCAAACTTCATGGTATGAATTACTGATTACTGTTACAGTATGTAAATTATACCTCAGTAAATCTGTTTTAAAAAGAAGACAATAGGGCTTCCCTGGTGGCGCAGTGGTTGAGAGTCCGCCTGCCGATGCAGGGAACATGGGTTCGTGCCCCGGTCCCACGGGAGCGGCTGGGGCCGTGAGCCATGACCATGAGCCATTGAGCCTGCGTGTCCGGAGCCTGTGCTCCGCAATGGGAGAAGCCACAACAGTGAGAGGTCCGCATACCGCAAAAAAAAAAAAAAAAAAGAAGACAATAGAATTACATTGTAGTAGTTACATTGTAGTAAAAACCCTGCTAAAGTAAAATTCTATATCAAGGAAAAATTCCTTCAAAAACGAAGGCCAAAAATATATTTTCAGGCAAACAAAAACTCTGAGACTTTATCACCAGAAAATCTGCGCTAAAGGACATAGATATTGTTTAGGCAGGAAGAAAACAGTTCTAGATGGAAGCTTAAGGCTGAATGAAGGTTTAAAGAAAAATGCAAAGGGTAAATATGTGCTAAATTTATTTTAAATTAATTTTTATTGGAGTATAGCTGCTTTACAATGCTGTGTTAGTTTCTGCTGTACAGCAAAGTGAATCAGCTACACATATACATATATCCCTTCTTTTTTGGATTTCCTTCCCATTTAGGTCACCACAGAGCACTGAGTAGAGTTCCCTGTGCTATACAGTAGGTTCTCATTAGTTATGTATTTTATACATAGTATCAATAGTGTATATATGTCAATCCCAATCTCCCAATTCATCCCACCCCCCCCCACCGGTATCCATAGGTTTGTTCTCTATTTCTGTGTCTCTATTTCTACTTTGCAAATAAGTTCATCTGTATCATTTTTCTAGATTCCACATATAAGCGATATTATAAATATGTGCTAAATTTAAATGAATACCGATTGCACAAAAAACAATAATGTATTATGGGTTTTTAAAAATACACAGAATTGAAATAGTTGAACGAAATAGCACATATCTCTGTAAGTAGAATAAATGGAATTTAAGTGTGCTATGTACCTTGCATTGTCTGGAATGTGGTAAATGTACTAGTTTATTGTAAACTTTAATAAGTTAAAAATGCACATTGTAATCTTAGGATAACCACCAAGAGAACAGCAAAATAACTTACAAATTCTAAACTAACAGAGGAGAAAATATAAAGTAAAAAAAAAAAAAACAAACCCACTAAATCAATCCAAAAGACCAGAAAGGAAATAAGAGAATATGGAATTGGTGGGATAAATAGAAAACACTGAATAACATGGTAGATTCAAAACCAAATGAATTAGAATTTTTATTAGTTGTAAAGGACCAAAGCTTCTATTTAAAAAGTAAAGATAGACAAATTAATGTTTTTTTAAACTCCAGCTATATTCTGTTTATAAGAAATACACCTAAAATATATGGCTACAGTTAGAATAAATGCAAAAGGATGGACAAGGAAAATATCCTTCAAAAATCAGGGAGAAATAAAATCATTTCCAGACCAAAATAACTGAGAGTGTTTGGCACCAGCATAAAAACAGTAAAGGACGTGATACAGAATGTACTGCAGGCAGAAGGAAAGTTACTGGAGAAGCACGAGGAGAAAACAGAAAGAGCTAACTATGTACATGAATTTAAATGACCATTGTCTTCCCCAAACAACAATAATGTTTTGTGGAGTTAAAAAAGAGAATTAAAATATATAATAATAGTATATAAGTTGGTGATGGTGGGATGTGTGTGAATAAAATTCAAGTGTTCCAAGGTCTTAGTATTTTCCAGAAGCAGAGGAAAGATACTAATTCACCTGAGACTTTGATAAATTACATATATGTATCTCAATATCTAGGCTTACCACTAAAATAAGAATATATAGTTTCCAGTTAGTGTGGGGTAGGGAGGAAAATATAGAATGAGAAAAAATAATCCAAAAAAGGGAGAGAATAAGCCATATAGACTAAGCAGGACTAGTATAAAATATGATAGATATAAATTTTAATATATCATAAGTAATACTCGTAAATAGCCTACATATTCCATTTAGAAGACAAATATTACCAGACTGGGTAAAATACTCACCTGTTCTTCTTGCCACTTTATGGCCTAGTGTGGCCTCTTGGGTAGTTTACCTGGAATGCCCCCTCAAAGCCTTCCTAGCACTGAGCCAGCATCCCTGCTTCATTACATTCAAATAGCTTGGTGGATGAATCAGCCAATCTCAGAGCTGCCCTAACTTGGGAAATCTTTTTAAATGAAATAATAAACCTTCCTAATAAACCAGCTGAGTGTGGGTTATCTGTTACTTACAATCAAAAGTATCCCAACTGGTATAATTTTTTTTTTGATTTTCATTCCTAGAAATTTATGTTAAAATTTTGTTTGTTGGGTGATATTACATTCAATATTTTCTGCATTAACTAATATCCCTATTACTGGAAGTACTAGTCAGAGGCTGGAAGACCATTCAGTGAGGATGTTATAGAAAGGAGTCAAGCACAGGGCAATGTTTAAGATCCCTTCCAACCCTAAGATTCCTGGAGTCTATAGTTTTGTACTTGCTTACCGAATGAAGACTTCTTCCATAGTTGTGACAGAGGCCCCAAAGCCGGCAATGCCCAGCTCTTCCTGCCTCAGTTCCAAGTCAGTAAATAGAGATTCAAACCTGAGATGGAAGAACAGTTTTATTCCTCAAAGGTGGAAGGTGAATCCCTCATTATCACCATTGGCTTTCTACAGAGGAAAAAGCATGGGCTATGGAGTCTAGAATATTTTTGTTCAAATCTCAACTCTGTCCCTCTCTAGCTTCATGACTCTGAACTTGAACAATGAGCATAACAGCATTTACTTCAAAAACTTTCTGTAAGGGGCTTCCCTGGTGGCACAGTGGTTGAGAGTCCGCCTGCCAATGCAGGGGACACGGGTTCGTGCCTCGGTCTGGGAGGATCCCACATGCCGCGGAGTGGCTGGGCCCGTGAGCCATGGCCATTGAGCCTGCGTGTCCGGAGCCTGTGCTCCACAATGGGAGAGGCCGCAACAGTGGGAGGCCCGCATACAGAAAAAAAAAAAACAAAAAAACACAACTTTCTGTAAGGATAAATCAAACATACACCTAGCACATTGCAGATACAAAGTAAATATTAATTAATCTCTTTTATTTTGAGCAAGAAGAAATAACAGTACTATTTTTGGAGTGCTTACTAAATGCCAGGGGCCATTCTAAGCCCTTTTCCATTTATTAACTCTGTGAATTCTCTCAACAGCTCGCTGAGGACAGTGCTGAGAAGGTAAATAACTTCTGTGGGAGCCTGGCAACAACTGGACTGGAAGTCAGCCACACCTACTAGACTGCCCATAGTAGTCAGCCTGCCACAACAGAAGAGCACACATAGCTCACATAGGAAACACCTGTAGAGCACAGAGCACTGGTGACCAGACAGGAATGCACCGCTGGGATGCATAGGATGTGATGTCCCCTACCTAAGGCCACTTCTCCAAGATCAGGAAATGTAACCAATCTACCAAAAACATAAAAATAAAAACAGCTGGAATTAGGCAAAATGAGGTGACAGAAGAATATTTTTCAAATGAAGGAACAAGATAAAACCCCAGAAACAGAACTAAGTGAAGTCACTTAACTGATAAAGAGTTCAAGGTAATTATCCTAAAGATGCTCAAAGAACTCAGGAGAAATATGGGTGAACACAGTGAAAAGTTTAACAAGGGGTTAGAAAATATGAAGAAGAACCAAACAGAGCTGAAGAATACAATAACTGAAGTAAAAAATACACTAGAAGGAATCAACAGTAGATTAAACAATACAGAAAAATGGATCAGCTAACTGGAAGACAGAGTAATGGAAATCACTCAAGCTGAATAGAAACAAGAAATTTTTAAAATGAGGACAGTTTAAGAGACTTCTTAGACAATATCAAGTGTACTAACATTCACATTACAGGGGTCCCAGAAGGAAAAGAGAGAGAGACAAAGGGACTGAGGACATATTTGAAGACATAATAGCTGAAAACTTCCCTAACCTGGGAAGGGAAACAGATATTCAGGTTCAGGAAGTAAGAGAGTCCTAAACAGGACCAACCCAAAGAAGACCACACCAAAACACATTGTAGTTAATATGGCAAAAATTAAAGACAAAGAGAAAATATTAAAAGCAGCAAGGGAAAAGCAACAAGTTATGTACAAGGGGACTCCCATAAGGCTATCAGGTGACTTTCAGCAGAACCTCTGCAGGCTAGAAGGGAGTGGCACAATATTTTTAAAATGATGAAAGGGAAAAACCTACAACCAATAATACTCTACCCAGAAAGGCTGTCATTCAGATTTAACAGGGAGATCAAAAGTGTTACAGACAATAAAAGCTAAAAGAGTTCAGCACCACAAAACTAGCTTTACAAGAAATGTTAAAGGGACTACTCTAAGCAAAAAGAAAAGGTCACAAGTAGAAATGTGAAAATTATGAAAGGAAAAATCTCATTAGTAAAGGCAAATATACAGTAAAGGTACTAAGTCAACCACTTATAATGCTATTAGGAAGGTTAAAAGAAAAAAGTAGTATAATCATCTATATCCACAATAAGTAGTTAAGGGATACACAAAACAAAAAGATGTAAAATATGATGTCAAAAACAGTAAACATTGGTGGGGGGAAGTAAAAATGCAGGGTTGTTAAAATACGTTCTAACTTAAGAGATCAGCAACTTGAAATTAAAAATATAGATATACAGATATAGTTTGCTATACATTAACCTCATGGTAACCACAATCCTAAAATCTGTAATAGATATACTCACAAAAAAGAGAAAGGAATCCAAATAGAACAATAAAGATAGTCATCAAATCACAAGGAAAGAGAGCAAAAGAAGAAGAAAGAAACAAAAAAGAACTACAAAACAACCCCCAAACAATTAACAATTGGCAATAAATACAAAGCTATCAATAATTACTTTCAATGTAAATGGTCTAAATACTCCCATCAAGAGACAGAGTGGCTGAATGGATACAAAAACGAGACCCATTTATACGTTGCCTACTAGAGACTTCAGATCTAAATACACACACAGACTAAAAATGAGGGGATGGAAAAAGGTATTCCATGCTAATGGAAATAAAAAGAAAGCCAGGGTAGCAATACTTATATCAGACAAAATAGACTTTAAAATGAAGACAGTAACAAGAGACAAAGAAGTACATTATATAATGATGAAGGGATCAATCCAAGAAGAAGATATAACAATTGTAAATATATATGCACCCAATATAGGATCACCTAAATACATAAAGCAAATATTGACAGACATAAAGGGAGACATTGATAGTAACACAATAATACTAGGGGACTTTAACTCCCCACTTACATCAATGAACAGACCATCCAGACATAAAATCAATAAGGAAACTCTGGGCTTAAATGACACATTACACCAGATGGACTCTCTCTTTCTCTCTGTATATATATATATATATATATATATATATATATATATATGGAACATTCCATCCAAAAGCAGCAGAGTACACATTCTTTTCAAGTTCACATGGAATATTCTCCAGGATAGATCAAATGCCAGGCCAAAAAACAAGTCTCGGTAAGTTTAAGAAAACTGAAATCATATCAAGCATCTTTTCTGACCAAAACACTATGAGACTAGAAATCAACTACACGAAAAAAACTGCAAAAACCACAAACACCTGGAGGCTAAACAATATGCTACTAAACAATGAATGAGTCACTGAAGAAATCAAAGAAGAAATTTAAAAATACCTGGAGACAAATGAAAATGAAAACACAATAATCCAAAATGTACATGATACAGCAAAGGCAGTTCTAGAGGGAAGTTTATAGTGATACAAGCCTACCTCAGGAAACAAGAAAAATCTCAAATAAACAATCTAAACTTACACCTAAAGGAACCAGGAGAAGAAAAATAAACAAAACCCAAAGTTAGCAGAAGAAAATAAATCATAAATGTTAGAGCAGAAATAAATGAAATAAAGACAAAAAATAGAAAATAATCAATAAAACTAAGATCAGTTTCTTTGAAAAGATAAAAAAATTGATAAGCCTTTAGCCAGACTCATCAAGAAAATAAGAGAGAGGGTCCAAATCAATAAAATCAGAAATGAAAAAGGAGAAGTTACAATGGACACCACAGAAACACAAAGGAATATAAGACATTACTATGAACAGTTATACACCAATAACATGGACAACCTAGAAGAAATGGACAAATTCACAGAAATGTACAATCTCCCAAGACTGAAACAGGAAGAAATAGAAAATATGAACAGACCAATTACCAGTAATGAAATTGAATCAATAAAAACAAAACAAAACAAAACAAAAAAAACCTCCCAACAAACAAAAGTCCAGGACCAGATGTCTTCACAGGTGAATTCTACCAAACATTTAGAGAAGAAAAATCCTTCTCAAACTATTCCAAAAAATTGCAGAGGAAGTAATGCTTCCAAATTCTATCTACAAGGCCCTGATACCAAAACCAGACAAAGATACAGCACAAAAAAAGAAAATTACAGGCCAATATCACTAATGAACATAGATGCAAAAATCCTCAACAAAATATTAGCAAACTGAATTCAACAATACATTAAAAGGTTCATACACCATGATCAAGTGGGATTTATCCCAGGGATGCAAGGTTGGTTCAATATCGGCAAATCAATCAATGTGATGCACCACATTAACAAACTAGAGAATAAAACCATATGATCATCTCAATAGATGCAGAAAAAGCTTTTGGACAAAATTCAACATCCATTTATGATAAAAACTCTCCACAGAGTGGATACAGAGGGACCATTCATCAACATAATAGGGCCATATATGATAAGCCCACAGCTGACATCATACTTGACAGTGAAAAGCTGAAAGCACTTCCTCTCAGATCAGGAATAAGACAAGGATGCCCACTCTCACCACTTTCATTCAACATGGTATTAGAAGTACTGGCCACAGCAATCAGACAAGAAAAAGAAATAAAAGGAATCCAAACTGGAAAGGAAGAAGTAAAACTGTCACTGTTTGCAGATGACATGATACTATACATAAAAATTCGAAAGATGCTACCAGAAAACTACTAGAGTTCATCAATGAATTTGGTGAAGTTGCAGGATACAAAATTAATACACAGAAATCTGTTAAATTTCTATACACTAACAATGAAAGATCTGAAAGAGAAATTAAAGAAACAATCCCATTTACCATCACATCAAAAGAATAAAATACTTGGGGATAAACCTACCTAAGGAGTCAAAAGACCTGTACTAAGAAAACTATAAGATGCTGATGAAAGAATTCGAAGGTGACACAAACAGATGGAAAAATATACCATGTTCTTGGATAGGCAGAATCAATATTGTGAAAATGACTATACACAGAAAATCCTCAAGATGCCACCAAAAAAACTACTAGAACTCATCAATGAATTTGGTAAAAGTTGCAGAATACAAAATTCATAGACAGAAATCTACTGCGTTTCTATACACTTACAACAAATTATCAGAAAGAGAAATGAAGGAAACAATCCCGTTTACTGTCACATAAAAAAGAACACAATACCTAAGAATAAACCTACCTAGGGAGATAAAAGACCTGTACTTGGAAAACTATAAGACACTGATGAAAGAAATTCAAGACAACACAAAGTGGTGGATATACTGTGTTCATGGATTGGAAGAATTATTATTATTAAAATGACCATACTACCCAAGGCAATCTACAGATTCAATGCAATCTCTATCAAAATACCAATGACATTTTTGACAGAACTAGAACAAATAAGTCTAAAATTTTTATGGAAACACAAAAGGCCCCAAATAACCAAAGCAATTTTTAGAAAGAAGTCTAGAGCTGGAGGTATCATGCAAAGCTACAGTAATCAAAACAATATGGTACTGGCACAAAAACAGACAAATAGATCAATGAAACAGAATACAGAACCCAGAAATAAACCTATGCACCTATGGTCAATTAATTTACAACAAAGGAGGCAAGAATATGCAATGGGGAAAACACAGTCTCTTAATTAAGTTGTGCTGGGAAAACTGGACAGCTACATGTAAAAGAGTGAAATTAGAACATTTTCTCACATCATATACAAAAATAAACTCAAAATAGATTAATGATCTAAATGTAAGACCAGAAGTCATAAAACTCTTAGAAGAAAACATAGGCAGAACACTTTTTGACATAAATCGTAACAATATATTTTTGGATCTGTCTCCTAAGGCAAAGGAAACAAAAGCAAAAATAAACAAATGGGACCTAATTAAACTTAAAAGCTTTTGCACAGCAAAGGAAACTATTGACAAACAAAAAGATAAACTACTGAATGGGAGAAAATATTTGCAAATAGTATATGACTGATAAGGGGTTAATATCCAAAATATATAAACAGCTCATTCAACTCAATATCAAAGAAAAAACAACCTGATTTTAAAATGGGTAGAAGATCTGAATAGGCATTTTTCCAGTTTGGATGGAAGGGTGTGAAAGCCACTGTGAAGTAGACTAAGTAATGCATGGGTGATGAGATAAAGCAGGCAACATGCTTAGCCCATTTTAAGAGAGTTTTGATTGTGCAGGGTTGCAGGGCATGGAGTGGTGGCTGGAAAGACAGGTAGGCTCAAGAGAGTGTTTTTCCAGATCACACTAATATGTTCATGGAAATGACCCAAAGAGAGAGAAGTTGGTGATGTAGATGAGAGAGGAAATTATCAAACAAGTGAACTCTTGAGAAGGTGAGGTGGGTGGGTACTTGAGCTGGTGTTGAAGCAAGCAAGTTTGTAGGTTTGTGACAGGGATAAAATAGAGTTCTTGTTGGATGGTGTTTATTTTCTCAATGAAGTATAAGGTAAGATTCCTCTCTGAAAGCAACATGAGGACTGAGGAGAGGGAGAGAGGGAAGTGTTGGGAACCAATCTGAGGTCTGAGATAATTACAGGGCTGACTTCTGCTCCCACCCCACATCAGAAATCCACTTATAACTTTATAGTCAGCCTTCCATATCCAAATGTTCCACATCCACAGATTTAACCAAATGGGGATAGTGTAGTACCATAGTAACCTATTTATTGAAAAAATCTGTGTATAAGTGGACCCACGCAGTTCAAACCTGTGTGGTTCAAGGGTCAACTGTAATTTAAAGGAAAATCAAGTAAAATCTTCATCTGAGCTCAGTTACTTGGGTGCATGTAATTAGAGTTCACACAATCAAGGGCCCCTCTAAAGCCATCTTAAAGAATTTGATTTTAACCTGAAGGCAACTGGGAACCATCAAGGGTTTTTAAGGCGAAGGAAACATGATCAGAGTCCTGTATTTTCAAGTGCACTCTGGCTGGGGTGTGGTGTCTTTCTAGGAAATACCAAAGGCCTAGGGATCCAGACCATTACAGCTTTGAGTGCCCTTGGCGAGGACAGGGATAGGAGAGACAACTGTACACTCAGTACATGCAAACAATTACTCCAGACGTCTCAGGTATGGCATACATGTGCACACTCTCTTTAGGAAGTATAAATGTTATTTCTTCTCCAGTGCTAGACTGGAAAATTGCATTTGGTGTGTGTTGATAAATCAGATGAGAAATCTTCTCCATGTTACAGTGAGGTTTTTTCACTAAAGTCATATAATATCCTGCACCTGAAACAACATTTAAAAGATCATGAAACAGTTTTACCCTTTTTAGTCACATTTAGCATTCTATATCCTAGAACAGGATAGCTCCACAGGACAGGGAAGCTGGTGAGCCCTGCAGGCTTGAATTTAAACCACAGTGAACTTGGCTTTGAAGGTCTATAATGCTACTCTTGAGTCTTACCTTCTACTCCATAGTTGGGAGGTGATAATAGCACATTTAGCAATGCTAGGCAAAATAAAGGTGGGTTGTATTAAGGGCAACACTCTCTTTAAGTGATAACTAATGTGGGGAAGTGAAAACTTAGTAGGTAGGGGCCTTGAACATTAAGGTTAAGAACAAGCATACCTCTATCATAATTAAATTATGTTTTTGAGGATACATACCTTATGGTATTCTAAACATTCTTTCAGAAATTACTAGTAACACTTGTTACTACACTGCTTGCAATGCACTCATTCAATAAACATTCACTGAGCTCTTATGATGTGACAGGCACTCTTCTAGGTACTGAGCACATAGCAGTGGACCAAATAGTCAAAGATCCCTACTCTCAAGGGGCTTTCATTAAAGGGATGTGAGACAAATAATAAGATAAATAAGTAAAATTTAGAGTATATTAGTGACAAGTGCTAAGGCGAAAGATGAACGGGGAGGGGATACAGAGTATCGGGGATTGTGACTTTAAACAGGGTCACAAGGAAGGCCTTACTGAAAATGTGACATCTGTAAAAGGACTGAAGACCTAAGGAAGAGGAGAAGGCATGACAATATGTGGCCCGGAGGAAGGAGCAGGCCCAGTATGCTGGATAAGAAAGGGGGCCATGAGGCAGGAGCAGAGCAAAGCAGCTGAAGAACTTTAGGAAATGTGGTCGGGGTAATAGGACCAGGCAAAGCAAGGCCTTTGGGCCACTCCCAAGACTCCGCCTTTTCCTTTCAGTGGGACAGGAAGTCATTGGTGGACTGAGCAGAAGAGTGACACACTCATTCTGACAACTGGGCAGAGGCCAGGGGTGGGTTAGAAGCAACTGCAATAATGCAGGTAGAGGGACGGCAGCCTGGACCAGGAGGCTAACAAGTGGTAGAGGTGGGAAGAAAGCAAGGTCACCAGAGTTTGCAGGTAGATCAGTTATGGGCTATGAGAGACAGAGGATCAGGGAGCCCCCAAGGTTCTGGCCAAGCATCTAGAAGAATGGAGCTGCCGGGCTTCCCTGGTGGCGCAGTGGTTGAGAGTCCTCTTGCCGATGCAGGGGACACGGGTTCGTGGCCCGGTCCAGGAAGATCCCACATGCCGCGGGGCGGCTAGGCCCGTGAGCCATGGCCGCTGAGCCTGTGCATCCAGAGCCTGTGCTCCGCAACAGTGGCCTGTGGCCTGTGGCCACAACAGTGAGAGGCCCACATACAGCAAAAAAAAAAAAAAAAAGAAAAAAAAGAATGGAGCTGCCTTTACTGTGGGGGAGATGGTTTGGCAGTAAAGAGCTGGAGCTCAGCTCTGCACAGGTTTTGGACAAGTCTTTCAGGTCTGTTCACTGTCTATGTGGATGTGTGGAGTAGGCAGTTAAATACACAAATCTGGAGTTCAGTTGAGAGGTCCAGCCAGAGATACATACGTTTTTCAGCCAGGTAAGTATTTAAAGTCAGGACACTGGATGAGATCACTAAGTCAGTGGGCAGAGAAAGAAAAGTAAAGCAACCAAGGCATTTCCATGTTTAGAAGTAGAAGTGATGCAAAGGAGCATTCAGAGACGTAAGAGGGAAACACAGAGGGCTGGGGGTCCAGGAAAACAAGGGGAGGATGTTTGTGGTGGGATGCTAATGAGGAGTACACCCAGTTGTGGAAATAACAACTCGCACTTTTGCATGCACCAGCTCCCACTTTGAGGAACATGGTATCTTAATCTCCGTTTTATAGATCAGAAAACTAAGGCCAAAAAAGGATGAACTAACTTGGGAGAAAGGATGAAGAGGGAGTAAACTACCAGAGTGGAACTCAAACACAGGCCTTCTAACTCCAAGTCTCAGAGATTTTTTCTGCTTCATTCCTTCTTCGTTCTCACAGGCCCCTCTGCCTGGGGCCTCGGGTCTCTACCCACAGGTAGCAGAACAGGATGTCTAGAGAAGGCCTCTCCCTGCCTGATCTCAGGGGCCCTTCAGGAACGTTACCAATGGATACTTTCTCCAGCACACTGGGCCAGCAACGCTGACCCCACACAGAATGGAGTTTTGGCTGCCTGCCCGGGGCCGCTCACCATATTTCTGCTTCAGGAACAGAGATGACCCGCAGCACTGCAGCTCCCCCTTGGCCATGATGGCGATGTGGTCCCCCAGCAGGTTGGCCTCATCCACGAAGTGGGTGGTCAGCAGGATGGTGCGGTCACTTTTGTGCTGCTGAGGAAGGTCCCAGATGGCCCTCCTGGAGATGGCGTCAACGCCTGAGGTTGGCTCATCCAGCATCAGCACCTGAAGGGCAGAGGAATGACCTTGTGATGACGGCAGTCACGTCCCAGGCCCCGGCTGGCTGCACTGCAGGCCCTATGTGACTGGAGGTCAATGAAGATTCAGCAGTACCACCCACACGAGACTGCCCATCCAGGGTGTCCAGAGCTGAGGTGCCTGGGCCATGGCTGAAGGGCCTGCAGCCAGCCCAGGCCAAGTGGGAACTATAAAGTGATACTTCTGGGCCTTGCTGACCCAACGTGTTTGTCTACTGCATGTGGGGGCCCTGACCTGTGTCTTTAAGGAAGCCAGGCCCTGCAGCTCCCTACCTTGGAGCCTGCGATGAGGGTGATGCTGATGAGGGCGATGCCAATGGAGAGCTTGTGCCTCATTCCCCCACTCAGGAACCTGCTCCGGGAGTCCCGTTTGTCCTCCAGACTGAGGATGTGCAGCACACGTTTGATTTCTTCAGGGCACTTCTGGCGCAACAAGTCTTTCAGCTGAAATAGCAGAGGACAGAGATCTGGCAGCGGCTTCTGATGGGAGGCTGGTTCGTCCAACAAGCATTTTGCTTGTACAGCAGTCCCCCCTTATCTGAGGTTTCGGTTTCCACAGTTTTAGTTACCCACTACCCACAGTAAACTATGGTTTGAAAATATTAAATGAAAAATTACAGAAATAGGGGACTTTCCTTGTGGCGCAGTGGTTAAGACTCCGCCTGCCAATGCAGGGGACACGGGTTTGAGCCCTGGTCCAGGAAGATCCCACATGCCACGGAGCAACTGAGCCCGTGCGCCACAACTACTGAGCCTGTGCTCTAGGGCCCTCGAGCCACAACTACTGAGCCTGCATGTCACAATTACTGAAGCCCGTGCATGTAGAGTCAGTGCTCTACAACAAGAGAAGCCACCGCAGTGAGAAGCCCGTGCACCGCAACAGAGAGTAGTCCCCACTCACCGCAACTAGAGAAAGCCCGCGCACAGCAATGAAGACCCAATGAAGAAGCCAAAAAATACATAAATAAATAAATAAATATTTAAAAATTATAGAAATAAACAACTCATAGTTTTAAATTGTGCACCGTTCTGAGTATCCTGAACTCTGAAATCCTGTGCCATCCAGCTCTGTCCTGCTCGGGATCCCCAACCATCGACATCGTCTGCCCTTGACATCCAGCCGTCGACGTTGTCATGACTTGATGATCCAGGATCACCTGGAGCAGATGATTCTCCTCTGATGTATTGTCACTAGGTCAATAGCCTAATGCTGTGTCACAATGCTTATATCATTCACCTGACTTCATCTCATCACATGGGCATTTTATCATCTCAAATCACAAGAAGGGTAAGTACAGTACAATAAGATATTCTTTGGGAGAGAGAAAGCGAGACCACATTCACATAACTTTGATTACAGTATATTGCTATAATTGTTCTATTTTATTATTATTGTTTTGGTTTTTTAAATTTTTTTTATTTTTTAACATCTTTATTGGAGTATAATGGCTTTACAATGGTGTTTTAGTTTCTGCTTTATAACAAAGTGAACCCGTTATACATATACATATATCCCCATATCTCTTCCCTCTTGTGTCTCCCTCCCTCCCACCCTCCCTATCCCACCCCTCTAGGTGGTCACAAAGCAGTGAGCTGATCTCCCTGTGCTATGCGGCTGCTTCCCACTAGCTATTGGTTTAATGTCTTACTGTGCCTAATTTACAAATTAAACTTTGTCATAGGTATGTATGTATAGGAAAAAACATAGTATATATAGGCTTTGGTACTATCTGAGGTTTCAGGCATCCACTGGTGGTCTTGGAACAAATCCCCTGCAAATAAGCGGGGACTATTGTATATACATAAACTGTACATAAGAAAGACACATAATAAACTTACTACCTTCAGGGAAAGGGATAAACAAAAGACTTTTGTATCTTTTTTTTTTTCCCACACCATGAGGCTTGTGGGATCTTAGTTCCCTGACCAGGGATTGAACCCGGGCCCTTGGCAGTGAAAAGGTGGAGCCTTAACCACTGGACTGCCCGGGAATTCCCGGCTTTTGCATCTTGAACCATTTAAATATATGACTTATTAATACTAAGTACCACAGCATATTAAAAGGATTATACACCATGACCAAGTGGGATTTATCCCAGGAATGCAAGGAAGGTTCAGCATATTAAAAATCAATGTAAGTGTTGTATAATAAAGAATCTGGATGGCCTCTGTCCCCAGTTACTGGGAGGGGCCTCTAAATCCTTGGAGTGATAGGGGTGTCTTTGCTATTCCTGGTAGTACCCTCAGGCCACACCTGAGTTTATGCTAATGAGGTGATCAAGATCTGGGCCGGTCATACCAAAAAGACCAACCATGTGATTTGATGGTTGGGGCTTTGAACCATGATATCAATCTGACCTCCCAATCTGCTGGGAGGGAAAGACTGCAGACTGAGCTCAGTCACGAGGTCCATGATTCAATCATTCACGCCCATGTAATGAAACCCCAGTAAAAACTAGACACTTGAAGCTTAGGTGAGCTACCCTCTATATAGCAATGTGCCAGGAGGCTGACACATTCTGAAGACATGGAAGCTTTTCATTTGGGACCCTCCCAGACATCACCCTATATGTTTTGGCTGGTCCTGATTCTTTTTTTTAATATTTATTTATTTATTTGGCTGCCCCAGGTCTTAGTTGTGGCACGAGGGATCTTCATTGCAGCATGCGGGATCTTTTTATTTAGTTGTGGCATGCAAGCTCTTAGTTGTGGCATGCAGGATCTAATTCCCTGACCAGGGATCGAACCCATGTCCCCTGCATTGGCAGGCAGATTCTGAACCACTCCGCCACCAGGGAAGTCCCCTGGTCAACTGATTTTTGACAAAGGTGCAAAGACCATATAAAAATTAGCTCAAAATGAATCAAAGACCTAAATGTAAGAACTAATGTATGGGGCTTCCCTGGTGGTGCAGTGGTTAAGAATCCGCCTGCCAATGCAGGGGTCACGGGTTTGAGCCCTGGTCCGGGAAGATCCCACACACTGCAGAGCAACTGAGCCCGTGCGGCACAACTACTAAGCCTATGCTCTAGAGCCCGAGAGCCACAACTACTGAGCCCGTGTGCTGCAACTACTGAAGCCTGTGAGCCTAGAGCCTGTGCTCCCCAACAAGAGAAGCCACTGCAATGAGAAGCCCGCACACCACAACGAAGAGTAGCCCCCGCTCGCCACAACTAGAGAAAGCCCTCACGCAGCAACGAAAACCCAATGCAGCCAAAAATAAATAATAAAATAAAATAAATAAATTTATTTTAAAAAGAACTAATGTTTGAAACTCTTAGAACGAAACATAGGTGGGAATCCTATGCAATGCTTTTTATTTTTAAATTTTATTTATTTATTTATTTATGGCTCTAGAGTGGACTGATGTATGTATTATTTATTTATCATTAGTTATTTATCATTCATGGTCTGCATTTTGACAGAATTTGCAATTACATTAATTAATTAATTAATTCATTCATTCAATGATATTTGTTGAGTGCCTATCCTTTGCCAAGCGCGGTTCCAGGCACTGTGGATCCAGAAGTGAACAGAACAAGCTTCCTAGGGAGAGGGATGGGGGAGACAGAGAAATAACACACACACACACACACATATATATATATATATATATATATATATATATACACAAACCAGATGAGCACAGACTGTGATGAATACTAGGAACAGAATATAAGGGAATGCAATAGGGAAGTGTCTATGGAGTGTTTCTATCAGTCGGCCTTCTTAAACAATGTTTGTACCTGACTTGCCTCCTTGATCACTTAGCCTGGTGTCTAGCTGGATCACCCTTCAAGTACTGAGGACCTCACAAGTCTACATAGACGGGGAGGCCTTCCCTAAATGATCATGCTGCCAGAAGTAGCAATGCCTGTATCTGAGAGAGGACCACCTGTCTGGAGACATTACTGCACCCCCGTCCTGACACATCCAGAGCCCATCCAGCATGTATCTGCTGGGCTGAAACTTGGTTTTTAAAGTCCCAGTACCAAAGGCACCTCAGACCAAACTTCACAATATTGCTGCTCTTCAAATGCCTTCAGTGGAAGGTGCATCAGCAACCTGTGAGGAGAATTGTGGCAGCTTGACTTTGAAGTGTTCATAGCTTCCCAGCTGTTTGGTATTCTGTATGTAACACAGAAGAACTGGTGGGCTTTCAGAGTGCCTCAAAATTTGGAAATGCATCTCACTGGTTTTGTACAGAGCTTTACATAGGTTAAGCCTTCAATAAATATATGTTTCTTGAATGAATGAGTTTTCAAATATCACAGATATTATTTTAGTTAATGGAATGTGAAAGAATTATTTAGGCATAAAAACTATTCTGAAACAGATAATTTTAGAATAATTCACCAGGTATCATTCTAAAAGTGCCCCTGGCAATCAAAAGTAAGTGGATGAAATGTTTGGTTGAGAGATTAGTGGTGCCTCACTGTACCGGAAAGTTCTACCTGGAAGGAAACATGCTAAGCAGTGTTCACAGCTTCCTGATAGTGTTTGAAACTAAGTTCCTCAGATTGACCGAAAGAGTCAAAGATTTCCTTTTCCTGCTACAGGGTAATGTGAACAACCAGGCACTACTACGTAGATAGTAAAAAAACAAACAACAAACAAAGATGCCAGTGAAATCTGATGAGGGGAGATGGAGCCAAAACATCTAGATCTGGATCAACAATTTCTTCAGCACTTCCTCGGGAGGGCTGACCCCACACACATATCTGTGAGCATGCCGCAGGTGGTGGTTTTGCCTGCTCCATTGTGCCCCAGGAGAACAGTGATCTGCCCTCGGTACAGGTTTATGGTCAGATCTTTGACTGCCATGTGTTCATCCCTTCCCTTGTAGAACACCTGTTGAAAAGCCAACTCTGACTGACAGTGTAATATGCACACGCATGTGGCATTTCTGAAGAACCTGTGACAGGCCAAGCACCCACACCAACTTCCTCCGAAAGTTCATCAGTGGGACTCCAAGTGGAAATCCATAAGGGAGCTCCTTCTTTCAGAGTTTAGCTGCCTGGAGCTACTGAGGACCATGATGGGGAGCAACACCAGGGGGGTTTCCCTGGCCTCTGGAGCCTGGTGGTAGAGCAGCTGAATCACAGAGGCCAGAGCTCAAGGACGAAGGGCTCAGAGCTTGAACGAGAACTTCTCCCTGCTTCTCGAGCCACACCTTGCTCTGCACTGCCTGGCTAGTCCCCTGAGAAAGGGCGCCCTGCCTCTTGTGGGTGGTGTTGATCTAGGGAGAGAACACCAGACAGTCTGTCCTGTTTTCTAAATCAAATGTCTCCAGTATTTTATTTTATTTATTTATTTATTTTTTTGCGGTACGCAGGCCTCTCACTGTTGTGGCCTCTCCCGTTGCGGAGCGCAGGCTCCGGACGCGCAGGCTCAGCGGCCATGGCTCACGGGCCCAGCCGCTCCAGGGCATGTGGGATCTTCCTGGACCGGGGCATGAACCCGTGTCCCCTGCATCAGCAGGTGGACTCTTCAACCACTGCGCCACCAGAGAAGCCCTCCAGTATTTTAAATACCATTTATTTTTTTCTTATTATACAAGTAATTCATATATGAGTATAAGGAAGAAAATAAAATCACCCACAATGCCACTTGCAGAGATACATCACACTTCATCACATTTCAGCTCTGTGCCATTCCTCACACATACCAGGCGCACTCCTTTTGAGAGGCTTCTATCTTTACTGTTTTCCCAGTCTTAGACTTGGTCTGTCTTGTTCATGCTGAATTCCTAGTGCCTGAAACTGTGCCTGATTTCTGTCCTGTCTAATTGCATCTGGGCTGGACTTGGGGTTTGGAGTGCAGACATTATAGTTGGGTGAGACTTAGACGTCACTTCTTCCCACCATTTATCTAACTGTGTTTGGAAGCAGGGTGCTGCGGAAAGGAATTTGGCACACTTCTCCTGCCTCCACATCCATCTGGTATGATTATTTTGAATCAAGTGTGACGGTCCTCTTCCCTAACTTCTCAGTCTCCCTTTTGCAGTTGAGGTGGACATGTGGCAGAATTCTGGGCAATAAGAATAAGGGGTGATCTACTGAAGGGCAGAAAAGAAGGAAGGGAGGGAGGGAGGAAGGAAGGAAAGAAGGAAGGAAGGAAGAAGTCCTCCCAAAAGAAAGCCCCTCGCTCTTATCTTTCCCTATAGATGAGCTACAGCAGCCATCTTGCAACCGGGAAATGACAAGCACGCAGATGAGAGCTATATGCTTCCACTGGCCCAGGGAAAATAAATGAAAGCAAGTGAGCAGAAACAGCAGGGGTCTGGGACAGCTTTGCTGAGCAGCTGAAATCATGCCAGAACCATGTGCCTGCAGACTGCTTGTTATGTGTAAAGAGGAAACGAAATCCCTGCTTATTGAAGCTACAATAAATTGGGTGAAGACTGGAGCATTCCAAGCTGCTACCACAGTATGTAAAGGAGCTGGGATGATCCCCCATGCTGTGGAGCCCCTAGGCCAGCATGTGATGCACTTGATCCCATAGGCCAAGGAAGGCAACACAAAGTATTGCGCTAGCACCTTGACTGTGACCTTGTATCAGTCATACAGAGGACACTGCCTCTCCTTAGGCTCATCATATTTGAAGAATGGAAGATTCCAAACAAAAAAATAATGCTCTGGAGGACACACCAGGGTATAGAGCTTATATCCAGTCATCCTGTCAGGGGAGTCCTTAGTCAATGCAGGACTCAGCAGACACTAGTGAAAGAACAAACACTTCTGCATCTGGAAGCCAGCAGTGAAATCTGGTTTACTATTTTATTTGGTTATGTAAAAACACTGGTGGATCAAAGTCAGCCATCAAATGACTGAGTTCCAGGGTGTCCCCAACAAGAGGTGTTTGGCTTTTGCGAGACTGTTTCAAGAAAGATCATCTAGACCCTCCATCCAGTCACTTAACTTTATGACAGAAAACAGGACATTTTACATTATACTCCTAATTTTGAGGATAACATTACAGAAGGGAATTAAAAATCTATCACAAAATGTACCTTGTAACCACTGGCAGAATAAAACAGAAGCCTCTATGCACTATTTCTCAAGTCCTTGGAAGAAGATTTGTGAGCTGATACCTTGTATAGATGTTGGATTTCAATTCCTTTTATCAAATCAGTAGGCTCTTCCTGAATGAACTTGCTTTTCAGAGCTTTCTGAGGATCCCCCAACTCCAGCACTGAATTCGTAAAGGATATAGGTTCTCCACGCCAGTAGGAGGGCTAGAGAGGAAGTCAACTTACATTAATACATGTAGGTGAATTGGCTCTCTTCTTCTGGAAGATAAATATTTTGGTAAATTAAATTCTCACACTTCCCTCCCCTAACCCCCACCCCAGCCTCACCCATCGGAGCTTCCTGGTATCGAACACTTAATGGTGCCTGAAGAAGTCAAGAATTTGCTCACAGACTTACTACTAATAAACTGCATTTCAACCTACAACCGTCTGGAGGATGGAGCTACAAATGATGCCTCACATCCACGCTCCTGGTGTACTGGGGAAGCTGTTGTGTTGGCAATCAGCACCCCTGTGGGCTGAGGCCTGGAGAAATACTGGCGTTAACAATCTACCCACTTCTCCACAGACCAAGAAGGGCAAACATGGCAGCCTTTGCCGAGGCCTGAAGTGAGTACCTGTGCAATTCAGATGGGATCAGACTGAATCTGCAAGAGGACTGAATCAGGCATGATGGGTTCAACTTTGTAGGAAAATTTACTCACCATAGGAGAGAAAAGATTTGGAGAGCTTCATGGGGTTGTCAACGAAAGCTGTGCCCCGTGCCCATGCCCCCAGGTCACAGAGGTCTCAAAGAGCTTCAGGGCCTTGCCACCAGCCCAAAGAGGAAAGAGGCCAAGGAGTCCTGAGGGCTCTAGCTTGTTGGGGTGGCATTCTGTGAGAGAATGCAGGGCCTGCCACTCAAGTGGGCACATGTGAGACAGCCACAGGCACTCTTAAGGGGACTCTGCACAGGGTATCAGCAGTGGGGCAAGAGTCAGACTCGTTAATTATGCTCCCTTGGCAACCACAAGTTGATAGGTTTGGGGTGAATCCAGGTTAGAGAACTGCACTTAGATTTCCAGGAGTTTGAGGTTGCAACCAACACCACAAAGAGGGATAGGAATATTGATGATGAGCTATAAAAATTCTAATGTCAATCTATAAAACAGCAGCATCAGTACTCACCATGAGAAAGAAGTACCAAGGTTTGGGTGTACCATACACCCCTGGGAAGACAGACTCCGCATACCAGGCCACCAAGCCATTTAAGAGTCCAGCAGTAGCATCAGCAGCACCTGAGTGAAGTTAAACTCTCCTCCTATACTGCCCATGTTCCTCCATTGGATGCCTGTGCCTACTCCAAAGGAAGGAAAACAGTCACCACATCGAAGACAGAGAAAAGTTACCAGAACTTTCCAATCAAACAGTTGGAGAACAAGCCAATGAGAAGACTGGACTATTCACGTCTGGGGTATTAAGGGACAAAAGTTAGGCACAGGAAAAGAAAAGCTAGTTGTTGGTTTCTCAAAGAAGGTAAAACTTTTTTTTGTTTTTTGTTTTGACCATGCCACACAGCTTGTGGGATCTTAGTTCCCCAACCAGGGACTGAACTTGGGCCCAGCCGTGAAAGCGCTGAGTCCTAACCCCTGGGCTGACAGGGAATTCCCAATAAAACATTCTTATTATTGCCAAAATGATTCTTTGGCACCAAGAAGTAGAAATTTGGTCATCTGAGACACATCTTCACACTCTTGCACATGCTGTCAGGTAAGCCCTTCCTACTCCTCCCCACCTTCTTTGCCTGGTTAATTCTTACTTGGTAGGTCAGCACAGGTATCTCCTTCCCCAGCAAGCATGTATACTCACTCTCTTGGGTTATGTCTAACCCACGTGCATCTGGGGCACCCTGCGCTAATTGTGAGCATTGAAGGTCTCACTCCGCACTGTGAAACTGCTCACTTATTGCCAACCCCAGCTTGGGGCCAGGGACTGTCAGGTTATCTCAGTATCTCCAACATCTGACCCAGGACCTCATATGCAGCAGCTGCTCAACACATACATATGCCATGAAGAAAGGAGTGCTGAGGATGGGCTTGGGACCAATTCCTGGGTGCGTATAAAGATAAGTATCCTTTGTGATGCCAAGTGTCTAATCTGAATGCAAGCTGACTAAGCTTCTCATGTAAAGCATCCAAGATACCCTGCATCTGTTGCCACATGGCAGGATTGAGGAGGTGGTAACTAGCAACACCAGAGGAGACATTCAAATACTGGTGAGCAGACAGATGGGCTAGAACGGTGCTCCTCAAACTTTCCCGTGCTTACTAATCACCTGGGGATTTTGTTCTGATTAAGTGCGTCTGGATGGGCCTGGGAGTCTGCATTCCTAACAAGCTCTCTGAGGGTTCTGATGCTGCTGGTGCACAGGCCACGCTGTGAGGGGCGAGGGGCCAGGAAACCTCTGAGGCCCTTCCTGAGATGAGATTCTATGACTTGTGTCTGTCTTTGTGCCAATCGAGAGCCTTGCCTTTCACCATGGCTTACAGACAGGTCTCGCAAACCTCAGCTGCCATAAACAGTCAGCACACTTAGTTTGTGAAAGCCAGGTGCATCCTTGTTCAGTGTAAGTCTGCAGTGTCTGAAAAGAAGAAAGAGACAAGGCTCCTTCCCTACCTCAGCAGACATTTGATTGCCAGTTAACTTTATTTATTTATTGGGAATATACATATCAAGTATATAAAATGGAGTTTAACAAGCAATTACACAGGAAGTACTTTGTACAACTACCACCCAAATCAATAACCCCCCAAACCCCAAATATGCACACCCCCTTTACAACTTCACCGTCATCTTTGTAGGCAGCATCTAGTTGGGTTTTGCCTTTTTATCTAAACTGACTCTTTTTAATTGGTACGTTTAGATTATTCACATTTAATGTGATTATTGATTGGATTAAAATCTACCACTTTGCCAGCTCTTTTCTATTTGGTCCAAACTTTTCTTTGTTTCTTTTTTCCTCTTTTTCTTGCATTAATGGGGACTTTTTTTTAATCATTCCATTTTATTTCTACTATCGATTTATTACTTATACCTCTAAAAATTTTTTTAGTGTTGTTCTAGGGTTTAAAATCATCTTTAGTCTATCTTCAAATAATATTATACTACTTCATGTGTAGCATAAGGATCTTACAACAATTTCCAGTTTCCAGTTCTTCCCTCCCACCCTTTGCTACTGTTGTCATACATTTCATTTTCACATAAGCTATAAACACAATACATTGCTACCACTTTTGCTTTAGACAGTCAGTTCTCTTTTAGAGCCAGAAACCTCCACAAAAGACAAAATAAATTGTATCTTCCATTTTCAGTGCTCTTAATTTCTTTGTGCAGATCCAAGCTTCTGTCTGATATGATATTGTTTTTGCTTGAAGAACTCAACATTTCTTGTAATGTCTCCCAGCAATTGATTCTGTCGCTTTGGTTTGAGAGAGTCTTCATTTCTCCCTAATTTTCCCCTGGATATAGAACACTGAGTTGACAAGGTTTTTCTTTCAGTACTTTCTTTAAATATGTCGCTTCATTTTCTTCTAGCTTGCATATGTTTATTGGTTATTTGGATATGTCTTTTCATGAAGTACCTATTTTTGCCTGTTTTTTTCTTTACTATAAAGTATGATATATAATTGATTTTATGAATTCTTTAAATATTCTGGATACAAGCCTTTTGCAGGTTAAATGTATCCTCTCCCACTCTGTAGCTTCTCCTTTCATTCTCTTCATGGTGTCTTAATTTTAATGTCATTATTTATCAGTCTTTTCCTGATGGTTAGTTATTTTTGTGTCTTGTTTAAGAAATCTTTCCTACTTCAAGTACATGAATGTACTCTCCTATATCATCTCCAAGAAAGTTTATAGTTTTTTTTTTAAGGACACCAATTGTACTTGAATATTTGTTACTTTTTTAAAAAATTTATTTATTTTTGGCTGTGTTGGGTCTTCGTTTCTGTGCAAGGGCTTTCTCTAGTTGTGGCAAGCGGGGGCCACTCTTCATCGCGGTGCGAGGGCCTCTCATTATCGCGGCCTCTCTTGTTGCGGAGCACAGGCTCCAGACGCGCAGGCTCAGTAGTTGTGGCTCACGGGCCTAGTTGCTCCGTGGCATGTGGGATCTTCCAGGGCTCGAACCCGTGTCCCCTGCATTAGCAGGCAGATTCTCAACCACTGTGCCACCAGGGAAGCCCCACTTTATAGTTTTTTTACATTGGAATTGATATCTGTGTATGGTGTGAATTCAAAGTCCAATTTCAATTTTTTCCATAAGGTTCTTTAGTTGCTCCAGCACCATTTATTAAATCCCACTGCTCTGAAGTATCATCTCTGATATTTAACAATGCATTTATCTCTCCCTTCTTTTCTGTTCTATTAGTCTATTTGTCAACCATAATCTTAATTACCATTGCTTTATGATAAATCATGAAATCCGGTAAAACAAGTTTTGCTGTTTTGTTCTTCCTCAAGAGTTCTTGGCTATTCTTGGTCCTTTATACTCCCATGTACATTTGAGAATCAGCTCATCGAGTTCTATTTAAAAAACAAAACAAAACAAAAATACTGCTGGATTTTGGATTGGGTAGGAGTTAGCTGTTACTTCTTTCCACAATTTATTTATTTGTGTTTGAGAGCAGGTTGCTGCTGAAAGGAATCTGGCAAAGTTCACCTGCCCTCACATCTCTTTGATCATGATTGTTCTTCCCTGACTTCTCATCCCCCTTTGCAGTAGAAGAGGCCATGTGACATAATTCCTCTCCCACACCACTTCTTTTTGACTCAACCAATCTTTTGATTATTTCATTTTCTCTCTATTTAAAGTTTGAAAGTTATACACTGTTCCTAGCCTTTTCCTGGTCAGCTCAGTAGTGAATTACCAGGTCTACATTGCTGCAAAGTCTAAAGTTAATCAATATCTTTACTCCCCTTCCAAAAAGTATTTACCCCCACTAATTTCTGACTTTATCTCCTCAAAAACCCTTTTATGTATTTTAATTCCATCTTTTTAAAAAAATCCTAAAGACATCATCATTATCATCATCATCATTATTATTTTAAACAACGTATAAAGCCACTATCTTCAGGCTCCCACTCTTGGCTCCTCTGAAAAGCAATCTGTCTTTTTTTTTTCCCCTCCAGCTACTTTTAAGATTTTTCTCTTGACCTCTGGTGTGCTCAATTTTATGTTGGTATGTCTAATGTAGATTTCTTATTGTTAATCTTGTTTGGGATTTGCTGGGCTTCCTGAAATCCAGTTTTGGAACAGGTTTGGCCAGCATCTTTTCAAATGTATTTCTTTGCCCTATTCTCTCTTTTCCTACTGGAACTCTTTTGCTCAGAGGTCATTTACTAACAAGAAAACTTTGGGCTTCCATTCGGATGGCCTTTCAAGGCAAGGGAGCTAAACAACAAGGCCCAGCGTCCCACCCAGGTGGAGAGCATAATAGGAGACCCCTCTCACATTAATAGGGGTCCCAAAGATAAATTCAATAGTCACAGGTTGGGTTCCTTGTGACACAGACCCTGAAATGGAGTTTAGTATGCAAGATGTTTATTAAGGAATACCCTTGAGATCAATACCTGTGGAAGGGAAGAGATTGAAACAAGATTAGTCAGGGCTACAAGACAGCACTGACAAGCTTGAGGAGTTGAGATAAAATGGCCCATCTGAGCATCTATAATAACCCATCCACTAAGTTTTTTATTAGTTATAAAAAGATATTTGGGTATTAATAAGATGACATCTCTGTATTGTTTCTCAACTGGTTCAGAAACTAAGGAGGGGAGAAGGGTGCTATTTACTGGGCCTCTTAAAAACTAAAATCAATCTAGTAAATAATAAATTAACAAATAAATCAATAAATGGAAATTTCAAGTGACAAACCCAGTTGCTCCACAAGCATGCAGGTTCTGATTTTAAGAGGCCAAAATGTTTCTGCCATACAACCAGAGGCCTGATTCATGTTGTATATAGTGATTCCTGCTCAAGATTAAAACCGAAAGCACTGCACTAGACTTACTGAGAAAATGTACAGAGTAATTTTTTTTTTTTTTTTTTTGCGGTACGCAGGCCTCTCACATTGCGGAGTACAGGCTCCAGACGCGCAGGCTCAGCGGCCATGGCTCACGGGCCTAGCCGCTCCACGGCATGTGGGATCTTCCCAGACTGGGGCACGAACCGGCGTCCCCAGCATCGGCAGTCGGACTCTCAACCACTGCGCCACCAGGGAAGCCCCATAGTAATTTAATTTATTCACTCACTAGAAGGCGTGCTATCTGATTTGAGCAGATAGGTCAAATGAATAGGAAAACCTAATCCAGTTAAAGTATGAGGATTCTAAATAAGAAATATTATCCTCGGATTTCTAACATTTCATCAATTATATTCTTAGAGATTCCTACCTGCTTATGATCATTTGCATTTCCTTCAGCTGTAACATTAGACACCATTTATGGGCTATCCTGTGTCTTTCAGGAATGAACACTGAACATAACACACCGTTCATCCAGTCCAACCACCTACCTAGATTCCCTCAATTTCAACAGACAGGCTCCATAAAGCATCTACGTTCATTCACTAACATGTAAGGAATCAGATATACCATTTCAAATATACTTTTCCTCCATAAGTATTTGTAAATCATGGTCTCAACATTGCTTTGTTAAAGAAAACCACTCACTTTCAATAAATTCTGGTCAACTTAACATCCTTTATTAAATTTTAAGCACCCTTAACCCATTTAGACCATCCAAACTTAATAAAGAAATTCATTGGTAGGTGATGCCTCTAACCAGGACATTGGAGATTATCCCAATTGCAGTAAGGGGACCCACAAACTCGACCCAACTTATAACTCCTATCCCTGTTATCTGCTGCTAAACCAAGCTTTATCATTTGGGACCTGGACTCTGGTGATAAAAGCTAACATTGAGCAATGAAGGCACTTGTTAGAGTGTTCAGAGCAGATCATCTTAGTACCACCGAAATGGGAAACTGTTCCATTCAGTAAGTACTGTAACCCCACAGACCTCAGGGTCGTACATTTTATTTATTTACTTGTTTGTTTGTTTATGGCTGTGTTGGGTCTTCGTTGCTGTGCATGGGCTTTCTCTAGTTGCGGCGAGCAGGGGCTACTCTTCATTGCAGTGTGCGGGCTTCTCATTCAGTGGCTTCTCTTCTTGCAGAGCACGGGCTCTAGGCATGTGGGCTTCAGTAGTTGTGGCATGTGGGCTCAGTAGTTGTGGCTCATGGGCTCAGTAGTTGTGGCGCAGGGGCTTAGTTGCTCTGTGGCATGTGGGATCTTCCCAGACCAGGGCTTGATCCTGTGTCCCCTGCCTTGGTGGTGGATTCTTAACCACTGTGCCACCAGGGAAGTCCCAGTGTCCTACATTTTGATTGACATGTTGGCTGCAATCTTCTGCAATGACTGTAGATGCTGTGGGGAATTCTTCAAACTCCAGAAACATGAGACAAATGAAAACTTCACATTGTACTTTCAACTCCAAAGTGTGGAAGTTGTAACATCTCTGATGGAAGGCCCCCTAGACCAACTTGTGAAAGAAGACTAACTCTGAAGCCTATGAGAATAAAATATGGTATCTGTAATAGCACTACATTATCTGTAAAGTTCTAAAGTGTTATTTGAACTTCTAATCATAAATCTATATATTTTAGATCTATACAACTATATAGGTGTATAATTCCCTAAATCATTTACATTTTTTAGTTTTTCTCCCAAATTACATTGTAAGCTGCATTGTGTAAACGTCATTCTACATTTCTTAAGTGTTTCTTACAGTACCTACCATAGATGTAAGTATACTGTAAATGCTCAGAACACTGAATAAAATGATCCAGTTATGTTTATTTGGCAATGAAGGTCAACTCTGCCTGTCAGCAAATGGCAAAACATCAAGGCAGTTTACCTTGAGAAAGGTAAGGCTCACCTTTTGTCTCATATGTGGAGATTAATCGGACTCCCAGTGCCATGGCAACACTGGAGAGGAGACAAAAGGCAATCTTTTGGAAGTGACTCCTTTGGTTGTAGCTGAAAGCGAGGTACAGGTATGGGAGGTAGGTGAAGAAGAAGATGATGCCTCTGGAGGCAGCTGCAACATAAGCTGCAAATTCAGAGGGGAAAAATGAAGAGTTTCATCAATAATGCACCAAGAGGGACTTCCCTGGTGGCGCAGTGGTTAAGAGTCCACCTGCCAATGCAGGGGACACGGGTTCAGGCCCTGGTTTGGGAGGATCCCACATGCCGCAGAGCAACTGAGACTATGCACCACAACTACTGAGCCTGTGCTCTACAGCCCGTGAGCCACAACTACTGAGCCCACATGCCACAACTACTGAAGCCCACGTGCCTAGAGCCCGTGCTCTGCAACAAGAGAAGCCACAACAATGAGAAGCCCGCACACCACAACGAAGAGTAGCTCCCGCTCGCCGCAACTAGAGAAAGCCTGCATGCAGCAACAAAGACTCAACACAGCCAAAAATAAATAAATAAATAAATAAAATCTAAAAAATGCACAAAGAACCTATATGAGAAAACAATCTAAGAGAGAATGAATATATGTATATGTATAACTGAATCACTTTGCTGTACACCTGAAACCAACACAACATTGTAAATCAACTATACTCCAATAAAATGAAAATATTAAAAAAAGAAAAAGAATGTATATATACGTATAACTGAATCACTTTGCTGTACAGCATAAATTAATACAACATTGTAAATCAACTATATTTCAATAAAATAAATTTTTTTAAAAATAAAAAAATAATGCACAAAGAAGTATAATGCAAGTCTCTTTTCCCTGCCATGGTAAAGAAAGCATCTCTGCATTTGTCTCAGCATTTCAGAAGGGAATCAGTCTTTTAAGAAATTTTGATAGAAACCTTTTATACTTGCACTTTCACTATCAAAAGACTAAGAGGATTTGTTGCACTTAAAAAATTAATCAATCCTTACAAAAAAGCACAAACATTTAATTGCCTAAAACTTCCCCTAATACTGCATTAATAACATCTCCTACAATAAAAACCATCTTCTTCAAAGATAAGCGGTAGATTATATAGCATCTATGGAGCATTGCCTGGCACTGGGTAAGCACTTTATATACAGTATCTTATTTAATCTTCATAACCTCCCTGTTTTTCAGATGAAGAAACTGAGGCTTAGCCGCATTAAATAAATTTGCTCAATGTCATGGAACTAGTAAATGATGGGTCAAGGATTCAAGGTTTCCCAGGCTCTAAGTATAGTGGCTCCAGATTTGGAGATAAACCAATCAAACTGAAGTCTGGAAGAAAAACGCAAAATAAATGCAAACATTTGCCTTCCAGGAAGTTAAGAGAATACAGATTAAAAATGTAAGGATTGCATATATAACAGAAAGAGCCACAGTTAAGGCATCAGGCAGCCCTTCACTGAACCTGACTACATGAACTATGGCTGACCCTGGGTCTTCTATAACTTCTCTGACTTTGCTTCTTCTTTTGTAAAACGTGATAATAATTGCTAACATGTACTAAGTTCTTACTATATACCAAGTATTGTTCTCAGCATTTTACATCCCATTTAATCCTCATAACTAAGTTATGAGATAAGTGCTATCATTTTCCAGTTTCACAGAAGGGGAAATGGATACAGAATCTATTGACCTGCTCAAGGTCAGGATCCACACCGAGAAATAAATACAGCACTCTGAGGCTGGAGCAAGAGCTTCTGACCTTGTTGTAACAAGTAAATCCTTCTTGTTTATCTACTTGATATACAGTAGCGTGTATCTCTTAATTCCATACTCCTAATTTATTCTCTCCCCTTTCCCTTTGGTAACCATAAATTTGTTTTCTATGTCTGTGAGTCTGTTTCCATTTTGTAAATAAGTTCATTTGTATCATTTTTTTTAGATTCCACATGTAAGTGATACTATATGATATTTGTTTTTCTCTGACTTACTTCGCTTTGTATGATTATCTCTAGGTCTATCCATGTTGCTGCAAATGGCATTATTTCATTCTTTTTTATGTCTGAGTGATATTCCATTATATATACACTGCATCTTCTTTATCCATTCATCTGTTGATGGACACATGTTGCTTCCATGTCTTGGCCATTGCAAATAATGCTGCTATGGACATTGGGGGTGCATGTATCTTTTCGAATTATAGTTTTTGTCTTTTCCAGATATATGCCCAGGAGTGGGATTGCTGGATCATATGGTAATTCTATTTTTAGTTTTTTAAGGAGCCTCCAGACTGTTTTCCATGGTGGTTGCACTAATTTACATTCCCACCAACAGGGGTTCCCTTTTCCCCATACCCTCTCCAGCATTTAT
The DNA here is from genome assembly GCF_059928025.1 of Delphinapterus leucas. Lineage (NCBI taxonomy): Eukaryota > Metazoa > Chordata > Mammalia > Artiodactyla > Monodontidae > Delphinapterus > Delphinapterus leucas. The sequence continues at coordinate 36,342,733 of NC_143143.1, forward strand.
TATTTCTAGACTTTTTGATAATGGCCATTCTGACCAATGTGAGGTGATACCTCATTGCAGTTTTGATTTGCATTTCTCTAATAATTAGCAATGTTGAGCATCTTTTCATATGCCCATTAGCCATTGGCTTTAGTTACCTTTACCAGGGGTCTTTATTTCTTCTTATGGCTTCAAGTTATAGTCTAGTGACTTTTCATTTCAGCCTGAAGAACTCCCTTTAGCAGGGAAAGGAAGGACTATTGGTAATAAACTCTCTCGGCTTTTGTTTATCCAAAAATGTCTTAATTTCTCCATCATTCTTGAGGGATAGTTTTGCCAGACAGAAAACTCTTGGTTAAAAGTTTTTTTTCCTTTCAAGATTTAGAATGTCATCTCACTACCCTCTAGACTCCATAGTTTCTCTAGAGAAATCAGCTGTTAATCTTATTATGTAGGGAGTCTCTTCTCTCTTGCTGCTTTCAAAATGCTCTCTTTGTCTTTGAGTTTTGACAATTGGAATTTTAGACTTTTACTGGGGATCTCTTTGAGTTTATCTTGCTTGGAGTTCATTGAGCTTCTTGGGTTTGTAGATTCATGTATTTCATCAAATTAGGAGGAGTTTTCAGCCATTATTTCTTCAAATATTTTTTCTGCTTCTTTTCTCTCTCTCTTGTCATTCTGGGACTCCTATGATGTGTATGCTGGTATTTGATGGTGTCCCACAGGTTCTGTTCTAACAAAGAAAAGCCCAGGACTAGATGCCTTCTCTGGTGAATTCTATCAAACATTTAAAGATGAGTTAACACCAATCTTTCTCAAACTCTAGATATAAAGACCAATGGAATACATTAGAGAGCCCAGAAATAAACCCTCACGAATATAATTAACTTGGGTGCCAAGACTATTCAATGGACAGTCTTTCAACAAATGGTGCTGGGAAAACTGGATATCGCCATTCAGAAGAATGAAGTGGAACCCTTACCTTATACCATATGCAAAAATTAATTCAAAATGGATCAAAGATCTAAACATAAAGCTAAAAACCATAAAACTCTTAGAAGAAAACTTAGTGGAAAATCTTCATAACCTTGGATTTGGCAATAGTTTCTTAAGTATGACACCAAAAACACAGACAACAAAAGAAAAAAATAGATAAATTGAACTTCAACAATTTAAAAGGTTTTATGCATCAAAAGACACTATCAGGGCTTCCCTGGTGGCACAGTGGTTGAGAGTCCACCTGCCAATGCAGGGGACACGGGTTCGTGCCCCGGTCCGGGAAGATCCCACATGCCGCAGAGTGGCTAGGCCCGTGAGCCATGGCCGCTGAGCCTGCGCGTCCGGAGCCTGTGCTCCACAACGGGAGAGGCCACAACAGTGAGAGGCCTGCGTACTGCAAAAAAAAAAAAAAAAGACACTATCAAGAGAGTAAAAAGACTACTCACAGAATGGAACAAAATATTTGCAAGCCATATACCTATTAAGGAATTGATATCCAAAATACATAAAGAATTCCTACAACTCAATGTCAACAAAACAAACAATGCAAGTAAAACATGAGCAAAGGACTGGAATTTGAATAGATATTCCTACAAAGAAATTGGAACCCTTGTGTATTGCTGACGGGAATGTAAAATGGTGCAGCTTCTGTGGAAAACGACAGTTGGATGATGCCTCAAAAAGTTAAACAGAATGACCATATGACTCAACCACTGCGCCACCAGGGAAGCCCAATCATGTCATCTTTGAATAGAGATAGTTTTACTTCTTCTCAAATTGCATGCTTTTTATTTCCTAATTGCTCTGGCTAGAACTTCCAGTATAAAACTGAGTATCAGAGGGGAAAGTGAGCATCCTTGTCTTATTCCTGATCTTAGGGGGAAGGCTTTCAATCTTTCACAACAGACTATGATGCTAGCTGTGGGGTTTTCATAAATGCTCAGTATCAGGTTGAGGAAGTTCCTTTATATCCTGGTTTAATTTTTTTTTATCATGAAACATATTGGATTTTATCATATGCTTTTTCAGTATCAATTGTGATAAATAAAAATGAATAAAATTGTGTTTATTTTTTCCTTCATTCTATTAAGTGGTGTATTACATTGATTGCTTTTCATCTGTTGAATCATTCTTGCATTCCTGGGATAAATCCCACTTGGTATAGTGTATAATCCTTTTAATATGCTGCTAGATTTAGTTTAGTAGTATTTTGTTGAGGATTTCCCCATTGATATTCATAAGGGATACTGGTCTGTAGGTGTTTTATTTATTTTTAACTTTTATTTTTTTATTTTGGCTGTGCTGGATCTTAGTTGTGGCACACAGGATCTTTGTTGTGGCACATGGACTCTCTTAGTTGCGGCATGAGGACTTCTTAGTTGCAGCATGCATGTGGGGTCTAGTTCCCCAACCAGGGATCAAACCTGGGCCGCTTGCATTGGGAGCATGGAGTCCTACCCACTGGACCACCAGGGAAGTCCCCTGTAGTGTTTGTTTTTCTTTTTTGGCTGTGTTGGGCCTTCATTGCTGCATGTGAGCTTTCTCTAGTAGCTGCGAGCAGGGTTTACTCTTTGTTGCAGTGTGCCAGCTTCTCATTGCAGTGGCTTCTCTTGTTGCAGCACGGGGGCTCTAGGGCATGTGGGCTTCAGCAGTTGTGGTGCACGGGCTCAGTAGTTGTGGCTCATGGGCTCTAGAGCACAGGCTCAGTGGTTGTGGCACACGGGCTTAGTTGCTCCACGGCATGTGGGATCTTCCTGGACCAGGATCGAACCCATGTACCCTGAATTGGCAGGCAGATTCTTTTTTTTTTTTGTGGTACGCGGGCCTCTCACTGCTGTGGCCTCTCCCATTGCGGAGCACGGGCTCCGAACGCGCAGGCTCAGCGGCCATGGCTCACGGGCCCAGCCGGTCCGCGGCACGTGGGATCTTCCCGGACCGGGCATGAACCTGTGCCCTCTGCATCGGCAGGCGGACCCCCAACCACTGCACCACCAGGGAAGCCCGGCAGGCAGATTCTTAACCACTGTGCCATCAGGGAAGTCCCCCCGCTGTAGTTTTATTTTTTATTGTGATGTGTTTTCTGGCTTTGGTATCAAGGTAATGCTGCCTATAGAATGAGTTATGCATATTTGTGTTTTTATTTTTGAGTAAGTTTTCTTTAAGTTATTCTGGATTCAGGTCTCTTATGAAATAGTTTACTTGCAGATGTTTTCTCCCAGCCTGTAGGTTGTCTTTTCACTTGCTTTACTGTATCCTTTGAAGCATGGAAGTTTTTAATGCTGATGAAGTCCAACTTATCAGTCTTCTTTTTGTTTGTTTGTTTGTTTGTTTGTTTTGCGGTACACGGGCCTCTCACTGTTGTGGCCTCCCGTTGCGGTGCACAGGCTCCGGACGCCAGGCTCAGCGGCCATGGCTCACGGGCCCAGCCGCTCCGCGGCATGTGGGATCTTTCCGGACCGGGGCACGAACCCATGTTCCCTGCATCGGCAGGCGGACTCTCAACCACTGCGCCACCAGTGAAGCCCCTCAGTCTTCTTTTTTATCACTTGGGTTTCTGATGTCATATCTAAGAAATCACTGTCTAACCCAAGATCATGAAGATTTACTTCTGTATTTTATTTTAAGAGTTGTATAGTATTAGCTAGTTCTTACATTTAGGTTTATAATCCACATTGAGTTAATTTTTGTGTATGATGTTATGTAGAGATCCAACTTCATTCTTTTATATGTGGATATCTAGTTGTTCCAGCACCATTTGTTTAAAAGACTCTTCCTTATCTGTTGAATTGTCTTGGCCCCTTTGTCAAAAATCAATTGATCAGGGACTTCCCTGGTGGTACAGTGGTTAAGAATCCGCCTGCCAATGCAGGGGACACAGGTTCGAGACCTGGTCTGGGAGGATCCCACATGCCGCGGAGCCACTATGCCCGTGCACCACAACTACTGAGTCTGTGCTCTAGAGCCTGTGAGCCACAACTACTGAGCCCATGTGCCACAACTACTGAAGCCCACACGCCTAGAGCCCATGATCTGCAACAAGAGAAGCCATCTCAATGAGAAGCCTGCACATCACAATGAAAAGTAGCCCCTGCTCGCCACAACCAGAGAAAAGCCCATGCGCAGCAATGAAGACCCAACGCAGCCAAAAATAAAACAAATAAAATAAATTAATTTTTTTAAAAAGTGAAAACTTGACTCTGAAGGAATAATAATTAATGCCACAGATAATGGGAACAGCAATGCTACCAAGAAAAGAAGTCATAAACACACTCCCTGACAGAAAATTGTTTCAGGACTCACCTTTTTGGAAGAATGTGCTGATCATGAATGCAAAGAAAATTGTGGCAATTGCAAAATACATTAGAAACACAAATATCAAACTAGGGTCACTGTTTTTGAACACTGCTACATCATTTACCTACAAAACAATCACAGATGCACATAATTTTTACATGAAAAGAACGAATAGAAGGCATAAAGGGCCCTTAAAACACTGCATAAATTTTTTAAAAAACCAAGATTATCTTAAGCAAAACAATATATATATATTTTTAAGGCAGACCTTTGATCCAGCTTCCATTACCACTTACAAATTACACTCTACACATGTATCTCTTGTAAGGAAAGCATGTTTGATATCAATTTTCGGCCCAATGTGAATGTTCCTTTTTCTTTAATAAGAGAGTTTATCCTATTTATCATTATCACTATTACAAATAATTTTAATATTCCTTTTGATATCTTACATTTCCTCTTTTTATTGCTTTCTGGCCGTTTTCTTTGTTTTATATATTTTGCTATATAGTCTGGGTTCTCTTGCCTTCGTTTGAACAAAGTGCCCCAAGTTTGGTGATTTAGAAGGTAAATTTTCATATATTCATATATTATAATTTAGTTATTAAACACAAGTTAGCGAATTGGAACACTAAATTCCACTGACAGCATAAAAGGAAAAATTAACAAGATACCATGGGCATAAAAGAATGTTCTTATCTTTTACAATAGCTATTTCAATTATTTATGAAGCACAAAATTTGCAATGTTTTAAAGTTTTAAAAAGACATCTTTTGGAATTCCACTTTCCTAATGGAGTAAACACACGCAGGTCCACTACTTGAAGACCAGTGAACTGAAGGGAGGGCAAAGCTCTCCCAGATCATAAAGTTTCAATGCTTCTTATGCCAAAGTCTTAGCAAATACCACCACATATCAACCTGAGGCTTTAAAAATGTTCATCAATAACTGTGTTCTCATCATCTATTGAATCTCAGCACCACCACCCACACCACACCAAATTTTTTCCCCATATCTTCACAGCTTAGCACATCCTGAAAGACAAGAGATGTGTACCTTTGTGCAGAAGAGAATGGTCATGAAAGAAACAACAATGAAGGCAGAAATGGAGAATATGGTGAACCAAGCAACCCAGTGTTGCCAGTTGTGCAGCCCCATCATGCACATAAACTCCTAGAAAAAGCAAAAGAACCAGATGTTACAGAGTCTAATGCTCAGTTTCAACTGGTCTGGTTTAGCTGTTTATTACTGAAACCTGAGCAGTCTGGGATGAAGGGTCATATGTGTGTCCTGGGAAGAGGTGGATCCTGGAGGTGATGAAGACTGAATGAGTTGGAAAGAGACCTACAAACCAGAAAGTGGAGTTTATCTAGTAGTAGGCCTTGTGTTAAAATTATTCTTCTTTTGCAATGGTAGGTATACTGCTAGTTCACTCATTTATTGAACACTGACTATTAGTAAATGGCTCCTATGGCTCTGAGGATAGAATCTAAACTCCTTGGTATACTGTGCTCTGGTCACAAAAAACTTCCTGCAATTCACTGAACACACCGTGACTTATATGCCTTTTTTGTTTGTTTGTTTTTGTTTTTTGCCTCTCACACACGTTGTTCTGACTCTTTTTTCTCTCATTCTCTCTTTATGTAGTGAAATCTTACTTGATTTTCAAAACCTGGTTCAAGAGTTACCTGCTCTGTGAAGCCTTCTCTGGTCAGCTTTGCCCATCCTCCACACAGCCATCACATCTATACATTCCATTACCTTAGCACTTGGGATTCTTTTGTAACATGAATCACCTGAGGGAAAGGACTGTGTCATTTATGTCTGTAACTCACATGCACATGTTTGGTAAATACAAGTTAATAAATGTTTGATATGTGAATAAATGCAAAGCTCTATGCTGGGTACCATGAGGAAAACATACAACGGGCAGAGCGACTGCCTTCCAAAAGTTCACAATCTAGTACTGGAGATACATATATGATAATAACCCTGTATACTCCACACCCTAAGTACAGAAGTAGAGTTTTTATCTTTTAAGATTGGATGTGGTAGTAGGTCAATGAATCAAAAACAAGTTGGTTATCAGGGAATCACAAAAGTGACATACACATGATTTAAAATTTCATCTTCACTTTAAGCACATAAATGTGTCATGTGTGCTAGAATTGCGATGTCAGAACATGAACTCTTCTTCTGAAGCATGGGCGTGCTCATTGGAGCACTAGTGTAATGTCCACATAAAGCTCACTCCAGGATCACAGTCTTCAAAGTGCACTGAGGATGCAAAATACAGGTGTAAAATAACCTAGTACAGACTTTTCCCAGGCTTTTATAATTTTTTCCCCCAAATTTTACAGCGGTTTCACCCACGTGAAATTTACTAATGTGCTTCCCCCCGTCCCCCCACCCCACCCGCCATGTCCCAGCCACACTGTGCAGCTGGCAGGATCTTAGTTACCCAACCAGGGATTGAACCCAGGCCCTTGGCAATGAAAGCGCTGAGTCCTAACCTCTGGACTGCCAGGGAACTCTCTACTAACATGTCTTTAGAGAGCTACCTTACTGAATCTTTCCAAAACATTCAAATATACTTTCAAAGGCAACTCTAGTTCCTTTCATCCATTTATATAAAACTTAATTAAGGCACAAATTATTAGAACGTGTACAGGTATGAAGAGATTTAGGAACAAACCTTGATAAACACACAACTCAGCAGGTGAGAGGCCATAAGCCCATGTGTAGTAGAGAGAAGCTCAACAGCTGCAGTGTGCTGGGAGCTCCAAGCAAAAAGCTTTTCAGAAGTGATGGAGTGTCAGTTAATTTGGGAATGGATTACATGGAGATGAGTTAAGAAAGCTCCATCTATACTATAATAGAAGTGGAAACAACATGCTATGGGAAGATGGGATGAAAATTTGATGAAATTTAGAAAGGCTTCCTGAAGGACATGAACTATAGTATGAATTTTGAAGTAGAGGGCATTCCAAACAGAGAGGCCCACCTTCAGGAGGAATAGCTAGCACCTACTTAAGGGATAGAAAAGGAATCTATTCAACTAGAGCAAAGGGCTTATGCCGGGGTGCGAGGGCTTGTGCAGGAGATTTCTAAATTAAAGACAATCCATTTTAATCCTCCTCAACCTATTTACATAGTCAGACCATATCAAAACTAGATCTGAAAAGGGCCTAGCTCTCAGAATACTGGTTGTATTCTGTGTTCAAAGTGGAAAGTGACGCTGGTTGCCCCCCTCTCCCATTCTCCCACCTTGGTCCCAGGAACAAATTCTGTCAGGGCATCCTCCTTCATGGAACAGATCCCATATTCAGGACTCCTCCTGGACTATAACTTACCTGCTCCTGGTTCCTTACCAAGGAACAGTTGAAAGGTTTGGGCTGAGTCTCAGTTATAATGTGAACAGAAAGGAGGAGCTAATTCATGATCCTATCAGCCTCCAAGGCTAAGGGCTTTTCTAGAACCCCCCAGTGGATGCCCTTTTTCAGACAATTCACCCAGCCAAAATAGAGCATATTCCTCTCTGGCATATGTCATTTAAGATTCCACTTGGAAAGGCAAAAGCTTAATTATTAGAAATCTGTTTTACTTTGCTTAGGGAGAGATATTATTTATCTGAGAACAAAAATTGTTTTTTTGGTTTTTTTTTTTTGCAGTACGCGGGCCTCTCACTGTTGTGGCCTCTCCCATTGCGGAGCACAGGCTCCAGACGCGCAGGCTCAGCAGCCATGGCTCACGGGCCTAGCCGCTCCGCGGCATGTGGGATCTTCCCGGATTGGGGCAAGAACCCGTGTCCCCTGCATCGGCAGGCGGACTCTCAACCACTGCGCCACAAGGGAAGCCCCCCAAATTGTTTTTTATTGCTAGTTGTACTGTCCTGTATAAAGTTATCTTGCAATTATTAATCTCTGTGTGCCTCAGGGTACCTCCTCTACTAAATAGAATAATAGTAGTAGTTATCTCATAGAACTGTGTATCAGTCAGGGTCCCTAAAAGAAACAGATGTTATACTCAAATCAGAATAATTTGAGGAGGGTTTGTTTATAAGAGGCCTAATTACAAATGCTTACACAGTGATAGGAAACACTAGGACGGTGCAGAAACCTAGGGCCAGCAGCCAACAGAGCTATTATCACCTTTGGGCCCAAAGGGGTGAGAAGGAAGAGAGGTCACAAGACCCCAGGAGAGGAGAGAGAGTCTCATGGAGCAAGATACCTTGAGAAGACAGTGACCTTCAGCTAACGGACAAACCAAGCCCAAAACTACCTGTGGAGAGAGAACTGGGATGGGGGGACAGGACACACCCTGACCTCAGCCCCCTACTTCCTTCTTCTGAGGTTCTTAGGGCTCCCTCCTCATGGGAGCATGTTTTGGAACATGGGCGGCTCAGCCTTCCCGACAGAGAACAAAGTGGAGAAAAGTGAAGAGTGCATCTGGAGGGCCAAATAAAAGGTAGGAGGGTGAAAGGAATGAATGGTCCTACAGTGCTGCCCAGCACAAGGCAAGCACCACATACAAGTACATACTATTAAATCAACAAACAACATGTTTTATGCCATTTTGTGTTAGTTGGATTTTGTTTCTTGAGCTATTCTAATTTTTTTTTCTTTTAAAAGGAAAGCTGATCCCATCGACTATTATTTTATAACTGCCGTATTTGGTCTTCTGCTACCTTATTTAATATTATACTTTCTGTTCTGTAGGCTTTTTTTGGTGATTTCCTTTGTTTTCTGTCTTTTGGTATATGAACTATATTTTCTTTCCTTTTATTTTCTCCAGGGTTTTAAGAATTATATGTCCTACTTTTAAATACTATTGGTGGTTACTCTTAAGTTTTTCAAAAGTGTTCTTTAACCTACTCTTGTCTAAAGAGTAGACTCAAGCGTGAAATAGGAAACACACAACCAATTCAATGGCATTAAGTGTAGACATTTGATGCCCACCCCTTCCCTCCACCAATTTGTTGCTGAAACAGTTTAACAAACAGGAAAAAGAAACTCTCTCTCTCATCCAGGAACTAAAAGGGGTTTCCAACAGCACATCAGAAGCTTCTAGTTTCCCTGGGGTTTTTCAGTCGGTGCAGAGCCAAGTGGAGAGGCCTGCCAGGTAAGCCACTGTCCCACCATCACCCATCGCAGTGCAAAGCAGGTTCCCTGCCTTTCCACCCTATCAGATGCAGCCTAACAAGGCAGCAGGATGAGACTGCTCCTTATACCTGAATATGCAAGAAGACAGAGCAAACCAAACACTATTGGTGAGGCCAAGCATAGCTCAGGGAGCCACTGGCAGGCTATTTTAATACATAAGAATCAACAAATAGAGAAGAAAGCTAAAGAGTGAGAAGAGAAGTTTTTTTAAAGAGCAAAAGGTGAGGAAAGAAGTAACAGGAGTGATTAAGTAAGCAACAGAGGAGTGCAGAAAGATCAACTTTGTCTTAAGTTGTATCTTCTACAGAACGCTTCCCATCTACCTTGCAGCAAAATGAGACCGAGTTAATTTTGGATGATTATTTCCCTCACTTATCAGTTAGTCATTCCACAAACATATTCTGAACACCTATCATGTGTGAGGCTGTGTATTAGCAAATCAGGAACCACTAGGCTGGACGCTCCCAGTCTAAAAGTAAGAATTCATGTAATAACATGAATTAAGTTGCAAGCCGGTTAAAATGATGAAAGAACTTCCAAGTTGCTTGGAGTTTGCTCTGATACCTAAAGCAACCTCTTATCTGCCTTGGCCTCCCTCCTACTCTGGCCATTTTTATTAGCAGCTCCCATACATTCCTGTCTAGGGAGAGGCACACATCTGATGTGATGGAGTTACCTTCAATTTTCTCTCTTTCTCCAGTGCAATGGAATTGATGGTGGTGAGCTCAATGTAGATGAAGCTGAGCATGAGGAAAAGAGGGAACTCATTCTGAAGGACCAGGAAGAAACTGTCCTGGACATAGGCTCCATGTGGGAATCTCTTCAGAAGCACAGTGAGACTCTCAAACAACTTGGTCGTCTCATTGGGAGCGTGGTGCCACATGATGGCTTTATCTGTTGCATGCTGTATGGCCAGGAAGCCTCCTTTGTTGTATCCTACAGCATAAAGCAGTGGATATTAAGTATAAGAGATTAAGAATGAAGATGAAAAACAACAGATAATTCAGATGGGTCATGGCTAGCCATTCACACACAGACAGGAATAGAAAAGGCATTTCTATAGCCAAGATGCTACAATATGGAAGAAAGAGCAGAAAGTCACAATGGGAACCCTGTGGCTGAGGGACAATGTCTTTTATCAGAAAATGGGGTAAAGTAGTTCTGGGCAGACAAAATAAGGGATACCCAATATTACAATCTTCCAGGTGGGGCTGCATCTTCTCCCCTAAGTACTCAGGCTTCAGGGAAAGGGTGCCCATTCTGCAGTTTAGCTCATCCAGCACATAGGAGTAGTTAAATTCAAAGCACTTGGAAGACACAGCCCCCCTCAACTGCTGTGACCTGTCTCTGAGTTGTCACTGCTGTAGTTCAAGGGTTATCGTCACTGAATTTTGCTGCCAAGCCTCAAAAACAGTCTTTACCATAAGTAACCCTTGTTTCAATATAGCACAGCTGGTGTGCTAAGGTCAGCTTTGGGGAACAATAGATTGAAAGGCAAAGAGCCCTGGTTTTGGAGTCTTCTAAGAAATAATGGCCTCACTACCAAGCAAGGGTCACCAGGCCTCCAAACCGGCAGAGCCAGGGTGGGGTATGCCAGCACTGGAGTAGAGGGGACTAAGGTCTTCTGTTGGCCTAAACCTAGGGAGGCCTCCAGATCTGTCAGGATGAAAAAGGCAGGAACAAATTTGATGATAAAGTTCTGGGAACTATTAGATATTCTTGACTGCAGAACTGTTCACATCTTTTCTAGAATCACATGAAACTATAAACCCTGGGACTTGGATTCCCACTTGGGGGGCTTGCAAGCCCAAGGCTTCAGGTCAATTGTGTGGTTACTTCTACAAGGTGGTGCAGACTGTCAACTTAATTTTCTAAGAGCAGTTAGTTCCCTAGAGGATGGTCACCCTAAACCCCTCACAAAGAGGGAGACCAAAACTCGACAGTGAAGTGGAGGGCATGAGTCCAAAAGAGGATCAGTTCCTGGGCCTCCAGTCAGGAATACGATGCTTATTGCAGAGGACAGAGGATGAGCAGATCTCCACGTTGTCCCACTGTTCTCCCATAGTCTGCAGAGAGTTAACAGCAGGTACACATTTTTATAAGCAGAAAAGTTAACACATACAGAAACAAAGAAGGCACTCATTCCTGTAAAATTCCATTCTTCTCTCGAACAATTCAGTATCAGCACAAAACAATCAAATGCATAACTGCTAGACTAACTTACTCTAGATTGTAAGCATTTTACAGAATGCCACATTTCTAAATGTAACTCCTTCAACATCTTCTGAAATGTTACTGTAGCAAGTGTTCAGAGAGCAAAAACAACACAAATAGCATCATAAATATGGGACAAAGCAGGCTGTGCTCATGATAACACACAGAGGCTTCCTCACCAGGGGATCCCCCATCGGAAAGTCCATAGTCCCAGGGTTCTTGGCTTAGGTTAGGAGGATAAAGATAGGATGTGCTCCAGCCTTGAAAGTCATCTTCATGGAGTATTAGCCTCAAGAATAAATAATTCCTCTGAAGCGCAAGTAATACTTAACCTATGAAGAATAAAGAGAAACAAATTCGGTCATGAGATTGTGAAACTCAGAAAAGGAACAGGACAGAGCAAGGGTGTGCCTGACGTCAGCTGCGATGGGAGGAAAGGCACCCACAGTGGTAGATGTCCCTCTGCAGAGCACACTGTAGTTGTGGTCTTCTCTGCATTCTGCTGTGACCATCCTAAGAAACAGACAAGGGGCTACTGAGGCCCCATCTGGAAAGGAGTGCTGCAGAATAATTCTGAGTGCAGGCTCTGGAGCCAGACCACCTGGATCCAAACCCCAATCTCCTAATGAATAGCCATGGCACTTTGGGCAAATTACTTAATCTTCTTGCCTTGGTTTCCTCATCAGTAAAATGGGAATGATGTTAACAGTACCTACCTCAGAGGTGCTGTGGGATCAAGTGAGATGGTCCCCATGATGGGCCTGGCATTAGCAAGTGTTCGAAAAATGCCTTGTCTCCACCTACCAACATCCCATGCCAGTTCTAACAACTGATCATTAGATAAACTGTACAGCACAACACAAAAGCTCTACATTAGTGGTTTTCCCATCCTAAAGCAGAAAACAAGTATTCTGATATTTAAAACACTGCCTTTTCCTTAAACAAACAGATCTACCATATCTGAAGTCCGTGGGATTAGTAATAATGACAATAACTATTCCTTCTGGAAAATGCCTCTGCTCCAGGCTCTGTTCTAAGCACTTTATAGGCATAAATTCATTTAATCCTCACAGTGGTTCTATGAGTTAGGAACTACTATTAATCTCATTACACTGATAAGGAAACTGAGGCCTAGGAATGTTAGTGACTGTCCCAAGGTTACACAGTAGGACGCTGCAGAGCTGGGACTCCAGTCTATGGAGTCTAGCATTGGGGCTCGCTTCTGTAATCCAGCAGCTGAAAATATGCCGTCCTGTACCCTTGGGACAGAGGCTTACTCCAAAAAAGTCTTCTTTTTTAAAGAATCTGAAAACTGGAAGGAATCTCAAAGTCCAGGATATAATATATAAAATCAGGAGTATTCTCTTACCTCCTCTGGAATTAAGATTGCCACCAGCTGACAAAGCTGACTAGAGGGAGCTCAGGTAACAAGACTGCTTATTGAACTCATGCTCAAGGCTGGGTAGCACAATAAGATTGTGATGGAAAAGATGCTCTTACCTCAAGTGGCAAGGGCTCCTTGCTGTCATTGAAGCCATGATCAAAACCAATTCCAGTCAATACGTAGAAGGCTTTGGGATCCTGAATTATGTAATTTTCAAATGAAGGTACTGAAGGATAGCCTAGAACTACAGAGAGAAAAATCCAGTTAGTGAGTGGCTGGTGGGAAGGTAAATGCTGCCCAACTATCCTCTTTCTACCAAAGGAGATATGGTCTTGCCAGCTTCTCAACTGATGGATGGAAACGGTCATTCACTCAGTCCTTCATTCTGCAAACAAATGGACGCATCTTATGTAAGATGCCTGGGGCTGTGCTAGGCAGTGTGAACACAAAGTCAAATGATAACAGCCTCAGCCTCCGTGGCATTCTGAAAGCTCTTGTATTCGAGTTCTTCTTAGCTAGGTCGCACTTAGGGCTACAGTACACAGAGCACAATTCTTGTCCATGTTAATGAGGAAATTATTGCTCCATTGCAGCCTTCTCTTCACTGTTATAACAACCAAAAGTGGAAACAAAATCATAAAGAAATATAGCTGCTCTGATGAGAGAAGTAATTTCTATAGTCAACTGCCCTCACATCTGACTGACAATTTAATACAGGATCCTCCTTGAAAATAATTCTTTCTCAGAATGTTGAAGGTGTTACTACACCGTTTAGCATGCAGCGTTGCTGAGTGTAATGTGTGATTTCCTTGTAGGTAACCAGAAGCCAGTGAGACTTCTATTCCTTAATCTCTGGGTTCAGAAACGTCACTAATACATGCCCAAGTGTCCTCTTTTTTGTTCCCCTGCTTGTAACTAGTGAACCCGTCCAAGGTGGAAATGGTGTTCAGAAATCTTTTCTATATTATTTTGTTTTCCTCCCCTCATTTGTCTCCTTTCTTCCTTCTAGAAATCCAAGTAGATGAGGTGGGACTTCCAGACCTGCCCTTCATGTCTAACCCACCTTTCATACTTTCCATTTCTTTGTCTCTTTGCTTTACATTCTCAGAGGCTTCCTTCACTTTATCTTCCCCATCACCAACAGAACCTCAAACATGTCCATTCTATTATTTCCATGAAAGTTATTTTGATAATCATTTTTAATTTCCATGTCCTCTTTCTGTTTCTTTCATGGTTTCATTTTCACAGGAGTCCAGTTTCATTTTGGAGTGGCAATATTTTCTCAAATGTCTCTGAAAACACTAATGAGAATTTTTTATTAACTAGATTAAAAAAAAAACCAGGGCATGCACATGGAAAACTTTGAATGATACTAAAGGTTAAAAGGTGAAGCATCATTCACCTACCATTGGCCCCCAATTCCTTTATCATGACACAATCTCTTTAAGCCACTTTCGTTTGTATGTTAAAAAAAAAAATCTATGACTTATGTTTTTGGCCATGATGGAGTAATGGAGATTGAATTTACACTCCTATCACAAATAACAAGAAAACTGGACAGGAAAGAAAAGAATCAAGAATCAGACAATGGACAATATGTAGCACAGCATTAGGATTCCTGAGAAAAGAGAAACAAACAAGGTGATCACTAAGATTGCCCTGGTTTTCTGTCTGGAGGTACATTTCAGACCATAGAATAGGGAGGGGAAACCCAAGTGGAATGCAGCTACTTGGCTACATTGACAGAGATTAGAGTTTGAAGAGTCTGAAATGGCTAAGAGTTGCAGGGCAGAGTTCCCAAGAGAAGAAGGCTGTGCTGGGAAATCGCCCTAGAAATCTGGACAGAGGACCCCTTTAATGAATACTAAGATATGCCCTGCCTGAGCAAACAGGAGAAGTATGAGCTAAGTGGTGCCCAGAGCCCACATAGGACCAGGAGGCATTTGAGTTCTGACCAGCCAGTGTGGACAGTTCCTGGTGATCACCTGAGGCATTCAGAAGAGTCACACCTCAGTAATGGGATAAATTATCTTTAAAGTAAAAGCTGTTCCACACCTTCCCTACAAAAAAGGTTAAAAGTCTTGATAGACTTTTTGATGAAACTGAACTTTAACTTTCTAGCAGAACAAAACCCATTCTTTAAAGGAAAACAACCACTTGATCCACGAAAGTTGAGACTTGATCCAGTTCTCAAATTGTATGATCTTCATTTTGTAGATAAGTTCATTTGTACCCTTTTTTTGGATTCCACATATAAGCGATATCATATATTTGTCTTTCTCTGTCTGATTTACTTCACTCAGTATGATGGTGGGGGGAGGGGTAAACTGGGAGATTGGGATTGACATATACACACTACTATATATAAAATAGATAACTAATAAGAACCTGCTGTATAGAACAGGGAAATCTACTCAATACTCTGTAATGGCCTATATGGGAAAAGAATCTAAAAAAGAGTGGATATATGTATATGTATAACTGATTCATTTTGCTGTACACCTGAAACTAACACAACATTGTAAATCAACTATACTTCAATAAAAATTAAAAAAAAAAAGACTTTTCTTTCTCTCCCTCTGTATTACTTCTTTGATGTCCTAAGATGGTTGCTAGCAGTTCCTGGGACTAAGACTTCCCAGTTCAAGTTCTGAATTGAATAACAAGGGCCCTGTCTCTTAACCTTTCTTCTTCATTTTGTCAATTCATCTCTCTCTGTGTTGTACTGTGTTGTGAAAATTTCCTTCAGATCTATCTTCCAATTCACCAGTTTTACATTCAGCTGAGTTTTATATTCTGATCATTTTATTTTTCACTTCTGGAAGTTCTGTTTGGTTCTTTTTTTCCCCCTCACACCTGCTAGGTGACTCTTTATAGTGAAATGCTATCTATAAATATTTTCAGGTTGTCTTTTATTTCTTTAAATCTAGTAAACATAGTGATTTTATAATGTGAGGCTAATAATTCCATTATCTGAAATATTTCTGGTTCTGTTTTTGCCATCTATTGTTCATACTGATCTTCATCCTTGCTATCTTGTTTCCTGGTGTGTGCTCATTGACCGTGATACATTTGTGGCCACCCTTCTTTGAGATACAGAATCACAGCGTGTTCCTCCAGAGGTTTACATTTGCATCTGGCAGTCGACATCTCACTCCATAGTATGACAAGTTTTCTTTGGACAACCAGGTGATGTGAATTTGAGCTACAAATCCCTGGGACGGGTGCACCTGCTGCTGTGCTCAGTTTGGAGGCAACTCTCCTCAGAGCCCCGCAGGGGTGGGAATGAGGTGTGTTTTCTTCTGGCTCAACCCTACACTAAGAGTACAGGCATTTGGGATCCCAGCTCTATGGGGAGATGGTCTCCTGTGAGACGTCCCTCCTGAATGAGCCTTGACCTTTTCTTCTTTCCCTCTGTGCCTTACAAGGCTTGAAACTACATCTCAGTTCCCCCTCATATGATGCAGTTTTCATAAGAAGCAGTTTGAGGACTCCACTGACCTCTCTGGGTTCTTTCCTTCACCTAGATTTTTTCTTAAGAAAAATATCTAAGAATATGGAAATATTTTAACAATACAGTAAATAAAAAGTAGGTTACAAAGAGTTCATACAAAATGATCCTATTTTTATTAGAAAAAGGGCAGGAAGGGTGTATGTGAGGTTTTAAACAGCACTTGTATCTGGGTGATAGAATTATGAGTAAATTTTCCTTTTATCCTATATATGGGGTTTTTTTTGTTGTTGTTCTTTTGTTTCCTTAGCCTTATTTAGGTTTCTTTTTAAACACACACATATACATACACACATATTTGGTTAAATTGCACAAAATAGCATACATAGAGGAAGGCATATGAAACACAAATGTTCAGTTTAATGAACAATTATAAAATTAAAATCTAAGTAATTACCCCTTGGATCAAGAAATAAAATATTTTTACCCAATGCTGTTTGTCTTGATGGTTCCTTACTGTCTATTTAGTTCTTTAATACTTTTAAGAACATGTTTAAATATTTATCCAGCATCTGTTTTTCAAAAAGAGGGTTGGTCCAAATAACCTAGTCTGCCATATTACCAGAAGCAGAACAGCAATAATCTTTTTCCCAGAAATTCCCAGGGAAAAATCTAAGTGTTTCCTTGAGTCTTACTGAGTTATATGTCTTCCCTGGACGAATCCCTATAGCAAGGGGACTGCCAAGTGCAGACTGGTGTAGACAGAGGTTACATGACTCATCCTGAGCCCAGGGTGGAGTCATCATGGGCTCAGAGTGGGAGAGGGATCAGGCCTCCAGGGAGAAATAGGCTGTGCATATATCAAAAGGGTCGATAGGTGCTGTGAAGAAAAAACCCCAGAAGTCTACCACAGTTTGGAAGGGATCGTCAAACTATTGTTTGTCCTTACTTCTAGGGTGGAGGATTTGCTTAGGGGAATGGCATGAAGAGGGGAGTTTAACTTTTATTATCTTTTTATACTGTTTGAAACTTTCAGTGCAAGGAATTCTTGTATTTATTGTAAATTTTAAGATGCTTAAAAAAAATTTTTAATTCCAGAAAAATACATCCCTAACAGTTAACAAAGAATTCTGGGAAGTGGGATTAGGGATGGGAACTTTAACTTTTTACATTAAACACTGCATTGTGTCATGTATCATTCTGTAATAAGGAGAGAGGGAGGAAAAGGCAGAAAACTGTTTGAGGACAAAAAGTGAGCACGGAAGGCTCCAATGGAAATGGCAGGGAGGTAAAAATAGATGAAGATTACAGTATCACAGCATTCAAAGCAGTAGAGAATTCCAAAGAGATGGATGAAAGCATCCCTGTCACAATGAGGACAAAGAAAAGAAGATGAGAAAGAAAGCACTGGAGTTGGCAATTAGCAAGGCATCTTTCCCTTCCTGATGTCTGCAAATTCTAGTCCCTTCCAATCACTCTTCCAGAGAATAACCAGAGAAACCTTTTTAAAACAAATTACATTGCAGCATAACCTGTCTTCTTAAAACCCCTTCAATGGCTCCTTCTGCATGTAGAAGAAAACCCAAACACTCTAACAAGGCCTGCAAAGCTCTGCATTATGTGGCTCCTACAGACATTTCAAACCTCATCTAATTCTCTCAACTTACTTCAGCTTCCCTTGATGACTTTCAGATCCTCAAACACCTCAGGGCCTGGCTACTCGCTGTGCCCCTGCCTGGATAGCCCCTGACTCCTGAAACACACCACCCTCCCATTTCCTATGGCTTGTTCTTTATCATCATGTTTTATCTAACTTATCACCTCACCACGGAGGAATTCTGGGGTTTTTTCTTTTAATTTTGTAATCTCATATTTATAAAAGGTAACTGATTAGAATAATATTTTAGAATACTAGGCAAACATAAAGCACAACTTTCAAAACAGTAGTTCCCACACATTTTACCACTGAGGTCCTTTAAAAGAATTGTCTTCATTGAGTGGCACTCAAAGCTGAGAGAGGAGAGCTCTTTCTTTTCATGTTCTACCTTATATATTATTAGAATACCTTATAAAAACATATATTACAATTATAGGAACTTTGAAAAGTTACTCCATATTTTGAAAATTTTTATCTACCTAACTGTATTCATTCAATAAATATGTATTGAGTACCTACTGTGTGCCAGGCACGGTGTATGAATAAAACACACATAGTCTTCTGCCTTCACAGAGGTGGAACCTAGCAGGGAAAGGCAGACAATGCACAGGAAGCAGTGAGTGGCAATGTAATTAAACATTTATCAAAATGCTATGAACATATCCAATGGGATTCTGTGAGAGAGAAAAAGGCAGAGATGGGAAACCTAAAACCTACATTCCTAAGTGCCATTTTAGCTGAAACCTTAATGATAAGAAGGAGCAACCCACAGGAAGAGCTGAGGGCAAAACATTTTGTCAGAAGGGAGGAAAGACTCACAGATTCCGGGAATTGAAAGGTGGCACCACCACCAGTATGGGAGCCCAAGGAAGAGAGGAAGCCAGCAAGACTGAGGAAGGGTCTGGTTGACTGCCAGTGCAACGGAAGTCACTGAAGGAGCTGAATCGGGAGACTGGCCAGATCCCACAGATCTTTTAAAGATCTTTTTGGCTCCACGTAGAGACTGGATGAGAATGGGACAAGAAGACGAGGAAAGAGACCAGTTAAAAGGCTAATTCAGAAACTGAATGTTTTCTGTCTTTTATTAGTCAGAGACATATTATGACTGCAAGCCAGGATTAATATGAGATAACCAGTGTCGCTACAGTGAATTAAAAACAAATACTTAACATTTTAACTAGCTTTGAAGCCTTGTGACATAAATATACAAGTCTCTTGGGCGTTGTGTGAAATAGTAACTATACCTCGTGAACTGGTTTCCCCCAACTACTACCTTTGCAGACTCTTCAGAATTCGGAGACCCCAGATTTGGAATCAGTATTGTAAGAACTCACAGGAAAAAACTTCAAACTATACTTTATAAAAATGCCCTCTCTATCCTTCCCGCATCTTTATGTCTAATCTTCAAACTCAACGCCAAAGGTTTTTTCCACACTTTCAGTGATACTCTTCAAAGTTTCACTTTTGGAAGGGATATAAACTAGTTGAAATCTATTTTTCAGAGGATATTGAATGAAGAATTCTGGCAGTGAAGTGATATCAATTGCACAGTAGTTGACAGGAGGTCTATTTCTTGGCAAACTACCAAAATGAAGATACATTACAATTGCAGAAAATAGTAATGGCATCAAGATTTCAAGGACTGTTACCAAAGTCTTTGGTTTCTAAAATAAAAACAAAAGCCGTATGTTAATCCAAAATAGAACACAAGCATTAAATGGCTACGTGGCAAATGTTCTTCCATTAAGAATGTTTTCAATCAACTTTACTTCACTAAAATATATATTATATATATAAATAAAAGAATGCTTTCATTTCTTCCAGCCTCCCTGTACAACACATGACAAAGAAAAAAACAATGAGAATTAGCTAGAAACATCTCCTTTTATTTTTTCTATAACAATGGCTAGAAATCAGTAACAATGATGCTACCTTCAATAAGTAGGGCTAACAGAACTACTGTGGAAACATGGCTCATTTGCAGAAAAGGGCCCCTTTACAAGTAAAGTTCTTAATTTTTTCTTTACTCCATTATTAGAAACGAATTTAACTAAATCTTTCAGTTCCTCCCAAGGAGACTCACATTTTCCCTACAGATAACCATACCTACCTTTAAAATGAAATTCTTCCAGAGAAGAAGTTTTAAGTTCCTGAACATCGTCATTTTTCTAGCTGAAGAGGAGGGATCACCACTAGTTGGGAAACAAATGGGGCAAATATTATGCATAACAAAAATGTTGAATTACTCTTTCATCCTTGAAAAGCTTTCTTCTCTTAGGCTTTCAGAACATCGTTCTGGACTACTTTTCCTCCTTCCTTTCTAGCAGTTCCTTCTCTTTTTTGCTGACTCCTCCTCCCTTCCCCACCCTCTAAATATAAATGTGCTCCAGGGCTCCATCTGTGGACTCATCTCTTTTCCAGCGGCACTCACTCTGAAGGTGTTCTCACTCACTATTTTGGGTTTAAATCCATCTACATGATGACTTTTAAACTTTTTTTTTTTTTTTTGCGGTACGTGGGCCTCTCACCGTTGTGGCCTCTCCCGTTGCGGAGCACAGGCTCTGGACGCGCAGTCTCAGCGGCCATGGCTCACGGGCCCAGCCGCTCCGCGGCATGTGGGATCTTCCCGGACCGGGGCACGAACCCGTGTCCCCTGAATCGGCAGGCGGACCCTCAACCACTGCACCACCAGGGAAGCCCTACATGATGACTTTTAAATTTATATTTCCAGCCTTGACCTTGCCTCTAACTCTAGACCCAAATGCCCAATTGCCTCCTTGCCATCTCCACTTAACCCGTCAAAACGGGGCTACTCATATTTCTTCTAAAACAGATCATCCTACAATCTTCCTCATCTCAATGAATGTCAGTTCCACTCTTTGAGTTACACAGGGTTACTGACTGTACTTAAAAAATATACCCAGAATTCTATCTCTTTTCACCACCCCTTCTCTTATCACCCTGGTCCAACACCACCTCATCTCTTGCCTGGATTTCTGCAAGAGCCTCCTCAGTGGTATCAATGTGTCTGCTCCTGCCACCCTGTGATCCATTCTCCCTGCAGTAGCAAGAGTGATCCTGTTCAAGTCGGGTCACACCCACTCCTTTGCTCAAAACTCTCTAATGGCTTGCATTTCGCTCCAAGAAAGAGCCTAGCCTTTATGATGAGCTACAAAGCTCTAGGGGATGCACCCCGTTACCTCGCTCATCTCTTCTCACTTCATTTCCTGGTCTACTTTCCCTCCTTCTCCCGCTCCTGTGTCACAGGCCTAGAACAGAGAAACCACAGTTCTGCCTCAAACCTTTGCATTTGCTATTTCCTCTGCCCAGCACACACTTCCCTCATGTGTTGACATGGCTAGCTCTCCTACTTCTTTCAGATCTTTATTTAAAAGTCACTTTCTCAATGAGGCCTTTCCTGATCATCCTATATAAAATTTCAAAACCACTAAACATTTTGTATCAATCTTCCCTGTTACTTTTGCTTCTTAGCACTTTTAAACTATTTAACGTGGTATTTATTTAACTTATTTATCTGATTTAATATGATTTCCCTACTAGAATTCACATGCTCCATGAAGGCAGGGAATTTTTTTGTCTTTTTTTTTTTTCTTCACCATTGAATCCACAGACACAAGAGTAGGGCCAGCATGTGGTAGTCATTCAGCAATATTGAATGAATAAATTAATTAATTAAAGGGTAGGCAATTTTTGTAGGCATGTGGTTGGAACAGACGTGATTGTGAGGAAAGAAAAACACTTTGGATAGCACCAAGTTACTTCCCTTTTCAGTCTTTGTTTCCCAAGTGTAACATATGCTTTAATTTTTAGATACTACCACAATGAGCTTTTGTTTTTCAGAAAAACATTTTTCCATTGAGGAAATATGCATACTTTTCCTCCAGTTAAAGTATCTCTGACATTGTGCATTAGAAATTAAAGAAACTGGGACTTCCCTGGAAGTCCAGTGGTTATGAATCCATGCTCCCAATGCAGGGGGCACAGGTTCGATCTCTGGTTGTGGAACTAAGATCTCGCATGCCGCACCACGCGGCCAAAAAAAAAAATAATAAATAAATTAAAGAAACAGCATTATGAATAGTACATGAAATATCACTGAATTGTACAATTTAAAATGGCTAATTATGTGTTATGTGAATTTCCCCTCAATTAACAAAAGTAGTGAATGTAGTGATACACTTATTTAGTCAGCTATTGCTGCCATAAACGTATATGGCAAACACCACACCAGAACTCAGTGGCCTACAACAACACGCATTTATTTCCTGCTTATGGGTCTGCTGGAAAGTTGTGGCTGTACTGGCCTCCTGGGATTGGCTGGACTTATCTTCAGGCCGGTCATGGGCTGAATTGTGTCTCCCCACCAAATTCACATGTTGAATTCCTAACCCTCAGTACCTCAGAATGTGACTGCATTTGGAGTTAGGGCCTTTAAAGAGGTGATTCAGTTTAAATGAGGTTGTTAGGGTGGGCCCTAATCCAATCTGACTGGTGTTCTTAGAAAGGAGGAAATCTGGATGCACAAAGAGGAGCCAGGGATGCATGGGCACAGAGGAAAGACCATGTGAGGACACAGCAAGAAGACAGCCACCTGCAAGTCGAAGAGAAAAGTCTCAGAAGAGTGCAAACCTGCTGACACCTAGATCTTGGACTTCTAGGCTCCAAAACTGTGAGAAAATAAATTTCTGTTCTTTAAGTCACCTTATCTGTGGTATTGTGTTATAGCAGCCCTAGCAAACTAATACAGATTTGCTCTATGTTTCTCCTCAGACCAGCTTCCAGCTGGAGCATGTTGTTCTAATAGCAAGAGGCCAAGCCAAACCACACAGATATGCTGAAAGCTTCTGCTCATACAACACTTGCTAAGCATTCCACTGGCCAGAGCAAACCCCACAGCCAAGCCCGGTATTAGCACAACAGAGAAAGAAACTCTGACTACTCTAGTGGGGGACACTGCAGCATCACATGGTAAAGGGCACAGATGTAAAATTTCATACAAGGAAAGAGTGAAGAACCAGGAACAATATCCACCTACCAAAATATTCAGGGCTTCCCTGGTGGCGCAGTGGTTGAGAGTCTGCCTGCCGATGCAGGGGACACAGGTTCGTGCCCCAGTCCAGGAAGATCCCACATGCCGTGGAGAGGCTAGGCCCGTGAGCCATGGCTGCTGAGCCTGCGCGTCTGGAGCCTGTGCTCCGCAACGGGAGAGGCCACAACAGTGAGAGGCCCGCGTACCGCAAAAAAAAAAAAAAAAAAAAGAATCCCAAAACATTCAGCATTTAATTCTTTAAAAGTCGGCATTAGAATTTGCCAACCCTAACCCTCACCATGTAGATGAGGAAGTATTTTGGCTCATTACTGGTGCAACACAAATAAAAAGTAACAGCCAGGGACAATGAGAATACACGGTTTTCTCCAACCACATTTACAGTTCAATGGACAGGAAAAAAATAAGAGCAGGTAGAGGTTTTCATATCTTTTTAAAGTTTGTGATAATACAGGTAGACTGTTTCTTTTAAAAGAACCTTTATTGGGCTTCCCTGGTGGCGCAGTGGTTAAGAATCCACCTGTCAATTCAGGGGACACGGGTTCGAGCCCTGGTTCAGGAAGATCCCACATGCCACGGAGCAACTAAGCCTGTGCGCCACAACTACTGAGCCTGTGCTCTAGAGCCCATGTGCCACAACTACTGAAGCCCGCACACCTAGAGCCCATGCTCCGCAACAAAGAGAAGCCACAGCAATGAGAAGCCCGCACACTGCCACGAAGAGTAGCCCTCGCTCGCCGCAACTAGATGCAACTAGAGAAAGCCTGCACGCAGCAACGAAGACCCAACACAGCCATAAATAAATTAATTTTTTTTAAAGTTTATTTAGATGCTTGTAATGTACAATAACTGGCAATTATGCATTAAAGCAATTATGTTTTGAAGGCACTGTGTCTGAGCAAAATGATATCATAAAAAGATCAGTAATGGAGCTCATTTTCATGGAACCCAGCAGTGGAAAATAAGCCTAGTAAAGGAAAATAATATATACAAAGGAAAACATTATAGCACAAGTAAAGTGAGAATCAAAAGAGATGCACTTAAGGATAAGCAAACTTAAGGACAAATGAAACAGAATAAAAGTCTAGTAAGACCTCACAGGTATACGGTCACTTGATTTATAATAAAGCTGACACTGCAGAACACAGGGAAACAGTCTTCAACAAATGGCTCAGAGTCAATTGGCTGTCCACATGGAAAACAATGTATATTGACTCCTGCCTCCACTGCACACAAAACAGCACTTCAGGGGCAATAGAGATCGAAATGCGAAAGGTAAAACAATGAAGTTTTTAAGAAAAAAAAAATAGAACATATTCATGACCTTGAAGTAGGTAAACCTACTTCATTGGGTTAGCTGCAAACCACTAAATATAAAGAAAAAACGCTAAATGGAATTATATCAAAATTAAGTATCTTTGCTCCATGAAAGACATCTACAACATCTATAATACATACATCTGACAAACAACTGGTATATAGAATATTTAAAGAGCTCCTATAGTCACTAAGAAAAAGACAGACATCCCAGTAGAAAAATTGGCAAGAGATTTGAACAGATGACTTCCAAAATAGAATACCAAATGGCTAATAAACATGAAAAAGTGTTCAACCTATCTGGTCATCAGGGAAATGCATTTTAAAACCAAGAGCTGACACTGAGATGGAGATTTCTGCACAGGAAGTTTACTGGAGAGCACTCTCAAAATCAGTGCTTTGGAGAGTAAAGGAAGCAGGCCTGGGCAGAGAGAAGCCAGGCTGCAATGCAGTCAGAATAAAGGCCTCAGTCATTTCTGCAGGATCACAACATCACAACCAAACACAAACTATGATGAATTATCAGCCTCAAGCTCAATTATGAGGACAGGATTCAAACAGGCCCCAGATAAGTAGGAAGGGGATTAAGGAAAGTCCATTTATGCTATATTTGGGAAAACAGATGACTGAGATAGAAAAAGAAAAATGGGCTTAAAATAAGCAACACAGCAACTATTCAGAATTTCTACAAGAACATATTACTACCCTTTGACCCACCAATCCCACTTCTAGGAATCTACTCTACAGACATACTTGCACAAGTATGAAATGACATATGTACAAGGTTATTCATTGCAGCAGTGTTCATAACAGCAAAGAATTGTAAACAGCCCAGTATTCATCAATAGGGGATTAGTTATAAAAACTATTATTTATCTAAACAATGAAGTAATGTGCAATCTTTAAAAAAAAAGGAAGAGCTCTATGTACTAGCAGAAATCTGGGATCTGCAAGATATATGTGAGAAAATATATTTTCTTATTTATAATAAATGTGAGAAAATATATGAGAAAAAGAATAGAGACAAAAAATAGAAATAAGATTATAGATAGAAAAGATTAAAAGATATGCAAGATGCAGATAATTAATATTCCTGAAATAGAGAATGCTGTGTTGGTCTTCTTGGGCTGCCATAACAAATACCATAGACTCGATGGCTTAAACAACAGAAATTTATTTTCTTACAGTTCTGGGGGCTAGAAGACTGAGATCAGGGTGCCAGCATAGTCAGGTCCCAGTGAGAGCTTACTTCTTGGCTTACAGATGGCCACCTTCTCACCGTGTCCACCCATGATGGAGAAAGACCTCCCTCTCTTTTCCTCTTCTTATAGGACCAGTCCTATCAGATTAGGGCCCTACTCTTATGGCCTCATTTAACCTCAATTACCTAAAAACTCTATCTCCAGATGAGTCCCATTGGGAGTTCGGGCTTCAACATATGAATTTTAGGGGAATACAATTCAATCCATAGCAAATGGCATAATTAGAACAGAAATATATATATATATTTAAATACGTGTGTATTAGGAGAAAACGTGTCAAATGAAGGAATAGCTAAATCAGAAAAAGAAAGGGTTTTAAAGATCCTCATGTTCCAATAAAAACCTAAATAGAACTGTAAAAATAGAGACCATCCTGGTGAATCACTGAACTTCAAGGATAAAGAAAGACTCCTACAAGAATCCAGGCAAAAAAAACCCCCAAAATACCAACTCAAATCACTGACCAGAAGGGAGAAAATCAGTCCACTCTCTCTCAGTCCTCTCCCCAGAGACTGTCAGCAGACAGTACAGGAATATCCTCAGAGGATGGAGGCAAAAGAGTACAATTCTGGGGCTTCCCTGGTGGCGCAGTGGTTGGGAGTCCGCCTGCCGATGCAGGGGACGCGGGTTCGTGCCCCGGTCCAGGAGGATCCCACATGCCGCGGAGCGGCTGGGCCCGTGAGCCATGGCCGCTGAGCCTGTGCGTCCGGAGCCTGTGCTCCGCAATGGGAGAGGCCACAGCAGTGAGAGGCCCGCGTACCGCAAAAAATACAAATAAATAAATAAATAAAAATTAAAAGAGTACAATTCTAAGATGTTATAATCAACTAAGTTAACAGGCAGACATTTTCAAGCACGCAAACATCGATGGACCCATAAACGCCCTTGAAAAAAATTGAGGATGAAATGCAATCAGTGCTCAAATGATTCCAAATAACTCAGAAATGGGGCAGCTTGCATAAGAAAGTACTTGTAGTGGGCACTGAATTTAATGCGCATCTCAAACTTGAAGTGTCCACAAAGGTACTCTTGATTTTATCCTCTCTGCCTTTTCTACTATCCAGCTCAGTAAATGGTAAGTCTATACCAGTTGCTTAAGCCAAAAATTTAGGTTTTAACCTTAATCTCTTTCCCTCACCTCTCATATCAAATCCATCAGTAAGTCCTGACGGTTCTGTCTCTGAAAGATATCTCAATGTCATCCACTTCTTTTCTTGTTTCAGTTACAAGTATCAGAAGTCCAATTCAACCTAGCTTAAGCACCCGCCCCCCCCGAAAAGGATTCATTACTCACATAACTTTCCAGTCCAAAGTGGAATAAACTACAGAACACAGCTGAATCCAAGTATTCAAATAATGTAATCAAAGTTTGTCTCTCTCTCTCTTCATTCTACTTTGTGTATATTCTTGTCAGGCAGTCTCTAAATACATGGTGGGGTGGGGGGCGGAGATGGCCCCCAGGAGCTCTAGACTTATATCAAAATCCCAGAGAGAAGAGTGTCTCCTTCCTGGTAGTTCCTAGGAGGACTCTTATTGGGTTAGCTTGGGTCCCAGCAGAGTGGCAGGTGGAAGGAGGGTATGGAAAATGGGGGAGAAGAGGTCAGCACCTCCTGAACTATATGGAATAGTTACCCCCCACACACATACACACACCAAAAGAGGTTTCTATTACCAGCAGAAATAGGGTGTGTGTGCACAAAGCATACCTCCTTTGCTCTCCACAAAACAGAAATCCTTCCTACATACAAAATTTCCAAACTTGTCAGCCTAATATAATAAACCAACTATGTGCAACATAAAACACACTTGCTCCCTCTTCAAAAGATCTGCTAGGTTTTGTGCAGTTTCTGTATCCAAGATCAAGGCTAGGCTGTCTGGGCAATGTGCATTTCTCTGGTCCTGGTCTACATGTGACTCCCTGGGCTATGGTAGTTTGGGCTAGAAGATGAGAATATGACCACCCAAGTCATCCAACATACACTGAAAGAGGGAAAACTGGTTGTATTTGCCATCCTTCATGGCCTTTCGCAAGTAGGGAATAGAAGGCAATTTCCCTTCTGAGCAGCTGCAGAACCTTAGTAGCCCACTTCTTACTGGTGTGATTTTGAGAAACACCTAGAGACTAACTTAGGGGTTGAACAATCACAGAATTTTGCTTATTAAACATTCCCCCCATGCCCCAGAAATAAAACTCCAGTAAAATATCAGTCAGTTGCCAGTCAATTTACATTATGTTGGCTCCTTAAGCTAGGAACTAAAACCAGATACTCTGTCCAACCACAGGAGTTGAGTTTGGATGGCAGCCATGGAGTTCTGTCTCTTTCCACAGATAAGGTCTCTCAGGTTCTCAGTTTAATACTTCTAGAAGACTTGACCCCTGACTCCAAAAGGACTGAGATATTGATGTGGTTCACTGAAATTAGTTTAGTGGAGTTCTTGTTGAAAATACTTTCTAAATGAAAATTCATCATTACTGGTGTAATTCTGACTTAAAGTGGGCATTCAAATCATCCTTGGGGTCAAAACGTCCACCGTATGAAAAAGGGGTCAATATAAGTGGGTCAGAAAAGTTCACACACATCCATGGACTATTCATGGAGACAGAGTTGTGTCAACCATAAAGAAAATGTCAGATTCTAAAAAGCTGAATAATGCTGACCATATTCCTAGACCAAAATGCACTGAAAGTAAATATTAATAAAATAAAAGCACTAAGCACAGGAAAAACAAACAAAAAAACAAAAAAAACACTGCAAACCTTTGAAAATTAAAAACTCTCTCCTAAACCACAAAACACTATATAGACCAGGAAAATGAGAGTCTATAGGCCATAGACTGGCAGAAAACATTTACAGAAGACATATGTCATAAAGGATTGTTATCCAAAATATAAAAAGAACTCATATAACTCAATAGTAAGAAAATGAACAATCAGATTTAAAAAATGAAAAAAAATTTAATGAGCAAAAGACCTGAACTAAGGAAATGACAAATAAGTACATAAAAAGAGGCTCAACATCATTCATCATAGTGAATTGCAAATTAAAACAACAATGAGATACCACTACACACCTATTAGAAGGGCCAAAATCCAAAATACTGACAATATCAAATGCTGGCTAGGACATGGAACAACAGGAAGTCTCATTCATTAATGGTAGGAATACAAGATGGAACAGCCACTTTGGAAGACAGTTTTGCAATTTCCTACAAAAGTACACATATTCTTACCATACAATTCAGCAAATGTGCTCCTTGGCATTTACCCAAATGAGATGAAAAACTATGTCCATACAAAAATCGGCACACAGATGTTTATAGCAATTTTACTCACAATTGCCCAAACTTGGAAACAACCAAGATGTTCTTCAGTAGGTGAATGGAAAACAACCTGTGGTACACATAGACAATGAAATATTATTCAGCGCTAAAAAGAAATGAACTATCAACCATGAAAGACATGGAGAAAACTTAAATGCATATTACTAAGTGAGAGAAGCCAATCTGAAAAGCCTACACACTGTAAGATTTCAATATGACATTCTGGAAAAGGCAAAACTATGGAGACAGTGAAAGGATCAGTGGTTGCCTGGGGTTGTTGGGGAGGGAGGGATGAATTGATGACCCACAGAGGATTTTTAGGGCAGTGAAATTATTGTGTATGATACTATAATGGTGGATACATGTCATTATACATTTGTCAAGACCCATAGAATGTACAACATCAAGAGTGAACCCTACTGTAAACTATGGACTTTGGGGAATAATGATGTTGATAATGGAAGAGGCTGTGTCTGTAAGGGGACAAGGAGTATATGGAAAATCTCTGTATCTTCCTCTAAATCTTGCTGTGAACCTAAAACTGCTCTAAAAAATAAACTCTATTTAAAAAACTATACTGATGCAAAATTGTATTAACAGGAAAATTCATAATCCTAAACCCCTTCACTATTAAATTAGAAAATTTTAAAAGTCATACAAATTAAATTAAAAATCAATTAATTGGGAATGTGTGTAATTTTTTATTACACGGACCATACAGTTCCTTAAACTGATTCAAGGAACTAGGTCTGTGCAGTTACACAGCTGCAAGAGCTTCTTATAGGTCATTAACATCTTTATCACCCACTGTTAGCGATACTAAGGATGTGTATGATGCTTTAGCTTAATGAAAGTGTTGTTGATGAGAGGAAAGAAAGGCAGTCCTTCTTAAACAAAATATAGATGTAATCAAATGTTCCGTTTATGTAGTTATAACTTGAAAGGTATTTTTAAAATATGACAGTTGAGATTCTGGCAAGAAGAGGATCACTGTTATAGTATGCATGACTATCTCTAGTCTATAACAACCCTTTCCAATTGAAAGAATTGTTTATGTAATGTGTTTTCTTAATTCTAAATTTCTTAGAAACACAAGATATTGTTTCATAGCAGAGAGTTTAAGTTTAAAAAGAGAAAAGAAGGATTGATGGTTGGGAAATAAAACCCCTAAAATAAATAATCCACTAGCACACCAAGTCAACACAAAAAGGGAGCCAACACACTGACATATTAATTAAGAATAAAAAAGGGAGTTAAGATTTATCCTTCTAAACTATTCCAAAAAGTTGCAAAGGAAGGAATGCTTTCAAACTCATTCTATGAGGCCAGCATCACCCTGATAACAAAACCAGACAAAAATATCACACAAAAAAAGTACATTACAGGCCAATATCACTGGTGAACATAGATGCAAAAATCCTCAACAAAATATTAGCAAACCAAATTCAACAACACATTAAAAGGATCATACACCATGATCAGGTGGGATATATCCCAAGGATGCAAAGGTGGCTCAATATCCACATATCAATCCATATGATATACCACGTTAACATACTGAAGAATAAAAACCATATGATTTCTCAATAGATGCAAAAAAAAGCTTTTGACAAAATTTAACATCAATTTATGATAAAAACTCTCCACAAAGTGGGTATAGAGGGACCATTCCACAACCTAATAGGGTCATATATGATAAGCCCACAGCTAACATAATACTCAACAGTGAAAAGCTGAAAGCATTTCCTCTATATCCTTGTCAGGGATAAGACAAGGATGTCCACTCTTGCCACTTTCATTCAACGTAGTATTGAAAGTCCTAGCCATAGCAATCAGACAAGAAAAAGAAATGAAAGGAATCCAAATTGGAAAGGAAGACGAAATAGGCAAATTACCTGAAAAAGAATTCAGAGTAATGATAGTAAAGATGATCCAAAATATCGGAAACAGAATGGAGAAAATACAAGAATCATTTAACAAGGATCTAGAAGAACTAAAGAGCAAACAAACAGTGATGAACAAACACAATTACTGAAATTAAAAATACTCTAGAAGGAATCAATAGCAGAATAACTGAGGCAGAAGAACGGATAAGTGAGCTGGAAGATAAAATGGTGGAAATAACTGCCAGGGAGCAGAATAAAGAATAAAGAATGAAAAGAATTGAGGACAGTCTCAGAGACCTCTGGGACAACATTAAACACAACACCATTTTTTTTTTTTTTTTTTTGCGGTACGCAGGCCTCTCACCATTGTGGCCTCTCCCGTTGCGGAGCACAGGCTCCGGACGTGCAAGCTCAGTGGCCATGGCTCACGAGCCCAGCCGCTCCACAGCATGTGGGATCCTCCCGGACCAGGCACGAACCCACGTTCCCCCCCCCGCATCGGCAGGCGGACTCTCAACCACTGCGCCACCAGGGAAGCCCAAC
This sequence comes from Delphinapterus leucas, assembly GCF_059928025.1. Taxonomy (NCBI): domain Eukaryota; kingdom Metazoa; phylum Chordata; class Mammalia; order Artiodactyla; family Monodontidae; genus Delphinapterus; species Delphinapterus leucas. The sequence goes on from NC_143143.1 coordinate 36,374,270, forward strand.
ACCATTTGAATTATAGGAGTCCCAGAAGAAGAAGGGAAAAAGAAAGGGTCTGAGAAAATATTTGAAGAGATTATAGTTGAAAACTTCCCTAACATGGGAAAGGAAATAGTTAATCAAGTCCAGGAAGCACAGAGAGTAACATACAGGATAAACCCAAAGAGAAACACGCCAAGACACATATTAATCAAACTATCAAAAATTAAAGAAAAAATATTAAAAGCAGCAAGGGAAAAGCAACAAATAACATACAAGGGAATCCCCATAAGGTTAACAGCTGATATTTCAGCAGAAACTCTGCAAGCCAGAAGGGAGTAGCAGGACATATTTAAAGTGATGAAAGGGAAAAACCTACAACCAAGATTACAGAGCAAGGATCTCATTCAGATTCAATGGAGAAATTAAAACCTTTACAGATAAGCAAAAGTTAAGAGAATTCAGCACCACCAAACCAGCTTTACAACAAATGCTAAAGGAACTTCTCTAGGCAGGAAACACAAGAGAAGGAAAAGACCTACAATAACAAACCCAAAACAATTAAGAAAATGGTAATAGGAACATACATATCGATAACTACCTTAAATGTAAATGGATTAAATGCTCCCACCAAAAGACACAGACTGGCTGAATGGATACAAAAACAAGACCCATACATATGCTGTCTACAAGAGACCCGCTTCAGACCTAGGGACACATACAGACTGAAAGTGAGGGGGTGGAAAAAGATATTCCATGCAAATGGAAATCAAAAGAAAGCTGGAGTAGCAATTCTCATACCAGACAAAATAGACTTTAAAATAAAGACTATTACAAGAGACAAAGAAGGACACTACATAATGATCGAGGGATCAATTCAAGAAGAAGATATAACAATTGTAAATATTTATGCGCCCAACATAGGAGCATCTCGATACATAAGGCAAATGCTAACAGCCATAAAAGGGGAAATCAACAGTAACACAATAATAGTAGGGGACTTTAACATCCCACTTTCACCAATGGACAGATCCTCCAAAATGAAAATAAATAAGGAAACACAACCTTTAAATGACACATTAAACGAGATGGACTTAATTGATATTTATAGGGCATTCCATCCAAAAACAACAGAATACATATTCTTCTCAAGTGCTCATGGAACAGTCTCCAGGATAGAGTGTATCTTGGGTCACAAATCAAGCCTTGGTAAATTTAAGAAAATTGAAATCGTATCAAGTATCTTTTCCGACCACAACGCTATGAGACTAGATATGAATTACAGGAAAAGAACTGTAAAAAATACAAACACATGGAGGCTAAACAATACACTAGTAAATAACCAAGAGATCACTGAAGAAATCAAAGAGGAAATCAAAAAATACCTAGAAACAAATCACAATGTAAACAAGATGACCCAAAACCTATGGGATGCAGCAAAAGCAGTTCTAAGAGGGAAGTTTATAGCAATACAATCCTACCTCAAGAAACAAGAAACATCTCAAATAAACAACCTAACCTTACACCTAAAGCAATTAGAGAAAGAAGAACAAAAAAATCCCCAAAGTTAGCAGAAGGAAAGAAATCATAAAGATCAGATCAGAAATCAATGAAAAAGAAATGAAGGAAACAATAGCAAAGATCAATAAAACTAAAAGCTGGTTCTTTGAGAAGATAAACAAAATTGATAAACCATTAGCCAGACTCATCAAGAAAGAAAGGGAGAAGACTCAAATCAACAGAATTAGAAATGAAAAAGGAAACGTCACAACTGACACTGCAGAAATACAAAGGATCATGAGAGATTACTACAAGCAACTATATGCCAATAAAATGGACAACCTGGAAGAAATGGACAAATGCTTAGAAAAGCACAACCTTCCGAGACTGAACCAGGAAGCAACAGAAAATATAAACAGACCAATCACAAGCACTGAAACTGTGATTAAAACTCTTCCAACAGGGCTTCCCTGGTGGCGCAGTGGTTGAGAGTCCGCCTGCCGATGCAGGGGACACGGGTTCGTGCCCTGGTCCGGGAAGATCCCACATGCCGCGGAGCAACTAGGCCTGTGAGCCATGGCCACTGGGCCTGTGCGTCCGGAGCCTGTGCTCCACAACGGGAGAGGCCACAACAGTGAGAGGCCCGCGTACCACAAAAAAAAAAAAAAAAAAAATCTTCCAGCAAACAAAAGCCCAGGACCAGATGGCTTCACAGGCGAATTCTATCAAACATTTAGAGAAGAGCTAACACCTATCCTTCTCAAACTCTTCCAAAATATAGCGGAGGGAGGAACACTCCCAAACTCATTCTACAAGGCCACCATCACCCTGATACTAAAACCAGATGAAGATGTCACAAAAAAAGCTACAGCCCAATATCTCTGATGAACATAGATGCAAAAATCCTCAACAAAATACTAGCAAACAGAATCCAACAGCACATTAAAAGGATCATACACCATGATCAAGTGGGGTTTATTCCAGGAATGCAAGGATTCTTCAATATACACAAATTAATCAATGTGATACACCATATTAACAAATTGAAGGATAAAAACCATATGATCATCTCAATAGATGCAGAAAAAGCTTTTGACAAAATTCAACTCCCATTTATGATAAAAAACTCTCCAGAAAGCGGGCATAGAGGGAACCTACCTCAACATAATAAAGGCCGTATATGACAAACCCACAGCCAACATCGTTCTTAATGGTGAAAAACTGAAACCATTTCCACTAAGATCAGGAACAAGACAAGGTTGCCCACTCTCACCACTCTTATTCAACATAGTTTTGGAAGTTTTAGCCACAGAAATCAAAGAAGAAAAAGAAATAAAAGGAATCCAAATCAGGAAAGAAGTAAAACTGTCACTGTTTGCAGATGACATGACATTATACGTAGAGAATCCTAAAGATGCTACCAGAAAACTACTAGAGCTAATCAATGAATTTGGTACAGTAGCAGGATACAAAATTAATGCACAGAAATCTCTTGCATTCCTATACACTAATGATGAAAAATCTGAAAGAGAAATTAAGGAAACACTCCCATTTACCACTGCAAAAAAAGAATAAAATACCTAGGAATAAACCTACCCAAGGAGGCAAAAGACCTGTATGCAGAAAACTATAAGACACTGATGAAAGAAATTAAAGATGATACAAACAGATGGAGAAATATACCATGGATTTATATGTTTTGATACATCGAATACTCACAACAATCCTATGAAGTGGGTACTATACAATCCCCATTTTACACAAGGAAATCAAGGCACAGAAAAGTTAAGACATTAAGATCTGGGATTCAATTTGAGGCTGTGTGGCCAGAGTCCATAACCAGTTTTAACCACTACAATATAATGCCTCTTAATCACTGAATGAAGGAGTATGTGTACAGCCCTTAGTTTAGAAGGCATCCCCCAATTATAACACAGTCCTATGGAAGCAACTGGAAAAGCCCCATTCTAAAATTCTGCATTGGGGACTTCCCTGGTGGTGCAGTGGGTAAGACTCTGTGCTCCCAATGCAGGAGGCCCGGGTTCGATCCCTGATAGGGGAACTAGATCCCACACGCATGCAACAACTCAGAGTTTGCATGCTGCAACTAAGGAGGCCGCCTGCCACAACTAAGACCCACAGCAACCAAGTAAATTAATTAAATTAAATTAATTCTGCATTGAATATCAGTAACTACCATACAAAAAAAAATACATATATAAGCATATGTAGGTATAGCTAGATAGTATTTGGGCCTCTCAAAAGAAACAGGTGCTAAAATATTGGTTTCATTTTAAAAACGCATATAGTATATATAGGTATATTATTATGTATGTCGGCCAACTATTATAATGACTAGGTTTACTGCCTTTTGTAAAGCCATAACATTTGTTTATGAGTGACACCATCGACTTTAACATTTGCCATCAATCTTTGAGAAATGTCTGAGCCATGTGAATCCCAAGAAGTATACCATGTAATTTCATATATGCATATATATGCATATATTCATGGTATATAAATGTGAGTAATTCACGTACCAGAGAATATTAAAGAGCTCACAAACCTGAACACCTGGGTTCCGGTCTCATCTCTACTGTGTACTTTGAACAAAATTATGACCATTATGTGGGCCTCCCGATGGAAGGAGAAGACTAGATGGAGCATCTAGGTTTGTTCTGATTTTTTCAGTAGTGGGCCTTGAGCAGAACATTGGTGGATTTTTCAGTGATTGTTGAAAAGCATCAGAAGAGTCCAGCCCACTGTGGGCAGTTGTTTTTGAACAGGAGTCTAGAGCCTGGAATCTTTGCATGTGACAATCTGCCTTTGCCAGTGACCTTCACACCCTCCCGTTCATGATTATGATCATTGATAATAATTACAATAGCAGGCACCCTAACATGATTAAGAACAAAGATATAGAATTCTTTGCAGTTGTTTTTTTTTTCTTAATAAATTTATTTATTTTTGGCTGTGTTGGGTCTTTGTTGCTGCACACGGGCTTTCTCTAGTTGCGGCGAGCGGGGCCCACTCTTTGTTACAGTGCGCGGGCTTCTCATTGTGGTGGCTTCTCTTGTTGCAGAGCATGGGCTCTAGGCGCTCAAGCTTCAACAGTTGTGGCACGTGGGCTCAGTAGTTGTGCCTCCCAGGCTCTAGAGCATAGGCTCAGTAGTTGTGGCGCACGGGCTTAGTTGCTCTGCAGCATGTGGGATCTTCCCGGACCAGGGCTTGAACCCGTGTCCCCTGCATTGGCAAGCGGATTCTTAACCATTGCGCCACCAGGGAAGTCCCCAGATGTCCGTCTTGATCTGCATGGTCATTCTTTTTCCTGTGCCCCTACCCTCACCTTCCATATAAGGGAAATTCTGAGTCAGCCAGTTCTGTTTCTGGATTTGGTTATGCAAAACTGGGATCAGGTTTAGAAGGGGTTTGAAAAAAATTGCAAGGTGTAACCAATGTAAGTTAGAAATGGGAAGGATGGGTTCCTGAAATTAAAAAAGATTAAGAGAAGCAGGGTGAAGAGAAGGACGAGTCAGCCAGGTTCATAGAGTTTTTCCCAACACTTTTGTTGGGAGAGAAGGGGTGCAGTCTGTGAGGAATAATGGGGAAAGACAGTTTTTAAGATGTTTGTCACATACTAATAATCCACTTTTCTACCTATCCAGTAATTGCCTTCAATTTTTTTTTCTGAATCCTCATTACAGAGACCAGACTACATAAGTCTCTAGTTATATTTCCATTATACTACCATTTATTTGGCATTTATGTGCCAGGTATTGCGATAAGCACTTATGTTTTTTTCTCATTTCACTTTGAAATACTAATTACCTTTGAGTTTGGTATTATTTTAATTTCAGGGATAGGAAATTGAGGTTCAGGAAGTTTAAATGCCATGCCTGCACTAGTTAGGGGATAGGGTCAAGATTTGAAGCCAGGTCTTTGTGACCCTTTCATTCAACAAACATCTATCAAAAGCCTTCTCTGTGCCAGACATGCTAGGACCCTGGGATGTAGCCATGAACTAGACAAAGTCCCTTTACTCATGGAGCCCATCTTTTGGTGAGAGACAGCAAAAAATAAACAAGTAAATAACACTACTTCAGATAATAAAAGATGTTAAGTAAAAAAATGGGGCACTGAGACGCTCTTATCACTAATCCATAAACAGTCTTGGGGGGCAGAGGTCTGCCTCCCGAATTGGGTCATTACTTTACGATTCAGTCAGTCTTGTCCTCATTCCAGAGGCGCGCCTGGAGGGGGGACGGGGCCTGGCTGGTCAGCAGGCGGCGTCCTGGGGCGGCGACCTCAACCAGGAGCCGCCAGAGGCTGGGCAGAGGGAAGCAGGGCAGTTGGGCAGCCAGCCGGCAGGTGCACGTCGGGCCGCGGGAGGATCCTCGAAAATGATGGGCCGCTGGCGGCGCTCACGACCTGGGCAGTCGGGAGCCGAGGGGCCAGCCCGCGTGGACTGTTAGCCACGCGCCGCCCACGCCTCGAGACCCTCCGCCCCCGGTGATCCCTGTCGGGCCTCGGGACCCTCCCGTCCAAGGTGACCCCCAACCCAGCCTCACAACTCTCCCGGCTTCAGGGGACCCCGACCCGACCCATGACCCTCCTGAGGTAACCCTGACCCTGACTCTCGACCCTCCTGCCTAAGGTGACCCCGAGGCCTCCCTGCCCCTCTGAACTGCGCCCCGGGACCGCGGCCACACTCACGGACGCTGGGCCGTCCTGCCCACCCCAGCGTCGTTTTCTAGAAATTTCCTAGGAAGGTCCACCCCCAGGGCCTCTTCCGCCCAGCAGCGTTCGTGCCAGGCCTGAGGCAGCAAAGCGCCCTCCCTCCGTGAGGTGTACGGCGCCCAACAGAAAGACAGTGCTGGAGGGCAAATGGAGGATGGCCAGGGAAGGCAGAGGTTCGGGCGAAGACTACTTCAGCCGCCTGTAAGTCCCTGCGGACCACGCGATTCTCCTACCGGATCCAGCCCTCGCCCAGACTCCCGCGTGTCGCCCCTCCTGCCGGCCTTGTAGCGGGCGCGCTGAGCCCTACGCACGCGCGATCAGGGGCGGGGCGTCCCGGGGCGGGGCTGGCACCCGCAGGGCGGCACACTGCGCATGCGTGGGCCGGCCGAGGGGCGCCTCTTGCAGGACCCCGAGCGTCCCGGTCCTCTGCCCGTCGCGGGTCTCAGGCGCCCCCTCCCCGCCGTGGCGGCCTAGCAGTTGTCAGCAGCGGCAGCGGTCGCCGCCGCCGCGAGGCCAGAGCAGAGCCGGGAGCCGAGGGAGGGGACCCCGCGAGAGGGCAGCGCCCCGGCCGCTGCCGCCCGGGCGCTAAGGGTCGGTGAGTGCCTCAGAACCCGCCGCTCGCGCGCGCTGGCTCCCAAGGCTCGAGATTTGGGGGCCGCTTCCCCGCCCGGGGCCCCCTCCCCGGCCGGGCACCCGGCCCCTCCCGCGGCCCTGCCCCGCCCCCGCCCTGCCCGCGGCCTCCTCCGGCGGCGCAGCAGGTGCATCTCCCAGCAGTGCAAGGCCGCCCTGACTCAGGCTTCCCCTCGGCACGAGCCTCTGGGCGTGTCCTCATCCCCTCAGGCATTTCTCCAAAGCCGGCCCCCCCTTGGGGAAACGTAACGTTCCCGGAGCTAGAATCGTTGTGGAATCCTTTGTGCCGAGCCGAGGAGGGTGGACAGACATTTACCACGCTAAGACCCGCTGGCCTTCACCCGGCAGACAGTTTGAGCACTTGCCTGCTAAAGCCAGGCGGCATCACAGGCTGGGGAGCTGAGGCAGGCCCGCCAAGGATGCTGCTGGCTCATCTCTCGGTGCAGAGATTCCCAGTGTGGGTGGGAATGCATCCCCGTAACGGAGTCCGCCCTGTTCCCAAACCCGCCTTCTCATGAGCCTCAGAATGGGGGTCCAGTGGTCCACTGTTAGTGGTGGGAGTTGTGTGGGGGACAGAAGGAAAGGGACCTCCTGGTCTAGGCAGAAGGGCCTGCAACAGCCCTGGTGCCCATGGTCAGTCTGTACTTGGTATGAATTTGTGTTTACATAGGTGTTGGCTCCTTCCTGAACTAGACTATAAGCTTCATGAGAGCAGGGACTATCTCCTAAATGAGGGCTTAGGACACATGCTTAGTGCATATTTGTCACATGCATGAATGCCCCTCCTCACTTCCTTGGACGTTGCCTAATTAAAGCCTGTTACCTGATAGGGTTGTTTCTGTTTGCCCCTTTGCCTCCTGATCTGTGAGCTCCCTGAAGGCACAGATTGTCTCTTGTGGGGCTTGCACTTCTAGCACATAGCCAGCACCTGGCACATGAGAGGCACTGAAGGAACGCTTGCTGAAGAAGTGGATGAGACCCTGTAGCAGTGTGGAAATCCAGGCAAGGTGCAAGTGGAAGAGTTGTGCTCTTTTCTCCTGAGCAGCTATATCATTTGATTCAGAACATTTTGATGCTGCCTTTTGTAAATGTGAAAAGGTTAAGGATGTTTTCCTTTAGAAAGTTAACATCATTGGAAAAGTAAAAGAAAGGGAAAACAGGTAAAAATGGATACCATGGGAATCCCCCCACCTTTTTAACTTCTCAGGAGTTTGTTTGGTTTGTGTTTTTTTTTTTTTTTTTTTTTCTGTACGCGGGCCTCTCACTGCTGTGGCCTCTCCCATTGCGGAGCACAGGCTCCAGACGCGCAGGCTCAGCGGCCATGGCTCACGGGCCCAGCCGCTCCACGGCATGTGGGATCTTCCCGGACCGGGGCACGAACCCGCGTCCCCTGCATCGGCAGGCGGACTCTCCACCACTGCGCCACCAGGGAAGCCCTGTTTGGTTTTTTTAATTGAACACTTGCTTACTATATTTGACAAACAGGATGACATCTTTCCTTCTCTAAGGTGATCTATCATCATTCTGTTGAAACAGCCTTTTGGAACAAGAGAGGGAGCTCAAGCTGTTGGTTTTTTTTTTTTTTTTTTCTGAGTTACTAGCTTTCCACAGTGCATATGCCAGGCAGTCCATGGGAACCTGTTTTAACTTAGTCTCAACTGGGAAGGCCCAGGTAAGACTCCCTAGTTGACAGTTTCTTTTCCAGCCCTGCTTCCTGAAACAGCAGTAGACTCCTCTGCTATTGAGTCTGTTACGGGGCGGGGAGCATTCTAGAACTCTGGGGAGAATGATGGGCAAGGCTCTGTGCACGATCGGGGACCTTAGGATGGAGCTAAAGAGATGATTTATTCACAAGTAACTGACCTAAGACAGAAAGAGATAAGTGCTACATGAGACATCCAGAAAAGCTGCCTCAAGTATGCAAAGGTGGAGGGATGGCTTTCGACAAGAGCAGAAGGTGTCAACCCTGACTGCATGTTAGAATCACCCGGGAAAGAGTCCCATGCCCAGGCCACAGCCCAGAATCTCCAGGGGTGGGCCTCCAGCATCAGTTTCTGTCTTAAAGTATCCCAGAAGATTCCACTGTGAAGCCAAGACAAAGAACCCGTGAACCAGTCAGGGTTGTCAGTGGCGGCTTCACAGAGGGGCCAGACCTGGACTGGGAAATGATAGGAAGGATTTCAGAAAGTAGAGATGGGAATGGTGGGTGATACTCCAAGCCGACAAAACCACAGAAGGCCCACACACTCCCGGGAAAGTGTAAGGTGTGGCAGTCCCTGTCCTGGGAGACTTGGACAGTGCCTGTCCCCCTGACTGGCTGAGTCGTTCGCCACATTTGGAGAGATTTGGAGTCAACAGGCAGATAAGTGTGGTTGCAGGATCTGAGTAATGAGCTTGCTGCCTTGCTTGTTGCAGAAGATCCATGGTTACCTCTCTCTGGGGATTCTCAATTGCCTCTTTACCTCATTTCCTACACCTAGAGAGGCAGAAGGCTAGCAGGATGGGGAATGGGCCCAAGGCTGCAGCAGGGGTTAGGAGAGCAGGCAGTGGCACAGATTTTGTAGAACTCTCTCCTGATAGCCTCCTCTGGGCCACACCTTTGGCTCAAAAATATACCCCACCACTCCCTGCCAGGAGCTCCAGTGTAAACTCAGAGCCACATGATTCTGAGGAGCCCGCCGCCCTGACCCAGGACAGCACAGGCGGTGGCATTGAGTGTGAGACCCATAAACTAGGTCTCCATCTGGGCCTCCCAATGCAAATGACCATGACCTTGAACCTGGCCTCATGGGGCTCTTGGACAATGACTGCGGCTTGTGGCATTTGTTCCCACCTTAAACACACAAGGGTCATTTCTGTAAATAAGTTGTCCACAAGCTTTTTTCCTGTTCACTGCTATACGTAAAAGAATTTGAGCATGCACCACCATACGTTTTATTTATTTATTATAAAAGAAAGCCATATACTACTGTCTTGAATATCATGGACATAGAAACACATACAAATAAAGACCTATTAAGTGGATGAGAGGCGAAGTGAACACGATTAAATTTTTCAGTGTATCAGTAGTACATAATCTATTATACAAATGTGTGCTGTTTTTAAAAGAAAGCCATGTGATCAAGTCTACATCCTATTTATAAACTCGGTGAAACCTGAGTCCAGCATTTGAAGGTGTGGTTCTGAGTTCTGTTTATTTCAGTTCCTGGTTCTTGAGGGGTTCACAGGTAAGCACAGTGAACCTCAGGGAGGCATGCAGACTTGCTCTGCGTCTGGTACTTGTTTTTCAATCCCACCTGCCAGTCATTCGAGGGCTCTTGATGAATCTGGGCTGCTAAGTGTTCAGGGGCTATCAGGGGAGGTGAAAGTCCTGGTTCCCAAAGCTTTTGCTGTGCAGGTGTCAGTGTTCATGTGGATGGTGCACTTGCCACATCCTTGGCAATACAGTCACACACCTGTGGAAACGTCGCCAAACGTCTGTTTTCATAAATGCTCTGTTCTTGGCATAGATTATTTTGAAAAGCTGTAACTCATGCATTGTCACCTTTTCCTGGAAGGGACAGATTTGAGTGCATTGGCTTAAAACCAGTAAGCTAGCTCACACGCTGCTGCACTCATTTGTCATTGAATAAAAAAAGAAAAAGGTTTCCAGGTTTGACACTTCTCATGAAAGAAAATATGTATTTCCTCCTTAAGTTCTAAGTCACAAGATAACCAGGTATTCACAACTCCCCAGATCACTGCAAAGTATTGTAAAGCTTTAGCTATTTGAGTCTTTTTTTTTTTTAATTGACCACAACCACGATATCCCAAAGCATGTAAACTCCAACACACCTGAGAGACTTAAAGTAAACAAGCGGGCGAGGGCCAGTCATCACCCACGTGTCACAGAGTCCCTCTGTCAGGATGCTGTGGCTGCTGACACACAGGCCAGCAAGAGTGCCAGGGTGCATTCATGTGTTAAATATTAGTAAAACCAATTTTTCCTCATTTTTAAAGTATTTCTTTACTCTAGCCATTCCTTTACTCTAGCAGATTGTCTTGCTCATCCCACTTGAAGACCAATAGTGGGATTCACTGGTGGGAACCACCCTCTATAAATGTGCCTGCTATTTTCAGCCTATTTTTTACAGTGCTTATTGGTATTTGGACATTCATCTGCAGAATCCACTGAATTAGATATTTTCACAATTTAAAAGATCATATACTGGGTAAAAGATTATAAGCAAAACAGAACACCCTCTAGCAGAATTACTGCACTTTTGGATTCCCTCCCCACCCCCCATCCCACCCCTACCCCTCCTTCCTTCTTGGCACGGCATCCAAGGCCTTGGTCGGCTTCCCCTTCTGGCTCCGTCCCTGGTGCTCCTCCCCAGCCACTCAGAATTACTTGCTGTTCCCCCCACACACTCTTCCATTTCTTCATGATCCTATAATGCCCTCCCTACCTCAACTAACAAGAAACCCGAGACTGGTCTCCTGTGTCACCTGTTTCTGGGAGCCTTCCCAGAGCTCACCCTGTCTTACACATACACACAGAATTCTGATCTCCAGAATCTCATGATGCTTCATTTGGCTTCAGTTATAGTGATTACAGTACATGCAAGCATGTGCAGACTGTGAACTCCTTGGATTAAGAACACTGTGATTTTCATTTCCAGATCTTTAGTGCCTGGTATAAGTGCCTATCACACAGTAAGTACTTGGCAAATGTTAGTTGGATGAGTAGATGCTTTTTTGTTTTGTGTATCCTAAAAAACCACAGATTCTACCAGCAAACGTGAAGTACCTATCATGCCTTCTGCAGCATGTACACACGTAGACTTAACACCGCTGACTGTTGTGGGCTCCCCGTGTGAGAAGGAAATGCTTTCCTAGCTGAGATGGGTCCTCACCCACCTCGGTCTTCAGGAAAAGTGCCGAGTCCCAGCGAGCACCACCAACAAGGGCATCTCTCTGTTCCACATGTGTGGTCAAGAGGGCAGAGCCCTGGTTGTCTGCTGTCTGTGTGACAGCAAGATGTCTGCCTTGACCTTACTGAGACCCCCTCCCTCCCAGCCATGACTTCCCCCAGGCCTGTGCTGACGGCTTCCGTGGAAGGAAAGGCACCGAGCTCGGGATACGACAGGACACGTGACATAACAGCATGTGCCTGGCCTCGGGGCTCCGTCCACTTCTGCTTGCTGGCCTTGAGGCCCACTCAGCAGTGACCTTTCCAGAAGCGTTACCACCATTCTGTTCTGTATATGCAGAAATAAAAGCTTCTTTTGCTTGGGCACATAGAAACTGGAGGACATATTCAAGCCCATAATGAAAAAAAATACCCAAATCAGGAAGCAGAGGTGTCGGGACTCAACACGCAGTGGCAAGCACCCGGCACAGTGCTCCCAAACTAGGACAACCATTTCCCAAACCGGGAGAGCCATTTTCAGAGGAATCCCGTGTGACATCAAGAGAGTTCTTAGGGACTTCCCTGCTAGTCCAGTGGTTAAGATTCCATGCTCCCAATGCAGGGGGCCCAGGTTCGATCCCTGGTCAGGGAGCTAGATCCCGCATGCCACGACTAAGACCTGGTGTGGCCAAAAAAATAAATATTTAAAAAAAAAAGAGTTCTCAGAAGTTAGCAGCCCACAATAGGCACTCACTCTGGACCAGCTCCACTGCTCACCTGAAAACCAAACATTGAAATACTCAATGATTTGTGTAATGTTTACTATTTTAACGGTAAGCAAACACGCCTTTCCGTGGTAAAAAGAGCTTTCCCTTCCCTTCCTGGCTCTGTCCTGGGAGGAGTGAAGTGAGCCTTGGGAGAAGTCCTCAGACGTTCTTGTGGGGCTTTGCGAGCAGTTGCTTTGGAGTGGACCCGCCTGGGCTGGTTCTGGATCGCAGCCCCCGCCACTTCTGGGGGACTCTGAGTGCCGCGGTCTTAAGTGTTTTGAGGAACTTTAACTTCCTTTCCTCGTGTACATTTGCTGTCGCAACCAGAAAGCTTCCCAGATTTTGTAATTCTGGGAATCTCCTCCTTTAAATTCCTTTTCTGCTCAAACAGAACAGACACGAGTATGGCATTTAGTGAGACTTCAGATAGAGCATGGCAGGCACAGAGCAAAGAGCTGGGTGCCTTGGGGAGACAGAAACACGTACGATGTCTGTTAAGGTGGTGGGGCTCAAGGGATATTTTTTCTTTTTGATTTCTAATGTTAGGTTCTGGGAGAAATACATAAAGACTTTATAAAGATGTTTGCTGCTTTTAGGATACACAGACTGTAGGGGTGCAGTGGTAAAAACACAAACTAGGAAGCTCAGATCCTGGGTGTGTGCCTTGCTTCCTGTGTGATCCTGGGTCAGGCACTTCCTCCTAGTTTCTTAGTTTTGAAAGGGTGATGGTACCAGAAGTTAGGGCTGGATTAGGAGGCTCTATAAATATAAAAGTATATAAAATAAAAGCTTCTTACAGTTTATTGTACCAGGAGAGAACAAAAGCCACCCCAGAGTTCTCTGATTCCCAAAATCCATGTTTCTTTGATATTGGACTTGGCTTTGCTTAAGTAACACGCTTGCAGTGTATTTTGCACTTCGATTTCCTACCTCGGTGAGAGGCGTTTTATGATTATTTTTTAAATTATGCGTCATGCCAGCGAGCCCCAGGCCCTTCCTGATATCCTGTGAGGCGTCAGTGCTCCCGAGCTCCAAGGTCAGCCCACCGCACTCCAGAGGCCTACCGGCCCCACCCCAGAGCCCTCTGTGCAGGGCCGCTTCCTCCCAGCCAGACCTCCCATAGCCCCAGAGGAAAGCCTCAGCCAGGAGCCTCTGTCAGGACTCAGGTCAGTTCCCTGGTGTTGCTGTCCGGTGTTGTCCTAGTGGGAAGGCAGACGGTCTGTCTCCCTGCCCTGCCCACCCCTCGGGGCCTAGAGAGGTGGGATTAAGCGTGGGGACATGTCCTTTCTTGACCAGACTTTTCCAGTAAAGGAAGTCATCGACTTCTCTGACCAGAAGACTTCTTTGAACTGTGACCTTTTCACATTCCCCTCTTGGTAGAGAAAGAACCTTCATCTCTGCCAAGCCAGGCACCTATCAGCCTGCTGTGGGGATGATCAGCTCCGTTGGAGGCACTGCTTTCCCCTCTTAGCCTAAACCACTTCTTGAAACTGTTCATAGGCCGTAGGCCTTCGTGGGTAACATTACACTACTGCTCTTTTATTAACTGTCTACGACTGATTTTAAGACAGGTTTTTCCACCTTATTAATTTTAAAAGAATTTGGATAATTTATTAAGTTGCCACTTAATAGCCCTTCATTACTATTTTAGCTTTAATCTCTCCATATTTTAACCATATGGTTAAATAAAAGCCATATTTTAAGTTAATTTGTAAATAACTTCTTGCAGTTGTGTTTTCTACTAATATTTATTGAGTGCCCTTTAAAGCTTAAATTTTGAGGAACAACTTTTAGGCAGATACGGACAGCTACATCTTTTTTTTTAAAGCGAGAGTTTAATTTAAAAATGAGCTTTAATGGAAATGATTTTTCAGCTAACTGAAGTCAAAAGCAAAACTGGCTGTTTCAAAAAAAAAAAAACAAGCTCTCGCTCCATGCGCACTGGGTCTCGAGGTGGGTTCTTTGGGCCATAGTGTTAGAGCAGGTTAACTAATGAAGGATTTACCAGCCATTTGTCCGTGCCGTCCTGACAGCGCCTAATGGATGGTGCTGGGTTAGTATCGACCTGAGTGTGGAGCCGGCTCATTGCACTCAGGACTCTTCCCTGTGAGTCACAGATGCTTCTCCCCACTTGAAGGACCGTGAGCTGTGGAGGGCCCCTCTGCTCCATCTGCATACTTGGCGCAGACGGTGACCAGGAGCTCTCCAGGGCCTCCCTTCCTCTGCCACCCTCGCTGCCCACCTCAGGTCCAGCCTCGGCATTCATGCCCGCAGCTTACAGAACTAGGTGCTTCTAGTCATGAGCGTCCTGGGGTCTTCCTGAGCTAACTCTAACTCCCTCCTTCTCTAAAGGTTAGTGTGGCTCCGTGTCTCTGCTTCTCACAGTGCAGTCTCATGACATGGATTTCCCTAAATTGAGGGAGACCTTTATAAAGCTCTGTTCTTGTTTCTGCTGTCACTGTGTTTGATAATTAGTCTCAGCAGATTTTCCCAGCCATACGTACCAGATTTAAATATAACATTCATACCTGACATAGAGTAGATTTTCTCTGGAGGAAAATGACCAGTGTCGTGTGGAGGCTCACAGACCACTGCTCACAGTTAAAGCAGGAAAAACTGGTTCTTGGGGTTCAAGGTGGGAGAGCACATGCCATCCTGCCACCCACGCGTCCGCCTCGCCTGCCGTGTCTGCCCCTGGGTTAAGGCCACTGAGGGCCCTCACCCCAGGCTCCTCCCCTGCTCCCCCACAGCCCTCTCCAGGTCTTAGAAATCAGCCCGCAGCCAGGATACTGGGCTGAGTTTCCTTTTACTGTTCTGTGATGGTGGAGAATAAAGCAGTCAGGGAGGGGAACTCCATCAGCCTGAGTTTTTGCTAAGAAATAGCACATTCATACGAACCACAGAGAACATTTGAATAGCGTTCATCGAATGATTGCCGTTCCATTGGCCACGTTGCTACCAGCCCTGCCGTTCATCTCATGTTTCCAGAAGAAACAAAGTCAGCTTCCTGAAAGGGCGTGTGTTCCTTGAACGGAGTAGAACTGGCCTCTCCCTCTGGGGAGCTGTTCTGAGTTAGGCTGGGACAAAAGAAGGTGAGGAGAAGTGGAGGGTCTGTGTCTCAGGACTGACTCTCCCCCACTCTCCCTGCCTTCCCCAAACACGATTCGCAAACCTGAACCAACACCCTTTTTGTCTTTGGTCCACAGCTAGCGGCCCTTCTGGCAAGGATGGTGGTACTCAGGCAGCTGGCGCTCCTGCTCTGGAAGAACTACACTTTGCAGGTGGGTCCGGCCCTGGGGGCATGCTGCAGGGGGAAGGGCGAGAGGGGCCTGGCAGAGGGGGTGTCAGCAAGAGGGGGCATCAGTGGGAGGGGCTCCAGGAGCCCCTCGCCTCCACCTCGCACTCCTCAGCCCTCGGTTTCCATTTCTCTTTAGAAGCGGAAGGTCCTGGTGACCATCTTGGAGCTCTTCCTGCCCTTGCTGTTTTCTGGGATCCTGATTTGGCTTCGCCTGATGATCCAGTCAGAGAACGTGCCCAATGCCACCCTCTACCCCGGCCAGTCCATCCGGGAGCTGCCACTGTTCTTCAGCTTCCCGCCACCGGGAGCCGCCTGGGAGCTCGCCTACGTCCCATCCCAGAGTGACGCCGTGAGGACCGTCGTGGAGACGGTGAGGAGGATGCTGGTGATCAACATGAGAGGTGAGTTGTCGGGGACTCAGTAGTGCTGCAGGGCTTGGGCTTTGGGGCAGGGACTGGCCAGGCGGGGAGCCGGGCAGCAGGCAATGCAGTCTGCCCTGTAGTGGCCGCACGGCCCGCAAATCCCTGTGTCATGTCTCATTGCAACAGGGACCAGGGTTATGACGGCTGTGGGAAGCAGTGTGTGTGACAGTTTACAGCCCCTGGCTATTCAGAGTGGGGATGGCGTCCACATACCCCACAAAGCTGTTTAATTATGAGGGCAAGGCCCCGGTGCCAGGAATCTCTTCTGGGATATGGTTTTGGGAGGACAGCTCTGATAAAGGTCATCAAGAAGCCTGCTGAGGGCCATTCCCAGGAAATATGCCAGTCACCCTCGCTAGGTCTTTGCTTTCAGAATAGAAAGTATTATCCCTTTTCCTCTCCCTCTTGATTTTGGCACTGTGGCCTGTTTAATTGAGTGTAGCAAACACTTAGGGGAAGATCCCTGGTCCCTCGCTATGGGATTATAGTCAAACCCTTTATGTGAAATGGGGTCTGGGTGAGAGAGGTCGTTGAACAGACTACATTAGTGTCCACTTGAATTTTTAAAGCCCACCATTATGGTTATGAGAGAAACTGATGCTGGCTGCAGAGCTCAGGGCAGGGCAGCTGCCCACATGGAGGGGCCCTGCTCCAGATCTCAGCTTCTAGATGCCCAGGGCTGGCTTAGATGGCGGGGTTCTGCCAGTCTTCACCGCAGCCCGTCTCTGCCAAAAACAAAAGCCTCCTCGCGTCTTAGGAAAGGTTTACAAAGCCCTAGAGAAACTTGTAAGCTTTAGTCCTTTATCTGAAGGTCCAGCTTTCTCAAGCAGAGTGGACGATTGGGCAACTCTGGGCCCCCCTCCTCCCCACAGCTCGCGGCTTCCCCTCCGAAAAGGACTTTGAGGACTACGTCAGGTACGACAACCGCTCTGCCAACGTGCTGGCCGCCGTGGTGTTCGAGCATGCCTTCAACCACAGCAGGGATCCCCTGCCACTGGCGGTGAGGACCCCAGCCCCACGGAGCCAAGCTTCCTCCCCCAGGAGCCAGAGGTGCTCTGCCTGCCTGGGAGCAAATGGGACTTTCCCCTTGGGTCCAGAATCACCTCTCAGCCCACTGAGGGTCCCTGATGGAGTTTGACCCATCAGGCCAGAGTGGTTTAGAAACCTCGCGTGTCTGAAGAAAGTGGCCGTAGACCATTGCTGTGGCCCCTCTTTGTCCTCTCGTTTTATGAAAGGCGTTATGGGTCTCCTTTGACAGAGTCAAATAGGACAAGTAGGAAAGTAGCAGATACTCGGGACTTAGCACCATATGGCATTAGAATTTCTGTTACATATTTAAACAAACAAACAAAAAGAAAGGTTTTTTGGTTGCCCCAGTGGCAATAAGACTGGGAAACCGTCAGGTCCCTCAGCATCACGCTGGTGGCCCTGCACTGGTTAGCAGTGACGAGTCATGCGTGGAGTTCCCATTGGTAATGGCAGAAGAGGGTGGTGAAGAGCACTGCAGAGGTGCCCCTGGGCTCTCTGTGCCCTGGCAGGACCGCTCACTCTGACTTCCTGAGATCCAGACACTGGCGGGGGCTGGGGCAGTGGTGAGGTCACGGTAATGAGGGTCCCCCAGCCCTCCCACTGGATGCAGACGTTTGCTCCTCTGGCTGGATCCCTTAGAGCGCTTGGTTTTCTCTTTGTTTCCGTAGGTGAAATATCACTTACGGTTCAGTTACACGCGAAGAAATTACATGTGGACCCAGACAGGCTCCTTCTTCCTGAGAGAGACAGAAGGCTGGCACACCACTTCCCTTTTTCCACTCTTCCCCAGCCCAGGACCAAGGGAACCCACATCCCCTGATGGCGGAGAACCTGGTGAGGAACACTTTTAGGGGGTCTCCTTTCCTCCCCCGGGGTGCTGGCTCGTGATCATCACATCGGGGGAACCCATCTTGCATTTCTCTGGAGGAAGATTTTTTATGATTATTTGACCTTCTTCTTTGTAGGAGAAGGAAGAAAACATCCAGTAAAACTGGCTTCTGAAAAGCAAAATAATCTTTGAAAACAGCAAAGGCTGTCTCCCTATTTCCCAGCAAACGTGCTGTTGAATGAAACATTCATATTTCAGTTTTTAAGGAGCTTCAGTTTGCATTGGGTCTTTTGGGCTTGGTTTTCCATTTCCCTTCTCTCCTTGCCCCTCTCTCTGTACAGTTGTATAGGCATTGTATGCTCTGTTGTCCTTGTGTAATTGTCCGTGGTTTCATTGAGTCAGTGGAATGTTTGCAGAAGTCAGATCTCAGCTCACTGTATTGCCAGAGGGTGTGTCGGTCTGTCCGCTGTAACTCTGGAAGGTAGTTGGCTTGTTTGTCTCCTCTGACCAAGGTTCCATCTTAGAACCAAGTAACTGGGGCCCAGGACTAGACTTTGCCCTCAAGCTGAGGCCCAGCTGCAGGCTCCAGGCGGCATCCTGGGTGTTGCAAAGAACACAGAATTAATTCCCTGGTCTGCAAGAGGCAGAACTTGTTAGAGATTTTGATGAAAAGACCCAGGAATGCCCTAAATAGAGCTCCAGGAAGGCAGGAGGCAGCCAGCATTTAGAGATTTATTTCTGGTGCCAGGACCCTATCACCAGGCTAATGTTCCAGGAAAAGATTTTAAATCCAAAAGAGGAGCTAAGACAAGCAAGGCAAGGTGAAGTGTGCAAGGCCCCAGAATGAAGCCCTGGACAGGTCACCAACTGGGGAGGAGGAGAAGCCACATCAGCTGCCACGCCCACTGCCTGTGGCCAGCAGCAGGAGACACTGGCTGTGTGACCTGGGGCGGGGCTGTCCGTCCTGTTTGTGGGGACAGTTTCCTAAGCTTGGAAGCGATAGAGGCAAAAGTTCTCCAAGGAAAAGACTGACAGATTTCACTACGTACAAACTTGAAATTTGCTAAAAGAGAAAAAGACATAACACCAATTTTGAAAGCAAATAAGAGATTGGGGAAAACATTCCAGCAGATGACAAAGGGTAAATACCTTCTGTTTTATAAATGATTCCTTAGTCCAAATCAGTTTAAAAAAAACACAAAGACCCCAAGAGATGTGGAAAGGATCTGAACCTGGCACACAGCAGGCCCTCCAAGAATTAGGCCAGTGTTCCCCCTAAGCCCACCCCCAAATGTCCATACCTTAGACCCCTGATAAAAATTGAGCCCCTGGAATAGTCTGAAAGAAGGAGAAAATGCAGATGCACAAAAGATGTTCCCCACAGCATTGTTTATGATCATAAAAACTTCAGTAGTGGGACATGATTGATCACAGAGGGTGGCTTTGCCTCGGTGTTGAGCAGCTGCAGAGGTTGTGGTGGTGAAGACCCCATGGCAGCATGCAGAACCTCATGGAAGAACAACTAGGGAGCAGGAGGCAGGCAGGACGTTTCCTGGGGGAGGCGTTGTGACGTGAGAAAGACACTGGCTTTGAAGCCAAGAGACCAGGGTCCCGTCTCAGCTTTGTCCCCTCCCCCTTTGTGTGGCTCAACGCCCTGGGCCTCAGTGGCCCTGTTTGTCCAATGAAGATGTCGTTCACTACTCTGCAGGGTCACAGTGAAGATGAGAACTAAACCCCCACCCAGCACAACGAGGGGTAAGATTCACTGAGCACCTGCTATTTCTGCAGCCATAAAACCACTTACTCAAGGGAGGTGGTAGAAGTGCACAGATATGGTGACCTCGTGCTGGGGATGGGGTGGGCATAAAATTGCTTTTCTTTTTTCTAGAGGCTTGAACTCAGGCAGCTGACAGTTCTGTGTTGGAGGATGTTAGGTGTTCTAAATGTCACTGTTTTAGGAATGAGGGTGCCCACGCCACCCAGACCTGCATCCCATGTCCCCTCTCTGTCCCCTGGGCTCGGACGTCAGGAATCCAGGCTGCCTTTCTCTCTCCTGAGGCTATGCCCCACTCCTTCCATAGGCTCAGCCTCTCACAAGCCTCACTCTGGACTGGAATATCGTATCCCCCTGGCCCTTATCACTTTAAAAATGTGGGGAGTCAGAAAGGGCCAGCAGGGAGGGACCACAAAGCACACAAAGGTCGTGTAGTGGTGGCCTTTGGTCTGTGGTTCCTGCCTCCCTTTGAGATGGTAACTCAAGGGTGGATGGAATGAAAGTTGCTGATCAACTGGTCTCAAGGGAGCAAGACTTGTCGATTATCCCAGTAGGTCCTTAAAAGTGGGCAAGGGATGCAGAAGAGAGAGTCAGAGAAAGATGTGATGACACGGAAGCCAGTCAGAGAGATGTTGCCTGGATGGTTTGGAAGGTGGAAGGAGGGGCCTCGAGCCAAAGAGCGAGGGTGGCCCCTGCAAACTGGAGGCCTGCAGGAAACCCCAGGCCACTTCACCAGCTCAGTGCCCTCAGCGCTCTGAGCACCAGCACCCAGGACCTGGCTTCTCCCACATGTATCGACCCCACATGCCGGAACGTCCTCTGCTCCCGCACTCAGGGTATATCCGTGAGGGCTTCCTGGCCGTGCAGCATGCCGTGGACAGGGCTGTCATGCAGTACCATGCCAACGCCTCCACGCACCAGCTGTTTGAGAAGCTCACCGTGATCGCCAAGAGGTTCCCTTACCCGCCTTTTATCTCGGACCCCTTCCTCGTCGCCATCCAGTACCAGCTTCCTCTGCTGCTCATGCTGAGCTTCACTTACACCTCACTCAGCATCATCCGGGCTGTCGTGCAAGAGAAAGAGAGGAAACTGAAGGTAACCCTGTTTGCGTTTGGCTTTGAGAGATCCTGAGTCCGGGCACAGTGTGGCCATGGGCTGTCGTGTCCTGAGTCCTGTCATCAGGTGGGGGCAGCTCCTGGGCACTGGGGGCACCAGGGCAGCTGGGCGTGGGGCTAGTGCCCACGTGGCTCAGCCCATCTCGGGCTTCTTTGAAATCAAGCCTGTTCTGTCCAGATTTTTAAAACCCTGATAAAGCGCTGTAGTTCATGTGCTGTATGTTAAGGACTGAACATTGAAAAGACAGTGTTTTGGATACATTAGGTAAAGTAAAATACATTGTTGAAACTAATTTCATTTGTTCCTTTAAACTCTTTTGGCTGCATTGGGTCTTTGTTGCTGCGCGCGGGCTTTCTCTAGTTGTGGTGAGCAGGGGCTACTCTTCGTTGTGGTGCGTGGGCTTCTCTTTGCAGTAGCTTCTCTTGTTGCGGAGCGTGGGCTCTAGGCACGTGGACTTCAGTAGTTGTGGCTCGCAGGCTCAGTAGTTGTGGCTCGCAGGCTGTAGAGCACAGGCTCAGTAGCTGTGGCGCACAGGCTTAGTTGTTCCGTGGCATGTGGGATCTTCCCAGACCAGGGCTCGAACCCGTGTCCCCTGCATTGGCAGGCGGATTCTTAACCACTGTACCACCAGGGTAGTCCTAAACTTTTTTTTTTTTTGGCCACGCCACACGACTTGCAGGATCTTAGCTCCCCAACCAGGGATGGAACCCGCACCCTCGGCAGTGAAAGCGTGGAATCCTAACCACTGGACTGCCAGGGAAGTCCCCCTTTAAATTTTTTTGATGTGGCTACTGAAATTCTGAATTACATATGCGGGTTGAATTCTGTTTCTGTTGAAACAGTAGGTCAACACAAGACAAATGTTCACATACATGGAGAGCAGGAAGCGAACTTTGCATGTGATCAAGGACAGCTGTGGTGCCCAGCTGTCAGGCAGTGTCGTGGGGGATGGAGAAGTGTGTGGAAGTGTGTGAGGTGTGCTTCACAGGCATCTCACTGACATAACCATGTACATCTGGGTGAATAGTGTCCTCTGTAAGCTCTCACCTCTGACGCTGCCAGAATTACCCAGAATTTATGTGAAGTTCTTCCTTTGGCAATGTCTGCAGTGCCAGTGGAAGGACGTTTAGAGTATTCTCAGTGGTGCCAACTCTGTGATTATTGGAGCTTTTTTTTTTTGCCACACCGTGTGGCATGTGGCATCTTACTAGTTACCCGACTAGGGATTGAACCCGTGCCCCTTACATTGGAAGCTCGGAGTCTTAACCACTGGACCACCAGGGAAGTCCCTATTGGCGCTTTTAAATTGTTGTAAATGAGGGGCTGGGAGAACTAATGAGGTGGGTCCTGTCCACTTCGGTGCCTAAATAACTTTCATAAAATGGTGCGACGCTGAGGTGGTTAGCAGTGGACAAGGAAATGGTTCAGGAAAAAATGTTTGTGCGTGCACGCGCCTCCAGGTACATAGATGAAACCAGTGTGGCGGGATATTGAATGATCACTGAGCCCAAGTGGTATGTGAGTGGCCACCGTTCCAATCTTCCTATTTTTCTGGTGGTTTGAAATCGTCCATGAGAAGAAGTTGGAAAATCAGCCTAGCTTAGTGCCTGGTACACAAGAGACACTTAATCAGCCCTGGTCCCCTCCCCCAGGCCAGTGTTGTCCATGGTAACAGACAGGCCTGGGTCTGCTGTCCTCTACGGCCCCACTGGGCACTTGTGCCTGGCGCGGCTGAGGAGCTGGCTTTTTAATCTTAAGTAATTTCAGCCAAAATAGCTACGTGTGGCCGCAGGCCGCTGTATTGGATGGTGCAGGTTTAGCGTGAGGGAGGCTCCTGGGGTCTGGTGTGGCAGGGGTGGCAGGCGGTGGGGCGTGTGGAGCAGCACATGTGCCCCTCCCCCAGGAATACATGCGCATGATGGGGCTCAGCAGCTGGCTGCACTGGACCGCATGGTTCCTCCTGTTCTTCCTCTTCCTCCTCGTCACCGTCTCCTTCATGACCCTGCTCTTCTGCATCAAGGTGAGTGTGGCTTCAAAAGGGGGTTTCACATGAAAAGCAAGGCGTTGGAGTTGGTGGGAGGGCCAGAGACAGCTGTGGCACCACCAGGGAGACCCCAAGACTCCACATTTACGGCTTTGGTTGGGGAGTCTGCCCTTTTGGTAGAGAGGACTGGTGTAGCCCTTCTCCCACCCTTACCAGCTCCATTTGGGGATGGGAAAGTTTGAGACTCTGACTGGTTTTGTCTCCCCTACCCTGCCCCGACCTGCCCCCACCTGCCAACGGGATGGCCGCACAGGTGAAGAAGAATGTGGCAGTGCTCGCGCACAGTGACCCCTCGCTGGTGCTAGTCTTTCTGGCCTGCTTTGCTATCTCCTCCATCTCCTTCAGCTTCATGGTCAGCACTTTCTTCAGCAAAGGTGAGTTGTCCTGCCCCTGAGAGTGGAGGTCTGTGGGTGATGCACACCTCAGAAGACCGGCAGTTTCTCTTGGGATGAGTAAGGTCAAGGGGTCCAAGGGCATCTGAGCAGAAATAACCCAGAGACTGAGGTTTTCTTTACTCTGTGCCTTCCTTTGGATTCAGTTTTTTGGGTGTCAAAGTACATCCCTGAACAGTCCTTTCAGTGAAGCTCAGCGAGTGGTTAATTCTCATTGACTTTGTGTATCTGAAGATGTCTCTGTTTTGCCCTCACTCCTGAATACTGTCTTAGCTGCGTATAAAATTCTCCTTGGCGCTTTGATAACATTACCTTATTGCCACCGGATTTCCATTATTGCTGGGAAGAAGTCAGCTGACAGTCTAGGTCTGATTTTTATGTATGGATGTTTGGATCTGAGGACTCAAGTCTTTTCAGTTCTGCATTTCTGTTCATCATCAATCAGACCTTGCTCCCTGTTAATCCCCCTTCTCTTCTATTAGACCTAAGTTGAAGCCTCTCAGTCTGTCCTTCATGTCTCGTAACTTTTTTTTTTATTAATGGGGTAAAATACATATGACATAAATTTACCACCTTAACCATTTAAGTGTAAAGTTCAGTGACATTAAGTACATTCACATTGTCATGCAACTGTCACCAACATCCATCCCCAGAAATCTTTTCATCTTGCAAAACTGAATCTCTGCCCCCATTAAACACTAACTCCCTACCCCGTTCCCACAACCCTGGAAACCACCATTACACTTTCTGTCTCTATGAATTTGACTACTCAGGACCTCATGTAAGTGGAAATCATGGAGCGTTTGTCTTTCTGTGACTGGCTTACTTCATTTAGCATAATGTCTTCAAGGTTTATCCCTGTTGCAGCTTGTGTCAGAGTTTCCTTCCTTTGTAAGGCTGAGTAATATTTCATCATATGTATAGACCACATTTTGCATATCCATTCATTCATCAATGGATATTTGGGTTGCTTCCACGTTTGTGGCTATTGTGAATAATGGTGCTATGCACATGGGTGTACAAAGATCTCTTTGAGACCCTGCTTTCAGTTCATTTGAGTGCATACCCAGAGGCAGAACCACTGGATTGTGTAGTAATTCTATTTTTAATTTTTTGAGGAACTGCCATACTGTTTCTACAGCAGCTGAACCGTTTTATATTCCCACCAACAGTGCAAAAGTGTTCCAATCTCTCCACATCCTCGCCAATACTTGTTATATTTGCTTTTTTTTATAGTAGACCCCTCTTGGGTGTAAGTATATCTCTCAGTCTGTTCTTTATGTCTCTTAACTACTTTTTCATACCTTAAAAAAATCTCTTTGTGCCAAGCTCTATATGAATTCCTTAGAGTTGTCTTCTAATTCCCTAATTCTCTCTCTGACTGTGTATGTTCTAGACTGTGTCTCATCTTTGAGATTTTATTTCTATGACTGTATTTATCCTTTACCAACTATCCAGTTGATTGTTGTACATATCCACTTATTCTTGTTTCTTCATCCATTTTTGTGGGGAAAAATCCTCCTTTTATCAATGGAAGCATTTCTTCATTTCCTCCTTAAGTCCTTGATATTCTTGTTTTGAAGTCTATCTCTTTCCTACTCAAACTTACTCCCTTGGAGAGCTTTAAACATGGGGATAATTCCCAGATTCAGACTCATGCCCAGCAACTCCCCTTAGATATTTAACATGTGTCTCAGTCAGACGTGTCCTGAACTACTGATGGTGTCCTCAAAACCCCATTTCCCCATCTCTACCATGTGCTCACACTAAAAACCTGGGAATGCCCTCAACTCCTCTTCCTCTAGCATCCTGCCCCAGTCCAGTCAAATCCTGTCCACTGTACCACAAGGTACCCCTGAACTCCAGCTATCTCCCACCTCCCCCACAGCCCTGCCCTGGCCCAAGCCACTGTCATCTCCAGCCTGGTTGATGGCAGTAGCCCCATAACTGGCCTCCCTGCTTCTGCCCCTGCCCCTCTTCAGTTTCTGCCCAGGTCAGAGGTTCTCCAGTGTGGTCCACGGGCTCCTGGGACCTTTAGAGGTTCACAAAATCAGAACTTTTTGTGATAATATCAGAATGTCATTTGCCTTTTCTACCATGTTGACATGTGCACTGATGGTGCAAAAGCAAAAGTGGTAAAACTGCCGGCCCTGAGCACGATCAAGACAGGCTCCAAACTGCACTTGACAGTGGCATGTTCTTCACACCACACACTCTTGTAAACAAACAAACAAAAATGCCAGTTTCACTCAAAAATGTCCTTGACGGAACAGTAAAAAATGTTAATTTTGTTAACCTTTGACTCTCAAGTATACTTTTCTAATATTCTGCGTGACTGAATGAGATGTCCACAGAAAGTGCTTCCTGAGTATTGTAGTATAATGATTCTCTTGAGGAACAGCATGTGTGCAGGTGTTCGAGTTGTCAGCTAAACTAGCCACTTTTTTCACGGAACACCATTTTTGCTTGAAACAATGACCATCACACTGTCATTCACTTGCTGGTATTTGGTAAGCATTTTCTCAAGTGTGAGCTGCCTTTTTAAGGAAAACAACTGGCAATATCTGATGTCAATTACAAAATTCAGGCTTTCAGGCAACAAAAATAGAATTTTGCAAACTTTACCACCATGAGCTTTACAGCCTCCCAGTACTTACTTACTTTTTTATGAAATTAGTGATAATATTACCCAGTGTGATTTTTTTATGTGGTGTAATAAAATGTGTCAACATTTGGAAGATGTTCTTTGCCCAACGAGCAATATTTTCCAAATGGCCATGCATCATGTTACAAAATCATGCAAGAATAGTAAATAACCCATTCCAGGTACAAGATGGACCAATAGATTTTCACATAACAGAGTATAAAAAGTTCATTGTTCAGGTTGATTCCACGTGGCACCTCACCTTTAAGAAACCACCCCTTGTTAAGTGGTGATGTGGTAGCAAAGAATATCCAAAATACCTAAAAAGGCTATTAAAATTCCTGTCCCTTTTCCAACTGCTGATCTCTGTGAAGCTCATTTTCTTCATTCACTTCACCTAAAACAAGTCAATACATCAGAGTGAATGCAGAAGCAGATATGAGAATCCAGCTGTAATTGGTTAAATCTTTACAGAGGTTTGCAAGAATGTTACACAAGGCTACTCTTCCCACTAAATTGTGGGAAATACAGGTGTTGTTCATAAAAATACTTACGTTAACTTGTAATGGGTTTATTATTGTTATTCTTAAATATCTTAACATTTTCTTAGTATTCATCTCTGACACAGTGGAATGTTGACATATATATAATGTTTGTATCCCACATAAACAAAGTTCTTTGACATCCTCAACAACTGTTTACAGCTAAAGGAGTCTTAAGACCAAAGGGTGTAAGGGCACTGCGTCGACTGAAGCCGTGCTGTCTCCCCACACCTCCACCACCCCATCCTTACCTCTTTCAGGTCTTTTCCACGTTCACCTCCTCATCAAAGCCTTCCTTGGCCACCTGGTTATAGTTGCAACCCTCAGCCTAGGGAGTGTCTTGTCCCGGGTCTGTGGCTTGTTGCTCTTCACAGGGCTGTACCCACCCAGCACCATCTGCTTTACTTACCTTCTTGTCTACTGGCTGTGTCCGCACTGGATCCTAAGCTCCCCAAGCGGAGGGCTTTGTCTGTTCTGTTTCCTGGTGCCTGGAACAGGGCCTGGCACAGAGCAAGTGCCCAGTGAGTATCTGTGGGATGCACAAGTGAACAAGATGGGGCAGGACCAGGCGGGGGATCAGATGCTCCGTGTTAGTCGTGTCAGGTGTGCGATGCCCAGATAGCTGGAGGTAGGTCTGCAGGAGAGGGTGGAGAAATCCCCTTGGGGTTCCTGGGGTGGGCACAGGCACGCCAACAAGGGCAGAGGCTGAGAGCCGAGCATGGAGCGCCCCCCCCCAGCACTGAGGCTTGTGTCCCCGTGTCCCCGGCTTCTGCCAGGCTGGGGTTGGGCAGCTCACCCGAGAGAGGCGTCCTTTGTGCCACGGATGGAGCCCATCAGTGCAGATGCCCTCGCCTGGTTCTGGCACACTTGTCTTCCTCTCTCTGCCCATAGCCAACGTGGCAGCAGCCATCGGGGGCTTCCTCTACTTCTTCACGTACATCCCTTACTTCTTCGTTGCCCCTCGATACAACTGGATGACGCTTAGCCAGAAGCTGTTCTCCTGCCTCCTGTCCAATGTTGCCATGGCAATGGGAGCCCAGCTCATAGGAAAATTTGAAGCAAAAGGTGAGTATTTTCCTTTACATGGGCTGTCCTTGCTGATTCAGTTACCCCCAGAGGGTCTAAGCAGAGGGGCCTCCAGACTCAAGACTCTCGCTCCAACGATAATCAGACACATCAGCACAGCTAAACGAACAGTGCATTTGGAAGGCAGGTCCTCGGCGAGGGGGAGGCTCGCGCCCAGGGCAGACGGGGAGGAGTGACCAGAGCCACAGGGGAGGTAGGTCAGAGACACGTGGTTCACAGGACAGAGAGTTGAGGTGTCCAATGCAATGTTGGCCACCACCTGGCCATTGCGGTCCCGGCTCTGAGCTCCCCTCGAAGCCCTGCCTGGAACTGGCCGTTACTTCAGGAAAACGCTGGCCGTGAGCGTCTGCATCTGCCAGTGGTGGGATTCAAGTTGGTCACCTCTGAGTCTCTGCCTGCCTCTCGAGGCTTTAGGATTCCTAGGCCAGAGGTCTCAGTCTGCGGGGTTCGAAGGGTTCCCAGCTCTTGGTGAACTTGTAGAACTAGCATCTCCCCTCCTCCTGTTTCCCTGATACCTCCTGCAGTAATTGGTGATGACGGCAGGAAGGCCTGAGAGAGGAACAAGTCACAGACCAGGACATTGCTTTCTTGAGTTTTGTGAAATTTCCTGATTTTTAAAATGTCATGGGTGTCAAATAAACACCTCTAGGGCTGACGTTGGCCTGTGGGCTCCCATTTTGCAAACCCTGCAGGAGATGCTCAGATTTCACATGGTAGAGTCAAGGCTGCTCCTCTAAAGGGTTGAGAGGACGCCTAGTTTAACCCTTAACCCCACATCTAGTGGGAAATCTCCAGAGATGGAGTGCTCACCTCTTAGGAGAAGGCCCCGTTCATTTCTGGATCACTCAGACCACCTCACAGAAGGGCCTTGAAGAGGCAAGTGGACCCAGACCCGGCCCTGCCTCTGTCTCACTTGCCTTGGTTCCAAGCGGAGACAGAAGGGACAGGATGAGTTTATGCGTGGCTGGTGTTGTGTTGGTGTCCGTCTCCCGGGAGCTCCTGGTGTTGCTCTGGCTCTGCTAGCAGGAGGTGAAATACAACCTCGCTTCTGAGTGACTGACCTGAGTGCATTTTGGGATGGTTTCACCCCGCCCCACCCAGATATTCTCTATCAGGCTGAATGCTCTGGTTTCTTCCAGTCATGCAATTCCTAGTTGTAGCTTCCTAGTTGTGGGTCTAAGGAGGGAGGGAGGTGGGTGGCCACGGGAACCTTTAGTGTGGCTTTATCCTTAATTAGAATTTCTTTCTTCAGTTGGCAAAAGTCCTATGACATTGGTGCTTTTAAACATACGTGGTTCTCCATGTTCAGTAGTGTGTGATAAAATGTAGATTTTTTAAAGGCATAGTCCCTTCCAGGGTTCAAATGCTTTTTAAAAAGCCATTTATAAAGAGGAGTCTAACTACATGGCACCTCTTGGTTTTCAAAATTCTATACTGAATTTTCTTCTTTTTTTTTTTTAATTTTCTCCTGTTTTTTATTTTTGGCTGTGTTGGGTCCTTGTTGCTGCACGTGGGCTTTCTTTAGTTGTGGTGAGCAGGGCCTACTCTTTGTTGCGGAGCACGGGCTCTAGGCCTGTGGGCTTCAGTAGTGGCATGCAGGCTCAGTAGTTGTGGCTCACAGGCTCTAGAGTGCAGGCTTAGTAGTTGTGGCACACGGGCTTCGTTGCTCCACGGCGTGTGGGATCTTCCCAGACCAGGGATCAAACCCGTGTCCCCTGCATTGGCAGGCAGATTCTTAACCACTGCACCACCAGGGAAGTCCCTGAATTTTCTTAAAATAGACAAACTTCTAGTTGTTTGAAAGTGAACAGTGACCAAGGCTGGAGAGCAGCCATTTCCATCATGGGTCCTCGAGCCAACCCAGGTGGTCCAGCCGCACAGAATCCCCAAGCATCATTTGGACTGTGATGTTGCAAACCAGAGAGAGGACAGAACACCACGAGCACCACTAAACAGGGCTTTATTTATGCCAGGAGTGTTTCCTTTTTTTTGAAAAGACTTATATTAAATGCACCCTCTTCCAGTGTTGGCCTTACCCAGATCACATACGTGTACGTGTGTATATGTGTGTACACGTGTATGTGCATCCGTGTATATGTACAAGTATGTTATGTAGATGGATATGTGTTTATGTGTGTATATGTCATAAATCAAACATGAGCCCCTCTCGTCAGTTCACAAGCTTTTGTTAGTTCTGTGACACCGATTTGGTGACTTGCTCTTGTCTAAAGGCCTGAAGAAAGTTGTCAGGTTTGCTGTAGGCAGGGAAGCGTCACACTGACTTTGCACTGCTACGCACACGTGTACATTGGCGACCACGGGTCCGCTTCAGGCCCGTTTCCTGGCGTGTCTTCCAGGCACAGGTGTCCAGTGGCGAGACCTCCTGAGTCCTGTCAATGTGGACGACGACTTCTCCTTTGGGCAAGTGCTCGGCATGCTATTGCTGGACTCCGTCCTCTACAGCCTGGTGACCTGGTATGTGGAGGCCATCTTCCCAGGCCAGTTCGGCGTGCCCCAGCCCTGGTATTTCTTCATCCTGGTAAGTTCTGACAGCCACCTCTGTGGGGGTGGAGGTGGGCCCAGCACCCACCCCAGGCACCTCTAGTCCCTGACATGCAATGCATGCCCTGTGCGCTGTCATGAGCCATGTGTCCTAGAGGCCCCGAGACCCCCACGCCCGAGGTTATCCCTGCGCTCCAAGGTCTGAGAGGAGGAGCTGGCGCTGGCTGGCCTGCCACAGGGCCAGTACACAGCCCCCTCCCAGCCATCTTTCTCAAAAAACATCTTGTTGGGTTTTCTGCCTACAAGTAATAGAGCTTTGTGTAAAAACGATCACGTGCTGGAGTGCACAGCACACTCCCACCACCCAGAGATGAACATCGCTGACACTTTGAGGTGTAGCTCTTCAGATGATTTTCTATGCATGTGCAGCTATAACATATATACGCTTGTTTTTAGAAGGGGGGATTATATTGTAAAAATGCTTGAAACTTGCTTTTCTTTTTTTAACGTAACAGTACAGCTTAGATATCTTAAGTACATATACATGTGGTCTATTTACAAATATGCTTTTAGATTTTTATCTACATATGTTTATAAATTTTTAAATTTTATGTATAAATATATTTCTATTTAAACATATGTGATTTTATCAACCAACTTCACTTTTTAATGACTACACAGTATTCCATGGATGTACCACTGTATCATTAACTTAATTCCCTGTTGGTGAGCTAGGTTAGCCAGGTGCCGCTTCATCGTTCGTTCTTTGATTCAACAAATATTTATCAAGCATCCATTTACTGTATTTCATCAAATCTAAGATGGCCCTTGGGGAATTCTGTGGCGGTCCAGTGGTTATATTAGGACTTGGGCTTTCGCTGCCAGGGTAGGGTTCGATCCCTGGTCAGGTAACTAAGATCCCACAAGCCGTGTGGTGTGGCCAAAATAAATAAATAAAAATAAAATAAAGCTATAAATACATTTTAAAAAAATCTAAGATGACCCTGATTCTTAGAGGCACCGTTACTTCGTCACTAAGAAAGAAAGATACTGACAGTTAAAACTATGGCATTTCTGTGATTTGTAAGACACATTCTGATTTCAGTCACTTAAAACTTGAGACATGTGTCCCCTAAAACCAACGGACTGTGATATGAGGAACCACCCCAGGCCATGGGGTACGTGGGGACTAGAGCTGTGGGTGAGATGTTCTTCCCCCGCAGGGCTTCCCTCCGGGGTGTGGGGATTTTTCCAGGGCCCTGTGCTCACCGCTCTTGTGACCCTGCCCAGCCACTGTGCCATCAGTGTGTCACCCTCAAGTGACACCTGCACTGCTGGGGCCAGACTGTAGAAGGGGAGGCCTCCTCCCAGCAGAGGGAGGCTGGCCCTTGGGCTTCTCCTGCTTATTTCACGAGCGCCTGCGTGGCTGAGTGAGGATGCAGCTGGGGGCTCGCCCCACATGGCTCTGGGCTGGACTTAATGACCTGTTTTTGTATTAAATTCCATTGTTAACTTTCCCTGTATCACCTCTGAGTTGACATGCATAGTAAGCCCCTTCAGCAGAATAGGAAACAGTCTCAGAGCTTCCCAGGGCAGCTGGGTGCAGAACTGCGCTGGGTCTCACCCCAACTCTGAACTCTAAGCAGCATCTTCCCTGCAGGGGAGTCTAAGGGCGGCTACTGTCTGCTCTAGCTTGTCAGTTGGTTGTCACAAACAAAATGAACTGACGTGAATTGGCTGTTTGAGAGCTTCTGATTTCCATCCTAGCCCTCATATTGGTGCGGGCACCCGAGGACAGTTCTAGGGAAAGAGGAGGAAGACGATGACCCTGAGAAAGTGCTTAGGACCGAGTACTTTGAAGCTGAGCCAGAGGACCTGGTAGCCGGGATCAAGATCAAGCATGTGTCCAAGGTGCCATACCTATGGGGACGGGGACCGCAGGGTCATGGGGCGGAGACCATCCTCTGGGCCTTGTTTCTCCTGGATTCCTGTGGCTGCCCTCTGACTGGCTCTCCTGGGCACCAGCCATCCCTCAGGCTGTGTCCCCAGGGCCCAGTGTGGAGGCTCAGGGTCGAGTCAGCAACCTGTGCTGCCCCACTTAACCTCTGACCAGCTTTGCAGTGGATGCTCTCTGAGCTCGCCGTATACGATGCCTGGGCGTCATGGGCCTTCTAGTCCTGCCGAGACACCAGAACACCTGGGTGCTGTGGACCTGGGGTGGGGCGGAGAGCAGCAGGAAGCAGCGGGGCCTCCTCTCAGTCCTCCTCCTGCCTCTCTGTGCACTGGTTGGTGGTACTGGGCGTGGTCTCCTCCCCAGACGCTTGGATGGGTATTCCAGAGGGGAGTAGAAGGGGCCCTTTGCAGTGAGGGGCTCCTGAAGTCTGGGGCCACCCTCTGCCTTTCCTGCAGGTGTTCAGAGTGGGGAACAAGGGCAAGGCAGCTGTCAGAGACCTGAACCTGAACCTGTATGAGGGCCAGATCACTGTCCTGCTGGGCCACAACGGCGCGGGGAAGACTACCACCCTCTCCATGCTCACTGGTGAGGGGCCCAGCCTTCATGCCCTACCCTGACCTCCAGGCCCTTCCTTCAAGGCCACCTCAGGCTACCCCGGCCTTGTGCCCTCAGGTGGCTCTTGTCCTCCCCCTGCTGTGCTGATAGCTAGTGGAGCCCCAGGGGCTCTGGGAACAGGGTGGGAGCCTCTCAGGCCACACAGAGGCGGCCCCACCCACGCTGATTTAGTCCCAAGCCCACTCTCCTAGAAAGCCGTCCTGAATGAGCCAGCCCAGCCCTAACGGTCATCCTGTCCTCCCTGAGAACAGGCTCGAGTAGGACCTGGGCTCGGAGAGCGTGGGGGATGCGCCTCTCTCATTCCTTACAAGCCACACATCCTGGCAGTGGGCATCCCCCACCCTCCTCTGTCTCCGGAGACCCACACGGCAGGGTGCACACCGTGTGAACCAGGGAGGCTCAGCACTTCTCATGCTACTGGAGGATGTTCGCGCTGAACTTGAGCCCCGGGGTCTTCTGCTCGGCCCTAGGTCTCTTTCCCCCGACCAGTGGACGGGCATATATCAGTGGGTACGAAATCTCCCAAGATATGGCTCAGATCCGGAAGAGCTTGGGCCTGTGCCCGCAGCATGACGTCTTGTTTGACAACCTGACTGTCGCAGAACACCTGTATTTCTATGCTCAGGTGAGCTGGCAGGTGACAGGATTCATGGGTCGTCGTGGTTATTCCATCACCTACATGCTCGGGTCCCCAGGGCAGCCATGTGAGCCCTTAGCCTCCCAGCAAACTGAACCTGCTCCGAGGAGGCGTTCGCGAATTGTGGGGTGGGTGGGTGTCAGGACACGAGATCCAGCCTGGGGAGGGACGGAGACAGCACCATTCCAGTGCCAGCTGGACGGGCTGGCCTCCCATCAGAAGCCGCTGCCAGATCTCTGTCCCCTGCTGTGTCAGCTGAAAGGCTTGTCGCGCCAGAAGTGCCCTGAAGAAGTCAAACGCATGCTGCACATCCTCAGTCTGGAGGACAAGGGGGACTCCCGGAGCAGGTTCCTGAGCGGGGGGATGAGGCGCAAGCTCTCCATCGGCATTGCCCTCATCGCAGGCTCCAAGGTAGGGGCGGCGGGGCCTGCAGCACAGCAGCCTGGGCCTAGGACATGGCTCTGCCGTCATCACAAGCCCTTTCCTCTGCCCTCCAGGTGCTGATGCTGGACGAGCCCACCTCAGGCATGGACGCCATCTCCAGGAGGGCCATCTGGGACCTTCTTCAGCAGCACAAAAGTGACCACACCATCCTGCTGACCACCCACTTCATGGATGAGGCCGACCTGCTGGGGGACCGCATCGCCATCATGGCCAAGGGGGAGCTGCAGTGCTGCGGGTCATCTCTGTTCCTGAAGCAGAAATATGGTGAGCGGCCACAGGCAAGCAACGGGGCAGGCAGCCGAAACTCCATTCTGTGTGGGGTCAGCGTTGCTGGCCCAGTGTGCTGGAGATAGTATCCACTGGTAACGTTCCCGAAGGGCCCCTGAGATCAAGCAGAGAGAGGCCTTCTCTAGACATCCTGTTCTGCTACCTGTGGGTAGAGACCCGAGGCCCCAGGCAGAGGGGCCTGTGAGAATGAAGAAGGAATGAAGCAGGTAGTCTTGATTTGGAGCATCATTCAGCTTTGAGCAGTAGACTAGCAGTCAAGTGCCAGGGCCACCAAGAGCAGGGGTGCCGTTGCAGAGACCAAGCCCGCTCGCCAGCCTTGCAGCTCCCAAACAAGTGAGGGGCCCACGGCACTGTCTAGGGCTGGTGGGCAGCGCATGGAGTCAGCCCCATCTTTGCTGTATGAGCATGGCTTCCCATCTCGAGGACAACTCATGGTCTAACATGGTCCTGGCATGCCAGGTCACATCCATGTCCCGCCAGCAGAAGGAGCCAATACAGAAGACCAGCACCCCACCCCCAGGACACCCCAGGATTTGCACCCCTCACATCTGCAGCTTCCTCTGACCAGCACACAGCCCTGAAAGCAGAAGGTGACCTAGTATGGTCACCATCAGGCTGGGGGGAGGCTGTAAGAGAGTGGCCTTTGTCCTTAGGTTCTGCTACCGAGAAAGCAGGGAGAAGGGGTTTTGGGGACAATTTGTACCCCAGCATCTGAGACTTGACATCTGAAGTCCAGCTCTGGTTTCATCTCCTTATCATGCTCAGCAGCCCAGGTCCTCCAGCATCTCTCCCCAGCGGGTGGAGGTGGGGTGGCGAGACCCTCAGGACAGTATTGAGGTGCCCTGAGATGCATCAATTCCAGTTCACTTGCCCCAGCTCTGCAGCCCCTTTCCCAGGAGGCTGATCTGCAGGAGCCCGGGGCCCTGGGTGGGCCAGGAGGAGAGTGGGATGCAGCCTCACTGGGCTCCTGGGTGTACCAGGCGCAGGCTACCACATGACGCTGGTGAAGGAGCCTCACTGCAACCCCGAGGGCATCTCCCGGCTGGTCCACCACCATGTCCCCAACGCCACCCTGGAGAGCAGTGCCGGAGCAGAGCTGTCGTTCATTCTTCCCAAGGAGAGCACACACAGGTACATACATGTCCCAGAGAGCGTGGACAGGTACACATCCTAGAGAGACCAAGCACAGGCACGTGTGTGTCCCAGAGCACTCACAGGTACAGATCTGAGAAGGGGGTTCAGGGGCCCTTAAGGGCTCCATGTGTAGAGTCACCCGCCCTGCACCTGTGTGGCTTGGCCAGGGGCACCTCTTAGTTCCTGGGCCTGTGATGGTCGGTATCCAGTGAATCTGCTTGCTGGGCCCAGGGTGCCAGGCCTCCCTGCGCGTCAGGGCTGTACCTGAGAAGGAGAAGAGTGGCTCATCACAGGGTGCTCAGTGCCCTGGTGCCATCCACACTCGGCACGAGGCTCGCTCCTCACACTGCAGCCACTCAGGGTTAGTGTGCAGCTGTGAACTCGTGTGTCTTCTTGGTCTCAGAATCTGAGTCATGAACACAGGCCTCATAAACAGAGCAGACTCCCGGTGTGGGGAGGTAAAAAACAAACTCTTTAAGTCACATTCAGAAACTTCGGAATAGAAGACTTAAAAGTACATTAATCTTGCTGCAATCTGGATTGAGAAATGTGGTTTTAATCACGACAGTGTTCTCTGACTCATTTTTTTTTTAATTAATTAATTTATTTATTTTTGGCTGTGTTGGGTCTTTGTTGTGCGCGGGCTTTCTCTAGTTGCAGCTAGCAAGGGATATTCTTAGTTGCGGTGTGTGGGCTTCTCATTGCAGCGGCTTCTCTTCTTGCGGGGCATGGGCTCTAGGCATGCAGGCTTCAGTAGTTGTGGCTCGCAGGCTCAGTAGTTGTGGCTCGCGGGCTCTAGAGAGCAGGCTCAGTAGTTGTGGTGCACAAGCTTAGTTGCTCTGTGGCATGTGGGATCCTCCTGGACCAGGGCTTGAACCCAGTCCCCTGCATTGGCAGGCAGATTTTTTTTTTTTTTTTTGGCTGCGTTGGGTCTTCGTTCCTATGTGCGGGCTTTCTCTAGTTGCGGTGAGCTGGGGCTACTCTTCGTTGCGGTGCATGGGCTTCTCATTGCGGTGACTTCTCTTCTTGTGGAGCATGGGCTCTAGGCGCATGGGCTTCGGTAGTTGTAGCTTGCGGGCTCTAGAGCACAGGCTCAGTAGTTATGGTGCACGGGCTTAGTTGCTCCGCGGCATGTGGGATCTTCCCGGACCAGGGCTCGAACCCGTGTCTCCTGCATTGGCAGGCAGATTCTTAACCACTGAGCCACCAGGGAAGCCCGGCAGACGGATTCTTAACCACTGCTCCACCAGGGGAGTCCTCTCTGACTTAGATATAGTATAATTTGTTTTACACCTACTCTGTTATCACACACACGCAAATGTGCTAATGCACATCCTTTTAGAAAAATCTTTGTCAACATCTCCAATGACCCCTTAGAATAGATTCCCAATAGTGGGGTAAATTTTACCAGATTCACTTCTGGAAAGGTGATGTGTTTGACTTCCCCAGCAGTAGCATAGGGGAGTGTCCATTTACTCCACAGTTGCCAACTTTGAGTAAAATTTCTTATTAATATTTGTGTATCTAATGGGTGAAAGTGGCACACACACGTGTAATTGGCATTTTGTATTTCTTCCATTCCTGCTGGCGGGAGGTTGACCGCTTCCCATGCTTATTGGGCTATAAGCGTCGCTTCTTCTGCGTGTTGCATGTTCACGGCTTATGTATTAACATCAACCATTTGTGTCGCAACATTTTCTAATTTGTTGCTGCCTTTTAATTTTGTGGGGTTTTTTTCCCCCCTGCAGATGGGATTAATGGGTTATATCTTTTCCTTTGTTATTTCTTCTTAGAAAGTACTTCCCTACCCAATAAGTAAAAGAATATTCATCAATTTCTTTTGGTTTGCTTTGTGATTTCATGTAGGTGTATAGGTATCGAAGAGTGCCTTATAGGCCAACATACTCAAAAAATGTTATGTGTGGGAATTCCTTGGTGGTCTCGTGGTTAGGATTCAGCACTTTCCCTGCTGTGGCCTGGGTTCAATCCCTGGTCGGGGAACTGAGATCCTGCTAGCTGTGCGGCATGGCCAAAAAAAAAAAAAGATTATTAAAAAAGAAATGTTACATGGGGGGAGAAAGGGTGTGCAGGGGAAGAACAAAGCCTAACTTTTTTTTTTTTTTTTGAGAAGGCATCTCAAGGAGCTAAGCTTCCTTTGCTCCTCCCCCGTACAGCACAGAGGTGATTATTTAGAAACAAATTATCTAGAAAGTCACTGAGAAGTGACTCATCACTCGGTCTTTTTCTTCAGGTTTGAAAGTCTTTTTACTAAACTGGAGAAGAAGCAGAAGGAGCTGGGCATCGCCAGCTTCGGGGCCTCTGTCACCACCATGGAGGAAGTCTTCCTGCGGTAAGTAAACGTGCGTCTGCATCTGTCTAGGGCTCAGCCTTGATGATTTTTCCAAAGTGTGATAATAAAGCAATCCCCTTGATTGTCATCTGGAACACCCATCTGAGGTGGACCTACAGCCCGGGGGGGTGGGCAGCAGGGCAGTGGGCCGGCTGTCAGGACCCGAGTTCACATCACAGCCCTATATTAACACTTGCACAGACTCAGCCAGGTTCCTGACACGCGCAGTGACTCAGACAGCAGAGCAGCCGAGCTCTGATCACTGGAAACTCCACTCCCACGTTGTGAGTGTGTTGGCATCTTCCCTGGGGCCCCTCCCGGGAGCACCTCAGCAGCATCAGGCTGGCCAAGCTCCTCTCAGGTCTAGGTAATGATCCCAGAGTGTGTTTCCATCTTTGATGAAGATGTGAAATTTAGCCTTCACCCCTTAGAACTACGGGGTGAGCTCCAGACGGTTAATACATTGGTCAAACATTGCTTGAATGCTTTATTTAGCAGATACAGTGCTAAGAACAAGAAATACAAAAACTGTGAGATAGATGTTTTTCCTTGAGGATCGCATACCCTACAGGAGGCAACAGGATAAGTGAATATAAGTATAGTGCCGTTTGAGTCGGGTGGCTCCCTGGCTTCGGTGCGGCGCCAATACCAGGCTCCGCCACAAGGCCTGGCAGCCTTACCACCCACCCGCCCTCCATGCACCCGTCTCTGTCGCACCTGTCCCAGTGTTGCCCCTTCTGGAACACACTCTTCTGCTCCCTGGTCTCAGAGTGACAGTGAGCACCCCGAGCCGCGGTGTCCTGTATTGTGACAAGCCCTCCTGGTGCTGCCATCGTGCCTCAAGCCCCATCCTGTCCCTCTGGAAAGCCCGGGTTATAAATGCTGACTTCGATCAGTCTCCCTGGAAGACCAGGAGGCCCCCATGGGCAGGGCCCTGTCTAGTTGTCTCTCTCCTGGACTTTGCTTGGCTGCCATAGCTGGTGTCCTGGAGATACTTATCGATGAATGAGTGAATGAACAAATGAAGTCCCAGCTGATGGAGCAGATGGCGCTCTGCTTTAGTGCCCCTGACAGTCGCCCGCCTTTGCTGCCCCTCTCCCTCCCCGAGGAGCCGAGTTGTGACTGGGCCTCCATGTCTCGACCAGGGTCGGTAAGCTGGTGGACACCAGCATGGACATCCAAGCCATCCAGCTCCCTGCCCTGCAGTACCAGCACGAGAGGCGGGCGAGTGACTGGGCCGTGGACAGCCACCTGTGCGGGGTGATGGACCCGACTGACGGCTTCGGCACCCTGATTGAGGAGAACACTGCCGTCAGGCTCAACACCGGGGTGAGACTGCGCGACCTCGAGCACTGCATGCGTTAGAGGCCGCGGGGGCAGATGTGAGCATAGGGAGGGTCAGCACTCTGGGAAGAGGGCAGATTACAGCTCGTGCTCCCATGGGCTGGCAGGCAGAAGGAAAACCCGGAACATTTTAGTCGAGCACCTGTCGTTTCTCGTTGTTCTAACCTGGCCACTCACAAATAAGGGTGAACACTGCTTATAAGGCTAACAGTGCCCCGTGTACCGAGAGCTTAGAGCTTGCTATGTGCCCGGCACCCAGTGAGACAGAGGGCAGCACCGGTCCCATTTTACAGACAGGAAGCTGAGGCCTGGGCCAAGGTCGAATGGGCAGCACATGGCGGAGCTGGGCTCTGGTCCCTGCCGGCCTGACCTGCACTTAGAGGACAGTGAAGGGCTGAGCGTGGGGAATATAGGCAGTGGGGGGAGGTTTGTCCATTTCCTCTGCTGTGAGGTTGGCCAGAGTCCTCTGACCAGGAGCATGGGGAAAGCAGAGGCCTCAGCTCCCCTCTGGGATAGCAGAGGTTCCCTTAACCTCCTTCGATGGTGGAATAGTGCCTGCCCTGCCGCCACAGCTGATGTGAGACCCCCCAGGGCCCATTTGGGACCTATGGGGATGTGTTCTTGTGAGTCTTCCATGTCATCGACTGGGCCCCAGAAGAAGCCCTGGCTCATGTGCAGACCGTGCCTGCTGCTGGAGGGCGGGGTCAGGCACTGGCTCTGTGGTGGCGGTTGTATCACCCTCATCCCCTCTGTCGCAGCTGGCCCTCCACTGCCAGCAGTTCTGGGCCATGTTCCTGAAGAAGGCCGCATACAGCTGGCGGGAGTGGAAGATGGTAACGGCCCAGGTCCTGGTCCCTCTGACATGCATCACCCTGGCCCTCCTGGCCATCAACTACTCCTCCGAGATCTTCGATGACCCACTCCTGAAGCTGACATTGGCCGAGTATGGCAGAACCATCGTGCCCTTCTCAGTTCCAGGGACCTCTCGGCTGGATCAGCAGCTGTCAGAGCATTTGAAAGACATGCTGCAGGCTGAGGACCAGGAACCTCGAGAGGTGCTGGGTAAGGGGTGTCCCCAGGCGGCTTGGGGCCCAAGTTGTGCTGTCAGATCCTGCCTCTCAACCAAGACACTGTGGACATTTGGGGTGGTTCTTTGCTTAGCAGCATTCCTGGCATCACCCCACTCCAGACATTGCCAGGTGTCCCCTGGGGGAGAAAATCTTTGCCCTGAGTCAAAGGAAGACAAAAGTCCACGTCTCTAGGGCTAAACTATGTCCAGGCAGTCATTTACAGAAGTCAGATTCTTCAGGACCATTTACAAATGAAATATAAAACCTCAGCAATGTTTACGTTACCTTTTTTTGTTTGAGAGAACGGTCACGATATGCCTTATGTGACATGGTGTTTTCTTACCACATCCTAAAACTGAAACTATCTCGTGTCCCTGGCGGTGGCAGTTGGACACTGCCCTGGCTTTAGAGCAGGCATCGCACTCTAGTTAAATGGAATATGCTTGAAGTTTTTCACGGTTTTCTGCTCCCCTCCCACTTCCTGGCCAGCAGCTTTGAGGTTCAGCACGCTGATTGTTCCAAAATCTTGGCAGGAATCAGGTTCCTCTTTAGGAAAATGTCGAACGTGTCGACGGCCTAGAGCAGGCCGGCACTGCCAGGGGCACCGCTGCCAGAAGGAGCTGCTGCAGCCAGAGTCCCTGCTTGGCCTGCCAGCGATCAGGGCCCTGAGTAGCCCTACTGACAGTGGTGGGCACCTTGTTTGTCACCCCCATTCCATCCCATCTTGTTTTCTGGCTGTCACTCAGCCTGGTGTGAAGATTTCAGGGCTGTCATGGTGCGTGGTGGCTCCAGGGATTTAGAACAGTACCGTAGATGCCCGGGCCTGGGAGGGTGTGGAAGGCCAGACTGCCTGCTCCCTCATGGAGCGTGGGGACTTTCAGTCCTGAGCACCTTACTGTGGGTGAATTACACTGCACCTAACGCATCTGACCCTTTTCCTTGTGTGCCAAGAGCCACAGCAGACCTTGCCAGGAGCCTCTATAACTGTCTCCATTAGGATTCACCAACGGGTCCCTGTCCCCTCGCTGACACTGGGGTCCCACAGTGTGGGTGTCATCGCTGTCCCCAGGCGACAGCTGAGTGAGAGGCAAGGCGGGAGCAATGAGCATGTGTGAGATGCTTGTTCCCTGCAGCCGCGCGGCCAGCTCTGGGCTGGGCAGTGTGTGCTCGTGAGCTAGTGGAACTGAATGCCCCCAAGGTCACTCGTGGGTGGGCAGCTGACCCCACACCCATCAGAACCCCCACTTGCTCTGTGCCACAGCTAAGGAGCAAAGTGACGGGCCTGGCATGATTAGGATTCTGTTGCTGCCCTTGGGTTGCAGGAGAATGCCAGGCATATGGGCTGCCCAGAACCCAACTGCCCAGAGAATCTGGTGTGAAGTGGAGATTCGTTGGAGCTCATCCGCGTGCCAAGAGAACAGCTCTTTCTCCCAGGGCCTTCTCCCTCAGGCCACTATTTTTAAAAACTCTTTTTTTTTTTTTTATGATTATAAAAGGGTACTTACGGGCTTCCCTGGTGGCGCAGTGGTTGAGAGTCCGCCTGCCGATGCAGGGGACACAGGTTCGTGCCCTGGTCCGGGAAGATCCCACATGCCGCGGAGCGGCTGGGCCCGTGAGCCATGGCCGCTGAGCCTGCGCGTCCGGAGCCTGTGCTCCGCAACTGGAGAGGCCACGACAGTGAGAGGCCTGCGTACAGCAAAAAAAGGGGAAAAAAAAAAAAAAGGGTACTTATTCCTTCTATGAAAACTGGAAAAACAGAGACATAGAGGGTAGCCCCTCACCCACCCCCGTGGTCCTGAGGGCTGGTCCAAGCCCACCTAGGGCCACCCGTCCCTGCACCTGACTGGGAGCTTCACCCTTCAGGCCGCTCAGAGGTTTCCACAGCTCTGACTTCTGGACCCTCACCTCCTCCTGATCCAGCCTCTTCCTGCCACGTTGACCCTGGCCCAGGTCCGGGCCTGTATCTCTGAGAGGCCCTTTAGTGTGTGTATGTGTGTGAACAGGGGGTTTGTGGGGGAGAAGGAAGAGCCTGCCCTGCCACTCAGCTCCTGTGGCTATGGGGGTGTCCCCCCCGAGGCCTGCAGCCCTAGGTCCTGCTGCTCCCACCGCGTGGCCCCATGGTCCGTGGACAGCGTGCGGGTGGAAGGTGATGCATCCTTTCTGCTGTTCCTCCGGCCCTTCAGAGCCCCACAGAGCAGGGCCTCGGAGGGGGACGCAGGACGCTGCTGACTCTGCCATTGCCCACCCCCAGGTGACCTGGAGGAGTTCCTGATTTTCAGGGCCTCGGTGGAGGGGGGCGGCTTTAACGAGCGGTGCCTGGTGGCGGCATCCTTCAGAGACGTGGGCGAGCGCACGGTGGTCACTGCCCTGTTCAACAACCAGGCGTACCACTCGCCGGCCACCGCACTGGCCATCGTGGACAACCTTCTGTTCAAGCTGCTGTGCGGCCCTCAGGCCTCCATCATGGTCTCCAACTACCCTCAGCCCCGGAGTGCCCTGCAGGCCGCCAAGGATCAGTTCAACGAGTATGTGCACTGTCCCCTCCCGCCCTCAGGACCCCATCCCCGCATGGTCAGGACCTGGCCCAGCCCAGTCAGGACCCTGCTCCCATCAGGTCGGGACCCCGCACCAGGCCTGACCACCTCGGGCACTGCCAGGGACCCCCAAGGGCCACGGCGGTAAAAACAGCATTGTTTCTGCCCTCAGGAATCTCCCAGTTCTTGGCTGGGGACTCCTGCCCCACATCCTTCTCGGCCTTCCACACTCAGCCTTCCCTTGGACAGCAGATAAGCTGGTGAGACCACAGCCCCCATACACCCAGGCCCCACGGGAGACTCCTGAGGATTTGGAGGGCCGTGCCCTCTCCCCAAATCTGCACCCGGCTCTTGCTGGCCGCTGCCCCTGGGGGATCCGAGTGTCTGCTCCCGTCCAACCTGCAGCACGCAGCTGTTGTGTGTGTTGCTGCCCCTCGGTGGCCTCGAGTCAGGGAGCCCATTGGGCATCTCTGTCTTTAGGCCTGTCACACCATCATGTGTGTGGGACTCTCCCTCTTCCTCGTTGCAGAGTCCCCAGACCTCTGGGGACCGTCCAGAGGAAGCCAGAAAAATCAATGAATTTCAGAACAATCATCCCACCTCAGGGCAGTTAATCATTGGGGGGCGGCTTCATCCCCACTTCCCATTTTAGACTGTGCCCTGGCCCTCTAGTGTCTCCCTCCCCCTCTGCTCCCTCCCACCCCCACCACGGAAGCAGAGACACAGCGGCGGTCCTCTGTTCTCGCCATGCTGGGGATCAGGCTGAGGAGCTGGGCTTAGTAGGGTGACAGCGGACAAGGAACAGGAGTTTTTGTTTTGTTGTAACAGCTCTAGGAGATATAATCCACCTGCCATACAGTTCACCTGTTCACGGTGTACAACTGAATAGTTTCTAGTGTATTCAGAGTCGTGGAGACATCACCACAATATAATTTTATTGAACGTTTTCATTATCCCTGAAAGAAACCCCAGGACCACTGGTAGTCACTCCCCATTCCTCTTTCCTCCAACTCTAAGCAGCCAGGAGTCTGCTTTCTGTCTCCGTGGATTTGCCTGTCCTGGACATTTCATGTAGATGGAATCAGATACCACGTGTGTGGCCTTTCATGACTGGCTTCTTTCACTCTCGAGGCTCATCCACGTTGTGGTAGCAC
Source organism: Delphinapterus leucas (assembly GCF_059928025.1). NCBI lineage: Eukaryota > Metazoa > Chordata > Mammalia > Artiodactyla > Monodontidae > Delphinapterus > Delphinapterus leucas. Next base: position 36,417,970 of record NC_143143.1, read on the forward strand.
TTCACTCAGTACATAGCATCCATTTGTCCCAGCACCATTTGTTGAACCTTTCGTGTTGTGGGATGTTTTAAGCTACCGAAGAATAATGCTGTCAGCGCTGGTTTCTGGAACATGTTGCTGGCACCTGAGTGTCCTGCCCACTCAAGAGCGGGGAGACGGCCACCACCCTGATACTGTGCCCGACAGCGGGTCTGACTGGGGCAGCCAGAGACAGCGAGGTGGAGGTCTCAGATCCATACCTTAGGGTCTGTGGGAGTGGGTGGCACGGGGACAGATTGAAGGCAACTGGGAGAGTGGCACTGCCGTCATTGGGGATAGGATGTCCAGAGGAGGAGCTGTTCTCAGGGGGATGGAATTTTCCTGGTGCAGAGACCCTGAGGCTCTCATGTTCTCCCTTAAACCCTTTAGTGGCTGGGCCACTGCATCACCTGCTTTGGACAGTAGTGACCCAGCACTTGATACCCCCACCTTCCCAGACATGCTGTGCTCTGTCCCTGACCTGTCGGTGCGCCCCCTCCTCACCCCCACAGGGGCCGGAAGGGATTCGACATCGCCCTCAACTTGCTCTTCGCCATGGCGTTCTTGTCCAGCACGTTCTCCATCCTGGCGGTCAGTGAGAGGGCCGTCCAGGCCAAGCACATGCAGTTTGTGAGCGGAGTCCACGTGGCTACTTTCTGGCTCTCAGCTCTGCTGTGGGACCTCATGTCCTTCCTCGTCCCCAGTCTGCTGCTGCTGGTGAGCTGCATGGTACTGGGGCCCTTCCCCCACGTGTCCAGGGGGCTTGCCTTGGGGACCCTGCGTGGACTGAAACCAGCCTGGGGTCCATGCTGGCAGCTCAGCCCCCGTTGTGGGAGGAGATTGGGAATGCCCTGGCAGCCCCCCTCGCCTGTCTGCACACCCCCAACCTCTGCCCCACTTTGGTAGGTAGGGCCCAGGAGCAGGTGCCCTGGTGGACAGCTCCCTATTTCCTCAGGGAGGATGCCAGGAGAGCCTTGGAGGTGGGTGGGGGGCAGACACGGCCAGAGGGGCTGATGGGCCTGGGCTCATGTGCCCCCTGAGGGCACGCCGGCCACCTGTCTGTGCTGCTGCAGGTGGTGTTCAAAGCCTTCGACGTGCACGCCTTCACGCAGGACGGCCACGTGGCCGACGCCCTGCTGCTGCTCATGCTCTATGGCTGGGCCATCATCCCCCTCATGTACCTGATGAGCTTCTTTTTCTCGGGGGCGGCCACTGCCTACACGAGGCTGACCATATTCAACATCTTGTCGGGCATCGCCACTTTCCTCGTGGTCACCATCATGCGCATCCCAGGTGGGAGCTAGGAGACCACCTCCCTGCACTCCCATCCCCGCACCCACAGAGCCGCTCAGCCCGATGGGGGAGGCCCAGATGGGGGCACCGGGCAGGCCGGTGGGGCCGCCTGCCAGAGGTGCTGCCCCGGAGCTCTGGTGCCTGATCCCCGGGGGAGGCACAGCTGGCTATGCAGGGAACTCCGGAAACCTGCCCTTCCCGATTGCTCTGTTCTTGGAGGCAGGTGCGGTGTGTCCTCCAGCGCTGACTTGTCTGTGCCTCCTCCCCACAGCGGTCAAGTTAGAAGAACTTTCCAGAACCCTGGACCACGTGTTCCTGGTGCTGCCCAACCACTGTTTGGGGATGGCGGTCAGCAGCTTCTACGAGAACTACGAGACAAGGAGGTACTGCACCTCCTCCGAAGTGGCAGCCCACTACTGCCGGAAACACAGTGAGTGTCCAGGCCTCTCTTGGGACAGCCTGTCCCCCATCACAGGCACAAGGGCCACCTCGCATGGTGAAGCCACCAAAATGCAGGAGATGCTTGGGGCCCCCGTGTGGCAGTGACACACCCTCGGAAGCCCAGTGGGCCCCGCGCCAGCGCATCCTCCACCCTGGGGGCTGAGCGCAGGCACCTCACGGTCCCAGAGAGAGGGTCGTGGGCTGGGACCCTGGAGGGGAGGGGCGCTCAGGGCATGGGCACAGCACCCTGTCCCTTGCTTACATAGACATCCAGTACCAGGAGAACTTCTATGCATGGAGCGCTCCAGGGGTTGGCAGGTTCGTGACCTCCATGGCTACCTCAGGGTTTGCCTACCTCACCCTGCTCTTCCTCATTGAGACCGATCTGCTGTGGAGGCTGAAGGCCTGCCTGTGTGCCTTCCAGAGGAGGCGGGCGCTGGTGAGTGGTTCCGGGGCCCCCGTCTGGCCTCTGGCTGCTCTGCATTGGGCGCCCTCCAACTGAGGGTGGGCTCCCTTGAGGCCACCACACAGGGAGGGCCTCAGCACTGGCCACAGCCTGGCTGCGCGTCCACCGGCAGCGCTCACAGCCTGGGAGGGGCTGCGGCCTCACCATCCCCAGGGGCTCTCTGTCCCAAGACCCTGAAGCCATGGAGTCGAGGGAGCCTGGGGCCTCAGGGACCACGGTCTCAGTGGAGGCGTGTGGACTGGGGCGCCCTCATGTTTGTCACATACATTCTCTCCCTAAATAAACAAAACCTGTTGAAACAGCATTGGATGGACAGGAACCCTGGGCTAATTGGGGCTAAGGTATTATGACTTTTCTAAGAAAAGGGGTTTCATGGTTTTCTCCATGAGTCCTGCACCGTCCTTGTCCCTCAGGTAGTTTGTGTCTCCTCGAGGCAAATGTTAGCCCTTACAGCTGCCCAGCTCTCCTTGTGGGAGGTCTGAGTCGGCACACGTGGGGATGAGCTGGGGTGAGTAGTTTAGCCCTTCCTCCCATGGGGAAGGACCGCTCTGTTGGGAGCTCACTCTGGTGGTCTTACTCTGGAACAGACAGAAGTGTACACCCGGACGTCGGCGCTTCCTGAAGACCAGGATGTGGTGGATGAGAGGAACCGCATCCTGGCCCCCAGCCTGGACTCCCTGCTGGACACGCCTCTGATTATCAAGGAGCTCTCCAAGGTGAGGCAGGCCCTCCCTCTGCGGGTCTACCCCCCGGCCCCCCCACCCAGCTGGCTCCCGCTGTCCGCAGGCCTCCCCACAGCTGTGTTTTCTCCTGGGCACTGTGCAGGTGTATGAGCAGCGAGCGCCCCTCCTCGCCGTGGACAAGGTCTCCCTCGCAGTCCAGAAAGGGGAGTGCTTCGGCCTGCTGGGTTTCAATGGAGCCGGCAAAACCACGACTTTCAAAATGCTGACCGGGGAGGAGACCATTACTTCTGGGGACGCCTTTGTTGGGGGCTACAGCATTAGCTCTGACATCGGGAAGGTGGGTACAGCCAGGGAGGCAAGAGGAAGGGCACCCGGGAGGTAGGGATGGGGCTTGTCTCTGGCTCATGGTTCATGGACAGCAGGACGAGGCAGTGACCACGGCCAAAGGTAAGCAAGTGATGAGGAGAAGACTGAGGAGATTACAGCCCCCTCGGCCAGAAGGGACCAGGCCTGGCAGGCGGGCCGAGACCGGGTCCCTCCCAGAGAAGCGGCTTCTCTGGACCTGGGCACAGAGTGGCACCCACAGAACTCTGCCCACTGGAAAGAACTCTAGTCTGTGCGCGTAGATTTATAATAATGGTGTTCTGGGCTGTTCAAACCAGGCGTTCCACTGAGAACCAAAAGCAGGATAAAATGTTAATGACAAACCACATGGTTAAGAGCATCTAAGAGCCCGAGGCATGGTGAAGACCTCCGCAATCTGCAAGCCCCGAGAGGCTCCACTGGAGCGCCCCTGCACAGAGGGCGCTGTGGTCCCAGTGACTTGGTTTAGGGACCTTATCGAGTGTATGGGGCAGAAACAAAGGGCCACCCCTGTAGGTTAGGATGAAGCAGGCCACCCTCCTGCTCTCCCTACCCCCAGGGATTGCATGGACGGTTTCCCGTGTGCTGAGCAGGGCAGGGGAAGGAACAGAGAAGATGCCTGTGCCTGGGAATGACTGCATCTCCTGAACTGGCAGCAGGGGCTTCCAGGTGGCTCTGCCCCCACACTGCAGCTCACACCCTCTCTGCAGGAAGGCTTTCATCCTAGGCCTCCAAGAGCCCCTCGCATAGTGCTTCAAGGCCTGTGAGCAGTGCACAAGCAAAGCAAACAAAGACAAGGTGCTGTGGCTGGAGCCACAGACACAAGGGCTCCACAGCAGGACAAGCCCACCGCTTTGGATTTGCCATTACCAGACCCAAATTATAAAACAACTGTGTTACTATGTTCAAAGAAATAGACAAGATTGAAATTATATGCAAGGAAGGGGAAACTGTAAATGTGATCTAGGAAATGGAGGCAAGGTGAGAAGCCTGAAATACGTTTAATCTGGTTCCCGCAAGAAAGGAGAGAACGGGGGGAAGGTAGTAACTGCCATGGTCATGGCCAAGAACTTTCCCAGACCAATTAAGAACAGATTCCGGAAGTCTAAGAACCCCAAAGAGGTTAAAGAAAAAGAAACCATATCTCTGGAATCCACAGAAACCAGGCTTGCCTGTCCCCACCAGCTGCCGAATGTGGCTGGAGGTGGAGGCCTGCCACGCAGCATCCTGGCTGTGCTGAACATAGCCACTTGCTCCAAGACCAGCTACCATGCCATCTGCCCAGGTGACACCCCACCCCAAAGGTGTTGCCAGCAAACATCTCTTAACAGAGGAGGAAAAAGAAAGGTCCCAGCACACAGATGTTTGTCAAGCGTCTAATGAACGGGTATCTGTCAGCTGTAAAGCATTGCATGGACACGGTCACTTTGTATAATCAATGCATTCTTGTACCCGTCTGCCCCTGTGCTGCCCGGGGTAGACTGGTCTCTGGCCTGTCTCTGACCCCTGGGTGGGGGGCAGTCTGGGTCCCGGTGCCTACCCGGCCACTGAGCCAGCCGAGCCCCTCCAGCAACCCCAACAAAGTGCTGCTTGGCAAACTTTGGCAGTGGGAGGCCGCCAGGGCCTGTGCACCAACTGAGGGACCACCCTAGACAGATCCCCTGAGAGAAACCCTCTGACCTGCTGTCTCCTGGCTGTGCTCCAACCCCAGATGCGGCAGCGGATTGGCTACTGCCCCCAGTTTGATGCCCTGCTGGACCACATGACGGGCCGGGAGACACTGGTCATGTACGCCCGGCTCCGGGGTGTCCCCGAGTGCTACATCGGTGCCTGTGTGGAGAACACGCTGCGGGGCTTGCTCCTGGAGCCGCATGCCAACAAGCTGGTCAGGACATATAGGTGCGCCTGCGTCCCAGCCCCTGCCCTGCCCCCCGCCTCAGTGACCTCAGGCCTTCCCAGGGTGGAGTCAGGCTCTCCATTACCATAGAGCCAGGGGCACTCGGGTCAGGGGCTGGAGCTCCCACCCATCATTCCAGGATCAGTGAGGATTTGGCAGCATGGCCCAGGCAGGTCCAGATGAGAGGGGCTGCCTCTCAGGTTCCTGCCACCTGGAGGCACAGCCAGGACCTCCTGTCAGGCCCCCTTAGATGCAGACAGGTGGTGTTACTGCTCTGTGTGGGGCTGTGGACCGACCCCCTGGGCACAGCTCCCTCTAGGGCTTCCTCCTCTATGAAGTGGGCTTTCCAGGCATGCTCACCTCATTCTTCCTCACCTGAGACACTCTGCCATCACTGGGCCCGGTCCTGTGCTGGGACCCGGGGAGCCCACGCTAATCATCCACCTTGCCTTCCCCTGCACCCCCTCTGCCCCAGCGGCGGCAACAAGCGGAAGCTCAGCACCGGCATTGCCCTTCTTGGAGAGCCAGCAGTCGTCTTCCTGGATGAGCCGTCCACTGGCATGGACCCCGTGGCCCGGCGCCTGCTCTGGGACACCGTGGCAAGGGCCCGCGAGTCTGGAAAGGCCATCATCATCACCTCCCACAGGTAAAGCCAGGACCGGGGCTGTAGGAGGGGTGGGCCGGGAGGGGTTGGGTGGACAGAAGACCTGTCAGCATCTGGTGAAGAGTCTGAGGAGAATCCCTAGGCTCTACCATGTGGGCCACATCCTGAGCATGGGAATCAGGAACAGCCTGATCTGGGCATCAGTACTTTCCCATGTGCACAGCTTTTGATGTGGAGGGTGGGCATCAGCATTCCCCAGTGCTATATCAGGCCTCCACTCCCTCTCCCCAGCATGGAGGAGTGTGAGGCCTTGTGCACCCGGCTGGCCATCATGGTGCAGGGTCAGTTCAAGTGCCTGGGCAGCCCACAGCACCTCAAGAGCAAGTTTGGCAGTGGCTACTCCCTACGGGCCAAGATCCGGAGTGACAGGCAGCAGGAGGCCCTGGAAGAGTTCAAGGCATTCGTGGACCTGACCTTCCCAGGTGTGTGCTGCTGTGCAGAGGTCATCTGTGCGTCTGTCCATCCCTGACCCCTGGGACGAGGGCTACAATTCCAGGGGCCTGGGCCGCCCTCCCCTGGCCATCCAGCCCAGCCCTCAGGGGGACACGGTCTCTCCTTTGTGCAGGCAGCGTCCTGGAAGATGAGCACCAAGGGATGGTCCATTACCACCTGCCTGGCAATGACCTCAGCTGGGCGAAGGTGAGCTTGGGCCCCACTGGACCTCCAGCAGTTGCTCCTTCTCCAGCCAGTTGTTTCCAAGGAGGAATCACTTTCAGTTTCTGCTCTAACACTCACCCTAATATTTGCTAGGTTTGGGGGTTTATACCTCAAATATCTGAGTTGGAAAAAAAATGGTGCAAAAAAGGAGACTGGCCCAGAAAGGTAACACGTCTTGCCCAAAGGTCATACTCTGAGCTGGGAAGAGTCAGGAGGAAGCCTGGTGCTGGGGCCTGCTCACCCCGTGCAGGGGTAGGATCTCTGGTGACCTTACCATCCCCTATGGCCAGAGGAGTCCCAGACCAGCTGAGGAGCCAGGCCCTGCCTTGTTAACAGTGGCTTTTCTGCTTCCAAAGGTGTTTGGTGTTCTGGAGAAGGCCAAGGAGAAGTATGGCATGGACGACTACTCTGTGAGCCAGATCTCGCTGGAGCAGGTCTTCCTGAGCTTCGCCCACCTGCAGCCACCTGTTGAGGACGAGGGGCCGTGAGGAGCCGGGCTCACGGATGGGCATCCTCTCTCGCTCCGAGTTCACCTCATCCTGCACCTTTATTTCTGATCACTGTTTTCTACAATGGATTCAAGAATCGAGGCACAGTATGGACCGGGTGTGTCGCGCCCTCACGCCGGGAAGCAGCATGGGAATGTCCGCGTCTCAGGCATTCTGAAGCCCGCTGTCCAAAACTCAAGATCCCCACCAAGAGCGTGTCGGGCAGTCTGTGCGGGCAGGCTGCGGGGTCTGGGCGGAGAGCTGTCCCGGAAGGGGCCTCACTGACCCAGGGGTCAAGAGTACCCAGCCATATCCCTGCATTTGCACCTGGCACGGAGCTTCCCAGGGGAGGCCTGCAGGACAGTGGGCATCGGGCTCACCAGGCTGCCCAGGATGGACAGAAAGATGCCTGTCGCTGTCCTCAGGGGAGATGCAGCTGAATTAGGCACTGAGGTCTTGGTTTCCAGTGCAGCTGGGTGTCCTGGAGTCCCTCTCCTGAGAGGGTGGACACTGCACCAGACAGAGCCGGCCTTGAGCCCGGTGTCATCCCACCAGCATCTTCCAGAGTGACCAGTGAGGGGAGGGGTGAGCCACGGGCCGGGAGGCCAGTTGGGGACCACCATGGGGCTGAGCGGCCACCCATGGAGGGCACACCTAGTGCGTGGTGACTGTCCGCAAAATAAAGGCTGGGAGGGAACATGACCGTGGTCTGTGAGTCACGAGGTGGGCCCGTGGGCCCCGTCACCCAGCGCAGTCCCAGCACGAGCCTCCTGTATCAAGTTCCAGACAAAAACAAGTGCTCGTTTTTCCCGATATGTAGTCAATTTACAGAACTTGCTGCTGTGGAATAAGCCAAAAATGCAAGTGCACAATCAGGGTAGCTAAATGGCCACCTGGAAGACCCTTCGTCCAGGGTGAGAAAAGAGGCATGTAGGGTTGGCAGAGGAGGGTGTGGAGGTGGGTGGGCAGGAGGCCTTTGGCTCCAGGGCCACTTGGCTTTACACCATTTTCCAGGAGAGTTTTCTTCAGCATCAGCTCCCTTTTATTAATAAGACACACTCATTTCTTATGGCTTTTTTTTTTTTTTTTTTTTGCGGTACGCAGGTCCCTCACTATTGTGGCCTCTCCCGTTGCGGAGCATAGGCTCCGGACGCACAGGCTCAGCGGCCATGGCTTACGGGCCCAGCCGCTCCGTGGCATGTGGGATCTTCCCAGACCGGGGCACGAACCCATGTCCCCTGCATCGGCAGGCGGACTCTCAATCACTGCACCACCAGGGAAGCCCAATGGCTTTCTTTTTAACCTTTTTTTTTTAGTGGTTTGAGAGACGGCAATTTTTATTTGTTTGTTTGTTTATTTATTTATTTATTTAGCTGTATTGGGTCTTCATTGCTGTGCACGGGCTTTCTGTAGTTGTGGCGAGCAGGAGCTACTTTTCATGGCAGTACGCGAGCTTCTCATTGCGGTGGCTTCTCTTGTTGCGGAGCACGGGCTCTAGGCACACGGGCTTCAGTAGTTGTGGCTCATGAGCTCTAGAGAGCAGGCTCAGTAGTTATGGGTCAGGGGCTTAGTTGCTCTGTGGCATGTTGGATCTTCCCGGACTAGGGATCGAACCCATGCCCCCTGCAATGGCAGGAGGATTCTTAACCACTGTGCCACCAGGGAAGTCCTCTTATGGCTTTCTAAATTTCTGTGATTTGAATCTCTGTGCCTTTTACATTACCTTAGAATTCATAGGTTTAGAAAAGACTTGTTTTCATCACTCTGGTTCATTTGGTACAGTTTCAAATTTGCATTTTTATCATTCTCTCAAAGTTTATGAACGTTGCAAATAGTTTCTTGTAGCTCTTTTATTCCCTTTAAGATTCTTCCAACCATCATCATTTAGTTCCATATTATTAAAAAATAACAACAACAACAACTTAGGGGTGGTTGTGGTCCTAATCGTTGCCCAGCAGCAAGCATCTTCTGAGAGGTGGGCTGTGACTTGTCTGCAGGTGTGTGGCAGCTGTAGGTTTACTGGTCAAGGGAGGAGGGCAGAGGCCAGCATGGCCTGGCCACGTGTCCTCATGCAGGGCATCCTGGCCTTGTTTTTCAGCCTATGTGTTAAAGATTTAGAAATTTGACATTTTTCCCTTCAATGTCACAAAACAGGGTGTGAGGAAAGGTGCTTAGGACTGAAGGAACAGCATATCTGAGGCACACGCATGAGATCAGATTGCACGGGTCCAGGGAGAGGTGGGTTTGTTGACGGGAGATGAGGTGGAGAGACTGGCAGGATGGAAGCAGGGGCTGTCGTGATCAGAAACCCCTTTTGGAAGACAAGTCAGCAGCCGTGGAGAGGATGATGGAGTCACAGCCAAGGCTGCAGCAGTGGGGACAAGATAGGAGGCACACGGCAGTCAGGGGAGAGGAGCCCACGACTGTATCCACGCGTGGAGCTTGGGCAGTTGCAGGAGAGACAGTTAGGAAGGACCCCAGGAGCAGCAGACAGGTGCCGCTGTTAGGGTCCACGCAGCACCCCCAGGTCATCTGCGAGTCTGCTGGAAACCCACCATTGGGCCCAAGTGTCCTCAAAGAGCCAGGATTGGGGCCTTAGAAGCCCCCAGCCCTGGTGGTTTGGTTTGAGCTGTGGCACCTCCAAGCCCAGGGGCAGGGCAGGACCCACCAGCTCCCTAACAGGAGAGTCGGCCTACCCACACCCCTGCCACCTCCTGCTCCATGCCTATTCCACTTTACTCAGATCTCCAGGCCCAGATGGTCCTTAGAGATGCTGGCCCCAAACAGTTGCCACATCTGCCAGGGCCAAGGTCCTGCCTTCCCTGCCCTGCACAGTCTGGTCCGGGGCTCCGGAGGTCTAGAGACCACGTCAAGGCTGAGAGCGAGGCCTGTGGAAAAGTCCTGCCGGGCCCCACGGTGGCTCAACTGAGACAGTCAGTGGACACATGGGCTGTCCTACAGCCTGACAGCTGCACCCAGAACCGAGGACCCTGAGGAAGGAGGAGGGCAGCCTTGCGGGGAGGAGGGGAGCACCTCCTCTGCCTTCACCATGGGAAAGGGCTGCCGGGCAGCAGGTTACAGGAACAGCTCCTGTGGAACAAAGACTCTGCAGTGGCCTTACTGCACACATCAGAAAACTACACCGCGGTGGTTTACAAAAGACAAGAGTTTATTTCTCTGCCAAGTACGAAGTCCAGAGAAGGCAATCTAGGCATTCCATTACCAGTGGTCAAGGTCTCAGGGAGCCAGACTCCATCTGCCTGCTCCATCCAGGTGCAGGCCTCCCTCCTCAAGGTCACCTTTCAGGGCCAAGGTGCCAGTGAGACTTCCAGATGGAGTGAGCAGGAAACAGGGTGAGGAGCGGGAGGGCACAGCTGGCCGTCAACGTGCTTCTGCGTCTTTGTCATCATCCAGAATGCAGACACATGGCTGCACCAGAAGAGGGCGCTAGGACATGCAGTCTTATATTTACCCGGGCACCCCCCGCAAAAAAAACCTCAATACCGCAAAAAAAAACCCCAATACCAGGACACAACTGCAGTCTCAACCGTGATTGTAGAAGGCAGGCTGGCTTCCTCAAGGAATTGGTCCACCCATGCATGCCTTCCTTGTCGACCTGAGCTGGTGAGACCCCGCTTCAGCCAGGAAGACCTGGGTATGGCCGCTCTGTGGCCCTAACCCAGGGTCCATTTCCCCATCCACCACCCTGCCAACAGAGTGCCCTAGCCCTTTGGCTGCAGGGGCTCAGAAAAGCAAAACAAACTGGACAGTTTCTTTCTGGGAAAATTCCAATCCCAGATCTTTAGCCTAGAACTTGAGGGGAAGCCAAGGTCACCCAAGTCCCTGGGACCCCTGACCCAGTCTCACAAAGCAGTAGGCAAGAGTGAGGCAGACAGCCCAGCTAAATGGAGGAGTGAGCCAAGGCCAGCACCTGGAGGGCAGGCTGGAAGGAAGGTCCGGGGGTGGCCACAAACCGTCTGGGGATGACCACACCCACCAGGTGGAGGAGGAGCTGGCCCTGTCTGCCTGGCCTGGACTCACACACCCCCAGCCCGGCTTGAACTCAGGGCATTCCTTGAACACAGAGGCGGTGACGGCCCATGCCCCAGGGGAGTCAGACTTGACACCTGTGGGGCCAGAGCCTGGGAATGAGGGGGAAAGGTTTCCAAAAGGCTAGCCCGGGGCTAGACTGCCAGCCAGGACAGCCGATTCCTGCTGCTCCATCTGAGTGACACCTGCGCCAGCTGCTGTTCAGCTCACCTCCGGGGACCAGTGCAATGCTCACGGCATAAGCTAGCAAGGCCCTGTAGGACCCTCACTCCCACACAGATCTGTCAGTGTGAAGGTGAGCACCACCCATGCTCATCCAGACCCTGCTGGCCGTGCTAAGAGCCAGAGCCATACCTGCAGACAGGGACACTCCTGGGTAGACAGCCTGGGCCCACCTGGGTCCAGAGGGGCTAAACACCCACTCCATCAAGGAAAAGACCCACAGGGGTTCCATGAGGTACCTCCAACACCAAAGTCAGGGTTAGGCTGCTCACCCAAGCCCACAGCTGAGGCCAGCAGGCCGAGTGTGCAACATCACCCCTCCAGACACAAGGCCCCATTCCCTGAACCTTAGCTCAGGTCTGACCCCAAACCCTGGAATGTGCAAGCTCCTGCAGCCCCTCTCCCATCCCCACTGGAGGGCAGGGCACCCTAAGGGGGTTTCAGGGTAAAGGTGGGCCTGGAGACTGCTTGAGAAAGGGCACCAAGACGGCAGTCCAGGTCCCCACAGGCCCCCCAGGAGAGACAGCCAGGAGGCAGCACAGCACTGGGCCCTGGAGTCTCATCCACACATGATGGGCACACGTGGCCTGGGCTTCAAGCAGGCTGGAAGAGGGGCTGAAGCTGGGGGTCGGGCCCAGGGAGCGGGGGCCCTGCCTTCCTTCTTCAACACACAGGGCTGCCCAGGCCCCACTCCTGGGGCCCGGCCCACACCCCAAAGATGCCAGCATTAGATGCCTCCAAGGTCGGAGAAGCCCCAAATCCACTGGCTGCAGAGCCCAGAGTAGGCATGGGGCAGGCCTGAGCAGCTCACCCAGAGCCCAGCACACCTGCTCCCCTTCTCTGGCCGGGCCCCTCCCTGTCCCCTGTGACAGCCCCAGGGTGGGCAGCTCAGATATCACTACCCTTGACCTCCTTAGGGCAGAAATGGACATGCGGTTTAGGGCATGAAAACCAGCACAAGCTCCCAAGCCCACCGCTCAGCAGCCCTAGGCCCTGTAGCCCCTCCAGCGGGCAGCCTGTTCCGCCCATGGGGCCCCAGGATCTGACGCCCCCACACCTTGGAGACGGAGAGCCAGGGAGGCCTCACCACAACTCCAGACCCTCATTGGCTGGCTGGCCCTTTCATATCCAGCCTGACCAACCAGAAGGACAGGCCAGTGCCTCCTCCTGGGTGCCTCCTTCTGGGCTCCTTCAGGGGCTGCAGGCATTCACCCCCACAGACAGAAGCCAGGCCTCTTGACCCGCCCCTCTTCTGATGCCTCCTCCAGGGTCACCTAGACATCACAACTGCCTTGACCCCACCCAAACCCCTTTCTTCCACTTGGCCAGACCATGCCTGCCCTTGGCACAGAGCCTGTCAGCAATGGGTAGAAGTGCTTCCTTGACATGGTTTGCAAGTGGATGCAATGCCTGCTCAAAGCTCCTGTGTGGCCCACTGTGACCTCCAACACAACCCAGGCCATCCCTGGCCCTTTCAGTGTGCCAGGTTACTAGCCTCCAAGGGCAGGCACTGCGGAGGCCTCCAGGCCAATAGAGAATAAAGGCAGGGGGATATTCTGCCTTGATGTGGGTATATTCTCAAACTGAGTGCAGCCCCACATTGTCAGCAGGTGGCCCTCGGCCCTGGGGGAAAGGGAGGGGGGCTCAAGACACTGGCCAGAGCCCACAGGATGCTTGTGGTGTAAAGCTCCAGGCCTGGGGCTTGTTTGCCCAGTGCCCTGTCCCAAGGAGCCCTGCCCCACCCCCTCCATCAAACCTGGGCCAAAGACCTCCTGAGGTCCCCGAAGACCACAGCTCCCTGGCCCTCAATTCCCATGGCTTCAGCAGGTTAGCATTGGGGGTTGGGAGGGGAGAAACCCAGGACTCCTGGAAGGCTGGGGTCGGGGGCCCTCCAGGGTTTTATTTTCTCATGTTCCTTCCAAACACATTCTGCTGATTCTCAAAATGGCAAAAGCCAAGATGCTCAAATATTAAAGCTCAACAGCTGATAGCACACTTGATAATAAAATCAATAATATTTAGAAACAAATTTGATTAAATTCATAAATGAATAAATCATGCTTTTAAATTTAATACGAAATGTGTTAAAATTTATATGCGTGCCAAATTCTACTACTTTAGAGCGTTAACAACAACAAAAAAACTGAAGGGGGGACTTCCCTGGTGGTCCAGTGTTTAAGACTCCATGCTTCCACTGCAGGGGGCATGGGTTCGATTCCTGGTCAGGGCACTAAGGATCCTGCATGCTGTGTGGCAGCAGCCAAAAAACCGAAACCAGAAGGGGCTATCCGCCCAGCTGGCTGTGTCCCCATCCTCCTTTTGCCACAGTGGGGATCATGGGCTTGCCCCATCCCCACCTAGAGTGTCACTGTGTCCCTGGGCAAAGGCTCTGGATTTGGGGCCTTTCGGGCACACACTGACGTGGCCCTGAATATGTGGGGCTCCAATGTGCTGCCGTGGCCTCCTCACAGACTTCCGTGTGCTGCAGGCCTGGCTCATCAAGGCCACACCATCCCCAACACCGACCCTCTGGGTCTCTTCACTGATGCACGGCCAGGGATACCCTTCTGTTCCACTTATGCCTCCATTAGTGGCCATGGCAGATGTGACAGTGATGCAGAGATAAAGGCCCCCTCCTCCCCAAATCTAAATGCAAAGGGAGAACCAGACCCAGACTGACTCTGCCTGCCAACCCCCACCTCCAGGAGTGTGTTGGTGCCTAGGCAGAGAGGATGCAAAAGGCAGGCTGCTCCTCCAGGACTCTCTTTTGTCCCCAACTTCTCAGACACTCCTCGGCCCAGGGTGAGGTGTTAGGGGCACACTTGACACCCTGGACAGGGCCAGAGGAACTGGATGAAGGAAAGGAGTCACTATCCACTGGCTGGGAAAACCACATGGAGCAGAAAGCAATGACCTGCAGACTACAAACATAGGTATACCCATCCATCAGGGCCACTAAGGCTCATCCTGGACTCTCCTGTCCTTTCCCCTGACATTTCATCCATCTCCAAGCCTCATTGGTTCCTCCCCCCACCAAATCAGCACCTTGGATCTGTTCCCCTCTCTTCCTTGGGACACCCACCTGTTCACACGGCGTCTGGGACGGGGGTGCGCCTTCCCTGCCCCCAACTAACAGTCACGCAGTTTTGACTGCTTACCAGGCACAGCGCGGGAGAAAGAGGGACACAGCGGTAAACAAACCTGCAAGCCCTGATGCCCTCAGCGCCGGTTTTACTCCGACAGCCTCCTGCCTGGTCCTGGGCCTCTAACCCTCACCCTCCTGCCTTCGCCAGAAGGCTCTGACAGTGCCTCCCCGCCTGCACCGACCACCGGCCAGGGGATGACGCCATGGCGCTGTATATTGCACATCTTCCCCGTTCTGTCCAACGCTAAACTCCACCTTCCTAGCCGCGGCTTCTTCCAGCGAGCCTCCGCGCATTCGCACCAGCTGTTCCCTCTGCCGGGCGCGCCCTTCCACTCGGGTCTCAGCTGCAGTGACACCTCCTCGGAAGCGCCTCCCTTTCTGCACATTATCTTCTACCCTGCAGTTTGCTGCCCGTGCGTTCTGGCTGCACAACCCCGTCTTGCCCACCAGGCCGAATTCCGCTGGCGCAGAAGCTGAGTCTACACGGTAACCCCTCACACCACTAGTGGTAATCGCAAGAACCCATCCCCGCAATGGGCCCGGCCCGCTGAGCCGCCTCTGCCATGCGGGTCCCCACGGCCTGCCGCCAAAGGCCGCAGCACCTGCACACCCCTCCCCTAACCCCGCCGCCCGGCCTCTCCCAGCGCGAAGCTGCGGGCTCTGGAGCCAAGCGCCTTGGCCTGCCGGGAGGCACGCCGCGAGCCCGGTGCGCACGCGCACGGGTAGGGGCGGGGCCGCGGCCCCCTTAACCCGCTCCGCGCCGGCCCGCGAGCTGCCCACACAAAAGTCCTCCCTGCCCCAGAGAGCTGCCAGCTTGCCGACCCCATGAGGGGTGCAGCTAGCCCGGGGCAGCCCCAGTCGCCCCTCCAGAGAGGGAGACAGAGTATAAGCGCCCCGACGCGTCTCTCCCCAAAAAGGCCTTGGCCCTTTAACCCTCTCCTCGCTCGCAGTCATTGGCTGAGGCGGTCTACGTCATCGCTGCGCGCCGGACGAGGGTGCCTTCCCGCTCCCTAATCCTGACGCCAGAGCGGCGCCCGCCTCAGAAGCTGAGGAGAGCGAGCGGAGGTCGTGGCGGCGGGAAGATGTAAGTAGGGGGAATCCGACCCCATCCAAGCTTCAGGGGCCGCCCGCCAGGCTCGGCGGGGCGCATCGTGGAGCCGGCCTGCTCCCCGGCCACGCGGTGACAACGGCGGCCTAGCGGCGCGGCACAGGGTTTGAGAATAAAGAGTGTGGCCCGGGGCGGGCTGAGTGGGAGGCGCCGAGGCCGCGGCCCGGAAGTGGTCGGGGCCGCGGCGGGCGGAAGGGCGCCCTCGCTTCGTCCGCTCTGCGGCGGGCCCAGTGAGGCCCCCGGAATTCGGAGCAGCCGGGAACTCGGCCTCCGCCCTCGGGGCCTTCTCGCCGGGCTGGAGACCCAGGCCCGCAACGCCGGGCCCTACCCTGGAAGTGTTCGCGGCCCGGCGCCTGGACTGGGGAGTTGTGAGTGAACGCGGACGGTGGGCGGCGAGATCGCGTGTGGGGCCGGTGCCGGTGGGTGCGGAGTTGCTTTGTGGGATGCCCTGGGTGACCGACTGACCCTCCCTTCGAAGCCGTTAATTCAAACATCGACTCCACGAACGTTTGCCAGGTTCCTGTGTGCCGTTCTCGGTGCTAGTCCTTGGGGATAGGCCCCTAACGTCTTGGAGCTCAGTTTGACGGGTAACCCCAGAAGGGAGGATACGGGAAGGTTAAAATCGATGGAGGAGAGGCATGGCTTTTTCTCTTTGTTATTTCGTATGAATTGTGCCTAAAATGTACTTTTAAATGGGGAAGGTGCTCTGAAGATGTGAGCTGAAACGCCATCTACTCGAGATTTAACTAATTGTTCTCTCCTCTCTCTGGCTGTTGGACGCGCACCTTTCCGGAGGATGGGGGAGGTAATCAAGGTCCTGTGCTGTTACCTGAACTTGTGTAAACAGAGAACCTCAACCTTTGCTTTCTAGTACTCAGGCCACGCCCAGCAAAGCGTTCACTTACTCTGTGGTTCTTAATTTTTTAGTGTTTTAAGAATAACCGGTGGTGCTTGTTTTCACAAAGTACATTAGGGCAGATGTTTAGGACGACGGTGGGGTCCAGGAATCTGCATTCTGGGCCAATTGAACAATAAGGTAGCCATTGGCCACACGTGGCTGTTGAGTACTTGAAATATACCTAGTTCAAATTGAGGTGTTTCAAAGACTTGGTATGGGGAGGTGTAGATGTTTTATTAATGAATTTGTATACTGATTGGTGAAAAGCTAATACTTGGTGTGTAGCATGTCAAATAAATATATTACTAATAGTTAACTTTATCTGTTAACCAAGCTTTTTGTAATGCAGCTACTAGAAAATTTTAGAGTACTCTTGTAGCTGGCACTCTTTCTATTGGACAGTGCTGCTCTTGGTGACCCTAATAGGGGCAGTCCAGGGACCCCTGTTGAGCATTCAGAGACTGTGTGTGACTTTAGAGTCAAGAGTTTATGTGGGAGAAGAGCCTCCAGAGCCTCTCTTCTAACATTAGCTAACGTTTATTGAGCCTTAACTAGGTGCCAAATTAACTCCTTTATGGGTTAATTTGGTTTATGTCCCTGATAACTATGAGGTGTAGGAACTGTCTGTGTCACTGTACTGCTGATGAGAACTTGAGGCTCAGAAAGGTTAAGTGATTTGTCCAAGGTCACACAACAGAGCTTTGAATCAAACCCAGGCAGGCTGACTCCAGACTCTTAACCATTGAATTATACTCACTGATTGTCCAAGGACACTAACCTTGTCCAATGTTGCCTGCTGGGTGTCTATAGTACCTTATTATTTTAAGACAAAACATCTTAAAAAATTTTATAGTCCTGGAAAAGAGCAGCAAAAGTGACATTCTGTTTTGTGCTTTCACTTGCATGTCCAAAGCTGGGTACTCTTTTCTTCAGTCAGAATGTTTATCTAGCATTTTGGCAGCACTATTCACGTGGAAACAGGATCCCGATTGGTGTGCTGTGTCCAAGTTACTTACAGGAAGGTGAGCTAGAGGTAGTTGAGGCTGACATCCCGAGATCTTTGCTTGCAACTCAAGCAGATTGTACAAAACCTCACTGGAAATACTAAAGACAACAGTCCCGAGGAAACAGGGCACATAATTAATTGTTTGTTCTTGAGTAATATTTACTAATGCTCGT
This sequence comes from Delphinapterus leucas, assembly GCF_059928025.1. Classification (NCBI taxonomy): domain Eukaryota; kingdom Metazoa; phylum Chordata; class Mammalia; order Artiodactyla; family Monodontidae; genus Delphinapterus; species Delphinapterus leucas. The sequence continues at coordinate 36,435,542 of NC_143143.1, forward strand.
TCACTGAGTACATGGCAGTCCAGGCACTTGGCTAAACCCTTACATGTGGTAACTCATCCAATTCCAATGTCTACTTTTTTCCCTCCAACATTTTATTTTTGAAAAAATGTGAACATACAGAAAAGCTGAAAAAAATTTGTGCAGTGAATAGCCACGTCACCACCACCTAGATTCTACATGATACATTTCTGTTAACATTTGCTTTATTTATATCTAGCCACCCATCAATCTTATTTTTTCTTGCATTTCAAAGTAAGTTGCAGACTTTGGTATACTTCCCCCCAACACTTTCATATGCATATCATTAACATTAGTCAGTGTTTACAATAACTACTCTTTAACAGCTTATTTTACTGCTTTTTAAATGTTCATGGGGAACGTTTCATTTGTTTGTGTTTGGGTATTAAATGTTTTGATGCCGGTACCAGTCACTTTTGAAATGGTTTTTGCTTCCAGTCACATCATATATTCAATGTATCCTACAAAGATTACAGCAATGAAACAAGAAATCTAATCCTATCAGTTGGGTTTTTCTCTGTTCTGCATGCAAATGTGGTGCTGTAGTATTTCTAAAGGACTGTGGAGGGCTCATCATCAAACTTAAGAATGAAAAACGGGTATTGTACCGCCTGTAAAATAACAGGACACCACCATCCACACCGTTCCTTAAGAAAAAGACAAGCTGAGGTGACGGTTCTACCTGTGCCTCCTGTGGGGGCGGGATTTCCCCCCCTGAGGAAACAGTGCTGGTCCCCCGTGTGTTCCTGGCTTTGTGGATGCTTGCTGCTTACTGTGTTCCTTGCTGCCTTCTCCTGTGCTCAGCTTTTGACTGCAAAGTAGATATGTTGCCTTGCCAATTTACTCTGTAAATCCTTTTATCTTGTTATTAGGCTGCACTTTGGCGTAAATTGCAATCGATTAGGGATCGTTTCTCAGACTCAAGTTAGAAGTGAGAGTTCAGATAAGTGAGGCCGCCATTGCTGCTTTGAACACCTCAGAAGGGGAGAATGGATTTATCAGGAGTGAAAAAGAAGAGCTTGCTAGGAGTCAAAGAAAATAATAAAAAGTCCAGCACTAGGTAATCCTTCTGTTAGATTTTTCTAGTGCTACTTTGGGGGTGCTCATTGCTAGGGACCCTCAGAAAGGGGAAAATTGGAAATGTCTTGAATTTTACAGTGAAAGTGTCCTAAGCCACAGATATTTTGCCCTGTGATTGCCTGGGATTTGTGTAGCCCTTTGGGGTTGTGCTGTTGTTTCAGGGTTCAGTTAAAGGGGCATGTAATCTCATACTCTTTCTCACTATCCAGGGCTCCTTCTCCTACCAAACGCAAAGACCGCTCTGATGAGAAGTCCAAGGATCGCTCTAAAGATAAGGGGGCCACCAAGGAGTCAAGCGAGAAGGATCGTGGCAGGGATAAAACTCGAAAGAGACGCAGCGCTTCCAGTGGTAGCAGCAGCACCAGGTGGGGCTGACGGGTTAGAGCATTGCCAGGGCCTCGCGTCCATAGCCGTGTCCCTCTTCCTTCCCAAAGAGCCTGCAGAGTGCTCTGTCTTCTTATAAGGGAACACACTCAGATTTTTAATAGAGACTCTAATTTACGGCAAACTGGTTGGGTTTGCTCTGATTATATACAGAGGATGGTGTTGGGATTCTTTCTTTTCTGGAGATGTTAAGGAATGGGACATCTTGGGGTATGCTTTTCTGTCAAGTGCTTTTGATTTGGAGTTGTGCTTGGATTGCCCTAGCCTGGAGCTTCCTTTTCCTTCTGTTGAAAACCAGCCTATGTTAGTCAGTAGCTGCCTTCCAAGCTGAGTTGGTGGCTCTGACTTGCCAGGCTCCTCCTTTACCTCCCAGTAGGCAAGGCTTCTGTGTAGGTTGGAAGCAGCTCATTCTTTCTTCCCTATCACTGCACAACATGTATGCTGTTTTCTGTCCCTACCAAGGGCTTTGGCTTAGGGCAGGGATCGGAGGAGGTCAGTGTTTGCCCCGCTGGGGAAAGCAGTGGGGTTTGAAAATACGAGGCCAGCGGTTCATCTTGGGAGCATGTGCAGGCTTGTCTGTTCAGTGAAGAAATGCTGCTCCCACCACTTGTCTGTGACCCCCTCCCTCTTGCCCCTCAGGTCTCGGTCCAGCTCTACCTCCAGCTCAGGCTCCAGCACCAGCACAGGCTCCAGCAGCGGATCCAGCTCATCTTCAGCATCAAGCCGCTCAGGAAGTTCCAGCACATCCCGCAGCTCCAGCTCCAGCAGCTCCTCTGGCTCACCGAGTCCTTCTCGGCGCAGACATGACAACAGGCGGCGTTCCCGCTCGAAGTGAGCTCCCTTCCAGCACCACTTCTCCACCCGGGAGTAATTGGCTTGAGGGCTCTCCCCCAAACCTGTGAATTACCTGGGGACCTAAATTAACAAACCGGGGGCTGTAAAGTTACCGTAGTTATTATAAAAATAGACCAAAAAAGGAGTTTTACTGTCTTAATAGGATTTTTTGTTTTTTCAATCAGATCCAAACCACCCAAAAGAGATGAAAAGGAAAGGAAAAGGCGGAGCCCTTCCCCTAAACCCACCAAAGTGCACATTGGAAGGCTCACCAGGAATGTGACCAAGGTGAGGAATCCTGTTTCTGTCCAGTGGACAGTGGGGTGTGTCTCTTTTGCAAATTTTCAAAGTGGAAAGCTGGAGAAGCAAGCCTCTGCCAGAAGGTGAACTTAGAATGTAGCATTTCGGAGGGCTGACTTGGTGGTGCATGACCAAGTAGAGCACTGGTTAATTCATTTTAATGGAATATATTATACGTATGTGTTTAGGAGATTTACCCCCAGGTGCCAAGGTTGTAGTCATTGTGTAGTGGGTTCTCTGACTCTTACACAAGTGATTAGTGGGTGAGCATTAGTGACCCTTCTTTCTCCCTAGGATCATATCATGGAGATATTCTCCACCTATGGGAAAATTAAAATGATTGACATGCCTGTAGAAAGGATGCACCCCCATCTGTCTAAAGGCTATGCATATGTGGAGTTTGAGAATCCAGATGAGGCCGAGAAGGCGCTGAAGCACATGGACGGAGGTGAGTTAAGCCCTGCCAGCTCCGCTCTGAACCCCTGTTTCTTTGTCCCCTGTCCACGACCGGCTACCCACCACGCATAGTGTGTTTAAAACCAACTTTCAACCTGGCTGCATGTAAGAATCTCCCTGGGGCTCTTTCAAGATTCCAGTTCTTACTCAGTGGGCGTGTGTTTACCAAAAACATGTTTTGTGGAGCATGGTTCTTGAAAAAAAATTCATCAAATATGAATATCAATCAAAGTTTAAGGATCAGATGAACAGTTCCCCCCCGCAAGGAGTATATTATGAATATAACGAAGCATCATTTTTATATGGAAATGTTTTCTTTAATCCTCTCTGAGTCATTCTCTCTCTCTCTCTCTCTCTCTCTCTCTCTCTCTTTTTTCTTTGGCTGCATTGGGTCTTCGTTGCTGTGCACGGGCTTCTCATTGCGTTGGCTTCTCTTGTTGCGGAGCACGGGCTCAGTAGTGGTGACTCGCAGACTCTAGAGCGCAGGCTCAGTAGTTGTGGCACATGGGCTTAGTTGCTCTGCGACATGTGGGATCTTCCTGGACCAAGGCTCAAACCCATGTCCCCTGCATTGGCAGGCGGATTCTTAACCACTGCGCCACTAGGGAAGTCCTGAATCATTTTCTCTTTTGCTAACATTTCAGCATTTTTAGGATAACTTCGCTGAATTCACAAATTTTACCCATTTCCCATAGCCACTTTTTATTGGGTAGAATGATTTGTCAACCTTTGAACGCTTGTGAATAGCTTCAATTTCCTGCATTTGAAGGAAAATGGGATTTGTCTGTGCCCCAGCTCACTGCTGCTGTACTCTAAGCAGCTGGAGCTGAGCCGGGACTGCCCACAGCACTGTGTGGCCTGCCAGGCCAAGTGGGAAGGAGATTCTGAACCCCTTACAATCTTGGCATCCTTGGAGGCCCTCTTATACATTTGATAAATAGCCTCACAGGTCTTTGGCCCTTGAGCTCTGGTAGAGTTTGTATACTACAAAATTTTCCTTGGTACTGAGGTACAACTCTTTCAATCTACTTAAATCCCTCTGGAGTGTTTTATGAGTTAAGCATAAACTATGATCCATCCCTCTGCACACTTCAGCTCTTGGCTTTGTTGAGTCACACCTTTGTTTTAGAGACTGTTGATCTTGTGTATTTGATAGAGTCTGAGTACTTGCTAAAAATTTGGGAGACTTGGGCACGTTCAGGATGTGTGTGATTATAAATATTCCACGTTTTCTTAAGATTCTGGTAGGACTTTGTGTGTGTATTGTGCTGTGCACCACTGAATGGAACAGCTCCACACTGTCTCCAGAAAGAAAGTGGGGGGGGGGGGGCTTTGCCTTTACTGGTAGCTAGCCAGAGGATGACTTTGCCTCTGTTGTTACATAGTCAGTGCCTGTGAAATCCCTGACTTGGACTGGCTTTTGGCCATAGGCCAGGGCCACCTTAAGCCGTGTTTACTTAAATTGAGCCTTTCAAGTATGTTGCGAACATAGGTCCAAATTCCTGAGTCACCTTAATACCTCAGAAGTTCCCTTGAAAGTAGGAGCTGAGAAGATAGAAGACCCTCCACCCTTTGGGGGTACATGGGCTGTGCTTGGTCCCCTGAGCAGTCCCTGGACTGGATCCGGGTGCCTTATCCCCTGGGATTCTTGGGTCTGTGCCTCAGTGTCCTTTGCTCTTTTCTTTCCCTGAGGTCCTGCAGTTTCCTTGTGCCTCCATTCTGAGCTGCCTCCCCTTGCCGTTCTACGATTTCATTCACACGTGGTTTTAGTACTTGCTGCACGTGGACTCACCTCCCTGAGGCACTTTTTTCAAACTCTTTAGACAGACTTGACAACTCCTGAACATCCTTTCATTTTGTTCCCCACCCCAGAAGTCCCTTCTTCCTCTCAGGCCCCACCTCTCAGGAGATCACAGATCATCCAAAACCCTGGTGCTGATCATCCTTCACCCCACCCCTGGGCTTGCTCACCTGATCCATCACCAAGCTCCGGTGATTATACCTCCCTGTTATCCCTTGAGTTCTTATGTTTCACCCCCATCTCAGTCCTGCCAAAGCCCCCTGCCAGGTCTCCTCACTGCAGTGCCCCCTTCACATTGCTCTTAAGAAGGAAGTTCAAGTGCAACACCACCTTCCAGCTCAGGGCGGGAGCATAGCTCTTCCCCTCACTTAGCAAATTCCAGGCTGTTCTTTAGGTGTTGACTTGGATGGTGCTTCCCGTGGAAGGCTATCCCAATGCACTAAGATTAGGTTCCCTGCTTCCTGGTAGTTTTCTTTATGAAACCTCCAATAACAGTAATTATGAGGTTCTTTCTGTGACCAGAGTAGTTTGTCTTTGTCCCCCCAGGCTCCTCTCTGTCTCACTCACCATGGTATGCCCATAGCTGGCATTGGGCCTGGCCCAGGGTAGGTGCTTGTTAGATATTTTGTGACTTTATCCTTTTTTCAACAGGACAAATCGATGGCCAGGAGATCACTGCCACTGCTGTGCTGGCCCCCTGGCCTCGGCCACCCCCCAGGCGATTCAGCCCTCCCAGGAGAATGCTGCCACCACCTCCCATGTGGCGCAGGTCACCCCCACGGATGAGGAGAAGGTGAATCACTTCGGAGTCTCACAGGGGACTGATTAGGGACAGTTTCCGTTTATCTTATTTACAAACATAAAGTTAGGATGATGACTTTGGGACTTAGTCCAGCCCTGCCTGTCCCCTGTGCCTCATGATGGGGGTGGGAAAGCAGCATTGGCATAGGCAGCCTTCAGAGCTCATCGTGTTCTTTCCAGCTGGGGAAAGGAAGAGCTGCCTGATTGAGGGACCCTCGGCAGGTGTGGCCCCTCCCCTCCCTCCATGAGAAAACCGGAAGGGTCGGAGGAGTAGGGGAGAGGCTAACAACACCCTTGGCAGAGGCCAGTGTCAGGCCATCCTCTGCTAGTGGTGTCAAGCTGCACTTTGCACAGCCCTCGAAGAAGAGGAGAGTGCCTGGGGTCATGCCTTTGGTCTCCAGAACATTTGTGTGTCTCCCAAGGGTTCTGTGTCAGTGACATCCAAAGGGAGCTGTCCTGACTGGAGTGTTGGAGTGTGAAGCTGTGTAGAATTGTTCCCGAAAGAAGGCAGCTTTACCCCTGTGATTCCAGATGCGGAGCTGCTCCTGGGGCATGGGTTTCGTGTCTGATGTGGTTTCTCCTCTTCCCACAGGTCACGTTCCCCTCGGCGCAGGTCCCCCGTGCGCCGGCGATCCCGCTCCCCTGGCCGCCGCCGCCACAGGAGCCGCTCCAGCTCCAACTCCTCCCGATAAGCAGGGCCACCGAAGCTCTGCCCTGTGACTTGTATACCATCCAACTTACTTTTGTCACTTTTCTAGCAGAAGGAGGATTGGTAGGAAAGAAATCCCTCACTCGGGCAGGCTTCGAAGGTGAAGGCAGTAATTGCTACATTTCCCCTGGCGGCAGAGTTCCGGCTGCAGGAGTGTTGTTGGTTTGGGGTCGTGCTTATGATGATGCCCTCCGGTTTTCTGGCTAGAAAGCTTCCACATTTCTAGTTCCTGAGAGTCAGTTTAGTGGCAAAGCCAGCAGGGATGAGCAGGGGGCTCCAGGCGGTGGTACAGCCCCAGCCTGGGAGCATGTTTTCCCATTCCACAGATGACGTGGGGTCCATCTGGTGGGCTGGTCGTGCCCTAACCTGTTGGCCTGCAGGGTCCCACAGGAAAGGGTGTGCTTTTACGCAGCTGCCATTCCTGTTAGCCTGGCCCTGCTCCCCTGCTTGAGTCCTCTTCTGACCTCTAGGGCCAAATACCCAAAATGGTTCTTTTCACGTGTACTCATGTGCGTGCACACACACACACAGACAAACCCACGTCTCCCTTTCTCTCTGAAACTGGTAAGTTGAGAGCCAGCTCTGTCCGGTCATCACAGAACCCCCCGTTGTGTTGGTATTCATGGTGGTCGTGCAGGTTACTTTGGCAACGTGTACATTGCTTTTTTGGCTTTTATTGTACAGTCAGTACTATACATTTTCTGTTTTTAGTTTTGTAACTTTGTAGCATTTTAGATAATATTGTGTTTGTACTTTGTTGTGTAGAGAAAAGAATTGTGTTGAATAAACCTAGGATTAGAGTGCAGCTCGAGTGTTGGGTTCGCTGCCTCCTTCCTGTCCCTTGGCCCCAAAGGCAGCTTCAGTTGTGAGGTAATTAAACATGATTGTCTAAAAAATGTTTTGGTTTCATTCCCAAAGTCACAGCTCCAAAACCTCTCAACCAGAAAAACACTGGAAGTGTTTATGAGTGTTGGGCTGCTCCTTGGCTAGACACATTTTAGAAAGAGGTGTTTTTTGTTTTTCTTTTTTGGCCACGCCATACAGCATGCAGGATATTAGTTCCCTAATCAGGGATCAAACCTCCGCCCCCTGCACTGGGAGTGCTGAGTCTTTAACCACTGGACCACCAGGGAAGTCCCAGAAAGAGGTGTTTTATCACCTTTATATTACAGGAGCTTTGAATTCTGCCTGACCAGAAATGTGGATTTCATTTGCTGCTGCTATTTTAGGTGACCATGGAAAAACTATTTTCCACTTCAAAAACTGGTTTGTTCCACAAGGAACAATTGAAAACACTTAAGATGTTACAAAAACAAGTCTCAGTTGCCCCCCCCCCCCGTACTTGACCCTTGGCCCTTACTGTGTCCAGTGTTCAAACTGAATGGTCAGAACAGTGTTCAGGCAGGATCAAGTAAATACAAACACGAGATGTCTCCTTCCCCTTCCTTGTGGGGAGCGCTGCAGTCCCACAGTGGTGTGAGGGCACCTCACCCCTTGGGGAAGGTGAAGGGTCAGTTCTTAGTCACCAGGCTATGCTGCCCCACGCCTGTGGCTAAACCACCAGCTGAGATTCCTGGTCCCCCCCCACAGGCAGGAGGCGGAGTTCACACTGGCCCCCATCAGCACCCCCTCTAGCATCCTTTCCAGTGCCCACAGCTCTGCTAACGGCTCTGCGGGGCCGCAAGCTGCCGGGGTCCCCACAGTCCCTGACTACCACTCAGTTCACAACCCTCTCCGGGACTCGCACACTCCGTGACTTACGTGTGGTTCCGGGCCTGGGCGGCTCGATCTTTGCGTGGTGGCGCAGCTGTGGGTCGTGGGGAGCACGGCGTCTGGCCTGTCCGGGCTTCCCTACCGACGACCCTTCACCCCGCAGCCCCAGCGTCCTGCTCAGCTAAGCCCGAGGCTCCGCCCGCTCGGGCCTCCCACCGCGGCCTTGGCCGGGTGCAGCCCCCGCCTCCCGGAGGAGAGGCCTAGGCCCTGGGGGCGGGGCGGGCGGCAAGGCCACACCCCGGCGCCGCGACCCCGACCCAGTGCGGTCAAGATGGCGCTGGCGGCAGGAACGAGCGTCTTGTTGCGTGCCCTGCTCCGCCCGTGTGCGTGACCGGGGGTGGCGGCCGGGTTGGGCAGGGGCCTGGGGAGGGGGGCAGGGGCGCGGCAGGCTAACGGGCCTCGCGCTGCCCTCCGCAGGGGCCTTGCTCCGGGGCGCGACCATCCGGCGGACGGAGCCGACGGCCGGCAGCGGGGACAGCGCGCGGCGTTTCGGGACCCAGCGGGTGCTGGTGGAGCCGGACGCAGCCTCAGGTAAGCGCCCGGAGCGCGGTCTCCCGAGCGCCCGGCTGTGGGGAAAGAGGGGGGCGCTGGCAGCAGAGCGGGCTTCACTGGGCAGTGCGTTTGATCTCCTCCAGCTCCAGGCCCAGACCTGGAATCCAGACTCGGGAGAACGCTCGAATTTCTAAAGGCCACGGGATAAAGCCCAATTTTAAAGGCAGTTTCTGTTGAGTTCAAAGCTTAAGGGTCATCAGTCTAGGTGTTTTCGCCCCCCAGTTCATTATGAAGATAAAAATATTTCAGTTTTTCAAGTTTGGGGCATGTGCTCCTTAGCTGTTAAATTGGGAACTAAAATAATTGGAAGTATTTCAGAATAAAATATTTTAATTTTTCTTAATACTCCCAAGTGGCACAGAACCCAGCAGATATTTTTTTAATTAAAGCCAGGAGCCACAAGTGAAGTCACTCCTACCCACTCCCATCAGAACACCTCCTAAAAGTCTCCAAGGGGGATTTTAAAAAGATAGAAAAAGCACTTTTGAAAGAGAAACCAGTGCTTTCTCTACCAGAGGGCACTTCAGAGCTGGGTCCTGAGCAGGCTTGACATTGGAGACGTGCAGTGTCAGATTTTAGGACAAGCTGTCTCATGACCTCCCAGCTCCTGGCCTCAGCCTTTCAAGATGCCTCCCATCCCCAGTCCACTCTGGCTTGGCAGGGAGCCAAGCTCCTCCCCAAATGGGGCTACAGTCTCAGCCCCCCAGAGCCCCCCAGACACGCACAGGTTGTGCATCGCTGCCTGTGCCTGGACTGCTGTCAGGGCACCCACCGTGTTCCTTGGTTCAGTTCTCTAGTTTAGCTCCTCTCTGGGTTGGGGGCTGCCCGAGCCAGGTGATGAGGGGCTCAACTACGAGTCCAACAAAAACCTGAGTTTCTGAAAGGATCGTTTCTGTGACAGATTTGAATATATATCAAAACTTGAATAAAACACATTTTTAAAGTATTGAAGTAGGTGGTGGTGGTTGCACAAGATAGTGAATATACCTAATACCACTTAGTTGTACACTTAAAAATGGTTTGAATGGTAGACTTTCTTTTATGTAAACAAGTAAGAAAAAAATTATCAGTGAGACAATTTTTTACCAAAGTGCTTTCCCACCCCACCATGGAAGAACTCGCTAGCTTCACCGGCTTATTGTGGTAGAAGGTTGAGTTTGAGGTCAGAAAGCCAGGCTTGGTTCTGTCCTCACTGCCAGACCTGGGTAATCTTCAGGCATCTTGAGGCTTGGAGGAATTAATGGAATAAAAGTACTTTTTTAAATGTTTTCATTTGAGACTTCCCTGGTGACTCAGTGGTTAAGCATTTGCCTGCCAATGCTGGGGACACGGGTTCAATCCCTGGTCTGGGAAGATCCCACATGCTGTGGAGCAACTAAACCTGTGTGCCACAACTACTCTGAGCCTGTGCTCTAGAGCCCATGTGCCACAACTACTGAAGCCCATGTGCCTAGAGCCCATGCTCCGCAACAAGAGAAGCCACCGCAATGAGAAGCCCACACACACACCGCAACAAAGAGTAGCCCCTGCTCGCCACAACTAGAGAAGAGCCTGCGCACAGCAACAAAGACCCAATGCTGCCAAAAATAAAATAAATTTTAAAGAAAGAAAATTACCTCTGAAACAAGTTTGGGGAGCTCACTTCTGAAAGTTTTGATTGCTTCTTATTTTTACATGTACATACCTGTAGCCAGTTAATAATTACCTCTTCCTCATAAATCATAGGTCTCAAAAGAGTCTCCTTGCCTTCAGGACTTAATTCTCATTCCTAGAGAATGGTTTGTGTTGACTATCCAGAGATTTCCAAGGCCTTGACCAGGGAAATGTACCCTAAGTGAACGGTGGCATTTCTAAAGCCCTTGGGGTCTGCCCTTGGGCCAGGCAGTGAGAACAGATGGCCCCAGCCGGCCCAGGCCCGCAGCTGCACTGTCCACAAGGGCAGGCCCTGCCACTCCTGCTTTCCCTGCTGCTGGCAGTATAAATGAATAGATGGAGTGTTTAAGAACATCTGACCCCTGATATTCTTACCCTCAATCCTTAAACAAGCATGAACCAGCGGCCCCCACTGGCGTTCCTCCTTGCCCATCTGGTTTAGTGTTTGCTCACTTACTCAAGAAACTAAGGCCATTTCTTACTCCCCTGAGGATGTAGGACTTACATCTGGGAGAAGAAGATCAACAAAAATTTGTACATTAATGTTCACAGCAGTATTACAATGGCCAAAAGGTGGAACTAACCCAAGTGTCCATCAGCAGGTGAATGGATAAGCAAAACATGCTGTACACAGTTAATGGAACGTTATTTGATCTTAAGAAGGAATGAAGCACTGACACATGCTACTACATAAATGAACCTTGAAAACAGTAAATGAAGACAGACACAAAAGGTCACATATGATTCCACTTATATGAAATGTCCACAATTGGCAAATCCATAGGAACAGGAAGGAGATTACTGATTGCCAGGGGCTGGAACAGGAAGAATGGTAACTGCTGATGGGTACAGGGTTCCCTTTCTTATAAGGTATATGAATCTCACCTCAATTTAAAAAACCCAAAATCTGTGTAGCTTCCCATGGCCTGGTTGAGGGTGCAGGGTAGTTGGGGATATCTTTCCAATGTTGGGTATGAGTTTTGTCCTTTTCATTTTCAAACTAGGGGTCGCCGTGATGAAGTTCAAGAACCCCCCAGTGAACAGCCTCAGCCTAGAGCTGCTGACAGAGTTCATTATCAGCCTGGAGAAGCTGGAGAATGACAAGACCTTCCGAGGTGTCATCCTGACTTCGGTGGGTGCTCCTTAGCTCCCCCAAGGCCCCAAGTTCTCAGGTCGAAGTCCAGACTCGGGAGCCCTCCTACACACTTCACATGGTGGAGAAAACCCAGGCGGCTCAGGTGTGGGTGCCACCACAAAGGGCTTCCAGGGGTTGCAGTCCTGGGTGTGGGGGCTCGAGGGGGCCGTGCCATGGGCAGCTGGTTCTCCCGCAGGAGGCTGATCCTTAGTTCCCAGGCCATCTCCCAGGTCATGCGGTTGTGGAGCCAGACCTGGGGCAAGCCTCGGCCCTCCACGCCCAGGGCCAGGATGTAGGTGAGGGCAGGTGACGTTTCTGCAGGATACCCTTGAGGCCATTCGACCTCACGAAGGGTGGACCCTGTGCAAACTTGGCAACAGCTTCCTGGGGACCCACCCAGGCCGGCCCCAGTGACAGTGCCCATCCCAAAAGCTGTGCCCTCCATTCCCGTCTGGGCAGGTCCTAGAGTTGAGGTCTCAGAGGGCAGGCTTTTCCCTTCTGAATTCTCGAGGGGAATGGGAACGGCAGCATTTCCCCTACAAGCCAGCAAATGCTGGTAACAACAGGACTTTGTTGGGTCAGGAAGAGCACTGGGGTTGCCTTTCAAGTTAGAAGGAGCCACAGACAGCATGAGCATCCCCCAAAGCTAAGTGCCACGATACTAGAGACCAATGGGAACACCTTGGCCCTGCCGTCATTAAAGGTGCAGGAAGCAGACGGTCACAGCCTGCTTCCTGCACCTTTTAGGCCAAGGTTTGGAAGGTCCACTGTGGGCTCGCACCTACTTCCTTAAACCCTCAGGTTGTCCTGGGGTGGCCTGGAGTTGCAGCTCTGGAGAGCCTGGCTGCCTCTGACGAGGGGACCCATCACTGTGCTGGAGGCACAGACCAGCAGGGAACCCTCAGGGGCTGGCCTGATGCACGCACCCAGTGCGTCCCGTGAAGCTGGGGTTTGCAGAGCCAAGCCTTGCCCCATCCCATGGGAGTGAGATGACCTTATTGTTCCAAGGGTAGGACTGATACTGGGTGTAGATCATTTGAGGGAACTTTCTAACCTGCCTAGAGATGCTGAAATTGCCTAGGAACTTTTCACCCTGGATAATTCCTGAAACCTAGAGATGCTGAAATTGCCTAGGAACTTTTCACCCTGGATAATTCCTGAAAATACTCCATTTAAGGTGTCATTTCTTGGCCTGACGTTTTCTTTATTATGCTCTGAAAATGAGAGAATTGCGTGTTACCAGAGATAGGACCTTTAGAATGAAAGAGGGGAAGACCTGTCACTTGTCCAGGCCCCCAGCCCCTGTGCTCTGGGGACAGGGAGCCAGCATTTGTCCCTCCGGAGCCTGCGTTCTCCTTGTGACAGTGTCCTCCCCTCCAGCAATGTGTCTGCGCCTCGTGTTCTGTATCAAGTTCCTCCTGTGTACGTAGCACAAGGCCTGGCCCAAAGTGGGTCCTCAGCAAATGTTTTGGGAGGACTTGTGTTAGTTGGGGCCACCTTAACGAAGGACCACCAACGGGTAGCAGTGGGGCAGAACAACAGAAATGTATTCCCTCACAGTCTGGAGGCCACAGGTTCAAAATCAAGGTGTCAACAGGGCCAATCACATCTAGAGGCCATGGGGGAGAATCCTTTGCTTCTGCCAGCTTCGGGGGGCCCCTGGGTTCCTGTACTTGTCTCCACGTGGCCGTCTGCCCTGTCTCTGTGTCCAAATCCTCCTCAGAAGGACACCAGTCAAAGGATTTAGGACCCCCATACTCCGGTACGGCCTCATCTTAACTTGATCTCATCTGCAAAGACGCCATTTCTGAATAAGGTCACATTCTCGGGTACTGGGGTGAGGACTTGACCTTGTCTTCTTCGGTGACACAGTTCGGCCCACTACAGATACGTTGCTGAATCACAGAAATCACGGAAATAGGCCAACCCACATCCGTTTTCATCTGTCTGGCAGAGGCCATCCCCAGCTGGGATTAATGTGTTCGCTTCTCTCGCATCCAGAATAGAGTTCTTTGCCTTTGCTTCCCTCCAGCGCCAGGACTGTGGGCAAGTGCTGTCAGCCCCTTCCAGCTTCTGTGCTGAGAAAATGAATTGGGGAGGCAGTGAGGAGGGCGGAGCCAGGAGCTCATGGTGGGAAGAGATTAAGGAGGAAGGCTGAAAAGCTGAATGTCAGTCCTGCCACATCTTCAGAGCAGGAGCAGCTCCATCCCCCTGCCGTCCCACCCCCCCACCCCCAACAGGCGCTGGCTCACGGGTCCCTGCTCAGGCCTGTGAGACAGCAGGACGTGGTGTACCGACCACCAGTCTTCCCATCCCTGTGGGGCCTTTTTAGTGACAGGAGTGGAACACGTTCCACGTAAACAAAAGGCCAGCCTGCTGGTATCAGTGCACACACAGGCACGTGTGTATATGAGAAACAAGGGGCTGCATCTATGCCCTGCACTGCAACTTGCTTTTGCCGCTTAATATAAGGATGTAGAGGACTTCGAGTGTGGCTGCCCCTCCTCACAGACACTGCAGGCAGGGGAGGGGGTTCGGACGTTGCTGCAGCAGCACATGGTGACCGCGGCCAGTGCTGGTTAGTGATCAGCAACCCCAGGTGCGGTGTTCTCGGTTGAGGGCTGGGGAGCTGCCCCTCCCCTGGCCTGCATTCTTGACAGAGCACCCAGAACCTGGTGCCCATGCCCAGAAGCACCTTCTGCCTTGGTCTGCACTCCCCACCCCCACTTCAGCGGTTGTGTTGGGGCCTGGGGCGTCCACACAGGACACACGTGCCTTACAGATCCTTCCCCAGGCTTATGTCTCACGTGTGACAGCCCAGGGCAGAGGTCTGTCTTCTTTTTTTTAAAAAAAGCTAACTGCATGATGACCAGACTGCAGCCATGACATAAGTTGGTCCATCTTTTTTTTTTTTTTAAACAGAAACCATTTTATTTTATTTATTTACTTTTGGCTGCGTTGAGTCTTAGTTGCAGCACGCGGGATCTTTCATTGCGGTGCACGGGCTTAGTTGCCTGCGGCCTGTGGGATCTTAGTTCCCCCGACCAGGGATCGAACCCACATCCCCTGCACTGGAAGGCAGATTCTTAACCACTGGACCACCAGGGGATTCCCAAGGTCTGTCTTCTTGACTGCTCACCACTCCCTCCTTCCCTGGCCGGGTCCTGACAGCTCTTTCTGGCCTGCACCGGAGTCTGCAGTTTGCTTTTGGGGTGCATCAGAATGTGTGTCCCCTCCGACTGTCAGGAGTCCTCCCCCGCCCCTGAGTTCCTCTGCCCGGGATGAGTACAGAGGTATGCACAGAGTCCGGTGTGTTTATGTCCCTGGGGGAGCACCTGGCCCTGCTGCCTTTTCTTCCAGTTTGAAGCTGGAAAGGGAAGAATATCCCAGGATGCAGAAGGAACAGAGTCTAAGGGAGGTCCAGGCTGCCTCCCTGGAGCCCCCAGCTCTGGGCTCCTGGGGGCAGCATCCTGCTGCCCGAGCATGACCTCAGTTCCCCTGTCTCTTGAGCACCTGTGGTCTCCCTGGGCCCTGGGGCTGTGTTGGCACTGTGGGGCAGACTCTGACGGGGCCCCTGCCCACCCCCCCACCTCCCCAGGACTGCCCCAGGGTCTTCTCCGCAGGCCTGGACCTGACGGAGATGTGCGGGAAGAACCCGGCCCACTACGCCGAGTACTGGAAGGCGGTGCAGGAGCTGTGGCTGCGGCTGTACCTATCCAACCTGGTGCTGATCGCCGCCATCAATGTGAGTGTCCCCGCTCCCGAGGGGCCTCCATGGCTCGCTGCGGGCCAGCCCTTAGGGTGGGGGTGGATGTGGCCCTGCCCTCAAAAAGCCCTCAGAGAGGCAGGGGGCAGTCGGGAGACCCTCAGGGGTGTACAGGTCAGCTTGCCATTACAGACCAGGTGAAGGGGGGGGCCTAGGGGTGGGGCTGGGGGGGACTTGCTCACTGAGGTGGGGGTGAGTGTGGGGGCAGAAACCAGGGCCCATGGTCGGCGTGGTCCAGCAGGAGGGTTATGAGGGTGGGGGCAAGTGGGGGATCAGATCTACATTTTGGGAATATCACTTTGGCCTAACCTAGGGAAGGCAGGGGTGGGGCTAAGGCCAGAGAGGTGCCAGGAGGGCCTGAGCTGGGTGGAGAGGAGGGATGGCCAGAGTCAGGAAGACTCCATGGGGTGTGGTGGCCGCTGACGGCCTCTGTTTGGGGCAGTGGATGTGTGAGATGAGGGCAGGTGAGGTCGGGCCTCGGAGGACCTCCTACTGGAGGAGAGGAGAGGCCGCTTGCTGCCCTGACATGTGCGTGAGAAAAGAGGGGGTGTTCTGGGCCTGAGCGCTGGCCACCCTGCCAGTGCCCGCGGCCTCAGGCTGATGGGCAAGCCGGAGCCCATTGTGCGCACACCCCCAGACAGTGTTGGTACAGCATCCTGGAGGCTGGAGGCACCCAAGAGCTCACGGCCACCTGAGGCCCTTCCTTGGGACCCTGGCTCTCTGGAAGATGACCGGAACCAGCCACAGCAGCACCCAGAGCCCGTTGGTCCTGCTTCCCCTGCAGGGAGCCTGCCCGGCCGGAGGCTGCCTTATCTCCCTCACCTGCGACTACCGGATCCTGGCTGACAACCCCAAGTACCTCATTGGGCTGAACGAGACCCTGCTGGGCATCGTCGCCCCCTTCTGGTAAGACCGGGGGCTGCACCCACACTCCACCAGACCCGGGGCTGAGCCCCCCACCCCCACCCCCATCCCCCAGGAGCCCTGAGCCCACCGTGAGTGGGTGTATGCTTCCAGGTTCAAAGACACCCTTGTGAACACCATTGGGCACCGTGCCTCAGAGCAGGCCCTGCAGCTGGGGTTGCTCTTTCTGCCAGCAGAGGCCCTCCAGGTGGGCCTGGTGGACCAGGTGGTGCCTGAGGACCAGGTGCTGAGCACAGCGCTCTCGGTGATGGCCCGGTGGATGGCCATTCCAGGTGAGGGGCGTGGGGGGCAACAGCTGTGGGTACCGGTGGGCAAGTAGAGAGCCCCGTCCCCTCCCCAGCCTGGAGCTTCTGGTGAGACAGGAGGTTCTCAAGCAATTCACAAATGAGCCATTCACAATAGCAGACTGACCTAGTGTCTTGAGGCTGATGTAACAAATTACCACAAGGGGGAGTTGCGGGGCAGGGGGGTGCTTAAAACAAGGGAAATGCATTGTCTCTCAGTCTGGAGGCCAGAAGTCTAAAATCGGTGTGGGCAGGCCCTTGCTCCTGCCAGAGGCTCTGGGGGAGGCTCCTTCCTGCCTCTTTCAGTTTTGGGGGCTCCAGGCATCCTTGGCTGTGGCTGCGTCACTCCCATCCCTGCTGTGTCTTCACATGACCTTCTCCCACAGTGTGTCTCTATATCTCAGAGCTCCCTCTCCTTTTACGGACACCTGTCCCTGGATTTAGGGCCCACCCTGAATCCAAGATGATCTCAGTTACACCTGCAAAGACCTTTTTCCAAGTAAGGTCTCTTGCAGATACTTTTTTGGGGTCCACTGTTCAACCCACTACACAGACAACTGGAAACAGCTTGTGTGCCTGTGTATAGAAATAGGGCTGCTTGGGACTTCTCTGGTGGTCCAGTGGTTAAGACTGCCTGCTTCCACTGCAGGGAGTGCAGGTTCGATCCCTGGTCAGGGAACTAAGATCCCACATGCAATGTGGCCAAAAAAAAGAAAGAAATAGGGCTGCTTATATCAACTATGGTAGAAACCAGGGATCAGCAGGCTGTCTGTGAAGAGCCAGGGAGATTTTCGGCTTTGTTGGTCACATGGTCTCTGCCATAACGCCAGAGCAGGAGGGCGGACTTAGAGCACGTGAACTAACAAGCGTGTCTGTGTTCCAATAAAACCAGGCCACCGAATTCTGAATTTCATGTAATTTTCACGTATCACAAAATATTACCCTTTTAAAATTTTTTCCATCTATATAAAAATGTAAATACCATTCTTGGCTCTTGAGCTCTGGGGGGCCAGGTTTGCCGATGCCTGACACAGACAAATGCCTGAATACCGTGCAGCCATTAATTATGTTGTAAAAGAGTATGTAGTGACATGGAAAGTATTGCCGACAATATAGTTGAGGGAAAATAACAGGTTAAAAAGGCAACTTTCACAATATCATCCTGTATGATTTTAAAGGAAATCGATGGACAGTAGGGAACAGGTGGCTTTCATTTTCTTCTCTTTGCTCACTTGAATTTTCTAAGTTTTCTACCGGAGTTTCAGTTGGAACTCTCTTGGAAAGCTTGGGAATACCACTGTCCCAGAGCAGAGCATGGGTTTTCACAGGTGGGACCCATCTTCTTTAGATCACGCTCGACAGCTGACCAAGAACATGATGCGAAAGACCACGGTAGATCGCCTGGTGAAGCAGCGCGACGCGGACATCCAGAACTTTGTCAGTTTCATCTCCAGAGACTCCATCCAGAAGTCCCTGCAGATGTACTTAGAAAAGCTCAAACAAAAGAAAGGCTAAGGGCTGGGCTGCCCATGCAGGGTTTTTAGCCGTTTGCACCCTTCTGGGGGCCCTATGGTTCCAAGGGATTTAAAGAAGGTGTTTTCCAATTTAAAAGTACTTTTAGCTCTTTGTTTTGCTCATCTCCCTAAAAGGCCTGTTCCTTGTAGCCATAGTCCTAAGGCCTGTTACCACTCACGAGTACCCTTTGTGCCTGGCAGGTGGGCAGATGGGCACAGCTGGCAAGCAGTGTCTTGATTTGGGAATCATAAACTGGTAGATGGCACCCTTCTGGACCTCAGCGATGTCACTGTTGAGTGTCTCCTCTCCCAGAGCAGAATAAAGTCCTTGAGTTTCCCATCCCTGGCTGGTGGGATGCCTGACTGCTGGAGGCATAAGGCCAGGTAGTTGTGGGCCCTGGCAAGCCACACAAGAAAAGGAAAAGGGAAAAGCCCTTGGGCTGCCATGGTTTTTTGTTTGGATGGAAAGCCTGTATAAATTTCAGAGAAATTGGGTGACTTGGAGAGGGAGGAGGGAGGCATTTTACATTACAGGTGTCCTAAATCTGACTTTAGAAAGATCTAACAAGAAAAGCTTGTTCAGATTCTTGAAACAAAGGTTTTTCCCTCCCATACAATTCAGGCCAGTTAAATCCTGCCAAAGGTGAGACGCTTCGAAAACCAGAAACCTCATCAGGCCCCTGTCATTTACACTGTGTACCCCAGTTCTCCTTGTTCCCAATCCTCAGGTGATGGGTTTACTCAGGGTGCAGGCCACTGTCCTCCCTGCTGAGTCCTTGCCCAGCCCAGGGCTCCTGAGGAAGAAGCTACCAGGAAGGCACCTTTGAAGGGGCTGTACCACCGTGAGCTGTTCAGGTTCTGTGGACAGGACCTTAACCCAACCTGCCTGCTCACCAGTGAGGAGGCTCTCCACATGTCCCAGCGCCGCCAGCCGGCTGGTTGCAGGGGGCCAGCCTTCTTGACTTCCCCCCCCCCGCCAACTGCAGTGCTGGGTAGGAAAGGACCCTCATACACAAGTGCCTGTGAGTGGCCTGCAGGCCTGGGAACCGGGGCCATAGGAGGAACACTGAAGACTGGGAGGTTGGCCTCGCACATCCACCCTACCTGTGTGAGCACTTACCCCCAGCTGCACTCAGTACAGGTGCTTGAAAGCATTTAGTTTGCACAAAGAAAGAGCAGGGAGCTTCAGCCAGTGAGCACAGGAGCTGCCTTCTGGAGCCAACCTGGTCTGGAGGTGGTCAGTTCCCAGCAGGATGTGGAATGGGCAGGCCAGGCTGTCCCTGTCCCCTAAATGGGTTGGGACCGGGGACCTGCTTGGCTGCAAGACGAAGGTTTGTGCCCCAGAAGAGCTGAGTCCTAAGAAAGGACATGAAGGCGTCGGAGCCAACACGTGTGTGTGGTCCTGGCTGAGTGTTCGCTGTTTATTGAGCTCAGCTGTGTGCCCAGTGCTCTACGAGGTGCTTCTCACAACCTTATGAGGTAGTGGTGGCAGCCCATTTCAAGATGGGGAAACAGGCTCGGAGTAGTCCCATCACTTGTCCAGGCCCAGCTGACCCTACCCTGCAGCCCTGTGGGGCTTCCTCCTTGTGGCCAGAGTCTGCAGGCAGCCTGCCCTGGCCAGGCTTCAGGGCTGTCAGTAGGACTTGAGGGTCACCTCCACAGGAAAATGGTCACTGATGGCTAGGGCCTGAAGGGAGAAGGGGCCAACTCTGAGGCCCTGCTGAGCAGCCAGTCCTCCCTCAGGCTCCACCCCAGAAAACTGCCCCATCTCCCCCCAGGAAGGGGCCCACCGGGTGTCCACAAACCACTGCATCTGGGGGTGGGGGAACAGACCAGCGAGGCCTGGGCTATCCATCCCAGCTGTGCGGGTTCGGTGGGAGCATGGCCTCGGGACCCCACTCTGGGGAGGTAAAGAGCTTCCTGTACTGCCATCCCAGATTTGTTCCATTCAGCCAGAACTGAACCTCTACGGGCCTTTTCTAGAAACAGTGCGGGGAGGGGAGTGCCAGGTGTACTGAGGTTGGGCCTTGCTCCTACTGGGCCCAGCACTCGCCTGAACCTGGTACAGGCCAAATTCCTCCTGGAAGTCGTATACGGCGGCCGACTGGGGCTTCAGACTGCTGCGCAGGCGGGCACCACAGACCACGATGCGGTCGTAAGCACAGTCTGAGTTGCCCACCGTGGTGTCGGCGCTGTCCGGGATGAGCCACTTGAAGACCTCGCTGCTGCGCAGGCGGATGGCCGGCCAGTCCTGAGCCTGCACGTAGCTGCAGTCGGCGTTAAAGTCGCCCAGAAACAGCATGTCCTGTGGGGCACCGCGGAACTGGGTCTGAGGCTGCGGGAGGGGCCGCGCGCGCAGAGCCTCACGCCTGTGGCCGATCCCCAGGGCGCACCTCCGGGACCCTGGGCCGTTGGGCAGGGCGGGGCCGCACGGACATAGGGGCTTACGTAGGTGCCCCACTTGTCTATCACGTCCAGGTACACATCGTAGAGCGCGTCGATCTCGGCTACAGCTTGGTGCGGCGCCGCGTGCAGCGGAATCAACACTAACTCCTCGGCAGCTGTAGGAGGTAGATGTCAGGGGCTGGGACGGGGCCTGCGGGACGGGCGGGGCCTGCGGGACGGGCAGGGCCTCACCTGACCCGGGTGCCGAGAACTTGACCACGAAAGGTTCACGACTGAAGGCGTCCTCCGGGTCCAGGTACTGGTACGTGTCCACGACCGACACCGTGTCCTTCCTGGGTGTAGAGGGTGGGTGGGCGCCCCAAGTGGGCCCCCTCCTGCCCTGCGCACCCCTCCCCCGCATCCCCGCCCCTCACCTGTAGACGAACAGGTACGTTTCCTTATACTGGTCCCGACCCAGGGGCTTACTGCTCACGAAGCTGTACTCGTGCCTGGACACGCTGCGGAGACACCGGCCAAGCCCGGGGTCAAGGCATCGCTCGGAGACCTGGGCCCACGTTGGGCCCTGCCCGCCATACCTGTTGATCAGCTCCATGAGCGCGGATACGGCGCTCAGGTCGGAGTCCCGCACCTCCTGCACCAGCGTGATGTCATAGCCAGCCAGGATCTGGGGGAGGGGCCGGCAGGTGCGGGGTCACGTGTGCGCGGCAAATTAGCCCGCGGAGCCCAGCTGCAACCCCGCCCAGGGTCCCCAGCCTCACTTGCGCGATGATGCCGCTGCAGGCCGGGTCAGACACTTTGCTGTCGCCGAAGCTCCGGATGTTGAAAGCTCCGATGCGCAGCGCCGCGTCTCCTGCAGCCCCTAGCGCCCAGAGCGCAGCCAATAAGGCCAGGGGCCCGCCCATGGCGCAAAGCAGGCGGGCTTAGAGGGACAAACACAGCCCGCGTGAGCGCGGACGTGGAATCGGACACACCAGGCCACCCTTCTCAATCCCGGCTGCTGGGACGCGGGGGCTGGGCAGGTTCTGCCACCCTTTGGTGGCTGGCAGGAAGGCATATCCTCCCCCTGCCACTCTCCAGGTCTCCCCAAGGTGGTGGGCTGGGCTTACGGCCGTGGCCGTTCTCCGTGGAGAAGCTGAGGCCCAAATATTGAGACTCCATTCACATCCAGCCCCCGGCTCAGTACCCCGCCCCCCCAGACTCACCTGAGGGATGTGGATTGGCTGTGTCAGAGGCTTAGAATCTGGGTCCCAGTAGAAGTCAGAGGTCCCAGCTGGGGGTGTGTCTGCAGCACAGGACAGACTGCAAGGGCTTGGTCTAGCAGCAGCTCTGGCGCCCCAGCTCCGTGAGTATTTGAAACCCTGGTCCAGGGAGGGGCCGGGACTGCACTGGGTCCCGCCCCCTCCACGAATTGGACACTGTAACTCCTAGCTCCCATTCCCACAGAGACCACCCCACCCCCCGCAGGGCAAGGCGGCAGGGGATCCACCTTGAGACTGCTCTGGTGCCCCCAAGCCTGTTAGAACAGGGACTCAGAAGGCCCTGCCAGCTCAAGAGCTACATCAGGACTGGGAAAGAGGACCAGACATGCCCACGGTCCAGGTCTTGCTCCTATCCCTGCCCCCGAGAAACTAGGTCACCCAGAATCTCCCTCAAGCTGCATCTCTTCAGGGAAACTAAGTCAACACAATCAGGAAAGACCGGCCCCATTTGTGGCCCAGCATCTCCTGCTGCTGCTCCACGTGCTGTCACCTCAAGGTAAAAAGCCAAGACTCCTGGGTCTCCCAGTCTCATTCCCCGGCCCCAGGGAGGCCCCAGGGTTGGAGGCTAGGAAGCAGCATCCCCTCCCACCCACCTCTATGGACCTCAGGAAGCTGAGGTCACAGCTCCAGCTGGGCAAGGCAGCAGCAGGAGGCTGCCTGTCCACATACCAATGACACCCACACACTGCCAAGGTGCCGCCAGCCCTGTTGGGATCCCTGGGCGGGCAGGGGCTGCCACAGAGGAACCTGCCAGGGCAGTGGCACCAGCCCCTGAGGCTGCCACTGCCGCAACATCACAAGCGGCGGGTTTTCATGTTTTATTGTAAAGCAACCAAAAACTCTGTGTATTTACACTTCCACATCTCCTCTGAACGCCTGAGTTCTATGCCCATCTTCTCTGTACTCGGCCAGGCAGGCAAGGGCAGGGCACTCGGGGTCCTCACCCCCTGCCCCAGCCCAGCCCCCCAGGACCCTGCAGGCGCCTGTGTTAGACGATGACCGTCTGCACCTCAAGCTGGCCCTCCGGCGAGGCGATGACCAGCTCTCCCGCATGCTCCAGGATCTCAATGTCCTCCGATGAAACCATGGTCACAGTGGCTTGCTCGGCGCCATTTGTACCCGAGCGGGCTGTGAGCACAGTGCCCTCGCTGATGGCTGAGGCCAGCGTCATGGCCACCTGCTCCGTCAGGCTCTCAGGGGTGGCGATAGTGATGGTGTCGGCAGCAGCTGCCTCTGTGCCCAGCCCTGCCTCCTGGTCCATGGTCACATTCTGCACGATGATCTGGTGCCCGGCGCTGGCCTGGTGCACGATCTGCTGCACTACCTTCATGATGTGACTGTCCACCTGTGGGTGGCTCAAGGCTCAGCCCATGAGTCTGGTGAGGGTGCCAGGCCACCCCACCCCGCCCATCCCCCAGCCCCTCACCTCTGTCTGGGTGCCCTCGATGATCTCCGTGGCTTCGCTGGTCTCTGCATCATCCGCAGTGGCCTGGACGGAGGATCAGAAGTCAGCCTTGCCCGCCCCAGGCCCCATCCGAACCCTGGTGGCCCCATACCCACCTCGATGATGTACTCCTGGGTGTCGGCTACCACGGATGAGAACTCAACCAACACGGTGTGCGGGTCGTCGGCGAGGACGGCGGCAGCCGCTGCAGGGCTCTCCTCAGACACCAGCAACTCCTCTACCTCCAGCAGGCAGCCCCCTGTGGCAGGGAGCTCGGTCAGTGCTGGCCGGCAGCGGCCCCCCACCCCGTCCCTGCCACCTCCCGGCCCTACCTTTGGTGCGCAGGTGCCGGTTGAGTGTGCCATGCTCAGCAAAGCCGCGGCCACACTTGTAGCACTTGAAGGGCTTCTCGCCCGTGTGGTGCCGCACGTGCCGCACCAGCGAGCCCTTCTCCCGGAAGCCTCGGCTGCAGAATGGGCACACGTGCGGCTTCTCCTCCAGGTGTGTCCGGAAGTGCACCTGCTGGGCATTCTGTGGAGACCCACCATCAGGGCCAGCCTGGCCTTGGCTCTCCCAGCCCCCTCTGAGGGCCCCGGTTAGGATTGAGCAGGCTGTCAGGTGAGGGGTGAGGAGGGAGGTCTGGGGGCACGGAACAAGGGACAAATCTGGCTTAGGGAGCAGGGAGCCCACAGATGGGGGATCAGGGGCCCACCTTGGTCTTGTAGCACTTGCCACACTCGGGACAGGGGTAGGGCCTCTCATCTGAATGGACACGCCGGTGGCCGCGGACGTGGGCGATGGTCTTGTAGAGCTTCCCGCAGTCCCCACAGCGGAAGCGGCGCTCGTGCACGTGCACCTCCTGGTGCTTCTTGAGCAGGTAGGCCTTGGGGAAGGCCTTGCCACACTGCGGGCATGTGAATGGCCTCGGCCCTGGGGCCACACTCCGTGTCAGGCCAGGACCACCACCCGAGGGCGCCACCCTAGCCACCTGCCCACAGGCAACCCTGACCATCCACAGCACACCCGAGAGCCCCTCCTGGCTACCCACGGCCGTCCACTGCCCAGTACCCCCACCATCCTGCCACCCACCTGCGTGGCCTCTTTTGTGGGCCTCCAGGGTGGCCGCCGTTGGGAAGGTCTCACTGCACTGAGGGCACGGGTGGGTCCTGGGCACAGCTGAGGCCTCACTGGCCACCTGCTGGGGGACCACAGCACACCTCTAGTACCCATTGCGGGCTGGGCCCAAGCAGCACCGTGGAGGCCAGACCGAGGCACCCTGACCCTGGGAGGCTCCATAATGGGCCCAAGGAAGGCGATAAACAGATCAGGGGACAAAGTCACTGCAGACAGTGATGCAACTCTCCACCGCAGGGAGCACAGCAAGGAGGCTGGTGGCGGCCAGGATAGCATGGTGACTTTGTACCCAAGGTCCAGCCCCCCAGAAGGGGCACGCCGGCAGCGCAGGCACCTACTGTCTCCACCTGTTCCACCTCCAGCAGCGGCAGTTCTGGGGGACCATCTCCCAGGGGCTGGGGACTGGACACAGTGGGAGGGGCTGGCTCCAGGGCTCTCTCCTCCCCAGGGACCCGCTCAAGGACAATGCCGGAGTTCTGCATGGCCTGGTGCAGCAGGTTCTCACGGCTGCCCTCGCTGGAACCGGGAAGCTCCTCGGGGCCGGGGGGCTGCAGGGGAGGCAAAGGGAGGCTGGCCAGGCAGCCCAGCACGCAGCACCCACCCGCCACCACCGCACAGGGCAGCCCCAGGGGCCCCCGTGCATACCTGGCATCTTCACTCAGGAATGCCCCTGGGAGCCCCACAGCCCACTCCACCTGCCTTCCCCTGCCCCACCTCATCCCCAGCTCACTCTCCGTTGCCCCTCCCTGCCATGACCTGGGTCTCCCATTTCCCCACCCAGCAACCAGACTGAGCAGCAGGAAGGCAGGCCCATGTCAGTCCTGTTCCCAATGGAGCCAGTGTCCAGAACAGAGCCTGGTGCTGAGCAGACAAAGGCCTCCCCTGACCTATCCCCACCTCTGGGGTGAGGGCTTTCATGCCCAGGGGAAGCTCTTGCATCTGGACGTGGACTTCGTGGATGACAGTGCCCTTGGCATCTGTCACCAGGTGAATCACAGGCGAAGTTTCCATGGGCCCACCTGTCATTGCCGATGATGTAACAGTCCCCACGGTGGAGGCACCAGGCCCTTTAAGGCAGAACCAAGAGAGTCCATGAAGAAACACCCAACCAGGGTGGCACTCAGAGAGCAGCCAGGGCCGGGGCAGGGAGCCCCCGACCACACTGACCTGTGGGAGTGTCCTCTTTGCCAAGAACCACATCTTTGCTCATGCTGAAGCGGATTTTTTCCGTGCACGGGGTGAGAGACTTGAGGTGCCGGGTCAGCGCACCCGACTCGCGGAAGCTCTTTCCACACTTGGCACACTTATAGGGACGCTCATCTGCAGAGAGAATGGCGTCAGCCTCGGGCGGGACGCTGGCTTGGTGCTGAGGGGAAGGCAGGCCTGGAACCACAGCCTCAGTACCACCAGGAGGAAAGGGCCACGAAGCCTAGGAGCCGGGGCACCCCCAGGGCCAGCGGCAGCGTGCTGTGCAGCTCCCGGCCCCAGGCCCGAGGCCGGCTCACCTGTGTGCCGCCGGTGGTGCCGGATGAGTGAGCCTTTGGTGCGAAAGGAGGCCCCACACAGTTTGCACTCGTGGTCCTTTCGGCTACTGTGGGTGACCATGTGGGCCTTAAGGATGCTGCCCTGTGGGGGAGGGGCGGTGAGGCTCAGGCACCTCCCTGGGCAGGAGCAGGAAGGCCTGGCTCCCACAGCCAGTGCGCCCGCGGCCCCAGGGCCTCACCGTCTTGAAGGTCTTGTGGCACAGCATGCACACGTAGCGGCCGTCCTTGTTCACCAGCAGCTTGACCTGGGCCTGCTCACCCTCCCCAGAGAGCCCAGGCCCCTGACAGTTGGGGCTGCCCCGGGCCTCTGCCATCCCGCTGTCCCCCGGCTCCGCCTCAGAGGCCACGATGACCTCTTTGATGTGTCCACCACCTGAGGAGAGGCAGATGGGCCTGAGCCTTGGGATGCCACGGGCCCTGCTGCTTCCTCGGATCCCAGCCCGAGGACACTGCTGTGGCACAGTGGAGTTGTCTTGACCAACCCCCAGCCCCAGCACATGGCGCCTGCTCAGCCTGAAAGGGTGGGAGTACTGTGCTCTGACTCCATGGAGCTGCCCAGAGGAGTTCCAGGCCTCCAGAATGTGTTCAGCAGGGAAACCCACCATGAGCACGGATGCCCCCTCCCCTCAGCCAAGAGGCACGCACGACTAGATGTGCACAGGGGTCCCGCCGTGTCCAAGGGCGGCAGAGTTCCGGCACAAAGGCAGTGGACAGGCCAACTTGCCACCATCGGCCCCCTCGCTGCTCCGGCTCCGGCTAACGTGAGGAGGAAATGCCTCTGGGGATCACCCACCAGCATCGGTTTCAAGACAGGCAGGCAAGAGACCCAGCCTGGGAGAGGGAGCGCTCGACACGCCTAGGACAGTCTGAGGAAGGAAGGCTGTCCTTTTGCAGCTCTCATGGGGGTTGAAGAAATCTGACACTGTGCAAAGCTAAGCTGTAAACACACTTCACAATTTCTGCTCATGAAAACAACACGTGGCAATCGGTTGTGAAGCCGCTTCTTAGAAACCATCTCAATCAGGCTGGCATCATGTTTTGACAAGCCATTTTCCCAAAACAGAACGGAAGTGCCGTGACTCAAACAATTAAGGGCACCCCTCCCTCCTGCCCTAGCTGACATGCTTGAAGCTTTATCTTTCCTCCCCCTCAGGAGTGAATTTCCCAAAAGAACAGGGATTTCTGCCAGGCTAGGACTTGAGTTTGAGTGTGGCACAGCAGACAGAGGGGTCAGAGAAGGGGGGAACGTGGCTGCCCTGAGTCCAGAAACAGAATGCATATTTGTTTCCAGGGAAGAGGCAGGAGAGCCTGCAGTGGGTATCCAGCCCCCTGTGCAGTTCCTGGGAACTGCACCCCCCAGCCCAGCAAGGACTGAGAACCCCCAGCCCTGTGATGCCAGCAGCTGGTAGTTTAGGACTCTGGCCTGGGCTCCAGATCGCTGAGCAGCCGACGCCAAAGGGACATTTGGGGTACCCAGGATGCCTGCAAAGGGGAAACTCCCAAAGGGGAAACTCCCAAGGGTGCAAGAGAGGCTGCGGGTGCCCAGAGAGGAGCCCCTGGAGCACAAGGAGCTGCCCAGCCGCGGGCTTGGGCCAGCTGGAGGCTGGATGGTAGGCAGGGCCTGGCTAGCCAGGGGGCCAGAGCCTGGAGATGCTGCCTGAACCCAGGGAACCTGTTTTCCCATATGACACCACCACCCAAGAAGCCAAACTCCACACCAGGGCTGGGCATGGCCCCACCTCCCACGTCAGCCCTCTTATCCCAGAGGAGCAACAGGCAACCATCCTCGTCCACAGGAATGTCGGGGGAAAAACAGTGGGGAGACAGGGACAGGTCCTGTAGCTTCCCTGGGATGGGACCTTGGCAGAACAGCCTGCTCTGAGGTTCCCCTCCCCCAGGTCGCCTCCCCACCTCTTCCTACTCCAGCTGGTCCCAAGGGCTTCCCAAGGCCAAGTTCTACCTGTTGCCCAAACCTGCTTCCTGTCCAGTCACCTACTCACGTCCCTGCCAAGGCCCCTGCCCATTCCGTTCCCAACCTCCCGTGCCATCAGGCCCAGCCCAGCCTCCCTGCACTGCCACACTCACACCCAGCCCCCGGCTCCCTCGGGCTGCCCTTTGAATGTCCCAGCTGCACGCTCACCTGCCTCCTATTAAGGAGCACGTGACCCAATCCAGACCTCTCAACATCCCAACACTCCCTGCCCTACTGCACTTTAAAAAAGCCATCAAAGAGCCTGACTTGGCGTTGTATGCTCTTAAAGGCCATGTGAGAATCAGGATAGGAATCGCCGCCCCCACGCCGGAGGGAGTGAGCACTGGGGAGGTGAAGGCCAAGGTCGGGCAGCAGGTCAGGGCAGAGCTGGATCAGCAGGTGCACCGCACGCACACCCCAGCCTGACCCTCCAGAGCCAACTGTGGGGTGGGAAGTAGGAACCAGGATTGGGGTTGGAGGGTGGCAAAAAAGTAGGGAAGATTCCAGAAGAACCAGGGCAGAGACAGTCCGGGGCAGCAGCAGGAGAGAGCAGCTAGCTGATGATTTATGCACAAAGTGAAGACTCCCCGAGGCCCAGGTGTCCCCCAGGGCTGCCCAGGTTCTGGGCTTCCGCTTTCTGGGCAGGGCAGGGCCTGGTGGCCAATGCCTGCTCTTGCTGCAGGCCCTGCCCTGGGGAAGGTGCACACAAGGTCTCAGCCCCTCCTCAGCCAGGCTTTGCTCTCGGGACAGCAGAGGGGCATAGGCAGCAGAGGTCCCCGGCTTCCAGCCTTGACCGCGGATGACTAACAGGTCAGCAATGCCTCAGCACTGAGAAAGCCACACGTGAACAGCCATGGTGGGGCCAAACCAGCTTACCGACAATGTCAGGAGTGTGGCTGATGTCTGCCGTGAGAGTGGCTGCCTCCACCACGATGTGGGCCACGGTGATGGGCTCCTCTGAGCCTGCTGCTGCTGGCTCCACCTGCCATTGGGTGACAGGGGACAGAGGAGACTCGTCTCCAGGGCTCCAGAGCTCAGGTTTATGTCCATGCAGGATGGCTGGGGTGGGGCCTCTCATCTCCCCTAACGGACCACTGCTCTGAGCCTGACTCCCAGCCTGAACCCTCCACCCCAGGTCCAGGGGTCGGCCCCATCACTCTAATGCCTCCAGCCACCAAGGGCCCCATGGGGAGCCCTGAGCACCCTCAGGGAGGACTCCAGGATGAAGTGACTAGAAGCTCCAGCTTGAGGCTCAGCTGGCTCTGCAGAGATGAAGGTGAGCACCTCCATCTACAGCCCAGCCAGGTGATCGGGGCAAAGGGCCCCCAGGGATGTGGGGCCGGGGGCCTTCTGGAGGAGAGGACACCTCTGGGAGGGGCAGGAAAAGAGCACAGAGTCAGAGTGAGACAATTCTGGGCCCACTCCTCTGGGCCATTCCCGGGGTGACCAGAGGCACCTGACTTCTCTTGGAGTCTCCTTTCCCACTTCCATAGGACAAGGATGACAAGAGTGCCCAGCCCACAGGGGTGCCATGGGCCTCAGTAGGACTGTGCGTGTACAGCCCGAGTACACACTGAGTGCAACAAAGTTGGCCATTTTTATGACAGAGTTGTGGGATCCCCAGGAACTATATGTACAGGACAGGAGACAAAAGGACAAAAGCCACCCTGATATCCCTAAGCCAGGACAGGCCCTCAGGCTTCAAAAAAGGAGGGACACTAGGCCCCAACTGTGCAGGCTTCAACCAGAGGCTGCTGAGAGGGCCCGCATCCCAGGCCATCCGGGAAAGCCCAGAGCACCGCCAGGAGTCACCCACCCACAGCCGGATGCCTGCCCTCTGCCCACCCTGGTGGCACAGGTCTGTCTCAACATGCCTCCACCTCCTCATCCTGCTGTCCGCCGAGGGGCGGGGTGGAGGGCACGCACGTGTGCAATGGCAGTAGGGGGATGCTACCTCCTGACCCAGCAGCGCAGTAGCATTGGTGGCAGGCAGGGCCTCCTGGGGCACCCGCTGGCAGACCTTCTGGAGCTTGTGCTGAACAAAGTCCTCCAAGGCGGTGAACTCCGCCTGGCAGCGGCCACATCGGTGCACGTCATCCTCATCTGCAACGAGCCTGCGGTCAGTGGGGCTTGGGAGGGATTCCAGCCCCAGGCAGGTGCACCCAAGGGTGGCATCAGAACCAGAGATGCCTTCCCCAGCCCTCCCAAAGGGGCTGAGAACACTCTTGGGAGCCCAGGGTCCCAGGCCTTCTCCGGGGGTCTACAGCAGTGCCCACCCTAGGAAGAGCAGCATCCAGCAGGGGATAACCCTGACCATGCACTTAGGCTGTAGGGATCCAAAGCCCCTACTTCAGAGATAAGGGGAGAGAGGCCCAGGGAGCAGCTGGGAGGCAGAGGGATTCAGCCAAGCTGGTGTGGGGACAGTGGAGGACCAGGGTTTAAGACTGGTTGGGGTTTGCATGTGCCCTTGGGCACCTCAGTGACCAGGTCTGGATCTGTTTCTTCATCTGTAAAATGGGCTGACTCAGTGTGTGTGTACAAGCTCTAGCTGAGAGGCCAGTCCTCAGCAAACATGGGAGAGGTAGGGCACCCTCAATCCATGACCACTCTTTTCTCACTCTGACTTCTGCTTCACTGGTTCCAAACAGGTGGCACCTCCCTACTCTGGTGAAGACGCGCAGGGTGGGACTTCCCAGAGGGGTTCCACACCCCAGGGCCATGGGCCACCGCACCTGAGCCCCTCACCATCTGGGCTGACCAGCCAGTGCCTGCCCCAGGTCCTGCAGGAGAGACTTCCGGCTCACTGAGTCCCCTACTATGTGCTGGGCATCTTACTGGGGCCAACAGCAAATCCGGCCAGCACCCTGAGGAAATAGAAGTGACTATTCCCTCTCTAGAAAAACAACTTGAGATTCAAGGCCACCCAGCTGGTGAGTGTTGGGGCCAGAACCTGAACTTGAGGGTCTACCCCAGACACCCTGCTGTTTATCCCAAGGGATAGGGAGATGCTCCTTCTGCTTTCATAAACGTCTGCCAGTTCCCATCACCTCACTGCAGTCCCACATCAAGGTCAAACCCAGGCCTGGAGGACAGAAGGAGCCCAGTTGATGTCTATTGGATTAATGAGCAAAGGGCCAAACCACAGCCAAGACTCACAGAAGGCCACCTGACAGAGGACGGTCCCCTCCAGATGGTTCACAGTCACAAGCCAAGCACTGAGGTGACTGTACCCTCCTAACCCTCCCACCCCACTCCCCAAGTCTGACTCAGCACCAGCGTGTTGCCATTGAAGGAATCCCCACCACAGAAGGGGACACACCCAGCCCCTGTAACACTGAGTGAGATAAGGCCCTGGGTAAGCCCAGCAGGGCACAGCAACCTCCAAAGAGACCCCTCTGCGGGTAGCACTGCCCCCCATGCCAAGCTACCTACCCAAGCTGGAATAAGGAGCAAGAAATGATGTACTGAGAATTACAAATCCTGTGGGGACAAAGACCACCACCCCGATATCACCACCAACCCCCTCCTGCCCGGCCCAGTCTAAAGCTTCCTTGGACAAGCTCAGAGGGTAGAGACCAGAATTCTGTCTCCAAAAGCTATCAGTGCCCCTGTGTGTCCCCAGAACTGTTCTCAGAGATTCACATACATTCTCTATTTTGATTCTCACCACCATCCTATGAGGCAGCAGAACCCAGAAGTTAAGGGAGTGGGTTGAGGAGTCACACAATCCTGGTATCCAACAAGTCCTTGGTACTTACTAGCTGGGTGACCTGGTCACTTTCACATCTTTGAACCTCAATTTTCCTCATCCACAAAATGGGAATAATAATAGTAATAATAATAATAATGGCATCTAGGGCTGGCTTGAGAATGAAAAAGGCTGATGCATGGAAAGTACTCGATACATTATCCTCAACAGTAGCATCCCTATTCTGTAAGGGGAAATGGAGGCTCAGAGAGGTATGTGGTTACCTGCCCAGGATCAAACAGCTAGAAAGTGGCAGGTCTGGGACAGAAATGGCTGCAGCTTTCCAGCACTGGGCTCTGCTGCCTCCCCCCGGGTGCTGGAAAGACCCGAGGCCCCGCCCTCCCGGAGCCTCCAGTCACACCCCGGCCAGGGCCCCAGTGGCCCATCAGGTGAAGTGGGAGGGGGCGCGGAGGAGGGCAGGGCCCTGTCGAGACTGGGAGGCAGAGGGGGGCCGGGCCGCTGGCCTGAGGGCGGGGCAGGCAGTGGAGGCGATCGCCGAGGTCTACACTGACAGCCCCGGTGGCTTGGACACAGGTGAGTATCCGCGGGTGGGCACTGGGGCCCACGGGGGTGATGGGCGCCCCGCCAGGGTTAAGGCCTGAGGGTCTGAGGAAACCAGGGGGCTCGTGGAAGGCTATGAGGGTTGTCGTGGGGACCTGTGAGGTCTGCAAGGAACCGGGCCTGGGAGGGTCTGTCGCGCCATCAGCTCAGGCCCTCGGGGCCTCTACCAGCCAAGCTGAGCCGTCCCCACCCTGGCCGCTCCCGGCCCCGTCCGGCCCTGTTACCTTCCTCGCTAAAGGGCGCCGGGAGGCCAAGGAAGCCACCGGGGGCCAAGGCCGCCGCCGCCGCCGCGACCCCGCCCTCGCCCGCTTCCTGCCCGGCTTCGGCCCGGGCTTCTGCCGTATGCGCGGCTGTTACCCGCACTGCCATCGCGCCCTCCATGTCGCAACGCGCCGCAGGAAGATGGCGGATTTACGACCGTGTCGTCATAACAACGGGCCGCGCCAAGGCTAGCGAGAAGACGGGAGGAGGGCGAGGGGGCGGAGCCCAGGATGGGTTTGATTGGCAGGAGGCGGGGCGGAGTCCGAAGGGTGTGGCCTGGAACCGCAGAGGCGGG
Organism: Delphinapterus leucas; assembly: GCF_059928025.1. Taxonomy (NCBI): domain Eukaryota; kingdom Metazoa; phylum Chordata; class Mammalia; order Artiodactyla; family Monodontidae; genus Delphinapterus; species Delphinapterus leucas. The sequence goes on from NC_143143.1 coordinate 36,468,150, forward strand.
GCCAAGCTCAGGGAGAGAAGAGACGGGGCGGGACTGCTGGGAGTGGTGTAGTTACGGTGGAGAGGACTGACAGGAGGAGGATCGGGGCCTGGGAGGGCCCGCTGGGCGTGGCTGGGGCTGGGTTCCGGCAGCTCCTTCAAGGCTCTAGCGAACTGGCGGCGCCAACTGACCGGCCCTGAGCCGGTGCTGCCGCCGCAGGTGCCCAGCCGCGATCCGAGCTCGAGTGGGCGGCTGCCGAGACACCGCCCCAGCTCGGACCAGTAGAGTGGTGCTCGCTGCCCGCCCCCGACCCTCTCGGGTGGCAGAACCTCCCTTGATGGTTGACCCAGCCACAGGGGAAAACCCGAGTTGGGGATGGCTCACGGGTAGCTTCACTAACCCTTTCATTCTTTATTTTATTTATTTTTTATTTTTATTTTTGGCTGCGTTGGGTCTTCGTTGCTGTGTGCGGGCTTTCTTTGGTTGCGGTGGGCAGGGGCTGCTCTTCATTGCGGTGCGCGGGCTTCTCACTGCAGTGGCTTCTCTTGTTGTGGAGCGCGGGCTCTAGGCGTGCCGGCTTCAGTAGTTGTGGCACACGAGCTCTAGATAGCAGGTAAGTACACATAAAAATTACCGTTAGTGACAGTACATTCACAATGTTGTGCAACTATCACCAACATGTAGTTAGAGAACGTTGTCATCATTCCAAAAGGAAACCTGTACGCATTAGCAGTCACTCCCCATTCTCCCCTCCCCCCAGCCCCTAGCAAACCACTTTATTTCTCTGTGGATTTGCATTTTTTGGACATTTCATATAAACAGAATTATACGCGTGGTCTTTTTCATCTGGTTTCTTTCACTTTAGTATGATGTTTTTGAGGTTTATCCAGGTTGTAGCATGCAGCAGTACTTCATTCCTTTTTGTGGCTGAATAATATTCCATTATATGAATAGACTGATTTTCATTTTTTACATCTGGGTTGTTTCCACCTAATCTACGATTGTAAATAGTGCTGCTATGAACACGTGCATACAGATTCTTTTTACTCTTTTTAAGGTAGCATTAGTTATTTGAAGCTAAGTGCGTTCTAGGATTTTCTCATTTAAGATACCAATCATCCCCATTTTGAAGAAGAAACTGAGGCACAGAACTGATGGAACACTTGCCCAAGGGCAGACCAAAGATCTAACCCAGGTCTGTCCAGAGTCATGGGCTAGAAACCCACAGGTCGTGCTCTCCCAGCTTGGTTATTCTCTGTGGCTCAGCCCAGTGCTAGATTCCAAAGACTCAGGTGAATCAGACCCAGTTCCCTCCAGGAAGGCCAATCTCCGGGGAAGACCAAGCACGGACACAAGGGCCCAGACAGAGAGTGGGCAGCTCTGCCCTGGGAAGGACACCAGCAGAGATTGTCTACATGCTGGGGCTGCCCAGCTAAGGAACTGAGGACCCTTAGCCTGTCAGGAGCTGGGATGTGTGAGGCACAGATTAGATCACCAGAAGTCAGGCTGGGGTAAAAATGGGGCTGCTTTCTGCAGGGGGCTTGCTCACCATTGCAAGCATTTAAACAGAGAGTGACAGCGTTTCAGAAGGATCCTCCTGACTGTGGTGCAGGAAAGGAAGATCTAGGATGGACAGTCTCTGAGAGGGACAAACAGGCGGAGGAGCAGGTGGGTACTTATGGAGCAGGAGGGATCTAGGGGGTACCTGGGAAGAGAGGACCAGGAGGACACCTCACTTGAGGATGTGTGGGGGAGTGATGAGAAAGCCAGCATCAGAGAGGAAGAGGAAGACCACTAGAGGAATGGAGTGGGGGTGGATTTCAAAGACAGAGCACAGCCTGGGTGTGGATGGACATGAGGAGGAGCTGGCCCCGGGGAGACAGACAACCTGCCCTGCTCCATGCTCCAGAGCCTGTAGGACAGAGTTGTCAGGGACGGGCCAGGGCTCCTGCCTGGTTATTCCCTGGGGGTCAGAAAAGGGAATCCTGACCCAGTGAGCTCTAGGCCCCACCTCAGCTGAAGCCCAGGCAGACCAGCGGCAACAGGAGTGGGCCTGAGGTCACTGGAAGGCGGAGTGGCCAGGGGCAGGCCTTCTCCCTTCCCCAAAGTCCTCCTTCCTCCAGATGGCCTCCTTTCCCACCCTGCCCTCGGCGTGGGCTCCACCTGCACACTGTGTGTTTGACAGTCAATAATGGCTTCTCTGTGGCCAGAGCCTGACAGGAACTCCATCATCCTTTATGATGGCTACTCAATCTCCCTTCCTTGGATGTACTTAAATCTGTTCAACCAATCCCATGTTGAAGATTATTTAGGTTGCATCCAATTTTTTTTTGCCACTTTAGTCCTTTTTCCTTTCTTTTTTTTTTTAAGGGTTTGTTGTTGTTGTTTTGTTTTGTTTTGGCTGCGCCGTGCGGCTTGCGGGATCTTGGTTCCCCAACCAGGGATCGAACCCACACCTTCGGCAGTGAAACCTCGGAGTCCTAACCACTGGACTGCCAGGGAATTCCCTTCAGTCCTTTTTCAATGACACCCTTTTTTGCTTAGCTCATTGGAAGTGATAACATCTGTGAAAACATTTTCAGTGGCTATTGGTATTTTCTAATACAATTCAAATCCATGCAATGCTATGAAGATTAGTGTCCTTGTACCACCTAAGTCCACGCCCCACTCCACCTGTGGTCCAGCTTCCTCACTTGGGAGGACCCTGGTGCCGTCCATTCGCAGGTATATAACGAGCACCTACTGTGTGTCAGGGACACAAAGCGATTGATTGTGCTGTGCTCCTCTCCCATCCAGATGCATGGCACCTTGTCCAAGGACAGTCCTCCCCAATAAAGGGCACCGTCCTTTCCAGCCTCCTTCAGGACCTTGTCCACAGCCATCCCCTCTCTTGATACTGGCCGTTCCATCTCTCCCACTATGCCAGCTCAGACTCTACAACCTACAGGGGATGTTAAACCAAACAGAGCTCAGCTTTGGGGTCAGCTGAGTTTAATCCCAACTCTGCATTGTTCAGCTGGTGACTCTCTGTGGCTCAGTTTCCTCATCTGTAAATGGGGACACTAATTGTCTCTGCCTCTCAGGGTTGTCCTGTGATTCTGACAAGGTAATGCAGGTAAGGAGCAGCACTCAGTGCCTAGATGCTTACTGAGTGCCCAGTAAACCAAGGCAACCGGGCAAGTATTGCACCAGGCAGCCTACGGCTGGACAGAGCAGTGTTTTCTCATTCTGGCCAGTGAACCACATACACTGAATGTTTCTGGGTGGTAAAGCAGGATTTGTGATCTTCTGTCAAATCCAGTTCTTCCCAGTGTCAGTCGGCTCCACCAACAAAACTGAGTGGGAAGACACAGGGAGGAAGGTGCTGCTCCCCTCCTGGCTAGTGGGTGCGCCAGGCAGGAACACTGCATATCCTGCCCTCGTGGGCCATGGCCCCTGCCCTCCAGGGGTTCCCAGGCCAGCCAAGACCAAAGAACAGGCTGAAGGTAAACAATCAGGGCCTTAAGGGTACTGAGGTTACTGGCTTTACCTCATGGGTTTTGGGGGTGAGGGGGGTCCAGAGTAGACATTATGGAGATTTGGGGCCCAAGAGAGGAGCAGGGATTTGACACGCTAGGAGTTGGAGGTCTGGATCGCCTGTCACAGGGTAAGTGCTCAGGAAGCTGGGGCCTGCTCTTCTGTCACCTGGCCCTAGTGAAAGTAATAAGGAGAAACATACACCTACTCTATGAACTGGCAATTCCACTCCTAGGTATATACCCAAGAGAAATGAGGGCCCACATCCACAAATGAGTGTGTAGGAACAAGACCCTTCATAGGGACATTATTTACAATAGCTCCAAACTGGAAGCGACCCAAATGTCCATCACCTGGAGAAAAATCAGGGGAGTATATTCTTACAATGACCCATGTGGCAATTAAAAAAAAAAAACAGAAGAATGGATTTCACAGATATTATGTTGATCCAAAAGAAGCAAGACTCAGAGGAGTACACAGGGTAAGCTCCTGTAAGACTGTCTAGAACAGGCAAAGGAGGCTATGACTCACTCTATGGTGACAGAAGTCAGAAAAGCAGTTCGGGGAGGGGTACCGCTATGGACTGGATAGTGACTTGAGGGAACTTTCTGGAGTGATGGAAATATTCTATACCTTGATCTGGGGTATGTTTTTATATACATATATAAATTTATTGTTGGCTGCGTTGGGTCTTGGTTACTGCGTTGGGGCTTTCTCTAGTTGTGTCGAGCAGGGGCTACTCTTCATTGCGGTGCGTGGGCTTCTCATTGCGGTGGCTTCTCTTGTTGCAGAGCACAGGCTCTAGGCACGCAGGCTCCAGTAGCTGTGGCACACAGGCTGTAGAGCGCAGGCTCAGTAGTTGTGGCGCACGGGCTTAGTTGCTCTGCGGCATGTGGGATCTTCCCGGACTAGGGCTCGAACCCGTGTCCCCTGCATTGGCAGGTGGATTCTTAACCACTGAGCCACCAGGGAAGTCCTGGGCTATGTTTACACATGCATAACAGGGATGTAAAAATTCCATCAAGCTGTACACTTAAAATTTATGCAATTTACTGTATGTTACGCCTCCATAAAAGTTAATAATACCTAATAATGATGATAATAGCGACCAATTGTTGAGTGCTGTGTTCTAGGCACTACTGCCCTTCTCTTAGACCCTAAAGCCACTGTCTTATAATTACTCGTCCACATGACCACCAAGGCACAAGGAAAGCGTTTTTGCGAACGACTGGAAATGAGAACGCGACGCTTGTTGGGAAGGAGCCTGCGGCTGGCTCTCAGGAATGGCCGTAGTCGGCCCACGCGCAGACACTGTCCGGAGTGTGTCCACGGCGGAGGGCACAGCCCAGCCCCACCCTGGCAAAGGTGCGGACGTGACTCCGGCCTAAAAGGGGACCGCGGCCCCCCCCTTCTGTCGCGGTGCTGCGGTGAGCCCCGCCGGCAAGATCGGAGACAAGCCAGCCAATCAGCAGCCGGCTCGGCCGGTTGGGGGCGGTCACTGGATTAAGGGCCTCCGTCACCTAGGCTGACCAAGAGCCTCCAATGGGCGAGCTGCCCCGCGGCAGCCAATGAACGGCAGGCTTACGTCCTGCGCCGACTCTCCAGCTCCTCCGCTGAATTTCCGCAGTGAGCGTCCCACGCAGAATGCCGGTTGGCTCCCTGCCAGCCAATCACCGGGGCGCCTAGGGCCTGACAGCCAATGGCTGCCTGCCTGCCCGCGCCGGACCGCGAAGGTTGGCGCTGCGCTCCTGCAGCCCGCGGGAGGCGGGGGCGGATTGGCGCAGGCGGTGTCCAATGGGCGGCAAGTGCGAGGCGCGTGGCCAATGAGTGAGCCGGGGGCGGCGGCGGGCGGCTGCGAGGAAGAGCTGGCGGTCGGTGGCGGCGGCGGCGGCGGCGGCGGGGGGCCATGGCGGAGGTGGAGGCCGGCGGCGGCGAGGGCCGCTGCGTGCGGCTGAATGCCAAGCGGGCCCAGGAGCTGCTGGCCGACGTGGACACGGTGCTGTTCGACTGCGACGGCGTGCTGTGGCGCGGTGAGACGGCGGTCTCCGGCGCGCCCGAGACCCTGACGGCGCTGCGGGCCCGCGGCAAGCGCCTCGGCTTCATCACCAACAACAGCAGCAAGACCCGCGAGGCCTACGCCGAGAAGCTGCGGCGCCTGGGCTTCGGCGGCCCGACGGGGCCCGGCGCCGGCAGTGAGGTCTTCGGCACGGCCTACTGTACCGCGCTCTACCTGCGCCAGCGCCTGACCGGTCCGCCGACCCCCAAGGCCTACGTGCTGGGCAGCGTGGCCCTGGCCACCGAGCTGGAGGCCGTGGGCGTCTCCTGCGTGGGCGTGGGGCCCGAGCCGCTGCAGGGCGACGGCCCCAGCGCCTGGCTGGATGAGCCCCTGGAGCCTGATGTGCGCGCCGTCGTGGTGGGCTTCGACCCACACTTCAGCTACATGAAGCTCACGAAGGCCGTGCGCTACCTGCAGCAGCCCGGCTGCCTGCTCGTGGGCACCAACATGGACAACCGGCTCCCACTCGAGAACGGCCGCTTCATCGCGGGTCCGTGCGCCCCGGGGGAGGGAGGCTGGAGGGCGAGCGACGGGTCCCTCCCGGCCTCTGACCCCCGGCACTCTCCTCCTTTCCTTCTCCGCCCCGCAGGTACCGGCTGTCTGGTCCGAGCCGTGGAGATGGCCGCGCAGCGCCAAGCCGACGTCATAGGGAAGCCCAGCCGCTTCATCTTCGACTGCGTGTCCCAGGAATATGGCATCAACCCGGAGCGCACCATCATGGTGGGTGATCGCCTGGACACAGACATCCTCCTGGGCGTCACTTGTGGTCTGAAGACCATCCTGACCCTCACTGGGGTCTCCACTCTGCGGGATGTGAAGAGTAATCAGGAAAGTGACTGCCTGTCTAAGAAGAAAATGGTCCCTGACTTCTATGTTGACAGCATAGCCGACCTTTTGCCTGCCCTTCAAGGTTAAAGATTTAGTGTCTTTAATCTCCAGAATAAAGAAAAAATTGAAAATCACCCAAATTAATAGGTGGGGCTTAAGCATCACTCAGCTAGGTGGCTTCAAGTTTGCTTACTTGGAGTTAAGCAAAGGTACTAGTTGTTAACCTTGTAAGTAAATGTTTGGGGGGTTGGATTTTTACAAATGCTTATATTTTAAGATGCACTTTTAAGCTTGGAGGGCATTGTGGGGGTCCTGGGCCTTAGGTGCCAATTGGTCTCGCAGTTGGGTTCAGCATATGTCTAGGATTCAGGTAACCTTGGGGCCTGCTAATGGGACTGAGGTGGGTCTTGGGATGTCATGTATTTTATTGAAAATTTTAGGGATCCTGGGGAGGAGGAGCTGATTATTTTGACTGTTGTGAGAAACCCAGGGCCCCGTCTGTGTGGTCATCAGCAGAGGAGCCTACTGCTGCCTCAGCCCCTCACCTGCAGGTTGGGAGTGGAGGAAAGGGCTGGTCTCAGGTGGTGTCTCCCTGTCCATGGGGTGTGGGGTGCTGCCCTCACCACCACCCCACACTTCCTTAAAAACCACTCTGATGTCACAATTGAGTGTATGTTCCGTTTTAGATACCCAGGGCTGCAACTCCTCATGCACGATTGTGCAGTTCTGTAAACTCAGCCTGGCTAAACCTCATCTTTTCCAAATGTGCATATAAACCCAGGTGACTTGGACTGAGCATATTGTTTGCTGAGCGCCAGGAGGGTATGAATGCCTTCGTTGAACTCTGGGCTGCCGTGCAGGGAGCTCAGAGCAGCATTGGTACCAAAAGTTTTTTTAACTTTTGAACAACTTTGTCAAGTGGTGGAATTGAACCGTAAGCGTGTCGATTAATAGCTGTGCTCTGTCTTGTAGGGAAAATCCCACTGAAGAAGTCTCCGTGCCCCGCAGCCAGCAGTATGGCCAAAGGCATGTGCTGGCTAAGGAATGCTTGTCACCCAAGGCTCCCTCTGGGTAGAGGAGGAAAGAGGTGTCCCTCAAAACAGGAAGTCCTTTTACAGAGCATCCAGTCTTTTCCTGTCTTGGTTGGGATGGGTGTCATATGTCAGTGGTCCATGAGGCCACCTATTTTGACCCTGGAGTCCCTTGTCAGTTGCCATCTGGAGGACTGGAAGGGTCCACTGGCTAGCCAAGGGTTTTTGGCAGGGGGCCGTGCCTTTTCTGCCTGTTCCCTAAGTTGCTGACCGTTGAGTATAGGCCTGATAAGCAGACTCTCTGGCCGCACTTGTAGGGTAGGGCCTGGGAAGCTGTTCCTTTTGGCCGACTCCTTCCTGGCGCCTCACCCTGCACCCAGTGGCATCTGCCCAGATCCTGTGACTTTTCTCCTAGCCCCAGGGTCACAGTGCTCCTTCATTAACTCTCGTAAGAGTGCTCAGAGCAATAAAGGGTGTCCTGAGCCTCCAGCTCCCCCCAGGCCTGGGTGTCTGGGGTTCGGACTCTGCTGTAGGCAACAGGAGGGCAGCGGGCGCCTGTGAGGTTGGTGGTGCTGACGTTGGCTCTGCGAGGTCGGCTCAAGGTGGGTCAGGATATTGAGCAGGCCTGTCAGGGCGTTGTCACCCACACCAGGAACACGCGGCAGGTGCAGCAGCCAGCAACACCTCCCTTTTCTGCTGGGCGGCGGCCCGGGAGCCCTGTGCATCATGTCTACACCCCATTGCACTGTATGAACCCAAAGGTATATTAAACTCTCAAACCCCAGCTGACTCCGGTGTTCCTCGCTCTCGCCTAGACAGCAGCCTTCACACAGGGTGCAGCTGTCTCACCACAGCTGGGCAGTGGAAAGGGCAGCAGGGCCGGGTACACTCAGTACAAGGCCATTCTGGGATTCCAATTCCAGAGTTGGGACGCTGACCACAGCAACTCCACCCCATTTCAGGCCCACTGCAGGGAGTCAGGTTCTGAAGAATCAGGAAAAACAAGGGACAAAAAAAACCAGAGTATGAAAGGGCCGTGGGGTGAAGCTGGTTAAGGAATGCACTCCCTGAAAGCTGCCAGTGCTGAGGGCCACTAACTGTTGGGATCCACAGCATCAAGCAGCTAGAAATGCACGGCACCAGTCAGAGAAAGCCACGCTGGGCAGGGCAGGGGTCAGTGGACATGAGGCTGACTTAACCATCCTGGGGTGTGCAGGAGATTTCAGGAAGCTGTCCTCACCGCAGTGGAGCCTCCTGGAAGCCATCCTGGTCTCAGGCAGGCACCTACCTGGGGGGGTGCCCTGTGTTGGTGGGGGCTGGGAAGCAGCTGGGAGCAGCTGGGGTGCATGGGGAGGAAAGGGAAGTGGCACAGAGTCCCATGCCTGTCATTCATGAAACAGGCACCTGTTAATGGTCTGCTGCGTGCCAGGCCTTGTACCCAGTCCTGGGAGTGTAGAGGTAACCCGAGAGACTAGAAACAGGCTTCTTTAGGAAAAATTAAATCTGCCTCCAACTAGACTCCCTATATAAAGTCGGCCAGGCCTGAGCTGCTCTCTGTGCCAGCCGCTGGGTCCTGACTTCCACAGTGGCCACGCTCTCATGACCTCCCGTGACCATGTGCGCTCTGGTCTGCACAGGCCAGGTGTTGGGAGAGCCAGGCACAGTGACGAGCAGCCTCCCAACGTGACCTGTCTCTGACCCGGATATCAGGTAGCCGGGCTGGGGAGGAGGCAGGGGGGGTCAGGAGGGGAAGGGGCCAGGTCGATTGTTTGACTCATCGGAGGTGTCCTGAGGTTTCCCAGGCTGCAGCAGACAATCAGCGCATTGTCACCAGGGCTGCATCATGGAGCAGGGGAGCTGCCGGGCCGAGAGACCCGGGTCTGGACCTGTCGGGGTGAGTGCCTCCCACCACTCGGTGCCCTCTCCTTGGACAAAGACCCAGGGCCTGTCCTGCAGGGGCAGGAGAAGCGTCCACCTCCCATACCTCCTCAGCCCCTTCCTTCCCTGAGCCAGCCTGTTGCCTGGTCTCTACTCCAGGCCCCACTGACTGCAATGTGCCTCCACGTGAAGACCAAGCCCTGCCACGGGGGCTGGAGAGCTCCTGGCCTGCTATTGCTGCTGCTGGCACTGGCCACCGCTGGGGCTGTGGCTGGAGGGCTTCTTGGCTTCGCTCACAGCCCTCTCAAGGTGAGGCCCCCTCAGGACCCGGGCAGGGCACAGACAGTGGGGAGGAGGAGGAGAGACCAGCATAGCCCACACTTACAGTGGAGCCAGGGCTCGGAGCAGACAGCAGGAGGACCAGAGGGGTGGTGGGGTTAGAAGTCTCGCAGCAGGGCTGGGGGAGTGTTGGGGTCTGCTCCAGCCTGGCCAGCTGAGCTCCTGCTTCCCACTCTTAGCCACTGCTGCAGACACTCCGTCTGACCCTCCCGAGCTCCAGGGTACCCTGGTCCAACCAAACCAAACAGGTGGACGTGGCCCAGAACGTGGCAACCATCAGGGTGACTCCAGCTCAGAGCAACCACAGCTGGGCAGTGCTGTTCGACGGGCAGAGCGTGAGTGGCCTGGGGAGGGCGGTGGGGGCGGGGGTGGATATTCAGGTGGCCCTGCCTCACCTGCCTGCCTTCCCAGGGTTGTGTCTGTTACCGCCCCTCAGAGCACCGGGCCTGCTTCCTCCGCCTGATGGAACCCCGAGACCGCGAGACCCTGCAGCTGCTGGTGAACACCTCTTGGGTAAGGAGCCTCCGGCCAGGGGCCAGACAAAGGGTCCTGTGTGTGGCTTGGGCCCGGGGCAGGATGGGGCTCCAGTTTCAGGGGAACAGAAGCTCTATCTTCCTTTGGTTGAGGCTGCTGACAAGAGCCAGGGCAGGGCTGGCACAATGCCAGCATGTCCAGGGACATGTGGGCCCAACCCAGCCAGGGGCAGTGCGAGTGTCCTTCTCTGCAGCCCCAAGGGACTCGCAGCCCCAGCCAGGACACCCACTATGCCCAGGAGCTGCTGGCAGTGCTTGGGAGCCGTGAGGTGGACCCTGCCCAGGTGGGGGCTTCTGTGCGGAACCTTTGTGCAAAGACCCCCATTTACTGGGCCCGACGAGCAGAGAGTGAGTTGGGGCAGGCTGTGTGGAGGGGCCTGGGCTCCCGCAGGACAGTCGGTGGCGGGGTGGGGAAGGAGTCCTTTAGGGATCATGGAGGCCCCTCCCCCCAGGGCCCCAGAGGCGGCGGCTGATCTACCTATGCATCGACATCTGCTTCCCAAGCGACATCTGCATGTCCGTCTGCTTTTATTACCTCCCGGATTAAGCCCTTGCAGCGCAGCCCCTCAGGCCAGCCAACTGGCTGGCGCGATCACCAGTCCATGGAGGGTAGCCGCTGGTGGGGCTAATAAACAACTCCACCTGGCCATGACGGTGTCCTCTGTGGCCTCGGGACACGAAACAGTGGCAGGGAGGGGAAGGAGGAGGCACTGGCTTGGGGGTGGGCACCAGCTTCGGATCCCCCTCAGCGGCTCTAGGCCCTGTGGGTCCAGAATTTCTGAAGGGAATGCAAGCTGCCTAGGGTGGGCCTCCTGAGCCTCCTCACATCCATGTAAGCAGCCGGGGCTGAGAGAGTCCCAGGATGGACCAGCCTGGCCAGTCTAGTCTGGCCAGGGACCAGGGTAGGTCAGTCAGGTCCAGTGAGCCTAGGATGGTAGAGACCAGCCATGGGGTGTCACTCTGATCTGGGCAGCTGGACAGACACATCCAGCTGGTGCCGCCTGGACAGCTGCCTGCAATCCTGAGGGGACACAGGTTAGCCCAGCACACTGTCGTTGAAGGCCAAGCAGACAACAGCTTTCTGGTGGCCGCCGTACTCTCTCTTGATCTCTCCCGTCTCCACACACCAGAGCCGGGCCAGGTTGTCAGAGGAAGCTGCAGGGAGGGAGAGCATGGGTGGCGGCTCAGAGTGCAGCCCCAGGCCGGGCCAACGGGCGCAGGGAGGCACGGCAGGCAGGCGGGGCTCACCGGTGACTATGTACTGGGAGTCCCCCGAGAAGGCGCAGCCCCACATCCAGCCTCGGGATGACTCTCCAGGGTTGCTGCTCTTGATGCTCAGCTCCGTCATCAGGGAGAAGTTGGACGTCCTCCAAATCTTGCATGTCTGGTCGGCCGAGCAGGTGGCTAGGAGCCTGGGGGTGGGTGTGAGCGTGGCAGGGGTGTCATCAACGGCCACTCCCATCCTGTACCCCCTTGCCGTCCTCCAAGCAGGCCCAATGCATTAGGCCCCCAGCCTCAGGCACACTGCTTCCTCCCCGCAGCCATGCAAGGGCTCCCGGCCCCCCAGGCCCTGCACACACGTGGAGTCTGGGCTGAAGCGGCACTGCAGGGCATAGCGGGTGTGTGCTGGGATCTTGGTCTTGGGGATGAGCTGTGTCACCTCATCACCGATGCCCCCAGTCAGGTTCCAGACATAGCAGTTCCCCTGTGGTGTAGGAGGGAAGTCACGGGAGGCCCGGAGCCTCCGGTCTGACAGGTGGGGAAGGATGCCCTGGCAGCAAGACCTAGATCCAGGGGCTGCCATCCTGGGGGCCAGGGGACATGTGACAGGCACATCTGGCCCTGCCTGCAAGGAGCACCTGGGTGACCTGGCCCCAACCAAGGGCCATACCTGATGAACTGAGGGCAGGAGGCCATGCCTGGCCTTCCTGAAGGATGCCGCTGGCCAAGAATGTGAAGAACAAGATGAGAGGAGGGCACCCAGATAGAGGGAACAGCAGGGCAAAGGCTTGGAAGTGGGCGGTCTGGGGATGTCGGGAACAACTGATTTGCTGAGACTGAATGGACGTTAAAGGAAGAAAATGAGGCTGGATAGGAGTCCAGGGGTCAAATCACAGTGTCCTGAGGCCCTGGTAAGGAGCCTAGAGCATCTTGCAGTTCACCCAGGGGAAGGATGCAGTCAGGCTGGTACTGCTGAAGGATGCTCTGGCAGTCGAGGGAAAATGGGTTAGGGGCAGGGGGAGGTCACAGAAAAAGGAAGGAGGTCAGAGAGGCTGCAACCACTGTCGGGAGAGACGAGGGAAACTTGGATCAGGAGGAGACAGGGAGGAGAAAGAAATGGACAACTGGAAAGACTCTGGAGATGGAGGTGACTGGACTGCTGGGTGGGCTATGGCAGGTAGCGAGAGGTAGCATCAGGAGTGACACCCAGGTTTCTGGCTTTGGTGGCTGGGCCAGAGCTGGAGTCCAGGATGGGGAAGCAGGACTGTGGGGGGAGGGGAGGGGCCAGAGGGACATCTGGGGAATAAGCCCACCTTCGGGGAATAAGCCCACCTTCGGGGAATAAGCCCACCTTCTGGGAATAAGGAAGGTAAGGGGCTGGGAGCCGAGCTGCACACCCGTCCCTGGGACTCACAGTGCTATTGACCGCGGCCATGTAGCTAGCGTCCGGGTCGATGTGGGCCGATGTGATAGAGACCTCAGGCTCCGGGATCAGCTGCTCGTTGTGGTCAGTTTTCAAGTCCCAGATGTGGATGGCGCCACTCTGGTCACCCACAATGAGTTCTGCCTGAGGTGCAGGGGAGGTGAGGTGGGGCAGGACCCCTGCCCTCCAAAGCCCCAGGGTGCCCAGCCCTGTGCTTCCCCCTCACCTGGTTGGGGTGCAGGCACACACAGTTAATGGGCGCATTCACCTGGAAGATCCGCTGACACTGCAGGTTCCGGGACCTTCGAGGTGGGGGACACACTCTGTCTATAGTGGATGCCATTGGTACTCCACCGAAAGGCCCTTTCCCTGGCCACTTATTCTGTCTCTCTACGATGGGAGCTATCCCATAGGAAATGGGAGGTTTGGCCCTCCCCAGGGGCAGCTTGAAGCCAATAACTGACTCAGAGGGGCATAAAGGGTGGCCCCTTGCCTCAAGGCGGGGCTCATTGTTTGATGCAGTTCATTCCAGAGCTGCCTATTGGATCAGGTTGAGGCTCTGCTCGTCTCTGTGGGTCTTCATCCCTGCCCTATCTTTCCTCACTTGGCCCTCAATAAGTCACCTGCACAGAAAACCCCGTCTCAGCCTCTGCTTGGAGGGGACCTGAGCTAAGACAGTCTCCCAGCCTGACCCTCACCCCCACACACCCAGGCAGCAGACCCCTCCTGCCCAGTACCCCACACCTGAGGTCCCAGATCCGGGCAGTGCAGTCCTCCCCACCAGTGTACATCCAGCGGCCGTCCTCGTGGAAGCCCACAGACGCGATGTTCTTGTTGACCCCGTCATAGCTGATGATGGGGTTGGGGTTATTGGAGTTGAGATCATACATGCGAATGTGCTGGTAACCTAGGGGCACAGGCCAAACTGAAGTGTGGCTGCGCCTAGATGGACCTATGAGAAATCAGGGGTTGGGGTCGAGGGTACAGGTACCTGCAGCAGCAATCATGCTGCGGTCAGGTGTGATCTCCAGCGCGTTCACCTGCTAGGTCTGTTAAGGAGGATGATAAACAGAGCCCATCCTTCCCACCGGAGGCCTTTGCCCAGACTGTTATCCCTACCAGGCATCCTGCCCAGCACCACCTGCCCCAACTCCACAGTGGAGGATACGGAGTCCTGGTGCTGCACCGTTCGCGTACAGATCCCGCTGTGGGCCTGCCAGAACCGCACCGTGTGGTCATAGCCTGCAGTGGCCAAGATGACGGGGTCACTGCCCACCGTACCTGGAGACGTGTTCATGGTGTGGCTGCTTGAAAGACTCGGATCTACACAGGGCCCTAGGTCTGACCGGCAGGGGTCAGAGATCAGAGCATCCGGAGAAGAGAGAGGAGTGCAGTGTTTAGGGAATACCCTCTATGTCCTAAACAGATTACAACAGATTACTCGGTGCTAAAAAATAAAATCATCCCCATTTTAGATGTGGGGAAACTGAGGCTCAGAGAGTTTCAGGGATACGCGTGACACCCGGCGAAGGACAGCGCCGAGCTCCAAGGCGCATGCTCCGTTCCCCGCCCCAAGAACCCTGCCGGAATGCCACCCTACCCGCGGCCGGCAGGGGGCAGTCACGGCCGGGGCGCCACTCCGCCGCAGGGCCGGGCCGCGCAAGCGCAGCGAAGCGGGCAGGCCGGAGAGAAAAGCCTGAATGCTACGGCTGCGCATGCGTAGCAGGCCGGTGGCTGGACCTGATGGGCGGGGGTGCTTTCTGGCTGGACCCTCGAGCTTCCAGGTGCTCCGTCGACCACCCTGACTCCGTCCCGCTGAGCCAGCTTCCCCCGGGCGCGCTCTCCCGGCCACTGAAAGCCGCTTTCCAGCCCTCGCCCCGCGGCCTCCGTACCTTACTTGCTGCTCTGCGTTCCGCCGCGGTCCAGGACGCCTAGCGGAGCCGGAGCAAGTCGATAGAGGCCGAGGCTGAGCGTAGAGTTATCGATGGGCCATTAGGGCGACACCAAGGGGCGTAAGGGGAGCAGGGACGGGGGACGAGGCTAGAGTTCTGGGGCAGGGGCTCCTCAATACGGGCCTCTGCGGTATCGGGCGGCGCCGGTGGACGAAAGCGGCGACCCCAGCCTTTTCCCCACTCGGGCACCTCACCCTTCTGGGACCCATTCTCCAGGCCGGGTTGCACCATCGACTCCCTCCCATCCATCCCCTGATTCCCACGCGGGGCTAGGATTCCCAGGTAAATTACAGGACATCCAGTTGCATTTGAATTCAGATAAACTATATGTTTTGTTTTGCTAAGTATAAGTATATCCCAAATATTGCATGGGATATACTTATACTAAAAAGTTCTTCGTCGCCTAGGTGAAATTCAAGTGTAGCTAGTTGTCCTGTGGTTTTATTTGCTAGATCAGGCAACCCTACTCTGGTCCCTTTCAGGACTGTCCAGCCAGGGTCTGACCCTCGGGTCCCCTCACTAATCCCAGTGACCCCTCAAAAACTGGAGTCCCTCTTGCCGCTTTTTCCATCCAGCCTTCCCACACTCTACACACGTGGCCTCATCCTCGAAAGAGTCCTTGAGACAGGCTCTCCCATGGTTTCTTCCCACCATGCTTATAAATGCAGCTCCACCCCCCCCTTCCTTCCTCAGGCCCCTTGATCAAGGCCATGTCCCCTGCCTATCCACCCAGGCCCTGGGTCCTGGGAACCTTCTTTCCTGTACCTTCCCCACCTCCCCTCTTTCCTTCCCCTCAGCATTTCAACACCATAAAGCAACTCAAAACTCTTTCAAGCCTGCTCTCTTTCAAAGATCTGTTCTCACTTCTCACTCACTGCTTGACCCTGTCATGTCTTTTACTCCCAGCTCTCCAGTGAAAATTTCACGAGGTCCCTGGCCACCTCACATTGCCAAACCCAGTGGATACTTTTCCTTCTGCATCTCGCCACATCTGTCTGCACAGTGGCTGACAGCACTGCTCCTAGAAAACTCCCGTGACTGCCACCCAGCTTCTTGCCCTGCACTCAGTCTCTTACTCTGCCTTCCCCTAAAGGCTGGTGGCCTCCAGAGTTCCTGTCTCCACACTATCCCTGGGGGCTCTTGCCCACTCTTCAGGGCTTTCAGTGCCATCCCTGGTCCGGGGCCTTTCCACCCTGTCTCCAGCTCACATCTGGCTCCCTGTTTGACATTTTCCATTGAAGGCCCCATGGACACCACTTTCCACGGCCAAGACAGTTCATGATCGACCTACCCCCAAAGGCTTCCCCTTCTGTGTGCAGTGCCCACCCATGTATGACAGTGAGGCAAGATGGGCCACCACTCCCTCTCCCGGAACAGCCTCCCCACACCCACTCCTGCCCCCTCCAGGCTGTCCTTCACATTACAGAGTGGTCTTCTAAAAACCTAAGTCTGACCCCTGTTAGAAGCCTGCAGGGGTCCCCCGTTACCCTCCAGACTCCTGGGCCCAGCCCCTGCCAACCCTGCGGCTTCTCCTTCTCTCCACTCCACAAGCCATGAGTGAACAACAGTCTGAGAATTCACTACACCCTCTCTTTGAATGCTTGCCCACACCTAGGATGCTTCACCTCTACCTCTTCAACTGCTGAACTGTTTTTTTCAGGACTTTTCATAGCATTTTGAGAGCTTATTCTGTGTGGGGGGCTATACTGGGTGTTTTGTTTTAATTGAGGTGAAATTCACATTACATGAAAGTAACCATTTTTAACTGAACAATTCAGTGGCACTTAGTACCTTCACAGTTGTGCAAACACCACTTCTATCTAGTTTCAGAACATTTCCATCATCCCCAAAGAACCCCATCTCCCCCACCGCCAGTTAAGCACTCACTCGCCATCCCCCCACCCCACCTCCCCTCAGCCCCTGGCAACCAGTAATCTGCTTTCTGTCTCTATGGATTTACCTTTTCTGGACATTTCATATAAATGAAATCCTACAACAGACCTTTTGTGTCTGGCTTTTTTCACTGGGCATAACATTTTCAAGGTTCATCCAGGTTGTAGCCTGTGTCAGTACTTCATTCCTTTTTATGGCTGAATAATATTCCATTGTGTGGATGGACCCCATTTTATTTATCCATTCATCTGTTCATTGATGGAAACTTGAGTTGTTTCCACTTCTTAGCTATTACAAATGAAATTTTCTGTACAATTATCTCTTTGAGTACACGTTTTAATTTTTCTTGGGTATATACTAGGAGTGGAATTGCTGCATCGTGTGGTAATTCCATGTTTAACTTTTCGAGGAACCGCCAAACTATGCTGAGCGTTTTACCCACGTTCTGCATTGGGTCCTCGCAATAACCCTGCCAAGGAGGAACCACCCCCTATTTTGGAGGCGAGAAAACTGAGCCTCAGAGACGTAGAGTCATGTATCCAAGGGCACGTGGCTAGAACATGGCAGAACCCATCCTGCTGGGCTCATCCCTCCCCTGATCTCCCCCCTTCTGGCTGAGGTGACTACTTCCCAGGCAACCTCCGCACCTCAAACATCCTCTTCATCTTCCTCTCTACGTAGAGGAGCTCCCCAGGGCAGCTCCACCAGGCTCAGAGGCAGCTCTGGGGAGTGGCAGTTGGATATGTGGGCTTGGAAGCCTGGGAGAGGAATAGCCCTGTGAACCCTAGCACCTGAAGGATGTCCAGAGCAGGATAAACCCTGAGAGCCTGAGAGCGAGAGAGAGAGGTGAGAGCAAAGGAGGGCTGGAAGACTCAGCCAGATGTCTGTGGGGTATCTGTGGCCCAGGGGGGCAAGTCCAGAGCTGGATAAACCCTGAGAGCCTGAGAGCGGGAGAGAGAGGTGAGAGCAAAGGAGGGCTGGAAGACTCAGCCAGATGTCTGTGGGGTATCTGTGGCCCAGGGGGGCAAGTCCTGAGCTGTCTGCCTTTTTGTGGGGACTCTGGGTGGAGGGCTGCACATGTCTCATGCCTATGGGTAACTGAGAGACCAGGCCAGGCTCCATGCCCAGCCTGAGCAGCCCCAGCATCTCTGCTGGGCAGGAAGGGGAGATAGGACCATGATTGTTGATCCCTTCTTATGTACCAAGCATCAGCTGAGCACTTTACAGAGGTGGCATCTTTGAGAAGATGGAAACCTTGGCAGCTATCATGCTTCATGCTCCCAGCAGCCCGTGAGGAGGGTACATTCGTCATCCCCAGTTTATACTTAAGGGGCTGGGCATCAGGGCTCTGGGGGGCTGGGAGGGGTACCAGGGAGTCCCTGAGCGGGCGCACAGCTGGTGGACAGGAGCAGGGGTTGCACTGCTGCCAGGGGAAGGGGGAGGTTGCCGTGCAGCTGGGAAGGGGGCCAGCCCAGGCTGCAGTGAAGCAGCAGCCAGCTCTACTCCAGGCTGAGCCTCAGCAATTCTGCTGGCTCAGCGGCCCCTCCTCCTGGGATCGTCCTCGGAGGCCTGACTTCCTGGAGGGCTGCCCAAGTCCCACGCCTCTGCATCCTCATACCCCCAGCCAGAGCAGATGGCCTGCTGTGCTGCCCCCGTCCCCAGGCTGGGGGGACCCCAGGAAGATTCACATCTCTGTTTCCAGATGGACCCTCCCATCAGCCTTGGACTGCAGGCAGAGCTGCTGACCCATTTTCCAGATGAGGCAGCTGAGCTTAGGGAGCTTGTCCCAGGTTCACTGGGCTGGTGGGTAGCGGGTCTAGAATTCCTGACTCCTCCTAGGGCGTTAGCCTCACTTACCAGGATGAATCTAGTAGACTCTGTACAGCTTTCTTCCCAGGTCTGTCCTCCAGAAGGTGGACCCCACAGCAAGTTGCCCAAGCTTAGGTCTGAGGAGTGACTAAGGGCTACCTGCTTGTTGGGTAGAGTTGGAGCTGGAGCTGGAAGTGGGCAGAGAACGGAGGTGAGGCAGCTGGAGGCAGGGGCCAGTTCATTTCCCAGAGCTATGCGATAATTCAAAACTAGAACTTGGCCTTTCAGTTCATGATGAAGGTGTATTTGTCAAGGTAGGATGGCAGAATATATTTTATTTAATACATTATTAGCATGATTTATAACATTTGAATACTTAGACATTTGGTGTGTGGGCCTCTGTTTGTACTCTTGCCCCAGGCCCTGAAAATGTTAGGCTCAGGCCAGAGTGGTTTGCCTTAGCCAGCCAAAACATGAAAATAATGGTAAGGATAATAACTATCTTTTTTTTTTTTTGTAGTGTTTCCTGTGTGCTAGGCACACTGCTTGGCTCTGCAGACACGAAGATGAATAAAATGCAGCTGCTACCCAGATGGCCCAGGTAGGAAGGCCCAAGAATATCACAATATCCACAGAAGCTATTTGCTGAGAACTTACTAAGTTCTGTGAGGTGCTTTATGAGTAGCATCACAGTTAATCCTCAAATAATCTACTGGGAGGTATCATTCCCCCATTTTATGGAGGGGGAACTGAGACTCAGAAAGACAAAGTGACTGGAAAAACAAACCTGGTAAGAGGCAGATCTGGGACAAATGAAGAGGCCGATGTGGGTTCAAATCTCAGACTCATGACCTGGAGACTCTGGGACCTCAGGTGAGTCACTTGGCTTTTCTGAGCCTTACTTTCTTCATTTGTAAAAAGGGCACAGTAAGTCCAAGCTCATCTATGAAGTGACCAGCATGGTGCCTGACCCAGCAGGTGCCCAGGAATTGGTCACCATAAAGGGTGGGGGGAAGGGCCCTTGTGTTTAGGGACCCCTGTGGGAGCCCAGCACAGTGGGAGGCATAGGCTTGCTCCCTAAATTTCACAGAAGAGCCCACAGAGGGGACTGACCAGCTGTCCAGATCAGGGACTCCCAGTGCCTGCTGCTTGCCCTCCTCCACACTCTGGCCACCTTCTTCCTGGACCAGCTTGATGGCCTGGGCCATAGGGAGATGGGGGGGTGTCCAGCCATCATATGTGTGAACCTTCCCAAGGTTCTAACAACTTTGCCTGGTTGGGGTGATGATATGCCCTTCCCTGCAAATGAGGAAACAGAACCTGAGCCAGGACACAGACCCCAACCAGTCTGTCTCTAGAATGCTGCAGCCATGACAAGGTGAAGACCGGAGGCTAAGACCCAGGAGGTCAGAAGGGAGAGACCTCTGGATGTGTGGGGGGGTGGGGGGGGGAGGGTGAGTGTCAAGCAGAACAGTTCCCTGTGGGGCTGCCAGAATTTGTGCCTGGAGGCTGGGGGTAAGCAGGCTTCTGTGGGGTTCAGACTGCTGCTGGGCAGGGCTGTGACCCCATTGGTGCTGCGAATGGGGGGACTGAAACCCCCTGGGTGGTAGACCTGAAGAGTTACACCCCAGTTGGTGCTGGGGATGGGGGAGCCGAGCCCCTCTTAGTGGTAAGTGTGAGGGGCTGAACCCCAGTTGGTGCTGGGCAGGTGCACTGAGGTTGGGGTTCGACTGAGGAGGGGGCGGTGGGGGGTCGCCTAGCATTGTTTGTGGAGAGAGCCAGAGGCTGCAGGGCATGAAGGTTCAGTTGCGGGAGGGGGAGGTAGGGTTCCCTGACACCGAATTCATTATTGGGAGATTCCTCTTCACAGTCCTTCGACACCTCCCACGGGAACCACGGGCCAGAAATGTCTGACAGCCCCCGGCGGGCCGGCTTCTGTGCCGCCGATGCCCGGGTATCTAGCTCCATGCCCAGGTCCCCGCCCGCCCACTGCCTGAGTCCCTCCCCCCGTGGGTCCCGCAGCCTCTGGAAGCCTCTCTCAGGCTCTGCCTGGCGCCGCCGCCGACTCGGGGCTCAGTGTCCGGCCCCCCGGCGGCTGCTGTCCCTAGCCCCTGGCGGTCGCCGGGGCCGCGCGGGGTCCGCAGAGGCCGGGCCTGAGCCGCGCGGCCCGCACGTGGGGAGGGGGCGTCTCGGGAGGACGGGTCCTAATGTAGGGGCGGAGCCAAGGAGTCGGGCGCGCGGCCGGCGCGGGCGCACCGAGGTCAGCGGCCGCGGAAGGGGGACCCAGGCGTCCGGGAGGCGGCGCCAGGTGCCGCGCCCCCGCCCAGCTCCCGCCGCCGCCGGCCCCCGCCCCGCTCCCGCCGCCGCCGGCCCCCGCCCCCGGGCCGCCCCCCGCCCGTGACGCGCTCCCCGCCCCCTCCGCGCTGGGAGACCGAGACCGAGCCGGAGCCCGAGGACAGCGAGGGGCGCGGGCGGCGGAGGAGGCTGCGGGGGAGGGAGGAGGATGCGGCGGGTGCCGTGGGGCCGCCGCCGCCTCTGAGCCGCGCCGAGCGCACGGAGCTCAGCCGCGTCGCTGCGGCCCCGGTCGCGCCATGGGGAAGGAGCAGGAACTGGTGCAGGCGGTGAAGGCGGAGGACGTGGGGACCGCGCAGAGGCTGCTGCAGAGGCCGCGGCCCGGAAAGGCCAGTGAGTGCGGGGGGTATGGGGGGCGCGGGGAGCGGGCGCGAGCCGCGGCGCGCCCCGGGGCCGTCTCCAGCGCCGAGCCCCCCACCCCGCCCGGTGCAGGGCGGGGAGGGGGATGCTGTCGGGTCCCCGGGGGCGGGGCGGGGCCAGCAGCGCCCAGACCCTCCGTCTGTGCCCCCCGCTGCCAGCACTGAAGGAGGGGCTGCATCGAGTGCCAGGCCGTCACCTGAGCCCCCCAGCGGGCACCTGGCGGCACCCACCTTCCAGGCCGCAGGCATTCGCATCCCTCTCTCCTGCCTCCGTTCCCTCCCTTCCCGGGCTGCGGGCTGACAGCTGGAGGTCTCTTCTGGGCCTTTAAAGGGCGAGGCGGATTCCCCCCCCCACGCCATGGAGAGAGGGAGGGGCCTCTTGCAGTAAGGGGAGACCACAGGGCTGACAGTCTCTGTCAGACCCCCTCCCCGCCCCATGTTTAATAACATGCTTAGCAGGAAGGGGGGGTGGCAGGACCATGCTGGGGGTGTGGCTGCCCAGGCATGGCCGGCTGGGGGCCATTTACTGAAGGGGGAGCAGAGGCCCAAGGTCGCCCAGCCCAGGGCAGGCTGAGTTCGAGGCAGGTGCAGACCCTGGTCCCCTCTGGCTTCCCTGCTGGAAAATGAGACTGGGGGGGGAGGGGGTCTCCCACTGGCCATCCTGAGCTTGTTCTGTGGGGGTCCCAGGGGATGGTTGGAAGCTTGGTGCCCTGATCCCAGCACTCATCCCAGCTCAGCCTGGAGCCTCCCCCGGGGACCCTGGAGATGGATGGATGGGCGTGTGGACCAGCCGCGTGTGTGACTGCGCACGTATGGCCGTGTCAGTGTGTCAGGGCACCTGTGCGGGCGCGGGCAGGGCTCTGCTGGGTAGCAGGTGGGGTCTGGGTGCCCCGACTCCCCATGCCACCCCCTGGGACTGTATGTAAGCCAGGGAGGTACCCTCCCATCTCTCCAGGGGAGATGCTGAGAACTGAGACAGTCTCTGGGGCAGGTGGGGGTAGGTCCTTGAGCCCCAGGAGGACCCCTCCCACTGCAGCCCCTGCCTGGCTGCTACTATCTGCTCTGTGCAGTTAGAGAGCTGCTCATCTGTGCCTTGCAAGAACACATACACAGGTGGGCCCTGCCTTCCACAGCGGAGGCCCAGGGATAGTCTGCCAGTTAGGGCTGGCTTCAGGGCCTCAGGGTTCAGAAAGGGAGGGCTTTCAGGCAGAGGCAACCTTAGCTGAGCCTCAAAAGCAGGCTCAGGGATTGAGAGGTGGAAGGCAAGGCAAAGTCTTCCACCTAGTGGCCATCGACCTTGGGCACAGGCATCTCCAGTCTCTGGGCTTCAGTCTCCTCATCTGTAGGATGGGGACGTTTGTGGTCCCTGCCTCGTGGCATTGTTGTAAGAACAGTGAGTACATGCATGAAGCCCAGGCACTTAGTAAGTGCTCCGGAAGTGCTAACTGTGGCCATTTCCTAGACGGCCCAGGGCGGGGCGCCAAGGAAGTGGGGGGCATCAGATTTGGGGACTCCTCCCCCCTTCTACTCTGGCCATCTGGGGGAGGTGTGGGGACCTTTACCTCTACCTGTGTCTCCGCCTAGATCTCTGCATTTGACCCTGCATGGCCTGGTCTCCGGGTAGGAGAGACACCTGCCCTGGCACCCGAATCTGGGCTCTCTGACTCACAGGGGCGGGCATAATAAATCAGATGGAGAAATCCCTCCATGAATTAGCTCGGTTGTCATGGCAACACTGGCCTGCTTTGGAGTAAGATGTATTTTGATTCAGCAAAGTACAGCTGGAGTTTGGGCCATGGGGTAGGGGGCATCCAGCGGTGCTCCCTGCGGCCCCCAACTCCAGAGGTGTTCCCACGATTCTTGTTTCCACAGTCTCCTCCCTGTGCTGACACCTTCCCTTCACCCCACACCCCAGTGACACCCCAGGCTCTGTCAGCACCCCTATCCTGCCTGAAGGGAGCCTCCACTTACAGGCACAGGCACCGTCACCCTTAGCAATCATCCTTGAAGTGAAGAAGAGACTGCCAGGGAGAGAAAATACTGGGGTGGAGGTTGGTCTTCTGGGGTGTGGGCAGACACCCTGCCCTTCCTTCGGGCCCAACCTCCCCTTTCTTCCATTTCACTGAAGACTACGGCCAGCGCTCCTGTGCTCACTCACCTTGGCCCACTAAGAGTTCCCTTCCAGCGTCTGGCTCAGAGCTACCTGCCCTGGGGGATTTGAGAGGGTGCCTTTCTATGCTGGCGGCTACAGGGCTCAGCCAATCTGAGGTGGGAGCAGAGGAGGCCAAGACCACGTCCCTGTAGGAGACAGATGTGGCTCTGTGGAGGTGGCTTGTGGGTGGCTTCCGTGGTTGGAGGAGCATCTTGGCAGAGGGGTGGAGGGAGGCCACAAGGGTAGAGTGGAAAAGGGTCTGGGGTGGGCTCCCCCCAGGGCCTCTGCAGCTGGAGTTTGGAGGTGACTTCAAAGGTAGGGGTAGTATCAGGAGAGCAGTTAGAGGGCTGGGGTGATAGGAGACTGGAGAGCCCAAGTCATGGGGGCGGTCAGGGGCAAGGCATATGCACTATGACTGATGGCAATCTGTAGGACTTAGTGCCCTTGTGGAAAAGGGAAAGGGGCTCCTGGGGCCTTCAGCTTATCCCCACTTTCCCTCCTCTCTCCCACCTACCCAGGCCCCTGAAGCTGCGCTCTGCTCCAGCTTCATTCAGAGCACCTGTCTCCATGAGGTGCAGCCCCCCAGCCCCAGGCAGGCTGCAGTTCTGGGACCTTCCCGGGTGTCCAGTGTCCCCATGGGAATTGGGGGTGCTTCAAGACCTCAAGCCCCCTTTCATCCAATTCCAGCACTTTTCCTCTTTGAGGAGACCAGCGGCCGGAAGGGGGGCGGGGAAGATGACCTTAGCAAGATGCTCCTTCTCCTGTGGGGAGTGATCCCCTTCTGGATGGAGACACCCTCTCCCCACTGGTGTCTGTGTCACTTCCTGGGCCTCAATCTCCAGCCCCTCTGAGATTTCAGCACCTGCAGCTGTGACTGGGCAAGCAGGTGGGCCTGGCCTTGGGCGCCACTCAGAGCACCTGGCTCCGTAGCTGCCTGGGCACCCTGGCTGCGGGAGGGAGGAGAGCGAGCTGGCCTGGGAAGTCTTGTGGGGAGAAGCTGAGAACTGGCTACATGGGAACTAAGAAGGGTGGGGGGCAGCAGACATTAGAGTTGGGGGGCAGAGCCTTTTGGTAGGGGAATGTGCTGAGGGTGGGCTTGAGCAAGGCAGGGGTGCTTGGGGACAGCGATGCCTGGGCTCCCTTCAGCTTCATGACAAGGGACCGTGGCAGGCCCAGCCGCATAATCCACAGAGCCCAGCGCAAAATGAAAATGGTGGGGGTGTGACTTGTCCAAAAAAATAATAGGCCTTCCCTGGTAGTCCAGTGGTTAAGACTCCACGCTTTCACTGCAGCGGGCGCGGGTTCAATCCCTGGTCAGGGAAGTTCCGCATGCCACAAGATGGGGCCAAAAAAAAACCCCCAAAACAAACAAAATAACAATCTCGCGACAGCAGAGCATCCAGCCAGGTGTGGGGCTCTTCTGAGTTGTTGCACAGGTGACACACTTGAAGCCGGCTCTGGCAGGTGGACAAAGTGTGTGGGATGAGGGTACAGTTCAGTCACCAGTTACTGAGCACTGTGTGTGCACCTGGTAGTGTTTTAGCCAGGAAGGATACGGCAGTGAGCAAAATAGATAAAAACCATTGTCCTCTTGGAGCCTGTAATTTAGTGATGGAGATGGACAATAAACAAGATAAATGGTGGTATGAAGGCTAAAGAGAAAAATACAACAGACACGAGATGGGAAGGGGATTACCGTTTTCTTTATTCTTTATTTTTTGGCCACACCGCACAGCTTGCAGGATCTTAGTTCCCCAACCAGGGACTGAACCTGGGCCATGGCAGTGAAAGTGCCGAGTCCTAACCACTGGACCACCAGGAAACTCCCAGGGGATTACCATTTTAGATGGGGGAGGAGGCTTTGACAAGCAGGTCTTGGATAGAGACCTGAAGGACATGAAGAGGGAATAATGGGGATAATTGAGGGAAGAATGGCTCACACACACACACACACACACACACGCACACACACAGAGCATGTGCAAAGGCCCTGTGGCAGGGGAGACAGGTGTGTTGGAGTGCCATCAAGGAGGCTCAGGTGGCTGGAACAGGGGTGAGGAGGAAGTCAAAGTGAAAGGAGGGCTGCATCATACAGGGCTATTGTCCGGCTTTGGCCTCCAACCCCATTGAGACAGGAGCAATGGGACCGGACCCATGTTCTAACGGGGTCCCCCTGACCTCAGTGGGTATGGAGGATGGACTGGAGGGGGCAGGGTGGAAATGGGGATGTCAGGGGGAGGTGATGGCAGTGGTCCTTCGAGGGATGCTGGCCTGGCCCAGGGTGGTGATGATGGTGCTGGTGAGAAAGGGTAGGATTCCAGGTGTGCTTTGAAAGTGTCTTGAAAGTAGAGCCAACAGGATTGACCGATGGAGAAGTTATAAGGGCTCAAGAAAGGACCCAGGGCTGCCTCCAAGGTTTTGCCCTGGACCACCACGGGGAAGGAAGGGTGGCACTGCTGCCAACTTAGACAGCCGTTAGCATCAGCCAAGTGTCTGAGGCGGGGGGAGGGGCAGGGGAGTGGAGATACCTCTTGTCCTGGAGCCTCAGCTCTTTGGCTCTTCACCGGAGAAGCCCCTCACTGGGGAGGGTGGGGTGGGATTCCTATAGGGCTAGTATTAGGAACTGCCACGTGCTGAGCTGACTCTGTGTCAGACCCTTCATGTGTTGTCTGGAGGCGCCCTTAGGCCTGTGAGGCTGGCCCTGTTAGACCCTTCGAGCTCACAGCCAAGGCCTCAGGGCTAGTAAGGGGCAGAGGGAGGATTTGAATTCAGGCCCGTCTGACTTTGTGGGCCATTGGGGGACCCACACCCTATATCCAAAAGCTGAGAACTGAGGCCGGAGCAGCCGGAGCTGCTGTGGGTCACAGAGCAGGCCCTGCAGCAGCCCCTCTGTGACTCGACTCCCTCAGCCCCCTGCCCCCATCCCTGTCCTGAGCCTGGACAAAGGGGCTTCTGTCCTGCCAGCCCCTCCCTCACAGAGTGACTGACCCACAAATGGTTTATGTAACCGTGGCCCAGACAGGCAGGGGATTGGCCCGAGTCCGGCTGGACCTGAGCCCACGGGGAGGGCATCGGTGGGCTCCCCTCCTCTGGCAGGCGGCTGGTGGAGGCCAGGACTGGGGACGCCCCGGGAGGAGACTGGGACCCCCAAGGGAGGGCTGGAGCCCCTCGGGCTTCAGGCGGGCTGACCCTAGGGCCTGCGCATGCCCCTAGATGAGGGGGCCATTGTAATGTGGTTGCTTGGAGGCACTGGCCCACTTGCCTGCCTCCCCATCCTGCCCTGCCAAATGGGGCTCATCTACACAGGCCAGGCCCGGGGCTGGGAGTTGGGGGAGGCTGAACCCTGGAAATGCAGATCTTCCCCAGAGATACCCCCATTTCCGGGTGTTCCAGCCTTCCTGGGCCACCCCCGGCCCCATCTGGGTCCTTCTGAGAGACAGATTGGGCTGGCTCTCTCCCTCCCACCATTGGCAGGTGCTCAGCCAGCGTCTCAAGGGAGGGGGGTTCATGTGCACATGTGTGCGCCTGTGTGGGTGTACAGCCCTGGCTTCTGTTCCCAGACAGGGACAGGGCCTATGAACCTCCCAACGTCTTAGTTCAGTGGGAAACCAAGGGCCAAAAGCTGGTACCTGATGCTGAGTGCTGGAAACAGGGTTGAATGAATGAACGTTTCTAGACTAAAGACCTAGATAGCTTTGGCTCTGAGCCTGCCAGGGAGCTAGCCAGCCGCTCTCTGCCTGCTCTCTGTCTAGAGGGGGCTGGGACCCAGGTAGGCCTCAGTAGGGGCTGGACGGAGCCTCCCTCACCATGTCTCCTTCCCACCCCAGAGCTCCTGGGCTCCACCAAGAAGATCAATGTCAATTTCCAAGACCCAGATGGGTGAGTTCTCAGCCCGGGGAGATGTCAGTCTGGTATGGGGGTCAAGGACTCCTGGGGAAGGCAGGTTGCCCGGCTCCTTGCCCATACATGTCTGTCACCTGTCCCAGCTTTTCTGCCCTGCACCACGCAGCCCTGAATGGCAACACGGAATTGATCACCCTGCTGCTGGAGGCCCAGGCTGCTGTGGACATCAAGGACAACAAAGGCAAGGCCTGTCAGGGACCTCAGAGCCAGAGGCAGGGGGTCAAGGTCAAAATTGGGGTCCCTGGAGGCCAGGATGGCCCCTCAACTGAGGTCTCAGCCCCGGGTCTTGGTCTGGGTTGAGGCAGGTTCTCATGGGATCAGCGTCCTAGAAGTCAGGGTTGGGTTCAGGGTCAGGGGCTAGCTCCCAACCGCCCCCTTGCCCCCAGGCATGCGGCCGCTACACTATGCGGCCTGGCAGGGCCGGAAGGAGCCCATGAAGCTGGTGCTGAAGGCGGGCTCAGCGGTGAATGTCCCGTCTGATGAGGGCCACATCCCCCTGCACTTGGCGGCCCAGCATGGTCACTACGACGTGGTAAGGACCACCTCAAGGGTGACAGGGTGCCTGGGGCAGAATGAGCCCGACGGATGCATTGGGCCTGACCACACCCTGTGGTCCCTGCAGTCTGAGATGCTGCTCCAGCACCAGTCCAACCCGTGCATGGTGGACAACTCGGGGAAGACGCCCCTGGACCTTGCCTGTGAGTTCGGCCGCGTTGGGGTAAGTCTCCCCAGGGAGCTGAGTGGGACTCCAACTTCTTCTCCTGGGGTGGGAGTGGGAGACAAACTGCAGCTCCCCACCCCATTCCTGGGCCCCCCTACTCTGACCCCTCCTTCCAGGTGGTCCAGCTGCTCCTGAGCAGCAACATGTGTGCGGCCTTGCTAGAGCCCCGGCCAGGGGACACAACCAACCCCAATGGCACCAGCCCCCTGCACCTGGCAGCCAAGAATGGCCACATCGACATCATCAGGTATGGCCATGGGGGGGGGCGGGGTAAGGGGCACCCAGCCTTGGGGTTCCTGCTTCTGGCTTGGCAATAAGACAGGAGCAGCCAGGGAGCCGTGGGGATGTGGTGAGGTCTCTGGATACGAAGGATGCCTCAAGCCGCCCACATAAAGGATGTACTGGAGGGGGGTGGGGAGTGGTCTTCTATAGCCCCACAGCCTGTGCCACTTGCTGGGTGACCTTGAGGAGACTCTTAACTTCTCTGAGCCTCAGTTTCCTCATCCTTAAAGTGGGCATCGCAGCACTGCCTACACTAGGATGAGACGAGATAAGAGTGTGAAGGGTTAACACAGGGTTTTTCAGGGATGTGGGACAGGGTTAGCTCATCCTCAGCCCCCAGGAACTGGAGCCCGGCTTGGGGGTGCTGGGGCAGAGGGCTCTCTGTGCAGGGCCCTGCCTGCTCCTCCTACCTCCCTGTCAGACTCCTCCTCCAAGCTGGCATTGACATTAACCGCCAGACCAAGTCCGGCACGGCCCTGCACGAGGCCGCACTCTGTGGGAAGACGGAAGTGGTTCGGCTGCTGCTCGATGTGAGTTAGGGGCCGGAGGGAGCTGGGGTCAAGTGGGGGTGTAGGGGGCTCCTGAGAGTCCTCACCCTCTGGCACATACAGAACGGGATCAATGCCCACGTGAGGAACACTTACAGCCAGACAGCCCTGGACATCGTGCACCAATTCACCACCTCCCAGGCCAGCAAAGAGATCAAGCAGCTGCTGCGAGGTGGGCCCGGGCGGGGCAGGGGGGCAGGGCTGGGGCCTGGGCCGGGCCGGCTCACAGGACTGGGGGGTCTGCCGCCTCCTGTGTCCCCAGAGGCCTCGGCAGCCCTGCAGGTCCGGGCAACCAAGGATTATTGCAACAATTACGACCTGACCAGCCTCAACGTGAAAGCCGGGGACATTATCACAGTAAGGATGGCCTGGGGCCGCTGGAACAGGAATGAATGGGACCTGGGATGCTCCCCGCAACACCTGGCAGCAACTGGGGGGTATGAGCAGGAGGCCAAGGCCACCTACCCACTTGACGTGGAGGGGTATCTCCCTGAGCATGCTCCTCCCACCGTATCTGACCAGGTCCTCGAGCAGCATCCAGACGGCCGGTGGAAGGGCTGTATCCATGACAACAGGACAGGCAATGACCGTGTGGGCTACTTCCCTTCCTCCCTGGGCGAGGCCATCGTCAAGCGAGCAGGCAAGTCCCACCCGGGGATGGGCTCGCGGGCCAGAAGGAAGCAGGTGCACGGCGTTTTGGGTGGTAGGGCAAGGACTGTCAGCTCTAGTCATTGCTAGGTGTGGGGTCCAGAGTGTGTCTTGCCAGCTGTCTCCTCATCAGTGTCCCCAGACCCACTCCTTCATGTATTCAACAGACATTGCATGCCAGGCACTAGGAATAGATGGACGTCATTCTTGCTCCCAAGGAGCTTGCCCTCGGGGAGGGAGGGAAGGGAACAGTAAAATAAATGTGGAAGGAAACGTACCAACCAGTGACACAGAGATTGCAGATGGAGACCCACTTTAGACAAGTGTGGACAGAGAAGGCCCTGAGAAGTGGGAGGGGCTGGCCACAGGCAGAGCATTCCAGGCAGCAGGAACCACACATGCAAAGGCACTGAAGCAGGACAGAGTGTGACTGTGTAAGGGTCCAAAGGAGCCCAGTGTGGCTGACTTGGTGACAGAGAGGGAGGGGGCGCAGGATGAGGCCATAGGGCCATGGAATGGCTTCAGATGGGGGACTGGTGTGATTGGTTTACCCCACAGAGAGGATATGGAGATTGACAGGCCGGGTGAGAGGGCAGAGGGGAGCCAGTTAGGAGGTGTGGCCAATCCACCCAAGGTCATCTAGTTCCCTGGGGTGAGGAGCCTGGACCCAGGCTCCTGGGGGCCTCCTCCCTCCCCCTGCTCCCCAGGCACACAGGGGTTTGCACTCTCCTGCAATTCCCTACTCCCACCTACAGGACCACAGGATAGCCTGGCCTGCGCCCCTCTCTACGATGCTCTCCTGCTCTCAAATGTCCAAGGTTGGGAAGGGCCTTCTGAGGGTCGCTCAGCTCCTCAAACACAGGGCAGGAGGAGGCTGTACTGACCCCCCAGGCACGTGTGTGTCCAGCCTCTGCTCTGCGCAGACCTGGGGGCCAGGCCAGGGAATGCCCCAGGCCTGGGCCAGTCCAGGATTCAGGGAGACTGTGCTTGGCCAGCAGGTTCCCGAGCAGGTGCCGAACCAAGCCCACCCCAGGGATGCAGCTCAGCAGGGCCCTCTGCACCCCCCGAGGAGATCTGGGTGCTGAGGAAGCCATTTGCAGGTAGGTGGGGGCCTCTGGAGGGTGGTGGTGGTGGCACTTCTGCAAGGCAGCACCTGGGCTCTGCAGGGCTGGCACTAGCTGATGCTGCTCCCTCCTGCTGGCAGGCGGGGACCGCAGTGGCAGCTTGAGCAGTGTGGCCAGTGGCAGTGGCCGGAGCAGCGGGGGCCACACCCTGCACGCAGGCTCTGAAGGGGTCAAGGTAGGTGGGTTGGTGGCAGGACCGGGATGGCCTGTGTCTAGAGCAGCACTGGCCAGCCAGCCTGTCTGGGTTGCAGCTCCTGGCCACGGTGCTCTCCCAGAAGTCTGTCTCCGACTCCAGCCCCGGGGACAGCCCTGTCAAGCCTCCGGAGGGCTCTTCAGGTAAGAGCAAGGACACAGCACTGCTGGCCTGGCCGGGAGGTGGCCCCCAGGCAGCCATTGCCCCACCATACCCTCTCGTCCCCAGGTGCCACCCGGTCCCAGACTCCAGTGACCCATGCCGGGCAGGTCTATGGGGAGCAGCCATCCAAAAAGCTGGAGACAGCATCGGAGGGCAAGGTACAAGGCCTGGGCCGGCTGCAGGTGGGGGGGCACCCAGGGCAGCCTGCCTGGCTTGGCCGCAGCACGGCCAGGGCCCTTGACAGGCCGGGCCCGTCCTTCTGTTGGTCTGTCAGTCTGTGTGTGTAGCTGTTGTCTCTTGTACACGCTGTGCGTGTAAGCTAGTGTGTCTAGGAAGTGTGACACGGGTGTGAGGTGAGTGGGGGCGTGTTTGGCTGGTGTGACTGTGATGCGGGCACATGTGCACATGTGTGTGTGTGTGGAATGGCATGGATGTGAGTCAAGCCAAGGCATGTATGTGGGTGAGACAAGTCCTGTGTGCATGCACCTGCGTGCTAGGGCGGGCGTGAGCTGCTGGCTGAGTCCTCCTGCATTCCTCTGGGTAGAGCCCACCTTCTGGGGTGTAGAGGGGAAGCACTAAATTGCCCCGCCTGAGGCCCCATTCCCAGAGCCCCTCACACGGGGCCACACTGCAGGGTGTCTCTGGTCCAGGAATGGGGGGGACGGTCAGGGAGGCCTGTGATGTGGACAGCAGCTGGACCCTCCTGGTGGAGATCACAGAAGGAGGCCGAGGTGCTGGACAGTGCTCAAGACAGCGGCACCCAGGACCACAGAGCGAGGAGGAGCACCCGGGCCAGGCTGACGGGGCCTGGCTGCAGACGGCCCAGCGGACAGCAGATTGCACTGCGTGGTCTTCAGCTGAGCAGAGAAGGAGGCGCCGCGGTGGCTGGGGTGCATGCCTGGCGGGGGAGCAGGCGGGCAAGCCTGCAGCGGGTGCCTTGTGTCTTCCAGGGCGCCGAGGCTGTCAGCCAGTGGCTTGCCACGTTCCAGCTGCAGCTCTACGCCCCCAACTTCATCAGCGCTGGCTATGACCTGCCCACCATCAGCCGCATGACCCCTGAGGTGAGCTGCCCGAAGGCTATCTACCAGCTGACCCAGAGATGGGCCCCCAGCCTCTGCTAATGGGCCTCTCCTCCACCTAGGACCTCACGGCCATCGGGGTCACCAAGCCAGGCCACCGGAAGAAGATCACTGCAGAGATCAGCGGCCTGAGCATCCCCGACTGGCTGCCTGAGCACAAACCCGTAAGGCCCCCTGCACCCCAGTGGCCAGTCCCAGGTTGGGCAAACAGACAGACAGACAGCCTGCCTCCCTGGCTACAGCCCACCCCTGCCCTCCAGGGAGTCCAGAGAGAGGAGAGCAGAGGATGACCTCTGTTTGTCCATCAGGGGCACTGGGGCCCGCCTCCCTGGGGCAGGGGCAGGGACAGTGGTGACCACCTCTGAGGGCTCTCAGGGCAAGGGGAGCCTGAAGCCTGGAGAGTCCCCATCTCCACTGTGTGTTCCACACTCAGGCAGCCACACAGGGACACCGGAGCCACCCGGCACACCATAGCACTGCCCATCACACACACACCCAGACACTGCAGGGGGCCATGGGGATGGGACGTGCTTGCACACACCCAGGCACATGTATGGGGAAGACGCTTGTGCGTGCTTCGGGTACCCAGCACGCGTATGCTAAATACATTCAAGGCGCCCACTGGTGACTGCACACACTGGCTGACAGCCACACCAGCCGCAGCCCGTGCTGTCACGAACAGGCACTCTGTGGTGGGACAGGCTCTGGGCTGGGAGAAGATGGGCCCGGGGCCTGTCACATCCATGCTGCCTCTCTGGGCCTTGCGCTGTGCTTTGGGCTTCCACCCGTCTGTGAGGGAGATGCCATGGCCGCCGAGAGCCCCAGGGCTGTCGGTTGGTGACAGGTGGGTTTGTGCTCATCCACTCTGCCTCACCCCACTCAGTCAGCGGCTCAGGGGTCCTCCCAGCCAGCACGTCCGGGTCCCAGGGGCTTCACTTTGCTTGTGCACCCAAGGAGGTGACCGAGTGTCCTGTGTTGGTGCATGAGTGACATCCAGCTGGGAGTGTGGACAGGTGAATGCCATTCAGGGAGCCACCGGTGGTTCTGGGTGAAGACCATCACAGATATTTGCCAGGCGTGTGACGAGGCTGTGTGACGTGTGCCTGATGCTGGTGGGGAAGTGGTGAGAGAGCGTGAGCGTGACTCAGAGGGGTGTCAGTGCCCGTGGATGGCTGGGATGCAGGGTGTGTGTATACACGTATCTGGTCGGTGGTGCTGTGTGTCTGTGTCCATGACGTGTATGGTGTGTCCATGTGCATGCTGTCCCCGTGGCTGCCTGGGCAGGTGAGGAAGCGCATTCTTCTGCCAGAAGCGCATTCTTCCCCCTCCCCCAAAGGGTATCCTGAGGAGAGAGTCGCCCCTCTGTGTGTGTTTGCATATGTTCGCAAGTGTGTGTGAGCTGGCCTTGGGCTCCTGTCAAGGCTGCACTGTCTCCAAAGCTGACGCCTCGGGCCTGTCTGTTTGTCCTTCCGTCTCTCTGTGCCAGGCTGGCCCGGTGCCCACTCCTCTGACAGCTCTGAGTAATAGGCAGGGTGTGGGCAGCCAGCTCGGGCTGCCCTCTGTGTCCCCTACTCCGTAGGCTAACCTGGCCATGTGGCTGTCCATGATTGGCCTGGCTCAGTACTACAAGGTGCTGGTGGACAACGGCTACGAGAACATCGACTTCATCACCGACATCACCTGGGAAGACCTGCAGGAGATCGGCATCACCAAGCTGGGTGAGGCCCCACCCCGGCCCCACTGCCTCCTGGTCCCCGCCACCCTCCCTGGCCTGACCTGCCCCCCGCCCCACTCAGGACACCAGAAGAAGTTGATGCTGGCAGTGAGGAAACTGGCAGAGCTGCAGA
This sequence comes from Delphinapterus leucas, assembly GCF_059928025.1. NCBI lineage: Eukaryota > Metazoa > Chordata > Mammalia > Artiodactyla > Monodontidae > Delphinapterus > Delphinapterus leucas. The sequence continues at coordinate 36,501,978 of NC_143143.1, forward strand.
AGGCAGAGTATGCCAAGTATGAGGGGGGACCCCTGCGCCGGAAGGTACCACAGTCACTTGAAGTGATGGCCATCGAGTCGCCACCCCCACCCGAGCCTGCCCCGGCTGACTGCCAGTCTCCTAAGATGACCACCTTCCAGGACAGTGAGCTCAGCGGTGAGCTGCAGGCTGCCCTGACGGGCCCGGATGAAGGGGCTGCCGCTGCCGCTGCCCCTACTGAGAAGCCCTCCAACCACCTGCCGCCCACCCCAAGGGCCTCCATGCGGCAGGAGCCCAGCCTGGGTGGGCGGGCACGGCACATGAGCAGTTCTCAGGAGCTGCTGGGCGATGGGCCCCCAGGGCCTGGCAGCCCCATGTCACGAAGCCAGGAGTACCTGCTGGAGGAGGGGCCGGCCCCGGGTACCCCCCCCAAGGAGGCCCGGCCCAGCCGCCACGGCCACAGCGTCAAGCGGGCCAGTGTGCCCCCAGTGCCTGGCAAGCCGCGGCAGGTCCTTCCACCAGGTACCAGCCACTTCACGCCCCCCCAGACTCCCACCAAAGCCCGGCCAGGCTCCCCGCAAGCCCTGGGGGGGCCTCATGGCCCAGCCCCAGCCACAGCCAAGGTGAAGCCCACCCCACAGCTGCTGCCACCAATGGAGCGACCCATGTCACCTCGCTCGCTGCCTCAGTCACCCACACACCGTGGCTTTGCCTACGTGCTGCCCCAACCCGTGGAGAGCGAGGCAGGGCCGGCTGCTCCGGGGCCTGCGCCTGTGGCCGTGCCTGCGCCTGTGCCCACGCTGTGCCTGCCCCCTGAGGCCGACATGGAGTCAGGGCGGCCCAAGAAGCGCGCCCACAGCCTGAATCGCTATGCGGCGTCTGACAGCGAGCCAGAGCGGGACGAGCTGCTGGTGCCGGCCGCAGCGGGGCCCTACGCCACAGTCCAGCGGCGCGTGGGCCGCAGCCACTCGGTGCGGGCACCTGCTGGCACTGACAAGAACGTCAACCGCAGCCAGTCGTTCGCTGTGAGGCCGCGAAAGAAGGGCCCCCCCCCACCCCCGCCCAAGCGCTCCAGCTCATCCATGGCCAGTGCCAACCTGGCTGATGAGTCAGTGCCAGATGCGGAGACTGAGGTGGCTGGGGCCGAGGACGGCCGGCTGGGGGTCCGGGCACAGCGCCGGCGGGCTAGTGACCTGGCTGGCAGTGTGGACACAGGAAGCGCTGGCAGCGTGAAGAGCATTGCAGCCATGCTCGAGCTGTCATCCATTGGGGGTGGGGGCCGGGCAGCCCGCAGGCCCCCTGAGGGCCACCCCATGCTTCGCCCCGCCAGCCCAGAGCCAGGCCGGGTGGCAACGGTGTTGGCCTCGGTGAAGCACAAGGAGGCCATTGGGCCTGATGGCGAGATGGTGAACCGGCGCCGCACACTGAGTGGGCCTGTCACAGGACTTCTGGCCACTGCTCGCCGGGGTCCGGGAGAGCCAGGGGGGCCTGCAGATCACGGCCACTTTGTGGAAGATGGCGCTACCCGGCAGCGGCCTCGAGGTCCAGCCAAGGGTGAGGCGGGTGTGGAGGGCCCACCACTGGCCAGGGTGGAGGCCAGTGCCACGCTCAAGAGGCGCATCCGAGCCAAGCAGAGCCAGCAGGAGAATGTCAAGTTCATCCTCACTGAGTCTGACACGGTCAAGCGCCGGCCCAAGGCCAAGGAGAGGGAGGCAGGTCCCGAGCCTCCCCTACCACTGCTGTCCGTGTACCAGAATGGAACAGGCACTGTGCGCCGCCGTCCGGCCTCTGAGCAGGCTGGGCCCCCAGAGCTGCCCCCGCCCCCGCCACCCGCTGAGCCCCCGCCCTCTGACCTGTTGCACCTGCCCCCGCTGCCCCCGCCAGACAGTGATGCCCGGAAGCCGGCCAAGCCACCTGTCTCTCCCAAGCCCATTCTGGCTCAGCCCGTGCCCAAGATCCAGGGCTCACCCACACCTGCCTCCAAGAAGGTGCCACTGCCAGGTCCTGGCAGCCCAGGTAGGTTGCAGGGAGCCAGCTGGGGAAGGGCCCTCCTCCAGCTCCCCATACCATGGTCTGAGGGGTTTTCCACTTCTTGGATTTGATGAAGGCCAGGTGGAGTGGGGTGGGAAAGTATCCTCAGACCCTCTCGTCCATCCACCCACTGGACCACTTCACCAATGAGAGCTGAGACAAGGGTGGATGATCCTTACATTCCTCAGCGAAGGAGACACAGAAACCCATGAGTAGCAGCACCTGTGGAAGGAGGACAGGCCCACGATGCTGGAAGGCTAAGGGAGGATTCTGACCTGGCTGTAAAATGACCCAAGCACAGGAGGGAGGGGAGAGGCTTCCAGGCAGAAGGATCAGAGGTGCAAAGGCCCTGTGGCATTCAAGCAACGGAAGGGCCGGTGTCTGCAACAGGCCACACCTGGAGGGGAATGGAGGTGGGGGGCGGACCGGGCGGGGTTTGGAAGCAGTGACCCAAGCAGGCCTGCACAGGGAAGCGCGCCCCCTGGCAGCCTCAGGGAGGCCGGGGGCGGAGGGCTGGAGCTGGAGCCCGGCGGCAGTGCAAAGGGCGTTATCTCTAATCCCGGGTTCGAGGCAGGGCGCTTGGGCAGGGCTTATGCCGGGATGGGCAGCGCGCGCGCGCTGCGCTGACCTCCCATCCCGGTGCGACTCTCCTCTTCCCCGCAGAGGTGAAGCGTGCCCACGGCACGCCGCCGCCCGTGTCTCCCAAGCCGCCACCACCGCCCACGGCGCCCAAGCCGGCCAAGGCAGCGGCGGGGCTGCAGTCGGGCAGCGCCAGCCCGTCGCCCTCGCCGGCACGCCAGCCGCCTGCTGCCCTCACCAAGCCCGCCAGCACGCCACCCTCGCTGAGTGCCAGCCCGGCCAGGCCCCCGTCCCCCGGTGTGCCCGCGCTGCACGTGCCTGCCAAGCCGCCGCGCGCTGCTGCAGCGGCAGCCGGGCCCCCCGCCGCGCCCGACGGCGCCTCGCCGGGGGACAGCGCCTCGCCGGGGGACAGCGCCAGGCAGAAGCTTGAGGAGACAAGCGCGTGCCTGGCGGCGGCGCTGCAAGCCGTAGAAGAGAAGATCCGGCAGGAGGACGCGCAAGGCTCGCGGTAGGTGCAGGACCCGGTCCGGCGTGGGCGTAGGTGGGGGGCTTTGCGCCCCCGCGGCGGGTGCACACCTGGAGGCTGCCCTGCGAGAGCGGTGCCGAGTCGCGCCGGGCCCGAGTTGCGCCGGGCACGGCCTGGCGTGGGCGGGGCTCTACGAGCTGCCCCAGCCCCCGACAGAGGCTACTGTGAGTGGGCCGGGAGCGGAGCGGGGCAGATGTGGGGAGTGCGTGGACTGATCCGGCCCCGCCCCTGAGTGCGGGGGCGTGGCCTCCGCGAGGGGCGGGACTTTGCGCTGAATGGGCGGGACATGGGGGCTGGAAGTTCTGCGCCAACCCAGCCAGTTCACGCTGCGCCCGCCCCCAGCCCCTCGGCCGCCGAGAAGAGCACCGGCAGCATCCTGGACGACATTGGCAGCATGTTTGACGACCTGGCCGACCAGCTGGACGCCATGCTGGAGTGACGCGGCCGCCCAAGTTCGGCCCACCCGCGCCGCCTGGGCTCCGGCCCGCACACTGACCTTTACCTCAGGATGGGTACCTCTGGGGGCGGCGCGAGCGGGCAGGGCGGTGGACCAAGGGGGAGGGGCGCAGGGGGCAGCCCGCTAGGCAGCCGCGGGCACGAGGCGGGGGTGGGCCGTTCTGTCCAGCCCCCGCACAAGCACAACTCCTGCCCCTGGGCCCAGCTTGGAGGACTGCCTGGTTGGTGGGCCCAAGGGCTCTGGGCAGATGCTGCTGCCTTGTGGGTGCCCTTCCTTATCTGCTGCTCCCTGTGCAATAACTGCTGGGCCACCTGCCCGCCCACCACCAGGCTCTGCCCGCTGTGGGTGGAGGAGGGGAAACTCCTGAACCCCCTGCCCTGAGTCCAGGTTGGGTCCACCCTGGGAGGCAGCGGGAGGGGGGCAGCTGCTGTAGCCCCCTCCCCAATCTGTGGCAGAGCACAGGCCTATGCCCAGCACAGAACTGCCCATTGGGGACCTCTGCCAGCCACTCCAACGCAGCACAAGGGGCTGGGGTTGGGCCCTCTGCCCCACTGCACCCCCCTCCCTAAATATAAGCTATTGAAGAGTATTAATTTATTGGGAATAAGCTGAGGCAGATTTCCCCAGAGAAACAAAAAGGTATAACTTTAACAAATATATATTTAAAGAAAGAAGAAATATTATTGATTCTATAGAAAACCATTTACCAACTGCAAGGACGCTGGAGTCCAGCTCAAGACAAAAGCTGTTAGAGGCCCCGGCCATCTGTCTGTGTATCCTTCCCTCCCTCTGTCCAGGAGTGGCCAGACCCCTGGGCCCAGTAGCACCAACGGGAGGCTGGGGTCTGGGGGAGGGGTCTGTGCTCCGCCAGGGCCTTCCCTCTGCTCTCTCTCCTAACTTCTCTGCATCTGAAGAACTTGAAGGATGTGCCTTGCTCGCTGCTGGGCTGTGTCATCCACGCCGTGGAGACAGTGGGGAGGGCTCTGCCTCTCCCATGGGTGCTGGTGTTAGGGTGCATCTGGGCTTCAGGGGAGCTGTGTGCACAGCGTGGTGAACGTGGGCGCGTCAGTTGGGTGACAGCAGTGGGTGCAGGGCATGCATGCCAGGCTGCGTGTGGTGCGTGTGAGGGTGTGCCCAACCCTCCCTCCTTGGGGCCCTGAGCTGGCCCCACGCAGCCAGCCCACCCCCGCTCCAGTTCCCACAGACGCTCTGCTCATGGTCTGAGGCCGTGTTGTGTGGTCGTTCTCGCCTTCTTCCTCCATCTCCCCACTCCAAAAACTACTGACTGGCCTCCTCTATCGTGTCTGCTGATCCACGTGTTGGGCACAACTTTGACATTTCTTAACAAAAAAGAGAATTAAAAAGCGCCGAAAACCAGCGATTGTGATTCAGGTGGGCTGAGGGGGTCTGCCAAGGTGGTGCCTGGGTGTGTGGGGCCCCTTCCAGTGGTCATGTGCTGGCACGTCCCCGGGTGGGTGGGCCTGGCCAGCTACTTGGTCTCTCCTCAGTGGGTGGCCCAGGCCAGGGCCAGCAGGTGGGGAGGGGGGTCCGGGCAGGGAGCTACTGTCAGCTGTCAATAAACAGCAGAATATGGAGCTGCCTGGCTCACTTTTTTGGGGTATGTACATTGGGGCAAGTGGGGGGCTAGCCTGTTCCCGACAGGGAGGAGAAGTCACCAAGAGTGTACATCCTGGGGATATCAACAGGAGCCTCCTGTGGTCCCTGCCCAGCTTCCCACCCCAGCTTCTCTCACACTGGCTGCTGGTGCCTGTGCTCCCCAGTGTCCTCAGGTGGCCTCTTCCTCCCCCTGAGGACCATCCCCACTCAAAGCCACAGTCTGTGCAGCTTTTATTTCAATCAGGAAGTAATCAAATTTATATACAGTCTAAAAACAGTAGAAAAGGTGAGTAAAAAGGCCCACAGTCCATCTGGAGTGGGGATGGAGGGTGGGCCTGGTGAGCGTCGTACCTGGCACCCAGACGGTCTGGGCACTGTCCTGGCAGTGACGATGACAAGGCCAAGCAGAGAGAGGCTCACTGGGCGCAGGGCAGGGAGGGCATTGTCTGCCTGGCTGAGTCTGCCTGCCTGTTCCCATGGGGCAGGCAGAGACCCCAAGACCAGTCATGTGGCTCGCCGGACTTTGACAGGCCTAGGTCAGGCCCAGAGGAAGCCAAGACCTGGCCTGGATTCTGTTAGCAAGTCCATACCTGCAGGGGAAAGGCTCTGTTTCAGGTGCCCCTTTGGCCATCCAGCCCCAGAGCCAGCTGCCGTCCATACCTGCCTTCACTGCCCCCTGCCCAGGGCCGCTAGATCCCAACTCCCCCGCCCCCGCTCCCCCCATGCAGCCCCTTTGGATGGCCTGAGCCAAGGCACTGACCTTCACGGTGCTGTCCACGGCTCCTGAGAAGAGCCGGCCCCGGGACACTGCCAGTGCAGTCACACTGCCCTGGTGACGCAGCAGAGTCTGCGTGCAGATCATGTTGTCCATACTCCACACCTGGGGGCACATGGGACATGAGGACCGCCCAGGCCTGGCACCCACCCTGAGCCTCCCACTGTCGGTAGGCCAGCTCGCACCCTGAGAGACCGGTCGTAGGATGCGCTGAAGACTTTGGTCTGGTCTGGCGTCGAGATGACCGCCAGGGCATACACAGTGCCAACGTGTCCTGTCAGGGTCCGCACTTGCTCCTTAGACTCAATGTCCCACACCTGAGGGGGTGGCACAGGCAGGTCAGAGACACAGACGGGGAAGACAGGGGCCCAGAGTCAGACCCTGCCCTTTGGCATCCACTCTTACATGGATGAGGTTCTCGTAGGTGCCACAGACAATGTGGTGATTCGTCACGGCAATAGAATAGACGCTGCCGCCAGATGTCTGCAGGACGTGGATGCAGTCGAGGGTCCGGATGTCCCAGATCTATGGGCAAGTGTGGGTCACTTGGTCCCAGGCCAGGCGCCTCATCCCCTGGGCCTCTCAGCAGCCCACCACCCAGGGTGCATGTGAGGGTCTCCCCACGCTGGCAGCGCGGGGGCAGGGCAGATGGAGCCGGCACAGGGAGGGCGCACCTTGATTGTCTGGTAGGAGCCGCTGTACAGGTAGCTCTGGGCAGCCACCAGGGCCCGCACCCAGTGGTTGAGGCCGGTGAGCTCCTTCTTCAGCTTCAGCTCGGTGCCCACAATGTCCCACACCTGTGGGAGTGGCCATGAGCGCAGGCCTGGGGGGCAGGCACCGGCACCCTGCCGCCCCGCACACATGTACACCACCTTGCCTGACCTTGATGGCCTTCAGGGAGCCGCTGAAGAGCATGTTGTGTGAGGAGACCAGCGTGCACACCGGGTTGTCGTGGGCCCGGATCGTGTTCACCTTCTGCAGGTTCTGGATGTCCCAAACCTGGCGGGAGGGAGGACGGGAAGCCTTAGGCCCTGGCCGAGCCCAGGCCCCAATGGCACAGCGAGCCTGGGGGTCCCGGCCCGCCCGCCGGCCCCACTCACGATGATGGTGCAGTCGGCTGAGCCGCTGTAGAGCTTGCACCTGGGGAAGCAAAGCCAAGGTGTCAGGGTGCGAGAAGCCAGTACCCTCGCTGACAATGCCCTGGCCAGGCTGGGGGAGCACTGGCCACTGGGAACCAGCAGCCTGGGCCATTGCCAGGATCACTGCTGAGCCCAGCCTTGGTTTTCCTGCCTTAGCGAGGGGACCTTGGAAGTGGAGGCCCAGCCCCGTGCCTGCCTGGCAAGCATCTGACAGCTGAGCTGAGAGGTAATTACCCCTGTTAGTGTTGTTGGCAGTCAAGCTGTTGCTTCCTGTGAGCCAGCATCTCTCTCTCATACACACACACTCACACACTCACGCCCACAACAAGAAGCCTCATGACACAAGACAGGAGGGAAGGTCTAGAAGGGGCACCCTAGGGGTGAGGGGGTGGCCAGGCAGGCTTCTCTGTGGTGCTGCGCCCCGGGCTCTGGCTGTCGGCCAGCAGTAGCTGAGGCCCTGCCTCCACTCTCTGGTCCCACCTCTGTCCTCTGGCTGCCTGAGTCTCTCCAGGGCCAAGGCTCTGCTCTGTGAATGTACGGCTTCAGAGGTGGAAGGCCTACATGCTGCCACCCATGATTCAGCCCTGCTCAGGGTCGAGGGTGTCTCCCAGGAGGAGCAGACAAGAGCCACTCTAGGACACGTGCAGCCACGGACTCAAGCTCACAGTCCACAGGACCTCCCATCCCTGGCTCCACATGGGCCCTGTGGTCTGTGGACACACGTGTGCCTGCACTCACCCCTGGATGCAGAGTGCCAGCACAATGCCATCATGGCCCTCCAGCGTCTTCTGGCACTTGTAGGTGGTACACGTGTCCCACACCTGCAGAGACCAGGATCAGGGCAGGTCCCAGCAGGGTCAGCCCAGTGGCAGGGGGCACCATGGCAGGAATGACGTGAGCATGGGGGGAGGGGAGAAAGCCCCATCCATGAGCAGGCCTGGAGCCGGCAGAGGCTGGTGTGCAATGCCCACCCCTGCCCCACCAGGCTGCCAAGCCCCTAGGCAGGACCCTACCCACCTTGATGGTCTTGTCAGAGGAGCCGCTGAAGAGCAGGTCCCCCATTGAGTAGACGCAGAGACACCAGACAGGGCCCTGGTGACCCACAAAAGTTCCTTTGCACTTGAAGATCTGCTGTGGGTCGTAGGCTGCAGAGAGATGGGGGAACTGGTGATGGGGGAACTGGAGGGGGCTTCGGGGATGGCGGCGGGAGCGGCAGTGGGCCCATACTCACATCCTAGGATGCCCATGTTCAGCCGTGCATTGATGTGGGACAGCTCGTCCTGCGAGGCCAAGAGTAGAGCAGAGGGTGGGGTGGGCGGGGCTCCACAGCCCTCCATGGCCCCAGGCCTGAGCTCTGCCAGGGCAGGGCAGATGCAGCAACAGCCCTCCCAGCACAGACACCTAATCATAAGTGGGAACAAGCCTCCTGCTGGGACCCAAGCTGAGAGATGGTCCTGTGTCCCCCACCCCACCCCACCTCCCTGCATCAGGCCCCTGCCCGCTCACATTCAACATGGACGCGTCCCTCCGGAACTCCATGAGGTCCTCGCTGAGCTTGCTCTGGTTTTCATCCAGGACATCTGTGTAGCAGGGACCAGAAGAAGGGTGTCAGGGACCAGGAGGAGGGGCTGCACCCCTGCCACCTCTGGGCCAAGCTCTCACCGAACTTGAGCTCCAGGCTCTTCTCCAGCTGGTCGATCTTCTCTGAGAGCTTGCCCAACATGGAGCGCAGGAAGGCGATCTCCTGGTCCTTCTGGGCCAGTGCCACATGCATCTCGTGGAAGCGGTCATCCGTCTGCTGAAGGAACTCCTTCAGGCCCTCGAAGCGGCAGGTTTCCAAGTGCGTCTCATACGTGTCCTGGTTTCCAATGAACGTGCACCTGGAGGGACAGGACAGCTGCCCTGCCCACCTGTTCAACTGCCCGCCCAGTTAGGCCCTTCCCTTTGCCTCCCCAACCCCAAGAATCTCTCTCAAATCCCACTTCTGTGCCCACTGCAGCCCCAATGGGCCACCATCCTCTGCATACCTGCATGCCCACCAACCCACCTACCCACCCTGCTTCAACCCAGCAATCCAGTCACTTCACTCCTGCTCAGAGCTCTTCAAGGGCTCCTCCACCACCTCACCAGCTTCTGCCCTAAAGAGCCAGCTGCTGCCTCTTCTCCCACCCCCACCTCCCCTCTGCTCTCAACTCCGCCAGCTGCCGGAAGCCCTCACCCAGGTCTTTGCCCGGCTCGTGCCCACGCATGCATTCATTCTCAGCTCGTGCCTTCCCCAACCACCCGCAGCTCCCTGACCGCTCCGTCCCCCGTGTTCCCATGGTGCGCAGGTCTCCTCAGCACCTGTACCTCAGTTTGTAATTACATAGACGATGGTGTGGTTCCCGCTAAGGTCGTCTCCCCAGAGCCTGGCAGACAGGTGGATCTCAACCAAGGTTTGCTGAAGGAGGGACCATGAATGCCAGCCCAGGCCCACTCGCCCCCTCAGGTCTGCCCACCCCCACCCCGAGGCAGCCCCGTGCGCCCACCCCCGCCCACTCACCCGTACTTGGAGTGGGGACACTTGATGTGCTCGCACTCCTTGAGATGTGCCTCCAAGTTCATCTTGAGAAGGGGCGGGCAGCTGGGGTTGTTGGGGCACCGCACAGGCCTGTAGTCACAGCTGCCCTCGTGGTCCCTGGGGGAGGTGGGACGTGGGGGGGTGCTGAGTCCCCAGGGGCACTGGTTCTCAGTACCCCTGGGGGGTGGGGACTGGGGATGGAGGGGGGCACTTACTTTCGGGCGCTGAGCTTGATGGTGAAGGGACACCCTCGGGGGTCCACCTCAAAGACAGTGGGCTTCCCGCCCCCGACTGCCCGACAACCGTGCCTGCAGTGGATGAAGAGCTCGCCAATCTGCTCAGCCACTGCGATGTTGTTCACCACCACCGTCAGCTTGGCATTGTCCACGGGACACTTCTCTGGGGGGGAGGGCATGCTGACCCCACAGCCCACCCAGCCACCATCTCCCCTGGCAGCCCTGCCCTGGGCACTGTGGCCAGGCTGCTCTGGGGGAGACCATTCCCTGGTGGGCGGCAGGCCTGGAACACGCTCCCCCAGCTGGGTGGGCTGAGCCTCTGTCAGGGGCCTAATCCACCCATCTACCTTCCCCTCTGGGGTGCCCGTAACAGGAAAGGGTGCATGGCTGGGCCACCAAGAATGACCACTGGGTGAGCAGGTGGTGGCAGAGGCCTCTCAGTTGACCCGAGAGTCTGGGGCAGGGCCAAGAGAGCTGAGGACAGAGCACGGAGAGGACCAGTCCTGGGCCAGCTGCTAAGGCCTGAGACGGTGAGGCCGGCAGCCTTGACAGCAGGGGCAGCGTCCGAGAGAGTGGGCACTGTGCCCAGAAGGCCCACCCACACCCGCCGTGGGGCGGGCTCTGAGCTGCCGTGCTCGGGCTCTGAGCTGCCGTGCTCGTCAAGGTCTTGAGCCTGGCCCGAGCCTGGCCTGAGCAGTCACCCAGGAACCACTGCCGCAGGAGGACTAGGGAGAAGTGGCTGTGCAGCCAGGGTCTCCATCAGTGCTGGGCCCAGGCCGGACGTCCCCGGAGGGACCTCCCACCGCTGGGGAATAAAGGTGGCCGAGCCTAGGCTGAGAGGGCCCTACCTGACTTCAAGGCGCATCTTCGACAGAAGGTGTGCTGTGGAGACAATGGGCAGACTGGGGTGTGGCCGCAGAGCTGCCCCCACCCCGTGCCCACTGCAAAGGGCACCTGCTGGGCAGCCAGACCAGGCCTGTGAGCGAGGCCAAGGCTCCCCATGAAAGGGGCCTCACGGTGGTGCACAGGTCGGGGAGGGGCAGCCTCACCCCACACGTGGTGATCACAGGGTCCTTGAACACACTGCAGCAGAGCTGGCAGCAGAGCTTCACCGAGGGCTGCTCGGCAAACACCAGCGGCTCCTAGAACAGGCAGGGCTGGGTGAGGGTGGGGCCTGGGACTGCTGACATGAGTGCGGGCACCCAGGGCCCCAGCCCCTTCCTCTGCGGGCCTGGGCTGCCCTATTGGGATGGAAGCACCTCTGCCAGGATGTGTCCTGAGAGGAGGAGTCCACTGAAGCCTACAGCTGGGCCTGAGCTCCAGCAGACCTGAGCAGGAAGAACCCCTCCAGCCATGCCCTCACCCCATGACACCTACCCTCTCCCTGGGACAGAGACTAGAAAGGGCCCCATGTGGAACCCGCCTTTCATTCCCAAAGCTGATGCCTGGGCAGCCCCTGGGGTGGGGAGTGAGAAGAACGTGCCTGGGGGACCCAGCCCAGCCCCCCGAGTCCCTGACGTGGACCCGTGCGGATCAGGGGCCCCGATCAGGGCCTGAGGGGAAGGTGTCCCCACCGCCCCAGGACGGGGAGGGTCCCTTGGAGTCTGCACCGAGCCTGCCCGGCCACACCTACCGGCTCCTCCTCCTCCTCGGGCAGCGAGAATGTGGAGCGCAGGGACATGCTGGACTCCGAGTGCAGGGAGCGGACGGAGATGGCCGAGTCAGAGCGGCGTGGGGTGCTGATGGGGGGCTGCGGGCAGACAGGAGGCCGTCAGCTGGCAGGAGGGCCGGGCTCAGACCCCCGTCCCAGTGTGGGTGCCCACTTAGCCCACAGCCCGGCTGTGCGTGGGGAGCCGGTGTGACGCCCGGGCCCCGCCTGCCTGGCAGTCCCGGCCCTGTGGTTGGGACGCCTGCTCACATCTGCCAACTTTCTTTGTGTAAATGGAGAGACTTCCTGCTATTCAATTCTACGAGGACACGCTCGGCCTGCTTCCTGCTTCCCGTGAGGGAATGTAGGCCGCAGAGGGGACACCTCCACCAGCCAATCCCGGGGCGGGGGTGGCCACGGCCCCCAGGCTGCTGGAGGGAAGGGGGTGGAAGGCTGGCCGCGGGAAGCTGCAGGGCTCCAGGTGCCCGCTGGGCTCAGCCACCCGCCTGGCCGTCCTGGTTGGGGACACTAGCCCAGGCCAGTGAGGCTCCCTGAGGGAAGGTGGGGACACCCCCACCAAACCCCAACCAAGCTTCTGAGAGCAGGAGGGGGGGCCACGGGTGCTCGTCTCTGTCTGAGCCACCAGAAACACGGATCTGGGGGAGTGCCAGGGCAAGGGGTACTGTCCCTTCCTCCCCTCTGGGCCTGGAACCCTCCAGAAGAGATACTCCAAGAGCAATCGCTCCCCACGCTCTTCCCCTCCTGCCCCAAAGCTTCATTCATGAGCCATAAACCTCCTGCCTCCACGCCCAGCCCACCTGCCCCCTCTAGGTCCCAGCCACTCTGGGACCTGGCTGCCTCTGTCTGAGCCTCTGTGGGTGTGGGGACTGTTGGAATGATCCCCTCCCCGCCAGCCCGGGGTGTGGGACCCACAGCGGGCAGAGGGAGGCTGGCTGGGCAGTTCCAGGGGCCGGCTTCCCCGAGCGGGTGCAGCAGAGATCAGTGTCCCCAGCATGCCCGCGGACAGGGACCTCCCTCACCAGGGCAGCACCCACCTCCCGTCACAGCATCTCAAGTGGCATGTTTGCATGGAAATGCCACATGAGGAACAAGAGGGGAAATCAGAAGAAGTGATTCAAATTATCCCCAGGGCAGCGATGGAAACCAGAGGGTGAGAGCAGGTCCAGGCAGGAGCTGGGCTAAGCATACGGGGCCCGGCCTGGCTCTGTTCTCCCCTGCCCCCCTAGCCCCCTGCCCCGCTGCCCGCCTGCCCCTTGCTGGGCTCCCACTCCTCCTGAGTGAAGGGGCTGTGGCTGCCAGGCCTGGGCTGGGGGCAGGGTAGCTGGCCCTAAAGTACAGGGCCTGGGGGAAGGCCCGGCTCCCCAGGGCAAGCAGAGGGGCAGCCTGTGGGGGCCGAACATCCAACAGAGATGGTGCCCAGGTGGCTGCAGCTCAGGGCCCTCACAGCACACGCCTACCTCCTTAGAGCCACCAAAACCCAAGGATTCCAGAAACCACAGGCACGGGGAATTCACTTCCTTCAAGGCCCAGCTGGGCAGGTGAGCCTTCTGTTCCCAGCCTCACTCCATGGGCAGGTCACAGGTCCCAGAGACGGAGGCAGGCAGAGCCCAAGGGAAGGGGGAGCTTGTGTTTAGGGAGGGCCTAGTGCAGTGCTGGGCACACAAACGTGTTTGTTTGAATAATTAAAAATACTTTTTTTCTCCCTATTAAATAGGAAACAAAGGCCTGGCTGCCCAGCATGAGGAGAAGCCTTCGGTGCTGGGAGGCTAGAAGGGCTGGAGCACTGGCCGGGGTCTGTCGGGGGCTCTGAGGGAAAGCAGAAAGCAGGCACAGGAGAGGTGAGTGGCAGTGGGAGGTTGCTCGCATCCCACCCGCACCAGCCAGGCCAGCCTTCGCTTCCCGCAGCAGTCCCAGAGCCGGGCGAGGACCGACAAACAGGGAATGGCCACTGTGACCCTGGCCACACGGCCTGGGTACCGACAGCCAGCTCCAACTCTGACCCAAAGCCCTTCCTCACTGACCCCAGCCTGGGCCTATCCATCTTTCCCCACCTGCTGAACCCCGTCTCCCTCGTCAGGAACCCCAAACTCGGGGCCTCTGCCTCTACCCGGCAACCCACCCATTCATCCTCTGCTCAGCAACAGATGAAGCTTTAAAAATGAGGTTTTTTCCCTGGTGGTGCAGTGGTTAAGAATCTGCCTGCCAATGCAGGGGACGCAGGTTCGAGCCCTGGTCCAGGAAGATCCCACATGCCGTGGAGCAACTAAGCCTGTGCGCCACAACTACTGAGCCTGTATTCTAGAGCCTGTGAGCCACAACTACTGAAGCCTGCACGCCCTAGAGCCCGTGCTCCGCAACAAGAGAAGCCACCGCAATGAGAAGCCTGCGCACTGCAAAGAAGAGTAGCCCCCACTTGCTGCAACTAAAGCCCATGTGCAGCAACGAAGACCCAACGCAGCCAAAATAAATAAATAAATATTTTTTAAAAGGGGATCTGATCTAGTTACCCTCCCGAATGAACCTTCTGTGGCTCCCACCCCCACAAGATGGAGCCAAACTTGCCTCCTCTCAGCCTGCAGGCGCCACACCCTCTGGCTCAGCCACCTTCACCAGCGCCTCTCTCTGGAAACCCAGCCACGTGTGCTCAGGCCTCAGGGTGTCGCACATGCTGGGCCTCTGACACCAGCTCGCTTCACCCTCAGACCTGAGCTCGCGGCTGAGGCTCCACCTTCAGCTCCTCCTGGGCCCTGGGCGCCTGGAGGGAGGGCATGGTGGGAGGCAGGCTCTGGAGGGGTGGGGAGGGGGGAGCGAGGTGCAGACCTACCATGCTGTCCTCCTCGTCCCGTGGGGAGTAGGCGAGGGAGCTGGAGGAAGAGGGCGTCCTGCGGTGCTGTTTGTATGTGCTGGTCCCATCAGCTGCGAAGAAAACAGGGCTGAGATGCCGCGAGCGGGGCCGTGTGGGGAGGCCTGACCACCGTGGCAGGCAGCGGGCTCCTTCGCAGATGGGCCAGGCAGGGGCGGAGGCTGGGCTGGGGGTTGTGGTCGCCTCCCCAGGTCTAACCAGTGCCTGCAGCTCACCTGCAGGGCTCAGCCTGCCCTGGACAGTCCCAGAGCTGAGTCCAGAAGCTCCCAGCCCCAGCCCTGCCACCCACAGGCAGAGAGGTCCGAGGCCCCTCAGCTGGTACATGGTGGGGCCAGGATGGCAGCCTGGTGGTCTAGGTCCCCTCTCCGCCCACCTCTTCCCCTGGTGCGGCCAGAATCAGGAACCAGCCACAGGCCCTCTTGGACTCCTACAGGAAGGCTGCTGAAGGCATGGCCCTCCTCCTCCTGCACGTCACCCCAGCTGCCCAGAGAAGGCACTGGTCAGGGGTCCACGCGGGAATAGGAGCCAGCCTCACAGGCCCTGAAGGCAGCAGCCAGAGGCCTACAGTGGCCAACACTGGTCTCAGGCCCCAGCCAGGGCCAGATGTCACAACAACCAGCCCCAAAGGCCTGGTTCATGATCCAGGCTTCACATGGCTGCCCTGTGACTGGGCCTCAGTTTCTCTGTCTGTAATGAGAGGGGCTGGGTGAGGCAACTGTTCGTGCCTGGTCACTGGCTCTGACCATCCCTGACACTGAGGGAGTCGCTGGGTTGGCCACGGGCGAGACAGGCCCCCGTTACTCTCTGCCCGGGAGCTTTTGACTGCCACGACAGGGTGCTACATGGTTTCTAAAGCTGGATAAGAAATTAAAGAACAATTACTCGGGTGATGCGATTAAGGGGTATGTATATTTGCTTTTTCTTCAGAAAAGAACATCTAAGAAAAAAGGAGGGCTCTTTCACAGCCCCCGAGGGGGTCACCCAGCGGTAAAAAGGAGCCTGTGTGAGCAGATGTCCATGGCAGCCTGGTGACCCCACCGAAAAGTGTATCCAGAAGATACCGTGGAAAAGCAATTAAAAAACTAATTAGCAGCTGGTGTTCTCCTACGAGGGGCAGTCCTGAAAAGGCAAAAGAACACACACTGCTCCCCAGAAGCACCGGTCCTGATAGGAGGGGCCCCATGCCCTCATGTCTTCAGGAAGGAGGTTGTGCCCTCGTGGTCTAGTTCCTCACCACCTCCCAGAACACACAGTGCTGAGGGCTCAACCATGGGACCAGACTCGGGAAAGGACCCCATGAGTACTTCTTATCACCTCCCCATGCCCAGCCTGGTCCCCCGTCCTGACCTTTCAGGGCCTGCTAGAAGCCTGGGTGGGACGAGTCAGGGGTCGCTTGATAAAGGACAGGTGTGCAAAGTGGTGCTGGAGAAGTCGGGCGGCCCACCTCAGAGAGGTGGCAGGCGAGGCCCCGGGACGCAGGTGCAGGAGGATGTGGGGGTGTGGGAGGAGGATGTGGCAGTGGAACAGGAGGGAGCAGGATGGGGGACTCCTGCCCAGCCCAGGTTGGCCTGGGCTCACAGGCTCACCTTTTGTGATGGTGGTGACAGCCGAAAAGGCGGGCCCGAAGGTCGTTTCCATTCTGGTCTGGAGAGAGAACAGATGAGACTTGGCCTTGACCCCAGCGAGGATGTGGACACACACGTGGACATGAGCTGACATGCTTTCCCACTAACGAGTCCACATGCGTGCATATACTCAGACATGCCAACCACACACATGGCATGGCCCACCCGAGGGACCTCCAGGTAGGGAGAGGACTGCTCTGGTAGCTCTTCTGGGGCCCTGGGTATGTGGGGTGTGCACAGAGGCAGACCATTCCCCGAGGGTGTCCCCCTTACCCCGGTGGCGGCGTCTGGGGTAGGAAGGTTGCTAGGCCCCCCGGAGAAGCGGTTGTAGCGGGCGCTCTTGCCCGAGCTCATGCTCTAGAGAGGCATCTAAGGTCCTCGGGCAGCATCCCCTATGGGTGGAGCACAAATGAAGGGCTTTGGAGATGGTGGCCAAGCCCCTGTCGGTTGGTGGGGCCGCTCCACACAGGCAGGCCCCCTCTGGCCAGTCCACCACAAGGCACGCTTCAGTCTCTCTCCACCACCAATCCCAACAAGGGCAGGTCCATGCGGGCAAAGTCCCTTCCCCTCCCTCCCGTCCCAGGTGTGCACAGGCCAGAGAAAAGGAGGAGACCCTGGGTTCAAGCAGGCAGCTGACACTCCGTTCTACCTTGCTTTAAGGCTTAGCCCTTTGGAAAAGCCCACCGGCTCCACCCCAGAGCTGGAGAGCCCCTCACCCCTGCTCTGTCTGCTCCTCTGGGTCCGAGGTCTGAATGTCCCTGGGGCCAAGGCTGGGTATACACAGCAGGACAAAGCCACAGGCCTGTTTCCTGCCAGGGCAGGTGTGGTCAGGCCGAAGCCACCCGGTCTGCAGGATGTCGGGGATGCTGGCTGTGCCCGCAGAGAACCTGTGGGTGACGTACTTGGAGCCCAGCCCCTCACCAGCCTCATCACATGCAGAAAGCCCCTTCGGGTGGGGGAGGAGCAAAGAACTCCGACTCTTGACCTTGTTCAGGTCACCCACTCCAGGAACAAAGGGTGCCCCAGTGTGACCCAGTCTCAAGGGCTGGGGTGGCAGGGAGAAGGCACAGTGGGAATCATCCCAGGTCTCTGGTGACTCCCATACAAGAAGAGAGGGGCTAGATGGGCCGTGAGAGAACTGGCCAGGCCCAGGTGTACCCACAGAGTAGGAAGAGATTAGAAAGAAAAGGAGACCCAGTCAGCAGCTCACACTAGGATGGGACCCCAGGGAGAGCTGCTCCATTCCTGAGACAGCGCCCACCCTGTGGTGGCCCTATCAGCAGGCACCCCCTGGAAGCGGTCTTCCCCATGTCAGGACCCTCAACAGTCTAGCCAGGAGCACAGTCTCCCCCTGCAAGGTCGGCTGTGTTGAGAGCCACGAGGCCGCCGGCTTGAAGCCAAGCTCCCCACGGGGAGGAAGGCCAGACGCTCAGGACTGCTGTCAACAGGCCCACTTGAGCTCTCCACCTCAGGAGACCCCCAGCAGCATCCCCGGGACTGTGGGCTCATTGCCTGGTGCCCGGCCCAGCCATCAGACCAGCATCAGGAACTGCTCTAGGAGGTCAGGCTCATCTTGCTCCTGGGGCCGCGTGGCAGGCAGGGGCCCACTCTGTGGTCTGGAGTCCTGCAGGACTGTGAGGCTCCAGGGGGGAAGGGCTGCTAAGCCCCCCACACTGTGGGAGAAGGCGGGAGATGCTCTCTGCCCCCTACTGTGAGTCCAGCAGAGAGCAACTGTACAGTCCAGCTGGTTCTGGCACCTTCCACACCAGGTCCTCCTGACCTGGACCATCTAGTGACGTCCACGCCCCACCCCCCCACGGCCAAGCAGTGTGACCTGGGGCCCACCCAATTGTCCCCCAACCCGGCCTGCAGGTCTGCAGGGGGGGGTGGGCTCTCAAGCATACCCGGCCCTCTGCACTGTGCTCCCAAGCTGCCCACCCCTTCAAATGCCACCTGCACGCCACCCCCCCAAACTTTGAGACTCAGGCATTGACAGGGTGGCTCTTGGCCCCTGCAATTGGCACTGCCATGAGGCACCTCCCCCGCAGGGCTCTGAGCCCCTGTGGGTCTGGCTATATAGGGGGTCCTGAGAGCTTGGCCAAAGCCCCCCTGTCCTGCCCACCACTCTCCCTGCTGTGACTCAAGGGGCTTGGCTGCCTGCCCCAGCCCAGGCTCTCTGGTGGCTTGTCCTCTCAGGGGAGAGACGGGGGCTCCTGAGAGTGGGCAGCGCCAGGCCCTCAGGCAGAGGGGTGAAAGGGGCTTGTCCAGAAGCCCACCTCCAGCCCCGCTGCGAGTCTGCATGCTAAGCAGGAAGTCTTGGGGGCTGCCCTGCTTGGGGTAAGGACACTCTGGCTGCGGTGAGGCCCAGACAATGGAGAGTAGGAGCTCCAAGATTCCTCGCATCAGCATGAAAAGCTCCGTCCTTTGGGGAAACCCAGGGTTGGCTCCAGCCTTAGCACCACGGGGGCGGAAGTGGGGGGTGTCACAGGGAGGCCACTGGCTGACACTGACCTGGATTTTACAATCCATCTGCTCCTTCCAGTGCAAGCTCCCAGGGCCAAGAAGCCAGCTGCTGGCTCCAGCAAGCGGCACCCACGGACGGTCCGGGTGGCCAGGACCACAGCAGGCGCTCCCCCAGGACCTCAGCCAGCCCGCTGCCTGACCCCCTTCGGTGCCGGGTGCCCAAGTGCCTGTTGCTGCAGCCTGGGAGAGCTGGCGTCTGGCTGTCCTGCACTCTGAAGTGAAGTAAACAGAAAGGCACGCAGGGCCTGCAGGGCAACATGCAAATCAGGCCGGAAAGTCCGCAGACAGCCAATAGCGGTCAGGCCCGGTAGGGGATGTACAAGACCGGCCCGTGAACCAAGCTGAGTGAGGGAAGGAGGGAGGGAACCATTTCCCGGTTCACAGGGTTCAGTGTGCAGCCCCAGCCCTGGACAGGGGGGTGGGGGGAAGACCTTGCTCGCCCCGCCCACCCGGAACCAGAACCAGAGATTGCATCCAGAGCATCTCAGAATTGAGCAAGATGCCCTCGGCCTGCCCTCAGGCCGGTCCCTGGGGGCTGCATTTTGCAATAATAGTCTTCCCCAGTATCCTTTGGCTCTGGAGGCCAAAACCCCAGAAACACAACAGCACACGCAGCACTCCCCTGGTTGGGGCTACAGGGAGGCTGGGCCCAGCCGTCCTGGTGTTGTGCCCTGGCCCCCCAGAGGAGGAGGCCTCTTCCCCACCCCACAGTCAGCCTGAGGCTCTTAGGCAGGCAGGAAGTTGTCAACTAGAGCAAGAATCCTCAGCCAACCCAGAGCCTGGCCTCTCTCAAACTGGGAAAAGCCGTGTGGGATGGGCCAACTAGGGAGACCTGGGGTTGGGGAGGGCGAGAAAGGGCTTCCCCTCAGTCCTTCCCCACTCCCTGCCAAGTCCCCACACCTCCTGTTCCCAGGTGCCTCAGCAAAGCCCAGGGGAGCGACTCAGGGATTCTATCCCAGAAAGAGAAAAGCCCCCAAGTCCTGACGGAAATGGGGCTGTCCACCTTGGATGAGGCTGATGGGAGCGTGGGACCAACGGATGCTTCGGGTCCGTGCAGGAGCAGCCCGCCTGAGCCAGGGGTCAAGACCCAGGGGTCTTTGTCCACCCACATCCATGTCTAAGGGGCTCCTGGGGCCTGCAGTGCACTCACCGCCCAATGAGGAACCAGCGATCTGCCCAGAACGCCCCAGCCCCTGCACTTCTCCACCACAGCCCCTCTTCAGGAAAGCCCCTCACCAGCCCCCTTCTCTGAGCAGCCTGCGCAGGAGGGCAGGCCAGCTCCATTGGGGCCCCTCCTCAGCCTGTCCCCTGGAGGGAGCCCAAAGGGATCTTCTGGGGCCTCACCCTCAGGACTGTGGGACATGACCCCCCTTTCCCTTAGTAAGTACCCAGAGTGGGTGTGGGTTAGGCATGGTCCCGTGGCTGGCAGCCAGTGGAGGGGTGGCCTAGGCTGGCCATGCCAGAGCTGGGGGCAGTGGGGTGGCCAGACGAGGCCGAGCCCCACCTCAAGGCAGCTCCTCTGATAGCCCTAGGCAGCAGATGTGGTGGGGTTCCCTGAACAGCACATGCTGAGCCAGCGAGGGGGTGGACTGCCCTATAAATGTCGTCAGGCCACACGTTTGGCACCGACTGCCCCAGGGAGGAGCGTGGGTGGCTCGGGAATCTGCGGCCCTTCCTGCCACGGAGCCGTGGGTGGCCAGCTGGCTGGACTGTGGCCGGAGCTCCAGGTGCAGCCCCTGGCATCACCTGCAGACTGCACAGCCCCCCAGTAAGCCCTTCCCTGGTCCCCCAGGTCCCCAGGCCCAAGCCCAGGCCAGGTTGACAAATCCTATAGACACAGGCCCGGTTGCCATAGCAAAGCCACACACACTTCCCCTGGCTGTTTCCTGGAGTCCCCTTCATATGACTTTTCCATCCCAAACAGGAAGGGTGTGATGTTGGGAAGCCCCTCATCAGGCCCTGATCTGAGGTCTGCCCGGCCTCCCTTCCCTCCCAGCACTCAGCCCAGACCTTTGCCCTCACCTTGCCATCCTTCCCTCCGTATTCACAGCCTGGACTCCCCAGAGGTTTCAAAGCTGCCTGCCTAGACACCTGCTGTGACCTCCCCTCCCAAGGGCTCTGCCCCCTCACACCCTCCACCCAGCCTCCTGGCCTTTCCTGTCCAGGTCCAGCCTCTCCAGCCTCCCCGGGCCCCTGTGCTAGAGGGAGGGAGTCTCTCCTGCTCTGTGGCCTGGCCTTAACCCCCACTTGGCAATGGGAATGCCTTCCCTTCCCCAGTGTCCTTGGGGCCAGCCTCATCTCCCCATCCTTTATTTCCCACATCTGATGGCCATGTATGAGGTGGGAACCTGGCCCAGCCTGGGGGACACGCAGAGGGCTTCCTGGAGGAAGGAGTTGGCCAGATCCAGAGCAGGGAGAGAATGTTCTGAGAAGAGGTGGCATTCATCCCCCTATCTCAGTGTCCGGCTGCAGGGCCACTTTTTCCTGTCCACACCTTCCCTCCACTTCAGTGCTCAGCCTAGCTTCGACTGCAGGGGCGGAACTGGAAAGCATGTCCCTAAATTAGTGGGTCTAAACTCATGGAAACAGGCCCTGGGCCTTCACCCAAGAGCCAAGTGGCCAGCAGTGCCTGGGCCCAGTCTGCACCTCCAGGCTCCCTTGGCCGTTTTCTCATCGCTCCCTGCATGGCTTCTGTCTCCTGGGCTTCCTCCTTCTTGCTCCCCTGTAGAAGTCAGGAAGGGCACGCAGTCCCTGGGCCAGATCTGGGTCTGGAGGTGACCGGGAGCGTGGAGGGCAGAGGTCTGGCCCAGCCCACTCCTCTGTCTAGCCCTCGTCATCCAGCCCTCTGGCACATTCCTCCAGTCCTGGTGTCTGCTGGGCTGCTCCTTCCCCGCTGGGTGCCCTCCCTAGGTGCTCTTGGGATTGTTCACCCCTCCAAAAGGCTTCCAGACAGCCCGCCTCCTCCTGCTTAGGGCGGCCAAGGGCCAGGTATGCACAGTGACGTCAGCACTACCCCAATGCCCACCTCCTGCTTCGCCTGCCCCACCTGACTCCATGCTCCTCTGGGGAGCATCCATACCTCTTCTGCCCCACAGCCAGTGCACAGCGGACACTGAAGGCATCTGTTGAGAGGGGCTGGTGGGTCCATCTTCATGGGTCTGAGCCAGAGGTCTGAAGTCCTAGGTGCCTACCCACAAGTGCCAGACTCAGACCTGAGTTCAAATTCTGCTTCTGCCACTTAACAGGTGTGCGACTCTGGGCAAGTTACTTGCCTGCCAGGTCCTCGGATTTCTCACCTATTAAATGGAGTGGATGTACCCACGTCTGGAAGGAACTGTGCGAGATGCCATGTGAGTTAACAGTGAAGGCTCCACTGACATCAGTTCCTCCCTGAAAACTGAAAATGGAAGCTGAGAGGCCACCCCAGGCACAGACAGCCAGCGAGGGGCCATGACCAAGGCTGACCAAAGCCCTGTTCCTTCTGCTTCCTCTGTTGCCGCGGGCAAGCTGAGGAGCTCCACCTTGCATGTAAGCCAGCCCCTCCCCAAGCCATGCCAGCTAGCGGCCAAATCACCGTGTCTGGGCTGCCGAAGCCTCCCAAGTGGCTCAGGCCCTTCAACTGCATCTTCTTCCATTTCCCAAACTGTCCATTCCTTTGTCCAGCCAACTGGCTAAGGTTCACATCCACTGCAGGCCAGGCCCTACGCTCCTTCCCAGCCTGTCTCTTTCAGCCAGACTGCCCTTTTCCCTGCTCTCCCCCTGAGGGAGGTTTTGGCTTCCTGGAGATAGTACTGCTATAGGATGCAGGCACCTTGAGACACAGGGCCTGGGGTTTCCATGGAGAAAATTGAATCCGCAGAGCAGGAATGAGGAAGAGAGAGGCCACATAGTTGGCAAAGGCCAGGGGGTGGGCAGGTCCCAGGAGAGGGGGCCTGTGGGGGGGGAGGGGTCTGAGGGATGGGAGAAGGGTGTGCTGACAGGCTGGGCAGCATAGAGCTCTAAGCAAGGGACACAGCAAAGTAGGGTGGAACCCCTCCCCACTAGAGCAGGGTGCCATCCAGCAGGACCCCAGACTCATCCGCAGCTGACCACCCTGACCTGGCTCAAGACAACCAGGCCCGGGCAGCCAGACCCAGTGAGAACTAGGAGAGGAGGGCCCCAACCCACTCTCCTCTGCACGCAAGCCAGCCTCCTCACTCTCTCCTACTTCCCCACTGAAGCTAGCAGTCCATTCTCCACTCACAACCAGAGGCTCTTTATTAGACTTAGACCTGATGCCCTCTCTTCTGTGCTTGAGTCCTCCAACAGCCTCCCTTGTAAGCACAATACAATCCCCATCCTGCACTCTGGTGTGTCTTCACCAATTCACCTCTCATGACGTTGCCAGTACCCGCGGGTGTCTGCTGAGCTTCCTCACCCTGGGCCTTTGCACATCTTGCTACCTCTGCCCAAAAAGCTCTTCCAGCAACTTTCCAGGACGGGATGCTCACTGTAGATGCCCCCTCCCCAAGCCATTCAGGAGCCCCTGGTACTCTCTTTCTCAACACCTTGCTTCTTTTTTTCATGGCACCTATCACAAATCCTCACGACTGTGTCTGTGCATTGTCAATCCCGCACCCCTCTCTAGATCACCCGTTCTCAAAGCGGGTATGCTTGTAAATGTCTGGAGACATTTTTGGTTGTCACCTCGGGGGTGGGGGAGGTTAGTGGTATCCAGTGGGTGGACACCAGGGATACTGCTCAACACCCTACAAGGCACAGCAGGGAATGATGGGCACGAAGTATCAAGAGTGGCGAGGTTGTGACAAACCCTGAACGAGAAGAGCCTAGGAGAACTGGGATCATGCTCTCCGCAGTCTCCCCGCGCCTACGACAGTGCTGGGCACCCGGCGGCGATCAGTAAACGCAGGAAGAAGGAATGAATAAAGGAGAGAATGGAGAAAGGGAATGAGTGACGGACCAGCTGACAGACAGACGGACTGACCGGGGAGACCCCGGAGCGTCTCAGCCCCGCCCCCCAGGCCCGACCCATTCCCCAGACACCAACACGCCGGCCCTCCGCCCCACCGCGCGGGCCCAAGGCGCGGGCCCAAGGCGCGAGCCCCAGGCCCGGCACGCCGCTAGGACACTCACCCGCCCGTGGCCGCTCGGGAATCGCAGCGCCACCCTCCCGCTTCATCGTGCCCCCTCTACCGCTGGCCGGGAAAGGGACAGGACGTTCGAGCCGGAAGCGCTCAGGCGCTGTGCCCGCCGGGATTTGCAGTTCCCTGGCTCTCGGGGCCCCAGGCGGCCGCCTTACTAGAGGCTCTTCAGAAACTACGACTTCCGGCGGCTCAGATGTTGCGGGGCGGGATTGGTGGCTTCAGAATCACTCTATGTTGCAGATCGGACTCTGATTGGCTATATGTATCCGTCGCTCACAGTTAAGTTCAATGGCCTCTGCAAAAGGGTGGAGCTTCGGGTGTCGGGTCAGGCAGACCGCCCCCAAAAGAAATGTCAAGGCTCGATTGGTGGAGACTTGGAGAGTAGAGAAAGGAGCGTATCAGCGGTGAAGAAGGAAGATACTTCTGCTGGTATTGCCCAATCGCAGAGGTGGAGCAGTTTCTATAAAAGCTTGAGCCCCAGACTCCTGCGTTCTTTCCGATAAAGTACGACGTCGTGAGGTTTGCTATTAGTTTTTCCGTAGGTCACGGTCAAGGGAGGAACCGGGCCCAGAGCGGGTGGGGGAAGTGGCCCAAACCTGCCAGCCAACCTAGACCCCGGGTCCAGCCTCCGCCTGAGACCCATCTTGGTCCTCAGCGTTCTACACGTTTCTGCTTCACCCTCCCCCCAGTTCCGTCGGGAAGTCGGAATCTCCAGATCTGTTTCTCTGTATAGGTAAGGCTGGGCTGGGCCTGGTTTCCCAAATTCGGTTCCGAGCCTGTGATGAATTGCTTTAATTTCTGACACCTCGTATGAAAACTGCACGCGCAGTCTGATTATTTTGCAAGACTGAGGCTTTAGGGTGCGCCTCCTTGATGGAAGGGCCTGGGGGGTGAAAACAGGTCTTGCCGGAAATGGCAGGATTGGGCATCTGTCTGCATTTGGGCGGTTTCTGACTTTCAGGACTGTCGGTGATCCGGCTGGAGACCTTGAGGTAAATCAGCATCAGTCTAGGGGCCTTGGTGCCCTGACTCGGATCCGTGGATTCAAGGTAGATCACGGGCCTTGCCCAGCTGCGCGTGGAGACCTCTGGCTTCTCCCTCTCTCTGCCTTTTTTGTTTTCTAAGGCTTCCCTCTTTGGCGGGAAGCTGGGATTTTGCACCATTTGGGGAAAGGATTTCTTGAACCTCATTCCTAAACTGCTCCCGCAACATTGCCAAATCCAGTGCTATGTCGGGTAGAATTCACAGGACTATTAAGGTTTTATTTCTGTTACCAAGAAAGCAGGGTGAATGATTTTGGACTCTTCTGTTGCCTAGTCTCCTATCTCACCATCTACTGACACTCCTTTGCTCTCGTGCCACCTTCCAGTGCGCCCAACTCCAGTAATCCCACTCTATGCAGCTCCATGTAATCAGAGACCTGGGGAATCAGAGAACCCTCCCGTTATTCTAGACAATCTTCTCTTAACTACATTCCAACTCTTAAGGGGGAAACAGAGCCTTTTCTACTCTACAAGTACCTGTACTTCTCCGGATTCCCTTGGCCAATCCCAAACCCTTCTCCCCTATGCCCTTCTGTACCCAATGATACCCCAGGTTGAAAATGCTGATCCTGCTGGAGTAAGCCATAGTGGAACTTCCTATCACCCAGGATCAGGGAAAATATGCCCACTTAGGGAAGTGGCAAAGGCACAATCAAGAGTACATGAGCCCTTCTTTTTAACCGATTTAGCCCAATGCAAACAAAGACTGGGCCAATTTTCTGAAGACCCTAGTAGGTTCACGGGGGATTTCAGGCCCTAACCCTGGCCCTTGATTTAACTTGGAAGGACGTCCAAATGATCTTACCTACCTGCTGTACCCATGAGGAGAAGCAGAGGATATGGGCAGCAGCACAGGTGTACGCCGACCAGTTTGCCAGGGACCAGCCCAACATTTATGTCCCAAATCATATAAGCCCATTTGGGATTGTAATTGCCGGGGGCGGGGGGGGGAAGGCCAGGAATCACAAGGTCCAGTGCCTATTAGAAGGAACGAGAAAGTGCATTTGGAAGCCAGTCAATTATGAAAAGGTCAAGGAAGTGACCCAAGAGGAAGAAGAAAGCCCTGTTCTCTTTCAGGGACAGCTTGTGGAGGCTTTTTAGAAAATTTGCTAACAGATCTCTCTGCTCCCAAGGTTCAGTCCCTGCTGCCCCTGATATTAGGCAAAAACTCCAAAAGTTAGTTAGGCCCACAAACTCCTAGAGGTGGCCTTTGGAATATTTTATAATGGAGATCAAACTGAGGAAGAGGATAGAACTCAACATGAAAAAAGGCACGCCGAGGCTCACGCTAAACTGATAGCTGTTGGTGTCAGCCGTGCCTTGCAACCTCAGGGCAACCCAAAGGGGGCAAGAAGGTTCAACCATCAGTCCGGAGGCGAGACCAAGGGGGAATGCTTCAAATGCAAGTCACCTGACCATTGGGCCCATGAGTACCAGAAGAAGCTCCCGGGCCTTGCCCAGTCTGCAAACAGACCAGTCATTGGAGATGGGACTGCCCTTGGTCCCCAAGGGGAATGGGGGCTCCTGCTCCTGAGATGGCCATGCTGGATAACTGAAGCAGCCCAGGGATTCTGGCGGCTCCCCCCGCCCCCACAAGATGTCTATTCCTTTGAGGAGCCCCTGGTGGCAGGTAAGATCAATTTTTTAAATTGATACAGAAGCCACTTGCTCTGCCCTGATTTCTCACGCTGGGCCTCGTTCCTCTAAAAGCTGCAGTGACTGGTGTCAATGGAAAGCCTCGTACCCTTCACTTCACTGGGGCTCTCACTGGCCATTTTGAACATGCCTTTTTAGTTGAGTATCCTACCCCACTACTAGGGAGAGATCTTCTGGGCTCCCTTAAGGCGATACTGTTAGAAGGCCCCGAGCAGAGCAGCCCCTTATCTTAACCCTGGCTAAGGCAGATCAACACAGGAGCAAGGGCTTGTTCCCAGCGATATTCTACAAGCAGTGAACCTTGCAGCAAACTGGACAAAGGAGTCCCTGGGACGGCTATAAATGCCCAACCTGCAGAAACTAGCCTTAAACCAGAAGCTGCTTACCCTAACCAGAGACTAGTACCCCATTAGGTTAGGCAAAAAAGGGGTTACAACCTCTCATACATAAATTTTTAAAATATGGCCTCTTGGTTCCCTGTCAGTCTCAATGCAATACTCCTATTTTGTCAGTTAAGCCTAATGGGGGGATGTAGGGTGGTGCGAGACCTCAGCAGTAAAAAGGGCAGTGGTTCCTATACTCCCCCTTGTGGCCAATCCTTAAAAGATATTAGCCCAAGACCTTGTAAATGCTAAATGGTTTACTGTGCTCGACCTCAAGGATGCCTTCTTTTACATCCCAGTTCATCCCTCACGATATTTGTTTGCCTTCGAGTGGACTAACCCCCACTCGGGCCAGATGCAACAATACACCTGGACAACACTACCTACCACGGGTTTGGGGGCAGCTCACAGTGTTTGCCCAGGCCCTAGGAAAGGAACCAAGGGAAATAGGCCTAAAAGGGGCTATGCTACAGCATGCAGATGATATATTAGTATGTAGCCCCACCGTGGAGGCTCAAGTGAGAACATCATTGAAGTTCTTAATTTCCTTGAGGTCCAGGGTTACAGGATCTCCCAGAAAAAGGCACAAATCTCAATACAAGTTAAATACATGGGACACATTATAAATCCTGGAAGTAGACAGCTGTCGCAAGATAGAAAACGAGTATGTTAGGCCTAAGTGCCCCAAAGACGTTTCTTTGTACCTTTTTACAAAGGTAAAAAGGCAGGGTTTTGCTGACTCTGGATCCCACGGTTTGGGCTAATGTCTAAGCTCCTGTATGAAGCCATTAAAAGCCCAGATACAGAACCATTACTTCGGGCTGAGGAACACAGGAAAAGGCTTTTAATAGTATCAAACAGGTCCTCATTAAAGCTCCTGCTCTGGGTCTCCTCAGTTTTAAAAAGCCATTCATTGGGCTTCCCTGGTGGCGCTGTGGTTGAGAGTCTGCCTGCTGATGCAGGGGACGTGGGTTCGTGCCCCGGTCTGGGAAGATCCCATTATGCCGCAGAGCGGCTGGGCCCGTGAGCCGTGGCCGCTGGGCCTGCGCATCCGGAGCCTGTGCTCTGCAACGGGAGAGGCCACAACAGTGAGAGGCCCGCGTAACGCAAAAAAAAAAAAAAAAAGCCATTCATTTTGTAAGAAGTCCTAACCCCCTAAAAGCTCTGGGCGACCTAAAAGAAACTAGAAGTTCCTTGGCCAATAGGCTATTTTTCCACACAACTAGATGGCGTGCCCTGAGGTTGGCCTGGCTGCTTTCGGCCAGCAGCTGCCACCAGTTTATCAGTGGAAGAAGCTAACGAGCTTACCTTGGACGGCCACTGGAAGTCCAGACCCCCGCCCCCCAACATCAAGTACAAAGGTTTCTAGAGATCAAAGGCCACCACTGGCTAACTGGAGGCCACTGTACTAAGTACCAGGGTTTACTTCTTGACTCCCCAGAGGTAACCCTCAAAACTCCCAACACTGAGAAAAACGGAACCCTCTTACACTGTTGGTGGGAATGTAAATTGGTGCAGCCACTATGGAAAACAGTATGGAGGTTCCTAAAACTACAGTTGCCATAGGATCCTGCAATCCCACTCCTGGGCATATACCCAGACAAAACTATAATTTGAAAAGATACATGCACCCCAGTGTTCACTGCAGCACTATTTGCAACAGCCAAGACGTGGAAACAACCTAAATGTCCAGTAGAGTAGTGGATAAAGATGTAGATGTATACAATGGAATACTACTCAGCCATTAAAAAGAATGAAATAATGCCATTTGCAGCAACATGGATGGACCTAGAAATACTAAGCAAAGTAAGTTAGACATACCATATGATTAATTTGAGGAATCCAAACTACACAAAGGAACATCTGTGAAACAAAAACAGGCTCAGAGAAAAGACTTGTGGTGGCCTGGGGGAGGGAAGGACTAGGAGTTTGGGGTTAGATGCAAACTAATATATAGCATAGATAAACAACAGGGTACTGTATAGCACAAGAAACTATTCAGTATCTTGTAATAAACCATAACGGAAAAGATGGAAAAGTATATACATATAACTGAATCACTTTGCTGTACACCAGAAACTAACAACATTGTAAATCAACTCTACATCAATAAAATTAACTTGCCACACCCTCAACCCAACTACACTGATGCCTGCTGAAATCCCAAAGGTAATACATTCCTACCTTGACCAGGTTTATCCCTATAGGCCTGATACGACAGATCAAGACATTGACAATCCTGAGGGAGAATGGTTTACTGATGGCAGTTCATTAAGGACGGGCTCAGGAGGCAGAGCATCATAGAGGTGAAAACTTGCTGCCCATGGCAGCCCAGAAGACCGAACTCTAACCCAATCCTTAATCCTAGGGGAAGGAAAAATTGTAAACATATACACAGGCTCTAAATATGCCTACCTCATTCTACATGCCAATGGAGCTATATGGAAAGAGGACTTGAATGCAAAATATTCCCCTGTAAAGTATGGGGCTGAGATCTCAGAGGCAGCTCAAAAACCAAACAAATCAAGTAACAGTCATTCACTGCCATGGACACCAAAAGGGAATCTCCCAAATTATCAAAGGGAGCAATAGGGCAGATGGAGAAGCAGAGAAAGTCCTGATACAACAAATGACAGTCCCATCCCTTACCCCTTATAGCATGCCCAGGTACTACTGAGGAAACCTGGGCGCAAGAAAAAGGGTGAACTAAGGGAACAGAAGGCTGGTGGCTCATCAAAAATTGCTTTTTCTGACCAATGGAAAATCAAAGGGCTACGTGATATTTCTCCATCTGGGGAATGATGCTGTGTGTACAGTGGTTTTCTGGCTTTTAACGAGAAAGTGACTCCCAGATATCAAAGAGTTACTCGAGCCTGTGCCCTCTGCCACCCATAAATAAGGAGGGCATCTCAAACCCCCCCCCCCTTTTGTTAGCCCAGTCCAGCAACATGGGCCTTAGCCAGGAGAGGACTGGCAAATGGATTTCACTCAGATGGCCTCTTTCCAGGGCTTCAAATATTAGTCTTTGTGGGTAGTTTTACTGGATGGGTGGAGGCCTTTCCCACTAGGACAGAAAAGGCAACTGAAGTGGCTAGAGCACTTCTGAAGGAAATTATCCCTAGGTTTGGGTTGCCCTGACACCTCCAGATTGACAGTGGACCCTCAATTCATAGCAAAGGTTACCCAAAAGACCCTAGGAAATAGATGCTACCTTTATTTGTCCTGCAGACCTCAGTCCTCAGGAAAGGTGGAACAGACCAGTCATACCCTAAAGAAAACCTTGGGTAAGCTCTTAGCAGGAAATATCAGAACCTGATAATAGCAGGTGGTGCCACCTGCTGCCAGCAGGGCAGCCCCTAAAATAACTAGGTTGAGCCCCTTTGAAATGACATGGTAGGCTATTCCTCACCCTGGACATGATGACCAGCTGAGAAACCTAGGCACACCTTAAATACATTATTAACCTGGGCCAGGTCCGAAGGGGGCTATTCAAGAATGTGGAAACAGTTCAGCTCTCCCCAGATAACAGCCCCAGTTACTCCAGTGTAAACCCTGGGTACTGGGTGCTCTTAAAAGACTTGGAAAAATGAGTCCCCTGGTGACCAGCTACTCCCAAAGCAAAACAGTCTTTTATCAAGTTTTGCTAAGCACCCCTACAGTGGTTAAACTTAATGGAGTCACTAGTTGGGTCCATCTACCCAGAATTAAACCTGTTTCCACTGATCTGTTACAGGAACCTGAAGACCCACCTCCCAGCTATTCCCATGAACCTGCCCAAGACCTCAAATACCTCTTCAAGAAGGTGATCCCCAAGCCAGTGACAACTGCATTGATAAGTAAACTCTCACTTTGACATTAATTTCTTTCGGGCTCTCCGGGTAACAAAAGCAAGATAAGTGACAGTAGGCTGGGAGCCCATATTTGCTACTGGGCTCTTGTTTACTGCAGGATTTCTTTTAACACTACTTGCATTCCGGTTGCTTCCTAAATTAGAACTCTGATGTCATTATGAAGTTATTAGTCACCCCAACTTTTCTCCCCCTCCTTTGGGGATTCATGTCAGGGGAGTGAGGATCCAACACAATAGTACATCTCAAGAATTATTGTTCAGGGAGAGAATCTGTCTCAGTGCTGGGTTCTACCATCCCAGTCCTCAAAGCGACGCCTATAAGCTTAAAGAACTAAGCTACACATCCAGTAATGATGACCTTGAACTTACTCTGGCTGAAGGTCCTGCGACCCCTGCTCCCCTCAGAGTCCACATCCAGCCCTTGGCACAGCTTCCATGCCTGGACCTGACCCCTCTCGTTAGTGCATCCAGCACACAAAGCTCCCCCAATCAAAGCATATTTGTCTTCTACTCTGTCATAAAGGTAACTCATCCTGCTGCCCATGCCAGAAGCCTGGACTAAATTCTGCAATGCACCAGCAGTTGACATCACCGCCATTACCCCTAATTTTTATTGCGAAGACCAAACAGGCAACGCCACCCATTGGTTCCTCCAAGATCAGCTGGCTGGTGGGATGTGTCTCCTGGACAGGCGTGGCGCCAAGCGTCTAACACACATCTTCCCTGCGTGTAGTACATGTTTTTTGCCTCTCCCAAAGCCTTCGAAAAGACTCATACACCCTTATTCAGTGGTGGGATCCTTTCTTCCAACTGTACTGGAACCCCCCCCTTGGGCAGACTCTACTGAAGTGGTTTAATTCCACAACAGTGTGTCAGGCATGTGCCTCTCCCAGACATCTATTCCTTTGTGGTCCAGGTGCAAACTGACTGTCCTCTTCAAAAAACCCCAATTCCTCTTTGCCTTTCCTGGGATTAGCTGTGGCCTTTCTTTGTATAGACAGTGCTCTGTTTACAGGACAATGTAACACTAGGCCAACTGAGTAACCAAACAAACCCAGGTATTGCCATCTATAACATCACCCACCCCTGGGGCAAAAGGGCAATTGGTCTCCTTTTGGCAGAAAATGGAGCTGCCATTGGTTTGGTGGCCCCTTGGGGAGGCTTTGTTTATCGTGAAGTGGTGTTCCACAATCTTTCAGATGCCCTGTCCTGAGTGAATCCACAGGGAATGCACTCACCAGACTCTCATTGTCTCTAAGTTCCTTGGCTAGTAAAGTGATGGCTAATAGACTGGCCTTAGACTTCCTCCTAGCCAAACAAGGAGTATGTGCAGTTATCAAGACATGTTGCACCTACATTGATAACTCTGGGCTAGTAGAAGAGGACATCAAGAAAATGTGACCACGCCAAATGGCTTCATTCCTTCAGACAGGGTAACCCAAGCGCTGACCTAGACTGCAATTAAGGAGATGTTATCAAGTGAGACCTGGTTCTTGCCCCCTGCTTGGACCTCTAGTTGCCATAATCCTTTTACTGAACTTTGGCCCCTGCCTTTTTAATCTGCTTGTTAAGTTTGCTTCCAGGTTGCAACAGTTCCACATCAAGATGATGGTGATGTAGGGATTCCAGCCATTCCCTGACATAGATCCTACTGGAATAGCAGAAGTCACCCTGGGGCCCCTGGACAAAACAGGGCAAGAGTTCCGTGGCCCCAGTTAGGTAGGGTCCATGAGCCCAGTGCCAGCCTGAAGAAGCTACAGAAGACAGACCTCCGCCCCTCATCCTCCCAATAAAGAGTTCTTGGGGTCCACGTCACTTGGGAGATTTGAGGTAAGAGATAGGTGGCTGAGCAGCTGCAACCATTTCTCCTGCTGACACTTCAAGATAAGGTACTAGCAGGAGCTTCGGGCCCTGACTGGGTGGAAGACAAAGTGACTACAGTTTCCTCATTCTTGTGGTCAAGGGGATTTTCCAGCCCAACACATCTGTTTCACAGTCTTGGTCTCTTCTGGATTCTTGGTCTCGTTGGATTCTTTCCTCAAAGACATCTATAAGTCTCTGAAGTGCTTAGCAATAAAGCAAAGGTGGTGAGTTGATTGGAGCACACGTGTCTTTATTTTCATGCCTGTTTGCACCCCAGAGGACTCCATGGGACGACTGGGTCATCTCTGGGCAGTCTCGGTTAGGGGCAGAGCATGAAAATGGAAGTTCGCGCCAGTGACTTTCCACCTATTTGGACCGCCTTCTCTGTTTTTACCTGTAAGGATAGGTTTTCTTTTGTGCCTTTGCCTTGGGGTGGGTGGTGAACTCTTAATTCCTGTAATTCCTCACTAACAGTCCCTGAGCATTGCTTTCTTTCAATGGACAAGGTAGGCACTCCAGAAAACACAACTTTATTCACTAGGACTGGAAACAAAAAAACACTTCAAGATTTTAGTACAAGGTGGAGTGCCCTGCCCACCCCCCTGGCTTGACCTTGCCAAGCCCAGGCCTTGTATCAACCTGCTGAGATGGTGCCCTGGTCAGCAGGCGAGGGCTGGCAGTCCTGGTTTGCCTGACATTTCTGTGGCTTCCCACATGCTCTTCACTGCATTACAAAGCCACAGCCTTGGCATCCTCCAGGGTAACATGAAAGACCCTGTTGATGTTTGAACCAGGGCCTCCTGGTGGGTGGGCTGGTAGCAGGCAGCTCTGGTCCTTGATGTGATTCGTGGTGAAGCCCTCTGCCCCAGGTGTGGGCAGGAATCCTGCCTGGGCAACATGTGCAGCTGCAGACATGGCTTTCTAGGTGTTCAGGCAGCTGTACACGGGGCACGGGCACCGTGGTCCGGAGGACCAGGTGCCTGGCAGTCTATACGTTGTTGGGTAGCCCTCCTGTGTAGAAGTTGGTTGCTCTTCTGTGAAGGCCTTGGGGGCACAACCCTCAGCAGCAGGTGAAGGAGGGCTGCGGACCCTCTGGCTTCCTGAAGCCTGTTTGTTGGGGCTGAGGCTCTGGATGGCTTCCCAGATGAGGGAAGGGCAAGGCTCAGCCTGGGATTCCTAGAAACAGACACCCTGGGACTGGCTGCTGGGTGGTGAAGTCGGGGGTGTGTAGACTCTCCAGTCTTCCAGGAGAACACCCTGGTGGCCATCCCCAGCCAGGTTCAGGGTTTGCAGCAGGAGGCCCCCCGGCCCTCCCTCTTGATATAGTCGTGCAGCTGAAAGCGAGGCTCACTGGGAGCTTTCATGCAGCGCTGCTTCAACTCCCTGTGGGGCAGGGATGACCATGGAATAGGGTGGCCTGTACCCCCAACAAGGGGATTCAGACGCTGGGTCTGGGGGTCTTCCCGATAACTGCCAGGACTTACTTTGCTATGGCCATGAAAGCCAAGTCCACATTGAGGCCCATCTTGGCGCTGGTCTCCATGAATGGCAGCCCGTACTCCTGCAAACAGCCGTTGGCAACCTGGTGGGGACAGCTCAGGCCCTGCAGCCCCAGGGGCATTCTGGCTGCCCACCCAACCGCAGCTCACCTTGGCCAGCTTCTCCCCATCCTCCCTTTTCACCACACGCTCCTGGGCAGAGTCCACCTGGCACAGCAGTCTTGGTGAGAGTTGGCCCCAGCTCACTCCCCTACCTCCCTCCACCCTCTGTAGAGCCAGAGTAGATGAGACAGGCTGGGGTGCCCACCTTGTTCCCCAGCAGCATGAGTACCACGTCATGCTGGGCGTACTCCTGGATCTCTGTCAGCCAGGCCTGTGGGGGGAGAGCTGAGGACAGGCTGGAGGCTGGAGCTCCTGGCACCCCTTGCCCCCCTCCAGGACACACCCCACAGAGTGCCTGTCAGTGTCTGGCTAACAGGAGGGCCCCTGAACTAGTGCTCCCCGTGTGCCGTGCAGGGGCGATCCAACAGGTACCTTATCTAAGGAGTTGGGCTGGTGGACTAGAAGGTCACCCCAGCTCCCTTCAGCTCATTCTCAACCTGAACCACTGTACTTGGACCATCAGGAGCCCAGAGGGGCAGTCTTTTCCTCTCCACACTGTCAGTAGGGACCTCAACTCTCTGGGATCCTGATGCCATCTGTGCCTGAGGGAGGCTGGGGATGGGTCGGCCTGTCTCCACCACCAGGAAGGAAGCCACTGACCTGGATGCTGTCGAAGGAGGCCTTGTTGGTGACATCATAGAGCAGCAGCAGTGCTGGGGGCAGAGGGCCAGTGAGGACACCTGCAGAGCCCACAGCGGCTCCCCATCACCCTCACCCTCATGCATCGCACCCTTCACACTTCTGCCCACTCACACCCAGGGTGCCCTACTCCAAGCAGAAGCCTAAGGAGTGTGGCCCCGACTCCCTGGAGCTAGGGTACGGTGCCCATGAGCTCACCATGAGCGTCTCGGTAGTAGGCATGGGTGACGCTGCGGAACCTTTCCTGGCCAGCCGTGTCCCAGATCTGCAGCAAGGGCATAGTGCAGCTGTCAGGGCTGCCCAGTCCTTCCCAGGTGCCCCCTGCCCTCAATTCCCCCTCCCCCAGTCACCTCTCACCTGCAGCTTCACCTTCATGCCATCCACATCCAGAACTTTGTTCTGAAACACAACCAGCCAGCTCCAAGGAGGGCCCAGGGCCGAGTGCACCATCTTAGGCAGCAGCTAGACCGGGGCCACCCTCCGGTGGGGGGTGGGGGGGAAGGGGGTGGATAGGGTGGGGGAGGCAGGCGGTGCCAGGCCAGGACTGAGCCTGGGACTGAGGGGACCCCGGTGTGTCCCTAATTCATTATCCCTGGCCTCAGCTGGCTCTGCCTCCAGGGCCCACCTGGTTCTTGACTACCTCACTGCCCTCTACCTACAGATAAAGCTTCCCCTTGAATCCAAGTACTGGTGTCCACCCAGCTCTCTCCCATACCTCCTACACCTCCTGCTGCTGAGCCCCTCCTGGTGACCTGTGCACAGAGGGTGCTCAGGCCGCCCCCGCTTAGCTGGCTGTCCTGATGGACTGGAAGGTTGCCGCCCTCCATGGCCAGCTGTGTCCATTCTGGGCCAGGTGGTTCTTTCTCTGCCCCTCCTGGAGGCCTGACACACAGCCCCACCAGCTCCCCTGCCCTGCAGGGCCCCCGGTCGCCACCCACCCCAGTCACTCACTCAGTCCTGCACCCAGCCCCTCCCCTCTCTCTCCTTTACCCTAGCTGCCCTCCTCTGCCTGGTGCCCAGCCCAGCCCCGGTGGCTTCCCTGAGCCTACTTGCCGGTTCAGCTTCACACTGCATGCCTGCCCCCTGCACTCTGCTCCTAGGTCTCAAGGCCCTGCTCCAGCCCCCTCTCCCAGGCGACCAGCATTTCTCACAGCTCTGCACACACTGCTCCTTTTGCTTAGAGCCACTTGCACGACTTAATTTGGAGTCACCGTGTGACCCCAGGCTCATTACTAACACTGTGCCTCAGTTTCCCCATCCACAAATGGGGGTAGCCAGGGTGCTCATCACTTGGCTGCCCCGATTACTTTATGAGCTACTGTATGCAAAGCACTGAGAAACGAGTCTGGCCTGGTACGAGCTAAAGTGTTTGTTGTAATTTGAAAGCCTCTCTTCCCGCTCTGACGGCAGCTGCCTGAGGATAGGGCCCCATGCAGTAAGCACAGAGCCCAGAACTTGGCCTGGTACACAGTGGGTGCTCATTATGTGCTTGCTTGCTGGCTGATGATGCTCCCTAGCCAGGCCCTCCCAGTTCAGGACTAGGGCAGGGAGTGGCTCAACCCCGGTTCCTATCTGCTGGGGTGGGGACAGGAGCTGCTAACCACCAGCTGAGGCCCCGGGCAGTGGAAACAGCACCACCTCCCTCTTCACCCAGCGCCTGCTGTCAGGGTGCTTCTGGGTCTCCAGGGAACTGGGTGCAGCCATCTGTCCCGCTGCAGGGACGCTGGGGAGGACATCCCGCCTTCCCTGGCACCCTGAACAGGGGTGCGAACCACACAGCCTCACCACCTGCCCCAGAGCCAAGAGGGAGGTGAGAAGGGGGGAGGTGAGGCCAGAACAGGCAGAGGACTGGGCCTAAACCTCCCCCTTCTGTCACCTCAACCCTTACTTCATCCCAGAGGACCTGAGGGGCTCTGCCCCCACAGACAGGGTAGAGAATGGCTCCCCAGACTGGAGGGAGCCCCCCATTCCCAGTCCCCAGAAGGAGCCTCCCTGCCAGCCTTCTGCTGACTGGGTCTAATGAAAGGGTGAGAAAAATGCAAATTTGGGATTTGCTGAGAACACATCACCTCAGCACGTGGAATTTAGACTGATGCCTGAGCCCTGCAGGCCTAAGGCTGTGGCTCCCATCATTCCCCTGTGACCCCACAGGCTGCTTGGGGTGCTGGAGGGCACTTGGGGAGCCAAGAGTCGAGGGACATCCCCCAGAAGGACCCCAGGACATAGCCCTCTAGCAGGGGGTGAGGTGGTGAGGGGGCTCTGCCAGGGAAAGCATCCAGGTGGGAGCATTTCCCATAAGCCTCCTCACCCAAGGGCAGGGACTTCTCCCTGGTTCTGAGACTGGGTGTGTGCTTCAATGCCTCAGCCATCTGTCTGGTATGGCCTGGGCAGCCCACCTGGCACTTCAGGGCCCCTCTGTACAGTGGGGCAGCGATGCTGGCCTCCTGAGTGGACACGGGTCTTGAGTTCCCATGGGGACACCAGCATCCACCGCCCCCAGTGCACAAGATACAGCCCCCAGGGTCGTGCCAGCCCCAGGCACAGGGGTACCATCTCTGCTTCGATTGTATACAGCCACCACCTCTCTCCAGGACCTTGAGATGTCGGGAGGCAGGCAGCTTGGTGGTTAAGGCATCCCACCTCAACCACCTTGACTGTGGGAGCCAGGTGGTCCAGCCAGGAGCTCCACCTCATGAGCCTGTCGGTGCCACAGGGATAATGGAGAACCGGAGAACCAGCTGCCCAGGGGTGTTTCGAGCAGCTATTAGCTGGTGTTGGGGGCCCAGGGCATGGGCTGGGCCCAGTCAGTGCTCGGGACATCAGCCTCCACTCTTACCCTGAAGTCGATGCCCACAGTGGAGATGAAGGTCCCTGCCAGGAAAGCACCATCCTTAAAGCGCACGAGTAAGCAGGTCTTCCCCACGCCCGAGTCTCCCACCAGCATGACCTGGGGCACAAAGAAAGAGCAGAGGGGACCTGGGTGCTGGCCCACCCGGAGGGGTGTCTGGTCTTCTCTGAGCTGGCCTGGTCAGATGGGCTGTGGGTGAGGGTCAGGAGTGGAGGGAGGTATCCTAAGTCTGCAGGTTCAGCAGGGCCTGGGGGAAACACAGAGCCTGGACTTCCATCTTCCACCTCTAGAAGGTTTTGTCCCCTCTCCTGAACATTGGCCTGTCTCCATCAGTGGGGAGTGGGAGTAGCTGCCTTCATCCAGGGTGCTATCTGGACGCCATGCTTGGTCTGGAAGGGGAGCATTTGGGGCTTAATGAGGAGCAGAACCTGAGGGTTGACCGCTGGGAGGCCTGGGTGGGGGGCCTCTGTGCCAGGGGGCTTCTTCCAATCCCAGCAAGGCTCTAGAGGAATTTGCCAAGTGAGGGTCAGATCCTGACATGAGGAGAGGCTCAGACCACGTCTGTGGACAGGGAGGGGCAGTCAGGCCTCCCTCTCCTCCCCTCCCCCAGCCTGTTGCCAAAGGCTCCAAAACCCAAAGATGGGCCTGCCACCCCCGCCCCCACAATTCACAAGCTTCTGCCTTGGCCTGAAGGAGGCCCCAGCATTCCCCACCAAACTGGCAAACCTCTTCTTAGTCTCGCCTCCTAAAGAGAAGAGACCAAAAGACTCTGGGGGTGAGAGAAGGCAGCATGTGGGAAATGATGAGCGTGGGTGGGGGCAGAAGCATAAGGGAACAGGGAGAGGACACCTGCCAGGCTCTTACTTCCGCAGGACCCCTTGTCCGGCCATGCCAGCTAGGTGGGGAGGGGGAGGGGGCAGGCCCTGCCATATATTGGGTATCCCAAACCCGGGTTTGACAGCTGTGTGTGTGTGTGTGTGTGTGTGTGTGTGTGTGTGTGATGCACCGCGCCAGCCATGCCAACTGCAGCTGCGGGGTGCCGCTCGAGCCAGCTCCTCGCCAAAGGTCTGCAGGGCCCTGCACCCTTTCCCCGGACCTCCCCACTCGGCTCCGACCGGACGCCACCTGCTGCGCTCGCATGGGGCTGGGGGTGCCCGGCTCACCTTGAAGGCGACGTCGTAGAAGTCGCCGCCGCCGCCAAGCGAAGACCGGCCGGGCTGCGGGGGCCTGTTGGGAGGTGCCTCGGGGCCAGGGCGCGCAGTCCCGGGACGCACGGGCTGGGACCCGTGGGTGGCGGGCAGTGCGGAGGTAGCGGGCGCGCTACCCCCCTTGCTCTTGGGGGTCTTTTTCCTGGACATGGCAGACGGGCTGGCGGGCGCTCAGTACGCTCCCGCTGCAGCCGCCGCGCCCCGGGACACCCTGCTCCCCGCGCCCTCGGAGCCAGACCCAGACCCTAAGCCGAAACTGTTCCGCGGCGTCTGCAACTACCTCCCCGGCGCCCTGCTCCGCGCTGCCCCGCCCCCGCCGCCCCCGCAGCCACTCAGGCCCGGCCTCCCGCCGCCGCTACCAATGGCCGCTCTCGGGCGGGGCCATGCAAATGAGATGGCCTCCCCGGGGGCGGGGTCAGGAGGTCCGGGCCCTGCCCTGGGTGCTCGGGGTCCGAGCGCCTTTGTCCATTGGGGACAGCTACCTCCCTGCCCTAGAGCCAGCGACGACCTTCCATATCTGCATCGGGCCTGGGTGCGGGTTGGGGGCGGTGGGTGAGGGAGGGAGTACCCAGCGTCCTGTCGTTCCTCTGCTGGCTGTGCACCACCCCGCCTGGCTCTGCCCCTTGCCCAGTGACCCCCACTGGACTGCCTCCGGGCCTGGGACGAGGAGAGTGCCGTGAGATGGGGGCACTGAGGCAGTGGACCTGCGTGGGATAGGCACCCTGGGATTCTGTCCCTTCTCCGCCGGAGATGCCACCTAGCCTGCTGCGGCACCGACCCCCTCCCTTCCAGGGCAGGAGGGTCCAGGAAGCTCCAACACTCGGGCTTGGCAAACAAACCCGGGTGCGCCCGCCGCTCGGGGCTCAGCTGACAGCTGGTTATCAGAGACAGGACATAGCGGCCAGGCTGGGCGGCAGGGCTGAGCCGGCAGGGCGCTCTACCCTTGCAGCTTCTGCCTGCTGGGCTGAAGCTTCAGGATCCTTGGGGAAAGGGAAGTCACTGTCACAGCCAGCAGCAGGCCCTCTGAGAGTCCCCTCCCCTGGGGTTCTGCCCTCAGGGATCTGGGAGGTGAAAGAGGTGGGAGGCCCCTCTGCCAGGCTGTGGCTGTCTCCTTGGCTTTCCAGTGCTTTCAAGTGCTGATAATCCAAACCCTATGCTGGTCCCTGGCAGACTCCTCTCCAGGACCTGGCACCTGCTCCCCTCCTGGACTTCCTGGGGCTCTGTCCCAGGACTCCCACCCACCCAAGATGCTCTGGGTTTTGAGAGTGAGGCTGAGGTGGTCATGGAATCCTGGGAGTGGTGAGCAGAGATGCCCCTCTCCCAGGGCTTGGGGGCAGCAGGTGCAGACGAAGGGCAGCCCTCCTGCTCTGTCCTCCTCTGTCCTGAGACATGACAGCTGTTACTGGGAGCCTGGGCCCTTCAGAGGCCTGAGCCCTCTCAGCTGGCAGTGCCCAGAGTCCAAATAATTATAATGGGCAGAAGCTGTCTCTAGGGCTCAGAGGTCTGGGAAAATACAGATGGAAGGATGCCGCCCAACAAAGCAATTCCTCGAAAGGGCCTGGCAGGGCCCTGCATGGGAGAGGCTTTGGAAACCTGCCCTTCACCGAGCGCCATCGTGTGCCAGGTGCATGTCATCTTTAGAACTATCCTGTGAGGTGGGTGCTGCTCTGATCCCCAGTGTTCAGATGGGAAACTGAGGCCCAGAGAGGGGAAGGGAGATGTCCAAGGTCACCAGGCAGGAAGTGGCAGAGCCGGGATTTCTACATGGGAACTCTGGCTCCAGAGAGCATAAACTGTTCCTGGCAGGGTTTGCCCAGAGGTTCCCTGGAGATGGAGACCTATCCCTCAGGGCTCTGTCAGAGCTGGGGACCAATCTGAGGAAGCCCTCTGAGGGCCCCCTGGCGTCCTTTTCTGTCTCGCTCCTCTGGCTCCTCACTTCTTCCAGGCCAGATGCGGTTAGTGAAGCCTGCAGTGGGGGTGTTGGGGACTCCAGGTGTCTCACTCCCAGGAGGCCAACATCAGGGAGGTTGGCCCAGGGTCTCAGGTAGGGGATGCCCACTGGCCCTAGCATCCTAGGCAGTGGGCTCCCTACGTCCTCCTGCCAGCTGCTGCCAGAGCATGGCCAGGGCATGGGAACAACAGAGGAGTTTGGGTGCCCTAGGGGTGGGGCGTCCTGAGTTGGGGAGTGGGCTGCTGATAGGGTAACCAGGAAGAGAGAAGGAGGCAGGCATTCCAGAGAGAGTGGGAAGCTAGGAGGGGAGAGAAGCTGAGAGCAGAGGAGAAAGACTTGACCTTGCAACCTTTAGAATTAGGAGCGTATATAAAAATCCAGGTCTCTCGTTTCTCTTGAAGAGGGAATTCTTGGTCCCTGCCTCGCAGCACCCCTTCTTGCCTTTCTTGCCTTCCTACAGTCCTCCTAATCTTTGATCATTATGTCTCTTGGTTCCTCTATTTGCCATCTGTCTCACTCTCTGGAATGTAAGCTCTCTGGGCACAGGAAACAGCTTGTCTTGCTCACTGTCATATCCCTGGCAGCTGGCTCCAGGCTGCAACAAACAGTTATTAAATTGGTGAAAGAAGTATGAGTTAAAAATGTGGGCCACACTTCAAGAGGACACATCATTGCCAATAAGGATTTAAGGGAGAACATGCCTCAACATACAATGAGAGTAAGACTAGTGTGATGAGTAGTGAGAGCAAGGCTTTGTGGAGGAGGGGCATTTGCACTGGGCTTTGAAGATTGAGCAGGAGTCCAACAGCGGTGGAGATAGAGAAACTTGCCAGGTGGAGAGAGTGAATATGTTCAGGCTCAGAGAGCCTGAGCAGAAGAGGCCAAAGTGTGGTCCAGTGGCTTGGAAGAAATGGGTGCTAATTCAATAGGTAACATAGAAGGGGGCTAGATTGTAAGGTGAATTTGAATGTTTTGCCTAGGAGCTTGGAAATTTTTCAGTGAGAAGTAGGGAGCCATACATGGTTTCTGAGGAGAGCAATGGAGAGAGGGCACTGCTATAGGAATACAGGGAGTGGCCAGGAGGGGATGGATGGTGCAGCCTGTGGACAGGGAGATGAGTTTGAGGGGACTGCAGTAGCCCATGGGGAAGTAATGGGGATGGAGGAGAACTCCAGGAGAGACAG
Organism: Delphinapterus leucas; assembly: GCF_059928025.1. Taxonomy (NCBI): domain Eukaryota; kingdom Metazoa; phylum Chordata; class Mammalia; order Artiodactyla; family Monodontidae; genus Delphinapterus; species Delphinapterus leucas. Next base: position 36,543,987 of record NC_143143.1, read on the forward strand.
AATCTGCGGGCCCAGAGGGGAGGCAAGAAAGAGTCAGAGCCCCTGGGGCAGAGACAGAGGGTGCTAAGATGGATTAAAGATGGCAAATTCTTTGCTACTCTTCCCAGTGAGGGGGAGGGTCTATGTCTCCTACCCTGGCAGGAGCTGTGATTACTTTGACCAATGGAAGTGACCCTGTGCCTGTTTCTGGACCCAGACCTTCCAGATTGGCAGCTCTCCCTTCCTGTCTCCTGGAACACTTATTCTTGGAACCCAGCTGCCATACTGTGAGAAAGCCAAGGTGGCCTCATGGAGAAGCCCAGGTGGAGAGGACCCCACTTGCCATCCACGTTAGTGAAGAAGACACCCTGACAGGTTCCATGCAGAGCCGAGGTGAGCTGTCCCCAGCGAGCACTGCGTCCCGGCCACACTGCAGACTCTGAGCATTTGGAAATGTCTGTCACATGGCATAGAGAAGGAGAACAGGTACCCAGCAAGGGGGAGAAAAGGGACCAGTTTGGTGGCAAAGTTCAGGAAGGTAGCTTTGGTGGGATCTGGGGATGCCCAGATTCTCGGGATCTTCTCATCTATAGAGAAGACCTCCCACAGGCCAGGCCAGGTCCCTGAAGCAGGGTTTGGAATTGAAGTGAGCCCTGGGGCTGAGGTACAGGTGAGGAGTGAGGTCTGTGTCCCTGGGGAGGGGGATACAGACTTACAAGCCCTCAACCCTTCCGGTATAGGGCTGGCTCTGCTGGGCAGGGGTGGGGCTACATGGTTCCATGTCCCAGCAAAGGGATGGAACAACCCCAGGACTCACTTCTGGACCCTTATCCCAGCACCCTCTGCTGGCCCAGATTCCTGGTCCCCTCATGTCCAGGGCCTTCAGCTCCTACACTCTGCCCTCTGACTTGCCCTTCCATGTGTCTGACCCCCTTGTCCTAGAGTGATGTGTGCCATGAGTCCCCAGACACGAGAACCTTCTGGAACCTATGACCTCGGGCAGTCTCTCTCTGGAACCCGATTTTCCAAGCCCTCAAGCTTCATGCTCACATTCCCACTCACCCACAGGGTGTGGCCCTCAAGCCAGGCAGCCTTAGACAGGAATGAGAGTCCTCCTCGACCTTCGTCCCAGGCTCTGCTTGGAGCCTCCTCCTCTGGGCAAACTTCCCGGGCTTCTCCCACCCCAACTCTTGCTCCACAGACACGGAACCACGTTTGCTCTCCGGTGGTTCTTGGGGGACTTCACTGCCTCCACGCCAGCCTGAGAGCTTCCAGAGTACAGTGCCCATTGTGCCCACTCCTGCCCTCACCAAGCACAGGAATGAGAGCTACAGGACTGAGCAGGGCAGAGTGAGGCTGGGCTTCAGCGTCCTTTAGCAAAGGGGGAAGGGCAGAGCCCCCAAAACTTGTGCCCTCAGAGCACCTCCCAAGAAGACAGTCCTAAGGAATTCAGCTGTCTGCGATCTGAGGACAAGGGACCCTGGCTGGGAGTGGTGCCAGAAGGCAGAGGCCCCGGCTGGGTCCCTGGCTTGCTGACTGACCCCGGGCGTGTAGCATACACAGTCTGGGCCTGCTCCCCTCTCTGTGAAATGAGGGGGCGGGAGGAACTGATCTCCGAGGTCCCTTCCAGCTCAAACACCTTATGTTCTATGAAATCCATGTGAACGTTGCTATGGAGACATCAAAGAGGAACTGCAGCAGCACGGAATGTGACTTCCACCAGAGTTACCTGAGGAAGCAGCTCGTGTCAGAGGACCCCTCCCTGCACTGCCCCAGAGGCCCGGGTGCACAGGGGCCACACTGAGTGTCCTGCTCCCAAGAGGACACACCTACCTGCCCCGCCCTCCCCCATGTGACACTGAGGCCCTGTAGGTAGTAAGGGGTGGGTGTCCATCCCTGCCTGAGTGGAAAAGGACCAATTGGTGGGAGGGCTGGAGCACAGGACTGTTTCCCTGTAGGTCTGCCCTCTGTCCTTGCTTCCCACAGCTGCTCAGGTACTCACACCTGAATACTCTTGGTGGTCTCAGGACATAAAACGTGCCTGCCGCAGAGTGGTGGGTGTGGGGGGAGGCCTCAATCTGATCCATACTCTGCACTGAGGCCCCACGTGGGTGAGGCCTCTGGACTCCAGCAGCACAGAACACCGCCAGCTGCCCCGTGGCTCCAGGGTACCACACATGGCCTCATGGCAGGGGAGTCATCGGTGTTGGTGTAAAGGAATAAAATGAACCCTGGTGTAACCATGACAACCACTGAAGTCTGCGCACTTGGAGTACCCCTGGAGTGGGCCAAGTGCTTCACTTGCATTGTCTTTTCTTTTCTCTTAATTATAAAAATAATATATGAGTTTTGCAGGCATGTCAACAACACAAAAGGGAAAGGCAAGAATAAAAGTCTTCATTCCCCCACCAGATCTTGTCCTTCAGGAGTAACCACTATTAGGTTTGGTAATGGCTCCTGGGTGAGTTTCCTATTGCTGCTGTGGCACAAACACAGTGGCACAAGACAACTCAAATTTATCATCCTACACTCAGAGGCTAGAAGTGTGAGATGAGTCTAATGGGACTAAAGTCAAGGTGTCAGCAAGGCTGATTCCTTCTGGGGGCTCCAGGGGAGAATCCTTGCCTCCTCAGCTTCTGGTGGCCTCCAGCTTTCCTTGGCTCATGGCCACATCACTGCAATTTCCATTTTCATAGCCACTTGGCCTTCTCTTCTTCTGCCATCAAATCTGCTTATTTATTTATTTTTTTAGCCATGCTGCACGGCTTGTGGGATCTCAGTTCCACGACCAGGGATTGAACCAGGCCCTCGGCAGTGAAAGTGCAGAGTCCTAACCACTGAACCGCCAGGGAATTCCCAAATCTCCTTATAAGGACATTTGTGACTACATTTATGGCCCACCTGGATAGTCCAGGATCATCCCCCACCTCAAGATCATTAATTTAATCACATCTGCAAGGCCCCTTTTGCCATGGAAGGTAACATTCACAGGTTCTGGGGATTAGGACCTGTATATCTTTGGGGTCCATTATTCAGCTGGAACAGGGCCATTCAAGTTTTCTATTTTGGGACTTTGAAACAAGGGTTCTGTGGCTGAACAGACCTAAAAGTCACTGGACTAAGGATTCCTTTTTCTATCTTTGTCCAAGTTTTTTTAGGTATCCAAATTATGTTACTAAACACATTGCATATTTATGCATAAATATGCATAAAGTACATTGAGATATGATCCTTGTTCTCTAAGAGTATAAATAAAATCATAACTATCTGATCTTTCCACATTTGATAGGATTTTTCCATTAAAAGATCTGGACTAGGGCTTTCCTGGTGGCGCAGTGGTTAAGAATCCACCTGCCAGGGACTTCTCTGGTGGTCCAGTGGTTAAGAATCTGCCTGCCAGTGCAGGGGACACAAGTTCCAGGCCTGGTCCGGGAAGATCCCACATGCCGCGGAGCAACTAAGACCGTGTGCCGCAGCTATTGAGCCTGCGCTCTAGAGCCTGCAAGCTACAACTACTGAGCCTGCGCCCCTAGAACCTGTGCCTCTGCAACAAGAGAAGCCACCTCAATGAGAAGCCCGCACACCACAACAAAGAGTAGCTCCGGCTCCCCACAACTAGAGAAAGCCTGTGCACAGCAATGAAGACCCAATGCAGCCAAAAAACAAAACAAAACAAAACAAATACTAAGAATCCGCCTGCCAATGCAGGGGACACGGTTTTGATCCCTGGTTCAGGAAGATCTCACATGCCGCAGAGCAACTAAGCTCATGCACCACAACTACTGAGCCTGTGCTCTAGAGCCTGCGAGCCAGAACTACTTAGCCCGAGAACTACTGAAGCCACACTAAGTCAGTAAGCGTGCCTAGAGCCCATGCTCTGCAACAAGAGAAGCCACTGCAATGAGAAGCCCGCGCACAGCCATGAAGAGTAACCCCCGCTCGCTGCAACTAGAGAAAGCCTGCACCCAGCAATGAAGACCCAACACAGCCAAAAATAAATTTAAAAGTTGGGCTTCCCTGGTGGCGCAGTGGTTGAAAGTCCGCCTGCCGATGCAGGGGACACGGGTTCGTGCCCCGGTCCGGGAGAATCTCACATGCCGTGGAGCGGCTGGGCCTGGGAGGCATGGCCGCTGGGTCTGCGCATCTGGAGCCTGCGCTCCGCCGTGGGAAAGGCCACAACAGTGAGAGGCCCGCGTACTGAAAAAAAAAAAAAAAAAGTTACACATAATTGTCTTGTAATTTTTCACTCTCTATTTCTGTGAATAAACCTTCATTCTCAGTCTTAATGCGCTATATTTTATTTTCATTTCTCTTTCAGCTACACTTGCCAACAGGTTTTTTAAAAAAAATTAATAGCCTTGTATATTAAAAATAGCTCTTGAGGGACTTCCCTGGTGGTGCAGTGGTTAAGAAACACCTGCCAATGCAGGGGACATGGGTTCGATCCCTGCTCTGGGAAGATCCCACATGCCACGGAGCAACTAAGCCCGTGCACCACAACTACTGAGCCTGCACTCTAGAGCCTGCGAGCCACAACTAATGAGTCCGTGTGCCACAACTACTGAAGCCCACGCGCCTAGAGCCCATGATCCACAACAAGAGAAGGCTGTGTGCAGCAACGAAGACCCAACACAGCCAAAAATAAATTAATTAATTTTAAAAAACAGCTCTTGATTTTATTAATCAATTCTCTTTCTTTTAAAATAACTAACTTCCGTTCTTAGCTTTCTAATTTCCTTCCTTCTACTTTCTTTTGGTTTATTTTATAGTTGTTTTTCTAGAATGTTGACAGGGATGTTCAACTTATATACTATTTTGATTTTTCATGCTCATCAATTTTAAAAAAGTGAGGGACTTCCGTGGTGGTCCAGTGGCTAAGACTGCATGCTCCCAATGCAGGGGGCCTGTGTTCGATCCCTGGTCAGGGAACTAGATCCCATATGCCACAAATAAAGACCCCGCATGCTGCAACTAAGACCTGGCACAGCCAAATAAATTAATAAATAAATAAATATTAAAAAATTTTTTTTTAAGTAATGTTAATCAGTTTCTCTCCATGTATCAATATAACTTTGCATCCCAGAGATTTGATAAGATGTATGCTCATTACTAGTCACTTCTAATAATCTGATTTTAATTTTGATTTAAAATTATTAAAGTTAAATTCTAAAAGTTAAAAGATTTAAAAGAGGGTATTTCAATTTCTACAGGGTTAGATTTTTAAAAATCAGCTTTACTGGAGCATAATTTATGTACACTAACATTCACCATTTTTTTTTGCAGTACGCGGGCCTCTCACTGTTGTGACCTCTCCCGTTGCGGAGCACAGGCTCCGGACGCGCAGGCTCAGCGGCCATGGCTCACGGGCCCAGCCGCTCCACGGCATGTGGGATCTTCCCGCGCCCGGGCACGAACCCGCATCCCCTGCATTGGCAGGCGGACTCTCAACCACTGCACCACCAGGGAAGCCCAATGTTCACCATTTTTAACTAAACAATTTGGTGAGATTTGACAAATATATTTATTTAAGCATCACCATACTCATGCTATAAAACATTTTTGTCACCCAAAATTTCTTATGCCCCTTTGCAGTAATTCCCTACCCCAACCCCAGCCCCTGGCTACCACTGATCTGCTTTTTGTCACTGTAAGTGATTAGATATTTAAGAAACAACTTTATTGAGGTCTACTTGACATCCAATAACTGCACATTAAAAAAAATATATTTATTTGTTTTTATTTATTTATTTTGGCTGTGCTGGGTCTTAGTTGCGCCATGAGGGATCTTCGTTCCAGCATGCGGACTCTTAGTTGCAGCATACAGACTTCTTAGTTGCGACATGCATGGGGGATCTAGTTCCCTGATCAGGGATCGAACCTGGGCCCCCTGCATTGGGAGTGTGGAGTCTTACCCAGTAGACCACCAGGGAAGTCCCAACTGCACATTTTTAAAGTGTACAATTTGATAAGTTTTGACATAAGTATACACCCATGAAACCATCACTACAATTAAGATAATGACAATATCCATCACTTCCACATTTACCTTTCAGTTATCTGAGTCGTCTGGATGTCCAGCCTTGTCTGAAGATTCTCTGCGAATTGCTCTTCAGGCTTCTACTCAGGTGAGCATCCCTGGGTTAGGGTGGGTTTGGGGGAGCCCCAGCTGTGGGCTAGACTCATGATGTGGTGGAGTTAGCAGGTGAAAGGACCCAGAGCACCTCTAGGGGGCAGTGTTTCCTAAGGCCATTTTATTGCCTATTCATTTCCAGATACTTGACAAAATACTGTTACATAAACTAGAACTTGTTAACTGTGCTGTTCAAACTCTCCATATCTTTACTGAATTTTTAAAAAAATTGTCTACTTGATTTGTAAAATTCCAAGGAAGGTGTAAGAAAGCCTCTACAATGATTTTGTGAGTTTTCAACAGTTTAGCTGTGTGTGCTGATGTTCTATTTTTTTTTTTTTTTTTTTTGCAGTACGCAGGCCTCTCACTGTTGTGGCCTCTCCCGTTGCGGAGCACAGGCTCCGGACGCGCAGGCTCAGCGGCCATGGCTCACGGTACCAGCCACTCCGCGGCATGTGGGATTTTCCCGGACCGGGGCACAAACCCGTGTCCCCTGCATCAGCAGGCGGACTCTCAACCACTGCGCCACCAGGGAAGCTCTGATGTTCTATTTTTTGAGCATTATATGTTCTACACAGATTATACCTTTAATTAGTGTAAAAAAAATTGGACTCTTTCCCCATTTACTATCTTTTGCTTTAGGTTCTATTTTTCTAGTATTAATACTGCCACCCCACCCTCTTGTGTATTTATTTTTCTGTTTCTTTACTCTCAGCCTTCTGGGTTATTTGTCTTAGCTGTGTCCCTGTAAACCACATTTACCTGGATTTAGTGTGTCTTCTCATTATGAGAATCCTTGCTCTTTAACAGGGGAATTTAACTCATTTATATTTATAATGATCACCCACATGCTTGGTCTTATTTTGTGTTCTGATTAATACACTGATCCACTATTTCCTTTTTTAATTCTTTCCTGCTTGGGCTGATCAAGTTTTCTTGGTTCTTTCCCCCCACCTCTAGTTTTCCCCTTTATTTTATGTTAATAGTTATCATTAACTATTAATAAAAATTTTTAAATCTATATTTTATCAAGAATTAAACATCTCTCTCATGTCCCACTCTCTGAATCAGACAAGATCTTTGGCACATTTTATTTCCTCTGACTCACCAGGTGGTTTGCTGAAATAGTCTACAGAATTTGATTTCCAGATAATTAATTTTTTTTTTTTTTTGGCTGCACTGGTGGCTTCTCTTGTTGCAGAGCACAGGCTCTAGGTGCGCGGGCTTCAGTAGTTGTAGCACACAAGCTCAGTAGTTGCGGCACACAGGCCCTAGAGCATATAGGCTTCAGTAGTTGTGGCAGAGTGCAGGCTCAGTAGTTGTGGTGCAGGGGCTTAGTTGCTCCACGGCATGTGGGATCTTCCTGGACCAGGGATAGAGCCCATGTCCCCTGCATTGGCAGGTGGCTTCTTAACCACTGTGCCACCAGGAAAGTCCAAGATAATTAATTTTCTTCTTTAAACATATGTCTTTCCTGGGGACTTCCTTGGTGGTCCAGTGGTTAAGACTGTGTGCTTCCAATGCAGGGGGTGCAGTTTCAATCCCCAGTCAGGGAACTAAGGTACCACATGCCGTATGGCAAAAAAAAAAGTATATATATATATATATATATATATATATATATATATATGTCTGTTCTATTTTAGAAATCCTTTCCAAACAATTGCATTTACTCCACAACCACGTTCAAACCATCATTTAGATAATTAATCTGTTTTGCTCATTTTGCATCACTGTCTCTCTTTTTTAAAAAAATAAATTTATTTATTTATTTGGCTGCGATATGCGGGATCTTTCATTGCAGCGTGCAGGTGCGTGGGCTTCTGTAGTTGCAGCACACAGGCTCTGGAGTGTGTGGGCTCAGTAGTTGTGGTGCGTGGGCTTAGTTGCCCCACAGCATGTGGGATCTTAGCTCCCTGACCAGGGATCAAACCTGTGTCCCTTGCATGGGAAGGCAGATTCTTAACCACTGGACCACCAGGGAAGCCCCTACATCACTGCCTCTTATGGGTTTATCTTCCCTCATCTTGAGTCCTTGAATCTTATCAGTTTGTCATTGACTGGAACTAAAAGCTTGGGTTTGGAAAGTAATCTCTGTCCTTTCACTTACTTGCTGTGTGACCAGGCAAATTTCTTAACCTCTCTGTGCCTTAGTTACCTCATTTAATAGAGGGAATAATAATAGAATCCACCTCCCAGAGTTGTGAAGAGACAATGGAATAAGGCGATGAATGAATGGGTGAAGAATTGAAGGATGTGGGTTTCCTCCCTCCAATCTCTCAAGAAGTTCTCACCACTAATCCTTTCACTTCCTGTGCACACACTCTTTTTCTTTCTCTGTGGTCTGCTTCTCCCTCTCTGTTGACACTCTTCCCTTAGCCTGGAAAGTGGTTCAAGTCTCTCTCATGTTAAAAAACTTTTGGGACTTCCCTGGTGGTCCAGTGGCTAAGACTCCACGCTCCCAATGCAGGGGGCTCTGGGTTCGATCCCTGGTCAGGGAACTAAGATCCCACATGCTGCAACTAAGAGTTCGCATGCCACAACTAAGACCCGGCACAGCCAAATAAATACATAAATAAAAATATTTTTAAAAATATATTTAAAAAAATAAAAAACTTTTGCCATTGCTCTGTGTCCCTCTCTTATCCCTTGACTCTTTTCTTTCATGTCTAATCTTCTAGAAACAGTGAAACAAGCCATGTCTACACCCCCTCACTTACTACCAACCCGCTGGCATATGTCTTCCTACCAGCCCCTCCACTCAACGTGCCCTCAGTAAAGGTCACTGGTGAACACCATGCCTTCAGTTTCGTGCAGCAACATGGCAGGGTGGAGGCACAGTTTGACCCTGAGGAGTGCTGTCCAGTAGGGGTATTGACAAACTGGGGGACAAATGTTTGGCTTGCAGTAGATAGCTCATAAATGTGTCCCCTGAATGGCTGTGTGATGTGAATGAGCATGAGATGGGGGCTGGGGAGGCTTCCTGGAGGAGGAGGCACCTCAGCTGAGTCTGCATGGGGTGGAATGGAAAAGCATTCCAAGCAAAGGGAAGAACATGGGGAAAGTCCAGGAGATGTGAGGCTGTAGAGAGTTCTGGAAGCCCCAAGTGGAGGTACATGTGGGCCTGTGCAGTATGTGGGGGGATCAGGGAGGGACTCTCAGCTGCACCTGCCCAGCCCTGCTCTGTTCCTGTAGGCCAAGCCCCTGTTGACTTCTCCCCTGTAGCTGTTCCCTCAACTTCCACACACTGTGCCTCAGTTTCCTTCTACTTCTCTGGCTGTCTCACTTAGACTCCCCTTAAGGTCTCCCTCCTCCCCAACTCTAGGTTGGGGTTCCCTGCCTCTGGATTTTTCCTCCTGTCCTAGGTGCGCTCACCAACCCCCTTCCAGCTTCACACCCCACCTCCAGCTATGCTCTGGGTACCTTCTCAAGTGGCCCCAGAACCATCTGTCCAGAATCCCCTCCTCACCTTTCCTTCCACATCTCTCCTTCCCTGGGACATCCTCCCATCCCTCATTTTCCCCCAGCAAACAGTTTCTCCACCCATTTCTCCTGGCCCAACCGCCAGGCAGGGCATCATCTGAGCCTCCTCCTTCTCCCACTTCCCCCACAACCAGTCCTGAGGCTGTTTCCCACTTGGGCCTCCTGCTCCTTCCCCCTCCCCTTGTCTCATCCCATCAACCCCACCTTGACTTAGCCCCCATGCCAGTGTTTCCAAACTGGGTTCCCAAGCACTCCCTCTGTGATTCTGTGTAAAAAGGTTCATGAGTCCCAAAAGGTTTGCAGGTTTCACAATCCCTCCCTGTTAGGATGGAAGTTCTTCCTCATGTCTAACTTAAGTCACTCCCCCAAACTGCTCCAAGATACTGATTTGGAGACAAAGGGGGTTGTGAGAACTGAGTCTTGAGAATGGACCACAGCTGCTGGAGCAGGACAATCCCCTTCCCCTACCCCAGGCCACAGGCTGGAGATCCTCTGTCTGCTCCTGGGTTGTTTGACCTGTGAGACATGGCAGGCTGTTCCCTGTTCATCCCTGGCCTGTGCCTGTGCTCGGACCTTTTCTTCTTTGGGTCTTCCTGGGAGCTGGCTCTGAGCTGTTGTGATTTTCCCCCAGCCCTAAAACGTAGGTTTACTATTCTCATTACCCAGATGAGAAAGGGAGGCATCTGGGTGCTGCTTCATGCCCAGGTGAATAGCAGAGCTTCAGTGTGCCCCACAGTGGTCCTGCTTGGACTCCCCCAGCAAGTGGCAGCAGGACATGGGCCCAGCACCTGTGGGTTTAGTTGAGGTTTCCAGCTAGCTTAAGCAGAGACAGAGCACAGAGAGGAAGCTGGGAAGTCTCAGGATGAGGCCTGACACCAAGTCTCCAGACAGTGGTACAGAGGCCTTGCTCACATGGGGGTCTGGGGACCTCCTCCCTGTGACCACTCTGTCCAGGCTCTGGAGGAGGGACTCATCTGACCAGCGTAGGTCAGGTATCCACTCATGGCCCAATGGTCGAACAATTTTATTATTTCTTCATTATTTTAAAAGTTGAGATATAATTCACATACCATAAAATTCACCCTTTTAGGAGCACAATTCAGTGATTTTAGTATATTTACAAGGCTGTGCAATCATCACCACTATCTAATTCCAGAAGGTTCTCATCATCCCCAAAAGGAACCCCACACCCATTAGCAGTCACTACCCATTCCCCCTCCCTCCAGCCCCAGGAGCCACTAATCTACTTCTTGTCTTTATGGATTTGCCTGTTTTGGACTTTTTTTTTTTTTTGGTACGCGGGGCCTCTCACTGTTGTGGCCTCTCCCGTTGCGGAGCACAGTCTCCGGACGCGCAGGCTCAGCGGCCATGGCTCACGGGCCCAGCAGCTCCGCGGCATGTGGGATCTTCCCGGACCGGGGCACGAACCCGTGTCACCTGCATCGGCAGGCGGACTCTCAACCACTGCGCCACCAGTGAAGCCCCTGTTTTGGACATTTTTAAATAAAGGGAATCATATAATATGTGGTCCTTTTTGTCTAGCTTCTAGCATGTTTTCAGGGTTCATCCATGTTGTTCGGCTTGGATTCTTCCCACCACCTGCGTTAGTTTCGTAGTTAAATCCTGCGCACACAGAGAAACAAAATCTCCCTTGGCAGAGTCACAGCACAGAGTACATTGCGCCGTGAACAGAAAGAGCGGGCAAACTGCGGCCGGAGCGGGAGGACGTGGGCTTCCTGGCTCGCAGAGCGCAGCCTATGCCCAGCGGCCGGCGGGAGGCCGGGAGGCTGAGCTTCACCGCCCAGGTGAGGCCCAACTTGGGCGTCACCACCGTGACAGCGAGAGCTAGCCGCCACTCCTCGCCGGCGCCCTGGTAACTCCACGAGAGGAGGCGATGCGCATTTATTGAGTGCCTACTGTGTGCCAGGCGTTCTGGAAACCGCGGTGGCGGAGAGGGACAGAGGCGCTTGGAGTGGATGAGCGCGCGTAACGGGCGCTCGGAGGTCCCGGCTGGTGTTTTCAGCGTTGTGACTGCTCTGGCGCTGAGTGAGGTCTGGGAGGGGCGCACGCAGCGGGGAGGGGGAAGAGCGCAGACCTAGGCCGGCGCTCCCTGGGGAGCAGAGCCCGAGGCCCGGCCCACTGCTTGTGCGAAGGGAGGAGCTCCAGGCGCCCCGCCCATCTAGCCCCGCCCCACCGGCCCCCAAGCTGCAGAGCGAAGGGCGGAGCCTTGGGGCGACCCGCCCCGGCGCTCGCCCCTCGCCGCGCCCAACAGGGCCGAGCAGGAGGCGGGGCCTAAGGGAGCCCCGCCCCGCGCCGCACCGGGAGGAGGAGGAGCCGGCGGCCGGCCCCCACTGCAGCGCCAGCGTGCGAGCGGACGGCTGGGGACTCAGAACCGGGCCGGAGTGCCGAGCGAGCGTCGCGCAGGCAGACAGGCCGCGGCCGCGCCGCCGCCAGCTCCCCCTCCCGCGCCCAGCCATGCCGTGCGCGGGCCCAGCCTGAGCCGAGGCCTCCGAGGCCGGGCGGGCTCGGGGCCTCGACACCGGGCCGGGGCCATGCTTGCACTGCCCTGACGATGCCGCCCCCCGCGCCCGCCCGCCTGGCGCTCGCCTTGGCCCTGGGCCTGTGGCTCGGGGCGCTGGCGGGGGTCCCCGGGCGCGGCTGCGGACCGTGCGCGCCCCCCTGCCTCTGCGGCCCGGCGCCCGGCGCCGCCTGCCGCGTCAACTGCTCCGGCCGCGGACTGCGGACGCTCGGGCCCGCGCTGCGCATCCCCGCGGACGCCACAGCGCTGTGAGTAACCCGCCGCCCGCAACGCGGGCCGGGCGGTTGCCATGGCGCCCGGCGGGCGCAAGGACTGGCGGCTGCCGGGGCCCGGCGGGGCGCGGGGCGCCTGCACCCTTCGGGGAGAGGCCGGCCGGGCAGGCCGCCGGCCTGGCGGGCCTCACAGGGCGTGGGCGCGTCCCCGGCCTCTAGAAGGGGAAACGGAGTTAGGGCCAGGCCTCTCCCAGGGCGAGGATCCAGCGCAGTGAGGTCGGCCCGACTAAATAAGGAAAACCTGGGACCGGGGCCGGCTCTCAGCCCGCCTGGCCTCAGCCAGAGGGAAATAGGAAAATACCGCATTCTGTGCAGGCAGAGACATCGCACAACCCGGTGGGGCTCCGCTAACGCCAGCTGACTGGGGGCCTGTAGCATCGTGCGGAGGCGGGGCGGGAAGGTCTCTGAAAAACACTTAAACTCTAATTAGAGCCTAATAGGATGCGGCTTGGCCTGGGGGCATACCCAGCACTTGGGAGCCCAGGAGTAGGAAGCTAGGAGGTGGAGAGCTCTATCTGGGATGACAGGGAAGGCTCTCCGGAGGGGGTGGACAAGAATTTGATGGATGTGTAAGAATTGGCCTGTTACTTGAGGGGCAGGAAGGTGGGTTTGGGGGAAGGGAGGAGAGAACCATGTGTGCAAAGGACTGGAGGCTGGACTTGGTCGAACGTGGGTGTAGGGGTACACCTCCAGTGTGGCAGCTGTGGGGGGAAGGGGTAGTGTGAGGGAGTGGGAGCAGGATGGGTGGTGGGCTGGTGTCATGAAGGGCCTCATTTGTGCAGTTTAGCGTTCTGATGTTATCCTGGGAACAGTAGTGGGGTAGCATGGCCATGAAGGGGTTTAAAACGCTGAAAAGCAATTGTCAGGTTTGCATTTTGGCAGAAATAATAACAGGTAGTCTTTATGGAGAGCTTGCCTCCAGCCTGGGCCTGTGCCAAGCTCTGGTTGTGAATTGTCCCACATAACCCTCATCCTAACCCTCTGAGGTGAGGTACAGTGAAGATGCCCATTTTACAGATGAGAAAACAGCCCAGAGGTGATGGTGATGTGATTTGTCCAAGCACAAGTAGCAAGTAACAGCCAGTACATGGCAAGGCAGGGTTTGACTGTGAGGAGCTGAGGGTTGGATTGAAAGGGATTCAGGGGACTGAGATTTTCAGATGGTTGTCCCCAGAGATGGGGACAGGCTCAGGGCCTGCTTATCCACATCCCTCCGGCCCCGTTTGGGTACTTGCAGACACCTAAGCCAGGACTCCATCACTCCCTGGCTGCATGCTGGAATCCCTTGGTGGGGGTTTAACATCCCCAGGCTTATTAAACCTGGGATTTGGTTTTGTAATGTTCCCTGGGTGACTCCAGTGTGTGGCCACCTTTTATGAGGAGGACCCTCATGGTCAGTGTTCAGACGAGTTTGGATGTTGGCGGGTGGGGCAGGGGTGGGTGCTTCTCCTGGATGGGTCCTCCTTGGGGCTTTGCTGGGGGTTGGGGCTGGGGGCTGGGGGCAACCGGGTTCTCCAGGGGCAGCGGCTGGGAGCCATGGGGCCACGCTGTCATCTTGCTCCCTGCCAGCTTAAGTGTTTGCCATCACGGTTGTCTCTGTGGAGGTGGGCTTCTGGCCTGCAGCCAGTGCCCACACAGTCGTTTTGGATCCACGCCACTCCTTGTTTCTCAACGCTGTGAGTAAGGTTACATACGTCTCTCGTGGGCTGAGAGCTGCTGGGGGGTCAGGCCCCAGCTCCTGCTGGTTATTCCCGCTTCCTCATCACCTGGCGGCGTTTTGGTCTCCAGGAGCTGTCCAGGAAATAAACCGTACTGGTAGCTTGGCCAGGGGCCCGCAGCAGGGTGCAGGCTCCCAGGCATAGCAACGGAGCCTGAGCCTATTGCCTTGCATGTGTCCCCTTAGGCTCTGGTCTTGGGTTTTGGAGGTCCAGGGAGCTGGTGGCCTGGCCTGAGCCAGCAGGATTCCCAGGGTTGCTGACCCTGCAGCATGTGATGATGGGACTCTGGGAGGAGGGGGATGGGGAATAGAGGAGACTTCATGTTCTTGTTGACACTCTGAAGCTGCCTCTGGGAGATTTCCAGAGGACTGGGTGCAAAATGGTAAACTGGGCCCTTGGGTGCAAATGTTAAGGCCCCCTCACCCCGGTCCCTCAGGCCACCATCTGTGCTCTGTGGGCTGCCCCAGCCATTCTGCCTGTCCACCCTGCAAACCCCCTCCTCAGGGAGCAGGAGATGGGTGAGGCTTCTCTTCTCCAAGGGAGCAGGGCTGAGCTCAGAGATGCCAGGGAGCTTCCCGAGTGAGGGCGTGCGTGTCCAGGGGCCCCAGTACCCCTGCCTCCTGGGTGTCACCAGAAGCCTCCTCTAGCGGGCTCAGGCCTGGCGTCTCTGTCATCAGTGTCTCGCAGCCACCCCTCCATTTGAGACTCCTTGGCCAGCCTGAGGTGCGGCAGGACAGCTGTGTCCAGACTTGGGTGGGAGGACAGGGGCTGGCTGGTGGGGGATTCGGGGCCCCTGGGCCTCAGCATGCAGGATAGCCCAGGATTCTGAGACCACAGCCTTTCTTGGGTTAAGTGATGCTGCTGGGAGATGACAGCCTGAAAAAGATGACGTTACTCAGTAAAATGTTATTGCTCTCCTATTTTTAAAGCTTTTATCCTGGAGAGTTTGAACATACACAAAAGTGGGAGGAATAGTGTGATGAACCTCATGGACCCACTGCCCTGTGGCCTGGCCTACCCCTCCACACCTCCACCCCACCCCAACCCATTTTGGAAGCAAATTCCAGCCATCCTACTTTTGATCTGTAAGCATTTTGGAATGTATGGTGACACCTCGATCACACCTAAAACAGTGCATAATACCCTGATGACTTTGCATGTCCAGTGTGTTCAAATTTGTGGTTGTCTCAGTTTTTTTAGTAGATTGAATTAGGACCCAAATAAGGTCCATGGAGTGGCAGTGCAGTTAGTTGATGTCCTTTAAATCTCTGTGGATGTGTAGGCTTTCCTTCCATCTGTTTCCTCTTGTGCGATTTATTGAAGAAACCGGCTCCGACGGCACCTGGCTTTTGGATTGTGTCTCTGGGTGTCCCTGTGCCCTTGGTGTTCTTCCTGTACATTGATGGTCGGGTCCAGAGCTGTGTTGTATGGTGAGCCACATTTCAAGTGCTCGAGCCAGAGCCAGCGGGCTACCATGTTGGACGGGACGGCATAGAGAGTTCTAGATGTGACAGCACTGCTCCAGGTGCTGTCAGTCATTTTCAGGTGTGGTTGCTTTTGGCTGACAGCTTTTCAGGTGATGTGAGCTGCTAATTTTGGCCAGGGGCCCAAAGTGGGCCTCGTACTGTCTTGTGAATGTTTGGGTCTAGGACTAGGCTCAGAGCAGGGACTCAATAGGCACTTGGTTCGCTGATTAAAATATTGGGGCCTTAGGGTCTTCCATTGGCTGGGGGCACTCAGGGCCTCGCCTTTCCTCACCTGTGCCCCTAAATAATAGGGGAGTCTCTGGGAGACTCAGCCCCCGGGGCCTGCACAGGACATGGGTGTGAGGGAAGATGGACATCGGGGAGTAGACCCCTGGGCTTGGCGTGGGCCTGGTGTGTGTGTAACGTGTTAGATTGCAGGTGTCATGCATGTGGCTGCCTTGAGGGCTGGCGGGGCAGCGGAGGGGCCTGTCTCTGGGCCCTCACCAGAGGGAGGGCCTGGCTGCTGTGTGCCTGGCCCTGTGCCAGGGGTCTTCAAGGCCCACGTCTCTGAGGCTTTTATGACAGCAGAGCTAGTGTTAAACCAAAAGACAGATGATAAGGAGGAGGCCGTTTTGGAGGGGCTCCCTGGAAGGATCCCCAGTGTAGGTGACAGTGAAGCCAAGACTCAGTGCTCACGCAGGAGTCATGCAGGGGCTGGGAGAGAGCGTCCCAGATAGAGGGGACAGCCTGGTAGAGTCTCAGAGGTGCCAGGTGATGGAGGGGCGGGAGGTGGGGCCTCTATCGAGAGAGCAGGGGGGCAGCATTGAGGGACCCAGGAGAGAAGCGTCATGATTGGCATCTTCTAGAAAGGACACTAGCTGGGGCGTGGAGACAGTGGGTTTCAGGAGGCCCTGGGTGTCCTGCGTACCCAGCTGGTCTCACCCTCACATTACCTGAGCTGCATATGATAGCTGGCACTTGGAAATGCAGACTAAGTGCACATGTAACATTAGTTTTGTGGTAAGACACAGACTGCAGATTTGTCTGAACTGTGGACAAGAGGGCACACACTGCCTTCTGTATAAGATCCCCTGGAAGGTCAGGCAGGTGAATGGGAAGGCTTCAGCTTCATCTGTGACACCTGGGGACATGAAGGGACCAACACCAGAGCATTCCCAGTGCCAGTAACCCTCAGGAGCCAGGCAGTAGCTGGGAGCAGTGAGGACAGCCACCATCCAGGAGGGTGAACACACCTGCAAAACGACTGCAGGGTGGGGAAAACATATGCAAACCATCTATCTGATGAAGGACTTGTAGCTAGAATACATAAAAATCTTTATGACTCAATGCTAAAAAATGGGCAAAGGATCTGAACAGATCAATCTCCAAAGGAGATACACAAATGACCAATAAGCACATGAAGAGATGCTCAGTGTCTAGCTTTCAGGGAAACACAAATCAAAATTACAGTGAGATACCACTTCATACCCACTGGGATGGCTGTCACCAAAAGACAGACAATAAGGAGTGTTGGTGAGAACGTGGGGAAATTGGAATCCTCGTGCACGGCTGGTGGGGATGTAGGACGGGGCAGCATTTTGGAAAACAGTATGGCAGCTCCTCAGAAGATTAAGCTAAGCATAGAGTTAGCATAGGGCCCAGCCATTCTCCTCTCAGGTGTATGTACACCCAAGAGACACGAAACCTACGTCCACACAAAAACTTGTACACAAGTGCCTGTAGCAGCATTATTCATAGTACCTGTAAGGTGGAAACAACTCAAGTGTCTATCAAGAGATGAATAGATACACAGAATGTGGTCTGTTCATGAAATATTATTCAGCCATGAAAAAGAATGAAGTACTGATACATGCTACAGGGTGGATGAGCCTTGAAAACATGTTCAGTGAAGGAAGCCAGACACAAAAAGCCACATGTTGCATGATTGCACTGATAAGAAATGTCCAGAACAGGCCAATCCATGTAGGCACAAGCAGACTAGTGTCTACAGCTGGGATGGGGGATGGGGGTGGGGGATGGGGGTGGTCAAGCATTGTGGGGTTTCTGTTTTGGGGGATGAAAATGTTCTGGAATTAGATGGTGGTGGTGGTTGCACAACCTTGAGAATATACTAAAAACCACTGAATTGTAAACTTTAGAAGGGTGAGCTTTATAGTATGTGAATTATAAAACAAATCTCTGAAGAAAATATCCCAGGGGTGCACCCCACTTCCGCAACCGCCTTGTCTTCTCCACGGTTGCCATGAGTAGGGACTCTCTGCTGAGCCCTTTTCTTGTGATGTGTTGCCCCAATGCAGTTGGGTTAGAACCACACTTGGTTCCATTTTACAGACCAGGAAACTGAGGCTCCCAGAGGTTGAGTCACTTCCTAGGGTCACGTGGCTGGTAGGTTGTGGCAGAGAGGTGATTTCATCAGCACGCTCTGGGACATATCCCTGGAACTGCATTCGGGGGCCTGGGGTACAGCACCAGTGACCTGCTTCGTCAGCAGACAGAGGTGGCGGTGGGGGCATCCCTGAGTGGGGCTGGGTTATGTTTGAATGGGACCAGGTGGGCTCTGGACTCAGGCCCCAGCTGCTTGCCTGGCCCTGCCCTCCCCAGCCCTTCCCACCAGCTCCCTCCTTGAAATTCCCTTGGCTGTCCCTGCTCTGGTCCTCCCCACTGACTTTCTATTTGGTTCCAGGAGGGAGGCAAGGAACACAGGAGTAGGGGACTTAGGCTCTGGGTCAGACCTGGTTCACATCCCAGCTCCTCCGCTTCCTGTATGACCTTAGCTGAGTCACTCGGCCTCTCTGAGTTTCAGTTGCCTCACCTGAAAAATGGGTACCATGAGTGGATTAACCTTATGTGGTTGTGGGGCGTCAGAGGTGAGGGTGTATGGTGCACCCACGGGACTCAGTTAATGGTGGCCACGATAATCATAACTGTTGCCAGAGTGGCCCCCCAGTCCCTTCTCTGTGTTCTCAGAGCCCATTACCTTATACCCAAGCATTGGCAGGAGTTGGGCCCCTAGGACCTGCCCTGCCACAGAGCAGACAAAAAGCCTGAGGAGAGGTGCCCCTGAGCTGGTGCACATGTGCCCGTGACTGTGTTGCTCAGACCAAATGCTGCAGCAGATGGGAAACGCACAGATTAGCCTTGGGCAGGCAGGCTCCTACACACCCCTTGGCACCCAGTCCAGGAGGCCCCATGTTCAGAAGCCTTCCTGCCTCCTCTGGTCTGGCCTCAGAGGTGACTTCAATGCAAAGCCAGGTGGCTGTTGGGATGTGTCATGCCTCGCATGTTTCTCTTGTGTTTTTATCTGTTTTATGCATTTGTGTGTTCGATGCCTTCATGTGTGGATGTGTAACATGGTGAAGTTATGAGGCATAAACCGCACTGTGAGCTCTCGTGTACACCTTGTTCTGTGCCCTGAGCTGATGAGGCACCGTTGGAATCTGCGCACACTCGAGCTGCTCAGTGCTCCCCGTGGCTGCCCCGCTCACTGCAGCCCTCGTGTTTTCCCTTGAGGAGCTGACTGGTGCGGGCGCTTTCGGGTCAGGTGTGCCCAGCGTGCGCAGACTCGGTCTCCCTTTCCCAGATCTCTGCAGGCCTGTCCTGTGGCTTCCGCCTCGGAGGTTAGGTTCGGGCTCCTCTCTGGCTGCTCTGCTGTCTTGTGACAGCTGGCCGGGTGGCGGTGCCGCCACCTTTGCCCCCCACCCGGGGGGCCTGTGCCGTGTAGGTGGGTTTGTGGGGACCCTGGCTCCCGAGGGGGACCCCGGCTGGGGTTTGGTTTCAAGTGAGGAAGCCATTTTGGATGAGACACACATTTTCCTTTCCGGAACACTCTGCGGTGGCCAGCGCCACAACGGGAACCCAGCCGGGCCCGCCGAGTGCTGGAATGAAAACACCCTGCTCCGGCCGCGCTGTCTGGGGTGGCGGCCGCCGCCTGGGATGGGTGCGCTGGGGCTCACCCTCCGTGCTGGCCGGCCAGGCCGCGTGCCTGCAGTCTCGCTGTCGGGCAATCGCAGCTGGAAAATGCGGCTCACGTCCTTTCTTCCCGGAACACCTCGTTCTTTATGGCTTGGCAGCTGTCTCTGCTGAAGGGCCCAGTGGTACCCAGCCGCCCATGCCAGGGAGGGGGCTACGTTTGGGGACCACAGTGGGCAGGGCTCTTTCTCCCTCTGAGGTGCCCATGGGCCCAGGCCTGGCAAAGTGTGTCCCCAGTTCTAGCAGGCCTGGAGTCCACTCTTGGATCCTATGGGGCTGCCCTGGAAAGGGCTCTGTCCTGAGGCAGGGCAGAAGCCAGCCTTGCCTTTTGGCTGAGGCGAGGAATGAGGGCCAGTGCTCTGGGCAAGGCTGAAAGCACCCGGGGCCTCCAGATCCTGCACCTCTAAACTGAGCCCTGTAGCCCAGTGGCCGTGCCCAGCGGCCGACTGGGTGACGGGATTGCTGGCCACGCTGGATGATGCTTCTGCCCCTGGAATTCTGGAGGCCATGTGCTGGCTCCCAGGCCAGGATGGGGAGAGCCCCGGCTACCTTTGTCCCTCACTGTTCGGACTCTTGGGAGCGACCACAGGGTGAGGAGGGCAGCCTCCTGGAGCCTCAGCGTTTCCATCTGTAGAAGGGGTCGGCACAGCCCCTGCCCTGGCTGGCTGTGACGGGCCAGAGTGCAGAGGGACATCCCAGCTGAAGGCAGCACCTGGGCGCCAGTGTCCATGGGTACTGGTCCTTTTCCTCCCCTTGCCCTGAAGAGTGGCCCCAAATCCCCAGCTGCAGGTGGAGGGGCAAGCTGGGCCCTCTCCTGGGAGGGTCCCCTCTTAGCCCTTCGCCACCCCCTGCCCCCAGTCTTATTAATGCCCTGATGGTGGCTGCCTCTTTGTAGGCTGATCTGGGAAGGCCCCTCTTCGGGACTCCCTTCCTTGTCCTGGCCTGTAGTTCCAGGGGTTTCCTGGGCAGGGGATGTCACCACACCAGACGCCTGTGTCTCATCCTGGTGATGGTTCAGTCGTGGGATGGCCACGCCCGGTGAGGGAGCCCATAACATGCTCAGGGAAACACAGGCTACCTCCTATTCCGACGCCCTGGGACAAGGCGCCAGGGGGCTCTCGCAGGCCTTTCCCTGTCTTTGAGGTCCAGACCCCCCTTCTGGGCCCTAGTTTGGCGCCAGATGGGGGTGGGTGGCTCGGGCTGGCCCCTCCATGCCCCTTGCGCCAAGAGCCTGCCCCCTGCCCACCCCTGCAGCTCACCCTCTCCGCATGTTTTTCTTCAGATCGGCTCTCTCTCCAAAACTTGAATTCATTAATTTAAACATCATCATTTCCGCCCCTGGAAGCCAGCCTCTCTCACCATAAATAGAAGGGAATGAAGACAGAGTGAGGTTACTAGACTCAAACTGACCCACCCCGTCCCACTGCCAAAAGGAGCCGTTACCGCGGCATCGAGTGGGGGCACTGGGAGCCGAGCATGTGGGTGGGGTCTGGACCAGCCTGTGGGGTCCCAGCGCACCGGGACCAGCCTGTGGCCTCTCATCCCTTCTGCCTCAACCTGGCTCCTGAGGGGATATGTTGGGGGTCCCCCGTGGCTGGGCTGAGGGAAGCCTGTTTCCCTGGAGCCCTGGGGCCTCCATGGAGAGGACAGGGCAGCTGAAGCTGCATTTCTGGAAGCCCAGCGAGAGCGGGAAGCAGGAGCCCTAGGCCTCGGATGGGGAGTGGGGGGCCTTCTCCTGCCACAGCTCTGTCCTGTCCTGCCAGAGGGAGGAGGCAGCTGCTGGCTCGGGCAGAGTGGTTACGTAACATCTGCAGGCGGCCTCTCCGGAGCCCATTCCCCCCCAAGCCCTGTTTCCAGCGTGGCGGCCAGCGCCGGGTGGGGTGCTGGGCTGGGGCCTGGTGCTCGCCTCCACTGCTGACCACATGCGTCTGGAATGTGCAGATGTTTCCTTGGGGGCTCCGGCTGGCCCCCAGACCCCGCCTGGCATCTGGACTGGGGAGCAGGCACCCTGGCCACTCCCCCGCCTTGACAGAGAAGGAGACTGAGGCTGCTTGGGGCTGCAGGGCAGGGTCCTGGCTTATCTGCAGCCTCCGTTTCCTCAGCTCTAGGAGGCACTGCACTTGGAGCCACCCAGGGCTCAAAAGCGACCTCTCCTTGGCCTCCACCTCACACACCTCTTCCCACTCGGCTTTATCTAACACCCCCCTCCCCATCTCTCCCTGTTGGGCCCTGAGACACCCTTCCCTGCCCCTCTGCGAGAACTAGGATGTGAGCAGGGGCTGAGCCCTGTGTGGGGAGGTCAGGGGGAGCCACCATTGTCCACAGGATGGGGGCCCCTCAGCACCTTCCGCTGGACACCTCCAGCTTGGTGGTGGAAGCAGGGGTTCTCCCCCACCCCCAGCTCCTGCTCGGAATAGGAAAGATCGGAGCCAGAAGGACACACTCCCCCGGGAGGCTGGATGTCTGATTTGGAAGGCAGGGGGAGTTGGGGCAGCCCAGTGCTGGGGGCAAACTGGGCTCTCCAGTGACAGCTGGGCACTGTGGGAAGAGGAGAAGGAAGGCCCAGGTGTGGGGGTAGAACAGGGGTCTTCACTCCTCCCCCAACACACTTACCTGTTTCGGGTCAGGAGGGGGAACAGGAGGGGACGAGCCAGGTATGAGAAAGCCCCCATCTCCATCCAGTGCTGTGGGCTAGCCTCGTCCCTGGTGCCCAGGGAGGTGACACGTGTCTTGTGCTGTTGTGGGTGTGTGCCTGTCCCCAGGTGGTGTGTGTGGTCCCCAGGTCACCCCTCCCCCTGAGCTGGCCTGACCCCTCCAGACTTGGGGTCCCTGGAAGTTGCTGGCTTGGGCCTTGGAGGGGTCTGGGAGGGTCCACATGGCCAGAGGGTGGACCCTGCTTGGCCTAGGACCTCTTGGGTGCTGGCTCTCTTCCCAGTGGGGGCTGGCTGCTGTGGTGCTTAGCCAGCCTCTGCTGCTTCTGCCAGCTCTGCTCGGCTCCTTGCGCTCCTTTAGGTGGCTCCCTGGGCTTGCTGTGTTCCCCACCGCCCCGCTTTGTAAGAGAGAACCTGAGTGGGGGGCAGGGCGTCAGTGACTATGATGATGTCACGGGGGGGTGCAGTGGAAACCTGAGGGGCTGGGGGTGGGATGGGGCTGGCCCACAGCAGCCTTGGCATTCCCCCAGAACAGTGACGGCAAAAGCAGATGGAGGGACTTCCCTGGTGGCGCAGAGGTTAAGAATCTGCCTGCCAATGCAGGGGATTGGTCCGGGAAGCCCTGGTCCGGGAAGATCCCACATGCTGCAGAGCAACTAAGCCCGTGTGCCACAACTATTGAGCCTGCGCTCTAGAGCCCGTGAGCCACAACTACTGAAGGCCGCGTGCCTAGAGCCCGTGCTCCGCAACAGGAGAAGCCACCGCAGTGAGATGCCCGTGCACCGAAACAAGGAGTAACCCCCGCTCGCTGCAACTAGAGAAAGCCTGTGCACAGCAATGAAGACCCAACGCAGACAAAAATAAATAAATTAAAAAAAAATAAATTTATAAAAAAAAAAGAATCCACCTGCTCATGCAGGGGACACGGGTTTGATCCCTGGTCCGGGAAGATCCCACATGCTGTGGAGCAACTAAGCCCGTGCGCCACAACTACTGAGCCTGCACTCTAGAGCCCGCGAGCCACCACTACTGAGCTCATCTGCCACAACTACTGAAGCCTGCGCGCCTAGAGCCTGTGCTCTGCAATAAGAGAAGCCACCACGATGGGAAGCCTGCGCGCTGCAACAAAGAGTAGCCCCGCTCACCGCAACTAGAGAAAGCCCATGCGCAGCAACGAAGACCCAACGCAGCCAAAGATAAATTTATTTTTATAAAAAAGCAGATGGAGATGTGGAAAAGTGGCTGTTCAGGGCCTTGAGGCCGGGTGAGGACTCCACCAGTGTCTGCCTCCAGAGGCCCTCCTCCAGTGTCCTCTCTGCACCCCCACCACACTGTTACCCGTGGCACGCCCCTTACGGATGCTCCGAGGCAGCCCTGGCCTGTGGTGATGCACCTGGCTTTTGTCCTGGTTCTGCCTTCAGGCCGCAGGAGCTTTGCCGGGCAGGGTCTTTCTCTGCACTGTGGGCCCTGACCAGGCCCAGGTGAGTCCTGGGGAGAAGGGGCTCCCTGGAGCTGGGAGCATGGGGAGCACGTGGCCAGCACTCATGACGGGGTGAGGCTGTCTTCGTCAGTCAGGGGGAAAGCCTCCCGGGGGCAGTTGGGCCAGGCCAAGCTGGATAGAAGACTTAGCTGGGCCCAGGATGGCCAAGAGCCATGGGCCAGTAAGGCCAGGGATGATGGTGTCCTGCCAGGGTGGGCGTTGGCTGGGACACTGAGGTAGACCCAGCTCCCTTCTCCTGCCCTGGTTTTTCTGGCACCGCAGATGGCTCCCCGCAGCTGCCGCTAATGATGGATTTTCCAGAAAATGGGATGTGGAAAAACATTGTAGGGATTTTCCTTCTTTCCTCTTCTGCTTGAGGCCCTGGCTGGGGAGCTGTCCCTGGTGCCCCTGGTGGGTGTCTCATGCTTGCACTCACCCTTGTGTCCCACTGTCCCCCAGTCCCCGTCTCTGGATCATCTGACTGCCTAGGGCTTTTGCTTCTGGGCCCCTGCAGCTCTACTCAGAGGCACGGATTCCACAGCTGTCCTCCCTTTAGCCTCAGAGGAGCCCCTGCTTGAGTCTCACTGAAGTTTCTCATGGCACAGCCGTCCCCACTTGGTGCGTTGTACTTGACATTGGGTGGAGCCTGTCTGCCTTTCCCTGGTCTCCTGGCCTGCCTCACCCCACCGCGGGGATGGTGTGGATGCCCCAGCAGCCCACCTCTGGGCACACATGCTCATGTGCAGTGGTAGAGGGCCTTGCCCTGTACTGGGAGACACCATGTGTGTGTCTCTTTTTTTTTTTTTTAAAGCAGATGAGACTGTCCCAAATTGTTTATTAGGTAGGAGTTTTACAAGCATTGCTTCCGTTAGCAGTAACAGCAGTGCTGGAGAGCGTTATGCCTTCTCCAGGCTGCACGGCGAGAGCCTCACCATGCTTTGGTGATCCGCTGGGTGTCAGGATTTCTTCTTGTAGCTTTATGGAACGGATCAGTGAGGATAAACTCAAAGAATTTGTATGTGGAATCTTCGCCAACCATTAAGAATCCAGGGCTCTGTGGCCGTGCATTGGCATCGTGCTCACTCCTCAGCAACAGACTAAAGGCTTTGAGCGAACTTCACTGGCTTAACACAGTGATGCGCAGGCGCCATGGGCTCCCTTAGGCCTGGGCGGCTGCAGCTGCCATGCCACACGCAAATCCTGTGTCTCCTATATCCTGCTGGGCCTGGTCTCCCAGTCTGTGCGCTGGATCGGCCGGCCGGGGTTGGGCGGGGCTGCTGTGGAGGGCACGGAGCACCCCGGAGGAAGGCCGACTGCTGCCTCCCCCACTGCTCTTGGCTTGCTTGTGAGCGCCCAGCTTGGCTTACCCAGTGGCACCGCCAGATGGAAGGGGGAAGCTAGGCTCCGTTGTGAGGGGCAGAGGTGACCCTGCCAGAGGGTCCTGTCACTATGTCCCCTGGCCCCCAAGGGCCTCTCTGCTTCTGGAGTTCCTGGGACCCATGCTCTGGGCATGGGCTCCCTGTCACGCAGCCTTTGGGGGAAGGGACCTGCGTGCGCGCGCACACACCCGCCAGTATCCAGATGGGAAACCCAGCTGCTCAGTGAGGTTGTCTGGGACCCCTGGCTCGGGTGAGTCGGGTGGGGCTCCAGCCTTGAGCCCACTGTCAGTGGACCGTGCCGCTTCTTGGAGTGGAGGAGGCCTTGCCTTGACCTCCCCGGTTGGTGTGGCTGCTGGCCCCCCTTGCCCAGCCCCTCGCCGTCTGCTCCCCTCTGAAGCCCCCGCTCTAGGTCCTGCTGGGCATCCTGTCTGTCGCCTCCTGCACCGACTTTCTCCTGCTTGAAGAGCAGAATGAAAGTGTGGGAAATGGAGGGGCCTGCCTGCTCTCAGGAGTGGGGTTATTACCGTGCATCCCTCCAGTGCTTTCTTTAGAGTCTGAACAGTCACGGGGAGCGGGGGGACTGCATCTTGCAGCTGCATTTCTCCTGCCTCTGTGGCTAAGCGGGTGTGTGAGCCACACCTGCTGACCAGCTCCTGTCACATCTCATGGGTGAGGGGAAAGACGTCTGTGCCTCGGGGCGTGCATGTGGCTGTGCTGGTGCCCAAAGCAGTTGAACTCTCAGGGCATGCGGCGTTACTGGGTGGCACCCACACGGCCGTTTTGCGCTTGTTGCCGGGATAGAGCCTTTGCCAAATCAGGTGTCCCCCCAGCCTGCACAGTCACGCCACTGGTCAGAGCAGCGATGGGGCTGCAGGTCCTCTGGGCTGAAGCCTCTGTCCCCATGTGGTCCCAGCAGGAGCTGCAGCCCCAGCTCTGACCCTGTGGGACCCCTGTCCAGTCTCAGAGGTCCCGCTGCTGGGAGGACCCTGCCCCTTGCAGCTATGTAGCTCTTTTGACTGTGCCCGAGGTTCTACTCACAACCCTTCTTGAGGAAGCCCCCGATTCAGGGGAGAACTTTGGTCTTGCCCACCTTTGCCCACCTACTGCCTGTACCCTCCTGCCTGAGGCCTTATGATTTGGAGGCTGCCTGTGGCCTGCTGCCTCCCCAGGCAGGCTGCAGCCAGCATCAGCTGAGCATGTCATGTCCACATGCCGTCCACTCAGTGCCAAGTCTCCCGATGGCTGCCCCCTATGCAGAGGGAGAGACCAGGCTCCCAGGGGTTAGCTGAGTGCGTCCACAGTCCCCCTTTCCTCACTCCCTTGGTGGGGGCCAGAGGGGGACAGGAGCCCCTTTGGGCCTGGCTTCCCTCATATCACCTGCAGGCAGGTGGTACCTCTCCAGAAGTCCCCCAGGTGGCCACCTGGCTGTGTTGGAAGCCAGGATCACGTGAGCAGCCCGACTGAGAACTGGGCCCCAGCCCTTGGCCCCCAGCCAGTATTTGGGTATAGGTGGCCATGAGGCCCCATGTGGATAGCAGGTCCCCAGGAAGGAGCAGTGGTCAGGGGCTGGGGTGGGGGCCGTTTCCTGAGCCTCATTCCAGAAGTGGTCCTGGACATTGTGAGCCAGGCAGAGGTATCATACCAGGCCTCCCAGCACCACCCCTGGGCATGGTCTTGGGGTCTGGGCTGGCACTCAGGCCCCTGGCTTCCAGGAGGGCCTTGTCTTCACACCAGCCAGTTCTTATTCAGTTCTTGTTGTATGTGGGGCAGCTGGAGAGAGCAAAACCCGTTCCAGAGGGTGGCTGATGGAGCTGGGCTTCAGGACACCCCTCAGGCTGCCACGGGAGCTCGGATTAGAGGGACTGAAGTCTGGGCGGGTGCCCAGGGATGGGGGTCTGGACCAAGCTGTGGCTCGGGTAGGGTGGGGGAGTCTGAATGTTTTAGGAGCTGGGTTGACAGGACCTGGAGACAGATAGGCCTGAAGGAGGCATTGACAGGCCAGGGAAGGGCAGGCCTGGTGAGAGGCATTCTGGGGACATCAGAGGGCCAGAGTGACACCTGGAAGGGCAGAGGCTCCAAGGGTGGGAGGCCCAGGCCTCGTCAGTTTGGAGACTATGGCGGGAGGTATAGACCTGTGGGAGCACAGGGAGGCCTGGGGGGAGTGGCGACTGGAGGTGTCCACTGAGTCAGGCTGGTCCAGGGTCCCTGCCCAGGAGGTAGACGGGCCGGGTGACTGGCCTCCACCTCTATGCCGGGCGGGGAGGTGGAATTGTTGGCTAGAGAGTGTATCCTCGGAAAGACTCGAGAGGGGCTGGGGTCATGTAGTCATTGGAGTGTAGTCACTGGTGTGTCACTACCACGTCACCTGAACTGGGGGTGATGGTAGACAAAAAGTGCTGTTGTTCTGTTTTCATGGTGTTTCTCCAGTTATGAGACCGGGTGTTTTTCTGTGTATCTGTGACATTTGTATATCTTTCGTTAATCTTGCCTGTTTTCATATTTGGCCTTTTTCTCCCCCCTGGAGTAGCTTGCTTTCTTTATGGTTTGTTAACAGCATATGTGGAAAGGGGATTATGGGCCTTTAATCCATCATCTAAATTGCTAGTGCTTTTCCCAGCTTGTAGTTTGTTTTCTGATTTTATGATATTTTGTGTGTAAGTTGCATGTTTTTGTGCAGTTGGATCTTTCGGCTTTTGATGTTTTATTTCTGCTCATAGTTTCATGCTTTGAGAACCCGTGACTCTTCTCCCGTGTCTTGCACCACGTTCGGTTCTCTGATATGGTTCTGTTGACCTTGAGG
Organism: Delphinapterus leucas; assembly: GCF_059928025.1. Lineage (NCBI taxonomy): Eukaryota > Metazoa > Chordata > Mammalia > Artiodactyla > Monodontidae > Delphinapterus > Delphinapterus leucas. Next base: position 36,571,874 of record NC_143143.1, read on the forward strand.
GCCTGGGATTATGGAGATCCAGCTCTAACTCTGGTGCCCAGACCCCAGAGACTTAGCACGGGCTGTCAGTACTGCTCTGCTATGGGGTCGTCCACCAGAGCCCCCTTCCCGTTTGTGTGGTCTGTGCCACATTCCCCCCACCCTCCAGCTGGTAGCAGCTGGGCCCCTGGCCCTGGAAACCCCTGGGCTTCCTTGTGTGTTCTGAACCCTGTGTGGAGGGGTGAAGCCTGCCCTACATGGTGCAGTCCTGCTGGGCGAGGGGGCAGGGGGTGGGAGGGGAAGGGGCAGGGCATGGATGGAGTGCTGAGGGGCCAGCTCTCTCCTGCCTCGGGCTCTCCAGATGAGAGTTCATTCAGGTCTTCCACCTCTGGCCCTGGGAAGAGGGAACTCAGAAGGTGGGAGGCTGCAGCTGGAGAGCATCTGAGGTGGGCCCGGGTGGACTCTGTGCCATGCCTTGGGCCCCAGCACTGACCTGCAGCTGCTTTGCTCTCTAGAGATGTCTCCCACAACCTGCTCCGAGCACTGGACGTCAGGCTCCTGGCGAACCTCTCGGCGCTGACGGAGCTGTGAGTGTCCCCTCCAGGGCCGCTGCGGGATTCCACGCAGTGGGCAGGTGGCGGCTGCCTGTCATTGTTGCGGTTGAGGGGGCTCGCGTCAGACCATGTCGAATCTCTCCTTTCTTCTAGGGACATAAGCAACAACAAGATTTCTACATTAGAAGAAGGAATATTTGCTAATTTATTTAATTTAAGTGAAATGTAAGTTTTGTTGGTTTTGGTGGCTGTTGGCAGCTGGGCCCGTGGCCCCCACACCTGCCCTCTGAGCCTGCCCCGCCCCCTGCAGAAACCTGAGCGGGAACCCGCTGGAGTGTGACTGTGGTCTGGCCTGGCTGCCGCGCTGGGCAGAGGAGCAGCAGGTCCGTGTGGTGCGGCCTGAGGCGGCCACGTGCGCTGGGCCCGGCCCTCTGGCCGGCCGGCCCCTCCTCAGCGGCCCCCTGTTGGACAGCAGCTGTGGTGAGTGCAGGTGGGCGGGACACACTTGGTCCCTCCCTGCCGGGCAGCTTGGCCAAGCAGCTGGCGGGAACCCTGCCGGTTTTCAGGGGTCTCCAGCCTATGGTGGCAGATGGGGATTGGGGAACAGCTGCACGAGAGAAATAATTACAGGGGCTAGGACAGACTGACTGGGGGAGGGGTCGCAGAGGCCCTCTGGACCAGGGGACCACGTGGGTGTGAGGCGGGGAGACCAGTCTGGGGGTGGGGGTGAGCGCCACGCAGCTGTTGGAGGGTCAGAGATGATGTGATCTGGGGTGTAGAATGGGGTGGGGTGCACCCTCAGGACCAGCCTGCCTGCCCCTTCCAGGTGAGGAGTACGTCGCCTGTGTCCCTGACGACAGCTCGGGCGCCGTGGCGCTGGTGGCTTTCTCAGCTGCCCATGAGGGCCCGCTGGCCCCCGAGGCCTGCAGTGCCTTCTGCTTCGCGGCTGGCCGGGGCCTCGCGGCCCTCTCAGAGCAGGGCAGGTGCCTGTGCGGGTTGGCCCGGCCTCCCAATGCCTCTTCGGCCTGCCTACCCTCCTGCTCCAGCCCCCCACTGCCCCCCGCCCCCACCTGCCGGGGGCCCACCCTCCTCCAGAACATCTTCCCTGCCTCCCCAGGGGCTGCCCTGGTGGGGCCCCAAGGACCTCTGGCCTCTGGCCAGCCCGCAGCCTTCCACGTCACTGCCTCACTGCCAGTCAGCTCCACGCGCTGGGACTTCGGCGACGGCTCCCCTGAGGTGGACATTGCTGGCCCGGATGCCACTCACCACTATGTGCTGCCTGGGCGCTATCCCGTGACGGCCGTGCTGGCCCTGGGGGTCGGCTCTGCTCGGCTCTGGGCAGAGGTGTGGGTGGAGGCGGCTCCTGTAGCCCTGGAGCTCATGTGTCTGGCCTCTGTGCATAGCGACGAGACCCTGAAGCTTGGCGTCCGAAACCGTGGCGGCTCTGGCCTCGAGGCCACCTACAGCATTGTGGCCCTGGGCGAGGAGCCAGCCCGAGGTGGGGCCGCCCCGCCCCGCCCCTGGGCCTGAGTCGGGGTGGGTGGGGCAGCCCTGGTTGGGCACACATCGATGCCCCGTCTCTCTGTTCTCTGACCCCCCAGTGGTGCATCCGCTCTGCCCCTCGGACACTGAGATCTTCCCTGGTAATGGGCGCTGCTACCGCCTGGTGGTGGAGAAGGCGGCCTGGCTGCAGGCACAGGAGCAGTGCCGGGCCTGGGCCGGGGCCGCCCTGGCTATGGTGGACAGTCCTGCCGTCCAGCACTTCCTGGTCTCCCGCGTCACCAGGTGCCTGCCCAAATGCCGCTGGTCCTCGGAGAGGCTGGGAGTTCGGGGGAGGTCCCCAGAATGCTGGGGTGGGGATGGATCATGAGCACATTGGGGTGTCTGGAGGTGCTGTGTCCAGCCAGCCAGCCTGGCTCTGGGGATAAGGAGCCATGTTGTGCCCACGTGTGGCCATTCCTATCAGCTCTCTCGGCTCAGATGTGGACACGGGGGTGCCCACTGTGGGAGGTGCACCCCTGGCCCTGTATCCTGCCCCCACTGTCCCATTCTGGGCCCCTCCTGGCAGGGACCGGGGAGGTTCTGGTGTGACCACGGAGGCTGCACTTCCTCCTGCTGCTCCCCCCTGGGTGGTCACTGCTGCCAAGCGCTGCCCATGCACGAGGAGCCTCTTGGACGCTCTGGCTGCCCAGGCCTGTGGGGGCATATGCTCTGTAGTGGTCACCATAGGTGGCCCCGCCTGGTCTCTACTCAGCCCTTAGCACCTGCAATGGCTAGGGGGCGGGATGGGGTGGAGGCTGGCCCCCGTCCTCTCCCAGGGTCCCTGTGTGGGAAGGGACTGATTGGACTGTGGGTCACCCTGGACTTCCCGAGGGGAAATCGAGGCCTATAGCAGTCAAAGCCCTTGCCCAAGGTCACGTGGTTCCCAGGTAGTAATGCAGCCCCAGCACCCAGCTCTGATCACAGCACCTCAGCCACCCCTGCTGCCTGTCCCTCTGTCTGACCCTGTCCCAATATTTGTCCCTGTCCTTGTATCTACAAGCCCTGCCTCCAGGAGGGTCTCTCTGCCCTGGCAGAGCTGTGGGAAGTAGCCTGTTTGGGGGCTGATATGTGGGTGTCTTTGTCCCCAAATGCCACACCTGGATCCTCACCTCTGGGCACACACAGGTCTACATGGCCCTGGGCCAGAGTGAGGTGGAGCTCCATGAGGGTCTCAGCTGGGCCCCTGGCCCCATGGGATGGGTGATTGGGTGGGCACTGGTGTGGGCCTTGCTTGCCAAGTCATGTATGAGCCTCAGTTTCCCCATTTGGAAAGTGAGGACAGGCAGAGCCTGCCTGACAGGCTGCTCTGAGGAGGGTGCCCCCAGAGAGAGGGCAGAGGGAGGGGTGCTTGTCTCTGGGGAGCCCCTGAGCACCTGCTCTTCCCTCTGTCTGCCTGCAGGAGCCTGGACGTGTGGATCGGCTTCTCGGCTGTGGAGGGGGTAGAGGTGGGCCCAGCGCCGCAGGGTGAGGCCTTCAGCCTGGAGAGCTGCCAGAACTGGCTGCCTGGGGAGCCGCACCCTGCCACAGCTGAGCGCTGCGTGCGGCTCGGGCCTGCTGGGCAGTGCAACACAGACCTGTGCTCGGCACCGCACAGTTACGTCTGTGAGCTGCGGCCCGGAGGTGCGCTGGGGCCCCTGGGAGGCTGGGGAGCACCTGCTGCCCTGGCCCAGGACACCCCTCCTCCAAAGCATACAGGGTCCCTTGGCCACCCTGGGAGCTCCTCCCATCCTGGCCAGGACAGCTGCCCCTAGCACCCCAGTTCATTCCTTAGCTGTTCAGTGTTTGTTAGGTGTTTGCTGAGTGTCTACTGTCCCGGACTGAGCCCACACTGGACAAAACAGGTGGAGGGAGCCAGGGGCTACTGCCAGGTGGCTCAGTCCCAGGTCTGATCCCACCCTGGGCCCCCAACACACTCCTCCTCGGCCTGGGAACAGCACCTCATTGCACACTTGCACCACAGGCCCTGTGTGGGACGCAGAGAACTTCCTCGTGGGAGCACCCAGTGGGGACCTGCAGGGGCCCCTGAGCCCCCTGGTGCAGCAGGAGGCCCTCACAGCCCCCCGGGAGCCCGTTGAGGTAGGCTGGCCTTCCAGGTTTCTTGCCCTGGCTATTGCAGTTCCCTTTAAAAAACAAGAAGCCTTTTTCTGGGCCTTATTAACATTCTGTGTCTAGTAGAGTCAGTGCAGAGGGGAGTAGCACCCAGGCCTGGCATCGGGAGAGCTCTGAACGCTCCTGAGCCTTTTCTCTTGGTGCTTGGGGATTTTTTAGAAATGAAGGTACAATTCCTGTTGCTCACAGATGGTTTTGACCTAATTTTTTTCTCCTGAGTGACATTGTCTCCCACTGTGTGAAATGAGGCCAGTGGGGGCCTCTTGAAGGCCCATCTGATGGCTCCTCCCCTCTGACCTGGTGGGTGTTTGGGCATTGGGGTGGGGCTGGCTGAGGGCCGGGGTCGGTGGAGCTGAGTGGCCCCCCTGCCCGGGCAGGTGATGGTGTTTCCTGGCTTGAGCCCGAGCCGTGAAGCCTTCCTCACTGCTGCCGAGTTCGGGACCCCGGAGCTCGGCGGGCCTGCCCAGCTGCGGCTGCAGGTGTATCGAGCCATGCGAGGAACAGGTGGGACTCCATCCTGGCAGTGGGACCTGGGAGGCTCGAGCAGCCTCTCTGCACTGTGGTGTCTGCTGGTCCCTTGCCCACTGGACTGGTCTCCAGCCTCAAGGTGGACAGTGGGGTCCACAGAGATGCCAACTCATGCTGGGGATCCCAAGGATGGGTTTGGTGGGGAACTTGCTGGGGCTGGGGACTCACCGGGGTCAGTCAGCTGGCCTGGTGTGGGGAGGGTTAGAGGAGTGATGGCGGGGGCTGGGTACACTGCCTGGTGAGACCTCATGTCATAGTAGGGCGTCCTTATGATCTTTTAGCAAATTGGGGTACCTGACACCCCTCCTTTCCTTGCAGGGGCCCCAGGAAACAGCAGCGAGCCCCAGAGTAGGTCCCTGGAAAACAGGACTGAGCCCATCCCTACATGCACACCAGAAGGACACCCGTGCCCCAGATCCAACATCTGCCTGCCTCTGGACACCCCCTGCCACCTTCGGGCCTGTGCCAACGGATCCACATCAGGGCTGGGGCTCCCTGGGGTCTCCTATGCATTGTGGAAAGAGTTCCTCTTCTCTGTGCCTGCGGGCGCCCCCGCCCAGTACTCGGTGTGTATCACTGGCCTAGGTGCCTTCTGCCTCCCCATCAAACACAAACAAAATGCAGATTGTTCTGCACAGCCCTCCAGGTCCCCTAACCCACCCGCCTCCCGCCTCGGCAATGCTCTCCTCCTCTGCCAACCGTGAGAAGCTCCTGCCCCAGGGCCTTTGCACTTGCCTTTTAAGGAGGACTCTTCTCTTCTCTGGGCAAGGCTGGCCAGTGTCCAGAAGTCCCTCCCCTGTCTGGGGAAGCCCCACCCCTGCCTGCATCCTCTCTGCCCTGTGTGTTTCGTCTGTCCCCATCTTGAGTGCCTTGGAGGTCCCTGTGAAGCCTGGTGGTGTGTGAGTGAATGAGGAGTGTTGAGACCCCTGTAGGGGGTGACTCTGGGTTACCCCAGGGGGGTTCTGCAGCCCGCTGGAGCCCCTGGCCCAATGCTGCCTACAGGCCCCTGACCCACTGTGAGGACCTGACACAGGCCCAACCCCCTCTCCTGTATTCCTACCCCCTCTCCTGTAGGTCACCTTCCACGACCAGGACAGCCCCCTGCTCCCTGGTGACCTCATCAGCTTGCAGCACGATGCCGGACCGGGTGCCCTCCTGCGTTGCCCCCCAGCACTCGGCATCCCTGGCTCCGAGGCCCCGTACTTCTCCACCAACGTCTCAGCCTGGCTGGCCCACCTGCCTGCCAAGCTGGAGGCGGCCCCGGCTGGCCCTGCCTGTGCCCTGCGGCTGCTTGTTGCCACAGAGCGGCTCACCCCTCTGCTGGGCCTGAGCCCCAACCCAGGGCTGCGGCGGCCGGGGCGCTATGAGGTCAGGGCCACAGTGGGCAACAGCGTGTCCAGGCACAACCTGTCCTGCAGCTTCAACGTGTTCTCCCCGGTGGCAGGGCTTCGGGCCATCTACCCGGCCCCCTACGACGGCCGCCTCTACATGCCCACCAACGGCTCGGCCTTGGTGCTCCAGGTGGACTCCGGCACCAACGCCACGGCCACTGCACGCTGGCCTGGGGGCAACGTCAGTGCGCCCTTCGAGGCTGCCTGCCCTGCCACTGTGGCTGCCCTGGTGCCTGGCTGTGCCCACGAGGCCAATAGCACCCTGTTCTCAGTGCTGGCACTGCCCGGGCTCAGCGAGGGCGAGCACGATGTGGAGGTTGTGGTGGAGAACGGTGCTGGCCGGGCCAACCTCAGCCTGCGGGTGAAGGCTGAGGAGCCCATCCGAGGTCTCCGCGCCACGCCCAGCCCTGAGGCCCGAGTGCTGCAGGGTGTCCTGGTGGTGAGTGTGGGCCCCGCCCCCCGCCCCTCCCTGAGACAAGGTGCCTATGCAGAGGGTGGCCTCTCCCCAGCGAGGAGAGCGCTTGGCTGCCAGGGACAGTGGGTTCAGTGTCGGTTTCTGGGCAGGTCCTGTTCAGTGGCTCCTCAGATGGTTCGTTAATTCCTAAGTTACTGGGGAAGTCACCTGTGAAACAGTTGCTCTGAAAATGCTTCTTTTTGCTCTCACATTTCCTGCACGAATTGTCGAACTCTCCACCCACCTCTGACCTTGCTGATCCTGGGTGTGTTTTTGGGGCCCTGCTGTGTTCCCACCTGGCTAAAGTGAGCGCTTTTTGAGGTTGGGATCTGATGCCACCCGGCCACTGTTGGTGCCACTCCGGGAGTGGCTGTCCTGTCCCTGTCCTGGGAGTACCCACCTCACATAAGGCAGCCACCAGTTCTGCAGCCTTAGCACAGGAGCTGTTGGGTGGTTGTGTCCCCTTCCCCGGCTTCCCTGTTCACACCTGTTCTATCAGGTGACTCAGGTAAACATTCAGAACCATGAGGCCCATTGAGACTCACGTGCCTTCCCAAACGGCACTGTGCTGTCCAGCTATGGGGGCCTGAGCAGGAGCCCTGGGATGGGGGTGCACAGACTGAGGTGGGTTGGCCCAACCCAACGGGTGTTGGGTTTATTTTACAGATAAAGAAACTGAGGTACAGAGAGGTCAGGATGTAACCAAGCCCAGGCTCAGCCCCGCACTATGTGGCCTCCTTAGCCTAGAGGGAAGCCCCATAGGGAGCTATGTCCAGGCGGATAGACGTGGGTTGAGGGCACAGTTGGTCCCCCAAAGACCCTGGGCTGGGGCAGGACCATGGCCAGCTGACGCTGTGCCCTTCCGCAGAGGTACAGCCCCGTGGTGGAGGCTGGCTCGGATGTGGTCTTCCGCTGGACCATTGATGACAAGCAGTCCCTGACCTTCCACAATGTGGTCTTCAACGTCATCTACCAGAGCGCCGCCGTCTTCAAGCTCTCGGTGGGCGGGGGGCGTGGGCACAGGGTGGAGAGTAGGGTGGGGGTGGGTGGGGCGGGGGCTGGGCTGTCTGCTGCTCACCTGTGCCTTCTGCTCTGCTTTGCTCCCGAGGACCCCGTGGCAGCTGTGGGTGAGTGCGGGGAGGGGCTCTGTCCACGCTGCCCTGTGGCCGGCTGGTGGCCTGCTCACTGCCGCCTGTCCCCACAGCTGACGGCCTCCAACCACGTGAGCAACGTCACCGTGAACTACAACGTCACCGTCGAGCGGATGCACAGGATGCGGGGCCTGCGGGTGTCTGCGGTGCCGCCCGTGCTGCCCCCCAATGCCACGCTGGCGCTGGCGGCTGATGTGCTGGTGGACTCGGCCATGGAGGTGGCCTTTCTGTGAGTGTGCTGGGCCCTGGGTGGGGCCCCAGCCTCCACCTCCTCATCTGTCAGGACGTGCTGGGTACATAGGACATTGGGAGCGGCTGGGGGGCTGCAGCAGGGCGGGTGGTACCCTGAAAGGAGGTGCAAGGAAAGGGGCTACAGCCGGGCCCTCCCTCCCCCTCCCTCCCCCTCCCTCCCCCTCCCTCCCCCTCCCTCCCTCCCTCCCTCCTACCCCTCCCTCCTAGCCTGCTCACTTGCCTGCTCGCTGCCCTGGCAGGTGGACCTTCGGGGATGGGGAGCAGGTGATCGGCCAGTTCAAGCCTCCATACAACGAGTCCTTCCAGGTCCCAGACCCCACAGTGGCCCAGGTGCTGGTGGAGCACAACATCACACATACCTACACTGTCCCAGGTAAGGGGCAGGCCTGCTGCCCTGCCAGCCTCCAGCTTGGGTGAGCCCTGCCCCGGGGACAGCCCCTCCCTGGGGGACAGCCCCCCTTGGTCCTGCCTCCCGGGATCCAGCCTGGGCTGTTGGCGCAGGGCCCTCACTGGGGTGAAGAAGGGATGTCCAGGGTTGAGGGGTGGACTAGGCCTCTGAGACCCATGATTCAAGTCTGCCGGCCAGAAACCGGACCCTTCTATCCCCTCCTGACTCCTTCCCTGAGCCTTTTTTGGGGGAGAAGGGAAGGTTCCTTTTAGTCAGTTTTGAAATTCCAGAAGCCTCACACACAGAAATGCAGAGTAAACAGTGGTGCCCCTATGATCCCAGCCCTGTTCCTGTGATCTCAGCCCTGCACCTATGCCTGCCCTGTCACCCCAAGGGCAGTTGTACCTGGAGATGGTTGCTCTTCATCTTTCTGCCTCAGCCCTGCGACTTGCCCTGTGCTGAGAGCACCCGGGCCTGGGTCCAAGGGCGTTCTCTGTTCATGTTATAACTGGGGCCCTGCTTTGCGCCTCACCCCCACCCTAGGCCCCTGCCCACAGCACGGGGTTAGGAGGGGTTCTGCTGAGTAGGTGGTGGCGGCGGCCCCGGCCCCGTCCCCGTCCCCGTCCCCATTCTGGGCCTGTCTGCCAGGTGAATACAACCTGACCCTGCTCGTGTCCAGTACCTTCGAGAACCTGACGCAGCAGGTGCCTGTGAGTGTGCGCGCCACCCTGCCTGCCGTGGCCGTGGCTGCGGGCAGCCGGGTCCTGGTGGCTGGCTGGCCTGTCACCTTCTTCCCGCACCCGCTTCCCTCGCCTGGGGGTGTCCTGTACACGTGGGATTTCGGGGATGGCTCCCCAGATGTAATACAGCCCCAGCCAGAGGTCAACCACACGTTCGCCTCGAGGGGCGCATACCACATCCGACTGGAGGTCAACAACACGGTGAGTAGTACAGTGGCGAGCATCAGCGTCCGTGTCTTCGAGGAGCTCCGTGGCCTGACCGTGAGCCTGAGCCCGGCCGTGGAGCAGGGTGCACCCGTGGTGGTCAGCGCCACCCTGGATTCGGGCGACAACGTCACATGGACTTTCGACATGGGGGACGGCACAGTGCTCATGGGCCCTGAGGCCACAGTAGAGCACGTGTACCTGCGGGCGCAGAACTGCACAGTGACCGTGGGCGCGTCCAGCCCCACTGGAAACCTGGCCCGGAGCCTGCCCATACAGGTCTTCGTCCTGGAGGTGCTGTGGATCGACCCTACAGCCTGCATCCCCACCCAGCCCCACGCCCAGCTCACAGCCCACGTCACTGGGAACCCTACCAACTACATCTTCGACTGGACCTTCGGGGATGGCTCGTCCAACACAACCGTCCGGGGGGACCCGACAGTGATGCACAATTTCACACGTAGCGGTACATTCCCCCTGGCGCTGGTCCTGTCGAGCCACGTGAATAAGGCGCATTACTTCAGCAGCATCTGCGTGGAGCCCGAGGTGGGCAACATCACCATGTGGCCCGAGAGGCAGTTCGTGCGGGTCGGGGACGCAGCCCGGCTAGTTGCCTGTGCCTGGCCCCCATTCCCCTACCGCTACACCTGGGACTTTGGCACTGAGGATGCCGCTGCCCGCGTCGGGGGCCCCGAGGGCACATTCACCTACTGGGACTCAGGTTCCTACCTGGTGACCGTCACCGTGTCCAACAACATCTCAGCTGCCAATGACTCGGCACTCGTGGAGGTGCAGGAGCCCGTGGATCTCACAGGCATCAGGGTCAATGGCTCCCATGTGCTGGAGCTGCAGCAGCCCTACCTGTTCTCTGCTGTGGGACGTGGGCACCCCGCCACCTACCTGTGGGAGCTGGGGGATGGCGGGCGGCTCCAGGGCCCTGCGGTCACCCACGCCTACAGCAGCACGGGCTGCTTCCCCGTCAGGGTGTCTGGCTGGAACGAGGTGAGCCGTGGGGAGGCCCAGCTGAATGTCACCGTGCAGCGGCGTGTGCGGGGGCTCAGTGTCAACGCCAGCCGCACGGTGGTACCCCTGAACGGCAGCGTGAGCTTCAGCACCTCCCTGGAGGCGGGCAGTGACGTGCATTACTCCTGGGTCCTCTGTGACCGCTGCACGCCCATCCCTGGGGGCCCCACCATCTCCTACACCTTCCGGTCTGTTGGCACCTTCAACATCATTGTCACGGCTGAGAATGAGGTGGGCGCCGCCCAGGACAACATCTTCATCTATGTCCTGCAGCACATCGAGGGGCTGCAGGTGGCGGGCGGTGGCAGTAGCTGCTGCTTCCCCACCAACCGCACGCTGCAGCTGCAGGCCGCAGTCAGGGATGGTACCAACATCTCCTACAGCTGGACCGCTCAGCGGGACAGTGGCCTGGCCCTGGCTGGCAGCGGCAAAACCTTCTCACTCACCGTGCTCGAGGCTGGCACCTACCACGTCCAGCTGCGGGCCACCAACATGCTGGGCAGCGCCTCGGCCAATCGCACCGTGAACTTCGTGGAGCCTGTGGGGTGGCTGGCCGCCACTGCCTCCCCAAACCCGGTGGCTGTCAATGCAAGTGTCGCCCTCCGCGCTGAGCTGGCTGGTGGCAGTGGCGTCACTTACACCTGGTCCCTGGAGGAAGGGCTGGGCTGGGAGACCCCAGAGCCATCCACCACCCACACCTTTCCCAGCCCCGGCCTGTACCTAGTCACAGTCATGGCCAAGAACCAACTGGGCTCAGCCAACGCCAGCATTGAGGTGGCTGTGCAGGTGCCTGTCAGTGGCCTCAGCATCAGGGCTGGTGAACTGGACTGCAGCTTTGTGGTGGCCAGTTCCACCGTGCCTTTCTGGGGGCAGCTGGCCTCGGGCACCAACGTGAGCTGGTGCTGGGCCGTGCCAGGTGGCAGCAGGCATGGCCAACACATCGCCGTGGTCCTCCCCGACGCCGGCACCTTTTCCATTCAGCTCAATGCCTCCAACGCAGTCAGCTGGGTCGTGGCCACACACAACCTCACGGTGGAGGAGCCCATCGTGGGCCTGGTGCTATGGGCCAGCAGGAAGGTGGTGGAGCCCGGGCAGCTGGTTCACTTTCAGATCCTGCTGGCTGCAGGCTCGGCCGTCAGCTTCCACCTACAGGTCAGTGGGGCTGGCCTCGAGGTGCTCCCCGGGCCCCACTTTTCCCGCAGCTTCCCCCGGCTCGGGGACTACACGGTGAGCATCCAGGCCGAGAACCACGTAAGCCGGGTGCAGGCGCAGGTGCGTGTCTCAGTGCTGGAGGCCGTGGGTGGGCTCCAGGTGCCCGACTGCTGCGAGCCGGCCATCGCCACGGGCGCCGAGAGGAACTTCACGGCCCGGGTGCAGCGGGGTTCCCGTGTTGCCTACGCGTGGTACTTCTCGCTGCAGAAGGTTCAGGGAGACTCACTGGTCATCCTGTCGGGTCGCGACGTCACCTATACTCCCGTGGCCGCAGGGCTGCTGGAGATCCACGTGCGAGCCTTCAATGAGCTGGGCGGCGTAAACCACACGCTCATGATTGATGTCCAGGACGTCATTCAGCACGTGGCGCTGCGCAGCGGCCGCTGCTTCACCAACCGCTCGGCCCGCTTCGAGGCTGCCACGAGCCCCAGCCCCCGGCGTGTGGCCTATCACTGGGACTTTGGGGACGGGGCCCTGGCAGAGGACACGGAGGTTCCCTGGGTGGCTCACTCCTACCTGCAGCCTGGGGACTACCGTGTGGAGGTGAACGCCTCCAACCTGGTGAGCTTCTTTGTGGCGCAGACCACGGTCACCGTCCACGTGCTGGCCTGCAGGGAGCCCGAGGTGGATGTGGCCCTGCCCCCACAGGTACTTATGCGGCGCTCCCAGCGCAACTACCTGGAGGCCCACATCGACCTGCGTGACTGCGTCACGTACCAGACTGAGTACCGCTGGGAGGTGTACCGTGCCACCAGCTGCCAGCGGCCTGGGCGCATGGCCCAGGTGACCCTGCCCAGTGTGGATGTGAGCCGGCCCCAGCTGGTGGTGCCACGGATGGTGCTGCCTGTGGGCCACTACTGCTTTGTGTTCGTGGTGTCGTTTGGGGACACACCGCTGGCACGGAGCATCCAGGCCAATGTGACAGTGGCCCCTGAGCGCCTGGTGCCCATTGTCGAGGGTGGCTCCTACCGTGTGTGGTCGGACTCTCAGGACCTGGTGCTGGATGGGAGCAAGTCCTATGACCCCAACCTGGAGGACGGTGACCAGACGCCACTCAGCTTCCACTGGGCCTGCGTGGCCTCGACGCAGGTCAGTCACATGGCGGGGCAATTGTTCTCCTAATCCCCCTTAGGTCGTTTGTGTGGATGAGGCTGGCAGGCTCTTGGGTCTGCTTGATATGTCTGAGTGCCTGGTGGGCTCGATCCCAGCAGGGGGAGGGGTCTTCCCAGCCGTCCCCGGGCCAGGATCTAATTGGAGGCAGGCCTAGGATCTCAACCCGTGCGCACCCCCTCCCTGGCCCCGTTACGGTCTGCAGAGTGAGACTGGCGGGTGTGCGCTGAACTTCGGGCCCCGTGGGAGCAGCGTGGTCACCATCCCCCGGGAGCGTCTGCAAGCCGGTGTGGAGTATACCTTCAACCTGACCGTATGGAAGGCAGGCCGCAAGGAGGAGGTCACCAACCAGACGGTGGGTGCTGCCCTGGCCCAGCCCTGGGTGGAGCTACTGGCCTCCAGGGTGGGGGGGACTGCCAGAGAGGCTGAGTGCACAGGGCCCCTGCCTGCACATAGTACCGAGTACCCTTTTTTTTTTTTTAATTATCTTTGGCTGCGTTGGGTCTTTGTTGCCGCGTGTGGGCTTTCTCTAGTTGCGGTGAGTGGGAGCTACTCTTTGTTGGGGTGCGCAGGCTTCTCATTGTGGTGGCTTCTCTTGTTGTGGAGCACGGGCTCTAGACATGTGGACTTCAGTAGTTGTGGCACACGGGCTCAGTAGTTGTGGCTCACGGGCTCTAGAGCACAGGCTCAATAGTTGTGGCACATGGGCTTAGCTGCTCCGCGGCATGTGGGATCTTCCCGGGCCAGGGCCCGAACCCGTGACCCCTGCATTGGCAGGCAGATTCTTAACCACTGTGCCACCAGGGAAGTCCCCGAGCATCCATTTTTCAGGTTTTTTTGGTTTTTTGGTTTTTTGTTTTAGTACTTCTAGAAGCTATTGGTTTTAAGTCATTATTACCCTTGATGTTAATTCTACTTAACAAGATGCTCCTCTGGCATTGCTTTCTTCCAAAAAGGCCATAGCTGTGCACAAAGCTTAGAGGCACAGCACAGGCCCTAGTGGGTTGTGAGAAATTCACTGTCCGCGCAGCACTGAAGGCCATCAGCGAGGAGACACGTCCCTTCCCCAGAGCATGGTGTCCCCTCCCTGAATGAGGAGGGCCTGTTCTTGCCTGTGTGTGGAGCACGCTCTCTCTCCCTCCCTAAGCTGCCAGGCGGTCAGGACCACGTATGCTTGGCCCCATGGCACCACTCCTGCTGCTGTAACAGGAGTGGGTGCATCAGGCCCTGCTGGTGCCTGGGATGGGGTGTCCATCCCCCGTGCCAGGTTTCTGCCTGGAGTGGCTGTTTGGGGCTGTCTGATGTGGGCCCTGCCCCCAGTGCAGAGAGCAGTGGGAGGCTCAGACGGGGCTGCGCTGAGCTGAGCTATGCTTGTCCCCACGCGGACACTAGTCCATCTGTACCTTCACGCCTCTGTTTATCCGTTTGTAGCTGAGCACCTGTTGAGTGCCTGCTGTGTGCCAGGCCCAAGACCGGCCCGGGGTGCTGCAGAAAATAAGCCCATCATGGTCTGCACTTCATTAAATTTCCTCCTCCCCCTATCCTCCTCCCCTGTCCCTCGCCAATCCTAGGAGTCACAAAACGATACAAACATCCTGGGTGAGGGCTGAGCTCATGGCCCCACAGAACCTGGGCTTCGGGCTGACTTAGGAGTTGGCTGGGTCTGAGAGGAGCTTCTGCAGGTGGGAGAATGGCAGGGGCAGGGGCCCTGCTCTTCCATGGGTTTCGCTACCACCCACCACACAGGGCAGACTCAAGGGTCTGGGCCTCAGGAGCAGAGCCGCAATCCGGAGGCTCCTGGCCAGGGTGGGCATGCCTCTCTCTAATCCTGCCCGGCCTCCAGGTGCTGATCCGGAGTGGCCGGGTACCCATCGTGTCCTTGGAGTGTGTGTCCTGCAAGGCGCAGGCGGTGTACGCGGTGAGCCGCAGCTCCTACGTGTACCTGGAGGGCCGCTGTGACAACTGTGGCGGGGGCTCCGAGCACGGGGTGAGCAGGGGGCCCCGGGTGGGGACCAAAGTTGGTGGGCCTGGGGGAGACCCGCCCCTGAGCACCTGTGATCTGGGTGCCCTCTCAGCGCTGGGCCGCGCGCAGCTTTAGCAATGAGACACTGGTGCTGGATGAGACAACCACGTCCACGGGCAGTGCGGGCATGCGGCTGGTGGTGCGGCGCGGTGTGCTACGGGACGGCGAGGGCTACACATTCACGCTCACGGTGCTGGGCCGCTTGGGCCAGGAGCAGGGCTGCGCCTCCATCCATCTTGCCCCGAACCGCCCTCCACTGGGGGGCTCCTGCCGCCTCTTCCCGCTCGAGGCCGTGCGCGCCCTCACCACCAAGGTGCACTTCGAGTGTGTGGGTGAGTACGGCCCACAGGCCCTGGTGATGGGGGGCACATTGGGACCCCGCTGATGCCCTGGGGTCCCACAGGCTGGCAGGACGAGGAGGACGCGGGTGCTCCACTGGTGTATGCCCTGCTGCTACGGCGCTGTCACCAGGGCCACTGCGAGGAGTTCTGTGTCTACAAGGGCAGCCTCTCCACCTATGGGGCTGTGCTGCCACCTGGCTTTGCGCCCCACTTTGTGGTGGGCCTGGCTGTGGTTGTGCAGGACCAGCTGGGTGCCGCCGTGGTCGCCCTCAACAGGTGAGCCTGTGCCCGTGGAACAGGGCCTGGCTGGGGGTGGGAGGGGGACCCGCCACCTGTTCATCCACAGCCTCTGCCCACAGGTCTCTGGCCATCACCCTGCCAGAGCCCCCCGGAGAGTCCCCCGACGGCCCCCCAGATCTCACGCCCTGGCTGTACAGCCTCACAGAGAGCACGCTGCCTGGGCTGCTGCGCCAGGCCGACCCCCAGCACGTCATCGAGTACTCGCTGGCCCTCGTCGCTGTGCTCAATGAGGTCAGTGCAGCTGAGGAGCCCCTCCTGCACTGGCCTCTGTGCTGGGGGTGGCCCAGACCCCCTCTCCTTACCAGGGCCTCGGCACCACTCCTGCTCCCAGCAGCACCCACTTGCGGGGCCCTCCCCAGTGCCAGGCTGCCTCCTCCTCTCCTCGTGCCCATAGCCCCCACGTGGGGTCCTGGGGAATACCCCTTTTGCCCTTGACACAGGGCTCGAGTCGCCGCTGGTGTTAGGCAGCAGCCGAGATGCCTGCCCTTGGTCAGCCTGCACTGTAGGTGGGACTGCCTATCTCCTGCTGACGGCTCCCCTGTGCCTGCAGTACGAGCAGGCCCTGGCCATGGTGGCAGAGCCAGACCCCAGGCGGCAGCTGCGCGCCCAGATACGCAAGAACGTCACTGAGACCCTGGTCTCCCTGCGGGTCAACACCGTGGACGACATCCAGCAGGTTGCAGCCGCCCTAGCCCAGTGCACGGTAGGACGAGACACAGGTCCTGCGGCAGCCCTGGGCCCCCAACCCTGACGACCTGAGAGCTCCTTTCCTAGCCAAGTCTGTGTGGCCACGTGCCCGTTCTCAGCTGTCCCAGCATGAGCCACGGGTGCCCCCCAGGGTGACCCTGCAGGGGTCCAGGGCACAAGGCCCAGGTGTGGGGAGGGGCGAGGCTGTTTTGTACTCTCGCCTGTGAGCCTGTGGTTACACCTGACTCCGCCACCCTCGCCTAGGACTCAGCAGCCAGGCTGGGCTGGGCTCTGTCTTGACGGCGGGGCGGGGGGACTGTGCTCAGGGTGGCAGGGGATTGCTGCCGAGGCCTTGTGGAGGAGAAGGGAGGGGAAGGTTTTCTGGGTGGGGGTTGTCCTGTCTGCGACATGGCTTACTTGGCTGTGTGTGTGGCCGGGGTGGCCATTGGGGCCACATTACCTTGAACTCTGCCTGTGTGTGGGGAAGAGCCACTGAAGGGCTCCTGGCAGAGATGCCCATGGGTGTAGCCGTGTTTGGCATGGATTTTCCAGCTACAACATGAAAGGTGGTTTGGAACAGCTCCACGGAGGTGGGGAGGCCGCTGTCACAGAGGCTGCTCCAGGATCACAGCGAGCATGGCGGAGCCAAGCTGGGCTGAGGGGCAGAAATGGGGGGAGCTGCTGCTGAGTGGCCCCTACCTGGCCTGGGTCAGCCGGGCTGGAGTGGGGCTGGACATGGTGATGGGCTCCTTGCAGGTGTCCAGCTGGGAATTCGTGTGCCGCTCGTGCCTGAAGAAGACACTGCACAAGCTAGAGAGCATGATGCGCATCCTGCAGGCTGAGACCGCTGCGGGCACTGGGACGCCCACTGCCATTGCCGACAGCATCCTCAACATCACAGGTGTGGGTTCCTGCTGCTCCCCGGACCTTCCCCCACCTTTCCCCCACCTCTACCCCCCTTCCAATCTCTGCCCCCCACCGGACCTCTCCCCCCAACCTCTCCCCCAACCTCTCTGTCACCTCTCCCCCCACCAGACCTCTCCCCAAACCGGACCTCTCCCCCCAACCTTTCCCCATGATCCCTCTCCCCACTTCTCTGCCTAATCTCTCCTATCCGTAGGTGACCTCATCCACCTGGCCAGCTCGGACGTGCAGGGCCCACAGCCCTCGGAGCTGGGGGCAGAGCCGCCGTCACTACTGGTGGCGTCCAGGGCCTACCAGCTCTCATCGGCCCTCATGGGTATCCTCATGCGCTCCCGTGTGCTCAACGAGGAGCCCCTGACCCTGGCGGGTGAAGAGATCGTGGCACAGGGCAAGCGCTCGGATCCACTGAGTCTGCTGTGCCAGGGCGACGCCTCGGGCCCCGGCTGCCACTTCTCCATCCCCACAGCCTTCAGCGGGGCCCTGTCCAACCTCAGTGATGTGGTGCAACTCATCCTCCTCGTCGACTCCAACCCCTTCCCCTTTGGCTACATCAGCAACTACACTGTCTCCACCAAGGTGGCGTCCATGGCTTTCCAGACACAGGCCGGCACCCAGATCCCCATTGGGCAGCTGGCCTCAGAGCGCGCCATCACCGTGAAGGTGCCCAACAACTCAGACCAGGCTGCCCTGGGTCACCGCATCCCTGCTGGCTCCGCCATCGTCCAGCCCCAGGCCTCAGTCAGTGTCGTGGTCACCCCCGAGAACAGCAACCCTGAGGCCGGGCTTCACCTGCAGCTTACTTTCATGGTGCTGAACGGTGCGTGGCATAGCGGGGCCCTCGGTGGGCGGCCTCCTCTTCCTTCCTGTGGCCCAGCCTGTGTGGGGCAGTGGGGTGGCCAGGTGAACAGGTGTTTCTCGCGGGCACCCCCACCTCATGGCCTTCGGTAAAGTCTGTCTCCTGCTTCATGGAGCCCTGGGGGCCTGGCTGGAGGACAGCGGGGTGGCTGGGGAGGGCTTCTGGGGTTGTCCCCTGGGGTGTGTGAGCTGCCCGAGCAGGGGTCTGAGCCTGCACATGCCACCCACAGAGCACTACCTGCCGGAGGAGCCTGAGCCCTACCTGGCTGCCTACCTGCACGCTATGCCCTGGCCCAACGAGCACAACTGCTCCGCCAGCAGGAGGATCAGCCTGGAGGTCCTGGCAGGCGACGACCACAGGCCTTACACCTTTTTCATCGCCCCGGGGTGAGCACGTCCTGCCCTGGACCTGGGAGCAGTGGGACTTGTTGGCGGGGTGGGGCTGGTCTCTGAGGGTAGGTGGACATGGTCGGATCCGTACGTGCCAGGGCCCAGGGGCTCCCCGTGGGGTTTGGGGAGCGGGCCAGGCCAGGTCTGGCCATGACACCCCCAATTCTCCCAGGACCAGAGATCTGGGCGCGAGCTACTACCTGAACCTGACCAGCCACTTCCGATGGTCAGCACTGGAGGTGTCCGTGGGTCTGTACACGTCCCTCTGCCAGTACTTCAGCGAGAAGGAGATGGCATGGCGGACGGAGGGCCTCATGCCCCTAGAGGAGACCTCGCCCAGCCAGGCTGTCTGCCTCACCCGCCACCTCACCGCCTTCGGTGCCAGTCTCTTTGTGCCTCCCAGCCACGTCCACTTCATCTTCCCCGTGAGTGGTGCTGCATCCTTGGACTTCTGGGGAGCCCCAGCTCCACCCTGAGCAGGCGAGGGCTGGGCTGCGCCCCTGGGGCCTGATGTCTCTGTCTCCCTAGGAGCCAGCCTCAAGCGTGAACTACATCGTCCTGCTGACGTGCACTGTGTGCCTGGTGACCTACGCGGTCACGGCTGTGATCCTGCGTAAGCTGGACCAGCTGGACGTCAGCCGGGTCCGCGTCATCCCGTTCTGCGGGAAGGGGGGTCGCTTCAAGTATGAGATCCTGGTCAAGACCGGCTGGGGCCGGGGCTCAGGTGAGGGGGGCTGCCTTCCTGATGGGGACTCTTGTAATAGAGGGGTGGCTTCCAGCAGGGGTTTGGGTCACCATGGCTGTGCCAAGCAGCAGCTCGTTCATCTGCACCTGTGGGCATGCAGTGGGCTCGTAGTCCCTGTGGGCAGCCGCTGACGTGTGCAGCCGGGTGGAACAGCCTGACGATTGGTGTGGGAAATGATTATTAAATGGTAATAAATCGTCCTGGTGAAAAGATTGTTTTCAAGACATCAAAAGCTCTTGAATTTTGGTTAAAAATGTGGGAAGAAACTTGATGATGTGGAGTTAGTACAGTGTAACCTAAAGCGTTAGACGCTGAGAACTAAAGTGCCTTATTTCTTTGTGGGAAACTTACCAAGAGTAGTTTGAGCAGCACTTGCCTTCTCATCTGTAATTGCCACCCGAGGGGGCATCTTTGTGCCTCGGCCAGCGGACACTTTGCTGCCGACCTCTTGTCGTGCTCTCCTCACTGTGAAGTACCTCTGAGAGTTCTTTCCACGTGAAGTTTTTGCCGGCATCCATTGCTATGTGACGTCTTCATCCTTTTTGTCTCAACTATTGCTCTCACTCATGTTGGTGAGTTTGCTGTCAGCGACGGCCTCTCCAGAGCCCCTGGGGCAGCGGCAGCGACAGTGGCCCCGTGGTCGGCTGTTTCTTCAGTTGTGTGTTTGCCTTTGATGCAAATTTCGCTTCCTTGGTACCATTTTTCATTTCTATGCTGTGCTTTCATCTTTGTCACCTGGTTCTCTCTTTTGTCTTTTTAATTTTTTTTGGCTGCGTTGGGTCTTCGTTGCTGCTTGCGCAGGCTTTCTCTAGCTGAGGTGAGTGGGGGTCTACTCTTCATTGCGGTGCGTGGGCTTCTTTCTCACTGTGGTGGCTTCTCTTGTGGAGCATGGGCTCTAGGTGTGCAGGCTTCAGTAGTTGCAGCACGCGGGCTCAGTAGTTGTGGCTTGCAGGCTCTAGAGCGCAGGCTCAGTAGTTGTGGCACACGGGCTTAGTTGCTCCATGGTATGTGGGATCTTCCCGGTCCAGGGCTCAGACCCGTGTCCTCTGCATTGGCAGGCGGATTCTTAACCACTGCGCCACCAAGGAAGTCCCTCTCTTTTATTTATTTATTTTATTTATTTTTATTTATTTATTTTGTTTGCTTGTTTGTTTCATGGTACGCGGGCCTCTCACTGTTGTGGCCTCTCCCGTTGCGGAGCACAGGCTCTGGACGCGCAGGCTTAGCGGCTATGGCTCACGGGCCCAGCCGCTCCGCGGCATGTGGGATCTTCCCGGACCGGGGCACAAACCCGTGTCCCCTGCATCGGCAGGCGGACTCTCAACCACTGCGCCACCAGGGAAGCCCCTTATTTTTAAATTTTTTTTTGGTCCTCTGTGTTGATGAACCACTTTTATAAAACGTCGTGTAGGTTTATCACTGGGGACATGGGGCAACACTGCTGTGCACTTGGTGGTCCGTGTGGGGACTGAGAGGTGTATGGTGACTGGTCACCAGCAGCCTCTGGGAGAGGTGATGTCACCCATCAGGACATGCATCTCTTGTGTAGCGGACTGAAGGCTGGCAGCCACCTTCACGTTCCATGCTGTTACTCGCAGTTAAGGCACCACCACAACTGGCATTTGAATTGTGTCACTGGGGGCCATTCATTTAATGGTTTGAGGTGACTGAGATCCATTTGTATCAGAGCCGCAGGGTGGGGGCTGCCTGTGCCTGTCGAAGGAAGGTTGTCAGGGCAGACTCGCCCGGGGTCAATGTCTGGTGGGCGGCAAGCCCAGAGTCCTGCCCCCTGTTCTTCCATCCTTCAGGGACCACAGCTCATGTGGGCATCATGCTGTACGGGGCGGACAGCCGCAGCGGCCACCGGCACCTGGATGGGGACGGAGCCTTCCACCGCAACAGCCTGGACATCTTCCAGATCGCCACCCCACACAGCCTGGGCAGCGTGTGGAAGATCCGCGTGTGGCATGACAACAAAGGTCTGGGGGCCCCGCTGCTGCCGCCCCCACCCCCCTGCTGCCCCACCCAGCCCTGACCACCCTGCCCCTCCCCTCCGCAGGGCTGAGCCCTGCCTGGTTCCTGCAGCACATCATCGTCAGGGACCTGCAGAATGCCCGCAGCACCTTCTTCCTGGTCAACGATTGGCTGTCAGTGGAGACGGAGGCCAACGGGGGCCTGGTGGAGAAGGAGGTGCTGGCGGCAAGTAAGGCCCTGCCCCGGTGGCGGCGGGGCCATGGGGTGGGGGTGGGGGGCTGGGGCGCCTGGCCCTGGGATCTCCTGAAGCCCTCCTGTCCGCGCCCAGGTGATGTGGCCCTGCAGCGGTTCCAGCGCCTCCTGGTGGCCGAACTGCAGCGCGGCTTCTTTGACAAACATGTCTGGCTCTCCATGTGGGACCGGCCACCTCGGAGCCGCTTTACACGTGTCCAGCGAGCCACGTGCTGCGTCCTCCTCATCTGCCTCTTCCTGGGTGCCAATGCCGTGTGGTACGGTGCTGTGGGAGATGCTACCTACAGGTGGGTGCTGTGGGGGTCGGCACGCCCTCTCTCTGCCCAACCCCCAACCCCTCCTGCCCCACCCCCCAAGCCGGCCCGTCTCTCCTCTCCTGCCACAGTGTGAGGCCCGCGTCCAGTCTGATCCCACTGAGCATCGACACCATCGCCGTCGGCCTGGTGTCCAGCCTGGTTGTCTACCCCGTCTACCTGGCCATCCTGTTCCTCTTCCGGATGTCCCGGAGCAAGGTGGGCGGGGCTCCTGGAGCATGGGCACGGCTGCCCCTGCCAAGGGCTGTGCTGTTCAGTGTGGCAGCCAGAGAGGGGTCAGGAGCCAGGGGAGAGATGCAGGGTGTCAGAATCAGGAGTGAACAGGGGTCACTGCTGACACCACTGAAGCAAACAGGACTGGCTGGGGAACTGGCTGATGCCCATGTCTCATAAGAAAGGGTCATACGCCATGACAAGTGGCATTTCCCCCAGGAACCCAGAATGGACATCATTAGCTGTATGTGGCTGTGTTTTTTTGGGGGGGCAGGGTTTTTTTTTTTGTTTTTTTTAAATTTTTGGCCATGCCATGGGGCATGCAGGATCTTAGTTCCCCGAATAGGGATCGAACCCACGCCCTCTGCAGTGGAAGCAAGGAGTCCTAACCAGTAGACTGCCAGGGAATTTCCCGTATGTGGCTGTTTTTATATATATGTGTGTGTGTGTGTATATATTTTTTTTATATATATATATATATTTTTTATTTTATTATTATTATTTTTTTTGGCTGCGTTGGGTCTTCATTGCTGCGTGCAGGCTTTCTCTAGTTGCGGCGAGTGGGGGCTACTCTTCGTTTTGGTCCACGGGCTTCTCATTGCAGTGGCTTCTCTTGTTGCGGAGCATGGGCTCTAGGCACACAAGCTTCAGTAGTTGTGGCACGCGGGCTTAGTAGTTGTGGCTCACGGGCTCTAGAGCACAGGCTCAGTAGTTGTGGCACACGGGCTTAGTTGCTCTGCGGCATGTGGGATCTTCCCGGACCAGGGATCGAACCTGTGTCCCCTGCATTGGCAGGCAGATTCTTAACCACTGTGCCACCAGGGAAGTCCCTGGCTGTTTATATTTAAGTTGATTAAAATTAGATAAAATTAAAACTTCAGCTTCTCCATTACACCAGCCACACTTCAGGTGTTCTGTATTGGCATGTGGCAAGTAGTTCCTGTGATGGACAGTGTAGGTGTAGAATGTGTGCATCTAGAACATTCTCCAGGAGAGCACTGCTCTAGACTCTGCCTGCCAGGAGCGAGCATGCCTCCCCACAGCAGGGGCCCAAGCTGCCTCCCACTGACCGCCTGCCTCTCCTGCAGGTGGCCGGGGGCCCGAGCCCCACACCAGCAGGGCCGCAGGCGCTGGACATGGACAGCTGCCTGGACTCATCTGTGCTGGACAGCTCCGTACTTGCCTTCCCAGGACTCGGCGCTGAGGTGCGGGCTCCCCAGGGCCTGCCCGGATGGGGTCGTGTTCTGGGCAGCCTGGAATCAGGTTTCCTCTGTGCTTCTCAACAGGCCTTTGCTGGACAAATGAAACATGACTTATTTGTGGAGGATTCTAAAAGGTGGGGGTCTCTAGAGGAAACGTGAGCCATTTCTCCTATAGGTCAGCTGCGCCTCGCATGTGCCGCGTCACGTGTCCTCGTCCGTGTGTTGTGGGGCTGTCCCGGGAATGTTTGCTCAGCAGCACCTCATGTCCATGTGTGACGGGACTTGGGTTGGGTATGTGTGCAGACGCGTCCTCCGGGCTCCCCTTGCTGACCTGTCGCCTGCAGCCTGGTGTGCTGGCCATCCAGCGAAGGCACCCTCAGTTGGCCAGACTTGCTGAGTGACCCGTCCGTCATGGGCAGCACCCTGCAGCGGCTGGCCCGGGGCCGGACGGGCCGCACGCCGGGCCCAGAGGATGACAGTCTCTCCCTGGTCAGCCCCTCCTCACCTGCCAAATACTTCTCAGCTTCAGGTGGGTGAGCAGGGGTGGGGAGGGTGGTGTCCCCCAGCTCCCCCCAGGAGGAGGGAAGGCTCCAGGGCTGACACATTTTGCTCCCTCCAGATGAAGACCTGATCCAGCAGATCCTGGCTGAAGGGGCTGGCAGCCTGGCCCCCACCCAGGACACTCAAGGAGAAACAGACCTGCTCGCTGGCCTGTGAGTGCCCAGCTCCTGGGGGTGGGGGGCAGCAGGGAGCCCAGCCAAGTAACCCTGCTCCCTGTCTGGGCCTGCACTCGTGCTGTCCAGCCAGTGTGGAGCTGGGGCGAAGTTGTTAGGCCTCAGAGTCCCTCATCTGTTGAAAGACCTCGTGGGGTCACCAGGGCCCAGCCAGTGTTCCCTTTAGGGTGGCAGGAGGGAGGGATGTTTGAGTAACAAAAGGCCACCAGTGTGAGGATGGCAGAACCTGCCATGATGCGGGGTCGTTGCAGCCTTTTAAATAGCTAATTTTTTTCCTTTCGACACTATTTCAATTTCATGGTTTTTCTTTTCTTTTTTTTTGGCCGCACGGTAGGGTTTAGTTCTCTGACCAGGGATTGAACCTGGGCCCTGGCAGTGAAAGTGCCGAGTCCTAACCACTGGACCGCCAGGGGAATTCCCTTCAGTTTTATGTTTTTAAGAATGTCTCAACTTCTTGGCTGGTTTCCAATTTAATAACAAAGATTCACATAGAATTACCTCATACCTCTTTTCTCATCTGTACCTATTTTAATATCCGTATTTCCATTCCTTCTAACTATTCTAATTTTCAAGCAACCAAAAATTACTGAGATATACGAACTTTCCCAGAACACAGAGTAAAAGGTAAAGCGTCTCAATTTGTTTAACGAAGACAGATAACAATGCCATGATAGAATTTTAATGAAGGAATTGCCAATCAATTTGGAAACCTATGCTATGAGGAAGCCCTGGTAGTAATTAGCAGCTGACCACCCCACCATCTCCAGCCCAGAGCCCTCCCTGACACCCAGGTCCAGACATCCACCTGCCAGTAAGCAACTTCTCCACATGAGTGTCCAGGGCAGCACAGACTCGCACAGCAACACGAGATGTCTCAGGAAAGGGCAGGTGCACTCTTGGACTGACCAAGACAAAACTCTTGGATTCATTCTTGACTCCTCTCTTTTCAAGTACTTCCTCACACGAGCCTTTAACAGATTCTGTCTGCTACTTTCCAGATTCGGAATCTGACCTTCTCTCCACCTGCCCTTGCACCTGCCATCCAAACATCATCCTCTGCCTGGACCATTCCAGGGCTGACTCAGCAGAGTCCTGTTCCTTCCTTACAGCTCACCTTCCTTCTCCCTGCAGCAGACCCTGCCACTGCCCTCCTGGGGTGGGGAGGGGGGCACATTGGTATGGGCTGTTGGTGGGAGGCCTCAGCTCTTCGCCATCTGGACCTCAGCACTAGGCTGCTTGAGCATCCTCACAACATGGCGACCAAAGTGAGTGGTCCAGGAGAACAAGGTGGAAGCCATAGTGTCCTTTGTGGCCCAGCCCCTTATTCACACACAGTCATTTCCACAGTATCCTTTTGGTTAGGAGGAAAGCATCACTGGGGCCATCCCGCAGGTGACCTGCTGCAACTGGGCACAGTCCTCACAATGCTCCCCCAACCACACCTGATCTGGCCCCACCCCCTCCCTGTCCCTCTCTTGCCACCTCCGTCACCCACTTCCTTTGGCTGTGGCTTCCGTTGCTCTTCTGTCCTCATCTTTTATATTTGCTGCTCCCTCTGCCTGGAGGGTTCTTCCCAAGACAGGAGCCTCACCTTCTACTTCCTTCAGGTCTCCTCTCAGATACATCCTGATCAGAGCCTTCCTTCCTGCCCCGTGTAAATAATGTAAAAGGCACGGGAATGTGGGCACGTGCTCGTGCAGGGCAGAAACAGGCCTCTGTCTCCGTGTCCTCCCCTGCTTCGCTTATGCTTTCTGTCTGCTTCCCCCACCAGCACGTGCACATGACATGCACATGGACTGTGCTCGTCTCTCAGTGCGTAGAGCAGGGCCTGGCATCTAGTTAGGGGACGTCATGCTGGTTGTGACCGAAGGAATCAGTGAACCCAATCAGACATAGCCTTTGCTCTCCTGCAGCTTAGAGTCAAATGTCAAACTCTATGTATTCTAGCTGAACCACTGATCCCGATACGACTTGTTTCTATCTGCATGTAAAATGTAAACACATAGAGAAAAAGGACTAGAAATAACTATTAACACTACTGTTCCTTGCATGATGGAAATCTATTTTCTACAAATAGTTTATGCTACTTTTATAATCAGAAAAATCCATTTCAAGAGAAAAGTGTGTCCTGTATATTCATGTCTGTTCTCTCTGTACTGTCCCACCTCCAGAAGCCATAATGCCTTTTATTCCCTGGGAGACGCACAAAACCAGAAAGGTTTGCCGCCACTCAGCGGCAGGCGTGTCTGGAGGCCCATTCTCTTCAGGGCACAGCGGTGCAGACCCGCTGCTAAGTGTGTGCACTTTGTCCCCAGTTCATGGCTGTCACCATCTTGCTTCCCTCTTTCTTTCTCCCCCTTCTCTCCTCTCTGCTCTGGCTCCTGTAGCTGCCCTCTCTCTGTAGCAGCTCTGGAGCCCGGAAGGTCAGGTCTGGTGGCACCGGGAGAGACAGGCAGCTCGGCATGTGAAAGACACATGTACGTTTCCTTGTCCAGAAGCCGGTCTTGGGTTTCGCGTGCAGGGAGGCCTGGTTTGCTGGCACAGAGATCAGGCTGGCGGACCAGGCTGGAGGCCGGATGGTGGCACTGTGGGGGGCGATGGCTGCTGGAGCGGTGGCAGGACGGAGGGGCAACAGGTCACAGTGATGTGAGGCGAGGACCGTGTCCCGGAGGAGGTGACCCGGCCCCTCCCCAGAGTGACCAGTGGTGTTCTGGCCTTCAGCACCATTTCCACCTGGCTTGGGGCAGTGTCCTCTCTCTCCATGGACCAGGGGAAGGGAATGCACGGGCCCAGAGAGGTGGGCTGGCCGCGCCTTGGGTGGCGTGTGGGCCGACAGGTGAGTGCTGGCTGCTCCCCTCTGCCTGTGCCTCAGGTGCAGTGCCCCTGGTGAGAGGAATCAGACGCTGATGCTGCCAGGGGAGAGGGGGCTGCCCAGCCCAAGCCTGACGTGGGAGCAGCCCCAGCCGGCAGAGCTGTCCAGGACAGGTGCGCTCCCGAATCCCCAGGTTGGCCCTCCCCACCCCTTCCTCTGCGCTGCTGGTGACCTGTCTGTGTCTGCCTCCCCAGGGCTGGTGGAGGGTCTGCGGAAACGACTGCTGCCGGCCTGGTGTGCGCCCCTGGCCCACGGGCTCAGCCTGCTCCTGGTGGCCGTGGCCGTGGGGGTGTCAGGGTGGGTCGGCGCTGGCTTCCCCCCCAGCGTGTCTGTCATGTGGCTCCTCTCAAGCAGCTCCAGCTTCCTGGCTTCGTTCCTCTGCTGGGAGCCACTCAAGGTAAGTGGGATGCAGGGGGACCAGGCTGCCAGCCTCTGGCACCCATGGGCCCCTCTGATGCTAGCCCTGGTCCAGGTCCTGCTGGAAGCTCTGTATTTCTCACTGGTGGCCAAGCGGCTGCACCCTGATGAGGATGATACGCTGGTGGAAAGCCCGGCCGTGACGCCCGTGAGCGAGCGTGTGCCCCGCGTGCGGCCGCCCCATGGCTTTGCGCTCTTCCTGGCAAAGGAGGAAGCCCGAAAGGTCAAGCGGCTGCACAGGATGCTGAGGGTGAGCTCAGGCCACGCAGCCAGCGCCTGCCCTCCCTCTCTGGCCTCCTGGCCAGGGCAGCATCTTCCAGGAGGTCCTGCCTTTCTCAAAAGTCTCACCTGCACCCTCTTTCTGACCACCAAAGGCCCTATAGCAGGTGGTGTAGGGCTCTGCAGCCCCCGCCCCAACTCCCTCCCATCACCTCCTGGCCCATCCTCCTGCCCAACTCAAATGCCTGCTCCTTCCTGGCCTCACTGGGCCCTGGTGCGGCTCCTTGGCCTTCACGGACCACGTCTGCCCCCAGGCCTGGCTCTTAGCACAAGGCCCCCTGGCTGTGGGCACTTTGCTGCCCAGCGTCCGGAAGCCCTGCTCTGTCATGGGTGGGGTGGGGGCAGGCAGGATTCGGCTGACTCCGGGTCATCCCTGCCCCCCAGGGCCTTCTGGTATACATGTTCTTCCTGCTGGTGACGCTGCTGGCCAACTATGGGGACACCTCGTGCCACGACCATGCCTACCGCCTGCAGAGCGCCATCAAGCAGGAGCTGGACAGCCAGGCCTTCCTGGCCATCACCCGGTATGGACACCCCGATATGCAGGCACAGGTCTATCTTTTTGGCCAGGGTGGTGCTGATGCTGACCAGGGTCCACCTTGATCCCGCCCTTGGTCCAACCCAGCCCCTAGGGGATATTGGGTACAAGTACCTCAATACATTTTTGGTTGTCAGAACTGGAGTGGGTGTTGCTGACAATGGGTAGAGACCACAGATACTGCTCAACACCCTGGCTGAGGAACCAGGTTGTGCCTCGTCCCCTGGGGTAGCACTGGCCGCCTCCCCCTGGCTGGGCCGGGGCTGCAGTAGCAATGCTGTCTGGGCCTCT
Organism: Delphinapterus leucas; assembly: GCF_059928025.1. Lineage (NCBI taxonomy): Eukaryota > Metazoa > Chordata > Mammalia > Artiodactyla > Monodontidae > Delphinapterus > Delphinapterus leucas. The sequence continues at coordinate 36,599,862 of NC_143143.1, forward strand.
GACCTCTGGTGGGCACCGGAAGCTGAAGGATGGAGCATGTGACTCTGTCTGGTGTGGTCAGGTCTGATGAGTTCTGGCCGTGGATGTCCCACGTGCTGCTCCCCTACATCCACGGGAACCCGTCCAGACCAGAGCTGGGGCCCCCACGACTGCGGCAGGTGCGGCTACAGGAAGGTGAGCTGGGGTGGGGCACCCTGCCACTTACCCATCCTTTTTTCCAAAGAGAAGCCTTTGGCCAGGGTCTGGTTCCAACTCCCTTAGCTGGGTGACCTCCCTGCCTCAGTTTCTCGATGTGCAGGTGAGACAGTGACATCTATCTTCTGGGTTGCTGGGAGGGTTCGGTGAGATCCCATAGAGCTCAGCCTAGGAGGCTGGTGAACAGTCAATGCTCCTGGTTTGGCCGGGCTCATTCCCCAGCCCTCTGCTTTCAGCGCTCTGCCCGGACCCGCCTGGCTCAGGGGCCCCTACGTGCTTAGCAGCCTCAGGGGGCTTCAGCACCAGCGACTACGGCATTGGCTGGGGGAGTGCTGCCCACAACGGCTCTGAGATGTGGGCCTACTCGGCGCCAGACCTGCTGGGGTGAGCACGGAGGGCAGGTCAGGGTGCCCAGGGGGCAGGGGGAGTTCCCCAGAGGAGCCCCTCGTTCCAGCCCACTCCCACATTCTGCATGGCGCCGGCTCAGACACTGTCCTCCTCCCTGGCAGCGTCTGGTACTGGGGCTCCTGCGCCGTGTATGACAGCGGGGGCTACGTGCAGGAGCTGGGGCCCAGCCTGGAAGAGAGCCGCGCGCAGCTGGGCTTCCTGCAGCTGCACAACTGGATCGACAACAGGTGGGCGCCCTGCCCTCAGCCCCTCCCGAACCCCGCCCACTGTGCACGTCGGTCACATCTGCGGGCTGGCTCACTCCTGCGCCCAGCTTCGCTGCTTCTTATCATCCCCTGAAGGAGCCCAGCGAGCCCTCCTGCAGCCCCGCGGCCTCCCCAGTACACGCCTCACCCTCCCAACACCTGCCCCCAAGCCTCTTCTGCGAGCGCATCGTCTTCTCCTGGCGCGTCCCCTTCCTTCCCACCCCGTCTGACTCCGGGCCCTCCGCGCAGGAGCCGTGCAGTGTTCGTGGAGCTCACGCACTACAGCCCGGCGGTGGGGCTGCACGCCGCCGTCACGCTGCGCCTGGAGTTCCCGGCGGCCGGACACGCCGTAGCGGCGCTCAGCGTCCGCCCGTTCGCGCTGCGGCGCCTTAGCGCCGGCCTCTCGCTGCCGCTGCTCACCTCGGTAGGCCCCGCCCCAGCCCCGCCCCGGCCCCGGATGGCCCCGCCCCTGTCCTGACCCCTCCCCTGCCCCGCCCTCACAGGTGAGCCTGCTGCTGTTCGCTGTGTACTTCTCTGCGGCTGAGGTGCGCGCCTGGCGCAGGGAGGGGCGTGCGCGCGCCACGCGGCCTGGGACCTGGGCCCGGTGGCTGCTGGTGGCGCTGACAGCGGCCGCAGCACTGGTGCGCCTGGCCCAGCTGGGCGCCGCTGACCGCCAGTGGACCCGCTTCCTGCGCGGCCGCCCGCGCCGCTTTACCAGCTTCGAGCAGGTGGCACAGCTGAGCGCCGTGGCCCGCGGCCTGACCGCCTCGCTGCTCTTCTTGCTTTTGGTCAAGGTGAGTGTTGGGCCGGTGTGCCGGGGCGAGCCGGCATTGGCGGGGTCGGTCGGCTGATGCCCTCTGTCCACAGGCTGCCCAGCAGCTGCGCTTTGTGCGCCAGTGGTCGGTTTTCGGCAAGACGCTGTGCCGGGCCCTGCCAGAGCTCATGGGGGCGGCCTTAGGTCTGGTGGTGCTCGCCGTGGCCTACGCGCAACTGGCTGTCCTGGTAGGTGCCAGTGGGGCCATCGGAGAGGGTGGCTTAGCCCAGGCCGCGCCTCACTCATGCCACCTTCCCCACAGTTGGTCTCCTCCTGCGTGGACTCACTTCGGAGCGCTGCCCGGGCCCTCCTGGTGCTGTGTCCCGAGGCTGGGGGTCCTGCCCTGTGCCCTGCGGAGTCCTGGCGCCTGTCCCCTGTGCTATGCACGGGGCTCTGGGCCCTGCGGCTGTGGGGTGCCCTGAGGCTGGGGGCAGTCCTCCTGCGGTGGCGGTACCATGCTCTGCGTGGGGAGCTGTACCGCCCAGCTTGGGAGCCGCAGGACTACGAGATGGTGGAACTGTTCTTGCGCCGGCTGCGCCTCTGGATGGGCTTCAGCAAAGTCAAGGAGGTGGGTACGGCCCAGTGGGGGGGAGAGGGACGCACCCTGGGCCCAGCTGAGCCCAGGGCGCAGCCGGACTGACCGAGCCCCTGTGCCGCCCCCAGTTCCGCCACAAAGTCCGCTTTGAAGGGATGGAGCCCCTGCCCTCCCGCTCATCCAGGGGCTCCAAGTCTTCTCCGGATGTGCCCCCACCCAGCGGAGGCTCCGACGCCTCCCGCCCCTCCACCTCCTCCAGCCAGCTGGATGGGCTGAGCGTGGGCTTGGGCCGGCCAGGGCCCCGAGGGGAGCCCGAACCTGAGCCCTCCCGTCTCCAAGCTGTGTTTGAGGCCCTACTCACCCAGTTTGACCGACTCAACCAGGCCACGGAGGATGTCTACCAGCTGGAGCAGCGGCTGCAGAGCCTGCATGGCCGCAGGAGCAGCGGGCCCACAGCCTCACCTCCCCCTAGCCCCTCCCCAGGCCTGAGGCCAGTCCTGCCCAGCCGCCTTGTCCGGGTCAGTGGAGGCGTTGGCTTGGCTATAGGCCCCAGCAGGGCATCCCTGCGGGCCAAGAACAAGATCCACCCCAGCAGCACTTAGTCCCAGGGGATCTGGGCTCATGCCTCTTCTCTGGGGTGGGCCTGTGGCTTCACTCTGGCCCCTCAGAGCCAGAGCAGACACCGCTCAGTATTATTACCTTCTGCCACCCTCGAGGTTTCAGGCCAGGCAGAACAGCTGCACGCAGGTCCCCCAGAGAGCAGGCAGCACTTGTGTCTCTCTGTGGGCTTCAGCACTTTAAAGAGGCCGCGTGGCCAGCTAGGACCCAGGGTCCCCTCCCCAGTTCCCTGTGGGAGGACACAACAGTATTGGACTGAGTGCCCGGCCTCTGAGATGCTAATTTATTTCCCAAGTCCTCAGGTACAGCGGGCTGTGCCCGGCCCCACCTCCTGGGCAGACATCATCTCCCCCTTGCTAAGGATCCAGGCTATGGGGGATGGAACCTGCACTTCCTGTCATCCTCCCCCCCTAAATTATTACCTCCTCTGTCCCCCTGCTGAGTGCATTCACCTCCAGCTGCCGCTTCCCCGGCTGCCGCTGTGTGTCTATTGTCTGTCAGTAATTTATGTGGGGTTAAAATGTATATATTTTTGTACGTCGCTTTTATTTTTCAATAGGGCCAAGGGGCCTGGTGGCTGAAACAGCCTGTGCCCACTGTCACCCACCTTAAGGGGGAGCTGGGACTGCAGAGCTGGCCTCCCTCCCCAGACACCTGCCCACACGGCTAGGGAAGCAACAGCCATTTCTTGGCTCCAAGTCTGGCCTTGGGCAGGTGCTGGGCAGAGAGAACGGTTGGAGGGGTGCAACCACCCCGGGCCCTTCTTGTCACCACCATGGCCTTATTCTCCTCCCCTGCCCAGGCCTGCTGGTGGGTCTGGGTGAGGGGCAGCACCAGTGCATGGCACGGGGCCCTAGGGTGGGTAGGGGGAAAGATCTCTCCCCGGGGGCTGGCTCCCGGGCCAGGGGAGGTGAGCATGACAGTGCACATGTGAGGCTTTCCTGAGGGCAAGGCCCCAACAGCAGCCTGACAGGCCCCCTCCCCACTCCAGTGGGCATGGCCAAAGCTACAGCCTTGATCCCACCCCACCCAACAGACGAAGTCAAATAAATAAGTTGACTGACCGTTCCAGTGTCTGTGTCCACTCCGGTGTCTGTGTCCAAGCACACAGGCCTGGGCCACACCAGCACTTTATTTGCACAAATAAATACCACCCAGTGTGCCTCATGGGGGCAGGGAGAGTCTGGCAGCACGGCTGCTCAGGTGACAGCTGGGGGAGCCCAGGCACGTGCTCAGCATCTCAGAGAAACCCCAACAGGACCAGGCACCAGCCCCCGTGCAGCCTCACACAAACTCAGTGAAGTCATCCACAGAGGAGACGAGGCGCTTCCGCTGGCCTGTCTCGTAGGTGGGCGTGGACTCAGCTGGGGCCTGCGTGGGGGCCTTGGCGTGGCCAGGAGGGTGAGTCTGCATCAGGGGCAGGCTGGCGTTTGAGTAGTGGGCTTCCTCACGGATCTGAGGGAGAGGGAGCTTCGGCAGCAAGTCCAGAAGGGGCGACCCATGCTCCCCAGGCTGGATACCAGCACCCCCAGTCAGCCATCACGTCTCTGAGGGAGCGCCCCCACCCCCAATGCCCAGCATGCCCACGGCCCAACCTCCCTACCCGGTGGCGGAGCCGCTTGATGTGGCGGAGCCTGGCAATCCACTTGGAGGGATAGGTGTCGGTGGGGTTGGAGCGGCTGTGGTGCACCTGCGAGGCCATCTGGGGCGGGGAGGGCAGAACAGTGAGCCCTGCACAGGTGGCACCTGTGGGCCTGTCCCACCCACCTCCCGGGGGCCACCTCTGCTCACATTTGCGTGCAGGGCCATCTGACGGGCCACGAAGGGCAGGTTTCGGTCGGACACGATCTTGGCCACGCTGGTGTCCACGAGGCCCTCCATGTCTGGGGAGACACAGCACTCATGTGGGGCTCAGAGCCCCGGGTGCCTCCCCACCTGGCCCTGCGCCTCACCTTTCCTGCACTGCAGCGACACCAGGTTGCACTCATAATCCAGGGGGGTGATGATCACGTGGACAAAGTTGAACTGGCCCTGCCCGGACAAGAGCAGGGGTCACCCCAGCACCAAGGGCCACTTTCTGCCACCCCACACTTAGCCCAGGAGGGCAGCTGGCTTGTTGGTTAGATGCTCGCTAACTCAGCACATGTAGCCACCACCTGCACACCCACACTTACTCCTCACCTGGCCTGGGGGCCACCACCCTGTCACCCCTCTACTGCCTCACGTACAGCCTGCATAAGCCAGACGGTCACACAGCTCCCAATCCCTCCACACTGCCCAGGGCTTCTGTGCTGCCCAGCAGACACCTGCCTCACTGTTGGCTGAGAGCAGCATGTGGAGCTCTGCAAGTTCCTGGGCCGCCCAGGATGGCACACGGAGCATCCACACCTCAGGCCCCTCCGAGGTTTCCGTGTGTGTGCGTGTGTGTGTGTGCGTGTGTGTCGTCATCCTCCCCCCCCCCCCCACCGCCAACAGCTCTACAATGCAGGAGGCCCACTTCGGCCTCCCCAGACACTCCTGCCTCTACCAGAGTCTCTGCCCCAAACCCCAGGGGGTCTGTGTTCAGTGACTTCCTCCAAGGCTGCTCAATGTACTCAGAATAAATCCCAACGCCCCTGAGCACTGGCACCTCAGACCCTGGGCTGTGCCAGGCACCTGCCCACTCGGCCTTGCAGCTCATCCACACATGGCCACCCCGTGACAAGCCACCTGCACTGAGCCCGCCTCCTCCCCACGGGACCTCGAGCCCCAGCGACTTCCTCTAGGAAAGCGGGTGATACCAGGCCCAGCCCAACCGCTGAGCGACGACATGAGGGACGGACTGGGGGACAGGGCTCAGGGTTGTTACAAGCAAACGCTGTGTACCCACCACCTGCCATGCACCCGCCAAGCACAGTCGCACAAAACCCACAGCAGTGCACGGCTCCAAGAGGAAACGGGTGTCCTCATCACAGAAGAGGACACGGCCCAGGTGGGGGCCCGCCACCTCAGGGGGTTACACAAGCGGGTCGTGATGTCACCAACGCTGACCTAGCGAAGCTCGCTATCTCTGCTCAACACAGAACAGGGGGCACTTCCCCAAAGAGATCCGGCTTCCAGCCTGGGGGCCTGGGGCCCAGATCCACGCCCACCTGCCCTTTGGGCCCCTTGCTCACTTTGATGGTGCCGAGCTTGAAGTCCTCGCCAGAGTCGTTGTAGACAATGGACACAAAGTCGTTGCCCAGGTGGCGCTTCTTGTCACAGCGGTGCTTGTCCACGTCCTTGGTGGGCATCAGGGTGGCGATGTGGAAGACGGCTGCAGGGCGGAGCGGAGCTGAGCGGGGTGGCGCCAACCCAGGCAGGGTGCCAGTGAGGGCTCCTCAGGCTGAGGCTGGGGGCCAGGACAGGTGGCAGTGGGTGCAGCCCTCAGTGCCCCTGAGAGGAGGGCTAGGTTTCTCCGGAGGCTCCTGAAGGCCCGCAGGAGCCGGGAGGAGCGGGCGGGGGAGGGCACACACCTTGCATGATGTCGTCATGCCAGCAGTAGGTGAACTGGCCGTCCTCGCCGCACACGTCCAGGCCGCCCAGGTACACCTTGTCCGGCTGGCAGTCCTTGAGCTCGATGAGCTTGCCCAGCCCCGTCAGGAACTCTGTGTACCTGTAGGAGCCATGCTCATTGGACAGGATGGCGAGCTCACTGTTGCTCTGCAGGGAGACAAGCGGGGCACGGTGGCACCTGCTCCTAGGCCACCTCCCAGCCACATGCTGCCCCTCCCTGGCTCTCAGGACCCCAAGGGCTTGTTGCTGCTGGGAACCCAGAGGAGGGGTGACTGGTGTGGCTGGGCAGACAGCCCCACTTCTGCCATCAACCCGACGTGGCGAGGAAGCTTCATTCAGGGTGAGGCAGCTTCATTCCCGTCGTTGCCCAGGTGTGTCACCCCGCTCCCCCACTCTCTCGTAACTAGCCTGTCACTAAACTGGGCCAGCTCAGCTTCAGAACACACTCAGAGCCCTCGGCACCCCTCTGTCCCTGCTCCCCCAACCTGCCTCTCACTCCACCCACTGCCGCACCTCTGCCAGTTCTCAGCCTCAGCCGGAGGGTGCTTTTGAGACTCAGGTCGAGTCAACTTGAACCCTTCGCTTGGAACCACCTGAGGCCCTCCCATCTCACTGGGTGCCGAGTTCCCACCACAGCCCCACTACTTCCCGCCCCAACCGCCCCCACCCCGCCCGGCACCCCTCCCCTCTGCGCTGGCCCAGGAGCGCACTATGCCGCCCCCACCTGCATGTGCGCTCGCCTCCCTCACTTCTTCCACGTCTGCACTCCATGTCACCTCCCTCGGATCAGCGACATGAAAAGCGTGCCGCTCACACCTGCGCAGGCTCCCTGGACGCGCCACCTCCTCCTCCTCCTCAGTCCTCGCCACTCCGTGCACCACGTGCTCACACACTACCTGTCACTCTCACTCCTGGATCCCTGGCACGGAGCTCAATGGGCACCCGACACTCCAGCGGCCCTGCAGTGACCAAGCTCTGCGGAGGACAAGGGCCCAGACCCCCCCACCCCGGTGGGGTGGACGCCCAGCTCTGCCCAGCATGCAGGCTGGCCCCTGCCAGCCTGGCAGCCTCACCTGGCCTTCTCCCACGTACAGGACGGCGATCTTGTGTGTGTCATACGATGGGATCTGGTCAAGGAGCTGCACTGACCGCTCAAAAGACTGTAGCCACAGAGCCCTGCCTGAGCCCAGGGCAGAGGCTGTCCCCTACCACCAGCCCTGCCCAGCAAGCCCCAGCCCAATGCCTGTCCAGGAGAGGCCTCTCCTCACGCAGGCAGGTTACTGCAGGCTGCCATGGGGACCTGAGGCCATAGCCCTCCACAAGCCTGGGCTATAGCCCCCACTGCCCAGCCCTGGGGCACCATCCCACTGTGCACCCCCAGCCAGGCTCCAAGGGGACCCTGAGGGGAGAGAGGGCCCGCCTACCTCATTGGGTAAAAGGATTGGCTTGTTGGACTCATCACCGAAGAAAGGTGAGTGGTAGAGCTGCAGGAACACAAAGCTGCAGGGGAAGAGAGATGATAGGGGCTGGGCTTGGAGCTACAAGCCCAGGTCCAGGGTCTCAGCCAATACGGTCATAGCCCATGTGGAGAGCAGCAGGGCCCGAGCCTCATCACCCAAGGAGCTACCCTCTCCTGTGGCTCCGACCACCCACGGGGCAGAGGATGTGCAGACCTGTACCCCAGCCTGCTCTGTCCTGGGCCCCTCAGGCACCACGTCCCCACAGGGAACATCTGGGCACTCCCACCAGGAGGGCGAGGCTCACCTAGGGTTGATACCTGGCACCTTCTCGGTATTGGAGGTCCCAGCTCTGCTCTTGAAGGCGTCCCTCTCCACCCTCTTGCCCCTGCGTGACGGGGCTGAATCAGAGATAGTGTAGCCTCGAGGCCGCAGCCCACTGGGGGAGCGGGGACAGCTGGAAGGCAAGGGACCCTCAGGCTGGGTGGGACCCTGGCCCTGGCTCTCTTCGCCTGGGGCTGACCAGGCAGCACCTTCCCTGTCCAGGATCCCTGACTGTGACCGGGCCTTGGCCTCAGGGCTCAGCCGGCTGACATCAGCCTTGTCCCCAGGGTCCCCAAGGATGTCCTGCAGGGTCTGTAGTTCAGGTGATGAGCTTGACTTGCTCAGGGGCTGCGAGGGCTGGAAGGCGAGCTCCACAGAGGGCCGGGAGCCCTCAGAGGAGATGGCCCGCTCGATGGGGATCCCCCCAGCAGCCAACTCCTCGGTGTGGAATGACTTCTCCTCCTGGCTGGAGGTCGAAGATGACTGTAAAGAGTATATCCAAAGAAAATCTTCATCAAGAGGCACCACTGAGGGGACTTCCCTAGTGGCACAGTGGCTAAGAATCCTCCTGCTAATGCAGGGGACACAGGTTCGAGCCCTGGTCTGGGAAGATCCCACATGCCGCGAAGCAACTAAGCCCGTGCGCCACAGCTACTGAGCCTGTGCTCTAGAGCCCGCGAGCCACAACTACTGAAGCCCACGCGCCTAGAGCCTGTGCTCCACAGCAAGAGAAGCTACCACATCGAGAAGCCCGCACACCTCAACTAAGAGTAGCCCCCACTCACTGCAACTAGAGAAAAACCCATGCACAGCAACGAAGACCCAACACAGCCAAAAATAAATTAAAAAAAAAAAAAAGACAACAATGAAAATTCAATATACTAAAAAAAAGAGGCACCACTGACCCCACCTGGAGGCAACAAGGCCCCACCCATCCTCCAGCCCAGGGCCATGGAGCTGCCCAGCACCGAACTGATGGTCCCCCCATCCCTTGAAAGCACCTCCCTGTGCCCCACGCTCAGCAGAGGAGACAAGAACCTCACAGACGAAAGGATACCAGCAATGAGAAGCTATATCCCTGGGTAGACCACTGGAAAACCCCACACTGTCTTACAGCAGGGACTTGGTAGAAGATCTAGCCGTTTTTTTAGATAAGAAAAGGCAAGGGGATGGGGTGGGCGGAACAGTGGAAAAACTTTCTAGAGTTCAGAGCAAATCAGTGATGTGCCACAAAGCTTAAGGTGGAGGTCCCGCACCTGCCCCCACCCCCGACTCAGCCCCTGCCTCAGCCCCCGCCTCCCACCCGACCCCGCCCCCCCTCAGTAGCTGGGCTTGAGGTCTAGAAGCCTGCCTGGCCATGGAGGTCCAGATGGCAGCACCAACAGGGACCCTCGGGCCGGCTCTGGTCCCCAGCTGCACTCACCCTGCTGAAAGCTTCAGCGTGCCGATAGCGCCCGTCTGTGCCTAGGGTTGCCTCAAAGTCTTCCAGTTCGGGGGGCTCCACTGGCAAACTAGCCTCGCCTGGACTTCCCTCCTCCAGAACTACCGCAGAGTCTGGAAAGACACACACGGTGCTGCTGGGTGCCAGCCCGGCCGCCAGGAGCTCACGTGGCCTCAGGGGTACCAGCTTTTCCCCCACGAGAGGGCACAGTGGCCTCCCAGCAGGGCCACCCCCTCCCATCGAGCCAGCTGGAGGAGGGTACTCTTGAGCACCCTGGGTATGAGCCCTGACACAGGGTGTCTCCTACATGGGCTCCCAGGGGTCAGGATGAAAGGACATCTGGCTCCTCTAGTCCCCACCCATCCACCCCAGTATCCACAGAAGCCAACTCTGCTCCTTCAGCAAGGCAGGTGGGCAAGGGCAGGCCGGACTCCCACGAGGAAGCCCGCCCCCCGCCCCCTGCCTGAGACGGGGCCTCGGCTCAGGAGGAGGGCATGCCTACACCAGCCCTCAGGAACTGGGGAGAAGCCAGAGCTCCTCCCTGCTTGGCCCCGGTCGAAAGACTGCAGCGGGAAAGTCCCTGTGTGGGAACACAGGCTCGGGAGCCATTCTGGAGAGTGGAGGCTCGCCTTCCGAGTCCAGGCCGACTCCGAGCCGGGTGCACTTAGGAGAGAGCATGACGCCCCCAAGCCGTGTTTCCTGTGCCAGCGCCAGGGCAAGGGGGGTGAGAAGAAGCAACCGAGTTAGCGCCGCCCGCACGCAGCCCCGCACACGCGCAGTCCATTAGCTGCCCATAAGAGCCCCTCTGCCACTGCACGCTCCTACCTGGCTCCTGCCCATGCAGTAGGGCCCGGGTGGCTGGAGCCCCGAGCAGGCCACACCCTCCCCGCCGGGGCCTGGGAGTCACGGGCCAGAAGCCGGTCTGCAAGGCCCTCGGCCAGCCTACTGTGAAAGGTAGACACGTCCCAATTTGTGGGTTCACAAAGCCAGTCAGAGCACCAGAGGCCAGGGCAGGGGCAGCTCGGCCGAGGCCAGGAGCCAGGCTCGCACCCCAAGAGCTATCCTCCGTCGGCCTCTGGGGTTCAGTTGCCCAAGGTCACCTCCTCAGGCCTGAAGGGGCTAGGAGGGCCTGTCTGGCTCAGGAACAGAGCTCAGCCATGAAAGCGCGAGACAGTGGGGGTTCCCGCTGGCAAAGCAAATGCATTCGGCACCAATGTCCTCATGCGAGTCAGGGCCCTGCACCCAGAGGGCGACGAGAGGCTGAGGTGCCATCATGGAGGGGTGAGCGGATGAGGGACGATGAGTCAGCATCTAGGGGGCAGAGTGGTGCTCTGCAGCAAACACCGCTTTCCTTAAAGAGACGCATGAATACCTGCCCAGGAAATGCTCCTATGCAGCTTTCCTTGGCAACTGGACTGGTACAGGGAGGAGAAAGAGGCCACTGCAAGGGAAACCGTGAGCGGCCAGTCAGCAGAAGGAGAGACTACGCACAGGTCGAGCAGAGAACACAGGCACCACTAGTCCTGCACAGACCCAGAGCCTGGAGAGAGAGAGGGGAGGGCCAGCGATCGGCTGGAGGGGCGGGTGTGGCACACACGGGTCCCAGCTCTCCAAGCTGCTTGAGCGGACATCTGGCGGGAGTGCATCCCCTCCTTCTCATGAGTAGAGGTCCTCAGCCTCTAAGTGTCATCTGGCCACAGGGAAGGCCGGGGGTTGAAGGACAGCATGGGCCCAGCTGGGCAGGGCCATGAGAGCGCAGGCAGGCGCAGGCAGGCTCAGGTGTGCTCGGCGCATCCAAACCCAAACCCAAACCCAAACCCAAGCAGAAGTGTGGCAGCCTCCTGGAACCCTTGGCACCAGGCACCCCGAGGAGGGTGCAGAACCAAGGCCTCGCTTGGCCCTGCCCGTGTCCACCCCATGAGTAGGGCCAGCTGAGCAGGGCCTTGAGCCCACCGATTCATGGTACCGCGCCTCCAAAGAAGGTCGCCCCTGCAGGAGCAGTCCCCGCTCTCTGGAGATGGGCATCCCCCCACGGCCAGCCTTCTCCCAATGCCTGAGGCTGGCAGCACCAAGGCTCAGGACCCCACCCCAGGCGCATCTGCCATCAGACAGGGCACACCACGTGGGCGAGAGGCCGGCACTCACCTGTGTTAGAGCGTGGGGGTGGGGGGGGCTTGGCTGAGCCGGCCGCCGGCACCGACAGCGACTTGTACAGGGCCGTGTCGCGACGCTCCTTGAAGCGCTCAGCGGCCATTAGGGCATTGGACAGCTCCTGCAGGGGCGTGTTGTTGATGTCCGAGGAGAAGGGACTGAGTGGGTTCTCCAGGCTCATCAGCCAGCTGGTGTTTCCTGCAGAGGGGCAGCCAGCACCCCACAGGGCTCAGGGCTCGGGCCCAGCGCATCCGAACAGCCATCCCCTCCCGGACCTCCCCAGGCAGCCCCAGCCACGCTGGCCTTTAGGGAACATGCCTCGTGCTCCACCAGGGAGTAATGGTGGGGGGACCAGGCAAGGCACGCCCCTGGCCTTGCCCTGACGCTCCCACCCCCAGTCCCCCTGCCCCAGCCCTGAGGTCAGGGCAGCCACCAGTGGTCACTAGCCTCAGTGACAAGCACGAGGGGCCCTTAGCTCACAGCACCTGCTGCCCCAGGGCAGTTCCCACACTCAGGACAGGCTCAGCCAGGCTCAGGGCCAGAGGGGGAACAGCCAAGGCAACTCAGCGCAGCAGACTCCTCCCCAAAGGGGGGTTCTGGGTGGGGCTCAGAGAGGCTTCTAGGCTCTGTCCACTCTCCCCTCCAGGCCCAGAGGACCACGCTTGGACTTGACCTTCCTCACTGAGCAGCCTCACATCCCAGCATCTCATCTGACCTCAGTCCACCTCCTCCCAGCCCACCTGGTTTCCTGCCTCCCCCACAGCCATTCCCTCACAGGAACCGGGAGGACTGGGCTAACACACACGAGGAGCCTCTCCCTGCCCCGACCCCCATGGCCCCACGGCCCAGCACGCAAGGCCTCCATGGGGCCAGCACCCCATCCCTCTCCTCACCACTCGGTCACCACTGGCCCCACACTGCACCTGAGATTCCTCCCAGGCTCTGAGCCTTGGCTGAAATGGCCCTGTCGTGGACTGAGTTGTGTCCCCCCAAATTCACGTGTTGGAGCCCTAACCTCTGGGACCTCAGAAAACGACTGCGTTTGGAAACAGGCTCTTTAAAGCGGTGATTAAAGTAAAATAAGACCGCACAGATGGACCCTAATCCATTCTGACTGGTGTCCTTAAAACAAGATTAAGACACAGAGGGACAACCGCATGAGGATGCAGTGAGGAGACGGCCGTCTAAAAGCCAAGGAGAGAGGCCATAGGAGAAACAAGCCTTGCCGACAACCTAACCTTGCACTTCCAGGTTCCAGGGCTGGGAGGAAATAAATTCTGTTATTTAAGCTGTCCAGTCTGTGGTGCTTTGTTATGGCAGCCTGAGCAGACCAGGACAGACCCTCTCCTCACTTAGCCATGGGACCTCCCCTCACTGTTCCTCTCTGGGGACTCGGCTCAAAAGTCACCTCCAAATTGCTCCCGTGGCCCAGTCTGCCTGCCACTGGCTCCTGTGTGTCCAGAGTCTTTATGTAACTGTCCCACACTATGGGCTGACAGCGGCCCAGGACAGCTGAGCGCAGGTCCACCCCTGGGGTACCTGTGGGTCTCCGGACCAAGATCTCCGCCCAGCCCTGGGTCAGCAGGGGGACGTAAGCCGCTAGGTTTGTCTTCTCCTTCTGTGCCGGTAGCTGGGTGCTAGCTGAGGCTTTCTCGGGCTTGCTGGCTGGAGCAGTCTGTGAGCCCGGGGAAGCGGGGCTGCCAGGAAAGTGGGAGGCTGGAGCATCCAAGGCACCGACTCGAAGGCCATGGCCCCCTGAGGAGGAGAGCAGGAGGGCTGGTGACCACCACTACCCAGTGGAAAAGCCACTGGCAAGACCTGGCTGCTCCACCTGGGGCCTGGGCTGGCCAAACCCTGAGCTAGTGCCCAGAGGCAGCTCGGCCATCCCCAGGCATGGCCCTCTTCCAGTGTCAGTGTCGGCCCTGGCGGACCCAGGGCAGCAGGAAGGGCCCCCATCACCTGTCCCATAGTCAGACCATGGCTCATTTCAGCTACAGCAGAGTAAAAAGCTCAAGGGGTGAGCTGGGCTGAGGGCCAGGACTGCTGAGGGCTCATAAGAAACACTGACCACGAGAACAGGCCCCCAGCGGCAAGTAGGCCTCGTGCCACAGCTGCACAGAAGGTCATGTCCCCCCACGCCCCAACCCCGTGACAAGGGCTCACAGACAGCACTCTAGTTATTCAGAAATTGGAGCAGGCCTAAATAAAGCCAGCCACCTTGATCCTCAGTTCCCAGGACCTTCCTGAGCACAGGGACTCGCAGAGGCACCCAGGAGGGAGGCAGGGTGGGCAGAGGCTCACCAGACATGGAGCGGACCCGGTCCCGGGCTCCACGGCACACCTGTTGCCCAGCCTGGGACTCCAACTTGGCTGGTGCCTCCTTTGTCTGTCTCACGTGCACACTGGGGTCAGAGCTGAGGACAGAAGGGTCACCACAGAGCGTAACCAAGGTATTCCAGGGGCTCCAGGCCAGCATGACACTGTCTCATGCAGGCCTGGGCTCAGGACAGCCACCATCAAGGCCAGGCAGGCAGGGGCAGAAAGGTGGTCACCTCAACTCTGGGCCCCCCTGCAGCTCTCCTGAGTCCAGGCCCAGCAGAGACCGGGTCCCAGTCCCCACGCTCGTTGTCACGGTGACAAGCTTGTTCCCAACCAGCCAGGTTTTGGTCCTGCCACCTGCCAGGAGGAACTCTCCCACGGGGGACCTGAAAGCATAGGAGTGTTGGTCAATACCTCACCCGCAGGAAGGAGTCCCATGTGCCTCTCCTGCTGCCCCTTTGACCAAGTGCAGTCATAGAAGAAAAGCTAGGCCCTGCCCTCCGGCCCTGCCCCAGTCCTGGAGCCCGACTTGCACCTCTTGGGGACCGCCGTGAAGTTGGAGAACACGTATCTGGCCATCATGTCCAGACACGTCTCTGTGAGCTCCAGGTGGAGAGTTTTCAAGTTGTCGTCAGCCTGGGCCATTGAGTTCTCATCTGCAGACCCCAAGCTGGCACTCGTGAGAGATGTCTGGATCCTGCTGGAGGGAGGAGTCACGGCGAGGTCAGGGTGCCAGGTGGGGGCCGAGCCATCTACCACCGGGGCCAAAGCTCAAGGCATGCAGGTGCTGAGAGGGCTGCACTCAGAAAGACCCGCCAGGGCGTGTGGCCAGTCGAGCCACAGCTTGGCAAACCGAGTGGACACATCATCCCAGGGGGTGGGCAGACAGGGGCTCATGGGAGAGACCCAGGCCCGCTCATCGGAGCAGAGGCTTAGGAGATGGGGAGAGACAGGCTGTCCCCTCACCGAAGCGCAGAAGAGTCAGGTGATGGCTTTGTGGCAGAACAGTGTAGTCATGCAGAGACACAGAGACCACAGGACACACAGACAAAGATTGCATTCTGCCCACAGGGCCACCTCCCATGGAGGACAGGAAGGGTCTGGGCTTTGTGTGAGGCTCTTCACCCACACACTTGGGCCGCCCCGGCCCTGCCCCAGTGACCAGGAGGAGGGGCTTGTGCAGGTTTCACTCTGATACAAATTTCATACTCCCTTTGCCGAGTTTTGCTCATGATAAAGAATTTGTTGGAAAAGAGCTGAAAGGAGAGCCTCACTGACCACTCCCCAACCCCAGCTCCCCACCAAGTCAAACCCCACTTGGTGGAAGCCAGCCTGAGGCTGGAGCCCCAGTCAGGCGTCAGCAAGCGGGTAGGTCTCCGAGCTGTGGGACACTGAGGCCTGAAGGAGCTTCCAGGTGAGGAGACAGTGCAGCCTGGCCTGTCGGCACGAAGCAATAACCCTCCCCCCGCCAGAGCCCACACCTGCACCCGGACACAGCAGGGAGAAGTGATGAGACTGCACCCCTGGAGAGGCCAGGCCTCCCCTGCCCGGCCTCTCGCAGGCTGGCCCCCAGCCCACTGACCTACACAAAAGCCCCCATTCCCTCTCAGCTACAACAGAAAACAGACCTTTTCTAGAAAAAAAGCTCAAGAAGAAAGTCCACTAAAGAGAATATGAAAGAAAAGCCGAACCCTGGAGAGTGTGTCCCCACCTGACCTGCATGGGCACTGCTTTCATTTGCAAAGGCCCCTGACCACCAGGGACAGGCCTGTGGGCGCTGCCACTGGACACCCTCTATCTCACGGTGGTCACCCTGCTTTAGGCTCCCAGGCCGGCCTCTGAGTATGCTGTGCAGCCAGCCCGCACCCATACGAGCCTTGGTGACAGAATGCAACCTTTCCACCCCTCTCCACCAGGCTCCCCGGGCCCAAGGGCAGGGCTTGGCAGGACGGGCCCCTGCGGCCTGAGGGCTGCCACTTGGGCTCTCCTCCAGCTCTGGCCAGGGAGGGCGTGGGCAGGAGATGAGGTCATGCAAGCAGCCCCATGCACCGCCACCCGGGTGCTCCCGCCTGGCAGTGCCACTTCACGGGCCAAGCTCCAGGGTCTGAGCCCCCCACCCAACAAAGCCCACTACCTGCGGACCACATGTTCAGACACACTGATGCTGCGGCACCGGAAGGCATCGGCTGCAGAGCTCTCCTTGAATTCTTTCACGGGTGGAGAGTTATTCAAGCCTTGTTTTGGGGGTCTGGCTATCCTCAAACTACCGGGTGAGGAAGGAAGGCCCAAGCCCCAGAGAGCCCAGCTCCCGGGAGGGGAAAACAAGCCATTGGAGGGATGAGGAGGAAAGGTCACAGGCCACAGGGTCAGGATGGAGAGCCCACGGGTGAGATGAACAAAAAACCATGCCAGAGGTCAGTTAGCAGGGGGAAGAAACAGAAAACAAAAATGCATGAAAATACATCTTGTAAACATGACAGAAAAAGTAAGGTTTCACGCATGATACCAAAACAAAGAACATTAGTGCAAACTAAATGTGTGTGGACCGCATCGCACGGCAGATTCCAGGCTGTGCTGACCAGGCGTCCCGCCCACCCGCTCGGGACCAGGTGCTGAGGCCCCGAAGGTCATAGCTCAAAAAGAGGTCAGTTCTTAGCTCAAGGCCCCGGCCCCAGCCACCAGGACCTTGAGAGAACAGCTTCTGACTTAGGTCACACTGACGTGGTCATTCTGGAAAATGCCGTATTCCCACCTAGGGAGAGCCAAAAAAGCTTGGACAGGAAGGTGGGGGACAGGAAGGGGGGCAGCCGTTCAAATGAAATGCAAACGAAACCACAAGGCCTAGCACGGCTCTTCTCAGATTTGGCGAAAGCGGCTGTGATGAAGAAGAGCATGTCCCCCATTAGCAATGGGCTGGGCAAGAGCTCGGGGGACAAGCCACCCTGGCCCGAGGCTGGGCAACTGTGGACCCTGGATCCTCCCATCCAGGCCAGGTGTTTGGCTTCTCAGGAGTCAGCTGCCCTGATGCAACCCTGGGCTTGTTCAGCGGAGTCAGTCCCAAAACCTGACACCCTAGAACTAGCACCTCAATCTCCAACTCAGCAAATCTGTACTCGCCTGTCACCCAGGCAGGATTGGCCACGACCCAGCACGCAGGCTCCACAACACCGCAGGCCACAGCAACCGGCTTGCTGAGGAGCAGCGCTGGCCTCTCCAGCCACGTGTGGGGCGTTCGCAGCCTTCTCAGGCCCCGCCCTGCTTCACAACCCCAGGGCACCTTGGAGCCCAGCACGGTCTGCGCAGGGCATGCCCTCAGTCCCAGCCCGTACGCACCATGCTGGCCACAGGCCACAGCTTGCGGGCCTGCCCTGCCCCACTGACACCAGGTCCGCCCACACAGGCCCCGCACCTCTTGGGCCTCTCGTTGAGACTGGTGCTCCGTGCTCTAAAGCTGTCCTTTTCGGGGGTGTCATCAAAAGACAGGAGAACGTTGGAGCGCAGACCCTGGCAGAGTGGAGCAGACCTGAGCCGCAGGCCAGAAGGTACTGGCCCTCCAGGCACCCACAGGCTTCTTCCCTCCACACCTGCCAGCCCAGGTACACTGTGAGCCTGGGAAGAGCTACAGGCCCAGGACAAGGGTGGCAGAATTGTGTCCCAGTGGCGCCCCACCTCTCTCTCCCCTGCCCATCACCCTGATCCAGCCATGGTGAGCCAGCGGCAAAGCAGGTCCCGAACCTAACAAGGGACGCGGCCTCCGCTGGCTTACCTTAGTGATATAAGGAACAAAATCTTTCCGGAAGGGCAGGCGGCACCTAATGAACCACATGGCTATGACGTGATGGGCCAGGCACACAATGTACTGATTGAACCTGCGACAAGAAGAAAAGAGAAGTGCTGGAGGTCCAGCGTGGCACCCGAGGGAAATGAGCCAGGAGCTGGGGGTGCAGATCAGAGGTGCTATGGCCACAGGGAGCCTGTGTGGCTTTCTACTCCGAGAGGCCTGGCCTCCAGCAAGCAGAGGCCTCCAGCTGGCCTGGGCCACAACCAGGAGGGGTAGGGTCTCACAGGGATACACGGCAGCACTTACTTGGAGGGGTTGGTATACGGCAGGGAGATGGCAAACACACTGGCGTACTGCTCTGCTGCAAAGTTCCTGTAGAGCTGAGGTAGCCTGGCCAGAGCTGCAACACCAAGAGACAGCCAGTGAGGGAGCCCAGACGGGCCTGGCAAAGACGGGCCCACGGCCACAGCAGGGCAGGGGTTGCTAGAGTCTTGTGCTCTGTGTCTAAAAAGCCAGTGCAGCTACTCCGACCCAAGAAGGCGGCAAAGCAGTGAAGGTCACAACCCACCCAAACAGGACCTTCCCCTGCCCCTGGGCCTCGGCTCTCTACTCCAAGGGCTGGCAAACTATGGTCCCCAGGCTCAATCCAGCCAGTGGCCTCACTTTATGACCTGTGAGCTAAGAATGATTTCTACCTTTTCAAAAAGTTGTAAGCAAAAAGAACAGGCAGCCAAGGCATATCACACGTGGCCCTTTACAGAAACAAAGCCCTGCCCTGCTCCTGTTGTCCACATGACTGAGGGCCTGCTGAGGGCCAGACATGCATGAGGTACTGGGAAGGGGCGAGTGGGGCACCCCGAGCTCCTGGACGTCACAACCTGAGGGGTGAGTAGAGCCCCTCCAAGTTGTAGTGTGTGCTGAGGGGGGACAGAGAGGAGGCTCTAAGAGCCAGGCCGAGTAGGGACCAAGGTCAGGCAACAGAAGGCTCTGTGCCATTTAAACTGACACTGAAGGGAGGAAAGAAGCCAGCCACTCGAAGGCCAAGAAGGAAAGCGTTCAAAGCACAGGGGCAGAAGGTACAAAGGCCCTGAGGCAGCAAAGGGTGGCCCACGGAGCACAGCGTGCAGGCAGCCAAGGTGAGGTCTGAGAAGGCAGCACAAGTTACTTCAGGCAAGGCACAGCCCCAAACTCAAGGTCCACCTCACTCACACACACCCAGATACACATGTGCGAAGCCACAGATGCTTACTCGACAGGAACTCGAGGAGTGGAATGGCCATGCTGGCCGTGGCTGAGATGTGCGTGAGCTTCACGACCAGGACAGGCAGCGCCTTGATGATGATGTCAGGCATCTCCACGCTGCAGATGGCCAGGGCCACCACGCACTGGCTGGCGCAGCGGTAGATGAGGCCTTGCTCCAGGCAGTACACCATCTCCCGCTGTGGGACAACACGGATGCCTCAGACCAGGCCCACCACAGGCTGGCCCTCTGTGCCCCGTCCCTGCCCATAGAGAGCCGTTCTGGTGAGCCAGGGCCTGGTCTCCCCTCTCCCACTCCAGAATGTTCTATAGAGGAGAAAACGAAGACTCAGAAAGGCCAAGTGCCTTATCCCAGGTCTCAGGTGCCTAAGCGGCAGAGCCACCAGCAGCTGACCCCACCTGAGCCAAGGGGACAGCAAAGCTGGTCTGGTCAAGGTCTTCCTGACACCTCCCCACACCCCCACAATGGTGGGGTCCCACGTCCCCAGCCCACCCTGGAGCCAGGACATGCTAGGCTCATCACCCCCTTGGTTCTGGAATCCCCAACTGATTGGCCTTTCAGCAAGGGGAGGATCTGCCTAACACAGCATGGCCGCCGGGCCCACACCAACCCTGGACAGAGTCCCCCATGAAGATGGCTCAGCTGTGCCCAGCAGGAGACAAGTGCCATCTCAGGCCACAGCCTCGGGCAAACCACCTGGTAGCTTAAGGCCCTGTGGATGATTGTGATTTCCTGCAGCCAGCCCCACCCCTCAGAAACACTTTGGGCCTTGAGGGCGCTCGGGGAACCCCAGTGAGAGCCAGGCCAGGCCACACAGGAGGAGCTGGAGCTCACACTCACCCCAGGAGTTGGGGTGGGCAGTGAGGTGGGGGATGGCAAGTCGAGTGTGAGTTTCCAAGCACTTTGATCAAGAGCATGGGCTCACCACCCAAACAGGACTGAGTCTGAGTTTAGGCCTCTCGCCTTGCTGTGGCCTTGAGTGGGCTACCTGAGCTCCCTAAGACTTCTGTTCCCTGATTGATGAGGGCAGAGTGACAAAAGTATCAGGAATTTAAAGAGAAAGTAAAGGTGATGGCTCATTGCAGGCCTCCCACCCAGCAGTGCAGAATTAAGAAAACAGGCATTACTGCGTGTGCTTGTTGCACCTGATGACAGAGTTGGAGGTAGGCGGAGGGGGGGCCCTCTGCCCGGCTGCTATGCCTCTCAAAACAGGCTCGGCGCCACCAAGCGTCTCAGCACCTATCCTAACACTGTAGCAAGGACAAGCCAGGCAAAGCTCCTTAGAAAGAAAATGGCACTGCATATGTGTGGAGGGGGGATATTCAAGCATTTCATTAAGCCCACTCCTCCCTGAGACAACTCAGGAGCACCAGTGAGTTCAAACGTCCGCGGTTCCAGGCTGGGCCAGCTGGCAGGGGTGCACTGGCCACATAGGGAAGCAGAGCCAGATGCCCTCGCCCTGGCCCAATAGCCACCCGTTAGGAGGAAAACGCTGGGCCCCTTTGGCTGAAGCAAGCATCCTGGGGACCAGGCTTTCAAAGCTCAACCAACCCGCTCCCATCTGGTACCTGTCTGGTTTTGTCCAAGTAGTTATGATAAGAAATTAACGCTGTCAGCACGGGAACCACAGCGAGATGCAGGTCGGTTCTGGAGAACCCTTCTGGGGTGCTTCGGAGCCGCTCGAGGGTCTTGGGACCTGAAAGCTAACAGCCAAGGGCCAGATGTGAAGCCCTGCCCGGCAGCTGGGTCAAGCTGGGTGGCCAGGGGGCACGGGGTGGCCCCTGAGAATGTAGGCCCAGTAGGAGAAGGGGTCAAAGCCCGAGGACCTTCCTACTTCCTGTTCTAGCCAGCAGTCTGCCTTCTCAGAGAAGTGCGAGGCTGCCCACTGATCCGCCAGGGAGACAGACCCCGGGGAGGAGGAGAGGGGAAGGATTTAAGACCCTGCTCAGTCCTGCACACTCGAGCCCTTCACTGAGGCCCCCAATCCTCTGCCCGAGAGTTGGGATGGGAGGACAGGCTCCCAGAGGCACCATCTGCACTCCAGCCGGGGTCCGAGCCTCTGAGGGAAACAAGTTTGCCTCCCAGGCCTCAGTCTTTCAGAGCTGAGGAACTATGCTGTGGCCCCACCCACCACATAGGCCGCGGACCCGCTGTGCACGACGCAGGAAAGGCCCGAAGCGGAAGGCGCACCATGGAGCAGAGGGCGGCAGATAGCTGGTCAACACTACACGGGGAGGTGAAGATGAGGACCTTGTAGCGCAGAGACTCGGGCAGCTTGCTGAGCACCAGCTTCAGCACCTTCCAGTCAGTCTCCTGCAGGAACAGGGAAGACGGGGTCTCAGGGTTGGAAGCTTGATCTGGACAGCAGCGAGGCCTCAGACCTGCTCTCCTGTTCTCCACACAAGCCTGGGCCCTCAGTCCCTGCAGCTCGGGGAGCAGACGCTACTCAGAAAAAAGTCAGCCCTGGACAGCGGCCACTGCCTCCAAACGCCAGGCAGGGCAGGAGGCCCAGTGCAGTACCACCCCTCTCCTCTCAGCAGGACCTGGAACTTCTGCACGCCGGCTCCATCTTCCCCACCTTCCCAATGGTGATCTGAGGACGGCCTACCAAGGGCACTGGACCCAAGGGGCTCTGACGATGCCCGCCCAGAGCACAATGAAAATGGATCTGGAAAGAAGCTACTGTACTAGCTTAAAGAGAAGCAAGTATTCCTCAACGATCCATGAGCCCACATACCTGCCACAGGACCAAAGATGACCCAGAACCACAGCATCGAGGACAGGGTTGTGGCCTGCACGGACCTTCCCTGGTGAGCCCTCCCAATCTCCACTGGGGTGACCACTGCCCATAAACTACACCAATGGCCAGGAGTCCTAAAAGCCTTTCCCCAGATCCCAACTGTGACACGGAGACCTTGAGACTCTCACAGGAAATCTCCGACAAACCCCTTTAATGGCAAACCCCGGTACCCCCGGGGAACCTGCTACCGCCTCTCCATCCAGCTCTGCTTCCCCACCCGTGGCCCCCAGGAGCGCCCCCCAGCCTATTCCGGGCTGCCCAGCCCCACCTGCGGCAGACTGCTGACCAACCCTCCTCCCTCGTTGCCCCATTGGGGAACAGGCCCAAGCTCCTCCACCTCCCGCCACAGGGAATTTATCTCCCCTACTTCCAGGCTTTGCTTACTCCTGCCGCCGGAATCTTTCCCCTCTTTCAAGACTGCACTCACCTGCCCCTCCCCATGCCCCCAACCAGATGTGACGGCACCCCCCGCTTCAGTCCCGCACAGCCTGTTGGTGCCTCCTCCCAAGGCACACCCCATCCTACAATCCAGTTATTTGTCAATACACCTCACTCTTGTACCAAAACCACCTCCTGGAGGAAGGAACGTCTCCTCGGCTCCGCACCCAGTTTCTGGTGATGCACCACACACAGCAGGCACTCAACACATGGCTACGGAACAGCTGTGAGGCCTCGAGGCAGACAACCAAGAAACAGGCAGCGAACCTCCCAAGGTTGCCAATGCGGGAGAAGAACGGTGGCCCCCGGGCAGCACCAGTCACTGCTTGGTCTGACCTAATGCAGCCAGAGGGTCTGACCAACTCACCTGCTTCAAACACTGCAGCAGGACACGGAAGAGCAGGGAGTAGGGCAGCGAGCCGAGTCGCACGGCGGGGCCTGCAGGTGCCGGGCCAGGGGGCCCAGTGGGAGGTGACAGGGGCCCACCAGCCTTCTTCTCAGAGCCCCTCTCCGGCTCCCTGTGGAAGCAAGTGGGAGAAGCACTGAAGCCAGAGCTCCCGCTCCACAAGGCTAAGGACGGATGCAGGCCCCAAGCCCCAACCCAGGGCTGTGCTCAGGATGCCTCTGGGACCTTCCCTCAGACACAGGACCACCCCAGGGCGGAGGGCAGCGAGCTCCCCACCCCCCACCCGCCCCAGGACCCAGGACCATACATGTAGTCACAGACGCAGTAGGGGCTGAACCTCACAAGCCCGTCCTTGCTGGGCAGGCCCAGGCGGTGCAGCGAGTCAGCCCGCAGCTGCAGGAGGAAGTCGAAAGCCTGCGGAGAGCAGGAGGCATGGTCCAACAGAGAGAAAGCCGCCACCTGGCCACGCAGACCAGCGCAGCTCTCGGGAAAGGCTGCCGCGCTAACAGCAACCACGCCCTGACTTCATCGCAGACGGTGGTGCTGGCGGAGAGGCGTGGGCACTCACGGCCTCCTCCCTCAGAGCCCATGGAGGCTGTGACATTCCCACAAAAGCTGGGCGACATGGCAGCCTCTCACACCCGGGGCAACAGCGGGAGTGGACATATTGCACCTGCCCAGGCATCATCGCACGGCCCCGGTATACACAGCAGAGCTCTGCTCAGGACACTGTCGCTTCCCCCAGCTATTGGTGGGTCATTTAACTGGGGTCCCCAAATGACAGGGGGCTGCCCCATTGGGCAGACGCTCTGAAAGGGACCGGGGCTTCCATCCCAGCGCCCTCTGCTCATCCTGGTGCCAGCTCCCATGGGGGAGCTCATACCAGTATGCCCTGCCCTGCACCCCCGCTGCCAGTCACTAACAGACTCCGCGGCACCAGGGGTCTGGGGCTCCAGAGCAATTCCCTTTCTCTGCCCCCATCTCAGGCTGCCATGTGACTGAGAGGCATGCAGACCACAGGCAAAGGAAAAAGCAGCAGGTCCTGGGGAGGACGCAGCCACAGCTGGTGCTAAGGAGGGAACAGTCTGCTGAAGACCCCTCCCAGGCCCCCCGCCACCTCTCCAGTCTGCAGCCACTGCATTCACCAGGCCGGATGCAGCTGCTGGGTGCCCCAGGGAACATACCTGCAGCCGGATGCTGCTAGCAATGGGCAGGGTGTAGGTGTGCTTGTAGTGGAGCTGGATATGGCTGACAAGCGTTTCATACACACGTGTGGCGTGGCTGGCAGGCAGGGCGTACAGCTTGGTCTGCAGAGAGAGCGTGCTGGTCACTGCAAGGGCAGGAGGCCAAACTGCAGCCAGGGAGTCAGCACCTTGATGCCCAGGGGGAGAAGCCAGGCAAGCACTTTGGAGGTAACTGGCCACACCCACCATTCTTTAAAATGTACAAACACTTCAAGCCACCAACTCCGCTTCAGGGCTTCATCCCACGGGTATGCCCACATGCGCCCACCCTTGGTGAGGGCAAAAAACCAGAAACAGCCACGTATCTGTGTTATCAACAGGGAATTGGTTAATGAATCAGAGAAACCTGCCCAATGGCACACAACACAGCAACGCATGACAAGATCCACGTGCACCAACAGAGCACCTTCTCAACGCCACGAGGCAAAGCGGGAGAAACCAGGGGCAGAGCAAGGCGGGAGGTGTGCTTCGTGAGGGGTTATAAAGGGGATAATTCCCCTAGCTGCTGGGGCTGTTATTAACCCCACGGTGAGCCCGTCTCCCCCACCTCTGCAAGGTCAAGTGCACCTCCCTGACAAGCCAGGCTACGGGAGGCCAGGTGTGAGAGTTCGCAGTGCTGCCAGCAACCTGGTTCTGGGGGCAGGGGTTATGGGGTGGTGCTGGGGCAGGAGGGACCCAAGGGACCCAGCTACAGCCAAGGGTCCCCTTTGTGGTACTCTGAGCCTTGGAGGAGAGCAGTGCTTCAAAAACGTATCACTGATGTTCTTTTATTTACTTATTTATTTTGAATTTTATTTTACTTATTTTTTTATTGATATTCTTTTTAAAGAAAAAAATGATTAACAGAGTGGTGTCTCTTTGGTTCAAAAACAATATAGGGACTTCCCTGGTGGTCCAGTGGTAAATGCAGGGCACGTGGGTTCAATCCCTGCTCGGGAAACTAAGATCCCACATGCTGTGGGGCAGCTAAGCCCATGGGCCACAACAACTGAGCTTGTGCGCCTCAACCAGAGAGCCTGTGTGCCGCAAACTACAGAGCCCACGCACTCTGGAACCCACGCGCCGCAACTAGAGAGAAGCATGCGCGCTGCAACGAAGAGCTGACGCAGCCCCCCAAAATAAAATAATTTTAAAAAAACAACATAAAAGCATTATCCCTGCCTTCCACAAAAAAACAAAACACACACACAAGGGAGAGGGGAGGGAGTTGGACACCACGCTTGACAAAGCACAAGCATCTCAGGAAGGACACCCATGGACTTGGGCAGCCACTGCTCTGCTTGCCCATTTTGGTGGGAAGAAAGGAGGGAACCGAACTTTTTGCTATGTTTATGCTGTTCGCGTGTTTTAACTAGACATATATATTACTTTTTAATTACAAAAAATGAAAACAGGCTGGCCCAGGACTTTGCTCAAGTAGGAAACAGCTCAATTCTGCGGCCCCGGGTCACCAGGGCTCGATTTCCAAGTGAGGGCAACAGACCATCTCTTTTTCATTCTCCGTATAGGCTTCTGGGTTCATCCAGGCCACAGGGCTCCCCACAACCCCTCAAGTCAGGGCACAGGGAGCACGAGGCTGCTATGGACAAGACACCAAGGAGGTGCCGTCCACTTTTTATCAAATTTTAAACTTCCACACCAGATAATAAAAGTCCATCACGTATAAACATGACGGAAACTGATCTACCATCAACATTTTATGAAGTAGTTTATGAACCAGTTGATTCAAATATTACATTTTACACAATACTGATACTGGCAGGTGACCTTAAGTATAGATAACACCACAATGCTTTGCAAGTCAGTGATCGAGGGCGGTAGCCAGCGGAAGAGCCTGATCGCTGCCCTGCTGGGGACGTAAAGGGACAAGTCCACAGCTCCATCAAGCCTCAAGAGCCAGGCGGTGCCCGCGAGCGTGTGAGGACAGCCACCACGCAGGAGAGCGAGCACGACGTGGCGAGAATGATTGGGAACAGAGAATGTGTGCAAATTGTCTGACTGATGAAGGACTTGTATCCAGGGTATGGAAAGAACCCTTACAACTCGAGAAAGACAAATAACCCAGTTTAAAAATGGGTAAAGAGGGCTTCCCTGGTGGCGCAGTGGTTGAGAGTCTGCCTGCCGATGCAGGGGACACGGGTTCGTGCCCGATCTGGGAAGATACCACATGCCGCGGAGCGGCTGGGCCCGTGAGCCATGGCCGCTGAGCCTGCGCATCCGGAGCCTGTGCTCCGCAACGGGAGAGGCCACAACAGTGAGAGGCCCGCGTACCGCAAAAAAAAAAAAAAAAAAAAAAAAAAAATGGGCAAAGGATCTGAACAGACATTTCTCCAAAGAGGATACACAACCCGTCAGCACGTGGAAAGATGCTCAACGTCATTAGGAAAACGCGAATCAAAACCACAGTAAGATTTCATTTCATACCCATTAGGATGGTGATAATCCAAAAAACAGAAAATAAGAAGGAGTGTGAGTGAGGATGTGGAGAGAATGGAAGCCTCATCCACTGATGCTGGGAATGTAAAATGGAGCAGGCCCTGTGGAAAACAGCCTGGCTGTTCCTCAAACCATTAAGCAGAGTTACCGGCTGACTCAGCAATTCCACTCCTAGGTGGATCCCCTAGAGAAATGAAACACATGTCCACATAGAAACTTGTGAGTGTTCACTGTAGCACGATTCACAACAGCCAAAAAGTGGAAGTGACCCAAGTGTCCATCAACTGATGGATAAGCAAAACATAGTCTATCCGTACAATAAACTATTACTCATCCATATAAAGAAATGAAGTACCGACACACACTACAACATGGCTGAACCTTGAAGACATTATGTTCAATGAAAGATGCCAGACACAGGAGGTCACATATTGTGTGATTCCATGTCTATGAAATGCCCAAAATAAGCAAATTCACAGAGACAGAAAATGAATTAGTGATTGCCAAGGGCTGGAGGTGCTGAGGGGAGAATAAGGAGTGACCGCTAATGGGTATGGAGCTGCTTTGGGGTAAATGTCTCTAATGATGGCTGCACAACTCCATGAATACAACAAAAACCACTGAATCATACACTCTAAACGGATGAATTGTATGATATGTAAGTTACATCTCAAAAAAGCTATTAAAAAAAGACCAAACCACCATGGGGACAGAACGGACACCAGCCCTTCCAACCTCATTGGCTGTGGGGAGACCTGAGGGGGTGGTTCTGGCACTGGCTTGGGAGTGTTTCCCACAGACTGGCTCTGGCTGGGCCTTGTCCACGCTTCCCTGACCTGGTCAGGGCTCTGACCTGGTCCCCCCACTGTAACGAGGAGTTGGGATCACACTCGAACTGCCCTCTGAGACCCCAGGGAGTGCCCAGGTCTCCTCGGGGATGGGTCCCTAAAGAGCAGCACTCCAATGAAATGCAGAGGCCCACCTGAAGGATGACCAGGAGTCCCAGGACTGCAGTCTTCACATCCTCCAAGGAGGCCGAGTACACCACCACATCCCTTTCCTCCAGCTCAGGGGGTGGAGACAGGGAGCGGGCAATCACCTACAGAGAGAAGATCTCTATTTAAATTCCCAACTCTGGGCTCCCTGAGGCAGCAACCATCAGATCTGATATTTTCTACCAAAAAATACTTTCTCCTTTATTTCTCAAGAGGAAAGATGCACTCCCCTCATCCAAGGCATGGTTCAGAAACTGCAATGCATTTTGAAATTAAAAGGATGCTGGCTGTGCAGAAGGACAATGTGCCCAAACCCCACCCCCAGCCAGTCTCCCCCGAAGCCACAGAGCCATGTCCCAGGACCCCTGGGCAGCACGGCAGCAGGACAGCGCCAAGCAGCAGCAGGCCCGGCCAGACCTCCCAACACCGCCCCATCTCTGTTAGGAGGGAACCCCATCTCGGAGAGACCCAGGCAGTCTCCCTGCAGAGAACGGAGACAGCAGGTCCAAAGAACATTGCTGTCCGCTGGGCTTTGCCACAGAGAGGGGTCCCAATGGCAGCCCAGGCGCCCCAAGCCCCAGGCTCAAGCGGCTCTCACTTTCTCAATGATGTCCAGCAGGCTATTAAAGTGGTGGGTGTGGCAGCCTTCAGCCAGATCTACCAGCAACTGGGTGGCCAGCTTTCGGACTTGGTGGTCTTTATCCTCCGGGACGTGGGAGAGCTGTGAGATGACCACTGAGTTGATCAGCTCCTCCTGCACCAAGCACAAGAGAAGCCAGGTGAGCCACTGGCCACGGCCAAAACTCACCTAACACGTCGTTAAAGACTTGGGACAACAGCAGCGGGGTGTGCGAGCGCCTGAGAGGCCCAGGCCTCTTCCAGGGCACTCTGTGCGTCCCCTCGGCTCAGGAGAATGACGACGACTACACGTTGGCCCAGCCGGGGCATGGCCCACAGGCTCAGACTCAGACGTGATGCAGCAGTGAATGTCCCCGCTCCCTCTCTGTCATTCAACATCACAATTAAGAAGGATCCCATGTGGAGGGCTCTCTGCGTGTGTGCCCTGGGGATAGAGAGACCTCGTCCCCGACATCACAGAGCCCACTGTAACGGGGCAGCAGGACGAGCGCTTTCACAGAAGCAGGTACAAAGCGCTACAGGAGCAGAGAGCAGGACGAGAGCGACCCCAACACGAGGGACTCAAGAACCCAGAGGGCTTCCTAAAAGAGGCAGCACTGAGCTGGACTCTGAAAAAGAATGAATTCCAAGGGACAGAGATGCAGGGAAAGGGAAGGCTGAGAGGGTAGGAGGGGTGGGCAGGTCCTAGGGATACCAGGCATTCCAGTGAGGCCTCGGTGAGGAAGGTGCTGGGAAACGAGGGGAGATGTAGAGCCTGAGCACACCTCCCGGAGAAGAGAGCCCAGTGGGCAGGGGCCGCTGCTGATTCTGAAAGAAGGACAGGCCCTGGCTGCAAACCTAGTGAAGGATGGACTGGAGGGGAAGAAATGCAGTAGAGAGGTTGGTAGGGGCTGCCACCACCCTGGCATCTGGTGATCAGCTCAGAGCCCGGAGAATGAGTGTGATTATAAAAATAAAAAGAAAATGTCCCCACGCAAGACTGTTTTCCTGAGGGCAGGGACTATGCCATCCTGGCCGCTCAGCCACAGGCCTGGCAGAAGGCACCAAGGAAGGGAGGGAGGGAGGGAGGGATGAACGAGGAAACAAAGCCTGCCACAGAGAGGCGCTGGCAGACCCCAGGTCCCAGGCCAACCCCAGGAGGCGTGTAGTGCCCTGAAAGGGCCACGCGCTGCCTCTTGGGTGAGCATCACCCCGCATGGCTTGTGGAGGCCACCCTCGCACCTGCTGCCCCAGGGCTCCCACGCCAGCACAGATACACACCTCATAGAACTGCCTGTTGATGAGCAGCACGAAGGACAGGACGTCCAGCACCTTGATACGCACAGCGCTGCGCAATTCGTTCCTGGGGGTAGGAGCACACCTGCTGGGGCCGGGCGGGTGCACCAGCCACCGGCCTCACCCTCCCCCAGCCCGAGTAGCCCAACCTCCAATGGCTTCCCTGGGGACCCAGCCCCCAGACCCACCCGCCTCTGTGTCAGGCAAGACTGACTCCAGATCCTCCCCGCGTGGGGCCCAGCTCGGCAACATCCAGACCAAGAATGGGGTAAAGGGGCAGAGAACCTGGCCCTCAGAGATAGCCTCTTTCTAGATGACCACTCCACAGGAGGGAGTAAGCACAGAGGCCTCAGAGGACTCTGTCCTCTGGAAGACAAACCCTTTCCTGCTCAGTGAGAACTGTCACTTTCAAGAATCGGAGAGGAAAGTGCTAACTCTCAGTGTCCTGCCTGCAGTGCAGACACAGGGTCAGGTGGGCCTCCAGAGGCTGCCTACCTGAAAAATCTCTCCATCAGTAACTGCAGGTTGTGAATCCAGCCATCCTTTGCTGGATGGATTGACTGAGCCCTGTAGGTTATTAAGTTTAAGAGGGAGGACTCCTGTCAAAGGAAGAAAGACCTGGAGTGAATGAGCCGCTCTGCCCTTCCAGAGGTTTTTTGATAAATACGGCCCCATGCTGCTGGCCCAAGAGACCAGCCACTCCGAGGCCCAGGTAGGGAGCCCACACGATAAAGGCCGTGCTGGCAGCAGTGAAGATTCATTTAAAACCCACATAACGGACTTCCCTGGTGGCAGTGGTTAAGAATCCGCTTGCCAATGCAGGGGACATGGGTTCAAGCCCTGGTCCAGGAAGATCCCACATGCCGTGGAGCAACTAAACCCGTGTGCCACAACTACTGACCCTGTGCTCTAGAGCCTGCACACCACAACTACTGAGCCCACTTGCTGCAACTACTGAAGCCCACCTAGAGCCCATGCTCTGCAACAAGAGAAGCCACCGCAGTGAGAAGCCTGCGCGCCACGACGAAGAGCAGCCCCCGCTTGCCAAAACTAGAGTAAGCCTGCGTGCAGCAACGAAGACCCAACACAGCCAAAATAAAGAAATAAAAAATAAAACCCACATAAAAGCCTTGTATTAGGCTGAGCCCTTCTGGCACCAGGACTGCCTGCCTTTCGGAGAGCAGACATGCTGAGCATGAAGCCAACTGGTCCCTCCCTCCGCACAGGTGGGAGGAAACGGATGCTTAGGCTGTGATGTGCTCTCACAGACCCACACGCATTCAGCCTCCTGACGGCACGGCAGACTTCTCTGCTGGAGCACAAATCCCAGGGGAGCAGAAGCCTGCCAAGGTTTTTACTTCAAACTCACAGAAAACTTGCCTCCAGACCCACACAGCCAGACCTCTGGGAGCTGAGCAGCCCCTCCTCTCCCCCAGCAGCCTGACCTAAACCACCCTCTTGCCCAAGCACCAAAGGCCCACTGTGCTGGAGAGAGAGGTGGTCTTACAGGCCTCTGGTCTGCACATCTCTCAACGAGCTCAAAGTATCTCTCCTGCGAGCCGTGGAACTCATTTTGATCACACAGCTCTTCCACCGTGGTCAGCAGGTCGTGGACGATAGCTTTGAGTTCTGGGCTATCCAGGCTCTGCAACACGAAGGCATGGTTACACAAGAGGGATCTCAGCTCCCTTCAAGGACTCGGCATTGGAGTCCTCAGCTCAAATGAGCTGAATCCAGACACCCTCTCAGGTCCTCCCACTGGACAGGGGGCACGAGTGCTATTCCTGCCCATTGGGGAACGGTGGGGCCCAAGGGGTTCTGGCTGTGCCCACATGGCGGGCCTCCACTACCAGTGTGTTCACGCCTCCCTCAGGCTCTCGCATCTTCTGGAGGCCCCAGGGGTGTGGCCTCCCAGACCATCACTCCAAGATGAAGCACTGCCTGACCAGCTGGTCGTGACAATGATCTGGCCCAGCAGCCACCCCTGAGGGACAAGAACCCAGGCCCTGCTGAGTTCCGGTCCTTCCTCCCACGGGCCTGGCCGTCCGCCTAAAGCCTGCCCCAGTGCCCCAGCCCCGAGCCCATGCTATATGGGGCCTCATCTCATCTGCAGCCCCTGCACCATCACGTTCTCCTTCCTGCCACAGTCAAAGCCCTCCTCCAAAGTTCCACCAACTGCGGGCAGCATTCGAGACACTTTGGGAACTGTCTTCAGGGTCCACTTGCAGGCCATGGAGGCCACCTGGCGTGTTACTCTGTTGATCTTGATCAACACTACCCTCCACCCCCCTTGCTCACCTATTA
Organism: Delphinapterus leucas; assembly: GCF_059928025.1. Taxonomy (NCBI): domain Eukaryota; kingdom Metazoa; phylum Chordata; class Mammalia; order Artiodactyla; family Monodontidae; genus Delphinapterus; species Delphinapterus leucas. Next base: position 36,631,482 of record NC_143143.1, read on the forward strand.
CATAGTCCTGCTCCAACTGATAGAGGGGATTTGGGAAAAACAGCCGTCTTCAGTGGACGGTGAGTTGCCACCCAAGAGCCATCAGAGAACACGGCCCAGCAAGCTCTGAGGGAGGGCCCTGGAGGGGCGGGAAGCGGCCCCCATGGGTCCACGCCCCCCAGGAAGGGGCCCTCTGGCCAACAGGTTGGCCGTCTCGGTTCTCCCTGTGCCCACCTCACCTGGAGCTGCTGAAGCAGGCGTTCAACAATGTTCAGCAGGATGTCCCATGTCACGGCCTGGAGCTCCCTCCGGTACTTCTTGATGAGTCTGGTTATGGAGAGCACGATCTCATAGGACACCACCTCGTTCGGACAGGTCATGGCCTGGAACACGGCCCGGGGGGCATGCAGTGTCAGCCCCTTTGCGCTCACGCGCAGGAAGCCCCAGCACGTCGCCCTTGGAACCTAGCATGAGATGCCTCGCTCCCACGCACATCTCGTGGGCCACAAAAGTAGTATCTCAGGAACCCAGAAGTGTGTTTTCTATACTGGCTCCAAAGGGCCTGACGTAGCCAGACCATTCATTTCAAATTCTGGGCCCCTGGCTTCCTGGCCTAGAAGAACCTGAAAGCTACCCTGATGCAAGCAACGCGCAAAGAACATGCCCTCCACTGCCCAGGAGACAGGCTGTGGCCAGAAGGACCCCATTAGGGGCAGCTGGGACATGACACAGCTCATCTGCTTGTCAGGTAAGATGAGGATGGTATGATTGCCCCAGCTCACCAGGGTGCCATGACAGCTACATGAAAACATGCAAAGTGCTCCGAACTCCACCAGGCACGGTGGAAACACAAGCTATTATCTCTGGCCTCATTCTAGACCAAGAGCAAGTTTGCCACTTGACCAAGGAAACTGTCGAAAGCAAGTATGTCACTATCCCCAGGGGGAATCCTGAGCAGTCCTGATGCTAATTTGTAGAAAATGAAATTCACAAAATACAATATTTGCTTGAGGATAAAACCTTCAAAGGCCCTACATTGCAACCCTACTTGCAAAGCAAGTGACTGCACACGTTCCCCCCGTGCCCACCCCCCACCTCCTGCCCCTGCAGCAGACTCCCCGTCTGACAGGCCTGTCCCCACTGGGTGGGGCTGAGGTGAGCTTTCCTGCCCTCGCCAGCTCACTGCGGTACAGAAGCCAAGTTACCTCATAAAATGACGGCAACACAGATGTTGGGGAGTTCTTGAGAGAGTAGAGCCGGTGGGCTCCCCAGAGAGCCATGCCAACAAAGAACACAGCTCCCCTCAGCAGTGGGGCATCTTCCATGTAGGCTCTGAAAGCGTTCCCCGGGAAGACAGGATATAAGCAGGGCCCAGCCCAGCTTCTACCCAGGCTCCTGGCAGCCTCCCCGGAGGTCCCTACACTTATGAGGCAGAAGCAAAGCTGGGGAAGTAGGCTGGGCAGGGGACTCGGGGGCCAGCAGCAACCGTGTGATTCATTCACGCATTCGCTCAACAGCCCTCAGCATCATGGTGCTGACAGCCTAGGAGACACAGGTGTGAACCAAAGGATCACGTAAATAAACACCAAGGTTCCAACTCAGATTACAGCTAAGAAGGAAAGCCATGGGATACGAGAGCAGACCTGCTCAGGGTGATCAGGGAATCTAACCGCAACACTACAATGTCAAGGACACTCAGGGAAACTCAACCCAGGTGGAAGGACATTTCAGCAAGATGAAAGTTATGTGCAAAGGTCCTGGGTGGGTGGCAGAAGGGCAACAAGGCGGGAACGAGAAGCTCACAGGCTGAGCAGGGCTGGACCATCCAGGCCTTGCCATTTGGTTTTTATCCTGAGAGCACTAGGAGCCATTGTGGCTTCAAGCAAAAAGTGACACAGTCAGATCTGTGCTGGAAAAACTACGTGTGGCTGCTGTGTGGAGGAATGGACTTCAGGAGGCCAAGAGTGAGTGCAGGAGAGCAGTGAGGAGGTGAGAGCTGAGGGGGGGGGGGTCCCGGGAGTGGACAGACGACCATCTCAGGGGCAGAAGCAACACCACCTGAGACGGTCTGGCTGTGGGAGGTGAGGCAGGGCCTCGTGACAAGTGGGTGGTGAGGCAGCCCCACTGGAGGAGGTCCGCCTGTGGGAGGGAGGTCGAGAGCTCGGTTTTGCATGTTCTGACTTTACTGGCAGGAGGAGGGGAGGACAGGTGACCTGTAGCATAAGACGTGAGCCCTAGATCAGGACTCGCTTCTGGAGCAGCCACCCCACCAGAACAGGAAGCTCTGCATCAGCCTGTGCCGAGGCATAGAGCCCACACAGGGAGCCTCCTTGAGGAGGCCCTGCGGCCGCCAAGCCTCCCTCACCCATGCCGGCTGGGCCACCCGCACTCGCCTGTCCTCCATGATGCGGCACATATGGTAGATGGCACTGTGGCCCAGGTGGGTGCCCAGGAGATTGCGCATCAGCTGGGAAGCAAGACGCACCGTCGTTAGACTGGCAAACACAAACACAAGCCCAGGGCCTTGCACAGCCACCACTCTGAAGCCCTCCACGTCCAGCTGTTCTCCACCATCTCCTCCCGAACAGGGGCAGCTGAGTTCTCAAAATGTCACCAAAACCCTGACCTCAGCTCAGCCACTGGGAAAATGCCACTGGCTTCCCCTCAACAGGCCATTGTCTGGCTGCTCTGAGAATAAGATGGCCATTCATTGAGGACAAGATGGCCCTTGTCCTGTCCATAAGCCTGGCTTATCACTTCATCCGGGCAAGAACTCTGCAAGATGAGAGTTTAGACCCCTACCTTCCAGCAAGGCTCACAGAGCTCCTTGACATTGATGGTGCGGCAGAGGGTGACGATGAACAGGGGGAGGCTCTCAGCCGGCAGGCAGTTGTAGCAGACCACGGCATCCAGCACCTGCAGAGAGACCTGGTGGGGCGGAGAAAGAGTCAGGCCAGCCCTGCCTCCTGCTCACAGGGAAGTGACACCCCCAGCTTCCTCCACTGACCATCCTTTGGTCAGCAATGACTGCCCCTCCCCTCTGTCAAAGCAGCCTTCCTGGGAACCACAGAGTGAGCAAGCATCTGGGAGGCACTTTTATATCCCAGTCACGGTGGGTTATCCCATCATGAACTATGACCCCACAACGGATGTCATCCAACGCCCTTACTTACAGGAGAGAGTCCTGAGGCTCAGAGAGGTCAAGCAGCTTTCCCGAGGCCACACAGCCAGTGAGGGGCAGCACAGGGCTTGACCCCAGGGCCTGGGGTCTCAGTTGCTACACCACCCGGCCTGCCCAGAAGGACGGTGAAAGGGACTGTCCCTGGACAGGGGCAGCTACTGACCTCTATGTCCACGGAGGACACGGTCTGGACGCACAGCAGGCAGATCATGCTGTGGGAGGAAACACAAAGTCAGCTGAGAGGACACTTCCCAGAGGCTGGGTGGCTCCATTTTACTTCCCGGTTCCTCTACCAAGTCAGTTAAAAAAGTGGCTCATCCTCCCTCAGGGCTCCCCTCACCCAACCACTGCTCAGCGCTGAGTGTACAGCACCAAGACCAAGCCTCTGCCCGCAGGGTTTCACAGAGTGTTTTGAACAAATGACAAGTAACAATAAACAAAACGTCAGGTAATATCACACATCTGCTACAAACATTATGTGGAAGGTGGCTTTGGCCACTTCCAACATCTCCATTTATTTGATGGTTTTAACAGCTTTATTCACCCTACAGAGCTGAACTGCAGAAACAAGACAGCAGCACTGTGATCAGTGCATGTTACTGATCACATGTTTTTCTTACTGGACCATGGATGCAATGTATTCATCGAGGTAACAGCTGTTGAATTTGACCAAATTCACAAGCACCAGAAGGAATTCTGAGGACAGGCCGATGTCCATCCACTGCAGGACAAACTCAGCTAGGGGAGAAAAAGAGGAGAGCAATGTCCTTCCTACTCACCTCCTCCCCAGGAAAATGAGTCCCCATCCCATTCACTGCTGGAAACAGCATCACTGGTCCCCATGGAATGAAAGGCAGGCCAGCACAGGACCGATGGAGGCTCAGCTGGAGCCCGAGCAGGTCAGCATGTCATGGACTCTGGAATTCACCAGCTCCCAGGACGCATGAAGGGGTCTGAGCTGAGGCAGGGGTAGCGTTTGTGCATTTGATGCTCAGAGCCCTGACCCTGATGCTGGGGGTGCAAACACGGGGCGAGTGTCTAGGAGGCCCCCATCTCCACAGAGAATCTCTCAAAGGAGACACAAGCAACGCTTGGTTGCTAGACACATAAACTTGGACAGAAAAGCTAACCACATCCTCACTGTCAGCACCTGTCCTGCAGGTGGACCAACAGCTGAGGCCCGTTTCTGACAGAACAGCAAGGCCCAAGTCAGATTTACTTCTTCCTTTACCTTCCTCTTCTCCCCACAGCAGTGACATGAAACCTCAAGACTCATGGAAACCTCACACCATAAGGATAACAGGGAGGATGGCCACCAAAGGGAAGCGCTAGGAGGCCAGACCCGGCATGAAAAGGACAAGGAGAAAGACGCGGCGAGGTGGCCCCAGCCCCCCAAAAACCTCAGGGCACTCTGGATAAGACCCAGCCTGAGGCCTGGGTCAGCAGCATGCTCTCCCAACAGCAAAACGCAGACCACCTCCTGCCTGCCTAAAAGGCACATCTAGGCCCCACTCCCCAGGGACTCAGAGCCAGCCTGTCTGGAGTAAAGCCCAGACTCTCCATTTTTAACAAGCTCCTGGGGAGATTCGGGGGGCTGATCCTGGTTGCACACAGATAAGCAGACCAGTGTGTTGCAGCGCCCTCTGCAGGCCACGCCTGTGAACTGCAGCACTCCCTCTGGGCCCGACAGGCCTTCCTGCATCCCAGATTAAATTTGATCACCAAGGCCAGAGAAACCTCACACCCAACGTGGCACACACCCAGCTCTTCCTCCAAGTAGGTGATGTGTCTCCCATTGTCCGTGAGGGCCTTGAAAACTTCCAGTCTCTCGTGGAGGTCTTCGTTAGAGGGGTAATCCTTGATGACCTTAAAGAAGAGGGCCCTGAGAACGCCCAAGCGGTCTCCCTGAAGACAAAACCATCGGGTCAGCAGTCCCGCCAAGATCCCCCTGGGTTTCCCAAGCAGCTATGAGAAGTCCAAGAAGTGCTGTGGGCTCCAAGACTCCCAACCCTGGGGCCCTTTCTCCCTCCCCAAGGAAGCGGCTGTGAGGGACTAACTGGGTAGGGGATCAGGCGCACTGGTCATCGTTCGACCAGTGTGTGTGTGGAGCACCTACTATGCGCCCAGGTCTGGGCACACAGCAGGAGCCAATGCACCCACCCTCGAGGGATGCTCATGGAATGATGATAGCCATCTAATGAAGCTGAGAGTGGGGACTTCTCTGAGCAGCGGGTTGTGAAGGCGTAGAGGAAATAGGCCAAGAGGAGAGGAAGCCTTCCAAGCAGGAATGGTGAGAGGTGGCCTGGGTGTTCCAGCATGGCAGGGGCACGGTGAGCAAGGGGCAGGAGCCCACGGTGAGGGGCAGGAGGTCAGTGACAGCAAGAAAACAACAGCTCACTCGTGTGAGGAGCCATTCTCATCATTTTGGGTGAACTGCCTCATTTACTCCCCAGAACGTCCCAGAAAAAAGGGAATGACAAGCATCCCCACTTTAGAGGAGAGGAAGTGGAGGCTCAGGGGGCTCCAGTGACTTGCCCAGGGTCACGCAGATACTAGAGGTGACACCAGCACGCCCACTCGGGCAGTCCGGCTGCAGGGCCCCTGGGAACCAGCGAACCTGTGCCTGGTGCTCTCGTCAAAGACGAGGGTCCAAGTGTGGCCCGCGGGAGCGGTCAGCACGTGGCCCGCCCCAGCTCCCCCCAGGCACAGAGCGGCCACCTCTTACCTGCCCCTGCACGATGGCCTTCAGCAGAGCCAGCACCGCGTGCCGGGCCTCTGGCGGCCGCTCTGGCTGCAGCAAGTCCGAGACGGCCTTCCAGAGTGCTTCCACTGCATGCTGCCCAGCAAAGAAGGGACAGGGATTGGTGTGCTGGCCCCTCAACTTGAGGGACAGTTCCATGGGCAAAGGACAGAGCAGAACAACGTGGTCTTTTGACTTAGAACTCACTCTTCTAAGGCCCTCATGTACCTGTCACAGCCCACAGCGACCACAAGCCTGACAAGGGGAACAGCTCCAAGCTACTTCGAACCCTCACAGGTCCCTTTAACCCTCACCAGGCCATAGTCTGAGGGGAGGGAGGAAAGCAGTAAGGCCAGGGAGGCCGTCCTGGCTGCCCCCAGAGATCAGCAGGGAGTCTCTGAGAGCTTGCTCAGGCTCCATGGGAAAAGCCACTGGAAGAGTCTCAGAACCAGAAGTACCACAGTGGTCCCCGGGCCTGCAGCTTGACCCAGGAATCCCATGCTCTGGATCTCCCCTGTGTAAACAAACCAGCTTCGGGCCACTCAGTACCCCACCCCAACCCCCACTCTGCTGCCTGGCTTGGCTTGCTAAGAACTCTGTCCAGGCTTCTGGAATCTGCCTCCTAAGTCCACCCAGCCCACGAGGGAGCTGCTGGGTGCTTTCCCCTCAGCTCCCACAATCAGTCTCTCTTGTGTCAGCTTCCCTTTTCCACGTTAACCATCCCTGACTCCCTCCAGCCAGAGTTTCCAGACCACTTACCCTTTCCCAGGCTCACTCCTCTTAAGAGGGGAACTAAAATGTCTTTTCAATGTTGTCTGACCAACATTATTCGGGCATACACTGGAATACACTGGAAGTTTTACTTCCTTTGTCCCATTCACAATACTCCTATTGATGCAACCTAAGCCACAAGAGCACACAGACACTGAGTCCGTGGACTACTCCAGCCTCTTAGGCCTATCTGTCTATTCACTTGACGGCAGCTCTGACACGGCTCCCCTTTCCGTACTTATTGTACACAGACAACTTTAAGAACATAGATGCCTATCCTCACATTTATCCCTGGTCATGTGCAGCCTGCACGTTTCAGATGACCTGCAAAGGACATAGTGATTCCTCCCAAATGAGCAAATCTGAACCCGCCAGGTATGAGACCCATGTCTCCTCCTGTGTCACTCACACAAAAGTGGGTTGAGGCGAGAGCAGAGCCCTTCAGGAACTCTAACGGCAGGAAGCTTCCCACTCTGTCCACAGGACATCAGGAGAGAGCCTGGAAGTATCTGCTCAAAATAAATACTCCTACGTCTGTGAGGCTGCTTAATACCACCCAAACATCTCTCCCAGAAAGACAGAGACTGGTGTGCCTGGGCTTGTTCTCTGTGAAACCACATGCTCTCCTGACGTTCCCCTATTTTTCCTTCCTGCGAATCTGTAATGTGAGAGGACAAGTGAGCATGCGTTTCTGTAAGCACCACAAAACCGCTTCTGGATCCGCTAAAAGAGCCTAATCCCCTTGCTCCCCACCTCCACATGTGACTGGCCTCTCAGGGTTATGCTCAGGACATTTCCAGAAGCTTCCTCATCGCTAAGATGAAGACTAAATTTCCCTCAAATGGTGCATATCAGTTCATTAGTGAAGTCAGCTGTCAACCCCGCTCCTAAAAAGAGCCAAATCAGGCTTTAATGCAGCTCACATGAATCTCTCCAGGCACCCAACCAAGACACACCTACCTCTTCAAATTTCTTCGTTTTGGCAACCTCACAGATCTGCCCTATCACCCGGATGCGATTGTTGAGGCCACATTCAACACTCAGCTCCTGGAGAGATGAAAGAAGGCCAGTGTTCAGACACCAGGTCTCCTTACCTGCCAATCACAGAGCACTCTAGGAACTGCCCTGCCTTTCCCATGCTGGAGACCCACAGCAGAACTTTCTGAAACCAAGAATCACCAGAGCTGACTAGTCCACCTTAGGGGAGTAAGAACAGACAATTTTTTTTTCTTCCATAGCTGCACTTTATTAAAATAAAATTCACATATGATAAAATTCACCACTGTAACGGCTTTAAACTGTATAATCCAGTTTTTACCACATTCACAGTGCTTGCAACCAGGTCCACTAATTCCAGAACGTTTTCATCACCTCAAAAAGAAGCTTCACTCCCCATTCCCTCCTCCCCCCAAGCCCTGGCAAAGGCTAATCTACTTTGTCTCTATGGATTTGCTTCTTCTGGGCATTTCATATATATGGAATCATACATTATGTGGGCTTTTGTGATTGGTTTCTTTCACTTAGTATAATGTTTTCAAGGTTCATCCATGCTGTTGCACGTTATCAGTGCTTCACTCCTCTTTTTGGCAAATACTACTCCATTGTATGAAGGCATCACATTTTGTTTAAACCTTCACCAGTTGATGAGCATTTTGGTTGTTTCTGAACGGGAAACTTTACAAGTGCAAACATTCAACATTATTTATGGGTAAAGCACTGAGTAGGCACGTCTGTGAGATTCCAACACAGACAAAAAAGCGAAGCCTTACTTCTCCCAGAAACTCACACATTACCAGTTACCCCTGGCCATAACCCTAATCACCTGTGGAGACCATGGCCTTTAGGTCGTCTAGTAAAACAAGTTTTCTTGCATCAACATCTGAATACTAACTCAAGTGTGCTGGACCAAGTCACCAAGATCCTGACTTCCTGAATTTCCAGAGAAAAGACACATATGTCACCATGGTACTGGGGACAGCAGCCCCACAGACGGTCACCAGCAGCCCATCTCCCACAGAACCTGGTGACAGACCAAACTCAGCCTTCCCTGCACCTCCCACTAAGCTAGCAGAGAAGACCCAGGCAGCTCACTCACTCTCAGGATTTCCGCCGTGATGATAAACTCCGTCTGTTTGCCCTCTGCAGACCTGGGATTTGGCCTTGGAGTTCCCAGTCCCAATAGAATCTTGAACTTCTCCTTCAAGCCTGAATCTTTGCTTGCTGTCTTGGCCATGCTGGGCAGGGACGCATCAGAGGACTCCTCTGTGCCGACAATCAGGCAGAGATCTCAGGGACGGCTCCACCCACCTGCCCCGCCGCGGACCGCCCGCGAACCCTAGGTCTCCGGTGGGCACGACCTTTCTTCCCTCCCACAGCCCCCGAGAAAACTCCACCACAGGCTGGCGCGGTCCCGGCCAGAAATAAACCTGGAAAACGCCAGGCCGTCCGCCCGCCTCAGTGCATGGAGTGAGGGAGGGGAACTGGGGCCAGCGGGCGGCCGCCGCGGGGTCCAGGGAGCCCTGACGTTTGCCATCTCTCTTCTCCCCGTGTGGAGGAGGACTGTCGGGGGACACAGGGAGCAGGAACCCCTCGCACCCGCCATGACTTAAAACCAAGGAATGCTTGGAGCTCCAGAATCAGGCTGCGGTGGGCGCGCCCGAGAGCCGGGCCTGACACTGCGGGGTCCGCCCCCACGGCCTCAGTGCCGAGCAGGCCTGGAGAGGCAGCCTCCTCCGCTGCCCCGTCGGAGTCGGCGGTCAGGACACCTCGAGCCACTCACCACTCCCCGCGCCCGCAGCGAGCGGGGTAGTCCCAGCGCCGAGAACCGAGCACACCCCCGGCCACAAGCCGCCGCCGGAAGCGCGACCTGCACTTCCGGCAGCGGGAGGGCGCCGAGGGCCGCTCTCTGGAGGAAAGGCTGGGCGAGTGCTCGTCACGTGACGGGGTCCCGGGGGCCGCCGGGACGTGTAGTCCGCAGGAATCCGGCATGAATGCGGTGGGCGTGAGGATGGTGACCCGCAGCCGGAGCCGGGGACCCGGGGCCGGTCAGCCAGGAAGTAGGGAGAAGCCCGCGCCGCTCCGGAGAGAAGAGGAGGCTGCAGGTAGCGCCGCGCCCGCGCGGGGTCACAGGAAGAGAGGCGGGGTGGGGGCCTGCAAGAGACTGGGGGCTGGGGCCCTGAGTTCCCGCCCTAAGCTCTTTCCCAGGAGACATGGGCTGGGTTCAGGCGTTCCCACCTCCCCCACCTTCGTCCTGTTGAAGAAAGTTCTCCCGGTCCCACTAGCATGCCCTAGGGTACTCCACTTGTGCCAGGCTGATTGCGAGGCAAACAGGCCCTGTCCTCATAGTTGCTTCCAGCTCAGAGGCCCGGTGCCAAGGACTGTCCCAGCCAGAAGTTTTCTCCCCCTGCTAGAGGGTGCCTCTGAGAGAAAATTGGAAACGGCGTGGCTTTCCTTACGTTTACGTCGTTATTAAGGACCTAATTTGAGATTCAGCGGTGGGCGAGAACGACAGGGCCCCCTGCCACTTGTCCTGCCTGGACGTCTGCAGGATTGTCCAGAGGAGGATTCCCACAGACACCCAAAGACCCCAGGGATAGTCCAGACAAAATGACACACTGGGCAGAAGCATGGCTGGGGGGAACAGGCACGCGATAATGCCAGCCAGGTAGGCAGGAGCTCTGATGCCAGGACAGAGTTTGGAGTTTTAAACAGAAAGTGACACAACTCAATTCAGATTTTTTTTTTTAGCAGATATTAATTTTTAATTTTTATTTATTTATTTATTTATATTTGGCTGTGTTGTGTCTTCGTTTCTGTGTGAGGGCTTTCTCCAGTTGCGGCAAGTGGGGGCCACTCCATCGCGGTGCGCGGGCCTCTCACTATTGTGGCTACTCTTGTTGCATAGCACAGGCTCCAGACACGCAGGCTCAGTAGTTGTGGCTCACGGGCCCAGTTGCTCCGTGGCATGTGGGATCTTCCCAGACCAGGGCTCGAACCCATGTCCCCTGCATCGGCAGGCAGATTCTCAACCACTGCGCCACCAGGGAAGGCCCTCAATTCAGATTTTAGAAAGTTCTCTCTGACAGTGTCGAGACTAGATTGGGGGCACCATGGTGGAGGCTGTTACTTAGAGTCGTCATGTGCTAAAGTGGATTTGGTCAGAGGGCCAACGGCATGAGGAAGGCTGACCTGGCCCGGAGCACATGCTGCAGAGGCCAGAGCACCCGCAGTTGTAGTAGGTGATGGGTGGTTGTTGAATAAATGATATAGGATGAGATAGCAGGTAGGGCAGCACCCACACCTTTTCCTTACCTGTAGCCCTCACTGAAGGGACCAAGTGGTACTTTTTGCAGAAGGTAGGAAAAGCTACAGCCCTGTGAAGCGTCAGCGGAAGGCTCAAAGACTGAATGTGGCCTACGAGGCCTCAGAAGGTGAGAAAGGAGAGGGGGTTGAGCATCTCCAGTCACCAGCCTGGGAGCCTCAGGACTGGCGGCAGCAGCTGGAGAACATCCGGACCATGAGGAGTGGAAAGGACGCGCCCGTGGACCAGCTGGGGGCTGAACACTGCTATGACCTCAGCGCACCCCCGAAGGTAGGCGGGCACCCATCTGCTGGTGACCCCCTTCTGAACAAGACACTTGCTTCCTCTCAGGCCTTTAGCAGGGGACAGCTGGCACATCATGGGTGTTCAGTAACGTTTGCTGAGAGAGAGAGGGAGTTCCTTACACTTCACCGGCCCAGAGCCTGGTCCTAAGACTAACCTGATTCCAATCCCAGCTCTGCTACCCGGTGACGGGCCTCAGTTTGCTTGTCTGTAAAGTGGGCAGCAGCATCCTTTGCAAAGCAATAACGATAACAAGAGCAACCAAGGGCTGTTGAGCACTGACGTCATGCCGGGTGCAATTCTGAATGCAGTAATAATTCTTTAAGCCTCACAGTGATCTTGCAAAGCAGGTGCTGCTGTTTTCCACATAAGTGGAAAATACATCACACACACACCCTTGGCCTGGGCGGATAGGAGGCAGATACCCCATGCACTGCCTGGGGTGACACGTGCAGATGAGTAAAGGGCTTGGCTGGGCTGAGCACCCAGGACCCACCCCCACCCTGGTGTCTGTCACTGTGCAAGCAGGTGCGGAGGTACCAGGTGTTGCTGTCACTGATGCTCTCCAGCCAGACCAAGGACCAGGTGACAGCAGGCGCCATGCAGCGGCTGCGGGCCCGGGGCCTGACGGTGGACAGCATCCTGCAGATGGATGACAGCACACTGGGCACGCTCATCTATCCTGTGGGCTTCTGGAGGGTGAGCCCAGCCCGTGGCAAGTGGGGCTGCGGGTGCCACTGGCCTGCGAAAGATGTCAGACTGAGTGGGCTGTGGGGTGTGGGAGGCCGGGGCGGGCATCCCTGGCCATGGGGGCCTGGCTATGAGTTCCCACTGGAGCACCGCCCCGCCCCTGCCGCTCTGACCAGCCCACAGGGGGCCTGGCCATGGGGCCTCAAGTCCAGGCACTGGAGCTCCTTGGCCTTTCCTGTTTGCAGCCCACCCCTTCCTTCCTCCACCTCCCTTCCCAGACGCCTGGCCCTTCTCTTCCTCACTAAGGCTGCCCACCCATCTATCCCTTTGTTTACTCCAAGCCTCCCTGGAGTACACAACCCCTCCCCTCTAGAGCCCCAACAGGCCACAGAGTACAGGGTGGTGGGTGGGCGGGTCTGTTGAAGGCAGCCGGGTGAGTGGAGCTACTTCCCCTTGGCACTGGCGTGGGCTGCAGTTCATCAGATGGGTTTTAAATAGCCCTGTCCACTCAGGCACAGGATGGGAACCGCCCGGCTGGCCTGGCGGCTGGTGGGGGAGCCCCAGGCTCCAGCCTTCCTTCCTGAAGGCCCAGGTGCTGTTGAGCCCAGCTTCTGGCTTAGCTGGTCCTGCTTAGCCTGCCTGGTCTCTGGTAGGGAATGATGGGGCAGGGAGACTCAAGCCTGACCCCACGCACGTGTTATTGGCCCCAGGCAAGTGGGAGGCAGGCCTGCATTGGGCCTTCCTTGGGCTCTCCTGCCCTTGGCTTGTTCCCACCTCCTGGGGGGACAGAGGCAGGCAGGTGCCTCTGAGTGTGTCCTGGACAGCTGGCGGGTAGCTCTGGGCACCTGTGGGTTTCCTCTGGGCCTCGTCTTCCCAGGTCGTGCTATACTCCTGACCTCCAGCGCTGACCCCCGCAATCTTTCAGAACAAGGTGAAGTACATCAAGCAGACCAGTGCTATCCTGCAGCAGCGCTATGATGGGGACATCCCAGCCTCCTTGGCAGAGCTGGTGGCACTGCCAGGCGTCGGGCCCAAGATGGCGCATTTGGCCATGGCAGTGGCCTGGGGCACTGTGTCAGGCATTGGTGAGTGGCATGCGCCCACAAGGCAGGAGTGGCCGGCTCCAGGCTTGCTGGCTGCCATTGAGGTTCCCCCATCCTTGTGACCAGTAACCCCAGCTCAGGTCTCCTCATTCACAACTCAGCCCGAAGGGTCAGAAAGGTGTTCCCAGCCCAGAGCTAGGCCCACCCCACCCAGAGATGGGTACTAGCAGGAGGAGTTCCTGTTTGCTGAGGAGCTCCTATAGCATGCTGGCCTCTGGGAGAGGCCCTAGATGGACTCGGGTCTGTGCTGCATGAGGAAGAGAGACACTGGGGTAGAAACACTGATGGGGGCATGCAGGGCACCTTTGGAGTTGGCCTGGTCTGGGGCATTTGGGAGGACTTCCTGAGGAGGTGATAATTCAGCCAAGAGCTGAAGGGTGAGGTGGGCTGGCCAGGCCAAGAGGAGGAAGTGCATTTCGGGCAGAAGGAACAGCATCTGCAAAGCCGTGAGCTGGGGAAGAGGGCCAGAGCACAAGGCTCTGGAATGAGCGTGGGCAGAGGGGGCAGGTGCAGTGCAGACATGGGGACCCGGGGTGAGGAGGAAGCGGCTGGGGGGGCCTTTCCTGGAATCCCTGTCCTGGGTCCTTGTGTTGCATTCTGGCATTGGAGGAGCTCTGAGTGGAGACAGACCCCTGGGTCGGGGTGGGACTGCTTCCTCAGATCTTTGCCCAGCGAGTGGGGGCTTCTGAGGCTGCACAGCACAGGCCCAACCAGCCCGGAAACCAGGGCTTGACCCATGACCTGCTTGTGTGTTCCCACCGTGGTGCTTCTCAGGGACTCATGCAGAGGAGCCAGGAGAGGTGGTGGGGATCCCCCCAGGGCTTCCGAGGCTTGTGAAGCCTGCCCCCTGGGGTAGGGACCCCTTCCCTGCAGTGCCCGCCAGAGGAGGAGGGCTCTGCCTACCTGATGAGGTTGGAGTCCAGAAGCCCTGAAAAGTGGGAGCCAGGCCAGGCGGGGCCCGGGCAGAGCCTCCCTCACTGGGCTCCTGCGGCTGCCGGCCTCTCAGCAGATACTTGAGCTTATCTGGGCGGCTGTCCTCGGCTGCCCGTGTCTAGGAGTGGTCTGGCAGGTCTGTGGGGGAAGGGCCCCCACCTGCAGCTGGTTGCAGCAGTCAGGAGTGTGGGAATGCTGCCCTATCTGGTTGTCTGTGGGCCAGGCCACCTGCAGGGAGATCCTAGGGAGGGTGGGCCCCACTTCCCAGGGGGTTTCCTGAGAGAAGAAGCCCCCTCGAGTAGAGAGCCAGAGCCATGGGATACAGCAGCCGATCCCAGCTCTGCCCTCCCAGCTGGGTGACTCTGGGCAATGCACTTGGCTTCTCTGAGCTGGGCCACAAAGCAGGGGAAGTAGTTGCTCCCATTAGAGGCACAGGTGTGCAGAGCCCTGCTGGACAGGCCCACAAGTGTGGTGTGGCCCTGGGCTGGGCTTCTGGGTAACTTAAGGGCATGGTCACCTATGTGTTACAGAGAAAGAAACTGAGGCTTGGTGGTGACCCAGGGGTGTGGCTTCTCCATCTGCATACTCTCCCTGTGCCCCTGTTATCGCTGTTTGGGGCAGGCCCGAGCCTTTTTCTAGGCAGCCAGCAGCAGGGGAAGTGGGCCAGTGCAGGAACTCGCTTTCTCTTCGGCAGACACATAGGAGGAGGAGGCAGGGGCTGCATCTGGCTAGGGGAGGGGGCCTTGGTGAGCAGGTGCCCAGGCCAAGCCCCAGGGTGGCCGGCCACGGGGAGCCGGGGCTGCGGTCGGGTGCACAACAGCTGCAGCTGGCCTGGCCGCACTCCCCTCTCTGTCCCTGATGGTGCAGTGGCAGGTGCTGGCTCTGCAGGCAGTGAGTTCATGCCAGCCCACTAGGTCAAGCTGCTGCCACCCAGCCTAGCACCCATGGCCGGTGCCTGGGCCAGGAGGCACTGCTGCCTGCACCCCAGGAAAAAGGCCCAAGTCCTCTGGATCTGACTCCAGCCCCTGCCTAGCAGCAGGGATGGCCCATGTGACTCTCTCTCAGGCCTGCGCAGTTCTGGGTCCTCCTCAGAAGCCGGCGGGGGTTGGGGAGGTGTGTAGGGGGATTCAGGCTTCAGACTCAGCCCCCCACCAACCCGCACTGGGAGCCGTGGCAAGGATGGGGCAGTCTGGCCCGGTGAGCCTGCCCCGTGTTCACCCTGCCCCGTCTCCAAGCAGCAGTGGACACACACGTGCACAGAATCGTAAACCGACTCAGATGGACCGGGAAGGCAACCAAGTCCCCGGAGGAGACCCGTAGGGCACTGGAAGAGTGGCTGCCCAGGTGTGCAGGGTTGGGGTGGGGCAGGGCGGGCTCCCCTCCCTCCCACCCTCCCTCCACACTCATGGCTCCCACCCCCACAGGGAGCTGTGGAGCGAGATCAATGGACTGCTGGTGGGCTTTGGCCAGCAGACTTGCCTGCCCCTCCACCCGCGCTGCCAGGCCTGCCTCAACCAGGCCCTGTGCCCAGCTGCACACGGACTCTGAGGGCCTGGGGCCTCTGCCCGGCACCACTCTGGCCTCTTTGTGCCTTTGCTGGAGAGCCATAGCCTGTTTATAATAAAGTTTGGGGGCTGTTTGTAGTTAGGGTCTGGCTGATTTCTACCCCGGGGGGTGGGAGGCGGCATGCTGGAAAGCACATGCATGAGCTGTGTTTGCACCCGTGCTCACGTGTCTGGAACAGGGCTGCCTGGGAGGCCAGGATGGGGACGTGACCATCTGGACTGAGTGCTGGGGGGCAGGGGTGGCGGGGGGGTCGTGGGAGCCAGTTGCAGCCAGCTGTCTGGAAGCCCGCTGGGGACGTTGGAAGCCCAGGCTGCCTCCCGCAGCAGCTGGCTGGGGACCTGGAAACACACGCCCCTTCCTGAACTTGTGCACCCTGAGAGCCCCAGCCTCTGCCACGAGGGCCCCACCCTCAGTGTTTACAGAGCCACCTGGTCTCTGAGGGACACCAGCAGGCCCAGGGAGGGCACCACAGGGCACAGGGCCTGACCTGCGTGTACCTGCTGGGGGGCCAGGGGCCCAGAAGGCTTCACAGGGAGGTGCTGGTGAGAGGGCAGGGTTCCGAAGCACAGGGGTCCCAAGTGCGCTGGAGAGATAAGCAAGAGGGAGCCGGAGCTGAGAGGGGCTAGCGGATGGATTTGGGGAGGGGAGGCTTAGGAATGGGACTGTTTCCAGCAGCTGAGACTTGGGGAGCTGCAGGCTGCCACCTCCCTGCCCAGACCATGACCCCCTCCAACCCCCAAAATGAAGGCTCAGGAAGGACAGAGACAGCCAGGGTCCAAGGAAGGCCTGTTTATTCTGAAGGCGCGCATGTGCTATGGCTTATGGGGCAGACAGCGATGTCGGTCGGTCAGGTTCTGGGCAGGGGAAAGGCAGAGTCGGTGGGGTTTCCTCTGGGGGAGGCTCCTAGCAGGGGCCAAGCCCGGAGCCTGGGGTCCTTCCTGGGGACAGGCTCTCACACAGTCACACCCCAAAGGCCTGGGGGCTGCCGTGCAGGGACAAGGGGCCTGTCCAGAGTCTGCCCTCCTCAGGGGCACAGGGCCTCCATCCTCAGGCCCCTCAAAGAGCCCAGGCCCTGTACCCCAGACCGCCCCCCCCAGGGAGGGCAGGGACAGGGCAGAGGGGCAGCTCTCACAGCCACATCTGGCATCCCCAGCACCCCCCAAAGCCTGAATGAACACAGCCTGCAAGCCCCCCAACTCTGTCCCTGGCACTCCTGCTTGGGATGGCTGCTGCTGAGGGGGTGGGGAGAAAATGGTTTGCAGAGAAAGGTTTGTTTTATTGCAATTATTTAGAGAGCACGTCCTGAGGGGGGTGGGGGCAGGGCTCTGGTATTAAGTGGAAACATGTGTGGAGCTAGAGCTCTTTCTGGAAAAAAAGCAAAAACACAAATTCCTTTAAGTCAGCAGGCCCAAGCAGAGCAGCAAGGGCCGGGCCCCGCGGGTCACCACTGCCTCTCCCCCTCTCCCCCTCTCCCCCATCTTCCTCCTCTCCCTCTCCCCACATCCCATCACTGTCTCTCTGGGTATCTCACATCTCAGGGGCTCTCTCTCCCCATCTTGCTGCCACACTCCCCTAGCACCCAGTGGGTGGGGGGCAGGATGGGGTCTCACTGGGGCACAGGTTGGTTCTTGGGTGGTGGTGGGACCACCACGGCTTGGGGGGTAAGGATGTCCCCTCCAGTCCACTGAGGGGAGCTCTGGGCGGGCCCGAGGGGCAAGGCCCAAGGTCCATGCAGGAGGAGCCCGGCAGGAAACAGGCAGGGAGGGCTCAGAAGTTGCTGAAGATCTCTCGCTTCCGGTTCCAGTCCATCTGCGGTGCCCGCTTGTTGACCCTGGTGGCTCTCACCTTCTCCTTGGCCTCGGCTGCAGTGGGGCTCAGGTGGAGGCCACTCTC
This sequence comes from Delphinapterus leucas, assembly GCF_059928025.1. Classification (NCBI taxonomy): domain Eukaryota; kingdom Metazoa; phylum Chordata; class Mammalia; order Artiodactyla; family Monodontidae; genus Delphinapterus; species Delphinapterus leucas. The sequence goes on from NC_143143.1 coordinate 36,648,941, forward strand.
CTGAAAAGGGTCGCGCTTCCAGGTGCTGCCATCCTAGGGGCAGACATGGTGGATGGGTGGCCAGAGTGAGCCCTGGACCCAGGCCCCCAGACAGGTGGCCTTTCCCAGGGAGTTCACACCAGAGGCCACCTGGTGGCAGGCCCAGGAGGGCTTCCTAGAGGCGGTGGCCTCACAGCTCAGGCTGACAGCTCCACAGATGCCCGCCCCCAAGGCCTCAGGCCCCCCAGTGTGTGAACAGCAGTACAGGTGGATAGGCACCCGCTACCTCAGTGTCCTTGTCTAAGCCAGGCAGGTCACTTCGGGACGAGCACACGGAGCCACCATTGAGCTGGGAAACCAAGGGTAAGGCTTGGCTTTAGGGACCCCACCCAGGAGCCGCTGTGCACACACAGGCTTACATGCACACATGCAGACACGCGTGCACACGCCAGAGCTGCCTTTATTCCTCTATTTGGCAGTGGCCACTGAGCCTCTACTACACCCTGGAGGTGCCCGAGTGCCCTATGGCGCTGGGGTGTGGCTGACCCAAGACAGATCCAAGGGGCATCATGGCTGGGAGTGACAGGGCCAAGCTCGATCTCACAACCATGCTACACAAGGACAGAAATCTCGGAGGGGCTCTGTCAGGTCTGGGGACCCCCAAAGGTGCCCCTGTGGTCTCCTGGGCTCACCCTGTCCACTCCCACCCTCTCACCTGGGCCGAGCTGGTCCCGTTGGTGACTGGTGATGGCAATGGACCTGTGGGGACAGTGTGTCACTGGCCACTCAGCCCCCAATGCTTTACCCCAGCACTGGGCCCCAGGGCAGCCGCCCACCTTCCACATGCTCCTCGGTGGGTGTGACCCGCAGCCGCTTGAAGTGCTCATCTGTTTCGGGGTCCACCACAAGCAGCCGGGCCTCGTCCTCCCGTGCCTTGATGCTGGCAACCACCTCCGCGTGGCGCAGCCCCTCCACATTCTGCCCGTTCACCTGCCGCCGCCAGCATGGGATCAGTGCTGCCTGAGGGCAGGTCCCCACCAGCCCCCCAAGCCACTTGGCCAGGTGTGGCATCAAATATTCATCAACACTGTCACCAGCCACGGCAGCAAGAGGAGCACCAGCTCAGGTTCCCAGCATCTCCCTCCTCCCAGTGAGGACCCGGGGCCCAGACACAAACACACACACACACACACACACACACACACGTGGAAGGGCACAGGCATAGACAAACATACAGACACACACAGGGGACACGGGCCCAGTCACAAACAGGAAGGACACAGGAGCAGACATATACACGCAGGGCGGGTACCTCTATGAGTCGGTCCTGGGCACGGAGGCCAGAGTGGGCAGCAGGAGAGCCTGGGTCCACAGAGCGGATATACTGTCCAGGGCGGGACTTGTCACTGTGCAGGTTAAACCCGTAGCCCTGGGGGCCTTTTTGCAGGTGGCAGAGCCTCGGGCGCAGCTCCCTTAGGGGCCCATTGACATCCTGCAGGCACAGGGATGCAGGGTGAGGCTCCAGCTCTGACCTCCCACCCTAGAGGCGCTGATCCCACCCCTGAGGCCTCCAGTCCCGTCCCCAGTGAGCAAAGGCAGGAGTGGAGGTGGTGGGAGGGAGCCCCAGCCCCACACTCAGCATCATGCCCCCACCTGACAGCATCCCCAGGTCTCAGAGACCAACACGGGGTTGGCGGGGGGCTGGGGGGGTGATGCTTAGGCTGCCTGTGATGATCCAGCTTCCAGATCCTGAACAAAGCCTTAGGACCTGTGATAGGGTCAGGGGCCTTACAGGGGTGTTGGGAGAATCAATGGGCTCAAGGCTAGGGCTGAGCACAGACCAGGGGCCTAGGAGAGACAAGTGCGATGAGCTGCCACTCGTCACAGTGTCCAGGAAGGCTGTGGGCCCCGCCTGTCCTCTACCCAACCCCCATCCAGAGTGTGGGGCTGGCAGGGTAGGGCCGTAGGACCGGCTGTTTTGTTTATGCTCCCAAAGGTCTCCCTAGGGCTGATGGCAGTGCGGCTGTGTTTGCTTTCACATTCCAGATCAAGCTGGAGCCGCCCCCGCCCCCACAGGGCCCAGAGGCTTGGGAGGCACCGGCTGGAGCCTGGGCAGGAGCCCCAGTGAGGGAGCAGAGTGAGGGGCCGAGGATGGGGCCTGCCTCCCATCTTCCCTGCCCTCCATGGAAGGCTCATGGTGCCCTGAGGGTTCCCCCACCAACACCCCAGGGCTCTGCCTCCGTTTACCTCTGGCATCCTGCAGTAGGTTCTGGGCTGGGGGTGCAGGAGGGCCGTGCAGGCAGAGGCCAGACCCCAGGGTCCCCACCCAGCCGGGGCCTGAGGTAGTGACCACAGCGCTGAGTGGCCAGCGGCCACCGGTGCTCAGTTGAACATGGCGGTGGCCGGAGGGAGCGGGCGGCCAGCAGCTCAGGTTTCCTGGGCGCTTGGGGCTCAAGTGCGCGTGCAGATGAGACTGTGCAGGGTGGGGGTGCTCACTAGGGCCTTTTCCTGTCCCTCTACCTCCCTGTGTGTGGCCAGTGACCCTGGGCCAGGCTGGGGGCTGTACTGAGGGAGGGCCAGCCTCCAGGCCTTCGAGCTCACCCCCAAACCCCAAATCGGACTGTGGCCACCCAGCTGTGGGACCAAGCGTGTCTCTCCTCACAGGGTGGTGCCTTACCTCAGTCTCTAGGCCCTCCCACCCCTGGGGAACACCTTCTTCCGGTCCAGCCTGTGCCCCTTCTCCATGACCCCTTCCCTGACCCCCCAAAGCCTGCCCCCTTGGAACCCCCCCTGCAGGCCACCATCTGCCCCATAACCCCAGGAATTCCAGGGACTGGGCTGCTGCTCCTCAGTCCCCCAGGGGCTCAGCCAGGCATCCTGGGCTGAACTTGGGGCTGTGAGACCCCTGGGTGCTCCAGGAGCTCACTTATAGACTCAGCCCCTCTCCAGACACACCTGGAAGTACAGGTGTGCAGCTCTGACGTGCCTCTCAGGTTCAGGCTGTCAGAGCACAGGTCCCAAGGCTGGCCGGGGCCATGCGTGGCCGTGGAAGTGTGACATGAGCACACCTGGTGGTGGAATTGGGACCGGGTGGCAGCGGGGCATCACATGGTCACAGAGACCAGACATCCAAACGTACGCTCGCAAACAGGCTTCATGGACCCGTGCGGTGACCCATTGTGTGAAAGGACGGCCCTCAACACCAGGCCCTGTGGCCTCTTCCCACACCCTCCACAATGGTTCCAGGAAGTGGTCTCTCAAGGCCCCCAGGTGGGAAGCAGGACTGTCGGGGGGGACAGCTGGGGCCATGAAGCCAGGCTGAATGCAATCACTTCTGGTTCGAGACCGTACTGGCCATCTCCCTGCCTCAACCCAGCACGGCTGCCTCTCACTGCACAGCCAAGAGGTTTCTCCTAACATCTGACCTAAGTCCCTCTCCTTACGATCAGGGTCCAAGGAGCGCCAAACTTGGCACTAGACCCCTCAGGTTGAGGGGCTGCAATGGGGGACGGTGGGGAGACAAGGCTGGCAGCAAGGCGACCCAGGGGGAAGGCCCGCGGGGAGGCCCAGCACCATAGTAGGTCAGGAGCGGGTGCAGGCTGGGCCTGGCCGCATTGCTCACATTCCTCGCTCCTGCCCTGGCTCAGAGCACTTCCTGTTGCCTCCCAGCTAGGCCCTCAGGCTTCCACAGGCTTCCAAGCCCCGATTCCCTACCAGGCAGCCACAGAGCTGGACAAGCCCTAGTCTCCTGGACATGCCTCTAACCAGACAAAGAGGCTGGCATGGGGGTACCCCTGGAGCCAGGCTGTACCACCCCCCAGATGGTGACTCACCAGCCCTGGCAGAAAAAGGCCCCCATTGTTGCTCAGGGTCCAGCCTGCTCACACCAGGGTCACCAGGGTCCCCAGCGTCCCCTCTCCCAATCCTGGGGGACAGAGACTAAGCTGGCTGCCGGTTTCCTCATTGCCCACCCTGCCCCCACCCCACCTGACCTGCACAAGCCTCCGGGATGGGCTCCGTGGAAGGGCTCCTGGGGCCGGGGAGGGTGGTGTGGCACTCCCAGAGCGGGCCATAGGAGGCGGGACAGAAGCGGCAAGCGGCGAGCGTCCAGCTGGAGTGGCCTGAGCTCTCCAGCCAGCCCAGGCTGCCACCCCATTTATCCACCTCCCACTGTGGCCCAGGCTCCCCAGGGACGGGTGGGGACATAGGGCTGAGTCACTTTGAGGAGCAGGGTGGTGGCTGAGCCCCCCTCCCCTTCTCAGGCTCCAGCCGGGTGTCCCCCACCGGCCAGGTTTCCGTCCCAAGAAAGGAAGGAAGGAAACTGCTGGGAGGCCCTGCCCTGCTCCCAGGACCCAGGGCTGGGGAGACAAGGAGGCAAAGGAGGGGACCCTGACCTGAGAACATAAGACAGTCCTGCTGCAGCTCACGGGGGGATGGGGAGCAGGAACCAGGGAGCCCCAAAAGCCCTCTTGTAGGCACCACGTCCTGTACCAGGCGGTCACCCTCTGCAGGACTCTCACCTCACTTACTCTCAGCCCCCAAAGGCCTCCAGAACTGGAGGTGGAGGCATGGGCTGGCTGTGAGGGGGAGGAGGGCCTGGGGTCTATCACACCCCTGCAGCCCTGGCACCGCTGGCTGCCCCGTCGCTGTTCGGGGCGGTCCCCCATCATCACTGTCACGATCAGCTGCACTGCAGCTGCGGCCACCCCAGCCCAGTCTGAACGGGGCTGAGTCACCACTGACAGCCCTGACAGCTCCCGGAAGGGAGGGGCCAGCCACATCAGTGTCCTCCCCTGCCCACCCCCTCCTCCCTGCCCAGGACAGGAGGACACTGAGGCTGAGAGAGCCAGAAGGGCCCTTGGGGCCTGGACTCCCACCTCAGCCCTTCCCCCCACAGGGCATGGAGGGTGGGCCCCTTAATCCCTCACCGTGAAGCAAACAACACACATCTCTCCCCAGTTCTCCTGACCCACTGCTGTTGAGGCCCTATCAGGGCATAGCCCTGTATATAAGCATCGTTCACGCAGGCTCCCTCACAGCCTGTGATGGGCGGAAGCTAAGCCTGGTTTGTGGAGGTCAGCGGAGGTCCAGCTCTTCCTTCCCATGCTCTGAGCTCAGCCGATTAAATACCAGGTCTCTGGCTGGGAGGGAAAAGAGAGACCGTGCCCTCAGGGACTCCCCTGACCTTATGGGGTCCCTGTCCCCCTGCCAGCCCCAACCACGGAGGGACCTGCCAGATGGGCCCCACTCTTTTCCTCTAAAATTACACCAGCAGCAGGCTTCCCTGGTGGCACAGTGGTTAAGAATCCTCCTGCCAATGCAGGGGACACAGGTTCGAGCCCTGGTCTGGGAAGATCCCACATGCCACGGAGCAACTAAGCCCGTGCGCCACAACTACTGAGCCTGCGCTCTAAAGCCAGAGAGCCACAACTACTGAGCCCATGCGCCACAACTACTGAGCCTGCACTCTAGAGCCCGCGAGCCACAACTACTGAAGCCCGCACACCTAGAGCCCGTGCTCCGCAACAAGAGAAGCCACCCCAATGAGAAGTCCGCACACTGAAACAAAGAGCAGCCCCCACCCGCCACAACTAGAGAAAGCCCATGCGCAGCAATGAAGACCCAACACAGCCAAAAATAAAATAAGTTGAATAAAAATAAATTTAAAAAAAATACACCAGCGGAAGACCCCTCCTAGGGCTTCCTGCAGCCCCCAGAGCCTGAAATAGTGGAGGGAGAAGGTCCCACCCAAGGACAAGGTGCCTCCCCACCCTCCAGATAAGGCCTGAGGGCAGAGTTTTCCACAGGAAGGTGAACTCAGCCGTTTGTGTCTAAATCAATGGACAAACGCCTAGGGGGAGGGGTGCTTCCTCCTGGGGGTGAGATGCCCTGGGAAGGAGGGAGACTCCAGCTCTCAGTCTGGGGGGGTGGTCAGCCAGTGCACCATCCCAGGGCTCCCCTGAAATCACAAATCTGACCCTAACACCCCCTACTCTGGCCTTCAGTGGTCCTGGGGCAAAGTCCAGACTCCAGGACTTGGCACTGTGGCCCTAACCATCATCCCCAGCCTGCCCTAGAGCCACAAAGAACAAAAAAGTGGGGCAGGGGTTCATGCTCATGCCTGTGCCCAGGCTGCCTCCCCACCGGGAATGCCATCCCCTCCAGGAGAAACACAAGGCCCCACAGGATCCAGGTCACAGGCATGGCCAGCTCGCCTGGGAGACATCCGGGACAGGGACAGGGCAGGTGTCAGGGTCCCCTGCACACCCAGAAATGTCAGATCTCACACCTCCACCAGCCCCAGGCCAGTGGTTCTCAAAGTGGGCTCTGGGGAGCCCCTCGGCTTGAATCTTCCTTTAAGGGATTTTTCTCTTTAAAAAAAAAATGAAGAAGGTAGTAGGGGCACAAAAGACAGAAGGTAGTAAGGGCATGGGGCTTCCAGGAGGGCAGGACAAGCAGGCTCTTCCTCCTGGCATCCAGGTGCTGCCCCAATAGGGCCACTGCCCAGCCCCTGCTACCTAGAAAGAGACAGAACTAGACTCCCCACCACCACCACCTCCCCCTTCCCCAGCTCTTCCCCAGTTAGCTTTTCCTGTCTGGAGGGGGCAGCAGGGAGAAGGGGGAGGTGCCCCAACCCCTGCAGACCCCAGAGCTGAGGACCCAGCTTAGAGAGTCTCCTCAGCTGCCACCATGGAGGAGGGTCAGTCCCTCTGAGGCCTTCAGAGCACAAGCAGGTTCCTCAGACAGACGGACAGACAGACACCCAACACAGGCACAGAGCTGAGCACGCTCAGTCCCGGAACATCCCAGCAGCCCCTCCCCAGGTTCCTCAGCCCCTAGGCCAGGGAGGGGGTGGCTTGTCAGAATGACCCTTCCTAGGACAAGTGGCTCTGAGGAGCATCCTGGGGAAGAGGGCCAGAGACAGGGGCTGTGGACCAGGGCCAGGTTGCCCTGACACTACCTGATTTAGAGCACAGGCTGAGGGCAGAAAGAGTGGCTCCAGGTAGCCAAGAGGGTTTTCACCAGGGGCAGAGAAGGGGCCCAGAAGGGCAGCAGAGACGGAGACAGATACTTCTGGAGGTGACCAGAGGCAGAGACTGCTGTCAGGAGGACAAGAAAGTGGTTCTGGGAGAGCCCAGGTGGTCCCTGTGGGCAGAGCCCACCATACCTTCTGGGCGACCTCAGAGCTGAGGCTGCCCCCTCGTGCCCAGTCCGGCTTTGGCTCCCAGGGGTCGTGGGCAGGCGGCAGCCCTCGCTGGGCCATCTCCTCGGTGCAGGTCAGTTGCCGCCGGCGGAGCTCTTCGTCCGTCTCCTTGTCCACCACCAGCAGCCGAGTCTGCCCCTCCACGGCCTTGATCCTCTGCACCACCTGGGACAGGTGGGTGGTGGGAGGTCATGGCCAGCACTCCAGGCAGCAGGCAGCACATGGGCAGCGGCACCACCCAGGGCTGGCCCAGGGCTGTGGGCAGGCTGCGAGCCTACCAGGGGCAGGGGTGGGCGGCTGGATCGAGAGGCCCGCTGGCTCCGCCCCCCACCCCCACTCCAGCAGCTCCCTCCCTCTTCTCCTGGGGCTCCGGACACAAGTGCCCAGGCTGCAAAGGGCTGTGGGGGCCTCACAGGGCCTCACCTCGGCCCAGGAAGTGACAAAGACGGTGCTCGGCTGAGCTTCGGGTTTTCAGTATGCGTGTGTGCATGTGTGCGGCCTGCACCCTGCAGCCTTCTGTTTCAGGGTGTCTCTAGGTCTGGGTTTGAAGGAGAGAACTGTCTCCCTGGGTCCCAGTTTCAGTGTGTTTGTGCCTTTTTCTGTCTTTTCCAGTGGTGGAACATAGTGGTCTAAACCCCTGCCTCTAGGCCTTCCATTCTCTTCCAGATCACGACAATGGACCTATTCCTACTGGACCTGCGGAGAGAACACCTGGGTTCCTGTGGCAAGGCACCTCCTCAGGTACCTACCCACAACCCGGAAAGCAGGATTCAGACACAGCAGGGAGAGGTGGGGAGGGGCAGGTCCACCTGTGGGACAGGTGTGGTTACACAGGTGTCTGTGAAGTATCTAGAGCATGTGCATGGTGACGGCGCATACATGCTAGTGTGTGCCCGCAGGAGGGGCAGTGCCCACTGGGCATTGGGGAAGGAAAGGCAATACCCCACCCCTACCCCAAGGCCTGGGAAAGGACAGACAGGGCCCCCACCAGCTGCTCAGTAGATGTTGTCAAAAGATAGGAGGGTCTGAACCAGGCCCATCTTTGCCCCAGCTCTCCTCTGTACCTGTCTTTCCCCATGAGCCACAGAGTCACAAGAGGACTCCAGGACCCTCATGCTTCCTGACTGTGGGACCCAGACGAGTCACCCAGTATCCCCAAGCATCAGTTTCCTCATCTGTAAAATGGGAGCCGTAACTGTACCTTCTCCCTCTCGAGACAGTGGGGAGGTCTCAAGTGGTCCTGTGTGAAGTTCTTAAAGAACAGCACCCCAGGAGGCCTGGGATAAGCATTGCTCTAGGGGCAAGGGTGGCAGCAACTGTTAAACAGAGGCCAGGCGCCAGCTCTACCAGGCCCTCCCTATGGCCTGTCAATCCAAGCTCTCTGGCCTTGACCCCCACCCTCCAGCAAACAGCCTATCCAGCTGACACTCTGGGTAAAAGACAGAAGGACGGCAGACAGATGGACAGACAAAATCTCCAAGGGTAGAAGTGAGAGTTCAGCTCCCAGCCCAGCCAATTTACTAATCTCTAGGCCCAGGCCTGGCCACACAGACAGGTGTTGGGGGGACACAGAGGAGCCTGAGTAGAAGGGGTGGAGGAAGACTGGACCCAAGCCAGGTGACTCCCTGGTCAGTGGGAGACGGACACCCCCCAGGGGTCAGAACCTGCAGAGAACCTCCCTCTGGCCTTTATCTTCAGCTGCAAGGGGCAGGGGGCTGCAATCAGTGACCCCTGCCAGGCCATCCAGCAGCCTCTTTGGAGAAGAATGTGCTGCCACAGCGGTGACTCCCACCAGGACCCAGACACCATCAGCCAGGACACACACTAGTACACTGGCTGCAGACACACTGACGACTACACATAGCCAACAGACACAGAGGCCGGGACACATATATACACAGCCACACACAGGAGGGTACACACACACACACACACACACACACACACATCCCCCAGTTCACAGACGTCCAGGCATGCAGATCTGTATGCACACACATATATCTAGGGGTGCAGACCTGTATACTCATGTGCATACAGTCCAGCACACACACTCACTCAACTGACGCAGGCACACACAGGTGTGCCCTCCCTGTGACATCCCCTGCAGGTACACACACGAGGGACCCCAAGAGGGACCTGTACATTCACAGACATACCCAGTTGTGTACACACGCACATGTGTACACGCTGATAGAAAAGCACCCGGATCCCCAGGCACAGTGAGACCCCCGAGGGGCCAACTCCTCCACACATTGCGCTGAGGCCGGAACAAGACTTAAGAGCGAGGGCTGAGACACGGAGGAGCCGCAATGCGGGCCCCTCCCTGCCAGGATTCCACCCCCCACCGCCTCGCTCCGTGCAGGACCGACCCGGGCTGGAGGAGGCTAGGAAGGAGGCCGGTTGCCTCTGCCTCAGCGGCCACGTCCCCCACCTCTCCACGGGAGCCCACCGCAGGCCCTTGTGCGACCCCCCTCCTGGCCCGGAGAAGGGAACTGAGGCCTGGGCGCAGGCAGCCCCGAGCTCGGTGGTTATTGGCGCCCTCCGCGCGCGCGGGGCACGGACGCGCTCCGGGGATGGGGGCGGTGGGGGGTGGCGGAGCGGTGGGCCGGGGGTGGAGCACAGGCACCCACCTGGTGGTGCGTCTCACCCTCCACGTTGACGCCGTTGACCTCGACCAGCCGATCTCCGGCGCGCAGCGCGGCCGCCTCCGCCGGGGAACCGGGCTCCACGCGCCGAATGAACTGCCCGCGGCGGCCCTTCTCGCCGTGCAGGTGGAAGCCGTAGCCGTGTTCGCCGCGCACCAGGCGGCACAGACGCGGCCGTAAAGGCTCCGGTGCGGCCATGGTGCCGGCAGCCCACCGGCCGGCCAAGGGCTGGCCACGGTGCTCACGCCCGCCGCCAGCAGGCAGGGGCGCGGGCGGCCGGCTCGCGGGGAGGGGGGGCGGCGCGGAGGCGGCGGCGGCGCTGGAGACCCGGTGGTGGCCTCGGCGGCTCCCGCTCGGCTCCCGTCGCCTCCGGCTCCGGCTCGGGCTCAGGCTGCGGCACCGCCCCCGCGCCCGCCCCTTCCCCGCCCCCTCCGCCCTGCCGCCCCCGCCCCGGGTCCAAGCCACCCTGGTCATTTCCTTTGCCTCCGCGCTCCGCCAGCCCAGGGAGGCCCCGGGGGAGGCGTCAGGGGACCCCCGAATCACCAGGACCCCTCTGTCTCGCCCCCATTCTGGGCAGCCTTCTTGGCGCCAGCGCCTTTGCCTCCTATGCCAGTAACATTTATTGAGCACCTACTGTATGAGCAGCAGGGGTATCAAGGCAGGCCCCTGAGGCGGGAAGGGGGTGGAGAAAGGATCCTTAGACTGAGGAACCCCTATACAGGGGCCCGAGGGTAAGAACAATGGCCATGGCTCTGCCCACCCTCCTCGGGAACCCCCCTACCCCTCCCCCCTCTCCCCTCCCATGCACCGTTCCTGTATCAGAATCCCTCCTGCAACCCAGAGCTTCCCTGACCCAGCACAGAGTCCCAGGATGGTCCAGGAGGCAAAAAGAGGGATTTGAAACTGAGAAGGCAGCAGCCCCTTCCTATATCCTGTAGGCCAGTGACTGAGTGACTTCCTGGCCCTGCCCAGGAGTGATTGTGCCTATCTGTGCTACGTTGGACCATTAAGCATTCCCCACCACCATCCCCTCCCTTTGCCAGGACCCCTCACTCCTGTCCCTGCCCATCCCAGGCCTGGTGGGTGACTGCAAAGGGTGAGGGAATGACATGCACTTGTCTGGCTGGAAGGAAGGGGTCTTTGCTACCCTCCTCCTGACCTAGGATGAAATGTGCTGACGGCTTGGGCCTCTGAGCACTAGCCAGTCAGCATTCACGGGAGCTGCTCCCTTGAGCAGGCCCCTCCTGCACCCCAGCTCTTCCTCCCCTCCCCTCCCTCCACCTCCACCAGCATGAATGCCCCCTTCTCCCAACCGATGGACAGTCATTTATTCTTTGTGTACCTCTCTGAGTACATTTTACCTGGAACAAACCTAGGGGTCTCAGGCCATTTTACAGATCAGGAAACAGGTCTGGAGAGGGAAGAGACGCATGCAAGTTTCCCCAGTTCCCCTTGGGCCCAGGGTGGTGAGATCCCAAGTCCACCCTCTTCAGCTTTCTCAGTCACACATACAGGAAGACAGCTGAGCTGCAGGCTCACCCTCAACCTGCCCCTCCCCAGCCCTGCTCAGCACCCTGCACATACCTGGCCCCCAGGGGTCAGGCACAGCCAGCCCAGACAGTTCCCCATGAGGGGAAAAGCAGGCTGTGCTCAGGCCCAGTCCCTGCTGCTCCTTCTTCCCTTGCCAGTGCCTGCAGCCTGGGCTCATAGCCCCGGCCCAAGGACAGGGCCTGCCTCTAGGCAGCCTCCTGGGCCACAGCCTCTTGGGTGTCCACACCCCAGCTGCTGTCCCTAAAAGCCACTTAGGCTGAAGCGACAAGGCTGCTCCCCCATCCCCTGGATGATGCTGCCATAGGCTGCTGCCTGGCTAGCCACCTCCATCTGTCTGTCTGTCTCTCCAGAGGCTGCCTGTCTGGCCTGTGACTGGCCTCCCTGAACCCAACCTGGTACTGCTGTCCCCAGAGGCAGTGAGGGTGGGTATGGACAGTGGGGTCCACCATATGCCACCCCAGGTGGGGTTTAGGGGTCACCCTATAGCAACCAGGACCACCCAGGACCTGCCATGCTATAGCTTTGAGGCCATACCAGAGACGAGGGAGGTGGCTGGAGCGGAGACCCCCCAGACCAAGGGGAAGGGAAAGTAGGGACCCCTGATCCCTTGGGTCAGGAGGCTTGGAGACCTCTTCCCCTTCTGTAGAACAGACACTCCCAGATCAGCCTTCTGCAGCCCAGGACTCAGCCTGTGAGTGAAGATGGATGGGAACAGAACACCACTGGAGGGTGGGGTAACCAAGAGATGTGGTCACAGCCAGGGGCCAGGAACACTGCGCCCCAGAATAACAAAGGAGGCCCCAAAGCAAAAGAGAAGCCAAGGAGGTACCAAGAAAGGTTAGCAGAGTAACAAAGCCAACATCAGAGTAACAAAGGGGACAGGTAGCAAAGGAAGTGGATAAAAGCAACAGAATAAAGGCAGCAGGGAACCACTCCGAAGGGAGAGCAGGAGTGAGTGAGAGGGAACAGGGTGAGTACGGAGCGCCTGGGGTGACAGAGGTGAAGCAAGGTGACCCAGCAGCTCTCTGGCCAAACTCTCCCAGGCCTCTTCCTTCAGCCGCACTGTGCGGAGGTGCGAGAAGAGAGAGGCCAGGCAGCAAAGGGAAGAGAGAAGCCTGGGCAGCGGCCCGGAAGTGTGCACTGAAAGGTGTTTGGGCTGGAAGCTGTTTGGGTCGCTGGGGAGGGGCTGGGGGAGGTGAGCACGAGGCCAGCAGCAGGCGGGAAGGCAGGCAGGTTGCAGGTGAGCAGAGGTCTGGGTGACCCCCACCCCCTCACGCTCCTGTGGTCACCCCACTCCTGCCATCCTGGTCCGCTGGGATGCGACAGAGGGAGAGGAAGTATGTCAGATCTTCCAGTCCTTCTCTCCCCTAGGTCCACCTGGTGTAGGATTGTCCTGTGCTCCTGTTTGGGGGGAGGGGGTTTCCTCTGACCTTTGAACCTACCTCCCTGCGGAGATGGGGCAGAGCCTGGGTCTGGGCAGAGACTCTTTTGGTGTGGCCATGAGCAGAGGCCTTGTCACCCGAAGAAGGGCCGGAGCCCCCTCCCTAATAGGCATTAAGGGCCTCGCGCGATGACCAGGCGTCGCTTACGACCCTTTCCTTTAGACTTCGCCAGGCCTCTCTTCAGAGCCCCATATTGGAGCAGGCGGGACCAGCACAACGGGAAGAGAGATGAGAACAAGAGACCCAGAGATGAGAGGGAGAGAGAATTGGAGAGGCTTCGAGGATCGAAGAGTGCGGAAGTGCATAAGGCCCGTGGTCAAGGACTCCCAGGTGGACTGCCCCGCCCACCCTGGGATGGCCCCGCCTATCTCCTCCCATCGCCAGAGGAGCGGAGTGCGACTGTAGCCGGGAGAGCGGCCGCGCAGCGCCTCCTGCCGGCGATGAGTGGGATTACATCGTCCGGGGAGCTGCCCTAGGTTCCACCTCTCCTGTCTCTGACTGGTCCAGCCCTGCCGAGTGGGGGATTGGAGTGACACCTGCGCCCTAGGGCTGCTTGCACTGCAGGAGCATAGGAGCGCCATGGGGGTGGTAGCAGAGAAGCTGGGCCTCTGCTGAGCTCCTAACAGGCTCTGCTTTCTCGTCTTGAATCTGGCACCAACCTCTCTGGACTGGGGTATCTTCAGGCACCATGAAATCTAGCCCCTCACCGAGTGTTCCAGCACTTGTGACCAAACATTTGCAGGCCACTTGGTGCCAGGCCCTGGCGAGCACTGGGGAAACATCACTGAGACCCAGGGAAACAGATTTGTGTACCTTGGCAAGGGGAAGCCCAGGGCTGGGGCAGCCTCCAGGAGGGGCATTTAACATTTAACCTGGCCTGGGGCCCTGGAGTCCTCAGGCAGGGTGAACCACAGGGCTGTTCTGGAATCTGCCTAGAGTTCCTGCAGGCTGTGTGGGGAAGGGGAGGGAGGAATGAGACTGTGGAACAGGGCCCGGCCTCAGAGCATGGATTTCATTGCATGGGTGGTGGGAGCCCTTGAGGTGTTGTGGACTGGGGGTGACAAGGTCAGGACACCCATGTTTTGAAAGTCCAAGTTCAGTGAGGAGCAGGGGCGAGAGCACTGGTGGAGTTGGGGGAGAGGAGGTTGACCTCAGTGGTCTGTGACTTCCCCCAGCGCAGATCCTAGAAGAAAAAAATACTGAGTGGAATCGGAGTAAATAAATTCTGGAGTCCGTAAGAATTGGAAGGGTGGAGTAAAACAGAGTACCCATATTAGCAGACCATGTGGAAGAAAGATGCACCCAGGAGATGAGAGGAAATTGCCAGTGGGAAGAGGCCTCCAGAGGGTGCTTCCAGAGGCCAAGGAGGTTAGTGTGGAAGCTGGCTCCATGTGGGCACCCCAAAACCAAGAGCTAGACAGACATGAGGCCACCCCTCCCCTGTCCTTGCTGGGTGCCCCAAGGGCAGCCTTGCCACATGGCCAAGGGAGGACTAGAAGGGCAGACAGCATCAGGGCACAGTGACCAGGCACTTCGAGGTCCAGGACAGTTGTGGGAGTCTGAGACCACACTGAAGAGGGTTGAAGGGGGAGCAGAAGGGTGGAGTGAGGGGGGCACTGGAAGGGGACCCAGGTGGAGGGAGGTCCTTGCTATTCAAGATGGCAGAGCACATTTATATGGGGGGACTGGAGACAATAACTGGCAATGCAGAAGAGGATAAGAAGTGGAGGGGTTCCTGAGGAGGAAAGGGGGTCTCAGGTGGAGGGACCCTTCCTCCCTAGGGAGAGATCACGGCCATAGCGATGAAGAAGGGGGCCAGGTGTTTCCCACTTTGTCTCTGGAAGCCCTTGGCTGAGGGGAGGGAGGGGTTCCAAGGAGATCCGGGTTTGAAATGAATTCTGGGAGATGGGGAAAAGACTGGATGGGCTGCCAGGTCTTAAGGTCCCACCCCCTTGGGGAGGACATTCTCCCCATGGTGGCCAGGGGGCATAGTGAGGGGACCTCCTGTGGGCCTCCTAGGAGGCTGGAGTAGGGGCTCCAGCTCAGCGCGGAGGGTGTGAGCTACTGCTCTCCTCCTCCTGCACACCTTGGTAAGTGGCAGCAGGACCCAGGGTCTGACTGCCCTCCCCCACCGTGGGATACCCCTCCCCTCCTGGGGGACCCTGGGACCTGGTCTAATGACCTCACACCCTAACAGGAGGAGCAGCACTGGCAGAGAAGGGAGAAGGGGACCCAGCCCCCAGCAGAGTCTGCCTCCGTCCCCCATTCTGCCCCGCAAGGACACACAGATCTCGGCTGTTGGGGGGAGCTTGCCCGGGCCAGCTGGAGGGCTCCTGACATTTGCCAGGGCGTGGGCGCGGCTGTTTGCGCCCCGAAGCTAGATGCAAAGTACACATCGCGGAGGAAAAGGGTCAAACACCGGGGCGCGGCAACTAGGCAGGTTTTATTGACCAGATGGCCGGCCTGCTGGCTCCGCCTGCGTCAGGCGTGGGGGCGCGGGCAGGGGCTGCGATCAAGACGGCTCTGGGGAGAGGCGGGGGCTGGCGAAGGCGGTTCCCTGCGCAGACCATGACTGAGCAGGAGACACTCCGAAGGCTCTGGAAAGAACAGAGAGGACCGTGGGAAGAGGGTTGTGCGACCTCCACTACCGCTCCCCTGCCTCCCCAGGCTGGAAGAGTAGGGACTGCCCCAGGAAAGCCTTCCTCTACTGGGAGTCGGGGATGGAAAGGTTGTAGGGTGCCCTGTGGGCAGGCAGACGTTTGCTCCGGTCTCAGATCTCCCGAGACACCCTCGTCCACTGCTGTCCCCGTCCCCTTCCTCTCCCCGCGTACCTGGCCTGCTCTTCAGAGGTCCAGGAGTAGGATCCCAGCCGCAGCTCCGGTTGGGGCGCGGACTTTGGGGCGCGCAGGCTGCGAGGCGCACTCACCGGGAGCCCTGCGCGGGAGCTTCTGCGTCGCACCTCCCACAGTTTCTGAACTCCGGAGGGAAGCAACAGAGCATCGCGGGCGGCGGGCCCCCCAGAGACGGTGCTTCTGGCAGATGGCCCCTGGGGGGACACGCCCAGGCCGAAGCCGTCCCAGGCAAGGGGCCCGGCAGCCGGTAGCAGTGCGCGGCGCCACACGTAGGGCGAGCGGCGCAGCCCCATTAGCAGGCCCGCGGCGCGGCCCACCGTGTGGTAACGGGGACTCGACACGTGCTTGTACCAGGCGGCGGCGGGCAGCGGCACCAGCAACAGCAGCAACAGCAATGCGATCAGCCAGCGGCTCGCAGTGGGCCCCCGCCCGGGGCTCCGCACCCCCGTGCCCCGCGCCAGGGTGCTCACGTTGACCGCTGCCCGGAGGGCGGACCAGAAACTGGCTCAGTCGTGTCTGGGCGCGCAGTGTCGGGAAGCTGGAGTGCGGGAGGCTACAGGCTAGGACTTGGTGCGGGTGGGTCCAGCTATAACTGCTCGGTGGCCCCGCCCCTGCTCGCCCCCGCGGTACCTGAGGGGCTCCCCAAGGGTAGGGGGAGGGATGAAGTGAGAGGAGGAGCCCAGGCTGCGAGGCAGGGACGTGTGTTACTGAAGCACCCTCGCTGAGTGGGCCTCTATGTAGAATTCATCTTGACGCTCTGCTTGGGGCTCCCCTGCTCCCCTCTTTTAGCCCCCCTCTGCCTCTTCCCCCTAAAGAGAGGAACTTCCAGGCATAGGGATGGGGGGACAGGATGTTCCCTGAGCCAGAGCTCTTGCAGGTGGGGCACAAGCAGAGCAAAGACAGGGAGGCCGGCAGAGCCCTACTGGGGTAAAGCAGGAGAGCTGATTGATTGGTGGGGGCCCTCTGCACCACTCAAGACCCCTCTGTGTATGTTCCCCCTGGAGGGTTGTTCCCTGTCCTCGCCTAACACAGCTATCAAATCTGTTCCCACACCCATTCCTCTCCTCCCTAACCCCTAGCTTCTCCCCAACAACCCACTTCCCAGCTGCAGCTGGATGGATGCTTGCAACTGCAAGTTTGGCCGCATCAAACCCTCTCTGAAACAGTGGTTAGGTTAGGCTCCCAGAATAAAGAGTCAGCCCCTCATACTGCCTGGGAAGGATAAGCTCTGCAGTCTTCCAGCCTCCTCTTTGGTTATGATCCCCCCCAAAACCACTTTCTCTGGCCAGGGCAGTGTCAATTCACTTGCCATACCCAACAACCCATGAGTTTGCCCACCTCTGTGCTTCTGTGCCTGGGACATCCCATCCTTTTCAATCTGGCAAACTCCTACTCATCCTTCAGGATCCTGCTTAGATAGCCCTTCTCTGAATAGTCTCCCAGAGTATCCCTCTGTGCCTGCCTGGGCTTAATAGCCCCCTTCCAGAGGACAGGGCCTGACCCATTCTTGCCTGAGTCCTAAACCAGGGAGGATGCAGCCCTCAAAATAATCACACCTCACCCCACCCCCCAGCAACCGCACCACTCACGGGGCACCTTCTAGATCCCAGACACCAAGGATCCTGAAATATCTTATTTTGATCTCCAAACAATGCCACAACGTGGGACAATTATTGATTCCATCTACCAATGAAGAAACTAAGGCATGGGGAAAATTGACTTGTTCCAGGTCACCTGTTGGGTAAGCACTAGGGGGAGTGGGGCCCAACCTAGACCCCCAGCTTGAGAGTTCCAGTTTGGGGACCCCAGCTGCAGTGCTCAATGGAAACCTCCCATCCCCCTCCGCCTGTCTCTTCAGCAAAAAGGAGGGGTGATCCCGGGGGCATGGGGGAACACAGTCTGAGTCTGTCCTTCCTCTCAGACCTGCATGTTGGAAGAGGAACAGAGGGGCTGAGGGGTGCCGAGGACGGTGCCTGCTTCTGAGGCATGAGGGGCAGAGAGATTCTGGTAATCCCCTGGGGAGCTCTAGAAGCAGCAGCAGCAGCAGCTCTCCCCACAAAGGCCCTGCAGAGCTGCTGAGAAATGTGTCCTGGAGCCCAGTGACCCAGGCTTGATGGTGGTGGGTGTGGGGGGAGGGGTAAGTGCCTCAACCTCTTCTGCCTCAGTTTCCTCATTTGTAAACTGGGGATAATCCCGGTCAGCTTGCTGTGAGTATTAAAAATACAGGCTGGGACTTCCCTAGTGGTGCAGTGATTAAGAATCTGCCTGACAATGCAGGGGACAAGGGTTCGATCTCTGGTCCGGGAAGATCCCACATGCCTCAGAGCAACTGAGCCCGTGCCCCACAACTACTGAGCCTGTGCTCTACAGCCTGTGAGTCACAACTACTGAGCCCATGAGCCACAACTGAAGCCTGGGCGCCTAGAGCCCATGCTCTGCAATGAGAGAAACCACCGCAATGAGAAGCCCACGCACCACAACCCCCCACTCGCCAACTAGAGAAAGCCTGCACTCAGCAACAAAGATCCAATGCAGCCAAAAATAAAAATATAATAAAATAATTTTTTAAAAAAAAGAAAAGAAATTCAGGCTGGGGGACTTCCCTGGTGGTCCAGTGGGTAAGACTCCACGCTCCCAATGCAGGGAGCCTAGGTTCAGTCCCTGATCAGGGAACTAGATCCCACATGCATGCCACAACTAAGAAGTCCGCATGTGAAACTAAGACCTGGCGCAGCCTAAATAAATAAATAAATATTAAAAAAAAAAAAATCCAGGCTGGGCCTTGACATCTTGACACTGTGCCTGGCACACAGTAGGCGCTCTATAAATGGCGTGGCTACCATCTAATTGCTGTTGCTGTTCTAGCGGCTGCCTAGTCCCCTAAATTGTCAGAGAAATCCCTTTGATGGAGGGGTGACAGCACTGGGACCAGGCAGGGAGGGGGTACAGAGGAAGCCACCTGCACACCTGGAAGGGCCTGGAGGACCGAAGGGACCAGTGGGCCGAGTGGAAAGCTGCCCCCTCCCACCTCTGCCTCACTCTTCTGGGGCCCCTGAGAGCTGCCTGGAGTGCTTGGTGGGCGGGCAGTATGGCACAAGCGGGCTGCCAGGGTCCCCTGGTGCTGCTGTCCCCTCCCTAATAAGGGGATGCAGAGGACTGCAGCCTGGGCAGACAGGGAGCTTCTGCAGGGAGAACGTCATCGATGTGAAATCTGATCAATCATGGCCTATGCTGTAATGGACGTTTCTGCGCAGTTGGAAAATTTAAGAGAACTACAATTAGCAGCATGGTAAATCTGAAAACGCAACGTTGAGCAAAGAAAAAAATGCTCTGCACGATGATACGTTTGGTGTCTGAAGTTTAAATCCCGGCAATCCCTCCCGCTTGTTTATGACTGCGAACCAGAGGGAGTGAAAATGTCAGGGTGCAGGTGAAGGATGAAGGCCACATTAGGACAGAGCAGGGCGGCTGCCTGTCAGCTGGAGGTGTGTGGAAGGCAGGCAGGGAGGGAGCCCAGGGCTGGGTAAGGGAGAAAAGCACAGAACAACTTGATGGTCCCTGGTGGCTCCTAGTTTGGGGTGCTCAGGAAGAGGGGCTCTGTGCTTTACCTAGCCCTGACCCCAGGGGCCCAGGGACAAATGTCTCTGCCAGCCCTCCCCCACCCAGGACTCTGGAGCCAAAGTCTATTGCCAGAGGAGGTAGTGGCCCTAATGGTCCATGAGAGCTGCCTTGTCTTTCTGGGGCTCACCACTCCTTTCACCCACACACAGCCCCTTCCAGAAGCTGACTGACCATGGCTTCTGACTATTTGCACACCACCTCCCCTGACACTGGACCAAGCCCTCCAGAGACTGGGACCATGTCTGCCTCATACTCATGGCCCCCATCCCAGGCACAGAGCCTGGCTGCCAACAGGAACCCCATCCTAATGACACAGTAAATGTGGAAATCTCTCCGTTTTGTCATTTTAAAAATTATTATGTTTTATAATATCAAGGTCATATACGTTATAAGTCAAATGCTAGTATAAGGGACAAAATAAAGCTGTCTCTGTTCCACCATTTCACATCCTCATCCTGCCCTCCAGGGGCAACTACTTCCAACTCTTTCAGCTATTTTTCCTAGTATTTGCCTCCATATTTTGAAATCATAAACTTAACCGCTACTCTAAAAATGGGTGGTCTTTTTAAGGAGGTATAAGATACTTTGAGTAAAGTATGCACATCTTAACAATTGCATTTGTTACATATGCCTACACTTGTGTGCCCACAGCCCAGATCAAGGTAGAAAAGATTTCAGCTCCCTAGGGGTCTCCTTTACGCCACTTCCTAGCCAGAAGCCCCAGAATAACTCATCTATCACCTTGGATCGGAATTTTCTCAACCTCAGCATGGTTGGCATTTGTAAGGCTGTTCTGGCATGGTAGGATGTTGAGCAGCATCCCTGGCCTTTATTCATTTGTGTAGGCAGCAAAATAGCCCCTCCCCAAAGACATCTATGCCCTAATCCCTGGAACCTGTGAATATTTACTTTACATGGTAAAGGGGAATTAAAGTTGCAGATAAAATTGAGGATGCTAATCCACTGAATTTAATATAAGCAAAGCACCCTGAATTATCCAGGTGAGCCCAATGTAATCTCAAGGGTTCTTTAGCGTGGAGGAGGGAGGAAGAGTCAGAGAAGGAATGGTGACAATGGAAACAGAGGGTGAAGTGATGTGCTTTGCAGAAGGAGGAAGGGCCACGAGCCATGGGATGCAGGCTCCCCCTAGAAGCTGGAAAAGCCAAGGAAATGGATTCTCCTCTAGAGCCTCCAGGAGGAATGCAGCCCACCTGCACCTTGATTTTATCCCAGTGAGACCCATTTTGAATTCCTGAATTCCAGAACTGTAATATAATGAATTTGGGTTGTTTTAAGCCAGTGTTTGTGGTAATTTTTTTACAGCAACAATAGGAAACTAATGCATCAGTAGATGTCAGTAACAATCCCACCCCACTGTGACAACCAAAAATGTCTCCAGACATTTCCACGTCTCCTTGAGGCCAAAATCACTTCCAATTGAGAAACATAACTGAGATTATAAACTGCTGCTTTAAATTTACCTTTTTTTTTAGGCATCAAATGGCTTCCTCCTAATTTATTAAATTTATTTATTTATTTTTGGCTACGTTGTGTCTTCATTGCTGTGCGCGGGCTTTTCTGTAGTTGCAGAGAGCAGGGGCTACTCTTCATTGTGGTGTGCAGGCTTCTCATTGCGGTGGCTTCTCTTTGTTGTGGAGCACGGGCTCTAGGCGCATGCGCTCAGTAGTTGTGGCTCACGGGCTGTAGAGCACAGCCTCAGTAGTTGTGGCACAGGGGCTCCACAGCATGTGGTATCTTCCCGGACCAGGGCTCGAACCTGTGTCCCCTGCATTAGCAGGCGGATTCTTAACCACTGCGCCACCAGGGAAGTCCCATGGCTTCCTCCTAATTTAGATGAAGCTTTGGCTCTCTCCCACCCCAGTCACCTCACTTCTCTTCTCTCCATCCTCCCAATATGATTTTATCATAATTTTTGGTTGACACTGGTCAGCATTTATATTATTCTGACCATGTAAATATTACTCTCTGCTGAGCCAAGTAGTGTACTATAATTACATTTTTTTCTTGTTGATAGCTGTCTTATTATTTTTCTTTCCTTGTTTTTCTATATTCTTAGTTTGTTATTTCCCCCCAAATGCTCCAAGGAGCTCCAAGCTCCTTGCAATAAATTTTCCTGATTCTCAAGCACACAAGGAGATCACCCATCATCAGTTCCTTATTTACTCTGGAAATCTCCCTCTGGGAGCCCTTGGCCTCCTGCTCCAATCTGGACATCCACTCTCTAAGCCTCTGCACAGGCATCATTTGAATGGGGACATGGGAGCTAAATACTTTGTCCTTTTTATGTTGATGGCTTTATGCGTTGATGGAAAGTTATTCTAGGTGTATAATTTGTGGATGGAAATCATATTCCTTCAGAAATTAGAGAGAATTTCTAGCTTCCAGTGTCCCAGGATTGTAAGTCTGATTCTCAATCCATCATACAGGTTTTTCTCCCTCCTTACCCCCTCCCTCCTGAAGCTCTCAGGCCCTTTGCTTTATCTGTAGTACTCTGGTATTCCATGATGATGTCCCTCACTGAGGGTCTTTTTTACTTGATTGGGTCCTTTAAACGTGGAGACTCATGTCCTTCAGCTCTGGCATATCTTGCCTTATTGGCTCTTTGATAATTTGCGCCTCTCCATTTTCTCTGTTCTCTCTGAAATTCCTATTAGTTAGATACTACACTGTCTGGATTCAGACTTCTATCTTCTTATTTTCTCTGTTTTCTATCTAGTTGTCTGGGTCGGCTTGCTGAGAGACTTCCTCAACTTTATCTTCCCACTTTGTTCTTGAACTTTTAGTTGTTGTTAGTTTTGTTTTGTTGGACGTGCCATGTGGCATGTGAGGTCTTAGTTCCCCGACGAGGGATCAAACCCATGCCCCCTGCATGGGGAGTGCAGGGTCTTAACCCCTGGACCGCCAGGGAAGTCCCTGTTGTTATGTTTTTAATTTTTAATTTCTAAGGGCTCTTTCTTGTTCTCTGCTTTGTGGTTGTTATGGTTGTTCAAGGCATCCTAGTCTCATTTCATGGAAGGAATATCTTTCTTGTGAATACCATATATATATATAAATAATATATATGTATATAAATAATATATATATATATATATATATATCCTTGGAGGGAGGAACATCTCTTGAATCTTTCTCCTCCTTTTTTTTTTTTTTTTTTTGGCCGTAGGCGGGCCTCTCACTGTTGTGGCCTCTCCCCTTGCAGAGCACAGGCTCCGGACGCGCAGGCTCAGCGGCCATGGCTCACGGGCCCAGCCGCTCCGCGGCATGTGGGATCTTCCTAGACCAGGGCACGAACCCGTGTCACCTGCATCGGCAGGCGGACTCTCAACCACTGCACCACCAGGGAAGCCCTCTTTCTCCTCCTTTTAATCTCCACTGCCACTATCCAAGTTCAGGTCTTTCCCTCCTTTTCTGGGATTGCTTCTGTGGCGCATATATATATATATATATATATGTTTATGATCTGTCTAAAATTTCCTTCTGATCTCTGGGTCTGCTTGTTTTCATCCCTGTATCACACACTGCAGGCTTTCATCATGAGTCTGGAGATCATTTGTTGCCTGTGCACAGTTGTGAGTGAGACCCTGCAACACTGGTTGGCTGCTCCTTTTTTGGGGGGCATGGCTTGCTGAGTGTGGGCTTCACTGTAGGGCAGCTGGACAGCAGCACAGCTTTTCTTTCTTTTTTTTTTGACTTAAAACATTAGGTGTTTATTTTTCTCAAGTAACAAGTCTTGAAGATATTAAAACATTTTCCCTTCAGCGTTATCACATATCTTCTAAGGGATAATGAATGAGTAAACGATTTCTCACAATCATTGTATAACGTAGGTTTCTTCCATATATGCATTACTTAGAGGCTTTCTCACATTCTTCACAACCAGTTCTTTTCACTTAGCATTTAGTTGTATGTCTTAAAGATTGAGAGTTCACTGAAAGCTACTTTACATGGATATCATTAAAAGGGGTTTTACTGAGCATGAGTTCTCTCATGACACCAAAGGGGTAAGGATTTACTGAAACCTTGCCTGCAGACATTGCATTTATAGGGTTTTTCTCCAGTATGTATTCTTTTGTGTGCAATGAGATTACACTTTACACTAAAGGATTTTCCACATTGATTACACTCATAGAGTTTCTCTTCCATGTGAGTTCTCATGTGTATTGTAAGGGACACATGCCTGCTAAAAGCTTTTCCATGCTCACTGCACTTAAAAGGTTTCTTGTCCCTGGTATGGATTTTCATATGCCTCCTATGAGATAAGAGACCACGGAATGTTTTCCCACATTCCTTACATTCATGTTTCATTTTTATGTGAATTTTCTTGTGTAAAACGAGGGAAGATTTCACTCTGAAGGCTTTTCCACATCGATTACATGTAAAGGGTTTTTCTCCAGTGTGAATTCTCACATGTTCTTTAAGGCATGAACTATCCCTGAAGGTTTTCCCACAGTCATTGTACTTACAGGGTTTCTCTCCAGTATGAATTTTCTTGTGCCTGATAAAGTTGGAGCTCAGCCTAAAAGCTTTCCCACATTGATCACACTTGTAAGTTTCTCTCCAGTATGTATCCGCAGGTGTATCTTAAGAGATGACTTACTACTTAGGGCTTTACCACAATGGCTACATTCAATGGATTTCTCTCCAGTGTGGATTGCCTTATGTCTTTTAAAATATGGGAGGATACTGAAGGTTTTCCCACAATCACTGCACGTATAGGGTTTCTCTCCAGTATGTGTTATCTGGTTATGGTAAGCCTACAGCTTCTACTGAAGGTTTTGCTGCATTGATTACATTTGTAGGCTTTTTCTCTTGAATGAGTCCCTGAATGTTGTCTGAGAAGTGAGCTATCTCGGAAGGTTTTTCCACAGTCATGGCATTCATAGTGCTTCTCTCCAGTATGAATTCTCTTGTGATGTGTAAGGCAAGAGCTTGAGCTATAGTCTTTCCCACACTGATCACACTTAAATGGTTTTTCTCCAGTGTAGGTTCTCATGTGCAACTTAATGGATGAATGGCTCTGTAATACTTTACCACACTGATTACACTCAAAAGGTTTCTCTCTAATGTGAGTTTTTTCATCCTTCTTAAGGTGTGAGATTGAATTTAAGACTTTCCCCCAGTCACTGCATTCATAGGATGTCTCTTCTGTATGTTGTCTCTTAAGCCCAGCTAAGTTAGAACTCCTGAGGAAGGCATTTTCATCTTTTTTACATTCATAAGATTTTTCCCGAGGAAGAATTCCCTCAGGTGGCTTAAGATGTGAAGAATCTCTAAGGACTTTTGCAGAGTCAAGGTATCGATGGAGTTTCTTGCTAGGGTAAATTTTACTGTGAGTAATGCTAGATGTCACACTCAAGGCTTCAACAATTTCACTGCATTGAATGGGATTGCCTCCAAGAGTTTGTTCCTTCTTGCCATTGAGTGTATACTTCTCCAAAATACCTTGTTTTTGCTGTGGTTGTTTGGCTTTAAGGAGAATCAGCTCATCTGAACAGGTATCTTGATGAATTCTTCTCTCTACTGTCTCCATTTCATCTTCCTGCTCCATCTGGGTGATGAGAGGAGGTTTGCTGAGTTGATGTCTCAGTGAAGCCAAGTTTCTATAGTTCTCCAGCATCACATCTCTGTCCCCTGCAGTGGAAGGGCATAGTCTTTTTTTTTTTAGTTAATTAATTTAATTTGTTTATTTTTGTCTGCTTTGGGTCTTCGTTGCTGTGCACGGGCTTTCTCTAGCTGTGGTGAGCGGGGGCTACTCTTTGTTGCGGTGTGCGGGCTTCTCATTGAGGTGGCTTCTCTTGTTGCAGAGCACGGGCTCTAGGCGCACGGGCTTCAGTAGTTGTGGCACGCGGGCTCAGTAGTTGTGGCTCACGGGCTCTAGAGCGCAGGCTCAGTAGTTGTGGCGCATGGGCTTAGTTGCTCCATGGCATGTGGGATCTTCCCGGAACAGGGCTCGAACCTGTGTCCCCTGCATTGGCAGGCAAATTCTCAACCACTGAGCCACCAGGGAAGCCCAAGGGCATAGTCTTAACCACTGGTCAGCCAGGGAAGTCCTCCAGCCCATTTCTGATTCTAAAGTCCAAGCTCATCCGCTCACAACACACCGCCTCTTTTCTAGAAGGGTTCAGATCCGGAGTAGCCTCCTGTGATAGCAGAAGGGAGGTCCTGAGTGTGCCTGGCCCCCAAGGGTAGTGAGGAGGCCCCCCAACAGCTGTAGAGACCCAAAGCCCCAGGATTCACAACCGTCCAATCAGCAAACCTGCCCTGATGTTTCTCTGCGTCAAGCCTCCGGGCTCAGCTGGGTGGGCCCAGCCATGAAGAGGACAGGTTCTCTACCCGCCTTTCTATCGGGACTGGGGGAGACCGCTCCTAGTTCAGAGACTGATGTCACCACGTGTTGTCTTTTCTGATAGGGATTGTGTTTGTGTGTGCGCAAGCGCGTGTGTGTGCCCGATGACCACGCCCGTGTGTGTCCCAAATACAAAAGAAAGATCTGGATTGGAAAGAGATTTTGGGCTCCTAATAGGGTTGCAATATTTAGCAAATAAAAATACAGGACTTCTAGTTAAATTTGAATTTCAGATGAACAACGAGTAACACTTTAGTATAAGTATGACCCATCAATATTTGGAGCATTAAACATTTTGCTCTGGGAGGACAGAGCTGGCCCAAGACTAAGGTCAGAGGAGAGGAGGGCCTGATGCCCGCAGCCCGGCGCCGGACCTGCAGCTGACCTACAACCAGCCCACTCCGCCTAGAGCGCCCGGTGCCGGTGGCGCCGCTCTAGCCGGCGCCTCGCTGAGGCGGAAGTCGTGAGCGCACTTCCGCCAGGTGGGGCCGTTGCTGGGCGGAGCGGTGACGTCTCCCCGGAAGGGGCGGGCCCGCTGGGAGCCAGTCCGTCCCGCGCCGCGCCGCGCCGCGCCGGCCGGGAGGGGGCCGGATCCCGGACCATGGCGGCGGCGGCGGCCCCGGAGGTGGCGGTGGCGGCACCTGAGCGGGGCGGCGGGAGCTGCGTGCTGTGCTGCGGGGACCTGGAGGCCACGGCGCTGGGCCGCTGCGACCACCCGGTGTGCTACCGCTGCTCCACCAAGATGCGGGTGCTGTGCGAGCAGCGCTACTGCGCCGTGTGCCGCGAGGAGCTGCGCCAGGTGAGCTGCGCTGGCAGGGCCGCGTGTCGGGGCAACTGGGCGGGAGCGGGGGCGCGGCCGGGCGGGGCGGCTGGTCACCGGAGGCCGGAAGGGGACTTTGCCTTCCTGGTGTCCGGCTGCAGGCCTAGTGGCGCCGGCTTCCAAAAGAGAGGCCTGGCGGGGCCACCCGGGGCGGGGTCCCCATCGTGGGGCCGACTGTGGGGCGTGTGGGGGCGGGAGGCAGGAGGTGGCCGAGCCGATTTGAAGAGGCAGCGGTCCTTGTGGGGACAGAGTCTGGGGGCTTTCCTCCTGAGCCCCGGGAATTCCTGCCGGGCCACAGGAGGGGCATGATCAGAGCAGGAGCTCCTAGACCTGCTCGTCTTGGGAGATTATTCATCAGGGGTCTCCATTCCGGTGGAGGCAACAGGGAAAGTGGGCACCTTCAGTGGCAATCTGTCCTGGAAGCAGAGGGTCAATCTGGGCATTTCCAGCCTAGCTGTGTTTCTGGGCCTTTCTGGGTGACGCTGAGCAAACTCCTTCTGAGAATGGCATTTCTATCTATTAAGTGATGGTTGTACTCACCATCACCACCAGAGGGGAAGGCAGAACCACTGAGATCTCCTCAGGGTGCTTGGTGGATGGGGATAAAAGTGTTGCGAAGTTTTCCTCCTTCTTGCCGGTTCCACCTGGTGGCGGTGGCGTGGTGGTGGTGGTGGGGGGCTCAGCTCCAGAGTGGAGGAGAGGGAGTTTCTGATTGTCCAGACTTGGAAGCCCTAGTGAGGTCAGAGGGCTCCACGGAGCTTTCTCCCACCCTCCCCGCAATGCCAGCTGCTGGCTGGGAGCACCTAGCTGGAGCTCCCTTGGTTTGCTGTGATTTGAGATATGTTTGCTTCCAGAGTTGTGAAGTTCCCCTGGTTTGTTCATGGAAAGTTTGGGCTGGTGACATCTTCCAGGGAATCTGACTTTCTTTTTCCTAGAAGTGATGCGGAAACGACATCCTTTCTTCACTTTCTTTTTTAAAAGTAGACTTTTATGTTAAAGGAGCCAAGAAAATGCTGTAATCCATGAGCACTCTGTGGGCACCTACTTTGTGCCCTATCTGAAAAAGACACTTGGAGATGCTGTCAGTCTGTAGTGGGGTGGACAGAGATGCACCCAGACCTGGGAGGGATCTGGGGTGCAGGAGCAGTTGGGGAAACCTTGGGTCTGTGACTGGGCACCTCCCAACTTCACCAGAGCCTGCCTTGCCTTCCAGTCTTGCATAACGTGATGTAACTCTTGAATGGCCAGGTTTCCCAGCACACCTGTAGCTTCCTTCCAGGCAGGCAGGCAGGCAGGCATGTGCAGCAGAGGCCCCGGCCCTGGGCACTGCAGGTCTCACTGAGGAAGTAAGCAGACACCTATATATGGGTGTTGTAGCTAGCATCTGGCCTCTCTCATACCTTGTGGGTCCCATACCCTTCAAGGACTCTGTGGCAAGGGGGTGTGGACATGAGCTTTCAGCTGGCTCCAGCTGGGGTGTGGTTTGGCATCAGGTGCCCTGGCCAAGTCTGGCCTTCCTCTCAGGCCTGCTCCTAGTTGCTAGGCAGCAGGAGGGTGTTCTGGGAAGTTTGGGAAGATGATGCTCCTCTCCATTCATCCTGTTTCCCTCTCACTCTTGAACTCTGAACGCCCCTGTATCCCTCCTGTTCCCTTGCTGAGTCCTGCACTGTCCTCTGAATACGTCCTGTGTCCCATGCCTGCTCGGAAATCCCACAGCAGCCCCAAACCCCTGAACCCTGCCTCTCCTCTGTCTCTTTTATGGGACTAAGTCTTTGTAAAAAATTGGGAGGAAAGTGTGCCAAAATGCTTTTTGGGACAGGCCAGCTCCGTTTGCTGGTTAATTCCTACATCTTGGCCTGGTGCCTCCTTGTGCCGGCCTGGGTGAGGAGCCAGATCAGTTAGATTGCCCGGCACTTGCTCAGGGTGGAGGCCGAGGCAGGCTCCCAGCTGATGGGTAGCAGCAGCGCTGGTCTTGAGGGCACACTGGCTGAGACTGTTGTTAAGTCCTGGGTTCCTGTCTTCCCTGGTTGTATCTTTCCCACAGGCCACTTTCTTCTAAAAGACAATTCTTGTCTTACTTTTCACCTTGCTCTGATCCCCGGTGATGTTGAAGAGGCTTGATGAGGCTGCTGTACAAAGTGGGATGTGTCTGAGCTAGGAGGGGCCCTGCAGGCCACCTGGTACAACCCCACTGCCCCATTTCATAGGTAGGAATTGGGAGGGGAAGCTGAAGGCAGGTCAGGAGGCAGGACCTGCTGACTCAGGCCATGTACTTCTGTTGTCCCTGCCCCCTCTCCACCAACCTGGTCCTGGCCCGCCTCCTCTGAGAGGACCTGCTTGTCCACGTCTGGCTCCTTGGGTCCCTGTACTCTCCCCGTCCAGCCGCTCTCACACTGGTCATTGCTGACACCCATCCCCGTCCTCTCACGCACTCATTCTCCGTGAGTGCTCACTGTGCGCTGGGAGTGGGGAGCAGCAAGGCCCCAGGCAGAAACCCCTGTGGTGGGGGAGTCTGAGGGGACTTTCGCCCCCATCTGCCTCTCCTCAGGACCTGATCTTCTTGGGGCCCACCCAGAGGCACCCTTGCCCCGTTAGTCATTTACTACCTGGCCCACCCAGGGGCTGCCCAGGACGGTCCCTCCTCAAGTATCTAGGCCTGGCCTGTACCTCTGTCCTTGGACCCATGATCCCCTCCCATCAGGGTGATCACCAGGGTGGGTGGGTCTTGGGCCACATTGGTTGGATCCCTAATGGGTTCCTGCCCATTCCTGGCCAGGCCACCATACCCTCATCCTCCTCCATCCTTGCAGTTTTGTGTCTCGCCTCACCCTCTGCTGAGGGCAGGGACACTGGCCATTCCAGGCTGCACTGCCATCCCATCGTCTGGTGCAGGCCCGGGGGGCCCAGTCCTGGTCCCAGCCTGTCTGTGAGGGGCAGTTAGCATTTCCCCATCCCACCCTCCAGCTCCAAACCTGCTCACCCTCATTCTCAAACGAACACTTTCCTTTCCCAAGCCTCTTCTGTGGTTCCAATCTCTTCCTGAGCCAACCCAGTGTCCCCCTTCTGGCCTGGCTCAGGTGTGCCCAACCTGGGCTGCCCTACCAGACTGCTCTGGAGGGACAGACACGCCACCCAAGCTGACTGTCACTCAGTCCACGGCAAGGGTGCTCACAGCCCAAGGAGAGATACCACCTGTGGTGGATCAGAGCAGACCTCTGAAAGGAGGGTGCCAGGGTGACAGGGTGAGGGTGGGGCGTGGGCCCTCCCGGCACAGGTTTCTCTGGGAGGGAAGTTGTTCCTCTGCTGAGTCTTTTGAGCTTGGATGCTTGTTGGCAGTTTTGGGGCTCCCCTCGAGACTGGGGTTATGGGCACCGAGTCCCAGTGGTTAGTTCCTTGTGCTCTGTGCTCCTCCAGCAGCATCCTGAGTGGTTCATGGCCCTGCACCTGCAGGCGCCTATCCCCAGGCAGGAACTGGGGTCTGTGCTGGAAAGGTACCCTTGGGAGTGGTTGGAAGGCAGGGCTGGATGTGGGCTTGCTCTAGGAGGGCAGATCCCATGAGAAGAGGCCAGTGGAAGGCTCGGGGACCTTCCCCATGTGCCTTTGGGACTACGGAGAAAACCGGGGCAGAGGGTGCGGAGGGTGACCCTTTGGAGGCAGAGCCAAGACCTCCCTGTGAAGATGGGTCACAGGGTGCAGCTGGGATGAGGTGCGCTCAGTGTGTGGCGGGGGCAGGGGTGGGCAGCCACATTCATCCTGCCCAGCTTTGCCAGACATGGTGACAAGGGGAAGAAAGGCCTGTTGGGGCGCTGCCCATCCCCCCCACCCTGCTCTGACCCTCCAGAATGGCTGTGGCTGGACCATGATGCTTCCATTGGGCTCCTGTGGGGGTGGGTGGGGGGCAGGCTTGGTTGTCAGCCTGCTCTCCACACCCCCAAGCATGTCCTCACAAGTAGAGGCTGAGCTCCCCATCTCCTTCTCCAGAGCCCCCAGGGAATCAGTTTTAACCACCCTGCTGTTGGGGATGGTGTAACCACCCACTCTCCCCAGCCAGTCCTACGCTTTCCCAAGTTCATGGCCACCCTGGCCCCAGACATCCTCCCTGACTGGGCCTAAACCTAACAGGGGTGATCTTGATGTGGGCTTTACCAAGGAAAGGCTGTCCCCCCGGGTGTGCTGGTAAGGACTCTGAGCTGAGGCGAGTGGCCAGCTCCAGGCTGGGGGACAGTGGTGGATCGGAAAGGGGCACGGAGAGGAGGAGATGGGCCAGTGTGGTCTTGATGCAAGGGGGAGGGGACAGAGAGAAAGGGGGACTGGAGGATGAGGGACCCCTGGAGGGAGCAGTGCCCTTGTTGACTCAGAGGGTAGGCCTGAGCCTGTGCGGGGGCCCTGGGGGCCAGGCTGGGGGCATTGGGACAGGGGTCGGGTCATCGTCCAGTGCCAGGGTCTGTGGAGAGGCAGAGCAGGCTGCTGGGCCAGGCTCAGCAGGCTTTACCTGAGAGTGCTGGAGACCCCTGAGAAGTGGCCAGGCTGCAGAGGTGTCCACAACCAGCACACTAGCTCCTCTGTTTGGCACCCCCAGACAGCCCAGTTAACAGGCAGGAAGCTGGCCAAGAACGGGCGGGGGCCATGACCGAGTCCTGTGGGGGAGCCCTTCTCCCCCTTTGCCATCATGGAAGGATCATGGGTGCGTGGAGGGTAGCCAGGCCTTGACACATGCAATCTGGCCTGGTAGCATTCACTGTTTCCTTAGCTGCTCCTTGGACTGTGTCTCTCCTTTCTCCTGGTGAAAGTCATCCTGTGCCCAATACCCATGTGATTAAGCCCCGGTTTGCCTGGCTGTCTGATCCCTGTCTCTGCCCCTGGGGCGGCCTCTGTCTCTCTGGCAGGTGCCAGTTTGTCTGTGGATGAGTGTGGAGCCGGCTGCCCCCTGGTGGCGAGGCTAGCCGCTGCGTCTCTGTCCTGGCAACCCTAGGTGGGTGGGCTGCGGGTGGGGAGAGGAGACAAGGCTGGCCCAGGCTGGCAGAGGGTGCTTCCTGCTGGGACCTGCCTCAAGCCTCCCAGGAGGGGCCCTGGGTGCCTCCCTTTCTCCTCAGCCTGACGCGTCCATGGTCCGGCTCACCAGTCCCTTTTGCTTTTGGTTTCAGGTGGTCTTTGGGAAGAAGCTTCCTACCTTTGCCACAATCCCTATCCATCAGCTTCAGCATGAGAAGAAGTATGACATCTACTTTGCTGATGGAAAAGTGTTTGCCTTGTACAGGTGAGAGGGGAATTCTCGGCCTGGGTTTCTGAGGGTCTGTGGGATGCTTTGTGGTGGGGACGGACTGTCACCTCCTCTGCTCCTCACATCCCTCAGCGGGGAGGGGACACTGGTGTGGTGCAGATGTCAGGGCTAGGTGGCTGGTTTCTATCATTGGTTTTCTCTACTGTAACGGGGGATGCTCACAGTCCCCCTCCTGGGGTGGTGGTAAAGAGAGGGCAGTGAGCGACAAGGGGTGAATTCAGGGAAGGCACACAGCCCTGCTTTCTGGGGCTCTTTGAGGTGGTCAGGAGCTCCTGCAAATCAAGCTCTTAGCCTATGGTGGAAAAACCTCATAAAGGGATACAGTTGTTTTGGGGGTGGTCCTCATCTTCCAGGTGAGGGGGCAGGCACCTGTGTGGGCTCAGTCATCATGTCCATCTGATGCACGGGTCAGTCTCCTGGATCGTGGACCCAGCCCCACCCCGTGGCCTTGTTCAGCTCAGGCCCTGGGCCCAGCACCATCTGGCTCAGTGGTCAGAGTGCTGAAATGCACGGTGGGGCAGGAGTGCCCATCCTCCTGGCTCCCGCTTCCAGGGCATCTGCAGGGGCGTTGGGTGAGGGGCCGTGGGGTGGTTCTAGTGCCCCTCTGGACAGTGATGCTGAGTGCCTTCGGGGGGACTGGTGGCTCTCGATGTCTCCCTAGGCAGCTGCTGCAGCACGAGTGCCCACGGTGTCCTGAGCTGCCACCTTTTGGCCTCTTTGGGGACCTGGAGCAGCATATGCGGAAGCAACATGAGCTATTCTGCTGCAAGCTGTGCCTCAAACACCTCAAGGTGAACCCTACCCCATGGCACCTGCCTGGGGATCGGGCATTCAGGGAGCACCTGGTGGAGGTGGGTGGAGGCCAGGCCCAGTAGAGGCTGGCACAGGGTGCTCAGCCTGACAGCTGTGAGCGGCTTGTTGCTGCCTCTGGCCCTGGACAGGCCAGATCCCCAGGGTTTCCCAGCATCCCCAGCTCTCCTGCCTCACAGAGCCTGCCAGGCTGCTGGTGTCTGGGGCTCTGGGGCAGAACTGATGCCACAGGGTCCCCTGCATTGTCAGGCCGTGGGAAGGGGCAGGAGGCCTGGGAGCCCCCACCCCATTCCCAGCCCCCCATTCCCTGCAGATCTTCACATATGAGCGCAAGTGGTACTCGCGCAAGGACCTGGCTCGGCACCGCATGCAGGGGGACCCTGACGACACGTCGCACCGTGGGCACCCGCTCTGCAAGTTCTGTGACGAGCGCTACCTGGACAACGACGAGCTGCTCAAGCACCTGCGTCGCGACCACTACTTCTGCCACTTCTGCGACTCAGACGGGGCCCAGGACTACTACAGGTGGGAGTGGGTGCACGGCAACCTTGGGACGCCCAAGCGGGCTGGGCGAGGGCCCCTGCTGACACCCAGTTTCCGGCAGCGACTACGCGTATCTGCGTGAGCACTTCCGAGAAAAGCACTTTCTGTGCGAGGAGGGTCGCTGCAGCACCGAGCAGTTCACCCACGCATTCCGTACGGAGATCGACCTCAAGGCCCACAAGATGGCCTGCCACAGCCGGAGCCGTGCCGAGGCCCGCCAGAACCGCCAGATCGACCTGCAGTTCAGCTACACGCCGCGGCACTCGCGCCGGAACGAGGGTGAGCGGGGCCCGCCCTGCCGAGCGGGGGCCCCAAGGCAGGGCTCACATTGCGGAGCCCTGCTCTGGAGGCCTCAGACCCAGGTCCTGATCCGACCCCTCACGTGTGAGCGGGGACAAGGGACAAGCCTGTTGAGCCTGTGTCCCCCCAGCCCATTGAGGAGCCCCAAGCACCTGAGCACATTGGGACAGGGAGCTCTTCACTGGCTCCTGAAGGTTCTCAGATCTGCTGTTCTGGGGTCCCTGGGACTCTTCCCCAGGTCAGGAGCATTACTGAGTACCCACTGTGTGTAGGTCCCTCCTGGGACTGTGGGGCCAGCAGGCCCAGGCCCCTCTCCCAGCCCAGTTCTTGCTCTGACCTGGTGCCTAGGCTAGAGGCCCAGGACCACTGTGAACCCTGAGAGGTGTCTGCGCCCATCCCCCAGGTTCAGGTGCTATGGTGGGTGGGGAGGCCTCTGCTGTCTAAGCCAGAGCACTGGCCTCGGTCTGGCCTGGGCCCGTGACGGGCTGTGTGCTGGCCGCAGGGGTCGTTGGTGGCGAGGACTACGAGGAGTTGGACAGGTACAACCGCCAGGGCCGCACGGGCCGGGTCAGCGGTCGTGGAGCCCAGCAGAGCCGCCGAGGAAGCTGGAGGTACAAGAGGTGGGAGGATTTGCGTGTCGCCAGGACTTAACGTTCTCCTGGCACCACCCCTGAGGCGGTGGCAGCAGCCAACAGCTGGGCTGGGGATAGGCACCGCTGTCAGGGGACTTTGGCTTTCTGGCCTCTGGTGTCCTGGGCATGGCAACAGGTCTGCTAGGTGTCCTCAGTGAGCATTCCTTCACTTTCCCCTAGTTTTAGCCAGAGACACCGGCGGGACCCTGCCGATTGGGGTGGTAAGGGGGGTCCTGGGTCATTGGGGGTTCAGTGCAGTTGTGCCATGAAGCCCCAGCGTGGCAGGCACGCACTCAGGCTGGGCTGCCCCCGATGGCCGGGCTGGATCGAGGCATCTGTGGACCCCAAATGCTACCCCAGAGAACAGGGCTGGGTGTTGCCCAGGGAGCCGAAGCTTGAGGCTGGCAGGTGGATGGTCCAGCTCCCTCCACAGCGCCCTCTCCTGGACAGGGAGGCTGGGCTGGCACCGGTCCCGCTGGCTCCTGGCAGGCAGCCTCCTGGTGTCCAGGCTTCCCAGGGGCAAGGCCCCTCCCCAGCCCCTCATCCTGCACGTCACTGTAGTCCTGGGCCTTGCCCAGCCTGAAGTCATCCCCATCCCAGGGAAGAAGAAGACCGAGAAGTGGCAGCTGCCATCCGGGCCTCGGTGGCCACGCAGCAGCAGCAGCAGCAGCAGCAGCAGCAGCAGCAGCAGCAGCAGCAGCAGCAGCAGCAGCAGCAGCAGCAGCAGCAGGAGGACACACGCAGGAGTGAGGACCAGGAGGAGGGCAGCAGGCCCAGGAAGGAGGAGGCAGGTGCGCGGGGTCCTGAGGAGCCCCGGGGCCCCCGGCGCCTGCCCCGGACTCAGGGCGAAGGCCCAGGTGAGTGGGCCTTCCCTGTAGGCAACTCTACTCTGGTGCAGGAGGTGGGAGGTGGGCTCCTGACCAGCGTGGCGGTGCCCGGACTCGCAGGGCCTCCACCCACAAGGCCAGTGAGAACCCATGTGCTCTCCAGTCACCCCACAGGGTCTGATCCTGCCCTTCAGTGTTGGTCAGCCCTGACCTAGGGTTCTTTTGTGTCTTGTAGGCTCCAAGGAAGCCTCAATAAATGGTCCTGTGAGCCAAGAGGCCTTGCCAGCAACTGGCTCGGCTGCAGGAGCCACATTTCCAAGGTACTTGTGTGCACGAACTGGGGCTCCTGTGTAAGGTGGGTGGAGGGTGGCCGCCGGGCAGGCCAGGGCCTGGCAGGCCACTGACCCCTCTTCTCTTCTCGGCACAGTGCTCTCCCGCCCCCCACTTCGAAGCTCAAGGACGAAGACTTCCCCAGTCTCTGTGCCTCCACATCCCCCTGCTCCGCAGCAGCTGCCCTGGGCCCCGTGGGGCTGGCGCTGGCCTACTCTGTCCCCGCCAGGGGCAGGAGCACCTTCCAGGAGGAGGACTTTCCTGCCCTGGTGTCCTCTGCCTCCAAGCCCAGCACTGCCCCCACCAGCCTCATCTCTGCCTGGAACAGCAGTGGTAGCAAGAAGGTGGCGCATCCCGCCCCAGGGGCCCAGTCTGCCAGCGGGGGAAGCCAGCCCCCCAGGAAGGCTGGGAAGGGGGGTAAGGGTGGTAAAAAGAGCGGACTGCCCCGCGCGGAGGAGGAGGAGGAGGAGGATGGCCGCTCCAGCCTCACCACCCAGGAGGTGCGGGGCGTGCCCACGACAGTCGCCGTTTCTTCCCTGCTGGCTGTGGCCTCCACCCAGACCTTCACCAAGGTCGGCAAGAAGAAGAAGGTGGGCTCCGAGAAGTCGGGTGCCTCATCTCCCCCGCCACTGCCCCCTGACAAAGATGGGCCCCCCGGAGCTGAGCAGGCCCCCGCGGCCCCCACTGGCAGAGCTGAGGGGTCAGCTGCTGTCATCGTCAACGGACACACAGAGGGGCTGGTCCCAGCTCGGAGCATCCCCAAGGAACCCCCTGGGCTCCCGAGGCCCCTGGGGCCCCTCCCCTGCCCCACGCCCCAGGAAGACTTCCCAGCGCTCTGCGGCCCCTGCCCACCCAGGATGCCCCCGCCCCCAGGTATGTGTGCCTGGCTCAGGCCTGCTTTTGGGCATCTGGGAAGGGGCCAGATTTTTGAGTCAGGCTGGAGCCCCTGGGCCCAAGAGGAGCATAGCCCGAGGTTGTGCAGGTGCAGGTGGGGAGAGATGAGCCTGTGTGGTGGTTTCCAGCTGCCTTGGAAACCTGACGGCCAAGTCTGGATGCAGGCTCCATGTCTGTGAGCAGCGTGACTTTGGTCTGCCACATAACTTTTCTGCATCCTTTTCCTCCCGGTAAATCGGGGCACTCCTGGCACCCTCTTTTTTTTTTTAAATTAATTTATTTATTTTTGGCTGTGTTGGGTCTTCGTTTCTGTGCGCGGGCTTTCTCTGGTTGCGGCGAGCGGGGGCCACTCCTCATCGCGGTGTGCAGGCCTCTCACTGTCGCGGCCTCTCTTGTTGCGGAGCACAGGCTCCAGACGCGCAGGCTCAGTAGTTGTGGCTCACGGGCCTAGTTGCTCCGCGGCATGTGGGATCTTCCCAGACCAGGGCTCGAACCCGTGACCCCTGCACTGGCAGGCAGATTCTCAGCCACTGCACCACCAGGGAAGCCCCTAGCACTCTCTTGAGATGAAGGCAAAAATGAGTTAACTTAGGCCAGCATTTGCCACGAGGGAGCACAGCATGCATGCCGGCTCTTGGCATCATCAGGCCCTGGGCCTGCTTTGTGGGGGAGGTGCGGTTGTGGACAAAGCCTGACCCTGACCCTGACCCTGGTGAGATGGGCAGCTTATGGGAAGTGGGGGACCAAGGCTTGTCTGCCTGGCCAGCGAGGGTCACGTCCTGAGATCTTCCTGTGTGCCCCCCCATCCTCCACAGGCTTCAACACCGTGGTGCTCTTGAAGGGCGCTCCGCCTCCACCTCCACCGGGTCTGGTGCCCCCTGTCAGCAAGCCACCCCCTGGCTTCTCTGGCCTTCTGCCTAGCCCCCACCCGGCCTGTGTCCCCAGCACTACGACCACCACGAAAGCGTAAGTGTGGGTGGGCCACCTGGCCTCATGCCCCTGTGGAGGGAGTGCCCTCACCTTGGGCCACTCCAAAGGCTGAAGCCTCCACCTCCTCCCTATGTCCCGATTCCAAACCCAGGCCAACACCCGTGCAACGGGCCTACCTGATCCCCGAGAACTTCCGGGAAAGGAACCTGCAGCTCATCCAGTCCATCAAGGACTTCCTGCAGAGCGACGAGGCCTGCTTCAGCAAGTTCAAGAGCCACTCGGGGCAGTTCAGACAGGTCAGGCAGGCGGGGGTGTGGGGGCCAGCCCGGCCACCTGGGGCCCAGGCCTGGGCCAGGTGTGACTGGGTCTGGCTCTGGGTGGCAGGGCGTGATCTCCGCAGCCCAGTATTACAAAAGCTGCCGGGACCTGCTGGGGGAAAACTTCCAGAAGATCTTCAACGAGCTGCTGGTGCTCCTGCCCGACACGGCCAAGCAGCAGGAGCTGCTGTCTGCACACACAGGCTTTCGAGGCCGTGAGAGGCCTCCCGGCACCAAGGCCAAGAAGAGCAAGAAGAGTGCATGGCAGGCCAGCACCCAGCAGGCGGGCCTGGACTGCTGCGTGTGCCCCACCTGCCAGCAGGTGCTCGCGCACGGTGATGTCAACAGCCACCAGGCGCTGCACGCTGCCCGGGACGACGACTTCCCCTCCCTGCAGGCCATCGCCAGGATCCTCACGTAGCTCCGGACGTAGCTCCTGCCAGCGCAGGCAGGAGCCGCCACACCCATGAGCCTCCTTTCTCCCTCCTCCTCCCTCTGGGCTGCCAGGCAGCCAGGTGAGGCCCTGGTGAGGCCACCCGCTCAGGCCCCTCAGCTGGCCGGCCTGCCAGGGATCACCAGGAAGGCCCGCACCACCCTGTCAGTACACCGTCATGCAGGAGTCCATCTGGATTTCTCGTGGGAACTGGAGAAAGACCCCTGCCTCAGCAGCAGGCTGGTCTGGGTTTACATTCTCATGCTTTTGGAAGGTGCTGGGGAGGGAAGGGCTGGGATGCCAGGACCTGTGTGTGCTGTCAGAGCCGGTGGCCACGGTGGCCCAATCTGGGACCGCCTGAGCCTGAGGGCTGCGGCACCGTGGTCCCTGAGCTGTGGGGCCACGGGTGCTGGAGTCAGATGTTGAGTGTGTTGTGTAAACAGTTGGCTGTTTCATTATTCAAGAACGTTCAGGATTAAAAGCAGACACGAAATTGTGCTACTTGAAGTTGAATCTTTTTACGAGACTAGCTGAAACTGGGATCTCAAATTGCCTCTGACCTTTTATAAGACAGTTTATCTTCAAATAAATTTATTTTGCAATAATGCACATAGCTGAGCTTCTCTGCCTTCTGGGGTCACCCCACTCAGAGTTGTCAGACACTACAGCTCAGGTGGTCACCAGTGAGTGCTGGGGCGGGGAAGACCTGTGGGGAGAGCTGGGCTTGCTCACAGGAAGAAGCAGCCAACCCTGGGCTCCAGTCCTGGAGGTCGAGCACCGCCCAAGCCTTCCAGGAGTAGAGACAGCCATGCTTGACCTACACTGTGTACCCAGTAAAACTATTCTTCCAGAACCTGAGAGTAACACAGACTTGAGGTTTCAATCCATAGACCAGTGAAAGAGCTACTAAAGATCAACAAGAACCATTTAGAAACAGTGCAGGGCATATCTGAAATACTGAAAGAAAATAATTTGTACTTAATTATTTGGATCCAGTATTTTGAAAAGGAACCAGACACCCAGTGAACTCTCCCCTTTCTGCCACAAACACATATAAATAGTAGGAAAAAAGGTCTAAACACATAGCTATATCCAAATAAGGCAACATCCTTAGATGAAAAGAAACAGAGATGTCTTTCTAAAAGAAGCAGAAGGGGGTACCCCAGGTGATGAAGGGGACGTGGCCTGCAGTGGGGCCAGGCCAGAGCCACACGGCTGCATGGGTACTGCCTATCTGAAGCCGAGGGCCTGCCTGCCTGTGGCTGAGACTGGAGCAAGTTCCTGGGTGATGGCCATGCTCGGAGCCCACTAGGAGACAGAGACTTCACGCTCTTCACTCTCCATGGGACTGCCTAGAGGCCACCTGCATTCCCCACCACATCGGAGAAGCCCCTCATAGCTGATGCCCTCTTTGCAGACCTGAGCACAAGCAGCACCCCCAAAGAGTAACCTGGAAGATGAGCTCTCTCATTAACAATACTGAAAATACCGATTCTTAAAGACACACACACACACACACACCCCTTCCCGCACCTTTGATGATGGCAACTACTATTTTCCTTTTCCGGAAGGGGAGCCTGAGGCACAGACAAGCTGAGAGATTTGCCCAGAAAGACCAAGCCTGAACACGGCCAAGCCAGCATTCCAGCTCCAGCTCTTACCTGCTTCATTCGACCAGAATGTTATTAACCAATAAGTCAGAAATGAAAAAGTAACTAAGAATCCCAATAGACAAATTCAAAAGTAAACAAGACCAAGCTGGGGAAATCTCCAAAAGGGAGTTGGCCAGGGAATGTGGCTCTGGATGCTGCATGGTACACATGGTGGTCTCCCAGGAGCAGAAGGCGGTAAGAAGCAGACATCTGGAGAAATCACGACTGCTTTCCCCAGCACTCTCCAGAACACGGGCATCAGCCTGGTCTCCACCTCCCTGTGCCCCTTTCTGGATTCTTGGCCCTGGTGCCCCTCAGGTCCCAACCTCTGGCACTGGAGGGGCAGGAGTAGAAAGGATTCCAAGAGTGTCTGGGCCACAGTAAACTCATTTACAGTCTTTATTGTAAAGAAGCTGCAGTTGGAACATGGGACACTGAAAATACACAATCACAGATTGTTCTTTCAGAAGAGGGAGGGACAGACTCATATATACAAAAATTGTAAACATGTTCACTTAAATATCCACAAATAATTGGTCTATGCTACAATGTACAGGGTTGTCACTCAACTGCAACTCCAGAGGGAGGCGACTGTCTGTAAAAATGTAATGTGGCAACCGCATTTGGTATTGACTTAATGTGAAAAGCCAGCTTTGAGCAATGCATGAGTACTCAGCTATGCAAAGGGACCCCCAACCTTGGGCTGGGCCTTAAAATGGGGTGCATTGTGGGGAGCTGAGGGACTAGTCCAGGGAGCCGAGGTAAAGGGGTTTGCGGGGAATGGCTGTCTCCAGGGCACGGTGGGAAGGTGAAGCCTCTAGGCCTCTCTCCTCGTGAGGGGTGTGTCCTGCTGGGCACCCAGATGTCTGGAGCCTCCCTTGGGCAAGGTCTTACTGAAGGGCTGGGAGAGGGCTGATGTCCAGGCCTACAGCCATGTTGTGCTTTCCTGGCCAGAGCTGCCCACACCCCAGCAAGGGCCTGGGCCAAGGCAGGTAAGGGCTGGAGCTGGGGCCACAGAAAAGAGGGGCTGCTTGTGGGGAACTACGAGGTGAAACCTGAAGACTTGACCACAATCACAACATCGACAGGGCTGGGCTACTCTAGTGAGCCTGTAAGAGGAAATGGAGGGAGGCTCCAGGCAGAGCACATGGCCCTACAGGGTGAACCACCAGGACAGAGCAAGGACCACTACTACCCACAGGGACTGGGGATGGGGAACAGTGGCCACGGGGTGAGGGTGGTGTCCCTTCCCCCAGTCACCCCCAGTCCAGGGCAGCCCCTGCACCTGGCTATGGAGGGCAGCTGGACCCCTGACCCCAGAGTGTACAGGTGAGCCCTGCCTGGCTAGCTCATGAGGGGAATGGCCCGCTGCCTAGGCTGGTCCACTGGAGGCTGAAGGACACGTGCCCAGGGCTGTGCTGTTCTCTCCTCAGGACCTCTGGCCCTGGGCTGGGGACTAAAGGGACTGGAGGAACTTGGGGGGAACAGCCCAGGCACCCTGGAGGCTACCCTCTCTTGGCCCCAGATGGCCCACAGCATCCACACGTTGCTGCTGGGCCAGGAGGACCTGAGGGAGGTCCCAGGAAGCCTTGGATCCTGCATTGGTGGGGCAGCCTTTGTGCCTTGGTCTGGGCCTGCTGGCCACTAGTAGGCAGGAACCTGGTACCCTTTGGGGCTGGTGTCCAGCGTCTCGGTGAAGGGCGGGCTCTGGTAGGTCTCGGTGCCCTCCACACCGCTGCCCACTGGGTAGCCTGGGTAGGTCTGGCC
Organism: Delphinapterus leucas; assembly: GCF_059928025.1. Lineage (NCBI taxonomy): Eukaryota > Metazoa > Chordata > Mammalia > Artiodactyla > Monodontidae > Delphinapterus > Delphinapterus leucas. The sequence continues at coordinate 36,690,138 of NC_143143.1, forward strand.
CGTCCCAGCACCCAGCTGTTCGGTGGCAAAAAGCGACATGTCGGTGCCCAGACGGAACCGCTGCAGGGCCTTCACGGTAAGCGCCGCCTGAGGGGGAGTCCGGGGTCAGCGAGGGCCGACCCTGCCCCGACCCTTACCTGGCCCCAGTCCCTGCCGGCCGCAGGCCGCCGGCCGCACTCACCCAGCTGAGGATGGAGAAGAAGCTGAAGGCAATGGCGGCCCGCGCCGCGTCTGCCGCCTGCGTCGTGCCCGGCCCGGGCGCCGTGCGCTGCCACTGGTTGGTGAGGAAACAAAAGCCCACGAACCACAGGAAGGACCAGAGCCCTGCGGGCAGGTGGGCGGGCGGGTCAAGGGATGCTGCACCGAGGCGCCCGGCCCAACTCTGCCAGGAAGGAGAATCCGCAGACCGAGAATCCGACCCGTCCCGCCCACTCCCGCCCCGCCCGGGCCTGTCCCCGCCCCAATCGGCTGAGAATCTACGCGCTCCCTCTGGCCCCGCCCCGAAGCCCTCCCTCCCGACTCCGCCCACCCGAGAAGCCCCGCGCGCTCCCCAGGCCCCGCCCCTCAGGCCCCGCCTACCTGAGAAGCCCAGGTCCAGCAGCACCGCGCGGCGACGGTCGCGGACGCTGCTGATCTGCTGGAAGCGCACGTCGAGCAGCAGGAACGCGACGCAGGCGAAGAAGGCCCCAAGGCCGAGCGCGACGCCGAAGCGGCAGGCACCAGCGTTGCCGTTGAAGACGCAGCGCAGCTCCGGGCCGCTGTCGGCGTTCACGTAGCCCTCGTTGACTATGGGCCCGAAGACGGCGATGGAGAACACCTGTGGGCGGTGGGAGCACTCAAGGCCCTGCGATGGCCCCTTCCTGGTCGAGGCCCGAGGTCTCCTAGCCCACCGTGAGTGCCCATGCCCTCGGGAGTGTCCCTGCGTTCCCCTGCAGCACAGGATCTCTGGGTGGGGGTCTTCGGGGACCCCCTCCCTTAATATCTACCTCAAGTTTAGTAAGTATGGACAAAACATACCATTTAGTGAGCATCAACTGTGCCCAGGCACTGTGCGTAAAATGGCTACATGTGTTTGCTCATGGAATCCTCCCAAACAACCACAAGAGTGCCACTGCTCTTATCCTCTTTGTAGATGGGGAAATCGGGGCTCCAACAAGTGAAGTGCCTTGTGGAGGGTTGCATGGTTGATAAGAGCCAGGGCTGACATTCAAGCTGGGTCCTCTGTATCTTGTGGAGCCCGTAGTGTCCCCCATGGCCCACTCCAGAGTGTGGGAACAGGAGCTTTCACCTGGACCAGTGATCCCCAGGCTTGAGTCAGCAGGGCTAGGGGAAGTAGATGTGGAGTCAGGCAAGAAGGGTGGGAGTATGGGGGGGCAGGCAGCAGAAGGTCAGCTGCACAGAGCTGTCAGCCAGGACCTGAGTGGAACCCACCCTCAGCATTTGGGAGCTGTGCAGCCTTGTTTCCTAGCATGCCAAATGTAGCAGGCACAACTCATGGGGTGCTGGGGACAGGAATAATGCCCACCCAGCATCCTGCACTTTGTGGGCACTCCAGGGATGATGGCCCCACATGACTGTGGCTAATTAACCCATCCATACGTGCTTGGGCTTAAAAGGCGACACCGTTGACCTCTGGGGTTCAGTCAAACCTCAGTGCCCTGTGCCCACGAGGGCTGGAAGGCAAAGGAGTGGACCACAGTCCTTTTAAACCAGAAGCTGCTCTTTGAGCTCTGGGCAGCCCTATATTTCTAAAAAAAAGACCTCTAATTTCAACTTCATTTCTCTCCTTTCCAGCCCCAGCTCCTAGAGACTTAGTCAAGAGTGAAACCAAGGTGCAAGATATGGACACGTACCCACAGATTGGTCCACAAGTCAGGTCAAAGCTGGGACCAGAATGTAGGGTCCCTACTTCCTGGTCTGGCCAGAGTCACTCCACCCAAGGGCCCCTGCCCCACTCTGGGCACCGCCCTCCTGGAACACAGGTGAGTACGTGCCACCACCAGCCACCACCAGGTGGACAAAACCCAGAACTCAGCATTCCACCTTCCATCTCTCCTGCCTGGAGGGATGGGAAGGAGGAGCAGGCCACTGGGCCTAAGGTTGCCCCAGTAGGCTAGGCTGCCTCTAAATCTGCCCCTCCCACACCACCTCCAGGAAGCCTTCTCAGTGTAGAGCCCCTTCCAGCTGCCCCACTCAGAGGAATCCCAGAGCACACCCCCCAACTCACAATTGCAACTGGGGGGCCTGGGAATGGCCAGCTCCCTTCGAAGGAGCCGGGAGAATGTGCGTGCAGAAGTAGGGGGTAGGCTCTGCCTGATTCTCTTGGCTCCGGTAGCCCTTACTCGTGCTAAGGCTGAGCGCTCAAGCCCCTCCGCGAATCCCGCCCCCACCCCTGTGCCCGCTTCCAGGGTGTAAGCACATGAAAAACCGAGCGAGGACTGAGGAAGGGGATTGAGTTAGACCTAAGGAAGAATTGGGAGGTGGGTGCGGCGGGCAGTGACCTCTCAAGGTACCCGGCTGTCGCCGCCGGCCCCTCCCCCGCCCGCAGGTGGGCGCGCCCTGCCCAGTGACGTCACCCCAACCTGCGGCCGGCGGGGGAGGGGCCGGCAAGGATGAGGAAGGGGGCTAGAGGTAGGTGATAGGGATGAGGGAGGCGAGGCGAAGTGGGACGGGGTATCGGGGCGGGGCTTGGGCCGGGGCCACTCACCCAGGACGCGATCCGCAGCAGGGTCTGGGGCCGCCGCGCGAAGCTCACAGGGTCCAGGGTGGCCCCTGCGCGTCCCGCGCCGAACGAGGCTCCCTCCATGGCCAGCCCGGGCGGGCCGCGTGTCCCCGGCGCCCTCTGTCCTTCTGTCCGTCGGGCCGACCCCGCCCGAGGCCGCCCGGGGCTGCTGCCGATGCTGCCAGTGCTGCCGCTGCCGTCGCCGCCTTCCGGGAGTGCGCGCCGGCCGCGGCGGGGGCGCGCGGGGCGGGACCGAGCCTACACCCCCCTCCCTCTGGTCCACGCGCGCAGGGCTGGAGCACTCACCTCCCTCCACCTTGCCCACCTTCCACCCCACCCCACCCACTCTCACCGCAAGACCAGGGTCCGAGATGGAGACCATCCGCCAGGTCCCCATCAGGAGGCGGGGTCAAGGGGCTGAGTCCCCCACGTCCACTCACAAGTAGTCAGGAGTCAGCAGGGCAGGTGGACACTGGGCTCAGCCTTTGCCGTAGCCACGTGGGTGGACAGACCGACATGACCCCACTCCTCTGTACAGGGCCCTTTCCTGAGTGCCTAAGGAGGTAACAGGTCCAAGGGCTCCAGCGTCTCCCCCAGCCCTCAGGGAAAGGGAACCCAGCTTCCTGCCTCTGGTCCCCATAGACCAGAGGGAGGTTACTGGGGCCTTTCCCATGACTTCCCACTGCACCCTAGCTTCTCCTTCACATTCTATCCTCCCTAACAGGGAGGGAGGATGGCCTCTGCCCTCAGGGGCACTTGTCCAGGCAGGCAGAGCCCAGAGGCACACATGGGTGGGAGTTGGGGCATCTCTGCTCTTTTCCTGTGGTTGGATGTTGTCATTCCGAGGGTGCTCACTGAGCCCTGCACACTCCTGGGTCTCCCCAACTGACTTTCTGCTGACATATTTAGTTTTGGGCCGAGGAGTGGGGAGAAGCATCAGAGATGGGGAGTTGGAAGAGTGGGTACCTAGCTTTCCAGCACCCCCGCTGGGTCTTCGCCACAGATGGCCCAGCTCCAGGTTAGACAAGGTCCCTTCCTGCATGTTCCTTCCAGGCCAGCCTGGCAGGGGCCCAGATGACTCCTGTTTCTGTCTAGGACATTGAGGAAAGTCTGCATTTGTTGAGCATTTACAGTGCCAGGTGTTTCACCACGACCTGTGGAGGCAGAGACTGTTTTACTGCCATTCTTCAGATGGTAAATAGGCAAGTGGGAATTCCCTGGTGGTCCAGTGGTTAGGACTCACGCTTTCACTGCGGAGGGCCTGGGTTTGATCCGTGGTCGGGTAACTAGGATCTTGCAAGCTGCACAGTTGGCCAAATTGAAAAAAAAAAAAAAAAAAAGGGCTCCCCGGTGGCGCAATGGTTAAGAATCCGCCTGCCAATGCAGGGGTCACGGGTTCGAGCCCTGGTCTGGGAAGATCCCACATGCCGCAGAGCAACTAAGCCCGTGCGCCACAACTACTGAGCCTACGCTCTAGAGCCCGCGAGCCACAACTACTGAAGCCTGTGTGCCTAGAGCCCGTGCTCCACAACAAGAGAAGCCACTGCAATGAGAAGCCCACGCACTGCAATGAAGAATAGCCCCCGCTCACCACAACTAAAAGAAAGCCCGCGCACAGCGAGGACCCAACGCAGCCATAGATAAATAAAAAATAAATAAATAAATAAATTTAAACAAACAAACAAAAGGCAGACTGTTTGAGTTCCTTCATCACACTTAGAAAGTGAAGAGCTGGGATTCAAATCCAGATCCCTACTGTGCCAGGGCAGGTATGGCCAGAAGTGCCACCCACTAGTTGACTCCATGACACTGCATCCAATCCTATCACCTCTCCCCTGTCAGTGACAGTTTCCTCTCTGTCTCATGCATCATTCATTTCCCCCTTTTACTTGATCATTTACATCAGTGCCTAAACCTGCTCCATTCCTGAGCCCACTTCCCCTCCAGCTATCACTGCTCCCTTTAGTCCCAGGGGCAATGCAGCCACTGCCATCCTGTCCCATCCTCCTAGGAATACTTCTGATGTCACCCTCTCCTCGTGTTCCACCGACTTCATGGGCCCTTTCTTGTTGTCTCTTTCTGGTTCCCTCCTCTTGTTCCATCTGTGACCTTTGAGCCTTAGGGGTCCCAGGGCATGGTCCTGGGGCTCTTCTCCCTGCTCTATGCTCACTGTCTTGGTCTCCATGCTAACAGCTTGAGCCAGAATTTTCCCTTGAACTACAGTCCCACTCATCTTAGCCTGGATACCCTGGAAAACAGAATCTGTGGCAAAGTTAAAGAGTTTTATTGGGAGGTGAAACTTTGGGGAAGCCAGAGTTAGGGAAAAAGGAAAGTGAGGCAGGGAAGGAGGGAGAGCAAACATGGACGGCGTGCTCCTGAGCTGACCACAGCTTTGCTGGCTCCCAGCGCACAGGTGACTCGGGAAAGGCCAGAGACAAGCCCTGTGCTGGGGACGTCCATCTGTAGGAGGAAAGAGCAGTGACTTCTCTGCTGGTTGCTCCCTGCCTCCTGTTTCTTTATGTCACCTGGCCCCTTGGGCAGCCCCTGAGGAAGCCAGCACCCCCGTGGGGCCAGTGGGGTAAAGATGCCAAGGAGGCTGTGCCAAAGGTTGACCCCTGCCCAGGGAGGAGCCGAGACACTATGGGGAGAGGTGAGAGCTGTACAACCACAGGGTACGGCGCACTGTTGCTGGGCCATTCCAGCTGGGAGCCAGTACCTGGGAGCAGGTGTGGCTGAGAGGGTATGTGAAGGCCCAAAACCTGGGTCCAGGTCACCCCCAAACCTGCTCCACTCACAGCGTTCCGCATCTCACTGATACACTAGGCAACTCCCTCCTTCCAGCGGCCAGAACCCCACAGCCACCTTGGGCTCCACCTTCAGAGTGTATCTGGTGAGGCCTCCCACTCATCCTGGGGCGAGCTTCCCTCTCGGCTGCCACAGGGGTATCTGCCCCCCCCCTCCTCTCGCCCACACCTGCCTTATTCCAGCTCAACAGCCAGAGGGACCTTTCAAAAGTCACATTTTGCCGTTCCTCTGCTCCAAACCCTCCACTATGTTCCATGGGAGCTGGGTGTTAAAACCACATCCTTGCTGGGGCCTTGAGGACCTCCTGCCATGTGACCTCCCCTCACCTCTCTGATCCTCCCTTGGCTCCAGCAACTCAGCCTCCTTGGTGTTCCTGGAACATCCTGGCCCACCCTTGCCTTGGAACTGCTCCCTCTTCCTAAGGAGCCAGACCCAGATAGGAGGAAGCAGGAGACCACAGAGGGACGAGGGCAGGCCCTGTCCATCGTTGCAAATCCCAGCACAAAACACACTGAGGCCAGGTCTTCAGTCACTTCTCCAGCATTTTATTTTTGGTCTCAAGCTCCACGGAGCCTCCTCTGACAGGCCTGGGACGGCTCTGCGAGGCCATGAGCCAGACGGAAGGCGCACAGCAGAGCTCAGCCCCCAGGCCTCTTTCCTGAAGTGCAAATGGCACACAGCCTCTGCGGCTACCGTCCCTGTTGTAACCCCTAGCTGTCCCTAGCTACAAGATGGGGAGACAGTGGCCTGGCCCGGAGGGGCGAGACAGGGGAGCCCAGCAAGGCCTGTCACCTTCCTGTGCGGGGAAGTAGGCAGCAGGGTGTCAAGTGGGCGGGAGGCCAAATCCTAAGGAAGGGACAGCCTAGGCTGCTCCTGCCTCCTTCACCTGCAGCACCACGGGGCGCGGGTTGAGGAGGAGGCCATCGGGGTGCCTGCAACGGGTACCCCCACTTACACTCAGAACCTGAGAGGGAAAGGGCTCCACGGGTAGCGTCTGGGGACCACCCAACTGAGACAAGGCAGGCTTTGGCTCTGACACGCACTTTAATAAGCCCCACCCTCTCTGGCCAGGCCGCCCACAGGCTCTGGCTGCCCTCTAGTCACAGGAGCCGTCCTTCCAGCCGTCGCGCCAACGCTCGTCCACCAGCGAGCAGTTGAAGTCCGGCTTGCCTAGCTTGTGGTTCACCTCGTTGTGCAGGCGGCATAGCCACTGGGTGAAGCAGGCCCGAGTGCGAGTGTCTGGCTGGTTCCTGCATATCCTGCGTGGGGGGGAGCACAAGGAGAAGGATGGCAGGCAGTGCTCCCACTGTCCCCGCCCCACCAGCTCCTTGCCTGCTCAATTCAGGGAGGAGAGCTGGGGCACTGCTGTGAGCTACACCCAGAAGTGCCCTCATGCTCTGAATTCCCAGAAGGGGGCAGACCCTGCAGCAGCAAGGCCTGGTGGACTCCTAGGCCTGCTCAAACCCTCACCTCCGGAGCTTTGCAAACCCTGGCAAGAGTCCTGGGCAAGACATTGAGGCAGAGGCCTCAACTTTACAACCTGGTAACAATCAGGAATCCTCACCCCAGCATCCCTGGCCCCAGGCAGTGTGTGGAAGGGGTGGGGTTGGCATAAAAGCAAAACTGAAAAACAGATCTGTTTCTTAGCACCTGTGGCCCTGTTGCATCAGCTCAGCAAGAGACCTTGTTCTAAATGCCCAGGCTTCAAACAGCAAGGGCTGCCCTGCCCCCCACATCCATCCCAGAAATGCCATGGGTGCCAAACAACAGTTCTTGGGCTCCCCAGTGAAGAAAAGGTGGCTCCTGGAAGCAACAGCAGTGAGTTCCCAAGGTCTTGAAATTGGCAGTCCTGCTCCAGAAGTTAGGCAAAGTGGAGTCCTCCGAAACCTGCCAGAGCCTCCATCAGTGCTAAGCAAGGGATCTCATGAGGGAAGCCCTCCCTGGGAGCCTTGTGGCTGCAGAAAGAAGCAGTACCCAGCAGCAGCCCCAGACAGCTTGGCCTTTGAGGAGAAAGAAGATGGCTCAGATGATCCAATCCCTTCTCTGTTGGTGGTCCCTGCTCTCAGCAACCCTCTGCCACCTCTGCATCTTATTTCTCTAGGCTCCCCTTTATGACATCAGCCAGGGGTCCCAGGCCCAGGCTCCAGGTGGGATGCTCTGCTGCCTGCAGACTGTGCAGACACAACTTACCTTTTCCTTATGTCTTCAGCACACTCCTCACACGGGTAAAACTTGGAAAATAAATGTATGAACTGAGCCATATCTTGCTGCTGTTCTGGGGTGGGCAGGTCGGGATAGTAGGCCGCCAGGGTATGGAGGACAGACCAGCTGTGGCGGCCCAGTTCCTCGCGATCCGGAGGACAATCTTCCCTAAACTTGCTGTCCCGCTGCGGAAGGAGGCCGACAAGGGTCAGTTCGGTTTTCCCCAACCAGAAACCTACAAAGCTCCCCTTTTTCCCCCACCAGCCGGAGGCCCGCTGACTGGAGACAGAAGTCCTGAGGCCGATCCAGCCCACATGTGGCTAAGAGCCGAAAGGCCAAGGCTACCTTGGGGGCAAGGTTTAGGAACAGCCAAACCCGGGGGGCAAAGTCTCTCAGGCTTAGGGCCTGTGGGAACGCTCGGCCTGGGCCTTGGGAAGTCGGCCTGGGGTGCTTGAGAACAAGGTGTGGGGGCCGGGGCTAGGAGTCAGCAGGGCTCGCGGGCCTCTGAGGGGAGGTGGCGCCCCCCCGCATCTGCACCTTCTGCTGTGTCCGCATCCACGACTTGAAGTCCACGCAGGCCCGGCAGGGCAGCCTCCGGGAGGCGTCCTCGGCGACCTGAGAATCGGAGGCCGGTGCCTGGGATGGCGTCCGGGCCGAAGAGGCGGAATCTCTCCGCCCCGCGCCCCGGCCGCGCGCGTCCGTCACCAGGTCGTCCATCACCTCGGAGCGCGCGCCGCCGGGTAGAAAGGAGAATAGGTTCCCACCGCCGAAACTCCCCCGCTCGCCGGGCGCCGCCATGTTGCCCGCGCAATGCCTGCCGGGCCAGGTCGGCCTCCAGATGGGCTTCCAAGTCGGCCTCCAGGCCAGTGCGCGCGCCGCCGCCAAGGCGCGGCCACAGGAGCCGGGCGCGCGCGCCGCGGGCGCGGGCGCTGGCGCTGGGCCTGAGCCGGGGCTGGGGGCGGGGGCGGGGCCCGGGGCGGTATCCGGCATGGAGGCGGGGCTGGGGGCCTTGGTCTGCGCCCGGGAAGCGGCAGAGCCAGAGACAGGGGTCCGGGCTAAGGACGCGTCGGAGACCCGGGTCGGGGTGTGCGCGGAACCGGAGGCCCGAGTCCTGGCCGCGCCCCTGGGCCTCGTTCCACGGCCCGTGCCCGACCTGCGTCGTCCGTGTCTGCGCTCCAGCCTCCTCCAGTAGAAGAGCAGCGTGTTGTGGAAGACGCGCCCTGGCCGTGCCGCGGCCTCGGGCTGCGGCCTCGGCCATGTCCGTGTTACGGTCTTCGATGCCCCCATTGCTCCGCTCTGACCGTCCCGCGTGCCCGCGGCTCTGTGCCCTCAGTTGGGGGAGCGCCCAGCTGGGCCGTGAGCGCACAGACGACGTGCTGTTGGTGCCGGGGGTCCAGGGGTTCCACTTTGGCGACCGGCGCCATGGCAACGGGCGCCTGGCAACGCGGGGCGGGGCCGTGCCTGCAAAGGAGGAGGTGCGTCTCTGGGCTCCCGCGAGTACCGAGCAACCTCTCTCCCCCGCCCCGAATCCTACAGCCTACTTGAAGAGGTTAAACCCACGTCGGGAGTGGCCTCAGGGATACCTCTGCTTCCATATGTACATTAATTCATTCTGCAAATATTTGTGTAGTGCCTAATCTGTTCTAAGCACTGCTAGGCACTGGTCTGTGCAAGGAGCAAGATTTATCCGTCCGTGACCTCCTCAGCTCATAGTCCAGTGGTCAAGACGGAAAAAACAAAACCAAACAAACAAAAAAGAGTCACACTAATAAATGTTCAGGTACAAACTGTGATGGGGGCCATGAACAGGGCGTGGTAAATCTGGGAGGCCTCCTTGAGGAGGTGACCCTTAGGCAGTGGCCTGAAGGATGAGGAATCAACTGAGGAGGGCAGTCAAGGCCAAGGCAGGAGGGAGGAGGATCTTGGCTACTTGCATGGGCAGAAAGGCCAGTGGGACAGGACCCGGGAAGGGTGGTGGGAGGAGAGATCCAGAGGTGGCCAGGGACCCACCAAGGACATCATCAACTGCCATGGCAGCTGGGAATTTATTCTGAGGACCCTGGGAAGGTGCTGGGAAGTTTTGGGCAGGGTACCCTGGCCTGATCCCATTTCTGTTTTGCAAAGATTCCTCTGAAGAGTGGATTTCATGGGAGCATGTGAGGAGCACAGGCTTTGGGGGAGGATGGGGCTGTTGGTAGTTGTCCAGGTGAGAGATGAAGGTAGGGAGTGTCAAGAAAGAAAGAGTGGAAAGGATCTACGTTGCTGGGGGTGTAGAGCAGGGCCTCTCAGTTGGCATAGGGAGAGGCCTCAGCATCTTTCTAGGTCCCTGGCTGTGAGTAAGCTGGCCCTTCTCCCCCTTCTCTCCTCTGTCTTCCAAGGGAGCAGGATCTGTCCCACCCTGTACCCTACCAGGCCAGTGGCCCCCACTGAGATTGGCAAGGTGACAGCTGGGCTGAAGGCACTTTGCAAAAATTAGGCCTATGTCCACAGGTGTTCATTGCCTGGGCCAAGACTAGGGAAGGTTTGAAGGTTTCAGAGAGAGCCACTGGTTAGACAGATATACAAAGGCCTTTTGTCAAGGCCAGAGTGGTTTCCTGGAGGGATGCCATAGAGGCTGACCCCTCCCTCGAGGGCTTGGGGTAGAGGGAGTCTCAACACAGAGCTGGTGGCTCCAACAGGGGGAAGAACCACTGTGTGCCAGGGTTGGATGGGGCTCCAAAAATCTCCCCTATAAGGAAGCAGTCCAGAGATGTGGGGCACCTGGGCACACCACCTGCCTGGGGATTCTAGGGCCTTCCCTTCACCACCCCAGTTAGTGGGGGGATGGTCACTCTTGATCTCAGAGGCTGTGTTTACAGCAAACTATGATAAATCATGAATTCAGAGATGGCTCTCAAAACAGTCCTAGTCACCACTTCCCCCATCCCCCAAGCGCTGGTGACTAGAGATGGACCCTCTTCATCCTGCCCCAAGTCTCTCCACCACAGGGGAACCTATGGGGTAAAACTGTGACGTCCGCCTCTCCCCAGCACATAAAGAAAAAAACCCTGACAGTTAATATCCATTTAACACAAATTTCCTCCTCTGTGATTTGGGGACATTATGGAGACCTTTCCTCCAATGTGAGGATTAAGCCAAACAAAGCACTTAAAGCCTTTAACACTGGGTCACTGGTTCCTGATGACAACTGCAGTTAGCTCCCCAGGGAGTTCAAAGAGCCAAAGGGCACACCCAGCAGGTGGCTCTGACCGATCTCAGCACTACACAGGGTGTGGGAGAGCCGGGAGGTGTGGCCAGGCCTGGCGGCACTTTGATGGCTCTTCCTTCTCCTCCTCCTCCACCCACGGCCAGACTCCAGCAGGAGGGCCTCAGGCCGCAGTCCCAGCCCCAGCCCCTCCACTCTTTCTTTGCTTCCCACAGAAGCCCTGTGCTCCTGCCCCTCTACAGGCTAGGGGTGCGGTGAGGAAGCTGTGAAGGACCCAGTCACAGGCAGGGAAGTGCAGCAAGGACGTGGCAGGTCTGGGGCATCGCCGGGGAATTCCAAACAGTCTTCTGGGTACCTGAGGCCTCCCCTCCTCCCCACGTAGGCAGGGAGGCAGTGGGACGCTTGACCACACCCGACAGATTCCAGAAATCTGTGACGGAGATCTGGGGAAGCCACAGCCATGGCAGGCCCCCGGCACCCGGTGTCTGTGAGCGGGGCAGCTCTGGTACAGACAGACAGGCTCCAGGTCGGGACTGATGGGACCCCTGCCAGCCCCAAGGGAGAGGGAGGGAGTTCCTGGCCTAGCGCCTCCAAGAAGCCCCCAACCTATTTCATCTAACAGACGTTCGCCTTTTCCGTGTGCTGGTCGGATGACAGCGACACCTTCGCACGAAGAAGCTGGGAGGAGTTCAGGAGACTCCATGTGAGTGAGTTTGGAGCCACCCTGACTTCCCCCAACTGCATGACCCACCCGTGACCACCCCCCATTGCCTGCCCTTGTGCCCACTCGGGCTTCCAGCCCCTAAGATCCTGGAAAGGGACCCCCGCCCTCCCAGGGGAACAGTGGGCCCTCGGAGACTGACATGCCCCTTCTCGCCCTCAGAAAACCCTCAAGGAGACTTTTCCAGTGGAGGCGGGTCTGCTGCGGAGATCTGACCGCATTCTCCCCAAGCTTACAGGTCAGGCCAGCAAGGATCCCAGGAGGGGCGGGGGAGGCAGCAGTCTGATGTGGGGAGCCCTGGGGTGTGTGTCTCACGGTCAGTCCCTATCCTGCCCACAGATGCATCGTTATTGGTGCACTGGGGCCACACTGGCCGAGGCCTGGCACGCCTGCAGCTGCTGGAGACCTACTCAAGGGCGCTGCTGGCGGCAGGGGAGCGTGTGACCCACAGCCCGGTGCTCACTGGCTTCTTTGCACCACAACCCATGGACTTGGAGCCTGTGCTGCCAGCTGGCAGGTGCCTGACCCACCCCCAACTCTCTGCCAGCAGAAACATCTGGAATATGGGGGAGGCGGGGTGGAGGAAGGGCCAATGAGGGGACGCTTAGAGGCTGGACAGATGGACATCCCACCTCTCACCTGCACCCTCACCAGCCTGGTGATCCTGCCTGCCCCGCAAGAGCCCCTGCCAGGCCCCACGGGCAGCCCTGCCATCCGCAGCCAGGAGGCTCAGAGCCTGCACTGTCTGCAGCCCTTCAGCACCCAGGACACATGGGGCCAGCCCTTCCATGCTCGGGCCCAGGAGGCCCTAGATGTGCTGCTGCGACACCCCTCAGGTGGGCCTGGGTGGGAATCTGGGGACACACCCTTCTGCCCCCTGGGATGCCAGTGGGCCTCAGGAACTAAAACACCCCCTGCCCTTATCTTGGGCACAGGCTGGTGGCTGGTGGCGAATGAGGACCAGCAGATGGCATGGTTTCCTGCTCCCTACTTGGAAGAGCTGGCCCTGGGCCAGGGACGAGATGGGGAATGGTCCCTAGGGAGCAGTGGTGAGACTAACCCTCCTCCCCACACCCACCACCACGGGGCTGTGTTCGGCAAAGCTGAGTCACAAGCACGCAAGCCAGGGGAATGAGGCCATGGGACGACCAGGGGGTACCAGTGGCCCTGTACTGTGTGCTTGGTCCCCACAGTGAGGCGGAGCCCCACTGGGTTTTTTTTAAAATTTAATTTACTTATTATTTTTGGCTGCATTGGGTCTTCGTTGCTGTGCACAGGCTTTCTCTAGTTGCAGCGAGCAGGGGCTACTCTTCCTTGCGGTGCAGAGGTTTCTCATTGCAGTGGCTTCTCTTGTCGTGGAGTACGGGCTCTAGGTGCATGGGCCTCAGTAGTTGTGGCTCATGGGCTCTAGAGTGCAGGCTCAGGAGCTGTGGCACATGGGCTTAGTTCCGCGGCATGTGGGATCTTCCTGGACCAGGGCTCGAACCCGTGTCCCCTGCATTGGCAGGCAGATTCTTAACCACTGCGCTACCAGGGAAGCCCGGAGGTGGTGATTCAGCAGGAGATGATGCAGGGACTAAGAGGTGGGGCCCTGGCCTCTGTGGTGACCACCAAGGATCCGTTCCCAGGGTACCAGTTCTGTGCTTCCCATGCCTACGAGAGCAGCCAAGCCGATGAGCTGTCTGTGACCACAGGGGCACGCGTGCGTGTGCTGGAAACATCAGACTGTGGTTGGTGGCTGTGCAGGTGCGTGGGGTGGGGCTCTGGTGGGCCCAGTCTAACAGAGGAAGGGCCCAGTGCTAACCAAACCCCGCCCTCCCCCGCAGGTTCCGAGGCCGTACTGGTCTTCTCCCAGCTGCAATACTGCAGCCTGACGGGCTGGGCACACTCCTCAGCGGACCATGGCTCCACCTCAGGGTAGATGGTGGTGAGGACAGGGAGGGCGAGGCCCAAAGCTCCCCCAAGTCCCCCCAGGCCACGACCCTGCCGCCTACCGTGCCTGCCCGACCATCTCGGAGTGCCATTCAGAGCTGCTGCTGCACCATCACCCGTAAGGCACTGGAGCAGTACCCAGGGTGTCATGGACCCCCTTGAGAGTGTGTGGCATGTTGTGGAGGGCTTCGCTGTGCACCCCACAGCTGGAGCGGCAGGCCAGAGGCTCCAGACCCCAAGGATGGTGGCTGCCAGCCACATCAGCCTCAGGGCTGTGGGATGCGCAGTTGAGGGTGGGACTCCCTGGCTGGTGGGGCAAGGAGACTACACTCTCCCTTGTCTTCTGAGTAAAGTTCTCCTGACTGACCCCCACCCAGTGTCTGTGCTGAGGGGCAGGGACTGGGGGATCTTGGGCCAAAGTGTGGGGGCAGGGCTGGCTGGTGGGCCCAGCCTCGGGCTGGCCCAGGCAGTGGTCCAGGACCTGGGGTGAGACAAAGCCCAGACAGACACAGGGAACTGAGATAGCAAAGTACATGTTTTGGTGGGTTTCAGAGGGCCGCGGGGGCCACGGGGAGGGTGGGCAGCTTCATGTTGTGCCATAGGAAGTCCAGAAAGGTGGCTGCCTGCAGCATCCGGCTGAGCCGTTGAAAGTGCCGCTCTGGGGGAGGACAGCAGGCGATCAGGGTAGGAGTCGTCTGGCTGGACGGCCCCCTGCGCCCACCTGGGGCTGGGTCTACATACCAGTGTAGGGCAGCAGGGCCTCAAGTGAGGCCCGCACACCGTCGTAGGCCAGCAGCTCTTCCGGGGCCTCATGCCGCAGAAGCACGCCCAGCACGGCCTGGGCTTCGTGGCAGTGCCGTGAGTTGGTGTTCCACGTGACACAGAAGCGCAGCAAGGCCTCTGTGGGTGATGGGGACCGTCAGACCTGCCTGCTGGGCCACCCCAGCCTTACTAGGCACCATCCAGCCCCGACCTGCCTGCCCCAGACCTTTCTGGTCTCGCCGCAGTTGGAGCACCGTGGCTTCCAGCTTCTCGCAGGACTCAGGGTCCCTTTGGATAGCTACGGGAGGAGAGAGGAGACTGAGCTCTGGGGAAGGGGCACCACGGACCCGAGAGACTACCCCTGCCGCCTGTCTGGCCCGAGGCAGCACTGACCCTGGATGACAGTCAGCACAGTGTGGGGCCGGTCTAGAGAGATGGCCAGGCCCAGCGCCCGCAGGTATCGCTTCTCGTGGAGCAGGTTGTCCAGTTCTTGTTGCCTGGTGGGGGAAGGAGGGAACAGGACCACTTGGGGACCTGGCTAGGGCTGAAGGCAGAGCCATCAGAGGCTGGCTGAGGAGTCTGCAGCCCGGGCCTGAGCACCCGCTGGGGGTGAGCTGTGTTGCTGCTCCGAGCCTTGGTTTCCCCAAGCTATAGAGAGAAGGGACGCCAATGTGCCCTACTCCAAGGGGCGGGGGTGATGCTAACGCATCGGACTTGCCGTGAGGGGTTGGGTGGAGACCCCCAACTCACTTGACCACCTGCTCCTCTCTCTTGGCCTGCTCCTCTGCCTGCTCCGCCTCGGTCACATCCTGGGGTCAGACTGGGGTCAGACTGGCACACCCACGCTGTCCTGCCCACTGTCCCCCCACCCCACCCCAGGCCACACACCTTCCAGAGGATGACGCAAGAGTCGCTGGCGCCGGTGAGGGCATGGTCATCCAGCCGGCTGCAGTGCAGACCCCAGACCTTGTCCTCGTGGGCGTCCAGCGTCCTCACACACTCATTGTTCTTGATGGTCCAGAGCTTCACAAGCCCATCAGAGCCGCTGTGTTCAGGATTGGGAGGGGGCTCAGCCCTGGGGCCTGCCCCTAGCTCACCCCTAACCCTGCCCCGCCCTCACCCACTCACCTGGACAGCAGCTGTGTGCCGCGGCTCACAAATGCCACCTTCAGCACAGAAGCATCATGTCCCTCAAACGTCTGCAGGGTGGGGAGAGGGGAGGTGTGAGGTGTCACCAGGTAGGGGGCCAGGCCTGGGCTGAGGGAGGCTTACCTTGAGGCAGCTGAAATCCTGCAGTGCCCAGAGCTTGACAGTGCCATCGGCCGAGGCCGTAGCCAACACCTGGTCCATGGGCGAGAATTGGACACACCAGAGGCCACGCCGGTGGCCCGAGAAGACGCCCAGCAACTGGCACCGTGGGAGGGTCCAGAGTTTGGCCGTGCGGTCCTGTGACCCCGTGGCCAGCAGCTTGTCGTTGGGGGCGATGGCCACACTATTGATGTCCTGGTGGTGGGAGCAGGCAGCAGCTCAGATCCCCATCCCAGCAAGGCCCCTGCTACGACCCCACCTGTGTGCTGCGTGCGGTCACCTTGTCGTGGCAGTGCTGCGTGGCCTGGGCCTGTAGGAGGACAGGTCCACCATCGGGGCCTGTGCTCTTGGATGGCAGGGCTTCGGGGAGGGGCCACAGCTTCACAGTGCAGTCCTGGCTGCCCGTCACCAGGAAGGTCTCCTTCAGCCTGAGGCCCGATTTGGGGGAGGGGGAGACACCTGCTGAGCCCTGGCCAGCCCTGTCTGCAGCACACCACAGCTCAAGCCTGTCAGACCTTGGTCCAAACCAGAAAGACTGTCCCGGAATGTGAACTAATGTGCCACCGCCTTAACACCTCTGGCACCACTTGCTTCCACTCGAGTCTGCACTGCCTGCCCTCAGTGCTGTCAAACCTGGGGACTTGGTCCCAACAATGGGAGCCCCAGGCCTAAAGAGCACCCTCTCCCCCTGGATGCTGCTTAGTTTCATTGTCCCTGGTCTAACACCCCTCCCCTTTTATCCACACAACCTTAAGATCACTTCTCAGGAGCCTCCTACAGTGGCATCTGAGGATGCCCCAGCCCCTGTTCTCTAGTCCACATTCCTAGGCTGGAGACTCAGAGAGCAAGGCAAAACCCGCCTCTGCCTCCGTGACACCCCGGACCCCAGCCCTGAACCACTACCTTGAGCAACAAATGGTGCCCACGCTGTGTGTGTGTCCAGAGCCCTGAGCCACACAGGCCACCTCGCCTGCCTTGTTCATCCTCCAGACGCAGATGCTCTGATCCTGGGGATGGGATGGGTGAGGAGAGGCTGGGCTGGGCTTCCTGACCCAGGACCCTGTCCCCCATACCTCTCGTGGTGCTTCACCTTGGCACAGCTAACGAAGAGCCACCCCTTCCGGAACACATCTAGGGCCAGGACAATATCTAGAAAAAGGTGGAGAAGAAATGGCTAGAGAACAGCTATGGCAAAGCGGGGCAATCCAGTCCTGGGTGAAGTCCGGGGGCGCTGGCCTGGCGCCCTCACCTGTGTGGCCGTGGAGAATCTGGCAGGCGGACGTCTGCAGCTCAAACACTTTCAGGCAGGGGCTGTTAGAGGCCACCACAACGTGGGAGTCCTTGGGCCCGAGGAACCGGACGTCCAACACCTCCTCACTGTAGCCGGCAAACTGTGGGGGCAGGAGGGACACAGGCCAGGGCCTGTGTGAGTGGAGGGCTGGCATCCTGGGCTGTGGGCCGAGCAGGGGCAGTGCTTGCTCACCTGTTTCTGCAGCTGCAGGGAGCGGGCCTCATAGAGAAGCAGGTTGTGGTCAGCAGTGACGCTGAGGAGCAGGCCAGCGGCTCGGGCCAGGGTGCAGTGGGTCAGCTCCCGCCCAGGGCCTGGCAGCTGCCGTTGTGCATGGACACACTGCCCAGAGGCCGCCTCCCACACGCGCAGCGTGCCTGTGTGGGGACAAGGGCCGCTGGGACTCACGGATCCACAGGCCTCCATTACCCCTGCTGCCCGCCCTGGCCTGGCCCCACCCACCTTGGTCGCCAGCTGTCAGGAAGTGCAGGCCCGCAGACTTCACACCCAGCTCCGGCGCCGGCTCCTCTGGCAACAGAACTGCAGCCTCCACACTCTGAGGACGAGCAGGTCAGAGGTGGCAGCCCCGCATCCCACCCCGCCCCACTCAATGGCCCTGGCGCCCCACCTCAAACACCGGCACGGTCCTTGTGGCCTGGAGGCTCTGCAGGTCCCAAACAATGCAGATCTTGTCACGGCCTGAGCTGGGGGGAAACAGCCACCTCAGTTCCCAAGTCTCAGCTGTGGCCGTCCCTTTCCTGCCAAGGCCTGGGTAGCTGGCCACTGACCTGAGCATGGTGTGACCATCGGCACTGAAAGTCAGAGAAGTGACAGCGCTGTAGTGGGCAGTCAGCATGGCCAGGCACGACCGGTCCTGCAGCGACCACACGCGGATGCTGGTGTCTGCGGCTGAGGAGAATAGGAGCAGGCGTGCGGGGTCCGGGTGGAAGGCCACCAAACTGCAGGCAGGTGGGGTGGGGCTGGTGAGCTATGCCACCCTGACTGTGACGCCCCACCCACCCGCCCTCCGCCACCCCTACTCACTGTATGACACCCGGTGAGCCCCGAAAGTGGTGTGTCCCATAGTGCTGCACGACATCCCAGACACGCACGGCCCCATCACAGCCGCCTGTGGGAATGTATTCGAGGTGCGGGGGCTGTATGCCCAAAGCCCCCTGCCTGGCTCTAGCCGCTCCCTCTACCCAGCCGGGGTCCTACCTGTGGCTAACAGTGTGGAGGTGGGGTCGAAGGCCATGGTGGCCACAGGGGCTGTGTGTATTGCCTTCCACAGGCGGGTGATGCTGCCCTCTTGCCAGGCCCACTGAGCCAGCAGCAGTGCCCGGCTGGCTGTCACCAGCACCTGGGGGAGCACGCAGTTCAGCTGGGGGCAGAGGCATGGACGCCATCCTCATCAACTCTGGTTGGGAGGTACCAGAGCCCATCTCTTGTCCCGGTCCCATATACCTTGTCATCGGGGCTGAGATCAAAGGCAGTGATGTCCTCCTGGTCCTCCTGGGGCGAGAGTGAATGCACGGGGTGCCATGAGAATAGGCTGCCCCCCACACCAGCCCCTTACCCTGACCCTCCCCCGCCCTCACCTGCTCCAGGCTCTGCAGCATAGTCCCCGAGGCCACATCCAGGATGTTGACTCTGGTGCCACAGACACAGAAGAGGTGCTGCCCAGTCTGATCCAGCTAGTGACAAAGGGGTCTCAGTCAAGGTAACACTTTTCAGCCCCTGCCTGCCCCACCACTCTGCTCCCCTAGGCCAGTACCTGCACCTTCCCGCCCTTGTAGAAAGGCTCGATCTTGCGCTCGACAGCATAGCTGGAGGAGAGACGGGGAGAGAGTGAACCACCCACCCCTTGGTCCTCAGTGCCCAGCCCTGCGCTAGGTGATCCCCTAGAGATCAACCCAATAGGGCCCTGCCCTTGAGGAGTTCCTGGGTAGCAGCAGGGATGCAGGAGGCATGAGGGAGGAAGAGTGACGAGCTCTTCTACTGTTCCTTTCTTTAACTCTCTCAGCTGTACTGTGAGATGGGTGTTGGTACCCCCATGTTACAGAAGATTTGGGACCCTGGGCTGGTCCGTGATCCACACGGGTCCCAGGGCAGTCCAAGTCTTCCCAGACTCCCCGGGTATGGAGGAAGCCAGGCTTTGGGGGCCCCCTGCTGGCCATGAGAGGCCAGGCTTGGGTACCAGCCCAGAGCAACATCCTCTTCAACATCCTCCTCAACACTTTCATCCCTGAGGTCCAGCCTGCTCTTTCCCCAAGCCCGGCTCCTTCCTCCATCTCACTCTCTGAGCAGATTCTCATTTCAGCAAAGGTGTCGCTGTCCTCTCCCCTCCCTCTTGGCTACTTCCATGCTGGTCCAAGCCACTGCACTCTCCTCTCCGGGGAGCTGCTCCAGCCTCTTCATTTGGTCCCTATCACTCTCTCAAACCCTGCTCCCAGAGAGGCCTTCTAGAGCATAACTCTGTTCATGTCATCACCCTGCCTTAAAGTCCTCTACTCTCCTTACACGTTTACGAGACCCTGCCTCGAGGGGTGTCTCCTGACTCTTTGTGTTCACATGGGCTGTTCCCTGTATGTGGCCCGGGTCTCTCTTCCCGAATTTCAAAGGTGCCTGGATGACTCCGCTGGAGGAAGCCTGACAGCCAAGATGAAACGGAGCCCCCCTGAACCCACTCGACCATCCAACAGATGGTCTCGGCATCAGGGCTACCCCTTGCTAATGCGTGTCACAGGCCCTGATAGAAACGATTTGCTTAATATGTTTATCCCACCAGACTGCTGCACAGGGCGAGGCTGAGTGTGTCTGGTCCCGGGCACTGAGCACTTAGATGTTCAGCGTAAGTGTGGGGGTTGAAAAAGCACGGGATTGAGAGCTTCCTGGCCACGGAGGACCAGCCCATCTCCTGACCTCTCTTCCTGCTCCCCGGAGAAGAGGGACAGCAGATGAAACCCCCCAGGCCGCCTGCCCCAGAGGTGGTTCTTCTCCTGCTACCTGAGCGCTGGGGAGTCCCGCTCCCGTCCAGGACCAGCCTCGACCTGTGCTCAGTTCGCCCCTTCCTCCCTCTCTCGGATTTCTTGTCCCCCTCCCCCTCCCCAAACCGGCTCCAAGTTTAAGTAGCGGAAGCCAGCTGCACCCGGTGGGACTCCAGTGCCCGCCCTCCGAGAGCAGTCAGTGCCGGCTCTCCCGCGAGGACGCCGCGGGCCTGTCCGTATCCAGCCCTCACCCCCTCCCCAAATGGGTGCAGGACCCACGCCAGGCGCCTTCGCTACTCCGGCAGCGAAGCCGGCTCCCTCCCCGGCGGAGCCCCGGCTCACTTGGACTTGAAGCGGCCCACTCCGGCTGCCGCCTCCGCCATGTCGCCGCTGCCGCCGCCGCCGCGTGAAGGAGACCTGGGCGCGACACCACACTGTCGGCGCCGGGGGATGGCGTCACCGCCGGCAACTACTGTGACGTCACCAGCGCTACGGCCTCGGCGACATCTTTGCTGAGGGCAGCGGAGCGGCGTCAGGAAGCGGAAGATGGCAGAGGCGTTTCCGGCCTCGAGGGCGGGCTGTAGAACAACGTGGAAGCGGCTGGGGTCGACTGGCAGTGTGCTGGGGTCTCTAGCTGCCTGTCGTTTTACTGGACTTTTTTTTTTTTTTTTTTTTGCGGTACGCGAGCCTCTCACGTTGCGGGAGACAGGCTCCGGACGCGCAGGCTCAGCGGCCATGGCTCACGGGCCCAGCCGTTCCGCGGCACGTGGTATCTTACTCCGGGACACGAACCGTGTCCCCTGCATCGGCAGGCGGACTCTCAACCACTGCGCCACCAGGGAAGCCCTTACTGGACATTTAAAAAGGTATTCGGGAACGTCCCTGGTGGCGCAGTGGTTAAGAATCCGCCTACCACTGCAGGGGATATGCGTTCGAACCCTGGTCCGGGAAGAACCCACATGCTGCAGACCAACTAAAGTTAAACCCCTGCGCCTCAACTACTGAGCCTGCGCTCTAGAGCCCGCAAGCCACAACTACGGAAACCTGTGCGCCTAGAGCCCGTGCTCTCCAACAAGAGAAGCCACTGCAATGAGACGCCCACTTACCGCAAGAAGAGTAGACCCGGCTCGCCGCAGCAAAAGGCTGTGCGCATCTTTATTTATAAATAAATAAATAAATGTATTAAAAAAAAGCAAAAAAGGTATTCGTAGGAAATGTTTACTAAAGTAATCCCAAGACTCCTGCCCCCTTGGCATTCTGGGATTTGGGGCAAGAGTGGTCAGGTGTGGTGAGTTAGCAGATACAGCTTGTGAATCGGGCTCTGCCTTAGGGCTTCCGGTATAGTATGAGAAATAACGCAGGTAAATTAATAAATCGGGTGATTTCAGAGTCGTTCAAATATTGATTGAGCACATTCCACGTGCAAAGCACTGTTCTAGGCACTTGGGAGACACCACAGAAGCCGGTGAGCCAGTGTGAAGAACTAGTGGGAAAGACCTTGGAAAGGTTCAGGGAAACAGGCCAAGATGTCCCTTTCAGATGAGGTGAGTAATGCCTGGAGGGGAAGGCGTGAGGCCAGCAAGCACAGCGGTGGTGAGGCGGCCAGGCCGGGGCTCTGCGTTTATTTACTCCTCTATTTACAAGGTAGCTTGGCCCTGGGCCCCCCACATCTCAGCCCCAATACTGCCTTCTGGGGGGGGTCTCAGCCTCCTCTTGCGGGGCGCCCAAGAGCAGGGCGTCATCTTCCTCCAGTAACTCTCCGAGCTGGGCCAGCTGCCGGCGGATGAGGTTGGCAGACCGGTACACCTTGCGCATGCGCCGTAGCAGACACAGCACCAGGGTCCGGCTGCGCTCCTGGCGCTGGCACCAGGCCTTGCGCAGCTCACGGTAGCAGTTGTGGCTTGCGCGTTCTGCCGGGCCCAGGGTGGCCCCGCAGCCCAGGGGGCAGCGCTGATGGGCACCATGCTGGCAATTCTGCCGGTGCTCGGCCAGGTTCCCACGAGGCACCCGCGATGTGCACCCCTCGTTGGGACAGGCCATCAGCTCGAAAGGGCATGAGTCCTGGTGCCCCTTCCGATGGGCCAGGGGGCACGTCACCAGGCAGCCAGCTTCGGCGTTCTTGCACTGGGGGTGGAGGAGAGCATCGTGTGAGCCAAACCAGGTGAGGCACTGCCAGCCATGAGCCGGCTGCCCCCCATAGAATCCCCCATCCATGGCATTCCACTGAGCAGGAACCACTGAACTGGGAGCCTCCCAAGCTCTTATGTACCACTGGCTTGGTGGAGAGAGGGAAACAGTGGAGCAAATGCTTGGAGGTGGGAAAAATCTAAATCTCTGAGAGGGGGGGCAGGACCTGAGGTTTAGAGAACAGAGAGTTACACGGTTGGGTTGGTCTGGTGGATTGTTTGTATGCCAGTTTTTTTTTTTTTTTTTGGTTCCACTGTGTGGCTTGTGGGATCTTAGTTCCCCGACCAGGGATTGAACCTGAGCCATGGCAGTGAAAGCACTGAATCCTAACCACTAGACCATGAGGGAACTGCCCAGTCAGGTTTTTTAAAAAAAAATCTCAATTTCCCCATCTATAAAACTACGGGGCTGGAGAGTAATAGGCAGCACAACAGACACTCCATTCTCTATAATCCCCATTTTACAGCTGGGGCTACTGAAAGGTTAGGTAACATGCCCAAAGTCACCCAGCAAGTAAGTGGTAGAGAAGTGACTCAAATTCAGCCAAGTCTGATGACCTCAAGGAGGGCAGTCTGTTGGTGTAGAAACTCTCAGTTCTGAGAATGGGATTCTTTTCAACCCCTCTCCTGGCTCTGCTCCCCACCCCTACAGGGGTGAGGAGGGTAGGGTGGTGGGAGTGGGTGTTTTGAGCTACCTTGACTTCCAGGCGGCCAATGATCTTCCGGAGTTTATTCACATGGACCATCTTTTTCTGTTTCACCTCTTTCCTGCAACACGGACAGGTCTTTTGCCTAGGAGACATGAGTGGGGGTGATTATTGGGAGTGGGAGGAGAGCAAGTGGCAGCAACATGCCTCCCCTGGTGGTCCCTCCTTCTCTTTAGCTGGAAGAGACATAAGAGGGCATTATAGGGAGCTCTCAGCTCTGAGGCTGGGGCTAAGGGTTGCAGATACCACAGGGTGACCAGAGTCACATACATTAGTGTCCCAGGAGATTTGGCAGCTGAACTTTATGGCCGTCATGACCCAGTGCTTGGCTGACCTTCCTCTCTGTTCTGGGCCCCAGGAATGGCTCCCAGCCCCAC
Source organism: Delphinapterus leucas (assembly GCF_059928025.1). Classification (NCBI taxonomy): domain Eukaryota; kingdom Metazoa; phylum Chordata; class Mammalia; order Artiodactyla; family Monodontidae; genus Delphinapterus; species Delphinapterus leucas. The sequence goes on from NC_143143.1 coordinate 36,713,340, forward strand.
CCCTGCCCTCCCAGCCTTTTGGGTGCCCAGTAGCACCTGGTTAGCCACGGGAGGATGCACCTCTTGCAGAAGATGTGGCTGCATGGCAACCTCATCGGCCTCTTGAGAACTCCATGGCAGACAGAGCACAGGAAGTTGCAGTCGGGAGGGCTGGTGAAGAGGTTGAGATCATACCCGCCACTCTGCAAAGGCCAGGCCAGCATTAGGGCCTGGCTGGGACCAGGATCTGGCTCCCCACTCCACATGCCCAGAGAAGGACCCCAGGAAGCTTTGGGTGGGAGGTGGGCCACATGAGAGCCCCAAGTGGAGGGCTGGGTCAGCGCCCACTATGAGGCGACAGTGGTGAGGGTCAAGACCCCCCCATGACTACCAACCTCCAGCTGTAGAAGCTGGCCTTGGCCTGGAGTTAACACTTGCCCAGAGGGACTTCCCTGATGGCGCAGTGAATAAGAATCTGTGCTCCCAATGTAGGGGGCCCGGGTTTGATCCCTGGTCAGGGAACTAGATCTCACATGCATACTGCAACTAAGAGTTCTCAAGCCTCAACTAAGGAGCCCGTGAGCCGCAACTAAGACCCAGTGCAACCAAATAAATAAATACTATTTAAAAAAAAAAAGACTTGGCCAGAGCCCTCTGAAAGGTTTCCGTGTCCTATTTGGGAGCTTGTACCCCACTGTGCACATCATCTTAGTGAGGAATGGGGTCCAGCTCTGGACAGGTCTAAATGCTCACCATGATCTCTGGATGGCAGCTCCACTGACCGCTGGGGCTCAGGAGCCTCCATTTCATAGCAGGAGCAGGCCGACATCACAGTGGCATTGTCCAGCTCAGGCCAATCACAGCCCTGGTCCAGGGCACCACCTGGCTCTTGCTCCCCTCTCAAGAGTCACAGGGCACCCCAGAGCCGGGATAGGTCTCTGGAGCCCCTGCCTTGCCTCTGCCTTGGGGGTGGCTGACAGCCATCTTCAAATAGCACTAAGGCTGGAACCAAGCTTCCAGGGGCTATTTCCTCAAAGCTGAGGCTCCAGCAGTAGCGCAGGGACTGTTCCCCTCTCCTTCCTCAAATAGGCTGCCCAGGTGGCCAGATCCCCAAGAGCTCAGGGGGCTTTAGACATTGACTCATCATCAGGTCTCTTAGGATCAGAGACCTATGGAGCTAGCTCCAGGGTACAAACCAGGAGTGAGGACCAGATTTCCGTGGTACTGCAGCAGGAACCTAGCATGTGGGAGAGCCTCCCAGAGCAGGTAGGCTGACCACCTGGGTAGGCCTATAAGGAAAGGTGTGGGGAAACCAATTTCCATGTGTGAGGCACAGAACAGTGAACTGCAGTTTCAATACCACTGAGTGTTGAGCTCATCAAATCCTAAAGGCCCTAACCCTTTCCTGAGAGCAATAGGGAGCCACTGCAAGCCTCTGAGCTGCAAGTCTTACACTCTCACTCTTGTTAGTGTTTTGCTGATCCAGCCTGACTCACCTCAAGCTCAAGGTACTTTACATGCTGATGTAGAAGATACGGGGTATGGGTAGAAATAATATGGTTTCAAACCTGGCTCTGCCGCTTTTAGAGGGTGGGATCTTAGAAATCACTTGCCAACCTTCAAGACCGGGTTCTACCCCTGCGTGGCATCCAAAGCAGAGTTGAGCGGGCCAGGAAGGTGTCCCACAAAGGTCTCCCTCCACAGCACACCTCGGTTCCCACGTCAGCAGATGCGTTTTCCAGGATGGTAGTCGGGAGTTCAAGAACACCCACACACGGATGAATCAGATCAACAGCTTTATTGAAAAACGAAAGCAGAGCCCCCCCTTCCCCCCCCCGGTCATGGCGGCGTCGGCCTCAGGCTCTGAGCATCCAGGTATCCTAAGGGTAGAAGACGAGATCAGGGATCAGGTACCAGAATCCGGAACATGAGAGCGGCCGCAACCGGGCCCGGAGCGGCGGCGCGTGTCGGGGCCTGGGTTTCACCTCCCCACACGGAGGAGCGGGCGGTGAGCTGTGGCCCCCGGTGGCTCTGGGCGCCGAGTCTCACCTGCGGCCACGGCCAAAGCCGCAGGTGATTTTCAGCCAACGCCGATCTCCCAACCACCCCACAGCGCCGCAAAGTGCCAGGCAGAAGTACCTAATGAACAGACCTACCTGCAGCCGGAGAAGACGAGGTACAGGCCGAGCTGTCCCTTATAGCAGCGTCCCAGTCGCGCAGATTCCGGGGCCGCGGACACGCAGGCACTCGCCGAGCTCGACGGGGGCGGGGCCCCTCGGAGCCAATCACAGGCCGTTTTATAGGCCCTTGGCGCAAGAGCGATTGGGGTGGGGCAGCCGAGATCTCGCGGCGCTTGGCGCTATATAAAGACTCCTTTGGGGGTGGCGTCCTTCTTTTTTTCCGTAAAAACACGTGAGTGTTCGCGTTAGTAGCTGCGGCTGGTGGGCCTGGGCGGTGGGAATCCGCCGCCATCGGGCGGGGTCCGGGCTGGTGCGCCCGCGCTGTGGGGCTGAAGCCCGGCCTGGGCGTCCGAGGTGTCCGTAGATGCCAGGGCTTCACTGACCGGCTGGTTCTTGTTACTCTTTTTAGCAAATGGCGGATGACGCCGGTGCTGCGGGAGGCCCCGGAGGCCCCGGAGGCCCCGGGGTCCCTGGCATGGGAAGCCGTGGTGGCTTCCGCGGAGGCTTCGGCAGCGGCGTCCGGGGCCGGGGCCGGGGCCGGGGTCGCGGTCGGGGCCGAGGCCGCGGAGCTCGCGGAGGCAAGGCCGAGGACAAGGAGGTAGGTCTGCGCTATGCGCGTGAAGCGGGGCCTTGGACGGCACCGGGAAGGCGGTCCTGGGCACCTGCTGCGCCTTTTCCTCTTCCAGTGGCTCCCCGTCACCAAGCTGGGCCGCTTGGTCAAGGACATGAAGATCAAGTCCCTGGAGGAGATCTATCTATTTTCTTTGCCCATCAAGGTAAACATAGGTTCTCTTTTTCTTGGGTGGGGCCTTGGCCTAGCTGGGGTCGAGGGAGCTTTGTCACTGGTTGGACATTGAGGGGTTCTAGGCTCCACCTTTGGTTTTATTAAAGTTTTGTCACAAATTTTTTTCTTGTAGGAATCTGAGATCATTGACTTTTTCTTGGGGGCATCTCTCAAGGACGAGGTTTTGAAGATCATGCCTGTGCAAAAGCAGACCCGTGCTGGCCAGCGGACCAGGTTCAAGGTACCCCAGCTATCTTATTTTCCTAGGCTGTTTCTATCAAAGACTTTTGTGAGACTCTCTCAGCTCTGCATGGTTGCGCTTGTGTTCATGGGTGTGACTTTCGTAATGGGGAGAGAGAGAAAGGATCTCCTCAGGATCTCAGATAGGTCTCCTGGTGGCCAGTCTTTCCTTGAGGGGCACAACAGACCCTGTGCGGTGGGTGGCTACTGACGTTATGAAGGGCAGTGGACCACCAGCCACGTCAGTCTCTTTGCAGGCGTTTGTCGCCATCGGGGATTACAACGGACATGTTGGTTTGGGCGTGAAGTGCTCTAAGGAGGTAGCCACTGCCATCCGTGGGGCCATCATTCTGGCCAAGCTCTCCATCGTCCCCGTGCGACGAGGCTACTGGGGGAACAAGATCGGCAAGCCTCATACCGTCCCTTGCAAGGTAGGCTGGATGGTGGTGCGTGGCAGGGCCTGCAGTGGTGCAGACTCTCCAGCCCATCTCCTGACTCTACCCCTTCCCAGGTGACTGGTCGCTGTGGCTCTGTGCTGGTGCGCCTCATCCCTGCCCCCAGGGGCACTGGCATCGTCTCAGCCCCTGTGCCCAAGAAGCTACTGATGATGGCTGGAATTGACGACTGCTACACCTCTGCCAGGGGCTGCACTGCCACGCTGGGCAACTTCGGTAGGTGGCCCACATGTAGACTCTGGCTTCTCTCAGCTCTGCTCAGTCACATTCTTTGTGTGGTTGGTGTATTTTGAGAGAGAGAGGAAGGCTCTCCTAATGCACGACAGATTGGCCCACAGTGGTCTCTCTGTTCCTAGGAGTGCGACAGCTTCTTGCTATAACTGGGGGTTCATCTCAGGTCAGTTCACTAATCCTCTCCTATTTTCCCTTTTTCAGCCAAGGCCACTTTTGATGCCATTTCCAAGACCTACAGTTATCTCACTCCTGATCTCTGGAAAGAGACAGTGTTCACCAAGTCTCCGTATCAGGTACTGCCTGCCCCGCTACCCTGTTAGGCAGGCCGGGCAAAGCAAAGGGTAGCAGTCTATTTGGTTACAACTAAAGCCTCTTGTTTTTCTAGGAATTCACTGATCATCTTGTAAAGACCCACACCAGAGTTTCTGTGCAGAGGACCCAGGCTCCAGCTGTAGCCACCACATAGTTTTCTATAAGAAAAATAAAGTGAATGAAGCTAGTTTATAGTTGTCTCTTGTTTTTTTTGGGGGGGGGGCGTACCATGAAGCTTGTGGGATCTTAGTTTCCCGACCAGGGGTTGAACCTGGGCCCCCAGCAGTGAAAGTGCAGAGTCCCTAACCACTGGACCATCAGGGAACTCCCTATTCTCAAGTTCAGTGGTGGCTGAATTTGGAAGGGAAATGGGGCCAATAAGGTGAGAAATCTGAATAAGGCTTATCAATGTGTCAAGGTTGGGAGCTAAAGATGACACCACAGAGATTCCATTACTCTTTATTTTAGCAACAGCGACAGACACATGAGGTGGCTCGAGCTGCCTCAGGCAGCAGCAGCCTCTTTGGTGGCTTTTCTCTCTGCCAGCATCCTCTGCTTCTGTTTTGCCAGGCACTTCCTGGCAGAATAATGGGCCCCCAGGTCATGATCTGGGAAAGAGAGATGGGGAGGGGAGTCATAGGCCATGATGGGAATTTGTGGTCTTTTCTCCATGCAGGGAGGGCTCGGGCAGCTAAAACAAGTTATTGAGCAGATAAGGGATGAGGTGAGGTGGTTTTCTTTTACAACCACCAGAGATTGGGCTAATTAGCAAAACGTCTAGTACCCAGCTCTGTGGAGACTGGAAGGAGGACTGGGAAGTGAGGTGGCAGAAGCAGGAGTAGCTGGGGGCAGGCTGGGGTGGAGCTGACTCACAGCGGTCCTGGTAGGCCTTGGCCACCTGGGTGAACTGCTCCAGCTCCTTGGTACAGTTCTGCCTGTAGCTCTCACCTTCCCTCTGCTGACAGGCCTTTAGCCTTTCCTGGATAATGTTGACGATTTCCTGATCAACTTTGCTGAAAGGAAAATGAGAAAGGTGAACAACAGGGGTCCCCAACCCCCAGGGCCGTGGACCGCTACCGAAGCTTCATCTGCCACTCCCCATCGCTCGCATTACTGCCTGAACCACCCCCCCCCACCGCCACCCCGTGGAAAAACTCTTCCATGAAACTGGTCCCTGGTGCCAAAAAGGTTGGGGACCGCTGGTCTTAAGGTCTATAAGGATTCCCTGTACTCAGGGAAAGTAAAATGAAGGCAGGGCCTGGGAGCCCTGTGGTCTGGCCTCTCCACCCCTAGATCTGGGTTGGCCACCATCTCATGGCATCCGGAGGGAATATGCTCATTGCACAGGGATCACAGTAGTATTCACTGACTAAGAGCAGAAGCCCAAAGGGGAGGACTTACTAGTCTCTTCTCCATTGCATTTCTGCTTCAAACATGCACAATATGTCCTTTTCCTTGCACTCAGTGATGTCCGGCACGCGGCGGAACTCACGGTGGTAGTAGTAATACCTGTTCTTGGCATGCTGCCGCTCTATAAACTCTGCAAAGAGAAAACCCCAGGCCCAAAGGCCTTATTGGTTTGGAGAAGCCACAGTTTGAAAGGGCTCTTAGCTTTGTATTTCTCATAAGCCGTGGAAGAGGCAGGTTTCCCAAATGTTCCCAGCTTTTACAAAGACTGGCAATTGAACTCCCAAAGAAGAGGTGTGGGCTGGCACAAAGTCCTGGAAAGGACTGGGCTACAAATGGCAATGTCTACGGTTTATGGAGAGTTTCTTGTAAGCCAGGAACCACCCTGTGTTGCATAATACATTAACTCACTTTGTCCCCACGATAACCCTATGGGGGGCAGGTCCTTTTCATTTACAGAGAGGAGACCCAGGCTCTGAGAGATGGCAGGATTCAGAGCCTGTTCTCTGCAAGCCCACACCCTGCTACAGTCCCTCCTGCCGGCCCAGCTCCGCCAGAGCACGGGGATTCCACTGTGGAGGCAAACAGGCCCCAACAGGGAGCCACCAGCAGGGATTCCAGTCCCAGTTCTGCTACTGCTGACCTTCCGGCCTCAACTTCCCCATGGGTAAATGAACAAGTTGGACCTAGTGAGATCTCATCCATCCAGACATATAAAACACTTTCTAAAAAACTGCTATACAAAAGAGGAAGCAGATCCACTACTGTTTTTTCCAGACCTTGGGGCGGGGTGGGGTGGGGTGGGGGTGGTTCCTCCCCCCACAAAGAGCCACCAGAGCATACTATGCACCCCAAATGTTCTGTTGTTGAATGAATGGATTGATTAATTAGGTGCATGGATGAATCGCCTGGCACTAGTGACTAAGGGCATTATGCTCTGCCTGCTGCACCACCAAGATGGCTGAACCACAAACTGGACAACGATGGTTTAAAACGTTCACCTAGTTTGGACCAGAGATGGCAGAATTTGGGCAGCTCTCAAGCGTGGACACACACGGAGGGCAAGTTACAGCACACGTGGGTGGAAGGGGCCTCGGCCATCAATGACCACCCGGGCCATTTTGCAGGCATGCAAAGGGTTGGGAGAACCCCTGTACCTCAACAGCCCTCTGTGACCGCCTACTGTGCAAAACGCAGGATGCAAAGCGTGCAGGGAGAGTGGGATCTAACAAGCCTCAGGACGCAGATGACTTCGATCAGCAAACAGCCCCCTAACATTTGAGCGAGGCCGGAGACCAGGGGTCCGTGGACGGCGGCAGGGGCCATACAGCAGTGAGGGCTCTTGGTGTGTGTGTGGCGGGGTCGTCCCAAGAGGTGAGGCCTGGGATGCAGTGGGGATCCAGGCTGAGTGACGGGTGCGGGGGGCCCGGGAGCGGTGGGGGGCCCCGGGGCGCAAGGCCCGGCTGGGGCTCGTACCTCTCGCGAGGGTCACTGGCCGATCCACGAGGAGGTCGAAAGCCTTCGTAAAATAGGTGATAGGGTTGGTCAGAGTGGTCTGCGGCGAGGGCGCCGGCGTGCGGCGCGGGGGCTCGGGGTACACGTTGTTGTCCCAGCTGTCCGGCATGGCAGCGACGCGCGGCAGCCTCGACTCTCGGACGCGCTCCCGCGGCCTCCGCCTCGGTCCCGCGGCCTAGTTCGCCCGCACAGAGGACAACTGGAGAGCGGCCGCGCCTGCGCAGGACGACGACTGCGCCCGCGAGGCACCATGGGACTTGTAGTTCACCCCGCCTGCCCAAGTGTGGCCTCGGGAGATGCTTCGCAGTGCGAGCGCCCCCGCATGGGACCGCCGCGCCATTGCACTCGCGACGAGCGCCTACTGTGTGCTGGGCGCTGGTATCAGGGGTGAAGGAAACAGATTCCTATTTACATTCTAAGGGGAGACAGACACAGGAGTAAGGAAACCATTCAGTTCGGAGGGCGTGTAGGCACGTGCCAAGTGCAGCAGGGAGCAGAATGATGAACACAGCTGGGCTCTTCTGGAGAACTCAGGCCGGTAGAGCAAATAACAAAGTCAACAGATAACACAAACTGCCAAAGGCTGTACCCTTCCAGGAAGCCTTCCTGGATTGTCCATTCCCTACATCCCTCTCTGAGCTCCATTGTGTCTGCCAGGGCCCCTCATGGACTGGCTGATGCCACTGAGCTTGGAGAGGGGGCTGCCTGGGGCAGCACAGGAGGTAGGGTTTCCCCTCTCCACCCCCACCCCTCCCCACCCCACGACTAGGGAGAAGTGGCTCCTACCCTGGGCACAGCGCACTCTGTTTTGGTTCTGAGGGTTCCATCCTGGCCCTGAGCACTGTTGTGCCCTTGAGGCAGCTCCACTGACCAGGGCCCTACTGGCCACCCTCTGTGATCTCCATACCTGGCACACCCTTTGGCTAGCACCAGGGAGGATGGGTGCTGGTCACTTCCTGCCCAGAGGCTGGGGTCAGTCATTAACTCTATGGACGCACAGAATCCAGAATCATAGTAACCTTAAATCTTCAAATCATGAACTCTTAGAAACTGTCACACTCAACTAATCATAACATTGGCCTGCAATGTCAGGCTGAACAAGGGGACCCAATGGAGGTGGGCCGGAGTCATCTCATGACCCGCAGTAACCAGCACGAGCTCACCCACCAGAGGAATATGAGAAAGCAGAGTATAGTACTCAGTTAAGGGAAAGCACCCAGATGATGGCTTTCTGCTGCCACCCAGCAGCAGACGGACTCAGAGATCACGCAGCAGAAGCAGAAAAAGGCAAATGAGAGGGAGGAACCCAAGCAACTTTGTGGCTCCATGTCCGACCCTCGGGCCCTTGGCCTGTGTGGCTGGAGCCCCCACTGTGTGCTCCCAGGCCCAGCACCGAGGGTGTTCCCTTTGGCCCTGAGTCTGCAACATGTCACTTCTGTGCTTCCTTCCTTCAGGGAGCCCCTCTCCCCCGGGGCCATTTCTGGGCTGAGGGGTTTACCCCTTCCCAGTGATTTTTTTCCTGCCGGACTCAGCCGAAAGTATTAAAAATAGTTTTGTCATTCAAAAATAACGACAAAAACAAAGAATTGTAGATTTTAGTAGCATAGAATTTTAGCAACCAGGGATGCAAAATCCACAGACCTGCAGAGATATCTTAGGCCTGTAAAACTCTGATTCTACAATTACAGAACTTTATAACCATAAAATCTTTGAATTAAAAAATAAGAGATTTCAGGGACTTCCCTCGTGGCGTAGTGGTTAAGAATCTGCCTGCCAATGCAGGGGACACGGGTTCGAGCCCTGGTCTGGGAAGATCCCACATGCCGTGGAGCAACTAAGCCCGTGTGCCACAACTACTGATCCTGCACTCTAGAGCCCACAAGCCACAACTACTGAAGCCCGTGCACCTAGAGCCCGTGCTCCGCAACAAGAGAAGCCACTGTAATGAGAAGCCTGCACACTGCAATGAAGAGTAGCTCCTGGGCTTCCTTGGTGGCACAGTGGTTGAGAATCTGCCTGCCAATGCAGGGGACACAGGTTTGAGCCCTGGTCTGGGAAGATCCCACATGCCGCGGAGCAGCTAGGCCCGTGAGCCACAACTACTGAGCCTGCGCGTCTGGAGCTTGTGCTCCACAACAAGAGAGGCCACGATAGTGAGAGGCCCGCGAACCGCGATGAAGAGTGGCCCCTGCTCGCCACAACTAGAGAAAGCCCTCGCACAGAAACGAAGACCCAACACAGCCAAAAATAAATAAATTAATAAATTAAAAAAAAAAAAAAAAAGAGTAGCTCCTGCTGGCCACAACTAGAGGAAGCCTGCAAGCATCAACGAGGACCCAACGCAGCCAAAAATAAAATATAAATAAATAAATTTATTTTTAAAAAGTATAAAAAAAAATTTAAGTTCATAAAAATTATCTTAAGGGACTTCCCTGGTGGTGCAGTGGTTAAGACTCTGTGCTCCCAATGCAGGGGGCCTGAGTTCAATACCTGGTCAGGGAACTAGATCCCACATGCATGCCGAAACTAAGGAGCCCGTCTGCTGTAACTAAGACCTGGTGCAACCAAATAAATAAATATTAAATAAAAAAAAAGTATCCTAAGTGTTCTTGGCTCACAGCTACTAGAGTCAAGGGACCTTGATTGAATCACAGCTCTAATGATCCTCTGGGCACAGAGCCAAACTTCCCCATCTTCCCGCCGTTTTTCCAGCTCAGGTTCACAGCCTCAGGACAGCACAGGAATCTGCTCTGCTTCAAGGCCAGCAAACTGGACTCAGACGCTCCTAATGGCAGCTGCCCAAGGGAAGCTCCCAAACCTGAGTTCCTAAACCCCCTACCAGGCCAAGTTGTTCCCATTTTGGAGGGTCACACAAAGCAGAAAACAAAGTGTGTGACCCAGTCCCAGGACATTTGAGGAAACGAGTGCCAGCCCTAGCTCCAGGTGCACCCCCCAGGCTGCCCAGGCTGCCCCCCTTCGCCCTGCCCTGGGCCAGGCCCGCTTCTGACACCAGAGCCCACATCCGCCACAGGAGATGACAGAGCTCCCCTGCCAGGGGCTAAATCTGGGATCTGGCTGCTGTGCGTCCTGGCCCTGCCACTTGACCTCCGACGCCTGGTGAGGTGGCCCCTTCCCTTCCTAACCTGCAGGGACAGGCCTCCATGGTCAGTGGGCTGGCGGGAGGGGGGTTGGGGGGAAGCACGCCAGCTTCCTGGCGAGGGGCAGGTGGGCTTCTGGGATCTATCCCAGCAGAGAAGGTCCTTGGGCCTGTGACAGAGTAGGTGATTACAGGGGACAGCAGGGGGCCCAAGCTCTGGCTTCCAGGCCTAGGACAGGCAAACATAGGGACAGATGGCAGCGGCCCCCTGCCTCTGTGGCCTTGGCTGCAGTGTGGACCTGCCTCTTCTGGGCCCAGCCAGGCAGGGCCAGGCCACTGAGACAGGAAGCCCACGGGTGAGGGGGGCTGCCGCTGGCTCTGTCCCTAAGACACTGCCCTTGGAGAAGTTTCCCTCCTTTCTTGTGGACAGATGCAGGCCCTGAGGGCCACCAGGTCTCAGCCTGGGGTCTCTAGCTCACTTCTGGTCTGGTCTCTGGGACTGCCCAGCTGCACCCAGCAGGGAGACCCCAGCTCTGATCTCCCTTCCCTTCTGTCCGCAGTCCCACCGGAAGTTCTCTGCCCCTCGGCATGGACAACGGGGCTTCCTGCCACACAAGAGGAGCCGCCGGCACCGGGGCAAGGTGAAGACGTGGCCTCGGGACGACCCCAGCCGGCCCGTGCACCTCACGGCCTTCCTGGGCTACAAGGCTGGCATGACACACACTCTGCGGGAGGTGCACCGGCCAGGGCTCAGTGAGTGGCCTCTAGGGGCTCCTGGGGGGCGGGCCGAGCACCCCCGACCGCCAGAAGATCTGGAGGTCCTTCCAGAGGCTAGGAGCCACAACTGGGCTTCCGGAGGGGAAACAGCCCCAGAAGGGGCCAGGCCCCGCCCATGGGCACCTCAGTCAGAACGTTGACTGCTGGCCGTGCCTCAAGAACCGATTTGTCATTGCCCCAGTTTACAGATGAGGAAATAGAGCAGTTATGAAACTTGTAGGAGCTAAGATTCAAGGGCAGGTGCCCCTACACACTTCCGGTTTTGAGATCATCGTAGTGTGGTTATAAGAAATAATACAGAGGGATTCCACGCACCCTTTACCCAGTTTCCCCAATGGAAACATCTCTTAAAACCATTGTAATATGTCACAGCTGGATAATGACATGGATACACCCTACTCATCTTATGCTGGATTCTCCTGAATAAGATGTGTGTTATTTAGTTCTATGGTTCTGTCACGTGTAAATGACAGGTTCTGTCATGTGTAAATGCGTGTACCCACCACCTTGGAACGTTCCTTTCCCACAACAGCCCGTCCTGTTGCCCTATTATAGCCACAGCCGCCACCCCCCAACCTTCTGGCAACCACTCATCTGTTCTCCATCTCTCCTAAAGTATATATTTTTTGGCTGCACCACGAGGCTTGCAGGATCTTAGTTCCCTGGCCAGGGATCGAACCCGGGCCCTCGGCAGTGAAAGTGCCAAGTCCTAACCTCTGGACCGCCAGGGAATTCCCCTAATATATATTTTAGCATATACTTCTTTGACTTCGGATCAGCCTCATTAATAACATCTATAAAATCATGGGTTTAGGACAAGTCTTAGGTTTTGTTCTAGAACTCATCCATATACATTCATAGTGCCCATTTGTACTCCCCTAGAGGATGACCAACCCTATCCTTTGGGGGATGCTGCTCTGGCTGTGGCTCTCCTGGCCCACTCCTGGGAGGTCTGGTGGGGAAACCAAGGCAGGAGCAGGTCAGGCCTTACCTGAGCTGAGTCAGAACTACTATGGACACCTGTGGGGTCTTGCCCAACAGTGGCTCCACACACAGGGCAGAGCAGGGAGAGAAGGGCCGGGAGTGGGGAGGCTCAGGGCTGGAGGTCAGGGGCCTGCTCACAGGGGCCTCTGTCCGCAACAGCCCTGGGGCTCTGGCGCTGGGTCCTCCCGCGGGCAGATGGGGCTGTGGTCGGCACTTCCACCCCTGTCCCCTCTCCATGGAACTCCCCATGGGACTCGGAGGCCCCCCTCCACGCCTCTGTCTCTGGGTTTCGTTCAGAAATTTCCAAGCGGGAGGAGGTGGAGGCGGTGACAATTGTGGAGACACCACCTGTGGTGGTGGTGGGCGTGGTGGGCTACGTGGCCACCCCGCGAGGCCTGCGGAGCTTCAAGACCATCTTTGCGGAACATCTCAGCGACGAGTGCCGCCGCCGCTTCTACAAGGACTGGTGAGGGATGCTGGGTGGTTGGGCAGGAGGAGGAGTGTCAGCAGCGTGTGGAAGGCAGAAAAGTGTGTGTGTGTGTGTGTGTGTGTGTGTGTGTATGCGTGTGAGTGTGTGATGCCTTCCCTCCAATAAAAGACAAGGACTAGAGGGCTGGAGAGGAAATTAGTTAGAGGAAAAAGGAAAGCAAACATTCTCATCCTCAGGGTGAACTAAGGAACTGATTTGATGGAATGTCAGAGTTGGTTCCAAGCTTCCTAGCAGCCAGGGTGAAAAGGGAAATAGCCAACTGACGAGCTCTTTTCATCAGAAAGAAGGGCATCCTTAGGCCTCAAATCTCCCCTGGCATTAAGTCCAGAAAGGGAAGGCGCCCCTGCCTGAGGAACCTCACAGACATCCCCTTCCATATGGAGGCAGAGGCACGTGTACCCTCCATGGGAGGCGAGGACCTTGGGCCCCAGTGTCAGAGCAGGTTGTGTGACCACAGGCAAGCTGACTGACCTTTTAGAACCTCACCTCACCACCCCCCGACACACACACACTCCCCACAGACACCATCAAATGGGAACAGGAGAGGTCTCCGCATCTTGGGGCAGCCCTGAGGATGAGCTGAGCAGAGTGTGTCAAGTGCTCAGCACAGGGAAAGAGCTCAGCGAACGCCAGCTGGCCTTGTTTTTGCTGCTGCAACTGTGATCAACTTGCCCCTCATCTGACCTCTGTGAACCTTGGTTTCTTCATCTGTAGGATGGGGATAATGATGTCCACCTTCCAGCATCCTGGCAAGGGTTAGGAACGATGGGGTGTGGGGCCTGGCCAGTCCTGACTGTTCGCTTTAGAAGTGGGTTCAGCAGCCATGGCAAAGTGGGCACGTGGCCATGGCTGGCTGGCACGCCCCTTCCCTGGGCTCCTGCACATCTGCTCACTCTCAGCCCCAGGAGGCAGGGAGGGTACCCACTTCACGGAGGAGGAAACTGAGGCCTAGAGAGGGAAAGACAGTCTGTGCTTAAGGAGGGCGCCTGGAACCAGCCCAGGGACCCCAGGTGCCCAGCAATGCCTCCCCTGGGAAGGGGAGGAGGGAGGAGGGGGACATCTAAGCCCATGCTTGGTAGGATGCAGGCTGGGCACCCTCTGTGCACGACTCAGGCACAAGAGCAAGAAAAAAGCCTTCACCAAGGCCTGCAAGAGGTGGCGCGATGCCGACGGCAAGAAGCAGCTGCAGAGGGACTTCGCTGCCATGAAAAAGTACTGCAAGGTCATCCGGGTCATCGTCCACACCCAGGTCAGCCCCTACCCCCTGGTCCACACTGGTCAACCAGTCCACCACCTGGGCCCAACCTCCCTCAGCCTGGCTTCCCGGAGCCCTGGCAAATGTCAGCCTAAAAATACTGTGAGCTTCGGGCATAGGCCCAAAGTGTCGGCTGACCAGCCAGCCGCCTGCAGCCCCGGGGATGGGGTGTTGGGCATCAGTGCACTCTGAGGGCTACGGGGTACTGGCCACACCCAGCAGTCAACCAAGGCCCTGAAATGCCCCAAAGGTCCAGGATCACCTGCCCAGTGTTGGGTGTGGGGGTCCGGCAGCCTCTGTTTGGGGTCTGGCACATGTGGGTGTGAATCAACATTCGTAAGTGGGGTCTGGCTTCGTGTGGGTTGACAGGTTACCTATACCCTCTGGCTTTTTCTGGAACGTTCAGGGAAGCCTTCCCAGGCCCGGAGCAATGACCCTCCCCACCTGCCTGAGTTACTCTCCCACTTGTAGTTCCTGGTTATGTGTGTCATTGGTTAACATCCATCTCCCTCCATAGACTTGAGCTCCATGGGGGCAGGGGTCACAGCTTCCTGCTCACTGCTGTACCACACCCCCCAGGAGGCTTATATGCAACAGGTCCTCCATCAGTACTGGTTGAGCCCTATGCTGTGACCTAACCGTGTCCCTGCTTCCACCTCACACAGCAGCAGCCAGAGATGTTTAAAAATGTGCAACAGATCATGTCACACCCTGCACTTGGAATAAAGCCCAAGCTACTCCCTATGAGACCTGCCTGGCCAGGCCCCTGCTCACCTATCACCGTCCTGAACCCTCCTCCCTGTTCACCACAGTCCAGACACACTGGTCTCGTTTCTGTCCCACCAACCACTGCCCCCCCATCTTCCCTGCCACAAGGCCTTTGCATATGCGGTTCCCTCTGCCCCAAAAGCTCTCAGATCTTCACCTAGTGGTTCCTTCTTGCCATTGATGTCACCTCCTCAGAGAGGCCCTCCTTCACCACCCTCATGTGCAATAACTGTCCCCTCCACCCTCAATATTTCATCACAACACTTAGGCCTATCCAAGAGTTTACTTGGTTTCTGCCGCCAACTAGATGGGCCAGGATGCTGTCTGCCTCATTCCATGCTGCATCCCCAGTGCCTCGCACAGAACGTGGCATATAGGCACACCAGAGCATGGGATCATCTGTTGAATGAATGCGTGCGTGAAAGTCTGCCAGGGATCACCAGCTGGCCATGTCGTATCGGCAAATGGGGGTGTGTGTGACTTTCTGGGAACCGACTGGCCGTGCCATGTCTTACAGATGAAGCTGCTGCCCTTCCGGCAGAAGAAGGCCCACATCATGGAGATCCAGCTGAATGGCGGCACGGTGGCTGAGAAGGTGGCCTGGGCCCAGGCCCGGCTGGAGAAGCAGGTGCCAGTGCACAGTGTGTTCAGCCAGAGTGAGGTCATTGATGTCATTGCCGTCACCAAGGGCAGGGGCGTCAAAGGTAGGGCCGGGTGGGGATGGCGGCTCCAGGAAGGCTGCCTGGAGGAGGTGGGGGCCAAACTGGCCTCTAAGCCACCCGCCCCACCCCTCCCACCTGCAGGGGTCACGAGCCGCTGGCATACCAAGAAGCTGCCGAGGAAGACCCATAAGGGGCTGCGCAAGGTGGCCTGCATTGGTGCCTGGCACCCTGCCCGCGTGGGCTGCTCCATCGCCCGGGCTGGGCAGAAGGGCTACCATCACCGCACAGAGCTCAACAAGAAGGTGTGTCCGCAGGCCTGGTTTGAGGGGGGATGCCCGTGACCACACCCCAGTGAGTGGGGTGCATGACCCAGATGCTGCCTGGCCCCCTAAGGCTCTGAAATGCCCCCACCAGCGCCTGGGTCTAAGCCCACATTCTGATGGGTGTGGGCATCTTGCCAGCCCCAGAGGCTACCTGCTGTCCCCAATGTGCCCTGTGCTCCTGGCAGATCTACCGCATTGGTCGGGGGCTGCACACGGAGGACGGGAAGGTGGTTAAGAACAACGCATCCACCAGCTACGATGTGACCGACAAATCCATCACACCACTGGTGAGGGTGGGCCGCCAGTTTGGCTGAGGGGCCTGGTGTGCATGTGTGGGGCAGGCCTGTGGGGTGCCGCCCTCTCCCAAGAGCTCAGGCAACAGGGTGGACCACCTGGGTGGACCAAACCCCTGCTGTTTCTGCATCCTCAGAGCCACCACTGCAGACAGCTCATCCTCCAGCTGCTGTCACAGGGTGCAGAGTGCAGCAGCTCCGACTGTGGCCTTGGAGTCAGGCTGCCTGGGCTCAAACCCCAGCTGCAGTGGGTAGCAGCTGCGGGGCCTGGAGCAAGTGACTTCACCCCTCTAAGCCTCAGTTTCCTCCTCTGTAAAATGCAGATTTTTAAATAAGATAATCACGGGAAGGACTGGGGGTGTGGCTCAGATGCTGCCCTGATTAGTGATTGAGAATGTCACCCTAGGCCAGGGGAATTCTCCTAGGGCCCCCAGCTGCCTCCTAACCCAGCAGCCCCTTTCCTGGACCCACCTTCCCACAGGGTGGCTTCCCCCACTACGGGGAAGTCAACAATGACTTCATCATGCTGAAAGGTTGCATTGCGGGCACCAAGAAGAGGGTCATCACGCTGAGGAAGGTCAGTGCCAGGTGGTGAGCTGGGGAGTGGGAGCCCCATGGGCCTTGGGGGAGTTGGGGGGCTGGCCTACCCTGTCCTCCAGCCTGCTTCAGGAGGGGTGGGGATGGGGAAAGCAAAGAGGGAGAGGTTCTAACAGAATCTGGGTGAGCAAGACCTTCCTGACTGGGGGTAATGGGAGGGGCTGAGTGGGGACCTCCCACGGTGACAGCTCCCCTCTCCCACCGGCCGCAGTCCCTCCTGGTGCACCACAGCCGCAGGGCCCTGGAGAACATCGAGCTCAAGTTCATTGACACCACCTCCAAGTTTGGCCATGGCCGCTTCCAGACAGCCCAAGAGAAGAGGGTCTTCATGGTGAGCCCACCAGCCTTGCTCTCTGGGGCTCCGACACCACATCCTACCTGCCCCAGAGCGGGGAAGCTGAGCAGATGGGGGTGGCACGCATGTCCCTGCACTCATCCACAGGAGGGAGCTTTTAGGGGTCCAGTCCTGGGCACTGATTCTTGCCAGAAAGGAAGTAGGGGAGGAACAAGTGGGAGAGGGCACAGGGCCGACTCCGCGTAACCCAGGCGGCTGGTTAGACCCCTGTGACTAACGCTCCTCCTGTCCCTCGCCCACCAGGGTCCCCAGAAGAAGCATCTTGAGAAGGAAAAGCCGGAAACCTCGGGAGACTTGTAGGCAGGATGGGATGGAGGGAGCCTGAAAAAAGTGCGGCGCAACCCCCGCCTGTCCCCTTGTCTAATAAAAGCCAGAGACAACTCTTCCCGCGGTGTCTCAGAGTTGGGGGGCACGGAAAGGCTGGTCAACGGCCGGCAGCCCGGGGCTTAAGCGCCGGGAAACGACGAGAGCGTACGCGGCTCAGTGTGGTGCACCGCGACAGCCACCCCAAACCCAGCGCAGCTCAGCGGCCCGCCCTGCAGCTAGGGGCAGGGGGGCAGTGGCGGGGCCGCGGGGACCGCTCAGGAGGGGTCCTTAGTGGTGGGCGGGGCCTGCTGGAAGACGGAGGGGGCAGGTCCTCGGTAGGGGGCGGGGCCTCCTGGAGGCGGAAGCCGGAACCCTAGTCCCGGGGTGGGATTGGTCCGTGGAAAGGGCGGGTCAACGGGAGGCGGGCCCTGCGAGGGTGTCTCGCATCTCTGGACGTGATTGGTCCCCTTGGGGGGCGTGGCCTAGGGCGCCGGGGCAGGTCCGGGATCCGAGTGGGATCGGTTCTCGGGAGGCGGGGCAGGAGGCGGGCACAAGCACCAGGTCATAGGTCTGTGGCCTCGGGTCTGTTGGAGGCGGCGATCGTGCAGCGGTCCCGCCGGCGCCATGTCGTTCTGCAGCTTCTTCGGGGGCGAGGTTTTCCAGAACCACTTTGAGCCGGGTACGACCTGTGACCTCCTGGAGGACAGCGGGGGCGGGGACGCGTATTAGAGGGGGCGTCGCAGCCCTCCGGGTGGCGATGGAGCCCCGGAGTCCCGGGAACGGGGGCCGAGTGTGACCGCGCGGGGAGGAACGCATGTGGGTAAAGGGGATACAGAGGAGGGAGGAGTTGGGGGTTCCGGAGAGTAGGGGTACTTGAGGGGAGAGGGACATTGGAGAGAGGGTGTCGCTGTCCTCGAGGAGGACAGAACTTGAGTGTGAGCGTGGCCTTTTCCGAGGAAATCTGCGGGGTCAAGGTATGGGGGTGGTGACGCCGTTGCGGGTATCCGGGTCAGGATCAGAACTTTAGGGGGAGGCGGTGGAAGGTCTTGTCCAGGGGCAGCTCCTGTGACTGGCCTGCCTCTCCTTGGGGCATCCTCCTGATATTACTACAGCCCTTTCTTCTCCCCGGTGCCCCAGACCTGCGGGGTAAGCTGGAAAGCACGTCTTGTTGGGATCCAAATGTGACTGCCTGGGTGCCTACCCCACCTGCCCAGGGCCCCAGGTTTGGGTAACCAGGAGTGTTGCCAGGCTGCCAATGGCCAGTGAAGCTTGACTGGACAGCCTGGGTCAGGTAGGAGGGGTAGAAGGTAGGGGGTGAGTGGTTGGTTTGGGGGCATGGCCGGCAGTCAGCCCTGGGCCCAGGCTTTGAGAGGCCCAGATGAATCCCCTTCTGGGCTGTGCTGCCTGGTCATGGACTAATTTGGTAAAAATATGTCCACAGGCAAGACTAGGGCAGTGACCTACCCCTGGGTGGGATTTGTTGGGTGTCAGCCCTCGAGGGAGCTGGGATGTGACACCCTGGTCTCTGTGAGCCAGCTGTGACATAGGACCCTCTGGGCAAAGTCCTCCTTTCAGACTCTCTGGCTGTGGGACTCTGGGTTGTCCTCAGGCTACTCTGCCAAGCTGGAAACTCCACTCCCACAGCAACTCCTGTTTCCTCTTTTCTTTCTCAAGTTACTGGTAAAGGCTGAGTAGGTCACAGACTCCAGGGCAGGCTGTCTCCAGGCCATGCAGGGAGCGAAGGGTGACTCAGTACCCCTCGAGTGACCCCCAAGCAGTTTCCTGTTCTGTGAGTCAGTTTTGCAACCTTTCTTTTCCCCCCTCAGGGTGATCTTTTGGAGGTAGGTTAAAACTCATCCTTCTCCCTGGTGCTCTGTCTTCCTGGCCCTCTGTCTGACTGGAGGTCTTTTGCTGGGATCAGTCTTTTCCTGCTTGGAGAGCAGGCTGGTGTCTGGGCATCCACCTTACGGCTTCTTTGGGCAGAGGGAGGTCCATGTGGGAAGGGCCGGGGGCTAGTGGTGGTGCTGGCCATGCCACAGCCCCCACTGTGTGGGGCCTGCTTGTGTGTGAGGGGCAGAGCTGTGTCTTCATCAGACTGCCTGGGTTCCTTCCTGGCTGCACACCCTGTAGCTGAGCATTTTGCATCCCTGAGCCTCAGCTTCCTCATCTGTAAAATGGGAACATCTGCATTACAGGGCTGTTAAGAAGAGTGAAAGAAATAATTGTGAAAAGTGGCTCTCCTGGCCTCTGGCACAGGCTCAGAACTGCTAAATGTGAGCTCCATGCTGTGTCTCCCCCACAGAGCCAGGCTTATGGGTGGTGGGTGGGTGAGTGGGGAGAGTGTGCAGCCCACCCTGTAACCGGAGTGCTGCTGTCCTCTCCTGGGTTCAAGGATTTAGGTGCTCACCCCCGAGGCGCTGGAGCCAGCATCTCTGCTCTTACCTCCCCTTCCGCCCCAGGCATCTACGTGTGTGCCCAATGTGGCTATGAGCTGTTTTCCAGCCGCTCAAAGTACGCACACTCATCCCCATGGCCGGCCTTCACCGAGACCATCCATGCTGACAGTGTGGCCAAGCATCCAGAGCACAATCAGCCTGGAGCCTTAAAGGTGGGTGGTAGCAACTGGGGGGTGGTGAGGAGGTGTCAGCCAGGGGGGTCCTGAGAGCCCCCCACCCCTTCCTGCTGTTCCCCCTACAGCTGTAGGGGCCTAGGGTCTGTCTATTACAGGCCTCTGGCTTCAGCCAGGGGAGCTGACACCCCAAACTATTGGGAGAGCCTGGGGTCCTGGTGGGAACAGGAAACAAGATGGTTTTCTGGGGCAGGTTCTGGGCCAAGGCCAAACTCTCATGCCAGCAGTTACCTTGGGAAATAGGCATGGGGAGGACCCCATGTGCTGGTGGCAGCAGGGGCCATGGCTGCAGCTGTTTTCATGGCTGTTTTGTGGTCTTCCCAGGTGTCCTGTGGCAGGTGTGGCAATGGGCTGGGCCATGAGTTCCTGAACGATGGCCCCAAGCGTGGACAGTCCCGCTTCTGAATATTCAGCAGCTCACTGAAGTTCATCCCTAAAGGTGAGCTTGCCTGTCGGCAGCTGGGCACAGACCTATGTACAGGCCTTTAGAGGCCCAGGGGCACACTGTTCTCATGCACTTACAGTGACAAAGCATGGGGGCACCAAAGCGCGCTGCCCAGGGCCACTGGAAGGTGGCTGCGGGACAGGGACAAAGGGCAGATGTCCTGCCTCCTGCATCTGGTTGATTGTGTGCAGGGCGGTGCGGAGGTTGAGTTCTGGGGCTGTGCAGCTGCAGGCTTGCTCGTCAACCTCTCTGAGCCTCCTCATCTTCTGTGTAGTGGGCGTGATGGCAGAGCCTCCTTTACAGGCCCGTTAAGACTGGCTGCATGAAAGTGCACTGGGGTCTGGAATGTAGTACGGGCTCAGTAAATATGTGCTCCTGTTGGCAATATTCTTATCACTGGTAGACTGTTTGGGAGCCGTTTTTCATTTGTGTGTGTTTTATCTGAGCTCAGCCTCCTCTCTGACCCATTGCTCTCTGTCTGCATCCCCAGCCGCCCTCTGGACTCCTTCGCACTCTTTGTAGCTCAAATCCCTCTCCTCATTTGCTGCCCGCAAGACTGCGGCCAGTCCCTAGTCTCAGTTTTATCCTCTGTAAAATGGGGTTGCTAATAGCACCTGCTCGCTGCCCTCACTGTGGGGTTAAGTGAGGCTGTCTGTGAGGGCCGGTGCGTGATAAAGGTTTGATAATACTTTTGTCCTTTTGTAGCTATTTGTCCTCCGGTACGTGTGGAGGAAAGACAGACTCTGGGTTCTCCTGCAGATCTCAGGGAAAGAACTGGGCACAGAGACACCCCCAGGCTGCGGGTCTGGGTCCTCCCAGCTCTCTTGGTCTGCAGGCTGCAGTGGGAGTGGGCTGGGCCAGGGAACGGTGTCTGAAACCTAAGTTAGCAGCGACTTGTTTTTCTCTCCCCTCCCTCATTTCTTCCAGGCAAAGAAACTTCTGCCTCCCAGGGACAGTAGGTGGGCAGCCCACACCCAACCCAGATGGACACTGCTTTGTGGCCACACTCTGGACATCCCACGTTAGAAGTGGAACCTCAGACATTTGGACAGGGGAGCGGGGGGAGAGGGGTAGCTGAAACATCAGGAAGGTTCCCGAGGCCTTGCCTCCGAACAGGCTAGGAGAAGGGAAGAGGCTGGGAAAAGGAGAAGGCTACACTAGGCTGCCAGGGGGTGCCTGGAGGCCCCACTGTCGGCTCTCACAGGAGTCTCAGGGAGGGGGCTCTAGGCCTGGCTCGTCTTAGAGTGATGGTGCAGCCTCTACCTTCTCTCCTCAGCCCGCTGCCCCCTCCCTGCCTGTTTGGACTCACCCCGGTGAGACCCAGTTCTGAGATGGGCTCTGGCCCTTGCCGAAGCTCTTGCCTGTCTCCAGCAGGCTGTGCTAGGAGAGAGAACGCAAACAGGGGCGGCTCCAGTTGGCTTCTCCAGCCCTGGTCACTCTATGATTCTCTCTGACTAAACCCTTCCAGGCAGCCAGAGTGGTGATGATCTGTGACCTGCTGGGGGAGCAGGCTGAGGGGACAGATCTCTGGCCTCTTGGTTATGAAAGGAGAAATCCCGAACCCTGTTGCACCATCTGTGTGGATGCTGCTTGCCCCACTCAGGCTTAGGAAAGCAGCTATTGCTCCATCACCTTGACTGTGCAAGGCTGGGGACACCGGAGCTCACAGCCTACAGTTCACCGCTTCCGGGGACACAGTGACTGTGCCTCACTGCACATGCTCTGAGGGTCCTGCCATCAGGGAGGGTGGGCGAAGCCCCTTCCATCTTGAATCCTCTTTGGAGTAATCAGGAAGAGATCAATAAACAAACAGAACCCAGGCTTGCTGTCTTTATTAACAACATCAGGGACTCCAGGACCCAGGGTCAGGCTTTGCACAGCTGTTTCACTTGTTCCGCAAATAGTTATTGAGCTCAGTGTCAGGCTCTAGCTTCAGTGCTGGGGATGCAGCCATGCCCTTAAGGTCTTTTTTTTTTTTTTTAATTTTTAAATTAAATTAAATTTTTTTTTTATACAGCAGGTTCTTATTAGTCATCAATTTTATACACATCAGTGTATACATGTCAATCCCAATCACCCAATTCATCACGCCACCACCACCACCCCCTGCCGCTTTCCTCCCTTGGTGTCCATACGTTTGTTCCCTGTACCTGTGTCTCTGTTTCTGTTCTGCAAACTGGTTCATCTGTACCATTTTTCTAGGTTCCACATATATGCGTTAATATACGATATTTGTTTTTCTCTTTCTGACTTACTTCACTCTGTATGACAGTCTCTAGATCCATCTACGTCTCAACAAATGACCCAATTTCGTTCCTTTTTATGGCTGAGTAATATTCCATTGTATATATGTACCACATCTTCTTTATCCATTCATCTGTCGATGGGCATTTAGGTTGCTTCCATGACCTGGCTATTGTAAATAGTGCTACAATGAACATTGGGGTGCATGTGTCTTTTTGAATTACGGTTTTCTCTGGGTATATGCCCAATAGTGGGATTGCTGGATGATATGGTAATTCTATTTTTAGTTTTTTAAGGAACCTCTGTACTGTTCTCCATAGTGGCTGTATCAATTTACATTCCCACCAACAGTGCAAGAGGGTTCCCTTTTCTCCACACCCTCACCAGCATTTGTTGTTTGTAGATTTTCTGATGATGCCCATTCTAACTGGTGTGAGGTGATACCTCATTGTAGTTTTGATTTGTATTTCTCTGATAATTAGTGATGTTGAGCAGCTTTTCATGTGCTTCTTGGCCATCTGTATGTCTTCTTTGGAGAAATGTCTATTTAGGTCTTCTGCCCATTTTTGGATTGGGTTGTTTGTTTTTTTAATATTGAGCTTCATGAGCTGTTTATATATTTTGGAGATTAATCCTTTGTCCGTTGATTCATTTGCAAATATTTTCTGCAATTCTGAGGGTTGTCTTTTCGTCTTCTTTATGGTTTCCTTTGCTGTGCAAAAGCTTTGACGGTTCATTAGGTCCCATTTGTTTATTTTTGTTTTTATTTCCATTACTCTAGGAGGTGGATCAAAAGTGTGATTTATGTCAAAGAGTGTCCTTCCTATGTTTTCCTCTAAGAGTTTTATAGTGTCCGGTCTTACATTTAGGTCTCGAATCCATTTTGAATTTATTTTTATGTATGGTGTTAGGGAGTGTTCTAATTTCATTCTTTTACATGTAGCTGTCCGGTTTTCCCAGCACCACTTACTGAAGAGACTGTCTTTTCTCCATTGTATATCTTTGCCTCCTTTGTCATAGATTAGTTGGCCATAGGTACGTGGGTTTATCTCTGGGCTTTCTATCCTGTTCCATTGATCTATATTTCTGTTTTTGTGCCAGTAGCATATTGTCTTGATTACTGTAGCCTTTGTAGTATAGTCTGAAGTCAGGGAGTCTGATTCCTCCAGGTCTGTTTTTTTCCCTCAAGACTGCTTTGGCTATTCGGGGTCTTTTGTGTCTCCATACAAATTTTAAGATTTTTTGTTCTAGTTCTGTAAAAAATGCCATTGGTAATTTGATAGGGATTGCATTGAATCTGTAGATTGCTTTGGGTAGTATAGTCATTTTAACAATATTGATTCTTCCAATCCAAGAACATGGTATATCTCTCCATCTGTTTGTATCATCTTTAATTTCTTTCATCAGTGTCTTATAGTTTTCTGCATACAGATCTTTTGTCTCCCCTAGGTAGGTTTATTCCCAGGTATTTTATTCTTTTTGTTGCATTGGTAAATGGGAGTGTTTCCTTAATTTCTCTTTCAGATTTTTCATCATTAGTGTATAGGAATGCAAGAGATTTCTGTGCATTAATTTTGTATCCTGCAACTTTACTAACTTCATTGATTAGCTCTAGTAGTTTTCTGGTGGCATCTTTAGGATTCTCTATGTATAGTATCATGTCATCTGCAAACAATGACAGTTTTACTTTTTCTTTTCCAATTTGTATTCCTTTTATTTCTTTTTCTTCTCTGATTGCCGTGGCTAGGACTTCCAAAACTGTGTTGAATAATAGTGGTGAGAGTGGACATCCTTGTCTTGTTCCTGATCTTAGAGGAAATGCTTTCAGTTTTTCACCATTGAGAATGATGTTTGCTGTGGGTTTGTCGTATATGGCCTTTATTTTGTTGAGGTAGGTTCCCTCTATGCCCACTTTCTGGAGAGTTTTTATCATAAATGGGTGTTGAATTTTGCCAAAAGCTTTTTTTGCATCTATTGAGATGATCATATGGTTTTTATTCTTCAATTTGTTAATGTGGTGTATCACATTGATTGATTTGCGTATATTGTAGAATCCTTGCATCCCTGGGATAAATCCCACTCGATCATGGTGTATGATCCTTTTAATGTGTTGTTGGATTCTGTTTGCTAGTATTTTGTTGAGGATTTTTTTTTTTTTTTCCGGTACGCAGGCCTCTCACTGTTGTGGCCTCTCCTGTTGTGGAGCACAGGCTCCGGACGCGCAGGCTCAGCGGCCATGGCTCACGGGCCCAGCCGCTCCGCGGCATGTGGGATCTTCCCGGACCGGGGCACGAACCCGTGTCCCCTGCATCGGCAGGTGGACTCTCAACCACTGCGCCACCAGGGAAGCCCCTGTTGAGGATTTTTGCATCTATATTCATCAATGATATTGGTCTGTAATTTTCTTTTTTTGTACTATCTTTGTCTGGTTTTAGTATCAGGGTGATGGTGGCCTCATAGAATGCGTTTGGGAGTGTTCCTTACTCTGCAATTTTTTGGAAGAGTTTGAGAAGGATGGGTGTTAGCTCTTCTCTAAATGTTTGATAGAATTCACCTGTGAAGCCATCTGGTCCTGGACTTTTGTTTGTTGGAAGATTTTTAATCACAGTTTCAATTTCATTACTTGTGATTGGTCTGTTCATATTTTCTATTTCTTCCTGGTTCAGTCTTGGAAGGTTATACTTTTCTAAGAATTTGTCCATTTCTTCCAGGTTGTCCGTTTTTTTGGCATAGAGCTGCTTGTAGTAGTCTCTTAGGATGCTTTGTATTTCTGCGGTGTCTGTTGTAACTTCTCCTTTTTCATTTCTAATTTTATTGATTTGAGTCCTCTCCCTCTTTTTCTTGATGAGTCTGGCTAATGGTTTATCAATTTTGTTTATCTTCTCAAAGAACCAGCTTTTAGTTTTATTGATCTTTGCTATTATTTTCTTTGTTTCTATTTCATTTATTTCTGCTCTGATCTTTATGATTTCTTTCCTTCTGCTAACTTTCGGTTTTGTTTGTTCTTCTTTCTCTAGTTCCTTTAGGAGTAAGGTTAGATTGTTTATTAGAGATTTTTCTTGTTTCTTGAGGTAGGCTTGTATAGCTATAAACTTCCGTCTTAGAACTGCTTTTGCTGCAGCCCATAGGTTTTGGATCATCGTGTTTTCATTGTCATTTGTCTCTAGGTATTTTCTGATTTCCTCTTTGATTTCTTCAGTGATCTCTTGGTTATTTAGTAATGTATTGTTTAGCCTCCATGTGTTTGTGTTTTTTATGTTTTTTTCCCTGTAATTCATTTCTAATCTCATAGTGTTGTGGTCAGAAAAGATGCTTGATATGATTTCAATTTTCTTAAATTTACTGAGGCTTGATTTGTGACCCAAGATGTGATCTATCCTGGAGAATGTTCCATACGCACTTGAGAAGAAAGTGTAATCTGCTGTTTTTGGATGGAATGTCCTATAAATATCAATTAAATCTATCTGGTCTGTTGTGTCATTTAAAGCTTCTGTTTCCTTATTTATTTTCATTTTGGATGATCTGTCCATTGGTGTAAGTGAGGTGTTAAAGTCCCCCACTATTATTGTGTTACTGTCGATTTCCTCTTTTATAGCGGTTAGCAGTTGCCTTATGTATTGAGGTGCTCCTGTGTTGGGTGCATATATATTTATAATTGTTATATCTTCTTATTGGATTGATCCCTTGATCATTATGTAGTGTCCTTCCTTGTCTCTTGTAACATTCTTTATTTTAAAGTCTATTTTATCTGGTATGAGTATTGCTACTCCAGCTTTCTTTTGATTTCCATTTGCATGGAATATCTTTTTCCATCCCCTCACTTTCAGTCTGTATGTGTCCCTAGGTCTGAAGTGGATCTCTTGTAGACAGCATGTAGATGGGTCTTGTTTTTTGTTTTTTTTTTTTGCGGTATGTGGGCCTCTCACTGTTGTGGCCTCTCCCATTGTGGAGTACAGGCTCCGGATGCGCAGGCTCAGCGGCCATGGCTCATGGGCCCAGCCGCTCCGCGGCATGTGGGATCTTCCCAGACCGGGTCACGAACCCATGTCCCCTGCATTGGCAGGCGGACTCTCAACCACTGCACCACCAGGGAAGCCCTGGGTCTTGTTTTTGTATTCATTCAGCAAGCCTGTGTCTTGTGGTTGGAGCATTTAATCCATTCATGTTTAAGGTAATTATCGATATGTATGTTCCTATGACCACTTTCTTAATTGTTTTGGGTTTGTTTTTTTTTTTTGCGGTACGCGGGCCTCTTACTGTTGTGGCCTCTCCCGTTGTGGAGCACAGGCTCCAGACGCGCAGGCTCAGCGGCCATGGCTCACGGGTCCAGCCGCTCCGCGGCATGTGGGATCTTCCCAGACCGGGGCACAAACCTGTGTCCCCTGCATCGGCAGGCGGACTCTCAACCACTGCGCCACCAGGGAAGCCCCTGCCTCCATTCTTTTTCCGAGGTCCTGGATCATCTTCACTATCATTATTCTGAATTCTTTTTCTGGAAGGTTGCCTATCTCCACTTCATTTAGTTGTTGTTCTGGGGTTTTATCTTGTTCCTTCATCTGGTACATAGCCCTCTGCCTTTTCATCTTGTCTGTCTTTCTGTGAATGTGGTTTTTGTTCCACAGGCTGCAGGGTTGTAGTTCTTGCTTCTGCTGTCTGCCCTCTGGTGGATGAGGCTATCTAAGAGTCTTGTGCAAGTTTCCTGATGGGAGGGACTGGTGGTGGGTAGAGCTGACTGTTGCTCTGGTGGGCAGAGCTTAGTAAAACTTTAATCCGCTTGACTGTTGATGGGTGGGGCTAGGTTCCCTCCCTGTTGGTTGTTTGGCCTGAGGCAACCCAACACTGGAGACTACCTGGGCTCTTTGGTGGGGCTAATGGCAGACTCTGGGAGGGCTCACGCCAAGGAGTACTTCCCAGAACTTCTGCTCCCAGTGTCCTTGTCCCTACAGTGAGCCACAGCCACCCCCGCCTCTGCAGGAGACCTGCCAACACTAGCAGGTAGGTCTGGTTCAGTCTCCCCTGGGGTCACTGCTCCTTCCACTGGGTCTCGATGCACAAACTACTTTGTGTGTGCCCTCCAAGAGTGGAGTCTCTGTTTCCCCCAGTCCTGTCGAAGTCCTGCAATGAAATCTCGCTTGCCTTCAAAGTCTGATTCTCTAGGCATTCCTCCTCCCGTTGCCAGACCCCCAGGTTGGGAAGCCTGATGTGGGGCTCAGGACCTTCACTCCAGTGGGTGGACTTCTGTGGTATAAGTGTTCTCCAGTCTGTGAGTCGCCCACCCAGCAGTTATGGGATTTGATTTTACTGTGATTGCGCCCCTCCTGCCGTCTCGCTGTGGCTTCTCCTTGGTCTTTGGATGTGGGGTGTCTTTACTGGTGAGTGCCAGTGTCTTCCTGTCGATGATTGTCCAGCAGCTAGTTGTGATTCTGGGGTTCTCACAAGAGGGAGTGAGAGCACGTCCTTCTACTCCGCCATCTTGGTTCAGGGCCTGCCCTCAAGGTCTTAAGGCATAGTTGAGACAGTAAGTTCACGCCAGATGAAGAGAAGGGCTGTGTATAATTACAGCAGAGAGAGACGCTAGAATATGGGGGCGGGGGAGCAATTAGGGGGCTGGTGCTTTGGGCCCAGTGGTCAGGGAGGGGTATGCCAAGGAGGGGTCATGCCAGGTCAGCAGCGAAGGTGACAGAAGCAAGGAGAAGAGCTTCCCACAGTATATGCAGAGGCCCTGAGAAGGCCACGGACTTGGCCTGCCCCAGGCCCTGCAGGAGGATGTGCACAATGGGCCCCGTGAGGAGGTGTGGTGTACTCCAAGAGAACTACACTATTTTCCCAATTTATCTTTTTTGAAAAAATTATTTAATTAATTTATTTTTGGCTGCATTGAGTCTTCATTGCTGCGTGTGGGCTTTCTCTAGTTGTGGCGAGAGGGAGCTACTCTTCGTTGCGGTGTGCAGGCTTCTCATTGTGGTGGCTTCCCCCCAATTTATCTTGACAGAAATCCAGGGAACGTGTTGGAATGGATACTAAGGGTGGGATAAGGTTGGAAGGAACATAACGTTGGGTCAGGTCAAATTTATTGATAGGGGCTCACTAAGCAGAGATTCTGGGTTTAATGATATAGCTTGTGGGATCAGAAAGGGCTCTAACGGTTTGGTTGGTTGGTTGGCTGAAACATGGACTAAAAAGTGGCCAACACTGAATGAGCTGTAATGCCAGACCTGCCTTGGTTCAATGGAGGGAGGGATCCAAAGGCTTAGGGAGACAGGAAAGTTAGAGTGGGTCTGTCATTTAGGACCTGCTCTCCCACCTTGGAGGATACAGACAGCACACCTCTCACCACAATTGTGAGGAAAGTTTGTGCGCGGAGCTCCAGCATCGTAGAAGCGCTCTGTGATCACTCTTCTCTGTAGGCCAGGAATTACAGAAGACCTGCTGCCACTGAATCAGAAGACTGAAATTCACGGGGGTCACTGGATCCCGGGGTGACAGGACCACGTGGTGGCGCTCAGTGACGAAAGGCAAGGGAGCGGTGCTCACTGTGATGGCCAGCAGAGGCAAAGCGGCCGTCAGAATAGTCTGATTCCCACAGAATTACAGCGTCGGCCAGTGGGACGGGGTGCTCCTGGAAGTGAAATAGATCGGAAGCCTGCTGAATTCTCACTTGATCTTAATGAGCAGAAGAGTTCTAGGTCAAGTGAGCAAGAGTCTAACTTGAGTCATAAAGACAGTCATGACCCCTCATTCAATTCCCAGGCTTGAGCCAGTTTACATGCCCAGAACACCTTGAATGAACCAGAGGTGGGACCCCTCGAGGAAGGACCCTGCTATATCACCAAAAATTTAGATTGTTAATCTTTCTCCCAGCCTTCTCCAAAGTGACCTATACCAGGGTCACTGTGCATTGGGGAAACGGAAGTAATCAGACATTTTGGGGACTGCTGGACACTGGCTCTGGACTGATAGCAATTCCAGGACACACAAACTGTGTCAAGTAGGGGCTTATGGAGGCCCGGCGGTGAATGGAGTTTTAGCTCAGGTCCATCTCACAGTGGGTCTAGTGGGTCTCCAAACCCATTTTGCGGTTATTCCTCCAGTTCTGAGTGCATGATTGGAACAGACCTACTCAGCAGCTGGGAGCATCCCACATGGGGCAGAGTGGAGCCTGCAGGTGTGAAGGCAGAGGTGGTCAGATGAGGTTGGTGTGGCTGGGGAGGGAGGAGGGAGAGGCCAGTGCTGCCCTTTCCCTGACCCCCAGCCACAGGTCAGGGGTCTCTGCTCTGGCACAGGGTCACTGTGCAGGGGCTGCTGGCTCACCTGCTGGGCCTTGGTGGGCCTCCGGCTTACTTCTCGACCTTGGGCGGTGCACATAACCTTCCCCTGTCTGGGGAACCCAGCCTGTCTCCCTGTTGGGTGAGGGCACGGGAAAGCCATGGGGGGTGGGGCAGGAAGGTGGCGTTGATGCATGGATTCTGAGTGCATGTTGCTCTGTGAGTTAGACCTGAGCCGCTGAGCAGGGGAAGGTATGTGGCGGGTGGGAGGGGTCAGCACTGACAAAGCACCAAGGAGGCCAATGTGGAGGACCCCCATTCAGGAGGGGCTTCCTGCAGCTCATCCCCTCCCCACAGTGCGGCAGCCTCCTTGTCTAGAAAGCCTCTCCATCTCTGCCCTGCTGGGGGCCAGCACTGATTGCAGCTGCCAGAAAATCCAGCTGGGGTTGCACAGAACCCTGTGTTTCCAGCTCGTATCTCTGACCAAACTCCCCTCTGTGTCCCAAACTGGTCACCGGATGAAGTGGAGCCTAGTCACTTGGGGTCATTACCGGCCCTGGGGCACTGTCCCAGCCCAGCCTGTGGCCTGCTCACGCCAAGTCTAGCAGCCAGCTTTGGCCCAGGGCAAGCCCACTGTAGGTGAGCAGTTATTGAGTGCTTAGTGTGTCTTCATGGGCATCACCGTGCTGAAGCTCTACCCTAACCCTGGTGGGGCAGGTACTCATTCTCCAGGGGAGGAACAGGAGGCTCAGAGAGGGGGCGGGACTTGCCTGAGACCACTCAGCCTCAGGTCCTCTCTGTCCACACCTGTCCGTTTCCTCTCTTCTTCACCCCCAATGACAAACGGTGGCTCTGGGAACGTCGCGACCACCTGTTGACTGTAGTCTGATGTCAGCAAGCATGTTGAAGGTGGCTAGGGGTGGGGAGGAAGCCAGCTGAATGGTCAGCAGGAATCTCTGGGCCCCAGGGCCAGGATGGACCTTGGACTTTGCTCACCTCTCCCAGCACTCCTGGCTCTGCATTACTGGCCCAGGGGGCTCCCTGAGCGTGAACTCGGCCCAAGAGCAGGCTGGCCTCCTCCTGCAAACTGGGCCAATGTGTCCAGGCCATGCCCCTGGGGGTGCCTCTCTGGGCTCAGACCTGTAGCAGGGTTGTATGGAAGATCTGCTGGTGCCCAGGTGGGCTGCGGCAGGGGCTGGTGAGACTGGTAGGGGAGCTGTGAGCAGCAGTGCCTGGCTGCCTGCACCCCAGGGGCCCCACGCTCGTTTGTACATGGTGGTTAACTGGGGGGGTGGGAGCTGGCCACCAGTGTCCTTGGAGAAGGGGAGTGAGGAGGGTGAGCCCCAGGACCCCGAGGCCCCCTCACATCGTGAGCCTGGAAATGGATGGCCCCGGGCAGTGTCTGCCAAGGGCTGGGTGGAATCATGTCACCCACCCCTCCCCCCACTGCTGGGTTACATCATAACCTCTGGCTTGCAGCCCCAGTTGCTTCTTGAGAAACAAAAGGCTCTTTGAGAGCCCATCCCCCTCTGCTCCCTACCCGTGCCCCCTTCCTTGCCAGGTGGAGCCCCTAGGACACGACCTTTGGAGCCAAGTGTTGCATTTGGGAGCAGACAGCTCCTAGTGCTCTGCCGACACCAGCCAACAGCAGCCAGCAGGCCCAGGCACAGCACGGCAGGGCAGGGCACCTTGGGCAGCGGACCAGTGGGAGAAAGAAGAAATCTGTCTGGGACTCTGCTGATCCCCAGCCTGGAGGCAGGGACCGGCTCAGAGGGGAGCTCAATAAACGTGGGACAGACAAGTGAATTGACAATGACTGGGACTTTCGCTCATCCAAGGCTTTCCTTTCTTCTGAGTGACAATTGCCAGGGAAAGCCGTGACCCTGGGGGAGTGCTGCTCAGGGCAGGTCCTGTGGGTAGGTCCCAGGACCCCCTAACCTCATGCGGGCACGTGGGCAGGGCCGGCAAGTGGAAGTGGCAGCCCGGAGAAGTCAGCGGTCACCGCCAAGTCATCCACCGTGCCCCCACCCCCGTACAAGGCCCTGGTAGGGGGCCTAGCGCTGTGACCCCCTTCTGAGTCAACCGGTCCTCAAGGCCCCCTCCTCTGGGAGTGGGCCTAGGGACCGTGTGCAGGACGGACCAGCAGGGGCCGCTCAGGCCCCAGGAGCGCTGGGGCCTGAGCGGTGCTGCAGTTCCCCGTGGTGCCGCCGGGGGCGCTGCGGCGACAGCTCTGACGGTCTGGGCGGGTTCCTGCGCCCAGCTCCCTCCACGCCGCGCCCCTTCCTGTGACCCCCACTCGGGCCGGGTCCTCGCGCCCTAACCGCACCTCGCGCCCCAGTGGCCTCGCACCCCAGCCCGGCTCCGCGTCCCCTACTCCGCCGTCCTGCGCCCTGGCCCCAGCCCGACCCGGTGCCCCTCGCGACGCCCGCGACCCGCACTGTCCCAGCCCAGCCCCGCGCCCCGGCAGCGCTTCCCCGCGGCACCCAGTGGTCGGCGCTGGCATCACCTGGCCCCCCAGGTCGCGCCCGCCCAACATGCCAGTGCCCGGCACACAGGCCGAGGCCTCTTGGCGTACGAGGGTGCGGCGGCCGGTGATGGTGGGGCCGCATCTGGTGGGCTTCAAGACGGTGACTAGTGCGGGGCGAGCAGTCGAGGCCCAGGGTGCCCCCTCCGGAGTCAGCAGGAGCGGGACAGAGCTGGGGGCTGGGGGAAGGTGGAGACAGGACGCTCCCAGCCCCAGCCAAGCCTCAGCCCCTTCTCCAGGGCAGCTGGGTGGGACCCGCCTGCTCTGATGCCCCCAACCTCCTCTGGCTGTGGCCCTTCCACGCCTTCATTGTACCTGCTGCCACCCTGGCCTACCCCGGGGGCAGCACGTCCTGGAGTTCCACTTCCCATGCATCTTTGCCCATTTCTCTCCCCCACAATAGTGACAGCTCTCAGCTGTCCCAACCGGTGTGGTCTTTGCAAAATAATCATCAGACCAGGTAACTTCCCTCAGGGGTTCCCCCTGGCTCTGCTTGCTGAGGCTCCACAGAACCCCCCCCCCACTGTCTTGATTTCCCACTCCACAAATGATAGCAGTGTTTTGTTTTGTTTTAATCATAACTGTGTTGTTTTTATTACCCACAGCCCCCGCACCCAAACCCCTGCACCTGGGCCTCTAGGCCAGCCAGAGTCCATTCTAGAATGGGGTAATCTTGTTCCCTACCCCAAACACGAAGCCCTGAAGGGGTGCTGCCCGAGGTAGAATCAGGTGAATGTGAATCAAACTGCACTGCCTTCTGCTGGCTCCCTCTGCAGGGGCTGCACAGTCTCAGGATGAGCAAACCACACATCTGCATGAGTGAATCTGTGCCCTGGTGGATGCAGGAACCCCAGGACCACCTGTCACTCTCCCCTGGCCCTGGGCACTAGGGCTCTGCTTAAGGAGCTTAGGGGCAAGAAGCCCAGGGAAGACAGTTGGTGGGCCTCCCAAGCAGACAGGAGGGGAGGCTGCTGGGGAGGGGACTGAGGGTTACCTGTCTATAAGCTCCTTCCACCCCAGGCCCTCAGCACCCCCTGCACCTGTCTCTAGGCGTGATTTGTTCCTTGTAAAACCGTGGAGATTATCCATGGTTCAGCCCCTGGTTTCATGTCTTATCATGTTTCATCTCCAACTAGGACGTTTACAAGCTCCTCTTGGCTGCAGAGGGCTTGGTGGCTGCACTGCCGGAGGCTGGAGCAGAGACGAGGCGGGCCCTGTGGGCTCTGCCCCACCTCACCCCGAGATGCAGTCTGCCTGTGGCCCTGGGCTCCCCTCCCATCTCCGACTGCAGTGGCTTTTTGGTCCCGTAGTCTCAAGAGTGTGAGGTTTTTTGTACCCCATCTCTGAGACCGGAGCCCCTGGGGTGTGTCTGGAAGTTGGGGGAGGACAGGGAAGCTAGAGTCAGAGGAAGGACAGCGCTGACCGGTATAGGGGACAAGGATGGAGTCATTGTTCTCTGAGAAGGGGGTGGGAGTCAATTTTGAAGGTCCTGTTGTCAGAGCAGGAAGCCTGCCGCTTAGGGAGGGGTCTGGCGGGGAGCAGGGCAGAGTGCCAGGCACCTGCCCCAAGATGCTCGGCCCTGGGCTCTGGGTTCTGGGTCTTCCTGAGCCCCAGCTGAACAAGACTGGCTGCATACCTGTCTGTATGTCTGTCTTGCCAACTGTGGGCATGGGGTGTTTCTCCTGGAATTGCGGGGGGATGGAGTGTGGCCCTCCGTGGGGTTACTGTTCACTGGCTGTGCTGGCTGTGCACCTGTGAGTAGGTCACTTGTGTCAGGGAGGTTCAAATTTGGGGCTCTCCACACTGGGTGGGGGACAGTGGCTGGGGCCAGGCAGCAGGTCTCTGAACCCCACTCCTGCCTGTGTGTGTGTGTGTGTGTGTGTGTATACGCCTATGGTCGTGTGCCCTCTGCAGAGCGTGGGGTTCTTGAGCCTGCGCCGGGTCCCTTGCTTCTGACAGAATGTGCTCACAGTCAGCTTCCAGTCCATGGGGACCCTCACCAGGGCACAGGCGGACAGACCTGGCCACAGAGCCCCAGTGTCTTAATGTGGGGCCTCTTAGATTATTCCCAGCCTTCCCCATGATGCCAAGAGGCTCACACGCCCAGAGGCCTGGCGTGGGGCTGTGAAGCTGGAGGAGGTGGGGATGGGGTGGGGACAGAGGGAGTCCTGTTTCTGTCTGACCCTCCTTTCTTCCCCCTTTAGACTCACCTTGGGTATAAAGGCTGTTACCAGCCCTCCTCTTTGCAGGGCTGGGACTGCCAGCCAAGAAGGATTGTTGTAAATTGAGCTGGGCCAGGCTGGTGGGTGGGAAGCAATTTGCAGGCCCAGTTATGCATCCTGAGAACCCGGAGCCCTGCCCTCTCCTGGAGAAGCAGGGGCCTGTGGCAAACGGCCCTCTGTCTGTGCTGAGCCCTCCAGGAAGACCCAAGGGAAAGGAGTGAGGGTGGCTGGAAGCAAGCTGGGGGCCATCCCTGTGCAGGAGAGGGGTCTGGCTCCTTCTGGCAAACCCTGGAGCCCTAGGCAGGCTCCATGCATGTGTGTGACCACTCAGGATGGCTGGGGAAGCCCTCGCTCCTCCCCACTCCTTGCCAAGGGGCCCTTCATATGTCCTTCCTGATGCTGGAAATATTGTCTGCCCTGGCAAACCCTTGTGTCCCATGGTGTCCCCACATCTAGCTGGTCACCAGGAACAAGACCCTGGGTTCCAGCAAGCCAGGCTGGCTGGACACCTTGAGACTAGGGAGGCCTTTCCTCTCCAGCCTGGACCCCCAGGAGGATGAATTATGAAGTACTTAGGTCTTTCAGGGTGGGAGCAGCTTCAGGGCACCCCTTCTTGTGCCAGGGTCACTGTCACATGTCCACTACCTCCTAATCATAAAGAGCTTAGAAGCCAGGCACCCAAAGAGGTGGGGGCTGGTGTCATCTTTGTTTTATAAAGTAGGAAAATGAAGCTCAGAGAGGCTGGATACCTGCCGAGGTCACCTGCTAGGAGGGGTAGAGCTGGGATTGAATCAGCCTTCATCGCCTAAAAAGTTCTTGCTGTCAGCTCTGTACTGTGCTGCACGACCCCCGCCCCCACCCCACTCCCCATGGCCTCCTGGCCCCCTTGTTCCCTACCAGGCTGAACTGGGCTCCGGGGGTAGGTGGGTAGACGTCTCTTAGGGGTCCCTCCCCAGGAGGAAATTGCATCCTCAATGTGCTCGGGCAAATCTGGCATCTCAAGTGGATAAATCCCACACAAATCAAGGACAGCTGGGCCCGCCCTCGGTCGCAGCCCCCTCCCCTCGGCTCCCCTTGCAGGCTGAGGAATCCCAGCAGGCTGTGGGGGTGGGTCTGGGGGGTAAGGGTGTGGTTCTAGGGGAGGAAGTTTCTGGAAGGCCCGAATGTGTGAAATCTCCCCCAGCTGTCCCCCACAGAGGGAGGGACTGCACGGTGTTATTAATCATTTTCCAGAGTGGGGCAGCTGCTTGCACACCCTGCGATGCTGTGGGGGCCTAGGCTGGGGGTGCCCACTCTGCGGAGGGGACAGGCTAGGAAGGAGGCGGAGAGGGGCGTGGGAGAGGGGTCCACACCTAGACTCTCTCAGACATACACACAGAGTCAGTTACTCGGTCACTCAACAAACATTCATAAGCACTCACCATGCTTAGGCATGGAGCCACAGCAGGGCTCAAGACTGACCCCATCCCTGCCCTTGCAGAGCTCATGGGTAGGTGGAGGAGATAGACGGGGATCAAAATCACCCACAGGGAAATAATTAGAGTCTGTGAAGGAGACACAAACATAGCTGGGTAGCTGGGTCATGGATTTGTGAGGCCAGGCTGGGCCTTCCTCCCACCATGACCCTGCTCCTCAGGACTCCCTTCCTAGACCTGCCTTTTCTGATCCCCTCTGCTCTGGCCCCCCTTGTCATCTCCCCCAGGGATGATGTGTATGTGAACCAGCAGCCTGTGCAGCTCAGCCCATCTCCTCTCCCACATTCTCCCTGTTCCTGCCTGGCTGCCACATCAAACCCGACTTATTTGCTCGTCTGATGGCTGGCCTAAGGAGGGACCTCTGCCTGGCCATCCTGCCTGGGGGTCCAGACAAGGTGAAAGGGGAATTGAAATTGGGCCATGTGGAGCCCTCAAAGCCGAGGGGCCCCAGGGGAGATCAGGCTGGGCAGAAGCGCCTGGCTGCCACCTGTTTTCTCTTGACAGGAGGCGCGACCAGACAGGGCAGGAGTTGAGCCACCCTCTCAGGGCACAGGGACAGCCACCCACCCTGTGCCCCCATGGCCTGGTCTCTTTTGGGGCCCCAAAGTGACTTTTCACCTTGTGGCTCAGAGAGGGGGATTCACTGTCCCTAGATCACACAGCGGGGAGCTCGGGCTGGACTCTGATGGCAAAGCAGGGCAGAGGCAGAGTGGAGGAGCCACTCAGACATCCTGGGGAGGAGGGAAGGCAGCAGCTCTGGGGGTGAGGAGCATGGAGATGTAGACTGTGAAATTCCCAGATTTAACCTTCAAAAGGACTCTTCATAAAAGGCTAAATGTAGTTACTGTCTACCCAGCAATTCCACTCCTAGGTATATACCCAAGGGAAATGAAACATATGTCCACAAAAGAACTTGTAAATCAACATTCACAGCAGCATGATTCTCAATAACCAAAAGGTGGATAAAACTGAAGTGTCCACTGACTGATGAATAGATAAACAGAATGTGATCCATCCATACAGTGGAATACTATTCAGCCCTAAAAAGGAACGAAGCATTGACACACACACACTACAACATAAATGATCCTTGAATACACTACGCTGAGTGAAAGAAGCCAGTTGCTAAAGGCCACATAATGTATGATTCCACTTATATGAAATGTGGAGAAGAGACAAATTCACAGAGACAGAAAGTAGATTAGTGGTTGCCAGGGGCTGGGTGGGGAAGAACAGGGAGTGACTTCTAACGGGTATGGGATTTCTCTTTGGGGTGATGAATATGTTCTGAAATTTATTGTGATGGTTGTACAACACTGTGGATATACTGAAAACCATTGAATTTGAGAAACGAAATGGCCGAATTGCATGTTATGGGAATTGCATTTCAATGACGCTCTTCCTTCAGAGTCAGGTTTCTATTTTAGGGACCAGAGGTTTAGGCTGGTAGGAGCCTGAGGCTATGTGCTAGAGAAAGATGAGGCTGGGACCCACTCCCCAGGGATGAGCCTTGGCTCTACCCCATTCCTCCTCCTCGCCACCCCCATCCCATCACTATGCTCTCTGCTGCTGGGCCTTTCCCCAGCCGACTGGGATGCTGTCCTGCTCCTTGCCTGACAATCACCTACTCTAGAAAGCCTTCTTCAGCCTCTCTCCACTCCCATCCTTCCACTGGCTCGTCTCTATTCAGTGCCTATCAGGTACCAGGCTCTGTGAGGTACACTGGTGAACAAACTTCCCAAGGCTGCCATCCTGGATGTCCTCAGATTTGCACCCACCCCTCACCTGAGAACCAGATGGTGGGTGGAGAGAGGGGATCAGATGCCAAACACCAAGCTGACGCTTGTCCCTGGACCTCACCCCCCCACCCCCAGCATGTTTGGTGTCCTGCTGTTCTTGGTAAGTTCTTCCTGGAAAGTCCTCAAGGTGTATGTGTGTGTGTGAGTGTGTGTGTGTGTGTGTGTGTGTGTGTGTGTGGTAGGGGGCGGGACTAAGGAAAAGGCATTCCCAGCAGGGAGAACAGCATGAGCAAAGGCTAGGGGGTGCCTAGCCTGTGCCTGTGCTGGGCAGGGAGATAGAGGGGCCATCAGGTTTTAAAGCTGGAATTTGGAGCCCTGAGTGGTGGCTGCTGAGGCTCTGGGTGGGTGCTGCAGGTGGAGTGGGTGGCTCTAAGGAGAACCAGACTGTCTGGAACAAATCCCGTTTTAAGCTAGACCAGAAGAAGAACTTCCTGTGACCTTGCATGTGCCGGCATGTACCCCAGACAGCGCTGTGCCAACACCCCACAGACAGGGCTCCTGGCTGAGTCATGCCCTGACAAGCAGATGCAGGCATGGCATCTGGGAACTGGGCTGAGGGCCTGGTCAGTGGTCTTCACCCCACTGGCTCTGCAGAGCCCTCTTCTGGCCAAGGCTACCTCTGGGTGGGTCATGGAGGCCCCTGCCCTGGGGAAGTGCTCCAGGTTGCCCTTAGATCCAGATACCATTAGGCTCAGGAACAGCCCATTAACCAGCAGAAGCCAGGGCAGTAGTCTCTGGGCATTGGCTGGAGGAAGGCTGGCCTCTTCGGGGAGCCCATGCCCACCTGCACCAACCCTGAGGCCAGGAAGTCTGGGGTAGAGGCAAAGGCAGGACATGGGTTCCATTCTGTCTCTACCTGGGGCTGTGCTCACCTTCTCCCAGCCAGCTCTCCTCTGCCTTCTTTGTGCTGGGCTGGGGGTTCAGTGAGCCTGGGGGTGCGTAAAACTCCCGCAGAGTGTCCAGCGCCCAGCAGGTCTCATTACTGGGAGTGGCCCCTGAGTCTCCCTGCCCCTCAGAGGAAGCTCCTAGGACAGGACCCCGGCTCCTCCTTCTAGTTTCCCCAGCACAGGTCTCCCGAATCCTTCACATCTCCAATAGGAGCCGCTTTGCCAGTGCCAGAGATGGGTCACTGACATCCCAGGACAACACCAGGTGGACTAGGCTGCACAGACAGACCGTGTGACATGGTAAAAAGGGTCAGAAGACTGAGGTCTGAATTTCACTGGGCCCTTGGGAAAGACGCCTGTCCTCCCTGAGCCTGTCTCCCAGACTTTAAAATGGTAATCAACTTGGCTAGTCCTCTCCAACCGCCCTGCCCGTGACCCTGACGCATGGCAATGGCAAGCCAACGATCAGCAAGATGCGCCCCATTCCCGCCGCAGACTTTCCTCCACCTTCCCGGAACCCCTCTGCTCACTAGGGCCAGGTGCACGCGACTTCTTGGCCCGCTTGTTCCTCCCGCGCACCTGCCGCGTTGCCCTCGTCCGGGAGGGGCAGCGATCGGCCCTCTAAGAGCGGGTCCTTTGGCCAGCAGCTCAGCCCTGTCACCGTCCTGCGTCCCAATCTGCCGCCGCCGCATCCCGAGCGGGCTGGGGCCTGGGGTCTCCGAGCGGGCGCGTCCGGCTAGTCACTGAGGCTCGGAGTCGCGCCGCGGCGCCCGTAGGTGCCGGCGAGTCCCGGGTGGAGCAGTGGTTCAAGCGGGGCGGGGCCTCTGGGCTGGGCGGGGCATCCCGCCCTAGCACTGGTCCCTCCCGGCTCCCAGAAGACTGGGCAGTGGGGCGCAGAGCAGAAGCCGGGCGCAAGCGGACTGAGCGCGGCGCGGGCGGGGATGTGCGCCCTCCTGCAGCCCCCGCTCCCAGGCCTGGGAGCGGTGTGGCCCCATGGCAGGTAGCGGCGGCCTGGGCGGCGGGGCAGGAGGCAGCCAGGGAGCCGGGGGCGGGCCTGGGGCCACGCTTCGGGCGCCCCGTGCGCCTCTGCTGTTCGCCGCTCTGGTGCTCGGAGCCTACTGCCTTTGCGCCCTCCCCGGACGCTGCCCGCCGGCCGGCCGCATCCCCGCGCCAGCCCCCGCGCCCGCCGAGCCGCCCCGCGCAGCCCGCAGCCCCGGAACGTCCGGCCTGCCGGTGGCCAGTGGCTCGGGCCGCCGGCGCTTTCCGCAGGCGCTTATCGTGGGCGTGAAGAAGGGCGGCACGCGCGCCCTGCTGGAGTTTCTGCGGCTGCACCCCGACGTCCGCGCGCTCGGCTCGGAGCCCCACTTCTTCGACAGGTGCTACGAGCGCGGCCTCGCCTGGTACCGGTGAGCGCTCATCCCGTCCGCCCCATCGGCTTCCTGGCGGGTGCCTTCCGGGAAACCGCGTGGTGTGCCCCAGGGGTCTCACTGGGGACCCCGCGGGGCGAGGACTCCAGGCGTCTTCAGGGGCTGAGACCAGCCTGCGTGGGGGCTGAGGCTTGACGGGGAGGACGCGGCCCTCCTGCAGCAGGTTTTATGGAAAAGAGGGTCGGTCACTGGCCATGGACTCCCAGAAACTTTGAAAACTCCAGGGAAAGCCCTGGTTCGGGGCTAGAGTGCGATTCCAGCGAGAAGTAGTTTGGAGCCTGTGGGGTTTGAGGTGCTTTAGAAATGCTTCATACTCAGTTGGCCCTCTCCCCTGCATCACTGAGGGGAACATGTCTGAACTCTGGTCAGTTACCTTAAGAAAGGGTCTCCGGGTTCCCTGCAGCCTCCTAGAAAGTATCTGTCAACCCATTCCCCACCCCTAAGACCCCTGATCCTGGAGAGAGGAATCCTTCTCCATAGTCCTGGGTGTCTGGAGAAAGTCTGGTCTTTAGAAAGGAGGAGGGTGCCTTTGAGTCAATGCCCAGGGATGGGAATTGGGATCCCAGCCTCATGTCATGAGGCTCTGTAGCTGCCCTGACTCTCACCCAGTATGGCCTTGGGGGGTGTGGTGGAATGTGGGGGAGCACCCAGCCGCAGCTGAAGTAACCTGTCCTGGTGGCTGATCAAACACCAGCCCCTCCCTGCCGAGGTTAGCACCGAAGGTTGAGTGTGAGGCCCAGCCCTCTGCCTCTGTCAGTTGGGCACAAGCCTGCCTCAGCGCTCTATCCCTTCCTTCGGGGAAATGAGGGCTTACAGATGGAGGGTGAGTCACCCCACTCCCCACAGCACCAGCCTCATCCCCAAGCTTGGGCCAAGCCCCTAAGGGCCAGAGAAGACCCTGCCTAAGGTCACCTGGTAAATTAGTGGTGAGTGGGGTGTGGCAGGACTGAGACTTTTTACCTACAGGTTTACCAGTTTTTCTGTACCCAGATTCCACCCTGCCCCCACCCTTGTTATCTTTGCTTTTTTGCATCAGAATTACTTATGGGCTTGGAGGGTTCCCAATGAGAACAGGGGGTTCTGGCTCATGAACTCTGAAGGGTTGCTGCTGTCAGAGGTCTAGGGAAGTTGTGTGGTGAGGGGGGAGGTGAGTCCATCCCTGGACCCAGCTGTCTGAATCCCTGCATTCTCAACACTCAGGGAGAAACCACTACCGCACTCTGACAGTGCTTCAGCATCTGAAAGCATCCCTAATTCCTCACTTCTGTGCAGAGGAAGAAGAGGAGGGGGAAAGGAGGAGGATGGAGAAGGGGAAGGACACACTGTTAACCATAGTGCAAATTTCAGAGCTCACTACTGACCCCATAAGCTGGGCTAATGAGGGGCTGCAGGAGAGTCTAGAATTGGGTTTAGACCTAAAAAGGCTCCCAAAGAGCCAGGGATCCTGAGAGCCTATCCAGGCCCTCTCTGGGCACATGCTTCAGCTCTGGGGGACTGGTCTGGGGAGCCTGAGGGGCCTGAGAGGAAGCCAGCTGGACCCAGATTCGGGGTCAGATCCTCAGCACAGGGGAGGGGCTCTTGGGACATTGGTGTCCCTGAGGCCGGAGATGGGAGTGGGATGATTCAGCAGCCTGTTTAAGTCTGGTAGAGGAGACTTTCTCCTTCCTCAGCCCAGCCACCACACTGCGGGGAGGGGTGCTGCAGAGGAGGCAGAGGGTCAGGTCCGTGGCTTCTGCCCCTTTAATCTGGAGCTGTCCCTCGGGACTGGCTAGTGCTGACCCTTCACTGGCTGGTGCAGGGCTGAGCTTCTGGAGTGCGTGTGTCCACGTGCCTTCCAAGGGACGAGGCTGTGTGCTGATGTATGTGCACGTGGGCATGGTGTTGCTCACAGGCACCTGTGCCTCTGAACCTGACTGTTCTTCCAACCAGCTGTGAGTGTGCAGTGAACCTCTGAAAATGCCCACCCCTGCCTGTTTCCCCAGCTGCAAAGAGGATGCCCAGCCCCCGGGCAGGGAGGGTCTGGTGGCCTTGTCTGCTCTCAGGACCCTGGGCCCAGCCTCCAGAGCCTGTTCTTGGTGGTGGGGGTGTGGGGCGGTGAGTAGAGGAGCAGTGGCCAGTGCCCCCAGTTGACTTTCTGGGACACCTGTTCCCACTGGGCTGTGACCAGGCAGTGACTCTGGCCCTTCCCTTGGCCGTGGCAGGGGTGCTGGGCTGCTCAAAGTTGA
The DNA here is from genome assembly GCF_059928025.1 of Delphinapterus leucas. Taxonomy (NCBI): domain Eukaryota; kingdom Metazoa; phylum Chordata; class Mammalia; order Artiodactyla; family Monodontidae; genus Delphinapterus; species Delphinapterus leucas. Next base: position 36,755,495 of record NC_143143.1, read on the forward strand.
CCTTGGCCAAACCAGTCCCCCTCCCTGGGCCTCAGCTCATCCCTCAGGCTCTTGAGGATCCTCCTTCTTGGGGACCGTGACCCCCAAGTGTCCCCAAGCTCACACAGCATTTGTTCATCTAGTCACTGACTCATTGAGCACCTTCTGTTTGGCAGGTGCTGGGGTCACACAGACAAACACCCCCAAGTCTCAGTTCAGAAGGGGGCGCCCTGTCTGGGGGCAGGTGGGGGCTGTACTTTGACCTTAGTATTTTGGAAAAGCACAGAGACCAGGAGGGATACAGGTAGGGCCACCCCCTTGGCTCCTGGTACCGTGTTGTTCCAGACAGGAACCATAGCTGGTTTCTGCTGAGTCCCAGGCCCTGCTGGATGAGGCCCAGGCGAGGTGCAGGATAGAGGGGTGGGGGTGGGGCTGAGACAGAGGAGGGAGAGTTGCCTGGGGCTGGATGGAAGCCGCAGGGAAATGCAGACCAGATGAGCAGGGAGGGAGTGTCCACAGAGCAACTTGTCAGATGTTTGCCGTGTGGGGGTCAGAGTCAAGTTCCTCTCATCGTCTCCCCAGTCTCTCCCACCCCCAAGAAGCCCCCATCCCCCGCTCCTCTGTGCCTGGCTGGCTGGGGACAGGCTTCTGAGGCCTGGGGAGGTTGAGTAATTGATCCCAAAGATCTCAGATCTCAAAGCTGGTTTGTGGCAAGAGTGGGCCTGGAAAGTCAGCCTCCCCTATCCCCCTTCCCATCCCCCTTCCACGGTGGGGCTGGGGGCACCTCCCTGACTTCCTCTCCTCTGACTTCCTTGGAGAGAAAACAGCAGTGGGTGCTAAGGTCCCTCTAATTTTTGTCCGCTTCCTTGCAGCCCCTCCCCCCAGGCAGGCCGGAAGGGGTGGGGATACTCAGAACCAGGTGAGCCCAGCCTGGAGAAGGAAAGAGGGTGCTCCTGGGGTCACTGGGCACCTGGGGGAGGAAAGGGATGGGAAGGGGGTGTCAGAGGTCGGTGAGGAGGGTCCCAGAGCAGTCAGGGCTGGTTCCCTCCCTCAGGAGGGTGATAAACGGAGGGCGGTGATTTCTGATGACCTCTGTCGGCACTGGCTTATGTCTGTGGGTCTCAGCATCGAGGTCCAGTGAGGGGAGATCCGCCTTCTTTTGTCCTCCCTCTTGTGGGAAGGGGGGTTCCCTGAGCTGGCTACCCCAGGCTGCAGTCCTGAACCTCAGCCCTTGGCCTTGTTCCCACCCAAGTTCTCTTTGAACTTATTCACAGGGAGGGCTGGGTGCAATTCCCACCTGGATTCCTGGGAGCAGAAGCCAAGCCAACACCGCCTCCCAGCAGCTGCAGCCGGCATCCATCCCAACACTTCCTGCTCCATCTCTGAGCCTCAAGTGGGGCAGTGAGTGGGGTGGAAGGAGTCCCAGATCACTCCTGGGACATGGGGGGAGCAGAATTGTCTCCCATGACTTCTGTAGACCAGCTCTGCCCAGGGCCTTAGTTTGAGGGGGGGGCAGCTCCCACAGCCGGCAGACCCTGCAACCCACCCCACTCCCCCGAGCCAAGAGGGTGGTGTCAGGGGAGCTCGTGGCATGCCTGGGACTCATGTGTGCACGTTCTCCAGTCCCGACATCAGCACCCTCCAAGCTGAGCACGCCAACTCGTGTGCCTGTACGCCTGGGTGTCCACCTGGCCTGAGCAGGAAGAGGAGACTGTCTCTCAGAAGCTCGTGTCTGGGGGTCACTAGGCTGGATGAGACCTGAATTTTGTCCTGTGTGTCACCCTCCTGGCTGGGGCCAGTCCTGAGGGCTGCCAGTGGGATTGGGGGCAGCTCCTTCAGAGATGGGGGACAGAGACACCCCCCACCCCGTCCCTAGCACAGAGCCTGATAGCCTCTGCCTCTGTTGACCTAGTTCCCAGTCCTCCCTCGGAGCTGTTTGCTCAGCTGGCCCTGCTGCTGCACCCTGCCCCTCCCCACCCTGTTCTACCTGGCTGGCAGGGTGGCCTCAGGATGCTACCCAGGGTCCCTGGACTGCCTGGGTGGGGTGCTAGGATGGGCTTCCCCAGGTTTGGGGTTGTCAGGGGTCTGTCACCAGCTGACTCCCCCGGAACCTTGGGATGGTTCCAAGGTTCCTCCACCCCCCAACCCCCACCCCTGGTCAGAATGAGAGGATTGCTCGGAAATGCTGCAGCTGCAGCCTTGCACCATGGGTTCCAAGCCGGGTCTGGGCAACCCAGGCGGCTGGGGTCTTGAGACAGATCCTCAGGCTGCTTCAATGACCTCTCCAGTGTCCTGGGCTGCGCTGTGGCTTTCAGCATTCTGGGGGGCCCAGGTCGGGGAGAATTAGCAGGGCTGCCACCAAAGGCGGGAGACGCCATGCAGGGGAGGGAGTGATAGGAGGGGCAGCTGCCCATTTTTGGGGACACTTGTCAGTAACTAATGGCCTAATTCAAGGGACACCATCAGCCACTTAATGAAAGTGTGACTGGGGTAATTACAGTGCAGGGGCCTGTGGGGGTGGGGATGGTGGGTGGAGCCTTGTGGGTGGCAAGTCTGGGGAGTGCTGGGTCTGGGGTGAGAGGCACAGCAGTGTCAAGGTTGGGGTGCAGTCAAGCTCTGGGAGGGGTGTGGATAGCCTTGGAGGATGGGCCCCTACTGTGAGCCTGTGCTGAGGCTGGGCGCCCTCACGGCCCACACCCCAGGCTGCCCACCCAGACACTTAGGATGGGTGGGCCTGGTGGGGAAGGGGAGATGGGGAGGCTCGCCTGTCTTGTAGGTATGGGGCTTCCCTGGAGGAAGGGGAGGTTAGTCTCGGGCCTCTGGGGGCCGGTCTAGCATGGGAGGACTGGAGGAGGGCCAGCACCTGCTCATGCCCCCCTCTCCACCCACCTTCCCACAGGAGCCTGATGCCCCGCACCCTGGATGGGCAGATCACCATGGAGAAGACCCCCAGCTATTTCGTGACCCGGGAGGCCCCACGCCGCATCCACGGCATGTCCCCGGCCACGAAGCTGATCGTGGTCGTGCGGAACCCCGTGACCCGGGCCATCTCTGACTATGCGCAGATGCTCTCCAAGACACCGGGCCTGCCCAGCTTTGGCACCCTGGCCTTCCGCCGAGGCCTGGGCCCTGTGGACACGGCCTGGAGTGCCGTGCGCATCGGCCTGTACGCCCAGCACCTGGACAACTGGCTGCGTTACTTCCCGCTGTCCCGCTTCCTCTTTGTTAGCGGCGAGCGCCTGGTCAGCGACCCAGCTAGGGAGCTGGGCCACGTGCAGGACTTCTTGGGTCTCAAGCGGGTGGTCACAGACAAGCACTTCTACTTCAACGCCACCAAGGGCTTCCCCTGCCTCAAGAAGGCCCAGGGCAGCGGCCGTCCCCGCTGCCTGGGCAAGTCCAAGGGCCGGCCCCACCCACGTGTGCCTGAGGCCATGGTCCAGCGCCTGCGGGCCTTCTACCGGCCCTTTAACCGCAAGTTCTACCAAATGACCGGCCAGGACTTCGGCTGGGACTAATGGGGCTGGGGAACCCACGCCCTGCCTGGGGACTCTCAGTGACCTTAATTTATGCCTGTCACCCAGCCGGAGTGGGCCCTGTACACAGGGCTGGGCAGAGAGAAATATTTACAAAATAAAGTTTGGATCTGTGTTCTTCTATGTGCCCTTGAGGGTTGCAGGGTGGGGTTGGAGGTGCCACCTCCTGCGGGGATGATAATCCTGCCAGCTAACGTTACTGGGCACTGTTCATGCTGGGAATGGTTAAAAATCCGATCCTTGTCTATCCCTCGAGGTGGGCAGTGAACTTGGCCACCTGTCACAAGTGAGTAACTTAGGCTCAGAGAGGTTTGGGGCCTGCTCGGTGACATACAGCTCAGCCCTGGTGACTCTGGGGACCACCCTCAGGCTCTCTTCTCAGCCCTGGGATGCCAAGCTGGGTTGTCCCATATTCCGAATGGGGAAACTGAGGACCCAGGTTGCTTGAGTGGTGGGGCAGGATTAAAGCTGGGTCTGTCTGGTTCTTTAGGCTGCACCCATGACCTCAGCTAATTCTGTGTCCCTGTGCCCACTGAACACTCCCTCCTGGAAACCTGGTGGAATCTCTGGACAGCGGGTATGAGGTGACTCCCGTGTGCTGGGTGTTTCCTTTTTTTAAAAAAATTAATTAGTTAATTATTTGGCTGAGTTGGGTCTTCGTTGTTGCGTGCGGGCTTTCTCAAATTGCGTCAAGCGGGGGCTACTCTTCGTTGCGGTGCGTGGCCTTCTCATTGTGGTGGCTTCTCTTGTTGTGGAGCACAGGCTCTAGGCACGCGGGGTCAGTAGTTGTGGCTCATGGGCTCTAGAGCACAGGCTCAGTAGTTGTGGCGCACGGGCTTAGTTGCTCCGCAGCATGTGGGATCTTCCTGGCCCAGGGATCGAACCCGTGTCCCCTGCATTGGCAGGTGGATTCTTAACCACTGCCCCACTAGGGAAGTCCCAGCATGTTTCTTCTAACAGCCTCCAAGGAGCTCCCTGCACAACCATGCGTCACCTACCCAGGCACTGCCCACCACAGGCCCCACCCACCAGACTGCAGGGCACGCCCACTCCCCCAGGCCCTCCATGCCCCACTTTTGTGGTGTTTATTCAGCTTCCTCCCCTGGGAATGGGCAAGAATGAACACCCAGCTGCAGCCCAGCTGCCAGCTCAGCTCTTAACCAAGTTAGGCCAGACTCAGGCAGGCTGGGGCGCCCTGTCCGTCCATCTCCCCCCAGAAATGCAGGGCCTCTCAGTAATGACTGTCACCTGCTCCTGGCCACAGTGCTGTCTGCCAGATGCCCACCAGATGCCCTGACAATGACCTCCAGGGCCCCTTAGGCCCAGGCCTGGCATGCCCTGGGCCCTTGCAGGACCTGGCCGTGACCCTTGCTCCCCAGGCCTTAGGTCTGTATCAGATGGGCCAGGCCAGGGGCAGGGCTGCTGGGAATGTGGTGGCAGATGTGGGCAGATGTCGAGGAGACGTACCCACAGCCTCCTCCCTGCTGCGGACCTCTGATGTGGGTGTGGGGGAAGGCTGGCACAGTCTGCAGTAACGATGGTGAGGAGGGGTCGTGCTCCGCTTCGGCATCCCGCTGGGTGGCGAGCACTGGCCTTGGCAGCTCTGTCCCCACTCCCTGGACCGGGGACACACTTAGGGATGGAATGGCAGCCTGTCCTGGATGGCAGGGACAGGAGGGGAGGCAGGACAGCCCCTGATCTCTGGCCTTGTTCTCAGCTTGGTCCCTGCGTGTTTCTTCTTCTTCCCGGACATAACCGTGTCCAAACTTTCACCATCTCATGAGCGGATGGCTTCAGGTCACCTCTTTTGTTCTCTGGCGATGAGCTCTCTGCACACACGGCAGCCACAGGATTGTCTTCAGAGTAAACCAGTCCCCATTATTTTAAAACACTCCAATGGGGCTTCCCTGGTGGCACAGTGGTTAGGAATCCGCCTGCCAGTGCAGGGGACACGGGTTAGAGCCCTGGGCTGGGAAGATTCCACATGCCGCGGAGCAACTAAGCCCGTGCGCCACAACTACTGAGCCTGTGCCGTAGAGCCCGCAAACCACAACTACTGAAGCCCGCACGCCTAGAGCCCGTGCTCTGCAACAAAGAGAAGCCACTGCAACGAGAAGCTCTCGCACAGCAGCAAAGAGTAGCCCCTGCTTGCCGCAACTAGAGAAAGCCCACACGCAGCAACGAAGACCCAATGCAGCCAAAAATAAATAAATAAATTTATTTTTTTAAAAAATGAAGAAGGCAATTTATTCATTCTTTGAAAACAAAACAAAACAAAACACTCCAACCTTCTCCCCCACCCCCTTTGCTTCCAGAATGAAGACCAGATATCTGACTGCAGCTGTTCAGGCCCTCTGAGGCATGCCCCCCCACCCCGCCCCCTAGCCTGTGTGCTCCTCTCGCTTCTAAGCTTCTGCCCCATCAGCTCCTTCCACCTGCCATGGTCTATTTTACTTCATAGCCTTTGCATATGCAGTTCCCTCTGCCGGGAATGCCTTTCCCTGCAGAAGGTGAAGATTGAGAGGGAGGCAGCCTTAGAACCGGAAGCTATACTCTCCCTCTGGCTCATTTCCTCCCTAGAGGGACTTAGAGCTCCTTTCCCGAGCCTGCCACCATGACCCACTTCTCCCTTCCTGAAGTTTCTTGGATGTAGAGCTGTGGGGTCGGGGGGCACTAGTTTGTCTGGTTTGAGGGCCATGCTCAACTCAGAAGGCAGACTCTGGAACCAGCGAGGAGAAAGAGTGGACTGGCTTGTTCTGTTCACCCCCGCTCCCAGGGGAAACTGGGCCTAAGAGCCAATGCCCAGCGCCAGGTGCCCAGCTGGGTCTCAGAACACACTGAGGGCAGATGTGGGGGTCCTCTTGGCTGTGCCTGGAGGTGGGGCTCCATGGGAGAGTCACTGCCTTTAATTAAAATCCCTAAATTGCTTCCCCAGCTGTTCAGTCGGTTTTCCATTTTGGAATGTTCCAGATGGAGTGAGCAATGCTGATCCAATTACCCTCTTCCTATTCCTCCCAGTGGAGAAGGGGCAGACAGACTGGGATGGGGTGGGTGGGGCTGGGGACTCTTCACAGCCCTGGGTGTCTGGGAAGGGGCTTGCAGACATCTGGGGAGGTGGCTGCTTCTAACTTGGGGGTCCTTTCCCAGCTCCAGACCTTCTAGCCATGGTTGGTATGGGTTGGGGTCCAGCAGGGTGAGGACAGTGTCCTCTACTCCGAGCGTTGCACACATAGGCACTGGAGACCTTGAGCAGACCCTGAGGGCCTGAGTGGCCCCTGTATCAGGCTGGAGACAGGGGAGGCATCGGACCCAGATCCACCCTTCCCACTGGCTCCAAGATACTTTGCTATTGTGCATCTTCATTCTAGATTGGGGAGGAGCCCCAGAAAGTCCCGGTAGCTTGATCGTCCTCCTCCTGCCATCCGCGGAGCCTGGCTCCTTCCCTCCCCTGGGGGAGGCCCCACCAGCCTGGGGATTCTCAGAACACAGCTGTGGCCACCGACCTGCTGAATCCTGTCCTCAGCGGCGGCCCCTCTTCCCAGGGCTGGGCCAGCCTTCCTGTGGTCGGAGCAGGCAGGGCTGGAAGGGCCTGGCAGACTGACCCTGCTCACTCCCCTTTCAGGCTCCTAAGAGTGGCTGCAGGGCAGGGCCAGGTGTGGGAAGGGAGATGGGCTCTGGAATGAAGTCTGGATCTTGGGGGAACCCTCGGGCAGCACCAGTGAACCCCCTTTGTCCCAGGATAAGGGGTGCTTTGGGGAAAGACCTGATCCTCCTGGTCCCCATGGCTGGTCCCTGTGAGGCCCAGGATGGACACATCTGGGACCTGTCCCTCCAGCCAGATCCAGAGACCCTTCACAGATTTAGACTGTCCTGTTCCCGGGAGGGTGCCAGGCCACAGTGAGAGGGCTTGAGTGATGTGTGGAGGGAAAGCCAGCTTCGCCTTCCAATGAGCTGAATCTCTTGGGAGCTCCCCACCTCTTTCCTGGCTTCCTAGGCCTGAGCCGCGCCCCCCCCACCAACTCACCAGCCCACCGGGGTCCCTTGTTCCCATCAAGCAGCTGCTGGAGTGTGGTGACTGAACAGGTTCCTCTGCACCGCCTCCAGGACAGCCAGGGACAAGGTGCAGACCTCCATGCTTTCCTCTGGGTGGCCACGGAAGCCATTGGGACTCTGGATTCCTCTGTGCCCCGGGAGCTGTGTAGTGGGGCCCTGGGGATTTGCTCACACCATGAGTCCTGTGGCTAATTTTTGTGGGACTGTCTCTTTCTAGAAGTTTCCTCTTAAATTGGCAAGTGCTCCCTTGCCTGGAATCAAAGGCCTGAGTTGCACACATAGGCACTGGAGACCTTGAGCAGACCCTGAGGGCCTGAGTGGCCCCTGTATCAGGCTGGAGACAGCCTGATGGACTCCCTCCTTGGAATCAAAGGCCAGGTGGGGGATGGGGGGTCCATAGGGGTAGGGAGTGGGGAGTAGGTTGAAGGTGGGAAGGTTGGGGGTAGGAGGTGGGGAATGAGGTGGAAAGATGGGGAGGGAGGGGGGATGGGTAGTGAGTCAGGGGTGGCCTTGGGACCCAAAGAATCCTTTTCATCCACTTTTCCCCTGGGGACACCCTTTGGGCCACTGGGAACCATTGGTCCCAGGCATGGCCATAGCCAGGGCCTCCCTCTCCTGCAGGAAGCCCCCACTCCGGTGGCCTGGAGCTCTTTGTGCTCCTTCCTGGGGCTCTCCAGTTCTGAACTTGCTTTTTCTCTCTTTCCTGCATGTCCACCTTATGCTCCCTGAGGAGAGGGATCACCTTCCAAAGTAACAGGAAAAGCACAGGGGGAGGGTGCAGCAGGTGCCTTGAGTTGGGAGGCAGACAGGCAGAGGTCAGGTGATGGAGGGCTGGTTAAGAAAACTGTGACTATAAAACAAGCCCTCCGTGTATACACCTAGAAGTATTAAAAACAAGTGTGCAAATAAAAATTTGTACACCACTGCTAATGGCAGCAGTATTCTCAAGAGGCAAACGGTGGAATCAACTTGTGTTCGTCAATGAGTGAAGGAAAAAGCAAACTCTGGTCCATCCATACAATGGAATACTATTCAGCCATAAAAAGCGACGAAGTAGTGATACGTTATAACATTAGCACCTTGAAAAAAACGCTGATTGAAAGAAGACAGACACAAAAGGTCACATGTTGTATGATTCCATGTATGCAAACTTTCCAGAATAGCAAATCCATAGAGACAGATCAGTGGTTTCCAAGGGCTCGGGGTCAGGGGGGCTGGGGGTGAGCACTTAATGAGCACAGGGTTCTCTTTTGGGGGATGGAAATGTTGTGGAACCAGGTAGAGGTGGTGGCTGCACAACCCTGTGAATGTACTAAAAGCCGCTGAATCGTCCACTGTAAAACCGTTCATTTTGTTATGTGAATTTCACCTCCATTTTTTTAAAAAAGGACTTGATAGAAAACTCAGCAGTATAGGGATGGGCCAGAGAGAGAAGGTTGTGGGAGATCTTTCTTAGTTTTCCAAGGAAATGAAGGAATCATTAGGGAATGCAGACCACAGACGGAACAGGGTGGAAGTTAAGTGAGACACGGTTCAGGGGTGGAAAGTGAGCCTTCTTCCCACAAGAGGGCTGAAGGGAAACTTTCGCACAGAGCTGGCTCTGCTGTTGGGAGCATGCCCTGTTCCCAGCCACGTGTCCCATACCTGTGCCCCTCAGCCCTCAGCCGATGTTGGCGGGGTGGCCCTCCACAGGTCTCTGGGCTCGCTCTGTTTGTGGCTTTCTCTTCTCCCGCAGATTCTAGCCTCCTGGTCTCCTGCAGGCTCAGTCCGGCTCTTCTTCCTGGGGAGTTGCCTGGCTGCCTCAGTTACCCTCCCTGCCCCAGGGGGTGACTGTGAGACTCACCTCCTTGTTTCCTGTCTCTCAGCAACACTGTCCTGTGCTGCCCGCTGTCCAATGTCTGAAAACCACAGTTTTGTAGGTTTTGTCCTGTTTTTCACTTGTTTCAGGCAGAAGGGTAAATCCAGCCCCTGTTACTCTATCTCGGCCAGAAGTGGAGACTTTTACATCAGAGAGAAAGAAATGACTATGTTATCTTAAAGAAAGACATAGAACAGGGCAACGCTTTGTGCCCTGGCTGGGCTCTGGCCTTGCTAGCAACAAGGAATGGGACACGTACCCACCAAGGATCCCCCAAGATTGACAGGGTTGGGTCCTAAAGGACTTCCTTGGGCAAATCTGACCACTCAGGCCCAGGCTGGGACTGGCCAGAGGGGAGTGCTGGCCAGATTGCCCACTGTCACCCACCCGTCCTTCCTGTCTGCTCTGTCCCCATCCAAGATGTAGGGAGGGTCCTGACATCTCAGAGGTGAATGAGGCCACTTGGGTCACACAGCCCCTGTGGGGAGAGGGAGAAGTGGGACTTAGGCTCCTTGGGCCTGAACCTGGGGAACAGTGCCACTGAGGGGCCACCATGTGCAGGCCTCACTGGTGGAGAATCCAGCTCAGGGGATGGACTCACACCAACCCAGTATCACAGGAGGTGGATTGAAAACCACACACCAGGTTGTTTGATTGCTCTGTGGGCTCAGGGGACCACCAAAGGCCTTGTGGGGCCAGGGCCACCTGGAAGAGTGGGCTCTGAGCAAGGCTGTCAGGTGGAGGGTTTCCAGGTTTTGGGAAGAGGGTCTTGGGGCTTCTTGTATGAGAACTGGGGATGAGAGGGCTGGTGTTGGGTGGAGAAGCAGCCCCCACCACCCCTGGCCTAACACACTGGAGGTGGTGCGTCTGGGCCTCATGGGCACACGCGGTTCCCTAGAGTCTCAGGAACCACTGGAACTCCGGGGCCCTTGGTGTTTCTGAAGGTAAGAGGTTTCTTCCCAACTTTGACTGCTCCAGAAACTGCCTACAGATTATTCTTTCTTATGACTTTGGCCTGGTTGTGAACATCCAGGACCTGCAATTATGTCCAGAGATCCAGACTGTGATCGAACTGTCTCAGAATATGCCCTTGGGATTTTAATTTATGGAGGTGACTGAGTGATGACACAGAGAGGCCAATGCCATTAAAAGAACTTTTATTTTTATTTTTTTTGGCTGTGCCACACTGGCATAGAGTATCTTTAGCTTCCTGACCAGGGATCAAACTTGTGACCACTGCAGTGGAAACGCAGAGTCTTAACCACTGGACCGCCAGAGAAGTCCCATAAAAGAATATTTTTATTACTTACATTTCCGAAGAGAAGGGGCATGCCACGTCATGCAGGGCCACATGGGGAAGCACCAGTTTTGGCCAGGAGGCAGGAAGAAGCCAGAGAAGCTGAGACCAGAGCCTTTGCTGGGGCTTCCAAGGGCTTTCGAGGGAAAGGCAGGGCAGGGTGGACAGCCTAAGATGGGTTAGTTTGAATAGTTCCAGCATAGGGGCTGTCTGTCTTTGTCTGGTCCCTGGCTTGGGTGACTTAGGTGGGGCAATATTGGCGTGGTGGTGGGGGGGGCTGGATGAGGTGGGGGGTTTGGGCTCTGGATCCAAGGCAGATGTAAACAGCTGTGGCTGGTAGGTTGGCCCTGAGATTAATGATGTGAAATAGACAAGCACAGAATCTAAGAAAACACAGTCAGAACACCAGCCCTGTGTCCTTTGTGCCAGAGCTGTTCCTTTGCAGCCCTGGCCCCTTGCTAAACCCTGGACCACAGCCCTCATACTGTTTTGTTTTGGTTTTTTTGGCCATGCGGCATGTGGGGTCTTAGTTCCCCAGCCAGGGATCAAACCCACGCCCCCTGCAGTGGAAGCTGGAAGAGCGGAGTCTTATCCACTGGACCGCCAGGGAAGTCACATCATACTGGGGTTTTGTCTTTGACGTAAACTGTGCTCTGGGACATTCTGGGTCCTGGGCTGCTGGGGCCTTGGGCTGGGCATGTGTCTGAGACAGAGTGTCCACTGGCCGGGTACAGCAGCCTCTCACGGCCCATCCCACCCCACCCCACCCTGCTCCCCTTGGAGGCTTTTGGTCTGCTGCCAGGGCAAGGGTAGTGCGTCTGGGAACACAGTCTGTGCCAGGCAAGCTGGCCTGGGGAGAAGAGATTTGCTCGAAACCCTGGGTGGGGTTGAAGGTGGGCATGCTGGCCTAGGCCTCTCCCTGGAGGCCGGCCAGTGTGCTGGGGTCTGGAGGCAGGGACCCACCCTCTGGACAAGGGCGCCAGGGCTGTATCTCCTGACAGCTGAGGGTAGGGCCTGGCCGGGAATGCCCTGAAGGCCTGGCTCACTGAGGCCTCTGTCCATGGTGGTTCCCAGGCAGACGTGATGGACGGTGGGCCATGAAAGCCAAGGATACCCTCCAGGCGAGTAAGTACTGCAGACCACCGACCTTGGGCGATGTCGCTGCCCGAGAGCCTGCTGCCCTGAGACGTTCGGCCCCACCTTTCAGAAACGATGAGACTTCTCTAACTTGACCACCAGCATGGGAACTGCCCAAGTTGCCAGGGACATCAGACAAGAGGCTGGGGACCCTCCTCCTGCTCAGAGCCAAGCTCCGGGCTTTGAGGCTGAGGAATTCCCTTTATACTGCTTAATCTGAGCCACATTGCCTGTGCTTTTTTCTGGAAGAGCTGTACCAAAACAGCCAATCAACCAAGACAGTTAATGCAAAACTGTTGCCAGGAGGATTTCATACACGAGGGTTCTGACTGAGGTGAGAGCGGGGCCCGCAGTCAGGCAGTGGAGAACAATCAGAGATCTTGTTCTCCTGAGTCTCACTCTCAGGCCTCCTGAGCTGCCCAGAGCGTGGGGGGAAGAGCTGACCGACCCGCAGCCACCCGCAGGTCAGATCCTATCACTCCCTTCCATCTGCCATGAGGGAGGATGGAATACCTGATGGAGAGCCAATCTGGAGATGAAGAACGCTCTGACCGCCGCAGGGAAGCTTGTCTCCCACGTGAGGAGAAGGAAGAGGGAGCGGCTGTGGAGCAGGTCGACCCCTCCGCCAACCACACCGATTTTGGGGGGAGAAGCACCCAGAAACTGTCTGACCCCTGGTCTCACTGTCTGGACTCTGGTGGGGAGTGGGGGGCACAGGGTTGTTTAATGCCTTCATCACTGGCTGGTCCTGTCAGGTGTGAAGTGGGGAGACGCCCGCAGGCTAAGAGAGAGCATCTCTGGGGCGCAGAATCCCAGGCAAGGCCTGGAGGAAGGAGGAGAAACAAATCCGGGATTCCCTTTATCCCTAGGGAGCTCCCAGCCTCGTGGGGGCTCAGAAAGAGCCCAGAAGTTGGGGGATTAGAAAGAATGGGAAAGAAGGAAAGGAGGCAGACGCCAGTGTAATAATGACCGCTAGCATTTCCTGGGCACTCACTCTACCAGGAATTGGCGGTTGTGAGGTTTGCACAGAAGAATGTATTGAAAGTACTTAGTGCAGGGCTGGCATCAGGCAGATGCTCAATCAATGCTGTTTTATTTACCAGGTAGCTGTGTCATTACCCCCATTTTACAGATGAGTAAACCGAGGCTGAGAAGGGATATGAGTTACCAGGAGGTGGCAGAGCACACACACCCAGGTTCGTCTGCCCGAGGCTCAGGCCCTCATTGCTGGTGTTGGGGTGTGAGTGGTTCAAGTGGATGCTAGCTCAGAGCAGGGAGAGGAAGCAGCCCCTCAGGGCTGGTCCTTGGTGGACAGGCATGGTAGGCAGAATTCTGAGATGGCCCTGAAGATCTCCAGTCCTTGGTGTACACACCCTATAAAATCCCCTCCCCCTAAGAGTGAACCTGATGGATGTCATTCTTGTGACTTACTTGCTAATCGGTTGACTTTGAGTTCATCGTAACGAAGAGCATTCTGGGTGGGCCTGACCTAATCAGGTGGGCTCTTACAGGGGTTTATCTGGGTGATAAACACGTCGTGGAACCAGATGAGGTCATGGCTGCACAATATTGTGAATACACGAAACGCCACTGAATTGTTCACTTTAAAATGGTTACTTTTACGTTATGTGAATTTCACCTCAATGAGAAATTTTTAAAAAGGGAGTGTCTTAGCATGGGCTGCTACAATAAATACCCCAGGCTGGGTGACTTAAACAATGAACATTTATTTCTCAACTTTCTGGATGCTGGAAGCCCAAGATCAAGGTGTTGACAGATCTGCTGTCTGGTGGGGCCTGCTTCCTGGCTTGCAGTTGGCTGTTTTCTTAGGTGTCCTCACGTGGTGGAGAGCAGAGGGAGAAAGCAAGCACTAGTGTATCTTCTTATAAGGGCACTAATCCCATTCATGAGGCTGCACCCTCATGACCTAGTCACCCCAAAAGCTCCACCTCCTAATACCATCACCTGGGGAGGTTAGGATTTCAACATGAATTTTGAGGGTCCTGGCCAACAGCCAGTGAGAAAACAGGGACCTCCGTCTTACAAATGCAAGGAAATGAATCCTGCCAACAACCATGGAGCTTGGGAGGGGTCCCCGGACCTCAGAAGAGACCCCCCTCCCATCCTGGCTGACCCTGAGCTAAGCTTTGCCTGATTCCCCACTCACAGAGACTAAGTTGCTAAATTTGTGGTCATTTGTTGGTCAGCATAGAAAACAAACACAACAAGGTGGGCCAGCCAGGAAGAATGTCCTGGAAGAGAGGAGCAGGGCTCAGACAGGGTTCATGCCACACTCACTTTCTGGATGATGAAGTGTGTGTGGAGGAGAGTCTGGAAGCTTCGGGACAGTGGTTTGTTTTCTACCAGTGGTTTCTGCCTGTGGGTCCTCATGGGTGGGCAGCCCCCCCCACCAGGTCACTTACCCCACCACCCCTCCCCCGAAGTACTGGGAAGCCTGGCGCCACTCTGGATGAGACCCCGTGGGGTACAGTCTGGTTTTTATTAAGTATCATAAGCTCAATATTAATTCCTGCCAGAAACAAACATTTAGTCCCTGTCCTGCTGTAAACACAGATGCTTTGAGACACAGGTCCTTGGGTCATGGGGAAGATGTGCGTAGTCCTTCCAAAGTCCCCATCCACCCCACAGAGCCTCTGGTCTGGAGGATAGGTCAAGGAAAGGGAGGAACGCCAGGGCTAAAAAATCCCAAACCTGATGACAACGTCCTGGGCTCCTTCCTACGGCAGCATCGAGCTGGAGCTGGTGGACAGTGGTGGGAACGGTCTGTGTCCTCTCCAGGCAGCAGTTAGGAGGGGTTGTGTTAAGGGTATGTGCTGCCACCAGGAACTTTTCTGGGGACATTTCTAGTCCTGTGACACGCTTGGCGTGATTTGGGCAGAACTCACTCTTCAGGGCCCAAGGTCCTCCGAGGGACCCCTCAGAGCCCTGAACATGAGAGGAGTGGGAAACTGAGACTTTTCTCAGGAGGCTCCTGCCTCAGCAGACAGGAAGTGAGGCCACAGGAGTTTACCTGCCCAAGGGGTCTCTGGTGGGTTGAATAACATCCCCCCAAAAAATTCATGTCCAGCCAGAACCTGTGACTTGAGCTTATTTGGAAATAGGATTTTTGCAGATGCAATTAGTTAAGGATCTTGATATGAGAGCATCCTGGGTCAGGGTGGGCCCTAAACCCAATGAGTGGTGTCCTTTCTGTGTGTGTGTTTGTGTGTGTGTGTGTGTGTGTGTACTTTTATTAGTGATAAAAATGATCAATATAAATTATTTATTTATTTATTTTTTATTGGGATATAGTTGTTTTACAATGTTGTGTTAGTTTCTACTGTACAACGAAGTGGAGTTCCCTGTGCTATACCGCAGGTTCTTATTAGTTATCTATTTTATACATATTAGTGTATATATATATGTCAATCCCAATCTCCCAATTCATTCCCTCCCTCCCCAGCTTTCCCCGCTTGGTGTCCATACGTTTGACTGGTGTCCTTTTAAGTGGTGAGGGCACAGAGAGACACACAGAAAGGATGGCCATGTGATGACAGGGCAGAGATAAGAGTGAGGCCAAGAAACACCAAACATGCCCAGCAACACCAGAAGCTGGAAGAGTCAGGAAGGATCCCCCCACCCCTGACCACAGCCTCCAGAGGGAGCCCAGCCCTGCTGACAACTTGATTTCAGACTTCTGGGCTCCTCACCTGTGAGAGAACAAATCTCTTGTTTGAAGACACCCAGTCTGAGGTCCTTTGTTACTGCAGCCCCAGGAGAGTAGCACAGGGGTGGAGAAAAACAGTTGGCACTTCCCTTCTCCTGCGTGGGTCCTGGAAGTGGGATGGCCTTGGTGCGGGCTGTCTGCCTGGGTTGGGGGGACACAGTGGGGCCTCAGTAAACACGTGTCCTGAATGGAGGAGAGAGACATGGTGTTTGGCCTCCCAACTTGAAGCAGCTTGGTGACATTGCAAGAAGGACCTAGCATTCACTTCCGATTGCTGCCTTAGCGAATCACCACACACTTGTGCTTTTTTAAAAAAATTATATCGACATATAATTGATTTACAAAGTTGTGTAACACTTGTGTCTTAAAGCAACAGAAATGTGGTTTTTAAAAAATTAATTAATTAATTAATTTTTGGCTGCATTGGGTCTTCGCTGCTGTGCGTGGGCTTCTTTTAGTTGTGGCGAGCGGGGGCTATTCTTTGTTGCGGTACGCAGGCTTCTCACTGTAGAGGCTTCACTTGTTGCAGAGCATGGGCTCTAGGTGCGTGGGCTTCAGTAGTTGTAGCACGAAGGCTTAATTGCTCTGCGGGATGTGGGATCTTCCCGGACCAGGGATCAAACCTGTGTCCACTGCATTGGCAGGCGGATTCTCAACCACTGTGCCACCAGGGAAGTCCCAGAAATGTGTTATCTTACGATTCTGGAAGTCAAAAGTCCAGCATGGGTCTCACCAGTAAAATCATGGTGTGGGCAGGGCAGCATTCCTTCTGGAGGATCCAGGGGAGAGTCTGTTTCCTGCTCAGACTATTGGCAGAGTTCAGTTCCTTGTGGTTGTAGGACTGAGGTTCCCATTTCCACGCTGGCTGTCAGCTGAGGGCCATTCCCAGCTTCTGGAGGCACCTGCATTCCTCGCCTCCTGGCCCTTCCTCCATCTTCAAAGGCAGAAACAGTGGGCCGAGTCCTTCTCATGCCTCAGATCTTTCTGAGCTTTCTTGCATGTTTACATCTCTCCAACTGCAGCCAGGAAAAGGTCCTCACTTAAAAAAAAATTTTTTTTTCTCTTTTTAGGCTGTGCCACACGGCATGTGGGATCTTAGTTCCCTGACCAGGGATCAAACCCACGCCCCCTACAGTAGAAGCTTGGAGTCTTAACCACTGGACAGCCAAGGAATTCCCAAGGTCCCCACTTTTTTTTTTTTTTTTGCGGTATGCGGGCCTCTTACTGTTGTGTCCTCTCCCGTGGCAGAGCACAGGCTCTGGACGCGCAGGCTCAGCGGCCATGGCTCACGGGCCCAGCAGCTCCGTGGCATGTGGGATCTTCCCAGACTGGGGCACGAACCTGTGTCCCCTGCATTGGCAGGCAGACTCTCAACCACTGCGCCATCAGGGAAGCCCTAGATCCCCACTTTTAAGGACTCTTGTGATGACATTTGCCCACCAGGCTAATCCAGGATGATCTCTCCCAAATCCTTAACTTAGTCTCATCTGCAGAGTTTGTTTTGCTATATAAGGTACATATTTACAGGTTCTAGGGATTAGGACGTGGACACATTGGGGGGCCATCACTCTGATGGCCACAGACCCCCAAAGCAATGACCCCAGGATTGACCTTTGCTCAGGGACTCTGAGGCACAAGATAAGCTGTCAGAGGCTGGTGTCTGGGGGGAGCAGTGACCTCACTGCCCTGGGCTGGCCCTGAATCCACCTACCGGGCATCCTCCCTTGGGGGGGCCAAGTCCCCTGCTGCTGTCAGGCTAGATCTCCCAGTCTCTCCAAGTCTGGCTACCTCACACACACCTGGGGATCTCAGGCCCCTCCACACTCTGGGATTCAGCAGGTCCACGGGGCCATGGGTTTCTGTGTAACAAGCTGTCAGGTGATTCTAATGCTGGGCTGGGGCTGCTGCCTCACTGCCCCCAGAATCTCCCAACCCCCTGCCCCCGCCCCCTCCTTGTTAAGGCCCGGTCACGTGCCTCAATCATGGCCCCTCACCTACAGCCTCTGAGACCTGGGTGCCTCGTTCTGACAGAAGGTGAGTCCTCAAGGGCAGAGCTGCGTCTCATCCCGTCTCCATGTGGGCCCGGCCCCCTGGACAGTGCTCCGTGGACGCTGGCTCAGTAGATGCCCTGTGGACCTCTAGCCTGTGTTTCCTTCCTGAAATGAGGGAAGAAAAGGCTGGGGGGCAGGAAGCCCTGGAGAATAAGGCCTCAGGGGCACAGCTGCAGGTCAGCAGCGCAGTCACTGTCAGAAGCCCCCTCTCTGTGGCTCTGTGGGCAGGGACCCTCAGAGCAGCCCCCTGGGCTGAACTTCCTCCCAAGTGCTGCTGTTGCAAGGGAGCCCTAAGGAAAGGGAGACCCTCATGGGGCTGTTGGAAGCCCAGCTCTCTGTCTTGGTGTCTGTCCACGTCTTGACGACCACCTTCCCTGTGCCTGCCCTTCTGGCCCCCTCCTCTCTCCTCCAGGGAAAGGCTGACTCCAGCTCCCCTGGCCGGGCTGGTTTGCCTCCTTCCAGCCTGAAACTCAGGGAAGACACCTGGTGAGGCCGACAGTGTGATGGCTGGCACCGTGGTACTGGTGACACAGGTGTAACTGTAGCTGCTGGTTACTGGATTTTTTTTTTTATAAATTTATTTATTTTTGGCTGTGTTGGGTCTTCATTGCTTGGTGTGGGCTTTCTCTAGTTGTGGCAAGTGGGGGCTGCTCTTCATTGTGGTGGCTTCTCTTTGTTGCAGAGCCCAGGCTCTAGGCACGCGGGCTTCAGTAGTTGTGGCACATGGGCTCAGTAGTTGTGGCTCGTGGGCTCTAGAACGCAGGCTCAGTAGTTGTGGCACATGGGCCCAGTTGCTCTGCGGCATGCGGGATCTTCCCAGACCAGGGCTTGAACCAGTGTTCCCTGCACTGGCAGGCGGATTCTTAATCACTGCGCCACCAGGGAAGTCCAGTTACTGGATTTTTACTGCATGCCCATCACTCCCTTGGCATGTGTGGATTGTCTCTCTGCAGCCTTAAATGGCTTCGTGAGGTGGGTGTAACCATTGTTTCCATTTTACTGAGACTCTGAGGGGCCAAGTGACTCACTGAAGCTCACACAGCTGAGAAAAGCCCCAACCAAGACTTCAGCCCAGATCGGTCTGCCCCAGAGCCCAAACCCTTAACCTCTCAGGATGCTGACGGGGTGTGGGGGCCCAAAGGGATGCTGCCGGATCAGGGTGGCAGAGGCCTCCAGGGGAAGTTGGGAGCTGGGCTTTGCAGGAGTAAGACGGGGCGGTGGCTGGTGGGGAGTAGGGGTGGTGGCACGGCTGACAGGCCCTGAATTGGAATTCGCCTGTGCCCCCTCCTGCATTCACATCCTGGTATGATTTGTTGGTGTGTCCCCTGTCCCAGCTGAGGGAAGCCAGGAGAACGAGGGTGGCTCGAGCACCCCTCCCTCTCATACTCTGTCATGGTGCAAACGCAGGAGGGATGGAGTTGTCTGCAGGGAAGGAATTCATGCCTGTCTTCCCCCCTGTGCACTAATCTTGCAGAGACATTGTACCTGCCTCCTGACTCCTTGTTTCAGATGCGTTTCTGCTCTCAGGGCCTCTGGACCCTGGTTTCTCTCTCCTTGCACGACGGACTTCTGCTCTAACCCTGCCAGGGGAGAGCTCTTGGAGAGAGCCGATTGATTTGACAGTGGCAATAGCTACAGGGTAGACCAGGGCGAAGGCCAGCTTTCCCACTTGTGCCTATGCCCCAGAACCCCTGCCCACCCTCTGGTTTGCATCTCTGAGTCTCGGTGCAGAGTGGGTTTCTGTCATCTCCTAGGGCAGATGGACCGTGGCTCCTACACAGCAGAGCATCACTCCCCTTGGTCACCGGTGCGTAGAGAGGAAGAACAGAGGCGGGGACTGGGAAACAAAGGGAAGCTGGTTGTCCTGGGAGGTGTGCTGGCCCATCAGACAGAACGTGTGACCCTGGAACCATCCCTACCCTGGCCTAGCTTCTTCATCTGCCACTCGGATGTGCCTGAGGAGGACTTGTTGGCTGCTGTTTCACAGAGAATCTTAATTTCTATCATTCCCCAAATATGTGCCAGGCATGCACCACATACACCAGGCAATGTGCCAGGCTCTGGAGGTGCCTTTTGAACAGAGCACAAGTGGTCCCTGCCTGGAAGAGCACAGGGTCTGTCTGGGAGGGAGACAGAAAATAAACAAATAGTCACCCCTGGTATCCACAATCTGATAAGTGCCAGGAAGGGGGAGGACATCAGGTGGGGGACTGTGGTTGACTGAATAATGGTCCCCAAAGATGTCCATGTCCTAATCCTTAGAACCTGTGAATATGTTCCTTACAGCAGGGGTCCCCAACCCCCAGGCTGTGGACTGGTAGCGGTCTGCAGCCTGTTAGGAACCGGCCGCACAGCAGGAGCTGAGCGGCGGGCGAGTGAGAGAAGCTTCATCTGCCGCTCCCCATCACTCCCCATCGCTCCCCATCGATCCCCATCACTTGCATTACCTCCTGAACCATCCCTCTGCACACCTGTCCATGGAAAAATTGTCTTCCACAAAACAGGTCCCTGGCGCCAAAAAGGTTGGGGACCGCTGCCTTACAAGGTAAGAGGGGCTTTGCAGATGAGATTTAGTTAAGGAGGTGGGAGATGGCCCTGGATTATCCTGGTGACCCAGTGTCATCACAGGGTCTTTATGAGAAGGAGCCAGAGTCTTCAGCCAGAGTCAGAGGAGATGTGAGGATGGAAGCCAAGATCTGAATGATGCAAGGAAGGGGCCACAAGCCAAGTAATGTGGGTGCCTCGAGAAGCCAGAAAGGTCAAGGAAATGGCTTCTCCTCTAGGGTCTCCAGAAGGAACCAGCCCTGTGGACACCTTGATTTTAGACTTCTTGATGTTATACTTCCAGAATCATAAGAGATTACATTTGTTACAGCAGCGACAGGAAACAAATACAAGGACTCATTGACATTCCCTTGAGAAGTGACTTTTGGGTTGAAACCTAAGAAATAGGAGGAGGAACAGGTAGAAAGCAGACATAGTGTTTTTCTGGCAGAGGGAACAGTGTGTGCAAAGGTCCTGAGCTAGGAGGCTCTTAGTCTCTTAAGACAGCAGTTCTCAAACTTTTTGGTTTCAGGACTCCTTTTACACTCTTAAGAATTATTGAAGACCCCAAAGGGCTTTTGTTTATGTGTGGAGTAAATCCCGGGCCAGCTACATAATTCTTAGGGCCTGGTGCGAAATGAAAATGTGAGATCCCATTTTTAAAAAGCAGGAAGCAAGTGCTGTTAAAGGTACTAAAATAGAAGCTTTCCTTTTTTTCCCACAATCTCTCCTCTCTCTCTCTCTGGCTCGCGTGCATGCACTCAAAGTGTCATGGTGATTTTATTAGCTATTTAATGTCATTCTAAGAAAACAAAAAATTTAAATATTAGGATGACTTTTACCATCTATCTTTATATCCTGCAATGCCTGTTTCAATGCAGCCTGAGAGAATTTAACTGGTATAGAGAATCACTGAAATTACTCTATTTGTATTGTTTAGCTTGTCCCCAGAGGGTCCCTGGAGCAGGGCAGGCACAAACGGGAGGCAGAGTCAGGAAGTGAGGAAGCAGGAAGAGGTGCAGTGCTGGCCCCAGGCATGCTTCCTGGGCCAAGAACCCTCACAGGCTCCCAGGGCCAGGTGACTCACACACCCCAGCCTGACAGCCCCCTCCTGCCAGTCCCAGGAGTGATGCACCATGGCCTGGCTGGGTGCTTGAAGCCAGGCAGCTCTTTCTCGTGGGCCTGTTCCAAGCCATGGCGGACGGTGGATGGGCAACCTCTAAGGATAAACTGCCATGCCTGGCCACACAGGTACCTGGATGGGGGTAGGCAAGAGGCTCACACCTGGCAGGAGGAGGGTGTCTTGGGTGGGGCTGCTTTGCCCCATTGTGAGAAACTTAGCCTGACCCTGACTCTTCCCTCATTTGCATCCAGGCTCCCGCTCTGGGGTGGAGCGATGCAGAACACAGCTTCTCCTTCCCCACCCCACCCCACTGTCTCTGGGCACTGAAGTTGCAGGTTGAGAAGGAAGGTGCTGGGTGGGGAGGATTTTTATTTAGCAAATGAAAATACAGGATGCCCAGTTAAATATGAATTTTGAATAAACAATGAATAATTCTTTAACATAAGTATGTCCCATGCAATTTTGGGGACATATAGTGTCTCTCCTATCTGTGGGGGGTTGGTTCCAGGACCCCCAGCATACCAAAATCTGCAGATGCTCAAGTCCCTTTTATAAAGTGGAGTAGTATTTACATATAACCTCTGCACATCTTCCATATACTTTGAATCATCTCTAGATTACTTATAATACCTAATACAATGTAAATGCTTGTAAACAGCTGCCAGCACAGTAAATTCAAGTTTTGCTTTTTGGAACTTTCTGGATTTTAAAAAAAATATTTTCAGTTCACGGTTGGTTGAATCTGCAGATGTGGAAGCTGTAGATACTGAGGACCAACTGTACTTAAGTTTAAGATGTATTCTTTGTTTATCTGAAATTTGAATTTGTGTGTCTTGTATTTATCTGGCAACCCTGTGGGCAGACCCAAGGCACCAGAAGGCTGAGGAATGGGTGTCTGAGGTAGGCGGTGATTTGCGGCGGGGGGCACACTGTGTGCTGATACCCACGTTCCAGCACATGCTCTATTGCCCCATCGACTTCACTTATAAAACACAAGTTCAAAGATAAAATTACTAAGAAGTTTAAGACAGCAGAGCATGAAGCCAAGTATGGGGTCCTTCTGAGCCTGGGGCCCTGTGTGATCATGCAGGTTACACACTCATCAGCCAATCCTGGGTATATCCGTTGACACTTATTATACTAGAAATTAAACTTGAGAAAAAATTAAAAATTTATTAACTCGGCTAAAAATAACAGTAATAAATCCATTAGATGTTTACATAAATAACATGTTTTATGAAAAATAAATATAGTTTCCAAAATAAACAAGAAAAGTTAGCAAGAAGAGTGGTTTTGTTTTACATTTTGGCAAATCTTTTTACTATTTGGCCTCATAGAAGTCTCTAGAAGACAACCAGGTTCTCATATCTGCTTTTGTGTTCACCCGTTCAAAGTGTGTGTTTCAGTGATTTTAGTATATTCAGAGAGCTGTGCATCCATCATCAGGATCAGTTTTAGAACATTTCATCATCTCCCCCCCACAAAAAAAGTCCTTATCCCCATTAGCAATCACTCGCCATTTTCTGCTTCCCAGGCCCTGGTGGCCACCAATCTACTTTCTATCTCTATGGATTTGCCTATTCTGAATATTTTATATAAATGGATTCATACAATATGTGACCTTTCTTGTCTAGTTTCTTTTACCTACCTATCATCATGTTTTCAAGGTTCATCCATGTTGTAGCAGGTGTTGGTTGGATTAGACTTATGCCTAAGTTTTCTTCCAAGAGTTTTATAGTTTTAATTCTTATATTTAGCTCTTACATTTACATTTAGGTTCCATTTTGAGTTAATTTTTGTATATGGTGTGAGGTAGGGGCCCAATTTCATTCTTTTGCATCTGCACATCTGATTTTCCCAGCACCATTTCTTGAAAGGACTATTCTTTCCCCATACTTCTGTCAAAAAATCAATCGACTGTATATGGATGAATTTATTCTGGACTCTCCATTCTATTCCATTGATCTCTGTGTCTAGCCTACACCAGTACCACACTATTTTGATTACTGTAGTTTTGAAGTAAGTTTTGAAGTCAGAAAGTGTGACTCCTTCAACTTTGTTCTTTTACAAGATTGTTTTGGCTATTCTGGGTCCTTACAATTCCATGTGAATTTTATTTTTTAAATTTTATTTATTTATTTATTTATCTGGTTGCATTGGGTCTTTGTTGCTGCGCGCGGGCTTCTTCTCTGGTTGTGGTGAGCGGGGGCTATTCTTCGTTGCGGTGCGTGGGCTTCTCATTGCGGTGGCTTCTCCTGTTGCGGAGCATGGGCTCTAGGTGCGCAGGCTTCAGTAGTTGTGGTGTGTGGGTTCAGTAGTTGTGGTGCACGGGTTCAGTAGTTGTGGTGCACGGGCTTAGTTGCTCTGCAGCATATGGGACCTTCCCAGACCAGGGCTCAAACCTGTGTCCTCTGCAATGGCAGGTGGATTCTTAACCACTGCACCACCAAGGAAGTGCCCCATGTGAATTTTAGAACCAGCTTGTCAATTTCTGCAAAGAAGCCAGTTGGGATTTTAAAAGGGATTGCATTTCACTCTGTAGATCAATTTGGGGAGTATTGCCATCTTAGCAATATTTAATCTTTCAGTCCATGAACATGTCTTTCTATTTCTTTGATTTATTTCAACAATGTTCTATAGCTTTTATTTTTTTCTATAGCTTTTAGAGTACGAGTTTTGTACTTTTGTTAACTTTTTCTTAAGTAATTTGTTCTTTTTGATGTTAATGTAAATGGAATTGCTTTCTTAATTTCATTTTTGGGTTATTCATTGAAAATGTATAGAAACATGACAGATTTTTGTCTATTGATTTTATATCCTGTAATCTTGATGAATTCATTTATTAGTTCTAACAGTTTTTTTAGTATATTCCTTAGGATTTTCTACATACAAGATCATGCCATCTGCAAATAGGGGTAGTTCTTACTTCTTCCTTTCCAATTTGGATACCTTTTATTTCACTTTCTTGCCTATGTACACTGGCTAGAAACTCCAGTGCAACACTGAATAGTATGCTGAATGGCAAGAGTGGACATTTTTGTCTTGTTCCTGATATTAGGGGGAAAGAATTCAGTTTTTTCACCCTTGAGTATGATATTGGCTGTGGGTTTTTCATAGATGCCCTTTACTATGTTGAGAACATTCCTTTCTAGCTGGTGAGTGTTTTATCAGAAACAGCAGTGTATTAGCCACTTACACTCACAGCCCAGGGAAGGAGGATGCTGTACACCACTCAGGGCCACATGGGGTTGCACTCAGGAACACAGTGAACCAGCAGGGGCTGTGGGAGGAGGCTTTGTAGTAATAAGAGGGCAGGTGCCTCCTGGTTCCCACAGGAGGATGTGATGTGCTTGCTTGAGTAATCCGTGGGCTGGCGGGGAACTGAAGCCCACTGCTCATGGCTCATCAGGGGCTGTGTTCCATTTGATAAGGGGGGCTGTTTGGCTAGGGGACCCTATCTGTGGAAGCTGAGTGGGGTGGGGAACTTGCAGCTAGGACATTCAAAGGCCTCCTGGTTTCAGATGTCAAAGCGGTATATAATGTTGGGTCTTAATTTGGGGCCTTACACCTAAGACCACTGGGGACCTGCATGGGAGGGCCGTCAAAGCCTGTCTACGGTCAGTTCCTGGGGGCAGGCCTGGAGTCACCTGCTGGACTAATGCATGAACGCGGGCTACAGCAGCTTCCCTTCAGATGCCTGGGGTGTGGAGCTCAGTGGGACCACTTCTCTCCTCCCCTCTCATCTGAATGCTTCGATTGACTTCCTTTACTAAACTGTATTCACCTGTGCAAATATCTGTGGTTGGCCCAGCCCGCTGCCCAGTGCTCTCTTGCTGCATGGGGTTGCTGCTGGTATTGAGCTGCACCTCAGAGAGCAACATGTCTCACAAACACTGCTTGTTCAGTTTTTTTCCTTTCCCGGGGACACGCACCATTTATTTTCACCTACATAGCATGCACACACAGGTCCTATTTTAAAAGCATTAAGAACAATACCACTGTGCAATTATGGAACTACCACAGCAATTCACGGTCAGTCATGAGAACGCTTGCGTTTGTCAGCCAAGAACTCCCGGCACCTCAGTCACCTGCTGGTTGACCCCGTGTTCTCTCTGTGACGTTGCTCTCTTGCTTCCAAGGCTCAGACCTCAGAAAAAGAAAAATGGCAGAGTACACCATACTGGGATTTCCCAAGTTCTCCTGGACTGAAGGCGTTTAACACTTTCTGCCCTGGAAGTTAACTGCAATGGAATGTGATTCAGCGGAGATGAAATATTTTATCTGCTGCTTGTAGGTGCCAGTGCTGGGAGGAGAGTTCCGGGTTCTGGGGTTTGCCCCTCTAGCTCTGATCCCAGGCTGCAGGCAGCTCATCTATGTGTGCCTTGGATGGATGGGCAGAAAATCAATGGTTTTGCTCTGCTGACAAAAAGGCTCCTGGCAACTCGAATGCAGGAGACCATTAAAATACCACTGACACAATTATTTACTCTGAAGATGTAGCTATTGATTTAACAGTTATATGAATGAAATGCAGGAAAACGAGTGACAGCTGGGGGTAGCAGTCTTTTCCCCAGAAACGGTCCCCCTAGAGTGTGACAGCTTAGGTATGGGGAGAGCTAAGCTCTTTCTTTTTTTCACATTTGAAAAACTTTTTATCATGAAATAATTTTAGACTTATAGAAGAGTTGCAAAGATCATTCAGGGAGTTCCCCTGTCACCTGTCACACAGCTTTTTCCTCCTAATGTCAACGTCGTACATAACCAAGTACAATGACCAAAACCAAGAAATCATCACTGGCACCACACTGTTAACTGACCACAGACTGCGTTCGAATGTCATCAGCTCTGAATCTAATGTCCTTTCTCTGTCCCAGGGCTCCACATTGCATTTAATTGTCATGTCTCCTTCGTCTCTCATCTGTGACAGTTTTTCAATCTCTCCTATCCCTTTGTGACCTTGATCCTTTCGAAGAACAGTGTTCATGTGTTTTGTAGCAAGTCCCTCAAATTGGTTTTGTCCAATGCATTCTCATGATTGGATCGAGGCGATGGATTTTGGGGACGAATCCCTCAGAAGTGAGGTGCCCTTCAGTGTATCCCATCAGGGGCTCATGCTGTCCATGAGTCTCAGTCCTGGCGCTATGAACCTTCGTCCCCTGGTTAAGGTGGTGTCTGCCACCTAAAGTGACTATTTTTCCCTTGGTAATTAATAAACATTTAGAGGTACTTTGGAATCATGCACGTATTCTGTTTCTCCCTAAACTTTCTCCCACTCATTTTAGCATCCTCGATGCATTGAGCATTTGGTTTGAATTCCAGAAATTCTCTGAGCAGCCCTTTTTCCCTCCATTGCAGAATTAAACTCAAGCTGCCAAAGGTCTGCAGGCAAAGTCTTTCTAAAGTCCGTTGTGAGTTAGAGGACACAGGAAAACTGTCACCAAGTGTGCACGTCAAGGTGACACAATTACATGAATGGTTCCAACAGGCCACTCTGTCCAGATGTTGCCATGAGAGAAATGACCTGTGGGCTCTCCCCATCTTCGGTTCTGGTCACAAATGTGACTTTAGGTTTAGATCAAAAGGCACCCGCGTCTTCAAGCCCACGTCGCTGCCACCAGCATGTCATTTTTGTCAAGGAATGTGTGCAATTAATAAAGGCGGCAGGGCTGGCTGGGAAACCAATTACAACAAACACATCAGGTGTCGATAGGGAGGCACAACCACAGATCCCATTGATTGATGCCAATCACCCTCGGCACCTGGCCTTCCAGCCCGTTTTTTACACCTTTGGGGACCATTGTAAAATGTCAGTTTCCACGTGTTTCCAAGCGTGCTCACACAGTGTGTGCTTTTGCCAAAACCTGGGTTATGTATGCAGGGAACCAAGAGTATATTTCTTGCTGCTAATGTCTGCTTTGTTCTGACTCTTCCCTGGTATGTCATGTAAGCCTTAAAAAAAAAAAAAAAAAGCTTATAAAGAAAGAAAACCCAAAAGGCAGAGCCTGTTGAAGTGATGGCCTTCACATATCTCCTGGGTGGAAATGCTCTTCTTGCCTCTTGAGCCTGGCGGGCGAAGGTCTGCTGGCTGCTAGCCCACCAAAAGAGATGGGCTCCTCACTCCAGAGCTTTCCAAGGTGGCCCATTCTGCTGCTGGACGGACTGAGCCCGGTTCCTGAAATTCTTCCCTCCCCACAGCTGGGTTCTGCCCCCTGAGTCCTCACAGGACAATGGCAGTGACTTGAGGGCAGGGACCACGTGTCCATCTTTCATCCTAGAGCCCAGCCCAGAGCCTGACCCAGAGTCTGTGCTCAGGAAACCTTTGTGGAGCTGAGTCACTGGAGAGATTTGGCAGAGAAACTCACCCAAGCCCAAAGCCTCTGGAACCTCTGGGATATTCTCCAGCAGATCGTCCTGCTTGCTCTGCGGCTGATGTGTGGGGGAGTCGGCAATTGTGCTTAATCACATTCTGTGTCAATTAAGTGTTTGGCTCAGTGTTGCCCCTGGGAGGGACAGGAGGGCAGTGATCCCACGGGGCTCAGGGAAGCCTGGGCGCAAGCCCTGGGGATGGAAACTGTGGCCAGGAGGACGGGCTGAGTGTGTGTGGATTCTCCTCTGCAGACTTCAACAGCAAGTCTGTTATTTCAGGGATGAGGGTACTTGCGTCTCATTAGAGCAAATCCCAAACCCTCTTCCTGGGGCTTTCAGGTGAGGGGCCGGAACGGTTTTTTTTTTTTAATTAGTTGTGTTTTCTGGGGTGGGGATGGGCCACAGCTGTGTCCCTGGCCCCCATGACTGACAGGGTCCAAGGAAGAGCGGGCTTCCTAATCTACCCAGGCAAGTTGGGTGAGCGGGAAACGGGCGGCCAAGTGGGCTCCAAGAAGAGTCTCCTCAAGCATCCAGAGGCTCACCCCAAACCTTGGTGCTTGTGGAAGCTCACGGGCCAAGTCTGGGGTCTTGCAAGTAAGGGGGCTGCTTCCACTGTGACATCTTCTCAGACCCAGACACTTCTACTTATACGGACCCCTGCAGTGACACTGGGCCCACCTGCATAATTTAGGATCATCTTATTTTAAGGTCACTGATTAGCAACCTTTTTGCCCCCTTGCCAGGAAACCCAACATATTCACAGGTTTGGGGGTTAGGATGTAGATATTTTGGGGGGCCATCTGGCTCCTCTCTGTGTCCCAGAGACTGGTACTCAGAGGAGGCTCTCGGTGTATTTGTTACCGGCTGGGTGGACAGTGGTTGACAGGTGTGGGAGGACAGAGCTGCACCCAGTACCTGGGATGTCCCCTCCTCCGGGCATTAGCAAGACCTTGAGACACAGACCTACTACAGCATGGACTTGAGGATATGGGGAGGGGGAAGGGTAAGTTGTGACAAAGTGAGAGAGTGGCATGGACATATATACACTACCAAACGTAAAATAGATAGCTAGTGGGAAGCAGCTGCATAGCACAGGGAGATCATCTAGGTGTTTTGTGACCACTTAGAGGGGTGGGATAGGGAGGGTGGGAGGGAGATGCAAGAGGGAAGAGATATGGGAATATATGTATATGTATAACTGAGTCACTTTTTTATAAAGGAGAAACTAACACACCATTGTAAAGCAATTATACTCCAATAAAGATGTTTAAAAAAACAAAAAAACAAACAAACAAAAAAAATAAGCCTCGCTCTGGTCTCTGGAGCAGCCCTGCCCACTCATGCCTCTTAGAATGACCTATAGGCACACACACACAAAAAAAAGAAACGGGAGAGAAAGGTTAAAAATAGATTTTATTTAACCCAATATATGCAAAATATTACCATTAAAGTGATTAGTATATATTACTAATGAGATATTTTACATTCTTGTTTTTCATTCGAAGACTTTGAAATCTGATATGCATTTTGCACTTAAAGCACATCTCAGATCAGACTGGCCACATTTCAAGGGCTTCAAGAACCACATGTGGCTGGTGGCCACTGCATTGAGCAGTGAACATCTAAATCACTAGGCATTCACAGAGAAGGTTTGGTAATTTAGAAGTAACACTACGTACTCCAGGCCAGGACAGACCCACTTAGTAAGTTACAGTCACTGTAATTCTTATTCCCTCTCCCTCCCTCTACTTCTTATTTCCTCCATCAGCCTTCTGGCAACTGGGCTGTGAGTTTAATTTCAGCTCTTCTCCTTACTGACGGGGGACCTTGCCTGAGTCACTCACCCTTTGAAGCTTCCGTTTATTCATCTGTAAAATGGAGATGGTAATCCTTACTCGCTGATAGTCAAAAGGACCAAACAGCACGTTCCTGGCCCTGGCCTCTGTGGACACTCCTGTCCTCTGCACCATCAGGCTCAGACCCTCAGTGGCCCCGTACTGAGGGCAGTTGCCAGGAGCTCCCCTCTAGCTGGAGAGGCAGAAGGGGAAAAGACTGTATTATAACTAGAAAATACTGTAAGGCCAATGGTAAAGCTTCAGTGGGCTAAAGTCAGAAATATATATATATATATATATATATATATATATATTTGACAGCAACATGCGGCTTACGGGATCTTAGTTCCCCGACCAGAGATCAAACCCGGGCCCTTGGCAGCGAAAGCGCGGAGTCGTAACCACTGGGCTGCCAGAGAATTCCCTAAAGTCAGAAATATAACCCAGGGACACGAAGGAGATGAGAACCCTACACAGGGTCTCTGGGACTCTGAGCCTGATAGCAGGACAAAATCTTGTGCTCAGGCACCTGTCCTGCATCAGCGCAGCCAGTTCTCCTCAGCTGTCCCACTGGAGTGAATTACTTTACGGGCACCCCTTGGAGATACGGCAAGTTCAGTTCCAGACCACTGAAATAAAGCAAATATCACAATAAAGCGAGTCACGTGGATTTTTTTTTGTCTCCCAGTGCATATAAAATTATGTTTACACTATGCTGTAGTCTATTAACTGTGCAATTGCCTTATGTCCAAAAGAACAATGTACATACTTTAATTTAAAAATTCTTTATTGCTAAAAAATGCTAACCATCATCTGAGCCTTCAGTGAGTCGGTAGTATATTCAAAGATCACGGATCACCATGACAAATATAATAATAATGAAAAAGTTTGAAATATTGTGAGAATTACCAAAATGTGACACAGAGACTTGGAGTAGCTGCTGTTGGAAAAATGGTGCCAATAGATGCTTGACGCAGGGTGCACAAACCTTCAATTTGTAAAAAACGCAGCATAGTGGAGATCAGTAAAACAAAGTGTGCCTGTAATTCCTCTGTGGTTGGGTTGCTGTGTGTCTCAAGGGCCTGGTTTCATCTCCAGGAGCAAGTGGGGCAGGGAAAAGACCTCCTGAGTGGGTCGGTAGGTTGCAAGGATAAACAGAGGCATCCTGGCACTCAGTCATGAGGTCCCAGCCCTTGTTCTAACGATTTGACACCCACTGCAGGACAGTGACAGGCGCCTTGGAAGAGTCCTGTACCAGCCCCAGGAATTCTGGACTCTGCTGCTTTTATGTTTTTCTGCTGGACGGCAAAGGGGCCTTGTGATGCAGAGTGATTAACCAGTCCTGGAAGGGCTGTGTGCTCTTCTCAAGTTCATCAGAGGTGGGAGTGTCCCTGCTCTTTGTGGCTTTTCTTCACTGCTCTGCATCACCTACTTTCTCCTTAAGGGATGGGAGGGGACACATTTTGGAAAATAAAACTGCGGGGCAGTGTAATGATCAGATGCACACTTGCGGTTCTCTGTGAGGTAAGTGGCAGTGAATCAGAAACTCTTCTGGATTTGGGTCGAGTTCTGTAAGCCTGTGTGAGTACGTGGAAAATCAAGGTTTGGTGTTTGGGGAACCCAGGAAAATTCTGGAAGTTTCCACTGTATGGGGAGTCGACAGAGCCTGTGTCCCCAGGACTCCAAGATATCTCCGGCTCTCCACAGAGGGAGGACTTCCCGGCAGAAGGGCCCAAATATCCGGAGCCCTGGGCAAGTGAGGAAGGCTGAAAGGAATTTACAAACAGATGGACAGCTGTGTCTGTCCACTGGGCAGTAATTGCATCCTATCAGCATCGCTAATTTGCATTGTTATCAGTTTCTACAACTTACAGAGTTGTGTTTTGGGGTTTTTTTTTTTTTTGGCCATGACCCGTGGCTTGCGGGATCTCAGTTCCCCTACAGAGTTTTTCTTTTTTTTTTTTTTAATTAATTAATTAATTAATTTATGGCTGTGTTGGGTCTTCGTTGCTGTGCGCGGGCTTTCTCTAGTTGCGGCGAGTGGGGGCTACTCTTCGTTGCAGTACACGGGCTTCTCATTGAGTGGCTTCTCTTGTTGGGGAGCACGGGCTCTAGGCATGTGGGCTTCAGTAGTTGTGGCTCACTGGCTCTAGAGCACAGGCTCAGTAGTTGTGGCACCTGGGCTTATTTGCTCCACAGCACGTGGGATCTTCCTGGACCAGGGATTGAACCCGTGTACCCTGCATTGGTAGGCGGATTCTTAACCACTGTGCCACCAGGGAGGTCCGGGGATGTGATTTTTGGTTGCTCATGTCAAGATGTCTGTGTGAGAAGCTCTGTAGGTTACTGTTTTCCCTGTGCACTCAAATAAGCAATCTGTGGGCAGACACTGTACGAATGTCATGGTCCTCATGAAATGTGCCTCCTGGATTTGACACCCATTAACGATTCTTGTCTTTACCAACCTTTACAATGATGGTTGCAAAATGGAAATTTTCCAATTCAGCATCCCTTCACACATACCAGTCTGCAGTTGGCTTTCTACTATAAGCAAGAGCCCTCCTTTCTCCCCCACTTATTTATTTATGTATTTATTTTTGGTATGCCTTCATGATTTTTTCAAAATAAATTTATTACAACTTCTTAATTATCTCGGTGCTGAAATTGTCCCAAGTGTGATCAGTGGGAGCCCTGTCAAGCTGGCTCCTGGGTCCTTTAGCCATGCACCATCATTATTTTTTTTTTTGAATACTTCCTTACTTTCTGGTATAACAAGGTATTTCAGGCTCATCTTGGCCTTTCCTGCCCCCGTCCTGGAATCAGCCATTTTTCCAAGGAGCCCTGGTTCCTGTTAGTGAGGAATGGTGTTAAGCACAAAGATCTGGGCAGTAGGTGTGCTCATTTTTGCTGTGGTGTCTTTGCTTTGAGCCTTTTTCAAAGGACAGAGCTAGAAAACAAATACACGTATATGCCCACGCACATTCATGTACCTACAGGTATATACACATACACAAATGCTTGTATTCACGCGTGTGCCTGTTTTAGAGACCATGTGTCCACACCAATACCCCCACTTCCAACCCATCCTCCTGTCCATATTTGTATTTTCCTTCTCCCAATACCAGCAACACCTTTATGCATTTGCTCAATCCTATAATATATCCTAAAATAGCATTAGAACTGCTGCACAATGTCCACTACAAACAACAAATCTGGTAAAGAGTTCCAGAGTTTTCCCTGTTCTGCTGACCTCCCCGCTCCCCCCCACAAAGACTGACAGTATATAGTGAAATCCTGGATTCACAAATGCTGGGGGTACTTCTCCTCAGTCTCTTCTGTGGGGTCATGATATCCATCAGCAGTACAGTCGGGTTCATTTGTCTCAGTTTTCTTCAGTTTTAGGGTTTTTATCTTTCCATCATCGTTAATTTACTTTTATTTTTTGAGTATGTAGAATGTGCTTCAAAACTTGAAACTATATAAACAGGTATATTCAGAGGACTGTCACGCATCCCAATCTCCCTCTTACCCTGTTTCCTCCCACCTCTTGTAGACAAACATCTTCATTGTTTTCTGGTTTATCTCTTTGAGTTTCTCTTTGTAAAGATAAGCATGTGGGCGTACACACACACACACACACACACACACACACACACGTTTTCTTATCTTTTTTTCCTTAGGCAAAAGGTAGCATACTATATATGCTCTTTTGAACTTTGCTTTTATCACTTAATAATATAGCTTGGAAATGACTCCATAGCTGTTCACAGAGAGCTTCCTCATTCTTTTTGGCATCTGTAGTGTACTCTGTTGTGGAGATAAACAATAGTTAATTCAACCAATCTCCTATGATTGATCGGTAATCAGTGATAATTTCATTTGCCCCATCTGTGTCTTTTTAAAAAATTGTGATAAAATACACATAACATAAAAATTACCGTTAACCATTTTTAAGTGTAGAATTCAGTGGCATGAAGTACATTCACATTGTTGTGCAACCACCATCACCATCATCTCCAGAACTCTTTTAATCTTACAAAACTAAAACTCTGTCCCCATGAAACCATAACTCCCCATTCTCCCATCCCCAACCCCAGGCAGCCACCACTCTACTTTTTGTCTCTATGAATTTGACAACTCTAGGTACCTTGTGCAAATGGAATCAAACAATATGGGTCCTTTTGTGTCTGGTTTATTTCACTCAGCATAATGCCCTCAAGTCCCATCCAGGTTGTAGCATGTGTCAGAATTTCCTTCCTTTTTAAGGCTGAATAACGTTCCATCTTCTGTTCCTCTTAAGAATGAACTCTTCACCTATTTGAATTGGGTTGAACAGTCAGAAATGCAAAAAGTGAGCAATTGTACTGAGCTGTATAGTCTGCTGTGTCTAGCTGGGGAGTTACTATCTTAATTATGTGCAGAAAACTCGTAGTGTGTTATCCTTTCACCTAAAAAACTACTGACAAAAGAATTGGTAGTGTATGCTCCCATCCCAGGAGATGGGGAGCAATTCCCACCTTCTTCCCTCTTGAGGGTGGGCTAGGCTTAGTGACTTACTTCCAAAGTAAAGAGTCTGGAAGGAGAAAAATAGTAGCTTTACAGTGGAGAAAACTGGCAGACACACCTTGACTGGGTGATCAAGGTGAATGTTATCCATGATGAATCATGAGGAGGTCAGGCACCTCGAAATGATGTGGTAAGAAGAGCACCTCACTTCTGTGGGGTTATTCCCCAAACCTATAGCCCCACTCTAATCACAGACACACAAAAAACATCAGAGAAACCCAGCCTGGGGGACATTCTACATGATTCCTGATCTGTACTTCTTAACACTGTACTCCTTAAGACTGTCAAGGTCGTGAAAAACAAGGAGATTGAAGACCCTTCACAGACCAGAGGAGACCAAGGAGGCATCAAGACTAAATGCCATGTGGTCCCTGGATGGAATCCAGGGACAGAGAGAGGACATTAATGGGAACACTGATGAAATCCAAACCAAACCTGGAGTTCAGTTAGTAGTAATGTCTCACTGTGAGTTTCTTAGTGACAAATACACCACAGTTATGTAAGATGCTATCAGTAGGGGAAACTGGGAGAGGGTATGGGGGCACATGCTGTACTATCTTTGTAACATCTCTTTAATTCAAAAATTATTCCAAAATAGAAAGTTTATTTTGGAAAACTGCTAAATATCAGAGAGCTGGTACATTGGCTCTCGGTATATTGAAAAATACAAACATTTGTTAAATAATGGTGAGGCACATTCTGACCAGAAATTTAAAAATATATATTTATTTATTTGGTTGCTCTGGGTCTTAGTTGTGGCAGGCAGGCTCTTTAGTTGTGGCATGTGAACTCTTAGTTGCAGCATGCATGTGGGATCTAGTTCCCTTACCAGGGATTGAACTCAGGCCCCCTGCATTGGGAGCACAGAGTCTTAACCACGGCACCACCAGGGAAGTCCTTTGACCAGAAATTATTTGAAGTAGAAAATATTATTTTTTTTGGCTGCGAGGCTTTCAGAATCTTTGGACCCCGGCCACCACAGTGAAAGCACCGAGTCCTAACCACTGGACCACCAGGGAATTCCCTGCGGGAAACCAACTCTTGAAGACTAGTCTTCAGGCTCACCCATGTTGAAGCATGTGTCAGAGCTTCATTCCTTTGTAAGGCTGAATAATCTTCAGTGCGGTGAACTTTCATATGGAACTTTCCCCACAGTTTGGACAGCCAGTCAGATGCTGTCAAAACTTTATAAGTTGGGACTTCCCTGGTGGTCCAGTGAGTAAGAGTCTGTGCTCCCGATGAAGGGGGCCTGGGTTCGCTCCCTGGTTGGGGAACTTGATCCCACATGCATGCCGCAACTAAGAGGTTGCATGCCGCAACTAAGAAGTCCACATGCTGAAAGTAAAAGATCCTGCATGCCACAGCAAAGATCCCACGTGCTGCAACTAAGACCCCGCGCTGCCAAAATAAATAAGTAAATACAAATAAATCTTAAAAAAAAACCTATATGTTGGACATAACACACACCTGGGGCCTAGCTCTTAAGACATGGATTGGCCCCACCCATAGACTTTTGGGGCTGATTGGTCTGGGGTGTGGCCTGGAGAGTCGTGGGTTCCAAGCTCCCAGGTGATTCTATTTTGCAGTCAAGGTTGAGAACTGCAGCCCTGGGGCCTGCTCCTGAGAGTCCCTGAGGGCAAGGGAGCAGGAGTCAGGGAAGGCTCCCTGGAGGAGGCAGTATCCAAGCAGAGAGGAAGCCTTAGGGAAGGCATGGGATAAAGAGCCACATGGAGGGCTGACACCCCTGACACCCATGGAGGGAGGAACAGACCTGACACCCCTGGATGCCAGTTGGTATCTTTTGGGTGCAAACAAGAGAAAAATGCAATCCAAACAGTCATGCGTGCAAAGGGAGTTTACTGGTGTCGGCATCGGTCTCAGCTGGAAGCTGGTTGGAAACACAGGACCTCAGCCCCACCCAGGTCTCCCTAGATCAGAATCTTCATGTTAACATCATCACCCAGGTGGTGGTGTCTCTGCACCTCAAGGTTTGAGAAGCATGGCTTTAGAAGATGGAAAACTGAAACTTGGAACAAAATATTCTGGATAACCAGGGGTTTTTCTACAAGCTGACACAGTAATTGTACCTGCAGATTTTGTCTGCAGATTTTCAAGCCTTTGCATACAAATCCCAGGAATGTTACTTGTTTGGCTCCAAGCAAGGAGCAGGCACATGGCGCATCGTCACATGTGGGCCCCTGGGAATCCGAGGGGACCTGGGCTGACACCTGGATTTTCTTAGGTTCATCCTCCTATAGGAACATGACTTAGTTGTCTCGGATCTCAGCATATTGTGCTGCATGAGTGTTTGGCTCCTGGGAGAAGCTGGGCTAATCAGTATAAGAAGAAAATCAATTTTTAATTGATCATTTGGAATTGTTTATTTCCATACCTGGCTCTGATCATTGGCCTCTGTGCTCATTTCCTACAGGATAAGAAGTAATGAATTATCCATTCCATGTGTGTTAAAAGAGTCAGCCGATTCTTGTTGTTCACAGTAGTTAAGTCTCTAAACTCACTGTGAACACTGAGTTAGGGAATCAGTCCTGGGGAAATACAGGGTCAGGTTCCTGCAAGCCTCTGGTCACAAAATTTTGTCAACTCATCAATACATAACCTTGTTTTGTGAGAGTCTCTGTTTAAAGGCACCTTATTTTCCATATACTGTTGGGTCATTATCATTGAACTCAAGCCCCACAGCACTATAACTCCCACCTGAATGAAGCTTATGTAACACGGGTATTTTCTCTGTGGGGCCCATCACAGCCTTCACATGCTTAGGACACTAAGCCATCACTTCCGCATTTTCGTGCCATTTTAAATGGTGCAACTATCAACAAACACTCAAAAATTAGCAAAAGGGTGGCATGAAGGAGACCTGGAAGGCACACCTGCTCACAGTATGAGAGCTGAAAACTCACTGTGATCAGGAGACACATTTTTTGCTGCTCTGCTTGTCTGTGAATGACCTCAAAAATGTCCAATATTAGGGAGTTCCCTGGTGGTCTAGTGGTTAGGATTTGGCACTTTCACTGCCGTGGCCTTGAAACAGGAGGGAAGCGGTCAGGGTACAACCTTTGAAAGAATGATATATCCTGAAGACATGACATAAACTGATTAAAACCAAATGGGTCCAAGATGGCGGACAAGTCAACTTCCACTAGACCTTGAGCCTCAGTATACGCTCACTGTAACACATCAGCAAGCTAAATGACACACCCACAGGCTCTATGACTGTTCTAAGGTGACCATAAGGATCAAAAAGTGAGCGGTGGCCCAATTCCTGGAAATCCCCGCCCCTTTGCAAAATAGCTGGAATACTCCTCCCACTCATTAGCCTACGAAATTACCCACCCTATAAAAACTGACAGCCCCATACCCTGGTCCCTTTCTCACCAACTGAGATGGCCCACACGCTGTGGAGTGTGTTTTTCTCTAAATAAATCCACTTCTTACCTATCACTTTGTCTCTCACTGAATTCTTTCTGCGATGAGACATCAAGAACCTGAGTTTCATTAAGTCCTGAAACCAGATGTGTGATCTCAGTTGGAAGACTGTAGGTTTTGGCTGGGTTCAAGTCCTGGAGGCGTGGGTTCAAGTCCCAATCAGGGTTTTGGCCGAGTATGAGTCCCGGCTGCGTGGGTTCAAGTCCCAACCTTGGTTTAGGATGGGTTCGAGTCCCGCACAGGCACGTGGGTTCAAGTCCCAATCTGAGGTGCATGGTTTCAGTCTAGGTTCAACCCGGATTCAATCTTCTGGTTGGGGAACTGAGATTCCACAAGTCACGTGGTGAGGCCAAAAAAAAAAAAAGCATCCAATATTGCTTTTGTGGTTATAAATAAATTTTAGCAAGTAGGTGAGTTCGTAAATATGGAATCTGCCAATAATGAGAACTGACCGCCCATACTTGGAGGAAAAACTGTTTTTACCATCATGAATTCCAGCTGAGAAGTCTGGAAGTTGAAGTCTGAATAATTTTGGAAGGCTGATTCTTTTTTTTTTTAATGGCTGATTTGGGAAGATAAATGCCAGCCAATGGGGAACAGTGCCAGCACAAGCCCCGTTTTTGCTCTATTGCCACTGCTGCTCCCTAACCAGGGGCAGCTCAGTCTGCCACCCCCACTGGATGGACCTCCCCCCCGACACTGCCCACCACATCGAGAGACGCTCAGAGATCAGGACAATGCCAGGCAGTGGGAAGGCTCCAAAAAGCATGTGACACGTGAATGTACTTATGAATGAGTGCAGATAACCTGTCCACACAGGTGTCGGTTTTCCTACTATTGGAAAAAAACCCAACAAAAGAATTTTTTAAAAGACTAGGACAAAAGGAAGAAAGAAGAAACCTCTTACAGAACCTTGCCTCCTTGACTGCATCCCTCGAGTAGAAAGGAACACACTGAGTCTCACCAGCCCTTTCTCTGAAACCCAGTGTCTGAGGGAGCGGAATCCTAAAATCTGATAAAGAATCTAATATTCAAAACAGTTCAGTTATGTGCACAGCCTTGAAAGGAGACACAAACCAGATGTTCCCAAGATACGCCGGAATTATTTTGTTATCTTAAGGAGACAGTAATGTTTTTGAAGAGTGATGGGGTAAGACAGTCGAAGATTTTCTGTCCTTTGAATGTATATTTATAATCACTCCCAGTCTCAGTCATTCTGTTGCTCCTCTCAAAGGCATCAGCAACAAGACCAGGAATAAATGCAGGCACTCCTTCAGGCACTTGTCAAATCCAAGGGACACAGGTGGGAACTCCGCACATTACGCCCCTCCCCTGCAGCTGGGAGAGCCGAGAGTGGCAACCCACTGGGACCGTAAGAGAGGGTGCAGCTTCCCACGCAGGAATCGATGATTATGAGGAACATCAATGCTTGGGTTGAGCTTTTCCTCCAGAATTCAGCTCCATCTACCTGTCACAAAAAACTGAATTTATGTTTCAGGAAGACTCAGCAAGATTTCTTTCTAGCAAAGACCTGGAAAATCAGGGTAATTAAAAAGCATTTACTGCAGATGTTTTTACCAGCTGTGATAAAGGCAACCAGAGCAAAAGATTCCCAAGTAGCAGCACCTATGAGACAAATATAGTCTTAAAGGACAGACATCAGAACTTCCCAGGGTACCTGTCCCCCAGGTATCACTAAGCAGGTCAGACTCATGCTGATGGTGGAAGTTACTTGATCGAGGGGTGTACAAACACACGTGGCATGTTTTTTTCTTTTTTTTTTTTTTTTTGCGGTATGCGGGCCTCTCACTGCTGCGGCCCCTCCCGTTGCGGAGCAAGGCTCCGGACGCGCAGGCTCAGTGGCCATGGCCCACGGGCCCAGCCGCTCCGCGGCATGTGGGATCCTCCCGGACTGGGGCAGGAACCCGTGGCCCCTGCATCAGCAGGCGGACTCCCAACCACTGCGCCACCAGGGAAGCCCATACGTGGCATTTTTATGGACTGTGTACCATTCCCTGTTTCTCATTCTGAATCTCTTTACCTGAATCTCTTCTATAGATCCCTGGGAAGGGGGTGGGCTCCCTGGATCCCTGAGAGAGGGCACATAAGGAAAAGATGGAGCTATTTAAAGGAAACAATACACACTTTATTTATATAAGTCTGTGAGCAAATTGCAACCTGT
Source organism: Delphinapterus leucas (assembly GCF_059928025.1). NCBI lineage: Eukaryota > Metazoa > Chordata > Mammalia > Artiodactyla > Monodontidae > Delphinapterus > Delphinapterus leucas. The sequence goes on from NC_143143.1 coordinate 36,795,193, forward strand.
GCAGTTGAGGCAAATTATGTTTAGACTGTCTACTGCTACATGTGAGTACCTCTAGTTTATAGATTGCCCTTGGGAATCTTGATTTGAGACCAGGCAGCTCTGATTTCGATAGATAACTCCGGCACTCTTCTTCCCTGTGGCCAGCAGCCTGTCCCATCCACACGTTGCACGTAATGCTTTGACTTTTACAGGATAAAGGGGCATTCTTTCACAATGAAGCCATCTCACATAGAATCTATGTGTTCTACAGTGATTTCAGAGTTAGTAGGGAAATAAATTTTTCTTTTACTTTTTTTTCTTTTTATTTTAAGCTGAGAACACAACTGCCAATGCAACCTTTACAAAATAGGACATTGCCAGAAACAAAAATATTTAGGTGTTTCCCTTACAACGCATTTATATAGGAAGGATCTGGATGTCTAAGGAAATATAATTGGAACATAGTTTTATTTTATTTATGTATTTATTTGTTTTTGGCCACACTGTGCGGCTTGTGGGATTTTAGTTTCCCAACCAGGGATCGAACCTGGGCCCTCGGCAGTGAGAGCGCAGAGCCCTAACCACTGGACCACCAGGGAATTCCCAGCACATAATTTTAAGAATGCAATAGAACTTAGTGAATCTCAGAAATGGCTAGGATAATCCAGTGTCCTGTAAATAAAGCTGAGCCCGCATTTAATGAGGCTAGAAAGGGACTATCTGTTGTGTGGCAGGGATAGTTTCAGAGACGGGAGCTCTGGGAACGGCCCCCAAAGAGGGTGTCCTGGGGCCTTTCCCTTGATCTTGGGCAGAAGCTCCCACAGAGTCCCGGCAATACAGCAATATTGTGATGGTAGGTGTTATGATCATGGGCAAGAGATAGGGCAGCCAGACTGAGCCGGAGTGCAGAGGGACATGCCACCCACACGCCACGTACCTGGGGAGCAGGGGCCTATCTACCCCAAAGAGGCAGGAGAGAGAATAAACCAAGAATGTGACATCAGTTGCCCTGACTTTGCACCTTCCTTCACCATTTGCTTGGGGCCTGGATACAAATGACAACCCTCCTGAACCTCTGCTTCCTCACTCTCAATCAAGCGGGTGATGCTTACAGGGTGTGCCCCAAGGTCATTCTGTGGCTCCAATGAGTAATGTTATGGAAGGCTTCGTTTTAAATATTTGGGGCAGAGGCAGCCATTGGTACATCAGGTTAAAAGTGTCAACAAAATTACCCCAGTGGGTGTTACCTGTACTTGGGTTGAATAGTGTCCCCACACCCACAAAATGCATGTCCAATGGGAACCCCAAAATGTGACCTTGTTTGGAAATGGGGTCTTTGCAGATGTAATCAGTTCAGATGAGGTCATACTGGACTAGGGCGGGCACTAAATCCAATGACTGTTGTCCTTATAAGAAGCCCCGTGGGGACACAGACATACACAGAGGGAGAGGGCCATGTGACAACGGAAACGAAGATGGAAGTGTTGCAGCTACCGACCGAGGATTGTCCAAGACTGCCTGCAGCCCCCAGAAGCCAGAAGAGGCAGGGAAGGATTCTGCCCTAGAGCCTTGGGAGGGAGCATGGTACTGTGACACCTTGGTTTAGGACTTCTGGCCTCCAGGACTATGAGAGAAGACACTGCTGTTGTTTTAAGCCCCCCAGTTTGTGGTGATTTGTTACAGCAGCCTCAGGAAACAAACACAGTAGTCCAAAAGGGTTAAACAGTTCCGCCAACCAGATGACAGATTCCCATGTCCCTGGGGACACACCTTTGCCCTCCTGCCTCTTGCACAAGTGAAAGCTTCAAGGTGACAGCAGATGGGACTGAAGCCCAAGAACAAACCTTCGGATCGGTTTCCAGAATAAGCAGGGATTTCGTTTTATTTACAGCATCTGCGTCAGTGCTTGGCACACAGTAGGAACTGCAGGTTTCTTTTCTTTTTTTTTTTTTTCTAATTTTTATTGGACTATGGTTGCTTTACAATGTTGTGTTAGCCTCCAGTGCACAAGGAAATGAATCATCTATACACATACAGATATCCCCTCCCTTTTGGACTTCCCTCCCATTTAGGTTACCACAGTGCATTAGGTAGAGTTCCCTGTGCTTTACAGTATGTTCCCATCAGTCGTCTATTTTATACATAGTTATCAATAATGTATATGTGTCAATCCCAGTCTCCCAACTCCTCCCTCCCCACACCTTTCCCCCTTGGTAGCCATACATTGTTCTCTACCTCTATGTTTCTATTTCTGCTTTGCAAATAAGATCATCTAGGAACTGCAGGTTTCTTGAATGAATGAAAGCCTGAGTATGGAGAACGAGATAAATAAGTATTGCTGCTATCCAAGTGGAGGGCAACAGGCTAAATAAATAAATAGTCTATAGACAAAATGATTACGAATGTCATGAAATACCATGAAGGAAATGCATAGCATGCTAACATACAAAATGATGGAGAGACCTAGGACAGAGCCGCAGGGTGGCCAGTCGAGCAAACTAAGAAACAGAGAGGTTAAGCAACTTGCCCAAGGGCACACAGCCATCCTATCCTCTAACTCAGCCAGAAATATCAATCTACATGTGAACCTGATCAATAGAGGCTTAGGACTTTTACTGTCTTCCTCACCACCACCACCCATGCAAATAAAATCAAGGCCAAATTCTTAAGATAAAAGTCACTTTGATTTTGACAGGATATTTGGTTCAAATGGAGGGAACTGAACTTCCACTGCCAGAGTCCTGGATTAGTAAATTATTAGTCATTTTCTCTAAATGAAATTAAATATGTGCTTGGATTCCTTAAAAAAGGCTTTCTAGCCCCTCAGTATTTTGCACGCTTGTAAATCCTAAGCCAGAAAGTCAGCAAAGGAGTTAATAACTCACTAAAGTGACAGAGTAAAAATTTAGATTAAGTATCACAGTGTCTTTCACATTTGCTTCCTTGCATTAGAACCTACAATCTTACTATTTTACACGTTTCAACTTTCAACTGCAAGCAAGTGCAGCCATTGGATGAGGGAAATAATTAGTACCTTTACAGCTCTCTACTTGTATTGCCACTAGTCTGACCAAATAAAATTAAATTACAGGTCTTCTCATTTGGCTTTATGTATTTTTCTTGTTTGAAGTATAGAGAAACGTTATTTCACCAGTGGTAACAGCACATGGCATAAACACAACTTTATATTTTTGGTACTTTGCAGTGTGATTCTGATCAATCTTTAAGGTTAAGATTTGACTTGGTAAAATTTCTCAAATAATTGTAATAGATTTTTAAGAGGCAAAATAAATAATTGAATAAAATTCATGTCTACAATACATCTAGAATGGATGAAAACAATATGAGCTCTCATAGGAAAATGGTGTTAATCTTGAACAAATTACTTTGTGAGTTATTAGATGGTATAGGGACCCCCCACACACACACACACCCCATTTGTGTTATCAGCAAATTTTGAATTGTCTCTCTTTGGGAACATTAACCACAGTAAAAATGGTCTGGACAAAGGGTATTAGTAAAATCTCTTTATTAATTAAAAAAGGAAAAAAGGTAATTGTATTCTCTGCAAGGTCGCTTAAATCACTTGCTACCTGCAGATTCTTGCAGCTGCTTGAGATCTGCTCAGATCTTTGGGAGAACTAGTTGCAGACAAACAAGTGTGAGCCAGCAGTAAACAATTCAGAGTGTACCTGCTGGAGGGTTGAAGAGCTGTTACTTTATGGAGAGAATCTGCTGAAACACCCCCAGACCATGCCCCTCACCCCCCACCCTACTCCCACCTGGTGATTGTTTTCCAAAGCTACCTGAGCGTCCACAGCTCCTCACTGAAGCCAGCGGTGAGTCGAGCAGGAGTTTGTGGGAGGGAGGATGGAGGGTGTCTCAATCTCGGCATTATTGACATTTGAGGTTGGATTCTTTATCATGGAGTCTGTCCTGTGCCCTGTAGGATGTTTAGAAGCATCCCTATCCTCTACCCACTAGATGCCAGTAGCACCGGAACCCCCCAACTGTGACAACCAAAAGTCTCCAGACGTCTCCAAATGTCCCCTGGGGGACAGAATTGCCATCCTCTCCTTGAAAGCCACTGTGCTAACTCAATCAGGCCAACTTTGTGGGCGTGTGCCACATGAGCAAATAAAACTACAGGCCACCTGGTTAAAATTGAGTTTCAGATAAACATTGAATAATTTTTTAGTGTATGTCCCAAATATTACATGGGCCAGCCTGGGCATCCTGTATTTTATCTGACAATGCTAGGCGGACTTGGGGAGAAATAGGACACTGAAATGAGCCCCGTTACGGAGCCAAAGTAGTCATCGATTCTGAAACAATCCAAAGATTAGATTAAATCCAAGGTAATTTCCAGAAGATAATTTCCATCTCTTAGCTCCTGTGTTAGGACAGAATGCAATAAAATGTTTATGATGGAACTGAAAGTGTCGTTAAGATGTGTTCCCTTTTTAGGTAGTTTGAAAAGATAATCCAATTTTATGATTTTATAAAACCACTACTGCTAAATATTTATTTACGTGTCTACACGTTTTACTTTTTTGTGCACACAAGTGAATTGGGTTCACTGATTTTTATTTTTTGAGTCCAGACTACTTTTAAAAAGATACAGTTATTGGGGCTTTCCTGGTGGCGCAGTGGTTGAGAGCCCGCCTGCTGATGCAGGGGACACGGATTCGTGCCCCGGTCCGGGAAGATCCCACATGCCGCAGAGCGGCTGGGCCCGTGAGCCATGGCCGCTGAGCCTGCGCATCCGGAGCCTGTGCTCCGCAGCGGGAGAGGCCACAACAGTGAGAGGCCCGCGTACCGAAAAAAAAAATAAAAAAAGATACAGTTATTGGAAAATAGCCTGGGTGACTTTTTTCTTTTTAAAATAAAAATAAAACATAGCAAACTGTTTATGGTTTTAAAAAAAAAAAAACAATATAGAAATGTATAAAGCGAAAAGTGAAAGTCCCCTCTCCCACTATCTCTGATGCCCTAGTCCTATTTCTGGAGGTAACCACTATCAACAATTTCTGATAAATTACTGTGTTCCACCAGAAATTTTCTATACATAATCAAGCAAATAAACACACCTGCCCTTCTGTGGTGGGCAGCCTTTCAGATGGTTCCCAATGACCCCGAGTCCTGGTATTCGTGCCAGGGTCATCCTCACCCCTTGAGTGTGGGCAAGATTCTGCTCTATAGAATGCAGCCAAGTTGAGGGATATGCTTCCATGATTAGACTACAAAAGACTGTGACTTGCGTCTCATTAGCAGACTCCATTCCTCTCAGTGTTTAATATTTGATGAAGCGAGCTGCCCTGTTGGGGAGGTTTCCCTGGCACGGAGCTCAGGCCCTCAATCCAACAGCCCTGGAGGGACCGAATTCTGCCAACCACCACGTGAGTCTGGAAGTGGATTCTTTCCCAGTTGAGACTTCAGATGAGACCTTAGCCCTGGATGACACATTTTTTTTCTTTTAATTTTATGTATTTATTTTTGGCTGCGTTGGGTCTTTGCTGCTGCGAGGGCTTTCTCTAGTCTCTAATTGCGGCGAGCAGGGGCTACTCTTCGTTGCGGTGCACATGCTTCTCATTGCAGTGGCTTCTCTTGTTGCAGAGCATGGGCTCTAGGCAGGCAGGCTTCAGTAGTTGTGGCTCATGGGCTCTAGAGCGCAGGCTCAGTAGTTGTGGTGCATGGGCTTAGTTGCTCCGTGGCATGTGGGGTCTTCCCAGACCAAGGATCGAACCTGTGTCCCCTGCATTGGCAGGCAGATTCTTAACCACTGTGCCACCAGGGAAGTCCTGGATGACACCTTGATTGCAATCTTCTGCAAGACCCCAAGTGGAGAACCCTGCTAAGTAATGCCCAGATTCCTGACCCACAGAAACTGTGATGATAAATGCAGGTTGTCTTAAGCTGCTAAGTTTTGTGGTAGTTAGTCACGTAGCAATAAGTAACTGGTTGCTAGGTAAACTTCCTTTAACACAAATGGGATCTGACCCTCCAAGCTGTTTTGACTGCTCTGAGAAATAAGGAACAAGAGCTGGTCTAAAAGGAGAAGCACCAGAACAAGGAGTAAGGAGTCAAAGTTGATGGTTTCTTGATCACTAAGTATCACAGTCCAGCTGTGGTATCAGGGATGGATCGGGTACACAGCAGTGCCCTTGTTTAACTGCATTTTTTTATGAAACAATAACTTGTTGCCCTGAAGGTGTGGGGAGATATGAAGTGAGTATCAAGTTACAGCCTAACATTTAGGAGTAAGTGCAAAAAGGCAATTAAAACCAGAGAAGGGCCCAAAGCAAGACCTTTCAGCACTGAGTCAGAAACCTGGGAATGATAAAAATTTCTGTGAGCTTCGCTCGTTGTGGGTTACTTAGTACTTCTATGGAACCATTAATGCAGCAGCTAACACTTGGGGTCACGTGTCTGAGTAAAATGAAACATCACAAATATCTAGGTGTCAATAACTTTAAATATGGAATAACTTCCCCTGTTTTATTGACATTTTTACTACAGGTTTTTTTTTTTTTTTTTTTTTTTTTTTGCGGTACGCGGGCCTCTCACTGTTGTGCCTCTCCCATTGCGGAGTACAGGCTCTGGACGCGCAGGCTCAGCGGCCATGGCTCACGGGCCCAGCCGCTCTGCGGCATGTGGGATCTTCCCGGACCGGGGCACGTACCCGTGTCCCCTGCATCGGCAGGCAGACTCTCAACCACTGTGCCACCAGGGAAGCCCGATCTCAAGATTTTTAAAGAGCACTTTTACAGGGGTTCTCAAAGTGCCCACTGTCACAGTTTCCTGGCAAAATGTCAGAACAGCAAGAGCCGAGCCTTTAAACCTGAGTTTCAGCCTATCCTAACCCTGCTTTTGCTAGTAACACAGAGCTTTAATTTATGGAGTGAAACCAAGCCCTTCAAAACATCATAGCTCTGGGAGGATCCCACATGCCGCGGAGCAACTAAGCCCGTGAGCCACAACTGCTGAGCCTGAGCTCTAGAGCCCACAAGCCACGACTACTGAGCCCACGTGCCACAACTACTGACGCTCACGTGCCTAGAGCCTGTGCTCCACAACAAGAGAAGCCACTGCAATGAGAAGCCTGCACACTGCAATGAAGAGTAGCCCCCGCTCGACACATCTGGAGAAAGCCTGCATGCAGCAATGAAGACCCCATGCAGCCAAAAATAAATAAATAAATAAATTTATTTAAAAAAAAACATAGCTCAATTTGTTTCTGTCTTACAAACCAGCAATGTGTTTCTAAAACACACTGGTTGCCACTCAAGCCTTTCAAATGCAATTACTCTCCACTTTGTATAATCGATGCATTTCAGCCATGTTGACCATAAAGCAATTCCTTTATAGAAACCATTGGTTTTTATGAATTTTTTTTATGAATTATGGTTTTCTCAGGGTATATGCCCAGTAGTGGGATTGCTGGTTCATATGATAGTTCTATTTTTAATTTTTTAAGGAACTTCCATATTGGTTGTATCAATTTACATTCCCACCAACAGTGCAGGAGGGTTCCCTTTTCATTACACAGTTTCCAGCATTTATTGTTTCTATATTTTTTAATAATGGCCATACTGACTGGTGTGAAGTGATACCTCATTGTAGTTTTGATTTGCATTTCTCTAATAATTAGTGATGTTGAACATCTTCTCATGTGTCTCTTGGCCATCTGTATGTCTTCTTTGGTGAAATGTCTATTTAGGTCTTCTGCCCAGTTTTTAATTGAATTGTTTGGTTTTTTTTGATATTGAGCTCCATGAGCTGTTTATATATTTTGGAGATTAATCCTTTGTCCGTTGTTTCATTTGCAAATATTTTCTCCTATTCTGAAGGTTGTCTTTTTGTCTTGTTTATGGTTTCCTTTGCTGTGCAAAGGCTTCAAGTTTAATTAGGTCCATTTGTTTATTTTTGTTATGTGGCACATATATACAATGGACTATTACTCAGCCATAAAAAGAAACTAAACTGAGTTATTTGTAGTGAGGTGGATGGACCTAGAGTCTGTCATACAGAGTGAAGTAAGTCAGAAAGAGAAAAACAAATACCATACGCTAACACATATATATGGAATCTAAGAAAAAAAAAATGGTACTGATGAACCTAGTGGCAGGGCAGGAATAAAGATGTGGACATAGAGAATGGACTTGAGTACACGGGGAGGGGGAGGGGGAAGTTGAGGCAAAGTGAGAGTAGCATCGACATATATACACTACCGAATGTAAAATAGTTAGCTAGTGGGAAGCAGCAGCATAACACAGGGAGATCAGCTCAGTGCTTTGCAATGATCTAGAGAGGTGGGATAGGTAGGGTGGGAGGGAGGCTCAAGAGGAAGGGGATATGGGGATATATGTATGCATATGGCTGATTCACTTTGTTGTACAACAGAAACTAACACAGTATTGTGAAGCAATGATACTCCAATAAAGATCTATTAAAAAAAATCTTAGGGCTTCCCTGGTGGCGCAGTGGTTGAGAGTCTGCCTGCCGATGCAGGGGACACGGGTTCGTGCCCCGGTCCAGGAAGATCCCACATGCCGCGGAGCGGCTGGGCCCCTGGGCCATGGCCGCTGAGCCTGCGCGTCCGGAACCTGTGCTCTGCAAAAAAACTTTACGAACACTTAAATTTGAATTTCATATAATTCCCACATGTCATGAAATATTATTCTTCTTTTGATTTTTTTCAACCATTAAAAAATGTAAAAACTATCGTATGGCTCTCTAGTCAAAAAAAAACCAAGACACATGGTGGCCAGATTTAGTCCATGGGATAGAGTTTGTCAACCCCTGAACTAGATGGCATATTTTGTTCTCCCAGCTCCTAAAACTCTTTCTTCTGGGTCTGGTTATTTTCAATGTCTTTTAGAGTTGGATTGCACAGTTACATATTTGCAGAAGGTGCAAACATGTAAAAGATTATTTTTTTCCATTCATTAACCTGGACTTAAAAAAAAAATCCCACCTGTCCTCTGTTTTTTTACTGGTGAATTTAGTCCATTTACATTAATTGTCATTACTGACATACTTGGACTTGTTCCTACTATCATTTCAGTTTATCTTCTCCATTTCCTTTTAGTCCTTCCTTACTTAAAAAATGGATGTCTATATTTCCCCCACAATAATATGACTTTAGCACACCCTCATTCCTTGGTCTTCTCCCATCCCATAATGTTGGTGACTTTTAATTCTGTCTTATTGTGGATATATTTTCTCTTTTTATCTAAACTTAGAGATGTCTAAAGAACAATAATATTTTTCAAGGAATTTTAGCATCTGTACTTCCTATATCTTTGTAGCTTCTCTTGTGGTTTCTTTCCTCTTATTTAACTACTTCATCCCAAACAATTTTGCTTGGGTCTTGCGTCTGAAAGCTTCTGAGGCCTGTATGTCTTTAGAATATTTTTATCACATCCTCATTTTTTGAAAGCAGTTTGACTGGATACAAAGTTCTAAGTTATTTTCCTTTAATATTTTGAAAATACTATTCCATTGTCCTTTCCTTTTTTAGGCTTGCAGTTTCACTGTTGCAACATTTATTACAAGGTCTTGGTAGTGATCTTTTAAAATTATTAATATTGAGATATGATTCATATACCATAAAATTCACCCTTTCAAGCCACAATTCAGTGATTTCTAGCATGTTCACAAAATTATGCAACTATCACCACTCTCTAATTCCAGAACATTTTTATCATGCAAAAAAGAAACCTTGTACTTATTAGCAGCCAATCCCTGCTTCCTCCTACCCCCAGCCTCCAGCAACCACTAATCTAATTTCAAAGCGACTATGTTGGGACTTCCCTGGTGGTCCAGTGGTAAAGAATCCGCCTTACAATGCAGGGGACATGGGTTCCATCCCTGGTCAGGGAACTACGATCCCACACGCCACGGGGCAACTAAGCCCGAGCGTCACAAGTACTGAGCTCACATGCCTTAAACTAGAGAGCCTGCATGCTGCAAACTACAGAGCCCACGTGCTGCGGAACCCGCACGCCACAGGCCACAACTAGAGAGAAGCCGGGGTGCCGCAATAAAAAGTTCCTGCATGGGCTTCCCTGGTGGCGCAGCGGTTGGGAGTCTGCCTGCCGATGCTGGGGACGTGGATTCATGCCGCGAGCCGTGGCCGCTGGGCCTGTGCGACTGGAGCCTGTGCTCCGCGGCGGGAGAGGCCGCGGCAGTGAGAGGCCTGCGTACGGCAAAAAAAAAAAAAGTTCCCGCGTACCTCAACGACGATCCCGCGTGCCACAACTAAGACCCGACGCAGCTAAAAATAAATTAATAAGTAAATAAAATAATTTTAAAATCTTAAAAAAGAAAGACTATGTTTTTGCCTATCTGGGCATTCCATATCCAGAAAACCATGCTCATTCTCCACCCCATTAAACGACCTCTCAGATCAAGTCTTTATCATCTTTTCCTCTTAGGGGTTGTATTGTGTCTCAGTCCTAAGCCCCAGCACCTCAGAATGTGACCTTATTTGGAAATAGGGTCATTGCAGATTGGGCCCTAATCCAATATGACTGGTGTCCTTATAAAAAGGGGGGATTTGGGTACAGTTAGTCACACACAGAGGGAAGACGATGTTAAGATGCAGGGTGAAGATGGCCTTGTGACTGGAATCTACGAGCCGAGAAACACCAAAGATTGCAGCAAACCCAAGAAGCTGGAAGAGGCAAGGAGCCCTGGAGCCCTCAGAGGAAGCACGGCCCTGTGGTACCTTGATCTTGATTTCTGCCTTCCAGAACTGTGAGACAGTACATTTCTGTTGGTTTAGCAACTCAGTTGTTTGGTTATGCAGCCACAGGACAGGGGACCTTTCTCACACTGTCCTCCTCCAGCGGGGTCCTGGCGGGGAGTGGCGGGAGAGCAGCTGCTCTGCTCATGTTTCACAAGCGCTGGGCTTTGGGGCCCTCCTGATTCTACCTGGGGACACCTGGACCAGAAGTGTGGGGCCCCTCAGGCGCAGGGAGCAGGCAGGCACTGCTGGTCCAAAGGTGGTGGTGGGCAGAGGCCAAAGAGGAACTCACCGCTCCCCTGTTCTTACCTCCAAGCCCACAGGCTGCTTCTGTGCCAGAAGATTCAAACAACCCTGTCACCCAGGAGCTCCTGTCACCCAGGTGTGCTCACAGGTTGTCCCTTTTGCCTCTCCAGCTCTTCCAGGGTTGATCAGGGGAGGGAGCCACTGCTGTGCTAATGCTACATCTTGGTCTGAACAATTCCACCCACCCATCATATATATATTTTATTGTTGTTGGGCATTTTCTCTGTACCAGGTCCTATGCCAGTCACTGGATATATACGAGGTAAAAATACAAGATATGCCAGCCTTCAGGTTGCCCACAGCCTGGTGAGGGAGCCAGGAACATGTTTCAAGAATAGAAAGTAGGGCTTCCCTGGTGGCCGATGCAGGGGACACGGGTTCGTGCCCCAGTCCGGGAAGATCCCACATGCCGCGGAGCGGCTGGGCCCATGAGCCATGTCCGCTCAGCCAGCGCGTCCGGAGCCTGTGCTCTGCAACGGGAGAGGTCACAACAGTGAGAGGCCCGCATACCACAAAAAAAAAAAAAAAAAAAAGAATAGAAAGTAAACCAGTCACTCCCAGCTCACACTCTGGATTAAATCTCTTAGCTGCCCCTGCCTTCGGCCCCAGCGGTGTTCCATGCACCCCTCGTTCCTGGCATGCTAGCCCCTTACCTTTCCTCAGTTCCTTGAACATATGCCAAGTGATGGAGGTAAGAGAAAACATTGTTTTAATTTTATAGATTGATTGAAACCCAGAGGGGTTACATAATGCACCTCAAATAACTCACCTGAGGGATACTGAAGAGGGATTGAAACTCAGGCCATCTTATGGGGCGGAAAAGGTTGGTTAACAACACCCCCTGACCCACCCCAATATCATTCCCCTCTTCTTTGATAACAGGAGTTTGAGCTTTATCTGGGCACACTGCCACCTGCTTCCCTGGAAACCTTGTGTGGCTGTGTAGCTCCCTAAGCCCTGGGTATATAAGACACAAATCAAAGTGTGTGTAGTTCTTCCAGGAAATCTCCTGCAAAGGATGGGGGCCTGCCCTCTCCCCATGCCTCTTCTTTCATCTTGCCACTTGGAACACAGCCTGGATAGCCTGGACCATGAGGATGGGACCACACTCTAGAGGTGGTAGAGCAAGAGCTGGAAAAAGCTTGGGTCCCCAACAGCTTTGCCAAGTAGCCCTAGAGTGTCTGCTTTGAACTTCAATGTGAGAAAGAAAGAAACGTCCATCTAGTTTTAGCCTCTGTTATATATATTTTTAACTCTCACTTGCAGTCAGGGTGGGCTTCATGGGTGCACCACTTTGCAGTGGCCCAGGCTCCCCCACTTAGAAGGGGCCCCTCCCCTTTGTTGACTGCTCTGCTGTTGCCATCTTGAAATTCTTAATGATATTTGAACAAGGGGCTCTGTGTTTTCCTTTTGAACAGGGCCCTGAACATTCTGTAGCCGGTTCTGTTTGCAGCTGAACCGAATCCTAAACGATACAGTCTGACTCTGAAGCTCATACTCTTGCTGCTACCTGGACAACAGTCCTCTGGGTTACCCAGGTCTAAGATCAACCTTCTGTGTCTGAAGTGTAGGGAACATGGGTTGTTTTTGCCTCTTAGTGTCCATTGGCCTTTCCATTAGAAGGAACCCCAATTTCTTTTTTATTTGTGGGTTTGGGAGGGGCGACCTCACCCCAACTCCAGGGCTGGGAATCTGAAGTAGGCCCAAGACAATCAATGTTTTCCATCCCCTGGTCATAGGGTTGATTCAGGATGGGGACCTGCAAGTGACCCACTTGCAGCCAATGACAGGCAGACCTAGAACTCTTTCTTAATTGAAGTATAGTTGCTGTACAATGTTATATAATTTATAGCTGTACAATATAGTGATTCACAATTTTTAAAGGTTATACTCCATTTATAATTATTATAAAATATTGGTTATATTCCCTGTGTCATACAATATACCCTTGTAGCTTATTTTATTCCTAATAATTTGTATCTCTTAATCCCCTACCCTTATATCACCCCTCCCCTGTCCTTCTCCCCACTGATAACCACTAGTTTGTTCTCTATATCTGTCTGCTTCTTTTTTGTTATATTCACTAGTTTGTTGTATTTTTTAGATTCCTCATGTAAATGATATCCTATTTGTCTTGTATCGAAAGTATTTGTCTTTCTCTTTCTGACTCATTTCACTTAGCGTAATGCCCTCCAAGTCCATCCATGTTGCTGCAAATGGCAAAATTTCATTCTTTGTTATGGCCGAGTAGTATTCCATTGTATATACATACCACCTCTTCTTTATCCATTCATCTGCTGATGGACACTTAGGTTGCTTCCGTGTCTTGGCTGTTATAAATAATGCTGCTATGAACATTGGGGCACATGGGTAGACCCAGACCTTTCATTTCATCTGTAGAGAAAAGGAGCTCCAACAGGGATGCAGAGAAGCTAAAACCTGAGGACACCGTTTAAGCCCCTGGATGAAGTTTTCTCTCCACCTGGTCCCCGACCCTGACTTTCCAGTTACTAGAACGAATAAACTCCACATCCACCACTACCACCACTATCTTTTTCTTTAAAGCCATTTAAATTGTATTTTCTGTCACTTGCAATGGCAAAAGTCTCAATTAACTCAGAAAATTTTCACAGAGGGAAACCTTCACGCTAATGTCTTAATGAAAATATTAACAGGACTATAAGCTTTGCAGGGTTTTGATGTTTTGTTTTGTTTCTCAGCCACTTTAACACAGCAAATCATGTTTGGGAAAGTGATCAAGATGCCTTTTAGAACCCAGGCAGCTAAGAGTCTGTCTAGACTCTCCTGCCTCCATATCACAGTGGAATAAAGAGTCTGTTTACCTAGAGTGTACTTTTAGATCTTTAAGAAGGATACTCCGAGGTACACCAGATAAAAGATAAGTACAATGAACAGCATAAAAATTGTCTATCAATTTTATTAAACAACCGTTTCTGCCATCCTCAAGAGGATAGAAAACTGGAAAATATCACAATTTTGACTTCTCTAAAATGTTTAGTCTCAAGTTGATATAATTCATAGAGCCAGTAAAATTCACTCTTTTTTGTGTCTGTGATAAAGTATACATAACATAAAATTTACCATTTTAACCATTTTTAAGTGTACAATTCAGTGACAGTAAATACTTTCACAGCATCTATAACCATCACCATTATCTATTTCCAGAACTTTATCATTATCCTAAACAGAACTCAGTCTTTATACTCTAATATTTTAAAATTACAATAAAGAACACTGATACAAGACAAACTTGATCCAACTGGGAAACTTTTCTATTTTAATAGGTTGACTCCTTCCTAAACACCGTAATAGCAAACCTATATTCATGCCAGAACTCTGGGAGCATTCACATAAAGTAGGTAAAGGGTTTTCAGATGTTAATAATCGAAGATGCGTCTTAGAGCTAGAATTTGAATCTGTCATTCCTAATTTCTTTTCTTTTTTAAATTAATTAATTTATTATTTATTTTTGGCTGTGTTGGGTCTTTGTTGCTGCACGCAGGCTTTGTCTAGTTGTGGCGAGCGGGGGCTACTCTTCGTCGCAGTGCGTGGGCATCTCATTGCGGTGGCTTCTCTTGTTGTGGATCACAGGCTCTAGGCGAGCGGGCTCAGTAGTGTGGTTCATGGGCTCTAGAGCACAGGTTCAGTAGTTGTGGCGCAGGGACTTAGTTGCTCTGCGGCATGTGGGATCTTCCCGGATCAGGGCTCCAACCCGTGTCCCCTGCATTGGCAGGCAGATTCTTAACCTCTGCACCACCAGGGAAGTCTCTGTCATTCCTAATTTCTTACTCCTTATAACATTTTACTGTCTTGCCCAGTGGGTTAATAAATTAAAAATTGTATTAAGACTTATAAATCCAAGACGTACCTAGTATTAACATCTCCCCTCATAAAATAATTATTTAAAGGGGAATCTGTATGGAATCATTGTTGTAAACTTTAACATCTTTTCTCTCTAGTTATAGTTCAAAGAACATCATGTTTCAACATGTTTTCAAGTTTTTCCCCTTACAATTGTAAAGAGACTGATACAATAAATATGTTTTGCTTAGTGGAGAGGTTGGCAAAACATAAATAAAAGGATATGACAGTCTTTTTTCCTATTAATCCGTGGCTTGAAGCCTTTGAAATAATTTGATCAGTGGTTGGTATTGTGTGATATGGTGACCCCCAAATGCCTGTCAGTTCGCTGGCATGCCATTTTTCAACAGCACCGTGTAATTATGGCGGGCTTTATTGACATAATAAATGTGAGAGCACAGGTGGTATCCATTTCCATCTGTTTAATTGAAGAAATGAAAGATCTTGTAATATGGAGTTGACATGGAGAATTTGTCAAGCCACAATAAAATTTTGCAATAGCTGTGACCTTGGGGTCAGAAAATGACTGATCAAGAGGAAAAAATTTTTATGATATAGAAGTGACTATAGTGACTTATTTTATTCTTAGCCGTGAGGCTGGTGGAGAGAATGAACTGCTTTCCACCACCATCTGTTCTAAAGCTGAGTAGGAAAACCTATACAAATATTGTCTGATGTCATAAGCTACTATTAAATAATAAAATATGGTCAACCTCTATTTCAAGAATGCTGAAAAAAAGCGAAGAGTCCTGGAATTCTACTATACTAGGTAGCCCTTTTAAGCTGACATCAGTGTGCACAAACACTAAGACATGAAGAAAACACATCGGTGATTTTCTTTGAAACAGTACATGAGGCCACATACAGATAACTTTTTCTCATACAACTCAAAATGTAAATATCAAAAGAACATTTAATTTAAGGGCAAAACATAAAAAGTTGTGCAAATTCCAAGGATTTTTAAAAAATTTTTACTTTATATTGGACTACAGTTGATTTACAATGTTGTGTTAGTTTCAGGTGTAACCAAGGATCTTTTTAAAAAAAAAAAATGCTGACTGCTTTCGATCAATGAATTGGAACAGAACTTTGTGCCTTCTATTCATTGCCTCTCTGTCTTAGCTGTGGTAAGAATTAAATGACAGATGGCAAAGAAAACTTTGGTGTGTCTTTAAAGTGATTCATGCTGGGAAAACTCGAATTTAAACAACAGATAATAATATGTGTTATAAGGGGTACCTTTTTTCTCCTCCTCTTCCATAAACCAGAACTTCTAGGATGGTATAGAAATTTCTGGAAGTTCTCTGCAGACTTGAAGTGTTGGGTTTTCCAATGCCGAGAAGTTCACAGTTGCCTGGATCATAGTTTCGACAAGAACAATGAGGAAATTTGAAGTTCAGTTAAAAAAAATAATGACTTTATGAGATATAATTCACATATCACACAGTTCACCCTCTTAAAGTATACAATTGAACCGCTTTTCGTATAGTTAGAGTTGTGCAACTATCTGGTTCCAGAACATTTTCCTCACCCCTTAAAGAAACCCGATACCCACGAAACAGTAATTTGCCCCTTTCTCTCCCTCCCCCAACCCTAGGCAAACATTAATATACTTTCCGTCTCTACGGATTTGCCTATTATGGTCATTTCACATAAGCGCAATCATATAATGTGTGTCAGTTTGTGACTGGCTTCTTTCACTTAGTATAATGGTTTCAAGTCCCTCCTTGCTGTAACAGGTATCAGTGCTTCATTCCTTTTTATGGCCAAATAATATTCCATTGTATGGATAGACCATTTTCACTATTTCTAAGTACATCCATCCATCTGTCAGTTTAGGGACATTTGGATTGTTTCCATTTTGGGTTATTATGAATTATGAACACTCATGTACAACTTCATGTGTGGACATATGTTTCCAGTTATTTTTTAAAAAATTAATTAATTTATTTATTTTGGTTGTATTGGGTCTTCGTTGCTGTGTGTGGGCTTTCTCTAGTTGTGACGAGGGGGGGGCTACTCTTCGTTACGGTGCTCAGCCTTCTCATTGCAGTGACTTCTCTTGTTGTGGAGCACAGGCTTTAGACGTGCAGGCTTCAGTAGTTGTGGCATGAGGGCTTAATTGCTCTGCAGGTTGTGGGATCTTCCCAGACAAGGGATCAAACCTGTGTCCCCTGCATTGGCAGGCGGATTCTTAACCACTGCACCATCAGGGAAGTCCCAGACAGTAACTCTATGATAAATCGTTTGAGGAACTGCCAGACTCTTTTTCCCAGTAGCTGGGCCTTTTTCATCCCCAAAAGCCACATAGAAAGGTTCTGTTTTCTCTGCATCCCTGCCAACACTTGTTATTGTCTGTCTTTTTAATAATAGCCATCCTTGTGGATGTGAAGTTGCATCTCATTGTTGAGGCTCATTTTTCAGTTTGCATGATTCCATTGCCTGTGGACTAGATGTTTCTCCTCCATTCCCCATCCTACTGCCCAGCCCTTCCCATAACTCCCATTGTTAATTTTAGGATTATGCCTATTTTAATACCTCATAAAGCCCTATTTCCCTCATCACACCCTGTTTCCTAAGCCACTTCGAAGGCCGTCACAATTCCTTCACAACTTTCACTCTGATTGTGGCACCAGGTTGGAACATTCATTACTTGGTGGCATTTCCATGCCTCCTACCACATTTAACAATTCAATTGAGACCCACTCCCCCCACAAAAAAAGTGATCTTAAAAGTGTAGAAAACCAATTCGAGGGAAAGAATTTCTCAGTTGATGACCTGTGGGTGTCCCCTGAGTGGAACTTGGTGACACCAGTAGAATGATGTTGAGGCTGCAGGACCTTGCGTGGCCGTTTCCATCTGAGCTCTACCAAGGAAGGACAGATGCATTGACATTCCCAGGAAACTTGTGAGGGTTCTCTGCTTCTTTTGTGTACTAGAATCTAGTTAATTTAGGGAAAGTTGAATTGAAAAGGAGAATGGTAGAGCCATTTCAACTTGTTTTCATAGGCTGCCTGGCCCCAAAATACTATCAGCCAGGAATACCTGTTATGGTATTTTGCAACCCATTTTAGTGATGGTTATCAATGGAATGTAACCTTCTATGATTTCCCATCCATTATTTCATAGGGATGAGTACACTAACCATGACCCTTATGAGTTTAAAATAAAAGGGGGTGGGGGAGGAGTCATGTTTATTTACATTTTACATCGAGTAGAATAACTCTTCTAAGATTGTTACAGCAAACTAAGTTAGAACTAGAAAGAACTTGAAGAAGCCCTAAAATACAAATCTAATTGATCTCCCCTCATCACATGCAGCAACCTCTATACACCCCAAGTGAGCAAGATGCCCCTCCCCCTTTTCAGCATTGCCACATTTTAGAGGTTGATATTATTCATGATTATCGAATGATTCTGTGCAAGTTGCCACATTAGCAATGAGAGGATTCTGACATGAACAAGCTTTCAAAAGCTTCAGTCTAGGAGAGACCAACATATACACAAATAAATAGACTGCATTTTTCCCACAGGGTTTGGACTTTTGTATTCATCTCTGTCCCACTGGATCTGTCCAAACCTTTTATTTGACACATAAGGAAAATGAAGCTCAGAGAGTCTTGACCGACACAGCTAATTAGTGGCAAAACTGAAATTTTGACCGCACAGCCTGACTTTTAGTTTCTAGGATTCATTTATTTTCTCATTTTAGACAACTGTGCGATAAAACAGCTAAGATGAGAGAACTCTGACTAACATGCACTGAAATTAAGCATGTTGAGAAATATCCATGGTACTTGTTCCAGGGTGATCATTAAAAACAAAAATGTCTTTCGTAATTGAGGTTTCCTCTTGCTTCCTTTAACATTTGCCCAATGTGTGGACAACACAGACAGGCTCTCGAGCTCTGAGCAGATTCCTAAACATGCAAAATAAACCGAACACAGAACAAAATCTGGGATTTGGACCCAGAGGAAGGAAAGCTTAGGGCTGCATGTGGAAATCGGCTTTTCCCAAGCACCCATACTCTTAGCTTGGAGTAATTTGGACTATAAAGTCACCTAATTGGGCAGTCGTCATTCACGATGGTGTGGTGGCTTCATGCGGGGTAGCTCTTAAAAATGTCTTCTAGAAGTAACAATGAAGTGCTGAGTGTCAGCCTCACTGACAATGAAAAACATGGGAATAAAGACTGTTGTCTCAGGACCAGTAGCTGTTCTGTATCTGTAAAAGTATTTGTATATTTGCAGTGTGGGAAATTCATTACCTCTCTAAAAGTCTTGGGGGGAAAAGGCATATTTTAGAGAAATGGTGGGAAAGAGGGCTAGAGTTTTAATTTGAGTCCAAATTCTAGAAAGTGATGAATTCCAAACTAAGGAATTGTTATTTTAATCCTGGGATCTGTAAACAGTGGCTCACAGGCCAAATCTGGCCCACTGCCTCTTTTGTAAATAAAATTTTATTGGACACAGACATGCTCGTTTGTTCAGGTATTGTCTATGGGTACCTTTTACACTGTGCAGGTAGAGTTGAGTCATTTTGACAAGACCATCTGGCCCACAGTGCCCTTTATATGATGACTCCTTACAGAAAAAGCTGGGCCCCGTAAGATAGGCAGGATTGAAGATTTCACAGCAGGGGAATGCTGGGATGGGAGCTGGGAGCTTAATGCAGCAGTAGGGTGTAGGGGGGCTGGACCAGGCAGAGGTAAGCTTCCAAGGTGACGCCATTGGGGCAAAATGAAGCAACAGAAATGGGAAGACCAGGGCAGGTTCAAGAGGTTTTCTAAATATGTGGGAATAGGATCTAAAAAAGAGTGGATATATGTATATGTGTAACTGATTCATTTTGCTGTTCAGCAGAAACTAGCACAACATTGTAAACCAACTATACTCCAATAAAAATTAATTTAAAAAATTAATTGCTTATATCTGGAATCTAAAGAAACAAGGGTACAAATGAACTTATTTACAAAACAGAAGTAGAGTCAGGGATGTAGAAAACAAAATTATGGTTACCAGGCGATGGGGGGGGGAGGTGGGATGAATTGGGAGATTGGGACTGACGTATACACATTACTATATATAAAATAGATAACTAATAAGAACCTGCTGTATAGAACAGGGAACTCTACTCAATACTCTGTAATGGCCTATATGGGAAAAGAATCTAAAATAAAAAAGAGTGGATATATGTATATGTATGTTATAACTGACTCACTTTGCTGTACAACTGAAACTAACACAACATTGTAAATCAACTACACTCCAATAAAAATTTAATTAAAAAGTTGAAAGAAAGAAAGAAAGAAAGATTTTCCAAAGAAAAATAGAACGCAACAGCTGATTAGGTGAAGGTAGAGTAGAAGATGCAAGGCTACATTTCAGGCTCTGAGCTTGGGTTACTAGTGCACGTTTATGACAGAACGGGAAGAAGAAGGGCCGGCCTGAGCTTCTGAGTTTAGTTTTAGGTGCCCTGAGCTTAGCTCCACCTGGTCCCTCTAGTGGGCAGAGATGCCTGCAGCCAGGTGGCACTATGGAGCTGGAAGCTGAGAGGTCAGTGATGTGGTTCATTGCAATGTAGCTGGTAAAGTTGTTTGCAATAATTTCAGAAGGTTTAAAAAATTGTATGTCTGACATAAACTGTGGTGAAACTGGCCCAGGACAGCCCTCCAGAGAGGTGGGCCTTCCTAATGTTGTCACAGGAGTAACCCTCCAGTGGGGCGGGCTGGGGGGCAGCCGGGTTCTTTTCCCCAAATGGAAGCCTGTGTTTTGTGTGCTCATGACCTCCTTCTCCTCCAGCTCTCCTTCCCTCAACACGTTCTCTTTGGTACAGTGCACAGCAGGCATGTAGGGCACAGAAAGGACACACTGCAATACATAGCATGGACCACAGACACCAAATGACAGGCACCATGGCTCGATTCCAGACCACCGCAATAAAACTGAGTCGCACAAGTGTTTTGGTTTCCTAGTGCATATAAAAGTTCTATTTATACTATGCTTAGTCTATGAAGTGCGCAATAGCATTATGTCTAAAAAAAACAATGTACATAACTTAATTTAAAAGTACTTTATTGGGGGATTCCCTAGTGGTGCACTGGTTAAGAATCTGCCTGCCAATGCAAAGTACATGGGTTCAAGCCCTGGTCCGGGAAGATCTCACATTCCACGGAGCAACTAAGCCCGTGAGCCACAGCTACTGAGTCCACGTGCCGCATCTACTGAAGCCCCTGTGCCTAGAGCCTGTGCTCCACAACAAGACGAGCAACCGCAA
The DNA here is from genome assembly GCF_059928025.1 of Delphinapterus leucas. Lineage (NCBI taxonomy): Eukaryota > Metazoa > Chordata > Mammalia > Artiodactyla > Monodontidae > Delphinapterus > Delphinapterus leucas. Next base: position 36,816,386 of record NC_143143.1, read on the forward strand.
TGAAAAGCCCGTGCACTGCAATGAAGAGTAGCCCCCCTCGCCACAACTAGTGAAAGCCCTCGCGCAGCAAACGAAGACCCAACCCAGCCAAAATAAATAAAATAAATTTATAAAAAAAAAAGAGAGAGAGAGAATCATAATAAAACGAGGTGTGACTGTGTTCCAGACCCTGCTCCTGACTCAGTTTAGTTTATTTACTGTAGATCAGCTCGTATTTCAGGCTCTTAGTAGGTTTTTCCGTTTCACTTTGTAGTTAAACCCTGATCCTTACTAATTCCATTCATTCGCCAACGTTTACAGTTTCCCTTCTCAGTTACTGTGCTCGGGGAACAAATCAAGTTTTTGTTGCTGTTGTTTGAGTCCCTCGGACTTGAGAAGTAATCTGTTCTTCCCACAGCTCCTGAATCCTGACTCAGCAGTTTGCAGGGAACATTCCTGGGCTCGTGGTCTTCAGGTTACTCCGGAGTTGCTACTGCTTTGTGTTTTTATGAATGCTCTCTTTTCCGATGCAACTTCAAATTTTCCTGAATCCGGCTCCCCCCAAATGCCTCTCACGTGCTCCAATAGCTCTTCAATTGCTCCGTTTTGCCTCTAAACCCTATTTCCACATTTAGTTTTTCCAACCCCATTCACGGGTTACTTCGCTTCTCTTCAGAAAAATTTTGCAAAAATTTACACAAGTATCTGTAAATGCTAGTGCATCTACATCTGTTTTTTTTTTATGGTTAATTGATTTTCTCTTTTTTTCTTTAGTTGAAGTATAGTTAATTTACAATGTTGTGTTAGTTTCAGGTGTACAGCAAAGTGATTCAGTTATATATATACATATATATTTTTTTCAGGTTCTTTTCCCTTATAGGTTATTACAAAATACTGAGTACATTTCCCCATGCTATACAGTAGGTCCTTGTTGTACAATCTGTTTAAATGTTGGCTGGTCCCATTATAGACGGAAGAGTGGAGAGTGAGACTAATAATTAAGTTGCCTGTATTTCAGCTCCTGGGAGGGATATTGTAATCACTGGACCAACTTTAGAAAAGTTATTTTGTTGTTGAATAAATAAAAGGTGGTCTTGTAATTCATTAAAAGAATTGTCCATTTTTTCCCCACCAATTAGTACGTGTGAAGTTGATTACTACATGTTTTCCCTGTCACGCCTTTGTGACATGCTCCTCGATGGTCTGACAGCTGGCATGCTCCGGGGAGGTGATGAGTGTAGCCTCACGCCATTTCTTTAGCCAGACACACAAGCTATTTCAGTGCTGACCTTTGTTCACTCACCCTCGACTTCTACATCAAGTGGCAAGGCTAGGCATTCCCTGTCCTTGCTTCTGTTCACATCCATCCAAAATGTATTAAGTTAATTCTATTGTGAAGAAAAAAGCAAGTTCACAGAATTGCTATAAAAAATGGAAGAAATGAATGCTTTACTCAACGAGGGAGGGGGGTCCCAATTTTATTATTAACATCAAACAATCCCACTCTTTCAGGCTTGTGTTTCGAAGCAGCATGTCTTATGAAAAGCCTGTTGTATCCTGGTGAAGCTGACTATGCTTGTTTAATCTTAGATAGCTTTCAGCAAAAATTAATTTGCTAAAATATGAAAAAATACAAACAAAAATTTAAAATATTATTCCCCCACTGAGGCTCAAATGAAAAGTGTATGCAAACTATTTCTATACCTTTTTTTTTTTCTTTAGAATTGACTTAAAATCTTTAGGGAAGATCAACAAAGTTCTTGTGAAGACAAAGACTAGAAAGGAATATGGAAAAAATTTTAAAGCTTTCTCTATTAATTTTTTTTTTTTTTTTTCGGTACGCGGGCCTCTCACTGTTGTGGCCTCTCCCGCTGCGGAGCACAGGCTCCGGACACGCAGGCTCAGCGGCCATGGCTCACGGGCCCAGCCGCTCCGCGGCATGTGGGATCTTCCCAGACCGGGGCACAAACCCGTGTCCCCTGCATCGGCAGGCGGACTCTCAACCACTGCGCCACCAGGGAAGCCCTCTATTAAATCTTAAGTGGTGGGAATGCAGGTACTTCATTTCCTTTCCACTATTATTTAGGAAATTAAAAACTAACAAAGGAAGGAATTCCCTGGCTGTCCAGTGCTTAGGACTCGGTGCTCTCACTGCTGGGGCTTGAGTTCAATCCCTGGTCAGGAAACTAAGATCCTGGAAACCGTACAGCACTGCCAAAAAAAACCCCACAAACCCCCCCCACACACACAAACAAAAAAAACACTATGTTTTGATAACTACATAAGACTTGCCCCTGATGTTGTATTTTTCTTTTGTCGTATATGGTTGTTTAATAAGTATCAAAGTTGTTTTTCCTTTTAAAGAAAGAAGCTCAATAATTTAAGTAATGCTACATGTGGACAGTAGTTGGTGACAAATTTAAAGGATTTTGTTATTGGATCTTATTTGCCCCTGATTAGTACTCTATTAACAAAAATTAGTTTATAAGTCAGACTAAAAAGATTTCCAAATGGTACTAACTAAAAAGCTAGCGATGTTTTATCAGGTTCACCTAAGCTCAATATTTAGCACATCAAATTATACGTATAGTGTATATATGTATATATCTGAAATGATATAAATAGCGTCATCAGTATTTATCGTTATTGTTCTAGCAGCCTGGCCTTCCCTCACACTCCCCCATCAGGTGACAGGGTCTGCATCCAGCACCCACTCCCCTTCCAAAAGCCTTATGAGCAATCATGCACCCTTTTCTTCCATGCACTCTTCTTTTGAGATAGAGTCACACGCAGTATAAGAAATAATAGACATCCCTGCTACACTTGATCCACTTCTCCCCAATCAGAACATCTTGCAAGCTCACAACTAGGTTACTGAAGTAGACACGCCCAGTCTTTTCCAGATTTCCCTGGTTTCACTAGCACTTGTTTGTAGGTGTGCATTCAGCTGCTGCACTTTCTATAGCAACGCCTCCTGCATTTCTGCCGTGTTTCAGCAGAAAAGATCCCCAGCATCTTCCTGGGCGCCTGGTTCTTAGCACCCCGGACTCCCGCCCCGGAGGATCCTCGAGTCTGGAGGACAGGCTTGGGGCTCCGGGAAAGGAAAGAAACGGGAACCACTCGCACCCAGCCTCCCGGAGTCTCGATCCTCATGACCCGCACCCCAGAAGGACGGAGGCCCTCAAGGCGGCCCGAGGGAACAGGGCAGGGTCGAGGGCGGAGTCAGGACGCAGGGGCGGGGCGGGATAGGAGTTAGAACTCTGGGGGTGTCAGGGCGTGTGTGGAATCGGAGTTCGGGGGCGGGGCGGGGGTGGGGTCGGAGCTCGTGGGGCGGGGAGGGCGGATTCGGGGCGGATTCGGGGGCGAAGTCTGAGGTCGGCGGAGTCGGGGCAGAGTCGGCGTGGGTGGAGTCGACTCTCGGGACGGGCGGGGCCAGCGCGAGGCGGGGCGGGGCCTGCGCTAACGGTCGCGCGGCATTCCTCGCGCGACCGTAGTCGAGCTGTTGGGTTGTGGGCTGAACGCGCTGTGGAGAAGCGGCCGGGTGGGGCCTGTGTGTGGCGGACCGCTGTCCAGGTGCGAGGAGCGGCTAAGCGAGCGCTCCCGGGAGAAGCCGGCGCGGACGCCTGAGGTGAAGCCCGGTGGCGGCGGGCGGCGGGTCCCGCGCGGCTGTGGGCGGCGGATGGCTGGCTCTCGTCCGCTCCTGAGGGCGGATCTCAGGGCTGCGGCGTCCGCAGTGGGAGCGGCCTCCCCTCCCAGCTGCCCGCGCACTTGGCGGGTGGTGACGAAGGCGAGGCCTGCGCCGAGACCCCGGCCCCGAGTCCTGGCCGGCCCTCGGGCCACCTCCGTCTCCCCGCGCGGTGGAAGCCGGCGGGTTAGAGTTCGTAGAACACGCCCGGATGCGAAGCGGGCAGGTGACGTCGGCTTCTAGTCCAAACACGCAGGGACACAGTCACGTAGAAACACGCAGAACACCTTAGAGTGTGGACGTCCGCGTAGAGCGCGGCGAGTGCAGACGCGGGGGTGTAATTATGCGAGATATATACCCACGTCCTGCAGTGACTCAAAAATGAGTTCCCCCCGGAGGCTGGCTTACGTTAGGGTTCGCGCTTGGTGTTGGACATTCTGTGGGTTTGACAGATGCCTGGTTACAGGATCCTTCAGAGCAGTTTCACTGCCTCGGAAACTCCCTACCCACGACTCACCCCTCCCTCCCGCAACTTTAGATGGTGTGCTGTCTCTACAGTTTTGCCTTTTCCAGAATGTCATAGAGTTGGAATCTTCAGAATACATTTTAAAACAGAGTGAATAGGGAGAAGAGTCGCATTTCACCTCAGGGTTTCAAAGGGACCGCTTTCAATCCCTGTTTGCCAAGCGCTGGACTTATCGTCTATAAGGTGCAAAAGTGTGAGGAGGGCATGAAATGATAAACTTTGGGAAATGGCATTTGAATGCAAGTCATGCATGTTTCCTCTTTCTTTCCTCCCTCCCTTCCTTCCTCCCTTCCTCCCTCCCTCCCTTCCTTGCTTCCTTCCTTGCTTCCTTCCTTTCTTTTTCTCTCCTTCCTTCCTTCCTCCCTCCCTCTTTCTTTCTGTCTCTTTCTCTTCTTCTTTTTTTCAAAACAGCTTTTAGTTAGAAAATTTGAAACTACCTTGAAAGGTTATTAACAAGCATTCTTCTAGAATTTCAAAATACAGGGAGTGCCCTGGTGGGTGGTCTAGTGGTTAGGACTTGGCCCTTTCACTGCTGTGGCCTGGTTCATTCCCTGGTTGGGGAACTAAAATCCCACAAGCCGCACGATGGGGCCTGGAAAAAAAAAAAAAAACCTTAAAAAAAGTGCAAAACTTGCTGAGTTCCCATTGAAGCAGTAAAAGGAGTAAAATCTACTTTTTGAATTGGATTTATAAAGATAATTGAGCGACTGTTCCCCTCTGTGAGAGGTGACCAATTTTGTCAAAGTTTGTTAGAAAATCTTTGGTTTGTGATGAAAGTTTGGGGGGATTTCCATGTATAGAAATAACCACATAAAGAGGACTTCTCTGTAGTAGCCCCAGCACAGAGTAAAATAGCAAATTATAGGACCATCATTGCTGAGCTCTTTGAAAGCTCTATTTATCTAGAATAGCAGGATATAAACTGTACTTGTTTCTATAATTTAAATGCTGGATATAAATGTAAAATTAGCTGTTAACTAAAATTCTATTTATCCAAAAAGTTAATTATAGCAATAATTTCACATTACAGCCTATCATCATAGACCCCACTCTGTGATGAGGGAGAAAGACAGCACACAAGCAACATTATGAATTAGGAGTGCTAAGAGAGGGAATAGAGGCTGGGGGATACTTGAAGGAGGGTAGTAGGAAAGTCTTCTTGAGATCCAAAGAATGCTGAAGATCCTGTCTTGGGAAGATGTGAGGGTGGGATTGGAGAGGATGCTCAAGGAAGAGGAAACTGTGTATATACCAAGGCCCCAGGTCTGCTCACTCTGGCCTGCTCAGAATTTGAGACAATGGCATCAAAATCAGAAAGTTGGTGGGGTTTGCCCTGAGGGTCTGACTGACAGCCTCAGCTGACCTGTGGGTCAGACACCTTCTCAGAGCCAGCAGCTAGCAATGCCTCTTCCTTGTCTGGGTCCAGAGTCCCCTTCTCTTTTTCCAGAGCCACAACGAGAGTAAGGACCAAGCAGTGCAGCTTTGTCCTCTGGAGGAAAGCTCTAGCAAGTAGGAGCATGAGGGGCTTGGGCCCTACCATGCCCTCATGAAACCTAAAGCAAGGGACCAGGAAGGCCCTGGGAGGAATTGGCCAGGTCAGGCTGGGCTCTGGTCCAGGCGGGAGGTTGCCCTTCAAAAGTAGGAGGAGGGCACAGAACTCAGGGAAGGGAATTTGGGAGACCTGGGCTGGGGGGCTGTCAGAGATGGTCATGGTGTATCTAGTCTGTGGTATAGGGTCAGCCTCATAGTAGACACTCCACAACTATTACCTGTTACATTGCCATCATGTTACCTTAACCAGACTAGGTTCACCACCACCTCTTCTTTCCTTTTACCCTTATCAAGTATCTGAGTCAGTGGCCTTGAGGCTGTATACATCTAGTCCCACATCTGGCCCTCTGTTTTCGTTGCTGCTCTCTGAGCCATCCCCCATCCTGATTCAGGGCCTGATACATATCAGACACTCAACTGACACATGTTGAATGAATAAACTATGTATAAAAACCAGGTAATTGCAGTACTCTAGATGAGGAATGACTGAGCCTTGGGCTGAGGAGATGGCAGCAGAGATGGAGAAAAGGAGACATTTAAAATATATTTGGAAAGTAGAAGGGACAGTAGTTGCTGTTGAATGGTATAATCTCTGTATCACCATATTGAGCTCTTTAGTTCATGGTAATTTTGTATTTCTCAAAATGTCCATGTAGAGAAGCAAGTTGTCCTTTTTTTGGTAGACAGACACTAAGGTATATCACCATATATTTTGAATAATAGTAGAAAGTGAAGGAGCTTCAAAGAGTTCATGTGATATTACTTGTAAGTCAATAACCACCAAGAGATATTAAGGGGTAAAAATTTGGAGAACTCAATATGTAGATGGATAGTGTTTTTACACAAAATCTGGCTACTGAATAGTTCTTCCTCTCTAACCTCAAGTGTGTAGCACTTGACAGGCTCTCAATAAATGTTTGTTGAGTGGATGGATGAATGAATGAATGAATTTGTCAAGAATTTCAGAGACTGAAATTGCATAGTAAGCCAGATCAGACTAGGCCGAAGAATAAGTAGGACCTTAAAGCTGCTTAATTCCCCATTGTTTATTCTGGCTTGAATGCAGAAGCTGCTACATTGGATAAGAATGAAAAGCAGTGTTCTCATCTGTCAAGAGCCTGTGAACATCTAGGCACCTTACGTACATTATTTTGAATTCTCACAACAACCCTGTAGGGTAGATGTTATCCATATTTTGTGGATGAAGAAATTAAAGCTCAGTAATTCAAAACATTTGACTACAAACTAGTGGCGCTGGAATTCATAATCATATTTGACTAACTCCACAGTCTTCCTGAAACGTATTATGCGACATGTCCTGAAAGTGCAGCCTGTAGCTGAGGGCATTCACTGTTAAAGAGGCCACGTAATATGAAGTGAAATGGAGTAAATCTGCTAGTTTGGTGTAGCTGACAGTTGTTATTACACTAAAACCTTTTCTAGTGATGATATTGAGGGACAAGCCACCATTTCATTTATTTATTGAGTGCTTTTTATGTGCAAGGTAGCATTGAAATGCACATACAAAAAATTTGTAAGATCCTACCTCTGCCCTGATGGAGCTTACTTACCATCCAGAGGTGAGGATAAAGTACTACCTATCCCCTTACACAGTGTAACTAAATGCATGATTCAAGGTGGTTACAATAGAGTTTTGCTGTTTTTTTAAAGTAGGCTGTATGGTAATAAATATTTAAATCTGCAAATGTCCCATTGAATCATTTCTCATCTGAAACTAAATTTGCAGGGTGCTCAAATATTGCTAAATTATTTTTTTGAAAAGTGAAAGTTAAAAATTTAAACCTAACTATATCATTCAAAACTTTAAGAGGACATTTTGAAACATGCTTTTTACAGGTTGAATCTAACTTGCATTTCATTGTTGTAACATAAAATTTTCCCAAAGAATGAGTAGAATATCCAGTACTTTCCTAATAAATTCTTTTTTCAGTCTTGGAATTTTTCAAGGTTTATTTCAGTTGTTTAATTTATGCATCTAAGTTATATTTTCTAATATGCAGATAAAAGAATGGCTAACTCCATTGCATCAAAGAACTTTACTGCACTTTCAGACCTGCATCCAAATATGGCTAATCTGGTAGGTTTCAGTGGTGTAGTGGTTCATTTGATCTCTGTTGAAACTTTAGGTGGTAATATTACATTATGTCAACATTATTGATTCGTTTCAACACATGCTTGTATAATTGACAAGTATACAGATACTGCATTAGTGATTGTTAGATATTAAAAACTCCTAAACTTCTTTGTATTTATGCCAGCTAAATGAAAATTAGTCTTTCTTTTGTCTACGGATTAGGAGATTGTAGATATGACTAGCGATTGTTAAAAATTATCAAAAGTTTACTTGTATTATATTTTATTTTATTTATTTATTTTTGGCTGCATTGGGTCTTCATTGCTGCACGGGCTTTCTCTACTTGCTGTGAGCTGGGGCTACTCTTTGTTGTGGTGCGTGGGCTTCTCATTGTGGTGGCTTCTGTTGTTGCAGAGCACGGGCTCTAGGTACACGGGCTTCAGAAGTTGTAGCTCGCAGGCTCTAGAGCGCAGGCTCAGTAGTTGCGGTGCATGGGCTTAGTTGCTCTGCGGCATGTGGGATCTTCCCGGACCAGGGATCAAACCTGTGTCCACTGCACTGGCAGGCAGATTCTTAACCACTGCGCCACCAGGGAAGTCCTTGTACTATATTTTAATTAAATATTTAATAAGTACTCAAATTTAGCATTATAAAATTAAAACATTGTCGTTCAGCAGTATCTATTCTCTAGTCAAATTGCCCAAGTTATATACTGAAATACTTGCTATTATGCTGCTTTTATGACATAAAGGTACACAAAAGATATATTTCTGAAATCATTATGTGAAAATTCATTTTGGGGGAAGGGATTGTGGGGGAATCAGTCATGTCAAGTATGCCTAGATTGTTATTTATTTAAAAGAAATCTAGGTGGAATCATCTTATAAGGTGAAGAATTCATTTTAAAGCAATTATCATACTGCCTTACTTTTCCTACCCCCAGCAGTCTGCTGTTTACATTTAGAATTTGCAAATCAGATTTCTTAAAATGGGATAAATTTACATATAACTTCAATAATTTGCAATTTAAACTTTATTAATGTTAAAAATAATTATTGATGTTACAGTTTTTCTTGAAAGGTAAACTATTTGCTAATTGCCTCTTCAGTTAGAAAATTTTACTCAATATTTCCATTAGTTGTTTTCCCAACAAAATTCAGTGAGATCTGCATGCATATGGAATTTAAAGAAATAATAGTAATATGTCTAAATGTAATAAGACTAGCTAATAGCTCAGCTAGGATGTGGTAGTCTTAAAAGCTTGAATGTATTTTGTTTATATTTTTTTCAGATTTATTTTGGCTGCGTTGGGTCTTTGTTTCTGTGCGCGGGCTTTCTCTAGCTGCAGCAAGTGGGGGTTACTCTTCATTGCAGTGCGTGGGCTTCTCACCGTGGTGGCTTCTCTTTGTTGCAGAGCACGGGCTCTAGGCATGCAGGCTTCAGGAGTTGTGGCACGCGGGCTCTAGAGCACAGGCTCACTTTGTTGTGGTGCATGGCTTAGTTGCTCCCTGGCGTGTGGGAACTTTCCAGACCAGGTCTCAAACCTGTGTCCCCTGCATTGGCAGGCGGATTCTTAACCACTGCACCACCAGGGAAGTCCTTGAATGTATTTTAAATGTAACAGATTATTGCAAGGTTAAAATCAGTTGCTAGAATTAGTGATATAAATTCATCCTTTCAGAAAAAGGTTATTTTTATTTCTTAAAACATTTAAAAAATACTTAATTTTTCTTTGTTAGTCACTGAAGAGAACTTAAAAAATTTTAAAGATGTTAATATCTTTAAGGTTTAAGATCTAGGACTTCAGAGCTTAGATTTATTAGCAGCAATATGCAAGTTTTGTTACAATCTAATTTATGTTACTGTCCAGCATGTTTGCATTAAGAAGCTAAGCAATTTTATGTGGATTGTTAGAAAACCCTATATAAAAGAAAGCTTTGAAGACCATGGCAAATTAAATTGCATTATACATGTGCTTTGAATGAATTCAGTAAGGACTGATAGCATAGGGCAGTTACTGTGCTCCACCTAATGATTGAAAATAAAGTAGAAACATACTAAGTATTAAATGATTATATTTGTAATATCAGTTAACTGTCTTATTACTTTGTACTACTCCTTGTGGAGCTGAACATTTATGAAGTTGTTTTAGATGTTTGTCTGGAATAAATACATTTAAATGGTTCCTAGTTAAAAATGTTTGTTAGAGCCAGTAAAATATAACAAGTCCATGAAATTAAATTTACCATCTCCATCTGTGTTTAATATTTGTCTTCTATAACCTTTTTGTTTTTCAGAAAATAATCGGCATAGTTATTGGAAAAACAGATGTCAAAGGCTTTCCAGACAGAAAAAGCTGAGTTCTGTTTAACTCTTTGCTTCATTTTTCATCAACTGTGGCTTATGACTACAGCAAAATATATTTAAGTGATTAAATTTCTCATGCCTGTTTAACTCCCTAAGAGCAACAGCCATGTTCTCTATTGCATGGTAAAGTACTTGATTTAAGGCCACATGTGTGGCCTTAAATCATTCTTAATGATTTTATTTGATATCTCTAAAACATAATTTTAAAAGCTGTGTATACAGTACTAAAATAGCTAAATTGGTCAACTCATTAATGTGTATCAACGAGTACTTATTGAGCACCTCCACTGTGTAAAACCCGGTGGAAAGGTAAGAGAGAGAGACGTTGTATGTAGTCTCATCATCCTCAGTTATCAAAGTGTCTGAAAGGATGGACGTGGAGCTAGTTTGACTGGGCTCAGCACGAGTCATCTGAGATCTATTCTATGTACAGCTGTGAAATCGGGGTAAATAAAGCTGGGATGAGAATTAAATGAGCTCATACATGGAAGGGTGTGTAAGGCACAGTAAGAACTCCATGTTAACTATCAATATCAGCCTAAGAGATACAAGTACACAGGTAAATCTTCATAGAAGACAGAAAGTGATAAGGAGGAAGGTTTTCCAGCAGGGATATGTCCTGACAGTGTTGAGCGAGAGAAGTATGGCAGCAGTATCTATGTATTTACTCAAAGAACCAGACAATTCAGTGGAAAAAAATCACCTTTCACATGTGGAAAATACAGTTAAGTTTGGCTTTAGTGGTTCTTATTGAGTTGCTTGAACTGTGCAAGAATTTTAGGACTATGGAAACACAATCCGAGACTAAAATTGGATTTTTAAAATCAACTGACTCTCAAACTTTTGTAGTTTACATGCAGAGATGAACTATAGAATGCCAAAAGTAGCAATTCACTATTATTAGCTTTTGAAGTGTCAATGCTTTTTATTAAAAGGTACAGTATAAGTCCTTCTAAACAGCCTGAGGGAATCCGAGCTCTAGTCAGCCAGCCAGTAATTTTGACAGACGAAGACAATTAATTGTGGCTGTGTTAATTGACTTATGGTGTAGTGATAGGTACCTTTATTTTCATTTTATTTTTTATAATATTCTGTTGTTATTTTTGAGGTAAATAACAAAGATGTCATCTCCCACCCATACTCGTTTGTCTTCTCTTTACTGCATCATAATTAATTAGATCAGAATTACCACTTGAATAGTTTGAGAAATCCTGCATCTCTGTTTTCTAAGCTGTAAAAGGAATAACTTGAAATATATGAATTAGAAAAGGTCAATATTTATATATTTGCTTAAATTACAGCAATGAAATAAAATTTTCACCTATTAGACGGTGAGAGTAGGGCACCATTTCTGTAGTGTTTGACTATTTTTTATAATTGTCTGTACAGTATTCCTTTTTTGGAGAAGATATGCTTACTGACTTTAAAAAACATTATACATATCAATATATTGTCATAAAAAATTCAAGCAGTGCAGAAGGTCATAGAGTCCAAAAGAGAAATTCTTCATTTAACCCTCAACTTTTCCCATCCCAGCCCCCACCCCAAAGGTAAGCACTAATCACAGTTCAATAGATATCTATAATGTGCATTTGTATGTTAGGTTGTATTACTTTTTAAAAACTTTTAAAATTGAAGTATAGTTGATATATAATATTATAGAACTTACAGGTATACAGTATAGTGATTTACAATTTTAAAGGTTATATTTCATTGTAGTTATTATAAAATACTTGCTGTATTTCACATGTTGTATAGTATATCTTTGTAGCTTATTTTGTACCTAGAAGTTTGTACCTCTTAATCCCCTACCCCTATATTGCCCCTCTCTCCTTCCCCCCTTCCCCCCTTCCCTCCTTCCGTCTCCCCACTGGTAACCACTATCTGTGATTCTGCTTTTTTGTTATATTCACTAGTTTGTTGTATTTTTTAGATTCCACATATAAATGATATCATACAGTATTTGTCTTTTGTCTGACTTATTTCACTTAGCATAATGCCCTCCAAGTCTATCCATGCTGCTGCAAATGGTAACATTTCATTGTTTTATATAGCTGAGTAAAAATTTCATTGTGCATATATATGTGTGTGTGTGTGTGTGTGTATATATATGTATGTGTATATATATATATATCACAACTTCTTTATTCATCTGGTGATGGACACTTAGGTTGCTTTCACGTCTTGGCGATTGTAAATAATGCTGCTATGAACATTGGGGTGCATGTATCTTTTCAAATTAGTGTTTTTGTTTTTTTCAGATATATTCTCAGAATTGGAATCGCTGGGTCATATGGTAGTTCTATTTTTAGTTTTTTGAGATGCGTCCATACTGATTCGCACAGTGGCTGCACCAGTTTACATTCCCACCAACAGTGTACAAGGTTCCCTTTGTACATTCTCGCCAGTGTTTGTTATTTGTGTTCTTTTTTTTTTTTTTTTTGTGGTACGCGGGCCTCTCACTGTTGTGGCCTCTCCCGTTGCGGAGCACATGCTCTGGACGCACAGGCTCAGCGGCCATGGCTCACGGGCCAAGCCACTCGGCGGCATGTGGGATCTTCCCGGACCGGGGCCCGAACCCGTGTCCCCTGCATCGGCAGGCGGACTCTCAACCACTGCGCCACCAGGGAAGCCCATTTGTGTTCTTTTTGACGATAGCCATTCTGACAGGTGTGAGGTGATAGCTCATTGTTGTTTTGATTTGTATTTCCCTGATAATTAGTGATATTGAACATCTTTTCATGTGCCTGTTGGCCATCTGCATTTCCTCTTTGGAAGAATGTCTATTCAGTTCTTCTACCTAGTTTTTAAATTGGGTTGTTAGTTTTTTTGATGTTGAGTTGTATGAGCTGTTGATGTATGTTGGATATTAACCCCTTATTGTTTATATCATTTGCAAATGTTTTCTCCCATTCAGTAGTTTGTCTTTTCATTTTGTTGATGGTTTCCTTTGCTGTGCAAAAGCGTTTAGGTTTAATTAGTTTCCATTTGTTTATTTTTGCTTTTATTGCCTTTGTTTTAGGAATGGATCCAATAAAATATTGACACAATTTATGTGAAAGAGTGTTCTGCCTGTGTTTTCCTCTAGGAGTTTTATGGTATCTGGTCTTACATTTAGGTCTTTAATCCGTTTTTAGTTTATTTTGTATATGGTATTAGAGAATGTTCTAACTTCATTCTTTTACGTGTAGCTGTCCAGTTTTCCCAGCACCACTCATTGAAGAGACTGTCTTTTCTCCATTGTAGATTCTTGCCTCCTTTGTTGTAGATTAATTGACCATAAGTGTGCGGGTTTATTTCTGGGCTCTCTATCCTGTTCCATTGATCTGTGTGTCTGTTTTTGTGCCAGTACCGCGCTGTTTTGTATTACTTTTTTTTTTTTTTTTTTTCCTGCGGTACGTGGGCCTCTCACTGTTGTGGCCTCTCCTGTTGTGGCGCACAGGCTCCGGACGCGCAGGCTCAGCAGCCATGGCTCACGGGCCCAGCCGCTCTGCGGCATGTGGGATCTTCCCGGATCGGGGCACGAACCAGTGTTCCCTGCATCGGCAGGCAGACTCTCAACCACTGCGCCACCAGGGAAGCCCTGTATTACTTTTTAAATTAGCAAAACAATAAAGAAATTTTATTTTGGAAAAAAAGTACTTGCTGACCCCTAGTGGTATCTTTTAGCAGCACACGTTTATTTGTTTTGAAATAATTTAGATCTGAATTATGACTTAGGTTAAAACAACAGTAAGAGAGAAATGGAGACTCTAAGCTAATATCAGGATGGTTCAAGCCTACATGTCATTTCCCTCCAAATATACAGATAACTGGGGAAAGGAAACATAGGGGTAACAGTGAGGTGAGTTATCTACCTTGGCAGCTTAGAATTCATAAAAGCATAACTTATATAATTTATATCTGAAATAATATTTTACACCATGTGTTTGAGTGTTTTTAGCATCAAATAATCATATCTGTTCAAAGTTAAAATAAAACTTTTCATTTGAAAAATAAAAGCATTGGTTTTTCCTTAGATATTGGATCAGAAAGGTACACTTTCAGTTTCACCATTCGTGATTCAACAACCCATTTTGTAAATGCAACATCGTGGGGCAAGGAAGATTACATCAGATCACTTTCTGACAGCTTTCGTGTTGGGGAGTGTGGTAAGTTGGCATTGATTCTTAAACTGTTTCTCTTACAGTATTATTCCCATGATATGTTTGTGATAACTACACTGAGGGAGTCAAAATGAAATGAGACACAATTCTTATTCTCAAGAACCTTACCAGAAAAAAGTCAAGTGTTAAGAGTATAACACAAGGCATTCAGCATTTAATTGAAACATACAAACATGATAATCACATATTTTTACTAAGTAGCTCTGTGATCTTTGGTTTATTTCTATTTCACTTTGCATCAGTCCCTCTTGTGGCTCTAATCATTTATCTTTCTGTAAAATTATAATAGGGATGCTAAATAGATTTTGATAAAAGATATTTGAAATTTTAATGGATTTTAAGAAACCTTCAGCCTAAAATACCAAATCTTTCATATCATCTACCCACCCCAATAGCCCTCTATGGTACAGTGTAGTATGTTGAAAAGAACAAGACTTTGAGAACAGGTAGATCTGAATTCAATTCCAAGTACCAACTTTTATTACATTGTGGCTTTGAGAAAATTTCTTAATCTTGTTGGGTCTCAACTATGAATTAACACCCTATAGATGCTTGTGAATGTTAAATGAGATAGTGTGCCTGTTATAAAGTGTAGAACTTAGTCACTCAATAGATGACAGCTCTAGCCTCATACAAGAAACAAGAAAGCATGTATACCAGTTCTCTTTCATGGTAGAAAAAAGAAGGGAAAGGGTAACACGGACAATTAAACTACTCCTCTCCAACCCTGCAGTATCAAGCAGCCTAGTACCCATACTAGTTACTCAGCACCCAATCATATTATTAACTTTCAGGATTACATATAATATCTCTCTAACTGAATAATAAGGTAGTTGAACATATGAACTATGAAGGCAGAAAACCTTGCAGACTTTGCAAAAACTTTACAGGCCCTTAGAAGCAGCCTGTAAGGATAGCATTGGGGGGAAGGTGAGCAAAGAGGCAGGTTCAGCAGGAGCCCAGTCTCATCCTGACCCAGATGGGAGCTCTGGAGCATGAGTGGCACCTCAAAGTGGTACCACCCTAAAGAAAGAGGTCTGGGATTTTGTACCCTGTATTTACAAGTTATTGGCTGAAGTCCACACCCTACTCCTCCTACAAGCAAAACATTTCTTGGATGAATTTCTTGGATGAATGCCAGAACATTAGTTACCTAGAGCTAAAGATATATTTCGGTATTAACCTATGTTCCATGTTGATGGCTGTTGTGAGGATGAATGAGATAAGGGATTTTAAAGGTGTAAATCTGATGATGCTTATAGAAGTAAATAAGATTTTGGTGTGGTAGAATGAAAAGATTACAGATTTTTAAATTAGAATTACAAATAGAATTAGAACAGTTCTAATTCCAACTCTACTACTTTCTAGATATAATACCTCAAGAAGGTTATTTAACCTCTGTGAACTTCAATTTCTTCATTTGGAAAAAGGGATAATAATGAGGGATGATTGTGTGAGGAATTAGCAAAATAGAGCACATAAAAGTCTAACATAGACCATAGGAAATGAAAACCCTAAAATGTTAAGTCATAAAGCTGATAAGTTGTGGGGCTCAAATCAGGACCCAGATTTTGCATTGCTCTTTCTAACTACCACTGTTATTTTTGAGGACAGCTGTGAATTGGGTGAAGATCAATTTATTTTATAGAAGGGCATGTTGTAACCAAATCAAATGTTCAGTGTAACTATTCAATAAAGTAATATTAATGTGGATCATATGTTGGGATTTAAACACAAAGTACAAGAAATGTCATCTGAGATCAAATTGATTGGTCATACCCCAGGATTCTGTTGCTCACAGTGCCACAAGAAAATGATTGTGAAGGATACATAACACCAACTCAAAATTAGAAATAACATTGTAATGTTCATTGTTATGTACACTCATTTTTTAAACTTATCCTGTTACTTTTTTGTTAATAACATCATATTTTCCCCTCTGTTTTAGTGATAATTGAAAATCCCCTGATCCAAAGAAAGGAATTAGAAAGAGAAGAAAAGTTCAGCCCTGCAACTCCTAGGTAAATCTAGCACAGAGGTCAGAATGGTTATTACTTTATGTCAGAATGATTATTACTAATAAGTTTATGCCAGAATGATTATTACTAATAAGTTTTTGCATGTCAGATTAACAGAGAGCTTATTAAAGGTGTATACTTCAGTTTGAAAATTAGGAGTTTAATTCTGCTTCATAATATTTATCTTTGATTATGAAATAATTTACTTTGACATAGGATCACATAAAAAATGGCTTTGTTTTTAGTACTTTGATTCTCATTCTTAGATTACAAAAATCTGACTCTAGTCACATTAAAGCTGAACAGTGAAAAGGTAAATCATGGAAGTCATATATCCATTTTTTTATCTCAATTTATAACTCTCTTCACATGCCTTACTATCTTAGTTCAGGTTACTTGGAAGCAGAGCCCAGAGGAGGATTTTTGTGCAGATGATTTGTTGAGGGAGAGCCCTTAGAAGCAGCCTGTAAGGATAGCACTGGGGGGAAGGTGAGCAAAGAGGCAGGTTCAGCAGGAGCCCAGTCTCATCCTGACCCAGATGGGAGCTCTGGAGCATGAGTGGCACCTCAAAGTGGTACCACCCTAAAGAAAGAGGCCTGGGCTTTTGTACCCTGTATTTACAAGTTATTGGTTGAAGTCCACCCCCTATTCCTGCAGAGGAGGGAAGGCTTAAAGGTATTTCTGGCTGAGGGCAAATCTCGAGAGAGAAGGAAGTAGCTGGTAAAGAGCTCTGGGTGGGCACAAAAGTCTCTACTACACGTGCACCTGCACCCATTTTTCTGACCTCATAGGTCTCATTTCTCTGCAGCCACATGAAGAGTCCTCCACTTTATGAACATCCTGGGCTCATTCTGCACTAACAGCATTGCATGTTCACTTCCCTCTGCAGAGAACAATCTTATTTGCTCTTCTCATTGAAGTGTCAGCTTAAATGTCACCTCCTTAGATCTTCCCCCACCTACTCTGTCTGTAGTAGCCCTTCCAGTCTGCATTACTAGGACTTCGTCCTGTACACAGTGTATGTGTACCATCATAACCCTGATCACAATCTGGGATTATTTGATTAATTGTTCTTATCTGTCTCCCTCTCACGCATGTAAACTCCGTGAGATCGTAGGTCTTGTGTGTCTTCCTCACCACTGTACCCCCTGTGCCTAGACTAAGGTCTGGCACATAATAGGCTATCAGTAAGTGTTTATGGAATGAACACATGAATGGAGGGAGGGAGGGAAGAGCATCCTTGGCAGAGGGAACAAACACGAAACCTCCTGGCCTTTTCCAGAACAGTTAATAGTAGTTTAAACCTTATGAAACTGTTGATGTTTGACTATGTCTTCTCTAAAGTGGTAGTTTCATAGCCTAGGAATATGATGTGGCTGGAATATAGGCAGGGGAACAGCAGGAGGAGAAGCTCGAGAGAGAAGCAGAGACACTTCACAGACAGCTTTGCTTGTTGTACCAACTTCATGCTTTGGTGATGGCTAGCACAGAAGATCTTTTGAGCTGGGAAATATATTCATATTCGTGGTTTAGGAAGATCACTTTGGCTACCTGAGGATGGACAGTAGGGGAACAAAGCTTAGGAGACAAGCAGTAGTTTGGGTGAGAAGTGATGAGGGAAACACCTAAAGCAGTAGCGGGGGGGGGGGCGGGGAAGGCTCTGGATTAGAGGACTAGAAAGATGCTCCATGGAGGACACTTGGAAGTTGATTGGCTGGAAGGGGAAGAGCACCTCAATTGTGTAAATATTGTGTATCTGTTCCTACAGAGCACCACAGAGGTAAGGGAAGCACATAGGCAGGGCAGTCAGTGTCATAGAGGTGGAAATCACCCTCCCCCCCCCACACACAATGTTTTAGAGTGCTTTTACACCCTTTTTTTTTTTTACAGAGAGAGAAACTGAAACTCAGTATTGTGCAAGATCAGACTATTAGTGTGCTTAAAACTCAGACACAGTTGGTCTTTAAAACATTTTCTCAATGAAAATACATTTTAGACAAAAAATATTTTACAAAGCTTTTCAATGTTTCTAAGAGTGAAAAGTATAAATCTTCTTAATATAATTTTTAAAATATAGTTTAAGTTACAACCAAAGTTTAACTGTGAACTTTGAAGTATTTTTCTATTAGAAAATCATTTGATATTAACTTTTGGTGTGTGTTTTTACAATTTAGCGATTATAAACTATTGCTCAGTGAGAATCACTCAATGGTAAAAGTTTGTTCCAGTTATGAAGTGGATGCCAAGCTACTTTCTTTGATATACTTACCTGTTAAAGAGTCTTGTGATTATTATTCATTGGGTGACATTGTTGCAAACGGACACAGTCTTGATGGAAGAATTATTAATGTCCTTGCAGCTGTGAGGTCGGTAAGTTAAAACCCCAACAAAGCCAAGTTCAATTTGGTGGGGGGAGTTCTATCATTTTATTTGTGTTTGGAAAGTAATAATCAACTGGAGTAAAATTTCCTCTGTATCTTGATGCATCCTCCGTTGAATTTAGAAAATAACACTTCTCATTAAAGGGAAAGCAGCATTTTACCTGTGAATGAGTAGCAAAATAAAATTGTATTTGAATGTTAAATGCAGTACACAGTCATAAATGATCCGCTAACTATATGAGAGCTTTTCATACTTGAGTTAAACAAAAGGCACAGATAGAAAGGGTAAATTCATTGACTTCAAGATCTCCAGGAAGTTCTTTGAAGGGGCTTAAGTTGAATAAATCAAGGAATCAATTCAGTGCGTGTTCTCAGAGCTGTCCTGAGTTGGGGGAGAGAGCGAGAAACCCACGGTGCTGCAGTAGGGGCCCTGTGAGCTAATGCATAGCATCAGGTGCTGAAAAGCAGGGCAGAACAACACTCCATGGGGTGCCAGGGAATGTCTCACCATCCTTTGCTTCCACATCTCCCTCTTACCCAATTATTGCAGCAAGTTTTGAACTCCATTGGACAGACTAGAATCACTTGGCAGGGAGCAAATTTTCACAAAATAAAGTACATAAATAAAGGGGCAAGAAGAATTTCTCAATATACAGAATGATGATAATCAGAAGACAAAAAAACGGGAAATAGATTTAGGTACTTATAGTTAATGTTGTAAGTAATTGCTAATTGCGTTTCCATATTAAATGACTGAGTGTCGACTATCCCCATGACAGGCCAACAGAGGCCTGCCTGCGTTGTTCCCCAGCCCAGCCCAGCACAGCCCAGCACAGTGCCTGCCACACAGTGAACACTCAGTATCATTCAGGATGGAGGAATAAACACCCGATATGACAGTCTTGAAAAATGGGAAAAATTCATTTCTGGGCAACTTAGGTTCAATCTTACTTAAAGGCAGGATATGATCTCTCAATTTCCCTGAAATTCCATATAATGCCATTATATCACAATGTAGTAAGGATTTTCTAAAACTCAGTATGAATATAAAACCTACAACAGCTTTTTCCATGTCCCCCTTCCTGCCTCCACCTCTTGAGTCTGGTACCACCTTTCATAGGATTATATTATTTCTTTTATTTTCATGCCTTCTTTCTCCCATTTTGCTTCCATCCCTCTTACATTTCCTTATCTTTACGTTTTTATTTAACCTGTTTTCTTCCTTCTCGCCTCTACTTAGGTCTCTTCACTTTAAAACTCCTTTTCATACAGTTTTCTTGCATGCTGTGATATGGTAGGCCTCTCTCATACTCTGGCTGTCCTTTCCTCTGACTTTCTTTCTAGATGCTCTCTTATGCAGGCAGCTGTGACTCTTTCTTCAGCTCCTGCCTAAGGAGCTCAGCCCTGACAATAGATGCATGGGTGACAGTGGCATAGGGGGCAGCTGACTGTCCATGCTTGGGCCATTGCTGTGTGACCATCAGAGGTGCTGCTGTTCCATTGAGAACTCCCTGAGGGCACAGAAGGGCCCCTGAGTTCACCTCCACGTCCATGATCCTCTTACACCACAGTGTGGACTGAATCAGACGGTATATCAAAGCACATTCCCATGTATCCCTCATTCGATTCTCACCAGCTTGTCCCTAGGAAGGCAGCAAAGGGGGTATCAATATCCATACCTGGGCTAGCAAGACGAGGACACTGAGGCCCAGAGAGATGAATTCATCCAATCACATTAACTCCGTGCCAGGCCCTGTGCTAAGCCATGGGGATACACAGATATTGAAAATGTACTTTCTACCCTCACTGAGTCCACATAGATGCCACCCAGGGACTTGTCATGGAGCATTTGTTCTGACATGGTGAAAAGATCCCACAGTCTTGACTTAAAGCACACATATCTGTATCTCTCTTCAATCAAAGTGTGTGACTTACAACTTAAATACACCTGGTTCAGAGATAAAAGATGCTGTTAAATCATCAAATATATATTAGTGATTCTAGCTATTTTGATATTTCTAATTTGTTGTTTAAAAGGTAAACATTTGAGTATTTCCATCAACAAATATTTAAGTACCTCTACAGCTGTAGGTGAAGAAAAATAATGATTTTCTTCAATTTCTAAGGTTGGAGAGCCAAAATACTTTACAACTTCAGACCAAAGAAAAGGCCAGAGGTGTGAAGTTAAACTCTATGATGAGACAGAGCCTTCTTTTGCAATGATATGGTAACTTTCCACATCTGTTCCAAACTGTGAAATCTGTGCTATTATCACCAAGTCAGACATTTTAATTTCATCAGGAGATGATGGATTTCATATCAGGAGAGGAGTACTGATATAGAAATGATATTTAAAAAATAAACCTTTCTCTTGTATGTTGAGTCATTACAGTCTATGATTACCTTAAAATGAGATCTTTAGATGGCATGGGATTTCATAGATGGACTCTACTGTAACTTGTTTATTATTGTACTCTGTTTTGTAACAAATCGTCATTTACTAAGTCTCATTGATAAAGAACAAGCCAGACTTTCTGTGATTCCTTGGGTGGTACCCTGGAGCCAAGCCATGGAAAGATGGTAGAAAAACAAGCATTGTCACAGGCTGGGTTCTATGGGGCTCCCAGTGTGTCAGATGTGGGGCAGGGCTACATCCTGAAGCATCACAGGGTATAACATGGTATTGTTTAGACTCCAGATGCCTGGGTACCAAAGAAAGCACTTAATTTGAAACAGGGCTTCAACCTATCAAGTCCCCCGAGCAGTTTATCCATGGTGGGGGCCCTCCCTTAATGGCATGAAAAGAGTGACTTCAAAATTTTTAAACTTGTAGTCACTCAGTTCTAACTAGCCTGGAGTGACCTGGGTGATAGGAAAAGAAGGAATTGAAGGAGCAGAAGTTGTTAGAGATGAATGGTGCTGAAAGGAATGATTTTCATAGGTGTTAAATTTTCTGTGAAATAGGCAGTGTAGCCCTGCAAAATGGCAGGAGAAGCCAAAATCCTTAACTGTGCCTTGGACCGTATGGGGGATTATTAACCTCATCCATTAAGACATCCTTTTTCTGGTAAATAATGTGGTCACTGCCAGTTTTTTTCTAATGTATTTGATTTTTATCACTTCTTTTTTAACACATGCAGTTGGGATAATGAATCTATTCTACTTGCACAGAGCTGGGTGCCACGAGAAACAGGTATACTTCAATGATTGTGTTCAATATTTGTCATTTTTTTTATCCCCCTGTGTAATAATTTTAAAATGGCTTTTTTCCCAAACAGTAATATTTGCCTCAGATGTAAGAATAAGTTTTGACAAATTTCGGAACTGCATGACAGCAACTGTAATCTCAAAAACCATTATTACAACTAATCCAGGTAAAAAGCTATCTGAAATTTTTTATCCCTTTGGAAATGACTACATCATGTATTCTAATATTTGTGCAGTGTGTTTAAGAATGAAGCTTGGATTTCATTTGAATTAAAAGTGAAAAACTGCTTTGAAAAACTTACAATGAGCTATATCTTTGATATCTTTACAAAAGAAATGTGAAAAACCAGACCCATTTAAAAAAAAAATTTTTATTTATTTATTTTTGGCTGTGTTGGGTCTTCGTTTCTGTGTGAGGGTTTTCTCTGGTTGTGGCAAGCAGGGGCCACTCTTCATCGCGGTGCGCGGGCCTCTCACTGTCGCGGCCTCTCTTGTTGCGGAGCACAGGCTCCAGATGCACAGGCTCAGTAGTTGTGTCTCACGGGCCCAGTTGGATTTGTCTGGTGGAAAAGGTTATCAAGCTTGACAGTATTAATCGTATCAAAACCTCAAGACTAAGTTAATGAGACAGATTTGAAGGATGTTGTGCGTTTGGCTCTGAAAACAGGTTCAAAGGGGAAATGTCAAAGTGTTTTGAGCAATGCTAACATCATTAGAATAAATGCCTTATTTCTCAAGGAGACAAATATAAAGGAGAATATGTATAACAGTGTGTGAATTTCAATATGCTTATTTAAATCAGTCTTATTTCTAATTTCCTGGGCTACACATGCCACGTAGAAGTTAAGAACCTCTAAATGGTTTGAGCTTTCATCCTAGCCAGCATGTCCAGGCTTCCTGCCCCGAGAGAGTTCATCAGATGGGGAAGGAAGAATTTGTCCCCCCACAGACAGTCTGGGATGACCCTGTTGTCCTTAGAGCTCTTGACAGCAGTGCCTACACCCCACCCTTCCTACCAGCTTCTGTCCCAGGATGCTCATTAATTTACAGATATTTAGTGAATGCCTTTTATTTGACAACTACTGAGGTAACTTTAACACTTTCTGGAACAAGGAAGTACATGAGTGGATGGATGCTCAGATGGATGGAAGGATAGTCACTATAACTGAAGTACAGAAATGAAAAGGCAAAACCCCTGTCTGGGATTCCAGTCTAGTTCTGAGAAAGAACCAACAGTGATAAGACTTGTGGTACAACAGGACGAGGAGGAAGAAACCCTGACTCTGTCCAGGGGAGTCAGGGGGTCCAAGCATTGGCAGGACGGTTTGCAGAATGTTGGAGATGGTGAGGGAGGGCTGAAGACAAGCAGGTGTTAGAGGTTGGGGCTTGGAGTTGAAGGGTGTCAGAGTTAGAGAGCCCCTCTTCAAAATCAGATTCGTGCCTTCTGGCACATTATCTCACTATTCCTGAGGATACTCATGTCCCAAATTGAGGAGCAAGTTTTTTTTTTTTTTAAGTATTTTATTTATTTATTTGGCTGCTTCGGGTCTTCGTTGTGGCATGTGGGGTTTTTAGGTGCAGCACGCAGGCTTATTTCTGGTTGTAGCGCACAGCTCCAGAGCACACAAGCTCTCTAGTTGTGGCACACAGACTCTCTAATTGTGTCGCGTGGGCTCTAGAGCACTCAGGCTCAGTAGTTGTGGTGTGCGGGCTTAGTTGCCCCGTGGCATGTGGGATCTTAGTTCCCTGACCAGGGATCAAACCCACATCCCTTGCATTGGAAGGCAGATTCTTAACCACTGGACCACCAGGGAAGTCCCGAGAAGCAAGGTCTTTTTTTTTTTTAATTATAAGAATCTTTTAAAAAATCTTTTTATTTATTTATTTTTGGCTGCATTGGGCTTTCTGTAGTTGTGGCTAGCGGGGGGCTACTCTCTGTTGCGGTGCACAGGCTTCTCATTGCGGTGGCTTCTCTTCTTGTGGAGCATGGGCTCTAGCCACATGGGCTTTAGTAGCTGTGGCACGTGGGCTCAGTAGTTGTGGCTCACGGACTCCAGAGAGCAGGCTCAGTAGTTGTAGCACACGGTTTTAGTTGCTCCGCGGCCTGTGGGATCTTCCCGGACCAGGGATCAAACCCGTGTCCCCTGCATTGGCAGGCAGATTCCTAACCACTGTGCCACCAGGCAAGTCTGGAGCAAGCTTTTTAAACAACCTTAAAAATTTTTTTTTCTGACTAGAAAAGAAATACATATAAAATTCAAAAAATACATAAAAGCATAAAAAGGAAGATCAGCTGTAAATTCACCATCTCATAAGAGATAATCATTTCTTTGATAGATATTCTTCCAGATAATTTTGCTTATGTATCTTTTTTAAAATGAAAGGGAATTGTATGACAATGTTTTGTAAGCTGCTCTTTAAACTCATGATATCTGGTGTACATCTCTCTGTGTTAATGGAGCACCCCATCACATTGTCAATGGCTTTGTAATATTGTGTTTGATTGTATTCTTATACGTCTTCACTTTTTACTGGTAAAAATAATTTTGGATCATTTACAGTGATTTAAAAAATAATCAGTTTGCTGTTTACTTATTATGCATTTTCAATTAAGATACACCAGAAGCTAACATCCTATTGAATTTTATAAGAGAAAATAAAGAAGCGAATCTTCTGGATGATGAAATTGACAGTTATTTGAAAGAATCCACAAGTTGTAAGTGACCTTTAAATATTATTTGAATTTTTAAAAGGCCAGAATTTGGGCCTGTAAAGTTACTTAGTAAAAGATATTGTATTCTTATTATGTAACTGCTACACTTCCACTTTTTATTTATTTATTTTTGGCTGTGTTGGGTCTTTGTTTCTGTGCGAGGGCTTTCTCCAGTTGCGGAGAGCGGGGGCCACTCTTCATCGCAGTGCGCGGGCCTCTTACTGTCGCGGCCTCTCCCGTTCCGGAGCACAGCCTCCAGACGAGCAGGCTCAGTAGTTGTGGCTCACGGTCTTAGTTGCTCCGCGGCATGTGGGATCTTCCCAGACCAGGGCTCAAACCCGTGTTCCCTGCATTGGCAGGCAGATTCTTAACCACTGCGCCACCCAGGGAAGCCCTATACTTCCACTTTTTAAAAGGTAGTTTAAAACTTTTGGAGGCTTATATAACCTTTTGCCGATCTGATGAGAGCTATGACCCTTTCCCCAGAAAAGTAGCTGTACCCACACATAGAATTTTGCATAAAATGTCATGTGTTCACAGACCCCAGACTGAAGCTTGACTTTAAAAGGGATGCTGGGACTTCCCTGTTAGGCCAGTGGTTAAGACTCCATGCTTCCAAAGCAGGGGGCGTGAGTTCTATCTCTGGTTGGGGAGCTAAGATCCCACATGCCTCGTGGTGTGACCAAAAAAAAAAAAAGGGATGTGGTTTGTTGCCGTCTGTGGCTTATGCTTAGACACTCAGGAGAATGGCGGAAAGCAGAGGGAAAACTTCAATCATTTCCTGAAGGCACGTTCTTGTAACTTCATCCTAGGAGATGAAATACTTCCTAATAATTCCTCTAGAGAGAGTAACAGTTGAATTAAGCATGAAATAAGTTATGCTGCAAGTCACATTAACTTGTAAAAGAAGAACTTTGTTATGCTTTCCTGGAGGATATTTAACATGTTTCCTTTCTTTCTTTCTTTTTGTTTTTTTTGTTTTGTCTTGCTCTGTTTTGTTTTTCGGCTGCACGGCGTGGCTTTTGGGGAACTAAGCCACGTGGTGCAGCCAAAAATAAATAAATAAATATAGTCTCTTCACCATTTAAAAAATTGAGTTGACTTGTCTTTTTCTTATTTATTTTTAAGAATCCTTTAGATATTCTGGATATGAATCCTTTATCTCCTTATAGATTGCTAGCATCTCCCACTCTATGGCTTGCCTTTTCATTCTTTTAATGGAATCTTCTGATGATCAGAAATTATTCATTTTAATAAAGACTAATTTCTCATTCTTTTCCTTTTTTGCTTTTATGTCCTTCTATATAATCAGTTTTAATATATCATATATAATAATTTTTCTATTACATAACTTAAGCTACTACGTATTCTCATTTGAGCTTTGTAGCTTTTCTATTTGGATATAATCCTTTGGAGTTCTTAGAATATATTTAGAACTTCCATGACTTTTCTTTTTTTTTAGTAAATACAATAGTTGATGTCTATACAGTTGAACAATTAAAGGTAAAAGCTTTGAAGAATGAAGGAAAAGCTGATCCTATCTATGGAATTCTTTATGCTTACATTTCTACACTGAACATTGATGATGAAACTACAAAAGTAGTTCGAAATAGATGGTAAGCAACCAAATTACTTTTAGAAAGTTCATTCTTGTAAGAAATAAAAACAGTTAGTGTTAATTTTTTTTTTTTTTTTTTTTTTTGGTACATGGGCCTCTCACTGTTGTGGCCTCTCCAGTTGCGGAGCACAGGCTCCAGACGCGCAGGCTCAGCGGCCATGGCTCACGGGTCCAGCCGTTCCGCGGCATGTGGGATCTTCCCGGACCAGGGCACGAACCCGTGTCCCCTGCATTGGCAGGTGGACTCTTAACCACTGTGCCACCAGGGAAGCCCCCTTGTTAATAAATTTTAAACTCTAATAAAGTTAAGCTATTATTTGACATAATAGTGGTTATGCATTTGAATAGTGGTTATGCATTATGCATAAGTGGTTATGCATTTGACAAACTATTTAGATTCAAAATTATAATTGCCTTTTAAAGCAAAATTTAATTTACTGTGTTTCAGCAACCCTAAAATAGAAAGATATAATAATGTCGAAACTTTTAGCTGGGATAAGAAACTATTGTTTTATGACAATTCGAAAATTATTTTGGTGACCACATCCTATAGCAATACAAGTAATAGCATTTTAATAAATTATTTCAACTGTATGAAAAATATGATTTCCAACCTCTCCTAGGTCAAAGTTAGTATCTACTTGCATAGAAAAGTAAACCCAAGTAGATTTAATAATCTTAGCCAAAAAATGCTTGGTAAGAAAATTCTAAAATGTTATTGTGAAAGCCTCCCTATGGATTTATAATTGACATTTTTATTGACATAGTTCTAGATTCACATGGCACTGTAAGAAATAATATATAAACTGTACACTTTGTCCAGTTTCCCCCAATGGTAACATTTTGCAAAACTATAGCATCACATCATAGACAGTAATGACATTAATTAAATCCACTGATCTTATTCAGATTTCCCCAGATTAATATGCATCGTGTGTATGTGAAATTTCATATAGTTTTATCATGTATGAAATGATAAACCACCACAATCAAGAAATTGACCTATGGATTTTTAAAACATTGTATGATTTGGTGTTAAAGTTGAAAAAAACTAATGTAGAGGCTGTTGTGTAAGGCAGGTGTTTATTTTTTGAAAAATATTTTTCAAAAATTAAAAAAAATGTTATTGTCTCCCTTATTTTTCCTACATCTTTAATATTGATATCTGAGGAAAAGTATCTAAAATTTAATTCAAAAGTGATCTGTGGCTTACAAGAAACCAGTATCTTCAGATCATTCCCTCTGCTTGAGAAATTTGAATTAGTCTTTGCCTATTCAAATTGGCAAAGTAATGACTGCTTCAAAAATATAGAAGAGCATGGAATTACCCCTTAAAGAGAGGAGAATGTGTCACTAGCAGTACTAGCAGCATTTAGAGTGTGAACCTCCCCAACCCTCAGGTTATTCTGTGGATGTACAGAGGACTTAGTACAGGACCAAGTGAGCATTCATGGAACCCAGGCTTTCTAGGCACAAGACAGGATTCCTGCCCTCAAACTCTGAGCCAGGAGATAAACAAACATACCTGCAATAACATGGAATAGGATGTGATAGGGTGTAAGTTCGTGCTGAAGTGTAAGTTGTGCAGCTGTTCAGAGAAGGGAGGGTGTGGGGCTGGGGTGCAAGTGAGGAAGGCCCCAGTGGGGGAGTGATCCTGGGCAAGAACCCCAGCATGGGGGAAAGTAGGAGGCAGAACTGTGAGAGGACTGGATTGTCCCAGTTTCTGAAGCAGGAATACTGAAAATGAGGTTGACTGCATAGAAAGCATGTTGTATTGCTGTGCATTTTTCCTTGTTATTTCGTAGGTCTGTTTTGTACCCTGCTCAGCACTGAGCACTCTGTAATTACTTGCTCTGTAAATATTCCAGGTGCTGACTTAGGCTAAAAGTCTAAGTGATAATTCTTCTGCTAGAGATCAGATTTGTCACTTAGGGCCTTCACATTCTATCTTGTCTTTGTTTCT
Organism: Delphinapterus leucas; assembly: GCF_059928025.1. Taxonomy (NCBI): domain Eukaryota; kingdom Metazoa; phylum Chordata; class Mammalia; order Artiodactyla; family Monodontidae; genus Delphinapterus; species Delphinapterus leucas. The sequence goes on from NC_143143.1 coordinate 36,844,655, forward strand.
TTTCAGTGCAGGCTGTGGTTACATTGTAAATGAAGCATCCAGCACTTGTACAACTTGCAACAAAGATTCTTCAGAATTTAAATCAGTTTTTCGCAGCTTCCATATGCTAATTGATCTTACTGATCACACAGGTACCCTCCACTCCTGTAGTCTCACAGGAAGTGTTGCTGAGGAGACTTTGGGCTTCACGGTAAATAATAAAAAGGAAAATATGTTTAGAAATACTTCCAAATTGAATTCGCTTCCCCAAACATATAGGTTATTTTGGTGAACATTTGATAGAAATTAATTCATTAATAAAGAGGTCTGGGAAAAATCAATCTTGACTTAAACACACATTGTTTTAATGAACAAATAATTACATATTGCATATTAAAATCCTAGCTAACATTAACTGTTAGGAATAACAAGAGACGTCCTTGGTGACAGTGGAGAATAAACATGACATTTTATATAGTCAAATAACAATGGGCAAAACAACACCTTGGAGACACTGAGCAGGGTCCTCTGTGAGGAGGGTTTGGCAGTATTTCACCTACCCAGGTGTATAAGGTCAGCCATGAGCTCTTCCTCAGTCTGCCCCATAGCACAGCAGCAGAGATTAGCTTGTGTGCTTGATGTTAGGTTTGATGTTTTTTATTGTTAGAACCCGCTCATGAAGTTTACCATTAAGCCTCAGTGGTTTCCACTTTGTTAAGGGGGGCTTTCTGTGCCGAGCCACCTGGCTGGCTTCAGACATTCAGTTTAGAGCCTTTCTATCTAGCCTTATCTCCTCCGTCAAGAGAATTGACCTGTAATTACTATGGATAAATTCCATTTCCAGTGAGCAAATTTGTTTTACATTATTGTCAAGATGAGTTATCTATATATTCTTTGGAAATATTTGTTTAATTTTTTTATCCAGGTAAATGAGTTTCTTGCAATGACGGATGAACAGAAAACAGCATTAAAGTGGCAGTTTCTTTTGGAAAGAAGCAAAATTTATGTAAAGGTTAGTGCATTTTATAGTACTATATTATTCTTTTTTTAAACATATTTATTTGGTTGCGCCAGGTTTTAGTTGTGGCAGGCAGTCTCCTTAGTTGTGGCCTGTGAACTCTTAGTTGTGGCATGCATGTGAGATCTAGTTCCCTGACCAGGGATTGAACCCGGGCCCCCTGCACTGGGAGTGCGGGCTCTTAACAACTGTGCCACCAGGGAAGTCCCAGTACTATGTTATTCTATATGTTCAAGCAATAAGAAAATCCTGGAGTATGATGTAATAAATTAGGGAATTTGTTATATTTTTAATAAACTTTTTTATTTTTATTTATTTTTGGCTGCATTGGGTCTTCGTTGCTGCGTGCAGGCTTTCTCTGGTTGCAGCGAGCGGGGGCTACTCTTTGTTGCGGTACACGGGCTTCTCATTGCGGTGGCTTCTCTTGTTGCAGAGCATGGGCTCTAGGTGCGCGGGCTTCAGTAGTTGTGGCACGTGGGCTTAGTAGTTGTGGCGCACGGGCTTAGTTGCTCCGTGGCATGTGGGATCCTCCCAGACCAGGGCTCAAACCCGTGTCCCCTGCACTGGCAGGCAGATTCTTAACCACTGCGCCACCAGGGAAACCCGGGAATTTGCTATTTTTAATAATGCCCAGTTCCCAGATGTGCAGAAGGATTTGGCTACCATAGAAACAGTGGAAGTAATCAGCTTTTTTCATATAGTATAAAGAAGTTATAAATGATGCAAAATAAAAAGACCAACAAAGAAAATATTAACTCCGTTAATGTTAACTCCAAGGCTAGGAACTGGGCTTTAGAGTCAAAGCTGGGTCCCCCCCCCGCCCCCATGTGCGATGCTCCTCACTTCAGTGAGCAGTATTCAATAGCAAGTTAAATGCTGCGGTGAGACAGACTTGGGTTTGACTCCCAGTCCCACCATTCCTCAGCCTGTGTGACTGGTTAATTAAGCCTGGGAGGTTAATTAACTTCTCTAAGCCTCTAAAATTCTGTGCTCCTACAACTCTGATCAGAGCAGACTCCCGCAGCAATAGCAACACTTCAGTGTTGGAAGGCCACAGAACCTTAGTGTTAAAAGTGTAAAATGGGCAGTGGGACAAACTCCCCTTGTTTTGCAAGTGAGGAAAATAGGACCAAGAAATGTTGCTTCTTGCCCCAGGTCACAGGTGAGATAGGGCTACACAGTCTACATTATTTCAGATATTTCCTCTTTTACACTCTTAAAAATTTTTGAGCTCTTAAGTGAGTTATATCTGTCAACATTTATTGTACTAGAACTTAACATTGAGAAAAATTTTAAATGTATTCATGAGCACACATTCTTTTAGCAGTTAGAACAATGATATCTCATGTCATGTAGTCTCGAAAACTACAGTGCACTCTGGTGAAAGAATGAGAGTAAGAAAGGCAAAGAGCATTTTCGTATTATTATGAAGATAGCTCTGATCTCATGGATACCCTGAAAGAGTCTTTGAGAACACTGGGTCTGCTCCATCTCAGCCTCGTAAGCAGGTTTTCCCATTTTCCTGTGGCTTCCTTTCCTTGCAGCCTCAAGCATATCTGAATAGATTACAGACATGGAGTCACCAATGGCCTCAACAATATTTCTAGGACCTCAGTTTGAGGCCTCTTCATTACTAGGCCAAAGGGGGAAAATTACAGTAATAAACTGCATCTCTTCCACCATTTGCATGAATCCACCTAAATACTGTATACTGTCTACACCCAAATCAGCATATACTCAGATCCTTGTCCAACTTTGTGGTTTCCCTCCAAACAGGAGGTACCAGTTGCTCTGAGTTTGATCAATTTAAATTCATGGTAACTTATTTATAGTTTCCCAAACTTGATTCAAATATAGCAACAAATTGCTCTCAAGTAAATGGATATTGTACCTTTCCAAAGAATATGTTAAAAAGATATTTGTCAGATTTAACAAAGATTTCAAGCAGGTAGTGGTTATATCACAAAATGTAATAAAGATTGTGAGCCTCAAATACAATTTCAATTGTTATAAATCAGTTAAAACAGAACATGTAATTTAAAAAATAAGAACTTACATTGCTCTGCTAATAAGATAAAAACAAAGGATTTCCATATAGGACATTTTGTATATTTATCATATTTCAATTAAAAATAATGGCTACTTAAAGTGGTTCATTTGGAGGGATTTCAAAGTGAGTTATTCATTTCAATGTTTTAAAACACATAGTGATATTAGTATCACAGATCCTTGTAAGATCTGATATTAATGTTAAAGAATAATTTTCAAAAAGGTTAAATTGACTCATACAAAATAAAATGAATACATGTCAAAGATTTAATTCAATTCATTAATTAATGAAGGAAATTAAAGTGCCTAGCTGATGTGTCCTTCCACTCTATACTAAGTAAAATGTTGGTGAGAGTGCTTTGTAAATTGTAAAAAGTGAGACATCATTATTAATCAACCGCATCATGATATTGTTGTGCTCTAACAGGTCACGTTACTGCTGCGGGTTCACGTCTGTCACAATTGGTTGTTTGAACACACTTTAAGCCCTTTTTTCTACATGTTGGATTTGAAATGCCAACTTTCCTACCTGAGAAAAAGGTCATGAAAAATTGATGTGGATTTTTACAAAATTACTGTCAGAAGCCAGATCTATAATTTTTCTCCCAACTCTGCCTGAGACTGGAACTCTTTCCATTGTCTTACAGCTTTAATTGAAGTATTTGTTCATATCTGTAAAGAAAACTCATTGCTGTTCTCTATTTGTGGTCGTTGGTTTTCAGCGTTGTATACCAGGTGATTTTAGAAACTAACTCTCTTTTTCTCCCTGCAGTTTTTTTTATCTCATAGAGCAAGGAGTGGACTGAGAGTGAGTGTGCTCTCCTGTAAGCTCGCAGATCCTATCGAGGCAAGTAGGAACTTGTCTGGACAAGGAAATATTTAAAAACCAGACGTCATTTTAAACTCTGGAAAAGAATACAAGTTTTAACTGCCTTTAAAGTGGAAAATGAGTTTGAAAATTACAGATAAAATTGTATTTTGTTCAAATGTGGTGAGAATGTTTCTGTAAATTGTTATTCTGTTTCCCTCTGGAGTTGGTTAAGAGTAAATCCTAAAATCCCCCTCTTATTCAAGTTCATTTCTTAGAAGGCTTTTTCTACTGGCTTTGCCCTCTCTCTCTTCCCAAGTTGGAAAATGTTTGCATGAATTAATAAACAAGTTTAATCTTTCCCACAGATATGAATGATTTTTCTTAAGCCCCTTTCCTGTTTGTCTTGTTTGCCTGGAGAAAGATAAGAACCTATAAAAACAACGTGGCCATGGCTCAGACTACTTTGCTGGAGCTGATGGGCACAGACGACCGGTTCTCCCAGTGCCGGGTGGGGACGGCAGAAGTCCATGGGTGATGCTGTACAACTGTTTTGATCACTGTAGAGCTTTTCTAGTCGGTTGCTTTCTCTGATGACACATCAGAGCTACCCAATGCTTGTGAAGGCTTGCTGACTCAGGCTTGACATTTGTGAGTCTGAATCAACTCGGGGAAGACCAGCTTCAGAAGTTTCACAAGCGGTGACGAGTCTTAGGAACTTGGAAGGGTGGGTGACCTGCTCTGCTTTGACAGGGCGACGGCCCCTCCACTTCAGCTGCCTTTGCAGCAGCCCCAGAGTGCTCTGCTCAGCTCCACACCATCTCAGGTCACTGGTCACTTGCTTCAGGGCAAAGACCCACCACTGCGGTCAGTGTTGATCCACAGTGTGGGAGGTTTGTCCAGCGTAATTTGGGTCTGGCACTTCAAAGGCTACACTTCACCCACCACAGGAGTGAAAAAAGAAAAAGTAAGTGAACGGAATTCTTTTATAAAGCTGGTGTTGGGAGATAAACTTATCTTGTCAGTAATGTTTTCTCTGGCTTTAACCATATGCAGCCATGGGGGAGGGATATGAGTTGACACTTAGTGTGTCTAAATTGTGGTAATAAATGAAGTAATGAAGATCTTGATCATAGTTGTGCAAATATCAAGTGTACCTGATGAAGGGCTTCCTTCCTTTCTCCCTCGGGGAGGGGATAGGTGTGTTAATCAGGGTGAATTGTGAAGGTGGACAGGGAAGGAAGGAAGGAGAGTGGTGCAGGGACAAGGATGCCTGGCCCAGATAGTGTGTCCGGCGCTGCTGTGCCAGGCCTCCTGGGGCTCTGACCTCCAGCAGCAGGTCTCAAAGTGCCAACACCTGGCACTTTGGGTGCCAGAACCAGCTGTCTGGGCTCCTATAGTCCATGGCCCTCAGCTGCCCTGGATGTTTCACCACTAGCCTCAACTGCATAATACAGGTACAAAATACCAGCATTCTCAAAGTAGGTGCATATGCAGTACTCAGTGTTGCCTAACCAAGGCCTATGAAGGCCTAGTGGGCAGCAGAGGGCTCTGCATGACTTCCTCACTGCTACCATGGTGACCTCTCAGTCTGCTGGCATTTAACTAAGGAGACCCCATGCCTGTCACTAGAGGGACATCACAGTTGCTTATTTCATCTGATGAAATTGGAATCTACAGGGCTAGCTGTCATGCCACACTGAATCAGAGGTGCTTCACAGAGCTTACTTAACTTACACATTCACAGAATGAAGATTACAAACGGGTCAGTATCTAAAATTTGGCTGTAGATTAGCCAGAATGCAGGTACTTGAAGTATCAATGAAAGAAAGAAGCATTCTGCCCCATCAACACAAAATCTACAACTCCCTGTCCAGGATCTCTATTTCTCTGCTGCTCTCCAGAAGCTGCTTTTCCTGGTCCTAGTGACTTCTGATCTACATGTTTTATATTGCTTTATATAAATAGTTTGGTGACTATATAATTTTTCCTAATCTTCTATTAGTGGTTCATTTAAATACAGTTTTCCTTTCCTAATTCTGCTTTGGTGAGGGTTTTTGTTGTTGTGGTTCAATACTCTGTACGTGGCAGAAACACAATATATATTTATCCACCTATTACTCATCTTGAGGAACCCTGGAGTTGTTTTTGCTTTTTAAATATTTTTTATCATAAAGTTTTGTGTGTTTATTGTAGAAAAATTAGAGAAAATGATAAAAAAAAAAGGAAAAGGAAAGAAAAGAAAACCCATAATCTCCCATCCCAATTTTTTTAAACTGGTAGGAAATATATTCTTTTCTTATAAATGTGTTTTTGTTTTGTTTTTTTATTGTGGTAAAATATACATCACATAAAATTTACCATTTTGACCATTTTTAAGTGTACAATTGAGTGGCATTAAAGTACATTCACAATTTTGTGTAAACATCACCACTATCCATTTCCAGAAATTTTTAATCATCACAAATTGAAATTCTGTACACATTAAGACAATAACTCCCCATTTCCCCCTCCCCCAGTTTCTGATAACCTCTAATCTACTTGGTCTCTATGAGTTTACCTATTCTTGGTACCTGATATACATGGAATCATACAATATTTGTCCTTTTATGTCTTATTTTTCTGAGCATAATGTTTTCAAGGTTCATCCATGTTATAACATGTCAGAATTTCATTCCTTTTTATGGCTGAGTAGTATGTATGAATTGGATAAATGTACTACCTTTTGTTTATCTATTAATATCTTGGTGGACAATTGGGCTGTTCCACCTTTTGGCTATTGTGATTAGCCAATCATAGCTACTTGAACATCTGTGTACAAGCATCCACATTTTTGTAAACGTTTTTCCTGAGTTTTTATCATCTCTCCATCTATGTTAGAGCATATAATTTATAAAATAAAACCAAAAAATTAAAAACATATGATTTACAAATACAGGTTATACTATAACCTGCTTTTATACTTAATAATTTATAATAAACTTTTCATGCCATTAAATATTCTACATAATTTCAATAGCTACATATTATTTTATTATATGAGTATATGATAGTGAATGTAATCAATCTAATAACATTTGACATTTAAAATGTTTCACATTTTTTGCTATTACAAATGATGGCTATAGCTAAATCTTTGGCCACATTTTTTTTTTTTGCGATACGCGGGCCTCTCACTGTTGTGGCCTCTCCCGTTGCAGAGCACAGCCTCCGGACGCACAGGCTCAGCGGCCATGGCTCATGGGCCCAGCCGCTCCACGGCAAGTGGGATCTTCCCAGACCAGGGCACGAACCCGTGTCCCCTGCATTGGCAGGTGGACTCTCAACCACTGCGCCACCAGGAAAGCCCCACATTCTTAATTATTTCTTTGGGATAAGTTTCTAGATATTAAATTGTTGCAACAATGTTACATTATTGAATACTTTTTAATGTGATGGATTTTGTAATAAGCACTTTATTTATATTATCTGATTTATGCAATTACTGTTATTTTGCCCACTTTACAGATGGGACATGAAGGCCAAGTTAGAGGAGGTAGATGTGGAGGTGGCTGAGTGGGCAGGCTCTGTGGCTGCAGGCTCAACCCCGTCTGCTACTCCCAGGATGGACTCCAGCTCTAAGCTTCTCCACATTTGTGGTTTCCCCTTTGGTAAGTGGGGATAATAATATACCAACTCCTGTGGGCAACTGTTAAGACTAAATAAGTTAGTATATGTAAAGTGCTTAGACTCATGTACTTAGTATATGATCAATAAGTACCAGTTATTGTAAATGTCGAGGTATAGCAATATCATTGGCACTCATATTTGACAATATATTTGTTGTATTATGTCTATTTTGCTTTTATAATTTGAATTTTTTTCTAGTATCTTATTAGATTTACAATTACTTTACTCTTTCCCTTTAGAATATATGAAGGTTTTAGCATATGAATTGTATTGAAAGGAAATATAAAACTTCCTTGAAATCAGATCCTACATCAACCAACATTTACACCAAAGATGTGCCCAATAGTCTTGTTAAAAAGATAACTGTGGGGACTTCCCTGGTGGTGCAGTGGTTAAGAATCCACCTGCCAATACAGGGGACACGGGTTCGATCCCTGATCTGGGAAGATCCCACATGCCGCGGAGCAACTAAACCCATGCACCATAACTACTGAGCCTGAGCTCTAGAGCCCTAGAGCCACAACTACTGAAGCCCACGTGCCTAGAGCCTGTACTCTGCAACAAGAGAAGCCACCGCAATGAGAAGCCTGTACACCTCAAGAAAGAGTAGTCCCCGCTCATCGCAACTAGAGAAAGCTCATGCGCTGCAACGAAGACCCAACACAACCAAAAATAAATAAAATAAATTTATTTAAAAAAAGAACTGTAGGGCTTCCCTGGTGGCGCAGTGGTTGAGAGTCCGCCTGCCGATGCAGGGGACACGGGTTCGTGCCCCGGTCCGGGAAGATCCCACATGCCGCGGAGCGGCTGGGCCCGTGAGCCATGGCCGCTGAGCCTGCGCGTCCGGAGCCTGTGCTCCGCAACGGGAGAGGCCACAACAGTGAGAGGCCCGCGTACCGCAAAAAAAAAAAAAAAAAAAAGAACTGTATAAACACATGAAAAGATATAAGCTTCACTATTAATCAGAGAAACGCAAATTAAAAAGACCATAGCCACAATACCCAGTGTTGGCTAAGGTGTGAGCAAAAAGGTATTCTTTAACACTCTTGTCAAGTACAAATTAGTATATCCTTTCCCCTGGGCAATTTGGCGAAAAGTATCAAAATGTAACTGGCAAACTATTTAATAAATTTCACCTCTAAGACTTTCCCTAAGGAAATGAACAAGTGCCAAATTATGTGTATGGAGGATGTTCCTTGTATCATTGTTTCTAGTAGCAAAGCATTTGAAACCTATGCAACCTCTAGGGCAGGGGTTCCCAACCCCTGGTCCGGGCCGCACAGCAGGAGGTGAGTGGCCTGCTAGGGAGCGAAGCTTCATCTGTATTTACAGCTGCTTCCCATGGCTTGCATTACCACCTGAGCTCCACCTCCTGTTAGCAATATGGTGAGTTGTATAATTATTTCATTATATATTACAATGTAATAGTAATAAAGTGTACAATAAATGTAATGCACTTGAATCATCTGGAAATCGTTCTTCCCCTTCCCCCCCATCTGTGGAAAACTTGTCTTCCATGAAACCGGTCCCTGGTGCTAGAAACGTTGGGCACTGCTGTTCTAGGGGAGTGTTGGGCTCCACCCAGATCTCTGGTAGGCACCTAGCCCTCAGCTTCTATGAAGGTTGGAGAATTACCTGGGGAAGTTACAGTAGAGGTGGGGGAGCAGATTCTGGCAATGACATCCCCTTGGGATGGTCAGTGGACTGAAACTCATCTCCAGCTCTGAGACCCTGTTCTTTCTTAGTTTGTTCCCTGCCCTTTCTACTTCCTCTTCACTTCCTTTCTCCTGAGAGCACTCCTAAAAATCACCTGAACAAATATCCCCACTTAAGGCTCTGCTTCTGGGGTACATGATCTAAGACACAGTCATTAAAAGTGGTTATGAAAATATGCACCAACCTGGAAAGATATTCACAGTATATGCCTAATGAACAATTAAAAAAAAAAAGTCCAGAAGAACAGATGTCAAGCCATATACTCTATATGAACTAATAATATCATGGATTTTTAAAAAGTTGTGATAAGGGTATTGTAACTATGTAGGAGAATGTCCTTATTTTTAGGAGATGCATGCTGAAAGGGTAGAGTGTTTCTGCAACTCACTTCACTTCCAGTTTTCAGTTTTCCAAAACGTGTGTGTTTGTGTGTGTGTATACACACAGGGTGTGGGGTGGGAAGAGAGAGAATGAACATAGCAAATGTCAACAATTGTTGAATTTAGTGCAGGGTATATGGAGTTTGTTGCATTAGTCTTTCAATTGTATAGTAGGTTTAAATTTATTCAAAAATAAAAGTTGGTGAAAATGTACTTTCTGGGTATTAGGATTATTGCGATTTTAGCAACATCAGGAATTATGAGAATTGGTATCTCTCTTTTTGATTCCTGCAGTCAAGGAGTTTGTGTGCTATACCTGCAATGCTGATAGCAGCTGTCTGTGACAAAGCTTGTGCCACCACTGGGTGAACATTGACCTCAGGGGCACCGTACATTATCTGGATGCTGGCTTGTCCACCCAAGGGGGCCATATGTGAACACTGCTCCTGCTGTGTACCTTTAGCTTGCTTTCACATCTGTCAGCTTGGTAGACTTGGTTCAGCTGGACCTCATATCTGATAGTTTTACTAATAAACTCTCAATATAAGCATACCCTTGATTCAGCTCTTCCACTATGGGAACCTAGCCAAAGGAAATAACTATTAGCAAATAATTAGAAAATATTTCAATGACCAAAAATGGAGGACTGACTTCATCATATGCAATCACTGAAATGTGCTGACATGAAAAGATACTCACGATATATAGTGAAAAAAGGTTAGAAAATTGTATGATATGAACAAATTCTATTTAAAAGATCACAATTACATCTGCAGATTTGGAAGAATGTACACCAAATGCTTAATTTGGACTGTCTCTGTGCATATGAAATTTGGGGTGTTTTGGTTTTTAGCTTATACATATTTTCTGAGTCTTCTATAATAAACATCTATTGCTTAAGCATTTGAAAAAAGAAGTGTTATTAAAAGATAAAAGAAGGGAGTTCCTGGGGCTTCCCTGGTGGTGCAGTGGTTGAGAGTCCGCCTGCCGATGCAGGGGACACGGGTGCGTGGCCCAGTCCGGGGAGATCCCACATGCCGTGGAGCTGCTGGGCCTGTGAGCCATGGCCGCTGAGCCTGTGCATCTGGAGCCTGTGCTCCGCAGCGGGAGAGGCCACAACAGTGAGAGGCCCGCGTACCGCAGAAAAAAAGAAAAAAAAAAAGGGAGTTCCCCAGTGGCCTAGTGGTTAGGATTCTGGGCTTTCACTGCTGTGGCCCGGATGTGGCCAAAAAAACAAAACAAAAAAAAGATAAAAGATAGTATGACATTTTATAAACAAATCCAACTATGACATTTCCTCATAATAAATTATAAATTGCATAAAGTTTAGGTTGCATAAGACCTAAACATTTGAACTTTCTAATATATCTACTTAAAAGACGCAGCCTGCGTTGTGGTCAAGACTTCAGGTTTTGTACATTTAGAATGGATAAACAAGGTCCTACTCTATAGCACGGGGAGCTATATCCAATCTCCTGGGATAAACCATAGTGGAAAAGAATATTTTAAAAAAAATTTCTATATGTGTAAAACTGAGTCACTTTGCTGTGCAGCAGAGATTGGCACAACATTGTAAATCAACTATACTTCAATAAAAAAAAATACGGAAAAAAAAATTCAGGATTTGGTCTTGGGATGGCTGGGTTACATCTTGGCTCTGCCACTTAGCTGAGTGATCATACAGCCAGGCTGGCTAGCCTCTAAATCTGTCTCCGTCTGTGTAACAGGGATGGTAGTAATAATACCACCCTCCAGCTTTGTTGAGGATTAAATAATACACAGAAAACTCTTGGCACAGTGCCTAGTAGTACAAAGTGCTCAATAAATGTTAGGAGCCAGCAGGTGCCTTCTGTTTAGGCTAACAGCAGGAGCTCCTGCCTGCCTAAGCCTAAAGGACTCTGCCAGGCACTCTGATAGCTGTGTTGTGCATCTCACTTAGCTTTTTGTCAGAGAAGGGAGCAGGTGAGAGCAAAAGCAGCACTCCCAGGCAGTTTGACTTCCCTGAAGCTTCCTTATCGCTGGGTGCGAGGTACAGGTGCTGATTAACTCTGTTAATAAAGCACAGTATTCTGGAGGCCAAAGACCAAGGTCTGAAGCCCCTTAATGAGATGTGTCCCTCCTAACCACTATTGGGGGGGAAAATGTACACTTTTAGGTCACACAAAAGACAGCATATTTATTTGGGAAACAAGTTTCAAAATTATCTCCCTAACTCAGAATCTATGGGCCAGAATACACACCCTAAGTAAACAAGTGAGGTTTTCATTAATTGCTCACTTATTAAATAAAACTTTTAATTAACTATGTGGAGTAGTGTTTTTCCACATTTGCATGATAAGAATCACTTGGAGTGCCAGAGATTGATTCCATTAATTAATATATTAGGCCTGGGATGGCCCAGCAATTTGGAAATTTTTACTTTTACAAATACCTCCAGATGATTTTCATCATCAAGGAACTTTGGGAAACACTGATTAAACGTGCTTTTCCATTTCCTTTGCAGATTTTAAGTCTTGAACACGTGGTCGCAGAATGACCCACTGAAGTATTATCCGGTCCAGTTTTAGGAAAGGAAAGTAAGTTTTCTGAACATTTGGCTTGTTGTTTCCTAGGAGGCACTGCTTCTCATTTCCATTTCTGGCCCAGCTCTTCTAGATCAGGTTTTTCTCCGACGGTCCATCTTCCTTGAGTTGAGGCATAGCAATCCAATCATTTTTAAAAAATTAGTTTCTCATTAAAGGATTATCACATTAAATAACCTTTTCTTGCTTTTATCTTGTTCCCCTTCCCCCTGAAACGTGTTAAGAAGTTAGGGTGCTTTGGATACACTCAATATTCTGGCTTTTCCACCTTAAATCTCATACTGACGACCCCGTGTATGCCAGCCTGGATCTCATCGTTTTCTTTAACGGGACCCACTCCCTTTGGCGTCCCGGTCAAGATAACATCTCCTTCTTCCAAGGTCATGATCTTTGAAACGTAGCTGATGATGTAGGGGATGGAAAAAATCATGGAGGATGTCTCACCCTCCTGCCTGAGTTCGCCGTTGACCTTGAGCCAGAGCTTCAGGTTGTGAGGGTCAGGGATCTTCTCTTTGGGCACGAACGCGCTGACCGGGCAGGAGGCCGTGAAGCTCTTGGCCAGAGTCCAGGGCAGCCCCTTTTTCTTGCACTCGTCCTGCACGTCCCTGGCGGTCATGTCCAGGCACAGGGCATAGCCGGCCACGTAGCCCATGGCTGCGGCCTCTGGGACGGCGCAGCAGCGCTTGCCCATCACCACGGCCAGCTCGAGCTCGTGGTGCAGGTTGCAGGTGTAGGCGGGCACGAGGACCGGCGAGCCCTCGGGGGCGTAGGCGGTGGACGGCTTCAGGAAGAGCACCGGCTCGCTCAGTGCGGCGCTCTGCATCTCCCTGACGTGGTCTGCGTAGTTCCTGCCCACGCACACGATGTTCTTCCCCCACTCCCAGAAGCGGGACAGCGGTCTGGTGGCAGCCATGCTCCTGCCTGTTGCCCCCCTGAGTCACGTGGACTCTGCCCGGCTGGCCACCGGACGCCGAAGGCTACCCGGAGAGGACCAACTACCTCGGAGCACCGTCCCGCGGACTCCGCCGGGTGCCCGGGAGTCGCGGCGCTCGTCCTCTTGGGAGCGCCTGTCCAGTGGCTGCCTCGGGGCTTCCCGGCCTCGGGACACGGCCCGCTCCCCGGAGAGAGGCTGAGGTTCTTGCGCAGGTGCCTCTCAGGGGGCCCTCAGATCCGCGGCAGCGGGACGCTAACGAGGCACCGGTGTGGCCGCGAGCGCTGATTGGCCGAAGGGCGGGGCGAACTGAGGGCACGGGTTTGGACGCGAGCGCTGATTGGTCTGGGGTGGGGCGGCGGGCGCTGGTTGGCTGCGGTTTGCCGTCGCCGGCGTGAAGAGCCCGCCCACCCCTCGCGCCGCAGCCCGCCCTCCGACTCGGTCATGGTGCTGGGCCGCTGGCTGCTCGGCTGCCGGACCCTAGCTGCGCTGAGAGCGTCCTGCGCCCGTTGCGGCCTGGGTAGGTGGGCCGGGGCCGCCGCGGGGCCGGACTGGCCGGGGTGCCAAGGCGCTGGCCTGACAGGGGCCGGGGCCACGGTGACCGGCTCGTGGGGGCGAGGCGAGGCGAGCCGCCCGGCCGGCGGGTCCTGGCCGGCGTCGTAGCCGGGCTAAAGGCGGTTAGGCCGGCCGCAATCCGTGAAGCGTTCCAGCGCGGGGCCCGCACCGGGGGGGCCGGCGGGGAGCCGCTGGGGCCGCCGCGGCTGACGCTGTTTTTTATTGACACAGGATTTTAGCCCCTAACTGACGTCGGCAGGCAAGCCGATTGGGGTCGAGAAAAGGCCACACAGCAGTTGAGTCAGACTTTGAGAGGGCTGAAGACAGAGTGGGGTAACTTGTCAGCTGGGGGTTGCTGAAGGATTTGTGCTAGGTAAGGAAATGGGTGTTCCAGGGACGCTCGGGAGCCCTGTCTTAGGACCCCTGCTTCCCTAGGGTCTGCCTGGCAGCCAGCGAGCGCCCCCATCCTCCTTGACTGCGGCGCCCCATACAAACCCCATTATTTCTAACGCCCAGGGATGATGGAACTGTGCCTGAAGCCGCACAGAATGCTGTGTATATTCTCCACGAAGTGAATCACAGCTTTTCATGTGAGCTGTGGCCGGCAAGAAAAGCCTGGGGCAGAACTGGGTTCTGTGAGCCGTGGGACCCTTGCCCTCTTTGGGTCTCCTATCCCCGCCTCAAAAATGGGAGGCGGGGCTTCCCTGGTGGCGCAGTGGTTGAGAGTCCGCCTGCCGATGCAGGGGACGCAGGTTCGTGCCCCGGTCCGGGAAGATCCCACATGCCGCGGAGCGGCTGGGCCCGTGAGCCATGGCCGCTGAGCCTGCGCGTCCGGAGCCTATGCTCCGCAGCGGGAGAGACCACAACAGTGAGGCCCACGTACCAAAAAAAAAAAAGAGGCGATGGGCGCCCTGACCTCCAAGGGCCTGCTCTTCCAGCTGTCAGATTCCATTTTCACTGTGTTACCTCTTGCTTTGTTGGAATATTTTGACTTTGATATCACCTTTATTTCCTGATATCTTATCTGACTGATGTAGCAATAGGGGCAGTGGGTTAAGCTGAGTCTTTGGAGCTGGCTAGCAGTTAGCTAAATAACCGCAGAGCCCTAGGTAGGGAGATGAAGCAGAAGGAAGCCATCCTTGGCCACTTCCAGATCTTACTGAGAGCAGTCGAGGTTCTGGAGTGCGCAGTGTGTCACCACTATTAAGGAAAGAGCTGGGTTTTTTCCATTTAGGGAACTCGTCAGAGCATCAGAGCTAAGAGTTCCTGTGTCAGGAGTCAGGCGGGTGGTGGAAGTGGGATTGTAGGGAATCAGCAAGAGTGTGGCTGCCCCGTTCAGAGGGGGCGCCAGCCCTTTGATGCCATGCAGAAGGAGGGATCCAGTTCAAGAGAAGCCCAACAAAATGTGTCTCAAGGCTTGGCCTTGACTCTGCTCTGTAGTCCTCCTGGAGCTCGTATGGCACATATCGGGGCTGAGAGGAGGTGGCATAGCACAGAAACCTGATCATGTGAAAATGTTTGTTTTGCCGAGCATGAGGAGAAGGGCCTGGAAAAAGCCCAGCTGGTTGTCAAAAGGAGGACTTAGCTACCTCTGTGTGATCCTTAACGCTGCAATTCAGGCAGTTCCCTGGCCATGGCAGATGAGCTTGAATTCTGCATCAGATGGCCCCCGTGGACGTGGTCTATCAGTCTGTTGGTTGATGCTGCCTGCTCTCTGGATCCCTTTTTTTGGAGAGGTCCCATCCCAGCACCTACCTACTCCAGAATTTCATGGCTGTCTTCTGTCACCTTTTGCAGTTTTAATCCCTTTCACACTAAGATTTAAAGTATTGTTGGGGGCCTTTGGGAATTTTTAGATTGAATAGGAGTTTCATTGTTGAAAACATTTTGGCACCTGTCTCCTGGGCGGAGGATGCTTTTGCCCCTTGGTCACTCCCAGCCCACACTGGCAGCCTTCTTTGGCTCAGTTGGATGGTGATTCTGTATCATGCACACTCGAATCTAGAACAGTTGTGACCAGCTGTCCCATTTCTCAGGCCCCGGGTGGCTTTTGTGCATTATCCAAATTTCGAGTTCTTGCCATTTGAAAGTGGATATTGTTTTCTTTTCTGGCTCGAGACCTGAGAAGGGCTGTGAGTAACTGCACAGGACTCAGGCTCTGTTAGCTTGCAGAGGCAGCCATATGCCGAGGGAAAAGAGCCTGGCCTGGCGCTTTCATTCTTCATGGTCTTTCTCTGAATCAGGTGTGAACAACCCCAGAACTGGCAGTGGTCACATCTGACAAAGGTTTGAATCACAGGGACAGGCTGGCATTTGTGTCCTTTTAGAACCTTTGAAAAAGAAAATAGGGATCCTAAGTCTGAAAGAGCTGATTTCCACAATTATGAACATGAATCGTGTTCTCTGTTTTCCTTACGGATGTGGTTAAATGAGGCTATCCTCTTCTTTATCAAAGAACTTAGAAAACCTTCGTATTTCACCACGTTGCATCCCTGGGATGTCACTTCCCCGGACGCCTGGACTGCTGGGCCAAGGGCTTGCTTTGAAGTCTCGGCCCAGCGTGGCCTCATGTGGACGCTGACTGGAACCACATTTTGTCTTCAGGTCCAGCCCTGCTGGGAATCTTTCTCCATCACACGGATTTAAGGAAGAGCTTGACCGTGGAGCAGGGCACGATGAAGGTTGAGTTACTGCCTGCTCTGACCGACAATTACATGTACCTGATCATCGATGATGACACCAAGGAGGCTGCCATTGTGGACCCGGTGCAGCCCCAGAAGGTGGGAGGCGAGGCCCCAGAACCAGTTCTTCATCTCCTGATGAGTTTGATAACCACAGTGCCCTTGCAACTTGGCCAAAGCTGAACAGAAATTAATCCATTTGGTTTTTGAAAAACAGTTAAACTAGTGTCCAGCCACTCTGTTACAGGGGCAAAGGGCCAGTGAGAGGGGTGGAAGCGACCAAAGGCTTTGGAGTGGAGAGAAAAGGGCTCCTGTCTGTAGAGTCCCTGGGCAAGAGAAGGAGGAGCCCTTCTCAGCACTTTCTCCTCCGCCTCAGGGCTTTCTGCCCCTTAGTGCTGCCTCTAAGAGTGGCAGTCTCTGCTGGAGGGGCTTTGAGAGGTTGTGGGTGGGACTGAACTGCCGAACGGATCAAGGGAGAAAAAGCCTCCTTGTCACCCTGCTCTCCTGGAGCTGGGGCAAATTGGCAGGCTCTACTGGGCATCACCCTGCATACTGATGAGCCAGTGCCGGGTGTGACTGTGGCCTGTGTCCTGCCTCATGTTTGGTTGCAGGTTGTGGAAATGGTGAGGAAGCACGGTGTGAAGCTGACTACAGTGCTCACCACCCACCACCACTGGTAAGTGCTCCAGAGGCCGAACTTCTGTGCCAGCAGAGTTGCTTGGGCCTTACAGCTGTGCCGCGCACACTCCAGGGGGGAGCATCCACCAGGTGGAGGGGGGTGGGGCGCTCGCAGGCTCCCAGGGGTCCCCCCACAGGTGGGAGCCTAGGGGCTCAGAGCCCTGGAAGCCCTTCTCTCCTCCACAGCTGTGAGCTAAGGGTCAGCCCCAGTGGGGTTCTGACGGGGCTTCTGGGCCTCTGTGCTGCTGCCCTGTGTCCCTCAGGCCTGGTGATGGGGTCTGGTGACTTGGGGGCTCCAAGGGGAGAGGCTTACGCTGTATATCTTGTGGCCATGGGTGGACCTTTGGCAACATCTTTGAAAGCTCTTGTGCTTGTGTGGTGGGAAATTGGCCTTGATGTCGGGGAATGAACTAGTCTAGACGTAAGTGTTTTTGAAAATCAAGCAATCATTTGGAGAGGTTGCGGTTTTTTTGATATTTGAAGGCTAAAGGATGAAAAAAGTTCTTATATTTGGGTCTTAGGACTAGAGTTGCCTGCCCAAGGCCCTTGTGGGTTTTTGAAACTTTTGAGGCTCTTCAAAGCTAGGAAAAAATGTTTATTTGGCTCTGAATTTTCTTTTCCAAATAACTGCCCGAGGGCAGCTAGGACAGCTTTGAACCTGTTCTGTGGCATCTCACGGAGCTTGGGGCGTGTCTTCGGGTAAAAGGACACCTTTCATCTTCTGTGTGGGAGTGTCACGTGGATGTGGTTGGCCAAAGTCTGCTAAGTGTTGGAAACTTGTTGATGTAACTAAGTCACTGAGAATCTTTGGGGTTGTTTAGCCTCTGGGGTATCAGGTGTTACTTCCTGACTGATTTAGGCCCAAGGATCTGCAGTGGCTACTTAGCACAGCCGCTCCTTCTCTCAGGAACTCCGTCCCGTGTGGTGCCGAGGCGCCCTCACTCCTCTGGCCTCTGTGGGGCTGCACTGGGGGGCTCCACCTCCCCAACTTTTCACAGTGTGAGTCTCTCTCCCACGGCTTTTCCCACATTGTGATGCCTTATAAATTAAACCAGGCCCCAAACTGAGCTCCAGGGTGTGGCCTGTGCCACCCTCCCACTTATATGTGGCATTTTCGGGGGTCAGTGATGCGTGTGCTGAGTGCTTGGTGCCAGCTTGTGTGTATCAGCCCCCTGCAGGGCAGGGAGCAGAGGGCTGCCCCCTCTTATCTGTGAGCCCTGCTGTTTCTGGGCCCGTAGGTGAATGTGTAGTGAGGAGCAGGTGTTCCCTGGTGATTGGAAAGCCCTCGCCTCATCCTGGAAAAGCTAATCTTCTGGGCTCAGGACACTCCCAGCCCCGCCCCGAGACCCTGGCAGGTCTTGCACTAGTGTATTTCTTGCCCCACAAGGCCGAGGCGTGGAGCTCTTCTCTTGACCTGGGAAGCGTGGGGAACTCCTGGATGATTTTCCAGGAGGTGCCTCAATGCTGGCTGCACATTCGAGTCACGTGGGGAGGTCATTCCGAGCTGGCCTGTCCCTGGGTGGACAGATCCCCCTCTGGCAGCTGGGCATTGTTTTAGGAGACAGCTTTGCAATCTGCTCGGGGCAGTGGGTTCCATCTGGTCTGTGAATCAGAATCACCTGAGGGCCTTTAAAACTCCTGGGCTGTGGGCTTCCCCAGGCCCACTGCATCAGGATGTGTGTGTGGGAGTCACGCCTTGGCGCTGTTTACAGATCCTCAGGTGACTCTGATGCGCCCAAAGTCTGGGAACCACGGGTGTAGGGATTATCCAGGTGTTTGTGATTTGGTTCATCTGCTCCAGAAGCTTCTGCAGCAACACGGCAGGGGCACAGAAGTGCCTCTCTTGGGAATGGGGTGTCTGAGGACATTCTTTTTCAGTGGAGCCAAATGACAGACAAGAAGCGAGGATCCTGGGTTGGAAGATGCATTTCTCTTCTGAGAAACATAACTGGGAAAAATAAAAATTCCGTTTGGTCAGGGTTTAAAAGCAGGCAAACCCTGTTCATATCGGCAGTAGCCCTAGCTCCCCTTTTCGACTTCCAGGGACCACGCTGGCGGGAACGAGAAGCTGGTCAAGTTGGAACCTGGGTTGAAGGTGTATGGGGGTGATGACCGGATCGGAGCCCTGACTCACAAGGTCACACACCTGTCCACACTGCAGGTGAGGAGTGAATGGAAGGGGCTCAACTGTGGCCCTGCTGGGCTCCAGGCCCTAGAGCCGCCTCCTGCTGGCTGTCCCCTCACTTACCCCAGGAACCCAGAGGGGCAGTCAAGGGCTTAGCTGTGGAGACAGCCTGGCCTGTGCATGGGTGGATGGGCTCTTGGGGCTGCCTGGGCCTGGATAGTCCCTTCTGTTGAGAGCATTGCAAGCAAATCAGTGTGCAGATGGTGACCGGCTGAGGGGAGAAGCTGTATGCATGGTTTTGAGATAGCTGGGGACATTGAAATACGGACTCTACGTGGGATCATATTTGACATCAGTGTTAAATTTCTTGGGTGTTGATAATAGTGAGGTTATATGGGAGGATGTCCTTTTCTCAGGAGATGTAGCTGGAGTGTCTAGGGGCAGTGTGTCAAGATATGTGTGTGTGAACAAAGCAGGTGCCGCACAGGTGGGACCTGTTAGCATTTAGTGACCCAGGTAAAGGGCACACGGATTCATTGTCATTTTAGTTTTTGGTAGGTTTGAACGTTTTTGAAGTAAAGAGTGGGGTGGGGGATGGAGGCAGAGAAGGGAAACAAAACAAAAGGCCAAGCAGCTAAGAAGGAAAACTCTATTCTGGCAAGACGCCTGGTTCAGATTTGGCCTGGTTTTGAGGAGAAAACAAAATCAGCCCTTTCGTTTGCATACCAGCAAACACCGGCTTCCAGGGGGTCCCTGCATCTGGGGTACCCTCAAGGACTGGGTCCTGTGGTCACTAGCAAGACCCATGACTTGCTCAATGGAGCAGTGGCTGTGGAAGCCCACTCGCCCTTAATGGCAGCTCCTGCTGTGGGGCGGGCATGGGGTCTGGGAGAATCTGTGAGCCTTAGGACAGGCTCCCCACACGCAGGGAGCACAGGCCAGTGTGTGCTCTGTTTAAGGTGGGGTCTCTCAACGTCAAGTGCCTGTCGACGCCATGTCACACTTCCGGACACATCTGCTACTTTGTGAGCAAACCCAACAGTCCCGAGCCCCCCATGGTGTTCACAGGTGAGTATTCAGGTGTTTGAGCTGGGGGGTCTGGTGTTCTTTGCAAAGACCCTCTTGGCATAGAGATGGCTTTGCACACCTTTGGGCAGAGCAGCAGAGCATCTCCTGCCAGGCAGACTGTGCTGGGCTCTGTGAGGAGGACCACAGCCCTCAGGGTAGAGCGTGGGACTTGGCTTCAAACACGTCCAGGGTACAGGCAGCTGTGGTGGGAACGTGGTGGGGGTGCTACCTCCTTGCGAGGCTGGCCTGAATGCACCCCTCTGATCCTGGTCATCGTTGTCAGGTGCATGGGGACAGGCCTTTCCTTGAGAGACTCTGCCTGGTGGGGGTGCAGTCCCAGCCCCCACTACGTCCAGCAGCAGACAGGTAGGCAAGTGAGGGGCCAAGGGAGACCCCAAGTGGAGCAAGTCAGACCCGCCTTGTGTGGGGCCTGATTGGTGCTGGGCGTTGCCCCATCCCTCCACGGGCCGTGAGCTGAGTGGGTCTGGCAAAAGCCAGCCCCAGGTCAGGGTGTCACACACGGTGGCCCAAAGAGCTTGGAAGGTGGAGGTGAAGCCCCACCAGCATCGGGCTGTGTGAGTGGCTCTCGATTGGGGCGAGCAGGCCTTTCCAGCAATTAGAGGTGTTTCTCCTTTTGAGAGGAAATGGAAGAATCTTGATGGTGGTTGCGGAACCTGTGAAGCAGAGCAGCCGTGTGACGGTGGGTGTTCAGGGCAGTGTGAGCCAGTGGCCGTGGATGGGCACAGAGCAGGCCCCTCTGCCCCCTTAGCTTGTTTAGCGAGTATAAGCAGTTTTCAGTCTTGAGTCTTCCCCAGTTACGTAACAATCATGATATTATAACCGCAGTGAAAGTTTGTTTAAAAATACAACAGCTGAAGCAGTGTGGGCTCCTGGAGTGGGGAAAGGGTGTCGATGGGAAAGCCACATGAGATCAGGGGTGGGGACGCTAGCATGAAGGGACACACAGGCCGAATGAGGGGTCACAGGGCCTCTGGACTGTCCCTGCAGCTTGTTTGTAAATCCAAAATTATCTCCAAATCTATTATGTTTATTTTTAAAAATACAGTCATTTTTAGGGTCTTTGCTGCAGTAGCAGGATGTGTGGGCTTTGAGCCGACTGCTGAGTGTGGGCCACGGGCCCCTGGGCATGTTGTGGGAGCCCCTGGCCTCCCAATGGGCCTCGGCAGACAGCGCTTTGGGGCAGGTGGGCTGGCTGCCTGTGCAAGGTTTGACCCCCTCTCTTAAGCACAGTTTCCCCTGCGTCAGTGGTGGGTGTGGGGTCTCCCCCACTGGGTGGTTGTGGGTGTGAGGTGAGGGGTGTGGAACCAGCGCTGGGTTCGGTGAACTCTCACAACTGCGCTCCTGTCTCTGTCATGCTGCCTGGCCCCTGGGTGTCCGTCTGCCCCCCATCCCGGCAGGGCCTGGGGTTGTGCGGGCCCGTGGCGGTGGCCCCCTTGGACCGCGCTCATGTTAGAAGCCGAGTGCCAGCTGTGGAAGGTGTGGAGGGCTGGTTACCGCCAGGCAGGCCCTGGACCATGTCCTGCACGTGCTGTTCTCTAGTCTGCATGACAGTGGCCGGCAGGGGAGTGCGTTATCTAATTGGTAGCTTTTATACTAAATAGGTGAGTCACACAGGGTCCTCAGTGGTGAAGCTGAGCTGCCTGGGGCATCAGCAGTGAGGACCAGGGGAGCAGGGCAGTCCAGCAGGGCCCCGGCTGGCCTCTGTGTGCATGGCTGAGGAACCTGCAGCGTCCAGAGGTGAGGTGACTGGCAGCTCCAGGCCTCGAGCTCGGATGTGAGTGACCCATGGCCCCACTCCCTTCTCCTCTGGGGTGAGCTGAACAAAGGGAAAAGGATGCAAGCAGAGGAGGTGACAGCCCAGAGAAGGGTGTGCATGTGGCCCTGGGACGTGGTGGGCAGGACTGGGCACCCACAGAGCAGGGAGGAAGATGGGATGGCTGTCCGGGGGAGCAGGCCTGGAGCAGGGTGCTGTGATGGCACTAGTGGGTTGTCTGTTTGAGAGGTTAGGATCTGGGACCTCAGATTTGGGAACTCATGGCAGTGAGCGCCAGGAGCAGCTCAGGTGGTGGCGGTGGGGAAATGGAGGCTGAAGTCGATGCTAGAACCATGGCCCAGTGTGCAGGGAGGAGAGGCAAAGCTGGCTTTGTAGAGCCTGGGGGTGGGGCAGCCTGCGTAGGGGAGGGATGCCTCCAGGCACTCTTAGCAGCTGGTGGTGAAGGTGGAGAGCAGTCAGCGAGAGGCTGGGGGTGCAGGTGAATGGTGGTCCCACTGCCAGGGAGAGACGTGGGGGCCCCCGGGTCTCTCAGTGTCCTGCTGGTTGAGGACATGGCCCCACGGAGGAGGCCCAGGCTGGCTCCCCAGCCCCTGTGGCAGGAGGCCCATGAAATTCCATGTGTAAACAGCAGGTACTGCTGGTCCCTGGAGGGAGGACCAGATCCCCCCAGCCTACTGTGCCTGCTCACGGCCTGTCCTCTGGGCTCTCCTTGGCCTCTCACTGGTGCCCAGACCACGAGGTTGAGGGGTCCTTTAGGGCATAGCCCCAGTCCTGCGTGTTGAGGCTTTGCTCACGGGCTACCCAACTCTCTCATCTGTGGTCTTGTTCTGAGGGGACAGTGCTGCACCATGGCCACTGGGTGGGCATTGGCTCCTGCCTGGCCTGGAGCTCCCTGGGAAGAGGCCTGGCAAACGCTGGTGGAGGGGGATTGTTGCTCCCTATTGTGGGGTCCCAGGCCCTCCCCCACCCAGGGGCCTGGAGAACAAATGTGCCATGTGTGTCCACTGGGCATGAAGCCCGTTCTCAGGGAAGAGCCTTGGGGGAGGGAAGCAGCACGTGGAGACCTGGTGGGTGTCAGGTGGAGGTAGGGCTGCGGCAGGAAGGGGGCAAGTCTGGGAGGTGGCAGGTCCGTGTCTCAAGGGCCCATGGGGGCTGTGGTCCCGCGTGAGGGGCTCCTGGAGGGTCCAGGCAAGATCATGGGGGTCTTACAGAATGGTGCTGGCTGTCGGGAGTAAGGGAAGTCACAGGAAGGTCTGGCCTGGGAGGGGGCTGCTGGATGGGTGGGGGAAAGGGCTGGGTTTTGGGGATTCTCAGAGCTATGACTGATAGGACTGGGCGGTGAAGGGAGCAGCCAGGGTGACTCTAAGGTTTGGGTCTGAACAGCTGTTTGGGGCCTGGCAGTGCCAGTTAGTGCAACTTGAGGGAAAAGGTTTGGGAAGGGTGGAAACCAGTACTCGTGGGTCATCCCTGGGCCCTTTCGGGGTGGAGGTCAGGTCTGGGGCTGTGGCCCAGTCAGCACAGGGGTCAGGGCAAAGCCCCGGCCCTCAAGGGGGCATGCACTGCTGACAGCCCCTCCAGCTCCACACTGTCCTGTCTTGCAGGCGACACATTGTTTGTGGCTGGCTGCGGGAAGTTCTACGAGGGGACAGCGGATGAGATGTACAAAGCCCTGCTCGAGGTCCTGGGCCGGCTCCCTCCAGACACGGTAGGCGGTGCCCCACCTGCCACCCACTCGCTCACCCGGTGGTGGGAGGACCCTGCTGGCTCTCCCCGTTGGGGTCTCCCCTGCATCTTGGGAGGAGCAGGAGGGTAGAGGCATTGCTTCTGGAAGTGTGTTTTTTTCTTTAAGCATACTTTTCATTGTCATTTAACATACACGCAAGACGTGTCCTTGTCCTGAGGGACGTCTCGTGGGTGCTGCCCCCAGGACCAGCCAGGTCCCTCACACCCATCTCTGAGGGGCTGAGGGTGGGTTAATGAGTCTTCTCAGAGCTGGCGGGCTTGGCTTTTTCCCCAGAGAGTGTACTGTGGCCACGAATACACCATCAACAACCTCAAGTTTGCTTGCCATGTGGAGCCCAGCAATGCCGCCATCCAGGAGAAACTGGCCTGGGCCAAGGTGAGCGTGATGCACTTGGGCGCGTCCTGGGGTCGGGCACCGTGATGCCACTTTCCCAGGAGCACGGAGTTCATGGTGCCCGCTTCAGAGTGGGCAGAAAGTGCTCCTCCGGGGCAGTGGGCGAGGCGGGGTTTAGACAGCCCAGCTTGGAGCAAGAAGCCCTGGTTGTCTGCTTAAGATCCTTTCTGACTCGTGGGTCAGGGCTGGGCTTGGGATTCTGCATTTTCAACAAGTGCCCAGGTGAGGCTGAAGCAGCAGGTCCCAGCCCCTCCCTGCTGTCTGTGGGCAGTGGATTCACCCTAGAGGCTGCTTGTCTGAAAGGCATTTATTTCAGACATGGCCCCGAACATGCCCCGTGGCTCGGCCCAGGGGTTGGCGTGTTGTTCTGGAGGCATCTTCTGTGGGGGGGTTTGGAAACGCTGCTGCAGGCAGCTGGGCTGACGTTCTCCTGGACTCAGGTGTCTGTGTTCAGTCACTGAGAAATGGTGTTAGTAAGAAACACACACACCTGGGAGTCCTCAGGTGCTGGGCTCCCTTCTGCTGAGTTCAGTGAGGAATGGTCTCATAGGTTTTTTTTTTCATAAGTCACCTGTTTTTATCAAGCATCTTTATCAATTTTGCGAGGTGGGCTTGCAAAATAATACTTATAAAAATTCAGACACTACCGTAATAGGTTGATAAATGTTATTCCTTTTTTTTTTTTTACAGTGTGCACATAAGAGTACTTAATATAAAAAACTCATCCTGTGTGTTATTTTGTGGCTTCCTTGTCACTTAATAATGGGTCTTAGTGCTCTTTCCATAGCAGTCCAAACATATTGAGCTTATTCTTTTCATGGTTATCTGCTTAAGGATAATTTACATACGATAAAACATACCTGTTTTAAGTGAGCATTATACAGTTTGAATTTTGACAGTATATGCTCCTGTGTCAGCCCCACCACAATCAAGATAGAGAACATTTCCACTATCGTAGAAGGTTCCTTGCCCCTCCCCATTCAGTCCCCAACTACTGATCTGCTTTCTGTAACTATAAATTACTCTTTTCTAGATTTTCATATAAACAGAATCATACAACATTACTCTGTTGTATCTGGCTCTTTTTACTCAGCAGGTTTTCGAGATTTTTAAATTTCTGAGTAGTATCTCATATGGACATACTACAGTTTGTTTATCCACTCATCTGGATGGACTCTTGGGTAGTTCCCAGTTTTTTGCTATTTTAAATAAAATTACTGTGAACGTTTGTGTGCAGGTCTTTGTGTGGACACATGTTTTCATTGCTTGTGGGAACATACCTAAGAGTGTAATTGCTGGGTTGTGTGGTAAGTGTATGTTTAACTTTTAAGAAACTACCAACCTGTTTTCCAATTAGTTGTACTATTTGGAATCCTCACTAGCAATGTGTGAGTTCCAGGAGATCCACATGCTCATCAACACTTGGTATTGCTGATCTTTTAAATTTTAGCCATTCTAATAGGTGTGTCGTGGTAGCTTGTAGTTTTTAAGTTTCCATTTCTCTGATGGCTAAAGTTGTAAGAATTCCTTATACATTCTGGAAACAAGTCTTTGTCGGATATATATCTCAAATATTTTATCCCAGTTTGTGGCTTGCCTTGCCATTTTCTTAACAGTGTCTTTCAAAGAATAAAAGTTTATACTTTTGGTAAAGTTTAGTTTATTAATTTTTTCTTTTATGGTTTTTGTGTCCTACGAAATCTTTGCATAACCCTACATCACAAAGACTTTGTCCTCTGTTTTCTCCTAGCAGTTGTATAGTCTTAGCTTTTATGTTTATATAAATTTATGTTTAGGTCAGTGATCCACTTCAAGTTAATGTTTGTGGTGTAAGGTAAGGGTAGAAGTTCACTTTTTTGCATATTGACATCTAGTTGCTCAGCACCATTAGATGAAAAGACTTGCCTTTCTTCATTGGCATCTTTCCTGAATAAAATGGACCATGTGGGCATGAATCTACTTCTGGACTCTATTCTGTTCCATTGATCTACATGACTTATTCTTGCGTCAGTAGTACTGTCCTGATCACTGTAGCTTATGGTAAGTCTAAGAATCAGGTAGTATAAATCCTCTAACTTTATTCCTTTTTGAAATTCATTTTGGCTCGTCTAAGTCCTTTACATTTTCATATAAATTTTAGGATCATCTTGTTAATTTCTACAAAAAGTCAGCTTGGCTTTTGATTGTGTTGTAACAAAAGATTTGGAGAGACTTGAGATCCTAACAATATGGCGTCTTTCCATAAATATGATATAGCCTTACATTTATTAAGGTCTTTAGTTTTTCTCAGCAGTGTTTTGTAATTTTCAGTGTTAAAGATCTTGCACATATTGTTAAATGTATCTCTAAAGACTTCATGGTTTTAGATTTTATTGTAAATGATTATTGGTAGTCTTCAGAAATACAATTGATTTTTGTATTTTGACCTTGTTTCCTTGTGACCTTGCTTAACTCATTTTAGTCTAGCATCTTTTTCATAGATTCCTTAGCACACAATCATGCCATCAACATTAAGATAGTTTTATTTCGGGCTTCCCTGGTGGCGCAGTGGTTGAGAGTCCGCCTGCCGATGCAGGGGACATGGGTTCGTGCCCCAGTCCGGGAAGATACCACATGCCACGGAGCGGCTGGGCCCATGAGCCATGGCCGCTGAGCCTATGCGTCTGGAGCCTGTGCTCTGCAACGGGAGAGGCCACAACAGTGAGAGGCCCACATAGCGCAAAAAAAAAAAAAAAAAAAAGTTTTATTTCTTCCTTTCCAGTCTATATGCCTTTTAATTATTTTTCTTGCCTTGTTGCTCTGGCTAAGATCGTCAGGACAGTGTTAAGTAGACATGGTGAGAGTGGACACCTTTGGCTTGTTCCCAGTCTTAGGGAGAAAGCATTCAGTCTTCCACCATTAAGTATGATATTAGCTGTGAGTTTTTTGTAAGTCTTCTTTATCAAGTTGTTGAAGTTCACATATATTCCTGGTTTTCTGAGAGTTTTTGTCATGAGTGGGTGTTGAATTTTGTTAAATGATTTTTCTTCATCTATTATGTAATCATACATTTTTTTTCTCCCTTACTCTTTTAATCTGGTGAAGTATATCACTTGGTTTCAAATGTTAAACCAACCTTGCTTTCTGGATAAACCTTAGTCATGGTGTCTATTTTTGTGTCTGTGTTCATAAGGGATATTGGTCTGTAGTTTTATTTTCTTGTAATGTCTTTGTCTAATATCAGGGTAATGCTGGCCTCATAAAATGAGTTGGAAGTGCTTCCTCCTATTTGCTGAAAGAGTTTTTCTATGATTGTTATTATTTCTTCCTTTAGTGTTTGTTAGAATTCACTGACATAGCCTTCTGGACATTGAATTCTTTTTTGTGGAAAGATTTTTTTGTTATGAATTATGAGACATAATTCATAAAGACATATGAATTAATGTCTTTAATTTGTGTGGGGCTGTTAGATTTTTATATTTTCTTGAGTCAGTTTTGTTAGCAACTAGTATCTTCAAGGAATTTGTCCATTTCATCAAGGTTTTCAAATTTACTGGCATAGTTTTCATAGTTTCCCTTTTTATTATCAAGCTTGTTGAGGTTTAGTTCACATGTAATAAATTGCATCCATTTGAAGTGAACAATTGAGTGAATTTTGACAGACGTATATACCAATTAACTCCCACTATATTTAAGATACATAACATTTCCATCACCCCCCAGAACCTCCTCATGCCTCATTTTCTCTGCCCTGCTCCAGTATGCCATTAGAACTTAGTTCACATTTTCTAGAACTTCATATAAGTGGAACTATACAGTATGTACTCTTTCATCTTTTTTTACTCAGCAGAATGATTTTGAGATTCATTCATGTTGCTGCATGTATCAGTTCATCCCTTTTCACTGCCAGGTAGTATTCCTTTGTTTGGTTATACCACATTTTGTTTATCCATTCACCTGTCAATAGACATTTGTGTTTCTAGTTATTGGCCATTGTGAATAAAGCTGCTATGAACGTTTGTGTACAAGTCTTTGTGTGACATATGTTTTAATTACTCTTGAGTAAATATCTCAGAGTGGAATGGCTGGGTTGTATTAGGTGTATGTATTAAGTCGAAACTTGTTCAGTCTTTTTTAAAATTTATTTTTAATTTTTGGCTGCATTGGGTCTTTAGTTGTGGCACGTGGGATCTTTCATTGCCGTGCGCGGGCTTCTCTCTAGTGGCATGGGGGTTTTCTCTCTGTAGTTGTGGCGCATGGGCTTCAGAGCACATGGGCTCTGTAGTTCACGGCATGTGGGGCTCTCTAGTTGAGGCGCACGGGCTCAGTAGTTGTGGCGCCCAGGCTTAGTTGCCCCATGGCATGTGGGGCCTTAGTTCCCTGACCAGGGATCAAACCCACGTCCCCTGCATTGCAGGACAGATTCTTTACCACTGGACCACCAGGGAAGTCCCAAGTTGAAACTTGTAAAGAAACTGCCAGGCTGTTTTCTAAAGAGCGACTGTATTGTTTTACATTCCCACCAGCAAAGTATGAGAGTTCCAGGTGTTCCACATCCTCAAAAACACTTGGTATTGTCTGTCTTTTTAGTCATTTTAATGGCTGTGTAGTAGTATTTCATTATGGTTTTAATTTGCATTTCCCTAGTGCCTAATAATGTTGAACATCTTTCCATGTGCCTGTTGGCCATTTTGTGAAGTGTTTGTTCAGATTTTTTGCCTATTTAAAAAACTGGATTGTCTTCTTATTATTGAATAATGTTTTTTTTTTTAAGTATAGGTACAAGTCCTTTTTCAGATATGTGTATTGTGAATAGTTTCTCCTATTCTGTGACTTGCCTTTTGTTTTCTCAACAGTGTCTTTTGAAGAGCAAACATTTTAAATTCTGATGAAGTCCAGCATATTAATTTTCTTTTGTGGTTCATACTTTTTATCTCCCATCTAAGAAATCTTTTCTTTTGCCAAGGTCAAAGAAACCTCCTATGCTTTCTTTTGGAACCTTTATAGTTTTAGCTTTTACTGTTAGATCAATATGACTTAAACCGCCAACCCCCCTGCCGCTCACCACCAATATTTGTTGGATCTGTAGTAATTGCCCCTCTTTCGTTTCTGATGTTGCGAATTTTTTTCATTGCTCTTATCAATTTTGTTGATCTTTTAAAAGCACAACTTTTGCCTTAATTTTCCTTGTTTTTCCATTGCACTGATTTCTGTTCTTAAAAAGATAAAGTTTAAAAAACTCTTTCCTTCTACTTACTTTGGATTTGCTTTGTTCTTCCTTTTTTTTTTTTTTTTGGCGGTACGCGGGCCTCTCACTGTTGTGGCCTCTCCCGTTGCAGAGCACAGGCTCCGGATGCGCAGGCTCAGCGGCCATGGCTCATGGGCCTAGCCGCTCCGCGGCATGTGGGATCTTCCCAGACTGGGGCACAAACCCATGTCTCCTGCATCGGCAGGCAGACTCTCAACCACTGCGCCACCAGGGAAGCCCTATAGATTCTTAGTATGGAACCCAAGGTCATTGATTTTATTTTTTAATAAAAGTAATTATTTTTATAATTATTAGCTTAGTTGCTCCATGGCATGTGGGATTTTCCCAGACCAGGGCTCAAACCCATGGCCCCCTGCATTGGCAGGCAGATTCTTAACCACTGTGCCACCAGGGAAGTCCCAGTCATTGATTTTAGATCTTTTTTCTTTTCTAATATAAGCACTTAAAGCTAAAAACTTACCCCCAAGTACTGCTTTTAGCAGCACAAATTTTGACATGTTTTATTTTCATTATCCTCAATTTGAAATAATTTAATATATCCCTTGTGATTTCTTCTTTGACACATAGGTTATACTGAACTGTGTTAAACTGTTTTTTAGCCTTTTCAACTTTTTATTATGAAAATTTTCACACATACAGAAAAGATGAAAGAATTTCATAGTGAACAGTCATATACCTAACACCTTGCTAGTAACATTTTACTAATTTTATCACTGCCTATTTATCCATCTTACTTTCATTCTTTTTAATAAGTAAAACATACTAATGTGTGAACGTCAACCGTAAATCATTTTACCAATACAATTAGGGAGAACAGTTAGAGTTTCCAACATTTTTGCTCTTATAACTTGTGCTACAGTGAACAACATCCTCAAATGTAAGTCTTTACATTTGTGTGCTTCATACTTCTGTAGGAAAAGTCCCTGCATGTTAACGCTCATCTTAATAGATAATCCAAAAGGTTATGACAGTTTACACTCCCCCAACTATGCCTACAAGGACCTGTTTTAAAATTATCCTTAGAATAATTCAGTGGTTTTCTTCCTTCATAAAAGGTGGAGGAAGATTTCTTAGGAGGAGTGAGAATATTGGAGGAAGTGCAGGGAATATTATAAAACATTCTATGCTTGTTTTCACCAGAAGGGAAAGTTCAGAGATTAGCAATAAGCCTTCATCTTTTTTTAAAAAAAATAATTTTTTGGCTGTGTTGGGTCTTCGTTGCTGCACGGGCTTTCTCTACCTGCGGTCAGCGGGGACTACTCTTCATTGTGGTGCGCAGGCTTCTCATTTTGGTGGCTTCTCTTGTTGTGGAGCATGGGCTCTAGGCACATGGGCTTCACTAATTGTGGTGCGCAGGCTCAGTAGCTGTGGCTCACGGGCTTAGTCATTCCGCAGCATGTGGGATCTTCCCGGACCAGGGCTCAAATCTGTGTCCCCTGCACTGGCAGGCGGATTCTTAACCACTGACCACCAGGGAAGTCCCTAAGCCTTCATCTTGACCTCCCACCAGACTCCAACGTGACCCACCTCCAGCGGTTAAAGGATTACTTCTCGATGCCACTGCTCACAGTGTGGGTGGGATTGGGACCTTTGGGTCTGAGGGCCCCTGATGGTCAGGAAGCCTGGGTGTGGGTGCTGACAGTGGCTGTCCAATCACTGGCCCTGTGGCCCTCAGGGTGAGCCCAGCAGTAGCAGGGCAGGGGCTGCGGGCAGGGTGGAAACCCCCAGCTGTTAACTCTGACCTCCTTCCTGTAGGCATTTCTATAGGAGTGAACAGTTGGCCAGATGTCCCAGTATGCGTCTTCTCTCTGCCTGCCCTGGTCAGTGTTGATTAGAAGCAAGGCCATCCTGGTCCTGAGTGGAGGTCACGAGCTGCCTGAACACCCTGTGATGAGAGCTGCCCTCTGGGGGGCTGTCACCGCAGGGGAGGGACCCCAGGAACCTGTTGCTTTGCTGTTCTTCCTGGCAGTGAGGTGCTCACGACCCACATGCTGTCTTGGGGGTAGGGCTATGTCTTCTGCATTTTTGCTAGTTATGACTTCTGTATTAATGAAAAGAAAGCTCCTTGTGCCCCTGCACCTCCAAGACAGCAAGGGAAGGAGAGAGGTTGTTGGTGGCAGCTGGAGCACTCACATCTCTTCTCCACGGGCAGGGAAGGGCCTGTCCTGGTACTGACCCACTGCTCACTTTATCTTCTCAGTCGGACGACACTGGAAGACCATTAGGAGGCTTTTTGAAGTGTCAGCTTTAGAAGTTTCCGCATTAAAGGGACCCGCTTTTCTTGCAGGAGAAGTACAGCATCGGGGAGCCCACGGTGCCATCCACCATTGCAGAGGAGTTCACCTACAACCCATTCATGAGAGTGAGGTGAGGGAGCGGGTCCCACGCTGTCCTCGGACATCTCCGCCTCCGCCACCCCGACTCCTGAAGAGCCCGGGTGGGAGAGGAGGCTGCCCTGAAATCTCTGTTTAAAGTGTAGCCAAAGAATGAGACACCTCTTCTTAAAGGGGGACGCTTTTCTTGACGCCCTGGCTAGGGTGTAGGGTCCTTTCTGACCCTGGAGTCTGGATCCATAGGTGGACGAGACTTGTGCTTGGGGAGCCTCTAGGCGCGGGGCAGTGCCGGATGCCAGCGTGGAGTTGGTGTCCCCGCTTTCCAGGTCACCAGCAGGACTGGCTCGGCCAGCATGTTTCCCGCAGTTAGAAACACCTGAGTTGGCCATTGGCTGTCGCACTTCATTTTTAAGAACGTCCCGCCTCCTACAGGCTCTTTTCTTCCCTGGTGCCCTGGGAGGGGTGGTGGGCCCGCGGGTGCAGGGTGCGGCCTGCTGCCTGGTGCTTGGCTTCCGCAGGGAGAAGACTGTGCAGCAGCATGCGGGTGAGACGGACCCTGTGACCACCATGAGGGCCATCCGCAAAGAGAAGGACCAGTTCAAGGTGCCGCGGGACTGAGGTGGCTGCGGGGCCTGGGTGTCCAAGGCTGCTGCTGCAGCTGCAGCCACCTTCAACCACATTTGGGTATTCAGATGTGTTAGGTGAATTTCTGGCTAGGAGTGCAGGAAATTCAGTCTCAGTTTAATTTTAAATTAATTTCAGAGCATCTTGCTTGTGTTATCAAATGTTCTAATACATATTTATAAGAGAAGAAGTTTAGAAAGTGTTTATTCCCGGAAGCTCTGCTTGCAGACTGTGTTGTCTCCAGCCTTCCCATGGGGCCCCCATAGTTGCCGTGTGAGCCCCATATGATGCCCCAGTAAGAGTCGTACCCGCCCTGCCCCTGGTGAGGCCGGCACGCCCTGGTTCAAAGTCTGTGCTTACCAGAAGAAGGCCCCTGGGAGGGGCACACTCCCCTTACCTGGCATCGTCCCCTCCCTCTCCTACCCCTTCCCCCAGCTACCTCTAGAGGAAGTCATTCTCTCATGTTTGATGACATCATCATGTTCTCGTGTCTGTGTTGATGTGCAGTGGAATTCCAGGGCCGGGGCAGGCCCAGAGCACCTACCTGGGCTGGGGTGATGCTGAAGAGCTGCCTCCAGTGTGGGTCTGGGTCTGGGGTCTTGGGCAGGGAGAGTACAGGCTGGGAGGCTGTGGCATGTGGTACCCGAGGAGCTCCAAGCTCTGCACACTCGTCCCTGTAAAGGCTGGCCAGTTCCGGGGATGTTCCCAGGAACCAGTGTGGGGCACTGTGCCTCGTGTGGGCAGAGGAGCTGACGGGAGGGATGCGGGGACATCTGTGTGCGGTGGGGTTGCCCTGGGCGCCTATGTGGCGTCAGCACCACTGCTGGCACCGCGCCGCCCCTGCTTGGGGGCGGGCCTCTTGGGCCCCCGGCAGGGAGAGGCCCCGAGTCCTTCCTCCTGGTGGCAGTGTGCAGGGAGCCTGCTGTTGAGATTGTGATGTGGTGTCCCTGCTCTGTAGCTGTTCCTTCTGCTCTTGGCTGGCCATCCTGGGAATTGGCTCCTCTCCTGCAGTCTCAGGCTGGTCCTGGTTACCCCACCTCACATCTCAGGCAGAGCCGGCAGGAGGTCCGAGCTGGGGGGATGGGGAGGGTGGGCCCAGAGGGTCACGGGGGCATCCAGGGCCCCGAGGCGCGAGGAGGACGGGATGAGACTGGGGAACGGTGGGGGCAGGAAGGGCTGCGGGGAGCTCTCCCAACCAACTCATTTCTGGATCTGGAGATTCTCCATGTTGCCTTGGTCTGTGATGAGAACAGACCCAGGGTCTGCGAGGCTCTGCTCACTGAGCCGGGTGCTCAAGTCTTTGGGTCTCACCTGATGTGGTGATGCTCACTGAACACTTCCTGTCCAGCTGAGGCCCGCTGCTGCTGCTGTTGATGTCACCCCCCTGTACGCCTCATCCAGATGGGTCATGATGCAGCGTGGTTGTCACCGCCCCCCTGGATTCCTCAGGTCCCTGTCCCGGCCAAGCATGGGCCCGTGTCACTCTGCAGCTGCCTGTGTGGGCTTCTCCAAAGACGATGATGTTCTAGATGGAACCAAAGCTCCCTGTGAGCAGCAGCCCCCACCCCCAGGGCGTCATGGAGTGGGGTTTGCACGGGTCCTCCTGCTTTGTTTCATGGCTTTGTACCAGCGACTGGACATGCAGGTGCAGGCGTCTCAGGACATGCTGAGGCCTCGGTCTGCGATGCCCGAGGGTCACTGTGGACCTGTGGGTGCTGTGCCCATCCCCCCAGGTGGCTCGTGTTGTTGGCAGCCCCTCTCCAGGGACACTGAGCTCCTCGCTAGTTTCCACCAGCAGCATAGCGCCTGCACCTAGGGGTGAGTGCTTCTCCTTGGAACCAGCTGCCAAAAGCCCCCTTTCCCACTGGTGTCCACCCCAGTCCTGCGTCCCTCATCTAAAGAAACGTAAAGAAAAACGCACCCCACCACCCTGCTTCCGAGGCCACAGGCTGTCACTCCTTGTCCTCCAAGAGCCCAGAGCTTTCAAGAGTGGGCATTTCGCTTTGCATGTTTTTTTTTTTTTTTTTTTTTTTTTGGCGGTACGTGGGCCTCTCACTGTTGGGGTCTCTCCCGTTGCAGAGCACAGGCTCCGGACGCGCAGGCTCAGCGGCCATGGCTCATGGGCCCAGCCGCTCCGCAGCATGTGGGATCTTCCCGGACCGGGGCAAGAACCCGTGTCCCCTGCATCGGCACGTGGACTCTCAACCACTGCGCCACCAGGGAAGCCCCGCTTTGCATGTTTTACCCTTGGTGATGACGCTGCTGCCGGGCAATGGGGTGAGTTCTCAGGGCTATGTCCGGTGTCCTGTGTCGTGTGTCTGCGACATGGGCTCTGAAGCGCTCTCATCCAGGCTCCGGCTGCTGCGCTGGGCAAGTGGGATTTCATTCTTGGAGAGCATCTCCCACTGTGCTTGCAGACGCCGGCTGCACCCACTGTCAGACACCTTTGTTTTCGCTCATCTGGGGGTGTGGATGGCACTTTGTGGAGGTTTCACGGGTGTTTACCTGGTTCGGGGTTGCGGGGGGGGTTGACTGCTTTCCACACGCTTATTGGCCACTTGGATTTCCTCACCTGGGGGCTGCCTCTGAGGTTTCTTCCTGGGTTTTCTACCAGGTTTTTGTTTCTTACTGATCAGTTAGGAGTTCTTTGTTTCATGTTGCATATTTTATGATTTCTTTGGTTCTGTGTGTTTGCAGTTTCCTCCTAGTTTGTTGTGGCTTCACACTCTGGTGTCTTGTTGAAGAAATTCTTAACGTAGTCAAATGTATATTTTCTCCTTCATGATAAATGCTTTTGTGTCCTGTGTAATAACTCTTTCCCACCTCTGATGCCTTCCTATAATTTCATCCAGTAGTTTTTTGTTTTGCTTTTCACACTCAGGTTTGTGATTCTTGTGACCGAGCTGTTTATGCTGGTGTCTGGGAGACGGACACCTGATATCCCACCCCCTCTGCACTGTTAGCTCTGGTGAGCCAGCATCCAGGGGTCCAGACCTGTTTCGTGGCTCTCCATCCCACTGATATGTCTGTCTGTCCTGACGCTGGCCCCACATTCCCTGTTACAACAGCTTTAGGACCTTCAATTCCAGGAATGCTGCCCAACCTCATCAGGAGAGTCTTGGCCCTTTGCTCTTATGTATAAAGATTAGGGTATTTATGTCTGGGATTTGGACTGGAATAATGTTGACTTGCTAGATTGGGAAGAAGTGACTTTTTTGTGACGTGGGGAGTTTCCAATTATGACACGCTGCTTATCCATCCATCCACTTGGGTCTCTGATGCTGTGTGTGCAGGGCAACTCTGCTGCCAACCACAGCATTAGCACAAGCACAGGGCAAGGGCACGGTGCCCCGTCAAGACCGCCCTCACCTCAGACTCCAGCCAGAAGCTTGGGGGTCCCCGGCCACCTGCACTTCTAACCAGCTGGCTACAAGTTCAGAGGTTCTCATGACCTCTCAGATTCAGTAACTCACTAGGTTGATTCAGAATTCAGGGACGCTCAACACTTATGATTTTACAGGTTTTTTTTTTTTTTTTTGCGGTACGCGGGCCTCTCACTGTTGTGGCCTCTCCTGTTGCGGAGCACAGGCTCCGGATGCGCAGGCTCAGCAGCCATGGCTCACGGGCCCAGCCGCTCCGCGGCATGTGGGATCTTCCCAGACCGGGGCACGAACCCGTGTCACTTGCATTGGCAGGCGGACTCTCAACCACTGCGCCACCAGGGAAGCCCGATTTTACAGTTTTATTATAAAGGATACAAACTGGGACCAGCCAAGTGAAGAGACCCACAGGGCGAGGTGGGGAGGGTCTGGGTGGCCAAGCCATGCCCTCACTCCATGGAATGCAGGCTCCCACCGTGCTGGCACATCAGGAAGCTCACTGAGCCTCAGTATTCCAGTTGGGTTGGGGTGTCACTGTGTCATCCACAGCGTGAACTCCAGCGCCCCCCAGCCGTTCCACCCTCTGATCACAGGTGGGGCTCCCTGGTGACAGCTCTGAGTCACTACATTAGCATAAACTCAGGTGCTCACTATACTGTAAATGACAAAGTCCCCACCCCTCAGGACACTCCCAGGAGTTAGAGTCTCCCTCCCCAAACCAGGGACAAGACCAGACAAACTTTTCCATCAGGGTTTATAACTTCCTCCCTAGAGGCTGGTTCTGTGGGGACTCTGGCCCCTCAGTAGTATGTCTTTTGATGCTGTTATAAATGGTGTTTTGTTTTAAATCACGCCAGGGGTCAGGAGCGTATAGGAGTGCAGTCAGCCTTGTTCCTGGGGACCCTGCTATGCTTGCCCAGCCTGATGGTAACTGTTTCTTTTGTGGGCCTTTGTGGTACCATCAACAGGGCTTTTGTTTTTCATGTCTCCCCCAGGCAAGCGGGCCTTTATTCCTGACTTCATTGATTGGTTTAACAAATACCTGAATGCTGACGATGTGGCAGGTACTGAGATGCTCTGGGGATTCAGAGTGAACAGACAGAAATTCCTGCCCTTGTGGAGCTTCTGTCCTGGTAGAGGAGACAAGATGAGTGGAATACCAAGCAGGTCACACAGAAGTACTGTGGAGAAAATAAGGCAGAAAAAGGTACAGAGGGAGCCGAGGATGTCAGCCTTCTTAAGTAGAGTGGCTGGGGCCTTGCTAAGGTGACATGTGAGTGACAATGAGAGGATGGAGAGAGTGAGACATGCAGATATCTGGGTGAGAAAAGCAAGTACAAAGGCCCTGGAGCAGGTCTGCAGAAGAGCAAGAGGCCGGCATAGCTGAGCCAGGCGAGGGTCAATGTACAGGACGTGCAAGGACCTCGGCGTCCACTCTGAGCTGTGCAGAGGCGGGGTCAGAGCTGAGCTTTACCAGGACTTCTCAGTGTGTCCTGGCAGGGCCCCTGGAGACAAGTCTGGGGCAGCAGCCCAGGGAGGGCCGGTGGAGGAGGGAGTGGTGGCAGGGTTCCCAGTGGGAGCTGAGGTGGAGGCAGCAGTATTTGGTCCCAGCTTGGATCTGAGCTGTGAGTGATGAGTTAGGGAGACTCCACATCCATTTCCCAGGATGGGGAGACTGTGAGGGGCTCACAGGCTTGAGCGGTTGGCTTTGGGCAGGTCAAGTTTAAAATGTCTCCAGCATGTGGGTGAGTCCAAAGCCAGGAGATGGCACCATCACATGAGAGTGAGATGGAGATGTCAGGGGTAGGGGGAGAGCTAGAGGGGGTGTATTGCCAGGAGGAAGCACCCTAGTCCCTGGAAGGCTGGCGGGTGGGCTGAGTAGCTGTTGTCAAGCTGAGCAAGTCTTCCTAGCTTGCTGGTCATCCGAGTGGGAGCTGGGTCTTATCACATACTCTCCTTTGGTCGGCTGAATTATCCCAACAGTTTTCAGTGCCTAGTAATTTTATTCTTGGGCGAGATCCCATTTCATCGGAACTTCTGCAGCTGGCTTGCTCTCCTTGTACAGTTCCTGTCTGGTTTTGGAAATAAGGTGACATGGAACATTTCCTCACTTCTTGGGGAGTTTGTAGAAGGTAATGATAGTCTGAGCCTTGTGCTTTCTTTTGCGGGTATTTTAAAAACTAGTGATCCTGTTTTTTAATGGTTATAAGGGCTGTTACTTCTATCCTTCTTCAGCTGCTTTTGGTAAGTTGTTTTCTTTCCTACATGTTCAAATCTGGTCTGTAATGTCCTCTTGTCTCTGACGTGGGCATTTGTCTTCCCTCCCCATTCCTATCTGAGACCTTTGCTGTCTGTCCTATGGCTTTGGGGTCCTGCTTTCTTAGCTCCTCAGGGATCTCTCATCATTTTTCTTGAGAATGTAAAGGTAAAAACTCCCCCAGAGCGTCTGTTGTGAAGCCCTACAATCTGGCCATGTAAACTGCCACAACTCCTCAGTTTCTTCCTGGGCACTAGTATAAACAGAGCCCAAGCATTTTCTTCACTAGTTCCTGATCCCTGACCCAGTGCCTGCCCGCTTCCCTCTGAGGATTTTTAAGTATTTCCTGACTGCTCAGTTATCTGTCTGGGTGGAGGCTCCGTCTCTCACCAAGCTACACCTCTGTGCATTTAGCCTGACTCTCTGGGAGGTGCCCCCAGGTGGTGGTCTTACTTCCCACAGCCAGCACACTAGGTCCTTGCTGCTTTTCTGACAGCCACCCACCTGACCTGTGTGTCATGTGCTATCCCAATGTGATATATTTCTCTCCAGCTGTAACACTGCTTAGATTTTAGGAGTGACTATTTTACTAAATAGAACTTTTAAAACTTATTTAAATTGAGGTGAGATTCACACAACATACAATGAAGTTTATAATTCAGTGGCTTTTTTTTTTTTACTTTCTTGGCTGCACTGCACAACATACAGCATCTTAGTTCCCTGACCAGGGATCAAACCCGTGCCCCCTGCGTTGGAAGCACAGAGTCTTAACCACTGGACCACCAGGGACAACAATTCAGTGGCATTTAGTACATTCACAATGTTGTGCATCCCCCACCTCTCTCTAATAATCTGAAACTTTTAACTATTAATCTGTCAGTTAAACCGTAAAAGGAGAGGCTTTTCCTGGACCATCCACTTCTATGGACACTGGTTCTGAGTTGGGGCAGCAGAGAGGCCTGGAGAAGAATTGGATCTCAGTGGATCTGGGAGAGAGCCTGGCCCAGGTGCTGTGGATCCAGAGAGGAAGGCTGGTCCTGCAGCCATGTATGTCCCCAGGGTACACACACCTGTTCCACCATGTCTCAGTCAGTCCCTCAGCAAAGGTCAGGGTCACCTCTGCTCTGGGGCCCTCAGGCCCATCTGGGATTCCACTGAGGTGGCAGAACATCAGGTTCCTTCTCTTCCTTTCTTCTCCAGCCTTTCTCCTGCTCCGTAGCTCAAAGAAAGACTTTTCTTATTCTTTGTCAGAATATTTTCTTAGGCCAGAATCTTGACTTTTTAAGGTTCCAATAATCTCTTTTCTTTCCTCTGATTTCTGTTCTAACAACCCTCTTTTGAAGGAATGAATACCTCACGTCTAGTCTGAATGGTCAGGGACCAAAGAATTTTAGAAATTCAAAGATAAAATAAGTAATTCAACAATAAAGGAGGGATTCCCTGGTGGCACAGTGGTTAAGAATCTGCCTGCCAATGAAGGGGACATGGGTTCGAACCCTGTTCTGGGAAGATCCCACATGCTGGGGAGCAACTAAGCCCGTGCACCACAACTACTGAACCTGCACTCTACAGCCCATGAGCCACAACTACTGAGCCCACGTGCCACAACTACTGAAGCCCGCGTGCCTAGAACCTATGCTGTACAAGAGAAGCTACTGCGATGAGAAGCCTGTGCACTGCAACAAAGAGTAGCCCCCACTCTCTGCAACTAGAGAAAGCCTGTGCGCAGCAACGAAGACCCAGTGCAGCCAAAAATAAATAATTAAAAAAAAACTCTTAAAACAATAGAGATTCTTTAATAGTCTAGTTGATAACAGGACACTGTCACTCAACTGAACCTATTTATAGAACATTCCACCAGCATTTTCAGGTGCTCATGGAACATTCTCCAGGATAGACAATATCTTAAGACTACAAATCACAATGAATTTCAAAAGACAGAGTATACTTTGTAATTTCAAACTCCAGTGGAATTAGATATCTACAACAAAATGAAGCCTGGAAAACCCCCAAATGTTTGGAAGTTAACACATCTAAATAGTGTGTGGGTCAAAAAGAGGGGAAATCAAAACACAAAATTTGTGGGATGTAGCTAAAGCAGTGCTAGAGGGAAATGTATATAGCTTTTAAACACCTGTATGAGAAAAGAAGAAAGGCCTCACAAAACCTAGGCTTCTACCTTAAAACACTAAAGAAGAGCAAACAAAACCCAAAGGAAGCAGAAGAAAAGAAATAGTAATGATTAGCAAGGAGATCAATGAAACAGAAAACAAAAACCACTGACCAACAAAATAACACACAAATTACCAAAATCATGAATGAAAAAGGGTACATCACTACCATTCCTACAGAAATGAACAGGACTTACAAGGGAATACTAGGGAAACTATACCAACAAATTAGATTTTAGATGAAATGGACAAATTCCTTAAATTGATTTAACAAAAGTCTGAAGTCTTCATGCAAAGGAAAGCTCAGGTCCACATGGCTTCACTAGTGCATTCTATCAGTAACACTAATCACTCACAAACTCTTCCAGAAAATACAGGAGGGGACACTTCCCAACTCATTCTATTTGAGGCTAATGTTATCCTAATAGCAAACAAAACGAGAGATCAATGTCCCTCATGAATACAGATGTAAAATCTTTAAAACGTTAGCAACCCAAATACAGCAACATTATACACAACCAGGTGGGATTTATCACAGGAATGCAAGGTTGGTTAAACATCTAAAGATCAATTAACATAAACCACAGTCATAGAATAAAGGACAAAATCCACAAGATCACCTCAGTGTATGTATGTATCCCACACCTGTTCGTGATAAAAAGTCAACAAACTAGGAATAGAAGGGAGCCTCTTCGACCTGTTTAAAGGACATCTGTAATTTCCAAATGCTGCTGTATCAAATCATTACAAACTTAGTTGTTTAAAACAACATAAATGGGGACTTCCCTGGTTGCGCAGTGGTTAAGAATCCGCCTGCCAATGCAGGGGGACACGGGTTCAAGGCCTGGTCTGGGAGGATTCCACATGCCGTGGAGCAACTGAGCCCATGCGCCACAACTACTGAGCCTGCGCTCTGGAGCCCGCCAGCCACAGCTACTGAGTCCGCGTGCCACAACAACTGAAGCCTGTGCACCTAGAGCCTGTGCTCCACAATGGGAGAAGCCACCACAATGAGAAGCCCACGCACTGCAATGAAGAGTAGCCCCCGCTCGCCGCAACTAGAGAAAGACTGCACACAGCAATGAAGACCCAACGCAGCTAATCAATCGATAAATAAATAAAAGAAATAAACCACACAAATGTATCATCTAACAGTTCTGGAGGTCAGAAGTCTGACATGAGTCTCAATGGACTAAAAGTGTCCACAGAGCTGGTTCCTTCTTCAGGCTCTAAGGGAGAATCTGTTTCCTTGCCCTTTCCTGCTGCTAGAGGCGCCTGCATTCTTGGCTCCTGACCTCCTTCCTCCATCTTCAAAGGTCAGCAGCTGTGGGTTGAGTCCTTCTCTCATTGCCTCACACCGACCTCTTCTGACGCCCTCTGCCACTTTAGAGGACACTTGTAATTACAATGGGGCCACCTGGAAAATCCACATTAATCTCACTATCTTAAGGTCAGCTGATTAGCAACCTCAATTCCCCTTTGCCATGTAACCTGACACATTCATGATTCCAGGGATAAGGACACGGACATCTTTGGTTTGGGAGCATTATTCTGCCTGTGACAGCATCAATGAAAAACATAAGCCAGCATCATAATTCACAATGGATGACTGAATGCTTCCCACTAAAATCAGGAATAAGGCAAGGATATCTGCTCTTGCCACTTGTCAACATTGTACTGATGTGCAATAAGGCATACACACACACACACACACACACACACACACACGGCAGTATACATATTGGAAAGGAGTAAAAATAAGTAAAAATGTCCTTATTCACAGATGGTGTGATCCTATATGTGGCTTATCCTAAGGAATCCAGATACACACACATACCTGGAACTAATAAGTTCAGTAAGGTCCTAGGACACAAGATTAACAAGAGAAATCTGTTGTATTTGCACATACTAATGACAGTCTGAAAACAAAATTAAAACAACTCCATAATAGCATCAAAACTAACAAAATACTTAGAAATGATCAAAATTAGTGCAAGATTTATACACTGCAAACTAAGAGAAAGAAGATGTAAGTAAATGGAAAGATCCTATAATCCTTGATTAGAAGATCTTTGTGATCTTGGGTTAGGCAAAGAGTTCTTAGACACCACACCAAAATCATGAGCCATGAGAGAAAAAAACTGATAAATTTTGGACTTCATTAAAATAAACTTTCGTACTTCAAAAGACAACATGAAAAAAAGGCGACAAACCACAAACAGAAAAATATCTGCAAATGTTATCCTTGATAATCCATAATATATAAAGTCTCATATCCATAATATGTAGTGTTGCAACTCAGTAAGGAGTCAACTCAGTTAAAAAATGAACGAAAGTCTTGAACAGACACTTCACCAAAGAAGATATAAGAATGCCAACAAACACATGAATAGGTGCCCAATATCAACTGTCAGAGAAACAGAAGAGCTAAAAAACAAAACAAAACTGACCATACCAAATAGTAGTGAGGATGTGGAATTGGAATTCTCGTAATTTGTAAAATGATACAATCATTTTGGAAAACAGTTTTTTAAAAACTAGACATAAATACTATGTGAACCAGTAATTCCACTCCTAAGAATCTACCCAAGAGGAGTGAAAGCTACGTCCACACAAAAACTCATACACAAATATTCATGGCAACATTATTCATAATAACCCCAAAATAGGAACAAACCAGATGCCTATCATCTGATGAATGAATAAACAAATGTCACAAATCCATAAAACAGAATATTGTCCAGCCATAACAAGGAATGAAGTACTGATATACACTATGTAGGTGAACCCTGAAAACATGCTCAGTGCAAAAGGTGAGATACAGAAGGCAACCGATTGTATGGGGATGTTCTAAAGCTGGACTGTGCGTGTGGCTGCACAGCTGTACACATTTACTAAGAATCACTGAATTTTATATCGACAGTGGGTGAACTTTATGGTGTGAGAATTGTACATCAATCAAGCTGTTTTAGAAACAATCGTTGGGTAAAGGCACCACAATTAATACTTTATTACATTATCCCAACATACTTCTAGAAAAATATTTCAGCTTAGACAAAATGAAATGAAAGAGGAAAAAAGGTAACACTTACAATAGTATCAAAAGTAACAACCGGGCTTCCCTGGTGGCGCCGTGGTTGAGAGTCCGCCTGCCGATGCAGGGGACACGAGTTCGTGCCCCGGTCCGGGAAGATCCCACATGCCGCGGAGCTGCTGGGCCCGTGAGCCATGGCCGCTGAGCCCGTGTGTCCGGAGCCTGTGCTGCGCGACGGGAGAGGCCACAACAGTGAGAGGCCCGTGTACCGCAAAAAAAAAAAAAAAAAAAAAAGTAACAACCAGGGCTTCCCTGGTGACGCAGTGGTTGAGAATCTGTCTGCTAATGCAGGGGACACGGGTTTGAGCCCTGGTCTGGGAGGATCCCACATGCCGCGGAGCAACTAGGCCCGTGAGCCACAACTACTGAGCCTGCGTGTCTGGAGCCTGTGCTCCACAACGAGAGGCCACGATAGTGAGAGGCCCGCGCACTGCGATGAAGAGTGGCCCCCGCTTGCCACAACTAGAGAAAGCCCTCACACAGAAACGAAGACCCAACACAGCAAAAATAAATTAATAAACTCCTACCCCCAACATCTTTAAAAATAAAAAAAAGTAACAACCATCTACAGGAAAAAAAAAATCTAAAAAATATATGCAAGATCGTAACGTGGAAATCTACAAAAACACCACTGAAAGAAACTGAAGACGACCTAATTATGCCATGTCCACGGATTGGAAGACTCAAACTGCAACACAAGTCAATCCTGGACAGGCTGCTCCCACTGTAGACAAGGAAACACATGGACCACGAAGAGCCTGGAAGCTCTTGCAGACAGAGGAGGATCTGCTCTGCCTCCATGGTTCAGGGGGAGCCCAGAAAGGGCCAGGCTATGCAGCCCCTGACCACGTCAAGGGTGGCGTCCAGGAGTGAGGAGGGAAGGAAAGCCACTGCACTAAATGTGGGGAGGCGATCATAACCCACCAAAAAGAATGAAACTTGAGCATCACCTGACTCTTAGGAAGTGAAAGGGTGGCCCAAAGACGTCACAAAGAAAGGTAGGGCAGTGACACATTCACACAGTATTTTAAGAGAATACACTCAAGTCCATGTGCTGAACGGGACCTGAAATCATGATACATACATCAGCCTAGATAAAAAAAACTTTTTTTGCAGTTTTTCCATTTAAGGAACACCTTATGAGACCATGTTAAAATTAAGAACTCTCACCAGAATCACAATGAAGAGAATGGAGGCA
The DNA here is from genome assembly GCF_059928025.1 of Delphinapterus leucas. Classification (NCBI taxonomy): domain Eukaryota; kingdom Metazoa; phylum Chordata; class Mammalia; order Artiodactyla; family Monodontidae; genus Delphinapterus; species Delphinapterus leucas. Next base: position 36,889,131 of record NC_143143.1, read on the forward strand.
AACCACAGTGCAGAAGACAACACTGGCCACACATACCTAACAAGGGGCTTGCATCCAGCATACAGTTTTAAAAAAAACATAAGTCACACTGACAGCAAAAGACTTAAACATGTACTTTACAGAAAAGGACAATCCACTGGCCAATGAACCTCCCTATGAACAGCTGCCATCACTAGTGACTGAAGAAACACAGGACAATGAAAGCCACTGTCCCCCCACCTTCAGGGCTGAGAAGACAGGGTGGGGGCGGTGTTGAGGGCACCCCTATTGGCTCCAGGAAGGTGTGACCCCTAACTACCCAGAAAGGGGTTGGCCTTACCTGCAAGGATGACACAGGCTGGTCCCAGCGGGTCCACTCAGGACCACAGGAACGCACAAGGGCCCCACAGGGTCGCAGCACCACGACAGGAAGGAGGGAAGGGATGCTATGACTTGGCACACGAGTGGCCGGGCCTGGGGCTTCTGTACAACACCATTTCCACGAAGACCAGAAACCAGACTCCTCGGGGGAACCCTCAGGGGGTGAACTGTAAAGAGAGGCCAGGGCAGTAGTCAGCCTGGGTCAGGACTGGCTGCTTTGGGGGAGCAGGGACAGAGCTGGCCCCGGGCGGCCAGAATAGAGGTCTTTTCTGCTCAGCAGGCTGAACACCAGTGTTACCGCAGGACTCGAGAAAGGTTTACAGATACCTAACCTGCCTGCCACAGTCCCGATAAGGGTTCTCTGCCACACAAGCTCGACTGGGGATTTACAGGAAGTTTCCAGCCCCAACCCTCCAAGTGTGAGGAGACAGGAATGCTAACCCTCCTTCCAGTCCACGTGCGTCTGGCCCGCATGCGGGGAGCTTCCCAGTGAAGAGGCCCCATGGCCCCGGACTCCTGCTGAGTCCGCACTTTCTACTGTGTAAATGTATGTTTACCGTGTAAATTTCTGGGTGTGGACTTTCTCCCTGCAGATCTATAATTTCTCAGAAGAGAAGCTGAGAAACGACCTGGAAAAAAATCAAAGCTCAATAAAGGGAGGAAGACAAAGCCGCCCCTCAGCACTGCTGCAGGATGAGCTGGGGAGGGGGCGCCACGAGGCTGGGGGCGGGCCTGGCCTCCAGCCTCTCCTGGGCCTGGACAGCTCCTACCTCACTTCTCTCCTCACCCATGCACCTTTCAGGAGGCAGACGTGACTTCCTCCTCTGCCTCACCAAGAGGTTCAAGAGTCTCCTAAAGCTTGACAAGCCTTGCCCTCCCCAGACTCAGTTTTGCCTTTTTCAATGCCTTCTGGCCCCTTCCGAGCACAGGCCTCCCCGCCCCAGGCAGAGCAGAGGGACTGGTGGGCAGGCACGGCTGGCAGCCAGAGGGAGGGTCCTCAGTAAAGGAGGGAGGGGTGGCTGGAGGGCAGCATGGTACCTGGCAGCCTGGGGTAGATGTGGTCAGATCTGGAAGAGCAGAGCCCAGGGCTCCCCAGGTGGAGGGGAGGATGGTGCCCTGAATCAAGCAGCCACACCCCTTCTTACCATGTCTGACCTGTGGCTGACCTCAGGCCGGGCACTGGGTACCTGTCCCAGGGCCTGTGCAGTGCAGGGTGGCCATGGCCCCAAAGGAGCCCTGAAGGGCAGGATGGGGCCCACTGCTGGTGGGGGCTGGTCTCACAGCCACAAGACCTCGCCCCCGAGGCCAGCCATCCCCCACTCTCTTCCTGGGAGGACATTGTTGGGGAAAACAAACACAAAGTGGCCAGGCCCCTGCCAAGCATTCCTAGAAGAGGCTAGGGGGAGGGGCAGTGGCCAGACAGCAGCTGACCCTGAGGTCACGGGAGAAGCCAAGGCTGGGCCAGGCCCCTGGGAGCTTGAACAAGGACCCCACCCAGGCAGTTAGGAAATGGGGAGGAGGGGGGAGTGGTCAGCATGCCGGGGGTAGATGGGCAGGCCCATTTGGAGATGTGTGGTTCCTGCTTAACTCCCACATGGCCATCTGCTGGGAGGGAAGACCCTAGGAGCCCCCTGAGGGGCCCCTACCCACAGGCAGGGCAGCCGGCTGAGCACCAGCTCCTCACAGGCTGCTCCAAGGGAGACCCCCGCCCAGCATTGCCTGCAGCCCCAGCTCTGCTCCACCCAGCCCTGCAGGGGGATGGGAAGATGAGGGGGTTGGGAAGATGGGGGTATGGGCCCCTGTTGTCCCTTAGAGCTGCACCCCGGGCCACCTTGCACCCTGAAGATGCGTCAGGGCAGATGCAGCCCCCAGCCTGTCCCCTGTGCCATCCGCACCCTGGGCCCCAGTGCTGATGCTGGCAGCCCGGCAGGAGGGGGTTAATGGAGCTGGGGCCAGCAGGCTGGGCTGGCCAGTGACAAGGGTGCTGGCTGTCCCAGAGGCAGTGGGGAAATCCAGAGGGCAGGAGCAGCCGGTCCCAACAGACGCGCCCCGCTCCCTGCCCGCCTGCGGACTGCTCTGCACGAGGGATGGCCCTGAGGAGAGGTGAGGCCCCCACGTGCCCCAGCCACTCACTTCGGGGCGGGGGGCCGCGACCGTGTGCCCCCAAACTCACTGGGGTAGGGGCTGCCCCCAGGGAGGGCTCAGCTCTAGGTGGGCTGGGGCTCTGGGAGCCCATGGGGGAAATGTGGCCACTCAGGGTGGTGGGGTGCCTGGCCCTGGAGAATCGCTGTTGCCTCCTGCCCCCTCCTCTCCTACCCGAGGGCCCAGGCTGGCAGCGCAGGGGAGGAAGGGCACCCACACTGCTACCCCAGGGGCCCTGCCTTAGACCCTCCACTAGGCCAGGGCATGCTGCCTTCCCAGCTGCTCGGAGGCCAGTCCATTGCCACCCTGTCCCCTCTCGGAGCCTAGCCCAATCCAGCTGGCGTGTCCACCCTGGGACCCGGAACTCTCAGAGACCAGAGAGAGGCCTGATGTGGTGGGCAGCCCAGTGCCCAGTGGAACTTATGGGGATTGTTGCTGTGAAGCCTGGCATCCTTTGTCCTGTGCCACAACCCAACCTCCGGTGGGTCAGTGGCCTGGGGTCCCCATCTGCCCTTGAGGCCTGCACCCTCTTCCTCTCCCCACACCAGCACTGGGCCAAGTCCCTGGGTGCATGCTGGACACACTATGGAGGTGAGTACCCCCCAGTCAGGGGTCTAGCTGGGGCAGCGGGCATCCAGCTCACTGTCCAGACAATCAGGGCAGCAAGTGCATACCCACCCGAGCCTGCTCCAGAACGTTCTCTCACACTTTCCTCCAGGCCTGCCTGGCAGCCTAGCCTGGCTTGAGTGTCCACCTTGGGGACGCAGATGAACACACGGCCTAGTGGCCAGGTCCCCAGCCTTCAGTTTTCTCTGGAACAGGCACTGCCACCCCGTTGGTCCTGTGGGGTGGAAAGGGCAGTTGGTTTTGAACCAGAGAACATCCCAGTCGTCCTGCCTGGTCTCCGCTTCCCATTTAAGTGGGGGACCCAGATCTCAGCCCATACCTTCTCTGGTCCGGTCAGCAGTACCTTCTCTAAATAGTTGCGTGCTGTGGTCCAGGTGTGTGGCTGAGGCCTGGAAGGTTCCATGTCTTGCTTGCCCTGGGCTCACATCCTGGGCTGCCTCAGTGCTGCCTCCCCAAGCCCCTCTCCCCACAGGAGGCCCGGCCCTGGTGGTGCTGCTGGTCTCCTGGGCAGTGCTGGGCTCCCACAGCCTGGAGGAAGTGGAGTCCGCGGCACCAGCAGACCCTGAGGGCCCCCAGTGCCCAGCCGTCTGCTCCTGCGGCCACGGCGACTACACGGATGAGCTCAGCGTCTTCTGCAGCTCTCGGAACCTCACGCGGCTGCCCAGCGGCATCCCGGACGGCACCAGGGCCCTGTGGCTGGATGGAAACAACTTCTCCTTCATTCCCGCGGCCACCTTCCGGAACCTCTCCAGCCTGGGCTTCCTCAACCTGCAGGGCAGCGGGCTGGCCAGCCTGGAGCCGCAGGCGCTGCTGGGCCTGCAGAACCTGTACCACCTGCACCTGGAGCGGAACCAGCTGCGCAGCCTGGCAGCCCGCACCTTCCTGCACACGCCGGGCCTGGCCTCGCTCGGCCTCAACAACAACCTGCTCAGCCGGGTAGACGAGGGCCTCTTCAGGGGCCTTGCCCACCTCTGGGACCTCAACCTGGGCTGGAACAGCCTGGCCGTGCTGCCTGACACTGCGTTCCAGGACCTGGCCAGCCTACGCGAGCTGGTGCTGGCGGGCAACAAGCTGGCCTACTTGCAGCCCGCGCTCTTCTGCGGCCTCAGTGAGCTCCGCGAGCTGGACCTGAGCAGGAATGCCCTGCGGAGCGTCAAAGCCAATGTCTTTGTCAAGTTGCCCAAGCTCCAGAAGCTCTACCTGGACCACAACCTCATCACCGCTGTGGCCCCAGGTGCCTTCTTGGGCATGAAGGCGCTGCGCTGGCTGGACCTGTCACACAACCGCGTGGGTGGCCTCCTGGAGGACACCTTCCCGGGGCTGCTGGGCCTGCACGTTCTGCGCCTCTCACACAATGCCATCGCTGGCTTACGGCCCCGGACCTTCAAGGACCTTCACTTCCTGGAGGAGCTGCAGCTTGGCTACAACCGTATCCGGCAGCTGCCGGAAGAGGCCTTCGAGGGCCTGGACCAGCTGGAGGTGCTGGCGCTCAACAACAACCAGCTCCAGGAGCTCAAGGCAGGCGTCTTCCTGGGCCTCTACAACCTGGCCGTCATGAACCTCTCTGGCAACTGTCTGAGGAACCTTCCAGAGCAGGCGTTCCAGGGCCTGGGCAAGCTGCACAGCCTGCACCTGGAGGGCAGCTGCCTGGGCTGCCTCGGCCCACACACCTTCACCGGCCTCTCGGGGCTGCGCCGGCTCTTCCTCAAGGACAACGGCATTGCGGCCATCGATGAGCAGAGCCTGGGGGGGCTGGCCGAGCTGCTGGAGCTGGACCTCACCTCCAACCAGCTCACGCACCTGCCTGGCCAGCTCTTCCAGGGCCTCAGCCACCTGGAGTACCTCCTCCTCTCCCGCAACCGGCTGTCTGCACTATCGGTGGATGCCCTGGGGCCCCTGCAGCGCATCTTCTGGCTGGACGTGTCGCACAACCGCCTGGAGGCGCTGCCTGAGACTGTGCTCGCGCCACTGGGGCAGCTGCGCTACCTCAGCCTCCGGAACAACTCGCTGCGGACCTTCGTGCCGCAGCCCCCCGGCCTGGAGCGCCTGTGGCTCGAGGGCAACCCCTGGGACTGCAGCTGCCCCCTCAAGGCCCTGAGGGCCTTCACCCTGCAGCACCCGGGCGTTGTGCCCCGCTTCGTCCAGGCCATGGCAGAGGGAGATGACGACCACCAGCCCGCATACACCTACAACAACATCACCTGCGCCAGCCCCCCCAGCATATCGGGCCTTGACCTGCGCGACGTCGGCGAGGCCCACTTTGCCCACTGCTGACCCGAGGCTGCCCTGCGGTCTGGACGGGCTCTTGCCACCCCAGGGGACATGGACCTGGGACCTGTGGGCCCCAGCCTGGTTCCTGAGGGCCTGACCGGGAGGGTTGGGGACACAGCCTCCCCAACTATCAATTAAAAGCAACCCAGTAAATGTGGCCATATATGAGGTTGTGCGGGGAGCTCAGGGAGGGAGGAGTGCTGGCTGGGCTGCGGGCCCCTCTACGCCATGCCTGCCCCACCTCTGGCTGCCTTGGTCCCACATGCCCGTCCACAACCCTTCCTGTCCTGTGCCCAGACAATTCTCGTCCACTAGTCCCCAGGCCCCATCCCCACCTGAGGAGCGGCGGGCACTTACTCAGGTCCTCCAGGAACCTCGGCATCTCAGCCCCCTCGCTGGGCAGCGTCCTTGGAGGTGGCCTGGTCCTGGGAAGCTGGGGCCCAGCTGCTCCTGCTGAGGCCAGCCTGGGGCCAGAGGGGGTGCAGACCCTCACTCTCCAGGTCCCTGTGCTCCTGGCCAAACCCCTCAACAGTTCTGCCCCTGCTCCCCCAACCCCCACAAGAAATATCCATCCTTGGTACACTCCTCACCTCCCCATCTGCCCCCAAGAAGTGATATCTGAGGGCTGCTTCCCCAGGCCCCCTGCCACCCGTGCCCCAGGGACCGTTCCACATTCTCTACTGAGCACCCCACCTCTCCCACTGGGAAGAACAGCACACCATGCCACCATCCTGCTTTCCAGAACCTCCCCCTCCTGGCCTTGAAGCCGTGCAGGGAAAACCCCTGGGACTCTGTTTCACACTCACCTTTCTGCTCTTCAGCTCAACCCTTCAGGCCCGCAGCACGGAGGGCGGGGTGGGCACTTAGCTCTCACTGGGCCAAGCATGGCCACTCACCCATCGCAAGTTACCTGACAAACTCTCCCCAAACATATCTTCACCAGAGTCTCCAGGAGCCTGTCGACGACAGGGCTGTTGGCCCAGTTCCTGGGACTTAGGGAGTGGACACTGTCTGCCACAGGACATGGTGACACTAAGCCAGAGAGGCGGAACCAGAGCAGAATGATCTAGAAAGGTCAGACCTGTAACCACAGCGGTGGGACGGGTTTATTTTGGGCTCCTCTGAATTACAAGTTTGACACCTTACTGGGTGCTGCTGCCTATTTCACCAGGATTATAGGCCCAGTGCGCTCCCAGACACACAAGCTTTGTGAACAACGTGGAGACTTGGCTGTCGGGAGCAGCCCATCTATCTGGGGCATGTGAGTACTGAGCTGCACCACCAGGGAGGTCAGGCCACGGCATCGCGACCTCACGCTATCCCCGGGCCCTGCCACAGGCCGACCAGGTGGAACCACTGACTGTCAGTGGCTCTGATGCTGAGATGCTGCTGAAGCACCAGAAATGTCCAGGGCAGGCCCACGGGGAGAGGAGCACGTGGTTATGGCAACCCAGGGCCACGGGTTTCAGGAACTGTGCCACCGCCTCTGTTCCGGGCTGTGAGCATGAGCCCCACAGCACACAGAGGAGACACTCAAACTGCCTTGGTCAGGAGAGTCCAACAGGCGCCTCATTCAGAATCTTCTGGGCTATGCAAGAGAGCGCGGGAAACGCGGGGCTCTCGGGGAACCCCCGGATGAAGTCTCGGCCCTCCTCCAGGCTCCGCGTGAGCTCGGGGTCCAGGGGCACAGAGCCTGGGAGAGAGAAAGGAAAGGGGCAGAGAAGGGGCCAGGTGGTGAGAGCAAAGCCCGGGGCCGGGAGGCCACGTCCACACTCCCCACGGCCCAGGAGCCCACTGGCAGTGCCGCTTTAGCCGAGAGCAGACACCTCTTGCTGAGGTGCCTGGCAGGAATGTACTCTTGGCCTCAGTCTCCACTGGAACGGCCAGCAACCCGCCCAGCAGGCCTGGCCCCACCACCTCTCAGGCTCCGGCCACTGTAAGAAAGCACAGGGTGAGTGCTGGGGACATGGTCCCGTGCCACTGGCGTCCCTGATACAGGCTCGCAGAGCCTCGGCCGCCCCTCTGCACCTCCGTGGTCTCAGCCGCAGACACCCGCCCAAAGCCTGGGGGGCTGCCTCTCTCCAGTTGGTGGGAACCAATTTGTTAGAGATGAGCTGACACTCGCAGCTCAGGGAGGACAGGACTTTCCACCCTCCTCTCCTCTTCCCTGGGTGCAGGAGGCGTAGGGAGGTAAGGCCACCTAGAGCAGGGGCCCCGGGGCAGCCCTAGGCTCGCTTACCCAGGAAGGGGACTCCAGCGTGTCTGGCCAGCTCTTCGCCGCCTCCCCTGGAGAAGACGTTGGTGCACTCCTAGAACACAGAGGGACGGGGTCCACCTCCAGGCCTCTCACCACCCTCAAAGGGGATAGGCCGACCACCCACACCCCCGACTTCCTGCGACTTCCTACAACTCACCGCGCAGTGTGGGCAGACGAAGCCGCTCATGTTCTCCACGACCCCGATCACCCGCAACCCCACCTTCTTACAGAAGGTCAGCTCCCGCCTCACATCCCCCACGGACACTGCCTGGAGACCAGGAAAGAGACGGGACCAGCTGATGGGCATCCCGAAAACTCAGCCAAGATGAGCGGAAAGAGTAGGGCAAAGCGCCTGCCCCAGGGTAAGGGTGCTCCCGTAGTACCTGGGGCGTGGTGACCACGAGGGCCCCCAGGGGGCTGTAGGGGCGCAGGGTGTCCACCACGGCCATGTGCTCATCAGAGGTCCCTGGGGGCGTGTCCACAACCAGGTAGTCCAGCTGCCCCCAGGCCACATCGGACACAAACTGCTTTATCAGTGCTGTGGAGACCCAGGGTGGCCCGGGGGCGGGGAGAGAGCAGGCGAGGCAGGGTCTCACAAAGGGGTCACACGAAGCCCGCTGCCTCCTCCCAGCCCTGGGGCAGGGTGGTGTCTGTGGGTTCCGGTACAACCGGGCACCCCGAGAGCTGCGTGTGCCATTCCTCACCAGGGGCAGGATGAGTACAGCAAGGTGGGGAGACCCTTCCCCACCCCACCCCACCCCACGGACTTCTGATCGGGCCTTAGCTGAGGATGGCTAGCACGGATCCTCCTGGGGTAGGCATCTGTGCCTGAGAGAGGTGGCCTGTGGTGGAATGCCACGCCGGCGTGTCCTGGAAGCAGCCCCCACCCTGAGCTTGCTCTCACACCCGGCAGCCTTGCTCTGCCCACCAGAGGGAGCTTAATGCCATCTGCTTGTTCAAAGGCACCAGAGCCCCACCAGGCACCCCACGCTGGGTGGTCTGAGCCCCAGGGGATGGACCAGGTGGCTGAAGGCTTCACAGCTGGGTCTCATGCCCTTGCCCCCCAGGCCCGCTGTCTGAATACTTGCGGGCTGACTGCTTAGGTACACAGCAGGAGAATCTTGGAAATGAAAAGGCCAGCACTAGAGTCTTTCGAACTTTACCCGAGGCTGGTGCTGTGGGGGGAGGGCTGTGTGGAGGAGAGCCAGCAGCCCTGGGGCTTCTGCACCAAGAGGGCAGCTGGGGAGGCCAGCAGGCTCCTGTCCGGTCATTACCGTTCTTCTTGGGGCCTCTCCACACCACTGCCTCATCCGGCTTCTCTAGCAGGAAGCCCACAGACATGAGGGAGATGCTCTGCTCCTGGTCCACGAAGACAGGCACCCAGCCACTGTCACACTGATGCACAGCCTTGCCCTGCACCTGGAGCATGCGGGGGATGCTGGGGCCACACAGGTCCACGTCAAGGATACCCACCTGCAAGGAGGCGGGACGTCCACGCGGCATGCAGGGAACCGGCCAAGGCCCACAAGGGGCAGGGGTGGCGGCTCAGGAGATGGGAGGCACTCACCTTCTTGCCCGCATGGCGCAGGGCCAGGGCCAGCTCCGTGGAGATGGTGCTTTTCCCAACACCCCCCTTTCCCGAAAGAACGAGGATGATGTGCCGGACGCCGGCCAGGTTTCCAGGCTCTAGTCAGAAGGACAACAGGGGAGGAGGGCAGGGCTCCCCTTCATACCAGCCGCCCTCCATGTTCATTCACTGCGGGATCACCAGATATTCCTACATCCCAGATCCTGAGACCAGGGCAGTCCTGAGACCTGCTCCATCACCCCGGCATGAGCAAACACACCCCTGTGAAAGGGCTTCCAGCAGGCCCCAGACCCAACCTACCAGTTCCTCAAAAATGGCTGCTCCCACTCTGTCTGGAGTGGGGCTGCTGGGGCAGGAAATGCCTCAAACTGCTCCTCTTTCCAGCATGCACACCTGTGAGCTCATGTGCACCTGTGAGCTCATGCGCACAAGGCCAATTCAAGCCAAAGACTCCCAGCTGATTCCAAGGGAAATGGGCGGAGACTAACGTAAATAGGGTGCTTGTTACAGTCAGGAGGTACACCTGTGCCAGGGCAGCACTCACGGCTCTGAGGTCTGACTGTAGGTGCCCAACCCCCTCCCCTGGGGTCAGAAGAGGCACTCAAGGCAGCCCTGGCCTCCAGTTCTCAGGAGGGAGGCCACAGCTCTGGGGAAGCAACCACAATCGTGTGGGTGCGGATGTCAGGTCACCTGGATGGCTGAAGATCGTGCCTTCAGAAACCCTGGGTACGCAAGGGTGGCCAAGGCATCAGTGCCATGCCCCAGGCAGGCCCGGGTCCAACCACTCTGGGAAGCCCTGTTGGTCGCTCTGCCCCAGCTGCTCTTCCTTTCAATGAGCCTGAAATGCCACCCTGTAAATACTCACCATTCCAATCCCTGCCTCCCCACAGCGGCTGCCATCTGCATACAAACAACCCTCAAACCCCCGGCAAAATGCCCACCTTCTTGCCCCAGCGCCCTTAGGACCTCACCATCGAGACTCCTGCCTGGCCTGCAGCAAGCTGCTTACTCACTCCACCACCCTCACTGCATATCCAGGTCCCCAGGAGGGGCTCAACGAAAGGTGAATAAACACTGACCCCCCTCCTGACCCATCTCTCATGGGTAGGTTCAAAGGCCCCCGCCACCAAAGCCTCCCTAGAAAGAACTCAGAGTGCTCCTGGCCTGGCTTTCCAGCAGGTCCTTGTCACAAGCGCGTTCTAGCGCCTGTCCTGGGTCTTCGTCTGGTACTGGGGGCCGAGAGATCTCGTAAGGTGACGAGGAAAAGGCACCCCCCCCCCCAACCACCCACATCATTGCCTACAAATACCTTGGACACCATGCCTCAGGCCACCTCTGCATCAACTTAAAAAGCTATTACTTAAATTGCTTTAATATCAAAAACTACTTGGGAATCAATTTCACCTTTCTTTGGTGTGGGGAGGGGTGCTCTGGTAGAAACTAGGGAAAGAACAAGCCAGATGTGGGTCCTGATTCCTACTCGCCCTTTGTGCGGGTGCTGCACTGCCAGGCCCCTAATAGTGAAGACTTGCTCTCCTCACTGGTGGGACTGGGGAACTTTATCTGCTTGAGCATCACACAGGACACTGCTGCTCCCAAGTCACTGCTGCTCCCAAGTCACTTCTCACACAACAATCCTTAGGAGCCAACCAGAAGAAACTTCCACTTATACTGAAAAAGTTTATAAACAGATTATCAACGATAATCCGAGTGCCTATTAGATGTGAGAGGCTGCCCTGGAAGGGGCAAAGGAAAGCAGTATCTCCCCATGGAGGGAAGTAAAGGGCCCCCTGTATGGATAAAAAGCCCAGTCAAACCTTAAGTCCAACCAAACCATGACTATTTGATACGCTGGACAAATATGGAAGTTTTTATATGTAAAGAATCCTTCCAGAAAAATAAGGGTGACACCAGGAGTTGCCTCTGGGCACAGGGAGGTTTACTGCAAAGCCCGTTAGGCTTTTGTACTTTCCTACTTTCCATGTGCACTTCCCCCTTAGTTAAAAGAGGAACCTTCATCCATCAATCTAGAAGCTATTCCTCTCACCTTGTAGCAAGTCTGCCCTTATCATAACAAACTTTTTCAGATTTTTCTCTCCAGTATTACGTTTATAATCCGATGGATGAATGCAGCGTTGTAAGAGCTTTGTGCTCATGGTACCAGACCTGAGGTCTTTTGGAAGATAACGTGGTTAAGCTGTGAGAATCCGATTGTGCCCAATGTACGTATTCCATCCTACGCAACTTCCCTTTAAGTTATATATATATATATATACACACATATATACACACATATATATATATAAAGGCTTAAAAGGCAAAATAATACTTCTACAAACAACTGCGAGTATGTGACGTTCCGGTTTCTCCTTCTTAAGAGTTCCTTATTCAAACAAGACTTCTTTCTAAGCGCCGTAATGACGCACGCGAGCACCTCTGAGACCTTTACACTGTAAATACGACGGTGTGCTAAAACCCGGAGCCCTGGCCAGCAGCTGCGGGCCGGCCCCTTCCCTCTTCCCTCGGTGCCCGCGGACCGAGAACGCCCCGCAGTCCAGCGCACTCACCTGCTGCCGCCTCCATCCCACCCGGGTGGCCGCACAGCTTCCAGCCGCTTCCTCCTCGCACAGTCCGCCTCCCTACCTGAGTGAAGTGCCTTCGGACCAATGGGCAGCGCGACCCCCCCACGACTCCTCTTGATAGGCCCATTCGCGCTAGCCTCAGCCAATCAGATCGCACGAGGGGTTCACGAAAGTTCCGGCGCAGATGACGTACAGGACCTGGACCCACTTCCGTGTCAACGCCCCAGCGTGAGGCCGCTTCTTTTCCTCGCCCCGCGTCCAATGGGCGCGCGGGCCTTGTCTCCGACCGCTTGAGATGTGGCCAATGGGGACGTCGGGTCAGGATTGACAGATCCAGCAGCCTCTCAGCAAGAGGCGTGTGCCACGAGGACCGCCCCTCCCCCGTAGCCCCGAGCCGCGCACGCTGCGGGGCCAATGCAGCGCAGGGGGCGGGCCGCGAGGGCGGGGATTGTTTACGTCTAGCTCCGGAGCGGAAAGTAGGGCACAGCAGGCCGGGTTGAGCGCAGCGGCGCAGAGCGGCTGTAGGTGAGCGGCAGGCCGCGTCCGTGCCTCCCTGGGTCTCCCAGGCCCGGCCGCCCCGCCCGGCTCGACCCCGCCGCGCCCGCCGACCTTTCGGAGCTGCGGGCGGCGGGGCCGGCGCGCCTTTGTTCCTGCGGCGGCATCGGCAGCGGCAGGGCCGGGCGAGGCTGGCGAGGCGCTGCGCCGCAGACCGGGCGGGGCGGCGGGCGGGAGGAACCCCGCAACCCCACCGATCCTGAGACAGTGAGATGCCTGATGGGGAAGCAACCCCTACTGCAGCGGGGTCAGTCTCGGGGTCGTGCATTGCGCGTGCACGGCCTGGCGCTTACTGTTGCTGCGGCGGTGGCGGGCGAGGATTAGGCCGGGCCCACTCTGGCCAGTTTCAGTAACCAACCCTGGTCTGCGGACGGGCTCCTATCCCTCAAAAGCTCTGTCTGCGCTAATTCACTGCCGCCCCTCGGGGTCGTGGCAGGGCCCTTCTGGGGATTTCAAACCAGGGCAGAGCCGGGAAGTAGACGATCACAGAGGGCGACTTATTACTGTAAGTCGGGCATGGAAGTTGAGAGCCAAAGAGGGGAGGGGAAAGCGTTGTGGGCAAAGGGCTGGAAAGAGCTACCAGCCGGAACAGGGCCGGAACTTGTAGGCTTTGTAGGATATTGTACTTTATTCTAAGAACAGTGGCAAACCCTGAGAAGTTAAAAACTCGTTAATTTAAAATTTTAAGATTTGTATTTCAAAAAAAGCTCGGTTGTAGTGAGTGAAGTGGGAGGAGCCAGAGCGAAGACGAGTTGTGTGCGGGTGGGGCAGGCAAGGTGGCAGCAGGGGTGGAGAGGGATTCAGGACATGTTTTGGAGACGGTGTGGGGCGCGGAGGGCTGTGAGGCCGTGGTGGGAGGGAGGAAAGAAGTGTTGGGGATGACTGCTGTGTGTCTGGCATGAGGAACTCGGAGGCTAGAGATGCCGTTTGTCAAAATGGAGAATGGAGGAGGGGCAGGCAAGGTTTGAGATGCTTGAGGGATGTGCAGGAGGGACACTTGCAATCCTGAGGCCGAGCTTGGAGAGGGGCTGAGCTAGGCATTTGAGAGTCATGGATGTCAGGATGGCATTCCACGCTCTCTACCTGGGTTTCATCAAGGTACTCGGACACTGGAGTGAGGTATGAGCTTGTGAAGAGAGTTCCGGACCCTGGGTGGGCTGGCACAGCCTGGGGGGCCAAGTGCAGGGGGTGCTGGGGGACCTACCGGTGTGTCATATGTCTTTCTTTGCTCAGACCTTGTGCTTTCTTCCAGATCCTGCCCACCATGGCCAGGCGCCCACGGAGCAGCAGAGCGTGGCATTTTGTCCTGAGTGCAGCTCGCCGAGATGCGGATGCCCGGGCCGTGGCTCTGGCAGGGTCCACCAACTGGGGCTACGACTCTGATGGGCAGGTAGGTTCCAGTGGGTGAGGTGGGCATGGCTGGACTAAATATTGCTTGAACTGAGACTGAAAGAGAAAGATGCCTCTGAGGGCAGAAAACAGGGCCAGCCTTGTCGGACCGTCCCCTGCGTGCACTCTGCTTCTGCTCCCCTAGGCTCTTCACACTGGTTAAGGACACACGTGGCCCTGGGTAGCAGGACCTCAAGGCATATAGTACGTTCCTCTGTAGACTTTTTTCTTTGAAGAGGGTGTCAGTGGGTACTTTGGTCAGTTCATTTAACGAAAACTTCTCCATTCCATTTACCCAACCGCTTTTCAAGGGTAGCTGTTGTTACCTCTGTGTGCAACCTTCTGGACGTTTTCTCTGCCTGTTGAAGTCTGTACTCAACGTTTGTGTATATGCATCTAAAAAAAGAATTTTTATCTTTAAAGACCAACATTCCTGAGCCTTCCTGTGCTCAGGACCCTGAGCTCTGCAAGGCCCAGGAATACAGAGGCCGTGAGGAGGGCGGCTCAGCTGTCTGTCTGCAGTGGAGGTTCCTGATGGACCTGAGGGGTTTGCAACCAGAGCCTCACCACACTGACTCCTGCCACAGGGGTGGGGTGGTGGGGCTGTGTGGCCTCTGTGCCTGCCGTGGGGGGCATGTGGGGAGGGCTTCACAAGTCAGTTTCCTGAACCTCTCAGACCAGAGCTGGGCTTTGGCTTTGCCCTGAGTCACCTCTGTTGTTTTCAGGGTGATCTTCGGGTGACTTGGTTCTGCTCTGTCACAGCCACCCTGCCTGGGTGCCCTGGCTCAGCCAGGTGTCTGGGTGGGGACAGGTGCCTATCCTCCCCAGCCCTCAGTGAGGGCAGCTGAGTCCCGTGGAAGCACCAGGGCTTGGGGCAGAATTGGAGGCGACATCCTGGGTCCCCTTCCTGGGGCCTCCCTTAGCTCCCTGCCTGGGCCAGCAATAGGCCTCGGCCTGCATTCCTGTCCCGCCTCCAGCTTCCACTGACCACGTGGCCTGGAGCAGTCTTTTCTCCTGTCTGTCTCTGCCTCTCTGGCTCATTGCTGTGGGATGTGGGAGGCGTCCAGGGGCTGGGGGTGCGGTGTCTGATACACACCTGTGGCTCATCCGGTCACCTAATGGGCCCGGAGTACTTGTGTGCACGTGTGGATGGAGAGAGCGTGTCACCCCAGCACCTTTGAAGGCCGAACACACATGTCCCTGTCTCCGCTGCTCTAAGCTCTCCTTATAGCTTGCGGTGGGGCCAGGTCTGCTCTCTGCACAGGGGGTTGTGTGCTGGGTGCCAAGCAGTATGACCCCCGGGGCCAGCAGTGCTCAGGTCTGTGCCCCTGGCTCCTGACTCAGTGGGAAGGGATTGTCTCCTCTGGCAGCAGTGGGCCTGCCTTGGCTTGTGGGGGATCGCTCTTCCCCGAGAGCGGGGTGCTTTGGGCCTGCTGCCAGTGTCCTTGCTGGCGTCTGTCTCCAACTGGGGCTCAGCCTCCTCGCTCCCTGAGCTGTGTCTGCCATCGGTTCCCAGAGCTCCTGTGTGGCACTTGGGGCTGAGTGTAATAACAAAGGAACTCAGTTCCGGTGGGAGGAGGCAGGTGAGCAGGACCCAGGAGAGCGTCAGGGAAGCCTACAAGAAAGGAAGAGGAGAAGGAAGAGGACGCAGCATGAGAGGCTGAAAGAGCCTCTTTGAAGTGGTATCCAAAAGCCATCCCGGGGCAAACAGACCCCCACTCCTGCCCCATGGGGACAGGGGTGGACAGGGCAGAGGAGGAGGCTGGGCAAGGAGGGGGTCTTATATTCTCTGATGAGAGTAAGTCTGTGGGCTTTGTTCTCAGGGCAGCAGGATTCCCAGGTCTGAACAGGTCACCCAGACCACTGTGCAGAGGGCATTTCCGGGGGGCCCAGAGCAGCACCCAGATGCCAAGAGAGTGAGGGTGGAGGCCAGAGCCCCACCAGGACCCCAGGTGAAGCTGGGAGGGCTCAGAGAGCAGGCATGCAGAGGCTGCCTGCACCCCTGGGGCCTGAGACTCCAGGCCGTCACTGGTCGGCCAGATATCAGAGCCTGGGTGGGTGTCTTGAGGGGCCCACGTGGCTCCAGAACAGGAACAACAAGGTGTACAGAGGCACCCTAACTGGCCTCCTGGAGGGTCTGTGGGTCAGCTGGTTCCCGGAACCAGACCAGCTCAGCTTTAGCGTCTGGCCCCTGGGCCAAGATCAGGCCCTCAAGGCTTGGAGTCCATTCTGTGAGGACTGAGAGCCACACGCAGAGGGCCAAGGCCCAACTGAATGTTTTCCTGACGCAGCCTGAGACCATGGGGCTTGCTCCTCAGGGTCCTGTGATGGGGGTTGAGAGCCCACCCTTGCACGGACAAGGGGGCCATGGCCTGAGACAGGTACGCAGGCCCTGCCATGGCCATCGGCCCCCCTGGAGCCCAGCTGCTGCCACGGGGAGACCAGGTGCCTTCATTAGGTCAGCAACGGACTTTGCTGTCATGCTCCCGTTTATCACAGTCTAGATGTTCTCTGGACAACGATGATGGCTAAGCATGCAGCCCTGTCTTGGGGCTTATTAGTGGCTAGGCCTCCGGGGCCCTCTACTCCACTCCCAGGAAGCCACCAGCGTGGTAGGCCTTTGGCAAGGAGGCCCCCTTGCAGCTCCTGAGCCAGAAGGGGTGTCCAGCGTCACTGTGCCTCGCTGGCTGAGCCCTTGAGACCTGAGGAGGCCCTTTGAGGCCAAAGCCCCAGATCCCTTCCTTGGGGCGTCCGGCCGTTCACCCGTGGGCCTGGGGTGGGTGGCAGGGCAGGTGGGGGAAGGGGTCGGTTGGGCCGGCGGAGGGCAGGAGGCGGGAACAGCTGGCCCTTTCCCCTCAGCACAGCGACTCAGATTCCGACCCCGAGTATGCATCTCTGCCGTCATCCATCCCCAGCGCCGTGCCTGTGACTGGGGAGTCCTTCTGCGACTGTGACAGTCAGAGCGAGGCCTTCTGCGGCAGTCTGCACGCCGCCCACCGGGGCAGGGACTGCCGCTGCGGGGAGGAGGACGAGTGTGAGTGTGGGGGCCTGCGGCGGGTGGGCGGACCTCTGGGCTGGGTGGGAGCCTGGCGAGCCTGGGCCTCTTCTCTCACAGATTTTGACTGGGTCTGGGATGACCTGAATAAGTCCTCGGCCACCCTGCTGAGCTGTGACAACCGGAAGGTCAACTTCCACATGGAGTACAGCTGTGGCACAGCGGCCATCCGGGGTACCAAGGAGCTGGGGGAGGGCCAGCACTTCTGGGAGATCAAGATGACCTCGCCCGTCTATGGCACTGACATGGTAAGTGGCCGGCAGGGTTGGGGGAGGGGTGCCGGGCACCTTGGTCCCCAGCCCCCTCTGCCAGTTCTGCCGTTTCCAGATGGTGGGCATCGGGACATCGGACGTGGACCTGGACAAGTACCACCACACGTTCTGCAGCCTGCTCGGCCGGGACGAGGACAGCTGGGGCCTCTCCTACACGGGTGCGTGGGGCCCCCAGGATGGGCAGGGCTGGGGGGCCCCGAGGCTGCAGGGCTCACCCCGACCCTGCTGCCCCCAGGCCTCCTCCACCACAAGGGCGACAAGACGAGCTTCTCCTCCCGGTTCGGCCAGGGCTCCATCATTGGCGTGCACCTGGACACCTGGCATGGGACGCTGACCTTTTTTAAGAACAGGAAGTGCATAGGTGAGGAGGTGACTCTGACACGTGCCCGCAGAGTGTGGCTGCCACTGAGCTCCTGGTGAGGTTGAGGGCCCTGAAAGGCCATCCTTGCATCCCTGAGGTCTCAGGGTCCCCAGAACCGGGCAAGGCCGGGGGGTAGGTGGAAATCCCAGCATCCTTCGTCCCCTTAGGAGAGCCTGAGCTTAGGGTTCAGGCTGTGCCACCTCCCCACCCCCAGGAGTGGCAGCCACCAAGCTGCAGAACAAGAGGTTCTACCCAATGGTGTGCTCCACGGCGGCCAAGAGCAGCATGAAGGTGATCCGCTCCTGTGCCAGCATCACCTCCCTGCAATACCTGTGCTGCTACCGCCTGCGCCAGCTGCGGCCTGACTCTGGGGACACGCTCGAGGGCCTGCCTCTGCCGCCCGGCCTCAAGCAGGTGCTGCACCACAAGCTGGGCTGGGTCCTGAGCATGAGCTGTGGCCACCGCAAGCCCCCCACACCCTCGCCCATGGCCAATCCCAGCAGCCCTGAGACCCGGCGCTGCCAGAGGAAGCGCTGCCGAAGGACCTAGTGAAAACTGCCTTCTACAGCTGGGATGGCGTTTTCTCTGTTTCTCCCTTTGGACCACCCCCAGGACAACAGGAGAGGGAGGACTGAACCAAGGTTTGTCTCGGCTACCCCCCTGCCACCCAAGGCTGGGAGAGGCCTTGCTACAGGGCTCCGGGGCCATTATCCCTGTGATCCAGAGACCCGGACTTCCTAGTCTGTCTGCTTCCTGTGCCGGGTGTGGGAGCAGCCACTTTCCTTCTCAGAGTCTCTGGAGAGCTGCTGCCCCAGCATGTCTGGACTCGGGCTGCAGGCCTGGGAGGCTGGTCTGCTGCCTATGAGGAGGACGGCTTCGTGAGAGGTCGGCTCTTCCTGCTGTCGCCGCCGGCCTTGGGTTTTTCTTAACTTGCTTTGCATGTTGTCAGCTGCTGTTCCTCTCGTCTGAGGCTGAAAACGACCGTAATAAACTTAGAGTTTATGTCTGATGCTTACATACCTATGGAACGAAAGGGGTCGGACTGAGGGCTAGGGCTCACAGGTGTCCACAGCTTTTCTCCTGTTGCGGGGTGGGGGGGTCACAACACCCTTGAGGAGTCACGGCCTAGTTCTCTTTTCTCCCTCAAGACCTTGTCTTAATACTTCTCCTTTCTGAAGGGGCCTGCCTCCCCCGCCCCCGCAGCCTCCAAGTGACCGGCATTTGCCCTGTGGGGCCCTGAGGCTGCCCAGCCCTTCCTGCCTGTCATAGCTGGCTAGCAGCCCCTCTGCCAGTGTGTACAGGGCCCAGGGCATATGAGCCCTGCCCACATCTTCTCCAGACCTTCCAGCTGGCTTGGCATCTCCTGGAGAGAAAGAATTTCCTCTTCTGCCCATCCCAGTTACACAAGAACTTTCTCTGCTGCCCCTCCTGCGCCCCCATCTTGGGGTCAGACCTGCCTGAGAGCCCCGATGCAGGTCATACTGGGTGTCTTGCTCCCGCACACCACCGCTCGTGGTTTCTAGTCTGTTCCCTGGGCGGGCTGCATTCAGTCCTGCCGGTAGGTGGGAGAAGGGCCCGTCGGGTACCACAGGCGTGGTCAGGAGCCCAGGTCCAGCGGGAGGTCAGGGATGGTGGTCGTCAGGAAGAGGCAGATGCAGCGGGAGAAGTCAGGTCCCAACCTATGGGGCCGCACACCCTTGCCCATCCTCACAGGGAGGTCAGCCAGGAGGGCTAGGCGCCCCTGCTCCATGCCACAGGCCACGCACACCTAGGGTGGGCATGGGGATGGGTGGGGCAGGCCTCGGGGGACCTGGCCTCCATATCTGGGAGTCTGGTTGGGGGGCGGGGGCCCACCTGTTGCAGAAGGCAGGGGGAAGGGAAGGCAGCAACAACAGCATTGGCCACAGCCGGGCTGACACAGTTGAACTGCCTGATCTGCTGCCACCAGGCCCCCGCAGGCCGGTGCCATCTCTTGCCACTCTTCTCGGCTGCTGCCCAGCACGCGGTGGTGCAGAAGGAAAAGGCCCCAGACTCCCGGGACTGCCTGGGAAGGGGAGGATGCAGGGAAGTGCCTAGATTCTTCATCACCTCTACTGAGCGCCCCGCCCCCAGCTCAACAAAACCCGCAGCCCCCTCTGCTCTAGAGGCCAGAGAGGTGCCACCCCACCCAGCACTGCCACCCCGCCCGGCACTCCCATCCCTCCCACTGCAGCCCCCATCAGGGTGAGGGTCACACACTTGAAGGGACGCTGGGTGAGGGCCTTGGTGAAGGCACACACATGCTGACTCAGCTCCTGCCAGGAGGCCACCAACAGCACATCCATGTTTGCCCAGAGCTGCAGAAGCACCAGGGCCTGAGAAGGAGATGAGCCTGTGGGTGTGGGTCAGAGGGTTCCCATGGGGGACACCCAGCTGAGGCCAACCCCACGTGCCCCCGCCCCCCCCGTGCCAAACCAGCCCCTGCTGGGTCTCGGAGAGCAGCCCAAGGGCCAGAGCCCATGCCAACCATCTGGCCCAACCCAACTGTCCTCACCTCCTCCACCTCGGGCCAGCCAACTGCTACCTAGGCACGAGTCACCACTAGACGCTCTGGCTGCCATGTCTCCTGGGTACTGGACTGGTAAGACCTATGCAGAGGTGACCGTCCCTCTGGCTCCCTACCCTCCATGAGTTCTCCTCCTGCCCCCAGAGCCCACCCAAGAGAGAGGGTTAGCTGTGACACCAGCCCCCAGGGCCACCCCTGCCTTTCGCCCGAACTCTCCCATCCCAGGCAGGCTGGCTAAGGGTGTTAGGGTGACCGGTACCACAGGTAAACATCAGCCCAATGACAGCCAGGTGGAGGCAGGCAGGGCTCTCAGGACTGATCCAGGGCACAGAACAGGTTGGGCCACATGTCTGCAAACCAAGAAGGTTTACCATACCTGTTCCTCGGGGGCTGCGGCAGGCGGGGCCCACCGGCCACCACCAGTTTGCAGGAAGCAGGGGAGTGAGCCCAAGAACAACCCCGCGGTGCTGGGAGGAAACAGGGGTGGACTCCTCTGCCCAACCAGCTCTCTAGAAAACCAGCTCTGTGCCTTCCACATGATCAAGAAGATCTGTGAAAGAACCCGGGCACACTCCAGGCTCCTAGAAGAGTTGGACTCAACCTCCTCCCCATTCCTGGTCCACCTCTGCACCCCAGCCTGGCATTGGCTTGACATACACAGGTGCTTGATAAACGGAGAACCTTGAACTCTGGGACCTGGCAGAGGGTCTAACCTAATGACACTGTGGTGCAAACATCAGCTGAGCAATCCCTATTTCTCCCGCCAGGCGGCAGCTGAGCGGTTGGGTGTCACAAGGTGGACTGCACAGCCAGCCTGCAGCCCTAGTCCCCAGGCCCCCTCTCAGCAGTTTACCACCTGACTTCTGACTCAGTTCTCAAGAGAACCCTCCTTATCCTGGCTTCTACCCTCAAGAAGCAGCCGTGGCTCCCACCTGCTCCCAGGCCAAGAGCCCGGCTGGCTTCCCCCATCTCACCCACAACATCCAAAATAGGGAACCCAGCCCCTCACGATCTGTGGTCAGGGATTACTCCTTCCTCCCTCCCTCCCGCACCTGGGTCAGCTGGACAACGCCCTGCAGAAACTCCTCAGGCTCCAGCAGCAGCAGCCAGTCCTGCTCATCCGCAGCCCACACCTCAGGAGGCACCTGTGGGAACATACACGGCACTGTTGCCCACCCGTGGCCTCGTGCACCCCGGGCCATGGCCTGGGCACCCCAGGAGTCCTGAGGCTTGCGCAGGTTCTTCCCGGACTGCTCTACAGAAACCCAGCGTCCCACCTTCTACTGAGACTAAAAGCAGCGCAGGTCTGCCAGGCAGCAACACCTGTGGCCACAGCCTGGATGGGATGGAGCATCAATCAGCAGCAGCTGCGTTCAGGCTCTGGCTCCCAGCCCGCAACTTACCAAAAGTGGCCTGTGCATCACTCACTCAGCGTTCCCCGTTCTCAGTTTACTGGTATGTAAAACGTGCACAATTGCTGCAGCTGCCTCTCAAAAGAGCTTTGTCACATAAAACACCCAACCCAGGGCTGCATTCCGTAAACCCAGGACACTCACACTGAGGGAGCAAGGGTCTGGCTTCACTCTGCTCCACCTGAGGCTCCATGCAGGGCGTTCGGGCTCCACGCGGTACTCACAGCTCAGGGCGTCCAGAGCCTCCATCAGGATGTCGGCACCGGCATCTTCCAGAATGGCTGGATGGGACAGAGGGACAGTCAGCTGTCACTCCTTCTTTCCCCCACGACAGGACACTACTTGGGTGGGGACAGCAGCCCCACAGCCTGCACAGCGTGCAACAACTGATTCCCGTCCGGCTCCCAGAGCGCAGATAAACAAGCTCCTCAAGGCCGAGCTCCCCATCCCGGGCCGCTGCCCGCGCCCGCCCGCACCTGGGTCCACGAGCACCGCCAGGCGCCGCACGTCTTGCTCGGGCCGCAGCTGCCGCAGCACCTCGGCCGCCGCCCTGCGCTCTTCCGCCGGGTCTCGAACCCTGGCGGCGGCCTCCTCGCCCGCGGGGCCCTCGATGTCCGAGTCCGACATCTCCCAGGTCGGGGGCTGCAGCTATCCCCGGCCCCGGCGCGAGCCTCCAGCCCTCCCAGACCCAGCCCTCGCCACGGCCCGCCCGGCCTCTTCTCCCCTTCCGGCAGCGCCCGGACGCCTTTGCGGGGGACACCCGCCGCTTCCGGCGTCGGGCGCGCCCCGCGGCGCGCGGTGGCATCTTCCGGCCGGAGCGCGGAGGCTGCCCGGCCATGGCGCGGAAAAAGGTGCGGCCGCGGCTGATCGCCGAGCTGGCCCGCCGCGTGCGGGCCCTGCGCGAGCAGCGGGAGCGGCCGCGCGATTCGGAGCGCTACGCCCTGGACTACGAGACGCTGACGCGGCCGCAGTCGGGCCGCAAGCTGCCCGCGCGAGCCTGGGCCGATGTGCGCCGCGAGAGCCGCCTCCTGCAGTTGCTTGGCCGCCTCCCGCTCTTCGGCCTGGGCCGCCTTGTCACGCGCAAGTCCTGGCTGTGGCAGCACGACGAGCCGTGCTACTGGCGCCTCACGCGGGTCCGGCCCGACTACACGGCGCAGGTGCGTGCACGGTGCCCACCCCTCAGCTCCCGGCACCGCGGGGCACCACTGTCTGCCCTGCGCGCGACTTTGTGGGACGGGATATCCTGTCGCCCGATCCCTGGGCAAGCGAGCTTTCTGAGCTGATCTCCTCCCCACTTGCTTTGCAGAACTTGGACCACGGGAAGGCCTGGGGCGTCCTGACCTTCAAAGGTAAGGCGTCCAAACCCGGTGGGGAGGCTGCCGGCAACAGATTGTTCCGTCAACGTGTGTGCAAGAAGCCTCGTTCTTCTTTCCCCAGGAAAGACGGAGAGTGAGGATCGGGAGATAGAACAGGTCATGTACCACGACTGGCGGCTGGTGCCCAAACACGAGGAGGAGGCCTTCACCGCTTTCACGCCGGCGCCGGAGGACACTCTGGGCACTGTGCCCTACCCGCCGCTCCTCCGCGCAATGATTCTAGCAGAGCGACAGAGAAATGGAGACACCAGCACGGAGGAGCCCATGCTCAATCTGAAGAGGATACGCATTGATCCCTGGGACTATCCTGAGAACCAGGAGTCGAAGAGAAAGACCAAGGGCACTGCAGTCTAAAATGCCAGAGCGGGCAGGCTGCCGCAAGGGTGCAAGGCAGTGGCCACCATTTTCGGTTACACCTGAATCAGCCCCCTGGGAGCTTGGATCCTACCTCCCCGTGACTTGTTGAGGTTCTACATTTTCTTGGAAAAGGGTGGGGTCAGACCTTGCACCTTGTGTCTTTCCTCTGTCCCTGCTGCCCCAACACGCAGATCTGACTGAGGGGGCCTCTTAGGAGGTGGCTGCTGGGGGAAAGCCGGAAGCAGCAGGGCCCGCAGGTTTGGAGCCCCGCTGCTGGCTCCTGTCACTTCCACGCTGGCTTCCCTCCCTATGACCTGTTGCCTCTGCCGGGACCCAGGTAGAAACTGAACGCGAATAAAGGCACGTGAAGCAGCCCTGGGTTGTGACTTCTTTGAGTTTGGGGTACCAAAGCGGGCTGTTGACAGGGCTGTGGGGGAGGAGCAGGCTGACACTGCTGCTTACGGCCGGGTGGTGAGAGGAGTTCCGCGCAGGCGCCAGGTGGTGGGGAGACCCGAGGGGATTCGGGAGTCACAGGCGCGGCCGCAGAGGTCCCGGCGTCGGCGTGAACGACAGGCACCCCCTCTCCGCGTCCGCCGAGGTGGCGGCGCCCGGCGACCAGGCGGCTTTAAGCACAGGCCCCGCCCCGGCCCGCGCGTCTCCCCCGCCCCGGCCCTCGAGCCACCCGAGCCCCGTTGCCGCCATCATGATCTGCCTGGTGCTGACCATCTTCGCCAACCTCTTCCCGGCGGGTGAGCGGCGCGGGCCGGGCGGGGCGGGTAGGGGGTGCGGCCGGGTCTGATGCGCCCCTACTCCGGCGGTTCCCACAGCGTACGCCGGCGTGCACGAGCGCACCTTCCTGGCCGTGAAGCCTGACGG
The DNA here is from genome assembly GCF_059928025.1 of Delphinapterus leucas. NCBI lineage: Eukaryota > Metazoa > Chordata > Mammalia > Artiodactyla > Monodontidae > Delphinapterus > Delphinapterus leucas. Next base: position 36,913,156 of record NC_143143.1, read on the forward strand.
CGTGCAGCGGCGGCTCGTGGGCGAGATCGTTCGGCGCTTCGAGAGGAAGGGCTTCAAGCTGGTGGCGCTGAAGCTGGTGCTGGTGAGGGCCGGGGTCCCCAGGCGTGGGGAGCGGGACGGGGGTGTTGGGGAGAGGTCCCCGGGCGTGGGGAGCGCGGCGGGGTGGGGTGCAGGGGGAGACGGGGTCCCCGCGCGTGGGGGATGGGGGTCCCAGGAGCACGCGTCCCTTCCCCCCCTCCCTCCCCAGGCCTCGGAGGAGCTGCTGCGCCAGCACTACGCCGAGCTGCGTGAGCGCCCTTTCTACGGGCGCCTGGTCAAGTACATGGGCTCCGGGCCGGTGGTGGCCATGGTGAGTGCTGGCTGGCGGGAGGGCGGCGCGCTGACCCCGTGCTGACCCCGGACCCCGTCTGCAGGTGTGGCAGGGTCTGGACGTTGTGCGCGCTTCGCGGGCGCTCATCGGGGCCACGAACCCGGCCGACGCCACGCCCGGTACCATCCGTGGCGATTTCTGCATCGAGGTCGGCAAGTAAGGCCGGTTCCAACTCCCCGAACCGGGCTGTGCGGGGCTCTCTGCCCGAGCTCTGCTTCGGGCCTGCGCTCACCCGCGCCTCTCCTGCACAGGAACGTGATTCACGGCAGCGACTCGGTGGAGAGCGCCCGCCGCGAGATAGCGCTCTGGTTCCGAGCAGACGAGCTTCTGTGCTGGGAGGACAGCGCCGGGCACTGGCTGTACGAGTAGCCGGTCGGGCAGATGTGCCCGTCTGCAGTGGGCTGTGGGTGATTCCGCATCCTCCAGGCCCCGGAGGTGTGCACACGTGTGGACCCAACCCCTAGGAGCTCAGAATACCCTTCCTGTGGCAGGGGGCACAGGAGGGCAGGTGGTGCACACCTGCGGAGCTCTGGTTGCTACAGGCCTTCCTGTCCTGGCTGAGGTTCTCAGGAGGCCCAGCCCGGCCTGCGCCTGTTTACAGCACATCTGGAATGCGGCAGGGTGCCACCGTAGTACTTTGCTTGTCCCAGTACTTCTTTTTATAATAAATTGAGGAAAACTTTTGTGCTCGAGTTGGTTTGGGCTCAGGGACACAGAAGCATGATGTTAAGACATTTATTACTTACAGAGCAGATATGTAGGTTCACTTGCAGGGCCAAAGCCTGAGGAGAATTGTGTCACCCAGTTGCACCCACCCAGCTAACCCCCGAGTCACTTCAGGCCCTGTGAGGACAGACAAGGGACTTGACGTACATCACAGTGGAGAGTGACAGGGTGGTGGGGAGAAGCCTGCAGCTGCTGGTGGCTGCAGCGGTGGCCAGCTGGGCTCGTGGGATGGCTGCCCAAGATCTGTGCTTCTCTGGTGGGAGGTGGGTGGGCAGCAGTGCCTGGGGCTGCCCTGATCGGTGCCTCGAGGAACAGGAATAAGGCCTGGGCAGGTGGGGGAGTTGGCAGTCCAGGGCGGTGCCCCTCAAAGCAGGCACGCGCCATCGCCGAGAGCCGGCTGGAGGCGGCTCCTGTCCTTAACCCTTGGGCCTCTGCTCGGTGGCCTATCATCAGACGCCCTCAAGGGAGCAGGCCACACCGCTTATCCCTAGGCACTTAGTAGCGTGTCTTGGGAGCTGGGCTCCTTGGAGACTGCACAGGAGGCAGGCCCTGGAGCACACCTTTCCCCATCACCCTGAGGCTGAGCCTACATCCAAGGACTGACCCCGGGAGAGACCAGGGGCCTCCCCTTCTTCCTGAGGCTTGGGCCTGCCCTGACAGCCTGAGAAATACCACCCTAGGGGCTTCCGGGAGGGGTGGGACTCAAGGGGCCTGCTCCTACAAGGTGGGTGTTCACCCAGGGAGAGTTAGCAGGGTCGGGGAGGACACAGGTCAGTGAGGGCCAGTGAGAGTCCGCCACACAGGACGATCATGGGGCTTGAGCGGGATGAGGGTGTGTGTCTGTCTTCTCAGGCAGCTGCCCCAGGGAGCCTGGTTACATGCTTTCATGCCAGTTCCCAGGGCGGTAGGGATGGGGGAGGGGGAGCCCAGGGAAGGCTAGCAACTGGGCCAACTCCCTGAGGGTTGGATCCCCACTCCCATGGGCAGCAGCCAAAGGCAAGTGGACTCAGGGTGGGAAGACTTAGCGCGGTGAAGTCCCTGCTCGACTCCCTGGAGAGATCCTGGGAATGAGTGACTGGAGTGGGGAGCCCAGGGTGGAGCTCGGAGCCACCTGTAGGGGCTTCCCTGGCCCGACCCACCCTGGGGTTCTGCCTCGCTCTGGCCCTGAAGTGCCCTCGGGCCTGGAGGGCTTTGGGCTGGGTGCCAGCCAGGAGCTGCTGGGGAGAGGGTGTCCCGAGAGGCTCTGCCCCTCCCTGATCAGGATGCCACCCCACTACCCGCTCCCAGCCAGACCCTATGCTCTCTGCCAGCTCATGGGGAGGCCCGGACCGAAGGTGAAAGCTGCAGGTTGAGAGGCTAGAAGTGGGGTGGACGGGCACCTGGCTGCCTGCGGGCAGGCTGCCCCCTGGGTGGGTGGTGGGCAGGTGGGTGGGGCTGTATGTACATGTGGCAGATGGCATCAGGCGGGGCGGGGTGGCGGCAGGCCGCAGCCTCACTCGGGGGTGTAGGACACCTGCCACACGATGATGTGGCTGCGCTCGGCCTTGGACAGCAGGGGCTTCACTTGGCTCATGTCCCCTGCACCCTCCTCAGGCTCATCGTCTTCTCCGTCGCCTGGAGAGAGCACAGCTGCCATGAAGGGGCCACCCCTGTCCGGGGACACCTGGGGCCCTAGCGGCACCCACTTACCGATGCGGAAGTCAATGTAGCCCTCCCCGCCGCTAAGCACCAGCACGTTCTTCAGCTTCTGGGCCTCGGTGTCTGTGGTGGGGGCAGTGGGCCCGGGGCTCTCGGAGGGGCTGTCGAGCACGCTGCCGTTCAGAGTGGCCAACACGTTCCCTGTCATCGGGGCACAGGGACCTCAGCGGGGCAGCCAGAGCGCCCCCCCCCCCCAGGCTCCTGAAGGGAGGCCGCGGCTGCAGCCCTGCGGGGAGTGGGGCCCGGCCCCTCACCTGGCACGGAGACAAAGAATTTGACAGCGTCACGGTGCCCGTGGAAGCAGAGCTGAGCCTGGGCCATGGAGCAGTAAGGGATGAAGCTGCTGGCTGACTTGTCACTGCTGTCGTCTCCGTACACGTGGATGATGCCTCCTGGGCGGGCCCCCTCCCCAGATGTGGGGGACGACTTGTTGGCTGGAGAGAGAGGGTCCCGGAGGGGCTGAACCTGCTGACTGGGAGGACCAGTTTTCCAGCAGCCGAGGGCAGAGGGTGGGGCCTGCCTGGTGCCAGAGCCAGTCCGAGGGGCAAGGGCAGCCTCAGCCCCCAGGGTGTCCACAGTGGGGGGCTTCCTTCTGAGAGCAGGAGGCAGGCGCTCTGGACTTACCTCGGAGCCCCAGGAGCTGGCCTCGGTGCAGGACCACAGCTGGGGGAGGTGAGGGGCGGAGCATGGAAGAGAGAGGAGAGAAGTCACAGGAGGGACTGGCTGAGGAGGGCTGTGGCTAGGGCAGCCCGCGTCCTCCTCTGTCCTGGCAGAGCGCACCTGCCCCTGGGACCCTGACGGGCGCCTGTGAGTGGCAGCCAGGCCACCTCTACAGGTGTCTGTGGGTCACTCACTTTCAGTCAGCGGGATGGAGATGACAACTCCGTTGCCGGTGCCCACCCAGAGGCGGTTGCCTGCGATGAGCAGGGCTGTGATGCGCACGAAGGAGAAGCCCAGCTTGCCTGTCCCTGGGGGTGGGGGGAGGCGGGTCAGCGGGGAGGGCTCGGGGGACCCTCCCTGCCCCCACATGCCTGGCTGGGGTGGCCCCTCACCCAGCATCTTGCTGACGTAGGGCTCAATATCCACGTCCTGCAGGTGCTGGTGGGTGTGGGCGTGGTAGAGCCGCAGCGTGGAGTCCAGGCGGATGGACACCCACACCCCGTCACCAATCCACGCCAGTTGCCGTACCTGGCTCTCCCGCCGTGGGTGGGCGTCGAACGACTTCTGTGGGGTCAGGGCAGCCCGTCAATGGGGTGGGGGGCCCTGAAGCTGCCATGGCCAAGAGTCCCTGAAGCAGCTCATGGGTACCTTTCTAGGGCCTCTTTGCTCCCTTGGGTCCTGGCTCCTAGGAGGAGCCCCAGCACCCCAGCCCCACCCCACAGCAGTGCCTGAGGGAGGTGCGGGGGAGCCCATTCAGACACCGATCTGCTTGTTTCAGAGAGAAGCAGCAGGTGGGCTCCAGAAAGACAGGCATTCACAGCCCAGCTGCCCTTTGTTGGCCCGTGACCTTGGATGAACCAGTCACTTCCCTAAGTGCATTTCCTTTGACCCCACGAAGCCCCCACCAGAGTCCATTAGAAGGTGTGTGGAAGCCCCAGCCTGCACTTGCCTCAATCTGCATCGTCTTGGGCTGGATGACATGCACCTTGTTCTTGTAGCCGCACCAGACGCGGTCATACACGACGGCCATGCAGCGGATGGAGTGGTGTGGGTGGCCCAGGTCCATCAGGTGATAGTTGCTCAGGTCCCACTGGCTGTCTGTAGAGAGCCCGCGACCCCTGCTCAGGCCTGGCCAGGCCACCTCTGCTCACGGTGCGGGTGGTTCACGCCCTGCCTGGACGTCAGATGCTGCTCCCCCACCCACCGTGCCAGGCCTCACCTTCACCTCGGTGGAAGATGGCCAGGGTCCCATCGGCCAGAGCCACCAGCACTCGCCCTTTTACGTGCCTGCAATGGGAAGGTGGTGAGCCAGGCTCAGGCCGGCTGCCCTCGGCCCTCCCGACCCCGGCCCCCGGCGGGGGTTACGCACACCAGGCTCAGCACGGAGTCCTTCAGCTTGATGGAGTGCAGACACTTCTTCCAGTTGGCCACAGCCGAGTGCACGTAGAGCCTGCGGGAGGAGGCACGGTGGGTGGGGGCTCGCCCAGGGGACCCTCTCCACCCCGGCCCCCAAGGCCCAGCCTACCAGCCATTCTGGGCTCCCAGCCACATGGTGGGTGCAGCACTGCTGCTGGCCCCTGCGGCGTCCCCACTGGGCTCCGGCTCAGGCTGCACACCGCTCACGTCCGTCTCCAGCCCGTTCTCACTGCAGGGAGGATGGCGGCTCCAGGGCAGCCCACGGAAGCCCGTCCCTGCCCACCTCTGCCAGTCCCCGCCCCCCTCCTCCCCTGCTGCCCCATCCTGAGAGAGCCCACCTGTCAGGCTGGGTGCTGGTGGGTGGGGCAGGGGCCGGGTCGGTGAAGACGTGCTCTGTGAGGGGCCCAGGCCGCACCGCAGCTGCCTCTGCCTCACTGGGCCCAGAGTCTGGCACCTCCATGGCCTCCGTGGCCTCCTCCGTGGACTGAGATGGGTTGACCTTCCCATTGGCGACAGCAGCCACCTCCCCTGTGGAAGGGAGGGGTGAGCTTGGCTGGGTGAGAGAAGACGGCCGCCAGGGCTCAGGCCCAGGACTCACCCTGGCCCTTGTCCAGCACTGGGGTGTCCCCACGGGAGGAGCAGTTGCTGCGCGGCACGTTGCAGCGGGTGGCACAGCCCACCAGGGTGATGCCGGCCAGCACGCCGTCTGCACTAGAGTCCTCAGGGTTCACGTCGCTGTCCAGGAAGATCTCCCCCGGAGGGTAGTCACCATCGCTGGCCGCTGGAGGGAGAGTCACAGCCCCGTCACCCCGCGCTGAGAAGCCCCCATGACAGGACCCTACCCAGAGCTCCAGTCCCGGTGAGGGTGCAGGGGGAAGGGAGGGGCTGTTTGTGATGCCACCCCATCTCCTTGTCACCGGGTGAGTGTCACAGGGGTCTCCTCCTGCATCATTAACAGGACTGAGCAGAGAGCTCAGACAGCTCCTCCCTGGACGCTCCGCATTGACTCCCGGCCAGCAGCAGGGGCCCAGCACTCACCAGGGATGCTGGAGATGCATAGGACGTGGGCATTGCACACGGTGAACTGGTCCACGACGGTGCCCGGCTGGTTGGCATCGATGATCACCACTTTGCTGGTGGTCAGGGTGCTGGTGAGGATCCACACGCGGCTGGAGGTGGCGTCCGCCTCGGGGAGCTCCTTTGCCTGTTTCCGAGCACAGGGACGGGCTGGTGCCTGAGCGCTCACTACTGTAGCAGCAATGGGGGGCGAGTGGGGGGCATCTTGGAATCTCAGGATCTAGCCTTACCCGCGGCCTTAGGGGACCTGAATGTCCTCCCTTGTCGCCAGGACGGTGAGAACTCTGAACTGCACATTGTGCCTAGGTCGTGGCACTCATGGCCTCCCTTCCTCAGAGGAAGACTGAGCTCCCGGTGATTAAGTCACTGGCCCCCACATCGAGCCGGGACAGAAAGTGAAGCCTCCAGGCACTAAGCCCCTCACACGGCTCCTGGGCAGGCACAGACCTGCTCCAGCCTGGCTGCCCTGAGCCTCCGCTCCTCCTTGCTGCCCCACCCACCGGCAGGGGGCCGGGCCACCCCAGTCTCCCGCCACTGTCCCCAGCTGTCCTCCGTTTCTGTCACTCCCACCCAGACTAGTCATAGCAGAGCCATCGGGATGGCAGAAGCAGAAGATGGCCCTGGCCCTGCCTGCCACTCTGACCTTCTTCTTCTCGGGGGACGCATGGTTGCTCTTGGTCTCTCCTTCTACTTCCCGGTCGCAGGTCAGAGGGTCGCGGCCTGGCACAGGCTTGACTCCATTCCCGGGGTCATCCTCACTCAGTTTCCAGCCGCTCAGGTTGACGCCCGCGGCACACCACAGCTGTGAGGACAGGGCCATGAGGTCCGGCCTCATGGGCTTCTGGGGCAGCGGGACCTCTCCCAGCCTCGCGCTTTCCGCAGGGCTCACCTTCATGGTCGGGTCCTTCTCCACCAGAGGGCGGCAGTACACGGGGACGGGCACGTTCTTCATGCGGGTGTCCTCCTGGCCCCCGTTGGGACTCAGCTGCAGGAACAAGGCAGAGGGGCGCTGTGGGCGCCAGGCCTGGCCGGCTCACATGTGTGGGGCTGCAGTCCACTACCCGGTCCTCCAGGTTTTGGACTTGGGGCCCTGGGCGCGTACGGGGCTCCCCAGGGGCTCCCTGCCTGCAGCGCCCCCCATGCTGCCCTGCGCCCAGCACCTGCTTGTACTTGGCTGGTAGGCTCCAGCCACAGGCCTGCAGCCGCCCGTCGTCATTGCGCACGTGCTCGCGCACCTGGCGGTACTGCTCACGCTTCTGCTCCCGCCTTGCAGAGGATGTGCAGTCGCTGGCAGAGGAAGGGCAGGTTACTGCGTCTGCAGGGAGCACGCCTGCCGCCCCGGAGCTCTCCCTGCTGGAACTGGACCGTCCCTGCCGGGTGCCCATCTGACGGCAGGGGGCTCTCCCCAGCTCTAGGCTTGGAGGCCACATCCAGCCGTTGCCCTGGGCCAGCTGGCAGGGACCCACAGCCCTGGTGGCACCTGAAATGGCTGCGGGCTGCCTGCTAGGGGTCACCCGAGGAGCAAGGCGCAGGCCTCTGGGACTAAGCGGAGGGACTGTGGGGGAGCACAGCCTCTGCTGAGGGACATCCAATGCTCCCACTGGGGGTGGAAGGGTAAACACGGTGTGCACGGAGAGGTCGTGACCCCTGATGCCTGGTCAGTGTCCTTCCCACTACGGACCCCATCCCCTGAGCACAGCCGCCAGAGCAGCAAGGTGGAAACCGGTCCTGCTTCAGAGCCTGGAGGGGAGGGGCCCTGGGACACAGGGACTCCCCCTGTGCAGGCCAGCGGGGAAGGGCAGGGCAGGCCTGGGAAACTCACTCATCTGGGAAGAACTCCAGGGGCCGGCTGCCGGCGGAGATCTGGCACATGGCGTGGCTGCGGCGCTGACTGAAGCCGGCCGTGGTGGGTGACTTGTAATGGATGTTCACGGAGGGGTAGGACCGCTTGGCCGGAGGGGGGCTTGAGGAGGAGCTGAAGAGGCGGCTGAAGCTGCCAGCCGAAGCATAGGGGGTGAGGGGTGGCCTGAGGGGAGACCTCCCCAGCAACCACTGCCAGTGCCCTCCCAGTGCCCCCAACTCACAATTGCCAGATGGTGGACTTCTTCTTCTCCTGGACAGATGGATGCTCTCGGGATGCTCTACAGGGGACGGCAGGGGGAGAGGCCCCACTCAGCCATGCCCACCCAGTCCAACCAAGCCCCCCTCTCACCGGGCCCCTCTTGCCTCCCTTGCTTGGGACCCTCCCCATGGACACACAGACTGGAGCATCAGACAAGAGGGGGTCCCAGGCAAGTCACACGTAACTTCCTAGAGAGACCCCGGCGCACTGGCCCCAACAAACCAGGTACATCCACTGGCCAGGGCTGCACCAGAGGCCCAGTTCTGCTGGCCCCCTGCAGGCTTCCACCAGGGATGACCCTACACCCTTAATTCTCCCGGAAGAGAGGGAGGTGTAGGGGTGGTCAGCCTCAATCCCATCCCCAGGACCTCCTAGAGCGACCACAGCTCACAGATGGAGATGGGAGCATGTCTTCTGGAGCCCACAGGAGCCGGGAGGCCCACCTGATCATCTCGGTCCACCGCACGGCCTCCTGCAGCTCCATCAGCCGCTCCTTGTACTGGTTGCGCTCCATGAGCACGCGGGCCATCTCCACACGCGTGAAGCGGCGGCGCTGCGCCATGGGGATTTTGTCCTGCGGGGAGAGTGCCGCTGCTCAGCCAGCAAGGGGCCGCCTCCGGGAGTGGGCGCACCCAAGGGCGCTTTCCCACAGAGCTTCAGGCAAACGCAGTGGGGAGGGGTGGGCACAGGAACAGGAGCCACCACCCCGAAAGGGCCCCCCTTCTTTCCAGAAGGTCACATGACACACTCGAGGGGTACAACACACACAGTGTGTTTTCCTACAAGCTCCCAGACACCCTGGCAATCCCAAATGCCACCGGTCAATGCTAACAGGTGGGACTGGCCCACGGTGGCATAGCAGGAAGAAAGGTTCTGGGGAAGGTCTGGCGAGCAGGACCCTGGTCACTGCCTCGGAGTTGGACACTTGTACCGGCGGATCTGCACGGGATCTGCTGTCCCTGGCAGGACTGTCTCCTTACGCAGCCCTGCGCTGGGCTGCCCTCCCCTCGTGCCCCCACCACCGGCACTCGGAGTTCACAGGAGCATCGGCAGCCCCAGGCCCCCCACCAGGAGGTCAAGGCACCAATCGGGTGCCCTCCATGCCCGAGTGGGAGGGCCTTGAGGAGCCGCAGCTGCCTAATACACCTGCGGCTTTGTTTCTTTCCTCTAGTATTGGGAGGTGAGGGGCTGCACAGGATGAGCAAGGTGAACAGCTACAGTTTCCCAAGTGACTGCTATGGGATCGGCATCCTGTTACATGCATCCCACAACCCCCAAAATAACAGTGGATGAGTGGTGAGGTCAGCGTCCAAACTTCACCTTGGCTTAAAAGACCCATGCCTGCTCTCTCTGTAAGGAAGGCGGCCAGGTCGCTGGGCTGGGGCCCCTATTCTGGAGAGGATCTGGGAAGGGCAAAGACCCCTACAAACCCTTCCCTACAGCCACTCCTAGGGCTTTCCTCAGAACATTCCATGCATCTCCGGGGGTTTGTGAGGACAGATGAGGCATCTGAGGGCCTCAGGTACTCAAACTGTTCTGTCTGGGGGGCAGCAGTTGGGCCGGTAAGCAGGGAGACCCCACTTGTGACAGCGCAATCCACATCTGCTAGGACCTAGGTAAGGGGGCATCCCGCAGAGAGGGGGCTGCTTCTGACCGTACGAAGTCACCGGGGCAGTGGGGTGGTGGAGCTGCTGCTGGGTGCAGTCATCACACAGGAGGGGTGAGGAGGAGCCAGAGACCCAGAAGAACTAGCACATCCCCGGGAAGACCGCCCACACTGCCCACCCCCCATGCCCACATGTTAATAGTGGAATATACCAATTCTGTACAGAGATAGCTGCTTACATCCTCCACCTCTTCTTTGGGTTCACGGTGGGCAATGATGGCCTCTGACTTCACTCTACAGGATGAGGAAGGAAGCGGGGCAGGGTGAGGGCCCCACTGGGCACTGGCCCAGAGGATGTGTCCCACCTCTCAGCTGCACTCAGGGCTCTCCCCTCAGGTTCTAGGCCCTGAGCATTCCTGCCAGTGCCTTGGGGACGGGTGGCTCCACACCCCTGCCCACATGTGCCCTGAAGCCCAGCCAAGGAACAGGACCTCCAATTCAGGTGGTCAATTGCTAATGGGAAGGCAAGGGCAGTGCTGGCTTCAGGCAGGGCCAGAGGAGACCTGGCTCCCAGTCCCACAAACCTGGCACAGGTGCCACCTGCCTAGGGCCCGCCCCTAACACCTCCCCTTTCCTGTCTGGAGCCAAAGGCACCACTTTGGGAGAATGGGGTGAGGATCAGGCTGGAAGAGAAAGGCCACAGGGACGTGCAGAGTGCTGGGGAGGACACCCCAGAGCTTCCCAGCAAGGCTCTGTGACCCAACCTCGGCTGACTGAGGGCTGGGGAGCAGAGGGGAGTGCGGGGGACCTGCGGTGGCCAGAGGCCATTATCCTCCCTTCCCTCCTCCTGAACGAATGTAATAGTGTGAGAGGAGTGGGAAGGCCCCGCTCAGCTGCCAGAAAAAGGACACCCAAGACAGTACACTGTCCCTCGTGTGGGATTATTCCCCCGAGGATGGTGGAGACCAGAGGGGAGGGGTGGGTTGCCAACACAGTAGTTGGGTCTGGGTGGGGTTGAATATGAGATGTAGCTCAGGGATGAGCAGGAGGCTGAGCAGTGAGCACGCAAAGTGAGCCACTTTGGGAAGGAATGACCTCAGGGGGTGTGCTTAGCTAGAGAGCAGGTGCCAGGGAATTGCGGAGAGGTGCGGAGAGGACCGGAGGGGCCTGGGCAGTGCCTGACCCTGCTCTCCACGCCTGGTGGCCCAGCCTCCGTGGGAGCCCCACCCCTCAAGGAGCCCCGCCCCTCAAGGAGCCCCGCTCACCTCCTCAGCTCCTCCTCCAGGTCCTTGATGCGGTTCTCCAGTCTGAGTTTGGCCTGCCTGGCGGCTTCCAAGTCCCCCTTCAGCACCTCCTGCTCCCCCGAGAGCTGGTCCACCTTGGCGATGAGGTCGTTCTTCACCACGTTCAGAGCGTTTCTTTGAAAAGGCAGAAAGAGGGGAGCTCCTTGTGACCCGGTGTGTACATTAAGTGATGGGGTTTCAAAGGGGTCTGCCCACCCTGGTGTATCTGAGCAGACACATCCTGGTCTTGAAAGTGGTGAGAGGAGGTGACCATCCCATCCTCTCCCCAGGAGGGGTGAGCTCAGTCCAGTGGGTCCAGGTCCTCCCTGGGGACTGCCCTGAGGCTGGGCCGACGCAGTTGTTACAGGAGCCCCTGGTCCTGGTTGGGGGCTGTCTCAGCAACTGTGGTGCTGAGGAAGAACATCCTTACTTGGTTTCTAGAAGCTGTGAGTTCTCCAGCAGCAGATTCCCCACTTCCTTGCCCATTCCTGAAACAAAAGGTACGGAGTTATTACGTGTGTCTGGTGAAGCCAGACCCTGATGCTCACAACTGCCTCAGAATAACAGACGTCCTGCCGGGGGGCGGCCCACCCCTGGAAGGATGGCCGCCCCCCCCAGGAGGGCTGACATGAAGGGATAAGGAACAGAGGCCCGATCTGCAGGAAGACGCCTGCCTGGGGAGGCCGGGCGACCCTAAGAGAGGCCTCTGCCGGTCTTGAGGCAGGCACTCCACCAAGCAACGCAGTCAGGAAAGGACCTGCTGCGTGTGAGCCCCGTGGGGGTCTCAGACTGGCCTCTGGAGGGCAATGAGCAGGTCTCCTCTGCCCCGATGGATGCAGCAGCCCTGGGCTTACATTCTGGAACTCAGTGATGGGCTCTCACAGCTCTCTACCAACATGAAGTCTGGGTACCAGCAGGGCCTGGACGGTACCCTTGTGGCCTCTGTGCAACCTCCTCAATCAATGCCCACCCCTGGCCCAGTATCACTGCCTTCCCCCAGCCCTGTGACTTCCAGGCCATCATGAAGCAGACCCTTTTCAGAGCTGCCCCCTCGGAGAATGGAGGTTGGAGCTGTGGTGATGGGGACAGAGAGCACTGGCCAAGGAGATGGGATGGTCCATGGCAGGTGCAGCCCTCCACCAGGCTGGGAGCAGGCCTTCAGGAGCCAGAAGGTGGGAGTGGAGGTGAGGACAGCACTCCGGGGGCTGGTGCCCAGAGGGGATGGCCAGACCCCAAAGTGGGCCCCGCAGACTGAGGTCTCTGCAGGCGTGTCACAAAACCCCCAAAGCACCACATCTAATCCTTCAGGACTGCCTCGAAGCCCAAGGTCTGTTCCTCTTGTTCACTTCCCTCCTCCACGGCCTTAACACAACTATGAGACGAGATGACCCACACACACAGTGTGGCCAGCTTAGGGTTCTGCCGGCTGTTTCTATTCTCACCTCCTCGCCTCAAACGTGGCCTGCCTGCCCTTCAGATGGGATGCAGCAGGCACTGGGCTCAGGCCTTCCTGAACTAATGGGGGGGGGGCTGAGAGAGGCTGGGGTCCCCTCCTCAGCCTGTCAAGGGTCTGCTCTGAGGGAGTCAGGTGCCTGCTCACCATGCCTGCTGGAGGCCCCACCCCCACCCCTGAAGCCACGGATACCACTGCCCCCACGGCTGCCCCACCGGGCTCAACAAAGCAAATGGCTCATGAAGCATAAGAAGGTGTCAGGGAGGCAGAGGAAGCCAGAAGCAGGGAAACACATACTGAAACAGGGCCTCGGCCTTACCAAAAAAATCATCGCGCACTATGGGCGCCGTCCCAGTCCCAGGGAGATGGGCGACCAGGGCGGGAGGAAGGAGAGGGAGAGAGGAAGGGAGAGAAAAGAAGCGCGTTAAGCCCGTGTGATAAGCAGGCGGGAGGACTTCAGGGCTAATTCTTGCTGGGTTAGGGGTGGACACAGGAGTGGGACAGGAGGGGCGGGAGACGGGATGGGGCCAGCTACTCCTTCCAGAAAGTTTACCTTGGGTGGTGAGGTGGAGGATCAGGGCAACACAACTGACATTTTACACTAAAATCCTGGGTTGGTGGGGTGGTGGGGTGGTGGGGTGGTGGGGTGGTGGGGTGGGGGGTGGGGGCTAAGGACAGGGGTCTCTGCAAATGAGGGAGAGCTGTGACCAGGCCCCGGGTGCCCTTGAACATAGTGGGGAATTAGCACGGGGATGGGCAGGACCTCAGAGCCTCTGCTGAAAGCAGGAAAGCAGGAGCTTGGCCCATGTGCCCCGTGGGGAGAGGACCCCTGACTTCGAGGGTATACCCAACAGAGGGGAGATGCCACAGCACTGAGTCTGTACTCTGTGTCCAGTTAACTAGCCTCCGCCTCTATCGGCTCTGTAGGACCTTAAGAAATGGCCTACAGAGAGAGACAGGGGTCAAGGGCACAGCAGCTCTCCCTCAATTGTCAAGGTCACTGTCAGTGGGCTGGTGGAGCAAACCAAAAGCTTCCGAGCAGCAGTAGGCTGGTGAGCAAAAGCACGTGTGCCTTAGTGGCCTGGACCAGGATTGGGAGGGGACAGGCTGCACAGCTGGCGGTGACTGGGCAGCAGCAGTGGGGTGTCCCAGGGTGCCACCCCCTCCACCTGGATGCCACCATGGGGAAGAGGGTCCGCAAACAGACAGCAGAGATACACACCTGAGAACTCCCCTGGGGCCGTGTCCAGCGAAGCACAGAGAGACGGGGAAGGAAGTGACAAAGGTTAATTGGTGACTGAAACCAACAAAATGAAGAAACTCTTATTAAAGAAAAAGCGACGATGATCAGCCATTTCCACGTTGAAGGGCCCAAAAGCATACGAGCAGACGACGCCAGGTCTGCGGGTGCCAAATGCATCCAAGGCAGGAACCCTGAAGGAAAGGGGAGGTCAGAACATCACGCTCCTCAGTCCTGGGGGCCCTGGGGCAGGCGTGCAGATCTAAAGCCTGCTTGCCCCTGTACTCCCACCACCATCAGGAGGGCCAGACCCCTGTAAAGCTAACGTGTGTGTGGGTGTGGTGTGGTGGGTGCTGGGCATCCAGCCTCACAGGCGCCCCCAGTGAGTGAGCCACGGACAAGGACTTGGCCTCGGTGGGGGGTGGGGGTGGGGCCCTGGCCAGCCCAGGTCTTAGGGGAAGGGCAAGACCTTAGATCAAGGGCAACCAGAAGACAAGGGCCCTACTGTGCAGGGAGGGAATCACTGAGTCAGGATGTGAGGGGTGGGGAGGGGGGCGCTTGTGCCAAACTGCTCTCTGCCACCCAGCTGAAGACTTGAGGAAATGATGCTGTTCTATTTGGTTCATTTCACGCAGAATTGGTATAAAAAGTCGCCTGACTTAAATGACAAACTACAGAATCTGTGGAAGGAATTCAAATGATAAAGTGGATTTATCATTTTGATAGGCGGTTCAGAAGTGGATGTGTCCCCTCTCATCTCTACTTCCCAGGCAGCTGCTGTTCACGCTTGATAGTCTCCTTCTCAGACATCTTTCTAGGCAGACATCAGTTTCTAAAAAACAAAATCGTGACCACCACTCTCCATCCTCTTGGGCAACTTCCTCCGTTGCACCTCACACGGTATCCCAGGACCCCTTCCACATGAAGGATCCACGATCACCTTGAAAGCTTCGATGTATTTCCATATGGAGACGTCCCATCGTTTCCTAGGGCATCGGCTCCTTTGACAGGTATTTCGGGCCTGCACGGTTGTGTGTGGGCACCAGGACACGCGCACGGGCTCCTGTGGGTGCCTTGGCCCTATTTGAGGAGTGGTGGTCCCGCTCCCTCCAGGTCCAGCCTGGCGGTACCCTGCCAGCTGGCCTCTACCGGCCACCTCCCATCAGCGGGGTGGACAGTACCCGCTTCATTTTTGTCAATCGTTTGAGGAAAAAGAGTTAGCTGTATACTCTCTCACTATTCATTTCTGTGTTATTCTTGAAGTTGAACATCTTTTCAGGTTTGTGGGTCTCTTCTGTGAATGTCCTGCTTTATCCTCTACTCATTTCATATTTAAAAAATTTTTTTAAATTAATTTTTGCCTGCATTGGGTCTTCATTGCTGCACACAGGCTATCTCTAGTTGCGGCGAGCGGGGGCAACTCTTTGTTGCGGTGTGCAGACTTCTCGTTGCGGTGGCTTCCCTTATTGTGGAGCACAGGCTCTAGGCGCAACGGCTTCAGTAGTCGTGGCATGTGGGCTCAGTAATTGTGGCTCGCGGGCTCTAGAGCACAGGCTCAGTAGTTGTGGCGCACGGGCTTAGTTGCTCCGTGGCATGTGGGATCTTACCAGACTAGGGCTCGAACCTGTGTCCCCTGCATTGGCAGGCAGATTCTTAACCACTGCACCACTAGGGAAGCTTCCTATTGTACTTCACTTCTTTTAACGTTAATGGTGAAGACCATAAATACATATATATACATACACATACGTACATATATATACACATACACACACACACACACACACACACACACACACACACACATATATATTCTTTGGTTTTGGCAATAAAGAGAAGCCCAGATTATGAAAATACTCTCCAGTACTCTCTTCCAGTTCTGTTATCCTTGTATTTTTATGTTTAGATCTTTAATCCACCTAGAAATTATTTTTGTGTTCGGAGTGAGGTTGAATTAGACCTCATTTTTTTCCAAGTGGCTAGTCAACGAATCCAGTACACATATTGAATAATCCATCATCTGAATGTCTTCAGGAACTGGTGATGGGGGACCAGGCCTCCTGTCACTGACACTTCCTCCAGCTGAGCCAGACTCTGGGGACTCGAGCAGACCCCAGCTCATCCCTCCACCCTGCTGGACAAAGGGCCGGACCCTCACTCCAGGGCTCTGTCCACAGATCACAGGAGCTCGCGGCTCTCCTCAACATCTCAGGGCTGCCTGCCTTGCCTGTGCTCCTCGTGATGAAGGCTCCAGAAAGGCACCCAAAGGCCCATCACTCCCAAGAGTGGGGTCTCATTCCAACCAGAACTAAGTGGTGCCTGAGAGGGCCCCCGCCCGCCAAGCGTTGCAGCGCAAGTGCCTGGGCACTCACCACCCGGTGAGAAGACGATTCTCACTTCAGCCCCTCAGCACAGACCCATCAGATGCACTGGTTAGAGCTTCTCACGTCAGGCACTCCTGCTTGAGGGAACTGACCTCAGGAGATGCATCAGACATCATTTCCCTCTCAGGAACCCTGCTGCAACAGACTGCACCTCTATCTACTGACTCAGTCAATGTGGCTCCAGGTAAAACTCACTGGTGTGCGGTTTCTAGTTCTCTGCTTTTCTCTCCCATCACTCTTTATGGAGACTCTGGCGTCCGGAACGGTGCTGTCTGAACCACAGGATGTGGCCACATGCTAGAGCATCTGCCAGCCCCGGGGGCGCCAGGATGGGTGGGGGGCAGTCACATGGAGTGAGCACGCACACCATCAGCACTGCACCTGTGGGCACTGCAGGGGAGGGGACAGCTCTGCAGCCTGGGGCCACAGGGCAAGGCAGGAAACGTGGCCGATGGGATGGACTGACTGGCAGGCCACCCAGTGCCACCAGGTAGCGAGAAGGCCAGTGAGCTCCGGTGATCTCATAGAACCATGCAAGGCATCACAAGTGTAGCAGAAGCATCAGTCACAACAGCCAAAAGTGAAATGACCCAAATGTCCATCAGTGGCTGAATGGATACATGAAATGTGGTCTATCCACACTGAAACATTATTCAGCCATAAAAAGGAATGAAACTCTGACACACTCCAACATGGACGAACCTTAAAGGCATGATGCTAAATGAAGGCAGCCAGATGGAAAAGGTCACTGACGTGAAATGTCCAGAACAGGCAAGTCTGCAGAGACAGGAAGTAGAGCAGCAGTGCCAGGGTGGTGGCGGGGAGCGACTGCTAGTGGGTACAGGTTTCATTTGAGGGGCGGTGTAAAATGTTCTAAAGCTATGTGGTGATGACTGCACAAATCCGAACGTGCTAAAAGTCACTGAGGTGTACACTTAAAGTGGGTGGATTGTATGGTGTGGAAATTCCATCTCAATAAGGCTGTTAAAAAAAGCACAGCGGTGGTCGGAGGCAGGGCTGCCACCCTGGGTGGGACCTGAGTTCAAGTCCTGGCTCTGCCACTTCACCTCAGCCTCTGTGACCTCAGTTTCTTCATCTGTGAAATGGAGACACTAGCAGTGTGAGGCATTAACGGTGGCTGGGTATATAAAACATTGGTGTCGCTCTTCTCGTAAGGCCCGTGATGAGTGTTGGAATCTTGTCACATGACGAGACTGAAGAAAGGTACGAGGTGCAGGGGCCCCGCTTCGCCCCTCAGACCTCCTCCAGAGCTCCGCACCAGGAGCGGGAATGCGAAGCTGGGCCTCCGACCCTGACATGGAAATGCAAAACATCCTATGTCTGTATGTCTTCCTAGGGAGATGCCTTTTACCTTTTTATCAGGTTCTCAAAAGCTCAAGAAAGTGTGGTGCCCTGCTGTGTAAGCTCTCCAGTGCAGGAGGCTGCCCCCCAGGCCCGGCGCGGCTCCAAGGTTGCCCGGGCAGAAAGGCACTCCTTCCAGTGACCACCCATCACAGCCTGGATCCCAGGTGCCTCCTCCCGGCCACGCCCGGCCCTGCTGGTGTGAGCACATGCAGGGGAGCAGCCTACAGCCCATCCCCACGAGTCCACACCTGTCCAGGGGGTTCCCACATCTAGAAAGATCTACGCCCGCAGGTAGCTATGACAGTGGTATTCAAACAGCAAAAATTAGAATTGATTAGGCAATTCACAGTCACACAAAGATAAGGAAGTTAAAACGTGCAGAGGAATCTTAGTGGTTCAGGGAAACATTAACATCAGCCATGAAGAAAAGGCCAGACAAAAGCTGCCACCCCACGTCCCAGGTGCGCATGCTGGGGCCCTGGCGCCTGGGAGGGTGTCACTCATCACGGCTTGGGGGCTCCTCTGGTTTTTACTTCCTTCTTGGCAATGTCTGATATTACTTTAATACTATTATCAGCATGTATCCTTTTTCTAAAAATAAAAAAATGCCTAAAAATTGAATTTATATGGTAGTATCTGAAATATGTAAAGAAGAGAAGGATGTCAAAATACTAAAAGTGACTGTCCCTAATGAGTAGACTTTTTCTGAATACTAACAGCTTTTGTGTATTTTTAAATATATATTTTTACAATGCTTGTGAGAAAAATTCCATTAAAAATATATACTGCCAAAAGCGGGCATCTTTGTCTTTTTCCTAATCTTAGAGGGGACGCTTTCAGTCTTTCACCATTGAGTATGAATGTACTTTACTGAAATGTACACCTAAAAACTGATTAAGTTTTACATTATGGTTTTACCACAATTTGATATATACAGTTGTGTACCTATATCTCTGGCTGAAAATTCTGGCTGAAAAATTTAAATTCTGGCTGAAAAAACTTCTGTTCCAGGCACAAGGCGTGCTGGTGCTAAACACCCCAGATGATGCTGCTGCCTGGAGGTCTCCCCACCCTGAGTAAGACAATCAACTTATGAGAACTAATAGGATGCAGGCCCACTGCAAAGAAAGCGAGGCTGTTCCAGCTAAAAACGCCAGCTGGGCCCCCTTCGTTTGCAGGTCAGGCCTGGTGGTGTGTGCAGCTGGCAGGCCGGCCAGGCGGCGCTGTCTACCCGGGGAACTGGTCCAGAGATGCCCCGAGTCCCTGCTGGTGCGTCTATCGGGGGGAGTGAGAGCAGCAGAGACGCTGGCAACAGAAACCCTCAGATGCCAGACAGCTCCGCCTCCTCAGGCAGCAGATGATACAACATGGATCAAACGTCAGGAGGCAGCCTTCCCGGATTCTCTTAGTGGAATCGCTACCACCCTGCTTGCCACGTATCCAGTGGAGGCAGCTACTGCCCCTCCCCAAGGAGAAACAAGAGGACCCTTCCTTGGGGTGTGGGGAGGGGACAGAACAGAACCACGGCCCTGACGCCCACCTTGCTGGCTGCTGAGCAGGAGAGAGGGCTTCGGGGACAAGGCCGCTTCTCCAGGCTGGGGCTCCGGACACACATCTGGGCTAGGGGAGCTTGAACCCCACTGAGAGACAGTGTGACTTCCCTCCACTGCCCTGAGGGCCACAGCCTGGCCTCAGAGCCATGCAGGCTGCCCTCAGGTACAGGCAGACGCTGGCACACGGGGCCTGGCTCGGGCATGGAGGGAGGACCAGGAGCAAGTCTGCATTAGGCAGGCTGTCTCTGCACCCGTCTCAGACATAGCCTCGCAGGGCTCCCGGAGGGCACTGACACTGTCTGGGCATGCTCCTCGTGGACTGGAGGAGCTGGCAGCCACCACCCTCCCAAAACGTTCCTAGAAAGTGGGCTGCCCAGGGGAGGGGCTTGGAGCAGGGCTGGGCTGAGGGCTACTGGGAATGGGTTTCTTCTTGGGCTGACAAGATGGTCTATAGACAGTTGCTCGAATCCGTGAGCACCCCAAACCCCACCGAGCGGCACACTTTAAGAGGCAAGTTACGGTAAGTGAATACATCTCAATATTCACAGTTTGTAAAAAGAACTTCCTGGCTCACAGAGACTTTGCTTTCATCACAAACCCAACCACAACAGGGTCCCGGGGATGGTTGTTTTTACCTAGCAGGTCGGCCCCTTCGTCCACATCCCCGATGACCTCGGACCCCGCAGTCGACAGCTCGTGGTACAGGGAGTCAGTGTTGATGCCAAAAGCCTTGTTCACGATCCCCTGGGTTGGGCTGTGGGGACACGCAGCCGAGGAAGGTGGAGTGAGTGGGCAGCACCACTGGACCGCACACGGGGACACCTCTGAGGGGCCACTCGATGCCAACACCGCTGGCGCAAGTGCAGGTGTGGCGGGTGGCGGGTCAGTGTCCTGGGCAGTTCTCCCACCTTGAGGGGCTGCGAGGCACCTCTACCAGGGGCACCAACTCCCAGGGTGAGTGCTGAGCCATTCGGGACTGGCTTTGGGCCCAGTGAGCACCTGCTGCCCGTGCGGTCCAGGCGGGGCTCCCGGCCCATGTCCAGCTCTGGGGTGGAGTCGATAATGTCCTGAACATCAGACCACTCGTCACTGCTGCCCATGCCTGGGGGAAACAGTGGAGCCCAGGGTCAGGGGGTGACCAGCAGTTCCCTGTACCACTCATGGCTGCCCTGGGGCCCCCTGTCCGGAGACCCCACGCTAGGCCACCACAGGCAGGGACGGTCATGGTGGGGGTTCTTCCCGAGCTGGTGGCTGGATGGGGCCTGTCCCCCAGAACTGTGATCCCACCTGAACAGGCCATTTTTTCCTTCCCTTTTCTCTGATTAGACTGTGTCTGCTGGATGACAGTGGTCTACTGTCAGGCTGAGTTGTGTCCCCCAAATTCACAGGCTGAAGCCCTGGACCCCAGTTCCTCAGAACGTGACTCTATTGGAGATGGGTTTTTAAAGAGGTGATGAAGGTAAAATGAGGCCAAAGGGTGGGCCCTGGTCTCATCTGACTGTGTCCTTATAAAAAGCAGGGGTCAGTCAGGACACACATACAGAGGCATGACCACTTGAGGACAGGGCAGCCAAGGAGAGGCCTCAGGAGCGACCAGCCCTGCGAACTGGGAGGAGACATGCGTGGTGCTGGTGAGGGTGGGGCGCTGGGCAGGCGGGGCGGCCAGTACCTATGCTGACGTTGCGCATCTCCTGTGTGACCTGCACCTCCATGTTGCGGCTGTTGCGCTTCTCCCGCGCTCTCTTGTTGTTCTTGGAGCTGCCGCTGTAGTCGCCCAGAGGTTGCAGGCCCTCGCTGAGGGGTGTGACCGCAGCCGAGGGCACAGAGGACGTGGGCGTGTTGGACTTGGTGCCCGTGGTGCTGGGCGTGGCCGCCGCTGAGGACTGGCCTGACTCGGACATCTCATCCTGCGGACACTGGGGCCAAACACAGGAAGAGGGAAGCTCGTGGCGCGGGTCGGGTCCCCCGGGGAGGCCACGAGGGGTGGACCACGCAGGGCCGGCAGGGCCTCGGCCACCACCACGAGGCCCCCTTGCTTGGGGTCTTTGCCACTCGGCCGCAGTAAAACAGCACTCCGTGCCAGAATGGAAGTGACAGGAGGCCACTTCTCTCCCGCTGGGCTGATTCCTCCCAGCCTCTTCACTTGACTCATCCAGCCTCTGGCTTTCCAGAGGCGGCTACACCTTATTTAAATGGCTTGGGCCGGGCTTTTGGCTTGCACGCTTTCCAGTATGGGGCTAGACACGAAGCTATGTGGATGTGGCCGGTAGCCCCTTGCAGCCGGTGGGTGGGCAGAGCTAAGCCCCAGCCCAGGTCAGGGCAGAAGCTCCCCGGCTGGGAAGGAGGCCGGGGAGGCCGGCATGCCTTCTGATCAAGTTACTGCTCCACTGCGAGGCCCTCGAGGGCTGGTCCCTCTCGTTCCTGCCTCCTGCCTCCCGCCCTGGCCACAGTCAGGGGCTGTGACAAGTGGGCACCTCCCCAGTTCTGCCAGTGGTGGCCTCCCCAACAAAGAGACACCAGGGGATGGGTCTCGCTTAATCTCCACGGCCCAACCGAACCAAAGTTTGCCTTCAACGCCTACGCAAATGCAAATTCCACAGAATGGGACGTCCCCCAAATGTTCCGAGAGTGAAAAAAGACCAGATTAGTAAAAACTGCAATCAACTGTTGACCTTAAGAATCTCCCTGGAGAGAGAACACATTGTTTGAATAAATGTGGACAGCAAACAAACATTCCTCTCCTACCGTCTTTCCTGGTGAAACCATCAGGGAACCTCAATAAAAATAGCCTCCGCTCTTCTACGAACTAACATCGGTAACCCCAGACTCACCCCCGACTCACCCCTGAGCAGGTGCCGTGGGGCCCCCGCAGCCTCTTTCTTGCCTGGTGCCGAGAAGGGGCATGGCCTCAGGAGGGGCTGAGACCAATGGGGGCGGAGGGGGGCAGCACTGAGAGGCCACTCTGGGTACATGTTCCCATCGGCGCCAGATCACATGGTTTCCTCAGAGGACACACTTTCAGGAGAACTTTCCTACAAGAGGAGCTGATGACGGGGTGTCGGCCTTCTCTGTGAAGCTGGATGGATGCTGGGACCAACCTACCCCCACCTTTAACTAGGAAGGGCTGACCGTGCTCCCATGGCCACCTCCAGGTGACTAGGAGTCAGAGTGGTTTGGGAGCCTCGTGGGATCTGCCTTTTCCCGAGCAGCCTGGTCCCCGCCAGGCGCCGCCTCTCCCTGGGCTGAGACTCTTCTACCCGGAACCTCACATCCTCGTTCTCCTCTCGACAGGGCTCCCATCCCAGCAGCTGTGTCCCTGAGGGACACTTGGTGATGTCTGGAGACACTTGTGGTGACCAGAGCTGGGGATGGGTGGAGGCAAGGTGCCCACAACACCGCACAGGGAACAGGATGGCCCCCATAGCCAACAACACTCATCCGGGTTGCTGATGAGCTGTGGTGAGAAGCGCCCCCTGCAAACATTTTTGGTTTGGGTTTGGGTTCTGCCGCTCAGGGCCAATTTGTAAAGAAAAAACCCTTTCCTTTTCACAGCACCGTGCACACTGCACGCCTCTGTGGTGGAGGCCCGAGTGCTCTCCCACAGGGAGGGTTCCGAGGAGAGTGGTACCCGAGGAGGGCTATGCTCCAGGCTGATGCACAGGGACTTCCACAAAGACGGCCGGGCACATGAGCCCATGCCTCACGGACCACCTGACACAATGGCCACGCTCCCCACCTGTCCGTGATTTGAACACTGTTTCCGTGGGCCTCCTGACTCTGGTAGTCACCGTGGGTAATTCTGCGGCATAACCAGGCCTCCCCCTACTCCCCTAGCTGTCTGTCGCCTGCAGGCCACCACTTACCCACAGGACACTCCCCCTGGCCACCACTTACCTAAAGAAACCTGCCAACCTCTAACACCAACGTGCAGCAGTGACCTCCAAATGCAAAGAACCCACATCCCAGCGGCCATGCCTCCCATGAGGAGCCACAACTGTTTGGTTAAAACACTGAAAATACAGTATATAAAAACAAAAAACAAAACAAAAACAACAAAACAAATTAAAAAATTAGAAAAACTTGAAAACCTAGAGCATAAAATAAAAAGAACTTAAAAGTAATTATTAAAAAAAAATCAAACAAAACACACCTATGAACTAAAACATAAAGGACTATAATTTATTAAGAGAGAACGATTTCAGACGACGCAGGAGAAAGAGAGACGCATGAGAACACAGGCTAGCCCAAGGGGCCGTCTGGAGACCCCAGCCTCCCAGCTTTCTGAGGCTCAACGCCCCCGCAGGGGCTTGGGGGTACATGCCAGCTGTGGGCCCCGCCCCTTCTGCCCGGACCCCACTTGCTGGCAGGACAGCCAGTGGCTGGCGGGCACGAGGTGTGCTCACTCTGCGGAACAGACGCAGAGTGAGTGGGGTCGCTTTCCGACACAGCTGGCAGCTTGTGGGGACCTCCTGCAGCCCAGCTGGACACTGCAGGGCAGGACAGCCGGCAATGAGTCGCGGCGGGAAGGAAGCTGTGGGGAAGCCTGGGCCCACATCCACTGCTCGACCCGGCCCAGAGGGTATCCTCTGATGGCCTCAGTGGGGAATCACCAGACCCAGGGCGAGGGTCTGGTCTCTTCAACGAGCAATGGGGCCCGCGTTCCGTCCTGCCACAGCCTGCCTTCACCAGATGGGCTGAGCTCACAGACCAAGACTGGCAGCAAGTGCCAGGGGCCCTGCACAAGTGCCTGCCCTTGGCCTTCCCAGGGCCCCAGTGCTGGGGATGGAGGGTGGGTGCTCTCACTGCTGAGCTGAGCACACCCGAGACGTCTTCCTTCTCAAACTCAGGTGGTTAGCACGGGTAGGCCGGTAAGAACAGCCCAAAGAAGAGAAGCTGACCCCTGGCCTTTGACTTTCTCCTGGTTGGAGTGCAAACCTCAGATGCTAGAAGGACAACACGTGTGGGGTGAAGCCCAGTCTGGCTGCGAGGCTCTGGGTTATGTTCGGGGATGGTCACTACGCTCAGCCCTGCCCGATGGGCACGCCCTGGCTGTAGGAAGGTCCCCCCTGTCCGATGGGCATGCCCTGGCTGTAGGCAGGTCCCCGAGCAGCCAAGAGTCCCGGCTGCGGCCACACCCTCCTGAAAGAATGTGGGGCAACGGGGAGCCCTCACTCCACAGCACGGCTACAAAACCTGGTAGCTGGAGCTGAGCTGCAGCTGGCCGAGGTCACTCAGGTGCCAGTGGTCCCCCGCAGGCATGAGCTTGCCCCCCATCTGTGCACGTACCATACCGTCGGTCAGGGGGAAGACGCTCAGGGAGGTGGGGCGCTCCTTCCTGTTGAAATGTGGGGAGAGAAGGAGAGGGGGGATTAGACAGGGGCTCCTGAAACACGGCTGCAAACTCTTTCTGGACATGCGGATGCTTATTCTGCAGCTGGAGCTGCTCTAAAAGACGCCCCTGACCACGGGCTGTAGGGAAGGGCGTGACCTTCTGGGTGGCCAGGCACACAGGACCTCAGACCCCTCTGGCCTGCAGCCGCACTAATCAGCGTGTTCACCCGCTCAGGGCATCGCCACTCCGCTGTGATCCCATAGAACATTCCCCTCCATTACACTGTCATTTATCAGTTTTATTTATTTCCATTGTAAACAGACACCTGCACAGCAGTGCCTGTGATAGGCCCTTTGGCATCACAGGCAGCATTGCCTGGTTCCTCCTTGGCCCTACTTCTGCCTCCTGGAGCCAGCCAGGACGAGTCAACCCTTTCTCCCCTGTTCTTTGTTCCTCGCCCTCCCCCAACACCACATCACTGTTTTCAGGAGACCTGGGTACGGAGTTTCTCATGGGGCGCTTTTCTCTTGCTCCGAGCAGTTCCCCCCATCACGGAGCACTGACACCACAGAGGCGCCTTATAAAGCTATGCTACCCAACTGAGAATGTCCAGTGGGCTGGACTGATGCTCAAAGCCGCCTGCCGTGGGCTCAGTCCCTGGGATACGTCCCGTGGGCTGTTAGCGGCGAGGGAACGGAGCCCAGGCCCAGGGCAGACACATGGCGCCCCAGAGCCTGTCGGCGGCTGCATGGAGTCCATGCTGCTCAGAGCTGTTCAGGCCAAGCATCCGAATCCCTGACACACAGGGGCTGAGGTGGGAGGGGTGGCAAGGCTTCCTCAGGGGTCCCACGGAGCCGGGTCCAGAGGCTGGGCTGTCCTGGAGGGAGGATGGTGGCTTCCTCACAGTGCCTGGAGGATGCAGGTGATGGACAGGGGAGCGGAGCGGCCGCCATGACCAGAACTTCCTATGGCTGGCGGGCAGCTGCCTGAGGCACGACTTTGGGAAGGATGTCTCTCTGGGGGTGCCCCAACGGCTCCAGGGCGGCGGGGCTGGGGCGGAGCAGGAGGAGAACTCCGAATCTGGAAGCCCCTCCGAGCTGCTCGAGCTGTTGGTCTGTTCTGTTCAGGAAGACACTGCCTCCCGCACAGCAGGGTCTCCAGACCTGTTGGGACCTGGCTGTGCCTCTGGGGGCTAAGCTGCGGGAGGGACAGGGCCAGAGGAGGCCTGCAGGGCCAGACAGGGGCCTCGGCCACTCAGGAAGGCGGTTTCCTGCTGACGACCTCAAGTGCCTCATGCAGCCGTTGTCCCCCATGACAGATGACACTTTCTTGGTTAAGAGCTCAGACGTCAAATTAGAAAGCTCTGGGTCTGCAGATCCATCCCAAGCTCAGCAGCCCGTGGCTCAGTCCTCGCCAGGCCATTCTCTGACCACAGCCCCCAGGCCCTCGGCGTCCGGGAAGGCAGCCACTGCTCCGTGGGCTGCTCCTTCAGGGCTCCCAGCCCCTCCTCCACCACTGCTCCTCCACTGGGCTCCCAGTGCCCATATGGGGGTGCCTCTCCTGGGGCCCAGCTCTGACCTCGGTGGGGGATGCACATAAGGGGTTCCTCGGCCCAGGCTGTCACCAGATACCACAGGGTAACATGACGGCACGGCAGGGTGGGGCCACCTGCCCCCCAGGATGGGAGCCCGCATCCATCGCCCGCCTCCACGACTCTATGCGTCAACAGACAGCCAGGCCGCACTCCCCGATGGAAATCCTCACGAGGATCGAGTCCCACGTCCTCTCCGCTGCTCCCCGCAACCGCAAGCCTCAAGAGCATTCGCTGGGTGCTGCTGACTGCCGGCCAGAGCCCATCCAAGGCTCACCCACCGTGTCCTCTTGTTATAGCCCTGCAGCTCCCCCGGGAGATGCCAATGCTAGTCCACTTCAGAGGCTATAGCCCGAGGGCGTCACACTGCTCGCAGAGGTCACGCCACTGGCTCTGGGTCCTAAGTGACTGAGCTGGGCTGCCTAACACCAGGCGCAAGGTCTCCACCCCTGCCCGCCACCTCCTGGGGGTGCAGACATGCGGCCCGACCCGCAGGCCGGGTGGACGTTTGCTAGTGGGGTCTGCACTGCTACCTGCTTCAGACCTGCTGCCTTGGGGCCTGGGACCCGCCTGCCTCTCCTCGGCAGCAGGCCCTGTCAATGCCAAGTCCAGAGCCTCCAATCTGTATGATTCCGGCAGCCATCCGAGCTCCCCCAACCCGAGGCCCAGGGACAGCTGCAGCCTTTACCTTCTCCTCCACGACTGGCGAGGACTGCAGGGCAGTGACAGACGAGGGCCAGCACACAGCGGGGACAGCACAGAGGGCAAGACAAGAAGGCAACATTAGAGAGGGAAGGTTGGGGGCTCTGGGGGCACGTGTGCGCACATGGAGAGGGAGGGCCCCCATGGAGACAGACAGATGTGGAACACGCAGATCCTACGCAGGATGGACACAGGGCACACAGACACACACCCCCTTGGCTTGGACGGCAGGGTGCGCCCACTCAGCCCCGGGCAGTGGGTGAGCGTCCTCCCCACGATGCTCCTGGCACACGCAGGCACTCGCGTGTGCAGTGACAGGGCACACGATTGCATACGCCATGTTCACGGGCCCACGCACGCTCACCACCGGTTTTGTTTTGTTTTAATTTATTTATTTAATTTATTTATTTTTGGCTGTGTTGGGTCTTTGTTGCTACGTGTGGGCTTTCTCTAGCTGCGGTGAGCGGGCGCTACTCTTCGCTGCGGTACACAGGCCTCCCATTGTGGTGGCTTCTCTTGTTGTGGAGCATGGGCTCTAGGTGCACAGGCTTCAGTAGTTGTGGCACGCAGGCTCAGAAGTTGTGAATCACGGGCTCTAGAGTACAGGCTCAGTAGTTGTGGCGCACGGGCTTAGTTGCTCCACAGCATGTGGGATCTTCCCAGACCAGGGCTCGAAACCGTGTCCCCTGCATTGGCAGGCGGATTCTTAACCACTGCGCCACCATGGAAGCCCTCACCACCGGTTTTATTCTAAAGACACAAAGATTCACAAAACCAAGCCAGGACTGAAGGAAAACTGTGCCTATCTGGGCTCAGCAGTGGCCAGCAGCTCCCCGGCACTAAGGACGAGCCTCCTCGGGGAGCCGGAGAGTCTAAACTAAGATGGGCAGACACACATCTGTCCCCAAAGGATACAGAGTTGTGGCTGGAGGGGTACACCCCAGAGAAGAGCAGGTCAGGAGGGCAGAACAGGGCCTTCCCCTTCATCTGCTGCAGCAGCACAGGCCACAGTGGGATGTCTGCACTCTCTGAGCCCTACAGAGGCCAACGCCCAGCGCAGTGAGAGAAGGCCTGTGCTTTCTCTCCTTCCACCAGCGTGCCCGCTGGACATGGGAGGCATGGCTGCGATTTCGTGCGCCACAGTGAGGTTAAATGTCTCCAGCCAGCTGGCAGAGCAATGGAGGCAGCCCAAACGCAGCCCTGCCTCTCTGCTTCCCAAACAAGCTCTGCTCCGGCCACCGCCCCGCAACACACACACACACAGGAAGGCGCCTCTTCACTGCCAAGGCACAGGAGGGTCGCAGCTGACAGCCCCAGGCTCCTCCTTCCTGCTGGCAGGCATCTCTACCCCCGTGGGGCTCAGGAAGGTGTCTTAGCAGAGAGTGTCCAGGGCCTGGAGAGGATGGACACACAGCCAAGTGCACCCTGGCCTCGGGGACACCCGGAGGAGGATCAGATGGGGACACAAGGCTGGGCAGGAATCTGGGCCAGAGCCCAAACTCTTGGTAATGCCCGAACAGCCAGCCTCTGCAGCCCCAAAACAACACGAGGAGCTCCCGATTCCAGGTTGGCATTTGGTGCAGTTCCTTGGAAATTCCCTCAGTGACTTCTAAGGGCCAGTAGTGAGGCTTTCACAGTGTGTCGGGAAACGGTGGCTTGGAGATGGGTATTTCCTACCTTCAGATAAAACTGACCCAGAAACAATACCTGCAAAGGGTTTTGTAGTTTAACACACTCTTTGATACACAATCCCTCACTTAATTCTCACAGAGCCAGGGGGGTCAGCTAATGACCCCCTGATATCCTTTCCTGGGGCACACACATTTACAGAAAGAAAGCATCCACAACGGCTCTATCCCCTACTCCCCACGAGAAGCGGCGAGACTGTCTAAAAACATGCCAGTGGTCCCCTGGATGACTGCTCTTCCTAGGCCCTGCTAGGCCTCCGCTGACATATTACACTTTCCGTTTTCAAACTGGAAGACTCAACAGCTTCGCCCACCATGGCCCAGTGAGTAGCTGACGATGCCCAGAATGGAAGGGCCTGAATCTCCTTGTTTGCAGACATCACCCATCAAGGAGACAGGTGCAGAGAAAATAGAGCTTTTTCATGACCAGACCTGGGGCTTCCGGTGTTCGCTGCAGGAACAAGGGGCCACAGCTGCAGAGGCACGAACGGCGAGCTCCATCCATTGGGCCTGGGGTTCCAGCCTCAGGCACCTCCTCCCTCCTCCAGCCTGATGGAGCCATGGCCTCCCATGGTAACACCCTGGAGAAGATCTCTGACAATCTGCTCCTGGGGTACTGAGGTGTGGTTTTATCCTGAATGAAGATGAAGCAGGAACCTGGCCTCTGCAGGCTTCTCTCTGCTCCCCGAATAAAACCAGCATGGCGGGGTGTGACTGTGTCTGCTGGTCACCGAGGTGTGCAGGCCTCCCCCACCACCTAGAGTCGATTCTCGCAATTCGAGCTGGTTGTATTCTACAAAGTCACCGCAAACACGTTTGCTTGTAGAAGAAACATGTACATAGGTAGGTACACATCTCACACAGATTAGAATCTCCATTTCTCACTCATCCTGGTACACTGTTTCCTTTATTTTACAAAACAGAAAACGAGGTGCTAGAAGTATTTAACATGTCTTAGAGGACAGGGGCCAGAGCTGGGCTCCATCCAGACCCCACTGACTGGCCCCTGGACCCCAGCGTCTTGCAGGACACTGCGCCACCCGCCGCCCCCATCCCTGGGCATCACTGCAGGAGGTGGAGCGTCGCCTGGCACCACCTCAGCTGGCACCCTGTGCACTGGGTGACTCAAATTTTTCACTGCTCTGCGCACATCTGCAGATGACTGCGAAAGTGCCGTAAGTGGTGATTTTGAGGCTACAAATAAATTTTACAGAGTAGGCGAATTCAGAAACACAGAATTTGCAGGTATTAGGACGGACTACACGGTTTTCCCTGGGTCTCTGTGACGGCCTGCGGGCCCGCAGCAGGCCCACCCCAGCCCCTCACCTGCTTGGTGCCGTCCTCTGCACACACCCCGGCTCAAGCCACACACTCCAACCGGACACCCCTCTCCCTGAGTCGGGGGTGGGGGCCACGGCTCCTCTTGGGGGAGGGCACCAAGCTCTGGCACCCGGCTTCCTGCCCTACCTCCTCCCCGGCAGGGTGCTCTCGGTCTGGCTGTTCCCCCCGACCTGCTGCATCTTGGACCTCTCGATGTGCTCCACGTAGGTCTGGATCATCTGTGAAGAGGACACATCCAAGTGAGTGCTCCCTGCCCACGAGGTCCACCCGCCCACCCCCTCTAGCCTGTGCCACTTTCACCCCCACTGGGCTCGGACAGAGATGAAGGCAGAGTTCAGGGAAGGGAGTCTGGCCACATGAGGCCCAGGGCTTTCAGGTTCAGCAGGTGAACCCCAGGGAATGAAAAGGCAGCCAAGGTCGGCAGCCAACCCCACGTGTGGGGCTTTATCACTTCCTCGTGGCCCTGGCCCCGTGGCGGGGACACCCACCTCTGTGTGCCGCTGGTGCAGGGCATTGTACTCCTTCTTCATCTCCGACTCCCGCTCCTCCAGCCGGGAAACTAGAAAACACAACCAATGTTTGTCAACTGCACAGCCCGCTTCTCCAGGGCACGTACTTCTCTGGACTTGACTGCTGGGGGACAGAGTATTCCAGACAAACCCTGCCTGGACCCTGAGCTCAGAGGTGGCCTCATCAGCGCAAAGCACCCTGGGGACCCTAGCAGGCGGTTCTGATGGGCCCGGGTCTGGGTGCATCACCGTGTGTGCGGTTATCTGAGGCTATTCAATCCTGCTACAAAGAGGCAGAGCTGGGTGAAACTCACACAAGCCTTACTCTCTATGTCTAAGTCACGTTGTGTCACATGTAGACAAGGAACGAGCAGGTGGCTTGTGGAGAGAGGCAGAATTCGGAAGTAAGCAGCCTCTGAGACACACTAAAGAGAAGAATATCTGAACACAGGATGGAACACACAAGTGTCCCTCACACGGACCAGGGGCTGGAAAGACCAAGTCACGATCGTGCCACCTCTGGGCTGGCAGCTGTGTCACCCCTGTGACACCCAGGATGGTCCCCACCACGTGTGCTCTGACCAAGAGGCACAGGGAAGCACCTGAGTGCCACAGGCTAACTGGACAGCCAAGCCACGGAGCCAGCATGCCGCGGGCCTCAGACACTTTGCGTCTGTGGCCCTTTGTTCCAATGTCAGTTTTGTTGAACTCTGCACAGAGCGAGACAGGACACACAGCAGCCTTGTTCTCCCCTCTCCTCAGTCCTTGTCCCTGATGCTGACCAAATGGAAAACTTCAGACTGTACCTTGGAGTTTACATGTTTTCTTTCTAAGAAAAGATGAAAAGGTTTCACATGAAAATTATTCTAAGCAAAGGGAATATTAAGGATTCTGTGTAGTTATAGAAAGGGTGGATCTATGCAAAACTAAAATGGGCCTTTCGGTTTGCCTCTGCTCCACAAAGACTAGCGTGTTTGTGTGTGTGTGTGTTGCCACTAGCTGTGCTCACCTACAACACCCGGGGGGTATTGGCTTTAGCAAAATGGGTTTCCAGTCTTGGTTTGGGATACGGATAGACCCAACCATCAAACCATTTTGTTTTTTTAATTAATTAATTAAATTTTATTTTTGGCTGCGTTGGGTCTTCGTTGCTGCAAGCAGGCTTTCTCTAGTTGCAGCAAGTGGGGGCTACTCTTCGTTGCGGTGCGCAGGCTTCTCATTGTGGTGGCTTCTCTTGTTGGGAGCATGGGCTCTAGGTGAGCGGGCTTCAGTAGTTGTGGCACGCAGGCTCAGTAATTGTGGCTTGTGGGCTCTAGAGCACAGGCTCAGTAGTTGTGGTGCACGGGCTTAGTTGTTCTGAGGCATGTGGGATCTCCCCAGACCAGGGCTCGAACCCGTCACCTGAATTGGCAGGTGGATTCGTAACCACTGCACCACCAGGGAAGTCCCTCTTTTCTTTTTTTTTTTTGATATGATCTTAACTTTCCAGAGGAACGAAGGCACCTGTTATCCAAGGTAATGAGGTAAAGCAGCAAACTAGGTCTCAACCATCAAAACCACTAATTACAGAAAACTGAAATTACAGGGTCGTTACAACTTTGAGAGTATAGTTTAAACAAAGACTTCCAAAGGTAAAATAATAGTTCTTATTTAAAAAAAAACAAAAAACAAAACAACACAAAACCCTTTCCTCGTCTCTCCTTGTAAAGGGACAGGGTGTTCCCATAGGCACCCTGGTTGGCCATGAGTACCCCCTAGGAACTGTCATTACAGGGGAACCATTGTTGGGCCCAACTTTCAGGTCACAAAAGAGCACCCGCTCCTCAAGCGGCTCACAGACAGGAGCCCCAGACAGCAGCCAGGAGCTCTGTCCTAAAGGGCCACACAAAGTTCACAGATCTGTGAATTTTGGGTCAGACTGCAACACTAAGCAGAAGTGCTCTGTCATCAGAGGGGTCTTATTTATAAATTTTATTTATTTCCACAAAGGATTTGAGGCCATTTACAGAAATACAGAGCGGTGTAAAGATAGAAAACAAATTATTGAGGGAATCACAATGAAAGTAAGATAAGGCTCTCCTTGGGTTTTCTCACTCTCTTTTTATCAAAGGCTCTCAACATCCCTCCCAGCTGGATGGGTCTGAGAACAACAAATGCATTCAAAATGCAATTTCATCTCTCCGGGCTAGCGACTTACTCTGATCTGCATAGTTTTTGGCCTTCAGTTCCAGCTGGCGGGTCTGAAAGTCGTAGTGTTCCACCTGGGTTTGTAGCTCTTTCTTCTCTTGTTCCAAGGCATCTTCAAACTCAATAAATTTCTATACGTGCAAGGAAGAAAAACAGCAGGCGTCATGAATGTGGGGTGGCCAGATGACAGCAGCCCCTCAGAAGGGCTCACGCTCAGGCCCAGAATGTGGTTTCTGCACCCCAGAGCCGGCTTCCCTTCCCGTCCACCACCCGCCACAGCGCTGTGGAGAGCTTCCCAACAGTAGATACCACAGCCTTCTAACCAGCTATCCGCCAGTCACCCGGGGCCCTGAAGTTGGAAAAGCCTACACACGCTGGCTTTAATCTTGAAATTCTTAATAGTTTTTGAACAAGGGGCCCCCATTTCCAGTTTTGCACTGAGCCCCACAAATTATGTAGCTGGTCCTTAGGCAATGGAGTAATATTATTCCTCTCAACACTGCACATCTAAAAGAGGCCAGGTGTGGACTTCCCTGGTGGCGCAGTGGTTAAGAATCTGCCTGCCAATGCAGGGGACATGGGTTTGATCCCTGGTCTGGGAAGATCCCACATGCCGCAGAGCAACTAAGCCTGTGCACCACAACTACTGAGCCTGCGCTCTAGAGCCCGCGAGCCACAACTACTGAGTCTGCGTGCCACAAGTACTGAAGCCCGCACGCCTAGAGCCCATGCTCCACAACAAGAGAAGCCACCGCAACGAGAAGCCCATGCACCACAACAAAGAGTAGCCCCCACTCGCTGCAACTAGAGAAAGCCCGCGCGCAACAACAAAAACCCAACGCAGCCAAAAATAAATTAAAAAAAAAAAAGTCTCTAATTTTCAAAAATAAAAATAAATAAAGAGGCCAGGTGTACTTTCCTCTTAACCTGTATCTCAGTCACTGCTCAGTTCAGGAAGCCATCCTTCGTGGAATAACCGGCAATGCATAGTACTGTTCTGATTCTTTTAAAAACAAGATGGGGGGTTGTTGGCCTAGATTTGGAATCTGCACTTTATATGGTAAGTTTCTGAGCAAAATTACTATCGAATCAAGTGAAAAGAAAGCACTTTGTAAAATAAAAGAAAATCCTAAATGTTCTTAGGAGGACACCTAGGTTAACACTGACAGCCCAGGGTAAAGGCAGGGTCTGGGGGGATGGGCACTGGGCAGCAAACCGCCCCCCCCCCCCCCGCCCTCGGCTAGGTGATGGCCTGAAGGCCACAGCCCTGCAACAACCCTGATGGGAACTGTTAACACCTTGATTTTACGGCGTACAAAATGGAAATATTAGAAATTTCATTTGTAGGAAGCATAAATGTCAGCTGGGTTCTTAAGACACTAACAGTGTTGCAGAAGATGGGAATATAAAACGGGCTGTTGGTTCCAGGTTTTGGGTGTCTGGGAGAGGCAATGAGTTCGTGGTGGCCATAGCTGTATTTCCCGTAAAAACTGCACCCAGTCCCCCACCCCAACTCTGGGCCCCAGAGACGCTTCTTCCTACAGCTGCTTCTCAGAGGTCTTTGTGCTGAAAAGCACTGGGGCTCCTGCCCAAAGGATGACTCACCCAGTGCAGTGACAGAGGGCAAAAACACCCGGGTCGGGGGCGGGCGGGGGTGCATCAGAAAGAAAATCTGTATTGATGACATCACTCACAACTTAACTAAAATGAAGAACACCCGCCCCATTGCCAGGAAAATGCACACAAATGGTGCAGCGGCACAAAAATTTAAAATAAGCGGTTTTGAATGACTGTGGCCATGACCAGCATATGAAGAATAAACAAATGCTATTAATTGGCTGGTAAAGAAATTATTTAACTTGGGTAATTTTTATTCCTATTACTTAAAAAAAATTAAAAGAATGATATAAACATATTCTTTTGTAGAAAAACCAGAAGAGAGTGTTAAGTGAAAATAATACTTTTAAAAAACCATAATTCTGCCATGCTATCAATGGTTAAGAAACAACAACAACAAAACCATAATTCTACCAACCAGAGAGGGTCAGTTAAAATTGGGTGACATTCTTCCAGACAAGTGTGTAAGTGTGTGGAGCAGATGTGCCGTCATTTTGTACACGGTATCTTGACCTGACTTATTCACTCGCTTACACTGGAAATGTCTCTCCACACTGAGAACTGTGCTCTGCCGCTCCTACTTCTAACAGTTGGGTGTTCCCCTGTCGGTGTGTGTCTGCAGAGCATAGTTTACTCAACTGATCGCCTCCTGTTGGACTTTCAGGCTGCTTTAAAACATCCGTTATTATTGTTACTACTTGTGTATCTGCCCAGTGGCATCCTGCTCCCCAGGCCAGACAGGCACCCCAGCCCACACCCCCCAGGTCGGGTGGTGCCCTTCCCGGAGCCCCCATGGCCTCTGCGCTGCCAACCCGACAGGTGGGAAAACGACAGAGCATAACTGTCTTAATTTTCAGCTCCTGGATTACTAGTGAGACTGAATAAATTCATTAGTCATATACACTACATCTAACAGCTCATTATGTCCTTTGTCCGATTTTCTACTACAGGTTATTTTCCTTAACAATTTGTAAGGACTTATTAGACCCATTCAAGAATTTGTCTTTTACGCTGCAAGTACTTTTCCCAGGATGTAGTCTGTGTGTGTACAGTAGTTTACTTACTTCTACACCATTTACTTAATAATTTACCCTTTCTTCATTGCTCTGAATGCTACCTTTATGATATGCTACCTTCTAAGACATATTTCGGTCTATTTCTGAGCCAGTAACCAAAGGTTTTTTTTATCACTTAAAAAAAAAAATTTAATTATTTATTTATTTTTGGCTGTGTTGGGTCTTCGATTCTGTGCGAGGGCTTTCACCAGTTGTGGCGAGTGGAGCCCACTCTTCATCGCGGTGTGCAGGCCTCTCACTGTCGTGGCCTGTCTTGTTGCGGAGCACAGGCTCCAGACGCGCAGGCTCAGTAGCTGTGGCTCACGGGCCTAATTGCTCCACGGCATGTGGGATCTTCCCAGACCAGGGCTCGAACCCGTGTCCCCTGCATTGGCAGGCAGATTCTCAACCACTGCGCCACCAGGGAAGTCCCCAAAGGTTTTTTTAAACTTGTAGTGTAATAGCATCTTTTAAATAGCTGATACATATTTACCCTCTTAACTCTTCCTTTTCAGTATTTTCTTGGTTACTCCCACTTGTGAATTGTTCTAGATTAAGTTGAGAATCATCCTGAATCACTTATATATTTATTTTTTGAATCAACATTTTGCCTGTCAGAAAGCATCAGTTCTCTGGTCCTCAGGAAGGGTCCCTGTTTTTCATGACAAAATGCTCAGGGCTGGACTTGGGCTGAATGGAAAGCTCATCCTGAGCCAGTGAAGAGCTGAATGATGGGGCGACTGGGGCTGGAGGATGGAAAATGCTCCCTTTCTGTAAACTGAGCCCTGTCCTACCTCCAAGCTGGAGCACCAAAGTTTTACACAAAGCAAAGCGTTCTGTGGTGCTAACACCATTTCTCTAGAATTCCCATCGGTATTTCATCATATTACCTGCATTTCATAGCCGAGAGCCAGCTAAAAAGATTTCTAGATGAAAGATGACTGGCTGCCCCACGCAGCATGTGAGATCTTAGTTCCCTGACCAGGGATCAAACCCATGGCCCCTGCAGTGAAAGCGTGGAGTCTTAACCACTGGACCGCCAGGGAATTCCTCCAGATTCTTAAGAAGGTCAGACAGATGTTCCTAAATCTATCCTGATAGGTGATCGTTAAAATCCAATGTAGATGACAGTCCCAAAAAGCTTTGTCATGCCATAAAACAACCGATATGCTTTGAGATCCCCGACGAAGTTGGCCCAAACCAGGTGACATGCAGAAATCCTCTGATGTTATGATATTGTAAGGCCTTTCAGCCCTAGGAAATACTGAGACATTAACTGAGAGAGAAAACATCTAGGTAAGCTGTGTACGTGTATGTCCTCAAGGCCAAAGGCAGAGGGCACCCCAAGTGGCAGGGAGACATGAACGCACAGGACATTTGTGGTTGCCAGGCCACAAGGAATCCTGGAGCCAAGGGACAGTCCTGTGATGGGAATGGTCAGTCATCAGTAACCACCTGCAGACAAGGGGTATGAGTGATCACGATCACAATCACGTGGCAGCAACTCCCCAGATGAACAAAAAGCCCCAAGGAACCCACAAGGGACCACCAGCATACTAAAGGGCCAGCCCTCAGCTTCCCTGCTGGGCTGGATCACACACTGGGACACCGGGACACTGCAGGCTCTGCAGGTTGGTGACCACCGCACTTGGCATTTGGGGAAGAACAGCTCTTCCCCGCTACCTTGAGGGACAGCATCGAACCAGACAGAGCTGACTAGGGGGCATCTCAGGGGCTCCAAGTCCACGACAACATCACAAACACAATACGCTGTTCTACAGCTTAAAAGGCATCCTCTTTCTTCCCCTCCTGAAAAAACTCTTTCAAAAACATTATTACAGTAATTTTAGTTAACAGAAATGCAAGCTAACTGTTTAACTGAAATGGAAGATGCAATGCCACCTTCATCAAATATTATGAGGGATAAATAACGTGAAGGACCAGTGCCTGGCCAAGACTAAACAGATATTTAATCATTGCTTTTTTTTTTTTTAAATCATTGCTTTTTATGAGGAAATGCTTGGGGCTAGACTTGGGATGAAGTAAGAATCACCTGGACAAGTAAGGAGTAGTTGATGGAATAAAGCAGGGGCTTTGTGGTTGGTGGTTAAATGAATAAGTGAGGAAAATACAAGTTCTCCTCCAAAACGAGGGGGGCAGCTGTGGCGGGGGAGGTGTCAGGAGGGAACTCTAGTAACTGGGTTAGAGTCACAAAACATTCAATAGATGTTTTCAAGGAAGCAGAAAATATTTTTATTTACAGATCATTTACTTTAGATTTAAGAGAATCAAGAATTTTCAGTGGTGGGGGACAGGGTAATTTATCTCTATAAGGAAGTCGTCCAAAAGAAAGCTAAACATTTTTCAACTTCTATTGAATTTGTCCAATTCAATTTATCCAGTATGAATGGAAATGAGAAGAATAAAATTTTTAACAGCATTTGGGTTGAGTGGGTCTGCCTGTTGCTGGACTGTGAAACAGAAGGAATCTACCGTCCGAGACATGCCAAAGTGAAAAACTCGTACACACGCCAATTACATGCACTACAGATTTGAGTTTGTCTGGAATTGTCATCTGTCTAACTGAGTCTAGTCAAAATGTCCCTTAGCACCTGATAACACACAGAGGTTTAAGGCCACCTCACAACAAATCTTTTGAGCCTCCCGAAGAGCAATGAGGAGCAACTAACAATTGAGGAAAAGGTATCAGGTGTCTTAACATGAACACTGAGCTAGGAAATATCTGATTCTTACTGCTAAATACCAATCTACTACATGATTCCCTTTATTTTTTTTTTGCGGTACGTGGGCCTCTCACTGTTGTGGCCTCTCCCGTTGCGGAGCACAGGCTCCGGACGCACAGGCTCAGCGGCCATGGCTCACAGGCCTAGCCGGTCCGCGGCATGTGGGATCCTCCCGGACCAGGGCACGAACCCGTGTCCCCTGCATCGGCAGGTGGACTCTCAACCACTGTGCCACCAAGGAAGCCCCCATGATTCCCTTTTTAGATTTTGTTTTTAAGATATACTTCTACCCCTCCCTCTTACTAACAAATTGCTCTGTTTTAAAATTAAATTCAACTGGTTTTCAGAATTTGCTTTTTGGTGAATTTCAAGGTACATACTGAAGTAACCTGAGAGTGTGGGAACTTCCAAAACTCCAGGAACCAGAGGAAGCTTTTCTCAATATCCCACAGAATGAGATCATTCTATCTAACTCATGCATAAAACCAAACTTAAGAAATAAACTGACTTTTTCGGGACTTCCCTGGTGGCACAGTGGTTAGGAATCCGCCTGCCAATGCAGGGGACACAGGTTTGAGCCCTGGTCCGGGAAGATCCCACATGCCGCGGAGCATCTAAGCCCGCGCGCCACACTACTGAGCCTGCGAGCCACAACTACTGAGCCCGTGTGCCTACAGCCCGTGCTCTGCAACAAGAGAAGCCACTGCAATAAGTCCGTGCACTGCAATGAAGAGTAGCCCCTGCTCGCTGCAACTAGAAAAAGCCTGCGCGCAGCAACGAATACCCAACGCAGCCAAAAATAAATAAATTTATTTTTTAAAAAAGAAACAAACTGACTTTTCATGTCAAATATAAAATTAAGACAACAGAAGCCAGCATTCCTAATCCCAGAATGCAAGAGAGATTACTAGGTAAACACTCTTTTATAACATAATCATTAGAATTCTGGTAACTTTCAAAATTGAAGGCTATTTTAATTAAAGGCAAAGTAAATTAAGACATTAAATCCAATCCTTCCCTCTTATATGTCCTTTAGGCCAGGGTCACACATAGGAAATAATTCAATTCTGGTTGAATTGTTAGAAATAAAACAGGAATCAAAGATTTTGTTCTTTTGCATGTAATTCCTTCCTGGCGGTGAGGGGGTAGAGTGAATGTCCAAAAGAAAAACGCTCTTTTTGGGTCTTTTATCTTAGGCAGAGTGGTGCACTGGGGTGCTGGGTGGGCACAGGCTGTTCCCAGGGGAGACACCCTTTATGGATGGGTAATTCCCTGCTCCTGTCGGTCACTCCCCTCATGATCAAATATTTACTGGGTGCTCACAGGGGTGCTGAACTCATGAGACCTCAAACCTCAGAGGTTTTTTTTCCCAGCTTTTTCCCATATTCCATGACTGTTACCATTTACATCTAAAATGCAGTGTGGGCAGGTGGACAGAGAGGGAGGGAAGGGCATTTCTGCATTCAAGTTTTAGACATACGTCTGAGATCAGGCCACTATGCAGGAACCCAAGAACAAGGTTGGATTCATTTTTTAAAAAGCATAGATTCCTCATTTCGGTTAAAGGAACCACTGGTTCAGCATCTGCCTGAGATGAATCCCAACAAATGGCATTGGTTTAACTCACACTGATTTTCAAGAATTGGTAAGATAGGGACTTCCCTGGTGGCTCAGTGGTTAAGACTCCACGCTCCGAATGCAGGGGGGCCGGGTTCGATCCCTGGTCAGGGAACCAGATCCCACATGCAGGCCACAACTAAGAGTTCGCATGCCACAACAAAGGAGCCTGTGAGCTGCAACTAAGGAGTCCACCTGCCACAACTAAGACCCAGCGCAACCAAATAAATAAAATAAATATTAAAAAGAAAATAAAAGAATTGGTAAGATAGGAAAGATGTCTGTAAAAAATACATATTTTAATATATTACATGTTTAAGTATTTTATGTTAGATACTAATATATATTTTGTATCTTAAAATATACATTACATTTATTATATTATTTATGATATACGACATGATTGGTTCTGGAGGGAAATAAGAAAAAGGAAGATAAGATGAAAACTGTAAATGCCCCGTCCTGGGAGAAATTTCCCTGGGAGAAGTTATTCTTAACTAGACTGTGTTCTTTGAAGCATTCTTTTTTAAAATTTATTTATTTATTTATTTATCTTTGGCTGCATTGGGTCTTCGTTGCTGCACATGGGCTTTCTCTAGTTGTGGTGAGCAGGGGCTACTCTTCATTGCGGTGCGTGGGCATCTCATTGTGGTGGCTTCTCTTATTGTGGGGCACAGGCTCTAGGTGCAAGGGCTTCAGTAGTTGTGGCACGCGAGCTCAGTAGTTGTGGCTTGCGGGCTCTAGAGCACAGGCTCAGTAACTGTGGCACATGGACTTAGTTGCTCCACAGCATGTGGGATCTTCCTGGACCAGGGCTCGAACCCATATCCCCTGCACTGGCAGGCAGATTCTTAACCACTGCGCCCAGGGAAGTCCATCTCTGAAGCATTCTTAGCAGTTTACACTGATTTCTTCAACTTCCTAATCCACCTGGCTTCTACATCCCTCTCACTCCACTTTACAGGAAAGACCTGAGGATGCCCATGGTCGCCCTTTGGTGGACACAGGGTCTCGCTGTCCAGAAGCGTACACTGAAGACCCGAGGCCACAAGCTTGGGCACAATCCATGGGATCCCGCCTGGATCTGGGTTCAATTCACTGAGAGAAGGAAGAGGTAAGAGGCCAGCGTGGGAAGGTCAGGGAGCAGGAGCACAAGCTGAAGTTGAGTGGAAGGAAGGGCACCCAGAGAACTTGAACAAAAGGCATCACCTTGAACCCACCACTGTAGATAATCAGAATCCAAATGCCCTGACCTCTGTCTCACAAACCCCGCCAATGGAGGTCCACTCCACTGATCTTGGCATTCCCCAAATCTCTTGCCCATGAGAGGCGTTCAAAAGAAGGTAACTGACCTATGATTCCGCGGGCTCTAAGTGTCTGTGTATATTTCCTTTCCTTGGGTCAAGGCTTTCCCACCCTGGTGACAGGGATGCTTTCTTAGGAAGCGCTAGCCGGCCACCAACTGATTCTAACCGCTTGGTTTCCCTGACCATCTTCCAGCGGGGCTCCCTGTGTGCAGCTGCATGCAGGACAGGCTGCGCCGGAGCCTCCCAAGGCCCTGAGAAACAGGGCGCAGGTGTGGACGGCGAGCTCCTGCTCCACCAGAGGAGATGGATGGACACCCACACAGCAGGCTACACTAGCAATGAACGGATGAATGAAAGAACGGCAACAACCTGGGTGAATCTCAAATCATTATGCCGTGTGAGAGAAGCCAGTCAAAAAGAGAGTGTACACTGCAGGATTCAGTTTATATAAGGTTCTAGAAAATGCAAATCAATCTACAGTGACAGAAAGCAGACCGTGGTTACCTAGGGATGGGGGAAGCGGGGAGAGAGTATTGAGGGCCACAAGGAAACTTTGGGGACGATGGAGATCATCATCTTGATTGTGAGGATGTTTTTTCGGGTGTAGATGTGTTAAAACTCACCAAATTGCACACTTCAAATATGTACAGCTTAGTGCACTGACCTCAACAAAGTTGTTACAAAGAAAGAACAGAACAGAACTGAAGCCTATGGTCGAAGATTTCATGGTGCGCCGTAAGCACTAGCTGCTTTCTAGGTGCTGGGGTTTCCCTCCAGACCTCTTCTCAGCCTTTCA
The DNA here is from genome assembly GCF_059928025.1 of Delphinapterus leucas. Classification (NCBI taxonomy): domain Eukaryota; kingdom Metazoa; phylum Chordata; class Mammalia; order Artiodactyla; family Monodontidae; genus Delphinapterus; species Delphinapterus leucas. The sequence goes on from NC_143143.1 coordinate 36,954,595, forward strand.
AGAATTTCATCACCTCTCTGTTGTTTCCTAAATAGCTGCAATGCTCTTTTTCTTTCTCCTCATCTCACAATATTTTCTTCTATTCTCCTGTTTCAAAACCCACTACACTTTGGGGTCTCCCCTCTTTCTAGAACATGTTCACTGAAGAAAAACACCCCACCTTTTAAGCATCTTCCTTTCTTGCCTGACGTTATGTAACAGGTCAAAGAAACATTTACTGCCTGTCCTTACAGAACAGTGATTGAGCTAGACCGTCCATGGCTACACTGTCCAGTACCTTAGCCACAGCCACGTGTGGGCATTTAAACTTAATTTAAGGAATTCCCTGGTGGTGCAGTGGTTGGGAATCTGCCTGCCAATGCAGGGGACACGGGTTCAAGCCCTGGTCTGGGAAGATCCCACACGCCGCGGAGCAACAAAGCCCGTGTACCACAATTACTGAGCCTGCGCTCTAGAGCCCGGGAGCCACAACTACTGAGCCTATGCGCCACAACTACTGAAGCCCGTGTGCCTAGAGCCCATGCTCCACAACAAGAAAAGCCACTGCAATGAGAAGCCCCCGCACCGCAATGAGGAGTAGCCCCAGCTTGCCACAACTAGAGAAAGCCTACACACAGCAACGAAGACCCAACCTAGCCAAAATAAATAAATAAATAAATAATTAAAAAAAAAAAAACTTAAATTAATTTAAATGACATAAAAATAAAAACTCATCCTAAACTGCATGAGGCACATGTGAAGTGTCGGTGGCCCTGTGTGGACACACAGCAGAACAGAAATTTCCATCCTCACACAGAGCTGTGTTGGACAGATGGATGGCTGAAAACCACAGAAAGAGGCCTTGCCCTCCAGGAACCAACAGCTCGGTGCAGCACGTGGAAGCAGAGAAAGGCTGCCCTCCTTCCTCACCTGCACACGCACAGGCAGCTGGCATCTCTGTGGGACATGTGTCAGAGAGAAAAGAACCAGCCTTGGGGCTGAAAGAACCAGAAGGACACTGCCCCTTGGCTAACCAGGAAAGAGCCCCCACGTGGGGACTCTGGGGTGACAGGGACTCACTTGAGCACCCACATCTGAATGTCACGGTGCTAGACATAAGGGAGTCAGGTGTACGCAGCAAAAGCACATGCAAAGGGGGCAGAAGGAAGTGGAAGGGCAGGGGACAGGGCACGCGGGGGGGGGGGGGGCGGGTGCTGGGGACCCCGGGAGAAGGCGGTCTCCTCCTGGGAGCGTCCCTTCCTCTGTCCCCATCCATACCCTTCGCTCTCCATCCCACGTTGCCATTTTCTCACCATCTGACAGTGTGGCAGGACCTCCCCATCCGAGCACCTGCATCAGGGCAGCACACACCCATCCCCGGCAGCAAGCCTGGCCCTCACGATGCTTGGTTGACTGAATTACCGAACAAGAGAGAGTGGGAGATGGGACTTGCCTGCGGACCAGTTCATGCCACAGGAGAAGGGTTGGGAGGGGGAGAAAGTGGCTGGGGGAGCAGCGTGACAGTGGTGACTTGAGCCAGGATGGTAGCAAAGGAGATAAAAAAGAAGCACAAAAAGTACAAAAAAAAAAAAATCAGGACAAAAGAATGGCCAGGACTTAGTGAGTCACTGGACATGGGAGGTTGTGAGGATGACCCCTGGGGCCCTGACTTTCAACAGAGCAAAAGCCTGGAACATGAGCCGTCTGGCTGCTGACCACCCTTGGGAAAAGGGACCCTGCCCCCCACACGAGTGCCCCTCCCCAGCTTCCATCCTGCAACTGGTCATGAGGTCACACGAAAGCCAAACTAAGGGACATCCTGCAAGATAACTGGCCTGTGATATCACATCATCAAGGTTGTAAAAGGCACAAAGTGAGAAGCCGATCGGGAACTGAGGACACCATAGGACTTGCAGGAGCCCTCAGGTCTTAGCAGAGCAGGAGGGAGGGAGGGAGATGGAGAGAGAAGAGTAATGTGGAAAAATGTTCACCTTGGGGAATCTGGGTGAGATTGTCCATAAATTATTTCTATATTTTTCTATAAATTATTCCAAAACAGAAACTTTAAAAAAAGACAGATTTAAAATTTAACTTAGAAATTCTAGTTTTGGGAGAACTAACTTGCCCCAGTCCCTGCCCCGCTGCCTAACGGCCACCACAGGGCCTTGAGGGTTCCAAGGGTTCCCGCTGGGTGAGCCTGGCAGGGCGGTGGGGCTTATTCCGCATGTTCTGTTCTCTCTGGCTGGAAAGCGCCTCTCTTTGCTCTCCTGTGCCTATTTGTTTTTTTAAATTTAATTTACTTTTATTTAATTTTGGCTGCATTGGTTCTTTGTTGCTGAGCGCGGGCTTTCTCTAGTTGCGGCAAGTGGGGGCTACTCTTCAGTGCAGTGTGCTGGCTTCTCATGGCAGTGGCTTCTCTTGTTGCAGAGCAGGGACTCTAGGTGCGCGGGCTTCAGTAATTGCGGCACGCGGGCTCAGTAGTTGTGGCTCGCGGGCTTTAGAGCGCAGGCTCAGTAGTTGTGGTGCATGGGCTTAGCTGTTCCACGGCATGTGGGATCTTCCCTGACCAGGGCTTGAGCCTATGTTCTCTGCATTGGCAGGTGGATTCTTAACCACTGCACCACCAGGCAAGCCCTCTCCTGTGCCTATTTGTTCCCATTTTTTAGGGAGAGTCTGTTGTACTCCTGGTGACTCTAGTAAGAGAGCTATAATGGACCAGTATTTAGAGGCAACGAGGAAAGGCAGCTCTGGGCACCAAATCTTAATGGCTTCATCTAAAAAAGTTAACAATTGAAAAAAACTGTCCTGGGACTTCCCTGGTGGTCCAGTGATTAGGACTCCACGCTTCCACCACAGTGGACACAGGTTCGATCCCGGTCGGGGAACTGGGATCCCACATGCTGAGTGTGGCACGGCCAAAAAAACCCAAAACAAAACAAAACAAAACAAAACAAAAACCTGTCTTTTAATACGACAACACGGCAGCAGAAGAAATTGCATACTTTGTCTAAGCTGGGGTGAATTTACTATTTGTAATATGGGACACAAGAAGAAAAACTTCTGATTCAATATATTAATTCACTTATAAAAAAATGCCAAATGATCATCTCTATAGAGTAGAATGATGGCTTCTGCCCCCTCCAGCTTCATCCTGTCCAAATATTCTTCTACAAAATGCATTACTTTTGTACAACTAGAAAAACACAGTTTTGGGTAAAACTTTCCAGTTGGATGCTTTCCTTACACAGCACCAGACACTGAGGTATCAGCAAATACCCACAGCCATGTCTCATGGACAGAACGTCCACTTGAGTTGCTTGTGATGAGTGGGGGATGTTACCAGTAGTTTCATTAGGGCCAAGAAGACTTTAAGGTGAATGATGGCTACTAAACTCACACCTTGTCTCTCAAACACTGTTTTTCCTCCTGTAAGCCTAATACTTGATCCCTGCGAGGAAGGCTCTTTGCTGCTCAGGACTGGAGTGAATGGAGTCCTCTGCTTCCTCCTCCCGGGGGCCACGGTGGGCAGCACTGCCCAGGGGCGCCCACTCGCTCCCGGCCATCCTGGTCAAATGCCCATTTCCAACCTTCTTTTCTAATGGGAAAGGACTCAGTGGGTTTTCAAAACTTTGTATTGGATACAGTTTCAGCATTTTTAAGGTCTCTGTAGAGGTTTTAGATGCCAGCAACATCCATTTAGCTCTGCAAGTCTGAGCGGGACTCACTGGTCTCGATGACAAGCATAAAACCTGCACAGTCAGAGACTGAGATGCCCCACGCTTGCCACCCGAGGCTGCCCCATCAAGGTGCTCTTCCCTGGCTTGGGTAGATCTGCCTTGTTGCAATTCTCCAGGTAAACAACAGCCAATCACGGGACTTGGCACTTGAGATGAAAGAAACTTGCCACGTCTGGCAACCCACACACTTTACAGAAGCAGCCAGTGGGGCCAGAGAGGGGGAGACTGGTCACAGGGTGTGCAGCTCCCAAAGGCGAGGCTGACACTCAAGCATCTGCAAACTCTGGGGCCTGGCCCCCCTCCCTGGACCCCACCACCTCTAGCTACCGTCACTCCCATCGAGAGAGTCACCCTGGGACCAGAACAGACTCGCAATCTCTCACTGCGGTTATTACGGGCAAGATGTAGCGGGCACAGGTGTTTGCTCTGCTCAAGGCTCTTTCTTTTTAAATCTGCAGATTCTGTGTGCTAGGAAGGCTGCAGGCGGCTCAGGTTACTCAGCTCTGACTAAGCCTTCTTGAGCAGAGTGGCCGGGGAGGCAGAAGCTACTCTGCATCACGCACACGCCTGCAGCCCATGCTGTTCAGCCTCCCGTGTTATCAGACACACATCTAGGATCTCATGCCCTGTGTGGAAAAAGAAGCCAGGCCACAGGGTACACTGGTATTTTCCACAAAACTGAAAATGAATGTCTACTGGATTTAGTAAATGAGCTAGAATGCCAAAATGGTTACAGATTTTGGCCCTTTTCTTGGTTGTAACATCACATGAGGTCTCTCCAAGGGCATACTATTAGCATCAAATCACAGCCTCTATGCCGGCCAGCCAAGCGTTTTGTTCACTCTGTGGCTCTCTGTTCAGCATCTCTTAATAGCTGGGGCAAGGATGGGTCTCGGCCTCCAGGGCACTGTCCTCCATACCACATGCACACCCTCAGCTCTTAGTCCAGGGCCTAAGTGGGAGGCCAGAACGACACTCGCTTGCGGCTGTACTTGAACCATGCAGAGCAGAGCAGGGGCTTCATCCACGCAGAGCAAATTTTCAAGGTAGATGGTTATGATTCTTAGCCTTAAGGTTGTCCATCTTTCTCCTTTTAGTTCCTTCTCGTCCACTATATTGACCACATAGGTACATAGTGAAAGAAAACAAACCTACTCAAAACCTCAGTTAGGCATCAAATGGCCGCTGAGAGCAGTCAGAGAAGTGGGAGGTGCTGCCCAGCATGAGGGAGGCAGCCACTGCCCCACGGCCAGTGAGGGGAGCCCCAGAGCTCGTCTTCTGGGGGTACGCTCTCTGACCTCCCACAGCAGTGGAACGAAGAGCCCAATCCAGGGGTCAGGGTAGACTGCGTCTTGGCCTGGTTTTTCTAGAGCATGTGACCTTGGTCCACCCCCACTCCTTCTTGGGGCCAGTTCTTTCCCTAGTAAATGCCTATGGCCACTCTGAACTCTAAAATCCTACGAGCTCTTGCATCTCCCTTAAGTTGAGAGCTCTAAATCAGTTTTGGTGGAGCCTGGCACCCCAATCAATAGGCAAGAGCCTCTTGACAGATGAATGAAAAAACCCAAGATCAACATAAAGCACCGTAAGTAGGAACGATACAAGGCACTCTTAATTTTTATAAACACACTTTAAACCAAACTAGGAGGACATAAACTGCCCTAGCTTAAGAAAAAGCCAAAATACTGAAACAGTCTTCCATTTCAATACTAAAATCAAGAATGTGTTAATCCAAATTAGTTAAAAAGGAATTTAGCTCATTTAATAAGAAACTTCCCATTCATAAACCAAAAAGCCATCACCTAATGCCTGGAACAACAGAATGTCAGGGCTTAGAGATCATCTAGGGCAACTGACTCATATGACTGAAGGAAAATCAAAATCCAGAGGGGGGCAGGCGACATGGACAAGGTCACAAAGGCAAGGCAGGAATGAGAACCCAGGTACCCTGAATCCACCTGGGTCTGACAACAGGGCTAAATATTTCATAGTGAATGAATGAAGGTAAGTGGTATTCCCTGCAATGCATGGTTCTTCTAACTGGTTCACAAATAAGTGATTTCCAGGTTATGGAGGTATCCTAAAACACGATCAAATACTTCAAAATTCTACTTTTAACTCCTCAGAAGCCACAGTGGAATTTCTCAGCATTTTCCACATAAGCTAACAATATTCCCAACGGAGGGAACCACAGGGCAAAGAAATCACCTCCGGAAACCTGGAGTCTTTCACCTGGTGCCAGAGGAGCAGCCTAACTGTGGCTTTGGTAATGTGTTTACCTCAATCACCAAATTCACCCATGTCACAGACCATCAAAACATTGGATTAGGGATAAGGCAAAGATCTGACAACACCTCTTCTGGCTGCAGAACCATAAGAAGATCAGAAATCCCCTTTCTGGAAGGGTTTAAAATTAAAATTAAAATTGCAGCAACCAGAAGTTGTAACTGGGGTCTAGGACACGTTTGCGGAAAAACACAAAAGCAAAAAGAACTGGCGTCTGCAATGAGAAGTGGGTATGGAGGGGAGAAGGAGGCCTGAGGCAGTTTAGGATGCAAGGTCCCCCAGTGACGCCAGGTGGTTCAGGGCTAGGGTTCCTGGCTGGAGCAGCAGGCCAGGAGGATGGGGGAGCCAGGCATCAGCCCCTGGGCCGGGCTCGGCGTCGGGGGCGTTGGTGGGATGGGCGGGGCGTGAGCTGGGGCCCGGGCACGGCGGGGGCTAAGGGCGGGGTCCCCGGGCCGGGAAGGACTGGGGTCCCCGGGAGGGGCCCCGGCGCCTCCCGGCCCACGCACCTCCTCGGCCTGCTTGCGCAGCGCCTTCTCCCGCTCGTACTGGGTGAGCAGCTGCTCGTTGTCCTCGCGCAGCAGCTCCAGCTCCACCTCGTGCTCCTGGTTCTCGCTGAGCACCGAGTCCAGATTCTCGAGCACGTTGACCACGAGTGGCATCAGCTCCTTGACGACCTCCTCGTCGTAGCAGTGGATGAGGCGCTCGAACTCGCGGTAGATAGAGCCCGCCAGGCCCGACACCCGCTCCGACATCACTGAGCCAGAGCAGTAGTCGTCCTGGTACACGACCACGCCGCCGCCCTCGTCCATCTGGATCTCCATCATCGCGGCCACCGCCGCCGCCAGCGCGGCCTGCTGTCCGCCGGCGCGCCCGCCCGCTCCGGCTGCCCGTAGTCCGCAGGCCGCGGCCCGTTGCCTGCGCCGCAGCCGCTGTCGCCTCAGCCGCCGCCAGCTGATGCTGATGCTGATGCTGCACCCGTCGCTCAGCGGCCGGAAGTCCCGCCGCCCGGAAGTCCCGCCCCCTAGACAGTGGGGGCGGTGCCCGCCCGTCCAGTCGGAGCCCCGCGGCGTCACGCAGCTAGAGGTCGCAGGGGTCCTAACGTAGGAAGAAGCCAGTCCCCGCGCCAGAAGCTCGGCCGAGCGGGGCTGGGAGCGCTTCCGGTCAGTCTCGTCAGAGCAGCTGTCTGCCAGCTCCCACGACGCAGGCGTGGACTTCTACAAAGTGACAGCGTTATGTCCTAAGTATATACAAATGACTTTGTACGGTTTAGACTTAAGCGAGCGTCCGTGTGCCCACCCTACCCTCCAAAGAAATGGCCGTTATCTTTGTGCGCCCCTCCCTCCCTTCCGGAGTTGACCGCGATGCTGACCTGGTTAAATGTGACTTGCCTTTGTAGCCTCACTGCACAACAGTATGTACTCCTACACAGTTGGTACTCAGAGCTCCCTTCAGAGCGGCTGTGCTTCCCATGGTCCCTCCTGGGATTCCAATTAAATGCAAGTTGCCCGTCTCATCCTAAAATCCAGTAACAAACTCTCACTTGGTCCACTTCTGTGTCCTGATGTTGCATAACTTCTTCAAATTTCCCAGTTTCACTTCAGCTATGTGTAGTCTAACCTCTACGCTGAGTTTTTTATTCCAACTTTTTTTTTTTGGCCTCTCCCCGCAGCATGTGGGATCTTAGTTCCCTGACCAGGGATGGAACCTGCACCCCCTGCAGTGGAAGCGCAGAGTCCTAACCACCGGACCGCTAGGGAAGTCCCTCAACAGTTATATTTTTAATTTCCATTTGTCCTGTTTGGCTTTCTTATATTCTACCAGTTTTGATAGGCCCTTATTTCTTCCACTTTTAGCCAGTTGATTTGCATTTTCTTTCTCCTTGAGGACACCATGAATCTAAGACTTACACTTTCAGCTTTGGGGGCCACACAGGTGGCATGAATCCTGATCATAAACCCATGAGTGACAGCTTAGTGTTAACAGAAATGCTCTTACCCCTGCCTTTTACCTGATGCGATGCTTCAAGGGGAGTTCATCCTAACCTGATTGCACCAATGAACGTTCCTGCAGGTGATGCCCTAAATACTGTTGCACAATTTTCCCCTTGCAATGTACTGTGCTGTACGGATGCTCACCCACCCCACTAAGAAACGATCTGAGGTTTCAGTCTCACATTCAGACTGCCTGGGTTTTGATCCTAGCTAACTGTAAAACTGAGCCTAAAACAATTACCAACCTACTAGGAGTGCTATGAAGATCACAAAAGAGGCTTAGTACAATCTCTAGCAAATAGTAAGCATGCAATATAGACTTGTTTTATATTCTCAAAATAAGCCAGGACAAACATGAAATGTATAATTTCTTCTGGTAAGCAAGTTACAGAGAAAGCTGGTGAATGTTTTGGGGAATGTTTCTGACTTCTGCTCTAAGCCTTTCCAAGAAATATGGCCCCTTTTCAGTTCCTAAAATAGCAAATACAGTAAGCCAGCCACCACTACCAGTCAGAGGCCAACTGACTTGTCATCAACTTTATTAGTTTTTACCACTAACATGTATGGGCAGATTTGTTACTTGAAACTGGTTAAAGAAAAAGGAGTTTTAACAAAATGATATGCTGGATAATTCTTGATGCTTACTGAAGAACACTAGTACACTCTTGAGAGCTCAAGCTAACTGAATTAGAACTTGCTTCCTTTACAATTTGTAAACATAATTCGCTATTCAACTTTTTCTCTTTCTCATTACAAGACCCTAAAATGTAATTTGGGCACACAGGTTTCAAAAGTTCTATCAATACTTTAACTTCGAAGTATCCACCCCTAATGCCTGCTAAAAACTCACCTAGGTCCCTGTAATGTCCCTCTCATTTCTTCCTAAGTTCAAGTTTAGATAGCACTTTGTAGTCACACACAGAACAGGAAGATTTCATTCATGAGCTCCAAGAACGCTAAGGATTAAGAATATAACGAGTTCAGAAAAAAACAAACGGGATAATATAGGAGGAGGTGTAGACATCCTTGCAGGGTTCAATTCACAAAGATGTTAGAACAAGTTACGCTCTGTCCAAAGAGCCATGTATTTCTGGACAAGGCACAGGACCTGAAGAGGGAACCCTTAGATGTCTTCCACTTCTTCACCATAATGCAGGGGAGCCCACCTTGCTCCTCTGACTCAGCCACTGCCTGACCTCTGGAGACAAACAGGCTGTGACACTCCAAAACCTCAGTGCTTGCCTGCAGCTGGAGCAGCTGCTACAAATAGGTGATGTACTGGTGCCAGTGCCTAGCCCAGTTCTGGGAACATGCTCTCAGATGAACAAGTGAAGACAGTGTCAGGTCACCCATGCTGGGTTTCCTTCTGAAGTGCTGTCCAGTTAGCTGGCCCTGATGCAGCAGTCTTCTAGAAGGAAGCCTCCTCTAGTGGAGCTCTCCAGGCAGGCAGTCTGAGAAGCTCCATCACCCTGAGTCCACTTAACACACATAAAGATATTAAGTTTGCTTGTAGGACATATGAAAATAGCTAATATATAAGAAAGAAGAAAAATCTATGCTTTCTCTACAGGACCTGAATCTATAGGCAGATTCTAATAGCTCAGCACTTCATCTACTCACTGTCAGGCTTTCGTGGAAGTTTCAAAGTCAACTCAGAGGCAAATTCTTCAGGAAAACAAGTGGTGTTAAGTGAAAAAAGAATTATTACCTTCAATTTACGTAAACTAAAAGAACGCTGCCACATTTCTGTCCATTGTATTCAAAGCCAAGTCTTTGGTTTTCAAATGAAAAAACCTTAAATCCATAAACTTTGAGAAGATTAATTTTGGCATCTTCTAGTTTAAAAAAAAAGGCAAACCCCATCAACCAATGAAAAGCTGTAAGGGAAGGAGCAGAGTTCAGGCACTCTGGAGAATGGACGTGGAGGAAACACGTGAACATGTCCACCCACCCACCCGCATGCACACACACTGTGCACACAACCAATAGGCAAAGACTCTGAGTACGTGACTGCTAAGTTTAATTCAACGGCTACACCCACTCCTGCCTTGTAAAAATAACAGAATGCTCCTCCCAAAGTTACATCGAGATGTGAGCACAGGTTTGTTGTTTTTGATACAGCTTTACAAAAAGTTGGCACCAAATGCACATAAAGTTTTAAGGCTTAATAAAAATACAGATGAGTAATTTCTCAATGCAGCTTGGAGGTTGAGAAAAGGATTCTAAGAGTTAATGAAGCTTCCAAATACAGGCAGTCCCCAATGTACAGAGCATTTTCCAAATGCAAGTGGCCTCCCCCATCAGGTTCAAACGAGCAAAAACTTTTCTGCTGCTCCTCCCAGTGACCAGACTGCTCGGGGCTCTCTAAATCCATGCCCACGGCCCCAAGGAGGGAAAGGAAGAGGGAAGATGGGAACAAAAATAAGGTGATGTGGTCACGGCTGCCCAGAGGCTCTGCTCTGGTTGTTTTCCTCCTTCCCCCAGGCCTCTAACCCCAGCTCTGCTCCGGAAGTCCCTGCCAGGGGAGAGATCTAGAAAGCTCTTCCCCTCATGTAACTGACGGTGAGACTGAAGCCCCGAGGGCCAGCAGCATGTCAGGGTCTTCTTGGCAATCCAATTTGGAATTCACAAATCATTTTCTTGTATATTAAAAAAAAAAAAAGTTATAAATAGCAGTTCATTTCTACCTTTGGAACATCTTATTGTAAGTTAAACAAGTTAGTGTGTTTGAGCTTAAAAGCTAACCACCATTTATGACATTTTTTAATGTGGAAAAAAATGAATTCCAGACAACTTTCCTATAAATGACCATCTGAAGGATGGAGGAGATAGGAAGCACTTGAGAGTCACATAGAATCAGTGTTTCTTGGCTCCAAAGTCAGCAGGGGGACAGAAAAGCAAAGTGTCTTTGCTTGGCAAAGCACCGTGTGAACCCCCCCAGCGCCCGTGGAGGATGTGGAGCTTGGCAGGGAGCTCCTGTAGGCACTTGAGCGTCCAGGCCACTAGAAGTGTGACTACATTTTAACGATGAAGACATTTTTAGCACCTGCATTAGCTTTGTAGGCACTTGTACCAGTAGCTCCAACCCAGACTGTTGGTCCCACATGACTGCAGTACAGGAACCGACATCGTAGCCCTTTAGAGGCTCAATGGGAGAAACTTCCACCCGACAGATTACAGCACCACGATTCTTGCCAGCCCATTATCTTTGCTGGCAAATACCATGGAATGGGCCAGTTGAGACTTTACTGCCAAACTATTTAATCTCTTGGCCTAAGGTCTCTAAGACTCATCTGGAAACTGTGAATATGATCCAGAGGTTCTGCAAAGCTTTATAAAGGGTGGCCTAAGAACACTTTCCTTCCTCTTTGGTGTACCTGAGCAACAGACTTTTTTCTAGAAAGGTGTCAATAACAGACCAGAGTCAACAGTTACTGATGTAAAGCTGGTACTTGAGAACAGGTCTTGAGCTATTATGACAGAATCCAAACCTAAGAACCCACGGTTCTCAAGCATCTCTTCTTCCCACTGTCAGCAGGAATATAAATGAAGACACATGAAGGAGTTAAACAATCCCATTACCTGGATATATCTGGGTAGTTTAAAAGTCCTATAGAAGTTAGTGGCCTTGTAAATAGGAAGTGTTGCTGGTGAAGGGAACTGTCCACATCATTGGTGAGGAGCAAAGGCCTAGACTTAAGGCTGATGAGGAAAAAAGGAACAATTCACAAGCAAAACTGCCTGTAAAGAGCCCAAAACCAGTCTCTCGTGGATGAAAGGGAGAGATTTCTACTTAAGATCTGGCCAAGGATTGAGAGGGCAGAAGCGGGGCACCTTGGGAGATCAGGGTACAAAATCTTTCCATAAAGCATCAGACTGAGAACAACATTTTGGTTTTTTGTTGACAGCTGCTGAGGAAAAGCAATGAAGATGTTTCAAGAAAATCTGTGGAACTGAAGTGAAAAACACTGGGGCCGAAGTCCCAGAAACAGAGACTGTGTCCATGAAGGGTAAACAGCATCAGGATCTGAGGGGTCTATCCAGATACCCACCCTCCCCACCCCACTAGGGTTTCAGCGTGTCTTGCTCTTCTATCCCACAGTAACGGACACATGGTTTCTGGATTTCTCTCAAAGGCTTTAAACTCTGCTACTGTGTTAGTGACTCCTAGATACCCAATTAGCCAACACACCAAGGACGTGAAGACCCCACACCTCAGGCGCACCTGCCTGGCACCACCTCCCTGCCCACCCACCCCGGAGCTCCTCTCACACCAGGGATCACGTTTCCTCCCTTGGTTTCTGGGAGGCGAGGTCTCTGGCTTCTCGTGATGGCAGTGGAGCCGGAGCAGCAGCTTCAGGTGTCCACCCAACAGACCCTCTCCCCACCCCGCTCCTTCAGGCTAAAGAAACTATAATTTTGAAATCCTATCTCTCGAGTTTCTTGTCTGGCTATGGGGGACGCAGCAGCATCTTAGTAGAAGGAGATGCTGGACTTGCCTCCAGGCGGGTTCAGGACTTTGTTGTGGGAGCGAGGCCTCGGGCCCAGCCTGGGCTCATGGCTGTCAACGGTGGGCGCAGGCTCCTGGGCGCGGGCTGCTTCTCTCGGGCCACCTGGCTCACCCGGCTCTTGTCTGGGGGAGGCGCTGGCTGTGGCTGCGGGACAAAGTCAGCACAGCGTCCTGTTAGAGGCTGCCTGCCACCCAACGGGCAAGGGCATGCCGTCCGGGGAAATGTGAAAGCAGAGCAGGTTCTGCCTGCCCCAGGACTGGGCTGAAGCCAGGCTTGTATTGAAACACGCTTGGAAAAATCCTTGAGGGGTTATCTCCACACTGCTTGCTGGACTCCCCTCCCCTCCATCCCACCTCAAGTATGAAAAGGAAACGTCCTCAAAGTGAGCTCGTCTTAAGTGAGGGGCCCAGCAAGGCAAGGCAAGGTTACTCTGGACTTTCTGAATGAACGAATTCCCATCTCTTCCTAACTGACAAAGGGAAATGGTGACCCGAAGGCAGAAATCAGTGCCTGCAGTCAGCTCAGAGGACCATGGGGGACTGACTGGGCCTGACACCCAAGCCCACGAGCGGGGTGGCTCACTGCGGAGAGATCCATCAGGGGGGAGCCCCGCCCCTACCACAGCCCCGCACTGCTCCTCCTCACCACCACCCCCCCCACCCGTCTTCCCCTCCTTCACGCCCTCTCTTCTGCCAGGTCTGAAAGTGCTGCCCTTGGTCACAAGTTCATTGAAGGCTTTGGACCCTTGCCCTTCACTACATGAGATGAGCTCCTAGAAGAGGACGCCTTGGCCTTAGGCCCAGGCTGACCAGCACTGACAGGAGGTGCAGAAAAGTGGGAATGCTGTCACCAGAAGTAACTGAGCCCATTTCCCCTGCCTCCTTCCAACACAAAACCCTCCCGCAATCACAACTCTGCTGTCTTCACCAGCAGGCTGCAGGGGCACCGGGTTTTCCCTCCCCACCCACCAGCGGCCTCTGCAAAGCGTGGGCCCCAGGGAAGGGACAGAAAATAAGCTCACCTCTAAGGTCCAGTGTGTCCTCTCCCTCACACAGGAACACGTGGTCCTGTAACGAGGCAAACCCAGGTCAATCAGCCACTCGGACACCTCCTACCTCGCGCAGGCAGATGACGGGAAAAGCGTGGATGACCTGGGTCTATTTTTACCTTTAAAAAGTTTTTATTTGGACAATTTTAACCATAAACAAAGCAGAGAGAAGAGCCCCGTGAGCCCCCAGGTAACCTGCTCTACAGCAAGTGACATCAGCTTGCTTGCCTCCATTCTGGTCTCAGCCACACATGCCTCCCAACTTCCAGCCCTCCACTCCTTAGTGGGATTATTTGAAAGCAAATCCCATATTTCATTTATCCATACATATTTCAAGATGTGGCTCTTTAAAATGTCCTAAAAAACTCTCTCGCAACTGCAAAAATTAATGACTCCTTAAATGTCTTAACACGTAGTCAAGTTTAAACTCAGCACATGTTCTCACAGTCATCCGTGTTGCACTGTGTGTCAGAACTTAATTCCTCTTTAGGGCTGAATAATATAACATCACATGTGTACAGCACAGCACATTCTGTTCACCCATTCAACTGCCGATGGACACTTGGGTTGTTTCCACTCTTGTTATTGTGAATAATGCTATTAAAATTAAGTGTACAAGTATCTGTTTGAGTTCTTGTTTGCACAATTGGGGGTATATATCTAAGAGTAAAACTGCTGGATCATATGATAAATTCTATGTTTAACTTCTTCAGAAACGGCCAAACTGTTTTCCACAGTGACTGAACCATTATACATTCCCAAGAGCAGTGTATGAGGGTTCCAATTTCTCCACAGCCTCACCATTTCTTATTTTCTGTTTTTTTTGATAATAGCCATCCTAGCGGGTGTTAAGTGGTATCTCATTGTGATTTTGATTGGCATTTCCCCACTAAGGATGGTCAGCATCTTTTCATATGTTGATTGACCATTTGTGTGTCTTCTTTGGAGAAATGTCTATTCAAATGCTTTGCCTCCTTTTTTCTGGTTCTGAACTTTTTATTTCAAAAAATTTTATTTTATTCAAGTATAGTTGATTTACAATGTCGTGTTAATTTCTGCTGTACAGCACAGTGATTCAGTTATACATTCTTTTTCATATTCTTTTCCATTATGGTTTATCACAGGATATTGAATATAGTTCCCTATCCTATACAGTAGGAGGATCTTGTTTATCCATTCTATATGTAATAGTTTGCATCTGCTAACCCCAAACTCCCATGCCATCCCTCCCCCTTGCCTCTGCCCATTTTTGAATGTGGTTGTCTTTTTGTTGCTCAATTGTAAGGGTTCTTTACATATTCTGGCTAGATAGCAAATCTTTGTCAGATATGTGATGTGCAAATACTTTCTCCCATTCTGTGAGCTGCCTTTTCATTCTCTTGATAGTATCTTTTGATGCACAAAAGTTTTTAATTTTAAGGAAGTTCAACTTATTTATTTAAATTTTGTTGCCTGTTTTTGGTGTCACATTTAAGAAACCACTGCCGAATCCAAGAATAATATCTGTCCCTATATTTTGAGTTCATTTTTGTACATGGTGTAAGGTAAGGGTCCACCTTCATTCTTCTCATGTGCACATTCAATTTCCCAGCACCATTTGTTGGAGAGACCGCTCTCCCCTCACGAATGATCTTGGCACTCTTGTGGAAATATCAATGAACTACAGATGTGAGTTATTTCTCAGCTCTCAATTCTATTCTGTTGGTCTACATGCCAGCACCATGCTGTTTTGATTCATGTAGTTTTGTAGTAAGCTTTGAAATTGGGAAGTGTGACCCTCCAATCTTGTACTTCATTTTCAAGATTGTTTGGCCATTCAGGGTCCCTTGAGATTCCATATGAATTTTAGGATAGGTCTTTCCATTTTTTTAAAAAAACAAACAAACACCACAAACAAAAACAAACCAAAAAACCAAACCACACCACTGTTGGAACTTTGATAGGGATTGCAATCCTCAGTCTTTTTAAAAATTACTAAGATCTCCCTGTATTGACTCCATGTAGTTTCCTATATCTTATATTACTCTGACTAAACCCCTGTGGTGTTGTGGTGTTGATTGATATGAGGATTGGTCTGACTGAGGCTTGGTTGTTTTGATAAGAATTCAAAGATGGTCCATGGGGCTTCCCTGGTGGCGCAGTGGTTGAGAGTCCACCTGCCGATGCAGGGGACACGGGTTCGTGCCCCAGTCCGGGAAGATCCCACATGCCGTGGAGTGGCTGGGCCCGTGAGCCATGGCTGCTGAGCCTGCACATCTGGAGCCTGTGCTCCGCAACGGGAGAGGCCACAACAGTGAGAGGCCCGCATACCGCAAAAAAAAAAAAAATTATCAGGAACCCATAAATTCTAAGTATTTGGTGAATTTTAATCCGATGCAGTTACTGTACTTATTGATTGATGACCACTAAAAATAGTGGAATGTTTATGAGGTGAACTCCCCTGTTTTACATTCAGTATTATAAATATCCTCAGCATCCATCCATGATGTGCAGAGAACGGCAGTGGCCTACCTGCAGTGGGCTGCCCCCACCACCAGCGACCCCCAAGGCTCGAGTCATCACGAGGCTGGAATACATTCCTCTGATGACCCAGGAGAGCTCTGAAACTCGGTGACCAATGACTACAGCCAGGAAAAGCAATGTCACCCATCTTGTCTCTTCCTAATAACATGTCACACCTGCCTCAGAGCCTTTTTAAGAGTACCCGGCTCAAGTTTTGCTTTTCTTACTCTCATGTCTGCTATCTGTATGCAGTCCATACCTTGGGTTTGTTTGGGTGTGCCATGGGTGAAGTAGCAGCGACTGGGGAGCCAAAAATGTCACTGGTCTTCCCACCAGGGGGGTTCAGACGCTGTCGAGTCTGCACAGGCATGGATTCGTCAAATATACCACTTCCTTTCCCCCCTGAAGAAAAAATCAGGATGGTTAGCAACCCGGAACATCCACCCCACCCACCCTCCACACTCGTGACTTCAGAGACCTCCTCTCACCGCAGTGCCAGTCCTGAATTCAGGCCAACAAGGGTGGGGTGATCAGGTTGACGAGCATCCCTAAAGACCCATGTCAAACCCAGCCCCTTTCTGGGGGCCAGCTGGGGCCTCACGAGAACTGAGCTGTCCCGGGCTTGCCGCTAGGAGTGAGACAGTAAGATGGCATAAAACAGCATTTTCCCCTCTAGAATTTCCTTAACCCTGAACTTTTCATGTTTTCCTGCTGAAGAATCTTCTACGTTAAAGCCATGAAAAGTTCTTTCATAGATTAAAAGCAAACACCCAGGGCTTCCCTGGTGGCGCAGTGGTTGAGAGTCCACCTGCCGATGCAGGGGACATGGGTTCGTGCCCCGGTCTGGGAAGATCCCACATGCCGCAGAGCGGCTAGGCCCGTGAGCCACTGCCGCTGGGCCTGCGCGTCCAGAGCCTGTGCTCCGCAGCAGGAGAGGCCACAGCAGTGAGAGGCCCACGTACCACAAAAAAAAAAGCAAACATCCGCTAAATTTTGAGGTCAGACAGACAGAACTGAATTAATAACATGCCCTATTCAAGGCAAACCTGTAATCTGGAAAACAACATTTACTGAGAATGACTACTCTCCTCACCTCAATCTGTCTGGAACTTCCAGTGACAGCTAGATGTGTCACTGAATTACAGACATTTAACATCTTTGCTGCCAAACAGAAATGATTTGATGAGCTACAGTGAAAATATGCACCTCAGATGTAAGGTTTTTTTGTTTTTTTTTTGCGGTACGCAGGCCTCTCACTGTTGTGGTCTCTCCCATTGCAGAGCACAGGCTGCGGACGCGCAGGCTCAGCAGCCATGGTTCACGGGCCTAGCCGCTCCGCAGCATGTGGGATCTTCCCGGACCGGGGCACGAACCCATGTCCCCTGCATCGGCAGGCGGACTCTCAACCACTGCACCACCAGGGAAGCCCTCAGATGTAAGTTCTTATAAGCTGATGGCTAAGGCATGGACGTGAGAAGTAAATGCCGACGTTAAACAGGAAGATGCTAGCACATGCCGCCAGCCCAACCCCCTCTGCACTCAGCAACCAGCGCCTCCCTTCCACCAAGCGCCCATTAAGATTTATAATCTTACAGAAGAAAGAAGGTGCATCCACAAATGGCTATGAGACCAGACACAAGTTGCTCGGCCCCTGTACGCCCCACATTCCTCACCCTTTGAACGGCGGTTGTACAAGGCCCTTCCTCACGGCGCTGTGGGGGGATTCAGTGACTCACTGCCGCTTGTGTGTCAAATGCTTACGACAACACTGGGGACATAAATGCTCAGTGAGCATTTGCTAAAGAAGCTTCCCTTGGACACTGTTCAGTGAAAAAGGCACAAAACGATCTAGACAGCACACAGCGTCTTACTGTAAAAGGAAGGGTATTCTTATCCACCTGTATGTGAATAAAGGGCATTGGTTACTCCACTTTCCTCCCTGCAAAGTGCTCCCCTCTGGGGGCCATGTGTCTGCTCAGGAAATGGGGTGGCTGTGGTGCAGGGGCTTAGGACTGCTAAACATATTCATTTTTATAGTTGTGATCTTTGTTGACTGTCTCCAGGAAATTCAATTTTAAACAGTCACTTCTTGGCTGTAATAACCCATACTGTTAGAACAGGGGACAGTGCACCGTGAGAGGAGCACGGAGCTCCAAGGAGGAGGAAGCTCCATGGGGCGCTTGTCCCCTCGCAAGCCCTCAGACTTGACCAGCCTTTTGGGACGCCGGTTGGTTGTCTGGGGGACACAAAGCACAGCTCCACAAGGACGGGAACCTGGCCCTGGAAGCTTTTCTGGGCCAGGAGAAGCTTAGAGAATGGGTGGGACTGACTGCAGGAAGATGCACACATTCGTGTCGTTTGAGGCCGATCACAAGCCTTCCAGCCCCAGTCCCAGCCTCCCAGGGACCCGCAGCCCTCGGGCTGGGGTAGGCGGCACAGCATGGGGTCAGGACCCAGTGCCAGGCGGGATCCTGCTCAGCCGCTAACCAACTGTTTGACAGCACCTGGCTGGGGTCATTGGTGAGATAAGTGAGTTGACACGTGGAGTGGGCAGAGCAGAGCGTGGAGAGGAAGCTCCCAGTCATGCTGCTGGGCTGCTGTTACAAACAGGGTGTCGTCAGCAGAAATGTTTGGACTACAAAGTGGAGAAAAGCTGCTGCCCGAGGTCACCCCTCGCTGCTTGTTACCACGCTGTTGCTGGTCATGCTTAAGTAAATTCTTTCTAAGATCGCATTCAGCTTATTTTAAAATGCAAGATAAAAATAAAAGTAACTCAATTTCAAGTTTTTGGTTAAAGGCACTGCTCATTTAAAAACATTTTAAAAACTATGAAACATGACACAGATAAGTACCTAAGATATAAATAAAGCAAACACCCAAGTAACGATCACAGACGATCACGTGTCTTACAGAATGCTATCAACTCCCAAAAACCTGTGTGGTTCTGTGTCCGAATTTTCTGGAAACTACAAACTTCTTGTAGTTTTACCATGTATATGTCCAACCCTAAACAACACAGTTCTGTTTTTGAATTTTATGAAAAGTAAAATAACAGACACACTGCACATCTATTATTCAACATTTTACCTGAAAGATGAATTTGGCTATGAAGGTGGAAAAGATGCTCAATTCACTCATAATTGAAGAAAAATAAATTCAAGATATACTTTTTAAAGAACCAAATCACAAGGCACAGCACCTTGCGTGGGGAGCAAGCGCTACAGACATCCTGGAGCACACGTCTGAAGACCAGTGGAAGCACCAGCATTTTATTTATTTATATTATGATTATTTATTTTTGGCTGTGTTGGGTCTTCGTTGCTGCACGCGGGCTTTCTCTCGCTGCGGTGAGCGGGGGCTACTCTTCGTTGTGGTGCGCGGGCTTCTCATTGCGGTGGCTTCTCTTGTTGTAGAGTACGGGCTCTAGGTGCACAGGCTTTAGTAGTTGTGGCATGAGGGCTCAGTAGTTGTGGCTCGCGGGCTCTAGAGCGCAGGCTCAGTAGTTGTGACACATGGGCTTAGTTGCTCTGCGGCATGTGGGATCTTCCAGGGCCAGGGATCAAATCTGTGTCCCCTGCACTGGCAGGCAGATTCTTAACCACTGCGCCACCAGGGAAGCCCTAGAACCATCATTTTAAACTGACCCAGCAATTCCATTTCAGGAAATTTACCCCAATTGATATATTCAGGAGGTAAGTTGGGAACACGGGCTTTGGAGTCAGGAAAACCTGCATCCAAAGGCTAGTTCTGCCACCCCAGCGAGCTGTGGACTCAGGCAGGCCAGTGAACCCCAAGCCTCAGCTTCCTCCTCTGTAAAGGGGGTAACGCCACCTATCCCCTAAGCTGTGGAGAAGACCGGCACCCAGCACAGCCCCTGACAAACACCAAATGACCCACCCGTATCAATCACCACTGTCAGGAGGAGGTCTAAACCAGAAGAATAGATGAAACACGGCACCCGACCAGCCTGGGTTAACTTCCAGTGATGGCCAGTGGCAAGTCCCTTGCTCCGAACGTGCTCCATTAGGCCCTCCCCGGAGTCTGCGGGGTCGAGTCTGTGGGGCTGGACATACCAGCAGGTTCCCTTCTGGGCTGCCCTTGAAATTCATCACAGGTGATTTTCTTCCTTCTTTCCTTTCTTCCCTCCTTCCTCTCTCTCTTTTTTTTAATGTAATTCATTCATCAGTTAGAAAGAGCTCTTGGGTGACAGGAGGAGGCAGAGGGGGGGACTCCGGCGTTTGTTAAATGCTCAACTATCATCACAGAGCACTTGGCAGGACAGAAAACAAACCCCAAACAACAGGACCATGAGAAGCAGACATTTTGGCACAGGGCGTCCCGTCGCTGTCATGATACCTTGTCACTGTGCACAACGTAGGGGTTTTCTAACTCTCCAGTCAGGAGGGGCCCAGGCTGCCCACAGGGCACGAGATGGGCGGGGGAGCATAAGATTCTGAGGGCCTGGCAAAGCAGCGCCGCCCCACGCTGCCACACTGTCTAGAGAACCCAAAGCCCCAGAGACAGCTGCAGCCGCGCATGGTGCCGAGCCAGAGCCATGGCTGCTGGTGCACCCACCTCCAGTGCCTCCAGTCTGAGTCTATCTGCCGCATCACATCGTTGGTACAAAGGATGAGCAGGGCTGAGCACTCCTGGCCCTGCACCCCCACAAACTGGGTAGGGGAGAATGTTACTCAGCAAGAACCACCTGCTTCTCTGCTATAACTAAATCCAAAGATACCACTAACCTCCACCCCTCCTTACCCCCCACCCCAAACCACTGAAAACAACCAAACAACCAAAAAACTAGCTTTTGAATCTATTGCTTTGTGTGTCCTCTAGGTTTGTCAAGCAATATTTGTACCCAGAATTGGGGTGGGGTAGGGAGCAGTTCCAGCTCTGGTTCTGCTTGATTTCGTTATTTGTCTGAAATTCTGACTCCTGTGTTGGGTCTCTCAGATCTTTAAGGATGGAACAAACCTTGTCTTCCCCTCGTAGATACAGACAGGGGAAAGCTCCTCAGGTAACTATCACTGTACAGTCGCTCAGCTGGACCGTCCATCAGCCAAGAGAAACACTCTTCTGAGATTCCCTCCCACTGGAGCCATTAGAAGGTGGGTAAGTAGTGAGGAGCCACACAGATGTGTGCCAGGCTGAGCCACCCTTTTTAGTTTCAATCCCACTAACAATCTGATTAAAACTACTCTAAATGCACAATTTGTATGCAATTTCAAGAATCTCAAGGAGTCCATGGGACAATTTGGGGAGCCTCCGTGGTGGGAACCAGAACCCCACCATCTGCCTTTGTACCCTCAGTGCCTGTACGCAGCCAGTATCTGGTGACAGATGAGGGGGAGTTCCAAAATGACCGAGCCACCTTCAGGACACAAAGCACAAGTCAGGATAAAACTTTCCTTCCACTCTAGGACTCTGATGGCAGGGGATAACCTGCACCAGAAAATATCTGAAAGGATCAATATAAAGAAAGGGAAAATTTTATCAAAAGAGCAGCACAAAAGAGAACAGGTAGAGGCCAAAGGGTTAAGGAGTCAAAAGCCCATACCAGGGGGATTGGTCCTTTTGGGTATGTTCTGAGGTTCTTCAGTTGATCCAAAAATATTAGATGCCATCCTGTCGGGCCTGCGTGGAGATGCGGCTTCTTCTGGACGATCACTCTGCTCTCCTCCCGGGGGCTTCATGGCCCTGCAAGCAGACAGGGTGTGAGGGACCGACAGATGGCCCCGGCGCCGCCATCCAGGGACTGTGGCACAGCCAGACAGGGCAGACATCTGTGGGAAAACCACACACCGTGGCACGAAAAGCTCATGGCCGTTGGCCAGCCGACAAACCTCCCTCCTTGCCCTTGAGTTCCCTTAAAGGTTTTCTCTGCACACCTTGATTATGCCAAGACCTCCAGAGATGTGCATACTCTGTAGTTACTCCTGTGACCTCTCATTAGTAAAATTAAAGTTTCCATAAAACAGGCAAACTGAGCCAGTTCAGTAGAATTTAATAGTCACTTTAATTAGCAGACAATAGTGCTGGGTGTTGTAGCTCACACTCCCTCAGCGTTTATACACGCTAGCTCCTGTTCCAAGGACCTGACACGGCCACCCTCTAAGGCAGGCATGATTTTCACAGAGATGAGTGTGAGCTAAAGACAGGGCCACACAGGAAGTAGCAGAGCCAGGACTCAGACCCAGGCAGTCTGGCTGCAGAGCTCAGACTACACCCTAATAATCCTCAACATCCTCTAGAAAGAAACGACGGGGCAGTGCACCACTTACCCACAGAGTAAGCTTGACCCAGAGAGCTGCGTCCTCAAAAGGGCAGCCACTGGCCACTGTGGCCAGTGGGCACTTGTACATGGGGGTCTGAGCTCTGATGTGCTGTAGGTATAGATTACACACCAGACTTTGAAGACTCAGCACAAAGAAGAAAAGGCAGAATATCTCTTTAATTGTATGTTTTACATTGATCACATGTTGAAATAATGTTTTGTACATATTAAGTTGAATAATATCTATTAAACTTAATTTTTCCTGAATCTTTTTATTTTTTAAAATGTGGCTACTAGAAAATTTAAAATTCCTTATGTGGCTCACATTTCTAATGGAAAGTGTCAGCTCAGACCACGGGGAGCACCACCCCCACTAACACACGTGAGTCCTGGGAATCTACACCAGGCTGATGATTTCCAGTCCCAAGGTCTGGTACCACCAATGACAAGTTAAACATCAGACAGATCAGAACACACCAGCTGGACCACTGTTCACTTTAGATCAACACATGTGCAGAGTGTCACCCCAGCACACACTGGCATCCTTCAAGTGTGGATTTTAATTAAACACCCACAGAGAGCAGTGCTATTCCTACACTCAGTCACCACCAGCCGAATCTACTGTGGTCTCGATCTTTGGGAATCTGCCATTCACTTGGAGGCTGGGTATTTCAGAAGTGGATGAGCAGGACCTTGAGTCACTTTTTATTGCAATAACTGAAGAATTAAGAAAATTCCATAAAGCTCTTCCCTGACACCCCAAGAGCATCGGTCTCCTTCAGCAGGGCAGCATAACACTGAATTCATATGCATCTTTACAGGAAACCTATGGCCACACTGCAGGGCTCTCCCACCAGGGATGGAACCTGTGCTGCCTGCAGTGAAAGCGTGGAGGCCTAACCACTGGACCGCCAGGAAAGTCCCAGGACACCTAGATTTTCAAACGTATTTTAAAGCAGAGTTTTACACTGCTGAGTGGCCCCTGCTCTTTCACCAGTCCTAAGCAAGAGGACTGCCTGTGACCCCAGACATTTAGAAAGAAGTGAAACTGCGGAGCTCGCCACACAAAAGCGATGCAGACACTAGAAGAACAGGATGTTTAACATGCTGTTTCCTCAACAGAGCTAGAAAGGGAGCTGATCATTCGTTGTAATTTAAAGGGAACGGAGTTTTCTGCTCTCTGGCTGTAAAGCAGGACAGCAGAAAGCACTCGTCTGTTCCGAGGGCCACCAGCGTGCCTGCTCACTGGGACGGAGACTGCAGGCAGGCTGCTCGCCACCACCCAAGCCGCCACCCAAGCCGAGTGCGCAGTGGGCCAGCCTTCCACATGGGTTCGGTCACATCAGCTTGAAGGAAGGGGCCAGGGATGCCTGTCCAGCAGTTAGCATTTCCTTAAGGATTTGATAAAGAAAAAAATTACTCGGTTTAAGGGAAAAAACCTTTTTTAAAAAAATGACCAATAACCAGACTTAAATTAGAAAGGCATTAGTAAGACCTCACGTCAGGCCCTCTGGTGGGGGACACCCGAGGCCATCTGACTCCCACACCCATTATAAATCTCACAGCCCCAACACAATGACATTCCTGATTTTTCTTGGCATATTTTCAAGCAGGTCCAACAGGCTTGGATCTCTGAGATCTGCCATCCTCAGAACTGAACTGAGCTTAACATCAAGTCTCATACTGGCATGAACTAAAATTCCTATTTTACTGACTTACTTGCAACACAGCTTTTCTTTCAAACCCTCAAATTGTCAGACCAGATGTGGGGTAGGCTCCCCAGCACTCTCTCCTCTCACATTCCACATCCCTGGATACACGCCTCTCCCTGGCCTCCACCGCTTGCTTCACTCTAACTTGCATGTTCCCTGAGCACCTACCACGGGTGGGCCTGCAACCAGACCCTGTGGATGGAAAGACAAGCAAGAGCAAGTCCTGGGCCTGGCGAAGCTCCCCGCTTTCTGGGAAGGCTAGAGCTGTGCAGAGGCAGTTTCCATGTTCTGCATGAGTGATGCCACAGAGGCACTGAGTGTCACTGGAACTCCAAAGACACCTTTGGAATAGGTAAGGCTCAAATTGTGTCTGCGGTCTCCATGAGGAAAGAGAACCACTGCAGCACAGGAGGTAAGCGATATTTATTTGAAACTGCCAAATGTTAATTTGGGGTGGTGGAAATATGTTATTATATTATTTTGTGTACTTTTCTGAATTTTATTTTACTTTACTTTGAAAAGAAGGGAAGGAAAGTGGTGCCCAAGAATGTTGTAGCAGAGAGATTATCGTACACAATGGCCAAGTTTCCTGGGAAGAGGTGGCAAGCGTCTCCACCACAAAAGCTATGGGGTGGCACTAGGGTCGCACAGCCTTGCAGTAGTCAAGCAAATCACACAAGCTGGGTCTCGAATAAACCGGACTGAGAGTTAAATAGACATTTCCATAAAAACAGAAGCTCCAACAATGGCTCAAGGCGGCCATCACAGGCTCACTATCAAGTGCAGGTATCACTTCAACCCTAATTACAGGAGGGGGATGGGACTACCAGTAGCTCAGACGTCTTGGGGATGACCTCACTACATGGGGATGCCTCCCAGTTATGGCTTCCTTTTTCAGTACCCCTTGGATACATTTCAATGAAGACATTCCAAGTACACAACAGAAACTAAGGGGCACATGATAAGAAAATACACACAGCTCAAGTGGACCACAGAAACAGCAGAGGCCACATCGACGCTCACCTGGAAGGACCCATGCTTGTGACCCCCCCCTCCAACAGCTTATTCCTGTATCCCAGAAAAACTATGGGGGACCTGCCAGGTTTGGAGTGAAGCTGCAAAATAGACCTAGATTAAATTCTTTACAAATATACATCCTGCAGCTTAAAAGACCTCAGATTAATGATGGCTAAAGCATAATGCTTTTATAGTTCAAAATCCCTTTAACACCAGATAATCCTTCAGCAAGAAAACAAAAGTAGGGTTTTAAGAGAGGAAAACCTGGCCCAGTAATCTTACAGCCACCACTTGATTCCCTTCACAGCTAAGTAAAAAGGCCTGTCGAGCTAGTCAATTCCTCTAAGACAAAGCTGCTAACTGATCCCAAGCAGGAGCTTCCAATCGATCATCCAATTAAGATGGGTTTTCCTTCTCCAACATCCTAAAAGGAAGAATTTTCTCCTTATCCTCTCCAAAAACTAATGCCTCAAAGAAATGTGGGTATCAGTTTAGAGCACCAGCTCTGCACTGTCTCCTACAGCTTGGAAGTCAGCCTCACATCAGCGTTCCTCACAGTGCTTATTCGCTAACTGGACCAATGTTTGCTAGGCATCCAGTGCCAGGCTGTGTAAACAAAGAAAGAGTGTACTTAGTGGGAACAACAGAGAAAGTGCTGGGAAGCAGCCCTTGCCCAGCTGGTGTGGGTGGTGCAGAACAGCAGCTTTCAGGCACCAGAAACCTGACTCATTCTGAGCACTCCAGGATATACTTCTGGCCCCATATCAGCACAGATCTAGACGAGAATGATTAATAGTCACTGTTAGTGGGATAAGGACTCATTATTTGGGTAGGAGTATTACCGAATACTGACCTAACTCCCTCAAATTTACAGGGATTTTATCACTCGAAACAATTCTTTAATTTTATGTACTGTTTACCTCAACAGACGTCACACTCTTCTGCTTTTATTGTGGGGCTGGGTCACAGAAAAGGCTCACAATAAAGAAAACTCTTAGGCAGCTAAAGAACCAGCTGGACAACGCAAGCTGGTTCCTCCAGCGGCAGGACACTGCCAGCTCTGGCGACTCTTTGTGACTCCCAATACCCATTGCTCTACAAGCTAAAAAGAAAGTAAGCGCGCTGCTATGTGTTCCTGAGTGTTTAAACCCAGTCGAAACTCCTTCTATCACTTGCTGTGCCGCCTGTTTCCTTGTCAGTAAAGTGGGGGAGGGCGCCGCCTGGCTCCCGGGCTGCGGCAGTGCTGAGGGCTCCCGGGATGAGACTTTGCCCCGAGGCCCATCCACTCGCGCACACGCCGCAGGGCCCCAGAATCCCAGCAGCGCCGCCACGCCCGCCCCCCCGCAGCAGACGGCTCGGACAGCATCTCCGGCGCGCTCGCCAATGAAGGGGCACGTGCTGGGACCGGACGCGCGGGGAGGCACACTCAGGCCTCCGGGTCCCGCGGGCGCGCCCACCTCCCCGACCCGGCCCCGGAGGCCCCGGCTCTGTGAGCTCACCGCGGCCGCCCCGCCGCCCCCGCGCATCCTACGTGACCGTGGCTGCGCCCGCGCCGCACCTGGAGCCGGCCCGGCCTCCCTTACTCTCCGGCGCCCGGAACATGTCGGCCGCCACTCGGAGCCTCCCGGCCGCCTCGCCGTCCTTCCCGCTCGGCCCCGCGCGACCCGAGGCCCGCCTTCTCGCTCTTATTGGGCGCCGCCGACACCAGTCAAGCTGCATCAGCCTATCGTGGTGTCGGACTCCGCCCCACGAGACGGAAGCTTGGTGAGGCCTGCGCCGCGCTCGCGGCCGATTGGTGAGAACAGGTACCGCTCACGGCGCCGGGCGCCGCCATTGGGCAGTAAGCCGGCGGGGGACTGTCCCTCCCCACTCCCCCGAGGTGGGCGGGGTCGGGCACTATCCGGCCACCTGGCCGAAACTCCCCGCAGCCCCGCGGGGGCCTCCCGCCCGCCTCATGGGCCTGCTGTGTCGGCACCAAGCAGCACCGAGCTGGGTCCAGCCTGTCCGGAGACGCTTGGTTTTCGCCAAGCCAGTCAATGGCACGTGGATACGTGGCCAAAGGAAACGGGATCGCAGTTCCTCTGTCCTGCACGTCGTGGGGGCAAGAACACTAACTCAGAAATGGGAAGCAAGGGATAAACTGTGCCAGCTGTCTGATTTCTAGCTCAAAAAAACAAAACACATTCAGCAGTGTTTTGTTGCTCAGTTACACTGCGGACAGCCCATCGATTCCTCTGAGATTTCACCAGATGAGAGCCACTTGGGCTGTTTGCAAAGTGCACACTTAAAAAGAAAAAAGCAGAAACAGTAATTATTAGATCAAGTATTAGTATGTATTTATGCACAATAATAAAAACAGATTTACAAGTTGAACTGGAAATTTAAACATAAGAAGTTTAACAGCTTTTGTTTATTATATTAAATAACCAAACACCTTTTATTCCCCAAATTGGTAAAGAATAAATAATATAATTTACAATATGGTACAAAAAATAATCAGGAAGGACAGGCATTCTGCTTTATACATACACTGTATATGTATATTTATAATCTATAAAACAAATTCACATCTCAAGCCGAAAACCTTAGATGATATGGCTTAACGATTATTATAAAAAACAGCAATAAGTTCTGCTGCCCAGAAGCTCTAGAGCCGGTTATCCTGTTACAGAACAAAGAGCATGGGCTACTGTAGTGCTTCCAAGACTTACCTCATCTAACACGACTTACAAGTTACTGTAGGATTAGGAGAGTTTTGACAAGTCAGGAAAGGTTTGCTGTGGGTTTCTTTCTTTTTTTTCTTAAGACAAAGTGCCATATTACCTCCTAAATGCATCTGATAGATCTCAATGTTAAAAGAAAAAGAAAAAGCAACTGCTGTTTTCCTCCTCCACTTGTTTCAAGTGTCTTTTATTCTATGACTGTTCTTTGTACATGTTTGGATTCAATGGTGTGATCTAGTTAAAGATGCTATTAAACTGAAAAGACACCACCAGTAATGAGGCTATGGTACAGAATGCTAGAGAATGGGACTGAGGTGGGAAAGCAAGTGGATGAACCGATGAAATGGTTCCAAATACCCCCACTCCCTGAGCAAGTACCCTACGCCCAGAAGACACAGAGGGATGAGAAAAATGCCATCACGAACCTTATGTGGAATCACGAACTTCAACTTGCCTCTGCACCTTCTGAAGAATGGAATGCTCATCACTGGATATTCACAATGAAGAATCAAGGCAAAAACAACTCCCTTGAGACTGAAGATATTCAGTCTCAATCTTTAGAAGAGATGAATCAGCAAAAAGATCCCTGACAACGTTAGAGTGACTAGGGGAAGATTTTTCTGAGAAACTGACCTGGTCTTAATCACAACATGCTGAAATGCACAAAGAAAGCCACAGGTGTATACTGACACTATCACAACTTCCGCTGGAAGGGCAGAGGGAGACGCAGAAGTGGGAGGTGTCTCTGCTTGGGTCTTTTGAAAAATTCCAGCCTTTAACATAACAGTTGCTTATTTTCATACATATATAATCATTTAGGTTGGGAGAAAAGGCATCCATCATTTTAATGCTACAGACGACACCATTTTTCCTTAATATGGCAGGCAAATGCTTATACCTGTCTGGTTGCTAGAGAAGCAGGGTTCTCTGAAATCATGTCAGCTTTATTACAAGTTTGAGAAGTCAGTCCACTCTCCTCCGCAACTCACCTCCCCACTGGATGACACTGGGCAGTCAGCTACTCCCAAATGGAGTCTGTGTGGGAGACCCAAGAGGGACATGCTGCTGAATAAAGGGCCGACAAAGTCTTATCCAGATCTCTCCAGAGTTTTCCTCCTGCTGGACGTCCACCAGGTGACAGGTGCCAACCTACCGACCAGACTACTGTGGGGTGTCCCCTGATGGATAAGCAGCTCGGGATCGCTACTGTCCCTGGCACAGTGCCCACTGCCACTGGGCACTGCCCCCCGCATTGATGCAGTAATGCTACTTGGCATCTCTGGTCCCAGACAGTGGGAATACAAGAAAGCTGGCAGTGGCCTAACCTTGGCCTGATCCACTGTGGATCTAACCGGGTCGGATGCCCAGAGACAGACCTACTGATCTTGTTTGGCTCAATAAGGTACTAATTTCAGGAAGCTGATACATTGATCACAAAACACAAGCTAGTTTAAAGAGACTCTGGACTCAAATACTGCTGTCTATCTCTCTTAAAGTGGTACCACATCCCTTTCTTTCAGACCTCCAGAGCTTTGGGACTGTTTTTTCAAGAGCCCAGGAGGGCTGCCCACACAGGCTTTTCTTAGTGATGTTTGTGCCTAAATCCAGATCTGAAAGAGGGAGGCCACATGACAGGCAGGAGCTCTGAGGAAAGCTGGAGAGGAAGGAAGGAAGCTATCGCCTGGAAGCCACGGTCCTGCTTCCTCTGCAGCTTGGAGGGGACAACCCGACCTGCAGCCTGGAGCAGCTGACAACGCTGGGGAGGTGGCAGGATCAAGAGCGGCCCCTCTGCTTGTACTCGCAAAGGACCTTCCCCTCTCCTTGCACACTGGCTCATCTCTTCGCGGGGGGCGGGGGGGGGGGTGGGTGGGCGGGCAGGGGGAGGAACCAGAGGAGAGGGCCCAGCTGGCCTCGAAGGCTGCCGGTCCACAGTGAGCTGGGAGAGAGGCAAGGTGATGAACACTAACAGTAGTGGGCTGGGGCGGATTCAAGAAGCCACACTGACTGCAGCTGCTGGGCAGGGGTAAGCAGCAGGTGGGGTGGTGCCCCAACACCACAGCACTGGTGCCCAGCCACATAGGTGTGCCTGGATGGTGGTTTGTGTGTTTGGCCTCGCAAGGCTGAGAAGGCAGAGGAGCTGTGTTAACTCCATTCTGGGGAAAGACTGGATGTTGCACTACCCGAGATGGTGACGGCTGGTCATCCGAGGAGGCTCAAGGAGCACACCAGAGGGATGTGGGTTCAGCGCACCCTGACTGCGCGTGATGTCTGACCCTTGCCTGGATTCCCTGAACAGGAGGAAGAGAAACAGGAGACCATGAGGCAGAAATACAAGCAAGGGATTAGACATATGCATTGGGGCATACTCTGCACTGATGCCAAGGAAAGGAAGAGAGAACTTTCCCTGCAAATGGCATCTGTCCAAAATGCTAGGCAGAAACACGTCAGAAGTTCAAGATCATCAGGAAAGTCTTATCTGTAGTCAAATGAGCGCTTGGGGATCACCCTAATAGAGAGAAATAACATCTCAGGTCACCAAGAAGAAATGTGCAGATAGACGCGGGGAAGAAACCAACCAAACAGGAACCCTGTTCTTCCTCTCCAATGTCTCCTAATTCTCAAAATACGAGAAAAACATTTTCTGACCAGCTTAGCGGGATTTTTTTAAAAGTCCACACAACCCACATAAGACATGATTCTTTTCCCCCTTCCTGTTGAGTCAGTCAGAACAAAAGCTCCAGATGAGGAAGCACTAGGCCATGGTCAGGATTTCTGGGGAGGTGGCACCAGTTGCGCTGACCCAGGACCCTCCCACTGCCCCATGATTGGAGTGTCCTCTGCAGTGCCCGCTGTCTCAGGTCATGCCCAGCTGTCCTCGTCCTCGCACTGCAGAGGGAAAAACTGAAGCAGGGAGTGGGTTTGGCGCAAAGAAGGCAGCAATGCCCTGGAGCCTCCCTGCAGAGAGCAGGAGGTCACAGCTTCCCAGGCCATAACGACGACAGCCAGGCCCACCACTCTTCTCTCAGAAAAAGAACACCCTGCAACGTCTGACACAATGACCGAGGCAGAAGCGTGGGTACCATGCAGACCCTAACACATGCTCCTGGTAGGGGGTGGGTCCGACGCCAGGGCCACATCTGACACTGGCCTTGCCGAGGACGCTCCCTCATCGCCTGGCCACCACTGCCTCGGCCTGCTGGGACATGGCTGTGTGCACGTTGCACGTTTTGGGTGCAGAGGTGCCTCTGTTCAGACTGTCTCCTGGGAGTCCGGGCTTGATTTATGTTTTCTCTCTTCTAAAGAAGGCTACCCCTATGATGCTCGAGGACCACCAACCCCGTAAGCTGTCCTCCGCGGCCTCCGGGCTGCCCCAGCCATGAGGCACAGTCACTGGGACAGGTCACCAACCGGGGGGCCACCTCCACCGCCATCAAACAGAACCTCTCGGCGGCCAGGCTCAGCGATGGACAGCTCTTGGGCCAGATCATTGAACCGGGATATGTAATCGATGCTGTTTTCGTTCATCATGCACACCAGCTGGGAATCCACAACCTGTGGGAGAGGACACGGGGAGACGAGTGAGCAGGCAGCCGGCCACCACGGCCGGACTTAAGCACAACTCCCTCTACAATGAGGGTGAGAGTCCCTCTGGCGGCCACGTAACAGCGGCCCCCGCACTCCAGGGACAACCTCAGAATCACCTCCGTCACTGCGAACACTCGCTCTGTGGACAAGTATGTACTGTGAGCCCGGCCGCCCAGCTGTCGGGTCAGAGTGGTGGGTCCCCGGGGAGGACGGTCAGTGGACAGAGAGGCAGAGGGAAGGCAGCAGAACTAGGGACTGTGGGGTGGCCTGAAGGAGACAGAAGTGGAGGAGGGAGTTTGCCACGGGCTTGCGTGTCAGAGGAGGGTTTTCTGAGGCGGGGTGTGAGCAGAAGTGTGGGAGCAAGTCATGTAAAGCCACGAGGGAAGCACATTCCCGTGAGAAGAAACAGCAGGTGCAAAGCCCCTAAGGTGGGAACAGCCGGCTGTTCAAGAAACAAGAAAGATGGTGGATGTGACAGTGAGTAAGGCAGAGAGTAGAGGAGACCAGAGTGTGCACAGTGGGGCCTCACGCATCAGGACTGTCCTGTGGGCAGAGCCAGGGAGTTTACTGCCTCCTCCCGCACCTCCAGCACCGGACTGTCGGCCTCATGGGGATGGGGCCTTTAATTTGTCCATTCTGGGCCTGTAGCAGTGCCCGGCATCTAGTAGGCCCTCAATTAATATTAACAAACTGCTTGATGTAATGAACAAATACAAATGAGAAGTCTTCGGAAAATTCTGAGTAGAGCACAGGATGAACTGAACTTTAAACTTTTTAACTACAAGAAATTTCAAAAAAACTGAAATTTGTTTTCAAAATCCCCTCGGATCTCGAGATTTACGTCCGGACACCGAGAAGCTGAGGCATCCTGGGAAGCAGCTGTGTGAGCTTTGTTTGATCCAGGTTCCCCCCGAGTATCGACTATGAAATGCTCGAGGGCCCCCCACAAGTGCCTCGACAGCCTAGGGAGCCGGTGTTGGGGAGATGCTGCTCTAGGACTTCAGCAATGAGCTGGGGGTTGGGCCAGGGGCATTCTAGACTTAGGTTCTCCCCTCAGCACAGCCTCTGTCTAAACTCCTACAGTACCTGTTACTTCACGCCTGGAGTCTTAGTTAAATGTACCCGTCTTCACTCCCTCAGCCCTACTTGCCCACAGATACCACTCAAACCTAGTGGGATGGAGGCCTGGGTGGTTGTGTGAGGCAGCGGCCTGGACAAAGAAAAGAGGGATGCTGCATTCTAGGCAGAACATGGGGGTGACACACTGCCACAGCATGACTCCCGGGTCATCACGTGATCGCAGAGGAGCCTCTGCAGCAGCCCTCCCTCCATTCGGCAGGTCAGCCACGAGCAACGACACCAAGGTGCTGCTCAAGGGTCCCCTCTGTCAGGTGGCAGCAACGATGGCACCGCCACTACTGCCTCTTCTCCTCTGCAGATCAGGAGACTGAGCAGGGGGACACAGAGTCCCTGCCCGAGGTCACACAGCTGGTGGAGGATACACAAGACCCAGAGTTGCCTTCAGAGCCCCGGGCTCAGCCGTGACTCAGGGTCTGTCACCTGCTGCCAGCGGGACAAATGCCGGGCCAGTACTGGCAGAGGTTCCCTCTCAGGAGCAGTCAGAGGCTGGGCTCTGTCCATGACGGCTCCTGACATGTAAATCTTGGTGAGCAGTTCTGAGTAACCACACGGGTCTGCCGGAGGGTCTGGCAGCTCTGGGATGGAGGCTGGCACCCAGGCTTGGGGGAAAGCTCGTGCGCTTACCTCGGCGACATCAGCCAGGGACCGGGACACAAACGAGTCGCGAGAGTTGCCATCCAGCAGGCTGGGGCCCAGAAGGGAGGTGCCACTGTTGGTTCCGACGGGGGTTGGCAGCATCTTCCGGCTCTTCTCTGGGGAGATGAAGCTCGCTGCAGAGAGGAAGGAGAGGCCCTGAGCTGGCTAGGCCTGGACTGGTCCAGGGAGGCCTGGCTGGGTCCTGCAGGCATCTCGTTGCTTGCATGGGCACGGTGCTCCAGACGGAAGCATCAGGCCATACCTGCCTTTCCTCCCATGGTGAGCCTTGGACAGTCCCCTGCAGCCCGGGAAAGTCTCTCTCATTTTTCTAGGGGCCCCACAGTGTTCCACTGTCTGGTCACCACTGCTACCTCAATGTAAGGTTGTTTCCAATTTCTCATGATTTCTGTTCGACTTTGCAGAGTCTGCACTGCTCTCTGTGACTTTCTGAGCAGGCAATGCGCATTGGGGGCTGGCTCCCCCGCACCACCCAGACCAGAGCCATGGCTTGTTCGGGGCCTTCAGGTGTGGTGCTCCCACACGGTGCTGACCCAGTTGGTCAGAAAACAGCACGCCCCATGTCAGGGTGCACACCCTGGCTGCTCTCTACAAATGCAAAGTGCACGGACCCCAGATGTGCCTCAGAAACTCCTCTGTGCAGGAAACCAAAGCTGGTGAGTCTTTCCCTAATAGCCCCTTCCTGTCCCACAGGCACCGGTGGTGACGAGGATGAACACATCCTGTGAAGGCTCCGATCTGTCATTGCCGTGCCACCACAGAACAGAAAGAGGGGAGCAAAGAGGGCGCAACACTCCAGCTCCTTCCACCCTGCCCTTGTCAGTGAGCCTGGGGGGAGGGGCACAAGGGACTGACCGCAGGATGGACGTGGCCATGGTTACGGGGTTTACACATCTGCCAAAGCCTAGTGACCTGCACACTGGGGCCTGCGCACTTTCCCACATGTAACTGATGCAGAAAAAACCCCTAAATACCAAGGAACAGCCCTGGAGGGGCCCTCTGCCAGGAGCTTGGAGAGTCCAGACTCTGGCTCTGCTTGTTCCGGCTGCCCTCCACAGAGACTCACCAAACAAGCTGCTGAGTGAGGAGTCCGTGGGGTCGCTGGGGCACCACTGGGGGTCGTGGGTCGGGGAGGCGATCCAGTCTGGCTGGGGGCTGCTGGACGGGGAGGGGAGACTCTTGGAACTGTCACTGCCGTTCAGTTTTGCTGGAGAAAGAGGGACTCCTTCACCTGTCAACCAAAATCTGGGTCAGAGTCGACATGTGGGGTGAACAGCCCCACTTCCCCCACCTGTCACCAAGAAGGCCACAGAGTGGCGTGGCATGCGCGGCTGAACTGGGAGGCCCAGGACCCCACTGGGCCCCCCAACAGTAGGGACCCGTGCCCATCTTCAGAGAATGACACTGGCCACAGCGGATGGAGGCAGGCCCTGTGCTGAGGGCATCACCTACACCCTCTCCTGCTGCTGACGACAGCCCTGCAAGATGTCCGCGGTTCCCAACACACTGCTAAGGAGAACAGGCTCTAATGAGCCAGTGACCAGCCCACGGCCACACGCTGCCAGCTATTAGCTCTGAATCCACGGCCTGAACTCTACCAGCTGGCGCCCACCATACCGCTGCCCCACAGCACCATCCCCACAGGCTCGGGGAGCCAAGGCCCACAGGTACCAGTCCAACCCCTCCTAAAACCCACAACCCTGCAGGCGTCCAACCCAGGTTCAGAACTGACAAGGAAATGGCCCTGCCTGATCCCCAGGCTGGAGACGCCTCGTGGGCCCGCTCTATCTCCCAAGGCCAGGGGCAGCCCTGCCAGACCACAAACAGGCTCAGGTCCTGTACAGGCCTTGTCCGCCTGCGCTGCCCCTGCCAAGGCTGGGCAGTGCCTTGTAGGTGCAGAGGCTCAACACCCAGGACAGCTGGACAGCAAGGTGCCTGGAGGCTGGCAAACACTCAGGTGGGAGGTCAAGGCCCCTGGGAGAAGTGACTCCAGGAGGGCTGTGCAGAGGCACCCTGCTCCTTACTGTACTGGCCGGAGCTGATTGCGATCTCGATGATGGAGTCGCTGATCTGCGTGGCGGGCTCTCCCTGCGAGAGCACGTCCTCAGGCGGGCCGGGCAGGGAGATGTCCAGCAGAGCAGAGACGTTGGGCGGAGAGAGCCGGGTGCTGGAGGCCTCCGACGAGGCCAACGGTGTGGAGAGCCCATTGTGGAGAGGAGCCTTGGACAGCTCGGATAAGGAGAGAACGGGCGAGTTCTGCGGAGACAGATACTGTTGAGACACGACAGATCAGACAGTCCATACCAAGCAATGAAAAAGCAACCTTGGTCCCACAGAGCAGTGACTGAGTGATGGGGACACCAACAGAGAGGCAGTGACCCCAGCGGTCACTCATCCTTCCAGCGAGAAACACACTCAGGGAACTTCCTTCTCCTGAAACCCTTGAGGGATGGCACAGTTGGGAGGCTGGGCCGAGGTGGCCTGGATCTGCTTCCACCCCCAGCTGATGACCTCCTCCTACCCGGCCCAGAAAACTTAGTCCTTCCAGAACTGTGTCTCAATCAGCCAGCCCGAGAGGGGAGAAAGGAAGCCTGAGATGGGAGCCGCATGTGCACCAAGGAGGCAAGGTGCGGGGAAGGACGGCCACTGGGCATCATGAGGAAGAAGCCCGGGCCCACGAGCAGGACCACGAGGGTAGGGCCCAGCGCTGGACGAGGTCCTGGGGCAGCTACTTTGCTCAGCAGCCAACAGCACACTCTACCTGGAAACCGTCTGCCACCGTCTCCTGCCTCGAGGGGACACTGATGAACGGGTCGCTCGTGCCCTACGAGAACACCAGGAATATGCCAGTGAGCGCTGGTCCGGCACCTGGCTCCTGAGGAGAGCCGTCCACCCCACGGCTCCTAACAGGCAGGAGCACGGGGGTGTAGGCTGGAAAGCTCTCCCTGGGAGCACAGGAAAGCCCACTGCTCTCAGAATGTGCGCCCCCACATCCCCAAACTTGAGACCATTTGTCAATTCACAATCAACTCCAGTCCTAGCAAGAGGTCGACCTCAGGGTCCTCAGGCAGGGCTGGGCTCTGCAGTCCTAAGTGGCCACCTGCCCTGCCCACCTCAGGCAGCCCTCAAACAGGTGGGGTAACCAGAGGAGCTGGAGTGCTGGCAGGGCTGCAGAGCAGGGCCCGCTGAAGCAGCACCCAAGTAGCAGGGAGTCAGGGGTGGACTGACAGCCAACTTGGTGACATTGCTGTTCAGGCCGGCTACCTTCGCTGCGGGCAGACCTCCTGTTCAGGCCGGCTACCTTCACTGCGGGCAGACCTCCATGCCCATCTTAGTTGTGGATTCCCTGGGTCACATGGCAAGCCCACCCCACCCGCTGCGCCACATGGTCTCACTCAGGCTGAGACTTCCCTGTTCAGTGACGCTCCTCTCGCTCAGCAGGCCCAGCCCCTCCAGAGGCAGAGCTGGAGTCCAGCACGACCTCAGCTCATGGCCTTGGCTTTCAAACCAGGACTGGAGACTGACCATCCCATCCCAAAAGCTGGTGGCAGCTCAGAGAAGCCCTTCTAAACACACTCACCCCTACAGCGGGGATGGGGTCTCCATTCTGGTGGGTGCCGGTGGAGTCCTGCCCCGAGACAGTCACCGTCACCTCATCTGAAGACAGCGGGGAGATGCCAGACAAGCCATCGGCATCCAGGACGGGGAGGGGGCTCCCAGGGATGATGCCGGCGCTTTTAGCTGCTAAGTCGATAGCGCCTGGCAACAGAAGCAACGTGCAAGTCTTTGTCTCCTGACGTCCTGAAACGCGCCCCAGAGGGGACAGCCCATGTGCAGGCCTCATTTTTATGCCAGGGCAGAGTCGCAGAGACTTACTGGCCAGGTGGCCTGGGGCCTGGGGTGGCAGGACCTTGGGCACAATCGGCCGGGACAGAGCCGCTTTGGTCAGGGAGGACTGAATGGGCCGGAAGGAGCCTCTCCCTGTGAGGATGAGAGTGGAAGCAGACGCGTCAGGCACATGAGCTGATGGCCTCTTGCCACACGGCAGGGGCTGCACGAGCTCCCCTTCATGGCCACTGTCCGGATCATGGAAGCCGAGCTGGAAACCACCAAACGTCCCAACACTTGCTAACTTGGGGAAGTTAATGGTCACACAGGGCCCCGGTGGGGAGAAAGCACTGTCGCCCGTGACAGCGGCACCACTGCGCTTCCTGGGGGCTGCTGAATGGCTGCGGTCACTACTGTCAGCCCACGGGAACAGCCCTTTAAGGGTCTGTCACACCTGAGCTGAGCTACAGGCTCCTCTGAGGGGGTCAGAGCACCAGACTAGGATCAAGGTGCTGCCTCTGCAAGCTGGCTCCTTCCTGGCAGGCTTTCTGCCATTCAAAAGTAGGTGTGAGAATAAGCAATTGTCTGGGTCTTGTGAAAATCAAGACCGATAAAAAGGTAAGTCATGGAATGTGTGTTTCACTGAAGGAGTCTCACTGTATAAGATTTACTGCAAAGTGTGAGGGCCCCACTGAGCTTACAGACCAAATGAAAGCATGAGTCGCAAACCCTAAGGACACGTCTGTCCCATAAAACGCCTGACAAGAATATGTCATGGACGGGGTGGACCACAGACCCTTCTCTAAACTGAACCAAGCGGAGCACCCCAACCAGGGCCGTATGAGCCCACCTTGGGAGGAAGCTGCCTGTGGACCACCAGTCAGGGGACCACGCCTGCCCACACCGCTGCCCATGTTGATAGAACAGACCCAGGAAGGCTTGAAATGTCACTCAAAGGGCCACAGAAACAAATGCCTGCAATTCCCAAAGACAGGGCCGCGCACGTAAGGAGCGAAAGCTTCCCTGAGAAGCCCCGGCACTTACCAGTTATGGAAGAATTCGACAGGATGGAGAAGGAACAGACATTGTGGGACTGGTTTTCAGACGGTCTAGGAAGCAGTGTTCTCTGTGGAGGGAAAATTGGCAATATTCAGGTGATGGAAAGACCCCAATACCGAAAATCACCCAGGAAACTAGTGCTGGATTGTAAAGGAATGTTCTAGAGAAGAGGGAGCTGAGTGTAACCAGATGGGGGTTCTGGTTCTAGAGTTGACACAAGGGCTTCCAAGACAGTCTGAGGATGGCTGTGCTCTGTAGACCCCAGACCCCTAAACACTGGGTCCTCTCCAAAAAGAACCCAGGGAATTGAAGCTCCCCAGGGAAAACTGGGGGAATGTCAGAACAATCCACCTTTTATCTAGAACATCTGGATTTGGCTGGAATGCAACTAGTCCTATAAATATTTATAACCACTCGATATGGACTGTTACGAGATATCCCTTGTTTGGGTGAAGAAAATCAAGTTGCCGCCTGTATCGCAGGGGGCCAAGGCCATGCGGTCCTCCACCCCATCCACGGTCTGGTGCCTGCTCCTCCCTGTCACATGCCCAGGGCTCCCATGTGTGAAACATCAGGTCCCAATGTGCTCAGGGCGCCTTCATGGTGTGACGACTACCACCTAAGAGGAAATGGAGTTCACTGCCAACACTGTTAGCTGTTGAGGTGAAGCACTGACAGAAAGCATCTCTCAGGCCGGAAGTGTCCAGAGGCACTGCAGCTCTGGGCGTACAGCTGGGCTCTCGCCCCACTGGGGCTCCCCAAGGGTCTACCAGGTGCCGCAAGGCAACGGGGTGACTGTACATGAGGTGACGGGCCCTGGTGTCCCATGCCAGCCTCACGCCTCTTTGAAAGAGCCAGGTGGGAGATCCTTTAGGCTCTGGGCCTCGCAGTCTCTGTCACAGCTACTCAAGTGCACCCCGGTGGTGTGAAAGCAGCCGTGGACAGCAGGGAAATGAAGTACCGTGGTCACATGCCCATGAAACTTTTTATAAAAACAGTAAGTGAAAGAACCACATATGAAGTGTGAAGTGTGATTCCATTTATGTGAAATTATGTGATCCCTAGAGACAGGAAGTGGCTCAAGGGTTGGGGAAGGGGCGGTGCAGGTAACGGGCCAGGCTTCTGTTTGGGGTGATGACACAGCAGTGGGGGCTGCACACCCCTGTGAATATACTAAAAACCCTGAACTGTACGCTTTAAGCAGGTAGGCTTCATGGTATGTGAATTATATATCAATAAAGCTGTTTACAAACAAAACAACAACAGGCAGCTGAGGGCACCATGGCTGCGACCCTGGGCCGTGAGGTATCCTAAGCCAGGGAGTGTGCTCCCATGCCCAGGGCAGATGGTTAATGTATTTAACCAAATATACCAAAATTAAATGCCCTAACATTGAATTAGCCTACACAAAAAAACCTGTGGGACTTTGAATAAATTTTCCTTCCTGAGATCTGTCATGCAATCTCTCATTTCTAAATAAATTACTTCCAAGAGAGGAGGAGATTTCTGAGTCTAACAAAAGGAGACCTATGCATTAATTCAAAAACATTCATAAATTTCCAGGCCCATAGTTATTTCAGGTTCACCTCTGTTATCTTTTCACCTCCATATAAAAATGCCCTCTTTCTCCTGTGCCTCTCATCCCTGGATCACCCCTCTGGGTCTGCAGGTGGCATCCCCAGGTCCTCCCAGAGTTCATTACCAGCTTGGGAGAGGTCTGGCCTCTGGTCAATCCATATACCTTGCCAACTGCTTCCATTTACTACATACTTATAAACAGATGTTCTGAGCGTCCTCACATATATTCCAATCTGGAACATCCTTGGAACCCAAATCCCAAGAACTTTCTGTCTTTTTTGCAAGCGGTTTTCATGCTGTACCAAGATTACCTTTATTTTCAGGTACAGTTAGGGTCACTGTTACTACTTTATCCTGCTAAAAAGAAGAAAAGAAGGGGCAGGGATTCTCCCCACTTCACATGAAAACCTGAGACACAGGAGGACACTAGCGTGTCCTGGGCAGCTCAGCTGGTGGGAGGGAGAGGCCAGCCCTTGAGGCCAGGCACACGCAGACGTGGATGGGCTCCTGACCTGGACCACCAACGGCTTCCGCAGGTGCCGGTTCCGCAGCTTCCTGGGCTTTGGCAGGAAGAAATCCGACTGCATCTGTGAGGAAGACAGTACTGACCCTGAGAGTGTTTTCTCCACACACATGGGGCAGGCCAGCAGCAGGGAGGCGTGGGCCCCACTTACGCTGATGGAGTTCAGATGCTGACGGAACGTCAATTCTGTTTCCTTGTTGGGAGAGAAGAGCTTCCCGTGTCGGCTGTTGGGTGGCAAAGTTGTCGGGACAGCAAAAAGGCCACCATCTGAGTCACCACTTCCGGCACTGGAGGGACCGGCCACCAAGAGGGGCCTCGGGGGGTTTCTCAAACCTAGGGAAGGAGAAGGGAGAACAGATACAACGGCGCTCACCCAGCAACGCCTCCAGCATGGGAGGGGTTCCACTGGGAAGAAAATCAGAAAGGAATCCTTGACAGCCTCTCTGGTGTCCTTAAAGGGAATTTCCTATATCTCAGTGCTGTAAAAATCTGCTTTTCTCCCTTTCTCCCTGCAATTCTAGTTCCCACCATGTAAGCAGATCAGAGCTTTCCTTGATCTCTGATCTCAGTGGGAAGGGCAGATTCACCTTCAAAGACTTTTCAGAGCTAGAAGAACCTTCCAGATCATCTAGTGCAGACCAGAGGTCAGCAAATGTTCTCTGGACATGGACAGACAACAAAAGTCAGCCTCGAGGGCCTCACAGTCTCTGTTGAACTCAGCTCTACGGCTGCAGCACAAAGGCAGCCACGTGAGCCAGTGGATGTGGCCATGTGCCAATAAAACTTCATTTACAACAAGCAGGCTGTGGACCACGGTCTGCTGATCCTTGGTCTAAATCTCTAATTATACAGAAAACAGACCTAGAAATAAAAAGACAGAAAATATTTATTTAGGAACTACTATCTGGGGACTCTCCTTGCTGTTTCCATCATCATAGGCGCTGCTGCAAAGCACCCTCACTTCATGGTAGGGACGAGTCTCCTTTCTTTATTCTTTATTTGCAAATCTGTGAGGTTAAATCAACACGCACAGAGTCCAGAGACCAGGTCTTTTAAGCACCTGTCTGGATTCTAGCACTGCAGGCACACTGGGCTAAAAGCATCCTCGATTGAGGAAGAGTGTGGATATTTAAGAGTTCACAGAATTACAAAACTTTAAAGCCAGAGGGAGGCGGCAAAGACTATACAGGCTCCCAGCTAGCCCACCACTGGCTGACGCCTGAGGAACGCACCTTTGCCTTAAAGACAACCGATTCTGCTGCTGCCCCCTCGTGAGCCACGGCAAGGAAACAGGATAAAGGTCAGGAGGGAAATGGAAAACAAGAACTGCAGGAGGTGGGGAGCCTGACACCACAGCAGCCTTATTCTTTAAAATTCATGCAGAATTAACTATTCTAGCCATGACAACCTGTTTTATTAAAAAAAAAATACTAAGCAAGTAAACTGATGACTCAGAGAAACGAGTCATGTTTATCCCAGGGTTATGTGCCACGTAATCCAAAAAAGGACGCTGAATTTAAATTACTTCCTAGATACAACCATGGACCAGCAGGTAAGCCCATCTTTCTTTCTAAGACTTGTGTTCAACTGCTGGGGTATCCTTTAACTGAAGGTTTCTTTATTCTAATACTTTAGATGTAAAGAAAAACAGTCCCTGTAAGACTCAGAAAGAACCAACCTTTCTCATACTTTAAGCCACCAACTCGGCATGATATGCAGGCTGCTGCTGACCTCACAAAGCCAGATCCCCCAAAGTGACCAGACTGGCAAGGGTCCCCTATGTTTCCTGTCGGCTCCCGCACCCAGGACCCCAGAGCCTCTGTGACGGGCCCTGTGCTCACCCTCCCCTCGAGGAGGCAGTGATTTCTGTACCCCACACCATCCGCTGGACTGCAGCTGACTGAGTGGGGCGAGGCCTCAGGCAGCCCAGAGCTCTCGGCTCTGTGCAGCCCGCAACGCCCAGCAAGGACCCAGGAGGCTGCCTGTGGCTGTCTGGGCCTCACCTGAGGAGCAAGGTGTGGAGCTGGGGGAGAAGGTCTTGCCGTGACGGAGGGCAGCCTGGTTTCGAGGGCAGCGTGGGCTGCGGGTGCTGACAGTCACCACCTTCCCCGGGGGCGTCGTCGACTGCTCCTCCTGGGCGGGCCTCACTGAGGCCGTGGAGCCAGTGTTCGCTTCTGGAGCCTGGGACAGAAACGGGCCAAAACATTGGCCAAACTCAGCACGGAACAATGCTTGTGGAGTGTGACAGGACAGCAAAGGACCCAGGGTCACACTCCATGACGCACAGGTTGGTGCCCCCAGGCCCTCAGGGGAACAACCGCTGTCCTCCAGGAGCCCTTCTGCGTTCACTGCTGCGGTGGCATGGACAGGGCGTACCCCTGCACCGTGATGGGAGGGGAGGCTGAGTGGCAAGTGACAGGGACTCTCCTTCTTAAAGCTTCTTCTGATTGTGAGTCAGAGGAAGGAAATACAGATTAATTTCTAAAATCAAACACAATCACAGCCAAGGAGTCCTCTGCTTAGTCAAAACCTCCGCCTCAGGGGTTTTGTGGGCCCCTACCTGAGGCCGCTGCCTCCACTCTCCTGGCTGTCACTGAGTGTTGGGGTCCTTGGCCATAGAGGCACCCCTTCTACTCACCTGTTCTCTCCCATGACTCCACCGTCCTGCCCCGCCCCCTCAGTTCTTCCCAGCACCCACTCCCCATGCTCTCACCCAGCCCCACCTACCCTGCACCTCTTTCTGTGTCTCCCATGCCCTTCGCCCTGGCCTGACCCACCTTCTCCTTTCCCTGGGACCCCTGCTGTGTCCCTTCCTACTCCATTCACTGGATCTCGACACCCCCACCTCCCACCTGAGTGCCCGTCAGCCCCCTGGGGCGGGGCGGCCATCGCTGCACTTGTTTGTCAGCGTCCCACCTACAGAGATATCGCAGGGAGGGGCCGCCTGGCCAGGCAGGCCATCTCTAATTCAAGGTCCTCTATTTCTCCTGGGGCCTTGAGCAAGGGATTCTCACACCTGAGCTGCATCAGAATCACCAAACAGGGCATGGGGGTGGGGGCGTCTCGTCAATCCTGGGCTGCAAGAACCTGCATCCCTAACGAGTTCCCAGGTGATGCCGAGGCTGCTGGCCGGGGACTCCGCTTCAGGAACCACAGATCTGAGCGCCTTGCTCTGCATACTCTGCACTTCCAACTTGCTCTACTCTCCTCTCCCAGTTGAGGCTGAGGCCAAGGCCAGCACCTCGGCCGTGTACCAAAACTCCCGCCTCCTTAGGAGCCGGCCTGGCCTGGCCTCCTTCCCTAGGGGTCTGGACACGCTCCAGTCTCCCCCGTCTCTGCTCCTGACCCCTCCAAAAGCCAAACTTGAAAAAGTGTTTTCAATTCATCATCTCTGTCCAGTCACTGCAATACTGCCCATGCCTGCCCGCAGGTCACATCCACACCTGAATCCAAAGTCCACTGCTGGCCCTCGGGCCCCACCCACCCCCACGAGAACTGGTCCCACGTGGCGCTCTTTCCCCACCATGAGCTCTGCTGAGTGCCGCCGGAAGATGGTGGGCAGGAGCCTAGGGCAGAGGCTCCGGGAAATGGGGCAGAACACAGACCACGTGCTGTCTGCCCCGGGGAGCAGGAGGCGGGTACCCGTCACAGCGGTGACATGGGCGCACCTCAAGTTTGGTTCTGACTGTGACCCGAGCCCCACTCCTGTGAGGCCACCACGCTGAGCTTCGGCGCCTCCTCCTGGAACTTGTGAGCCTCACCTTCTAGTGCACACGCACCTTTCGGGATCGACCTGCCTCAGGACGCTGCTCTTGTGCCCAGAGAGCGGACTAGACTTTCCGGTTGCAGCACCTTCCAGCCCACGTGTGGGCTTTGCTGGCCGGCCTCCCAGGAGCGGGGTTGGGGGGGCAGTTACAAGCCGTGGCCAGGCCCACTGGCCGGGTGCCCTTTCCCTGGGCCATGGCAGCCACTGCCCCCCACAGGAGCCTCTCAAGGAACCTGAGACCACTCCAACCAGCCACCTCCTGACAGGGTCTCCTGGGCGCAGCCCACCCAGCGCAACCCCTCCCAGCTCCACTCCCTGCACCCAGGCTGCACCCCCACTGGCCTCCAAGGATGGCCTTTCCAAAGCACACACTCGACCTCGCCGTTCCTGCTGCAGAAACCTGTAACGCTCCCAGCCCAGCTCGGCTCCTGGCCATGGCTGCCACCTCACCTCTGCGCCTCTGTCCCAGGCTCTGTCCCCTCGGCCCACACACTTGGGCTCAGTGGCATCTCTGGAGCCGGGCAAGGTGCAGCCCGTGTGAGCCCCACGGGATGAGGGCCTGAACTGCAGGGAACTGGAGCCCCAACCACGTGCTCTGTGCAGCCCACTCCAGGGAACGAAAGGCGACCCTCAGACCACCTCCTTCAATGAGCCTGTGGGGCCCCAGGCCACCTGCCACAAGGCCGGTCTTTCCTCTCTGGACCCCAGCCACCCAGCCGCGAGCCCTTGGGGGGCCAAAAGGGCTGTGCTCTGACCCACACTTACCAGCCTGGGGTTGACCTCGGTGGAGATGAGCTTCAGGAGGCAGCTGAG
The DNA here is from genome assembly GCF_059928025.1 of Delphinapterus leucas. Lineage (NCBI taxonomy): Eukaryota > Metazoa > Chordata > Mammalia > Artiodactyla > Monodontidae > Delphinapterus > Delphinapterus leucas. Next base: position 36,999,324 of record NC_143143.1, read on the forward strand.
GAGGCGCTGCTTGTGGAAGGTGGTAGGCGGGGAGCCGGCCCGGGAGCCCTGGGCCTGCCCTCCCAGGGCCTGGCCCTCAGGGCCCAGCACTGCCAGCCAGTCGTACTCTAGCTGCAGCTTGTTGGGCTTGCCCATCATGAGGTAGACTTCAGCCAGCGTGAGGCTTTCAGAGGTCTGCAGGTTCCAGCCCTCCTCGCGGAGCTGCTGGGCGAACCGGCTGGCAGGGACGTCCTTCGGAGGCTTGACGGCAGGCTGACCCTGAGGTGGCAGGGGGTCCAAGGGGCTCGCCTTCTCCTGGGGTTCCTCCGCAGACGCGTCCGCCAAGTCTTTAGTGCAAACGTCCGGCTGGAGCCCGGGGCTGGACTGAGGCTCTGGGCCGGGAGGGACGCGGGCAGGGGATGGTGCCCTGGCCCGGGCGAGGTCGGCCACCTCTGTGCTGCTGGGGACGAGGGTCTCTGGGGAGGGGCACCCTGAAGGCCGTGAGTCTGCACAGTGGCACTGCTCAGGGATGATGAGGTCCTGACAGGACTTCATGTAGCGGGGGAAGGGGTCGAGGAGGGAGAGCTCATCTTCCAGGTCTGGGAGCTGGCCACAGGCACACGCCAGGGGCCCGGGCTCTCGGGCAGGGCCGTCCCCACCCTCTGCAGCAGCGGCCACAGGGGTCTTCTCAAGCTGTCCACCAGCATCCTGGAGCCCAGGGGGAAGCCTGTCAGAGGCATCCGGGCTGCTGAAACTTGCAGCGGCCCCCTCCCCAGGTGCACTTTCAGGGGAACTCTCCCCAGAGCTCTGCAAAGCGTCGGTGGAGGGAGGGGGCCGCCCCCCGCCCTTGGCCTCGGCGCCACCCCGTGGGCACTTCAGCTGGCCCCTGGCTGTGCCCTGCCCGCTCTGGATGCCCAGGATCTGGGCTGGGGGCAGCGAGTGGGTGTCCTTAGTGCTCTGCTTGCACCGGCCACCCTCCTGCCAGTGCACCGTGCAGAAGGCCTTTGAGTGTACCACTCGGGCCACGCCCGGCAGCGGGGTCAGGGTGCAGTTCTCCCCCGGGAACAGGTGAAGTGCCACCTTCTCCTGCGATGGCTCCATGAACGAGTCCTGCAGCTGCTGCTCCTCAAATGTCTTCCGCTGAGCGCACCGTCAAGGAACCACCTGCAGCAGCAGCTCACACCCTGAGGTCCAGCGGGGAGACACGACAGGTACTTCCTTCTTTCCGGGCTCCACACCCAACACTCACCCTCCTAGCTGGGAACTGGGCAGGGCTACAAGCCAGCCAAGGACACGAAGATGTAGGTGTGGGGCTGTCCTCGGTCACTTTGTTCAACCTGCTGGCAGGGATGCTTCGGCCACACCCTGTGGGCCAGATGGCAGCCACTTACAGCAAGGACGGCTGCTGTGACAGAGTTCTAACACTGCAAGGAGGTCAAAAAGGGGGTTCAGACCCAAAACCCAGAGGATGAGGGGCTGTGGGTTTTAGTTCTGGTTCTACACCATCCCAGGCACACCTGCCTGGGGACCCCGCTGCAATTCCAGGACTGAGAAGGAGACTTCACTCTCAGGCAGCAGGTGCTGCGGAGCCTGGGGGTGGCTTTAAGTAGGAAAAGGATACAACTCGCACTTCATGAAGTGCCCACTTCTGCTTCAGGAACTCGATGAGGCTGGAGACCTTTCGATGGAGCTCCACGATCATCCTACAGAGAAAAGACAGATGGGGAATGGGAGGCTGGGACGTGGGGGTACCTTCTAGGAGCCCCAGAGGCTGTGGCAGGAAGATGATGCCAGGGGGTCTCAAGGCCAGAGCCATAATGTCCCTGTACAGCTGCTGGCTCCTTTTCTAAAAACTAACTCTTTAATTTGAGATAACAGGAGACTCACGAGAAACTGCAAGTAAAAGTAACAGATCCTGAGTGCCCTTTACAGTATGAGGTCTCAACCAGGACAGGGGCCTTGGTACAACACACCCTTCTCTTCTACCAGCTCCCTGTGTGGTCAAGAGGGCGGCTCTAGACTCAATTAAACCCAAGAAAATAAAAATACACACGGAAGGAATGAAGTCCTGATGCAGGCTACGACACGGATGAACCCTGAAACCATGATGCTCACTGAGAAAAGCCAGACAGAAAGCACCAGTATATGATCCTATTTACATGAAATGTCAGAATGGGCAAATCTACAGGGCCAGAAAGTAGACCAGTGGTGCCCTGGGGAGTGGGAGGAGGATGCACAGTGAGTGTTTAGTGGGCATGGGGTTTCCTCTCGGGGGGCTGAAAATTTCTGGAACTAGAGAGAGGTCATAGTTGTACAACACTGTGAAGGTACCCAATACCCCTGAACCGGGCCCCTTAAAAGGGCTCACAGTTAATTCTGTATTATGTGAATTTTACCTGAATCTAAAGGCATCCCCCACACTACCCCCAGGTGGTGTCAGAGTACTGGAGTGGAGTCTGCTGCTCACCCAGGGACCCAACACCTCCCCTCCAGCCCCGTCCCTCGCAGCTCGCTCCCCCAAAACGCATAGCGTGTTACCTGAGCCGCGGGTTCTGTGCGAGGCTCTGCACGCGGGCCCAGGCATGGTTGTTCCGTGGCTGCAGCTCTACGGGGACTTTCAGGGGCAGGCGCACTGGCTTCTGGTCCTCTTCGTCACTCAAGCCTGCAACAGGAAAGGGCCATGAGAGCCTGGCACAGACGGACCCTGATGAGAAGGTGAAGTCCTCAGCCAGACAGCTAAGGGACCCAGAGAGGAGCAAGGGGAAAACAGCCCTCAGTGAAAGTGGGACTGGCAGGAGCCCCAGCAAGGACCTGGTCTAAAGATGCCAGCGTGGCCAGCTGCACATCTGCTACACCAGAGCCGTGGACCGGCCATGGGAGACTCGCCCTGACACCTCTGATGCTCCATTGAGGACGGCTGGGGCTTCTGAGCTGGACTTGACTCACGAGAGGACACACCGCTATGACACAGGGTTTCGGGTCCAGGAGCTGCCTGCTGGCAGGACTGGATCATGCAGGCTCAGCCGCCGTGTTCCAGCTCAGCCCGGCTGGAGCCAGACAGCAAGCCCCCCCGACTGGAGTGAGCCCCAGGTGCGCGGCGCGGCCCAGCCCAGCCCGTGTCTGACGTACCGTCCGGGTCACAGAGCTTCTTCAGGGCACGGCACATGGGTGCTTTGATCCGCAGGTTCCTCCCTTTGTACCGGACTGTGGTGGCCCTGGGAGAGGAGTGTTAAAGAAGCGCTGAGGTCTCTAAATGAACAGTCACTCCCACCCCGCGCAGTAACTATGGGCCCCGGCTAAGCAAACACCCTGGCCTCCAGGGCTCATGCTCGGCCCCACGAGGGGGCCCCACACGTCCCCAAGAAGCTCCTGGAATCATAGGCAGATGCGCATGACAAATGACAGAGCTGACTCTGGACCTTCCCGAGCACGCGTCATGCTGCAAAGAGGGCACCTGCTGTTCAGGATGTACCCTGCCCTCCTGCCTGGTGACCCCGAGAGCCCTCTCACTGGAGCCCCAATTGGACGTCAGAAGGAATGCCCCTTCCCCTCCTCCAGGTCCCCAGAGCAGAAGGGCTCACCCACCTCTACATGACCTCTCAACCCGCCCCTAGGTGACCAACTCTGCAGGTCAGTGACATTCCCTAGTCAGTCCCTCTGCAAACCACACTAGGGGGGCCCAGAGAGGACGGGACATTGGAGGCCAGCAGGTATGAGTGCAACATGCTTGTGCTCCCCACACTGATCTGCAGGCAGGGCCACAGATATGGGTGACACTCTACCTGAATACTGCTGTGACAGTAACTTATATAATGTTAGGATTACATAAATTAAAGAAATACTACTACTAACTAATGAAAGGAATATGAAAACCATAAAAAATAGCTCCCTCTAAGAAACACACTTGGAGTGCTTTGGGAATACTCAATAAAGGTAGATTGTTTTTAAAAGATGGCAGACAAATTAAGTGTGAGCAAGACAACTATGAAAAATGACAGGGAAGGACCCTGCAGTCCCACTGCTTTGAGAGCCTACATTCTTGTTCCACTTGAAAACAGGAAATCACAAATGATGCATCTTGGCTAGAGCTTCCAAATAAAAACACCACAGAACTCCAAGGAGCAAGCCACCAAGAAAAGGTGTTGGCCAGCCACCAAATGGTTGGTGAACAAACCTAAGTTTATGTTTTACGAAAGGTTCAAGGTTCGTCTATATTGTTTTTATGACCCTGCTTTTTAAAAATCGAATTACAATATTGTTAGTTTCAGATGTACAGCAAAGTGATTCTGTTATACACATATACATCCTTTATTGATTCTTACAGTATATTTCAATATTATAAGATACTGAATATAGTTCCCTCTGCTATACAGTAAACCCTTCTCTACTTTATATATGGTAATGTGGATCTGTTAATCCCAAACTCTTAATTTATCCCTCCACCTCACCCCCCTGCCTCTGGTAACCATAAGTTTGTTTTCTATGTCTGTGAGTCTGTTTCTGTATTGTAAATAAGTTCATTCGTACTATTTTTTAGATTCCACATATGTCAGAGAATATTTTGTCTATGTTCTCTTCTAGGAGTTTTATGGTGTCGTGTCTTATATTTAAGATTTTTTGTTTTGTTTTGTTTTGTTTTTGCGGTACGCGGGCCTCTCACTGTTGTGGCCTCACCCGTTGCGGAGCACAGGCTCCGGACGCACAGGCTCAGCGGCCATAGCTCACGGGCCCAGCCACTCCACGGCATGTGGGATCCTCCCAGACCGGGGCATGAACCCATGTCCCCTGAATCGGCAGGTGGACTCTCAACCATTGCGCCACCAGGGAAGCCCATATTTAAGTTTTTAAGCCATTTTGAATTTGTTTTTGTGTATGGTGGGAGGGAGTGTTCTAACTTCATTGATTTACATGCGGCTGTCCAGCTTTCCCAACACCACTTGCTATAGAGACTGTCTTTTCTCTATTGCATATTCTTGCCTCTTTTGTCGAAGATTAATTGACCATAGGTGTGTGGGTTTACTTACAGGCTCTCCATTCTATTCCATTGATCTATATATATGTCTGCTTTTGTGCCAATACTACATTGTTTTGATTACTGTAGCTCTGTAGTATTGTCTGAAGTCTGGAAGAGTTATGCCTCCAGCTTTGTTTTTTTCCTCAGGATTGCTTTGGCAATTCTGGGTCTTTTGTGGTTCCATGCAAATTTTAGGATTATTTGTTCTAGCTCTGTGAAAAATGTCGTGGGTAATTTGATAGGGATCACAATAAATCTATAGATCGGTTTGCACAGTATGGCCATTTTAACTATATTAATTCTTCCAATCCAAGAGCATGGGATAACTTTCCATTTTCTTGAATCATTTTTTATTTGCTTTATCAGTGTTTTATAGTTTTCAACATATAAGTTTTTCACCTCCTTGGTCAGGTTTATTCCTAAGTTGTTTTTTTTTTTTTGGTGGGAGGGGTGTGATTTTAAACAGGATTTTTTTTTTAAACTTTCTCTTTCTGGTATTTCATTGTTAGGGTAAAGAAATGCAACAGATTTCTGTATATTAATCTTGTATCCTGCTACCTTACTGAACTCATTTATCAGTTCTAATAGTTTTTGTGCTGAGCCTTTAGGGTTTTCTACACAGAGAATCACGTCATCTGCATATAATGATAATTTTACCTCTTCTAATCTGGATACCTTTTATTTCTTTTTCTTGTCCAATTGCTGTGGCTAGGACTTACAATACTATGTTAAGTAGAAGTGGTGAGAGTGGGCATCCTTGTCTTGTTCCAGAATTTAGCGGAAAGGCATTCAGCTTTTTGCCGTTTGGTATTATGCTGGCTGTGGGTGTGTCATAAATGGTTTTTATTATGTTGAGATATGTTCCCTCTATACCCACTTTGGTGACAGTCAAATGCTTTTTTTGCCATCTAGTGAGATGATCATGTGGTTTTTGTCTTTTCTTTTGTTGATGTGGTGAATCGCACTGACTGATTCGCATATGTTGAACCATCCTGTGACCCTGGGATGAATCCAACTTGATGGTGATGTATGATCTTCTTTATGTGTTGCTGGATTCAGTTTGCTCATATTTTGCTGAGAGTTTTTGCATCTAAATTTGTCAAAGATACTGGCCTGTAATTTTCTTTTTTGGTAGTGTCTTTGTCTGGTTTTGGTATCAGGGTGATGGTGGCTTCATAGGTTGACTTTGGAAGTGTTCCCTCTTCAATCTTTTAGAAGCATTTGAGAAGAATAGGTCTAAGTTCTTTGTATGTTTGGTAGAATCCCCCAGTGAAGCCATCTGGTCCTGCACTTTTGTTTTCAGGGAGCTTTTTTATTACAGATTCTATTTCATTTCCAGTGATTGGTCTGTTCAAATTATCTGTTTCTTCTTGATTCAGTTTTGGTGGGCTATGTATACCTAGAAACTTGTCCATTTCTTCTAGGTTGTCCATTTTGTTGGAATGTACTGTTCATAATATTTTTTAATGATTTTTTATATTTCTGAGGTATCAGTTGTTATTTCTCCTCTTTCATTTCTTATTTTATTTGGCTCCCCTCTCTTTTCTTCTTGGTGAGCCTGCCAGAGGTTTGTCAATCTTGTTTGTCCTTAAAAAAAAACAGCTCTTGGTTTTACTGACTTTTTTTCTATTTTTAAATCTCTATTTACTTCCTCTCTGATCTTTATTATTCCTTCCTTCTACTGACTTTAGCTTTTGTTTGTTCTTCTTTTTCTAATTCTTTTAGGTGGTAGGTTAGGTTTACTTGGGATTTTTCTTGTTTTTTGAGGAAAGCCTGTATCACTATGAACTTTTCAGGACTGCTTTTGCTATAGATTTTGTATGGTTGTGTTTTCATTGTCTTGAGGGTTTTTTAAATTGTTTTTCCTCTTTGATTTCATCACTGACCCACTTGTTATTTCACAGCATGTTCTTTAGTCTCTGTGTAATCTTTTTTTTCTCATTTCTCTTTCTGTGGTTGATTTCTATTTCATGCTGTTGTGGTCAGAAAAGATGCCTGAAATAATTTCTATTCTCTTAAATTTGTTGAGGTTTGTTTTGTGTCCTACTATGTGGTCTACCCTAGAGAATGTTCCATGTACACTTAAAAAGAATGTATATTCTGGGTTTATTTTAATGTAATGTCCTATGGATATCAATCAAGTCTAACTGTTCTACTGTGTCATTTAGGATCTCTGTTGCCTCACTGATTTTCTGTCTGGAAGATCTGTCCGTTGATGTCAGTGGGGTGTTAAAGTCTCCTACTATTATTGTACTCCCATTAATTTCTCCCTTTGTGTCTGTTAGTATTTGTTTTATGTATACAGGTGCTCCTATATTAGGTGCATACATATGTTAATGACTGTGAGATCTCCTTCTCGTACTGATCCTTTTACTGCTATATAGTGTCCTTCTTTCTCTCTCTTTATGGTCTTTTTTTTTTGGCTGCGCCATGTGGCATCTTAGTTCCTCAACCAGGGATTGAACCTGGGCCACAGCAGTGAAAGCACCGAGTCCTAACCGATGGACAGCCAGGGAATTCCCTATGGCCTTTGTTTTAAAGTCTATTTTGTCTGAGTATCGCTATCCCTGCTTTCTTGTCATTTGCATTTGCATGAAATATCTTTTTCCATTCCCTCACTTTCAATCTATAACGTGTCTTTCTCTCTAAAGTGGGCAGTCTGTTGTAGGTTCTTGTTTTACTATCCAATCTGCCACTCTGTGTCTTTTGATCAGAACATTTAGTCCATTGACATTTAAAGTAATTACTGACAAGTATGTATTTATTGACATTTTAAACAGTGTTTTCCAGTTGACTTTGTATTTCTTTGTTTTCTTCTTTTCGTTTTTCCTTTTGTGGCTTGATGGTTTTCTTTTGTATCATTCTTGAGTTCCTTTCTGTTTGGTTTTTGTGAATATACTGCATGTTTTTGATTTGTGGTTACCCTGGTTTTCAAGTATGTTAACCCATAACTGTATCTACTTGCTTTAAACTGGTAGTCATAGAAGCTCAAACACATTCTAAAAGATCCACATTTTCTTAATTTCCTCCCCCATATTTTGTGATTGTGAGGTCTTATTTTACATCTTCATGTTTATCCTTTTGCTGTTCATTGTAGTTATAATCGCTTTCATAGATTTTTTTTATTATTTTTAAATCTATGTGCTGGTGGGACTTCCCTGGTGGCACAGTAGTTAAGAATCCGCCTGACAATGCAGGGGAAATGGGACTGTGCCTGAAACAGGAAGACCTCACATGCCACGGAGCAACTAAGCCTGTGCGCCACAACTACTGAGCCTGCGCTCTAGAGCCCGTGTACCGCAACTACTGAAGCCCGTGCACCCAGAGCCTGTGCTCCGCAACAAGAGAAGCCACCACAATGAGAAGCCCGTGCACCACAACGAAGAGTGGCCCCCGCTCACCACAACTAAAGAAAGCCTGCATGCAGCAACAAAGACCCAACACAGGCAGAGATAAATACATAAATAAATAAATAAAATTTAAATATATATATGTAATAGGATAAACTTGCTGTGGAGTTAGGGAACCGAGCAGCTTTAAAAAAATAAATAATAATCTATGTACTAGCTTATTTAAAGTGACCTTCAATCCTTTTATGTATTTCCCTTTCCTACTGTGATGTTTCCCTTTCCTATAGATTCTTGTTTCTCTTTTATTTAGAGAAGACCTTTCAATATTCTTTTTAGGATAAGTTTAGTATTGCTGTATTCCTTTAGTTTTTGCTTGTCTGAGAAATTCTTTATCTCTCCTTCAGTTCTAAATGATAATCCTGCTGGGTAGAGTATCCCTGGTTGCAGGTCTTTCCCTTTCAAGGCTTTGAATTTATCTTGCCACTCCCTTCTGGCCTTTAAAAGTTTCTGTAGAGAAATCAGCTGATAGCCTTATGTGGGTTCCTTTGTAACTGACTGTTTTTCTCTTGCTGTCTTTACAATCCTCTCTTTAACTTTTTTTTTTTTTGTGGTACGTGGGCCTCTCACTGTTGTGGCCTCTCCCGTTGCAGAGCACAGGCTCCAGACGCGCAGCCTCAGCGGCCATGGCTCACGGGCCCAGCCACTCCGTGGCATGTGGGATCCTCCCGGACCGGGGCACAAACCCGTGTCCCCTGCATCGGCAGGCGGACTCTCAACCACTGCGCCACCAGGGAAGCACCCTCTTTAACTTTTGTCATTTTAACTATGATATGTCTTAGAGTAGGTCTGTTTGGGTTCATATTGTTTTGGACCCTCTGTGCTTCCTGTCCCTTGATATGTTTCCTTCTTTAGGTTTGGGAAGTTTTCAGCTATAATTTCTTCACATACATTTTTGATCCCCTTTTCTCTTTCTTCTCCTTCTGGAATTCCTTTTATGCGTAGATTGGCACACTTTATATTAATCCATAGATCTCATATGTTGCTTTCATTTTTTTTCATTTGTCTGTCTGCTGTTTTGATTGGGTGATTTCTGTTATTCTATCTTCCAGATCACTTATTCATTCTTCTACATTATTTAGTTTGCTATTTACTGTCTTTAGCTCAGTTTTCATCTTGGTAATTGAGTTGTCTGATTTTGACTGGTTCCTCTTTATACTTTCTAGATCCTTATGACAGTGATCTACATTTCTAACAACAGTCTTTCTTAATTCCTTCAGCATTTTTATTACCTCCTTTTTGAGCTCAGGGTTTGATAGACTAGAGAGGTCTGTTTCATCATTTGTTCTCTCAGAGGATTTCTCTTGTTCTTTTACTTTATTTTTTTAAAGATTTAAAAGTCTTATTTCTACAAATCATAGCTGGTGAACGTGAAACCTTCATACGTGGGCACCACTCTACAGGAACAGCTGTTCCCAGGAAAGGGGTGGCTTGACATGCAGAAACCTGCACAGTCCAAAGTCCAGGGCGGAGTGGGGTCAGGGGGCCCAAGGGCCTCTGCCAGAGCAGCCCCAGCAGCCACAGAGCACGCACTTGATGATCCGGTCCACTGACAGCTTATTTTGGGGTCCTGGCAAACGCAGTTTGTCCCCAAATCGGTGTTCCATGTCTGAATGCACCTCAGGCAGCATGATTTCTCATACATCTGCTTTTTCCGTTCTGCGATTAGGTTTTACCTGCATAGCCTTCTTTGATACAATACTCATATAGTTCTTTTTATGGCTTTCCGCTTTTAGAAGAGATCAAAAATATAGTGGGTTTTCTGGTAGTGGATCTTGAAGATGGGCCACAGAGATTCCACTTTCCTCTTTTCCTCATGAGGTTCTGTTTCAGCTTCTCTCATCTTTTGATCTAATTCATCCAATGTTGGCTCCATCAACTCCCAGTCATCTAGGGGAGCTTTCCAGCTTCTTCTGACTTTAGGCATTTTTCCCACAAGATAATTTGCAAAGATCTTAGCGTCTGTTTCCCAAGAGTATAACAGAAAGATCCCTGGTCTCTTCAGTTACAGACGTAGGTTCTTGTCCAGCTCTACCAATCAGTACATGACTTTGGGGAGATCACATTCCCTCTCTGGTCCTCAGTCTTATTAGAACCTCTGTCGCTGTCGGATGCCCCTTCTCTATCCTCTTGTTCTTTTAACTGGGAGTAGTTCCCCTGCTTTTTCATTTTACTTATATTTCTCCAGTTATCTGGACAAGAAAACTCCAGGAAGCCAGCTCCCCTGCCATTGTGTTAGGAGGGGAGATTCAGAGAGGATGGGAGTCTGCAGGGACCAAGGCCTCCACTGAGACCAAGTGCTTGAGTCTTAATCACCTCAACCCAGGGGAAATACAGGCAGCAGAGCGCTCCCAGGGATGTGCTGATGAGGCTGGAGTGGGGGTGCAGGAGTGGGAACCAGGAACATCAAGTCAGTTCTTAATCGCCTCCAATGAAGGGTGCTGGGAACAAGTGGATGTTTCTGCCATCCATCCCAAACAAAACACAACAGTAGCAGGAAAGATTTAAAGAGCAGGGGGAGCCGTGTCACGTGGCACTTGTGTTTGTGATAACCACATTTTCCGTTAAACTGCTGTTTTGTGACTTCCTTTTTTTTTTTTTTTTTTTTTTAGTGAAATTGAACAGCCCTTGCTTTATGTAGAGAACCATTGCGAGGTTACGAGCCCCTTCCCTTTCTCACAAATGGAAGTTCTATGAGCAGCCTGAGACTGGAGCCGGCACAGGTGAAGCCTGGTCCCAGCCCAGGCTGCAGAGGTGCACCTGCAGGAGAATCAGGTCCTGCCCTCTGTCAGATGGAACAATGCGGAGGGTCCTATTTGAATTCTCCACTAGTGTCACAAAACAGGCAACAGAGTAATCCCTCTATGTGCATGGGAGTCAGGCTTTCCTTTCTGATATGAGGTTCATTTTCTTCTCTGCAAAGTTACTTGATAAATCTAATAAGCATGTGCTAAGTTCTATGCTGCTGGGTCTGTGACCAATGTAATAAGATTCAACTTTAGAGCTTTTCTCAATTCATTTACTCCTTAATCCAATTCTACCATTTTATAACAAAGGGAGATTGACAGTTAACTGGAAAAGGTCTGCATGAGAGGCAGGAACAGGAAGTTAGTTAAATACTCAATGCTTTTTGGTCTTAAGTCAAGGAGTACTTTTCCACAGGCACCTTACTAATTTCCCCCATCTCTGTCTCACTTTTACAGGCCTTTTGCTTTGTTCTTAAAAACTGATGATGTGTTAAAAAAAAAAAAAAAAAACTGATGATGTGTTGGCGAAAGAACACACAGTAAATCAACAGAACAGAATTTCAAGTCTGGAAATAGATCCACATAGCACAGTCAACAGACCTGAGATGAATGTGAAAAAGCAGCTAATGGAGGAAGGATGGACCCTCCAGCAGAGGGGGCCAAAACAACCGGACACCCACAGGCCACAAACTGAACCTTGGCATAAACATCACATCATGTACAAAAGTTAATTCAGAGTGTATTGTGGATTTATATGTCAGACCATAAAACTTTTAGAAGAAAACATAGGAAAAAACTTCATGACCTCAAGTTAAGCAACGACTTCTTAGATGTGACACTAAAAGCACAATCCATAAATGAAAAAGATGACAAACTGGACTTCATCACAGCTGAAAACGTCTACCCTGTGAAGGACACTGCTAAAGAGAGTGAGAAGGCGGGCCACAGACTGGGAGGAAAGATTGGCAAATCGCCTACCTGACAAAAGGTTTGTGTCTGGAATATATAAAGGACACTCTAAACGCAATGGGCACAAGATTTGAAGAGGCACCTCACCAAAGAAGATACACAGATGGCCAGTGAGCATAACAATGGTGTTCAACATCACTAGTCCTCAGGGAAACGAAGTCAAAACCACAATGAGACACCCCTTCACCACTGGGTGAAGAACAGACTAAACACACCAAGTGTGGGGAGCACCCGGAACCCCACCTGGAAAGCAGGTTGGCAGCTCCTTATAAAGTCTGCATGTGCTCACCACCTCCTCCCCTGGGGATTTGCTCAGGCAAGATGAGACAAAAAGCTGGAGGCCAATGCCGAGTCATTTACCCTCTGTAAACAGCCTGTGTCCCTCACTGGGGGTTGGATCAACAGACCACAGAACAGCCATACTAGGGACACTACTCCACAGAGGCATGGACCACAGACCCACACAGCCACATGGACAAATCTCAGGGTGTACTGCTGAGTGGAAGATGCCAACCTTGGAAGGCCACACACAGTACAATCTCACTGAGATGACATTCCGGGAAAGGCGTGTATGCACAACACTGCTCGAACATCTCAGACCCTGGAGCAAACATAGCTTCCACCTGATGGGCACAGGGCAGGTGTGAGGGTAGGAAGGAAGGCCAGATGCTAAAGCTGCAGCAGGTGAATAGGGAGGTGCAATAGACAACCCCCAGGGCTAAGGCTGGTGGCTTCTCTTCCTACTTGCCTCTGACCACCTCCCACACCTCTGGGAGGCTCCATGTGCCCAGTGGTACCAGCTGGCCAGGCCACCTTCACTCCTCGGCCGCTGGGGAGAATCACTGCTCTTTCACATGGCAGTGATACGTACAACCTAGTCACTCTCAGGCCTGGCTCCAAACTGATGGTAGTTCATAGACACAGAGCCTGGAGGGTCCAACATGAGCCTCTGTAAGGTCAGACACTGGGCTGGAGCCAAAGCAGAAATGCACACAGTCAACCTGGCAGGGACTCAACCTGAGGGATGGGGGCTCGCTGGTCGTCCAACACCAGCCCGAGGGAGGAAAACAACTAGGGTGCAAGACAACGCCCTGCTGATGTAGCAGAGGCCAGGGAAACTTCCCAGGGATGGCTCGACCTACAGGACAGCTGGCCATCGAGCAGCAGGGGCCTGGGGATGGCGGGCGGGTCCATCTAAGATGAGGAGTGGAGAGGTCCACGTGGGAGCACAGAGGCTCTGATGGGGTGAGTGGGAGGGACAGGGTGGCTGCCAATGAGGACCCCACACCGGGTAAGAAATCCAGACCATGTAACGGGGGATGGTCAGGCTGTGACTTGGAGTGCAGCACAGCCACAGTGCTGAAGGACTAGGCCACAGCAGCCATGAGAGAGGCAAAGGGCTGCGAGAGACGGACAGGCCCGCCTGCCATGCTTCCAACTACTTGCAGAGAGGAGTGAGAGGCGCTGACTGAGAGACCCTCAGAGTGCAAGGTCGGGGGCATCCTTCCCAGGAAGAGATGCTGGAGGCTTCCAGCGGGAACACAGGAAACATCCAGGCCGTTAATGGGACTTGTACGTCGAGGCAGAGAAATGGGGGACAAGTCAGATCTGGGATCCTTCACCCAGAAAAGGTAACAGAGGCCCTGAGAAGAGTTAAAGTAGCCAAAGGAGAGGGTGCAGGGACAGGAGAGCCTGGGGGCAGTGCCGAGACAGCCCCAGGAGGGCGGTTCCGGAAGCTGGAGAGCAGCTCAGGGTCAGACACCTGGCTGGTGCCCAGGGACCTACTAGCAAGGCTATCAGAGTGCAGGGGGCAGCGGGCAAGCCAAGGGGCCACTGGGCAACTCAAGGACAGGGCACCGTGGCTTTTCCATGCAGCAGGTCCCGGTACGGCCTCTCTGGGGCAGAAACGGTCACAGCAGTCAGGTCAGAGCTGCGTGGGGGTCCCCAGTGGTTTTGTGTGATCGGGAGGCCAGGAGTGTGAGAGCAGAACAGAGTCAGACTCAACTTGACCTCGAGAGGCACAAGGAGGAACGGCAGGCAGAGGAAGCGCGGGAGGACCAGAAACATGCACCAGGAAGGCCGGGAGGGCAGGCCTTCTAGAAGTAAAGGAGACCCCCACACCATGAAATGCACAATGTTGAGGAAAACAGTGAGACAGTGAGAAGGTGAGGGCTGAGTGGAGACCCGCAGAAGAACAAGGACGGGGCCCCCAGGACGGGGAGAAGCTGGGGGCAGGTCAGTCAGTTCCCCGGGCTGGCCACCTCCTCACGGGCAGATGCTTAACTGTGAGGGTGTCAGGGCTAACTCTGAGGACTTCAGGACTTAATGGTCCTCACTGAGAAAAGGGGAGAAAACTGCACATATTTCGAGGTCTGTATTTGAGAGAAAAGTGCAAATTCCCACAAGGAGCCGGCCTGCCTCACACACAGCTCTACTCACCCAGCCTGAATGAGCTCATTCAGCTTTGTGGCGTTCTTGTCGTCCATGCCTTTGATGGAAAAACAAACACACGTGAACATCAAGTAGTCAGGAGCGAAGCCCAGCAAGACCCCACATAATAATCTCCAACGCAGACTCCAAACCACTCAATGGAGTAGTCAAGGTCTTCCACAGTTAAGACCCCATGTTAGCTGCAGGCCCTCCCCCAGGGCCCGCACACGTCACCTGTGCTGAGAGCACTGTCTTTGCCCACCTGGACATCCTCGGGGAGGGGACCACTCCCACCTCTGCACAGCTCATCACGCCTCCAAACCCCCGCCACAGCCCCCCTGCCACGCTGGACTGCCACTCGCCCCAGTCAGAGACTCCCCTTTCTCCGGGCCCACCTTGCCCCACGCACTCTTGTCCTGCGTGGCTCCTGGGTTACCTGTGGGCCCGCCTCCGTCAGCTCTGAACTACGGACCGACACCCTGCGTGTTTACTAGAGCAGATGCTCCTTTCCTCTGCCCCACCCCCCACTCATTGCTGCCCTCAGGACACGCGAGATAGGAAGTGTAGTAATCAGGTAAAAGGAGGATGGATGGAGGTGGTACATATCTGCAGGCCACTGTGAGATTCTTTGAACCCTGCTGAATATTTGGGGAATAAAACACAACGGGCCACAAACACGCAGCCAGGCTGAAAACCAAAGACAAGGACAAAACCTTAAAAGCAGGCGGAGAAAAACAACGCATCCCCTACAGAGGAGAAAGGACATAAACGGCCAGTGACCTCTCAGCCATGAAGAAAAAACTGTCATCAAAATCCCACATCCGGCAAAAATACCTTTTAAGAACAAAGATGAAATAAAGACTTTTCAGATAAATGATAATGGAAAGAATTCACAGCCGGCACAGAGGCATGGTGAGAAAGCCTGAAGGAAGCCCAGCAGGCTGAAGGGACATGTGCCAGATGGAAACGGATCTTCAGGAAATAGTGCTTGGCACCAGGGAGGGCAAACGCAGACCCCATCCCTAAACAAGCCAGATGCAACCCTGCCCTCCAACAGCATGGACCACACAAGCACAGTCAGCGTAAGTGACCGCTGGGGCTATGTGTGAGCATGTGACACGAGAGCCAGCCTGTCGGGGACGTTCATGGACCTGTGAGCTGAGACCAAAGGGGAGGGAAGGGCCCACAGGTCCTGCATCCGGCAGCCTGGAGGGACAGAGTGACAGAAGGCCCGCAGGGTGGGACCACCACAACTTCGGGGTTCAAGTCACCAGATGGGAGCACCATGTAAGCAACCTCCCTTTGAAGAGAAGCCATTTCAACCAACTGGTGAGGACTGCAGACAGCCAAGGTCTTCCCCGGCCTGTCCTGATACCCACATGGCACCAGGCCTGGGGCAAAGTGTGACTTGTCACTCAATAGCCCAGGAGGCTTGAATGGTCATCCGTTTCCATCAAAACTGAGGGTCCTCAGGCCCTTTTCAAGGGGGAACGCCGCCCAGCTCATGCAGCTGCTGTGACACAAGGTGAGGTGTGTCAAAGGACCAGGAACCCAGCAAAGACTCAGTCTATGTCTTAAGAATCGGACGTCTGGAGACCTCAGTTACAAAAAGTGTGTTAACAAAGAGCACGCTCTGACCACTGGAGCTCAGACACGTGTTCCCAGTAGCCCAGAAAAGGCTACCACGGTGTGCAGGGCACGCAGACAACTGCCCATCCCAGCGAGCTCCTTCCCCCACAAACCTTCAACAAAGGACACAATAGTGTCCCAGCAGGTGGATCAGTGGGTGGGTGCAGTGGGGGCTCAGAATGAGGGCCCCACCAGGGTGGAGTGCTGTGAAGCAGCTTTGGGAGCCCCAAGCCCAGGTGGGGCCTCACGGGGATGTGCGTGCGTGCGTGTGTGTGTGTGTGTGCATATGTGTGTACACGTGCACTTGAGTGCTGCTGGACCAAGAGGGACCAACCAGTTGTCACCAGCAGGAGCAGATGAGCTGGAGGGGACGCCAGGCAGGAAGACGCGCTGAAGTCTAAGTGCAGAGGCCCCTTGGGTCGGGGGACCCAGATGACACCCCAAGGGTAACAGGAAGCTGACAAGAGGATGAGGCCTGCCTCCTGTGGGGAGCACTCGGGCTGGGATGCTGGGATGTGGGAGATGGAGGACGGGGCCCCAGCATGTTGCCAGGACCAGGAGTATTTTAGGGCAAGGACAGAGAGGAGGATGGACAAGGAAGCAGGGATTCCAGGGGGTGGGGCCCCAGAGCCCCCTCAACAACACTCAAAGCAGGAGCCGGGGGTTTGTTTAAGTAAGTCGTTAGCCTGCAGGAGCATGGGGTGGGGAGCCAGGCCGCCTGTCCCTTCCTTCGGAGGCTCCTGGACTTCTTGCCTGTTTCAGGAAGGGCGGGTCACCCAGGGAATGCCCGCCCTGCCCGCCCTCCTGCCCGACTATGACGTGTTAGGTTACAGCTTACAATCATCTCATAGTGTCTCATTTAATCTTCAGAGTGGCCCTGCGGGTGTGTGCCCTTCCAACCCAAGTGACAGGCGGACAACTGGGGGCTGGAGAGGCGAGGCTGAGGCCTCTTGTCTGTGGTCACATGTGGAGGCCAGAGCACCTGTGCATCTAAAAGGAATCTAGTTACAAGGAGATGCTCAGAGCAAGGCAAAGGGAGGGGCCCAGACCCTTCAGTGTACCAGGGTCGGGAAAGGCCAGAAAGTGGGGGCTGTTCTAGGTCAAGACTCAAGAGACACAGCAGCTGTGAGCGGGCACTGTTCCCGATAGGCATGCCCTGCCTGGCATGGTGGGACGCACTGGGAGATCTGAGTTTGGGCAGGATACCAGGTGAGGCTGTGGTACCCACTTGATAAATCTTAAATGTACTTGCTGGGCATGCAGAAGAATGTCGTTGTTCACTAGGGCCAATGGCTGAGGGGTTTAGAGGGGGCTCAGACGGCTGCAACTTACAGTCACACAGCTGAGCAAGAAAAAATGCAAGTGTGTGGAGGAGGGACAGGAACAAGAGAGACAGTAACACAAACAAGGCCAAGGTTCAGGACCCATGAATCTAAATGATGGTATGTGGGGGTTGTTATGTTCTCCTTTGATTTTTCGGTATATTAAAACGTTCTGTGAGTTAAAATGTTTTCAAAATGTAAGTCGGAGAGAAAACAGAAGAGCCCCCAGTACTAAAACTCTAACTGTAAGAGGATAGCAGGCAGGCCCTGCCGGGAGGAGGCCACCCCTGAACAAAGGGTACTCACAGCCCCCGATCTTCTTGCGCAGCTCCCCATAGCAGATCAGGCCATACAGCTCCTGGGACGACTTCTTCAGCCCGCGAGAGAACACTGAAAATGAGGAAAGGTTGCGGCTTTAGAAGGAGAAAACACAGATGTGCGGGGCTTGCCCAGCTTGTGCACACCAGGGTGCTGGGGGACACTTCTTGGCTTTGACCACTGCACCATGGACCATGGGGCGTTAACATCAGGGGATACTGGGCAGAGTACACGGCAACATGGTGCTGTTTTTGCAATTTTCAAAATAAAAAGTTAAAAGAGAAAAAGGGGGTGGTTTAGAAAACTAGTCCTAACAGGCAGCGCAATTTCCCCAGAGAGGAAAACGGGACGTCCAGCATGGCCGGCTTCCACGAGGCAGAGGAGGGTCAGGACCACCTTCTCTGTGCACAGAATCCACCCAAGCTCAATGAGGGGCTGGCAGCACTGGAACCAAGGAGGCCCACCTCTCATGCCTCCTGGGACGACAGACAACTCGCCCCAGGCCTGGGGCCAGAAGGAAGAGGAAATGTGGCTTGAGTGCTCCGGACGCCCCCTTGCTTGTCAGCAGCAGACCACAGCGTGATTTGGGAGGCAACACCCAGGGTTAAGCCAGCCCATGTATAGCCTGCTCGTGGCTGGAGGAGACATCACCAGGTATGAGCAGAAGTGCTGAGGGAGGCTCCAGAGGCTCTGTAACAGACTGATTCGGCCCCGATGCCCACCCTGGACACCTACCTGCAGGCGTCTCTGACGCCAGGAAAGAAATCCTCACGTGCTCAAGCCACTGTTACCTTGAGTGTATTGTGTGAAGCCAAGCCTGACGGCGCCTTGTAAGTCTGGTTACTGCCCAGTTGGCCCCTTTCTGATCATCTCACAGGGCAGTGACCACTGCCATGTGTCCCTCTCACAACTGTTCTCTCCCCAGAGACCCCCTTTCAAAGATTTGGCTGTGTGTGATTACAACAATAGGAAAGGAAAAGAAAAGTATATTAGTAAATAGAAAGTAAAGTTCTGAATGAATGACCTAAAACAAGGATTCTGAACCTCGGATAGCCTCTGAGGAGCCTGGGGCTCTGCTAAGATCACACGCCAACCATTCCCGAAGGTTCTCCTGAGAGAAAGACCGACAGTCTCAGCGGACTCTTACAGGGACCACTACTCGGGAACCTTACGATCCACTATGCAGTCGATAAACAAATGTGGGCTTTCAGACAATGGAACAGTACTCAGCCATAGAAAGGAATGAACGGACGCTACAAAAGCCTAACACACCATACAACCTGGAAGCACCTGGAAAACGTCATGCTCAGTGAAAGAAACCGGACACTAAAGGCCCCGCATTGTATGACTCCACTGATATGAAGCGTCCAGGAGAGACAAAGATCTGTGGCTCCGTGGTTGCTGGGGCTGGGGGAGGGGCTGCAAAACAGCTGCACAGCGTGGAACCCAGTGTGACTACCAGTGCAGCACCAAGAGGCGGGCAGGCCTCTGGCCTCACACGGTCAACCGGCTGCCACCAGCTCTGAAAGGTGATCAGGACCAGCGAGAGACCTCGGTGCAGCCCTCAGCTCAACAGAAAGAAGGCACTTCCCATGGCGCCACACCGGGACACCAAGGGCATGTGGGTCAGGCAGAAGACACTACAGAGGGGCTTCCCTGGTGGCGCAGTGGTTAAGAATCCGCCTGCCAATGCAGGGGACAAGGGTTCGAGCCCTGGTCTGGGAAGATCCCACATGCCACAGAGCAACTAAGCCCATGTGCCACAACTACTGAGCCTGCACTCTAGAGCCTGTAAGCCACAACTACTGAGCCTGTGTGCTGCAACTACTGAAGCCCATGTGTCTAGAGCCCATGCTCTGTAACAAGAGAAGCCACTGCAATGAGAAGCCCATGTACTGCAATGAAGAGTAGCCCCGGCTCACTGCAACTAGAGAAAGCCCAAGCGCAGCAATGAAGACCCAACGCAGCCAAAAATAAATAAATTTTTTAAAAAAAAGTTTAAAAAAAGAAGACACTGCAGAGAAGGGAGAATGGCGCCAGCGGGGCTGACCCTGCAGAGCTAACTGTGGAACTGAGGGCGGCTGATGCATCCACCCTTCATCCAAGTTGGAAAAAGGGCTGAAGGGGAATGATACCTCCACTGGGGGAGGGGAGTTTAGGAGGCTGTCCAGCAGGGGGAGGTGACAAAAATGCCCAGAAAAGACACATCCACTCTAGATGTCCCACAGAGCCCAGTGTGGCCGCCCTGCGACACGCCTCTGGACCTCAGGGCAGACGATGCACCACGTCCACACCGGGAGCCTGGGTGGTCCACTCTGCCCATAGCCTGGTGGCGGTGAAAGCACAGAACGTGCTAGAGCACGGCTCCGGGAATGACCCCCCACCGCCTGATCTCCAGGTAGCTTCCTACCCCCTTCCTCTTCTCGTGTTGCTGAGGGCTTCACATTGGAAGTGAGTGTTTCGAGACCAGCCAAAGCAGATGAAAGACCTGCTCTCGTGGAATGACTTTCAGGAAGAACAGACTATGTAACAACAAAAAAGAGAAATGCGGAAGACAGAGAAAGAGCCAAACAGCTAAAACTCGTTTCTGCGTGCCAGCCTGGAGGGAGGGAGGGTGTTCGTGATGATGACAGATATTAACAACAGCACACTGGACTCGACAGGACCAGAGTCGATATTTTCAAATCAACTAGGGATGTGAGCAACAGTCTGAGCTAAGGATGGGCACAGCCAGCAGAAACAGACTCCGTGGAGACGGCCTGACAAAGAACAAAATGCTGCCAACTTGCCACAAAGCACCACAGCCATCGAGAGGCTTACGTTCATGGCCACATGGACACTGAGAGCACACGCGCGTGCGCCCACGCGCACATGCACACGCACACACACCAGTAGCAAAAGACTTGTGGGTCAGACCGAGGGACTGCTGCAAAGCGTGGAAACTGAGCGCCCACTTCCCAGGGTCCCTAGAAGGAGCAGCAACCTCACTACGCAGATATGGCACTAGAAGAGGTTGGAGCCACCATTCTCTTTGTGTTGTATCTTCCTCATCAAGATGTCAGGCTGGACGGGCGGCCCCTGAAGCAGAAGGCTTTTAAGCAGGAAAGATACCTTAAAAAGACTCGTGAGAAGCAAAAGGATTTAACTGGCCAGAGAGAACCTCGGTGGGGTCATAAACTCAGCAGAAAGCAGGCACTGCACGTGGGGCCTCGCATGAAACAGGACTTGCCCAGAGCAACATGCACTCGTCTGTCAGGTACTCCTTTCTGCCTTTGTCATGGACAGAACCAGATGGGAAATGCGGGGAGAGGCAGACAGACCCCCAGGACAGAGGGCCGGACACGCACCTTCCGGGAGGGTTGTCAGACAGTGCTGTGACGGGATGTTCACAATGAGACAATTAGCAGTAACGTTAGTATAATTTTACCTCAATTGTGTGAATTTATCTGAAGAAGAGTGCTATATGAATAAAGATATCCACCCTGTGTTATTTAAAAACACTGTAAGTGACTTCCAAATCCAAAAGGAAAGGTAAAATGTATTCATTTGTAGTACCTCCACTCAAACAAATACATTTAATAAAAAACACATGGAGGGCTCCCCTGGTGGCACAGTGGTTGAGAATCTGCTGCCGATGCAGGGGACACGGGTTCAAGCCCTGGTCTGGGAGGATCCCACATGCCGCGAAGCAACTGGGCCCGTGAGCCACAACTACTGAGCCTGCGCATCTGGAGCCTGTGCTTCACAACGAGAGGCCGTGACAGTGAGAGGACCGCGATGAAGAGTGGCCCCCGCTCGTCAAAACTGGAAAAAGCCCTCGCACAGAAATGAAGACCCAACAGAGCCAAAAATAAATAAATAAATAAATAAATAAATAAACATATATATGTGTGTATATATATATATATATATACATATATATAAACCACACGGAGGGACTTCCCTGGTGGTCCAGTGGTTAAGAATCCACCTTCCTACGCAGGGGACGCAGGTTCAAGCCCTGGTCAGGGAACTAAGATCTCACATGCCATGCCACAACTACTGAGCCCACGTGCCACAAACAGAAAGAAGCCCGTGCACCACAACGAAAGATACCGCATGCCGCTACTAAGACCTGATGCAGCCAAATTAAAAAAAAATTAATTAATTAATTAAAGAACTGATCACCAAGCATTAGGTTAAGAAAACTTACTAATACTGAAAAAACTAAAACAGATGTCATTTAAAAAACAAACACATGGAGAAATTCTACATCGACATGAAAAGGTGGTGTGAAAACAGTACTTGTAAGGCAGACAAAAGTCAGGAGACAGAGCGAGAGGGGTACAATGGGAAGAGGATGCTGCCTGGACTCGGACCTCCACTCCCCGCATTGTTGGGGTGGACAGGGGCCAGGGCCTCCACCGCCGAGCCAGGGCTTTCTCCTCCACCCGAGCAAGCGCATTACAGGCACCTCCAGGGAAGAGCATGCCACGTGCCCAACCACAGGCGGCAGTGGGGACAAGAGAGGATTCAGGGGAGTATTTCTGGGACAACTGACACAGGAGCTGAGTCCTGGTGAACAGGTTAGGGAGGACGACCAGGTGGGAGTGGCAGGAGTGTGGCAGGAGTCAAGGTGTGAAGGAAAGTGCAGGTAAGGAGGCAGGTGACTCCATTGCCGGGGCCGTGGCAGGTCATGGTGCAGGTCTCTAGTGGGGCAGAGGAAGGGGGCTCAGGCAAGGGAGCGGCCAGGCAGATGAACATTTTGGGTGGATCTCACAGCTCAAAGGCTGGGTTACGAAGGGCAGGACCAGCAGCACTGGTCTAGGGCAGGACCAAGGCAGGCCAGGTGGTGAGAACAGATCTGAGAAGCTCGGAGTAGAACCAGAAACACTGACAGGTGAGTAAGAGGTGCCCCCAAAGATTCAAAGGGAAATACATTCAGGGGACAGTGTCGTAGGACAGAACCAGTTGCGGATTCCCTGGCAGTCCAGTGGTTAGGACTCTGCTCTTTCACTGCTGGGGCCCGGGTTCAGTCCCTGGTCAGGGAACTAAGATCCTGCAAGCCACGTGGCGTGGCCAAAAAAAACAAAAAACAAAAAAAAAGATAGAAGCAGATGGGAAATGCAGTGACCATAACAACCATCACCAGACCCTGGGACCTCCCAGTCCCTGAGAGCCCCAGTGCTGGCCGATGGCAGGGAGGAAGGACTTCTCCAGGGCAGAGGACAGCAAATCGCAGGCCAGATCCGGCCCAAGGGCTCTCTTTTTAAACAGGCAAATGCAGCAACATGTGTTCCTCTATGTATTATCCACAATGAGCTAGAAAGCAGAGTGAAGTGGTTTCAATAAAGACCATAAAACCCCAAAGCCAAAAATATCTATATTCACCATCTGACCTTTTACAGAAAAAGACAGCTTGAATCACTGTCTCTGGGCTTTTCTAAGGCCGGAGGAGGAATCCCTAGCCCTGGCATCCCGACCTAAGGGAGAGCCAGCGAGGAGAGCCAGATGGGTCAGCGGGGGGAGGCTAGGGCACACTGACTGGCCAAGAGAACACCTGCAGGGTACAGACAAAGGTACAAAAGGGAGTAACGTGACCACAGCAACCACGATTAATCTGGATCAGAACTGATGTTATTTGGAGGGTGTGTCAGAAATCAGTGCAGTCAGTGGAAGCACACATGTGGAGAGACCAATCGACGAGAGAAGCAGCAGGAACGACACAGACACAGGATTCTCCTGGCGTGCGGACACAGGAGGCAGCAATTCCTCCCCTTAGGACAGAGATGCTCTGAGCAGGAAGTCAGAACCGCACCTGGCGATGACCTAGACTAACGAATTAAAGATGAAGCCATGGATCTAGGGGAAGATGGCGTAAGAGTAAGACGCAGAGATTACCTTCCTCCCCACAGATACATCAGAAATACATCTACACGTGGAACAACCCCTACAGAACACCTACTGAATGCTGGCAGGAGACCTCAGACCTCCCAAAACCTGGGCTGGGCAAAAGAATAAAGAATAAACAGAGACAAAAGAATAGGGATGGGACCTGCACCAGTGGGAGGGAGCCGTGAAGGAGGAAAGGTTTCCACACACTAGGAGCCCCTTCGAGGGCGGAGACTGCGGGTGGCGGAGGGGGGAAGCTTCGGAGCCGCGGAGGAGAGCGCAGCAACAGGGGTGCGGAGGGCAAAGCGGAGAGATTCCCGCACAGAGGATCAGGGACGACCGGCACTCACCAGGCCGAGAGGCTTGCCTGCTCACCCGCCGGGGCGGGCGGGGCTGGGGGTTGAGGCTCGGGCTTCGGTCGGAGCGCCGGGATGGGGTTGGCGGTGTGAACACAGCCTGCAGGGGGTTAGTGCACCACGGCTAGCCGGGAGGGAATCCAGGAAAAAGTCTGGAGCTGCTGAAGAGGCAAGAGACTTTTTCTTTCCTCTTTGTGTCCCAGTGCTCGAGGAGATAGGATTAAGAGCGCTACTTAAAGGAGCTCCAGAGACAGGCGTGAGCCAGGGCTAACAGAGCGGACCCCAGAGACAGGCATGAGACACTAAGGCTGCTGCTGCCTCCACCAAGAAGCCTGTGTGCGAGCACAGGTCACTCTCCACACCTCCCTTCCGGGGAGCCTGTGCAGCCCGCCACTGCCAGGGTCCCGGGATCCAGGGACAACTTCCCCGGGAGAACGCACGGCACGCCTCAGGCTGCTGCAACATCATGCCAGCCTCTGCCGCCGCAGGCCCGCCCCGCACTCCGTACCCCTCCCTCCCCCCAGCCTGAGTGAGCCAGAGCCCCGGAATCAGCGGCTCCTTTAACCCCGTCCTGTCTGAGCGAAGAACAGACGCCCTCCAGCGACCTACATGCAGAGGCGGGGCCAAATCCAAAGCAGAACCCCAGGAGCTGTGCGAACAAAGAAGAGAAAGGGAAATCTCTCCCAGCAGCCTCAGGAGCAGTGGATTAAATCTCCACCATCAACTTGATGTACCCTGCATCTGTGGAATACCTGAATAGACAACGAATCATCCCAAATTGAGGAGGTGGACTTTGAGAGCAAGATTTATTAGTTTTTCCCCTTTTCCTCTTTTTGTAAGTGTGTATGTGTATGCTTCTGTGTGAGATTTTGTCTGTATATCTTTGCTTTCACCATTTGTCCTAGGGTTCTATCCGTCCATTTTTTTTTTAATTTTTTCTTAATAATTATTTTTTTATTTTAATAATTTTATTTTATTTTACCTTACTTTATTTTCTTTTATCCTCTTTCTTTCTTTCTACTTTTTCTCCCTTTTATTCTGAGCCGTGTGGATGAAAGGCTC
Source organism: Delphinapterus leucas (assembly GCF_059928025.1). NCBI lineage: Eukaryota > Metazoa > Chordata > Mammalia > Artiodactyla > Monodontidae > Delphinapterus > Delphinapterus leucas. Next base: position 37,024,428 of record NC_143143.1, read on the forward strand.
TTGGTGCTGCAACCAGGAGTCAGTGCTGTGCCTCTGAGGTGGGAGAACCAACTTCAGGACACTGGTCCACAAGAGACCTCCCAGCTCCACGTAATATCAAACGGTGAAAATCTCCCAGAGATCTCCATCTCAACACCAACACCCAGCTTCACTCAACAACCAGCAAGCTACAGTGCTGCACACCCTATGCCAAACAACTAGCAAGACAGGAACACAACCCCACCCATTAGCAGAGAGGCTGCCTAAAATCATAATAAGGCCACAGACACCCCAAAACACACCACCAGACGTGGACCTGCCCACCAGAAAGACAAGATCCAGCCTCATCCATCAGAACACAGGCACTAGTCCCCTCCACCAGGAAGCCTTCACAACCCACTGAACCAACTTTACCCACTGGGGACAGACACCAAAAACAACGGGAACTACGAACCTGCAGGCTGCAAAAAGGAGACCCCAAACACAGTAAGATAAGCAAAATGAGAAGACAGAAAAACACACAGCAGATGAAGGAGCAAGATAAAACCCCACCAGACCTAACAAATGAAGAGGAAATAGGCAGTCTACCTGAAAAACAATTCAGAATAATGACAGTAAAGATGATCCAAAATCTTGGATATAGAATAGAGAAAACGCAAGAAACATTTAACAATGACCTAGAAGCACTAAAGATGAAACAAGCGACGATGAACAACACAATAAATGAAATTAAAAATACTCTAGAAGGGATCCATAGCAGAATAATTGAGGCAGAAGAACGGATAAGTGACCTGGAAGAAATAGTGGAAATAACTACTGCAGAGCAGAATAAAGAAAAAAGAATGAAAAGAACTGAGGACAGTCTCAGAGACCTCTGGGACAACATTAAACGTACCAACATTGGAATTATAGGGGTTCCAGAAGAAGAAGAGAAAAAGAAAGGCACTGAGAAAATATTTGAAGAGATTATAGTTGAAAACTTCCCTAATATGGGAAAGGAAATAGTTAATCAAGTCCAGGAAGCACACAGAGTCCCATACAGGATAAATCCAAGGAGAAACACACCAAGACACATATTAATCAAACTGTCAAAAATTAAATACAAAGAAAACACATTAAAAGCAGCAAGGGAAAAACAACAAATAACACACAAGGGAATCCCCATAAGGTTAACAGCTGATCTTTCAGCAGAAACTCTGCAAGCCAGAAGGGACTGGCAGGACATATTTAAAGTGTTGAAGGAGAAAAACCTACAACCAAGATTACTCTACCCAGCAAGGATCTCATTCAGATTTGATGGAGAAATTAAAACCTTTACAGACAAGCAAAAGCTGAGAGTTCAGCACCACCAAACCAGCTTTACAACAAATGCTAAAGGATCTTCTCTAGGCAAGAAACACAAAAGGAAAAGACCTATAATAACAAACCCAAAACAATTAAGAAAATGGGTATAGGAACATACATATCTATAATGACCTTAAATGTAAATGGATTAAATGCTCCCACCAAAAGACACAAACTGGCTGAATGGATACAAAAACAAGACCCATATAAATGCTGTCTACAAGAGACCCACTTCAGACCTAGAGACACATACAGACTGAAAGTGAGGGGATGGAAAAAGATATTCCATGCAAATGGAAACCAAAAGAAAGCTGGAGTAGCAATTCTCATATCAGACAAAATGGACTTTAAAATAAAGACTATTAGAAGAGACAAAGAAGGACACTACATAATGATCAACAGATCGATCCAAGAAGAAGATATAACAATTGTAAATATTTATGCACCCAACATAGGAGCACCTCAATACATAAGGCAAATACTAACAGCCATGAAAGAGGAAATCGACAGTAACACATTCATATTAGGGGACTTTAACACCCCACTTTCACCAATGGACAGATCATCCAAAATGAAAATAAATAAGGAAACACAAGCTTTAAATGATACATTAAACAAGATGGACTTAATTGATATTTATAGGACATTCCATCCAAAAACAACAGAATACACATTTTTCTCAAGTGCTCATGGAACATTCTCCAGGATAGATCATATCTTGGGTCACAAATCAAGCCTTGGTAAATTTAAGAAAACTGAAATTGTATCAAGTATCTTTTCCGACCACAACGCTATGAGACTAGATATCAATTACAGGAAAAGATCTGTAAAAAAATACAAACACATGGAGGCTAAACAATACACTACTTAATAACGAAGTGATCACTGAAGAAATCAAAGAGGAAATCAAAAAATACCTAGAAACAAAGGACAATGGAGACACAAAGACCCAAAACCTATGGGATGCAGCAAAAGCAGTTCTAAGAGGGAAGTTTATAGCAATACAATCCTACCTTAAGAAACAGGAAACATCTCGAATAAACAACCTAACCTTGCACCTAAAGCAATTAGAGAAAGAACAATAAAACCCCAAAGTTAGCAGAAGGAAAGAAATCATAAAGATCAGATCAGAAATAAATGAAAAAGAAATGAAGGAAACGATAGCAAAGATCAATAAAACTAAAAGCTGGTTCTTTGAGAAGATAAACAAAATTGATAAACAATTAGCCAGACCCATCAAGACAAAAAGGGAGAAGACTCAAATCAATAGAATTAGAAATGAAAAAAGGGAAGTAACAACTGACACTGCAGAAGTACAAAAGATCATGAGAGATTACTACAAGCAACTCTATGCCAATAAAATGGACAACCTGGAAGAAATGGACAAATTCTTAGAAATGCACAACCTGCCAAGACTGAATCAGGAAGAAACAGAAAATATGAACAGACCAATCACAAGCACTGAAATTGAAACTGTGATTAAAAATCTTCCAACAGGGGCTTCCCTGGTGGCGCAGTGGTTGGGAGTCCGCCTGCCGATGCAGGGGACACAGGTTCATGCCCCAGTCTGGGAGGATCCCACGTGCCGCGGAGTGGCTGGGCCCATGAGCCATGGCCACTGGGCCTGCGCATCCAGAGCCTGTGTTCCGCAACAGGAGAGGTCACAGCAGTGAGAGGCCCGCGTACCGCAAAAAAAAAAAAACAACAACAATAACTTCCAACAAACAAAAGCTCAGGACCAGATGGCTTCACAGGAGAATTCTATCAAACATTTAGAGAAGAGCTAACACCTATCCTTCTCAAACTCTTCCAAAATATGGCAGAGGGTGGAACACTCCCAAACGCATTCTACGAGGCCACCATCACCCTGATACCAAAACCAGACAAGGATGTCACAAAGAAAGAAAACTACAGGCCAATATCACTGATGAACATAGATACAAATATCCTCAACAAACTACTAGCAAACAGAATCCAACAGCACATTAAAAGGATCATACACCATGATCAAATGGGGTTTATTCCAGGAATGCAAGGATTCTTCAACATACGCAAATCAATCAATGTGATACACCATATTAACAAACAGAAGGAGAAAAACCATATGGTCATGTCAATAGATGTAGAGAAAGCTTTTGACAAAACTCAACACCCATTTATGATAAAAACCCTCCAGAAAGTAGGCATAGAGGGAACTTTCCTCAACATAATAAAGGCCATATATGACAAACCCACAGCCAACATCGTCCTCAATGGTGAAAAACTGAAAGCATTTCCACTAAGATCAGAAACAAGACAAGGTTGCCCACTCTCACCACTCTTATTCAACATAGTTTTGGAAGTTTTAGCCACAGCAATCAGAGAAGAAAAGGAAATAAAAGGAATCCAAATTGGAAAAGAAGAAGTAAAGCTGTCAGTGTTTGCAGATGACATGATACTATACACAGAGAATCCTAAAGATGTCACCAGAAAACTACTAGAGCTAATCAATGAATTTGGTAAAGTAGCAGGATACAAAATTAATGCATAGAAATCTCTGGCATTCCTATACACTAATGATGAAAAATCTGAAAGTGAAATCAAGAAAACACTCCCATTTACCACTGCAACAAAAAGAATAAAATATCTAGGAATAAACCTACCTAAGGAGACAAAGACCTGTATGCAGAAAATTATAAGACACTGATGAAAGAAATTAAAGATGATACAAACAGATGGAGAGATATACCATGTTCTTGGATTGGAAGAATCAACATTGTGAAAATGACTCTACTACCCAAAGCCATCTACAGATTCAATGCAATCCCTATCAAACTACCACTGGCATTTTTCACAGAACTAGAACAAAAAATTTCACAATTTGCATGGAAACACAAAAGATCCCGAATAGCCAAAGCAATCTTTAGAACGAAAAACGGAGCTGGAGGAATCAGGCTCCCTGACTTCAGACTATACTACAAAGCTACAGTAATCAAGACAGTATGGTACTAGCACAAAAACAGAAAGATAGATCAATGGAACAGGATAGAAAGCCCAGAGATAAACCCACACACATATGGTCACCTTATCTTTGATAAAGGAGGCAGGAATGTACAGTGGAGAAAGGACAGCCTCTTCAATAAGTGGTGCTGGGAAAACTGGACAGGTACATGTAAAAGCATGAGATTAGATCACTCCCTAACACCATACACAAAAATAAGCTCAAAATGGATTAAAGACCTAAATGTAAGGCCAGAGACTATCAAACTCTTAGAGGAAAACATAGGCAGAACACTCTAGGACATAAATCACAGCAAGATCCTTTTTGACTCACCTCCTAGAGAAATGGAAATAAAAACAAAAATAAACAAATGGAACCTAATGAAACTTCAAAGCTTTTGCACAGCAAAGGAAACCAAAAACAAGACCAAAAGACAACTCTCAGAATGGGAGAAAATATTTGCAAACGAATCAATGGACAAAGGATTAATCCCCAAAATATAACAGCTCATGCAGCTCAGTATTAGAAAAACAAACAACCCAATCCAAAAATGGGCAGAAGACCTAAATAGACATTTCTCCAAAGAAGACATACAGATGGCCAAGAAGCACATGAAAAGCTGCTCAACATCACTAATTATTAGAGAAATGCAAATCAAAACTATAATGAGGTGTCATCTCACACCAGTCAGAATGGCCATCATCAAAAAATCTAGAAACAATAAATGCTGGAGAGGGTGTGGAGAAAAGGGAACCCTCTTGCACTGTTGGTGGGAATGTGAATTGGTACAGCCACTATGGAGAATAGTATGAAGGTTCCTTAAAAAACTAAAATAGAATCACCATATGACCCAGCAATCCCACTACTGGGCATATACCCTGAGAAAACCATAATTCAAAAAGAGTCATGTACCAAAATGTTCATTGCAGCTCTATTTACAATAGCCAGGACATGGAAGCAACCCAAGTGTCCATCAACAGATGAATGGATAAAGAAGATGTGGCACATATATACAATGGAATATTACTCAGCCATAAAAAGAAATGAAATTGAGCTATTTGTAATGAGGTGGATGGACCTAGAGTCTGTCATACAGAGTGAAGTACGTCAGAAAGAGAAAGGCAAATACCGTATGCTAACACATATATATGGAATTTAAGAAAAAAAAAATGTCATGAAGAACCTAGGGGTAAGACAGGAATAAAGACACAGACCTACTAGAGAATGGACTTGAGGATATGGGGAGGGGGAAGGGTAAGCTGGGACAAAGTGAGAGAGTGGCATGGACATATATATACTGTCAAATGTAAAACAGATAGCTAGTGGGAAGCAGCCGCATAGCACAGGGAGATCAGCTCGGTGCTTTGTGACCACCTAGAGGGGTGGGATAGGGAGGGTGGGAGGGAGGGAGACGCAAGAAGGAAGAGATTTGGGAACATATGTATATGTATAACTGATTCACTTTGTTATAAAGCAGAAACTAACACACCATTGTAAAGCAATTATACTCCAATAAAGATGTAAAAAAAATAAATAAAAATAGAAAAATAAATATATAAATAAATAAATAAAGATGGAGCCATGCAAACTGGACTCAAACACAGAGCCTGGAAAAAGAGCCTGGGAAAATCCCTGGAACGCCAGCCCTCCACCCGGGCCGACGCACACCAGGCCCTGCCCGACCCTCACCCCACTGGGGCCCCCTTGGGAGAAGGGCGGGCAACGGGGAGGTGTGATTCTGGACCACGGTGCCCTCCCTCCCAGGGGGGAGCGAGCCAGGGACTCAGACACCACAGGTTTCCTTGTAACTCAGCCTGACCACCAGTTACGAGGCCTCCTGTCAGCCAAAGCACCAGAGGTGAGAACACCCCAGGCCGTGTGGCTGGGTGAGAATAATGCCAGAAGGTGTGGCCTGCAGGTTTGCGGAAGCCAGGCTCCTGGACCAGAAGCCACCCCGCCTCTGGCCCCAGGAAGCCAGCCTAGGCACTCACCGTTGTCGAAGTCAATGTACTTGGTGATCTTGTGCCACGTGCGGTAGTAGAAGTGCCGGACCTGCTCCTTGTTCTTCACCATGCTGGCAGGCTTGCCTTTCTTCTTGTATTTCAGAGCAATGTTGTTCTGAATCGCTTCAAAGTCTTTCCCATGCTGGAAAAGGAAGTCCACATTGAAAGCACGAGGTTAGGGGCTTCCCTGGTGGCGCAGTGGTTAAGAATCTGCCTGCCAATGCAGGGGACACAGGTTCGAGCCCTGGTCCGGGAAGATCCCACATGCTGCGGAGCAACTAAGCCCGTGCGCCACAACTACTGAGCCTGCACTCTAGAGCCCGTGAGCCACAACTACTAAAGCCTGTGTGCCACAACTACTGAAGTCCGCGCGCCTACAGCCTGTGCTCTGCAACAAGAGAAGCCACCACAATGAGAAGCCTGTGCCCCGCAACAAAGAGTAGCCCCCACTCACTGCAACTAGAGAAAGCCCGCGTGCAGCAGCGAAGACCCAATGCACCCAAAAATTAAATAAATGAATAAATAAATAAATTTATTTGAAAAACTAGATTGTCTAATACTTTATAAAATAACACAAAGGGTGATAATAAAGCTAACTTTAAAAAAAAAAGCACGAGGTTATAGGGAAGGTGGGAGGGAGACACAAGAGGGAGGAGATATGGGGATATATGTATATGTATGGCTGATTCACTTTGTTATAAAGCAGGAACTAACACACCATTGTAGAGCAATTATACTCCAATAAAGACGTTAAAAAAAAAAACAACACGAGGTTACAACAAGGCAGCCTTCTGTACAATGCAGACACTTCCTGAAAAGGGAGAAAAGGGACTGCTGTGGTTAAGCAAGTATCCTTCATGGCTCCTACTTGTGCATGAACTTCAACCTGGCTTCCCCAGAACCTCAGGTTTCAATTAGAATGGATAATGCAGCAACAGAACTATCATAGCACGTGGATACCAATGAGGCAAGGACCCCGGAGCAGTAGAAACATGAAGCTCATGACTTAGACAAAGGGCTTAATCTCCAGAGTTCTTTAGAGCCCATGAAATGACACACCCCCACGAAGACAATAATCAGAAGACACAACACAAGGATGGAGGGGCTCAGGGTGCTATACATCTGGCATCTTAAAATAAAACAACACATCAACCATTCAGAAACAGCTTCACTGATTTGATCATACAAAAGGTATTCTATGTTCGAACAGGGATAACAAATATGAATGTTTAGTAAGAGAATCATGCAGAATATGCTCTGAATACATCTGTGGGCCTTCCTTCAACACCTCCATGCAAAAGCTGAGTACATCTTAGATTTTCAGAATGGAATTTATGTTCCAGAGAACAGTCCCCATCAGTGCTGTTCTGGTACTGATGCAACGAGAACCAAGTACTGATACTACTCATCAACTACTGATACTTTTATCAAAACCAAGCCAGCAAGAAGCACTGGGAAGGACCTGGAGGTAATGGCACCCCAGAAGCATTGAGCACCTCTGGTACCCAGATCTTGGTTTCTAAATCCCACTTTCCAAAAGGAACCACGGCTCCTTGGAAAAATGGCCAATGCCAGGTCTGGGGCAGGGAAAATACCTGGTGAGTCTAGAATATCTTGTGGTGCCAGAAAGTGAGAAAGTGCTCAAAGCATAAGGGGAACATGTTAGAAGGACACAGCAGCCAACCTGAAGAGGCTCCCAGTGGGCAAATCTAGAACAATCTGGGCAACAAAGTCACAATGATATGAATGGATTATGACCCATGGAAGAGAATAAGTATCCCTGGGTCCATACAGGTATAAAGAAATAATTGAATAAATACATAAATGGAGGAGAAGGGAGAGCTTTTCCTTGCATGGGATTTCCACTTAATAAATGTAGAAAGAATAACAGAATCAGAAGGTCATCACTGGGTAAACACCACAGTAATAGTTGTTCCAGGTAAGAAGAGGCAATGGTTGCTTAAATTAGTGGGAGAAAGAATGATGAGAAACAGGGTATTTACATAGTCTCAAAGTAAAAAAAAAAAAAAGAAAAAAAGACTTGGCAGTGGAGAACCTGGGAGATGCCACCTGAATGCAGTGATCAAGGTTCACACAGCCAGGCCTGAGACAGATCACACCGCACACTCTGGACAGGATGCACCAAGGATGCACAGCAATCCCACAGTACTCTTGACAGAAAACACAAAACATGAACTTATCCGTGCGGAAACATCAGGTAAGCCCAATGAGGGGCACTCTATGAATGAACAGACTTGGAATCTTCAAAAATGTCAAGGTCGTGAGAGACCAGGAAAAAAAGGGAATACTGAGGGATCTGTCCCAGGTGGGAGGACCCAGGAGCCATGGCAACCAAATGCAACGTGGGGTCCTGAACCAGAATAGGACATCAGTGCAAATACTGATGACATTACACTAACTCTCCTCATTTTGCCGGTCACCCTGCAGTTACGTGGGTGTCAGGAAAGCGGGTTAAAGGGCATGAGAGCATTCTCTGTACTCTTTTTGCAGCTTTTTCCAACTCTGAAATCGTTTCAAAATTTAAGGTCAAGGGCTTCCCTGGTGGCGCAGTGGTTGAGAGTCTGCCTGCCGATGCAGGGGACACGGGTTCATGCCCCGGTCCGGGAGGATCCCACATGCCGCAGAGTGGCTAGGCCCGTAAGCTATGGCCGCTGAGGCTGTGTGTCCGGAGCCTGTGCTCCGCAACGGGAGAGGCCACAACAGTGAGAGGCCCATGTACCACAAAAAAAAAAAAAAAAAAAATTAAGGTCAAAAAGTAAAAGTGCTATGGGACTTCCCTGGCAGTCCAGTGGTTAAGACTACACACTTCCACTGCATGGGGCACGGGTTCGATCCCTGGTCAGGGAATTAAGATCCCACATGTCGTACGGTGCAGCCAAAACAAAGAGTAAAAATCCTCAAAGAATGAAAGCTCACTCACTGTTTTAAAAGAAGCAATGGCAGGTGAACCAGAGCAAGGCAGAGCTGCACCTAAAGTGCCTTCCTCCAGCGTCCAGCTCAGGCACCACCTCTCCCACAAAACTCCCCTCAGCTCTTGACCAAGAACCGTGACGCAAACAAACACACACGGCCTCTAAATCTCAGGACTTCGTTTCATAGCTGGGTTAACGAACCCAGAGGTGACCTGACAGCCCAGATGGGGACTAGAATCTGGGCTTTGTGACTCCTCATCCCATGTTCTCAAAGGACGCTGCCTTCTGAACTCTTGTGGCATCTGTCAGCATATACCTTCTGAGAGTCCCACTTCTTCTGTGCCTGTTACGTTTTCCCAGTAAGACTGCCAGGCCCTTAGAGGGGACTTCTTTGCATTTCTATACTTAGCCATGAACTAGGTAAATAAAGGGTGGTGGCAACAACAGCAACAGTGAAAAAGGCAAAGTGGAAAGAGAAAACTATATGGAGGTGAAGCACACATTTCAAAGACTGAAACGAGAACTCGCAGTATTCATACAGCTGTCACAGAGATGGCAGGAAACAGGAGATGCCCAGCAGCTGGATTTGTAGGACACTGGGAAGTGCAGACAGAACACGGGAGGGGAAGCACAGCAGAGATGAGGCCTCCAGCAATTATCGACCCAGTGAAAAGCAAGCAGAAGATGCTGGCCACGTGGCTGCGAGTAAGATAGGAATCAAGACTGGACAGCAATACGGACAGACAGACGTAAGAAGGGAAAAGGAAAAGTTGGCAACAGGCTTTGTGAAATGGAGTATAGAGGATGTTGAGGACAACCACGCTGGTCCAGGCGTTCATCCCACTGGTCTTCCCGCCAGCTCCCTGTCATGGGGGCCACAACCTTTACCCCTGGCCACAGGGAGGAGTCTGGGATGGGACCAGCCAAGCTGAGTTGTGCCCAGAACTGTCCTAACTAGCATGGAGGAGGGGTTGGGGAGGCACTCTCGCCCCTGGGGAGCACCTGAAGCAGGAGAGAATAAGCACAGAAATGTCACCCCCAACACACGGGGTGACAGGCAGAGGCCCAGTGACACCGTGGGAGTCCCTGCACACAGTCAGGCTTGATCCAGTCCCTCCGGCTCCCTCCCAGTTCAGTTCTGAGAGCTGCTCAATGCTCGGTCTTGCCCCTCTGCGCTACTCTGAGCTGGGTCTCTTCACTTGAGGCATAGCTCAGTCAGACGAGAGTGCATCAGAAAGGCAGGGAAGACCCTCATCAACACTGCAGAGGCCTGTGCTGAGCACCACGCCCCACGGGTGAAGATGCTCGTGGTTACATACGCCCTAGCTGACCAGCCGGTCATCATGGCCCCACCAGAGTCCCACTGAGTTTTGGTCAGACACACGAAGCAACAGACATAAAGCCCACACTTGTGCATGCGTGCTCTCTCTCTCTCTCTCTCTCTCCCCCACTAAGTTTTGGTCAGACACACGCGGCAACAGACATAAAGCCCACACTTGTGCATGCGCTCTCTTGCTCTCTCTCTCACACACACACATACACACACATACAATTTGGGATGCACCAATAGTACCAACCGTAGAAAGCATTAAGTGACCTGAATAGCCAATTATTAATTATTGTTATTATTAATCAAGGATTTCAGGAGACCTCAAAACACCTACCTGGTAGAAAAGTTAAAACAAGAAGCCTAGCCCGATGAGAGGGGAATGAACTAATTCCCCTGAAGAAAGGTAAGGGCAGGTCATTAACACGGATTTCTTCTCCTGCTTTTCATCAACAACCATGTCTCCCCCACGCTCCTGCAACTGAGTAGCCAGACTGCCTGCAGAGCCCACTTTCTCCCCAAGACAGAGGGGCCACACCAAAGCAGTAACTATTTCAGGTGAGAGTCAGCAATGGCTGCTGATTCTGAGAACACTCCAGGAATCACAAGTCTTCTATGCCTAACAAACAGCTTAAAGAAGGCACCATTTGGGCATATAATCTATAAAAGAACAGCCTCTGTGCTTTACCCTAGAACTGTCCAGGGAAGAAAAGGAACACACTTGAATGTGTCTGAATGACTTCACATCTACCGGAACAAGCCTCATGTGGACATTTCATTCTCTCCTCGGACAACAGAGTCAGGCAGCACCAACACGTGGCCTCCTCTATCCAGGAAGGGCAGAACTGAACCATCGACCCCGGAATGGGGCAGGCCAGCCACGGGAAAGCTCTGAACTCGGCTCTGCGTCCTGTTCTCTGCCCACAGTCAGGTGTCTCCTGATCTATGAACACTCCATGGTTTCAGTTCCAAAGCCTCCTTCCTCTGAGCCTTGTTTTACAGGCTTGGCTAGACTTTTCTATCACTCCAATTAGTTCACTAGTAAAAGAATAAGGCTCACTGACCAAGTAACCTACTCTTGATACTACATCCCAAAGAAGAAGTCTAAAATATGGAATGTGCACAAAAATGTCCATGGTAGCATTATTTACAACAGAATCTAGAAGGAACCACAAAAATCAACAATACGAAAATGGTTAAGTAGAACAAGGACTGGCCAGAGGGTAAATATTTAGGTGTTGCAGGGCCACAGGTACTGCAGGAACCACACTGTAGTCAAAGACAATGTACAAGTGAAGAGGCTGAGCTGTGTTCCAATAAAACTTGATTTACAAAAAACAGGCAGTGAGCATGTGGGTCATAGCTGCCTTCACCTGAAGCAGAATATTTATAAGCATTAAAAAAATACTGAGCAAAAGAACTACAAAACACCATGAAAAATGCATTTAACGTTAATAAAAATGTATGTTCTCTATAACTACAAAGATGTGGAGAAACAAAACCCGGAAGTAAAGATGGCTGGCAGGGAGCACGGCCGTTTCATTGGGCTGTGGGATGGGGGAGGAGCTTCTCTATGTTTAGGACTTGCCACTCTGTCCCCAGTCAGCTGTGATGTCTCTCTGGGTTGTGCTGGCTGCTCTGACTGATGTGGCAAGTGTCCCCTGGCCCCTCCCTCTCGGGGACATCCCTCCTGAATTGGCCTACTCAGCTGTGAGAGGAAGGCCCAGAGGGAAGGGCACCACTCTTCAGGCCAGAACGTATTTCAGAGAATCTTAGAAAAAAAAGAAGCAAACGAAAACACTTCCTAACAGCCACCTCACTAGTAACAGCTTTGAAAGTCACAGCGAGGAGGTAAAGGGCCAAGGTCAGAGGTCAAGGCCTGTGCCTGGGGACCCACAGGCAAGGGGTAAGAGGCCAGGAGCTTCAGCCACCTCCTTGGGCTGCAGGACCCACTCACCTCGTACAGCCCCTCGAAGAAGGTGTTCTTGTCCTCCGTGCTCCACGACTCCCACTGACGCCGCACCTTCTTGCCTTCTTCCTTCTCACCGCCTGAAGACCCTAAGTTCCGGGAAGAGGAGCGAGAGCCCCCTGCAGGGGCAGCGGGGGCAACCCCGGACCCATTTCCAGCTGATGATCCGCCACCGTCAGCTCCTTCGAGAGAAAAAACCATATAGCCATCTGTGTCGGAAAGTGGGCTGCCCCGGGGCCCACCCGGGCCCCGCCCCCAGCTCCACCAGTGAGTGACATTGTCCTGCCCTGGCCTCTGACTCTCGAGAGAAAGTTTTAAACAGTGAGTAAAAGGAGAGCATTTATGTGGCACCACCAGAGCACAAGGACAAGGTCCCGCCGAAGCACACAGCTCCTTTCCCACTGTGAACTAAAACCACACGGCGTCTTTCCTTCTCAATTGAGGTTTGAGGTTAAATTTTTTCAAATAAATTGAAATTCAAACTCAAGAAAACATTTAAATGTATATAAGACACTACCTTCTTTGAGGTACAATCAGTACTTAAATATGGACCACGTGATACCTCAGCACCTTTTAAAAGTCCTGGGACTTCCCTGGTGGTCCAGTGGTTAGGACTCCACGCTTCCACTGCAGGGGGCAAGGGTTCGATTCCTGTTCAGGGAACTAAGATCCCACATGCCGCATAGTGCGGCCAAAAAAAAGGTCTTAAAACTCCTTTTTCCTGATCACTTTCCACCAACAAAATCTGGTGTTCTGAGAGTGACGGACAACCCACAAATGCTCTTAAAGCATCAGTTCCTAATCTCAAGACAAGTCCTTGAAAAACCCGCCAAGAGGGGAGAGCACGTAAAGTACAGCATGGGGGCACCAAACGCCAGGCCGGGACTGAGAACTGTGCTCCCAGGAGAATGCAGGCAATAAACCAGAGGTAAAGGTCACAGATAACAATTTTACGACCTGACCCAAACCTCCCACCCATCTCAGTTCCTTCCTCTCAGAGGGAAGGGGAACTCCCCAGCATATCCCTGTGATAACCAGCATTCTCTTTTCATGGAACTGCAGGACCATCCAATGGTGAGAAATCTGCAAACTCTGAACAACGAGGGTGAAAAGAATATCATAAAAATAAAAGTACTTTAAAAAGGAAAAGCTAAACAAATACAGATTATTGTTAAATGCTTTCTTAATGAGATAATCACGAGCTTTTCCATAAAGATCCACTTCCTTGTCAATCTGGTGGGGGCCCTGGACAGCCATGTGCACACTGGGGCTCAGGGCCACGTTTCCCTCACCCCCTTTGGCTCTGCCTCCAAAGGGGATGAAAGACAATCATGAGAAATAAAAGAAATGAAAAAGTAAAAGTCCGTTATTCCACATATGTTTGCAAAGACTATCCCTGAAGAAACACAAGAGCAGGGGCTGCCTGGGGTATGGGGCAGGGGGTGTGGGGGGGAGTCACTCTCCCCTCTTACACCTTGTTGTGTCTTTGTGCACTGTGGGTCCATGTAATTACATCAACATGAGTATCTGAAAACAGTTGATCCCATCAGTCAGCTATCAGAAAGCAGAATGTTTTCATACATGCAGAAAAAACTACTCGGCTACATGGAATGCGTTTGATTCTCTCATGTGGAAAGGTGTATCAGGCTAGCAGTGAGCTACCTTCATAAAGCAACACGAGTGGGTAACAGAAATCACTGTTCATCAGAGCTGTAGTGCCCAATTAGACAGCCACTAAGAAGGCTATTGAAATTTAAATACTAATTAAAATTAAATAAAATAAAAACCCCAGTTCCTCAGTCACACCAGTCTCATTTCTAGTAGTCAGTGTCCACATGTGGCCAGCTGCTCCTGTGCCGGACAGCACAGGACCTTACTATCACCGCAGAAAGTGCCACTGGCCAGCACTATATTTGAATGTTCAACCTTCACGGTCCTAAACACACTGTTACAGAATAAGACATAATCAGGTTTAAAGCGTTTCACGGCTGCTCCCTTCCCATCCCGCAGGCACAACAGAACTGCACCTCAGGATCTCTGAGCTCCAGAGTGGGCAAAGGACGCACTGAACACGTGGTCTGACTTTGTCCATTCCTCACCAAACCAAACCAAATCCTGACCTAATTAATGAGCTTAGCACATCCCGAGATGTTTTCAACAGGTGTGGCAACTTAGAGCACATTTGCAGGGATAATCAGTTTCATTCCATTTCTAGTAGGTCAGAGACGCTTTGTTATGAGCTGAAGACTGGGTTATGAGTGCTGTTTAAACTCCACTCTCGGGACTTCCCTGGTGGTCCAGTGGCTAAGAGTCCCAGCTCCCAATGCAGGGGGCCCAGGTTCGATCCCTGGTCAGGGAACTAGATCCTGCATGCTGAAACTAAGACCTGGCACAGCCAAGTAAATAAATATTTAATAAATAAATAAATAAACTCCACTCTCAAAAGAAGTTCTGGTTGATTTGGAGCCCACAGTTCCTCATGTGTACTCATCTGAGGAAGGGCTGTCTGTCTACCTCTGCACCACCCACAACAAAGGATTTCAGTGTCATTTTCAACTTTTGACAAAACCCTCACTAAACTCTCTTTTTCCAAAACAATGGCAACTTGCTGACAGTCACAGCTCAGGTTTACCTTTGCCAGCCCACACTGGTGTCAATATACTTGAAAGTAACACACACACATTGTTAAAAATTCTATAAGGCAAACGTCTTGCTGGCTTTTATGAAATTTCACTGGATTACAACACTGGTGACCTGAGACACGGAGGATGAACAGTGAAGAAAAACAGAATGGAAGCGTCACTGAGCTGAAAAGGACCTAAGGGGTAGCACACAGAATACACCAAACCAGCAGATGTGAAAGAAGGTACAACAGTAAAAGTGGCTCCGTGGAGGCCCATGAGGCAGCCAACCACACTGTGGAGCAGCGAGCCACTCTCCCCCCGCCAGAGGTCAGCTGCACAGATGCTCAGCCTCTCCTGCTCTCATTTCAAAAACGGTATGTCCTCAGTAGAGGAAAATAAAGCAAAACGAACTTTCAGAAAAGAAAGCAAATCACCCTCAGGCAACCATTTCTAACATTTGATGCTAGTCATTCTAGACCTTGAATGATTTTTAAAAGTAAAGTAAAATCACAAAACTTTAGGGGGTAAGGAGAACATGGCACCTGGTACATCCCTGAAATTTCAGATAAGGAAGAGGAGAGAGAGGCATCACCGCTTTACCTCAGGCTCCTTCAAGGGCCGCAGCTCAAGCAGAAAAAAAACCAGGAAGCAGGATCAGAGACACTGGAAGAACGATATGGTGACCCAGGAAAAGTTCAGACAAAAACAGTGATGACCGAAGGGGGAAGACAGAGAAGCAAGCAAAGAGGACAGAAGCAGCAGGAAGGTAAGGGGGGGAGACAATTTTGAACAAGACTGAGTGGGCGTGGGGGCTCTCCCTGGGGGTGGGAGTGGGTGTGTGCCCAGTCAAAAGCACAGGGCCAAAGTCAACACTCTACCTGTGTCTGTGTTTCTGAGGCCATAAAGAGGGTTAGCGAGAGTCTGCACCGTGAGACGTCAGTATCCGAGGAACCAGAAGAGAAACGATGCACAAGAATGGGAGCCCCGCAGCGAGCTCTGTGAAAGCAGGAAGAGCCACACCAGGCATCACACAGCAAAGGCTCAGTGAGAGCTTGGGAACTGACGCGGCACAGGCTGAGGGCTCCACAGCTTGCCCTGCCCCTCGCCCACCCAGGCCCCTGGGACCCAGTGCCTTCCCTCATAACCCACTTCAAGCCACAGTCCTCTAGCCGCTCAGGGGCCACCTGGCTTCTCCCCTTTCCCGTTTCTGCTGCCACTTTCCCAGGCCAGCTCCACACCACCTCTGAGCAAGGTGATTCTAACAACCCCCTCTCTGGTCTCCCAGACCACCAACCCCACCACAGCCACTCTCCAGGGCTCACATTTGAGGGACACAGACGCATGGCCTCGGTCCACCTTTTCTGCTGCCCATCCATCCATCCACTCCAGACAAGCTAGACTGCCCGCCCTCCTCCACATGCACCCTCCCAACACCCGAGCAGCAGAGAACCACCCATCTGCCCGCCAGGGAAGCCCAGACACAGGTGGAACAGCCTACCCAACACATTGCCACCCTGCCACCGTGCCCGCGGGCCTGGATGTGACGGACACGGAGGTGCACAGCCCCATGGAGCACATCCAAACGCCTGCTCCCTTCTGTCCCCATGGTGTGCAGTCACCTCTTTTCAGGACGGCGAAATGGAGGCTCTGAAGGCGGGAAAGCCGTACAGTCCCTGGGCAGCAGGAGCCAAACCAGAGCCCCGGACTCACACTCCAGACCTGGGCGTTGTCCTCCTGGGACACATGACATCGTGGTGGCTGCCACCGTGTCAAGGCTGCTTTGGTATTCATGACACCAGAGCCACAAAAGTCAGAAGCTAGAGGGAACTTGATCTCAACGTCCCCCTCAGTCTGTGACAGATGAGGAAATAGGTTCAATGACTGCCTGGTGCCACCAGCCAGGGAGTGGCAGGGCTCAAGACTCCGGAGGATGCTGTGACTTAACTAGGGGAGGCGCAGAGGATGTAGTCACACTCCATCACAGCATACAATCCCGTCCTGAGCCTTCCTCTGGAGCTTGCCGAACTTCTTTCCAAGCGATACATCAAAATCCCAGAGGGACGGAAAACCCGCCGAACTCAAGGGCGTCAAAATGTCCATCCCAGCAGGAGGGGACACACGGGCCTCCCTGACCAGCTCCACCTGCTCTAGACTAGAAGGGCATTCCTGGTGTCTTTGTGCCCACCTGCCCCTGCCCCCACCCCAGCTCGGGGCACCTCCTGGCGCAGCAGAGAGCACAGCCCAGGAGGGGCGGCACACACCATGCGGTCCCAACACGGCCCCCTCAGGTCGCGGTCAGTCCAGACGGGAGGTGCGATGCCAAGGCCCCCAGAGGTGCTTCCGTGCCTCTCATAACACACACATCCGTGTCACATGCTGAACAGCCAGACATGGCTCAGGGGACACCCTCCCTACCAGGGCCACGCAGAGGGGAAGACGTCAAGCAAGCCAATTCCCAGTCAGAGTGTCACCCAACAGACAAACCCAAATGCCTCCCCTGGGCCCGCTGCTGCCCCGAGAGCTGCAGGCCTCCCACAAGGATCCCTCCTGGGCATTAGTCGCTCCATCTGTCTCTAGGGCCCGTCCCGGGTCCCCCTCAGCGCCCTCCACATGCAGACCAGGGCCAGCCACCCTCCAAGACTTCTTGTTCCTCCTGCAAACGATTGAGAAAAACACAACTATAATCCCTGTGTTCCTACTAAAACATATGCCCTCCTCATCGAATACTATGATGGTTTCCTAATGGTTTCTGTAGGTAATTCTTGATCTCCCACCCAAACCACAGACGCCGGGAACGTCTTCTTCTCCCAGCATTTCACATGTGGTTCTTCAGTGGTAAGAACACTGTCATTACTTGATGTGATAAACTGCACACCACCATCCAGGACAAAGCTGGTTTTCACATTTGTGACTCTGCTATCTGAAATCACCCCTCTGCTATCCTCGTATCTTTGTATCACCAAAACAAGACACAACGTACTACATGAAATGAAAATCCTGAAATATGTATGGTTGGCAGGCACAAGACAATTCCAGACGCTCACGAGACACCATGGAAACAACACTGCTGTTGACACTAAAAGTCAAGGAAGTATTTGAAAATTAGCTCAGCCTTCAAACCAAAACGCAACTGTTACCTTACCTACTTGTCCATACTATCTATTCACATCTCTGACGTGAAGCAAATGCCATCTGTACAACTCTGAACTGAATCATTCACCCAGAACCTCTGGTTTACGGGTATTTTCCTCTCTGTCCTGCATGGCTACATCATGGTCTCTGAAGTGGCCTGGGCCACAGGTCTCCTGACCTACTGTGCCCGGGGCGGGGCGGGGGGGGGGGGGCTGTGTCACACAACAGGACCACGTGTCATGGTTGTCACGTATTCCCCATACATAGCATCACACGAGGAGTGAGGTGTGTACTGGACAGAGGTGGGAGAATGTCCTGGCTTCCCTCCTCTTCTCCCAACAAGGTCTGAGGGCTTTCACAGAGTTTGACGTCCCCACCCAGGTGGGACACTGGGATGACAGTCGTCATGTACTGGATCAGACTGGGCACAAGAACCACAGAGCTCCAGCCTTGGTGGTTTCGAGAGGGTCAGATGTGTCCCCCTGCCCTCAGAGGGTACAGGAAGCAGGGACTTCACCCAGCCACCCAGGCCTGGCCCAAGTGCCTGGTGAGGGAGGACAAGAGTGACCGCAGTGCAGACTGTAGGTGAAGCCACACCAAGCCCGGGGCCTCCGAGAAGCAAGGGCTAAGCAGAGCCCGCCAGGGAGACAACTGCCCTGACTTCGGGCACTGTACCCCAGGGCCCCAGTCATCCTGCACAGCAGACTCCTTCGCCCCTGAGTTAAGTGCAGCTTCAGCCGCTGGCGTACCGGACCCACTTTGAAAGTAAGGAACCTGAAGTTCAGGCAGGTTGAGCACCTCTCCGCTGCCCCCAGCTGAACTGGACACAGGGGCTCTGGGTGGGGAAACCGGGTCTCCTGACTGCTGGCTCACCCTTCTTCCCTAAAGGACAACCTTCTCCCAAAGGTCGACCGCCTCAGGGTGAGGTACCTCATAAGATGTCTCTTAAAAACACCTAGAAGCTACAGGCAGGCCCCAGATTATGAAAAATATACTTTCTGTACACTGATTCACTGATTCTTAAGCACAAGCACAGTAAAGCCAGGTGACACCACCCGACTGTGGAGACGGTGCATCTTAGGACTAGCTCCCCGGACTCTGTGGAACAAAGTACCTGGGGGGGGGGAGGGAAAGGGACAGCACTGGAAACGGAGGGTCTCACTCTACCTCCACCTCAGGCATCCCCTCAGCCCAACTGTCCTGCCAGGGCAGCAACTTCAGGGCATTCCTGGGACCTCTACCCCCTACCTCCCAACAGGTGACCTCCTCCCACCCTGTCCACCTGTTCAAACTCAGCCTGCAGCTCCCCTGACCTCGCAGCCAGGCACATTTTCCCTAAGAGAAGCCTGTTACTCAGCCACGCAGGGCTTCACAGCATTATTTATTGCGGTGAGGCAGGCACTAGCATTATCCCCATTTATAGACCAAGAAATTGAGACGCACTAGTTCGCCCAGAATCATCCAGATTGTGAACTGGCGAAACGGGGAAGGGCATGAGGGCTGTTTCCTGGCCCGTGTTTCCAAAGACTGTGAATCCGGTCTCAAGTGTGTCCTCAGGCCACTCTGGGCACATGGTAGGGCCAGAGGAGCATTTATTTTGGTATCAAGCAGATCCACTGGTTTCTGATCTGCAGCTTACCTTCTGTCTAGCTGAGCACGCTGTTTGAATAACAAACCCCAGTGTCTGCACACATTTAAAAGCTAAGCAACAAAAATGCAAGATAATTGGTGCAGTTACTAAACCATTGCTACCTTCCCTTTACCAACTCAAAAAAAATTTAATTCAGACATGTACTACAAAAAAATTTATTTTTTACTGAAGTTGGCAAGAGCCTATTCTTATAAAAAAAGAAAAGACATATTTGTGTGGAGAGAAGCCAAATGAGAACTTCCTTTCCTCCACAAGCCTTTTCCTCCCAAGCCCACAGCAAAGTTCTCCATCCATTAAAATTGAAACTGTAAAGCGGTAAGTAATCAGCCAAAGGGACCTCCCACAGCTAGGCTGTGATTATTTCTCAAATATAATGGAAATTTTATTTTTCTGAAGTGAAAAAACTGTAAAATGCCAGTACTGTTCACTCCCTTACTGGTCCATGCTCATCACTCCAGGTGGAGATTTCCATGGTCTGTAAGACAAATAGCTCCTCCAAGAATCCTTCCCAAAGGTTACCGGCATGCTGTCACAACTGACCTTCTTTCTGCCTGTTAAGGGGGCCGTGAGGGAAGCAGAGGTTGCCCTGAGGCAGGAGGGGGGATGTCCTGGGCGTGGTAAGTGCATCCAAAGGAAGCTCAGGGCACATCCCAGAGGAGGCCTCACTAGAAAGCTCAAGGCCAGAAGCAGGCTGAGAAGTTCTGTGAAGCACAGGAAACATGCTTTCTACTCCTCTCCTAAATGCCACCATTACAGTTTAGCTTTATTATTCACTTAAACAAACATCTGCTTGCTAAAATAGGAAAATGCATAAGTCACAAGAAGCACAAATTCTAACAACTCTCCATTTTACTAGTGGAAAGTGGATTGCTGCTCCAAGCCACACCTTGGGCAAGA
Organism: Delphinapterus leucas; assembly: GCF_059928025.1. Taxonomy (NCBI): domain Eukaryota; kingdom Metazoa; phylum Chordata; class Mammalia; order Artiodactyla; family Monodontidae; genus Delphinapterus; species Delphinapterus leucas. The sequence continues at coordinate 37,045,267 of NC_143143.1, forward strand.
ACCAAGAACAGATCTGACACAAGGCTAACCCAGGAAACCTTCTCCATCCGAGCCACACTCAAGTATGCAAACGAAAGCAAACTTCTCCTCACCCGACTGCCAAAATTCTAACTGAAGTTTCAGCATCACTTCACCTCACATACAGGTAGCCATTTACAGGGGACAGAGCACTTTCACGCCAGCGCCTCGTTTCATTTTAGCAGCCACACGTGGAGAGAGTGGAGCAGTCAGTCCCTGCTGTTCCTCCTTTCACAGGTGAGGATGCCTCTCCAACAGAAAAGCAGGCTTGAGGTCAAGCAAGCAGACCAAGGTCAGAGGACCAGAGGAATGAGTCCAAGAACTTGATTGGGCACCAGAGCCAGGGCTTCTGAAGCCACAAACAAACCCTCGAAGGAACCACAGCAGCTCACACATAATAACTTACACATATCTGTAACTGGGAACGAAAACCTATTTTTTTACAAAACAAAGCCAATAAAACAAATTAACATTTCCCTAATTGATCAGCAACTTTCACACCAAAATAAGCTTCTATGAGGCAAGTTTTGACTTCTGAAACATACAGAATGACCTTATACGTACATCTTCAAGTAAGTATACTTACATCAAAAGTCTTTACCAAAAAACCAAGTAAGGCCATGATTTCAGAGGCCAGTCCTCCTCAGCTGAGAAGGAGGCAGAAGCAGCAAGCCTAACTGCACACATTTGGCCCAGATCTCCAAAATGGGCCCTCCATTAGCGCCTGAGGTATTTCCTTCTTAAAATTATCAGGACCACGTAATAAATTTAAATTGCCATTTCCCAAGGAACTAAGTGACAGTTTTTTCATGCAGAACTCACTAGAAAATGGTGTTACATTTGCTACCTATAAAAATGCTGCAAACGTGGCCTGAAACAAAAGGGATGTTAAGAACAATTCACTTGAACTTCCCTGGTGGTGCCGTGGTTAAAAATCCACCTGCCAATGCAGGGGACACAGGTTCGATCCCTGGTCTGGGAAGATCCCACATGCTGCAGAGCAACTAAGCCTGTGCACCACAACTACTGAGCATATGCTCTAGAGACTGCGGGCCACAACTACTGAGCCTGCGTGCCACAACTACTGAAGCCCGTGCACCTAGAGCCTGTGCTCCGCAACAAGAGAAGCCACCGCAATGAGAAGCCTGCACACCGCAACGAAAAGTAGCCCCCGCTCGCCGCAACTACAGAAAGCCCGCGCACAGCAAGGAAGACCTAACACAGCCAAAAATAAATAACCAAATTTATTAAAAAAAAAAAAAATTCACTTGTACAATTAACAAAAAGCAGAATGCTAAAATATAAATAGACACAAGCAGAAAACAATGGGGAACTGGCAGATCGGGAACAAAAAAGCCATAATATTCTCAACAACCTGAGAATACCACGACAAATACTGTAGACTGTTACTCATTTACATCAGGCCACAGATGTTTTCACCACTTACTACACCAGGGGAGATGTTTTCATGGCACCCAAGGAAACCTTAGTTGAAACTCAAAGGCCACATCTTGATGCCCTTAAAATTTTCAAGCCTAGCATACTTGAAGTGGAGGGTGATGAGCCCAAGTCAGACCCTTCGGATCACTCATTTTCGGCTTATCAATCTTTCCCCAAATGAGCTTCAAAAGCCCATTTCTTTGTTGTATTTCCACACATCTGAGTCTGGGGAAGAGATACAGCATGTATTTTCTCAATCTATTTCTAAGCTATTGTCCGCTGTTTAAAATAACCTATCATATGAATCATCAAGGAGCCTTTGGGGGGAAAAACCCAACCTTCAGAAATCTATTGTGTTTGCCCAGAGAAGGAATACTTATTGCCTCTTAACATAGTTTAAATACAGAAAGTCTCTTTGGAGGAGGAAAGGGTCTTGTCCCCCTGCAAAGTGCCACCTAAAGTGTGGGTGCTGGACAAATGTGGGAGCAGGAGCAGGGTGGAGGCAGGGAGGCGGGGAGGGAAGGGTCCCTTCTCCACCCCCGGGGAGCGCAGGGCACACCCTGAAAGGGGCTGGGGTCCCCCGTACCTTTTCCGCGGGGCCCTGAGCTGCCCGCGCTGCTGCTCCCCCCGGCGCAGGACGAGTCCTTCCTGAGCCTCTTGCTCTGCGGCCTCACGCTGGACCTGAGGAAGTGGTGCTGGTCCTGGGGGCAGGCGGGCGGCGGGGACGGGGCCTGCGGGCCGCCCGAGGGGGCCTGGGGTCCGTCGCCGCCGTCCCGGGGGGTCTTGCCGTCCCTCTTTGTGCCACCGCTCTCCTCGGCCGCGTCCCCGCTGCCGGGCCCCTCTCCTTCCAGCGAGTCCTCATCGGCCGACCTCTTGCCCAGCCTCTTGAGCCCTTCCTCCCCGCCGCCGCCGTCTCCCAACTTCACTGTCATCCTGGCCGGGAAGGGGAAGAGGGGACCCCGGTGAGGCGCGCGGCCCGCAGCCTGCGAGAAGTTTAGCCGCACCGATCCCCTCTCAACATGGCCGCCGTTGTTTGTTCCAGATCCCCTCCCGCGGCCCGCCCGCCCCGGCCCGGCCAGCCGGGCCTGAGCCGCCGCCCGCCCGACCCCAGCCCGGACCCCCGCGCGCCCGCCCGCCCGACGTCCAGGAAACGGCGGCCGGCGGCGAGGAGGCGGCGGGGTGGCAGCTGGGCGGCCGCACCCGGACGGCCCTGCCCGTGCGGCGCCCCGGCCCGGGGTCGGGAAGGGGGCATGTGGCCCGGGCTGGGGTCCCGGGGTCCCGGAGCCACCTACCCAGCGGGCCCACGGCTCATGGCCTGCGCGCTGGGCAGCCCGCACGCCGGCCTCGCTCCCAGCGCTGCCTGGGCCGGCCTGGCCTCCGCGCCCGCGTCCCCCGACCCCACCCCTCCCCGCCCCCCAAAACGCACAGGACTCCGGGCCCGCGCACCTGCCCCGCAAGCCTGCCCCCAAAGTTAGCCCCGCAGCGGGGTCGAGGGGCCCGGATCGATCCCGGCAGGGGAGAGGCGCGGGCTCGCCTGCGTGCACAGGGAACTCCATGGTGGCCCGCGGCTGCCGGTACGCCTGCTTATTTTAAAACAGACATAAAGAATAATAAGCTCGGGGTTTCTGGGAATCTTGCTTCGGAGGGTGGGATATGTGTGCTGCTGCGGGGATTTACGAATTGAAAATGCTTTTGCAACAAAGGAGCCTGTTGCATGGAACAGGTTGGAGCCACCTATGAAAGTGACAGCACAGTTATGTCCAGGTAAGAATGGATAGAAGAGAATTGTGTTAAAACTCTCGGTAACCATGAATAAAAATCTCGCATTAACTTTGTTACCCTCTGTTGTGAGCAATGTCAACAACAAAATGTGACAACTCTAAAATGTGGACCAAAAAGCAGATCCACTCAGTTTATGCAAAGAGAATCAGACACTATCAATATTGTAAACCCAGAAATAGTCAGTAATGTGTACATGCGATGAAGCAAGAAAGATCAACAGGTGTTGATACTATGCCCAAACTCTGTTTGACATGCTCAACACGACTGCTGAGAATGGGAACATTTTCATTTAAAAGGAAAATGAGAGCAAGACATCAAGGCCAACAATGAAATACATTAACAGGAGTAAGGACCTTTCAAAGAAAGATTTGGAAATGATTAAAATCATGACAATACCTGCTACTGCTCTTAAGTATTATGCCTCAAAACTATCTGTTACAGCATTCATTTGTTGAAATTGATGTCATAAATCATCTGAATTCATACCAGTTTAAAAAAAAACCTGCCAAAGAATAGAATTATACAAGACAGATACTACCCAAACTTAAAGGACTTCATGGCATAGGACATTTCACTATTCACTTATCCTATCCGTTTCTACTTAAGAAACCTGAAAATATCCTAAAGGGCCTTCCTCTGGGTTATAATGTGGAAAACCCTATCCCCAGGGACATATCATCCCAAAGCTACCCACAGAACCCAGGACCCGGGCAAAGGTTACATCAGCTGCAACAGAATAAACTTGCCCGTTCGCCAGGTTGAATATTGGAAGACACTAAACTGAATACAAAAGGACGTTGCTTTTCAGAATTAAAAAGATATTAATACATTTCAGAGTTTTCCCTGAAGGGAAAAAGAAAACATGGAGATGGAATCCTTTTACCCAATACCTCCAACCTTACTTCCTGACCGTGCACAGAGGTGGGATCACCTCAAACCCAATCCCGGCTGGGCAGCATTTGCCACATTTCGGGAAAGGAAAAGCAAAACCTTCCCTCTCCGGCGGATTTCTGGCTGCACACAAAGAGCGCTGTCAACGCAACACTTCTGAGTCCGGGCTCCCGCGAGCCGCCCCGACAAAGCACCGCGTAGTAACCACCGCCGCCAGGGCTTAGGCCACTTCTCCCTCAGCCCCGCTCCGGCTGGGATCCGGGCCTCGCCGTGACAGCCGGTCGGGGTGGCCCACCCCACCCGAGCCCCAGCCTCCCGTCACCTTTTTCATCAAAGCCTCGCAGCAGCCAGGCTTCCCGGGTCCCCCGGGGTCCTGTCGGGCAGCCCTGGCTCCCGAGCGCCGGTTGCTGAGAGGCCGCAACGCCGGTGTGGTCCTCCCGCCTTGGAAGAAGTCGCCGAGCGGCCCTCGCCCCGGCACGTCCCCTCCGCTGCCGGCGTGTGGCTGACGGGGTTGCGAACGCCGGTGCTGCGGCCGCTCAGCCTCCCAGAGGCCCGGCCCGCGGCACACAGGAGCAGTTCCGGCTACGGCGGCCGGCGAAGTCCGCGGGACCGACACGCGGGGCGGGGCCGGAGCGCGGGCCGGGGCGGGGCGACGCGCGCGGGACCGAGCACGCCGAGATTTCCAGCGGGCGCGCCCCCTCAGGGGCGCTCCCATTGGTCGGCGGCGGGAGCGCGCGCTTGCACGCACGGACGCTGGGCGGGGGCGGAGGGCGGGCCCGCAAAGCGGGTAATGTTGTGACGCCAGTCTCGCAGCAGTGCGGACTGGTACGTCTCTCCGGATTGGTGAATAGACAGCCAATAGAGTGAGAGCCTAGGCTGTGATTGGCCCGGGCCGTGTTGACGGATGCGTGAGAAGAAAACGCCGCCTGAGCTCTGAGTCTTGAATCCGGCGCGAACGGGGTTTTTAACGAAAAAGTGTAAAAGTGTAACTGAAGCAGATAAACACACCCTTTATTGAATTGAATGCATACTTTTAAAGTTCCTTAGCGTTGCGGCTGGTGCTGGGCATTTAGGTTGTTTTTCTTCGTTTTGGCGATAAAGGAGTGTTTTAAATCCTAGTGTTTATGGCCTCTGATAAGAGCGATGGTGTTTAAGGGTACAAACTTGTAAGGCGTAATATCTAATGCACAGTATAATGGATACAGACAATAATATTGTACTATATGTAATGTGATAAATATCTCTACATGCTAATCATATAATATACAAATGTATCAAAGCAACGTTCTGTATACCTTAAACTTACACAATGTTAAATGTCAAATTTATTCAATAAAATTCTAGTGTTTATGAAAATGGGTTTTTTTAAAATAGAATTTTCCTTGTATGTGTGTGATCCAGCGCCTAGCTCCTCCGATTAGGTAGTACCTACATTTTCCTATTTTTTTTATTTGTTTAACAATGTGGACCTTTTTGCTGCTTTTTGCTATAGTAAGTTTTTTAAATGAATGACATTACTTTTTTTTTTTTCCAAAATTAGTTTAACCCACCAGACCGTTAGGCCAGGGCAGCACGTTGCTAATGCCTTAGGAAATGCAGTCTGCCGCCAGGGTTAGAAACCAGGTTAGTTTCTAACCGGATGAACTCGTATCGTTGGCTACTATTTTCTCTCCAATGGCGTCCATAAGGCCCCCAAAGCACTGAGCGCACGTCATAAGTTAACAGCTTCAAGGAACCATATTGAATCAACTGGCTTTACTCATAAATTCTCTTGAACGACACCCTCCTTGAAACAAAGCAGACAAAAAAGAGTCTAGCAAACCTTTTAGGGTCCAAAAGACCCAGCAATAAGATTAACGAGAGAGGAAAGAATCTTAAAGATGGCGTTCCGTCTCTTTCCCAGTCTCTCTGCTGCCTTCCTCCACCTGACTGACCTACGCGGTTGGAAACGTAACTACAGGAGCGGGTCCCCAACCGGCCGTGTATTCCTATCACATCTAGAATTTATCAGCTTCCCTTCTCTGCGCAGAAAGGCATATCTGGCCTCTTGACCCCCCTCTCGAGCTAGCTTTTTTAAGCCTAGACAGCGGCTGCGAAGGGTGTAAATTGCCCTGCAGCACCGCGGAGCTCGCCACCCGCTGGAGGAATCCTGCCCTCGGCTCCGCACGAACATTCCCGATTGTCTTCGGCTCTTTCCGGCCTCTCGTGGAATTTCGGGCGGCTTCGGCGTCCACTAGCTCAGCTTCGGCTGTATCCGCCTTGGGCTCGGAGCCGTTGTCCCGGCAACGCGCGGCGGTGCTGCCGCCCAACCGAGGTGAGTGCGGTCCCCGGCCCCGGGCCCAGGAGCAGAGGGTCTGGGGGCCGGGAGCCGGGGAGGAGGGCGACGACAAGGCGGGGCCGGGGCGGCTCGCGGTGTCGGGCGGTTCCGGGGGCCCGGAGCCTGGGGCCGGGAGGAGGGCAACGCCGAGGTGCGCGGGACTTCCTTCGCGCGGCCTCCCGGATTATTTTCGTCCAGAAATCCTGCTTGGGCCGAGCGCCCGAGCGCGTGGCTGGTCAGGCTGAGGCTTCGGGGTGCGGGGCGGGCGTCCGAACGGTCAGCGCGAGACAAGGGCCACCTCCGGGGCCACCTCCGGCGCAGACAGGTCTGACTGAGGGCCGCGTGGCTACTTGAGGCACGGGGGAGCTGACCCGGTGGCGAGGAGGCGGCGCCAGAGGCGCTCGCGGTAACGCTGGGCCTGGGAGGGAATCAGAAAACCACCTTTCTGCGCTGTCAGTACTGCGGCCCGGGGAACCGCACGCATGATCCAAACCAGAGATGGCGTTCCTTCTTGTCCATGGGATGCAGCTATGACCCTGCACTGCCGAAGCCCCGGGGGCTGTGGTGGGGGCGGTGGTGAGGCTTTTCGGGGTGGCCCCTAGTGCCTGCCCCCACACCTCTCCACTCTGTCGCCATTGCCTCTAAGTCCTCTGGTTCCCTCCCGCAGCATCTCCAAGCAGTAATGCAACTGAAGTTATCCTTAGTACCACGAGCCGCGCAGTTGAAAGACCTTAACATTTTCTTTCCCAGAAGGTGGTTTAACGGAGGCGTAAAGACCTTGCACCGCTGGAGGTGAGAGGATCAAATCGGTGAGAATAAATGAAATTTTTTTCTTTCCCCCAAAATTTATATATTGCCAAATCGCCTTATGTTCTAGAGACCCTGAGTTTTTTCTTTGTTTTTTTTTTTTGTTTGTTTTTGTTTTTGCGGTACGCGGACCTCTCACTGCTGTGGCCTCTCCCGTTGCGGAGGGCAGGCTCAGCGGCCATGGCTCACGGGCCCAGCCGCTCCGCGGCATGTGGGATATTCCCGGACCGGGGCACGAACCCGTGTCCCCTGCATCGGCAGGCGGACTCTCAACCGCTGCGCCACCAGGGAAGCCCTAACCCCCTTTTTACAACTGTTCCAGGGCTGGGGATGCTCCGATGGCCCCTCACCCTGTGGGGCAGATAATCTGGTAGGGAGTGGAGGATGGTCAGTCAAACACACATTTACAGTAAACTCTGAATGCAGCAGTGGACAAATACAGGGTTCTATGAGGACTCTGGGCAGAAGCACTAGACAACCTAGAAATCAAGTCCAAGAGCTCAGTGGTGGAAAAGAGGCTTCTTGAATACGCAAAGCAGGGGTGTCGGGGAGAGAGCTTCTGGGAAAGCCCCAGGCAGGAAGAAAGTAATTTAAAGATCTTTCAGCATACTTTCTTATTACAAAGTTATGTTTGAAATAAAAGATAGAGGAAATCAGGTTTAACTTTTTCAAGTGCTATTATAATTCTTTCTCTATCATTACAACAAAATTAATATGTTATTCATTTTTCCAAGGCATATTTTGAGAAAGTAAACTTGTTAAACATGAATAAGAATTTCCCATAGCCCAGAATTTAGACCCTTGATTGGATGCAACACATTAAAACTCACTTTAAAAGGTTTCCTTGCTGCATTAGACTGACCAGTTTTTAACCTGGTGTGTCTCATTGTCAGTGGCTCTGTGTGAACATTTGCATGAAGTCTTTACTCAAGGAAGCCAGAGCCCTGACCAGTGTGCATATTCCCTAAGTGATGTGTGCAGGATCCAGTTCCTGCCCTCTCCCCTGACTCCAGCCCCACATCCCCCTGCTCCTCTGGCCAGTGTCCAGCTACTCTGCTAGGAGTCCTGAACGGGTTGCTCTTCAGCTTGTGGTGGGTATATATTCATAAGAGAAAGATAAACATTTGAAATGTGACTGTTCATTTCTACCCACCTGCCTTCTAGCTTCTGGAAGAACAGGGTCCCTCTCTAGACCCAATCTGAGCCTTCATGGCTTCCTCTGATACAACTATTGTATTGCTAAAAGCAAATGGCATAGTCCATTCCCTACTCTAATAATAGAATTTTGCAGGTTCTGGATAACTTTTTTGCACAATTTTTTTCTTGTGGTTAAACATACATAATATAAGATTTACTATTTTAACCGTTTGTAAGTATACAGTTCAGCAGCGGCACTAAGTACATTCATATTGTTGTGCAATCATCACCACCATCCATCTCCAGAATTTTTTTCATCTTCCCAAACTGAAACCTTGTATACAATAAACTCTAATACCCCATCCCTGCCTGCAGCAGGCCCTGTCAACTACCAATCTACTTTCTGTCTCTATGAATTTGATGACTCTAAGTACATTATATAAGTGAATCATACAGTATTTGTTCTTTTGTGTCTGGCTTATTTCACTTCTTCTAGGTTCATCTATGTTGTAACATGAGTCAGAATTTCATTCCATTTTAAGGCTAAATAATACTCCATTGTATGAATATACCACATTTTGTTTATTCATTCATTTGTTGATAGACATTTGGGTTGAGTCCACCTTTTCACTATGAATAATGCTGCTATGAATATTGTGTTTAAATATCTGTTCAAATCCCTGCTTTCAATTCTTTTAGGTATATATCCAGAACTGGAATTGCTGAATTATATGGTAATTCTATGTTTGATATTTAGAGACCCACCATACTGTTTTCCACAGCATCTGTACCATTTTACACTCCTACCAGCAACTCACAAGGGTTCCAATTGCTCCACATCCTCACCAAAACTTCTTACTTTCTGTTTTTCTGATAATAGCCATCCTAATGGGGATGAAGTTGAATAATTTTAAATGGTAGCAAACCAACTCACAAATAGGCTTTTCTCTGCTAGTTAGCTTCCCCAAACTGACTGTAGGATGTGAAAAAGTGAGCAGTAGTCAGACTGTCATTCCATTCACCTTCCTACCCCTCCCACAAAGGGACAATATGCACATCTTTTCCAGGAAAGAAAGAAGGATGTTAAGTTCATGTAACTGATCAAGTTCATCTTCTCCCCAGTTGCTCTGGCTTTGCTTGACTCCCTAGCAAATGAATCCTTTTGCTTCTGACACCTCAGAGGAAGGCAGGGACAGCCTTGGTTTTCTATCAGAAATTGGGTGCTAGGTTTTTCTGTACTTTTCTCTTTTGTGAAGCAGTTTGCTTTTTTTGTTTGTTTGTTTGTTTGGAAATGTTGCTTAACGGGGAGCTATAGAAATATAAATTGTCCTTATTATGATTGGGATAAAAATGATCAAGGTTTACATATGTAGTCTAGTCCACGGGGCTTTTATTGTTTTGATGGCAGTATGTGTTATTCCTTTCCATCTTTCAGGTCTAATCCCTTGCCTCTAATTGTATATTTTTCCTGTTAGAGACCTCTTCCACATAAAATTGCCTGTTATTGGTCTGAAGGGGTGCTGATAAGTTGCCGAATGTCTTGTAGGTCTGTGATGCTTCTTTTTCCTAATTCTATATATAGTAGTTTTGTTTTGTTCAAGACCAACAGGGCTTGGTTGTCTTTTCCCTCCAGGTTCCAGCCCTGACCAGGCCTGCGTTTCATCATGGCCCTCTACTTTGACCACCGCATAGAAGCCCCAGATGCAGTTGGGTCTCCCTCCCACATCAGTTGGCACCCCGTTCACCCATTCCTGGCAGTCGCTTCCATTAGCACAGCCTCAGGAGGCAGTGTGGATATATATCGGGAGCAAGTGAGTGCGGAAAGCAGCAATTCTGACTGCAGTAGCTTCTGGCTCTTGTCTCTCTTTTGTTCGTGTGTGTGTGTGTGTGTGTGTGTGTGTGTGTGTGTTTCTCACTGAGGTCCAAACTCCCAATATTATAAAAGCCCTATTATGTGAATAACTCTTTTACCCCTGCTATTTAGTTTTGGGGACATATTTAGGAATGCTCAAGGCAGAATCCACAGTCAATTCACGGTCACCAGCAGGGTTGTCTGTCCATCCCTCTCCAGCCTGCCGTTGGCCATTCGAAACTATTTGTTTCCTGGAGGTGCCATAACAAATTACCACAAATTGGGTGACTTAAAACAACAGAAATTTATTCTCTCATAGTTCTGGAGGCCAGAAGTCTCCAACAACAGGTTAGCAGGGCCCTGTCCTCTCCGAAGGCTCTAGTGGAGGATCTGTTCCGTGCTTCATATTAGCTTCCAGTGTAGCCAGCAGTCCTTGGTGCTCCTCGGCTGGGACCTGTATCACTCCAGCCTCTCCCTCCATCCTCACACAGCCACCTGCTCTGTGTGGCCATGTCTCTTTCCTCCTCACATAAGGGCACCAGTCATACTGGACTAGGGCCCACTCTAATGACCTTGTCTTAACTTGATCATCTGCAAAGACCCTATTTTCAGATAAGGTCACATCACAAGTACCAGGGGTTAGGACTTGAACACATCTTTTTGGGGTGCCCAATTCAATTCGTAACAGAAACTTTCTAGACGCTCCTCCTACTTCACCAAGAAAGATGGATTTCCTTTCCCACTCCCTCCTCTGCCCTCTGCAGTCTCGATGTCACCCCTGAAATTTCACCCAAGCAGCCACACTCATCAGCGATGGCTACATAACGTGTCCTGCTGTCCCTGCCCCCCCCCCACATTCCACACTCTTGTAGGGTCCTCCGGAGAGCACACCTGAGGGTCTTCCTCACCCGACCCCCTTCATCCAGGCCACCCCCTTCCCCACCGGGCCCTCCAGCCTTCCCCCCGTCCCAGACAGGCCTGCCGTTGGCCCCCCTCAGAGCACATCCAGGCCTCTTCTCCCTCTATTTCCTCCTCCTGGGGTTGCATTACCATCTATCAGTGGATGACTTACAAGCCTGCGGCTCCAGCCCACCAGTCCCCCCCAACCCCTGAGCAAGCCCTCCCCTCATGCTCCACAAAGGGCAAACCCTCCTGGTATGCTCATCTTGGTCTCATCCCAGGTATGGGTCAGTATTTGGCCCCAGTGCCAAGCACAGTGTCACCAACTATTTCAGAGTAGATGCCTCCCTTCTGGGAGTCAGACAGCTCTCCAATATGTATCGTAAAATTTTCTTTAGAGTAAGTATTATTAAATCCAAAATAATAGCAATTTTAGATTTTTTTTTTTTCTGCACCGCGCAGCTTGTGGGATGTTAGTTCCCCAACCAGGGATTGAACCCGGGCCATGGCAGTGAAAGTGCCAAGTCCTAACCACTGGACCACCAGGGAATTCCCTAGATAAAATTCTAAATTTTAGAAAATTTAAAATATACTATTACAAAACAAAGTGTACTTCCTGTGTTTCTAATTGGCAGAAGGAGACCATTAGGATTTCAAAATAATGATTTATTGGATGATAATGAGGTCACAGATGTAGCAGGTGTAACTGAGTTTACTAGGAAGAGCCCAGTAGAAGTACTGAGAACAAACTGAATTAATCTCTGAAAACACATTTATACCTTAAGCCTACTGCCTTAGAAAATTCTAGAAAACACAAGAATATACCAGCACGTATTCAATTAGCTGTCACAGCAATGACATCATCACACATCACAGAGCTCTGGAAAACTGCACTGTACACTCATGAGAGAACGAGAGTTAACAGGGCAGATCATGTCTTCATATCATCCTGAACATGACTTTGGCGTCACAGACCCCAAAAACGTTCTAGGGTCACCTCACTACACTTTGAGAACCTTGGGTCAACACACTTCACCCGCTGGCCCACTTCTTCTTTTTGTAAATAAAGTTTTATGGAACTCCCTGGCGGTCCAGTGGTTAGGACTCAGAGCTTCCACTTCAGGGGGCCCAGGTTTGATCCCTGGTCAGGGAACTAAGATCCCACAAGCCACACGGTGTGGCCAAAAAAATAAATAAATAAAAATAAACGGAAAAACATTTTAAGTAAATAAAATTTTATTGATAAACTTGTCCATGGGGCCAGTTGAATGTTTACCTTACACTTTCATAGTTCAGCTGAGGCAAGATGGGTGTTTCTATGAAAATTAAATAGAATATTTCCTTAACAAACTGCTCATTATGTCCTCTAGCTGATGTCATTCCATTGACGAGGCAGAAATTCTTAGAGTAGCGGCCACTCCCTGTAAAATAAAGAATTTACCTCGTGTGTCACAGGGTGAGTGCGTGCCAGACACGCATATTGAGAGGTCGTTCCGGGTCACCTCCCTCTGCTGGCACCCGACGCGGCTGATCCTGGCTATTGGCTGGGAGACCGGAGAAGTGGTCGTGTTTAATAAGCAAGACAAGGAGCAGCATGTGGTCCCCCCGACGCAAACCGCCGACGTCACCGTCCTCAACTGGAGCCCCAACGGGAACTGCCTGGTATCCGGGGATAGGGTGAGCAGACACGCTGAGACACTGACTTCAGATCTCTGCATTGCCCTGTACATGCTCTTAGGGACCAAATTATTAGAAACTTGCGGTTGCCGAGTTCAACTGATTTTGTCAGCTGTCATGGCAGATTTTGTTTTATATTGGGAGGAAGGTTTGAATGTTTTATTCTATCATCTCACTCTGTGGCAAAAGTTTGTAATTTTTTAAATGAACATTTCTAGGTAAGTACATTCACAAAGATGGGGTGGTGCTTCATGTACCCCCAAACCCCACCTTCCCTGAGCACACCGCTTCATTGCCTAGGAGTCCCTGGTCCTGATCATCTGGCCCAGGGCTTCCTAAGCAGGTCAGTTTGCCCCCAGGGGACACTTTGCTGTGTCTGGGGAGATTTTTTGTTGTCACAGTGGTGGTGGTGGGGGTTCTTTCTACTGGCATCTGGTGGGTGGAGGCCAGAGATACTGCTCAACATCCTCCGATGCTCAGGGCAGACCCCACAGCAGAGAATTACCAGCTCTAGATCTGTTTGATTCAAAAATGACAGCAGAAATTGTACAATGTGTTTATTTATTTTACACATTTAAGGTAATATATTTACATGTTTCAAAGTTCAAAAAATACAAAAAGGTATATACTGTAAAGACTCTCCAGCCCCACCCCATCCACTACCTCCCCTTCCCTGCCCTCCAGCACCTACAGCTTCTTCAAGTCTCTCCAGTTCTCCTTCAGTACACACAGGAACACACAATGCATTCTCTCCCCAACTTCCAATTTTGAAAAATTTCAAACCTTTAGGGGAGTTGAAAGAATAGTACAAACAACACCCTTGTACCCTTCCCATGAATTCAGTAGCTGTTAATGTTTTGACACATCTGCTCTCTCTGTACATCTGTATTTTTTCCCTGTATATTTGAGAGTTTGTCACAGACATCATACTTCATCCGTAAATGCTTTGGCATCGATCTCCTAGGATCGTGACCACGTGTACTGTCACACTCAGGAGGGTGAAGCCCATGAACTGGTTTCCACTGCTGTGCCATCGGTGTGACAGCTTTTCCTGCTGTCCCAGTAACGTCTGTGCTGATTTTGTCCTTACCCAGAAGCCAGCCAAGCACCACGCTTTGCGTTTGGCCGTCATTTCTCTTTGGTCTCCTTTCATCAGAACTGGTCCATGGTCTTGTCTTTTCTTTCTTCTCTCTCTTTTTTTTTTTTTTTCTTTTGGTCTTTCATGATATTAACATTTTGAGGGGTCCAGACTAGTTACCTTGTAGAATGTCCCTCGGTTTAGAACTGTGTGGTTGTCTCCTCATGACTGCCTTTAGGTTAAACATCTTGGCTGGGAGCTTCACACAGAGGGCGTCGTCTCTTTCCTATCTTCCTCGGTCCTTTTCACATGAGGGCAGTGCCCAGTGCACCCTGTTCTGTTTCTGGCTTTTCACCTGATGCTGCGTCTTCCAGGTCTTTCCATGGTGGTGCACGGCGAACCTCCTTGCTCTCTTTTAACCTGCCCTTCATTACACCAACGTGTTATCATTTACTTCCCCAGCCTCTGTGGTTAAACGGTCTCCAGTCCTTTGCTGGACAGTGACACAGTGGCTGGCCTCATGCTTTTGTCCTTTTGCATGTGTGAAAGTTTAGAGAAATTCCTGGAGGTGGGATCCAGGGCATGCGCTTGTGGTTTGGTGAGTGTCCCTACACCTCCCTCCATGGGGCTTGACCAGCTCCCACCAACCCACAAGCATGTCGTATCCAAGCTCAGAATTTTGCCTGGAAAAGTGCTATCTCGGTCGTGTTCTAGTTTGTGTTTCTCTTCCTCTTGAGGGTGAATATAACTTAGAAGAGCCATTTATACTTCCTTTCTGTTCATATCACTCATCCACTGTTCTATTTATCCTTTTGTCTGGATTTTACTTCTATTTTTCTAGTCTATTCCCACCTAATGGCATTGCTCTGCCCCCAGATTCCTACTTCTTTGGTGATCTTTCCCACCTCTTGCTCAGAAAATCCCCTAGAGGAATAAAAGAATTCAGGGTCATTGAATGCCATCATTCTCATCTTGCCTTTATTAAGAAGCAACTAACAGAGTAGATGACTGAGGCATGAAACAAAGCCCAGGTTGGTGCTGACCAAGTCTTGGAGTCAGGATTTAAGAACAGAAATACCTAGCACTTCTCTAAGAAAATCTACAACTGTGCTGGTCCTAATTTCATACTGGACTCAGGCAGGCAGAGAAGTAATAACAAATGAACAGACACGCTCAGAGCACTGACCTCTGAGACACCTGCTCGCAGGCTTGGCCCAGGGTCTTTTCCACTCTCCCACCAGAGACCCAGTTTGATTACCGTGAGACCGACCAAACCTGCTGAAGCAGGAAGACACACGTAATCTGCAGCCCTCAGAGTGTCCCACAGTCTCCAGGGACAGGAGCAGAGCTGGCTTCCGACATCCAGAACCACGAGTGAGGTGTCTGCTGCCAACATCCACCTCTCAGGGCCCCTTCCTGCACAGCCGTCTCTCTCCTGTGCCATCCGTCCAGGAGGCTGCTGGAAACAAAGTTTCCAGTTTCCCACTCCAGTTTCCCACTCCAGTTTCACCCCAGAGATGACCTGCCCTTCCTCCTCTGTCCCAAGTCCAGCTCGGGCCAGGTGCCCCCTGTGCAGCCACCCTTGGGCCTGGGGCAGTGGAGAGATCCCTGGAAGAGGACACCAGGCGAACACTTGGTCGGTGAAGAAGCGGGGAGGACAATGCATGTCCAGGGCTCATCTCCCTCTCACTCTCCTGCTGGACAAGAGCTGAGGGCGAGGAGTAAGTGCACCTACACATAGGAAAGGGCAAGTCGCTTCCTGATCTCTGAGATAAACCATTAGTGAGCCAGCTGTGAAGTGACGTGTCCCGACAGTTGTATCTGGAGACCTAACTTCACACTAGTCCCTTAGTACGTTCACCTCCTGCTCTGCATGGGACTGGTTTCCCACCTGAGGGTGAGATGCTCTCACTTTTCCTTCAAGTCTTACTGGATAAAGTTATTTGAATGAAGTGACCTGGAAGGAATGGCAGCGAGTGAAGAGACCACTCTGAACACAAAGGATCCCCCCTCAGGAGCAGTAAGAGATGCAAAAACCACTTAGAATTTAGGGGCAATGAGCAGGAGGCCCCGAAGAGGCATCTGCTTTGCCATCTTCTACTTGGCGTCTGCGTGTCTATCTGGTTACAGGAGACCTGAGGTGACTTCCTGTGGCTTCCCCTTCTTGTGTGTGTGTGTCTGTCTGTCTGTCCGTCCTTGTATCAGAACAGGGGTCTGCAGTCATCTGAGCAGAAACCACTGCTCCAGGGGCTCCGGACATTTCCATCCTTCAACTTCTTCCCCAGCTCAACAGTCGGGGGATCTGGACAGGCCGAGTGCTCGTGTTTGTGTTCAGGTGCCTAATGAGCTGTCAGCTGGAAGCTCGTGTATACTAATAAAACAGTCATTTACTGTGTTAAAAATTAAGTGCTGGACAGGACTTCCCTGGCAGTCCAGTGGTTAGGACTCGGCACTTTCACTGCAGCGTCCTGTGTTCAATCCCTGTTTGGAGAGCTAAGGTCCCGCAAGCTGCGCAGCCAGGCCAAAAAGAAAAAGGAAAAGAAAAATTAAGTGCTGGACAATTGCACTTGCAGGGCAGAGCAGAAGGCCATCTCCACAGAGGCCGTGTGTGCCTAAAACACACAGCAGGGCCCAACTGCTGGCTCCTCTAGGGAGGAGGCTAGGTGACGGGGAAGGAAGCCTTCCCATTTCTGCCCTTATGTGTGTTTCACTGTGCAAGTATTATTTTTTTAATGTTATTTTAAGAGTAATTTGTAAACACACAAAAAAATAATGTTTTTATTCTTTTTTTTATAAATTTATTTTACGTATTTATTTTTGGCTGTGTTGGGTCTTTGTTGCTGCGCGCAGGCTTTCTCTAGTTGCGGCGAGCAGGGGCTACTCTTCGTTGCAGTGCGCGGGCTTCTCACTGTGGTGGCTTCTCTCGTTGTGGAGCACGGGCTCTAGGCACACGGGCTTCAGTAGTTGTGGCACGCGGGCTCAGTAGTTGTGGCGCACAGGCTCAGTAGTTGTGGCGCACGCACTTAGTTGCTCCGCATCATGTGGGATCTTCCCAGACCAGGGATCGAACCCGTGTCCCCTGCATTGGCAGGCGGATTCTCAACCACTGCGCCACCAGGGAAGCCCCAATGTTTTTTTTGTTTTGTTTTGTTTTGTTTTGTGGTACGCAGGCCTCTCACTGTTGTGGCCTCTCCCATTGCGGAGCACAGGCTCCGGACGCGCAGGCTCAGCGGCCATGGCTCACGGGCCCAGCTGCTCCGCGGCATGTGGGATCTTCCCGGACCGGAGCACAAACCCGTGTCCCCTGCGTCTGCAGGCAGACTCTCAACCACTGCGCCACCAGGGAAGCCCCCCAATGTTTTTATTCTTATCTTTATAAAGCTGGCAAAGTCAAGAAGAATCTGTATAATAATATAGGATTTGAATTCTATATATACTCATGTTACATACCATTTCAGATCTTATATACTCTTCTTAGAGGTCCACTGTACAAGTTGCTTTTTAAGGCCCACATTTTTTTTTTTTTTTGGCCGTGCCACACAGCATGCAGGATCTTAGTTCCCTGACCAGGGATCGAACCCGCGTCCCCTGCAGTGGAAGCGTGGAGTCTTAACCACTGGGCTTCCAGGGACGTCCCAAGACCCACATTATTTGAAAATCATATTCTTATATACAGTAAAGCAATGTTACACCCACTGACCGTGAGCAGGAAACAGACCTCGAGGACTGCTCGGGCAGCGCAGCAAAGCGGCCTCAGGCTTCGAGGGAAACACTGCCATTTGGCAAAGCTTAGCTTGTCCCAGCCAGAAGCCCTCCTGGAAAATTGCTCCTGGACCAAGTCGTCTTCCCCGCAACTTGAACTTTTCTAGCAGTTGTCTGAACCATTAACTTGAGATTTTGATGACTTTGATGTTGAACATATAGTACACCTGGCACCCAGATCTTGGTTTCTTCCAATAAAAGGAACCAGGGCTCCTTGGAGAAATGGCTGATCCTAGGGCTGGGGCAGGATGGCAAGCCCGGAGGATCTGTAGGCCAGGACGTGAGGAGGTGCTCACAAACCCACAGCGACGGGTGCATCGAAGGGACAACAGAGCCTGAGGAAAGAGCTCCCGATGGCGGAGCTGGAACAATTTGAGTATCTAAACAAACAGGGGAATATTGGGTCATAACCCAGAGTAGAAAATAAATATTCATGGGTCCATCCGTGCGTCCATATTGATGTAAATCTATGATTTAATAAATCAGTAATGGTGGACAAGAGGCATATCTCTCCAGATGATCTAGGAGGTGAGACATAACTCCCCTTCCTACGTGTGGGCTGCACACAGCGACTTCCTTCCAGGCAGGACAGGATGGAAGGAAGAAGAAACTCCCCAGTGAGGGAGGTCACAGACATGACCTCAGCAGACAGGTCACGCCAAGGACAGGGACCCCTGATCCGACATGTCGACAGCAGCACTTGACCTCTGGTCTTCCTCTCAAACCCACCACCCCGACAACAATGAGAAAAACATCAGGCAAATCCTGCCGGAGGGACATTCTACAAAACCCCTGATCGGTCCTCCTCAACACTGTCCGGGCGTCCAGAACAGGGGTGTCTGAGCCACCGTCCCAGCCCAGGGGGGCCCAAGGAGACATGGCGACCAGATGTCTGTGAGGCCTGGACAGGGTCCCAGGGCAGGAAGAACTGAGGAGAGGTGAATGAAGTACCAACTTTAGTTAGTATCATGCGCCACAGTAATGTAGGGTCAGTAATAGGAGAAGCTAGGTGTGAGGTATGGAGCTTCTCTGAACTATCTTTGCCACTTTTCCTTAAATCTGAATCTATCCCAAAATTAAAGATTTGTTTTAAAAACTGAACATGTGACACTTGTTATCTCTAGGGAGTGAAGATGGGATGGGGCACAGAGAGGAGTTTCTGGTTCCTTCATTGAACACTAAAATTGTTTTGAGTTTTTCATGGTGCACATATAGTAGTAGTATAATTTTAAAAGAAAAAAAGGAGTAAGCCCATGCTCTGTTGCACAGTATCACCCTCACCCTCCACCAGTCACTTGCTAAGAATGTGACCTTGGGTTTTCCAGCTTGGTGTCTTGCTCTTATGGAAGTTGGACCAAAGGGGTCGAGTACAAGGGGCACCGCTGCTGAAGCACGAGTATGGAAAACACCTCACTCACTGCATCTTCCGGCTCCCCCCTCCCGGCGAGTAAGTAGAGCTTGGGTGGTGGCTGGCGGGGCCGGGGATGTGGCTCCTCCTGACACTGGAGGGGTCTCCTCTGTGGTTATACCACCTTCGTCCAGGGAGCAACAAGGAATCTCTGTCACATTTGCTCTTAGGGACCTCGTTCAGTTGGCGAAGGCAGCTGTAAGTGGTGATGAGAAAGCCCTGGACAAGTTTAACTGGAGGAAGTGTGGCTTTGGAAGTTTCCTGAAAATGGGACCTCAAGAGGGACTCTCATTCTTTGTCAGCTTGACCGATGGTAAGACACTCAGGTTGGGGCCTGGGGACACTGCAGTGTTTCGGAGTGTCTGGGAGATTATAAGCGAATGGATGGCGTTTCTGCATAAAATTGCAGGCTGTGCGCCACTCCCAGATGGATGCCTTAGCTGGCTTGTGCAGGTGTTTATCCAGGATCCAAAGGGTGGCTTCACCTTGACCTGATAGAAACAAATTGAGCTTTATTTGCGTTTGAAGGTTTTTCAGGAGGAAGCTGTCCAGGATGTGCAGCCCAAGATGAATCGATGCCAGGGGCATCCGGCGTGGTCTCCAAGCCAGCAGCGGGGCTCAGCTCTGGGGTGGGTGTGACCGGGGCACGCTGGACCAGCAGCCCTGGCAGGGCTGGGCCGTCCATGCTGATTTAACACGGCTCCCCCGCGGTGTGCTAG
Organism: Delphinapterus leucas; assembly: GCF_059928025.1. Classification (NCBI taxonomy): domain Eukaryota; kingdom Metazoa; phylum Chordata; class Mammalia; order Artiodactyla; family Monodontidae; genus Delphinapterus; species Delphinapterus leucas. The sequence goes on from NC_143143.1 coordinate 37,065,055, forward strand.
GAGGCAGGCGGCGGCCAATAGATGCAGTGTGAGGTTCAGAGAGATAGAGGGTCTTGTACACTCACGAGACATTCATGAGTGCCTTCTCCCATGGGAAAGGGGCCCTTCCTGGGGTGATGGGGTTCGAGGACGTGTGTGGCCAGGCAGCTTAACCATGACAGGTGACAGCTGGGAGGGGCTGGGGCATTTGTCAGTTTGAAAGTAGAGAGACTTGGCATTTCAGAAGGGGAGTTGGAGGGACCCAATGTGGGCACTGTGGGGGCGGCGGGGGCCCTGAGGGAGGAAGGAGATGTGGCGACTGGAGGCCTGGCTCTGCAGGGGGTGTCAGTGCTGCCCCCACCCAGCAGCCGTGCAACTGGCGCAGATGATCCCGTGTCTTTGTGCCTTAGCTTCCGAACATGTACAGTGGGGATCGGGATAGTACCTGCCTCCAGAGCCTCTGTACACGGAGCCCACACACATCTGTGCTCAGTAAATACTAGTTACTGTTATGATTAGCCTCCAGACAACCTTGAACCTTTAAGCTTAATAAGAACTCAAGTTGTCCACTGGGAGTGAGATGGGAGGCGGCATGGAGGGTGAGGAGGCTCCCGACAGCAGCAGAATGAACCCAATCCTGAGAACTCACAGGAGGTGCTGCCACCATGCTCAGAAGCCTGAAAGCAGAACCAGGAGACAGCTCGGGGGCAAGAGGAGGGTATCCAGGCTGGGAGGGACCCTGGGGCCGAGGCGAGGGCCTGGGGAAGGCAAGAGGGTGCAGGCCAGACGCCAGCCAGCGATACCCGGTACCCAGGATGGAGGGTGCAGGCCGAGGCTCCGGGGAGGGTCATAGTTAAGGCCCCGGCAGACGGGTGATGGACGTGTACCTAGGGGACTGAGATGACCAGAGCATGGAGGCTGTGCATCAGGAGGGTGGTCAGTGTGAGCACTGGACAGTGGTGGAGGGAGGATGGCAGACACAGGGGTCCTGGCTGGACTGACCCAGAGATGGCAGACGAAGGGGTCATGTGCCAGTGTTTTTAAAATGGCTTATTTGTAAATGGTTATGATGAAGATGTTTACGTTGAAAGTGTCCCTAAGTAGGTAGAATGGCTTCCGGGGAGTGTCCAGCCTCCATGGACACATCGCTTTCCCGCAGGGACCGTGCACTACGTGGACGAGAAGGGCAGGACGGCCCGGGTGGCGTCCACGGACAGCTCTGTTCAGACGCTGTTCTACCTGGAGAAGAGAGAGGTGCTGGTGGCAGTCACCGAGAGCCTGCTGCTGTGTCTGTTCACGGTGATGCCCGAGGGCACAGCCGAGGAGGTGATGAAGGTGAGGAGGTGATGGGGGGGTGCCCCAGGGGGTCTGCAGCCTCTCTTGCCCACCTCATACACCCCTTCGTTTTGGTTGAGGAGTCTGTGTTTCAGGGCCACCACCAGAGCTTTAGCACCTTATTTATTGTGCACCATTGCGGTCACAGGTTGGGGAGACACCAGGGGACGGGGCCTCCCAGAGCCACGGGAGGTACGGGGCTGTGGCGGGGACGCCTGGCTATGTGCAGACCTTGAGGGTTGTCACCAGTGTTCCCTCTGTGACACTACCGCTGGCCCACACATATGCATTGCTTTATCCGAGGGGTGTGTGACAATCACAGCTCTGGACACCCGGCCATCCGCGTGGGTGCCTCACCCCGGGCTGGGGCGCTCACTCGCGGGAGGACACCAGGAAGCCTGGGGCGTTGGGTGTTGGTCAGGCAGCGCGTGCAGCTCCCTGAGGACTGCATGCTGCTCTCCTGCCACTTTGTTGGTTTACACCCAAGGACTCTATGGTTCTCAGAGTACTCCGAACCTTCCCTAAGATGCTCTGGTCGATGCAGAAAAGTCGGTGTTCAGGGGTCCTTTGTGCACCTCTGTCTACACAGCAGTTGAAATGTGGTCACTGAGTCCTGTGAACCTGGGTTCAAATCCCCCCTCAGCCCCTTGCTGGCAGGTTTTCTCTGAACACAGGCTGTGACAAGCTGCCTCACCCAACGCGGGGCACCCCTGTCATTAACTACGTAGTGTGCAGTGGTCGCTGCTTTGGCCTGAAAGGCTGGGGCTGTCCTTCCAAGTGTCCACAGCCACCCTCACTTCCTCCGCTTGGTGAGTCTGTGGGGAGTCACTGCCAGAGAGTCCAGCTGCTGAACAGGGACCTGGTCTCGACAAGGGCGACGTGCTCCTTTCGGGTTGTTGTTGTGCAGGTAAAGCTGAGTGGAAATATGGGTCGCCGGGCAAACGTCGCCCTGATCAACGGCAGCCTTCTTGTGACCGCCACTGGGGAGGCGGTCCTCAGGTGAGATCCCGACTCTGCAGAGAGCGCTGGGGTTGAAAATTCTGTCCCATACAGTCTCTTGAGTACACTTTGTGTTGGAGTGTAACATACATATAGAAAAATGCACAAATTATGATGAAGTGTTACTAATTGGGCACATCCACGTAACCAGCCCTGAGATGGAAGAGCAGAACATATCAGAGACCCTAGGCATTCCGCCCGCCCCCGCAGGGGTCACACTGTCCTGACGTCTGCCTGCCTTTTTGATCCCCGGGTAGATGGAATCCCGTGTTGTGTTCTCTTGGGTCCGGCTGCTTTAGCTCATGTGACATTCAGGGGTTCTCCTTGGTTGGGTGCTTGGAGTTCCCTTGTTCTCATCGTGACCCGGTGTCACACAGGAACCATCTTTTATTAACAACTGCTCCCTTTGTTATGAACAAGACGTAACATAGATAACGTAACAACGACATGCTTTTCTCCTCAGAGTCCAAAGGGCCACGTCTTTTTCCTGATTTTTAAAGTTTACTCTGCGAGTTGAACAAGACCCTCACAGCTGAGGGAAGCCCACTAACACAGTCCCCCCCCGTGGGACTTTCCTCCTTGCCTTGTAGATTCTGGGATTTAGAACGAGGAGAGAATTACGTACTGAGTCCAGAGGAGAAGTTTGGTTTTGAAAAAGGAGAGAATATGAACTGTGTTTCTTACTGTAGAGTCAAAGGTGAGACTTCCCAGCGTCAGAGGGAGAGCCCACCTCAGGCTTTGCTCTGGGCTGTGCTGTCATGACATGGAACTCAGGGCTGTTCTAAGAACCATACCTCAGTTACAACTATGTCAGTCACTCGAGTATAGTCAGCCAAGAGCAAAAAAGAGGCAGGAAAGCTGTGTTGTCCCACGTAGTGGTCAAGGAGTTTGGTCAGGAATGTGACCAGCCTGGCTGCGTGAATTGGTGTCTGTTCCTCCTGAAACCTCAAGAAAAAGTCAGTGTGAGAAACATTAAATATATATGTGTACATGGATGTGCATATGTGTACACACACGCACACACAAATATGACAGAAAGAATAGGAAATGCACCAGAGCAGCACTTCCGTGCCCGCTGAGTGCTAAGTGCTGTCTGGCATTGGGAAAGCAGCCCTGAACACAGGTAGGCAGGCTCCTCTCTCATGGGAGAAACCAGAGAGCAAGCAGCACCACTGCCCCAATCCCCCATCCACACATGTACACACTGTGTCACTGCGAGTAGGGAACTCCTGCTAAGGAAGACACGGCCAGGTAAGAGGCTGGGCAGTTCCTGGACGGAGGGCCGACAGGCTGGTATTTTAGAGAGGGTGGTCAGAGAAGTGAGCTTGCTGCTGTTTTTATCCCTTTTCAACTCAATGTGAACTTTCTTTTTACCTACAGGTCTTCTGGCAGCAGGTACCGATAAAGGGCGCGTAGCCATGTGGAGAAAAGTGCCAGGCCCCCAGAGCAGCCAAGGGGTGGAGGGCAAAGACAGGTGGACCCTTCAGATCCCCACTGAGCTTGAAGGAAACATCACACAGATAAAGGTATGCCTCGACGGGGCGCTGCGTGCACTCATTTTCTGCAGAAGTGGAGGCAGTAATTGCTCTGAACCTATTTTTGTCAGTTATTCAAATTAAGATAAAAAATAACAACAGTAAAATATTTTTAAAGGCCTTTTGGGTTTCAGAACTACAGATAAGGGATTGTGGATCTGTAGTAATCTATATTTATCTTTTTAAATCTATCTACCCGTCCATTTATCTCTATCATCTATTTGTCTTATTTAGTTATTTATTTGGCTGTGCCGCACGACTTGCAGAATCTTAGCTCCCTGACCAGGGATTGAATCTGCACCCCAGCAGTGGAAATGCCAAGTCCTAACCGCTGGACTGCCAGGGAATTCCCGCCCCAGCTTCCTCTTAATGCTCCAAAACTCCACTGTTTTCTGGTCATCCTGAGGCTTGAACTTGCCCCCATTCTGTTTCAAACAAAGGCATTCTGTTGGGGAGCTTGCTGTTCTTGTGGACTGCCTTTCCCCTCAGGAAAAGATTTCTGAGTCACTGCTCCACAGCCTGGTAGTGGGGAGAGTAGCTGGCTTTCTGGGGTGACACCCTGCTTTGGGAGCTGGGAGCTGGACACAGGAGCCTCTGGTCCCAGATGGCCTCTCCCAGAGAGGAGCAAACTGGGGCAAGGGCCTGGGGGCCCAATGTGGTCTGGCTCCTGCTCCAGATGCAGAGCCTCCCTCCGACCCACCTGGACCTGGCCTCTGTGCCAGAGCTGGGGGAGTGAGAGATGCTGGCAGCCGCCCCTCCCAGGAAAATGCCGGAGGAGAGGGATCCCCGGTTTCTTGGGCAAACCTGCCTGCCGAGCTCACCTGCCACAGACTCTGCTCTTCTTACCAGACTTAGTAGACTTTCTTCAATAAGTCTTTCTTCATTTACTCTGTGCCCAATTCCCAGAGAAGTACATGGTTGTGTTTTCATAATTTTCACCAGTTATGCCTACTGTGTCCTCAGGGCTCCTCACCTGCCTTTCTGGAACTTGCCTCTCAGATCTGCTCTGTGTGAATTTTTTTTTTTTTAATTTTTGGCTGCACCAAATGGCACGCAGGATCTTACTTAGTTCCCCGATCAGGGATCGAACCCATGCCCCTTACAGTGGAAGTGCGACATCTTAACCACTAGACCGCCAGGGAAGTCCCTGAATTTTTTAAGATAAAGTTTACTTAATCTATACTAATCAGGAAATGAAAACTTACATAGTAAACAGTTTAGGGATACCTTAGAGCAATTTTGGGAATTACTTTTAGATCCTCATCTCAGGTCATAAATAAACATAGTTTCTGGATGAATTAACGAGTTAAATATTTTTAAAAGTTAGGTCAGGGACTTCCCTGGCGGTCCAGTGGTTAAGACTTCGCCTTCCAGTGGAGGGGGTGTGGGTTCGATCCCTGGTCGGGGAGCTGAGATCCCACATGCCTTGCAGCCAAAAAACCAAAACATAAAACAGAAGCAATATTGTAACAAATTCAATAAAGACTTTAAAAATGGTCCACCTGTTAAAAAATGAAAATAAAATTTAAAAAATTAAAAGTTGGGTCCGAATAACTGGCTAAAAACACAGAATATAATCAGATCTGTAGAGAAAGTGTAACTTTCTTAGATTTTAAGTAATAAAAGAAGTTGCAAAAGCAGAGGGACAAGGTTGAGTCCATAGGAACATGTCACACTGGGCAATGTGAACAGGAAGGCTGGGATGAAAGGAAAACTGAGCTGGGTAAAAATTCACTTTAAAGGGTTAATCTCTAAAACACCAAATTTTCCCAATTTTCAATGCATAATTTTTTTCTTCATTTGAATACTAATCCCAGTTGATGTGTACATTGAAATTATTTTTGGTTTTTTGTGGGAGAAGAAAGGTGCTGTTTTAAACTGATGGCTCATCTTACCTTTAGTGATATCTTAGAATAATGGACGTGAAAAATCCTCACATTTATAAGAAAAATATTAAGAATGCCAATGGAGGGAATTCCCTGGCTGTCCAGTGGTTAGGACTCAGTGCTTTCACTGTGGGAGCCCGGGTTCGATCCCTGGTTGGGGAACTAAGCCTGCATGCTGCACTGTGCGGCCAAAAAGAAAAGAATGTAAATGGATAAGTGATGAAGGAGAGTGCAGATAATTTACCTAAGGGTGGTTAGTAGAATCCATGGAAAACGTGTAACCTCAGTGGTAATGAAAGAAATGCCCATTTTAAATAATAGTAAGAGCCACACTAACTTTCTTGAAAGACGTAAAAGAAAAATTGACTCAGTAGACCATGTTCCTCAAAGAGAAGCCTCAATCTTGTAATTATTTCTTTCCAAATAAATCTACAAATTTCATGTTTATCCAGTGAAAATAAGGAGGGTTTTTTTTTTTCCTGAGGGAATTCAACACAATAATTCTAAACTCATTTGGTAGAGCAAATGGCCAAGAAAAAATTTTAAAAAGAATCAGACCATTTCTGTATCCTATACCAGAATATATCTGAAAGGTATAGCAATTAACATGGCATGCTTACTAGGAATGGATAAATATATCAGTGGAGTAAAGTTGGAAATCCAGAAATGGATTTGTATGGATTTGGAAGTTTAATATGAAATTATGAAAGTGGTACTTGACATCACTAGAGGAGGTCTGGATAGTTCACTAGAGTGTGTAAATTTGCTTTCCATTTATAAAACATAGACGCCCCTAAGTTCATGTCAGTAAAGTAAACTCTAGAAGATGCTCAACCAGTCAGGATAGACATGAGCGAGAACAACCACACAAGTTTACCCGCTGGATCTAAACTCTGAGTGTTGTTATTTTAAAGTTTTTCTACAAATTATACATTTTATACTTATAAATTTTTAAAATCATGTTTTTAAACAAGAAGAAGAAATAGTGCTTGGAAATTGTTTATGAATCCTCGTACTTATAACATTGCCCTGACTGCACCTCTCCTTTCTGTCTCTCAACGTGGGAATGAAGTGGGGCTCCAGGAAGAGCCTCCTGGCAGTGAACAGCATCAGCTCCGTGCTCATCCTCCGCGAGCAGGCCATGTCGTCCCACTTCCACCAGCAGGTGGCCGCGGTGCAGGTCTCCCCGAGCCTACTCAGCGTGTCCTTCCTGTCCACGGGGGTGACGCACAGCCTGCGTACAGACATGTACATCAGCGGAGTGTTCGCCACCAAGGTCACTGCCAGGGTGACCATGGGCTTGGGCGGGATCATCGATGCAGATGGAAGACCTGGTCGGTTGTTAGGGTCATTCGGGACAACGAGGCCCAGACGGCCGGTTGCTTTTTAATTTCCATGGTTCTTTGTAGGATGCTGTTGCCGTCTGGAATGGAAAACAGGTGGTGATCTTTGAGCCTTCTGGAGCCACATTACGAAGTGCAGGTAGGAGTCTTTTCAGCCCCACGAAGGGGACTCACATCTAATGGGGGTGGGTGCTGGTGCCTGTGAGGTGGGCAAAGGGCAGGCCCAGGGCCATGGTGAGACCCTTATGTCAGTTCTCGTGCCTGGGCCTGCGTTTCCAGAGCCAGTGCTGCCACTCTAGCCCTGTGCAACCAGGGCCTCCCCAGCCTCCCTATAGAAGCCAGTTGAGGTAGTTAAGTGCAGCCAGATCTGGGGCCAGCAGCCCTCCTGGGCTCCAGGACGATGAAACAGCTCAGAAATAAGTCGGCATGAGTGTGAAGAACCACAGTGCTTTCCGGAGAAAGGGATGCTACACACCTGACTTCTGAACTTCCCAGAGCACGCACAGCAGTGAGCCCGTGGGGTCTCGATCAAGGCCAACCTCTGTCTGAAAATTTCAGGGTGGATCTTCAGAGCTGTTCCACCTGTCCCATCCATCGCTCCGACTCTCTGTTTCACTTTATCTTCTGCTCTTTAGCACATGTCTGTATGAGTTACGGGGCTGCTGTAACAAGGACCACAAAACGAGTGGCTGTTTAGGAGTTATTCTCTCACAGTTCTTGAGGCCAGATGTCCAAAATTAGTTTCACTGGCCAAAATCAAGGTGTTGGCAGAGCCCCAGAGGCTCTAGGGAAGACTCTGCTCCTTGCTTCTTACAGCTTTTGGTGGCTGCCAGCAATCCTTGGCTTGTGGTCACATCATTCCAGTCTCTGCCTCCACTGTCACATTGTTCCTGTCTAAAAATCTCCCTCCCTCTTATAGGGACACTTGTGATTTCATTTGGGGCCCATTTGCATGATCCAAGATAATCTCCCCGTCTCAAGACCTTAACATCTTTGGCCATATAAGCTAATATTCATGGGTTTCGGGGATTAGGACCTGATCTCTTTGGGGACATCTTCCCACCAAGCACAGTGACCATCAGGACGTGCTCCTCAGCAAGGTCTCCTTCTGCACAGTTCTTGTCTTCACCTGTCCTGACCTAGGCCCTCCTACCTCACAGGGGGACTCGTCATTGCACTGTTCCCAGGGTGATGCCCCCACGTGCTTGTTTGAATACCTCACACCTCCCTGGGGATGTTTTTCCACAGGTTATCAACTCTCTCCCTCATATCATTCCCTCACTTTTTTTTCCTCCTCTAACACTTTGTTGCCTAAAGTTCACTTAGAACACTTTTCCCACCCTGCCCTGCATCGTGCTGATAATTCACATCTTCGCCTCTCTTCTACCATAGATCCCTTGAGGGGCAAGGGTGAACTTATCCTCCCAAGAGGATAGCACAACAGGTGCTGAGCTACTTTCTGTTTTGTGTGTGTCATCATCTTCCTAACTAGATAAGAACCTGTCTAGAGCCAGAGACTAGAGCTTGTGGTCTCCAAAGTTCCACATAAGATAAGCAGATGCTTGAACAATCATGCTGTCATAGATGCTGTGCTACTGGAAGCACCACTGCTAGATGGGAGAAAAGAGGAGAGACCATCAGTGACTGGTGAGGGCAGGGTGCCCAGCACTGAGTCCCCACACCTGGCCATCACCGGCAGCTGTGGCCCTGGGAGGCCCCTGTGTCTCAGAGCCTCACTTTCCTCATCTGCAAGATAAAGAAAACACACCTTTCACAAGGCTATTGTGGGTGCCAAGGAAAATTAGGGAACACACATGAGAACACTTCTTGACTATACCACAGCTCCACCCCTTCTACCCGTCTCACCTTGCTTCCTTCTTTATATCCTTAGTTGTAGAAGGAAAACCTTTTCTGCTAGGTTTCAGTCTTTCTCATCAATAGTTGCCCTACAAAAAGTTCTAGTTTTAGTGTGAGAATGCTTCGTAAACTCTAAGGAGCTATGACGAGACTAGCTGCTGCTGTCCTGACCTTTATCTTTAATTTTAGGTACCTTCCTGTGTGAGTCTCCAGTGTTAGCCATGCACGAAGAAAACGTTTATACGGTGGAGCCAAACCGAGTCCAAGTTCGAACGTGGCAGGTAAATTGCTGCTCTAGAGTGAGTGGCCTGTGACGTTAAAGACAATTAGAGCAGAGTTTAAAATGCCATCTCTAAATCAAGCCAGAGCCTGCTTAATGACTTCACTCAACCACATCAGATTGCCCCCACTGGGTGCTTGGTTGTAAAAATGGATTGTCGGATAGCGCCTCCATCGACAGCTCTTGTGACTTCAGAAGTCAGGAGGTGAGGCAGTGGCCTTTTGCAGTGAAAAGGACTACATGGCTGGACCTTGAGTGCTTGGGGGTGTGAAATGGGAGGAAATTTTGCTGTGTTTAATGCGCATCTTGAGGGCTAAGGGGTCGTCGGTTCAGGACATATCTTTAGGCAGACCTTTTTCCCTGCATGTGTCTGAGGGAGAGGCCAGGATGGGAGCAATGTGTGCCTCCAGGATTACAGGCCTTTAACACACCATTCTGTTCCCTCCGGGTGGTGTGCAGTAAGGAAACCCTGCCCACATCCCGTGCACACTTGCTGGACCCTCAGGGCTGACATGGTGTATTAGTTTCCTGAGCCTGCCATAACCAATGACCACAAACTTAGTGGCTTAAAACAATAGAAATTTATTTTCTTTGCAGTTCGGGAGGCCAGAAGTCCTAAATCTAGGTGTGGGCAAGATTGGCTCCTTCTGAGGCTCTGAGGGTGAATTTGTCCCATGCCCCTTCCAGCTTTTGGTGTTGCCGGCATTCCTTGCGTTCCTCAGCCTGTAGACAGATCACTCCAGTCTTTGCCTCCATCTTTACATGGCCTTCTCCCTGTGTCTTAGAAGGACACTTGTCCTTGGATTTAGGGTCCACCCTAATCCAGAGTTGTCTCCTTTTGAGATCCTTAATTATATCTGCAAAGACCCTTTTTCCAAGATACATCCAAATGGATGTATCTTTCAGGGGCTACCATTCAGCCCAGTACATGCAATAGTGTTCTGCATCATGGTTGAGGACATTTGTTATGGCACTGGTTTTAGCTCTCAGTATGACTGCTTTGTCCAGCTGTGAGTTCTTTCCTGGGGTCCAGCATTTGATTTCCCAGGGCTGCCATGTCCGTGTCCTTGTACCTCACAGCCTGCACGTCCACTCTTGCATTCAGCAATTCCTGAAAGAGCTTCCATGCAGTTCTACTTTCTAGCAGGAGGGTCAGACAGTAAAGGTGCACACTGAAGTGTGGAGGTGGGTGGGAAGTATTGCAGGGGGTGGCATTGGAATAGAGACCTGACAAGTCAGGGAAGCGCCCGCAGCCCCACTCGCCTCCTGGGGCAAAGTGCGGGTGGAAGGAGCTGGGGCCTGTTGAGATACCTGCCCTGCTTCAGGTCAAAAGGGAGGCAGAGAGGCTGGAGGGAAGTAGGGATGGGCCTTGCATACTGCTGATAGTTGTGTAGGGGCATCAGCTGTGGACATAAAGCCGAGGCAGGGAGGGGCCCTCCTAACAAAAGATGAGGGAGCAGCTGGGTTATCAGAGGGGTGACCTGCGGAGCTGGAGAGTGGAGGCATGCAAGGAAAGAAGGAAAGGTCTGCAGGGAAGGGGCGAAAGGCATACTGGGAAAGAAGGATAGGCCTGCTGGAAAATGGGGGAATGGCGTACTGGGAAAGAATGATAGGTCTGATGGGAAGGTCCAAAGAGCATGCTGGGAAGGGACAAGAGGCATACTGGGAAAGGGGCAAAAGGCATAATGGGAGAGAATGAAAGACCTGCTGGGAAAGGGCGAAAGGCATGCTGGGAAAGAAGGATAGGCCTGCTGGAGAAGGGGGAAAAGGCATACTGGGAAAGAATGATAGGCCTGATGGGAAGGAGCAAAAGGCATGCTGGGAAAGGGGTGAAAGGCATACTGGGAAAGAATGATAGGCCTGTAGGAAGGGGTGAGATGCATACTGGGAAAGAAGAAAAGGCCTGCTGAGAAGGGGCAAAAGGCATACTGGGAAAGAATGATAGGCCTGCTGGGAAAGGGCGAAAGGCATGCTGGGAAAGGGGTGAAAGGCATACCGGGAAAGAATGATAGGCCTGCTGGGAAGGGGTGAAAGGCATACTGGGAAAGGGGTGAAAGGTTTGCTGGGGAAGGGGCGAAAAATCAGCTGGAGGGAACTTAGGAGCGTCTGACCACAGACAGTCTAGAGTTTAGACTTTTTTGTTGATTTTTAGGTTAAGGAATATGTGACCATGGTGATTAGTAAAGTAATGCCAGCCTGTGTAAGGAATCCATTAGCACCTCTCCTCTCGTCGGAAAGCTGGAGTGTGTCTCCAGACCTTTCTCCCTGCCCGTGCATCCATGACACACAAACTGCAGTTGTTGCTGGTTTGTGTGGTGATGGGCCAGCCGTTATGTACCTCATGGTTCTCGCAGAAGCTTCCTCCAGGCGGGAGCGCAGAGCCCCCGCTGGTTCCCGTGCTCTGAGCGGGGGCTGGTGTCTGACAGACACCCGTGGAGGCAAAGCCTCGGGGGACCATATGGAAGTTGGAAGGCAGGAGGTGTGGAGCCCGAGTAACACGGTGCGTTTTGGCTTTTTTCTTGGTTTTGTGTTTTCTTCCTAGAAGATCATTTCTGTGTGGGAAGGACTAGGGCAGCTGGTGAGCAGTGAAGGCAGGTAGGAGAGGCCACAGGTGAGAGGTCCGGGGGCTTGGAGTGCGACAATGGGCAGGGAGCCAGGCCAGAGTCAGCAGTTAGGGGCGTGGTGAGCAACTGGTGTAGGAGGGAGGAACTGAGGACATTCTAGTTGTCTAGTTTGCAGGTCTGCTAATTGTGGAGCCTTAAGGTGGAAAGTACAGAAGCAGAGCAGGGCTGGGGGGGAAGGGTGCAAGTGTGAGGTGCCTCGGACACCCTTCAGAGATGTCCCAGTGTTACCTGAAAACGAGGTTCGCCTCTCGGTGGATGTCAGCCAATAGACACAACCAAGCTAAGATCGGGAGAAGGAAGGATTTATTACTTGCAGCCAGGAAGGAGAACACGGGGGATCTTTCCCAAAACAGTGTCTCCCTGAACAGCAAAATTGGGGAAGTTTTAAGCTAAGGGCACAAGCATATTCACAAAAGCGTTTGAGCAGAGAATTCAGGGTAGAATTGGGGCAAAGGTCAACAGAGTCCAGGCTCTGTGGATTGAAGTCAGTGGGCGGGAGCGTTACTTCCTGCAGAACTCAAAGGTGTATTATTATGTATATCCCTTGAGGAACCAGGACCTGCCCCAAGGCTGCTCCTCCCTTGTTTCTGCATTCCCTCCCTAAGATCATTAATTGCTGAGGCCTGTTCTAGGACCAGCACTGTGGCCAGGCTTAGATCACAAAATGGCTTAGGCTAAAATGGGTCCTCTTATGTCAAGAATACCAGTCCTGGTTCTCTTTCTCCAGGAACCCCCACCCCCACCCCGCCCCAGCCTATATTCTTACACCAGAGCCAGCTGGAAACACTGCTCTGGAGGCAGGAGCCCAGGCCGCGCTCTGAAGCGGGGGTTGGGAATTGGGACATATCATTGAGGCAATGTGGAAGGAGAGGAGGTCAGGTTTGCACTGCGTAACAACGTGTCAGGAGCGGCAGAGGAGAGGTCGAGCAGAGGAGGCTGAGACCCTCGCTCTGTCCTCACCAGTGAGCCTGTCCTCACCAGTGAGCCATCGCCTGTGACTGTTGTTTGCTTGTTCCACAAACGTATACTAACCGCCCTACTGGGTGCATCAACATGAAGATCAGATTCCTCAGCTTGGAACTCACCCCCACGCTGTTTATCCCTCACTCTGAGTTTCCTGGACGGGTTATGCAGCTTCCTGGCCTGCTCCTCAAGTCTCTGTGCCTGGCACTAGGAGTCTACTAAGTTCTGTTGGAACGCCCCCCCCATCCCCGATCGTCCAGCCTGCTCCCCGCTACCCCTGCACTGGGACCAGGCCTCCACCTGCCGCCCACTCACTGTTGGGGTGCCCTGCTCCCAGCCCAGCACCATGCCACGCAGACACTTACTGGGCGCTGCTTGAATTGAGCCAGGAGCCTCTCTCAGCTCCAAGGACAAGGGTGGGTCCATGCACAAGACACACGAAAGCCTAAGCTCTGTGCAGGCCTGACTGTAGTCACTCTTTCCAAAATGCTCTTAAAGTAAGAGTGACACTTTAAAACCCTCCAGAGTCTTCCAACTTCACGTAGAACAAAATCTGACTCTCCACCTTGGCCTGCACTGATTACCCACTCGGGTAAGTGATTTGAAATCACCTGTGGCTCAAAACCCTCCAGAGTCTTCCAACTTCACATAGAACAAAATCTGACTCTCCACCTTGGCCTGCACTGATTACCCACTTGGCCTCTGCTCACTGCCCACCTCGGAGGCCACCCCTTGGCCACCGCATTCCTTCCTGCTGTGCTGGCTCCTCCTTGTCCTGGAAAGCCAGGTTCAGCTCTCCAATAGGTGGCTCCTTCTCCCCAGTCTCAGTTCAGGTTTGTCCCACAGACAAGACCTGTTTCTCAGGCATTTACTGACGTATGATGTACACACAGGAAAGCAAGCATGTTGTGTGTGCAGCTCAGTGAGTTTTCACAGATGGACGTATCCGTGACGCGACCACCATCCCTTCCACTCACGGCCTCCCCTGGATGTGACCACTTAGAGGACACTAGCCACACAGTCAGTTTCATTGGGGCTTTAACATAAGACCTTGCAGGCAGTACCTCCTGGACCAACCCAAGCAGGTGGAATTCAATGTCTCGCCACCTTGATAGTTTTGTTTTAGCATCCTGTCCGTCACCTGTCTACACTTGCTCAGGTTGAGTTATGTGTGTACTTGCTTGTTGACCTGGCTGCTACCTGTCTCCCCCTCTGAACATAAGCATCAGGGATCCCCCCGGGGCAGGGCCCCGTCCTCCCCTCCCCGTGTGGGGTGAGACTCCAGCAGAGGGCAGGGCCCTGTGAATAAAGCCTCCCTGAATTCCCTGTTCCCTCCTTTTTTCTTCAGGGGACTGTGAAACAACTCCTGCCATTTTCCGAAACAGAGGGGAACCCATGCTTCTTTGACATCTGTGGAAATTTCCTGGTTGTAGGGACAGACTTGGCTCACTTTAAAAGCTTTGATCTATCCCGAAGGTACAGTGTTTGTCCAAATAAAAGTATTATATTTTTAAAATTAGTCAGGAGGTAGTGTGGTGGGTAGAAAATGGAGAGGAGGAAGCAAACTGCTTACGTTCTCATTTCAAACATTAATGTGCAACTTACTTTTTTGAAATGTCTTATGTCTTGATTTAAATTCTTCATCTTTGCATGAAGGGTAAGGGACCAGCATCACTATGTGATGGACACATGACAGTGCATTTGTCAAAATCCATAGAACTTTACAGCTCAAAGTGAGCCTTAATGTCTGCAAATTTAAAAAATCAGTTCAGGGGATCCCAGGATGGAATGCAGACGAGGCAGGACTACCCACCATTCGTGAGTGTGTGGAACTGCCTCCCTGGGAACCAGGTGCCGCCTGGGTCACCCTGGCACCGAGTGGGACCGTGAGACTAAGGGCTAAGGGGCCGCACACGGCATGTGCTCTGCAGACGAAGTCAGTTCCCACGGGGCTCGGGGAGCAGTACCCACACTGCCATCCAGGCTGGACATGAGCAGCCGAAGGATGGGATGGGAGCCCGAGGGAGCCAGCTTCTCGCCTGGGTGGGAGGTTCCAGATCAGCAGGGGTGGAGGCTGGAGTGACCCCTGTGCTGGTGCATCCAAGGTGGAGATGTGAGTCTGAAGTAGAGTGCAGCTTCACGTAGACGCAGGTGGATGCGTATAAAGTTACCATGGCTACGAGGATACACACCAGTCAGTATACACACAGCCTTGCTCTGTCAGCCGTGGGGGCCTGAGGGCAATGTCACCCCAAGAGCAACGAGCACATCCCGTGCCCGGATCTGGGTCTCTAAGTCCTACAGTAAAGGGAACTGATCTCCTCGGAGAAATGATGCTGGGACTGATACTGGGACTGGAGCAGGAAATACACCAAATGAGCCTGGAGACTCTGTCCCAGCCCAGAGGGGCCCAGGGAGACGAGACAATTAAATGTCAAGTGGGGCCTGGACAGGGGCCTAGGACAGACAGAGGACACTAGGAGAAAAGTAAGGAAATGTGAATAAAGCAAAAAAAATCATAATGAGATACCTCTACAAGCCAGCGTTGTTTCTAATGGCAACAAACTGAAACAACTAAACAGGGAATTAATTAAATAAATTTTAGTTTGTCCACACAGCGGAAAAGCACACAGCTGTAATGAAGTATGGGCAGCAGAGACCCCGGCCAGCTGTGCTATGGGGACGATGAAGCAGCCTTAATAAGCTGCTCCTGTGTGAGACAGGGACAAAATACGTGTTCGTGTTTGTTCACAGAAACAGAATTTTAAAACCTCACCCACCAAGTAGCAGATTGTTATGTTGTACAGCTGAAACTAAGATAACGTGTGTGTCAATTATACCTTGACAAAAAAAATGTAAAAATAAAAAATCACCCTATGTTCTGAGCTCAGCCCATTTCCTGGGTCTCACATTACCGAAGTGAGAGCATTTGGGCCCAAGCGGAGCTCAGTTCTCTGGGCCCAGGTTCCAGGCCGCAAGGAGAAGGGGCGCCTGCCATCCCACGGCGGTGCCACTGAGACCGCGTCCCTCCCCGCAGAGAGGCGAAGGTGCACTGCAGCTGCAAGAGCCTGGCAGGGCTGGTCCCCGGCGTTGGGGGCATGGCCTCCCTCAGGTGCAATGCCAACGGCAGCAAGATCAGCATCCTCCTCAGCAAGGTGAGTCCGCTCGTGCGCACAGCTCCTCCCACCCCTCCAGCTGGCCCTTCTGTGCCCCACACCCGCGCTCTTGACGTCCCCTCCTCCCGGCCGGGCGGAGTGGTGGGGGAGCTTTCTGTCTGGCCTCTCCTCTTGCCTGGGGCCACCCTTCACCTCCCCACCTTCCTTCACTCCCTGTTTCATCAGGAGCAGTGGTTTCTGCTTTGCAGAGACCCTCACCTCTTCCCTTTTCTGCCCTTTCCATCACCCGACTAAATTCTCTGGGCACCAGGGGTGATGACTGTGGAAGGACCTTGGAGCCTCTTGCTTAGAGAGACACACGACGTGGGTGTGAAGGAGGCAGGTGGCTGGGTCGCCTGTTCTGGAGGAGCTACTGCCTTCCCACCCGGCAGTGTCTGTTCATGCTCTCCTCATGCATTCACTCACACGTTCATTTGCTCACTCATTCACTCATTCATTCACTCACTTATTTATTCACTCATTCTCTCACTCGTTCATTCAAGAGTGGATTGCTGGTTGCCCTCCATGTACCACACACTTTGCTGGCCACTGTAAACACAAACTGATCGGTTAAATCGGGGAATCGGCCCCTCCCCTCGGAGAAGCAGACTCGAGTAAATTTTTACAACCATGGTGAGAGCTGAGAGGAGAGGTGAAGGGCTGGAGGTCAGTGGTAGGTGGAACAGCTCTCAAGAGTTCCGGAGGCTTCCAGGGGAGGTGGAGGTTGAGCCCAGGTGTGGGCTCGCCAGGTGGGCAAGTGATGGGGGCACAGCCCCGCCAAGGCGTCAGAGTGCGACCCCGTGGCAGAAGCATGGCTTCACCAAGGTCTCCGGTCACTGGCAGAGGGGGAGGCCCAGGCTGAGTGGTCAGTGGGCGGCCCAGGCTGAGTGGTCAGTGGGCTATCACAAGGTGGAAGATCCCTTGGGGCCCATCACAGCCATACTTGGCTGTAGGGCAGGGAAGGACAGGGTCTGAGAGGAGCTGGGTGAGGAGCCTTTGGGGGACGGAGGGGGGGTCCTGTCTGGTTGTTGAGTTAAGGCATTTGAAGGGTGGCCTGTGGACAGTTAGACACAAGCCTGAGTCTCAGCCAGGAGGTCTGGCTGGAGGTGGGGGTCCTACCAGCCGGAGGCCAGGGTGGACCTGGGGAGGCTGAGGGAGGGGAAGCAGCTGAGCTGATGGGGAGAGACAGGCAGGCACCGCACACCAGGCAGTCCTGGGTCACTCATTCCTTCAGTGGCCAGGACACTGCCCGGGTATCCACACACAGGCAGGAGACACCCACACAGGAGGTAGGCAGGGTATCGGGACGTGGTGCTGGGCAGTCCCGGGAAGGGCATTTTCCTTGGTGCTGGGTGTGGACGCTGGTGAGAAGTGCGGACTGCTAAGTGACCATTGTCTCCGGAGGCCTGATTCTAAAGAGCAGAGCGAGCTTGAGGGAGCTCAACGCTCAGACCAGGGTCAGGAATGCTCGCCCTGGTGAAAGAAAAAATCAAAGAAAGAAAAGTTGAGCTAGGTTGAGGGGGCTTGCAGTGAAAGATAGCTCCCCTGCCCCACTGGCACTCCCCAGGGGAGGAGAGGCTGGGAGAAGCAGGAGGAGGAGGATGGGATGGAGCCCCTCTCCTTGCAGACGGGGCAGGGTGGGTGTGGTGTCTGGGGTGGAGACTGAGTCCTGGACCACCTTACCATGTCCCAGACACTTCGTTGTTTGTCATTTTGCTTAGGGAATTGTGATGACTAGGAGCTTGTGTTTTTATTTAGTCAAACCTATTGATGATTTTTAATTTGTGATTTCTTCCATTGCTTTTAAGCTTACAGTATTTTCTTTTGTCTAAGATATCAGTAATTTTTCATTTTCTTGCCTTTCTTTTCTTAAGTAAGCACGTCCCTTTACCGTCCCGGTATCTGTGGGGATAAAGGTTTAACAGTCTACATGAGTTCTTGGCATTTTGCCCCAACAACCAAGCTGGTTCCCTTTTCTCAGCTTTTCTGGAGCTTCTCTATGGTGTTCACTTCATTTTTACTCACTTGCGTGAGAATTCGTTTATCACAATCTCGGTCCCTCCTTGTGCCCATGGTTAATCCACCTCAGGTAAGATGACATCACACTCACGTCTGTATTAAGAACAGCTAGACAGCCATAGTCGACCTGCACAGTCTGAGAATTTGTCTTCAGTTTTCTGAAATTAGAAAGTAGTAAATCCATAGCCATTTCAGCAGGATGAACGTAAGCTGACGTTCGAATTACGAATGCTGGAGGCCCGCTCATGGGAGCGGCTGGGTGGATGACTCGGGCATCTCTTCCAGGCGTGTGGCTCTCAGTGGGCGGGTACCCTGAGCTCCAGCTCTCTCTTCCCCAGGCTGACAACAGCCCCGATTCCAGAATCTGCTTCTACGACGTGGAAATGGACACAGTGACCATCCTCGACTTCAAGAGGGGACAGATAGATCAGAGAGAGACATTGTCCTTTAATGGACAGGAGACTAAGAAGTAAGATTGTGGTTTGGGAGGATTTTGTTGAAAAAAATGTTGAAAACGATGTTCAGTTACTTGTTGGCTTCGAGGCAGGTTGTTGCTAAGTTTACTTCACCCTTGGAAGAGCTCAGAGATCACGAGTGGTGGAAACCAGAGGTGAAATAGAAACAAACTCCCCTGGTCAGTCGGGGTGGACTTGAGTCTCTAATCTGTTTTCCAGGTTCTAAGGTTCTGGAGTCATGGGGTCAGAACTCGAGCTTCTGAAAGGGCTGCAACTCGAGTGTCCACAAGGGCAGCCTGAGTCTTGGGGCACAGAGGGCCCATCAGCATCTCTGTTGGCATGGAGAGTGTTTCTGAAAACACAGTGGGGCATTGGTGGGTATGCATTCTTCAGGGCATTGATGTACCACGTGTGTGAGGGTCCATCTCTCTCTTTCAGAAGCCAGGCCCTCGCAGATGAGAGGCTGACGAATCTCGTGCCTGTGAGCCACTTCTGGGATCAGAGTGAGCCCAGGCTGTTTGTGTGTGAAGCCGTGCAGGAAGTGCCGGGCGCCCCGCTGCAGCCAATGGACAGGAAGGCCCTGGGCGAGGCCAGCACAGGCCCCACGGTACCACATGCTGTCGCCTTTGTGTTTAGATTGGTGGGGACGTGGCAGGCTCTGTCTTCCCAACATGGTCCACAGGGAAGTTCTGGGGAATGGATTCAGGAGAGCAAGCGCTCACCCCCAGGATGCCGGGGGACACCTATCCCCTCTGGGTTGACACTGAGGGCTGGCCCCACCCTCTGTCACGTGCCATTTTCTCTCGGCAGCTCAGAGCTCTTTATCAAAACAGTTAACATGAACTTACCCCTTGATGTCAGCTCATCCTGTGGGGTCCAGTTACTGAGGCCGACTCCTCAGTCATCCCCCGAACAATGGGCCCCCTCGCCCCTGTCTCCACCCCAATCCCCGGCTTTGCAGGGCCTCCCTCCCCAAAACTGGTGACTCTCGGGCCCAGGACTCCAACACTTTCCAAGTCTTGGGTCCTGCAGGACACCCAGCGATCCCTGAGAAAGCCCGGGGGCTGCATGTGCCTCTCTGTGACCCAGAGGGATCTTTCGTAGGGTCCTCAGTAGGTCAGCAAAGGCCAGCCGGCCCTAGAGCTTCAGGTGACTTGTGTCCCTGCCAAAGGGACTTCCTTCCAGGATGTGAGAGGCTGGATCCCCTGAGGCTACCAGCAGCGGGTTTCCACACCCTGATGTTTTCAGAAGCAAATCGGTCTCTGGGTCTGAAACAGGAGTGGCGAGAGGGGCCCTGTTGGCATCTGTGTCACTGGAGTGGAGACTCAAAGATGAGAGAGAGGGTCTAGTGACGAGCAAGTTGGGGGCACTCGCTCCCACTTGGAGGGTCGGGGCATGGCCGGCGAAGGGCTCCTGGTCTTGGGTGAAGTTGGTGAGGAGACGCAGGCACTCACACAGCAGGGCAGCCACCAGCCCCTCGGCCTCCGCGTCTCCTGGGCAGAAGTGTCTGCGGCCGAGTCCTGCAGGACAGGGTCCCGCCGAGCATCGGCCTCTCCACTGTCCCTGCCCGAGAGCAGAGCAGAGTCTCCATGTCAAAGTCAAGAAACTGAAGGGGCTACTCTTGAAACACGGGAGCTCCTGAGCTTCACTCACCAGCGCGGGTGGAAGGGTTAGTTTTCACCACAAGGTCAGCGAGATGGGTCTAGTGGCTCCCAGGCCGGACGAGGTGTGTCCTCCAGGAGGGGCGTCAGAGAATAGCGGAGCCTGGTGTCGTTGCTGTGTGCCCCGAGGAGGAAGGGGGTTATCTGTGTGCCCATGTGTTGGCCCCTCTACTTTCTTTGTGTTTTATGTAAATATGCCAGCAGTGAAAATGGGATTGGGCGAGATTCAGGAAAGTTACTGCCAAACTAAGACAGAACGTCTCCCTCTGCAGGCAGACGTGCTGGTCCTGTCTTTCTTCGTCTCTGAAGAGCATGGCTTCATGTTGCAGGACAGCTTCCTCCGGCCTCCCGTCTTCCAGACGCTCCTGGGAATCCAAGTGCCCCATTATTACTTCATGAGAAAGGTGGGAGCCTCCATGTGTGCGGCCGTGTCTCAGGCCCTCCTCCCCACCGGGGCTCTTCCGTTAAACAAGCAAACCGTGTGCCCTGATTTGTCGCCTGAGATTCCCGCAGATCCGAGGTTTCTGTGTGGGGAAAGGCAGGCAGGCAGCAGTGCTGCTGAGGGTTGTCCCTTCCGGCGTCCCCCAAAGGCACCGTACCCTTCCACTTTCCTGTCTTCTTTTTAAAAATTCTAGCTGGTTTTTTAAAAGTACGTATTCCTATATTCACTGTAGGAAATGCAGAAGCTTCAAATAAAGAAATAAAGACCAAGGATGCTGCAAATCCCCGTGGTCACAGCCCCCAGAGATGGTTGCTAGGAAAGGCTGGCGGGCAGCCTTTCAGGAGAGGTCTTGTCCTTTGCCCACGTGTGTGTGCGTTACATACACTGGTTGTTTTTATTTTTTTTTATTTTTATTTATTTTTTTGATGTGGACCGTTTTTAAAGTCTTCACTGAATTTGTTACACTGTTGCTTCTGTTTTATGTTTTGGTGTTTTGGCCCTGAGGCATGTGGGATCTTAGCTCTCCCACCAGGGATCTAACCCTCACCCCCGCATTGGAAGGCGAAGTCCCAACCACTGGACCACCAGGGAAGTCCCACGGGTGTGTTTTTAAATTTTTGATCAAACAGGGTTGTTTTCAGCACACACCACCCACCCCCTCCCCCACCGCCAACAAGGGTATTTTGGATGAGTTATTTGCCTTCCCTGGAACCTGGTCTCCACGTCCCCACGGTCCCTCCTAGACCTGAAATCAGCCATCCTCTGCCCTGAGAGGCCATGCTGATCACGGGAGTGGGTGCATCTGGGGGGTAGGGGTGGCGGAATGTCCAGACCAGTTGAAACACTGGCTGAGCCACCTGTTCTCAGCCGGGCGCCAACACCGCCTGCACAGAGGAGGCGTGGCTGCGCTGGGACCTGAAGGCTGCAGCCTGTCGTTCGTGCCTTCCGTTCTGCAGGACTGCGAATGTATGTGCTGGCCGCTGCTGCTCCTATTCTCGTAAAATCTGCAGACTCCTCCCCGTCATCAGCTCTTTGGGCTCCCCTGCCGCGTCTTTCTTTACTGTTGTGTCAGAAGAAGGACTGAAGTATGTAGACTTTTACTTGGATATTTTTTGGCTCTTAGCATAGGGTGATTTAAAATCAACCCTAAACACGAACTCTGTATTTTTTGCCGTTAGCAAGTGTTCCTTTTTTAGCCAGAGGTAAGGGCAGACCCCAGAGGACCCCCAGAGATGGTGGCCCTGCCATCTGAGCTTGGCTATCTCTGCCAGCTCCGGAGCTGAGGCCCCTTGCCTGTGTGAACGGCTGTCTGCTCAGAAGCCAGGACGCAGGTCTCCCCGGGCCCCTCCCAGGGTTATTACTGACCTGAAGAGGTTTGGCAGGAAGGCCCAGGGTGGGCTCTCTGCTCTTTGTTCTGTGACTGTCATGGGCGAGCCATGTGGGTCTGTGGGTCTCAGGCTGTGCTGAAGCCCTCGTGCAACGTGCCTGAGTTGCACAGGCCAGGGTTGCCCCTGGGAACAGTATCCCCAGCCATCGAGGTCGGCAGCGAATAGTCTTTTCTGCACTTTGACTTGTGATCCGATGCAGTGAACTTTGTGAGGCTGTGTGGTTTCGATTCCAGGAGCCCCTGCGCTCCGTCCATGCAGGTTTTCTGAGTTCCCTCTTTTGAATAGACCAGCGCCTCCAGACCAGCATTTTTCTGAATTTCATTCTTATTTAGTGCTTTTATACGTTTTAATTTCTCTTTGATTTGAGACTCAAAACGTAGAGACAGCCTTTGAGCTCCTTCTCTTGGGCGTCTCCCACGTCTTCACGCCTGGGCTTGTTTCCTTCAGTCTGAGCACCATCCTCCCCTCCGCCAGCCCCTCAGCTCTCTTCCCCCCGAGCATCCACTTGGTGCTGTTGGCCCAGCAGAGGCCTGCGTGATGCTCCTCCCTGTTACCTGAGCTTTGCAGTTGCCCCAAGATGTGGTTTTCTTTGTTTTAAGCGACAGCTGTCTGTGTGCTGACACCTCCCACCTCACATGCTCCAGCTTTGTCAGGGGCCTGGCAGGGCGTCAGCTCCTCATTGGGGCAGCACGAACAGTCTTGTCTCCTAATGCTTGCGGTGAGGAAGTATTTCACTTACCTGTGTTTGCAATACAGGAAGTCTTATTCATTTGATCTCTCAGTGCGGGAGAGGAGGGGCCCATGCAGCCTATTTCCCTGAAGCGCCTGGCGTCCCGAGGTTCCTGTCCGCACACTCAAGGGTGTGGTGTCAGTCGAACAGCCCTGGACCCCCAGCTCCCACATGTGTCCAAGGCAGGTGGCTCATCCCCTCGAGAGCAGAACCCAAGGTGAATGCAGACAGGGGGCACCGTGAGCCGTGACCGTGGGTGCACTTGTTTCTGTGAGAATTCCTGCGTGTGCTCGCGGGGAGCAGGGCTCTAATGAGGACGGGGCATCAGACCCACAGCAAGGCTGACGGAGGTCAGGCTGCTGTCTCGTGATTTGTGACACCACAGCAGACAGCAAGTACCACCCCCCATGGTTTTTGTGTCCACATTTTCTGAAGGTTTCCCACTCAGTGCAAAATCAGCCCAAACTTGAGGACTCAGCTTCCCGCCGGATGTGACCCCCCCCACTCGGCCACAAACCCTGACCAGGGCTGCTCTTGGCCTCTGCTTATGCTCTGCCCTGTGCCTGGAGGGTCTCCCCGTCCACACCTGGGTCTGATAAATCCTACCAGGGTTTCAAGGCCCAGATCAAGTACCCCCAAAGTTGGGGGCTACAGTTGAACTTCAGAAGGATCCGTGACAAAGGAGCTACTGGGAACTGAGTCAGAGGCAGGTGGTGAAGGAGTCAGAGTCACAGCAGATACGAAACTGCCAGGGTAGGGGAGTGGGGTCCAAGGAGATGGATCATGAACTCTCTACACGGGGGAGCCTGTGTAATCAGACGAATGGACGCTGCAGGGAGAGAGCAAGCCAGGTGGGAGACCGAGGGGTGTGTGTGCGGATCCAGCCCAGGGGTGAGTGGAGGGCATGGAACCCCGTCTAGCTGGGAGGAGGGAAGTGGACTTGAGAAGGATTTGTGGCTGGAGCTGGTGCAGAAGGCATGGTCCAGACAGTGCACTAAACTGTGCTTGTGCTGGGACCACAGGATTTCCTTCCTCTGCCTGCATTGGGGGTGTGGCGGGGTGGGTGGGGGGCTGCACTAGGTGAAGGTTCTGAGAAGCACCAGCAGAGGGCTCACCACCACTAATCCAGGTTACATTTTGGAAACTTCTACCTGCAGTGATGCTGGCGTCGATTTTAATGCCCTCTGCACATGTACACAGGTCTGACTTGATAGTAAAAGCTCTTTCTAGGAATTTTACAAACGGCCCTGGGAGGTAGGGATTTTCACGCCTGTTCACGGCTGTTGAGCAGCTGATGTTAGTGCCTTAGCGGCTGGCAGGTCCCTGTGCGTTGACAGCCTGCGTCACCCGCTGTCTGAAGCCAGAGCCCCAAGTTCTGCTAACTTCAAGGGGCCTGCAGACGTGCATTGTGTTTGCCGAGAGCATTGCTGAATATGGGGTCTGTGTGCAGAGGGTCCCCGCAGCTGACGAGTACCCCCAGGGAGAGGCCCGGGGTGGGCCCTGGCTTTACAGGGATCCACAAATAAACAGTGCCCTTTGTCGTTCAGCCAGGAGAAGTGGACCTCGAGGACCAGGTGGACTCCGGGTCCCAGCGCATCCCCCAGACAGTGGGCAGGAGGCCCCTGCGGGACTTCGTGGGGCTAGAAGACTGTGACAAGCCCACGCGGGACGCCATGCTCAACTTCACCTTCTTCCTGGCTGTCGGGGACATGGACGAAGCCTTCCGGTCCATCAAGCTCATCAAGAGGTGAGGGTTCTGCTCGCGAGGTGTGCCGCACCCAACTCCCTGTGGCCCTCCTTCGGGTCTCTTCCCTCCCCACGAGTCTCATCGTCGCTGACTCTTCTTGGCGTTCCTGGTGTCTCATGGGTTTTCACTCAAGGGGATGCTGGTGCTGGTGGAAACCTGGTTGTATATGGGCACCTGGCTGGCCTCGCAATGCTCGGTGTCTCGTGGGCTGTGATTTAGTTGTTTTGATTTACTTTACAGTGGACACTTCCTAGTTGAAAGTTCTGCAGTTGCTAAATATTTATAACATCTGTCTGTCCAGGAATAATTGCACTAAACAGAAAAGTTTTTTTTGTTTTTTGTTTTTGGCTGCGTTGGGTCTTCGTTGCTGTGCACGGGCTTTCTCTAGTTGCGGTGAACAGGGGCTACTCTTCCTTGCGGTGCGTAGGCTTCTCATTGCAGTGGCTTCTCTTGTTGCGGAGCACGGGCTCTAGGCACCCAAGCTTCAGTAGTTGTGGCACACAGGCTCAGGAGTTGTGGCTCGCAGGCTCTAGAGTGCAGGCTCAGTAGTTGTGGCACGCGGGGCTTAGTTGCTCCACAGAATGTGGGATCTTCCCGGACCAGGGCTTGAACCCGTGTCCCCTGCATTGACAGGCAGATTCTTAACCACTGTGCCACGAGGGAAGCCCTAAACAGTAAAGGTTTTGATAGTAAACTCTCAAAACGGCAGGCAAAATGCAATTAAAATTGCTCTTAAGTTGTCAATCAAGGGCTACCTATAAGCAGCTTCCTCTCTGTGCCTGTGAAAATTCAGAGCTTCTCAGGAGCATTTGACAGATTTTAATTGCCAAAGAGTAGAAAAACTATTGAAGGGTGAAATTCAAGTGGGAAGAGGACGGGAGATAGGGCACCCCAGCAACCTTCGTCTGCAGTGATGGGTCTGTAACCCAGAAGCAGCCTGAGACCTGGTCTTGGTCCACAGCAGAGGGGCTTTTCCCTGCTGCAGGTGGGCAAGAGGCTTTTGATCAGGGAAGTGAAGAGTGGCTGGAGGCACTTTCCGTTTCATAGGAACTCGATCACAGACCATAGGTAAGCACATGGCCCATGCAGTATATGTAGTCGTGTATGTAACACTGCTAAGACTGTACAGCTTGAGGTGCCCAGGGGAGGAAGGGCAGCCCTTTGGGTCCCCTAATGTGCCGACTGTACCTCTGCCCTGAGCTGCGCTTCTATCCGTGGTCAGCTCAGACGTGCTTTAAGTCATTCTCTGTTGCTTTATGTTTTTTTAAAGCAACAACCGGATCTACCTCTTGCTCTGACTAAAGACAAATTCCTGGGGCAGCGTGGCCTTCGAATTCCAGACTGGTCACCGCACATCGTCTGGGTAGCAAAGCTAAATGTTTCTTAAAGGGTTGGCCTAGTGTGGGGGCAGCAGCCAGACAGTGACCACCCCCACACCACGACCACGGACTTTGCACAGTGCCCACCACTGTCCCTCGTTTCCTGGGCTGGAAGATGCGCTTCGTGGCACGGGAACAAGCAGCTGCGCTCTCAGGGGACTGTCCTCGCGGGTGTGGCCAGGCAACCCAGCCCGGTCCCAGGGGACGTGGACTGGTTTTGAGCCCCTGAGGCAGCTCTTAGGTGCTTGTGTTCAGCCTGGGGCTTAGTCCCTGCTACAGAGTCAGGTCCAGGGCTGCTGGCACCAGGCTGGTGCTGGGAAGGTCTTCTGTAGCCCACCAAGTTTGGCTGGATGCACTGAAGACTTCTCTAGGGAAAAAAGTGAATCAATCTCTGAAATTTTTTAAGCCAATAGACTTTTTCCTTCATACTGTGCCAACTGTGGACCTGCCGTTGTCCAGCCAGTGCTTAGGGTCTGTAGAAACGGGGATTTCTGAACGGAAACATGAGCGAGCCATGAGTGGTCCCCAGCGCTCTGCCCCCTGGCCTGTAAAATGTGTCAGCTCTTCTCTGACTGCTGACCCACAAAGCTACAGAAGAATAAGCTATATTCCTTCACCACGTGGCAGTGTAATGGATAAAACACAAGTTTTAAACCGTGGTAAGAGGTTTGTGTTTTATTTTAACTTAGGAAGATAATCAGGAGTAAATGGACATCACTAACACAGTCCTGTTGTAAAGCCGTAACCATCTGACTGTAAATTCTGAGTCCCTGGAGGAAGATCACGGACAGTTCAGAACTATTCCCTGTGTTCTGCTTTATCAAAGTAAATATGACCCAGGACGCCCCTCTTGGCAGATACAGAATAAATTACTCCTGGGCCAGGGCAGAGAGCGAGGTGGCTGCCATCCCGGATGTGCCTCTCCGGAGCTGGTCTCCAGGACAAGACGTGCGCGAGCGTGAAGTGGGCCGTGGCGGGGTTGGGGGGGTGGGGGTGGGACGCAGCCGGTATGTGGTCACGCCCTGTGTTCGTGTATAACGTAGTGAATGCGTGTCATACATGTGCTCTCATGGGAAGCCGCGCAGGCAGCGCCCTGCTTCTCAGATGGTCCCTGCGGTGGATGGAGCCCCGAGCGGCCTCCCGCCGCCCTCAGCATGGGGACTCCACGTAGTCGTTGTCCAGCCCGCGGCGGAAGCGTGCGGTCAGGGAGCGGCTGATGACGATGACGCGGGGGGCCATGCAGTCCTCCCTCCTGTGCAGGACGTTCCAGATGAGCATGGCCGCAGCCAGGGTGGCCAGCAGGCAGGCCCCGATGTTCAGGTAGCAAGACCAGGACAGGTTGGTGTACGGGCCGATTCTGTAGAACGTCACCAGCCCGATGACCAGAACAAAACCTGCGGATGAAGGACAGGGTGAGACAGGGAGCGGGGGAGGCCGCGGGTCCAGCCGTGGGGCCACTCCCGCTTCTCCTCCCACCCAACCGTGTCCTTCTGGGGCTGAGAGCCCAGCTCCACTCGGTGCCTTGGGGTCGAGCTGAATTTTATGGGACTTTTGGGTCTGGTGGCTGTTGCGGGGGCTGTCTGCTCAATCCTGACCCTGGATGGTCATAGGGGCTCACGTGCTTCCTGTGACCTGGCAGGTGTCAGGCCACTTCCTTGGCCGCCCTCCCCATGGAGGTGACACTGACACCCACTTCCTCACCCCGGACAGTCCAGGGGTAACTCCGTGGAAGGTCCGCTCTGGCTTATAAACGCCTAATTCATTCAAAGTGAAAGCAAACGCAGATATTTTCTAAGTCTTACCTGGAAACAACTCAGATTTGTATTTAACTTAGTTTGAATTCCTGTTTTTAAGAGTTTTCTTATTCTTAGTGTTTGCTTCCAGAGGAAATATTTTCTTTCAAAACCTGAGACGGCGGAGGGCCTGCACATTCGGGGTGGGGGGAGTGGGGGGGAGCTGAACTGTGGCTGAATAGACTCGGCTGGTTCTAGAATGTCCCCCTCACCCACCCGGTCCCCTGCGGGTCTCCCTCCGTCCCCTCCTCTCTCCAGGTGACACGGGGGGTCCAGGACTGTGCACAGCGTCCTGTGTGGACTCAGTTAAGTCGGCTATGTCCCCTCTCGGTCAGCTGTTAATACCGTCACATCGTCACTTCCATAGTTGTATCTTTAAGGAGCTCCAAAGACTTGATTTTATTAGTTCTTACAATAGGAAAACCAGGATTTCGCACCCAAGATCTGTCAGCTAGGCTAACAGGGCACTGATGTTTGAAAGAGTTCAGGTCTGAATCTGGGCTGGAACCCCTGATGGCTGGGACGGGGCAGAGGCCTCACTCCCATCGCCCCATCCCACCCCGTCCTTCTGAGTCTTGTTGAAAGAAGGCACAACAAGCTCCCTGGCTGGCAAAAAATGCCCAAAGACATAGTGAAAACAAGGGAACACATAAAGTACTTTCATTTGCATTACACAAAACACAGGTCCTAACTCCTTCCCTCACTAACGCAAAACTCGGGTGGCACAAAATCGTGGGCAGAGGATGTACTCCTAGCTGGGAGAGAGGAAGGCCAGAAGTTTCTTTTTGCCAGTGTGCATGACAAACAGAATTAGTTATTTTTAACAGAAAGGAAGTATCGAGAAGCTTTCCATGTATAAAAAGCTCCACAAAGTACCATAGAGAATTAGCACAGGGATTAGTCACCATCACCATTGTTTAGGACACGACCGGGGCAGTTAAATGTTTAATTCATACTTTCTGGAAGGCGCAGAAATGCTTCCAGAATGCTTGTGTTTCTAGAAAACTCCAGCCTGTGCCCCAGCACTAAGTCATGACACAGCTATTAGAATCGTCAGCGGGCATCACTGCTGCCCTTTGCTCCGGGGCCACGCCAGGTCATACATGATCTGGTTTCCTGAGGAAAGCCAGGAGGCCACAGGGAGTGGGGGACCAGCATGAACAGATGTGCAGATGTCACAGTGCAGGGCAGGTGGAGGGGCTGCAGCGGGCAGTTCGGCCTGGCCAGAGCCCAGGGCAGGAGACGAGACAAGTCCAGGAGGGGCTGGGAGTCCTGTCTGGACCACGCTGGGCCCCCGAGGGCCTTTGTCCTCCTCAGGCATGTTGGGTTCCAAGAAATTGACTCACCCTGGTCACCACAGCAGAGGGTGGGGCTCCCTGGGCCACCTAGCCAAGGGGTTTGATGATCTCGGGGGAGTGGGGTCGGAGGAGCAACAGGCCACATGGACCAGCCTCCTGGCCTCAGCACAGATCTGCAGCGTCGTCCATCAGAAGGGAACGGGCGAAGGAACTGGGCTTCCGCACAGCCTCCAGGGCCATCAGCTATCTGACATGGGGTTGGTTTGCGTCACTGAGAACAGAAGACCTTGAATTTACTGCAAGGCCGTCCAGTGGAGACTTGGGAATTGTGAGACCCCGACCTGGACAGGGCCTGACTGAGGAAAGCATGGGGCATGCCAGCAGGGCACACACATGGCCTTGGGACCCGCGACCCACTCCCAGGACTACGCCCGAATGAGACCCTGCTTGTCACAGGTCACAGGAAACGTGACCGGGACCCCACATCAGAGCATCTGAAATGCGCATCCTTGGAGACGAGGTGCTGGGCCACGGGCCACGGGGGAGACACAGCTGCTCTGTGCTCGGTTCAGACAGGCCCAGCCAACGGGCGGCCACCACTGACCGGGGCCGGAGGCAGCGCACATGGGCTTCTCGGTGTCACTTGTGTGTCTCCTGAGTCCTTTGTACATAAGGTTCATAGTAAGGCAGTTAGAATATTCTAGAAGTGCAACTAACCTTACAGTCTTCTATTAACAAGCACTTCCTAAAGCGTGTCACGACTCTGGCCACGTGCCTCTCGTTGCCACGTTCCCACGGCTGCGCTGGTCGCCCTGTGGAGGCCGTAGAGGACACGCTTTAGCGTCTCCCGGCCCTCAAGACACGCCTGGCCTTGAGTCTTCTCACACTGCGTGCTGGTCCCCCTGCCTTTCCTGGCACCACCATCCTGAGCTCCATCTGCCTGGTGGGAGGGCGCCTCCCGTCCTCCTGTCCTGGCCCCTGAGCGCTCAGTTGGGCAGTCACCCACCCGTTGATCCAGGCGCCCCCGTTTAGGATGAGGGCTGTGGGGGTGGGGGTGGGGGAGGCGCTGCTCCCTTCAGGTGGGGAACACCCACCCACTTGCCAGCATCAGGGCTACTATGGTTCTTAAGATCACATCGTCCGTTTTTTTGGAAACGGGGCAGGCTGTTGCTTTGTTGCCGTTTTACTCAGCTTATTAACTTCCTCCGTATGTTCAGCTGTATGGCCTACAATGGAGAAGACTCTTTCTTACGTCACAAGATGAAAGAAGTATGAATTCACATGTGAACAGACAGCCGGGCACAGCCGGGCACAGCCGGGCACAGCCACCCACGTCTGCAAAACCAGCGGGAAGAGTGGTGGGGGTGACAGGCTGGGGGAGCGCGGAGCCTCTTGGAGGGACTTTTTTTTTTTTTTTTTTGCGGTACGCGGGCCTCTCACTGTTGTGACCTCTCCCATTGCGGAGCACAGGCTCCAGACGCGCAGGCTCAGCAGCTATGGCTCACGGGCCCAGCTGCTCCGCGGCATGTGGGATCTTCCCGGACTGGGACACGAACCCGTGTCCCCTGCATCGGCAGGCGGACTCTTAACCACTGCGCCACCAGGGAAGCCCTTTTGCTTTATCTTAGTTCAACTTGGAACACGTACAGTCAGAGAAGGGATATGCTTCCCTAACATAAAAAAAAATACATTTATTCCTGCAGTAGGAAAATACAAAGAACTGACTGGAACAGTGGGCCCAGGGGCTGGGCCGTGGGTGGATGTCACAGTGGGGCTGGCTCAGGGACAGGTGGACTCTGCCCTGGGCCAGTGGGGGCGGTGTGGCCTGAGCAGATGCATGGGATGCGGGGACCAAGCATGTGCCACGCGGCAATGGCAGAAAGCCACAGAGACGCGGAGAGGCAGCGGCTGCCTGCGCTGGCCGTGTGGGCACATCCTCCTGAAATCAAACTGGCCTTTTACTTTGATAAGGTTCTCTCGCCACCGCCAGCCTGAAGTGCAGTTTCTCCATTCTCCTGACGTTCAGGTCCCCTTTCTCCTGAATTTTTCAGTGACATCGCTGTTTGTACAGAAACGAATCTAAGGGGAGAGTTTTTAGCAAATGCACGGACTTCTGCACGTGGAGTCAATTCCGTCCTCATGAACTTGTTGTTTCCAAAGCAAATAGTCCCTTTCTGTGAGCCGGCGGCTGTGGCGCTGTGGTTCACAGCGCCCTCTCCTCTATTCCTTCCTGCCGGCTTCCCAGGGCTCCACTGGCGGTCACAGGCCTTCCTCTGGAGTGGCCATCAAGCACACGCAGGGCCCACAGGTGGGAAGAACATGTGGCTGAGCCCTGAGCCCTCAAGCAGCACACCTGCCTCAGCATCCACAGGGCAGCGCTGGCCAAGGCCCTGGAACATGTACAGAGCACTTGAGGCTCAGCTGTGAGCAGCAGAAGGTGGGGACAAGTGCCTCCCCCTTAGGGAGAGAGTCTAGGGAAGGAGAAGGTGACACTCCCCAGGGTGCGGGGGCAGGACTGGGCTTGGGAAGTGGGCTCAGAAGACAGGAAAGCGAAGTGTCTGGCCCAAGCCAAGTGCTGCTTTGTAGTAAAGCACAGAAAGTGGTATGTTCCTATGAGCAGGTTTGCGAGAACAGCATGATCTCCACCAGCTCATGAGTTGCCAAGACAGACACCGTGCATCACCCCGACTGACCTTTGGGACGATAAAGTCAGCCTTCTCACGGCGCGGAGTAAGCGGCCCTTAGGGTGTAAGTTTTTCATCATAAGAAAAAGTCTTAGGATTTCCAGAAGTGGAGAGAGGAAGCCTGCAGACGTGAAGCCCACAAGGTCCACGAAATGCCGCTCTTGAAATCGTCCTGCTGGGTCTGAGGAGGGGTGGGCCAGGCTGGGGCTGGTGGACAGCTGCTGTGACCCCAGCGAACACAGTGCTTTCACAGGGTTTTCAGCTTATGGGTGGGGGTGGAATAAGGGACTGAAAGGACTTTTTTCAACTTTAAGGTAAATTAAAATCACACTCGGAAAATTCTGCAAAGAAATTGCAAACTATTGCATGCGGTGGCCTGAGTTCAGCAGAGCAAACCTGGTGAAATGGCTGGTAGTCACGCTGTTGCCCTGCAAGAGCAGCGTTTCCTGGGTTCTCCCTGGCGTCTGGGACAGCGCCCTTTGGAGCCACAGCCCTGAGAAGCGGGGGCCGCCCTTTCACAGACCCGGGCTGGGCATCACGCAAGCGTGGTGGAAACGGCCAGAAACGGCTGTGGGATGAATGGGCAAGCGGCCGGCCTCCTGTCTCCTCCCGCTGGGGTGTTGCTCTCCGGCTGGTCCCGGCCTCCCGGGGAATCCGTGTGCTTCCCCCCTTCACGAGCACCTCTCTCCCCCCGCCCACCCTCTGGCCCCAGCACTGGGGACTCAAGGTTCCCTTGCATAACAGGTACCAGCAGGCATTTCCCCCTCCTGGGACAGGATATCCTGGCGCCCTTCAGTCTCTCCCTGACTGTTTAAAACAGACCAGAGCACAGGAAAAAACCTAACTCTAAAATTAGCAGTGTGATAGAAGAAAGGCACAGAGCTGTGTTCTGTACTGTTTGTCAATGAAACAAGTCTAAACAGGGCCAAATGCATTTCCTTTTTGGGCACAGCAGACCCACTGGGGGTAACCGTCGGACACCACGGGGAGAGGGGGCCTGCGGAGGCAGAGGGACCATCTGAAGTGCCACAGGTGCTGCTCGGGGCTTCTGGCTTTTTCCGTGGGCCTCTGCCTATCTGACGGTTTTTGGACAGAGCCTGGTCCAACCTTTCCAGAGGCTGTGCTGGCCTGGAAATACTCAGGAAAGCAGCATGTGCCCCCAGCCCCCACTTGGCCAGGACAGCCCCTGACCCCCAGACCTTTGGCAGTGCCCCCCAACCCCCACCGACTGATGCAAGACAGTTTGATTTTAGTTAATGGGGGTTCCCCTGTTTCCATTTTTTTGGTGTGTTATTTGGAAACAATATTTTGTTCTAAAACAAGAGTTTACAGAAAGTAAGACGTCAGTTTTGACACCAAACCCACAATATTTTTTCTAATAATTCTAAATAAGTGTCTCAAAGAAGTTTCTTAAGAAATGCAATGACAGATTTGATCATCCTGCTAGGAGGAGTTACTTTCAGAATCAAGAGCTGTTACTTTTATTCCTTTAATGCCACTAAAATATCTTTCTAATCCAGCTTTTCCAATCACGTTGCAAAATCTTCCACTTCCTTCTTGAAGGGATGGAATTTCAGATGATCCCACGTGAGAGAGGTGGGTGGTTTCAGTGAGGCGAGGAAACTGCTTGATTTACAGCCCTAAGGTCAGCAGAGGGCAGGTGGGTGATTTTCCTACATGTGTGGCATTGGAATGTCCGTGTTTTTCCTCACAGTCCTAGAGGAGGGAGGAGGTGGAGGTCCGAGGTCCCGCTTCATGTACCTGGTTAACTCTCAGAATTGCCCCAGGCAGGGTGGGCATTACCCCATTTTGCAGTTGGGTGAACTGAGGTGTGGCTTTGCCCCGTTCACATGGCTGGTAAGCCGTAGGGCCGGACACAGTTCTGTTCTCCTGACATCAAAGCCTGCGCTCTTTCCTAGGCCTTGGCGACGCCCTCCGTCCTGCCCGGCCACAGGGAAGTGACTGGCCTTCTGTGAACAGGGCCTGTTTCCGAGTCCCACCCGGCACTTTCCAGCACGAGTGCTGCCAGCCTGTCAGCTGCATTCTGGAAATTGTGTTTCTCCAGGACGATGAGGGCCGGGATCCATTATTCCCCAAGTGATTCACTCGTATTTCCTGCCGTTCCTCCCGCCGCGTGTGTTGAAACTGCACCCTCATGGTTGGGACACTGCCTTCTCCACCGAGCCGGAGAGGCAGGCGGTGGGCTGGTGACGTCCTGGCCCTTCCTCTGTCCCATCAGCCACCCATCTGACCTTCCCCATAGGCAGCAGGAAACCTGAGCTCCCAGGTTCCCGTGATCGTTAAACCTGGGCCAGTGAGGCAGGCAGAGGGAGACGGGAAACCAGCACAGACGCCCCTCCGCTCTCTGGGGTGCCGGGTGGACGCTTTGGGGCTTCCATGGTCATTGTGCAGAGCCTCCTGGAACAGTTCCATTCATCATCCACGGCACTGCTGCACTCGCCCTGTGAAGACTACAGTGCCCAGGCCCTGCCCCATTTCACCCTGCGGTCGCCCCCAGAGGCCGAGGTGGCTTCTGGATTGTTTGCTGATGGCCAAAGCCTCGCTGCTCTCCCCCACACTGCCCCCATCACGCTTTTCTGGCCCTAGTGTTGCATGTGCGTCCCTGTGTGCTTGGCGGGGTCCTCCACGCTTTGTCTGTGCTTCTTACAGGAGGGCCCTGCTCACCCCAGCCAGGCCCCAGGAAGCTGCATTTATAACCAAGCATGCAGGTCGCCGGCTGGGAACCATGTGTGCCCAGAACTCCCCGTCTGCTAACCGTTAGCCAGGAAGGCCATGGAGGCAGGCAAGGGGTCAGAAGGGCGCCCCCCTCTGCCCATGTGCCCAAGTGCCTGCAGCAGGCTGCTGCACCCTCATGGGAGGAGCGTGAACCCAGGCTGCCTGCCACACAGGCTACAGAGGGGCAAAGAAAACACCAGATGCCGAAGACTTTGGAAAGCAAAGCAGGTCACCGTGAGCCTCGGCACCTTGTCTTAGATGGGAAGGGCCGGGAGGCCTTGAGCAAACAGACAGAAACCCATCTGGTTGCACCTCAGCGCTCCGCCCCTGTGTGTATTTCTGTTTTGCTGCTGCCCACAGTGACGGGTGGGGTGGGAGCGTGACCCACAGGGGTCACCATGACTTTAGAAGCCACAGCCAACCTGCCAGCCCTGACAAGAGCTGGGGATGCGGCTGCTCAGCCTGGCCGGGACCGGGTGAGGATACTTACTTGCCAGCTGGAACGCAGCGGCCATGGCCTCCTCCCAGCACTGGGAATCGGGTGACATCAGGGGCAGGCCCGTCAGCCCCAAGACGAAGGTGAGCTGGCCTGCGGCAAGTGCCGCCGTGGCCACCAGGTTGCAGGCTCGCATCATGTCGAACTGCACTGTGAGGGGCCGGAGGGAGAGAAGCAGGTGGTCAGCACGGGCGAGCCCGCTCGAGACTGGGCTGCCTGCCCCTCCCGGGACTCCTCCCTCCGTCTCAGCGAGTCTCACCACTCCCTTCCCAGCCCCCACCTGCCCCTGGTCCCTGAGCAAGGCATTTGGAGGCTGTGCACACAGGGCAGAAGGAGGATGGGGCAGCCCGATGCTTGGACTGCAAGGGTGGGGGCCATGGAGGTGTCATCAAGAGGCCATCAGGGGAGTCAACTTTCCCACCCATGTGCTGGAGGGCAAAGCCGTCCACCGTGAAGTCAGGCCCCTTCCCTGTGGTCCTTCCATGCTGTAAAAGTGCCCCCGCCCCCCAGGCTTCAGGTGCAGCGCTGTCTGATTCATTCTCTGCGGGCAGGTGGCATTCACATTTAGCGCTTGTGGAGTCCAGAGTCTCGTGGGGGCGTTGTGCCGCTTCCTGCCACGGAGGGTCAGCTCCTCCTGCCCAGGGGTCTCGACCTGCTTCCCGCTGGCCTCCCTCCTGCTGTCCGGGGCTTGAGGGGTTTCACCCTTCCCAGATCCCAGGCCTGGCTCTGGACTGTGGTGCAGGGGCCTCGGGCTGCTGCGAAGTCAGAGCAGCCCTGAGGGTGGAGGGGCAGAGGGCTTCTGGAAGGAGAGCCTGGCACCGAGGGCCAAGGAGCATTCCCAGGCAGACAGATGGACGGACGGTGCCTCTGCCAGGGCTTGACGCTGCCTGTGACACTCTCGCCTGCTCCTTGCGCGGCCGCACACGCTCCGTGGGCCTCACTGCCAGGTGACCGAGCGCTCATGTTCTGGGTTCTGTAGTCTTCAAAGTTACCACAAAGCATAGCTGCAGTCGCTGGGAACCCTGACCCTTTAAAACTCAGGGAGACGAGGAGCCGGGGGTGGGCGGTGCAGCCTGGTGAGCACAGGGCTTCTGGCAGTGGTGTGGCAGCAGCTCCGGAGCAACTCGAAGAAAGGACAGAGGCTGGGCCGGAGAACAAAGTGGGCTCCCCGCACACAGGCTCAGACCCCTCCTCTCCCCCAAGGCTGGGGCGGCAGGGCTGCTAGCGCTCGAGATTTGCAGAAACCTTCCTGGCTGCTCATGAGGTCTCGCGTCCCCGTGGGAGCAGGAGGACACGCGGCTCCTCTGTCAGCACGGGGGCTCCGGTTGCTCGGGCCACAGACTCTGGAACACCAGCTGGCTTCCCATGGAGGCTGCTGTTCATCACACTCTTCCTGCCTTTTTCACGCTGTTTTCTTTGCAACAATTTTTATCCTTCAAACGCCCATACAGAAGGTCCTGCTACTCTAAGAGGTCATAGAGTTTGGAAGTGGAGGTGGCCTCAGAGATGAGGGCTGTTAAAACGTGATGGGTGTTCACAACACAGGGCAGAACCTGGATCCATTCTGGGCCCAGGAATGTCCTTCCGGTTCCAGGGCCCAGCCTCGCAGGCAAGGAAAGACGTGCACCAACGGGCTGGCCATGCCGGGAGTGTCTGCGCTGCAGTGTGTTGGTGCTGGCACCACGAGGCCCTGCCCTCCCGGTGGCCCCAGCGGCTCTGAGCGCTCAGCCCCATGCCACACACCCTGGCAGCAATCCACCCTCCAAGCATTCGACCTGGGCCGCTGCCTAGTACCCAGTTGCCCGAGGCTGTAAAGGCTGAGGTGGCGGACTCTCCCCTTGGCCATGCCCCCTTTCCCAGCCACCCAGAGGGGACCAGTCCTCACTAGCACCCACCAAGCCTGGACGTTTGACGGGTCCTCACACTTGCTGTGTGCGTGGCCTGGGCAGCAGCACTGGGCTTTGAGGAGCCATGAGAACGTGGCCGTGAGTGTCTGCTGGCTGGACAGTCGCTGTGCCCCTTCCCACCCCAGTGCCCTGTGAGGCTGCCTCCCAGGAGACAGCAGCGGTCACCCCAGGAGATTTAATTACGTGTTTATTCACGTCCCCCCTGGCTTCAGGGCAAGGACACAGGTGCCCGACAGAATGCACAAAACTTAGAGAGATGAAAAGTGGCAGAGAGAGCGGGGGCCAGAAAGCAAGACTGACCCCCGTCCAGGGCTGTGAGGTACCTCCAGGCCCACACCTGATGAGTAACAAAAATCACAGCCGCCGCACATGCCCAGTGAGCCAGTGTGGGGAAGGGCCTTGTCCTCGAGGACGGGACCTGGCGTGACATGGGGGCAGCTGGAGGGCCTGACCCAGGGTCGTCCCCTGACCCAGCATGCTCGGGACACCCTCACTAGAGCTTGTTACGTTGGGGGACGGTGGTGTTGGCCCAATGCGCCAAGTGGCTCTGGCTCAGCTCTGCGGGCTCTGCCAGTACTTGGGCACAGAGCCGGCAGGAGCATGGCTGCTGTCCCTGAGAGCTGCCCTGGCCACCTGCATCATGTCTGGAATCTCTAGGGTGAAGCAACACGAGTCTCGCCCCCTCGGTACCCCCACACAGGGCTCGGGATGGACAGACGGAGGTGATTCCATGGTCGAGGCCACCCACTCCTCCCTGTCCCTAGCCTGGCTGGAGGCTGGACCATCGGGTGCAAAGCCTGGGCTGGGGTTTTGCATGAGAGCTGATGAGACTGGGAGCTGGTTTGATTGAAGGGGGCAGCCCAGAAACCAGGCCAGAAGCCCCCAGCTCCGGAACCCCCGGGGCAACAGTGCTCCATCCCCGGGAGCTGGTGAGACATCTGCCAGCCCCTCTCCCTGGTCTCAGCCTCGTTCACGAGAAGCTCCAAAGACATTTCCCTTGTTCTGGGAAAACCTCTGATGCTCAGGGCATCATTAAAGGTCAGCTGCCACAAATGCCGTGTTATGGCAGGAGGATGTTTTAAAAGTTGTTCAGGGGACTTATCAGGTGGTCAGGGAGGGACAGCAAACGAGGGCAGGTGAGCGGGGTGCTCGGGACATGCAGCAGGGTGGCTGTGCGGTCTGGAGGCAGAGAGCGTCCCGGCCTGTGTCTTCCTGGCCTGACCTGACCCGACCCGACTCAACAAGGGGGCGGGGGGGACAGATGCCCGGAGGGGGCACCTGTGCGGCATTGGAGGCCTTGAGCCCAGGGCAGGGGCTGGGCTGACGTGGGGCCTCCCCCCCCGGGGGGGGGGGTTGGTCTGTGGCGGGGGGGGGGGTTCAGTGCACTTGTGGGGTGGGAGAGGCGTGGCCTGCGCGGAGCCCACGCTAGAGCCCCAGTCACTGGCTTTCACTGCTCCTCAGGACAGACCTAGAGCCCAGAAGGACCAGTCTGACCGGCAGGTCACAGCGACCCAAGTTCAGCTGACCTACCTAGCCTCCCACAGGCCCCTGATCTGAGAGCTCACAGAAGCTCATTGATTCATTCAGGCTCCTCGCCCTTTTTTGTTTGTTTTGTTTTGTTTTTTTGCGGTACGTGGGCCTCTCACTGTTGTGGTCTCTCCCATTGCAGAGGACAGGCTCCGGACGCGCAGGCTCAGTGGCCATGGCTCACGGGCCCAGCCGCTCCGCGGCATGTGGGATCTTCCCGGACCGGGGCATAAACCCGTGTCCCCTGCATCGGCAGGCAGACTCTCAACCACTGCGCCACCAGGGAAGCCCTGCCCTTTTTAAGGGAGGTTGTGGCTCTCTGCTTGCAAAGGGGGGGGCGCGGGCTGGCAAGCCAGCCACTCCTGATGGAAGACACCCCCAGGCTGTGCTGCGAGGGGTCCACGTGCAAAGACGGGTTCACGTCCCCTCGGGGACCTGAACGGAGCCACACGCCTCCTGCAGCCTCAGTCTCTTTGCCTGTGAAGTGGAGGCAACATTCCCCCACTCCCATTCCCTCGTGGGTCAGGATTCTGAGGGCCATCACGCCTGAGTTGAGTGAGGTGTGCCCTCTGGAGCAGCCAGCAGAGGCCTGGCCGGAGCCATGTTTTCCCAAGGACAAGTGTTGTATTCAGAACAGGTGATGCAGTCTACATGTTAGACTCTTGTCTGCAGTTTTAAAGGGTCGTCACTGGGGAGACCTTTGCCCATCGGCTGCTGTTGCCATGTGTCTACACATTAGGTGACAAGCGTTTTCATATTTATGAACCTTCTTTCCCGTACACTCAAACCCTACCCCCCTTTCAAAGTCAAGTTCCCACCTTTCAGAGCTGTAATGGACCCTGTGCCGGATGTGACAAACCAGACAGGACCACTGGGCAGAAGGGAGCCAGGCCCCTGCTCGCAGGAGTCGGCTCTTCTCTGCCCTCTGAAGGCCATCAGTCTCCCAGTCTCTCCTGGGCATCCCACCTACAGGCAGTTCCTGGAGCGTCTCCCTCTATGCTGCCCACTGCATTAACGACCCTGACAACTGTGGAATGAAGTCCAAACCCAGCCGCATGTTTTTAAGCTTCTTGTTTATTTTACTCATTAACAATCTTTATTTTCCACCAGGAAAAACATATTTTCCTTGCTTTGGTTAATGTATCCGTACTGTAGCTATGCATGACGGCAGAGAGAAAGCCCCCTCCTGCACAGGAAGAATTCTGTACCAAAGGGGCCGGAGCAGGGTGAGCTTGGAGCTTGGGGCTCGCTTGGGTCCCCAAGAGCCAAGGTTGCCCCTGTGAGCAGAGCACCCATCACCCGTCAGCAGATGTGCCCGCATCCACAGCCGCTTTAAAGGAGGAAGGAAAATAAGCAGACTTACGTTTGACGGTGCCTCGCGACTCCTGGAAGCCCGCCGCCTCAGAGCCCCAGCCCAGGGCCTCGCAGTCCCGCGCGTCCGCCTGCCCGGGCCTGGCCCCCGGGCTTGGCCCTCCCCTGGCCCTGTCCAGCCAGCAGGACCGCCACAGCCCCACGCTCCGCCTGCGCCCGTCCTCCAGCGTCTGGTACACCCAGTTGGGGGTGAAGGCCGCTGCGTTGTTGAGAATGAGAGAGACGAGGGCCACCAGCACGGCCGTGGCCACCACTTTCTGGACAGTCATTGCGGACTGCGGTGCCGTCCCCTTGTCGTGGAGAAAGTCCCAGTCCCAGTCGGTCAGCTGCTGTCACCAGGGGTGGCTAGAGGACATCACCGCTCATGCTTGGAGGTGTCAGGAAGGCCCATGCGACAGGTGCGGGGGCGCCCGCCTCGCGGCCCTCCTTACCCTCCTTCCTGCACCTGGAGCAGGGCCAGGCCTGAGCTGAAGCCTTCCGAGCTGCCCATCCTGGGGAGGAAGCAGGGGCACCAGCGAGAGTCCAGAGTCGTGAGCGCGCCGTCTTCCTGGGAGGAGGAGGAGGCGAAGAGAACAGAAATCACTTGCAAGGCAGGCAGCAACGCGGGATGCCTGGGCCTCACTCTCAGGACCAGTGCGGAGCAGGGCTCTGAGCAGGGCCGCTGGGAGCAGCGCAAGTGAGCCACTGGGGCCTCCGCTGCCTGAGCCCCTTCCCGGTGCCTCCGCCACCCAACAGCTGGTCCTGGAAAGCAAACGGGTTGCTGCAGGGATGCGCGTGCGTGTGTGAGTGAGTGTGTGTGTGCCTCGCGCCTGCGTTTTCCCCCTGTCTCTCAGCAGAGAGGAAATGGTTGTTTTTGAGGCTGTTTTTGGTGAGCTGGAGGGCGTAGCCAACTGCAACAAATAGCAGCCAGACACTAACAGGATGTGTTTCCTGATAGGAAAGGCAGGGGGGCCTTCTTCTGGAGGCCTGCTCCGGGACCCTCCCCCGCCCTCCCCACCTTCCCTGAAAGTGGAGGCCAGGGATGCCAGCCTGGCAGGCCCACAGGCCCCGCTGTCTGTCTCGACCCGGTGGCTCGGGGCGGGCAGGGCGCTGGTGACCAGTCGCCCACCTTGGGGACTGGGCATCCCCCAGCCATCGGTCACTCCCCCAGCATATGGGTGCCATGCACCCATAGGTGCGCAGCAGAGAAGGGCCAGTGTGGTGGGGAGGCCCCTGGACTCCTCCACCTCCCAGCTGAGACCCTCACCCATACTTGGAGACCTGCCAGAGCAGGCCATCGTCCTTGAGGTGCAAGAGGCTGGGTTCTGGACGAGCCGTGCACCCGGCGAGGCCTGAGGGCCTGGGCCCTGTCTGCTGCTGACGGGGTGTGTGTGGGCAGCAAGGGCCCAGGTCCTGCACTGGGTGCCCTGCCCTGTGTCGCATAAGCCATCAGGCTGAGGGGCGCTCAGAGAGATAGTCATCTGCTCTGCTCAAATTCTCTGGGCTGCGACTCATTCAGCCCGGGCCTGTGCTGAAACCAAACTGGTCTGCCCTGGAAGTTCCCGCTCCAAGTTTACATTCCTAAAAGGCAGGGGGTCTTTGGAGAATCAAGGTTCTCAAGAAACATCTGTCCATCAGCTCCCGGAGGAATTTTATGTCCTTTGGATTTTTCCCACCAGAGCTTGTAGCAAACCTGTCAGCTGAGTTCTTGCCACTTTCCCTCTTCTCTCGGCTGTGCCAGAAGCGGGGCTGCCCCCTGCTCCCCCTGCTCTCGCTCCAGCCGCTCTGTGGGTGGGGAGGCATCTGGGGGTCTGTCAGCTCAGAAGACCCTGTGGGAGGGCACCCGCTCTGAGGACTAGGGCTGGGGCTCCTGTGCACACAGTGCAGTAGATCGCCTCGAAAAGGAAGTTTTCCTCAAAGTTTCCATTAAAAGAGCGTTGATTTCCCTCCTTACTCATTAGAATCGCTTATCCTGAGCCAGTCTTTAAGTGGCTAATTTCCGTTGAAAAGCAAGCAGGGGGTTTCAGGAACTGTAGCCCCTGCTTTGCTTGTCCTGGGAACAGCCGTTGGGCCATCCAGCTCTCTCCCAGGCTGGGCGGGGAGCAGGCCGGGCCACCTGCTGGGGCTCCTATTGGACCAGCCCCAAGCCTTGGGCTTGGGTGGAGTGGACAGCTGGGCTGGGGAGGGGGAGGGTGGCCGGCCTGGGAGCAGACCTTGAGTCAGGATGACCGAGTCCTCCAAGGACCCCCTCATCCATCGTGTGCCACCCCAGGGGCCCTTCCTGTTCTCCGCGGTCCAGGTCTTTGGCCCTGTCAAGGCCTCCCCTGCTCCTTCACGCGGACAAGCAGCAGTGTTGTCTTAGAGCAGAGACACACGGGAGGTTTGGACACAGCGTGTATGCCGCTTGGTGGGATGTGAAGCTGGGAGTAGTCAACCACTGCTCCGTCCCACCAGGGTCTCCACAGAGCAGCCCAAGAGGAGGGTCCTCTGGCTCGCTCTGGGAGCTTCTCAGAGGACAAGTCTTTCCCAAGCGTCGGGCCGCTCGGAGCCCATCTGCCCCTCACTTGACAGGGTGCAGATGCTACCAGACAGCAGGAAGCGTTCATGGCTCTGGTGGGGACTAGGCGGGTGTCCACATGGACTTTCGGTTGGATGCACAGACCCCAGGACTCACATGGGATAAAGCTGCCCACGGAAAGGCTGTCGGGAGTGGCTGGCACCCTGCTTCCACGCTGCTCGCCCAGGGGCTCCTTGAGAACGGACGGGTGGAGTCCGCAGTGACTCACGCATCCTGAGGGCCACCAGCCGCTCGCATCCCAGAAGTTACTTACTGGTCTGTTCTCCTCAGGGCTCTGGGGTCATCAGGGGATGAAGCCCCAGGAGGAGGGGCCCCAGAGCCTCCTCCCTCCTGCCAGCATCTTTTCTCAGGGAGGCCGTCCTGGGTCTGAGGTTGTCCTGGGACCTGCTAGGGGACGGGCAGGAGCCCCCATCAGCATTGGAGGGAGAGAGATGCTAGAAACCTCCAAACAAGGAAGGAAGAGCCCGGCCCAAGCCTGTGCCAGGGGTGTCAGAGGGCAGCTCTGCAGGTCCGTCCCCGGGCCCCCCGCCTCCATTCAGCACATGGCAAGGCCCACCTGGGTGTCATGCTTGTCCTTGGAGTTGGGGGACCCCACTCCCCGCCTGACCCAGGGGCTCTGTGTGAGGGTGGAGGGAGCACCAGGAGTTCAGCCTGGGACAGAGGTGCCGGGTGCCGGGGGGAGAAGCAAGTGTTCACTGAGGGGCACAGTGGGGCCTGGCAGCCTGCACAAGACACTCTCCGGGGTCTTCACGGGACCCCTTGTGGCCAAGGGAGGGAGCCTGCTCAAGGAGCAGGCCCCAGGGCCAGCCGTGAGAGGTACACCAGCCCCTGCACTCCCAGGACACGGGTGTCTCACCCGTTTTCTTCCCGGGAGGCCATGTGGGCCCCAGTTTGCCACGTTGCTCTGTGGGTGAAGCTGTTGGGCTCGCACACGGCCCCCTTCTCGGAGACCATGTGTCCAGCCGGGTCCCCGTGCTGCCTGGCACGGGTCTTGCTGGGGCCCGAGTCATGGGAGCGGCAGCTCATTGGAGCCACGTGTCCTTCACTGCAGTGAGGCTGTTTGGGAGAACATGGCGCGCATGTGCGTGAAGACTCAGCGGCTGGATGTCGCCAAGGTGTGCCTGGGGCACATGGGCCACGCGCGCGGAGCCCGGGCGCTGCGGGAGGCTGAGCAGGAGCCAGAGCCAGAGGCCAGGGTGGCCGTGTTGGCCATACAGCTGGGCATGCTGGTGAGTGGGCACCACCCCGATGGGCAGGCCAGCCTCCCACACACAGTGTGTGCTTGTCTGGGCCCTTGGGTTGCAGGGAACAGAAACCCCCTCAAACAAGCTGAGGCCAAAATGGGGGTGGGGGGAGGGAGCCCCCTGCAGAGCCCCCGAGGCCACTCCACTCCACGCCGGTCCCCTCCTTGCCTCCTGCGTGTTTGCGGAGCTCACGGCCCCTTGTACCCCTGTGGCCCAGAGAGGCCGATGGAAGTCGCAGGAGATGCAGGCCGAGTGGCCGGGCACAGCTCACTGTCGGGCTGGGGACAGTTGGGAGCAGACACCCACAGGTCTGATGGGGTCTGGGTGGAGCTCAGACCCACTGGCTGACGGGCAGGCCTGCCCTCTCCAGTGTTGTCTTGACCATCCCCGCCCATGCCCCAAAGTGTCCATCCCACCCAGGGTGTGTTGTGGTCTCAGTCGTGGGCGGGTTGATGGCCTGGCCGCCCTGCCGCCTGCCACAGTGGATCCCTGGTGACTTTTCGCTGCCGTTGGGGGCATCATCGGCGCCAACAGGCACACTTCCTTCCCTCAGGAGGACGCGGAGCATCTGTACAAGAAATGCGGGCGCTACGACCTCCTCAATAGGCTCCTG
This sequence comes from Delphinapterus leucas, assembly GCF_059928025.1. Lineage (NCBI taxonomy): Eukaryota > Metazoa > Chordata > Mammalia > Artiodactyla > Monodontidae > Delphinapterus > Delphinapterus leucas. Next base: position 37,109,058 of record NC_143143.1, read on the forward strand.
CAGGCAGAGGGCCAGTGGCAGAGGGCCATTGAGCTGGCTGAGCGACACGACCGTGTGCACCTGCGCACCACCTACTACAATTACGCCCGGCACCTGGAGGCCAGCGGGGACTGCAGCCTGGCCCTCAGCTAGTGAGCACGGGCGGGCAGCCAGGACCTCTTGCCTCTGCTGCCCCAGTGAGGGGGCCTCGGAGGTTCTCAGAGGAAGATCCGGACCAGCACCATCTCGGTGGGAGGGCTTTGGGGGGGCCTGAGCTCTGTGCTTTAGGAGGACCTGCCAGGCTCTGGGTCTCTAGGCTGCAGCGCTGGTCGGGCCTGTGCCCCCCGGACAGTGCTAGTGGTGGAGCTCTTAGTTGGGTGCACAGGCCATTGAGCTGCAAGCTGAACCAGGGAGTGAGCGGCGCTTTCTCTTCTCCCGCAGCTACGAGAAATCAGACACGCACCGCTTCGAGGTGCCACGGATGCTGGCAGAGGACCTGCAGGCCCTGGAGCTATACATCAACAAGATGAAGGACAAGTGAGTGGCTGGGCCTGGGAGGTCTTCCCCCCAGAGCCTCACACGTGAGCTGGTCCCCAGGGCACCGGGCGGGGGCCTCCCCCAGGGACCTCACTCGGGCTCATCCACCCAGCGTCCATGTCTCCTGGCTGCTGGTGTGGGACCCAGGGCTCACTTCGGCGGGAGAGGGGCCTGAGGGAGCACATGCGGCTCCTCGCAGGACCCTGTGGAGGTGGTGGGCCCAGTACCTGGAGAGCCAGGCCGAGATGGATGCCGCACTTCGCTACTATGAGCTGGCGCATGACTACTTCTCTCTGGTCCGCGTTTACTGCTTCCAGGGCAACATCCAGAAGGTAGGAGCCCCGGAGGGAGGCGGGCTGCTTGGCAGAGGAGGCTGCACGCAAAACCCCTGTCCCTGGTGTCTCTAGGCCGCAGAGATAGCCAGCGAGACCGGGAACTGGGCGGCCTCCTACCACCTGGCCCGCCAGTACGAGAGCCAGGACGAGGTGCGGCAGGCCGTGCACTTCTACACACGCGCCCAGGCCTTCAACAATGCCATCCGTCTCTGTAAGGTGCGTGCCCAGCCCCTGCCAGCGCCTCCAGGTGGGGGAGGCTGCTTCCCACCTTCTGTTGAGAGAGTTTCAAACAGAAATTTGGAGACTCATGTCGTGAGTGTCATACCCCTACCCAGGTAGGTGTCTACGTCTCACGCCTCACTCTGCCCAAGTGCGCTCGGGGACGCTCCCTGCTATCCAGGCTCCTGAGCAGCAGGGAGGCTGTTCACGCCTCGTACTCAGTAGACCTACCTAGGAAGCCATTGGACGCTTTGCATCCATAAAAGTGTTCCAGCCCAGGGTCCCACTTCAAGAAGAGTCGAAAAGGTGGAGAGCCCTCATGTCAGGTAGTTCCCCAACGTTCTGTGCTCCCACAGGAGCACGGCCTGGATGACCAGCTTATGAATTTGGCCCTGCTGAGCTCCCCCAAGGACATGATCGAGGCCGCACGCTACTACGAGGAGAAGGGCGAGCAGATGGACCAGGCGGTCATGCTGTACCACAAGGTGAGGCCACCCACTCCAGGCCCCAGGCACAGTGGGGCGCCCAGACGGTGCTGCTCAGAGCTCCCCCGCTGTCCACAGGCCGGCCACTTCTCCAAGGCCCTGGAGCTGGCCTTCGCCACACAGCAGTTTGTGGCCCTGCAGCTTGTGGCAGAGGACCTGGACGAGAAGTCAGACCCCGCCCTCCTGGCCCGCTGCTCCGATTTCTTCCTGGAGCACAGTCAGTACGAGAAGGCGGTGGAGCTGCTGCTGGCCGCCAAGAAGGTACGGGCCCTGCGGGCAGGCGGCCACCCTCACCAACCACGCTCACCAGGAAGGCCAGGCCGGCCTGTGCGGGACTCTCCACCTGTTTCCAGTCATAGCTAAGGAGTCCGCTTTCTTCTGTGTGTGTGTTGTAAAGAGCACATAACGTGAAAGTTACCATCTTAGGGGCTTTTGAGTGTACAACTCAGTGGTGTTAAGCACATTCACGTGTTCGTGCAGCTGATCTCCAAGACCCTACTGGTCTCGCAGAACTCAAACTCTTCTGGCCCCTGGCACGCGCCCTCCGCCTTTCTGTCTCTCTGAGCGTGAGTCTAGGGACGTGTGTCAGTGGAGTCGCTTGTCTTTGCGACTGGCTTTTCGCCCGAGCATAGCGTCCCCCAGGCCGTCCACGCTGCAGCGTGTGTTGGAAGGTCCCTGCTGTTTGAGACTGAACCATATCCCTCTGCACGGACAGACCACACCTGGCTTGTCCAGCATCCACAGGTGGACGTTCGGGTTGCTTCTACCCTTTTTTTTTGGCCACACCAGCACAGCTTGTGGGATCTTAGTTCGCCAACTAGGGATGGAACCTGGGCCCTCGGCAGTGAGAGCGCAGCGTCCTAACCGCCAGGGAATTCTCTCTACCTTTTGACCGTTGTGAATGAGCATGAATGTGCGAACATCTCTTCAAGACCCTGCTTTCAGTTCTTTGGGGAATTTACCCAGAGAGGGAAGTGCTGGGTCACATGATAACTCTGCTCTAACATTCTGTGGAACCGCCACACTGTTTCCACGGCGGCTGAACCATTTGATGCTCCCACCAGCAGAGCACCAGGGTCCCAGTTTCTCCACATCCTCCGCAACACTCCATCTTCTAGTTTCTGATAGTAGCCGTCTTAATGGGTATGTGCACTAATCTTCCTTAAGGAGAAAAATTCCCCTTGATGGAAACTGAATGGAGATATAGAAAATGGTTAGTCACCCAGAATCAGCCTGTCCTAATTGGAAGATCTTTTTTCCTGCAGCCAGAATCACGCTTGCAGTGTGGTCTCTCATTATGAGTGATAGGAGAATTCCTGAGCAAGTGAAAAGGCACACACACCACGTACTTGGTTAGAGAGACCTACTGACTGGCCTCCCCTAAGGCCGCTTCAGACTGACTCTGACCCCAGGAAAAATACCACAGGGCTTCCTCTAGTTAGATGAGTGGATTCTGTAGTTTTACAGTGAAAACCAGATAAGCCAGAAGAGCCGAGAAAAATCTGGAAAGAAGAGTATAGCAAGAGGTGATTAAACCTCCCAGATCATAAACTATATCAGTGCTAGAATAATTGGGGTTTAGTGCGTGATCGGGCCTATAGATCAGTAGGAAATACTAGAAAATCCAGAAATAGAGCCACATACGGATGCACATTTACATGTGGTGGAGGAGCATCTCACAACAGTGGGGATGAGCCCTTCGGTGAATGTGGTTGACACAGCCAGGTGGCCACTTGGGAAAAGTGAAGTTAAACCCGTCTCACCTGCTGCGTCTGAGGAAACTGCAGGCAGGTCAGAGATCTAAGTGCATAGGGAGGCGGCCCAGTGCCACCAGAAGCCACATGTGTCTCGTATGACCTTGAAGGAGGGAAGGCATTTTCTAAATACAACTCAAAACCCAACAGCCATAGTGGGAAAGACTGATCAATTTGACCAAATACAAATTTGAAAATAGCACATGGAAAACACAGCATAAACAAAGCAAAGATGAATAATAAAATGGGAAAAAATGTATTCTACCTATATCCCGAAAGGCCAATCTTCTTAATATGTATAGAGTTTCTATAAACCAATAAGAAATCTACCAACAACTCAAGAGGAAGGACAAAGAATATGGTCAGTTTGTTTTAAAAAAAGGAAATCTGGATGGTTCCTGAATGTCCGATACACAGACTCACTCATATCAGGGGAATACAGATCAGACATGAGGAGATGCCATTGTTTGTGAATTAGGCTAGTAAAGTAAAAAGGCTAGAAAACCCGCCAGATTGTAGTGGGAAACAGTTGTGCTCAGGCTGCAGGTAGGAACATGGCAGTGGCGCCTGCCACAGGTGACAAGCACATCTTCCTTGGTCCAGTGCTTCCTATCGTCAGCAGTCATGCTAACAACACACTTATACACGAGTGAGTGGCATAGGCACAAGGACCTCCGCACCTGCAGGACCACCCCTCTGAGTCTGGGCAGGATGTCCTGCAGGTTCCCAGCACAGCCGTCAGCAGGGCAAATCATCTCCAAGATATAGTTCTTTTTCTTCCCAAGACACATTCTTTTTTATTAATCCACAATGGGCTGTTTTATTTATTTTTTTAAATTTATTTTATTTATTTTATTTTTGGCTGCGTTGAGTCTTCGTTGTTGTGCACGGTGTTTCTCTAGTTGGGCGAGCGGGGGCTACTCTTCGTTGCGGTGCGCAGGCTTCTCATTACGGTGTCTTTGTTGCGGAGCATGGGCCTAGGCGCACGGGCTTCAGTAGTTGTGGCTCGCGGGCTCTAGAGCGCTCGGGCTTCAGTAGTTGCAGTGCGTGGTCTCAGTAGTTGTGGCGCACGGGCTTAGTTGCTCCACGGCGTGTGGGATCTTCCCGGACCAGGGCTCGATCCCATGTCCCCTGCATTGGCAGGCAGATTCTTAACCACTGAGCCACCAGGGAAGCCCCCCAAGACACGTTCTTAAGTGAAGAATATATAATTTTTCTAGAATTTTTAAGGAAAGTTAATTAAATTAATTAAACTCCTTACTTTGAAAACTTGAAAAGAATTATAGAAGAAAATTAGTTTCTGGTCTCCTTTTCCTCCCATAACGAATATAACTTCCTTTTGGGCTGCACGTTTCCTTGGTTGCCTCTAGAGTATCAATAGCAAGAGAAGGTCACGTGCCCCCACCTGGCCGCACTGTTCCCCCCACCCCCACCCCAGGAGGCGGGGAGGTGTGGCTCTCCCCCAGGCCACAGGTGACTGCCCCTTGGTTTCTGTGGCCCTTCCCAGTATCACGAAGCCCTGCAGCTCTGCCTGGAGCAGAACTTGACCATCACTGAGGAGATGGCTGAAAAGATGACGGTGTCCAAGGACTGCAAGGAGCTGTCTGAAGAGTCCCGGCGTGAGCTGCTGGAGCAGATTGCCAGCTGCTGCATGCGCCAGGGCAACTACCACCTGGCCACCAAGAAGTACACGCAGGCAGGGGACAGGCTGAAGGTGAGTGCGGCCCGGCGCATGGGTGCCCTGTGGGATGAGCTTCTGGGCAGGGTTCCGAGGGCGCCTGCCAAGACTTTGCAGCCCAGAGCTCGCTTGTCCTGAAGACACACCTGCAGCATCGGGCGGGAGCTCTGTCCACCTTGCCAGGAAGGGGCCAGCCCGGCTCTTTCTCTGTCCAGGCCATGAGAGCACTGCTCAAGTCTGGGGACACTGAGAAAATTGTGTTCTTTGCTGGCGTCTCGAGGCAAAAGGAGATCTACATCATGGCAGCCAACTACCTGCAGTCCCTGGACTGGCGGAAGGACCCGGAGATCATGAAGAGCATCATCAGCTTCTACACCAAGGGCCGGGCCCTGGACCTCCTGGCCGGCTTCTACGATGCCTGTGCCCAGGTACCGACCCCCCACTTCGAGGGGCCCCGGGTGGATGGAGGACCCATGGGCCCTGACGCCTCCTCCTGCAGGTAGAGATCGACGAGTACCAGAACTACGACAAGGCCCACGGGGCACTGACTGAGGCCTACAAGTGCCTGTCCAAGGCCAAGGCCAGGAGCCCACTGGACCAGGAGGCCAGGCTGGCGCAGCTGCAGAGCAAAATGGCACTGGTGAAGCGCTTCATGCAGGCCCACAGGTGCGTCAGCCGTGGGGCAGCACGGCACTTCCAGTGGACATTCTTCTAAGGAACTCCTTGGACAGCTGGATGGGAAGGGCAGGGTGTGCCGTTGCTCTGTGCACGTCGGGGCTCCTCTGGTTCCTGCAGAACCAGGCCGACTCTTGGGAGGTTGTTCCAGAAACAGCCGAGACCTTTGAGGGAGGAAAGTGGTGGTCGGGGGAGGCAGGTTGGTGTCAGGAGAGGCTGTGTCTGAGGGGAGCCCGGGGCCTGCTCAGGTGCGTGCAGGGGTCCAGCAGGTGGTTCTGGGGAGGGGGCCCGTGGGGTGGAGGCTCGGGCAGCACGCCGCCTGTTTTAGGACAGGCCACAAGTCCAAATGTGTCTGGGGTCTTAGTTTTTACTTACTGGCAGCTAGTCCAGTGCGTCCAAGACCCTTGTGTGGACAGCAGGGCTCAGCTTCTGCCAAACCAATGAAAGCACTTTGCTTATCTGAGAAGAGGCTTTCCAAAGACTTCCAAAAACATTTTGAATGCTATTTATGGAGTGGGGCTCTTTGAAGGGTGCTCCCGCACTCAGATGTGTAGCTTCAGGAACGTCAGGGCTGCAGGAGGGAGGGGGCTTAGCCACAGGGCAGGGTGCTTGGACAGAGGGAGGGGAATGCGGGGGCCAGAGGGCCAGCCTGTGGGGGACTCACAGGGCCTCCTGGTCCCACCCCCACCTGCACGCACCGCACCAGGCACTGCGGAGACCCTGGGCGTCACTGCGTTGGCCTTTGCCTGGGCTGCCCTCCCTGACGCTTCCCCACAGTGACGCACCCCCTCCATGCCCTCGCCTCTCTGCCCCAGGTCACCCTCCAGGCTGCTCCCTGGGCGGGACTGGGATTGACAGGCTGTGCCCTCCAGAGTCTAGTGCAGCACCAGTACCAGCCCTGCAAGCGGTCAATACGTTTTGTTAAAACAAATTAGTGAATTTATGAATTGACTCAATAAAGAATTAATTTAGTTCACGGGAATTACCTTCTCAAAAGCTGCATCCTTGGGCTTCCCTGGTGGCGCAGTGGTTGAGAGTCTGCCTGCCGATGCAGGGGACACAGGTTCGTGCCCCGGTCCGGGAAGATCCCACATGCCGCGGGGCGGCTGGGCCCGTGAGCCATGGCCGCTGAGCCTGCGCGTCCGGAGCCTGTGCTCCGCAACGGGAGAGGCCACAGCAGTGAGAGGCCCGCGTACCGCAAAAAAACAAAAACAAAACAAACAAAAAAGCTGCATCCTCCAGGCCGAGAGCCTGCCCTAACCCCTGACGTGTAGCCGTGCCCTGGGTTGGGGCTCAGAATGTCCCTGCTCCCAGCAGGACATACACCGAGGACCCCAAGGAGTCGGTCAGGCAGTGCAAGCTGCTCCTGGAGGAGCCGGACCTGGACAGCACCGTCCGCGTCGGGGACGTATACGGCTTCCTGGTTGAGCACCACGTGCAGATGGAGGACCTGCAGACGGTGAGGCCGCACCTGGGGCTGATGGGGTTGCGGGGTGATGGGGGTATCCCGGCTGCAGAGCCCCCTGCGGAGCTCGCAGTGGGGGAGGCACCTCCCCACGTTTTGATTTTCTTTCTGACTTTTCAGCCTTTCTTATTTTGAAATAATTTCAAACTGAGAAGTTACAAGAATAATAGAACCCAACCCTTTACCAGATTCATTTTTTTTAACATTTTGCCACATTTATATATTCATTCTATGTTTTAAATTTTCTATTTTATACATAAAATGGGTATTTTCTGAGCCATTTGACAGGCACAGACATCCTTTCCTGTCCCTTCACTCCTCAGTTTGCTAATAACACTTGGGGTGCCCACCTCCTGGAGTTGAGAGAGTGTATGTAAGATGGGTGTCACTTCCTTAAATGTAGGATAGAATGTGTAAGTGAACCCACTGGTCCTGGAGCTTTCTTTGTGGAAGGGTTTTGATAATTCAGTTTAACAGAGCAGTTCTCAAACATTTTGGTCTTGGGACCCCTTTACGCTGGGGAAGTTATTGAGGACCCTAAGAGCTTTATGTGGGTTATATCTACCAATATTTACTGTATTAGAAAATAAGCTAATAAATTTGTAAAATATTTGTTAATTTACTTAAAAATAAAATAAACCCACTACATGGTAACATAAGTAACATTTTCATTTAAAAGAACTATTTTTCAAAACAAAGACATTTAGTGAGAAAAGTAACTTTTACATTGTTGCAAATCTCTTTAATGTCTGACGTAATACAGGACAGCCAGACTCTCCATGTCTGCTTCTGCATTCAATGTGGTAAAATAAGTTTTCAATGAAATATGAAATCTGTGATGAAAACCCAGCTTCACCCCAATGTGTAGGTGAGAAGGGGAGGACCTTGTAGCAGCCCTGTCAAGTATTCGCAGGTCTTAGACACCACACCACACTCCACAAGTGGTGTTTCCTAAGTTAGTTGCAATGAGCAATCTGAAACCATGTCAGCATGCTTTTTGTACTTGTTACCTTAAAACCCGTTGGTCTACCTTCCATCTTTTACATATACATGATTTTGTAACATCATGGTGGTCGTTTGGAAAATACTGGTTCACTGGGTTGTGCAAATGTCAAAACATTTCATTACACACAAGAAATGCTGTTGGCTAACATCCCCAGCGATCTCATCAGGAAAGTCCAAGTGTTGGGTGGACATGCAGCTGGTGGTGGCTGCAATGTAGGTGGGTGTGTGGTGGTGTCTCACTGTGGTTGTAACACACCTTGTCTGTGTGGCTGGTGGCGAGCCCCTGCTCAGGTCCCCTCCTGCAAGTGCTCACACTGCCCCTTGCTTCACTGGGTGTTTGTCTTCTTATTGAGTGTGGCCTGGACGTTGTCTGCATCAGATGTGCGAGCTGCCGTGTTTTCTCCCCGTCTGTAGGGTGTTCCCTTTCATCCCTTGCCCTCCCCCTCCTTCTGGACTCCAGCCACTTGTATATATTGGCCCCTGGCTCAACTCATTCTTTTTCCCAGAATTTTTCCTATTTTCATTTGGGGCGGTTGCTTTGCTGTTGCTGCAAGTTGACTGTCTTCCTTCTGCAGAGTCCGCTCTGCTATTGCTCCTTCCGTAGTTTCACCTCCAGTGGGTCTGAACCGGCTCTCCTCCCTCCATCTCCTGTGTCTCTTTATTCTGCTTTTTCCTCTGCCTTACTGAGCACGTGAAATATTTACTACTGTAAAGTCCTCGGCTCCATGTCAATTCTGGTTGTCCCTATTGGTCGATTCTTCTCTTTGTTATGGTTCATATTTTCCTGCTTTGCAGGTCTGCAATTATTTATTGGATTCCAGACACTGTAAATGTTTTAGGTTGTCAAGTGCTGGAGTCTGTGTGTTCTTTTCAGTATTGTTGAGTTTTCTCCTGGGATAAGGGTAAGTTACTTGGAAACAAATTTGATCCTTTTGTGACTGTATTTGGGAAATCTGTAATTATTTTTCCTTCAAATATTTTTTTTCTGCCTTATTCTCTCTTTCTGGGCCTCCAGTTAAGTGTTAGGCCTTTTCATATTAAGTGGATACACATTTGTAATTGATGTTCATTGTTATTAATCTTTTCTTCCTATTACTTGAATTAGGTAACATAACTATTTTCAAATATACTGACTCTCTCTGGCTGTCTTCAATCCGCTGTTAACCTGTCCAGCAGATTTTTCATTTTAGATTTTGTATTTTTCTGTTCTAGAATTTACACTTAGTTCTTTTTTTTTAGTTTTCTGTTAAAATTTCCTATTTGTTGATTAAGAATGAACACTTTATACTCCTGAGCATAGTTGTAATTGCTGCTCCAAAGTCTGTGCCACTAATTCAAACATCTAGACATGTTGAGTTGGTCTCCATTATTTGTCTTTTCTCTTGAGTATAGGTCAGGTTTTCCTGTTTCTTTTTATGTCCAGCAGTTTTTTGTATCCCGGACATCGTGGATAACACATTGTAGAGACCCTGGCTTCTGCTATGTCTTCTTTCTGTCTTGCTTTCCTTAGGCAGCCATCTTTGTTGAGCTCGGAGTGTAAGCCCCTCCACCGTGGTGGACAGCAGGGCTCTCTGCTCAGTGCGTGGCTTTGCTCAGGCTCCTTGGCATGTGGCCGGTCCCCACCACATGCAGAGTCAGGGTCAAGCAGAGGTCAGGGCAGAGCCCACACTCGGAATCTGTCTGCTCCACAACTGTCTTCACCATTTCCTCACATGCCAGCTGCTGTGGTGGATGCAGTTCTGATTCTGGTTCTTTTGGCCAGTTTCTTTGTGCCTTTTACTTCCCCCAGTGGCCCTGACTGGGCCTCCCCGAGGCAGAAGTTACAAGCAGAAAACTCACCCAAGTGTCGGCTCCCCCTGCCCACCTGCCCACGGTTGTTCTCCAGAGCCTTTTGCATTTTGCCCAGTTTGTCCTTGTTGTTTGGGAGGGGGGCTGGTCTAATGTGAGTTACCCTGCCCTCCCCAGAAGCCTCTGTCCTTGTTCTTTTTGGTCTTAGTCCTCTGAAACCAGCAGCAGAACCCCACCTGGCTGCATTTTCCCTTCATGTTTTAAAGGACAGCACACAGACTGTGCTATAGTCCACGTGCTCTGCCCACAGCCTGTCCCTCGCAGGTAGTTCCTGGTGAGGCTGCAGTGACCCCGAGGGACCCCCGCTTTCCTTTCCCAAGTGCTGGCAAACCCAGGATTGACAACTCATTCAGAAGCGTTGCCAGTGGGCCAGGCTGGCCTCACGGGGCACAGTTCCCAGATTCCCAGGAAAGCCAAGCGTCCGTGGCCCAGGTCTGGGGGGTCAGCACCATGAACTCAGACTTCCCAGCCAACTTGCTCACATCCTCCCGGCCCTGCCACTTCCACTCACCGACCCCTTTTGTTTTTGGGGAAACAGCTCTAAAGTGAATCCCAACAGGTTCCCTCTTTTTTGGAGAATAAAACACAAGTGGACTGCAGAGATGCTCAGACCACTGAATCCTCAAAATTAACAGAAAAATCACATTTCAAGTATTTCACCAAATTCTTTGTTGTCTCAAGCCTTGTTTGAAGCCCGTAGGATTTAGTAACTTTAAATTTTAAAAAATCTATAAATAAATTGAGAAAGGATAGGCCTGCATGAGTTTCTTCCCCGGGTGGGGGTAGGGGACACAGAAGCCCCCACTGCTGCTCCAGGGTCTCCCCGTCCCTGGGACGTCCCTCCCGCTCGGTCCTCATGGCCCCATCCTGAGTCCAATCCTGACAGACTGCCGACCCTCCTTCTGGAGACGCTGCTTCCCTTGCCCCCAGTGCGCCTGGCTGTGTCGTTCCTCACCCCCAGGTGTTCTCTCTGGCTTCCCCACCGACTCCCACCCCCTCCCCTCTGCGTAGGCTCCCCAACCCAAACCCCACGGCTGCCCAACTCCCTCTACGCTTGCTGGGCCGGGCTTCTCACCGAAGCGCCCAGTGGCCTGGCTTGGTCCTCCCTTGTACCTGTGTCCTGTGTGCCCAGCACGGCTCACAGCTGGCCCTCAGCAGACACCGAGGGGCGTCCCTGGTGCCTGGATGTCTCCTTCCATCGTTGGAGGGCTCCTGGGCACTTGCACGCTGCATCCCCCATCCCTCCAAACACCCTATTTTATCTTTATGATCTTTATTGTTTATATCAGAGTTATATCTGTCTGAAATAAGATCACTCTAAAATTTTATCATCTTTAAGAAATGCTAAGATGTGATTATTTCCTCATAAAGTCAAAAAGCTCCTGGAAATTTTGTTCATATTCTGAATTGATACTCAGTGTACCTGTAGAAGCCACGTGAGGCCCTGTTCCAGCTCCTTGTGCTTGCACATGACCCTCCCTGTGGGTGAGCAGGTGGAGCAGGTGTAAGGAGGTGTGGGTGGGTGCAGGCAGGTGGAACAGGTGTAAGCACACCCGTCCTGCCTCAGACCCCACCCCGAGCTGCTGTGCGGCCCCCATGCCCCCCACACACACATATTCCCACTGGTAGGACCAGAGGAAGTCCTACAGGAAAACCACTGACAATCCCATAGTTCACCAGCCCCGGGCCAAGGACCACGCACACATGAGACTCACTAACCACAGGCCAATTAACTGGGGTAAATTGGAGGCCTGGTCAAAATACACAAGACAAACCATTTGTATGTTGCTGCCGGCCCTCTGGCCCAACAAGCACACACCCCAGAGTGAATGAAACAAACGGTAGACATGAATCCATCCTTTCCTCGAGGTCTCCCTGTGTGTATCCAGGGTGGGCGGACCCTCTGGGACGTGGTCCCCAGACACACAGGGTCCTGGTAACAGGCTGCCCATGGGACTTCCTGGGGGAGCTCACAGCACTGACCACCGGAGCCTGAGCCTCGCTGTCCGCAGATGCCACCAACGCTTGGGAAGGCCGGGAGGCCACCGAGCCCCTTTACCAAAGGTGTCCCTCCCCTGTTCACTCTGCCCCCGGGCTGGGCCCCTTGTTCCCACTGTGCGCTGACCGGTCACGGCTGTTGTGTGTGACCCAGGCCTACGAGTACCTGGAGGAGATGCGGAAGAGAGTGCCCTCCACCAACGTGTCGTACTACGTGAGCCAGCGCACTGTGGACGCCGTGCACCAGGGCCTGGGCATCCCTCTGATGTGCACCATGCCGGAGCAGATGCGCCACAACAACATGGAGGACCACAAGGAGATGGACGAGGAGGTGATGGAGGAGGTGGAGAATGGCCCCTGAGGGCCTGCCGCTGCCCAGGCTCTTCTGGGACTTGCCAGTCATTATCAGTAGCAGGAGCCTGATGTTCTTGGTGAAAGTTTTGTGTCTGAGTCCGTAGGCAGAGCTGTGGGAAAATGCGCTAGCCTCCGAGGGGCATCAGGGGGAGGGTCTCTAAGCCACCCCTTCTGAGTCCCTGACCCCTGCAGGGTTTTGTTTTAGCCCCTTGGCAGTCAAGGGAGTTGGTTCATTTTTCCCATGACATTCCCCCAAGTACAGGGTGTAAAGCCTAAGAAACTGAGGGTGTCCCCATATTCCCGCCCCCCCCCTCCTGGCACCCACACAGGTTGCCCAGCAGTGCATCTGACTGGTTCCCGCAGGACACCCCGTCCTGACCACAGGGAGACAACGGTTGGCACTGGGCTGCATCGGGAGGCTCTGTCCATCTAGGCCACGCCCTTCCCGTCACCAGCTCCCACCATAAGGGGCCATCAGGGACAGCACCATGATGGGGGCGGGGGGGCTGCCTCATGCTTTCCCACCCCCAGCTCCACCCACCAGCTGCCGAAATTCTCCAAATAAAGTCTGTTTTCTCAGAGGCCCGTGTCCCCTTCCTGCCCCCATTTCCATGTCTCCCCTTCAGGGGGCCGTGTGTGGGCACCAGGCTCCCTGCAGGAGTGAGAACCATAAAGAGCTCCTGCACCTCTTTTATTCTTTCTTTTCTGTTGTTCTTAAAGTCCCTGGCCTTTTCGGTGAGGAAGGGCTGGGGGCACATTGCTAAGAAGCCCCCAGGCCCAGTGGCCCCAGCTCTGCAGTCTACAAGCTGCACGGAGGCACCGGGCTGAGCAGCCATCCTGGAGCCCAAGCCTCAGAGGCCACATCCCAGTCCCAGTCTGTGGGGGGCAGAACCCGAGGCCCTGATGCAGAGTCTTCGCTGAGCCGCAGACACTCCAGGCTGTACCAGCTGCACCTCCGCCCCACATGCTGGCCCCCAGCCCACACTCTTCCAGTGGGACGTGCCTTCCGAGGTCGGGGGCTAAGGAGAGGAGAGTGGGAGGAGCTTATCTCGGAGCTTCTCCAGAAGCAGTAGTGCCTTCACCGCCAGCAGCCTGCAGTCCTTGTCTGGGTCCTTCTCGGCCACGTCTGCAAAGAGAGAAATGGAAGCGTGGGCAGCGTCACAGCACTGAGCGAGCCAGCCCTCTTCAGCTGCTCTCATTTGAGGCCTCCTGAATGAGCCCCGCGTGGCACCAGAATCTCCTCAGACGCCGGCAAAGGGCTCCTTAGCACCTGGGGCCAGGAGCCCGGCCGGGGAGGCACCTGCACCCACAGCACAAGGCCCCGAGCCATCCCAACACACCGAATGCAGATGTGCTCGGACACCCATGTCAGGGGGCTGGCCTTCGGGAGCCTAGGAGGCTCATGGGCTGCCTCGCCGGGCAGGGTTGGCAGAAAGGGAGAGAAAGGCCGCCATCAGAACCACCGGGCCTGCCAGTGTGGATGCAGATGAGCTGCGAGCCCCGAGGGTGGACACGGGCACGGTGGCTCTGAGGGCCGTGGCTCAAGTGCCCACAGGTGGGGGTACTACTGGCGACAGAGACTTTTTTAAAAGAGCACGTGTGTGGGGAAGGGGTGGCCGCCAGAGAAAATGTGGCAAAATGCCAATCACCACTGTAACTCTGCTGAGGATGGAACTTTCCAGCATATACAGGTGCCACCCCAACATCTGGGCGCCTTCCCTGCAGGACTCCCCAAAGTCAAAGTGACCCGATAGCAGCCATTTCCCCACCCCCACACTGAGGACACTCAGCACACAAACGGGAGCCACATGACGCTCATGCTGGGCTGGGGACTGGGCCACGCTGCCCACAAGCTGACGGCCTCCCGGCCCCTCCAGGCTGCACCAACCTCTCGCCGCCTGGCCACGGTGACCCCGGCCTAGCACTCACCTCCCAGCCAGGACCGGGCCTCCAGCAGCTCGTCCAGCAGGTCTGCCAGCAGCCGCTCAGCCGGAACGCTGAGGAGGACGGCGGAGACAGCAGACAGCAAGCCCTGGCGCACATAGCTGCGGAGAAGGCAGGAGCCTGAGCCGTGAGGAGCCGCAGCCTGGCGCCCTCCACCCACGCCAGGGAAGCCCTGCCGGCCCTTCCTGCTGCAGGACCGCCCAGCCAGGCTGCCTCTCGGCCACCCCGGAAGCCGCCACCCACCTCCCACTGTCCACTTTCCAGCAGGATTCAGGACCCCCACCCCATCCGACTCCCCTCAGCCCTGTAGCTACTCACGCGTCACCATGGAAACGAAGGGCCCACACGAACTCCAGCAGGGCCTTGCCCATGGGCACAGCCACCTGAAACAGCAGAAGCCAGTAGGCAGGGGTCCTGGCACACAGCAGTCCCCGCCTCAGACCCCATCCTCGGGTCCAAACACTCCTGTCCCAAGGCAAGGCCCACAGGGGGACAGAACATGGCGCAGACCCCACAGGAGGTGAGCCATCAGATGCCAGAAGAACGGGGTCCCAGCTCACCGTGGTGTTCACAGCCAGGTACATCAGGGCCCCTAAGGTGTGGGCCAGTCTCCCAAGAACCAACTGGTCATCTCCCAAAAGGTCGAAAGTCACTAGAGGCCTACAACACAGAACCCAGTGAATGGTGCAGGCCAGGCACTCAGGGCCGGCTCCCCAACCTCGTGGGCCACCAAGGGCACCCCAAGCCCCTGGACGCCCCTCCTCACTGCCTGTCCCCACATGGCGCCCAGAGCCACAAGAAGGTGTTGGACAGACTCCCCGTCACTTTGCAAGGCCGCCTGGTCAAGCCCGGGCCTGGATCAGGAAGCAGGACCGCTGCCTGTGGGGCCTCTGCAGCAAAGGGCTCCAGGCCCTTCCCTCTGTCCACAGAGCCTTGCACCCACGTGGCGATGGCTGGGGGATATCTGCACCCCGCTCGGGCTGAGGCAGGACAAGGGTGCGCACAGGGGCGGCAGGGCACGCCGGGTCGAGGCACCAGGGTGAGGCTCTGGCCCCAGCCCCACCATGAACCCAGCATCTGGAGATAACGGACACCCTGATGCCTAATGCCCTCACGTCACTTGATTTAAGCTACAAACAATCACAGCCGAGTTCCTGACCCCCCTGAACCCAAATCCCACTTTAGCCCCCACCCTAGGGACCCTCCCACCCACGGGTGCCAGGGCTCCTGTTCCCCAAATCACAGGCCTCCAGAAAACTCTCTCACCTGTCAAAATGTTGAAGGAGGGGGAAGAAGAAGTAGCCAGCCACCGAGTTGAATTCGTTGGGGCCAACGGCTGGTGCCCGCCCCGCAGAGCCCTGCCAAACACACGTGCTCACAAGGCACCAGGCAGGGCACAGGGCACAGCCTTGCCTGGGGACCTCACACCAGGGACACTCGGGGACACTTGGGAGGGGTGGTCCTGAGCACCAGAGGAGCAGGCACCACCCCCCACCCCCGGTGATGACTGAGAATGTCTCCAGACATGGCCCAACGTCCCAGGAGAGCACGTTCAGCCCCGGCCTAGAGGGACCCCAATGACCCAGCACACGCCAGGCCAGTTGTTGCCAACAGAGAACCCTCAGGGCTGTTTTCACACGTTTTAACGCTGCATTCACGTTTTAAAGTCACTTCAGTGTGATGCCCTAACAGCATGTGTCACATCACTCAGTTTGTACCAAAAACTCTCCCTTCACAGGACACTGTGGTCACTGTCCCCTCGGGGCAGAGGTCCCACCCAAGAGGCCACCCCAGGGCCTGGCTGACCTTGGAAAACCGCCGGGTCTTACGCCTGATGCGCTCCTCCACCACCGCCCGCCAGGCCGGGACCACAGCACCACCAGGCTGGGAGCCGGGGTCTGGGGAGCCCCCCTGGGGAGCCTTCCCAAGGCGCCCCGGCCGAGACAGCTCCTGGGCGGCCAGAGTCAGGACCTAGAAGAGAGGAGACACCCGGGGTAGCCGCCATCCCACTGGGGAAGGATGACATCTTCCAAATTTCAAGGTGAATCGGGTGCCCTCGAAGGCCCCGGCAGTCCTCAGGGGGGAGGTTCTGGGAACCCCATGCTAGTCAGTTCGAGTCCCTTAGGCTCACTTCACTTTGTCGGGGGACAGAAGGGAGGTGGGCGTGCTCCCTGCTGACGAGCCTGAAACCTTTGGTCACTTCTCCCGAAGCCCATCCAATCCCGCCACCCCCACCTCTCAGGGTAAGGGAAGGAACCCCAGCCCAGGCCATATGTGGACGGAGCCGGACCCGGAGGCCACACGTGCAACCTCGTTTTTAGGAAGCACCCAGGACAGGCAGATGCACAGACAGAGCAGACTGACTGCGGGGTTGGGGGGGGGGGCGGGGAGGGAGCGTCTTGGGTTCTTTTGAGCGTGACGTGGGACGTCCTGAAAGCAGGTGGACGTGATGGTTACACGACGTCGGGAAAGTACCAAACGCCCCTGAACTGTAAACACGGAAACGCTGAACTTTTTTTCAGCTTTGTCTTAGTCTCTGTGTCACTGTGACGAACACACGTGGTGTGTCGTTCACCATGGTAATCGTTCTTCAGCGCGGCTCAGCGGCACCAGGTAAACTCATGGTGCCGCCGTCACCACCAGCACCTCCAGAACTTTCTCATCCTCCCAAACTGAACCTCTGTCCCATTAAACCCTGACTCCCCACCCCTCCCCCAGCCCCTGGCACCCACCATCCGCTCTCTTCCTCTGTGAATCTGACGGCTGCAGGGACCTCACGTAAGTGGAATCGTACGCTATTTGTCCTTTTGAGTCTGGCTTATTTCCCTGAGCACGGTGTCAGAATTTCATTCCTTTTTAAGACCAAGTAATATTCCACTGTATGAACCCACCACATTCTGCTTATTTTAAGACTGAATTTTATGGTGTGTGCGTCATACCTCAGTAACGCTGTTATCTAAAACAAAGAATGCAGCCCCTGAAGCCCATGCTCTGTCAAGAAAACATCAGACAGATGCTGGTCCCAGCCTCTCAGGTCTGGCAACAAGGGGCTTGGGGAGGCCTGTGGTCCCATCCCTATAGATTCTGGCAAATGCTTGCACCCCCTCCAGGGGCTTTGCACCAGGCCTTCCAGTCCAGCCCTGATGAGTGGGACAGAGGCCCAGGCACTTACGTCCAGAATGTCCATGCGCTGCCGGAGGCTGTAGTTGAGGGCATAGAACTGTGCGGTCAGGTACTCCGCCACCTAGGCCGGGCAGACGAGAGGCCTCTGAGGATCACAATCCCGGAGACAGGGCCCCAGCACAGCCCCTGCTGGGGGCACAACCCGGGCTCCACTCAGCCGCGGGGACTCACCCGAGCCGGGTCTGTGACTGTGAGGGCCACCAGGGCCCTCTGGCGCAGCCCCTCGAACCCCGCCACGGCTGTCTTCTCCTCCAGGTGCAGCAGCACCTTGGCCAGCTCCATGCTCACCTGCGCACAGGGTTAGGGTGCTCGACAGAAGGGGCCTGTCTTGAGGAGCCTGGGCTGCGCCCCCCGCCCTCCGCCCTCCACCCTGGCAGAGGCCCCGCTGCCAAGGCCCATGTGGGCCACATGGGGCTCCCTGAAGACACATGCCCTTGCCAAGCCATCACCCACCTCCTGCGACCCTGACAGCCCAGCCCTCATGCGCTCACCTCCTGAGTGGCAGCCGGGCTCCTGAAAATCAGCCCCTCGAGGGCCCACAGGGCCGCCTCCCAGCGCTCCCAGTCCTCGGACCCGGTCAGAGCTGCCCAGAACCCACATGGTGCCTGAGTGAGGCGGAGCCGGCGGGCAGGGTGGGCAGCATGCGGGGGACCCAGGGCAGGGGCGGGGGCGTACCTTCCAAACAGCCCCGCACATACGAGGGCGCCTTGCTGCTTCTCTGCTCCCTGTCTACCGACATGTCGTAGGGGACAAACTCATCATCGCTGAGGAAGAACAGACACGCAGACCTGCCTGTCACCCGGGACTCACCCCCAGTCCCTGAAGCTTCGGGAATGGCTGCCGGGCTGAGAGCCCCGTGGGCTGATTTCCGGGTGGGAGGAGGACTCGTGAGGCAGAGGGAACCGGCGCTGCAGGGCCCTCACCCTGAGGTGGGCCCCGCCAGGACCCTCGCACTCTCCCCCGTGGGGCTGCCCCCACCTGTCCAGCTCGGAGTCGGAGCCCTCAGGCCCAGCCTGGGGTCCACTGCGGTCCACAGTCTCTCTGTCAGGAGTCTCTCCACTGACCGGAGCGAAAGACAGGCTTTGGGGACAGAGAAGGATCCCTCAGGCGTGCCCCACAAGTCTCTCATCCCAGAACCCATGCTTCCCGAGGAAGCGCTCTCACCGCCCCCGCCCTCATCTTAGCTTCTGCCTCAGCAATAGCAGGACAGGAGTAACAGGTGTGCAGCAGCCACCCCACCTGGCCCACCATGCCCAGAGCTCCAGGTGGGGACCAGGGATCGGGGCACAGAGACCCTCACCCCGCCTCTGAGGGGCCGTCAGCCGCGGGCCAGGGCATGGCCAAAGCCAGCATCTCACGGGTCAGCTCATCCTCTTCATACTGCAACGCAGATGTGCTGGAGTTGGCTGGGACAGGAGCAGTGGGAGTGGTACAGCTGGGCCCCTGCGAGGCCCTCCCATCACAGCCCGCAGTCTGCGCTTCTGGCCTCTGGCAGCCAACGGTCTTTCAAGAGCAACTGTCCAGGTTTCCCCCTCTGCAGAGGGTAGCACTGGGGGGGCTGAAGGCTGGAGGGCCTGGGAATCCCCCAGACACAGAGCAGATGTGGCACCGTCTCCAAGGACATCCCAGAGGGCTCGGCAGATGGAGGGGAGGCCTGAGAGTCCCGTCTAGAGAATCCACCTGGGGACACGTGCTCAGGCACCAGCTGAGGGGCTGCGCCTCCACTCCCCTCCCAGCCGTGGCCTCAGCAGGCCACCAACTCGACACCAAGCACAGATCTCTGTGGTCCTGGACACAGGCAGGCAGGGTGACATTGGGGCAGGAGTGTCGGCAGCTCAGGGAGAGCGTGGCAGGCGCAGCCTTTGCTCACCTGGAACTTCAGGGGAGGCCCCTCGGGGTGGATCCGGGCGCTGGCCACCTCAGCCACGATCATGCCCAAGCGGCGCACAGGGGGCAGGCTGCTGTCCAGGCGGCTCTTCACTCCCTCCATCAAGCTGGCCAACAACTCTGAAAGCACCGATGCGCATAGGCTGAGCTGGGGGGAGGATGGCGCTCCGGCGGGGGCAGTGGGGAAGGGGCACCTACTGCGCGCTCACCATCCCGGCTGTCCCGGAGCTCCGCCTCCCCCAGGTGCGCCAGGCAGATGAGGATGGCCTTGCTGATGTAGCGCTGCTGCACCAGGGGCGCATGGCGGATGGCACTGCTGCTGCCCCACGTCTCCAGGAGCTCCTTCAGCGCCTGGTGGGTGGTAGGCTCGGCCTGGCAGACAGCCCCCGCCTCCCCAACGCATCCCGGAACCTCGTGGGCCTTGGTGCCCATGTCCCCACAGCCCCAGAGAGGCTCCAGCCAGCGCCCTCCACCCCAGGCAGGAATGCTCTCCCGCGGGGACTGAGGGTCCCTTACCTGCACAGGCAGCGCTTACCTGCATGAGGAGTGAGCGCCGCTGGCTGTCCATGGCCAGGTAGCCCAGCAGGCTCTGCAGCATGGGCATCTGCGACAGAGCCGGCGTCCTCTTACCGTCTGCCAGGCAGACACCACCCGCCCGGCCCGGGGAGCCCAGGGGCGGGACGGTCTGGGCTGAAGGCCAGCGACATGTCCGGGCAGCCGAGCACTGCTCCAGCCCCACCTGCCGCAGCTACCACCCCCGGCCGGCACCCTCACCGTGCAGCTGTACTGTAGGAATAGCAGCTTCCGGGTCATTACAAACTGGGCCTTCTTACTCTTTGTCACCACGTTCCCCAGCAGCCGTGAGAGGACTTCAGGCCTGCGAGGCATAGTGGTGGGGAGAGAGAGAAGCACAACTCCGAATCCCATGGATCCGCACTGGATCCCCGGGCTCCGCGCTAACCACCAGGGAGCCGCGCAGGTGCTTCAGCCCTGAGTCAGTCCTAACTCTCTCTCCTCCCAGTAAATGCGGAAACCAGGGAGCCCAGCGACTGGACACAAGAGGACATCCCTTGCCTGCCCCGACCAGTCCAGGTGAAATGCTCTGCCTAGACCAGGGCAGCCAGCTTTCTCTGTGAAGGGCCAGGCTGACAGGCCATCAGGCTCTGTAGAGACACGGTAGCTGAGAGCAGCGACGGCAGGTAGGTACACGGCTGAGTGTGGCTGTTTGCTGATAAAACTTTACTTACAAAAACACAGTAAGCCATATTCGACCCAAAGGCCGCAGTCTGCAGATCCCAATCTAGACTGAGACCCTGCTTCCTTTAGCGAGTGAGAGCTCAACACACGCTCCCGCCAGCACGGAAGGAGGTGAGGCTGTGTTCCCCTCCTCGTCCCTCAAATCAAAGACGTGAAGGTTAAAAGAAAAAGAAAAAACAAGAAAACTGATAAAGTCGAAGAGAAAGACCCAGGCAAAGTGACCTACAGCCCTGGGGCAGACAGCACGACAGCCTCGGTGACAGAGAAGGCTGAGCCCTACCCAGTGACCCATGGTATGCTGGGCTCACAGGGCAGTTAGGACGTCTCAGAGGAGCCAAACCAGTGGTGCGGCCAGGACAGACCCAGGCCTGTGTTAAGGTGGGGGCCACGAGGAGCCTTCACACAGGCGAGTAAAAGACTCGATCAGATGGTTCGTGATGCCTTCAAAACACACACCCTCAGCCAGGATCAAAAAAATGTGAAGTCAAACAGGGAGGAAACGTCTTTGGCAGAGAAACAGGCCCTTCATGCCGGGAGACGGTCTGAAGGAACGTGGATGACAACCAAGCGACCCAGCATTGCCCTTTCAGGAACATGGCCCGCAGACCCCCTTGCTCACAGACACAGAGGTGGACGGGCACACAGGTAAGTCACCACAGCCACCAGGTGGGAGGAAGCTGCGTTCCCCACACACCCTCCTGCATGATTTGGGTTTTCTGAGAACAGGGACCCTCAGGCTGCAGAGAAGCTGCAGCCTCCGTCTCGGTCCAGCCAGGTGAGGACTGGGGGGCCCAGCCCAGCCGTCAGGAGTGGGAAAGATGGGCTTTTGCACAGCCAAGCTCTATGAAATGACCGGCCACCAGACAGAGGGGCCACCACCCACGTCCCATGAGTGTTGACCCCACATAGGCAGGAGTCGTTTGGATCCCCACTGCCCGCCCTCCTGGGGGAGAAGCGTTTGCAGCAGGAAGGATGCCTTACTTCTTACCCTGGGGCAGCCTCCACGAACCCCTTCAGCACGGCCTCCATGGCCCAGTCGGGCACGCGCTCCACCAGGCACCAGCAGACCCGCTGCCAGAGGCAGCTGCCCTGGGTGAGCACCGTCAGCCGGGGCACAAGCACGCCCAGGATCTCCTCTGAGGGGAAGCACACAGGGGCCCTGAGCCCAGGAGCCATGGGGCGTCCAGTGTCTGCAGCCCACAGGCCCACCTGTCACAGAGCCAAGCCCCTACCCAGGGGCCCAGCAGGGCCAGACCCAGGCAAGGGGACCTCAGCAACTCCCCACAAGGGATCCACACAGCCCACCCCTCCCGGGACGTGCCGCAGCTTCTCCCGCGACGAACGCTCACTCTGTCTCCCGTGGACGCAGGCTTTCCCCAGGACCTGAGACAGGAAGGAGACGGAGCAGTCCAGGCCACCTGGGACAGGAAGGAGACGGTGGTAAGGCCATCAACGTGCACCTGGCTGAGCAGAGACAGACCTTGTTCCAGGCGGATCCCACGTTGTAAAACTGCCAACTTGTTCAGTCTAATTCCAACCGCACCAGCATTGTTTCCAACTCAAAGAGCCAATGAAAATAATCATTTAAAAAGCATTATGTTCACAGTGATCCTACAAAGCAGGGACCACTGCAGGGCACCAGGAGGCGGCAGCACCAGAGGGGCCCAGTGAAGAGGAGGGGCTCTAAGCACCACAGGGAGGAAATGAGGACGGAGGAACAAGGAGAGGGTGGGTGGCGGCAGCAGCCCCAGAGGAGCCAGGGGTGATGGGACCGACCAGGAGACAGATGGTCCCGCGCATGATGCAAACGCAGTATCTGAGATCTAAAGATGGGCGTTTGGGATCCTGCCAAGACAGAATTCAACGCAGCCACTCACAGGATGAAGGGGACATTGCTCCAGAGGCATTCAGGACACCCGGGCAGGCCGCCCCTCCCAGCCAGAGCAGGGGCTGGGCGGCCCAGCTGGAACCCCGCTTGGACACTTTGGCTGGAGAAACGCAGGCGCACACATCCCCCGGCGTGGTTCCCTCCCCCGAGACAGTAATGCTCAGGGACACAGCAGGGGGAGCAGGGGTGTGCAGACACAAGGGGGCCCCACAGAGCAGCACAGGCCTCACCCCTGCGGCCCCCTGCCGAGTGCCACCTGGCCGTCTCCCAGGGCAGCCACTCGCCATGTGCGGTTAACCGTGGGCAGACAGGCGACCTCTCACGACCCGCGTCCACGAAGGCAGAACAGTCTGCGAGGTGTGGGCACAACTCCAGCCCCAAGGACACAATACTTAGGTCTATTTCTCTCAACACCCGTGAGGACCACCGGCCTGCATCAGCCACCACTCTGAGCGCCGGGTCGGCAGTGCGCACAAGCCCCAGCCCACAGCTCACTCCGGGGGGGGGGGGGGGGGGAGTCGGACAACAGGGCGGGGCCCCTCTGAGCACCGTAGAGGATGGCCAGTTCCAGGGAGAGGACAAGCCAGCAGCTACGACACTAAACAGGGTGACCAGAAAGGCGGCCCTGAGAAGAGGCACTTGAGGCCAGAGCATGGGGCGTCCCAAGCAGGAACGCCCGCCAGTCCAGAGCTGGGAGGAGGCGGGAGCAGAGATGCTGGAAGATTCTGAGTGTGGCTCATGGTAACAGCATCATGCAGTTGCTCAGCTCAGACAAGACAGGAGGGCACGTGGGAGACTGTGTAAGAATCCAGGCGAGATGAGGGGCTCGGGCCAGGGTGGGGGCAGTGCAGGGGCCGGGGCCGCAGGGAAGGCAGGGCCTCACTGGGGGAAAGGGCAGTGGCTCGGACAGCCCGCCCGCTGTTCACCACCTGACGCCCACCCCCACTCAGGCCACCATGGCCCCTGGCTTCTCTCGGCTCTTGGAACACACACGTGGGGAAGCCACGTCCCTAATGTTCCAGAGACCATGATTAGTGGAGAGGGTGGGCAGGAAGCTGCTCCCATGGCCCCCAGGTGCAGAGAGCTCCCTCAGAGTCGGCCCCCAGCACCACCACCAGACACCAGAGCACCGAGGTCCTCCACCCACGATGACAAGGCCATGGGCACCGCAGCCGGCAGCCACCTTGGACGGACCCTCCTCACAGTAAGAGCTTTTTGGTTTCCAGACTGTGGACGTTCCCTTATTCTGAGTGAGGGGCCGGGCGGTGAGCAGCCCCACCTGGACATCCAACCAAGGACTGCAGGGCTTACGGGTCAGCTCCACCTCCAAGGCAGCAGAGCTGTGGGTGAAACTTCACGGCTGGGTGGCTGCCGCCCCAGACATGTGATAACGTCTGACTGGACGATGGCACTGCCAGAGATGGCAAAGTCCTCGGAGCCCTGGGAGGGAGGGAGGGGACGATGGCCTGAGGAGGCTGTTAGAAGAGGGGCTCTCACCTCGGAGAGAGTCCACGACCACCTGCAGCACCCGCAGGACTTCCTCGCCCAGCAGAGGGAAGTAGTTCTGAGGGAAGAATGTGGCCAGGTTCTCCCGCTGCAGACGGTTGCCCAGGCGATCGGGCAGGCCCACCACCTTGGTGAGAAGTGTCTCCTGGAGCAGGGGGAAGGCTGGCCCTGCCTGCTGCCGACACTGCCCCTCCATCACAGCGGCCATCCTGCCCACGCTCAGGAACCTGGCCAGCAGTTGCACCATCTTCATCAGACAGAAGCTGGGGCTGAACCAAGAGCAGGTGTAAACAGCCTCGCTTCCTAGGAGGGGCATGAAAGCCTGCCAGCCCCACGCAGCTTCCCCACCTTGGAATCACCGGACCCACTGACTTCCACAGCAACTGCTGAAAATCCAGCTTCCCAATGACACAGCTTCCCCGCAAGGACCATGGTGGGCTTGATGTTGAGGGAATGAGTTTGCTGGGGTGCCTCACACAGAGCTGGGGGCCACAGAGTGAAGGGGCCCCAGGAGGATGGCCACGCCCACTGCCTACCTAGACCACATAAGCCCGGATGCAAACACTCCTGCTGCCCCCTGGCCCACATGGCAAGACAGAAGGCTAGGGCCTTCCCATCGCAGGAGATTAACACAACCCGCTTTTAGTTCAGTGCTCTGACGTGCATAGGTTTTATTCTTTCACCTTTCAGGATGCCAAACTCTCACAGAATTTGGAGAACCCGTTGGTTCGAAATCCTTCAGGTGTTAAAGCGACCCCATAATCAGACCCAGCCCAGCTCACCTGGCAGCACCCTCGATGGACTCCATCAGCACCAGGAAGGCTTGGTCAGCCGGACCCTCCAGGAAGAAGCTGGCCCACAGCTCCTCCATTTGGCCATCAGGCAGCAGCTCCAGCCAGTCGGGGCTCAGCTTGCCGACCAGACATCTGAGAAAGGTGGAAAAGTGGATCCTGGCAAACTCCTCCTGCTCCTCAGGGAGGGCTGGATTCTCCGTTTCACCAAGATAGCGCTTCAGGGACCCCAGGGTACAGAAGATGCGGCCCCCATCCTCAGAAGATGAAAGGATGTGAACAGCCTCCCAGACGGTGAGCCGGACGGCAGAGACCTCAGGATCCATCCTGGAGTTCACAGGAAAGGCACGTGAGAAAGGAAGTCCAGGGAGCTGTCATCATCCACGTGGGACTCAGTCTCGGATAAGGAAGCACTTTTCACATATTCTCAGAAAGCCCGCTCTCCCACCCTCGACGAGGGAAGGTTTCATGGTCCAAGGCTTCCATGGTGCCCTCTGCAGAAGGGCAACCACGCCCCAGGGACCCGTGTCTGGAGACACCTTAGATGTCACAACCGGAGGTGCTACTCTGCCTCTAGTGGGTGGTTGAGGCCAGGGATGCTGGTAAACATCCCATATACCCCATTACGCAGGACAGCCCCCACAACAGGAGTATCCAAACCCAAATGTCAAGGGAGCTGAGGTTGGGAGACCCATCAGCACTTCTAACTCCCTGACGTATCCACCTGTGGTTCACCTTGCCAAGCTCCCTTCCTTCCCAGAAACCAAAACCATCTGCAGGTTGCATTTACTTCGGGTCGGGCGCCCCTGCAGCACGAGCGCCATTAAGTAGACACCTGTCTGTCACCAGTGCACCCAGCCACTAGATCGGGATGCACTAGGGGCCCAAGAAGTGTCCCCACTGGCCTGGGCCTCCTCGCCCAGCCCGGTCCACGCGGGCTCCTTCTTGGGGTGTGGAGACCGGCTAGCGATCGCCCGGCCCCGCGCCCGCTCCCCAGCGTGCGCCCGGAGCCCACCTAGTGGCGCGGCGGGCAGCGGTCCTCGGGGGACAGGATGGGGTGTCGGGGCGGGCGGGGACCTCCGGACGGGCAGCGGTCACACGGAAGCGCGCACCCGCCGGATCCGCAGAGTCGACACCCCGCGCTGCGTCCCGCTCACTCCGCCAATACCGACCCGTCGCCGATTCGCCACAGCCCCCGCGGCCCAGCTCTGCGCTCGGTTCGCGGTCCAGCTCACGCGGCCGCAGAGCAAAAGTTCCCGGGGCCCTGGTAGAGCTGGTGCTGAATTTTTTGAGCCTGTGGCGCCGGTACTAGGGGCAGCTGGTGACGAATCTGCGGCGAACCTGCGAGCCGGAAGACGCGTGGGACAGGCGGCTGTATCTGCGCCTGCGCCGGGGCGGGGCACATGGGGGCGGGGCCCGAGTGGGCGTGGTTCCTGGTGGGCGGGGCAGTGTGCTTTGGGCTGCGCGGCAGGTGGCTTGGAGTCCAGCACTTCTGCGCCCGCCTGCCTTCCCTCAGCCTCAGCGTCGGTCTTCCCGGAGTGACCTCCTCCCGCCCTTCCCCCGCTCGCGAGCCCCAATCTCTCCTGAGCTCACACGTGCGTGCCTCCACAAACTCCTACTGGGCACCAAACGCGTGTGCGGCCTCGCCGCCCGCCCAGAGGTATGGCCCGCTCTCCGCAAGCCACGACCTTTGCAGGGAAACGGGCCACAGACTAGGAAGAAGTCGCAACTGGGGTGATTTCGGGTATTGATGGATGTCCTGGGACAGGTGCTTCACCGTTCAGCACGGTAGCCACCAGCCACCAGGTCAGTTCCTTGGTTGCACTGTCCACGTGTCAAGGGCTCGATAGCCACCTGACACAATGCACAGCGTAGATATAGGACCTTCAGTCTTGGCAGAACGTCCTATGGCGACCTTGGGGAGCGATCTGGGAAGACTTCTCAAAGAGGTACTGTTTCAGCCCAGAAGGCCGTTGAGGTGACATGGAAAACATTTATTCATTCAACATACATTGACTAATTGCCTGCTGAGGCAGCAAGCACTCTTCCAGGGCACAGAATGAAGCAAAGTTCCTGTTCACACGTCAAGGGGGCAAATAAAGTACACGTACAATACATCAGATGGCAGATAATGGTAAGAAAAATTAGGGAGAGGAAGAAAATTAGTGACCAAGAGCGGTCTCCTTTTAAAAGCTCCACCCTGGGTGCAGTTAGAAAAATGGACGGTAGGGGGCAACCGCGGATGCAGAAAGCCCCGCGGGGCGTCCGGTGCGTGGACAAGGGTGGGCCAGGTGGTGAGAAGGAGCTGACCTGGGCTGGACCGGATGTGTTGGACGTGGGTACGAGGGAGCGAGGAGCGGAGGATGATGCCTTGCTGGGACTCTCCGAGAACTTCTCCCGGGCCGCTCCTGGACTAGGGCTCTCACTCCCGGTTCCTATTACAGCTTCCTCCCTTCTCTATTCCCCACATTTTCCTGAATCCTGTTACCCAGTAACTTCTCAAGAGATCCTGCACAGAGGATAAATTTCTTAAGCCTTTGCATATCTGAAAAATGCCTTTATTCTTTGCTCCAGGTGGATTCACATTTGAGCTAGATGCACAATTTTATCAGCACTACCCTCTAACCATCTGGGCTAACCACCCACTCTGACTGCTTAATTTTAAATGAAAATCACTTTGCTCCTCTGTCTTTGGCAGCCAGCTTTGCTGCTGAGGTGGCCCACAGCCCTCTGGAGAAAGTCCCAATCCTTCGCATGTGACCAGGTTTTTCTCTCTGGACACGTTTAGGATCTCATCTGTGGTGTCTGACACTTGGCAAGATGAGCTTTGGAGTCAGGCCCCGTTCCTTGACCTGGCGCTCTGCCATGTGGTCTTGAAATGATGGGTGCCCTTGTCTGCAGCACCTTCCTGTATTATCTTCCTCAAATTTCCTCCACTATATCTTGTAGTCTCACTCTCTAAGTTTCTCACTCTCTAAGATTGATCTCAATCCAATGTTTTCTCTCCTCTTTTCTATCTCTTTGCCTTTTTGCCTTCTTTCTGACAAATTGCCTTAATTTTGCCTTTTAGCTTTTCTGTTATACTTATCTATTTGTTTGCATTTTATTTTATTTTTTTATTTAGTCATTTTATTACTTTTTTGATTTTGGGGAAAATCATAATTTTCATTTCCAAGAGCAACTTCTTCCTTTCTGATTATTTCTTTTTTCATAGCATCGTTTCTTGCCTTGTGTTTTTTTGTTGTTGTTTTGTTTGTTTGTTTTGGCTGGGCCGTGAGGCATGCGGCATCTTAATTCCCTGACCAGGGATCAAACCCGCACCCCCTGCAGTGGAAGCGCCGAGTCTTAACCACTGGACCGCCAGGGAAGTCCCCGTTTCTTGCCTTGTGGACACAAAGCTTTTCTTATCTCTCTGAGGGTATTATTTAGAATGCCTTTGAGCCTTTCCTTGGCCCTCTGCACGTCTCCCAGTTTCTTTTCTGTTTGGGCAGATTTCTGTCTCACCTGTGGATGGGATTTTGTTTGGTGGGGTGCAGGGAAGCTCTTGCCTGTCAGTAAGTGCAGGTTTTCTGCTGGGGCTAAAGAAGCTCCCTCCCCTCTCCAGCCTGGGGGCAGGTGCCTGGCTGTGGCTGCTGCTTTCCAGAAGCTGGCAGAACCCTCAGACTCCCACAGTCCAATAGGTAGACATTTATTTCAATACCTTGTTGTTAGCATTACACTTAAAATGAGTGAATTTTATGATATGTATGCTTTCCACTAAATTTTTTTTAAAAAGAATGGATGATGAAAGAGATTGAAAGGAAAGCCCCTGTCTCTGTGCCCGGGGGCCTGCAGACCTGGAGTCTTTCTCCAGTGCAACGCTGTCCAATCCAACTATGACGTGAGTCCCATATTTAATTTTAAGTATTTTATAGCCATACTAAAAAAAGTAAAAAGAAACAGGTGAAGTTAATTTTATTTATTTATTTATTTGGCTGCTTTGGGTCTTAGTTGCAGCATGCAGGCTTCTCTCTAGTTGAGGCGCGTGGGCTCCAGTGCGCGCGGGCTCAGTAGTTGCATTGCATGGGCCCCAGAGTGCATGAGCTTAGTTGCCCCGCGGCATGTGGGATCTTAGTTCCCCAACCAGGGATTGAACACACACCCCCTGCATTGGAAGGCAGGTTCTTAACCACTGGACCACCAGGGAAGTCCTGAAGTTAATTTTATTTTTTTTTTATTTTTTAAAATATATTTATTTATTTGTTTATTTATTTATTTATTTTTGACTGAGTTGGGTCTTTGCTGCTGCACATGGGCTTTCTCTAGTTGGAGCGAGCAGGGACTACTCTTTGTTGCAGTGTGCGGGCTTCTCATTACGGTGGCTTCTCTTGTTGCAGAGCATGGGCTCTAGGCGTGCAGGCTTCAGTAGTTGTGGCATGCGGGCTCAGTAGCTGTGGTGCATGGGCTTAGTTGCTCTGCGGCATGTGGGATCTTCCCAGACCAGGGCTCGAACCCGTGTCCCCTGCGTTGGCAGGCAGATTCTTAACCACTGCACCACCAGGGAAGCCCCTGAAGTTAATTTTAATAATGTGTTTTATTTAACCCAGTCCATCCACAATACTACCATTTCAACATGTAATCATGGAACTTCCCTGGTGGTCCAGTGGTTAGGACTCCACGCTCCCTCCCTGGTCAGGGAACTGGATCCCACATGCAGCAACAAAGATCCCGAATGCCGTAACTAAGACCTGGTGCTGCCAAATAAATAAATAAATAAATTTAAAAATGTAATCACACATAAAATCTGTTGATAGTGAGGTATTTTACATTCCTTTTTTGTACTAAGTCTTTGAATCCAGTGTGCACTTTTCACCTGCAGCGGATCTCCACTCAGACTAGCCTCATGAAGGGCTCAACAGTTGCGTGTGGCTGGGGCTCTGGTATTGGATAGTGCACCTCCAGAGAGCCAGCGGACCACGTGCTGAGGCTGGGCTGGTGTGCAGGAGCAGTCGCCCAGCACAGGGGGTCAGGGAGGAGACAGGGGTCCGGCAGCTCTGTATCCAGACTGACATGAGTCTCTTCACTCCAGCCTGCACCTCGCCCCAGCCCCCCACCATCCCTGGACACCCCCCAACCTCTCAAACCTCCCTGTAATGGGCTGAATGGTGGCCCCCAAAAAGACACGTCCAAGTCCTAATCCCTGTACCTGTGAATGTGACCTTATTTGGAAAAAGGATCTTTGCGGACGTACCTAAGTTATGGATCTCAAGATAAGATCACCCTGGATTATCCAGGTGGGCTCTGAATCCAATGACTGGTGTCCTTGTTAGACAGAAGAGGAGAGACACACAGGGGAGAAGGCCGTGTGAAGACAGAGGCCAAGGTTGGGGTGATGCTGCCACAGGAACAGCAGGAGCTGGATGAGGCAGGAAGGATCCTCCCCAGGAGCCTTCGGATGGAGTGTGGTCCCGCTGACACCTTGATTTCTGACTTGCGGCCTCCAGAGCCGTGGGAGAATGAATTCCTGCTCCCACCCCCCAGGGTAGTCATCGGGTGCAGCAGCCCCAGGACACCGACACGCTGCTTGCCCCTCGGGCTCCCCTCTGCAGTTCTCTTTGCTCCGCCGGGTCAGTTCTCCTTGCCTGCTCTCCTTGCCCTGTGTCTCCTTCAGGCTTTGTTCCTTTGCTGCCATCAAAGTGACGCTTGAGGAGTGAGAGGAGACCAGCTTCTCTGCACAGCCATCTTGTTTAACTGCAAGTCTTGGCCTTGACCATGGTTTTATCCTGCTCCCCTCACTGGGTCACAACTGTCCATGGACCTGGCCCTAGAATGAGGTCCCACGCCCCCTATTTACTTAGACAGCCTGTGTTTGTTTCCGGGGGCTGCTGTAACCAATGGCAACAAATAGGGGAGCTTAAAACAGCAAGAACATTTTTCCCTTGCATCTCTGGAGGCCAGAAATCCAAGATCAAGGTGTCAGCAGGACCACATTCCCTCCGAAGGCTCCTGGGGAGGATCCTTCCTGCCCCGCCCAGCTCCTTGTGCTCCTGTGTCAGCTTCACCCCAGCCTCGGCCTCCATCTTCACATGGCTTTCTCCCCACGTGATCTTCTCTTTGTCTCAGAAAGACACTTTAGGACTCATATGGATAATCCAAGATGACCTCATCTCAAGATCCTTAATTACATTTGCAAAGACCCTTTTTTCAAATAAACTCCCATTCACAGGCACCAGGGTTAGGACTGAGACCTACCACTCAGCCCACTACACAACCTGGGCCCCAAGACAAATTTAAGTGGCTCCAATCCCATTTCCTTTGCCTTGTCCAAGGGCGAGAGAGGGGCCTCATCGGATCTGCTGTCCCTGATGCAGACTTGGCTCTAAGGACTCCCCTGCCCCCACTGGGATCCGTGTCCTGCTTCAACTTCTCTGGTGGGAACATGAGTCCGTGTGCTCCTGCTAAAACAATCGCCCCTGTCTGCCTCTGAGCCAGCTGGACCAGGGCTTGCACCCAGTAGAGTTATTTTCCAAAGAAACTGTTTGCATCTGTTTTAAGCTTGTGTCCTTGGGAACCTCCAAGTCTCCAGAGCAAATGCCTTTTGTTAAGGTGTCAGGGGGTACCTGACTCCAAGCCAGAGAGGAAGAAGGAAAACCACTGCCCAGGAGAGGTGGGCAAGCGTGGGGGAGGCAGGAGCTCCAAGCAGATGGCTTCTCCTGCAGCCGGGGTGCCTCTCGCTCCTTCTCAGAATGGGCTGCCTGGGGAGGAAACCCTGCCTTTCTTCCTCATTTTTGTGCCCATATATCTACGTGGGGCTTTGTTGCAAGAAACCGCACCTGAGAGGCAAAGAAAACCATTCCTTGAGAGGCTCTGTAGACTAGAAGCACAGGTGAGTATACCCACTGTTGGGGGCAGTAGAGTTTTTTTAACTGACACCAGACAAAGCACAGAAGTCATAGAAACAGTAGTAAGCTTCTGTGCTCTGTGGGCTCAGCGTAGAGTTTGCAGTTCTTATCGGCTGCCTGTTTTCACCTATGGCTGGAATAGCAAAATGGGTTTGGGGAGTTTGTTCTAAAGCCGAGCCAGCTGAGGGTGGGTGGAGCTGGGGGATCACCTGAGGAGTGTAGCTGCAGGTGTGCTGGGGTGGTGGGGGCCAGCCCGCTGGGCATGGGGAGCAATGTCCCGGGTCCCCCACAGAGCAGAGACTCCTGTGCGGGTCCGTGGCCAGTTCCCGGATGCCCTGCAGGCATCAGGGCTGCGCCAAGCACTCCCCACTTTGATCCCCATGCACAGCCATCTCGCTGGCAGGTAGGACCCTGAGGGTCGAGGGGTAAAGAGTGTGGCGCTCGGGGAGGGATGGGAGCCGCCTGTGACGCCCTCACCCACTGCAGCACAGGCCTGGGGCTGTCTGCCGCTGCGAGCTCTAGCTTGGTGCAAGGGGGCTAGTGGCAGTGATCAGCCGCCTCCCCGCGTTGCCCTGAGGCTCTAATCCCCAGGAGTGCCTGTGTCCTCGCTACAGTTTTGGAGGTTCCAAGAGGCAACCCTAAAGCACCTGCAGGGCATCGCCAGCAACTACAACCTGTCCTTCGTCATGGAGGCCTGGTTCTGGAGCCTGGCCCACGAGAGCCAGGCCGTGGCCCTGGCACTCAGCCAGCTGCAGGCCACCATGCAGGGCGACCTGGGCCACCTCAAGACCTGGGTGTGGAAGACTCAGTGCAGAGGCCAGAAGGTGGACAACAGGCTGCTGGCCTTGGGTGCCGCCCTGAGCGAGAGGAGCACCCAGGAGAGGAAGGGGCAGGAGGAGCAGAGGAACGCCCTCTCTGGCTGGCCCTGGACGTGCGGGCCGTGCACGGCATGCTGGCTCGCCTGATGCCCCTCGTCCAGAGCCAGGGTGCCGGGCTGGCAGCTTTCAAGGGGCTGCTGCAAGTGGCCAGCCCTGCCACCGCCGCCCTGCGCGTGACCCCGGCCCCACCTAGACCATCGAGCCTAAGCTCCCCACAGCTGCAGGCAGGCAGGCAGGCAGGCACCCAGAGCTCCGCCTGAGCTCGGGGACCCACCTCTGGACTTCGCTCGCTGTCTCCAAGAGACGCAGTTGTCCCCAGGCCCAGGCAGCCAGCAGATGTGGCCCACCGAGAGCCCAGGAGAGAGTAAGCACCGTGGCCTGCCCTTCCCCATCAGTGTCCACTTTTCCCTCTGCTGCCTCCTTAGGCCTCCAGTCCCTTCCAGGAGGACTTCTCCCCAGGCTGAGCGGAGAATACACTGCTTTACACCCCACAAAACCCGCCCTTAAAGAAAGGAACCGTCCAGGTGATGGCCTGCCTGCAGGTCAGGCCACACACCAGTGGGGTGCTGCCCGCAGGCAGTAAATGCCCACTCAGAGTTGGTGATCACCCTGGTCAGGGCTGGTGGGGTCCCAAGGACGTCCTCAGCCATAGCCAGCAGGAACCCTCTCTGCAGGGCCCCGGCCTGCATCCCATGGGGTCTGTGCCCACCAATGGAGGCCCCCCGGCCTTTGCAAAGCCGGTTCTGCTTTGCCACCTCTCATCTGCAGGTAAGGGTTTCTCTATGGCGGCACTACTGTACTGGCGTCTGGGGTCGGGTAGTCCCTAGTTGTAGGAGCGTCCAGGGCATTGAACGGTGTTAAGCAGCATCCCTGGCCTCCAACTACTAGATGCCCGCTCAGCTTGAACTCTCAGCTGTGACCAGGCTGCTCCCTGTCTGGCCTTGCAGCCCACAGGGCCCATTAATCTGAAGCAGGTCCCTCCCCATCTGTGTGGTTCTAGGGGCCTCACCAGTAAGACAGGGCTGAAGGGCTGACCTGGAGGGCACCACCAGGGGTCCCGGGAAAGGGGGGCTGTAGGTTTGGGGGCCACCAAAGTTCTGACAACCGAAACTGTCCGCAGACGCTGCTAGATGTCCCCCAGGGGTACAGTCATCTCCAGTTGAGGACCACTGCCAAAGATTATGACAAGAGCCCCCAGGTGAAGAGAGGAGGTGGGGGCTGGCCACAGAACGCCCTCCACCCTGGAACCCAAGGGGCCAGTGGGCTAGAAAAGCGCGTTCCCTGGCTCTGCCCCCAGCTTCTGGCTGGGTGCCCCACCCCTGCCCCGCCTACCCTTCTGGCAAGCAGATCTGGCCGGAAGTCTGGTCAGCAGGAAGCCCCCAAAGATGTCCATGTCCTGGTTCCAGACCCTGTGAATGTGTCACTTCATGTGACAAGAAGACTTTCCGGTGTGATTAAGGATTTTCAGATGGGAGCTGATCCTGGATTATCCCGTGGACCAGTGTCATCACAGGGTCCTTATAAGAGGGAGGCAGGAGGCTCAGTCAGGGATGCAGATACAAGGGCAGGAGCTGACGTCAGAGGGCAGCAAAGGGCTTCTCCTTGGAGCCTCCAGAGGAACCAGCTCAGCCCACACTGTGATTTTAAGCCCGGGGAAACCTGCAGGGACTTCTGACCTCCAGACTGTGAGATGCTAAATTTGTGTTGTTTTGAGCCACTGTGTTTGTGGGGATTTGTTCCAGCAGCCACAGACACTCATCCAGGGCCCCCTGCTGGTGAGGAGTGTGGCTCAGCCAGGTGTCCTGCTTCTCAGTCCTCCCACCAGTAAGAGGCTGATCACGTGAGAATAAGTGAGCCGCTGCCCCTTGCGGTGTGGGCTGACTCTCCCCCCTCTGTTTCTAGTTTGCAACGTGGGCCCTGCACTCACCTTTCCGAACGCGTCCACTGTGAATGTGATCTTCTTCCACCCGGCTTCTTCACTGGCTTACGGGCCCTGTCTGTCTGCAGCTGGGTCCGCACAGCCTTGGGCCACCTGGGCACCCTCCTCTCGTACACCAGCAAAGAAAATGACAAGCTGGTTCTGCATGGCCGAGACTCCCTGCCCCCCGGCTCCACCCACTCTGTGATTGGAGACCCAGCCTTCAGGGAGCTGCCCCTCCAGCCACTGCCAGACGGCTGTTGGCACCATGTGTGTGTCATCTGGACGTCCATTCTGGGCCTGGGCAGGTACTGGCTCCACATGAGCCGAAGGCTAGTGGCCACTGGCTCCCGCTTTGGGGAAGGCTATGAGATTCCTCCAGGGGGCTCCCTCATGCTAGGCCAGGAGCATGACAGCATTGGGGGCGGGTTTAATGGCCCTGAGGCCTTTGTGGGGAGCCTAGCATGCCTGGCCATATGGCACCAGGTGCTGGTCCCCAGGGAGGTCTCAAACCTGGCCACTGGGAAGGAGTTCCTGATGGGTGCCATCCTAACACTGGCCAATGCCGCATCGGTAGATGGATTCATGCAAAGGGTGAACTGCACCTGCCTACAGCTCTGTTCCTGAGGCCTCGCTACACAGCAGCTGTGCTCACACGGTGGGCCGGCGGGAAGAGCAAGTCTTCAGCCACTCTCGGCCACCCCCGACCCCAGCACACTCCATAGAGGGCCCCCCACCCACACTGAGGATCAGGCTGCTGCCTCCAGCCTGGGCCAGGCACACCTGCTCTCTAACATAGGATATGAGTATTCCACAGGGTGGGGGGAGGGCTCACAGGCAGAGCCGGGCCTCAGGATCCCCACGACTGCATTCTTTCCCTCTCTGCGGCATTCTTACACCAACCAACACCCCCCCCATAGTAGGAAGTCATTTCAACACGGCCCAACTTGCCACGTGGCAGAGCTGCGCTTCAGCTCTGCCTCTCCTTGGGCATGGGTTTGGGGCAACCACAGGCTGGCTCCTGGAGAACTCTTATTTTCCTTGCATTAACTTCTGTGGTCCTCTCTCCACGTGGCTTGAGAAAGTTTCTCTTTGACTGCTCCTTGTTCCAACATCTCTCATGAGAAGGGCTGGGGAGTCCATTTCCTGGCCCCACAGCTCCTTCGCCCTGGGGGTTCCATCAAGGTTCTGTGGCAGCTGGTAAGGCCACTAGAGCTGCTGGGAAGGGGGCCTGCAGAGGGAGCAAGCTACTCAGAAACACACATTAAGGATGGGTGGGCAATGCTTTTTTTAAAAAAATTAATTTATTTATTTTTAGCTGCATTGGGTCTTCATTGCTGTGTGTGGACTTTCTCTCTAGTTGCAGCGAGTGGGGGCTACTTTTCGTTGTGGCACGCGGGCTTCTCATTGCAGTGGCTTCTCTTGTTGCAGAGCACGGGCTCTAGGTGTGCAGGCTTCAGTAGTTGTGGCACGCGGGCTCAGTAGTTGTGGCGCACGGGCTTAGCTCCTCCGCGGCATGTGGGATCTTCCCGGACCAGGATTTGAACCCGTGTCCCCTGCATTTGTAGGCAGATTCTTGACCACTGCGCCACCAGGGAAGCCCGGGTGGGCAATGCTTTTAAAGAGTCTGTATTGGGGTATAATTTACATACTATGAAATTCACCCATTTTAAATGTGCAGTTCAAAGATTTTCAGTAAATTTGTCGAGTGTGCAACCATCATCACGATCCAGTTTTAGAACATTTCCATTGCCCCCCCCAAGAAATCATGCCTGTTAGGGGTCACTCCTGTCCCCACCCAGCCCCTCCCCCAGCTCTGCACCCACTCACCTGCTTTCCGTTTCTGTGGATTTGCCTGCTCTGGACGTTTCACATAAATGGACTCATTCACTGTGTGATCCTTGGTGTCTGGCGTCTCTCACCGAGTATCGTGTTTTATAGTTTCATCTGTGTTGTTGTGTGTCAGTGCTGTGTTCCTTTGTATGGCTGAATGACCTTCTGTTGTAATGGACCATGTTTTGTTTTGTTTGTTTTGTACATCAGTCAATGGAAACTTGGGTGGTTTCCAGTTGGGGGCCCTTGTGAGTGAAGATTCTGTGCACAGTCTCATGTGAAGGGTTGTGTAGGCATATGCTTCTGTTTCTCTTGAGTGGACACCTAGCCATGGAATTGCTGGGTTGTATGATAGAATCATGTTTTTTTTTTAATATTCTTTTTTTTTTAAGCAAATTTATTTATTTTTATTTTATTTATTTTTGGCTGCATTGGGTCTTCGTTGCTGCGCGCGGGATTTCTCTAGTTGCGGCAAGCGAGGCTACTCTTCATTGCAGTGCACGGGCTTCTCATTGTGGTGGCTTCTCTTGTTGCGGAGCACGGGCTCTAGGCACGCAAGCTTCAGTGGTTGCGGCATGCAGGCTCAGTAGTTGTGGCTCCTGGGCTCTAGAGTGCAGGCTCAGTAGTTGTGGTGCACAGGCTTAGTTGCTCCGTGGCATGTGGGATCTTCCCAGACCAGGGCTCGAACCCGTGTCCCCTGCATTGGCAGGCGGATTCTTAACCACTGTGCCACCAGGAAGTCCCCAATCGATTTTAAAAGTGAGGAAACAACGGACTTCCCTGGTGGTTCTGTGATTAAGAATCCGCCTGCCAATTCAGGGGACACGGGTTCGAGCCCTGGTCCGGGAAGATCCCACATGCCATGGAGCAACTAAGCCCGTGCATGCCACAACTACTGAGCCTGCGCTCTACAGCCCACGAGCCACAACTACTGAGCTCACGTGCTGCAACCACTGAAGCCTGCGTGCCTAGAGCCCTGTTCACCACAACAAAGAGTAGCCTCCGCTCGCCAACTAGAGAAAGCCCGCGTGCGTCAACGAAAACCCAATGCAGCCAAATATGAATAAATTAATTAATTTTTTTTAAAGTTGGAAAAGATAACTTTTTAAAAAAAAGTGAGGAAACAAACTAGAGAGGTCTGACGGAACCGCAAGGGGCCTGGTTTCAGCTCTGCATCGAGGAGGTGGCCAGAGGGCACTGCTCCATGGAGAGGGGCCTGAAATCAGTCTCTGGGGCCTCTTAGCAGTGCTCCCATCTCTGCAGAGCTGTCTGTGGCCCCAGCAATCCCAGGCCTTCAGCTCAGAGACTTGGCCAGCCACCACCTGCCCGCCCCCCAACCCCCACCCCTGGTCCGTGAGTCAAGGTCAGGGGATGCATCCTAGGTCTGGAAACACCCCTGGGTGGCCACGGGAAGGTCCTGTAATCACGGACTTCTGCTTCCCCTGGCACTTCCCCAGGACGCATCCATCTTCATGGAGAGCTGCCCTTCTCAAAGCGTCCTCTTTCCCAGGCTCCTCTGGCCTATTTTGGAGCCCTTGCTCTGTCTCACTCTATTGAGGTGGGAGAGATGACATCTTTTGGGGGGAAGACTGTTAATTTGATTAGGAAGTGTTTCTTGAGGTGCCTAGCACTAAAAGACCACACAGGGTATTTCCCACCCTCCCCTCCCCCGCTTTCGGGTGCTTACAACACCATGGGGGACCCAGGTATTTCACTTCTACAGCAGCATTTCTGCCAAGGTTCACAGACCCTAAGACAGTGGGAATTTGGCAGAAGCATCATGGCTGTGGGTGGCCAGCCGCATCGCATCTGAGAGTCTCCACGAGGGCAGGGCAGCCTGGGAAAGGGCTTGGGGAGGAGCTTCGTGGGAGCTCAGGTCGATAGGAATTTGGGAAGGGCTGGCTTGTCCAGCTGAGGAGTCTGGGCTCTGTCGAGGGCAGCCCATCCAGGTTTTGAGCAGGGGAGTGTGAGCACGCATCTCATGAGATCCACCATCCCCACTGAGTGAGTGGCATGAGCCACATCCACCTTGAACCCCATCAATCCCACCTTTGACCTGTGTCTGCTGCGTTCCTGAGTGGGGGGAGGACAGAAGGATCCAGATGGGCTTCCCCAGCACCACCCCTCCGTCCCCGGGACTGTTCTCACTTCCCCATCGCTGTGTGCAGCCCTCCTCCTGCCTGGACGGTTTCACGCAAACCACACTCGTCCACTTCGTTCAGTCAAACCAGCCTGGGACCAGCCCTGAGGCTCGTTGGAGCCAGTGCCAGCTTCACTCTGCAGCCTCCAGGCCCTCCTCCACCGCCAGGGCCATCACGTACTTGTCAACATCCCTCGAAAGGGCAAAGCCAGGTCACACTAAGGAGAAAACACCTTTTCTGAAAGAACGTTGTTCTTAGTATTTTCAAAAAATTGTTGCACAGTGATCGTGGGAAAACTTAATCCTGTTGGGCTTCCTTCCTCTTATTTTAGTTTCAATTTTGGTTTTATTTTGAAATATGTGGGGGAAGAGCCTATAAAGAACTTCTAAAATCTTTTTATTTTGAAAAGTTTCAAGTTTAAAGAAAAAAGTTACAAGAGGACTACATTGCACATCATTTATATTTACCCCATATTCATCACCTGCTAACATCCTACCACATTTTCTTTCTCCCGCTATAGGTAGCTACGTATTGTGATTACCATTAGCTTGTGAATCATCTGAGACTACGTTGCAGACATCACATCACAACCCCTGAATATCTCAGTGTATGTCTACTGAGAAAAAGGACTTTTCTGATATGACCCCCAGACAAAGATCACCCTTTGGGGACTGGGCGCAGCTATAACACCGCTATGTAATGTACAGTGCAGATCCAATCTTTGCCAATTGTCCCCAAAATGCCAGGCCCACGAGCAGCCTTCAGTTGCCCATCTCTTTATCTTCCATCCAAGGCAGTCACTCAGCCTTTCTTGGTCTTTCGTGACGCTGACACTACGAGACGAGCTGGCTAGCTGTTTAGCACGTGTCCCTCAATTTGGGTTCATCTGCATTTTCGCCCTGGGATGGGATCAGTGGAGCGTTTTCCGCAGGAAGGCCACAGGGCTGTGTTGTGTCTTCAGCACAACCGTTTGCTACGTGGTGATCGGTCCTGACAGGCGGGTCCACCAGGCGGCGGGACTACAACTCCCAGAAGGCCGCGCGCGCACCCCCGCAGCCGCTGCCGGGGCACGCGGGTGCCGTCTGGGCCACGTGACGGCCGTCCGGGTCACGTGGCCGAGGCGCGGGTCACGAGAACAAACACTGCCAAGGCGCTGCCTGGCCGGTCGTCTGCGGCGGGACATGGCCAACGTCTCCAAAAAGGTGTCGTGGTCCGGACGCGACGTGG
This sequence comes from Delphinapterus leucas, assembly GCF_059928025.1. Lineage (NCBI taxonomy): Eukaryota > Metazoa > Chordata > Mammalia > Artiodactyla > Monodontidae > Delphinapterus > Delphinapterus leucas. Next base: position 37,148,724 of record NC_143143.1, read on the forward strand.
ACGACGACGAGGCGGCGCCGCTGCTGCGGAGGGCGGCGGGGCCCGGGGCGCCGGCAGGGGAGGCCACGCCGCTGTTGAACGGGGCTGGGCCCGCGGCCGTCCGCGCGGTGAGCCCACGGAGAGGCGGGCCGGGTCGGGTCCGCGCCGCGGTTGCCGGTGCCGGTAGCCGGGCCCGCGGGGACGCGGCGAGTCCGTGCTCGGGCAGTGCTAGTGGCAGAGGCGGGAACGCGCCTCGGGTCCCGCTTGGTAAACGGCAGGGCGAGCTCGGAACCTGGGCCCCGGGGTTCTGGAGTCCTGGGAGGCGCTGGGAGGCGCTCGGCCCAGTGACTCTCGGGGTCGAGGAGCCGGCCCATTATCTTGGTGTTAAGGAGCGTGGGAGAGCCCAGTCGCACGCACGCTGCTGTAGAGTCCCGGTAGCATGAAGCTGATTTATCTCCTCACAGTTTATTTCTTAGTGGATTTAAAGGGACGGCAGATGGTCTTCTGCTTAGGTAACCTTTTCCTTTTCTTTTTTTTTGGAACACTGTATACACGAGCAACTATTTTTACTGCTTTTGAACCCCAAGAGATTTTAAGAGCTTAGGTTGCAGAGTTTGTTTTCGCAGTGGGAATATCTGGGGGGCTGCATCTTTACAGGGAGCCTTCAGGGCGACCTTAGGAATGACAAATATGTGCGTTCAGTTTCCCTTAGCAGTTCATTGAAATTGAAGCACAGTGGTTGAAATGTGCTTTGCAGGTCAGCACAGAAGTTTGCGTCCTTAAGTGAATTTCCGTGTGTGTTAATTTTGAGTTAATGAATTTCTTTTGTTGATTGCTTGGCCTTACTCGGTTTTGTGATTGTTTTTTCGTTTTTCTCCTCCTATCCTAGATCTGTCCATTAAACACTTGTGTGGTGTTTAATGAGGAAGGACTCAAGTATCAGGCTGTTTGTCCAGAACTTATCTAGGTTTCCCCAGCCCCCAGAAATGCATCAGACAATGAGGTCAAAGTCTGTTCCTTGAGTGGGATCTTCTGCTGAAGTGCTTTCTGTGTCTGCATGAGAAGTGACATGAAAGGGGAGAATTTGCAGTGGTGGGGATATGGATGCTTTGTTGTTTTGTTCTCACAACATTTGTTTCTTTTTTACTCTTTAAAAGAAGGTAATCTGAAGTTTACAAACCAGAAGTATGAAACTGGCTTGGCTTTAAGGGTGACAGGTAGAGAGATTGGAAGCTTCGAGATTGAATTGGGGTTTATTTTGGGACTGAATGTGCTCAAGAGTTTCCCACTTTTCTTTATGCATAGACACAGGAGTTGGCTTTTTTTGAAATAACCTGTTGATTTCTTCCCTTAAAACTCATTCCCTTAAAAGAACCTTTGCGACCTTTTTTGTTTGTTCATTTGCATTTAATAACAAGTGACTAGCTGCTCTTAAGTGACTTAAAACATAATTTATTGTGTGCGTGTCGTGTACTCGGCTGCATGCAGTTTGCCTGGGACTCAGAGGTACATGATGCAGCTTCCTTCCTCCTGGCTCCAGGCTCCTGGAAAACCAGGCCCAGTGCTCTGGTGTGAGGGACCCCAAGAGCAGGAGAGGTCACACTAGGTCCAGTCTTGGAAGAGTGCATGATCCTCAGGCGGGTGGACAGAGGGGAAAGATAAAGGGAGTGAGCATTTGGGAAGTAAGTCGGAGTGGGGAGTGGAGGCTTGGGGAAGGAACCGGGGTCGACCTGCAGGGGACAGCTGCAGGCTTCGAATTTAGCTTTATCTTGTGGGAGAATCCTTAAGAAGCTGGAGAGTCCAGCCTTGAAGGATCCTTAGACGGCCTTGCGTGGATGGGGTAGGGGGGCACTGGAGGCATTGGTGCTAGGAACTCTGCTCTGGACCAGCAGAGGCAAGTGCTGCAGCCTCCTGTGCCTCAAGCTCCTCACCAGCAGGAAAGCTAATATGCTTCCAGCCCCGAGCACCACCTGTCACAAGGTGGTAAACGCTAGTTACTCTCAGAGGTATTAAAAATGGCAGCTTGGAAGTGATCATCTCTGAGTTGCTGTTCCTGGGGCGACTCCTGTGCAGCTCACTGAACTCCTCGAGGCCGGCTTTCTTGCAGGAGGGTCGGCTCTGGACCAGAGGGCTGAGTTCGCTGTAGCAGACGGCGGCTTGTAAGCCGCTCTCAGACCAGGGTCGTTTGAACTAAAGTGACAGCCCAGGCCAACAACCGCTCTATGAGAATGTTCTGGTGAGCTGGACAGGAGAGCTTGTCTTGCCACCTCCTGGTCCTTCATGGTTTGTTGCAGGGCGTCCAGAATTGGAGGCTGGTGTTCTTGCACCCGGCATGGGAACCTGCCAGGCACCATGAGGTGGCTGCTCTGGGCAGCCCCAGGCAGGGTGGGCTGGGGGCCGGCCTGAGCTCAGCCTCCATCTGGCTGGAACCAGGCCATTCAGGGTTGCTCTACCCTCTCTCCGGCCCTCGGCCTGTCGTGCCTGAGTGTGGGGTGAGGGTGGGTCATCCAGCAAGTTGCTGCCTGTCCACCCCTGGGGCAAGGAGAGGGTGAGGTCAGCCAGCAAGTCATGGTCATGTGGGCAGCAGGAAGCAGAGCATTTTGAAAACTTACAGAGGGAAATCTGAGCCAGAAACAGAGGCTCCGGCTGTGGGGGTGGGTATTTGCAGTGTTTGTAAATGCGGGTCCTTTCCAGGGACCTCAGCTTCGGGAAGCTCCGCCTGAGGCAGCCTGAGGGGTAGGACCCTCAGGTTAGTGTTTAGAATCAGTTTTGGGGAACTTACTCCTCTGGGAACTGGGGTGTTCTGCCCTGGTGACCTGGAGCCACGGGCTGCGGTCGGAGTATGGGGGGCCAGGAGGGGGTCATGTGCAGGCAAGCTGCAGGGGCAGGTCATCACCATCCCCAGTGGCCCCTTGAGCTCTGCTGAACGTAAGGGAGCACCCCGTCTTTCTCGTAGCTGGCTCCCAGCCCCAGGGCAGGCCCTCCAGGAAGTCCCTCTGCCTCAGCGCCCTGTACTATCCTCCTCCTCCTCCTCCTCCCCCCCCCCCGCTCCCTCCTCTCTCATCCCCTCTCCTCCCCCCCTCCTCTCCCCCTCCTCCCCCGCTTTGCAGAGTCCAGGCCTGCCCCCTCAGCTGACCCGCCCCTGAGGGCTCCCTCAGGCCTTTAGTGGTACCTGCCCAGGTCTAGTGTGAGGGGCTCAGAGTCTGGGGGAGGGCAGGAGAAGATGTGGGTACCACCGGACAGTGCAGAGAGCTGAGGACCAGGGTGGGCCCAGCCTAGTCAGAGGGTCCTGGGAGGCCTTCCGGGCAGAGGCTGCAGCACTCAGAAAGTGAGGTGCAGCGGCGGGGCTGTTCCCATCCGGCCCCCTCTGCACATCATTCATCAGGTCTCAGCCTAATGCGCCTCCCCAACCCCGAATCGGGCAGGCCTCTCCCTCAGGCTCTGTCATCGCCCTCAAAGCCTTTCTCACAGTTTACACTGACTTTTGTTTATGGGCAGCTTGGTTTTTCTGACTGTAAGCCCCTGGCTACGGAGGCCCTGTGCCCTCAGTGCTAGGGGGCATTGGGCTGGGAGGGGAGGTTAAAATGCAAAGTGGCAGAGTGGGCGGCAGGCGGCCTTTAAATTGTCTGTGAACTTTGTTTTAATGATGGTAAAAGCACATAACACAATTTACCATCCTAACCATGTCTAAGTGTGCAGTCTGGCAGCATGAGGTCCATCCACAGTGTCGTGCTGCCATCACCCCAGCACCTCCAGAACTTTCTCATCCTCTCAAACTGAACCTCTGTCCTAGTAAACACTGACTCCCCACCCCTCCCCCAGCCCTTGGCAAAGGCCATTCTGCTTTCTGTCTCTATGAATTTGACGTCTCATAGCAGTGGTATCATAGGGTATTTGTTTTTTTGTGACTGGCTTCTTTCTGTTAGTACAACGTCCTCCAGGTTCATCCATGCTGTAGCATGCGACAGGATTTCCCTGTTTTTAAGGCTGAATAATATTCCATTGTGTGGATGGACCACCTTAGGTTTATACATTCATCTGTTGATGGGCATTTGGGCTCCGTCCACCCCTTGGCTACTGTAAAAATGCTGCTGTGCACGTGGGTGTACAAATACCTCTTTGAGACCCTGCTTTCAGTTCATTTGGGTAGGTAGCAAGAGGTGGAATTGCTGGATCATAAGGTAATTTCTATTTTTAATTTTTTGAGGAACCGCCATACTGTTTTCCACAGCAGCTGCTCCATATAACACTCCCAGCAACTGTGCACAAGGGTTCCTGTTTCTGCACATCTTCACCAGTGCTTGTTATTCTGTTTTTTAACCCTGGCCATCCTCACAGCTGTGAGGTGGTATCTCATTGTGGTTTTGATCTTCATGTCCCAAGTCTTTGGCCTGTTTTTTTAATCCGCTTGTTCGTTGTTGTTGGGTTGTAGGGGTTCTTTACGTATTCTGGATATTAACCCTTATCGGTTACATGATCTGTAATTTTCTCCCATTCTGTAGGGCTAGTTCCTTTTCACTCTGTTGTTTCCTTTGATACACAGAAGTTCTTCACTTTTTTTTTTTTTTTTTTTTTTTTTGCGGTACGCGGGCCTCTCACTGTTTTGGCCTCTCCCGTTGCGGAGCACAGGCTCCGGACGTGCAGGCCCAGCGGCCATGGCTTACAGGCCCAGCTTCTCCGCGGCATGTGGGATCCTCCCTGACCGGGGCACGAACCCACGTCCCCTGCATCGGCAGGCGGACTCCCAACCACTGCGCCACCAGGGAAGCCCAGAAGTTCTTCACTTTGATGTAGTATCATTTGCGTTTAAATTTTAAAATAATTGTAGACTTACGGGAAGTTGAAAAGACAGTACAGAGAGGGCCTGTGTGCCTTCCTCCAGTTTCCCAAGATGGTTCCGTCTTACCTCACGGTAGTACTGTGCCGAACCCGGCATTGATGTTGGCACAATGTGTGTGAGTAGCACCCTGCCATTGTCACACGTGTGGGTGTGTGTGAGCACGTCCATCAGTGCCCTTGTCCTGCCTCTTACAGTCACCCCCTCCCCCCCAAATCTGTCCTCCCTCCGGGTCTGACCTTTCGAGCACATCCAGTCTCTGGAGCCACATGGTCTGAAATCTTTCAGTTCTTTCGAAAGCATGGAGATTTCATCCAGGCTGTCGTGTGTAACAATAGTTTGAGGAACTACTAGTAATTAACTTGCATTTAAGAAATGAGAAAGGAACAGGCACAACAGATGAATCACTGAACTTTCAGTAAATGGCTTCTTTCATCACAAAAGATATTTCCTAAGAGATGCCCATAAAGTTCAGAAAAGAGGTGATGAAACCAGGAAGGTGCTGGAGGTGGGAGAGGGTGTGCCTGGGAGTTGTAATGGGGGCGCCATCTCCGCATGAGCGCATTTCCGGGTCCAGAATGGAGCTGTCTGGTGCAGATGTGTGCTTACCTGGCGTCCTCCCGGCCGGGTGCTGAGGACCCGTTGTCACCTGAGCGAGTGAGTCCGTGCCATGTGGACCGTTCTGCCCCCCTCTCCCCCAGCTGTGTGCGCGGTCGCAGCCTCAGCCTCGGGGACTGTTTAGGTGGCAGAGGCGCTGCTCTGCAGGGGCTGACTTGGTGTGGTGGGAGTGATCATGGGGTGCAGTCCATCAGTGAAGAGTGAGGTACAAACGGCCAGGCCACCTGGCCTGTGGCCTCCGTCTTGGGTTGGACGGCAGATGGGTCTTCTGTTTTCACAGTCCAACTTTCAGTTCTGCCTGTCTTTGCACGCCGTCTTCTCCGTGGAGACGTCCCTGTTCCGTGTTGCTGTGGACGGACTGGCGACTGGCACACCATTCCTGATGACTCGTGTATGCATAGGGAGCAGAGGCTGCAGCTCCGGGCCCCCTCCTGGGTTGAGTTCACTCTGGAACTGGGGTCCTTTCTGGGCCAGCGGGCCAGGCATTCCTGCCCGTGCTTGGAGCTGGAGGGCCCGCCCTGCCTTTCTCATCAGATTCAGCAGTTTGGGGGCATTGTCGATTGTTTTTAAGAAAGAAAACGGCTATATTTCTCTCCTCACCCACCCATTGTACCGACGTTTGCTGTATATACATAGAGAAAAGTGCAGTCACACGGTGGAGCAGGATGATGGTCTAGTGAACACACCTGACAAGTTACCACCTGCCGTGGGGTGCACAGTGCCCCCCGGAATGTCTCCACCCCTGACCTGGAACCCGTGTCTGAGACCTTTGCAGCTGTGGTCAAGTTGCGATGTGGTCAGGCTGGTGTCCTCATGGGAGAGGAGAGACATGCGTGCATGTATACACACACACACAAGGCCGGTGGCAACGGAGCAGAGATTGGAGTGATGTGGCTACAAGCCAGGGAATGAACACTAAGGATTGCTGGCATCCATCAGAGGCTGGAAGATCCTCCACACGACCCTGAGAGGGGGCCCTCCCTGTTGACACCTCAAGTTTGGACTTGTGGCTCAAGAGCTTGGAGAGAACACGTTTCTTGTTTTTCAGACGCCTAGGCTGTGTGATTGGGCACAGCAGCCCCAGGAGGCTCGACATCCCCCAGAGGAGTCACCAGTGTCCCCAAAGCCCCCTCGTCCCCCCTACCCCCTGGTAACCACCAGTGGCAGTAGGGTTAGTGCTGCTGAATTAAACTTTCTGTGCTGGAATCACTGTGTGCTCAGGGCTCTGGCATGGCGGGCTCTGTGGTCCTTGTTCCTGCACTGCTTCGTGGTTTCCGCCAGAGGAGAGGCAGGGCAGGGCGCCCGGCTGCGTTTCAGAGGAGCACCGGGTTGTGGTTTTTTTTTGTTTTTTGTTTTGTTTTTTTTGTGGTACGCGGGCCTCTCACTGTTGTGGCCTCTCCCGTTGCGGAGCACAGGCTCCGGACGCGCAGGCTCAGCGGCCATGGCTCACGGGCCCAGCCGCTCCGCGGCATGTGGGATCCTCCCGGACCGGGGCACGAACCCGCGTCCCCTACATCGGCAGGCAGACTCTCAACCACCGCGCCACCAGGGAAGCCCCGGGTTGTGTTTTTATGCCGTATGTTCCACACAGTGTTTGTGTCCTGCAGCGTGACTTGTTTCTCTGAAATGCATCTGTGAGCAGCCTGTGTTTTGTTCCGTAGTCCTGGCCTCCACCATGCCTGGCAGTGGGCGTGAGGGCAGTCATGTGCCAGGGTGTCCGTCCTCTGTGGTTGACCTGCCCCTGTGCTCAGGAGTGCAGCCCCACTTCAGAAAGGTCCTGCCCCGGAAAGGGGCACATATCTGGGGGGCCTGCCTGGAGGCCTGTGATGGGTCCGCACCTGGTAGCCACTCAGTGTCATGATGGGGCTGAACAGAGAAAGATGGGGTTTGGAGGTGGGGGGATAGAAAGGCTCCTGGAGGAGGGGCCCTCAATCACCAGGGTTTTCCAGGCCAGGGAAGGAGGGTGGCCAGGAGGACACTGTAGAACAGGGGAGGGTGGGGCTTCCCATCTGGAGGTTGGGCTCCTCAGTGGGTCATGGGGATGGGCCTGGGGTCCAGCACTGGCCCTGCTGGGGTCTCCCACACGGCAGGTGCGGCTCTGTGCTCCACAGGTAGGGCCAGGCGATGGGGTAGTGTACAGTGCAGCCCGGCCCCATAGCTAAGCGGCCTATGATTTCTCTTCTGCTTCTAGTCACCCCATTCAGCATTTTTCCGGATCGGACAGATGAGCAACGTGGAACTGGATGATGAGCTTCTGGACCCTGTGAGTGGTCGTCCTTTCCCATTTTTGGAGCTCCTGCTCATGCCAGGCCCCTTCCTGGGAAAGTCAGGCCTGCTCTTGTGGAGCCACAGCCTAGCAGAGGGCAGACGGAAAACCTGAACAAGAGGATGGCAGACAGTGGCGGTTCTGTGCAGAGTATGGGGACAGAGTGACGTGCAGACAGTGGGGTCTGCAGAGTCTGGGCGACCAGGGAAGGCTGCTCTGCGGGGCCCTGTCCCCTGAGGCTGCCCGATGAGCAGAGGTTGGGGAGTACATGTCAGGCCAGGACCGTTGAGCTAGCTGCTGTGTGCGGGCTGGGGGGCAGGTGCCGTGGGCAGGTGTGGGGCCTGCAGGAGGGCGTCTCAGGGTGGTGGGCCCTTGGACATGGGTGATGTCCACTTCTCCTGCCCCTGTGCTGGGGTCGAACTGTCCAGCAGCTGCCAGGGGAGCATTTCCCGAAACCCCCTCCCCCAGACTTGCACTTGACTTCCTCCTTGGAGGTGGCTCATGGTTCTGACTTGCATTTCCCTGAGGCTGCTGGTACCGTGTGTTCTTCATGTCTTCTGGAGGAACTCTGTTCAGACCCCGTGCATGTTTCTTAATCAGGTTGTGTTTTTATAATGAAGCTGCAAGAAGTCTTCATATACTTTAAACACAAGTTGCTCATCAGTTACAGGATTTGCAAAAACTTCTGCTTGGTCCACAGGTGGTCTCACTTTCTGCCAGTGTCCTTGGAAGCACAAAAGCTTTTAATTTTGATGAAGTCCATTTGATCTGTTTTCTGTTGCTTGTGCTTTGGGTGTCATGTCTAAGAAACCATCACCTAAGCCAAGGTTACAAAGATTTGCTCGTCTTTTCTTATAAGAGTTCTGTAGTTTAGATGTTTGATCTGTTTTTCACTAATTTTGTACATGGTATGAGATAAGGGTCCAAATTCATTCTTTTGCATATGGATGCTCAGTTTTCCCAGCACCATTTCTTGAGAAAACTACTCTTTCCCTGTTGAATTGTCTCAGCACCATTGTTGAAGGTCAGTTTTTGTGGGTTTTTTTTTCACTTTTTAAAAATTTATTTATTTATTTTCAGCTGCATTGGATCTGCATTACGGATTTGTTTCTGGGCTCTCTGTCTGTCCTTGCGCCCGGGCCGCACTCTGCTAATGACTAGCTTTGTAGTAAGTTTCAAAATTAAGAAGTTTGAATTATCCCACATCATTTTTCTTTCTCAAGGAGGTGTTGGCCTTTCAAGATCCCTTGTGTATCTCCGTGTGGGGTTCAGGCTCAGTTTGTCAGTTTCTTCAGAAACGCCAGCTGGAACTTAGAGGTGGCATTTACTCTTAACATCAAATGTCCCGAGCCACAGTATAGCTTTCCATTTATTAATGTCTTCAGTTTTTTTCAACAATATGTTGCAACTCTTGGTGTACAAGTCTTACACTTCTTTTGTTAAATGTGTTTCAGGAATAAGTTTATTTTCTGTATCTTTATGCTATTGTAAATAGAGTTTTCTCAATTTCATTTTGGATCGTTCATTGCAAGTGCGTAGAAATGCATTTGATTTTGTATACTGATCTTATATTCTTCAATCTTACTAAATGTGTTAATACTAATTGTTTTTAGTGTACTTTTGGGGATTTTCTACACATAAGACCATGTCATCTGCAAAGAAGAGTTTCACTTCCTTTCTAATCTGGATGCCTTTCACTTTTCTCTCTTGCCTAATTGCCCTGCTGGTAGAACCTCCAGGACAGTGCTGAGTAGAAATGCCAGAGCAGGCATCCTCGTCTTGTTCCTGATCTCAGAGGAAGAGCTTCAGTCTTTCACCACTGAGCGTGAAGTTACCTGTGGTTTTTTTTTTTTTTTTTTTTTTTTTTTTTTTTTTTTTTGCGGTACGCGGGCCTTTCACTGCTGTGGCCTCTCCTGTTGCGGAGCACAGGCTCCGGACGCGCAGGCTCAGTGGCCATGGCTCACAGGTCCAGCCGCTCCGCGGCATGTGGGATCTTCCCGGACTGGGGCATGAACCCACGTCCCCTGGATCGGCAGGCAGACTCTCAACCACTGCGCCACCAGGGAAGCCCACCTGTGGGTTTTTTATAGGTGTCTTGATCAGGTTGAGGAAGTTCCCTTTATTCCTGGTTTATTGAGTGTTTTTATCACGAAGGGTTGAGTTTTGTCAGATGCTTTTTGTGACTACTGAGGTGTTCATTTCATGTGGACTTGGTCCTTTATTCTATTGGAACAGTATCAAACTGTTTTTACTTTCATACCAACTCACCCTCTGATTGTCCAGACACCACCTGAGTGTCCTGCAGGTCAGTTTGTTCAGACCCTAACTTCCCAGCATCCGTGCAGACCCACAGGCTGAGGGCTCAGTCCCACGAGACCCCCCGACCTCAGATGCCAGTGACAAGTCCAGGCTGTCACCTGTGCTTCTGACTGACCAGCTGTAAATCGGGGTTCCCACGCCTCCTCCTCGGGTTCCATAACTTGCCAGAATGGCTTGCAGAACTCAGGGAACACTTTGCTTATGTTACTGGTTTATCATAAAGGACATGATTTGAGAACAACCAGGTGGGAGAGATGCCCCGGGAAGGTGTGGGAAGGGGTGCAGAGCCCTCACGTTCTCCCTAGGAGCCACCTTCCCAGCACCTCCACATTCACCAGCTGCAATCTCCCTGAACCCCTCCATTTGGGGTTTGTGTGGAGGCTGCATTACACAGGCAGGACTAATTAAATCCTTGGCCGTTAGAGATGAGCTGCTTGTGTCTCCAGCCCGCTAATCCTGTGATGGTCTTCCAGCCCCAGCCCAGACACACTCGTCACCCAGAGATGCCAAGCGGGTGGGTCAGAGGCTGGTGCCAGAACCTGGACGTGGACCACAGACATCTTACACTAATTGCTTTTTGGGGGTCAACCCACCACACTAATTGCTTTTGGGGGGTCAACCCACCACACTAATTGCTTTTTGGGGGTCAACTCACCTTGTGTTCCTGGGATAAACCCGCCTGGCCGTGGTGGTGTGGGACCTGGCCTGCTGGTGTCCTGTGGAGGGTCTGTGTCTGCCAGTTCCTGCCTTGTGCTTGTCTAGCTTTGGGCTCAGGAGCGTCCCTGCCCTGCGGGACGAGTGAGCATGGCCCCTTCCTCGTTCTGCTTCGTTCTTACATATGCTGGGTTGTCAAGCTCTGCCTCTTCCTCCCGCAGGACATGGACCCCCTTCACCCCTTCCCCAAGGAGATCCCGCACAACGAGAAGCTTCTGTCCCTGAAGTATGAGGTGGGCCCCCCGCTCCCTGCCCTCTCCCACGGTGGCCGACCTGAGCCTGCGAGCTGGGGTCAGTTACTAGTGTTTCTACTGCCCGGTCCGCAGAGCTTGGACTATGACAACAGCGAGAACCAGCTGTTCCTGGAGGAGGAGCGGCGCATCAATCACACAGTGAGTCTGGCGGGCAGCTGGGCCTCGTGGCCACGGTGTCCCCACCACCTCCCTCCCCTCTCGGCTCCAGCTGGTGTCCTGGAGTGAGCGCTGGCCGCTGCCCGGCATGGAGACCCGTGCGGGTGTCACATCATTACCACTGAGGAAGCTGTTCTTAGGGGTGGCGCCTGGAGCGTCAGCATCCAGTTATGACTGGGTTGGGGAGTTCTGTCCCACCAGTGCTCCACGGCCTCTGAGATGTCGGTGGGGCTGCTCTTCCTGGGACTCAGGGTCCTGAGGGCAGCCCTGTGCGTGGTGGCAGTCACTAGAGCAGGCCACGACGGGACGTCCCGCCTCCGCACCCTCCTGTGACAGCGCCCCCCTTCATGCCCGCTGCCGCAGGCCTTCCGGACTGTGGAGATAAAGCGCTGGGTCATCTGTGCCATGATCGGGATCCTCACGGGCCTCGTGGCCTGCTTCATCGACATCGTGGTGGAGAAGCTGGCCGGCCTAAAGTACAGGGTCGTCAAGGACAGTATCCTTTGTCTGTGGTTGCCCAGAGCCAGCGGGTCCACAGGAGGAGCCCCCACCTGTGTTATGCCATCGGCCGGAAGATGTGACTGGGCGGGGGCTGCATGTCTGGGGGGTCAGGCTTTGTGGTGACCCTGAGATGCCCAGTAAGTGCTCCAGGTCCCAGAGTCCGGAGTGCAGCCCACTGGGGAGTGGCGCCTGGGTGACACCACCCCGCGTGGTCCTTGACGAGCCCAGACATTGACAAGTTCACGGCGCGGGGCGGGCTGTCCTTCTCCCTCCTGCTGTGGGCCTCGCTCAATGTGGCCTTTGTGCTCCTGGGCTCTGTGATCGTCGCCTTCATAGAGGTAGGTGGGCCCCTCCACCGCTCCCCACCCCAACCCCCCACAGCATCTTCCGGTGAGACTCACTGGCTAGACTGTAGTGGAATCCTTGCTAGGCATCAGGCGGTTCAGCCAAAACGAAGCCCACCTGGGCCTTCCAACCCTGGCCCTGGCGGCCGTGCCCATCCACCCGCACAGTCCCTCACCCACTTCACGCAGCAGGGAGCAGAGGCAGCGCCCAGCCCAGGGGTGCGGGTGGAGGGACCCACCCGAGGGGTCAGACGCTCCTGGGGCACCCTTCCTTCCTGTGCCCCCTTGCTTTTCCCTCGGGGCGTTGGAAGGAAGAAGGGGCAGCGTCCAGGAGCTTCTGTCTGGGGTGCAGTGCAGTGTCCCCCAGAGGGTGCGACAGTGCTGGCCCCTCAGCGGGTGTGTGACGTGGGCCTCCCATCATCCTGGGCACCCCCGCCTGCCTTGGGGACACTGAGCCCTCCCATGCCCGAGGCGTTTCCTCCCCTCGGTGGTTGCTCTGTGTATCAGTGGGGAGAGGCGAGAAGCCACTACCCTGGGCGACCTGGGCACTGCGTGGCGCGTCTTCCTGGGCCTGGTGGCGGTGGCGGCGGCAGTAGCGGCTCATTCGGCCTGCGGACTCAGTGCTGGCGCCCTTCCTTCCAGCCGGTCGCTGCTGGCAGCGGGATCCCCCAGATCAAGTGCTTCCTCAACGGGGTGAAGATCCCCCACGTGGTCCGGCTCAAGGTGAGACACGAGGCGGCCCCGCCGGGAGCTCAGGGCTTAGCCCAAGGGGCTTCCTTGTTGGGTGAGAAGTGTGTCATTTGTCCACCTCCGCCTCCAAAACTCGCCCAGACCCGTGCTGTTTGCTGCTGACGAGCCTGCGTGTGGGTGTGCTGGCAGGTTTTATGTGAACTTTCTTTGGAAAATGGTAAAACTGTCGTACATTCTGAATGACGCAAAAATACTTGAAGGTACATCTGTCACAATTGCAACCATGTAGACATTTTAAGTTCCATATGGTGGTTAGTATTTCAGAATGAGAGTAGCTGTGTTGAGTGGTGAGTTTTTTCCTTTTTTCAGAATTTTCCTTAATCTCATTGTGCGTGATCTTCTGGGTAACACACTGATTCCAAGGGGGTTGGGAGGTCAGGTTTCCTCCCGTGATCATTTCAGGGTGTGCAGCTGGTGTGCCTTGGTCTGGGGTTTGCTGGCAGTGTCTCTCCTGCTCTGTCTGGGGAGGAGGTACTCCGGGGAGCAGACAGGAGGGGTGGGGGTGCCTGTGCTCCGTGCCCTGCAGCAGGAGGGCAGGGCCCGAGCTAGGTGCGGGTGCAGGAGCCTGCAGCCCAGAGCCCGAGGACAGAGCGACAGCTGCTGTTTGCGTGTCTTTGTGTACATGACCACCTGGGACAGAAGGGCTGAAGAGATGGGCGTCAGGAGAGCATCAGCTGCCAGCTCCCCCTCCCCCAGGACACCCGCCGTGGGTGCCGGCCCCCTCTTTGGTGCTCATGCCTGCCGAGGGCTCACATGATTAGGTCCCTTCCCGTGTGCAGTTTGTCCCTCAGGTTCTTGGACCACGTGTGGCCTTTAATCAGACTTGGTGCAATTTCCTTTGTGTTCCAGACCCTGGTGATCAAAGTGTCCGGCGTGATCCTGTCCGTGGTTGGGGGACTGGCTGTGGGGAAGGTAACAGAGTGCAGCTACCCCTGCCTGAGTCCCTCTGCACCCGTGGGGCCTGGGGCCGGTGTGTCACCCCCACCGGAGCCGCGCCCATCTGAACGCAGCCGTTTGTGCCTTCCAGGAGGGACCAATGATCCATTCGGGCTCCGTGATTGCTGCTGGGGTCTCCCAGGGGAGGTCCACGTCACTGAAGCGGGATTTCAAGGTGGGTCTTCCCTGCGCCCACGTCCATACCCCCAGGGCTGGGCCTCTGCCTCCCCTGCAGCCTCCTTCCCTTCGCCTCTGAGGGTCCCTGGCATCCTGTCCATGGGGGCATCCTGTTGCCTTGGTGCTCTGGGTGAGTGTGCATTTCTGCAAGGAAATGACCTGTAGCTGTAAGCTCACAGGAATGCGTGGCCTAGAGAGGTCGGGAAGGTCATGTGTGTGGGCTGCTGGTGCTCAGTTCTGGTCCTTCTTGCACAAACCTCAGTGTTTAAATATTGCTGTGAATGGGTTATTTTCTCTGGATGTTGGTGGGCAGGCAAGCTGCCCGAGACCCAGCTCTTCAGTCCTGCGGGTTGTGAGCCCCATGGTTGATGAGTGGCTTGTCCAGAGGCCTCCCCACATTCCTCCCTCCCCTCCTCCCTTGCTTTTGGGCCCACCTCCCCCCTTTCTGAGAGAAGTGCCCTTGGAGGCACTGGCTGAGACCCTCTCTCCGTCTGTCTTGGTTCAGATCTTTGAGTACTTCCGCAGAGACACAGAGAAACGGGACTTTGTCTCAGCAGGAGCTGCGGCTGGAGTGTCTGCTGCGTTTGGGGCCCCTGTGGGTGAGGAGGGTGGCCCTGCCTGGTCTGAGAGCTTGGTGACTGCCCGTGTAGGGGGAGCCAGGCTCTCCCTGCTGTGAGAGGGGTGGTTTTGGGGTTGATGGACTCAGTGCCTGGTGAGGGTGTGGGGTGGGCTTCTCAAGAGGCCCCGATGGCTGCCTCTGTCATGGGCTTGGTGTCCTGGGGTCTGGGGGCATGGGTGGCAGTGGGTGAGGGGCTGTCTGTGGCTGGGCGGGCACTTCAGGGCTGGGCCACTGGCTGTTCCAGGTGGGGTCCTGTTCAGCTTGGAGGAGGGTGCATCCTTCTGGAATCAGTTCCTGACGTGGAGAATCGTAAGTGCCTGGGACGGCCACCTTCCCGAGTTCAGGCAGCCCTGCCACTGGGCCTTCATGGCTGGGTGGATGCGTGGCTCTTGGCCCACACTGTGGGGTCTGCACCTGAGCTTCCCGTCCAGCTGGTGGGTCCCTGAGCCATAGGCCTGTTTCTCCTCCGTCCTCATCGGGACCCCAGGCCCCGCACACGTTCTTACCCTGGCCGAGCCAGTGGGGCTCCGAGCCACCTTCCCTCAGCCTTCGGAAGGTCTAGGCACCACCCAGGTGACAGGAGGGGAGACAGCCCTTTTGCTGCAGCCCCTCCCCACCCTCTGGCCCTGGGCTCAGCTGCTGTACACACTGCCGCAACTCATCACCACGGCTCTGACGGCACTCGTCTTTTTCCGCCTGCAGTTCTTTGCTTCCATGATTTCCACCTTCACCCTGAATTTCGTCTTAAGCATTTACCATGGAAACGTGTGGGATCTGTCCAGCCCCGGTCTCATCAATTTTGGAAGATTTGACACTGAGGTAACCCACTGCATCGTCCCCTTTTTTCTCTGGTTCTTTCTATGAGCAGGACCCAGGTTGTTTACTCAAGGTTCGGCCTGAGAGCCGGGCTTCTGGAAAGGTCTAGCTGTTAGCCGTGGGATAGGGCCCTTGTTTGTGAGCACCTGGAGCTGCTCCAGGAGGGTGCACGTGACCCGGCCGCGCAGGTTGTGGCGCCCGTCAGCCAGCGGGCACTTCAGGAGTGGCTCAGGTGCCTGCAGACTGTCAGGTAACATCACTAGACTGGTGGCCAGCGCTCCTGCAGCAGTTTCTGGAGGCCGAGAGGCGCAGGCAGCATTTCTGGGGCAGCCTGCGCTGCACACTGCCATCGCTGAGCCCAGGGAGCCTCTCAGGGGCTGGTCCTCACCCGTGGATGCGTCAGAGGTCCTGGGTGGCTAGGTCACCAGCATCCTCTCCCTTGCTCGTGGCCCCTCACTTACCCTTTGGCAAAAGCTCAGGCGGCCCCCCGGAGCCGCTGTGTGAGGAGGCAGGCGGTCTGCCCAAGCACCCGGCCTTTCTCTCTGGGGGCCTCCTCGCCCTGCAGGAAAGCGCCAGGGTTCCCGTGCACAGGTGTGTCCTGTGAAACGTCCGGTCCCGAGTCTGAGCAGGAGCTGGTGGCAGTTTTCCTCACAGAAGGTCTCCTCTTCCTCCCTCTGCACAGACGATGGTGTACACAATCCATGAGATCCCCATCTTCATCGCCATGGGCGTGGTGGGTAAGGGCCGTCCCCGCGTGGGACAGCGCCGACCAGTGGGGACAGGGCCTGCGGGGCTCCAGGCCTGAACCGGCTTCGAGGGCCAGAGAAGCACGCGGTCTCCACCCCTGCTGGCTGTCCCAGGACCGCCCCGGGCAGTGGGGAGGGAGCCCGACCCTGGGAGGACTGGAGCCGCACTCTGGCTGATGACAGCCCCTTGGGAAGCAGACGGACCTGGGCAACACTCCTTACTCTGAAAGCCCGTGGGACGTGAGCCCTCTACCCAGCGGGCGTTTGCTGCCTGGGCAGCCTGCTTCTCTTCCCGAGTCCCGGACACGCAGCTCCTTCCTTGTCCCAGGTGGCATTCTCGGAGCTGTGTTCAACGCCTTGAATTACTGGTTGACGATGTTTCGAATCAGGTGAGAAACCTGTTCAGGGACTGAGTTGAGAGGTGTGGCCACACAGGGCATCTGAAAACTGACCGGTCATGGGCTCTTGCCCACGGGGCCGTGGGGAAGCCACGTGCCAAGCACACCCCTCCACGGTGCTTTGTACCTGAGGGGACAGACCCACTCGGCAGGGGGACAGGTGGAGCCTGGAGGGTGGCCCCTGGCAGGGAAGGCACAGCCCATGGATCCGGCGCGGCCCTCGGTTGATGCTCTTCTGGGCCTCTCATGTCAGCGCCAGCGCGGTTTGTACGGGGCCATCCTGACTTGGGCACGTTTGGTCCAACACAGGTCCTCTGCTGTTAGGAGAGCCATCATGAGAGCTCTCTGGTTTTCTGAAGCCGTAGGGGTGGGTCTTGGCTTTCTTCTTTCTTGTCTTTTTGCACTAACATAAAATGAGGTTGGGGAGCATCCGGGAGGCAGCCTGAGAGTGTTCAGGAGCCAGGGCGGGTTGGTCATCAGATGAACTCAGCATCCTGGACGGCTCTCCCGAGTTGCAGGCTCAGGTTGCCCTGGCTGCCGCCCAGCCATCCCACAGCTTGGTCCACCCCGGCTCTTTGCTCCAGGTACATCCACCGGCCCTGCCTTCAGGTGATCGAGGCCATGCTGGTGGCCGCCGTCACGGCCACGGTTGCCTTCGTGCTGATTTATTCATCCCGGGATTGCCAGCCCCTGCAGGGGAGTTCCGTGTCCTATCCACTCCAGGTAGGCGGCCGGGGCAGGGGCAGGGTGAGCCTTCCCAGACATGGGTGGGTGCCACGTCGGCCTGGGGTCTCACCCCAGTCCTCTCAGAGCAGCGGCCTGACAGGTTCTGCAAGGGGACTGTGGAGGTGGGGTTGTGGGCCTGCAGGCGGAAACTCGCGTGCACACGCTCGCTGCAGCACAACTCCCCGCAGCCCCTGTGCCCATCAGTGACGAGCAGGTGAACACGGCCTGGTCCGTCCACAGAGTGGGTTTCCTCAGTTGTAGGAAGGGTTGGAGCTCTGACATGTGCTCCCACACAGATGAACCTGGCAAACACTGCTGAGTGAAAGAAGCCAGACAGCAAGGGCCACACATCGTGTGGTTTCTGTTTATGGGAAACATCCAGAACTGAAAGCAGTTGCTGGTTGCCAGTGGGTGTGGAGTGTGTACTCACAGGCCTGTCACAGATGTGGGTCTGGGGTGCATGGCTGGCTCTGGTGGGGCTGTGGGGTTGACCCACACAGCTTTGCATGGAGCCCCTGCCCTGGTCAAGGCTTGCAGGGACCCACAGTCTGCCCAGTGAACTGTGGGAGCGTGCTCCAAACGTGAGCCTTTGGATCCCCACGTACCCCAGGGACAGACTCGCCATGCAGCCCCTGCCTGGCCGGATGGCTTCTGAAGCCCTCACTGGGCCAGGGTCTGGCTCTTGGGTCCTGCCTCCCCTCCAAGACAGCAGCCTGACCCGCCTGTTGTGTGCTTGGTGCCTGATGCTGTCCAGGCCAGGACACTGTCCCACTGGCCTGTTCTCTTTCCTGACTTTGCAGCTCTTCTGTGCCGATGGCGAGTATAATTCAATGGCTGCAGCCTTCTTCAACACCCCAGAGAAGAGCGTGGTCAGCCTTTTCCACGACCCCCCAGGTGTGTGCCCATGCTCTGCACTCTGTGCTGTCAGACGCAGGTCCCCATGTGGGCCTGTTCCCTCTGGCCTGGTCTGCAGCCGGCCCACAGACACTGGGCCCAGGCCTGGCTGATGGCTTCTGGCCGAGCCCCCACTGCCTCCCTGCAGGGCTGAGTGCGCTGGAGCGTGGGGGCTGGCACCCTGGGGTTGGCTGGTGGCCAGTGCTTGGGAGGGGCCCAGCCAAGCTCCCCACGTGTCTCCTTCCCTCCCTGGAGGCTGTCCTGTCGTTCATTAAGACAGTCTCACCTTCTAGGATGAGTTTTTCTTCTGGGCGCTGCTCGCAGAGGTCACTCTCAGTCAGAAAACAGTCTGGTGACTCGTATACCAGCGAGGTGCCTTGCCCAGCTTCATGTTTTTAATAACAAACAGGCTCAGACTGGGCACAGACCTGCTTCCACTTCCCCTGTTTTTGGTTCCGCAGGGTGGGGGCGGGGAGGAGGGGCACACCCCCGAGATCCAGAGTGGCTGTTGCGACGTGCTTGCCCATCTGTCTGTGGCTCTAGTTGTTTCCTGACACGCTCCCCTGACCCCTGGTGGTCTCAGTGCCACCCTTTTCCATGCAGACCTCAGCAGCCACCTTCCCTTGGCCCAGGTCACCATCCTGCTGGCAGCTCTGGGCCCCGGTGGCCCCAGCTCCGCTCTGCCCTGCCCGCTGGGCTGCCGTGCTCACACTCTGAGTGCTGGGCCCCCAAGACCCCGGCACCCTGGCCTCTGAGAAGGGGGTGACTCTGGGGTTCTGGGTGTGACCAGGAGGCTCTGACGGGCTGCTGGGCAGGCAGCTCCGCCTGGGGTTGAATCCGTGTGGCAAGCCCTGGCCAGCGCCTTCTCCGCAGGCTCCTACAACCCCATGACGCTCGGCCTCTTCACCCTGGTCTACTTCTTCTTGGCCTGCTGGACCTACGGGCTCACGGTGTCAGCCGGTGTCTTCATCCCATCCCTGCTCATCGGAGCTGCCTGGGGCCGGCTCTTTGGCATCTCCCTGTCCTACCTCACCGGGACCGCGGTGAGTGGGGGTCTTAAGGGCCGGCTGGGCTGGGAGGAAGGGGTGGTGTTCCCGGTGCCCACTAGGGCCACCGTGGGCCAGAGCAGGGGTCGTGCGTGCGTGTGGCCTTCAGGGAGGGCACGGGTGTTGGGAGAGAGCGTGGTGTAGAAGGATGGGGCAGGTGCAGGAGTTGGGGCCTGGGAGTGCGGTGTCCAGGCCTTGGCCCCGGAGCTGCCTTCTGGCTTCTTCCTCCCACCTGCCTCCGTGGGCTCCTTGGTCTTTATTCTGTGAGCCTTCTATTTGCATCTTCTATTTGCATCTTGTTCAAGTAAGACTTTAAAAAACTGTAAGAGGGGCTTCGCTGGTGGCGCAGTGGTTGAGAGTCCGCCTGCCAATGCAGGGGACACGGGGTTTGTGCCCCGGTTCGGGAGGATCCCACATGCCGCAGAGCGGCTGGGCCCATGAGCCATGGCCGCTGAGCCTGTGCGTCCGGAGCCTGTGCTCCACAACGGGAGAGGCCACAACAGTGAGAGGCCCGCGTACCGCAAAAAAAAAAAAAAACAAAAAAAGAACTCTAAGAGACGCACAGCAAGCCTTCCCTCACTGGGTCCAGGTCATGTGTCCCAGGTTTCCTTTCAGATACGGTTTTTAGTTTAATTTTGTTTTTTTTTAATTGATACGTAACTCACGTACCATAAACCAGTGGTCCCCAACCTTTTCTGGCACCAGGGACCGGTTTCGTGGAAGACAGTGTTTCTGTGGATGGGGGTGGGGGATGGTTCAGGCAGTAATGCGAGCGATGGGGAGCAGCAGATGAAGCTTCACTCGCTTGCCCACCGCCCACCTCCTGCTGTGCGGTCCAGTCCATGGCCAGGAGGTTGCGGACCCCTGCCATAAACTCTCTCCTTCTGTAAGTGAACGGTTGGGTGGCTCTTTAGCCTGTTCGCAAAGCTGTGTAACCGTGATCGCTGCTTAGTTCCAGGATGTTCTCATCACTCCAAAAAGAAACCTGTCCCCATTAAGCAGCCACGCCTGTGTCCCCCTTCCCCAGCCCCTGGTGGCCACTAATCAGCTTTCTGCCTCCGTGGATGTGCCTCTTCTGATGGTTGCAGATTCACGAAATCCCGCTTCATGGCCTTCTGTGTCTGGCCTCATCATTGAGCACCATGTTTTCAGGGCTCATCCATGTTGTAGCACGAGTCCGATTTTCACTCCTTTTTAGGCTCCCTGGTGTGGTGCAGGCATTTGTGCACGGACTCCGGTCACTGCACACACGCGGGGTGCCCCCGCCCCCCCGCCCCGGCCATAGTGCATACCCTCCTGTCTTAGGCTGCCGAGTTCTGCAGGTGGCAGAGTTCATTCAGTGCATCCCTGAGCGGGCACAGCTAGGGTATTTACAAACTCAGGTGATGCTGCCACAGACCATTTTTTGTGTAAACTGTAGGATTTCCTCTTGGGCCCAGTGCTGTCAGTGCATCTTGGTGGGTTTGGCTGCCACTTTCCCCCAGCATCCCCTCTGTCTTCCCTGCAGGTCTGGGCAGACCCCGGCAAGTACGCCCTGATGGGAGCAGCTGCCCAGCTGGGTGAGTGCTGGCTGCAACATGGGCGTCCGGAGGTCAGGAGCGCCACTCCCCCAGCGTGTGGCTGGGCAGGGTCACTGTCCCCATCTGGTGCTATCTGGGGGGCCGGTACACAGGGTTGCATGGACAGAGCGGGAGCTGCACAGGGAACACGGCACGGGAACATGGGAGGGGCCGGCGGTGCAGCCTGCAGAGGCTCGTGCCCCCCGCAACCCTCCCTTCCCCTCCCCGCCTCCTGGCAGGTGGGATTGTGAGGATGACGCTGAGCCTGACAGTCATCATGATGGAGGCCACCAGCAATGTGACCTACGGCTTCCCCATCATGCTGGTGCTGATGACCGCCAAGATTGTGGGGGATGTCTTCATTGAGGTGCGGCCTGTGGGAGAGGCCGCCTGCCTTGCTCGCCCTCGCTCTGGAGCCCCTCCCCGTGCCCCTGGCCTCGGAGCCTGAGGCTGGGAGAAAGACTGGCGGTCTTCGGCCGCCGCAAGGGAGGGGGCCCTGTGGAGGCTGCCCCGCAAGCAGCCTCTCGCATGGCCGTGCCCGTCCTCTCCCCAGGGCCTGTACGACATGCACATCCAGCTGCAGAGTGTGCCCTTCCTGCACTGGGAAGCCCCAGTCACCTCACACTCGCTCACCGCCAGGTACCCCTTCCCGGGGCAGGCCCGCAGGCTGGGGGGCGGGTG
Organism: Delphinapterus leucas; assembly: GCF_059928025.1. Lineage (NCBI taxonomy): Eukaryota > Metazoa > Chordata > Mammalia > Artiodactyla > Monodontidae > Delphinapterus > Delphinapterus leucas. The sequence continues at coordinate 37,170,060 of NC_143143.1, forward strand.
CTGGACGCCCTGGGAGGCTTGGTGGGGGCAGCCTGGAGCAGGACGTGGGTGCAGGGCTGGTTCCCCCAGGGCAGCACCTGGGGGTCTGCGCTCCTGGCCCACCTTGTCTCCAGGTTTCCTGAGTCCGGCCACTTCCTGCATGTTGAGCTGTTCGGGAAGCTTCCTCTGCCCCGTGGTGGATCACAGCGTCTCTCTTCTACAGGGAGGTGATGAGCACACCAGTCACCTGTCTGCGGAGGAGGGAGAAGGTGGGCATCATTGTGGACGTGCTCAGCAGCACGGCGTCCAATCATAATGGCTTCCCTGTGGTGGAGGATGCTGACGGCACGCAGGTACCACCCAGCTGCAGGAAGCCGGGCTCATCATGTGTGCTGGCGAGTGGGGCGTGTTGGGGGCCATGGTTCCCGTGAATGTGGACGCCCTGCTCTGGGGTTTCTGGTAGAATTCCGCTGGTCACACGGCTGTGAAGACAGGTCCATGTGAGCGCTGTTCCCGCAGCTTGGGTAGTTACTGATGCGCCTGTGTGTCCTGTGGTCACACCCCAAGCTGCACCCCCAGCTGAGGAGTCACAGCTGTGCCTGTCAGGAGGTCCTGATGGAAGGTGCAGCGACGTCTGGGCCACGGTCTGCTTTTCGCCCCCACAAATGCTATGGTCTCTCAACACCTCGTGATTGGGGTCCTGCCTCCCCTCCTGGGCGTTTGGGGATCCGTGAGCCTGTGCAGGTGAAATGCCTGTAGCAGGGCCAGTGCCCATAGGCAGCCAGCATCGCTGGAGACCCTGGCTGGATCCCCCAGGCATCCCGGTGCTGTTGCCTGGCCCCTCTGGACCAGCCGGCAGGGCAGGCCCTAGGTCTCAAGTCCCAGGTCCTCCGCAGACAAGGGTGTTTTGTTTCTTGTGCAGCCAGCCCGGCTCCAGGGCTTAATCCTGCGCTCCCAGCTCATCGTCCTGCTCAAGCACAAGGTAGGCTGTCAGGGGTGGCAGGAGAAGGGGGTGGCAGGAGATGCCGGGCAGGGCCCTGGGCTCTGAGGCGCTGCCACCCACTGCCTGCCCCCCGCCTGCAGGTGTTCATAGAACGCTCTTACATGGGCCTGCTACGGCGCCGGCTGCGGCTGAAGGACTTCCGTGATGCCTACCCGCGCTTCCCCCCCATCCAGTCCATCCATGTGTCCCAGGACGAGCGGGAGTGCACCATGGACCTCTCCGAGTTCATGAACCCCTCCCCCTACACGGTGCCCCAGGTGCCGCAGGGGCGGTGGGGAGCAGGGGCCTGACCCCCACTTCCAGAGCCTCATGCAGCCACCACCCCGGTGGCGTTCTGGCTTCACTGGCCATTGCAGATGGGTGGGGGGCGAGCTCTGTAGGAGGGTGGAGGTGGCTACAGAGCAGGATGTGCTGGCTGAGGCGGGGGTGTACAGGCAGGGGGGTGGCAGGTCCTGGCCCGCTCCTGTCCTGGGGTGGGGCAGGGGCCGGCGGGCGAGCTGAGGCTGCGTCTGCATTGCAGGAGGCATCTCTCCCGCGGGTGTTCAAGCTGTTTCGGGCCCTGGGCCTCAGGCACCTGGTGGTGGTGGACAACTGCAATCAGGTGATGGGGGGAGCCCACTGCCTGCAGCCTACCAACCTGCCTGCCCACCCGCAGGGCTCCCCCAGACTCTGCTGTCCTCTGCACACGGGACAGCGGCATCCATAGAGGCAGAGGCCGCTGGATCCCATGACCTGGCTTTGCTCCCACAGGTGGTCGGGCTGGTGACCAGGAAGGACCTCGCCAGGTACCGGCTTGGGAAGGGGGGCCTAGAGGAGCTCTCTCTGGCCCAGACGTGAGGCCCTGGCACCTCCCCCGGGGTGCCTGCCTTGCTCCCCAGGCAGTGGTGGATCCAGCGTTCTCCAGACCTCGGGGACAGCCCAGCCAGCGTGTGACACATGTGGTCTCTTCGTTTTCTCAGTGCTCCCCTCCCCCCCCCGACCTCATTCCTTCACCCTCCAAGATTTCACACGCCAGCCTCCTGTTTCCTGACTTCGAGGAGTCAGTTTGTAGAACTGCTGCTCTTTTTTGAGAGACCGCAAGTGTGCGTATGTATCTGCATGTGTGTGCACGTGTGACAGCTGGCAGGCTGGGCCCTGTGGGTCCGAGTACTGCAGCCCCCAGGACGGGCCCATAGCCTGGAAGCAGTGCACCCTAAGCACCTCCAGCTGGAGGCCTGGGCGACTCGAGGCTGCAGCAGAGGCCTCTGGTCCTGTCCCTCTCAGCCCTCAGCTCAGTTTGCGGCCGTGAGATTTGGGGTCTGGGCAGAAACACAAGCTGGACTCATGAAGGCGAGGGCTCGGGGGAGCAGGACCACCTGGAGAGCAGACCCTGGAGCCGCACTCCCAGACACCCGTGCACCCCAAGCCACACCCACTTGGTGCAGTGGGCTCTGAGCCGGGGTCTGGGCCAAAGGGGAGAGCTGAGACACTCCTGTGGGCCCGGACCCCCAAGTCCAGCCATGCCTCTATCCCAGCGCCCATGTGGACGGCACAGGGAAGGCGGGTCTTCTCAGCACACGGGGGCCGCATGGGCCCCTGAGGACCCCCAGCCCCGAGTGATGTTCTGGGGCAGCTCTGCTTCCAGTGTCGGGGGCAGGTTGTTTCTGGGAAGAACTGGCGAGCCCAGAGCAGGGATGCACCCCTCCCAGGCTGGGCAGTGCCAGATTTGGGATCCTGTGTCCCCAGTGCCCCACGGGACTTTTTTTCTAAAGTGACTCACTTCCCCAGCCCACTTCTGTGATGAGGTCCTTGGATTCCTTTGTGGTAGGTTGGCGGGCACTCCACCTGGGTTTTAGCCTCTTTGAAGGGGATGGGGCTGCAAAAGACCTCTTCCATCCTGGCAGGGGAGCCCTCCATGGGGGGCACAGGGGTCCAAGTGTGGGGATCTGAATGGGAGAAATAAAGGAATTGTACCCAGACAACTGGTGCCGGCTTCTCGTTCCCATCCAGAGTGGGCCACGGTCCAGTTTCCCAGTATTCACAGGCCCACTGGGGTCGGGGGGGCAACCCAGGATGCGGCCCTCCTTCATGTGTGGTGCAGGTAGGCAGTGCCCCAGCGGGGACACCCCCGAGAGAGAGATGCAGGCGAGAGGCTCAGAGACCCACAGGTGGGGAAGCACCTGGGGCCGTCCCACGCCCATGGAAGGGAGGCCCCTGGCCACTGCATCCTTGTCCCCATTGCTCCTGGGGCCGCTGCAGAGCCCTCGGGGAAGGCACTCTTTCCCTCTCCGTGCATCCTGGCCACCGTCCTTGTCTGCAAGCTCAGGTGCACCCAAAACACGGGCCGCCCCGTCAGCACGCAGACCCGCTGGGCTCCAAGGTGTGTGGTGTGGCTGCGGGGCTTCGGGTTTCCTGGGCAAGGGGTTGCCTGTGAGACACTGACCTTGTCACAGGGAAGCCCCCCAACAGCCCTCGTGGCCGGGTCTGGGCAACAGTAGAGAGCAGGGCCACCTGGGTGGGGTGAGGCACCTGAGTGTCAGTGCTGGCCTGAAGCAAGACTGGCCACAGCGCACCCGGCTTCAGGACCCGGTGTGGGGAGAGCGCAGGCACTGTGTTCTCAGCTGCTCAAGTGTTGGTTATGTGTTAAGGGAGTTTTTAGTTACACTGGGTTAAATAAAATTCACTCCACCTGTCTCTTTCGCTGAGGTTGCTCAAATCACCAGTGCAACTGCTCTGTGGCCGGCACCCTTTCTTGGTGGCTCTGCTCTGGCCATGTTCCCCTGTGGCACCCTGTGCCCTCGTCCTGGTTGTTGGGCTGGCTGTGTTCAGCAGGTCCTGGGCTCCAGCCTCCCTGCTCGGGTTCTCTGACCAGAGGGCCAGTGATTGCTCCTGGGCCTCCCTCCCTTCGTGCCCAGGCCAGCGGGTTCCTGCCTGTGTCAGGCCGGCAGCCACCCCTGCTGGCTGGCCAAGTGGTACCCGCTCAGATCCTTCTAAAAACGGGCAGTTGGGGAGGTCTTGACGGAATGGGAAAGCTGAGGGCTCAGGTTCTACCGGCAGTTGGGCTGTGAAGTCAGGAGGTTCTGGTGAGAAAAAGAAGGTTCCAGAAGAGCCCCCGCTGCCCTGCCTACCTTGGTTTTGTCTTGGAAGGAGAGATGTGAGGGCAGAGCTACCACTTCACACCTCATGTGCTCCCCCTGGATCCCAGAGCCTTCAGCTCTGACTTTTCCTGCCTCCCGCCCTCCCCTATCCCCCTCCCGCAACCGCCCTGGGGTCTAGCTGTGGGCAGCCATGGGGTGCTAGGCCCAGGGCTTCTTGGCAACGGCCAAAACCACAGGCAGGGCTGTTGGTAAAGCTATATCAGGTGAGTTGTGGCGGAGCTGGGAGGACCACCAGGCAAGAGCCAGCCTGCACGAGGGTCTGGGCCACGTGGGACGGCTTTGCTTCCTGATCCCCAGCTCTCCTCAGAGCCCAGGCACTCCATCTGAAGCTGGCCAGGCAGGCACTGTCCCATTCCTGCTGCCCAATGCTGTGTGTCCTCAGGTGGGGCCCTGGACTTTTCTGAGGCTGAGCTTCCTACATGGACAGTGAGAGCTGGGCCTTGCTGTGGGACCCAGCGGGATGAGCCACGGTGAGCTCAGTGGGCGCACTCAGCAAGGTTTTGGATCCCTGTTATCCTGGGCTCCATCTGCAAGCATCTCCCCCCGGTGGCTCTAAAGGCAAACCCCAAGGTACCTTCTTGTAGAGCCGGCAGACAGCAACCCCTCGTTAGGGACCTCGCCACCCTCCCAGCCGGGCACCATCACCCCAGAGGACCTGGAACTCCTCCTGGAGGAAGGGCTGGCCAGCTCCGAGCCCTTGAGTCTGGAGGAAATCTCGGAGAGGTATGAGTCCAGCTGCCTGATGTCCACCGCTTCTGTACCAGAGCAGGACACCCCCAAGCACTGGAAGCAGCTGGAGCAGTGGTAAGCCCCTTGGAGACCAGGGGCGGGGGAGCCACGTAGTCAGTGCCCCACACACGCAGCCGACACAGCCCGCTCCTCACCCCACCAGGGTGGCCGACCTGCAGGCCGAGGTGGTGTCGCTGCAGGGACACAAGGCCTGCTGTGAGCGTACCACGCTGAGCCTGCTGCAGGAGCTGCTGCAGGTCCACACCTGCTTGCAGCTGCAGGACTCAGAGCTGAAGAGGCTTCAGCAGGCGGTTCAGGCCCCCGAGAAGGCGGCTTTCCAGGTGGGATGCGTCAGCTGGGAGGCGACATCCCCGGGTGTCAGGGCAGCTGTTTCCTGGACCCTGAGCCCCACTCAGCCCCTGCTGCTCAGGCCAGGGCCTTGGGTCCCACTCCGTGGGCCCCCGTGTCCGTGCTGGTCGAGCTGGGAGGGCCCCTGGCCTGCACTCAGCTCACCCCTCCACCTTGCAGCTCCCCAGCCTGCAGAACCAGAACCAGATGCAGGCCCTGGACAAGAGGTACCCCTGCACCCTTGCAGCAGGCTTAGCAGGAGGGAGAGGGGCTTTGGGGAAGCAGCGGCTGCTGCCAGGCCAGTCTGGGCATCAGCCCCTGGCTTTTGTTGCCTCCAATTTGGTATCTTGCTCAGGTAAGCAAACACATCCACGGCCCAGCCCCAGAAGGTCAGGTTGCTGGAGCCCGGCAGCCTGTGGAGCTTGGGAAAGGGGCAGAAGGCTTGCTGCTGGGCCCCTTGGCTGAACCCCCACCCCAAAGGCTGCCCAGCCTGCTCCTGGCTGCCAGGAGGTGGCAGGGCAGGCCCCAGGCAGAAGCAGCTCTTGTGTGCCAGGCTGGTGGAGGTCTGGGAGGCCCTGACCCAGATCAGGAGGAAGCAGGCACTCCAGGACTCTGAGCGGAAGGGCGCCGAGCAGGAGGCCAGCCTTAGGTGGGCCCCTCAGGAGGCTGTCTCTGGACCTGCCGAGGGGTCGTGTGGGAGTCATCAAGGAGGGCAGGTGACCCTCCAGCCCAGGGTCCCCACCTCTTCCCCTTCCCCATCAGTTACGCTCACGGGGATTCTAGGTCTCTCTGTCCCAGGTGGAGACACAGAGTGGGCTTCTGGCCTCTCTGTGTTTACCCGGGCAGGGTTGGACCTCCTGCTAGGTCAGCTTGGGCTCCCCGGATGCAGGCCTGGCCTGAAAAAGATTTGGTGTCCAGGGCCCCACCAGCCTCCCTGAGGCTCCCCATCAGGCCTCTGGCCGACTGGGCTGCTGTGACCTGCAGCCGTTGCCCCTAGGTTGTCTGAGCTGACCGAGAAGCTGAAGCAGGAGGAACGGGACCGGGAGGTGGCCTGTGGAGCCCTGCAGAAGAGCCAGGAGGAGGTCAGCCAGAGGGTGGACCATGAGGTGGCCAGGATGCAGGTACCTGGGAGGCCAGGGGCAGATCCAGGCAGGGCTCTGGCATCAGCAGCCAGCAAGCTGCCAACAAGGCAGTCTGTGCAGGAGACCCCCAACTCTCCCCATCCCACATCTTCTCCACTGCTGAGGTCTTCCTTCACCCCAGTTCTCCTTTTGGTTCCGTTCACGTGTTCGGACCTGTTGGCCGACCCCCAAGTCCTACACTGTCCACTACGGTGGCCATTGGCCACGGGTGGCTCTGTATGTTGCAATTTAAAACTCAGTTCCTTGGTCACAGCAGCCACATCGCAGTGCACTGTGGCTACCTGTGGCTGGTGGCTGTCGATTTGGCTGTGCTGAGGTGGAGTGCGTCCTCCATCACAGAAAGTCCATCATTAGCACGAGTGCTGTTGTGGTCACTGCTCCCCCACCTCCCCTTCCCCATGTGATCAGCACCCAGACCAAGAAATAGAATCTTATAGCCCGAGGCCCCTTCCTCGGCCATTTCCAGCTTCAATGCTTCCCTCCGTGCAAAGTGGAAGTCCCTTCCTGAAGACGCATCTTCCGGTGGCCCTGCTTCCGGCTGGTGTGTGTGGCCTAGAAGGTGGGGCAGGGGCCAGGGTGGGGCACCTCTGGATCCAGCCTCTTCAGCTCTGCAAATAGAGACCAGGGACTGTGCCGCGTCCCCAGCTGCTGCCCTCATAGCTCAGCTGCCCAGCTCCATGCGTGCCCCTCCCGCTGCCCTGTGGGGAGCTGGTGCCTTGGCTCCATCGAGAGGCAGGAGCCCCAGGCGGCATCGGGGCCCGGGATCCCCGATGCCTGGCTGGCACGCATCTCCCCAAGTGTGCCATGGGGCTGGGGTCAGTGCCCTGCCACTGCTGCCTGGTTTTGTGAATAAAGTTTTATCGGCATGTGGCCATTCGTTTATTGTTGCCCACGGCTGCTTTTGTGCTGGAACCACAAAGCTGAGGGCTTATGACAGAGACCCTGTGGCCCATGAACGCCAAACGTCTGCCTTCTGTTTTTTTTTTTTTTGGCGGTACGCGGGCCCCTCACTGTTGTGGCCTCTCCCGTTGCGGAGCATAGGCTCCGGACGCACAGGCTCAGCGGCCATGGCTCACGGGCCTAGCCGCTCCGCAGCATGTGGGCTCTTCCCGGATCGGGGCATGAACCCGTGTCCCCTGCATCGGCAGGCGGACTCTCAACCACTGCGCCACCAGGGAAGCCCTGCCTTCTGGTTCTTTATAGAAACAGCCAAGCCCTGCTCTGGGTTACCCTGCATGGGACAGGGAGGCTGGTGGGGGCTCAGGGCACACCTGCTCTGGGCTGTGGGCAGCCCTCCTGGCCCTAGAAGGACTTGTGGCCGTGGAGAGGGTGCCTTGTGCCTGTGGGCCTAGACCCCCGTCTCCTGCATCCAGACCCTCGGTGCAGCAAGAAAGGAGCTGATGGAGGGAGAAGAGAGAGGGGGTCCCACCCTGGGCCTGGAGAATGAGGGCAGACTGTGTGTGCACATGTGTGAACGGGGATGTGCACATGTGCATGAGTGTGTGTGCATGTGTGAGCGTGTGCTCACATGTACACTCAGCCTCCTTGCCCGGGGCTCCTGGCAGGGGTATGATCCGATGGCTGCTCTGCCGCCTCCCCTGGTGGGGTCTGGCAGTCACTGTGAGGACCATGTGTGTCCTGGGCCCGTGGAGCGTGGCCTTCAGACCCTTCACAGCCCTTGCGCCTGGCTCTCTGGGACATGTGGCCCCTGCCTGCCCTGCCTTCCTTCCTGAGGAGGGTGTGACGGGCCCACCCCTGCAGGGCACACAGGACCAGGGTCCCCTCCGACAGAGATGGTTGGGCAGGAGAACAGCAAGTCCCTGATGGCGCTGTGGGGATGGGGATGGGCAAGGGGGACGCCCTTGGGGAGGTGCACGGTGACCATGTGGCCCCCACTCCACAGGCCCAGATGACCAAGCTCAGGGAGGAGAAGAGCCTCTGCTTTCTCAAGAGGGAGGCCAAGCTATGCAGCTTCCTGCAGAAGAGCTTTCTGGCCCTGGAGAAGGTGAGTGCCTGCCGGCGGCAGGCCATCCAGTCCCCCTCTCCCCAGCTCACAGCGGGCGGGGTCTCCCCACAGAGGATGAAGGCCTCAGAGAGCGCACGGCTGCGGGTGGAGAGCGGCCTGTGGGAGGAGCTGGAGAGCCAGTGGCAGCAACTCCGGGAGCTGGACGCAGAGCGCACGCGGGCCCTGCAGGGGCAGAGGCAGGTGGGTGGCACAGTGGGCAGCGGCACAGGCGGGGCACCAGCACAGGCGGGGCCCCGGCTGGAGCTGGGCAGGTCTCAGGTTGCCTCTGCCCGGCAGCAGGAAGAGTGCCACCTCCTGGAGCAGTGTCGGGGCCTGGACAAGGCCGTGGTCCAGCTGGCCAAGTTCGTGCGTCAGAACCAAGCATCGCTGAGCCACATCCTACTGGCCGAGCAGAAGGCCTGGTGGGTGTCCGAGCGGGGCCTCAGGTGGGGCAGGTGGGAACGGCCCTGCTCCCCTGACCCCAACGTCCTGAGCCTGGCTCGAGGCCCAGCAGGGTGCCCTGGGGCAGAGAAGCTGCCCTTTAGTGGGGGGCTCCCATCCCTCCCCCAGCCTGTCCCTCGCGGGGGAGCTCTGAGTGGCAGCGGTGGACTCAGCCCTGTCTCGGTGGTCCCTGTGATGATCCTCATCCTCTCCCTGGGGCCACCTGGAAGGTTCTGAAGCCAGTAGCTGGGCTCGCTGCCCTGGCACAATGCCAAGGGGTGGGCCAGCCTTGGCTGAGGGACAGTCTCTCTCAGTGGCACCCACCCCCAGGGATGCTAAAGGGAAGTTGGAGAACAGCCGGGCCGGGGAGCTGGCTACCTACCTGCAGGAGAGCCTGGAGACCATGCAGCTGGCCAGCGAGCTGGCCCAGCAGGAGATGTACAGTGCCCTGGAGCTGGTGAGACGGCAGGGCCAGGGCCGGGCCTGCAGGGTTCCCTGCCTATGCAGGCAGTACACTCAGCCCAGCCTCCCACAGCTCCGAGAAAAGAGCCAGGCCCTGGAGGTGTCCGTGGCTGAGCTGGTCAGGCAGGTGAAGGACATGAGTGACCACTTCCTGGCCCTGAGCTGGAGGCTGGACCTGCAGGAGCAGACGCTGAGCCTGAGGCTGTGCGAGGTGAGTGCACAGAGCAGCCCGGGGAAGGCACACCTAGATGGGAGGGGTCCTGCTGCCCCTCAGGGCGGCGGGTCCCAACCCACCCAACAGCTGTCCACAAGGCTCAGGGCCCCAACCACACGGGGGCTCCACTGAGTGACCAGCAAAGCAGCCTACACCTTTGGGTTCTTTTTGCTCTTTTTCTAACAGCTTTATTGAGGTTCGGTGCACCCACCAGACAATTCCCCCTTTCAAAGTGTGTACTTCCGTGGTTCTTGTCTATTCAGAGTTGTACAGCCACCACCACAATCACTTTTAGAACTTTTCCATCCCCGAAAAGAAAACCCCGTGCATTAGAGGTCACAACCCCTCCCCCAGCCCCTGGCAAACACTGGTCTGCTTTCCGTCTCTCTGGATTTGCCTGCTCTGGACATTTCGTATAAATGGAATCAAATGCTCTGTGGCCTTTTGTGAGTTTCTCTCGCTGAATGTTCCATGTTTGAGGTCCATCCACTCTGTGGCATGTGTCAGTGCTCCTTTCCTTTTTATGGCTGTCACATTTCACTGTGTGGATGGATCATAGCTTATCCATTTGTCAGCTGATGGACACTGAGCTGGTGTCCTTCTGAAGCCCTTAGTGCTGCCGTGAACACAGGTATACACCCTTTGGCGGCGGGGCTGGGTCCCCCATCCTGTGCGTGTAGGCCAGCTGCCTGTTCTCTGTCACTGCCGACTCACAGGCAGCTGGGTCTGGCTCAGGGGAGGGAGCGAAGCCAGGCCTTCTTAGGGATGTGGCTCTGCTCAGCCTGGTGGCCCTGCCTGGGAGGACTGGGGCACCCAGACTGTGCCAGGCCAGGCCACCCGGGCTGTGTCCGGTCAGTGTGGACATGCTCTGAGTTGAGGCGGGGGCCCTGTGCCCTCCAGGAGCTCTGCTGCGTGGGACTCGGCGTCTCAGGTCTGACTATGGCTCCAGTGGGGCCAGTCGGCCTGTCCACCCTCTCTGGGCGGGTTCCAGCCCTCACTGGTGTCTGCACCCCAGGCACAGAGTGTGTGGGGAGTTGCAGAGCAGCGATGGCGGGAAGGCCTGGCCCGGTGTCGAGAGGAGGCCGAGGCGCACCTACGGGAGGTGCAGCAGAGAGTGGACAGCCTGCCCGGCAGGTGGGTGAGGGCTGGGCTGGCCTCCCCCTCCCCGCTGTGCCCACCCTGAGCAGCCCGCCGGCTCCGCGTTTCAGATAGAGGCCATCGCCGACACGTGCATCCTTCACAAGAGGGACTCAGACTTCAAGATCCCTGCTGAGGCCAAAGCCAGGTGAGGCCCCCGGCTCCCTGTCATAGCCTGGCAGGACCTTCAGGGAGTGGGCTGGTCCCACTGCAGGAGGGCACAGCCGTCTCAGAATGACCCTGCTGCATCACAGGGCTTCCTGACAGTGGTCCATCCTCCCCAAGCCTCTGCACCTGTGGCAGTCCCGACCCCTCCCCACCCCAGGCCTGGCCCAGCTTCGGGTTTGGCCCCTGCTGGGGGCAGCCTTTCACTCTGTCACCTGCTGGGGACCCCCCAGTGCCCACTGGTGGGGCAGCAGTGCCGAGCACCCTATGCTCTGCCCAGGGCCTCCTCCCCCCAGCTGCCCCACCCCCCAGATGCCCCCCAGAGCCCGGCAGCCCCGGCCTCCTGTGCTCACAGAGAGCTTGAGGGCGAGGCCATGAGGCAGGAGCTGGCTGCTCTGCCGTCCTCTGTGCAGCTGCTCAGAGAGGGCAACCCCGGGCGGAAGATCGCCAAGATCCAGGGCAAGCTGGCCACGGTACCCCTGGGCCCCTGGGCTTGGCACACTCGGTGGGGGGTGGTGGGGGGCTGGCTCAGACAGGGGCAGACCTTCCCCCACCCAGGGAGGCTCAGATCCAGGACACCCCCCTGGGAATGTGGGGGGCGAGGCGCATGGAACCAGCCATCCTGCTGGGCGGCTCTGCACATATCAGCCTCTGGAAGTACCAAGTGGGGGCTCCTGTCTGGAGCCCCCAGATGCTGAGGTGCATCAGCAGCTAGTGAAAAGAGCAGCCGTGAGTTCTGGCCGGGTCCCCCCTTGTCATTGGCCTGAGTGATGCGACCGGCTCCCACTGAGGGGCGAGGACCCATGTGTCAGAGGCCGGCTCCTGCCACGAGTGATTAGGGCGGGGGCCTCCCCCGAGTCTGCAGACTTCCTGCATCTGTGCCCACGAATGGGGGCCGTGTTTAGTTTCAGAACCAAATGATGAAGTTGGAAAGCAGCATCCAGTAAAAGACCATTCAGAATCTCAAGTTTAATACAGAAACCAAGCGGGTGAGAGGTGGCCCTTGAACTGGGCCCTGGCCGTGCCCCCGCCCCCGCCACCCAAGCTCCAGGGCTTACCAGGCCCTGTGGGTGGGCCACCTTTCTCTGTGCAGAGCCTGACTTGCAGCTGCCCTCACCGCCCCCAGCCTGGCCACCCCGTAGCTTTTTGGTCTGCCCAGCCGTCTGTCTGCGTGTCTGGCCCAAGCAGAGTTTCTGGGCAGATAAGGCCCAGGCTAGCCCAGAGGGAGATAAATCCCGTTGGCTGTCCCGCCCCTCTGGTCTGATTCCCGCGTCCACAGCGCACGGAGGAGATGGCCACTCCGCTGTCAAGCGTGATGCACCTGTGGAGCGAGGGGGGCCCTGACGCTAGGCAGCAGGAGGGTCCTCATGTCCCTGGTGAGGCAGCAGTTCTTCATCAAGGATGTGGCCCCTGACAAGGTGGTCCCCATGAACCACTGGGGCATGTATCAGGCCGTGAGGTGGGCAGCGGGGAGCCGCCTTCCAGAGCCCCCTCCAGGCCCGGGTTCAGGACTGGGCGGACCCCGAGGGCAGTGGGCGGAGGCGGGTTCCAGGCCGTGAGCCGTGTCTCTGGGCAGGTGGCTGCGGTGGAAGGCGGTCCTCATGAAGCTGGCGGCCTGGCGGAGGCCAAGGGCGGTCTCGGAGAAGCTCCTCGGCTAGAAGCCCGCCCACTAGCTCTTGTCCCTGCCCCTTTCCCAGAAATAAACATGCCCGCCCCACGCCTGTCTGAGGCTGGAGTTCCCTCCAGGGGTTCAGGAGGCCCTGGGCAGGGGAGTGGCCAAGAGGACCTTCCCTAGACTCCCAGAACCCCTGCCCCTGTCCTGGCTGCTGAGCCCCAGGCCCCACTGCTCCCCAGCGCCTCCCACCCACAGGCACTGCGGCCCGAGCCCCAACCGGAGCCAACAGCACGTTAGCTTGGCCACTCAGACGGTGCCCCCCTTCCTGCCCCTCCAAGAAAGCCGTCACCCCCATGGTAGCTGGCCCTGCCACCTGCGCGGGTGCCACGAGGAAGAGCCACCCTGGGGCCAGTTGGATGGGCAGTGTGGAGGGCTGCCCTTCACCACTGACTGGAACTTTGGGGGCTGGTCTTTGAGGAAATGTGGCTTGCCCAGAGGGGAACCCAGCGTGTAGACACCCTGAGCCCACCGCCTCCAAGAGGCTGCAGCTCCTGCCCCATCCTCCCTCCTGTGGGCAGAGCTCTTGGGTGGCCCCTGCCCATTCCCTGCCCTGGCCTGGGAAGTCCCTACCTGAGCTGATTTGTCCCCTGGTGGCTGCCCTGATTGGAGGTCCCCGAGGGCTCCTCTCAGGACAGCAATAAGGAGAGTCCAGGCCCTTGTTGCCCTCAGCTCACCCCCGCTGATCCTTGCTCAATCGCTAGGCCTCGGCCAGCTGCACCCCCTCCAGGGCCTGGCCCCCCCAGCCCAGCAGCTCGGGGCCGGCCTCTGCTGACCAACTGGCCAGCAGGTCGCTGAAGTCAGGCGTGCCGGGGTGCAGCAGACCCAGGGGGCTGGGTGCCGGCTCCTTCCAGAAGGAGGGGGGAAGCTTCCTTTGGGTCATGGGGGTGATGTGGCCGTACTTCTGCTCCAGCCTGAGTCGGCGGCCGGCCGCGGCCCTGGGTCCCGAGTACTGCCGCAGCCCGTAGTCGAAGAGCTCGGCCAGGGGTCCCAGCGGCTGCAGCCCTTCCCCACCGAGGCCCGGCCCGCACGCCTGCCCCTCGGGGGCCCCAGGGGAGCAGACCCCGGGCTCAGTGGCCTCATTTTCTGGGGCCTCACCCTGGGTCAGGCGCACAAGGTTGGCGCAGGAGAGCTCCCTGGCTGAGCTGCTGGCCGTGTGGCCATCGGCGTAGATGTCGCAGGCGTCGGGGTCCTGTCCCCGGTCCTTGTGGCCGAAGTACCGCTGGATGTCGCCACTGATGAGCTCAGAGAACCGCAGGAGCTGCAGCGGCGTCTCTGGGCCACCGGGGTCCAGAGGGGCCACTTCTGGGGCCCAACCTGAGCTCTGGGGGGCCGGGCTGTGGCCCTCTGGCCCCTCGACCTCCAGTTCCTCTTCCCCATCCTCCTCCTCCTCCTCCTCAGAAGAGTCTGGGGGCTCCGGGTCTGAGGGCAGAAAGGGCCCATGGGATGGCAGAGGCAGCCGGAAGTCACAGAGAGGCCAGATCACGCCCGCGGCCATCTCTCCGCCGAGCTTCTGGGGGCTCTCGGGCAGTGGGCGCTAGCTGGGGAGGGAGGTGGAGAGGGGACAGGTTAGCAGTCAGGGCCCGCAGCCCTCCTAGGAGAATAGTCACTGCAGGGTTGGGGCGGGTGCTGAGCTCAGAGGCAGGTGACATTTGGAGAGACGGAGGTGGTGGGCACTGTGGCGGGGGGGCATGGCGGGGGGGCATGGCAGGGGTGAGCTGCAGGGTGCAGGCCTCAGTCACCCGCCAGAGGAGGGTACATCCTGTCCTGTAGGGAGGGTGGCTGACAGTGCTGTTGGAATAGTCTTGGAGAGAGAGAAGCTGGGCAGGTGGGAAGGGAGCTGGCCCAGGGGCTGGGCTTCGGGCAGGTTTGGGGTCTGGAGAGCAGAGCCCTCGCCCCAGCTCAGGGTCGCTGTAGCTCTTGATAAACAGGCTTGTTGACGTAGAGTCTGCCCAGGTGCAGGGTGGGGAGGGACCCCTTTGACACATCCCCTCCCCGAGTGTCTGTGGTTGGCAGGGTCCCTCTGTGCCTGAAGTGACCATGCTGAGCCCGGGAGCCGGGCCTGGCTGCCTCGACCTGGGTGCTCTGTCCCTTGCAGTTTTGGGGGCTTCAGAGGCTTCAGGGGCTGTGAGGGTGAGCTCCAGGGATCTTCAGGGGAGGGCAGAGCCATTTCTCTGTCCCCACAGTCGCAGGCTTCCCTGTGCTCCCTGTCGGGGGTGGAGGGTTGGTGAGGTCACCTCTAGCATCTCTAACCTGGGGATGGGTGGGGGGGCTGGCAGGACCATGGAGGGGATGGGATTAGGGGAGCTGATTGTGAATGTGGGAGGCCCCCCCCCGAACAGGGCCCCAGCTCCTGCACTGCAGGGAGGCAGGGGGGCCAGCCCTTGGACCAGGAGGCCTTCTAGCGGGAGCCCTGGGCAAGGGGGAGGAAGAAAGGGAAGAAGGGTTAGAGAGAAGGGGGGGCTCACAGCTTCAGGAAACCACTCCCCATGTGGGGGGAGGGGCGGGAAGTCCACAGGCCGCCCTCAGAGTCAGGGGGGCTTCTCGGACCTCCCCCTCTTCCCTGCCATCATGCTCCGCAGTTCTAGGGCCCTTCTTCCCTGTTGGGGTGAACCGTGGCCCCAGCGTTGGGCGTTGGCATGGCCGCTGGTGGGGAGCCAAGACTCAGGTGCCCCCCTTTCCCTGGCCAGCCCACCTCGATGACCCAGCCCCGCTCAGCCCTGCTGTTGACCCCTCCCCGTGGGTGGGTGGTCCCCAAAGACCACCAGGGCAGAGGAACCCCACAGCCTTCCCAGGACCTCCGCCACCAGCACCCTCCCGCCCGCCGTCCAGCCTGGCTCCTACCTGCCGAGGCCTGCAGCTCCCGCTGGGCAGGCCCACCTCCACCTGGGCTCAAGCATTTATAGCCAAGCTCTGTGGCTGGCCCGGCTGGCAAATATTTGGTGACTGCATTGTCATCGCAGACTGGGCAAATAGAGCCCGTTTGCTTTAGCGCCCGGCAACCAGGGCCCCGCCGGGGGGAGCCTCAGCCTGCCCGGGGGACGGTGGAGTGTTTGCCGCTCGCCCAGCTGGCTCACACCCGGGGCCGAGGACCCTTATCTCCGCCACTGATTGGGGCCTGGACCAAGCCTTGTCAAATAGGCGGAAAATTAAATTTCATGCTATTTTGACTCCTGGAGTAGCCTTCTCTAGAGGACATCCTGCTTCTGCAGCGCTCTGGGTGAACGGGCTCTGGGCCAGCAGCAGGACCTGGGAAGCCCCAGGAGGGCCAGGGACCACCAGCCAGGGCCCAGGTGGTGGGTTTATGCAGGTGGGGACCCCAGAGTCCCTGCCCAGCCCCCTCCTGCCACTTCCCACCGTTCCAGAGCTGCAGGTGCATTTGCAACAAACCCCATTGAATCACTGCTCCCCCAAGGGCTTCGTCCCCACGTCCAGGCTGAGGTGACACCTCCCTTCTCTGGCTCCTTTTTTAGCTCCTGTGCCTTCCCCTAAGGGGCTTGGTGGCCCCTCCAGCCCCGTGGGTCCTGCCCGGGGGCGTCCTCACTGTGGTTACCACCCACCATTACAGCCCCTTCACCGTGAGTCCCATGAGTCCAGTCCAAGTTTCCCCGTCCCTGGAAACCGATCTTGGCCACAGCCACAGTTCTGTCCTTATACCCTGGGGTCCAATGACAATTGCCAGGTCCTGGTTGTGGGTCGACCCTGCCCCAGCCTTAGCCAGCCTCTCTCTGACCCAGCACAGCCCAGATGTCAGCCAAGACCTGGGGGAGGCTGGGGGTTGGGGTCCCCGGTGGCTCCCCAGGACTGCTGGGACCCCAGAATCCCTCTTTGCCCAGATACGGCCCCTGCCCCTCTGCCAGCCCAGGGAGCGCCCACCATGACCTGCCCAGGACCCAGGGCTGGACCTCAGCAGCTGTTCTGGCTGTAGCTGCAGTGCCTGCTGCTGCCTATTGGGAACAGCCAGGGCCGGGGTCTGGGAAGGGCCTGGAGACCGGCCAGGTTGGGGTCAGCCCCGCAGGGTGGGGCCTCAGGGGCCCGAGGGAAGTGCTGGGCAAGGGGGCCGGGCTGGGGAAGGTGAGATGCAGCCCTGTCATGCAGAAGGTCCTGGCCTTTGTGGCCAGAGGAGGGGCTTCACAAAGGAGGTGGTTTGCAGGCGTTGATGGGGCAGGTGCTCACCCAGCCAAGCCGGGGGAAGTAAAGGTGTTCCAGCAGAGGGGACAGCCTGGAAAGGAACCAGATCGCGAGGAGCTGGCACCCCTGTGGTAGGCTGAGTGATGGCCCCAAAGATGTCCACACCCTGATCCCTGGGAATTGCGTCCTCACCCCACTTGGCAAAGGGACCCAGTGGATGTGACTGAGATAAGGACCCTGAGATGGGAGATGGCCCTGGATTATCCAGTGGGCTTGTGTGTCACAGAGGGAAGCAGGAGGGTCCGAGTGGGGGTGGGGGGAGATGTGGCGACTGAAGCAGAAGGTCACCTTTGAAGGTGGAGGGGCTGCAATCCAAGGAATGGAGCGGCCTCTAAAATCCGGAAGACAAGGAGATTCTCCCCTGGAGCCTTCAGGGCACAAACCTGCAGACACCTTGATTTGGGGCCAGGGAAACCCACTTGGGACCTCGGACCTCCAGGACTGCACAACAAATCAGTGTTGTTTTAAGCCACTCAGTTTGTGCTCCCTGTTTCAGCAGCAACAGGAAGCCCAGAGCTGGAAGCATTGGCTGGAAAGTGGGGCGGGTGGTACACAGGACCTCCTGGCCTGGCCCTGGAGCTTGGACCTTCCTCCTGTACTGGGAGCCAAGTCGGCCAGGGCCTCAGCTCTTCCCAGCATCACTGGAACCAAATCGCAGAGTGGCAGTGGGGCTTTTGCAGGAAAGAGGCCCCAGGGTGGTTTTCACCCCCCACCCCACAGGCCCACTTTTCCATCCTGGCCTCTGCCTCAGGCTCCCAGTCAGTGGAACTGGGGCTGTGGAAGGGGCTCTGGGTCCCAAGAGTGACCCAGCGAGGTGTCCATTCGTGCCAGCTGTGGGAAGACTGACCACAGACAACCAGACACTTGTCCTCTGGTGGCAGAATCCCAGTGCCTTTTTCTGCCTGACCAGAGACAAGGAGGAAACCCCAGTCTAGGATGGAGAGTTCTAGAGTCGGAGAGAACCCAGAGCAGGCAGGTGTTTGGGGAGAGGAACCTCAGCAGCACAGTGTGGGGTGGGCCTCTGGACACAGGAGGCCTGAGACCGGAGACTTGGGGAGGGTGCACTGCACCAGTCCTAGCGATCAACGATGGGGCCTAACAAGGCACAGTATGTGGAGGTGAGGGTGGGAGACAGGCGTGAGAGGGATTCAAGAAGCAGATCTTGGGTCTTAGTGGAATTATCCCCTTCCTTGCTCCTCCTGAGTCAGAGCCATGCTCAAGATAGACACAGGAGTCTGGTGGGTGGAGGCTGAACTCCAGCTTTTGTTACAGGTGAGGCTGGGCTGGGTTATGGCAGCCGGGGGACCCTGGGTAGGTGGAGAGACGCACTTTCCCAGAATCACTGCCCACACATGTCCTGCAGGTATTGGGTGGCCAGCCAGTGCCAGGCCAAGTGGCATGGGTGTCCCAAGCCCCCTGTGCCCATGGGGGCTCCTGGCTGGGGCTGGGGGCTGAGGCACTCAGGCTGCCAGGCTTGGGGCCTGAGCATATGCCCTGGCATCTGCTCCCAGCCAGGCCCCCATTGTGGGCAGTATGGGGCCTTCAGAGCTCTGTGCTCACCCTGCCCCCACCAGCCCCCACCCCTGCTGTCAGGCCTCAGCCCCTGGGAGAAAGGCTCTGCCTTTCCAAAGGTGGTGGACCTGCCTGTCCCCATGCACCCCATATTGATCTTCCCAGGGAAAATCAATAGCTCCAATATGTCAGCTCTCAAGTGGCGCTACAGTAAATTACTCCCGCCATCGGGCACACAAGGGCTGCAGCCTCCCTCCCATTAGTGGGACATTAGTCCTCGTGTGAGGTTTCTCTGTGTGCTTTGAGATAATGAAGGCTGAGGTGTTGGTTTATGCCTCTGGGAGGAGGGGGACCTTGGACAAGAGCGGCATCGCTGGCAGTGCTGGGCACCTGTCACCCAGTGCCCTGCCGAGACTGCTGGGGTCAGGAAGGGGAGGGCCCTGGAGACACCGGGCCACCGGCCGCATCTGGCTGTGGCTTTACCCACTCTGGGCTCCACCGCATCAGAGAGGGTCAAGCAAACCACAGCATTTGGGGCCGTTGTCACCCTCCAGCCAGAGGCTGCCAGGGACACATGTGTCACTGAACAGGGTGGATTTCACAAGGGAGAATTCATATCCCGGAACATGGGTGTCTCAGGAGGCGGGCGTTAGAAAGGGCTCTGGGTTCAGCCATTGTTGGGTGAGGGGCTCTGCTCTGGGCTGTGTGCTGTCAGCAAGCAGGGTAACTGTGACTGGGCATCTGTATCAGTCTCCAGGGGCTGCCATAACAAAGGACCACCAATTGGTGGTTTAAAACAACAGAAGTTACTTTCTCACCGTTCTGGAGGCCAGAAATATGAAACCACGAAGGCTCTGGGGGAGAATCTTAGCTTCTGGTGTAGCCGTCAGTCCTCCGTGTTCCTTGGCTGGTGGCCGCATCACTCCAGTCTCTGCCTGCCTCTTCACATGGCCTGCTCCCCTGTGCGTCTCTGGGTCTTTTTTCCTCTTATAAGGACATCATTTAGGGCCCACCCTATCCATTATGACATAGTTTTAACTAATTACACCCACAAAGACCCTATTTCCAAATAGGGTCACGTGCTAAGGCTCCAGGGGGATAAGAATTTGGAGGGACATCATTCCACCCAGTACAGCATCTTTAATACATCTTATCCAGAAGGAGGGCAGATGAGGCAAGGCTCCAGCCATGGTTGGTAAAGGACCCGGGTCCCTCCCATCAGCCAGGAAGGGGGTATTTGGTCTTTTTTGGGCCACTTCCATGTTTTGCCTGTGTTTAGATGTGATTATAAAGGGGTCTTGAGCCACCATGGTCACGGAGAGGCCTGGTCCAACACTGGTGTTCTCTGAAATTGTTTACGTCCTACAGGAGAGCCCAGCTCTGAGCATCAGGCCAGCTCCCGGAGATCAAGGCCTGCTGTCCTCCTCAGACTCTGCAGGACCCACGTCCTTTGCATCATGCCTTCACCTAGAATGGAGACCAGTGCCAGCAGGACTTGGGGACAGAGAAGAGGTCCACTGGACATGTGGATTTGCTAAGTCTTTGTTGTGGGCCTGCGCTGCTCCTCCCAGACTCTGGCCTCAGAGCACCCTAGGAGCCTGATGGCAGTAAAGGAGCCCTCCACTGCCTCAGGATGGAAGGACGCTTCCATGCCGTCCCCTTATCAGTCTTAACAGCTGTCCCAGGGACTGGCAGAGGGCTTCCCAGGCATAGCACCAGTCCTGGAAGCAGCCTGCGAAGGACAGGAGATGCCCATTTTACAGCTGAGGAAGCAGAGGCTCGAGGGGTGCTTGTCTGAGATGTCTTATTTCTGTCACCCATCCAAAGCAGTGGGACAGGTTTAGTGACGCTTTGGAGGCTGCCCTGCCTGGGGGTGAAGCCCTAGCCCCTGCCGTTGACCCCCAGCTCTGCATCACCTCTGCTGTCCCAGGGCAGCTGGTACCCAGATGCCCTAAATTAGCATACCAACCAGGTGGCTGCATAAGCTGCAGTCAGCAGCTCCACCCCAACCTCAGGCCTCTTTGATCTCCACCTCCTCCGGGAAGCCCTACAGGCTGCACACCAGAATGATTCTGGTCCATCCTCCCGCCCACAGTAGGTGCTCCTGGGGTTCCCTGTGGTCGAATTGGTTTGGCAGTGATTCTGGGTGGGGTTCTGGGGTGGAACAGGTGGGGTGGAGCCCAGTGAGGAGGATGTGGGCACACAGGTGCCTCTGTTGACACAGCAGCTCTGAACACAGTCCTGGCTTTGCAGCTGAGCTGCCACCAGGCGTCCAGGTTTGGTCTTCCCAGGGTGGGGAGATCTCCCAGATGCTGCTGAGCTAGGAACACCTCCAGCCCGCCACCCTTGCTTAAGTGTCTCTAGACTTCCTGAGAGGTGAAGAACTGGTCCCCGAGGCTGGTGCTTCTCCTGCCAGAAAGCAGGTGCAGGAGATGCTCCAGAGGCAAAGATTCTGAACCAGGAGGCAGCACATTACAGCTGCCAACTAAAAATTGTTGCTTGTCACCTGGTTCTACAAGAATGAAGTCACCTGACACTGCAGTCACTGACCTTCAACACACCCTTAAAGGAGTTCAGGGCAGAGATCAGGAATGAGGCCCTCTGTGCTCTGGCAAAAACTGGCAGAAAAACTCTCACGTTGTGCTTTTTTTTTTTTTTCAGTCGTCACAGTTCACAAGGTGGCCTCGTAATCTGATTTTGTCACCGTCAATCCCCACCCCCCACCCCCAGCACATCTCCACGTCTCCACATAGTCTGTGATGACGCCTGGGTGCTCCTATGTGGTCTCCAGACAGGACGGCTCAGCAGAGCCAGGGCTAGTTTGCCTTGAAGGCAGAAGGCTCCAGCAGCTTCCCTATGAAGTCAACTGGGGAACCGGGTAGACAGGAAGTCCCAGGACAGCCCGAGGGTGACCCTCCCGGCCTGACTCCTAAGGTGGATGGGAAGGTTCCCCCGGAGCAGGCTGCAGCCTCCATCCACAAAGATGATGGCGCGCTAGGCTCTGCACTGGTGGTTCCGCTGGCCTGGAGAGAGAGACTTGTCCGAGTGCCTGCTGGCTTCCCGGTGACAGCCGTGGGCGTGCTCTGCTGCGGTGGGTGAGAGATGGCGGCCCTGCGGCTGATCAGTGCGCAGAAACGCCTGTCCCGCAGGGCGGGTGGTGTAGACGCGGCTATTCGTGCGCAGCACAGAGCAACGCAAAGCGCCAGGGCTGGGTGAGGGTCCGCGGCCATGGGGCGGCGGACACTAGTCGAGGGGACAAGATGACTCCGTGGCTGAAAGTCCAATGAAAAGAGCAAAACGGCGTCGCCAGGTCCCGGGGAGGAGGCGTCCAGGGGCTGCGCCTGCCTGGCGGGAAGGGTGTGGAGTGTGGGCCCAGGGCCCCGATCTCAGGCGAGCCCGGCCGACGGTGAGACCCGCGCTGAGGCGAGCTCGTCGGAGGACGACGCCAGCATCCCGTCCCCGCCGGCCGGCCTCAAGCCCGGCGCGGAAACCTAGGAACCTGCCCGCTAGTTCCTCTTCGGACCGGAGGCGAACTACATTTCCCGGCATGCCAGCGCGGCTGGCCGGGGGCGGGTCTACGACGGAAGAGGCCGCCTGAGGACGTGAGTCATTTCCGTTGCGCGAGTGGGTCCACGTTCTGTAGTCGTGAGCGGAGGCCAGGAACAGCGCGCGGCTTCCGGCTTCGCGCGACGGAAGTGACGCGACGGGGTCGCGATGAGCTGCGTGCTGTGGGCGCCGGCTGCTGGGTGAGGTCCGCGCGGTCTCGGCGGGACCTAGGGTGAGAATGGCGGGCGGGCGCGCTCACTGTTCTCTCTCTTCCAGGGCCCTCCGGGTACTGAGGCTCGTGCGCTGGCCTTTCCGAAGCCTGCATCCTCCGCCCGGTGGCCGGGCTAGTGCCCAGCCCGCGGCCGAGGGTGAGGAAGAGGTTGACCCTAACCGCCCCCTTCAGTTTTCCTCCAGCAAAGCCATCCCGTTCCGCTGGACAGTGAAGCACTCCCTAGGAAGGGAGCAGCAGCGGCCCTGGTGGAGGGTGCTGCCCTTCAGCCTGTGTCTCATGGTTCTGGTCATCTGGTGCTTCTTTAGACAGGAGACCAGCGCGGACCGGTGGTTGGGACGGATGTTGGAAGAAGAGGTACCGGAGCCCAGCGATCGTTCTGAAGAGCCTGGAACTCCGGTGGCCCATGGGGCGAGAACTTAATGGGGTGCCAGCAGCGAGGGAACAGACCTCAGTCTTTAGGCTTTGACGTCGCGTTTGACCGTTTCTGTCCTGGTTATGCGCGTCCCCAGACTGAAGGACTTGGATGGCGCGCCTGGCAAAGCTGACTCGTTGAAGGCACAGCAGAATGTCAGCAAATCGGAACCGGCTCTTTGCCTGATACTTGTTGCCATCGAATACGTCCAAAAGACTTTTCAGGTCTATAGAAAGGGTTTTGGTTGCAGCGTGTGCTGTTGGATTTGGGATATCTTTGTACAACATTATCACGTTTCCAAAGGGATGCTGGTGACACTTGTAATCCAGTGTGATCCACTTTGCAGGTCATTTGCTTTCTGAGACAGAATAACTGGCACAAGAGTTAAACGTTTTGTTTTACAGTGTACCGTGATGTCTATAAATTGATGTTAGTTTAACAGACTAACAATAAATATTAATTTGGTAATGTGGAATTAAGCCAGTGTTTGGTTTTTTGTTTTTGTTTTTTTTGCATTTCATTTAGAAAAGGGAGCCTTCTAGTCTTTTCAGTTCCTTTGTTTGTTTGTTTGTTTTTTCCAGAATAGGAACTGAGGAAAGAAACCTAAATGTTAATTGTGGAACACTTTCTCACTTCTCTTCCAGTTTTTAATTTTAGCAAGGCAACAACTTTCTGAGTGGAATAACATTGATAAATATTTTTATGGACAACTTAGAGGCAATATTTGGGGTATGTAAATGATATGTTTTCAAGTACTGCTTAGTAGGAAACTTTCTTAATTCTGGATTAAATACAAGATGCATAAAAGGGAAGATTTTATTTATTTAAGGTTCTAGTGGAACGTTTTATCTTGGCATATCTTTGGTGCCAAAGTTAAGTGGAAATTTCTCTCACTCGGATGGTTGAAGACCACTGACTGTATGGCAGTGTACTGGCTTCTCACAAGGCCTTGGCCAAGGTCTGGCCCGCCTTGGTAAATTATGCTTGTCAGGGAGGTGGTGCTAAGAGAAGTATATATATTTTTTAAAGATGAAGAGACCAAGATTCAGAAGGATTGACCTAATCATGGCTCAGGCTACATCATTAGTTCCACTGGGAGCAAAGAACTAAGATGTCCTTTCTCTGACCTGGTGTGGTTGTGACCTATTTGGTTGTGAACCATTTTATTTGAGCAACAGTCATTCAAACCTGAACCCTGACTTTACTCTCACTAGCTCCTGCAGGAAAAAAAGTCAGAACTAACGAGAAGAAATTTTGTTTTAATTAAAAATAATTTTCACATGACCAAAGCAATATGATTTATCTGGAAAAGTTAAACAGTGTAATAAGCAAAAGGTAGAGAATCAGAAACAGTAATAATCCCACCACCTAGAGGTAACTGCTGTGAGCACTGTTGGGCAGAAGATGGAGAAAATTGTATTTTAAAAAATCCAAGGAAAAGAGGTTACCTAAGTCGACGGCCTCATATCTTCCAAGCTGCTGAGGCTTGGAAGACATGAGGCCATCGACTTAGGTAACCTCTTTTCCTTGGATTTTTTAAAATTTTAACGTCTGGGTACTACCCCAGCCTTTTAAGAACATTCTTCAAAAGCATGAAAAATGACAATCTTTACAGCCTGTCACAGTTCTCTTTGCTCTCTTCAAGGAAGGTGCCTCTTGGGTAGGCATCTTTTCTCCCACCTCTACAGCAAAGATCCCCAAATTTCTTTATCTTGAGCCCCCAACTTCCTTTTTTAAGCTCGAGGTGGCTCTCTATACTTCTCTACTGGACTTTACAGGTTCCTCAAGCTCCTTAGGTCCAAAACAGAGTTAAGCTCTCCCCAAACCTGTTTCTTTGCTCTGTATTCCTCCCAGCTCGGGACTTCGGAAATATCTTAAACTTCTTTCTCATTCCCTGCATCCTGGCAGTCTTCAAGATCTGTTTAGTCCTCCTCCAAAGAATTCATGGGCCTTGTTTCATTCTTCTGCTTGATTTTCTTCAAAAATATCATGTTGATTTTTTGCTATTTTAATTTCCAGGTTTAAATGTAATGTTTGTAGAGGTAGTAATTCCTTTAGACAATGTGAACATATAAAGAAAGTAGTCATTCATCCCACCAGCAAGTGATGGCTTATTTTACTGTATTACTTGTGTTTAAAAAAAAACAGAAACTTACATGCTTGGGAACAAACGTATGGAACTGCAGTATCTTGCTTCCTTTTGTCACTTAAGTAGGAGCATTTTTCTTGTCATTAACAATTCTCAGGAAGCATTGTCATTCTCTGTGAGGTGCTCTTTAAGTTTTTGCCAAATAACTTTGATAATTATCTTTGTACATCTTTGTCTGAATCTCATTCTTTTTTAGGTTGGAGTTTCTAGAAATGGAACAGATTATTTTCTGTAAAGGTCAGTACCCATTCGTCCTCCCAGCCACACTTCCTTTAAGGGCTTTTCTTGCTGCAGGTCACCAGCATTGTGGGTTGCTGTTAAGAACAACAAA
Organism: Delphinapterus leucas; assembly: GCF_059928025.1. Lineage (NCBI taxonomy): Eukaryota > Metazoa > Chordata > Mammalia > Artiodactyla > Monodontidae > Delphinapterus > Delphinapterus leucas. The sequence goes on from NC_143143.1 coordinate 37,194,867, forward strand.
AAGTCTGCCTGCTCCATGGGCTCTTCCTTGTTTTAATTTGCATTAAAAAAAATTACTAGCGAGGTTGAAAATTTTAAATAATGTCTCAGAGGAATTCCCTGGCGGTCCAGTGGTTAGAACTCTGAGATCTCAAACCGTGCAGCCCGGCCAAAAAAAAAAAAATGTTTCATGCTATATATTTACAAAACAATGTACTCTGGGTCTGGGTTCTCCCTCCCGAAATGCACACCCTGCTTCCTCCTCCAGGGTCAGATGAGCTGGGTCCCTGAGTGGTAGGGCTTACCGGGGGTGGCAGCTGGTGCCTGCCTCCCAGAGTTCCCACCCTCTTTGCATCCCCGCCCACCCTGTTGGTGAAGAGGGCGTGTGTGTGTGTGTGTGTGTGTGTGTGTGTGTGTGTGTGTCTGTCTGTCTGTCGGTCTGTCTCCCCCTTGACCTCGAGCCTTTGGATTCTTTTTTAAAAATCAGCTCTATTGATATGTAGTTCACATATTATTCAATTCACCCATTTAAAGTATACAATTGATTTTTTAGTGTATTCGTAGGGGCAACCATTACCACGATGTAATTTTAGGGCCTGTGCGTACTCCTAAAAGAAACCCGCTACCCATGAGCAGTCAGGCCTCCTTTCCCCTTCTCTCCCCCACACCAAGCCCTAAGCAACTGGAGCCACTCTTTGCGGTGTCAGCACCCAACCCGGGGGTCATAGAACGAATGAAGGCGAGTGTGAGCAGCCTGGGCGCGCTGTCTACTCAGGACCTGTCGGCTCCGTCTCGGAGCCTGGAGCTGCTCAGGGCGCTGTCAGGGCGTTCAGAGCGCGTGGGGCAGCCGTGGTGCGTTGAAGGCGGCAGCGGGAACGGGACCAAGCAAGTGCAAGATGGGCTGTGAACGTGGAGGCCGGGGGGGGCACGGTGGGTGGAGGCGTCCGGCCGAGGCGGCGGGCTCGGGGCATGGCGTGGTTTGGGGTGCGCGCGGGTCCCCGCTTGGCGCCTGGTGCTGGGAAGTTCACTGGGCCTCCGGCACTGCGCCGGGCGCCGGATGGGGGCGTGGCGGGGGCGTGGCCGTCCCGGCGGGGGGCGCGGGTGGGCTCCGCGAGGGGGGAGATCCGGAGGGGCGGGGGCGGGCCCGCGCGGCGCATGCGCGCTGCATTGTTTTGACTGAAAATGCCGTCGGTTTCGAAAGCGGCGGCGGCGGCGTTGAGCGGGTCCCCCCCGCAGACCGAGAAGCCGACCCACTACAGGTCAGTGCCCGGGCTGGCCGTGGCTGGAGCGGGGGCGGGGCAGGGGGCGGCCCCGCGCGCCCCCGGCCCGCGCCCCCGCGCCCCTGGGCCTGGGAGCTGCCTCCGGGTGCGGCCTGGGGCCCCGCGCCGCCCCTCTCCCCGTTCCCCCCGCCCCCTGCCTCTCCCTTGCAGCCCCCTGGCCAGCCGGCCCTCCAGCCTCCGCGCCGCGCCTGGACTCTGGGCTGGTGGACCACCATCCTACTCAGCTACCGCCGCCTGAGCTCAGGAGGCGGCGCCCAGGGTCTGGGGTGGCACCTGGGCTTGGGGGCTGGAGAACGAGGTCGGGGGTCCACGCGCCTGGGTTGGGGATCGGGGAACAGCGCCTGGGGTCGTGGGTCGGGGGCCGCCGAGACTGCGCCTGTAGTCGGGGATTGGGGACCGCGCCTGGGCTCGGGCGGAGGGCGGCCATCTGGGCTCCAGCTGCCTTCTCCTGGGGTCAGGGATGGTTCCGGGGCTTGGGGACCCGGGCGTTCCTGGAGTCGGGGTATCGCACCTGAAATTGGGGGTCGCGTCTGTGTTTTGCATGAGGAGGCTGTGCATGGGGTCTGAGGGATCGCGCCTGAGGTCCGGGAACTCGCCCGGGCTCCGCGGGGGGGAGGCCGTCAGGGATCGTCTGGAGTCGGAGTGGGTGTTAACGCCTGAGATCGGAGATGGGGGGCGCTGCGCCTTGGGCCAGGAGTCCGCGCCTGGATTCTGCGGGGTCGCGCCTGGGGTCGGGGACCGTGTCTAGGATTGGCAAACCATTCCTGGGACCCGAGGAACGCGACTGGGCTTGCGGGGGCGGGGGGGTGGGTAGGGTGTCTGAACTCAGAGTGAGAGGTTGCACCTGAGCTTGGGGATCACACCTGGGGTCTGGGATGGATAGCGGCGCCTGGGGTCGGGGGTCGCACTTGGGGTCGGGGATGGGGAGTTTCACCTGGGTTAGGGGATTGTGCCTGCGATTGGAGATGGGGGGCTGCGCCTGGGGTCCGGGGTCGCACCTGGAATCTGGGACCATACCTGGGATAGAGGATGGGGGTTTGCACCTGGGGTCGAAGGTCGCATCTGGGGTCAGGGATGTGGGATCGTGCCTGGGGTCTGAGAAACGCACCTGGGTGGGGACAGGCGGGAAGGGGGTCGGCAGAGTGGGAGATCGCGCCTGGGGTCGGGGCCCTCGGGCGCACGGGATCTGACCCCTGCCCACGAGTCCTCGGGCCGCCCGCCGGCGGCGGTGGCAACGGAAGCGACCCCAACGCTGTTTGTCTTTTTAGGTATCTAAAGGAGTTTAGGACAGAGCAGTGCTCCCTGTTTGTGCAGCACAAGTGCACCCAGCACAGGCCATTTACCTGTTTCCATTGGCATTTCCTAAATCAGCGTCGGCGCAGACCGCTCCGCAGGCGCGACGGCACTTTTAACTACAGCCCGGACGTGTACTGCTCCAAGTACGACGAGGCCAGCGGCTTGTGCCCCGACGGCGACGAGTGAGTGTGTGCGGCCGCGCGGGGCAGCGTGGCCCCCACACCTGAGTGGGTGGCGGACCTGGGCTTTCCAGCACCTGGCACCTGCAGGGCCCAGTCTTCACTATGAAGTTTTCCCGTGACCGCTGGTCTTGGTGGGGACATTTCCCTATTTCTCGGCCAGTGTGGGAAGAACCGCATCTGGCTGGGGGATAACCCTGTACGGGACAAACCGATTTTGCTGCACTTCCCACTTTTGATTGCCACCCAGTTCTGTAAATTCCCTGCATTAGAACCAACCCTTATGAGGTAAACCTTTTGAGTTTAGAACCATTTTGTAGTTGTCAGTTGCCTTTTGGTCAGAGAGCTTGTTAGAAGGTTTGCTCACATTGTGCAAATGTTTCTGGAATGGTTCCTTTCTTTCTGTTTATATGTTTATTTTTTAAAAAATTGATAGGAAAGTTATTTGTGTAGCACTTTTAAAGTTTAGGAAATCAAGGTTTTGTTTTGGTTGCTTTTTTTTTTTTCACAAGTTTCCTAATGGTGTTGTGAACAGATGTCTTCATTTTGAAATATGTAGAATAGGAAAACACGGAAAGTACAAGTCAGATTGTACATTCATATAACTGGCAGAGATTGGTAGAGGGAGGTCTTGCTTTTTTCCTGTGGGCCGTTTGAGAAGAGCCTATCCATTCCCACCTGGAGGTGAGGTGGTGGCGTTGTGCCCCAGGGCCTCTTGGAAAGAGCAGCTTGTTCAGCTTCTGTTGGATCCTGGTCTGATCTGGGGGAGGCGCTGTAGGCTTCCTCCCCTGACCCTCTGAAGGGAGGTGGTTCTCCAGGTATGGTCCCTTTTAAAGACAACTTTCACGCTGCTGCACAGGGAGACCCATGTGAATCTGTTCTTCATTTTCAAAAATGCTTAGGTCAGGGAGTAAACTTTTGACCTATGGTGATCATCTTAAAAGCTTTATATATTTCTTGAAAGGTTTTTAATTGAACACCAGATAGTTAAATAGGGTTGTTGTTAAGGCAGCCTGGAGCCTGTGGAAATAATGTAGCCAGCTCCACTTTGGTTAAGATGGTATTATACTTCTGTGAAGTTTTAAAAATGCATTATTTAATTGCATCTTGAGCTGCTGTTTTCTGCAAATGCGTCTACAGAAGAGAGATATTTTTGTCTAGCTAAGGCCTGGCCTCTGGTCCCTCATATCCCTTGGTCACGTCAGTCACCTCTCTGGACCTTAAGTCCTGAGTTGCCCCCAGGGGCCACTGCTGAGACACTGGTGCAGGGATCCAGTCACCTAGCATGTCTGACCCCATTCCAGAGTCCAGGATGGGGGACTATTTGGACTATTTGGCAGTATTCACTGGTGAAGCTTTTTTTTTTTTTTTTTTTTTTGGCTGCACCGCATGGCATGTGGGATCTTAGTTTCCCCCATGAGGGATCGAACCTGCACCCCCTGCAGTAGAAGCATAGATTCTTAACCTCTGGGCTGCCAGGGAAGTCCCCTCACTGGTGATGCTTTTTTTTTTTTTTTAAACTGGTGATGCTTTTAATGCATGAAAAGAAAGCATATATATTTTTTTAATTAATTAATTAATTTTATTTTTTGGCTGTGTTCGGTCTTCGTTGTTCCGTGAGGGCTTTCTTTAGTTGCAGAGAGCGGGGGCTACTCTTCGTTGTGGTGCGCGGGCTTCTCATTGTGGTGGCTTCTCTTGTTGTGGAGCATGGGCTCTAGACACGCGGGCTTCAGTAGTTGTGGCATGCAGGCTCAGTAGTTGTGGCTCGTGGGCTCTAGAGTGCAGGCTCAGTAGTTGTGGTGCACGGGCTTAGTTGCTCCCCAGCATATGGGATCTTCCCAGACTAGGGCTTGAACCCGTGTCCTTTGCATTGGCAGGCATATTCTTAACCACTGTGCCAGAAAGAAAGCATATTTTAACAGCTGTTTTGGGTTCCGGAGTCTGAATGTCCTGGTATGGATTTGGCCCCATTGCTGGATATCCAGGGTGGGGTCCAGTTCCTACGGAATGAAGAGTGCTGCAGTGGACACCTACCTGTGGATGGTCCTTTTAAGCTGGACTCAAATATTAGTTAAATATTACAATTATTTATTGCAGAAACATTAACATGGGGAATTCCCTGGCGGTCCAGTGGTTACGACTCCGGGCTTTCACTGCCGAGGGCCCAAGTTCAGTCCCTGGTGAGGGAACTAAGATCCCCCAAGCCGCATGGTGCAGCCAAAAAAAAAAAACTTAACATATAGTCCAGATAGCATGCAGGTTAGCAGGTTATCATTGAGAAGAAGAATGGGACTAAGATGGTTGTTTGATACTGTTTTGGGTGCATCCTGTGTACATGTACACACAGTATGAAAGTACACGTGTCTTATTAAAGATTTTGTTTGTGACTTTTAGTGAGCACATGAGATGACTTGCTTCAGCCCCATAGGAAGTGTTTGACAGGCCAGACATCTCCCCTGAGAATCTCTCCTTAGTAATTACCACTCATTCCACGGGAGATAGACTTCCCAGAGTTTGTCCTGTTGAATTACATATTCTAGCTCGTGCAGCGTTGCCATGGAATCTGTAAATAGATACTACTTTTCAGAGCAAGGAAAGGGCTTTCCTTTTATTTCAGTTCATTGGTTCTTGAAGGGTCTATTTTGGGCATATGTACTACCAACCTGTTATTGTAAATCATGAATATGTATCAGAGACCAAAGACCCTTCAGCCAATATCAGGTGACATAAGCACAAGTTCTTGGAGCTTGATGGGGGCGCTGTGGGGCTGAGCCGTGGCCAGGAGGGTGGGACCCCCAAGAGGGTTGGCACCCCTGTGATGTCAACTCCTGTCCTAGGCAGGTGGTCATTCTCCCCCCTTGCTGTCACCTCTCCTCCTGTGGCCCCCTCCCCTTCTGTCACCCCCTTTCATTTGCAGGCACTCCTCCCCCGCTGTCACACCCCCGCTGTCACCCCTTTTCATTAGCGGGTAGTCCGTCACCCTTCCCCTCTCACTGTCACCCTCCTCCCAGTGACCCCTCCCCATCTGTCACCTCCACCCCCTGTGAGTACTCCTGCTGTCATCTCTGGGTAGCCCCCTCATCTCCTCCTCCCCATGGGCACCCCCTATGTCACCCCTTTTACTCCGTGCGCAGTCACCCTCCCCCCTCTCTCTGTCACCCCTCCTTCCGTGGCCCCTCCCCGTCCGCCACATCCCCCCACCACCCCACCCCGCTGTCACCCTCCGCCGGCGGGCACCCTGTGGCCGGGAAGGCCCCTCAGTGCTAGCGCCCCAGGTCCTCCCTCTCGCGGCGCCCTTTGTTCTGGCGGGCACGCCCCTTCCCCGGCGCGGGCCTCGATTGGCCGTCCAGGTCACGTGAGCCCCGCCCCGCCCCCGTGGGAACTGGCCTCCCCGCGGCGCGGCTGGACCGCCTGGGTCTGCAGCTCGCTACGCGCCGTCTGTAGTCGGCCAAGAGCGAGTCGGCGGAGCGGGCGCTGCCTCCGAGCTTGAGGGCCGGCCCACCCCACAGGGTCGCTGTTCCCACCCGTGCGGATCCGTCGCAGGTATTTCTCAGGCTGGGATTTTGAAGAAAGCGACGCTCGCTTGCCGGAGCGAAGCTTGGCTGGAGGTTTGTCGCGGTCCAGCCACATCCTGAAATCTACTCTGAGAGAGGCAGTGGGTGGGGACAGACCCAGCCCCCCAGCTAGTCCTGTTCGCTGCGCTGGACCATAGACCGTCAGGGCGGGTCTTCCCACCTGTAACCTAGGTGTGCTTCCGCTCCCAGGAGACCATGTGTCCGTTTTGTGCTTGTAAATGCATGTCAGGTGCGTTTACAGAGGTAGGTTCTGACCCATAAAAAGCAAAGGCCCTTCCAGGGGTCTGAGGGGCCCCTCCAGGGGAACATTTTCATTGGCAGACAATACAAGCAGTCCCCAACTATACAAAGTGACCATCCTCTTTTCTGATAACCCTCCTTCTCCCACAAGCAGGCAGTCCCTGGAGGCGGCCCTCCAGACCCCACATTTTATAGGTTTTCTTGGTTTTAATAAGAAGTGAGCCTGCCCCATTACTGTGCTATAACTTTCCAGATTGGCTCTAGAGATCTGCCTTGTTGTTGGTAGGGCTCCCTACCATGTTTTCACCTGGCAGGCCCAGCACTTCTCCCCACAGCTCCCTCCCTCCTCACTGCACGTTGCCTGGGACCTCCCAGCCGTGAATTTGGGCACTGTGGGAGCTTGCTGATGTACAGAAACTTTTCTACATGCCCAAGTCTTGGTGTGCCTGCTGTGTCATACTTGTCCTTAGTCTGACTTGTCTGTTGAGAGATGTTCCTGCAATGTTTAATTTTAAAAAGTCAGGTGTCCTAGGACCTAAGGCTTAGGTGAAAGTCCATTCACTTCAGGATGGTTATAAGCTGTTGCTGTTTAAACTGACCATATAAGTGAACTCTGCTTGGGCATTCGGGGTGAGGTGAAAGCCAAGGGCAGGCCACGTTAGAACATAATATTTAGGAGTCAGGGAGCTACTTAACAGTCTAGAGGAAGACACAGGCTTTACAAATCAGCCAACTTAAGGAAAGAAATTACAATTAGGTGACTGAGTTGGACCTGTCAGAGACCAGTATGTAGAAGAAGCAGAAGAACGTGAGAGTGATTGTAGCATTTCAGGCCCTCCTGCTTTGATTGAAGGGCCAGGGATGAGGAGGTGACTGGGAGGGAGCGACTGGCACAGGGAGCTCTGGTGCTCCTTGGAGGCTAGTGGGGAGACGGCCTCAGCAGAGACAGGTTCCTCGGAGAGGGTGGCAGCTTTTGGGGCACAGAGGAGGGAGGTGGACTTGTTGCCCAGCTGATGGTCCATGTTAGGGATTAATGAGGGGTCGCTGGCCTGGCTCGAGAGTCCAGGGCAGCCCTTGGAAGCCAGAGGCTGGGGGTGCCGGGCTGAATGGATGGGTGTGTGGTCCACATGGGGTTAACTGGCAACCCCCCACCCCTAGTGTCACAGAAGAGGGGGACACTCAAGCTTCTCCCCACAAGCCCCACCTTTTCGCCATCCCCAGTTGTCTGTGGCACACAGGTCTTCCTTTTCCCATTTTTCTGCTGCCACTCATTTTCCATATCCGCTGCTCGGTTCTGGTCCAGTTCACACCTCAGTTATTTCTGTGCTGTATTCTGGTCCCCACCTATGCCTGAGCTCCCTGAGGACTAGGAGAGCATCATGTTGTGCTTGAGTGTCCGTCTCAGCCCAGTGGTTCTCCCAGTGCGGCCCCCAGATCAGCAGCAGCAGCATCACCTGGGAACTTGCCAGCAGTTTCTACCCAAGGTTTCCGCCGAGATCAGATGGTCTGGGGTTAGCAGACCATCCAGGTGGTTGTGATGCGCTCCAGCCTGGCTTGCTGACCGATGTTGATGTATAGTGGAACTGAGTTTGTGGGTCCACCTTTGTTTTGGGTGAGTTGTGGGAAGGAAGGGGATGATTTCTGGCTCTCCTGGAGACACAGACAGCAGCCTCAAGCCCCTGCCGTGTTCCTCTTTACCCCTCCCTCCTAGTTTCAGTGGTTCCAGAGCATCATGGCAGACCTGTGTCTGGCACGTACTGCTGCATCACACCATCCATGGAGCCTTGTTTTATTTACACTGATTGGGTCACTAATTGTCATGGATGGTTTTGAGAACCACAGGTGCCACCCTGAATTTGGCGGGCTGTGGAACCGAATCACATTACAGGTGCTGCAGGGCTGTCAGTGGCCCCCCACATGGATGAGTGAACTCCTGTGGTGAGGAAGCATCTGCACGTGGTATTGGGCTAACCCCTGGGGTTCCCACCAGCCTCTTCCCCGCTTCAGTGAGGGTCTACGTTCTGCCATTGTGTTTTCTCTAAGGTTTTCCCTTTTGCCTCTTAGATGTTCTTAGGTGAAGCCATTTTCTTTTCATCAAATGTCCTCCAGTATTTTAATCTTAGCTTATGCTTTGAAGTCATGTAATAAGCAGGGGTGACATGCCCCTAGTGAAATAATACTGCCTGTTCGGTGCTCAGTGCTGGCGAGAGGGGGAACCTTGGCCGGGCTCTGGTTGCCACAGTGATGGTACTGGCAAGGAAACAAAATGATGCTTAGAGCTGACCTGAGGGACCATTAGGGAACATGAGGAAATGGGGGAGGTGTCACCCACCACATTCACTCCCCGGAGCTGTGGGGGTGCACGCAGCCTTTGCCACACCCTGCAGTTAGCGCATTGGCAATGCCTGTGGTCCGTGTGGTCCTGCTTCAGCACGGCTCTGCGGACTGGGTTCTGTAGATAAACCAACAGGCAGTACCTCAGCTCTGATGTGCTGGTCCCCTTCTCCCCAGACTCTGGAATTCTTTTGCTTTAACTTATAGTAGATTGTGAGTGTTTCTGAAGATTGGAACTGTTTTTGCAAAATGGCCATTTTCCTATTAAAGTCATTTTATTTTATTTTTTATTGTAGTAAAACATACATAACATTAAATTTATCATCTTAGCTTTTTTAATTGTACAGTTTAGTGGAGTTAAGTTTATTTGCAGTGTTGTGCAGCCATCACCATCATCCACCTCCAGAACTTTTCCATCTTCAAACTGAAACTCTGTCCCCATGAAACAATAGCTCCTCCTTCCATAATTTTTGATATAAGCAGACGTATCTGTATTCTTGTTCCCCTCCTCCACCTTCTGATGTAAACCACAGGGTGCGACACTCCCTTTTCTTTATTTTTTTAATAAATTTATTTATTTATTTATTTATTTTATTTTTGACTGTGTTGGGTCTTTGTTGCTGCACGCGGGGTTTCTCCAGTTGCGGCGAGCGAAGACTACTCTTCGTTGTGGTGTGCGGGCTTCTCATTGCGGTGGCTTCTCTTGTCGCGGAGCACGGGCTCTAGGCGCGTGGGCTTCAGTAGTTATGCCATGTGGGCTCAGTAGTTGTGGCTCACGGGCTCTAGAGCTCAGGCTCAGTAGTTGTGGCACACGGGCTTAGTTGCTCCACAGCATGTGGGATATTCCCAGACCAGGGCTCAAACCCATGTCCCCTGCATTGGCAGGCGGATTCTTAACCACTGTGCCACGAGGGAAGTCCTGCACTCCCTCTTCTTAGTGCTTTTCCCTCACGGTACCACTTGGTGCCCCCTCCAAAGCCGTCCACACAGACTGCCCATTCCTCCAAGCCACGCTGAGCTCCCTTGAAGTTTATCCCACAACTCGGTTGTCTCCAGCCTTTGGTGATTACGAACAAAACTTCTTTTTACCTCTGTGTGCCAGTCTGTCTTTGGGGATTGCTGGGACAGAGGTATGGCACCTGTCCTCTTGGTGCCTTTCACTTGGCGTTCTTGCCAGCAGCAGTGTTGGTTTACTATAGCCCTGCTCCTGGGGTTTTGCCCGGGAACAGGTGGGCCTCCAGGTGCATTTCTCTCATCAGAAGCAAGATGAGTGCCTCTCAGTGGTCGAGACCCTTTGCATTTTCTCTTCATAAGTTCCTTGTTTATTTCTCTAGCCCATTGTTCTGTGAGTTCCTGGCATCTCTATTTCTACACATTCTTTGTTAGTGATATTAGCCTATATGTTAATGTGAAAAGTGGGAGGGGGTTCCTTGTTCTAGAACAGGTTCCTTGGTGTGGCAGAGACTGCTCCATGACAGCCTCACCTCTCTGGGGACCCAGAGACTGAGTTACACACTAGTGCTTGTGAGGAGATGCACAGGAGCTCTTGGAGGAGCTTAAAATGTAAGATGTAACTCTGTAGTGAGGGATTTTAATCAAGGCTGCGTCAGTACCTAATATAGTAAAAATCCTAAGCAGATATTTGACCATTTCACTCACACGTCCTGAAAATGTTCCTTGGAACTTATCTTTAAGAACACGAAGGAGACAGCTCCTGTTTGGGCACAGAGAGCACTGTCTGCACAGGCAGTGTTTCCTTTTTCTTGTCTGTATGTAATACAGTCATAATTCTTTAAGTCTTTTCTTTTCTCTTTTCACAAGATGGGGACCAGCTTGTCTCGTAAACTGCTTCCTCCATCTTCTGCTTTTCCTTTTTCTCACGGATCTTTGGTGATTGGCAACGACAGCTGAGATTGCCCCAGAAGTGTTTGTGCAGAGTTAATTGGAGGAATTGCCTCATTTTCAGTTCCCGCCACTCACAAGAGAGTGTGGTCAACACCTCCACCTCGTGCCCATGTGAGGGGCCCGAGGGGCTGGCTGTGTTCTATCCTCTTGACCTGGGTGCTGTCACTCAGGTGTCGGTTTGTGAAATGCCACAGGCCATCCAGGTATGACCTGTGACACGCTTCCCTGTAAGTGTGGTGTATTTCAACACAAACATAGAGACCATCTCTCTCTTCTCTGTCTCCAATGGGCTTTGTTTAAAGTTGTGATAACATCCATAAAGTCTGCCATTTTAACCATCTTTTAAATTAATTAATTAATTTATTTATTTTTGGCTGAGTTGCGTCTTCGTTGCTGCGTGCGGGCTTTCACTAGTTCTGGCGAGCGGGGGCTTCTCACTGCGGTGACTTCTCTTGTTGCGGAGCATGGGCTCTAGGCATGCAGGCTTCAGTAGTTGTGGCACATGGGCTCAGTAGTTGTGGCTCACAGGCTCTAGAGCGCAGGCTCAGTAGTTGTGGTGCACTTAACCATTTTTAAATGTGCAATTCAGTGGCATTAATTACATTCATAAAGTTGTACAACCATGACCGCCATCTATTTCCAGATTCTTCCTTCCAGACAGAAATTTTGTCCCATTACACACTCACTCCCCCTCTCCCTCCCCCAGCCCCTGGCACCCACCCTCTACTTTCTTTTTTTTGTTTGTTTGTTTTCTTTATTCTATTTATTATACTCACATATTTAATACATATTTATTGACTTAATAAAAATGAGAAAATGCTTAGTATAATTGTTTTCAAACAACTTCTTTGAAACAGTAATATATTATTCTCTGTTTCATCAGCATGCTATAAAAAGATTTAGGTAGTACATAATATATATTTTTTTCTCTTTCTTTTTTTTAAAACATCTCTATTAGAGTATAATTGCTTTACAATGGTGTGTCAGTTTCTGCTTTATAACAAAGTGAATCAGTTATACATATACATATGTCCCCATATCTCTTCCCTCTTGCATCTCCCTCCCTCCCACCCTCCCTATCCTACCCCCACCCTCTACTTTCTGTTGCTATGAATTTGACTGCTTTAGGGACCTCATGGGAATGGACCCACACAGTATTTGTCCTTTTGTGTCTGGCTTCTTTCACTTAACAGAATGTTTTCAAGGTTCATCCCTGTTGTAGCCTGTACCAGTGCTCATTCCACTGTCTGGATGGACCATGTTTTTGTTCATCCATCCATCAGCTGGTGGACACTCGAGTTATTTCCAGCTTTAAGCTCTTGTGACTCGTGCTGCTGTGATCGTGGGGGCACATGTATCTTCGAGACCCCAGCTCTTCCGGGAGTGCATCTGGATCTTCTGGGCCCACAGCATTTGCCTTTTGCTTGGTTGGCTCCAGGGGACCCGGGGACTTGCCGGGGCATGGCGTCCTCTCTGTCCTGCTCTTATGGCCTGCACACCCAAGGTGTTCCTTAAGGTCTGGGGTGAGCTGTCCGAACTCTGAGCCTCTGTTTCTTCATCTTACCAGACAGGGGTTTAAACTGGTTGGTCCCTAAGTCCTTTTTTCTTTTACTTTTGGTCTTGTCCATCCATCTGTGCTCTGCATGGGGAGCCCCCCACCCCCACAGGTGCTCCCAGCACCCAGGTCCACAGCCTGCAAGGCAGCGAGGTGGGAGTGGACCTTTCCCAAGCCCCACACAGTGCTCCCCAGCCATCTCTGGGGGTGATGCCCTTGTTTTTAGATCTGGGGACTTGCAGCCATGGCTCTGCCTTGGCCTTGGGCCACTCCGGGGCTGCTCAGAGTCCTCTGCGTATCCTCTCTCATTCTTCTGGGTCTCTGGCTCTTGTCTGGAGGGACTGACCTTGAGGCGGGCTCAGTGCCCTGCCCCATGTCTTCTGGAACCGTCTATGCCACCTCTGCCACTGCCACCTCCCTGCAGCGGGAGCTCTCACCCTAACCCTAACCCTTGCTGCTCAGGGAGCCGCGTGTGGCTCTCCCTGGGAGTGCGTGGCTCTGGGCCTTTGTGTGGCCTGTGGGATGCTGCCCCATCCGTGCCTCCCCCCAGCTGCTTCTCCCCAGCCTGTCTCCCCCCAGCGTCCTCCTCTAGCCCTTCCAGGCTCCTCCACCTCCCTCGAGGGGTCCCTGAAAGCAGCTGGACGGGGGATGGGAGAGGCCGCCAGCCCCTTACTTGATGGGGGAACTTTGTTTTCCACTTTATTCAAAAAATTATGAAGGGTGATTTTCGGGTAACTTGGGTGTTGTATTTTTCTGCCATGTGTAATTGAGGGATTTGTGGGGGTCTGAGTGCCGTGGGGGAGGGTCTGGAGCAGGGACGGGTGCTCTGTCCAGTGCTGTTCGTCCTCCGACTAGAGCAGGTGTTTGGGAAAAGGAGACAAGAACCAGCTGCTGGGAGCAGGTTGACACTGTGGTGGCCCCAGGGCCCAGACGGTGCATGTCGTCTTCTGTTTCCCAGATGTCCGTACCTGCACCGGACGACCGGGGACACGGAGCGCAAGTATCACCTGCGCTACTATAAGACGGGCACATGCATCCATGAGACAGATGCCCGGGGCCACTGCGTGAAGAACGGGCTGCACTGCGCCTTCGCGCACGGCCCCCTGGACCTGCGGCCGCCCGTGTGTGACATCAGGTGAGTGGCCGTCCTGCCGGGAGCCACTCTCCTCCCTGTGTTTCGGGCATTGCTTGCCTCAAGCAGCTCTTTCTGAGCCTTGATTTTACTGCTAACGAGAAAGTGACCCTTCTCCTCCCTCCTGAGCCGGACCCGAGGGAGCTTGTGGCGTCTCGCACGCTCGGCTCTGAGGCTCATGGGATTTGGGCCAAGACTGTCATCCTGGAACGGGGGCCCCAAGGCCGTGGGCTGCACGTCCTGAACCCTCACGTAGGCGGCTTCATAAAGTGACAGAAGCCGGTGGCTATCTCACTGTCGGAGGCTTCGGACAGGCTGCAGCACCGTGACCACGTGCCGTTTGGTTGCAGGGAGCTGCAGGCCCAGGAAGCCCTGCAGAACGGCCAGCTCAGTGCTGGGGATGGCGTCCCTGACCTGCAGCCTGGGGTCTTGGCCAGCCAGGCCCTGATGGAGAAGATCCTGGGCGAGGACCCCCGGTGGCAAGGTAACCCTGCAGCCGCTGCTGGGGCGGGGGGCTCATCTCTGTCTGTAAAGTGCCTGCATGGTGGACCTCGTCGCCCCCTTTACAGGTCAGGAGGGGAGACCAAGGTTCCATTCGAGCACATCACCCTCAGCCCCTCCAGCAGCCCGTCTGGTCCCCAGGCTGCTCTGGGGGAGGGGCCTGCATGGCTGGCACAGCTCCTGCTAGGTGTCCGGTCCCAGAGCCGGCCTGGTCCCCAGCAGCCTCCACAGATGATGGCTATGGGCAGTGAGGTTTGCTTAACTGTAAAATACCCATCATGTAAATGTGCCATTTTAACCATCTGAAAGTCACAGGTCCGTGGCATTTGGTGCACCACAGTGTTGGGCAACCATCAACTCTGTCTGGTTCCAGAACATTTCCACCACCTCGAACAGAAACCCATGCCCATCAGTGGTCTCCCCTTCCCAGCCCTGGCACCCACTAGCCTGGCTGTGTCTCCGTGGAGCTGCCTGTTTGGATGTTTCCTGAGGGTGGTGCGGTTTTAAGAGAACCCCCCTCAGTAATGCCATGTCTCCTTGGACCAGCTTTGCTCTCACACGCGTAAACGCTTCAAGGCCGCGCTTACTTCAGCGATGAATTCCCTACAAGGGTCTTTCCCCCACCCGCCGAATCCTACGCCACCCTGGGCCCAGGGACGAATTAACAAAGGTGACTGCCCAGGCCTTCCTGATGCCCAGGCCTCAGGCCGGGCCCTGCAGGAGCGCTGAGGAGCCTGGCCTTCCATCGCGCCTGTGGTGTGGGGGGCCTGGACCCACAGCATATATGGGGGTCCCAGCATCGCCATGTCCCTCTGGGGAGAGGCTTGCACAGAGGGAGGGCTGCGCCCACAGGTCCCTGCCTCGGGGCTTGTCCTTCTCTTGTTGCAGCCCCTCGGTCTCCCTGGTCCTGGACCACAGGCTCCACCCGTGAGCTCTGGCTTGTGCTGCAGGTGGGGGTACAGGTCCTCTCTTGTCACTGTCAGGTGGGCTGAGCTTGAGGAAGGAAGGTGGGAGGAGGCGCTGGGTCGGGTCTGGCCGGATAACTAACCCTCAGCGCCCGTGGTTTGGATTTTTAATTAGTAGATTTTATTTTTTAGGGAAGTTGTCGGTTAACAAAAAAATTGCACATCATGAACGTCTTGTGTTGATAAGGTAACATTTGTTAGAATTGACAACCAATATTGATACATGACTATTAATTAACAGCACAGTTTACCCCTGCATTGTGCATTCTCCGGGTTTGGGCAAATGTATAAAGACACGGATCCTCCATTATGATGTCATGCAGGTAGTGTCACTGCCCTAAGATCCTCTCTGCTCCACTGCTGGTGACCACTGATCTTTCGCCCCATTGTTTTGTCTTACAGTTGGGATCACACAGTGTGTAGCCTTTGCACTTAGTGCTGTGCATTCAGGGTTCCCTGTGTCTCTTTGGGGCTTGGTAGCACCTTTCTTCTTTTTTTTTCCTCATTATCTTAGCACCTTTCTTCTTATTGCTGAATAATTCTCCACATCTGGGTGGACCGTTCATCCGTCACCCACTAAAGGGCGTCCCGGAGCCCCTGTGACTCATAGGCACTGCCACGCCTCTCACTTCTTTGTGGTTCATGCCACTCAGTGCAGGACCTCATGTCTGTTGGAGGTCCTCTGTCAATGCTTGTGAACAAATGTCTTACAATTTTTATTTTCTTAAAATCGTCTTTTCTGTTTAAACTCCTTTTGTCCTCTCTGTGCCCTGCTGTGTGGTTCACGTCCCTTGTCATTTTATCAGTTATTTGGAACTGAGTTTGGTGTGTGGGGGGTGGTGCCATTAAATGTGGGTGTGGAAGCGTGTCCTGGGCATGGCTCCCGGGGTTGGCCGGGCAACACAGCCTCCCTCCACTGTCTTCCCCTCCATGCCTTGAGGGTCAGCCCCCCCTGGGCAAGTGTAATTAAAAACAATGTCGTTTGTAAAAAAAAAAAAAAAAAATGGGGAGGGTCAGTTATTAACCAACCCAAGAATGGGTATGATTTTCAAGAATCTCCTTTCATCCATTACTGCTTTTAAATGACCCCTGGTGGTTTTTTTGTTTATTTTTGCTTTGAGATAAAATTCAGGTAGCATGAAATTAACTACTTAAAAAATAGACTTTATTTTTTTTAGAGCAGTTTTAGGTTCCACACTGTGGAAAGTTCAGGGAGTCCTCACATATCTGGTACCTCCATACACACGGCAGCCCCCCTGCAGTGGGATGTTTGTCACACCTGAGAGCCTGCATTGACATGTCAGCATCACCCAGCGCCCATCATTTACCTTGGGGTTAAAATGAGCCATTTAATTTATTTTTATTTATTTATTTTTTAAATTTGTATGGTACTTTATTGGGTGTAAAATGAGCCATTTTAAAGTGTATTTCAGAGGTTTTTAGTATGCCCACAGTGTTGTGCACCCATCACTTTTATCTGGTTCTAAAACTCTATCTAGTCTCCCCAAAGAAGCCCCAGCCCCTGATACCCACTGATCTACTTTCTGTCTATGGATTTGCCTGTTTTGGATGTTTCCTATAAGTAGAATCATACAACATGTGCCTTCTGTGTCTGCTTCTCTCACTGAGCATTGTGTGTTCAGATTGTTAAAGTCTCATCCACGTTGCAGCGCGTGTCAGTGCTTCACTCCTCTTCATGGCCGAGTGATGCTCCACCACATGGCGTTTACCCATCATCTGCCGATGGACACCTTTTGGCTGTGTGGCTGCCGTGAGCACACGTGTGCATGTTTCCGTGTGGGCCCCTGTTTTTCAGATACCAACTTCGTGCTAGGCAGCTACAAGACAGAGCAGTGCCCCAAGCCGCCGCGCCTGTGCCGCCAGGGCTACGCATGCCCGCACTTCCACAATAGCAGGGACCGGCGGCGGGACCCGCGGAGGTTCCAGTACAGGTGAGCCTGGGCCACGGGCGCCGCAGGGCCCTGGCCGACCTCTCTGGTGTGGGCCCAGCCCGGCGGTCCCCTCTGTTCACACTCACGTTGGCTCGAGGCTCTAGTTTAGGCAGCCACCCCTCTGCTCCCTTCACTCTCTCCAGAGGCTCTGTTGTCCAGCCAGCCGGCAGGTGCAGTCAGGGCGTGGCTCCTCCATTTCCCCCACTTCCCCGGCCTCCCTCCTGTGACCTGTGTGTCCCTGCCAGCAATAGTGCCTACTGGCAAGGAACTGGCCCTTGCGAGGCTGAGAGTCCCAGTGCCCACAGCCTAATAACTTCACCCTCTCCGGGGGACTGATGTCCTTGGGGTGGTGGGTTTGGGCCTCACCTGGTTTCATGCACCTGGCAGTCCTGGTCTCTTCCTAGGCCGTCTCGTCCTCACTCCAGCTGCCCTCATCTTGGTGCCCAGCTTAGCCTCGGGTTTGCCAACTTGCTGGATGGACCTGGCACTGGGCGGGGTGGGGGACTGGGGACACGGAACCCCAGGGGTGCCTGGGCACCTTGGCCCTCACCTCGCTCCTCCCTTGGGTCCCGAGCTCTGTGTAGAGCTTGTTCTTGGAGCAAAGAGCCTCTCTCTAATAATTTGATGCCACCTCACCTGCCCGAGAGCCCTCACTTTCAGATAAAGTTGTTTTTATGACAGTCACTGTTCTGAGTAGTTTCAGTTGAGGGACAGAGAACCTTTGGCTTTTAGTCACCCGATGTCATCTTGAGAAGATGAAGTGAATTTACTGTGTATCAAAGGGATAGAAAATCATAAAAAATAAAAGTTTTATTTCCCACAGATGATAATTTTTAAAATAAATCCAATACAATAAAGCTGTCAGGAAGTACCTGAAGAATAGAGGGTATTGGGTAGGGTTTTCATATTGTAGGACCAAAGTCTCAGGTTCAATTTTGAAATAGTTTCACGGGGAGACAGAGTGTGGTCCCCTGGTGGGCTGGGCGGGGGCTGGGCCTGGTCTCCTCCTGCTACAGGAGGCCTGGCTGCGTCTCCGAGGTGCTTGTCACAGTGGCATCGGTGGCTCTGACAAACTCACTTCACATTTTGTGGAAAATGAAAACGGGCTCCTGAATGCCTTCTGGGTTCCACCAGGCACCTGCACTCCTTTTTATTTATTTATTTATTTATTTTTTGGCCGCCCTCTGCGGCATGTGGAATCTTAGTTCCCTGACCAGGGATCGAACCCACGCCCCCTGCAGTGGAAGCGCAGAGTCCTAACCACTGGACGGCCAGGGGAATCCCTGCCCTACTTTTTTTTTTGCCTGTCCTGGTGAGGAAGGGGCCAGTGCTTCTGGGGCTGGCACCCATGTCCCCTGGTGGTGCACGTGTGCTCAGCACCGTGCAGACAGCCTGACGCCCCAGGGCATGTGGGGAGGACATCCATCCTCCGCTGACTCCTCCTTGTCCCCCAGGTCCACCCCCTGCCCCAGCGTGAAGCACGGTGACGAGTGGGGCGAGCCCTCCAGGTGCGAGAGCGGGGACAGCTGTCAGTACTGCCACTCGCGCACAGAGCAGCAGTTCCACCCCGAGGTACGGGAGCACCCTCGGTCCAGGGACGGGCTCAAAGGACTCGCAGGGCTCAGCACCTATGGTTCTTTACACGGAAAGAATGCGATTAAAATCAGCAAAGGATCAAGGCTACAGGGGCGGGTCCTGGGGAGACCAGGCACGCACGGTGGACGGTGTGTCCTTCTCCTAGCCACCATGTGTGGCCGTATTTGTGGCCATACTCACAGTGCTGCCAGCTGGGAAGTCACCCAAGCCTTGGCATCTAGGGTTTTTACTGGGGGTCGGTCAGCAGACGTGGCTAACCTCAGTCTCTGGCCCCTGCAGAGGCTGAGCCAATGCTGCGTGGCCCAGGCCCACCTTAAGTCACCATGTGGCATGACCCAGGGCCCCAGGTAAACAGAGACCCGACCAGGCAGGACATTCCAGGGACTCAGACGTCACCTCCCTGAGCCCATCAAAGCCAGTCCCTCCTTTGGGGCATGCGGGTGTGGGCAGGGAAGCCATGGAGTTAACCCTTTGCTGCACACTCGGATTTGTGTTAAAAACGAACAAGCACACAAGGCCCCTGGACCAATGGGAGAGCATCAGAGCACCGGGACCAGGAGGGTCAGGGCCAGTCTGGGAGCAGGCTCTGCGGTGAAGGAGCGCCCAGCTGTGCCCACTGGGGCACCTGGGCTCCAGGGAGGGGTGGGCTCCTGGTCTGAAAGGCTGTGGTGTTTCATTTCTTAAAAGTTTCTTCTGTCTAGAGATTCAGTGCTTCAAAGCGTGCATAAAACAACACTTAGATTCCTGATATTTGGAGTTCTGAATTGGAGACCTTTTGAAATTGCTTCTGTTGGTGACCCTTAAAATTTCAGTGCAGGTGCTCAGGGGATGGTCAAAGAGCCACGGGGAACGAGCAGTGTTTCGGGCAGGGAAGGGGGCGGGTGGCAGCACCCATGAGGGTGTCTGGGGCCTAGAGGCCGCTGTCCCTTCTGGGCAGGCTGTGCTGCGGGGCCACACCCAAGTGAAGCAGCCTTGGGTCTGGCCATGGAGTGGACGCACGTGGTCACTTAACAGGCATTTCTTGCCCACCTGCTGTATACCAGGCACTGAACCAGGTGTATCTTTCAGGAAGTGCCAAGTGGACAAGCTGACCTGATACGTGGTTTCAAGGACAGGCGCTGCAGGAGCAGCCTCAGGCCCACACGGTTTCCCAGGCTGACTGGCCCTGTGCAGACAGGGCGTCCTGGGACTGCTGGGAGGAGTGGGGACGAGGGGTGCAGTGTCCACATCCTTCTTTTTCAGGATACCCCCTTGTGATTACCAGCTCTGGGCCTCCAGCTGGAAGGAGGAGGCCAGACCCAGCCAGCTCTGGCCCCCCCACGGAAACAGGTTTCCAGTCCAGCCTCTCTATTTGCTGTTTTATTTTCATTTCCTAGATCTACAAGTCTACCAAGTGCAACGACATGCGACAGACTGGGCACTGCCCTCGGGGCCCCTTCTGTGCTTTTGCGCACGTGGAGAGTGAGTACCTTGGTGCACCCGGAGCAGGCAGGGCTCAGCCTCGGTCGGGGGCGGCTGGGAGGGTCGGCGGGGCTCTGGGCTTCATGGGGTTCAGCATGGCCCTGCTTCTGGACACCCCAGGGCCGTGAGTGTAGTAATTTTGATGGCCAGGTGAGCCCATAAAGTCCCCAAAGGCAGAAACCGTGTCGGTGACGGGAAGTGCATAGACGCGGCCCTTCCCCGGGGTTCCCGAGAGCTTCCTCTTAAAGCTTTTTGATTTGGGATTCCTGTTCTTATGAGCATAGTTGCAAATTCTGATTTTACTATTTTTTATTTTAATGGGGAGGGTGGCTTTTCCTGTTGAAATTTTCCATTACTTTCTGCTGTCGGAGTTGTTCATGATTTGCTCTGGAAGACGCCAGGGTCCCATGCGGTCGGCTCGGCTCACAGTGGCTCTGGCCGACCCGTTAGAGACTAGCGCATGCTTGCTCTCCCTGATCTGTGGGGTCTCTTTAACCAAAGTCTCAGCCAGCAGCCACTCAAAGCCCGCCACCCCCTTTCTCGGCAGAGAGTCTTGGAATGGCCAGCGACTGGGGCTGCCGAGACCTCACCTCCACCAGCGGCCCCGTGGCCCCCAGCGGGCAGCCCGGACACGTAAGTGGACGGCGTCCCGAGGAGGGTGCCCACTCTGCTGTTTGGTTTGAATCCAGCGTTAGGTACATGGATGGATGTGATCTCTGGGTGACATGGTTGGAGGCGGCCTGCCTGCAGGGTTGGCGGCTCCTTATAGAAGAGTCTAGAAGAATCCTGGCTGAGTCCTGGCCCGGGTGTACTTGCCTGGCCTTGCCTTTTGCCAGACACGCACATATTGGCCATGTGCGAGGCGCGGTCTCTGGCTGAGTGTGAAGAGGGGCCCCGAGGCCATGGGGATCCCTGAAGGGCAGGAGAGGTGGGTCCCCAACGAGGTGTGAGGGCAGACCCAGGCGTCTCAGTGAGATTTGTGCAGTGAGAGATGGGGGGCCTTGTGGGTTAGGACCCTTGTGCCCGTGCAGGTGGAGGGGACAATGGGGGGCTCCATTCTGCGTCCCGTCCGTCGCTGGAGCATGGTCGTGGGCATGGTTGTGGGCTCCTTGGCTCTGCCTTACGTCTCTGAGGATGATCCTCTTCCTCGCACGCGTTTTTATCTGTCGTGTTGGTGTCACTGAGGAGGTGGCCGCCTGGGATTGGTTCTAGGAAGGAAACTGAAGAAAACTCAGGTGTTTCCCCACCCTGTCTTTCTTTCCACTTGGTGCTTTTCTGAAAAAACAGAAGGACAGGAAAGGTGAAGACAGCTGAGGTGGGGTTTGCTTAGAGGAGCCCTGCCAGGCACACAGTTCATCACTGCTCCTTCAGCATGGAGGAGCATTCGGGACTGCCACTCTCTTCCAGTAGCAGAGCCGGCACTTGGCAGATGCAGAAGCTAGTCCCCTCCTCACCTTCTTGGTGGCTCCCAGGGGGTGTGACAGTCGTGGTTTCAGGTGGTGGTCAGAGGGCCACTGGCTTGGCTCCCACTGAGGGCCAGGGTGGATGGATCCTCGGTGTGGCTTGTACCTGAAGAAGCAACAACCAGGGTGTTTGGACAGGGAAGCTGGGACCCTGCAGGAGGCGCCTCCGGCTGCTGGGCAGTGCCAGAACAGTGCGCCCACCCCTGCAGACAGACTCTCAGGGCATCCTTTGTCTTTTGTTAATTATTTTGCAACTTAAAAGTCACCGTGCTAGAACACATAGTGGGTGCCAGGGCTGGGGAAGGGATGGCAGTGAGGGCTCAGTGGGGAGGGTTCCTTTGCGGATGGAAATGTGGAACTGGATAAAGGTGGAGTTCGCACAACATCGTAAATGTGCCAAATGCCACTGAATCCTTCACTTTTTAAAAATTACTCTTGTGTGAATTTTGCCGCAATTTTTTAAAAAACTAAAAAAAGTAATGAAGCATCCTGTTTGGGGCTGGCTCTGACTTTCGGGCCCAGGACATAGACAGCCTCAGGGCAGGCCTGGCAACACCATCTTCCTGCATGGTGCTGGGCTCCAGCTGTGTGTTGGGTGACTTTGGCTGAGCGGGAGCCCTGGTTTTGTCTCTCTCAGGTCTCCTGTTGCAGCAGCCCCGCAGGGAGCGCCCGGCAGCCCTGCTAGGTCTGAACGGGAAGATCGTGCTGGGGAGGGCATTGTGCTTGGGGCAGGTGGCGGGGGGCGGGGGGGCGAGGCTCTCATTCTCTACTGGTTGCCCCCTCCATCCTGAGTATATTTGTTTGTGAGGATTGTCACAAGTCCCGAATCCAGCCTTGTGCAAAGTGGGTGTTCCCGCTGCTTCCTTTTCAGTGTAGAGAGAGTCTGGGTGAACAGACAAACCATGAACCTCATTATGCATACTTCACCCTGGTGGGGGAGAGATGCCTGGAGTCTCATCACCTGTAGATGTGGTCCTGGGTTTGAGGAGTTTGTCTTGGGTTTGAATCCCTCCTCTACGACCGGGGAGAGGGAAACGGCTTCCTCACTGCTCGCTTCCGGCTGTGGGGCCCACGTAGCTGTGGGTCGGCTCCCGCTGCCGGCACCCTCTCCTCACTGTGTCCAGAACTGGCCACATCATGTGACCTGCTGGCATCTCTCAACAGAAACACATTGTGAAATAATAGAAAATATGTATATTGGTCTCTTCTCCCCCTGGCTCCTCACACAGGGCTCCAAGACCCTCATAATTCTTTTGTTCCAGTGAGATGACTCTTGGTGGGCTCCTGGAAGGGGCTGGTCACAAGAAAGACCAGGTGTGATTAGAAGCCTGGAACTTTCAGCCCTACCCCCATCCTCTGGGGAGGGGGAAGGGGCTGGAGATTGAGTCAAGAGTGGATCGTGCCCACGTGATGACCCTCCGTAAAAATTTCTGAAGTATGAGATTTGGAGAGCATCCAGGTTGCGGAACACATCCATGTGCGGGAGGGTGGCGCACCCCAGCTCCACGGGGACAGAAGCTCCTGCACTTGGGACCCCTCCGGACCTTGCCCGGAGTGCCTCTTCACCTGGCTGTGCATCTGTGTCCTTTATCACATCCTCTGTTACATAATGAGCCAGTAAACATAGTTACGTGTTTCCTGGAGTTCTGTGAGCTATAGTACAATGGCTTGGGTTCCACTGTAGATGGAACCCAAGGAGGGGGTCATGGAAACCCTGGTTTACAGCTGGTCGGTCAGGCGCACAGGTGACACCTTGGGACTTGGATTGGCGTCTGAGGTGCAGGTGTGTCTCGTGGAACAGCCCTCAGCCTGTGGGGGTCTGCGCTGTCTCCAGGTAGCGAGTGTCACAGAGGAGTGTTTCCTCTTCACCAGCTGTGACTTTAGCACAACCTTTCTGCGTGCTGCCTCTCATGTCTGGCTGCAGACGCAGCTGAGTTCCTTTGGTGAGGCAGGGAGCTGGGCTGCTCTCCTGGGTGATGCCCACCCTGCTCCCCGGGTCAGGCTTCCAGCCCCACAGCTGCTTTAGGCAGGGTGCACCTGGATTCGCCCACCTCACAGGTCCTCAGTTACCCTGAGGTGGGACTCGAGTGTGTCAGTGTAACCGTTTCAGAATGAACAGCAGCGCCTCGTGTGGCCACCACCTCTGTTCGTCCTTATGTGAGACAGAACTCACTCAGGTGGGCCTAAGGCCAGGACTGGAAATTGAGGGAGAAGTTAAAATCCTCCAAGAAGTTACCGAGTCCGTTGTACTGCTCACCGCATGACAGGCCAGTAAGTCGAAAGATGAGTTGTTGGGGCAAGGAATAGCAACTTTATCCGGAAAGCCAGCAGACCAGGAGGACAGTGGACTAGTGTCCCAAAGAACCCAGTTAGAATTTAGGCTTCTTTTGTACTAAAAGGAGAGGGGGTATGGTTAGTTGTTGCGAACTTCTTGGAATCCTTTGTTCTCAAAGCTGTCTGCATAGGTCTGGTCACGTTCCTATAAACCTCCAACAAGATAAATGTTATGCTCTGTTTTGCAACTTTTTATCTCTATATGAATGGAAAAGTGATAAACCTTTAAAGGTCAGAACTTTGAGAATGGGCTATCCTGTGTATTTCAGGCTATAGGCAACATTCTTTTAGTGATTAACTTGTAGCAAAAGCAATAGAATACAAAGGTTAAAGCAAAAGAAACAATCCAATATGGAGTCAGATTTGTTCTTCCCTATTACAAAGTTTCCGTTAAAAAGATTCAAGCAAAGTGTTTCAATGTGAAACATCCAGTCTTCCCATGGAGGACCACAACATTGGAACTGGGAACTGGCTCGTCCTCCTGCCTGACATTTTCAGCACATGCTCAAATAGATGTTGAGCATCCAAGAATCATGTGGGATCTGAGGTGCTGGGGTCAACTCGGGCCGCCTCTGGGCATGGGTTCAGGGGCATGTGGTTTGGTCGTGACCCTAAGGGAATACGTCGATTGGGGTGTTTGGAGAAGCTCGGACCTCAGCATGGGTCTCGCTGTCCCAAACGAACCATTGGGGGTGAGGAATAGAGGACAGCTTCCCTTCCCCATTTTCCTGAATCTCAGTCAACTTTGACAGCAGAACTGAACTTAAGTGAAAGAACTCTGTGCTCTATCCGGGGCAAGCTGCTCTCACCGGCCGCCCTCTTGCCCCGTTCCAGAACATTCACGCACAGCTAGGTGCCTGCTCAGCACACCTGAAAGCTCCTGTGTGATGGTGGGTTGCTGACATTGCAGAGCATGAGCTCCCCTCCCCGCCCAGCACAGGTGCAGGCCCAGGGAAGAGTCAGGAGGGGCCCTGGACGGGGACAAGGCCCCACGCAGGAGCTCTGGGACTTTATCCTGAAGGCGAGCAGAGCTGTTTCAGGGCAACCTGGTTTCTTCACAATGTAGCTTCTCCTTAGAGCGAGGGTCTCAGGTCTCTGGTCAAGGCCTTCGGAGGCCAACAACCAAATTGGGGTGTGTGGGGGGGGTCACTTCTGGGTGAAAGGAATGCAAGGAAACCAGAGAAACCAGGACGGGCTCAGAGTTGAGCTGGGTGTTGGGCATCAGGCAGGAGGAAGGGGCCCCAGTCAGGGCCTGTGTGAACATGGCTTCTTCTCTGCCTTCTGTGAGTCTTCTGGGTCCTTCTACAAATCCAGAAATCAAACAAGGAAGGAAGGGATGACCTAAGCCACCGCCACAAGTTCAAGTTCGCTTAACATAAGATTAGGCACAAAAATCAGAATAACACTCAGATCTAAAGAACATTTTTTTGTTTTGTTTTTTGTTTTTGGCTGTGTTGGGTCTTCGTTGCTGTGCGTGGGCTTTCTCTAGTTGTGGTGAGCGGGGGCTACTTTTCATTGTGGGGCGCAGGCTTCTCATTGAGGTAGCTTCTCTTGTGGAGCACGGTCTCTAGGCACATGGGCTTTGGTAGTTGTGGCATGCAGGCCCTAGAGCGCGTGGGCTTCGGTAGTTGCATCACGTGGGCTCTAGGGTGCGTGGGCTTCAGTGGTTGTGGCGCGTGGGCTCAGTAGTTGTGGCTCGCGGGCTCTAGAGTGCAGGCTCAGTAGTCATGGCACACGGGCTTAGTTGCTCTGTGGCATATGGGATCTTCCCGGACCATGGATTGAACCCATGTCCCCTGCATTGGCAGACAGATTCTTAACCACTGCACCACCAGGAAAGTCCCTTGGTGCAGTTTTCATGCTTATGTTTGACCTGAGAGTACAGGTCGTGAGCTCTGCAGGCAAAGCCATCCTCGTGCAGTTTCCCCAGAAGGTGGCTCATGGGAGTCAGGATTTTTACATGCGAGAGAGAGGAAAAAACTGTTCCCTCGGGCTTCCCTGGTGGCGCAGTGGTTAAGAATTCGCCTGCCAATGCAGGGGACACGGATTCGAGCCCTGGTCTGGGAAGATCCCACATGCCACAACTACTGAACCCTGGGCGCCTAGAGCCCGTGCTCTGCAACAAGAGAAGCCACCACAGTGCGAAGCCTGCACACTGCAACGAAGAGGAGCCCATGCTCGCCGCAAGTAGAGAAAAGCCCGTGCACAGCAATGAAGACCCAACACAGCCAAAAATAAATAAATTAAATAAATTTTTTAAAAAAACCAAAACTGTTCCCTCTATCCATTTAGGTTTAGTGTCTGGGGTCCCACAAATTAAACTGACCAAAGGCAAATTAACTGGAGAAAATGTTTATTTCTTATTCATTTGGAGGTTAGACCTGGGGGCTTATCTACCCTTTTAACAAAGAGCAATAAATTGTGGAGAAGTGACAAGACAAAAGGGGTTTCTGCTTACAGGGAACTAAATTTGGGAAGGTAAAGATATGGGGGAAGTAAGGGAAGATGAGGGTTATTTTAGTGAGTTTGTTGTGAGGCTCAGCCTCCTGCAGTCCTTTGGGTGATTAGCGTTCTCAGGTGGTTAAGCTGTTCCCTTCCTCTTGGGAGGGAAGGGATCGCCTTTCTGAAGGGAAATTTATATGCTGTCTCCAGGCAGAAAGGGTGAGGGCAGAGAATAGCCTTCCAGGAAATCGTTTGTCTCAGGTGTTGGACTTTCCACGACTTTCCCGGCTCTGGAGATGCAGCCCTGCCTGGGAGGCTCTCTTTGGGGTTCGCCGTTGTGGGTTCAGGGAGCTCTCACCTGCCTTCACACGGACCAGCGAGGAGCGCAGAGATCCACATCAGGTGTGGGAACTGGAATCCAAGAAAACTGATGCAGAGGCAGCAGATTTGAAAGCCTTTCTGTTTCATGGACTTCAGTCCTTGGCCTTTTCTTTTTCTTTTCCCCCCTTTATTTGTTTGTTTATTTTTGGCTATGTTGGGTCTTTGTTGCGGTGCGCGGGCTTCTCACTATGGTGGCTTTTCTTGTTGAGGAGCACAGGCTCTAGGCGCACAGGCTTCTAGAGAGCAGGCTCAGTAGTTGTGGCGCACGGGCTTAGTTGCTCCGCGGCACGTGGGATCTTCCTGGACCAGGGCTCGAACCCGTGTCCCCTGCATTGGCAGGTGGATTCTTAACCACTGCGCCACCAGGAAAGTCCTAGTCCTCAGCCTTTTCTGCCTTCCGAGCAAAGCTTAGGTCTCTGTGTGTTTTCAATCAGCTGCTTTTTCTTCCAACAGCCAGTGCTTTTTCTGTTGCAGGCAAAGCGGAGAGATTCACCTGCTGAAGGCAGCCAGAAGGCCAGCGAGCAGGACAGTAAGCAGGTACTACCCGAGGCGAGATTTCACGTTCTCTTTGCGACTAGACTGCTGCCTGTGTAGCCCGTCACTTACCCCTGACTCACGCCGTGACCTGGTTAACATCCATTTGTAAAACAGCTACATTCTTATATTCTTCTTAAAGTCATCTGTTCCATGTGTCCTTTGTTTTAATGTTTTAAAAAGTGTGCCGTACCTTGGAAACAACAGAACCAAAACCTCTTAAAGTTTCCCCCACGGGGAAATAAGAGGTGCCCTTCGTGGCCCTTCTGTGTGAGCGTCCCCGGGGCAGCTGTGACAAAGCTCCACAGACCGAGGCTTAAACAACACGCAGTGATTCCGTCCGGAGCCCGAAGTCGGAGACAAGGGTGTCAGCAAGGTTGGTTCCTTTTGGGGACCTCCGTTCTCAGCCTGCAGGCGCCGTCTTCCCTCTGTGTCTGTGTCTGTCTCCAGTGGTCCCTTTTCCATCAGGACATCAGTGCTATTGATCAGGACCCCCCCATCAACCTCGTCTTAACTTGATTCCCTCAGTAAAGACCCTGACTCTAAGCAGGTCCCGTTCAGAGGTGCTGGGGGTCAGGACCCCAACATCTGAGTTTTGGGGGCACAGTTGAGCCCATGGCAGCATCCAGGGTGAGGCTGACTTGGTCTCCCTCTGTCGGGTCACAGTCTGGAGTTGTTTTCACCTCTGAGAGAACTAGTGATCAGGAACTAGTGATCAATGCATTCTTTCTCCTCCAAGGGAGGCTACATGGGGGCTTCCCGCCATGCCCCGCCCCGCCCCCGCCCCCAGGCTTCTGCTGAGTCAGGCCCTTTCTCTCTGTTCTGTGCGATATAGCTTCCTGTACGCTTGGTAAACCAAGTTGTTTGAGAAACAGGTTTTTTTCTCTGGACACAAGGATGCTTGTTTTCCTATCACTGTAAAAAGGCAGAGGGAGCTTTACACGCTCCGGAAGGCCTGGGCTTGGCAGGATGCGCAGCGAGCACTCACTCTCTCTGGTGGTTTGTCACCTGTCTCTGCTCTGAGCTTTATTTTAAATTCCCCAGTGGACAGGCCCTCACAGTTCCTTTTCTTCTGGTTTTCTTAGTGCCCTGAGGGTACCTCCTGGGGGATTTTTCAGGGCAAGATGTTCAGTCACTATTTTTCCATTAGAAGCTTCTGAAGCACATTTTTGAAATCAGCAGGGTGGTTGAAAGTAAAAATACAACCCAGTTATCTTGTCTTTTTTTTTTTTTTTTTTAAGAGATTGAAATCGAGAAGTTGTTCCTTAAGAATCTGAAACATGAAATGTTAACAGTAGTGTAGCCAACAGGGTACGTGACCGCAGTCTCAGGGCTGAGGAGGAAGGGCCTGGAAAGGAGTGGGGCTCACGGCGGGGGAGCCCAAGATGGCTGGGAGGTTCCCAGTGTGCGAGCTGCCCTCCCCCTTGGGCGCTGTGAGTAGACTGGCCAAGTTCATCCACCAGCCAGCACTCACCTGCACCCAGAGACCCCCTCCGTCCTGTCCCAAAGCCAGGCCCGGTTGGAAAGCCAGAGGGCCCCTAGGCCAGGTTAACTGGTCCCAGCATTTCCCCTGGGACCCCTGAGGTTCCCGCTCTGTTTGAAGGGTCGGGTGGAATGCCCAGTGGACGCCGTGGCTGTGAGGCCAGCCTGGTGGCTCTCTCGGGTGAATGGTGCTCAGATGCTGCTCCAGGCACCCCTTCCCTGCATGTGGGTGCCGTCCGCTCTGGCTGGAGGAGAATTCTGGCCACCTGTCCCTGGGACCTCCCATCTCCTCTGAGGTGGCCGCAGGACCCCATGTCCCTGGGCCTCAGCAGCAGCTCTTGTTTCTGGGGCTTCGATCATTGGGTCAGAGTGGGAAACACAGGGCGTGTGGTGTTTTCCTTGATAAACTGAGGCGGTTCAGTTCGCTGGTTAGCCCGGCCCACTCCCCAGTTTCCGTCTTCCTTCCCAGGGGGCCCCTTCCTTAGACACCCCCTGCTTGCTGGGCGGCACTCGGTGGTTCCTGCCGAGGAAAGCAGCTCCGTGCTGTGGCCGCCCATCGCTGCAGAGTCCAGGCTCTGAGACCATGGAGACAGTGTCCACGGTGCGCAGACCCCAGCCCTCCAGGACTCGCTCTGTCCCACTCTGAGAGGTAGCCAGTGGTGTCACCCCGTGAGAGCAGAGCAATTGGGGGACTCAGTTCTCAGCGAACAGGCGGGCTTTCCAAGTTGTCAGTCTGATGAGTCCCCAGGTCACCCCAAGCTTACCCTAGCACACGAGTGTGTCTCTGCTACTCAAAAACAGGCAGATGGGAAAGCTTCCTGACTTTGGGATTGGCAACAATTTCATGGATGTGACACCAAAAGCACAGGCAACAGAAGAGAAAATAGATAAATGAGACTTCATTGAAATTAAAAACTTTTGTGCATCAAAGGACACTGTCAACAAACAGAGTGAAAAGACAGCTCATGGAATGGGAAAAATACCTGCAAATTATTTATCTGATAAGGGGTTAATATTCAGAACACAGAAAGAACTCCTACAACTCAACATCAACAAAACAAGCAACCTGATTAAAAAATGGGCAAAGGGGGCTTCCCTGGTGGCACAGTGGTTGAGAGTCCACCTGCCGATGCAGGGGACAAGGGTTCGTGCCCCGGTCCAGGAAGATCCCACATGCCGCGGAGCGGCTGGGCCCGTGAGCCATGGCCGTTGAGCCTGCGCATCCGGAGCCTGTGCTCCTCATGGTCTCTAGGAACATGCAAACCAAACCCACCATGAGGTACCACTTCATGCCCATTAGGGGACAGCTGCTATTAAAAAAGCAAAACAAAGAATAACAGGTGTTGGCAATGATGTAGAGAAATTGAAGCTTTTTTGCATTGCTGGTAAGAATGTAAAATGGTGCAGCTGCTGTGGAAAACAGTATGGTGTTTCCTTGAAAAGTTAAAAATAGAATTACCTTATGATCCAGCAATCCCATTTCTGGGTATATACCGAAATGAATTGCAAGCAGTGTCTCGAAGAGGTATTTGTACACCCATTTTCACAGCAGCATTATTCATGAAGCCAGAAGGTGTGAGCAACCCAAGTGCCCATTGGCGGATGAATGGATGAGCATAATGTGGTCCATCCATACAGTGGAATATTATTCAGCCATAAAAAGGAAGGAAATTCCATCACATGGTACAACATGGATCAACCCTGAAGACTGTGTTAGCTCAGGCTGCCATAACAAAACACTAGACTGGCTGGCTAACATACCGGAAATTTATTTTCTCACAGCTCTGGAGGCTGGACATCCAAGATCAAAGTGTAGGCAGGTGTGGTGCAGATGGCTGGCGTCTTGCTATGTGCCTGCACATCCTTTCCTCTGTGCCTGTGCATCCCTGGAGTCCCTTCCTCTTATAAGGACACCAGACCTATCGGATCAGAACCCCCTCTTATGACCTCATTTAACTGTCACCTTAAAGGCCCGATCTCTAGATACAGTCACATTGGAGGTTAGGGCTTGAACATTCGGATTTGGGGGGGACACACAGTCCACAGCAAAGACACTATGCTCAGTGAAATAAGCTAGACACGAAGGACAAATCCTGGGACTTCCCTGGCGGTCCAGTGGTTAAGATTCCTCACTTCCACTGCAGGGGGTGAGGGTTCGATCCCTGGTTGGGGAACCAAGATTCTACATGCTGCAATGAGCAGCCATACAGTGGGATGCCCCCCACCCCATACAGTGGGATCCTGTTTGATCCTGCTTATATGAGGTCCCTGCAGCTGTCAAATTCATAGAGACAGAGAATGGAAGGGTGGGTGTCAGGGGCTCGGGGAGGGTGGGGAGTTAGTGTTTAATAGGACAGAGTTTCAGTTTGGGAAGATGAGAAAGTTCTGGAGATGATGGTAGTGATGGCTGCATAGCTGTCAATGTATTTAATACTGCTGGATTGTATGCTTAACAGTGGTAAGATGGTCAATGCTATGTTATGTGTATTTTACCACGAAAAAAGAGAAACCGTGCAGACAAAGCTGGCGTAAGGAGGGGCACGCCCCCCCCATTTTGCTGTGTCACGTCTGGCTCTCCTGGTGACAGAGACCCCACTCTCCACCCATCCTGGTGCCCACTGTGCCACCAGGGAAGCCCCCGAGTTACTATTTTTAAGTTTTAGTCTCAAGCATACAATGGCAATCAGTCCCAGGGTCTCTGCAGTCATGGAGCAATGGGTTGTCACCTGGGGCCTCTCTTGAGCAAAGCCAGTTGCTAGGGGTAGACCATGAACGCCAAGAAGGAGGCCTCAGGGCTGGGAACACTTGCTCGGAGAAGCTATTCTGTGCCAGATTGGTCTCTTACACACTGTTCAGTGAATTTCCTTTTTATTATGAGAATTTCACTAGGAACCCCATCTCCTTGCACTTGGTCTTATAGCACCCCTTCCCTCCCCCCCCCCCACGGTTAACTTTTCCTATATTATTTTGAGGCAAAACTCAGATGACGTACCATTTCACTTTAGTATAGCTTCTGACTCTTGATTTCCTAGCAGCCTCTGAGTGTGCACCCAGACATGACTGTGTACGGTGTGGAAAGCCCTGAGGTCTGACTTCGTAGGTCTGTCCTGGTTCATTTTTATCACATCCTTTTCTGTGCACAGTGCCCTCCACATTACTGGCTATTCATCCAAAATTGTGCCAATTCTTTTAATCTATCAAATAAAGATAATGTGAATTGCCCCAATCTTTTTCTTTTGTTGGGTAACAAGGTCATAGGATTATTTTTTTTTATAAATTTATTTATTTATTTTTGGCTGCTTTGGGTCTTTGTTGCTGCACGCGGGCTTTCTCTAGTTGCGGTGAGCGGGGGCTACTCTTCGTTGCGGTGCACGGGCTTCTCACTGCGGTGGCTTCTCTTGTTGCAGAGCATGGGCTCTAGGCACGCGGCTTTAGTAGTTGTGGCATGTGGGCTCTAGAGCACAGGCTCAGTACTTGTGGCGCACGGGCTTAGTTGCTCTGCGGCATGTGGGATCTTCCCGGACCAGGGCTCCAACCTGTGTCCCCTGCATTGGCAGGCAGATTCTTAACCACTGCGCCACCAGGGAAGCCCCTCACAGGATTATTTTATCGACGTCTTCAGAAGCAGTGCTGGCTGTCTGCTCACGTCTGTGGTGGGTTGTTTTTAGGCTGCCTCATCTGCTTGTGAACGTCCTTCTCTGAATCTTTATTATCATGATTCTTATTATCATCATTAGATGGGACACTCCCTGGATACATTTGTTCCCGTCCCTGGGTGATCGACAGCTCGTGATTCTGCTGTCACAGTTATTGTAACTAACCAGATGTTTAAAGCCTCTCTAGAATCTCTGGAAAAGTAGTCGACTTTCTTTATTTTGTTTTGGGGATAAAAGTGGGCCAGCTCATCCGTCTCGATTCTGTCATTCTCTGTCACCACGTTGCTGTCCCTGAGCAGGGCGCTGGCTCATCTTGTTATGTCTTTGCACAGAGCCACCTGGCAGTGTTGGCAGTGGGTCACCCCCTCGCTCCCAGCGTGAGTTCCAGCCTCGCATCCAGCCTGGCATCCAGCACTGGCTCAGGCGGCTCCTCGCCCACCGCTCTGCCCACTGTCTCGGCTCGTGCCCACCCTCTTGACCCCACTGGCAGCGCCGTCGAGGCGGTCCCAGGTAAGTCCGGGGCTCTGCTCCCATCTCCCCGATGCCTCTTTGCACTTCCCTTGACGCCTTCCAGTATGCATGGTGTATGCTCATGCTCAGTTTGTAGAAGAGCGTTTTCGGTCACCTGCCACTTTGGCTGTGTTGCCCGTGGGCTAGGAAATGCCTGCCTCGCTGGGGGCCTTGGGCTGCAGAGGGGATGAGGAGCCCTCAGGTGGGGCAGCTGGACAGGCCCCACAGGGCAAGGCAGAGTGGGCAGTGCCACCCAGCCTGAGACCACCAACAACAGGAGCCTTCAGAGAAATGAAATGGGGGTTGTGAGGGGTGGTGAGGGCACCTGAAGACGGGGGACGGTGACAAGAGTGAGGAGCGGGGATGAGGTCACAAGGCATGGGCACGGCTACCGGCTGCAGAGGGGTTCTTGGCCGCTGGGAGTCCTTGAGGGTTTGTGGACTGATGACTGGTGTGATTGGACCCGGGGGACCTGTCTGGCAGCTGGATGGAGGCGCAGAGCCCAGGTTGGGGCTGTCGTGAAAGCTAAGGGAAGAGTGGAGCTGGCGGGCGAGATGGTGCCTGTCAGGGCCATATGGGTCACCTGGCCCTCTCAGGCCACGTCTGGGTGCACCTGGCTCCACCAATAATACTAGCCAGTTTTGGGAAGTAACGGAATCCTCAGAACTGCCCTCTGGCCCCCGGAGGAGGGCCCTTGCTGGCCTTTCTGCTGTTGGGACCCAGGACCCAGAGTGCACACCCCACCCGCTTTGGGGCTAACAGGTGTAGACTGGATTGTTTTCCCATGTAGTTTCATTCAGGTTGTATCCTTACTAATGCACTGCATGAATAGAAGGGGTAAACTCTGAAATAAACAGGTGCTGGTTCCAGATTTTCTGTGTTTAATGGATTCAGTGGAATCATTTCAGGGCCACTGGGCAGGTTCCTTTCTTTTGCCTTCCACTTCATATGAACAGGCGGTAACCTCCGGAGTTCATTGCCGGGTGGCTGGCAAAGGGTGGAAAGACTAGATCGACTGTGGAGGGACCTCAGGGCTGTGGGCAGCTGACTCTAAGTGACCTCCGAGGGCAGGGTCATGGCCTGTTCATCCTGACCCACATGGCGTTGGGTTGAGCATGTTTTACCTGAGTGGGGTCCGGCCTGAGCCGCGGCAGGCGGGCAGGGTAGGAGCAACCGGCAGGCGGCAGGGCTCGGGACTTGCCGCGGAGACCCCACTTTAACCCGAACAAAGCAGCCCGGCCCCGCGATGGTTTTCGCACAACCTGGGTCCGTGGTCCCGGCACGCCGCCTCGCAGCGCCGGGAGGGGCAGGTGCTGGTAAGAGGAGGTGAGGGGCGGGGCAGCCCAAGGCTTGCGTCACCAGGGTGGGACGGAGTATGTCGGGGGCGGGGGCATCCCGAGGCTTGCGTCACCAGGGGCGGGGCCGGCGCGGGCCGGGCGGGGCGAGGGCCGTGTTTGAATCGGCAGCGGCGGCGGCGGCAGCAGCAGCAGCAGCAGCGCGGGGCGCCGGACGCCGGGACGGTGAGTCAGCATCGTCAGTCCCGCGCCGTCAGGGTGCGGGTCGTCGTTACCCGGAGCTTCAGATAGAGCGGTGCGCCAACTCCCTGTGCTAGGTGCGCCTTCCCTTCTCCCCAGGTGGGCCAACTCCCGTCCCTCCAGGTGGGCCAAATCCGCTCCCATGTGAGGTGCGTCTCCCCCTCCTCCCCTCCCCCAGATCTTTCCCCTCCCCTCCCGGTGCTCCTCTTACCGGTCTGCGGTACCCGCGCCCCGGGCCAGGTGTGACAGCCAGGGGTTGGTACCAAGGTCTTCGGGGTTGCGGAATGAGGCGAATACAAACATCCCCCCTTTAGGAACCTGCTCTGCAGAGGCGCCGGCTGCTTCCCTGCGTGGGCGCCAGCCGCGGGCTTCTCCAGGGAAGCCTGCATCGCCTAGCGGAAGGGGGTCTCTCGCTCCCCGAGGGGGACGGGGTTCCTGCCTTGTCCTGCTGCGAATCGAATCGCCGCCTGCACTGTCGGAAACTCAGACCAGCAGTGAGCGGGTTTGCCAGGTGCTTCTCCATCCTCTAGTTAGGGGAAGGACGGCCCGCCAGGGGGCATCCTGCCCCCTCCCCGTGGGTGCAGGGGAGCACCCCCACGTCAGGGGTTCCCCATTCTGGCCTCTAATTCGAGCACTGACTGTGTGCATTGTTCCCGTGTGTCCCATGGTCCTGGGGACCTGGGCACCTCTTGAATGTGCTGTGTCACGTCGGGAACCGAGCTTTGCCAGGGCCATTACTCAGCAGCTTTCAGCTAATTGCTTGTTAACATCTGGGCGGTTACTGGTACTTTGGCAAGGCGGGCTCCGGGTCACATGGCACAGTTTACCTAACTGGGTTCACATAGATTTTGAGTGTTGTCAGTTCTTCCTTTAAGAGAACATTTCAGAAGACCTGGGTCTGATCTTAGGGAACAGTGGGGTGTGTAATAGGATAAGAGACATAGTGCTGGTGAAAAAGTGGGCCGGGACACCTCCTGGGAACGCCAGTGACCGCCGCCACCCCCCAATCCCCGCCTCCACAACACAGGCTGTGGTTTGTCGGGTGAGATTTGGCCCCTGTTGTGCCCTGCCTGCACCTGAGCGGGGCAGGGCAACAGGGGTGCCCCTTTATGCTGAGTCATTGGGTGGGGGTGGGGGGGTGGGATGAGATAAATCACTTCAAGGTAAGAAAAGGCTCCTGCACACAGTTTATTTCCATCCATCCATCCATCCCTTCCTTCATTTTATGTGCCTTTGTTATTCAAAAAAATGTTTCTGGAACTCTGCCAGCTTTGAAGCAGACCACCCCTAACCTGATCCCACCACTCCAGGTGTTGTCAGGTCCTCCTGACCAGCATGTCCAGGACAGGAGCTCAGGACCCCAGGCAGAGCAGATGTGCCAGGCCAGCACAGGGAGCGTGGGTGGTGGTGGCAGGTCAGGCATGTAGTGGGTGGGTCAGGGTGCTTGCTGTCAGCGGGTGAGTCTGCACATCGGCCAGCAGTGGTCCAGGCCTGGGCTGGACCGCACAGTCCAGGTGACATGCAGGGATGGAGCAGGGGGTGATTCTGAGAAGGGTTTTGGAGGCTGGGAAGGAGTTTTCTCAGGACTAGTGGGGCTAATGGAAGCTGTGGCAGGCTGTAGCCCACAGCAGTGTCATGGCTTAAAGACAAAGGAGGAGCCATTGCTGGGGTGGGGAGGGGCAGGGTGGGAAAGGGTCCTGCTGGGGGAGTGTGGACTGGCTCGCCAAGGGGTACATCCTTTCTGGGAGGCAGAACTCAGGACATGAAGAGGTTGGCATCACAGAAAGGTTACTCCTGGGACAGAGCAGGTCGGGGTGAGGGGGCAGCCTGCAGAGATGGCTAGAGCTGGGAGCCCTAACTGGTGTGGGTCAGGGGAGGAGGAGTTGAGGGCTCCTCTGGGCTTCTGCTCAGCATGTGGGCCCAGGTGCACCAGCTCAAAGGAGGCACCTGTGTGCGGTTTGATAAGGAGCCAACGCTGCAGTGGGGCCACACCTGCTAGGAGGAGGCAGTGTGGCCATGCTGGGGGACGGCTGGGGCGTCTGCACATGAGCACTGCAGAAGTCACCTGTGTCCGGGTGTGGACCAGGCACAGGAGGGGCTGCCGGGCTCCCATGGAGGGTGGCAGGGCCAGGATGTGGCCCCAGGCAGGGGAGGAAAGAGGGACAGGGCTGCCTTTGACCGGAGGGGTTTGGGGGTACAGTGCAGGGCTGGAAGGCAAGGCTGGGGTGACAGTTTAAAGAGTGAGCTGGAAACTGGGGACAGGAAGAAGGAGGGGGTCACCCGACTAGGGGCAGAGTTGGGTGAGGGGCTACAGGGCCTGTGGTCATGTCCTGGGGAGCAGGTGGGAGCCAGAGGCTGTACCCTCTGTGTGGAGTTCACATTAACAGGAGACAGGTCTGTCTGTGGAGGAGTCCTGACAGGTCTGGGCCCCTAGGTCTGCGGGAGGCACCCGTTCGAGTACCACAGCACGGCCTGGAGAGGACAGGTCGGTGTGTGTAGGGGGGTGTTTCCAGTTGGTCTCGATTGTTGTGAGTTAAATTATGTGCTCCCCAAAAGATATGCCTCCGCTGTAAACTCTCCGCCTCTGTACTTGGGAGTGTGACCTTATTTAGAAACAAGTCTTTGCAGGGAATTCCCTGGTGGTCCAGTGGTTAGGACTCCACGCTTTCACTGCCACGGGCCTGGGTAAAATCCCTGGTTGGGGAACTAAGATCCTGCAAGCTGTGCGGTGCTGCCAAAAAAAAGAAACAAGTCTCTGCAGATGTAATTAAGGTAAAATGAGGCCATTAGGATGGGCCCTAATTTGATATGACTGGTGTTCTTATAAGAAGGAAATTTGGACACACAAACACAGGGGAGGGAAGACCACATGAGGACAAAGGCAGAGGTAGGGCTGGTGTGTCCACAAGCCAAGGAACGCCAAGGATTGCCAGCAGAAGAGGCAGGAGGGAGAGTCCCTGGAGCCTCAGAGGGAGCCCAGCCCTGTGCACCTTGACCTCAGCCTCTGGCCCCAGAGTGGATTTGCATGAGTAGAATTGTGTTGCTTGAGGCCGCCTGGTATGTGGTGCTTGGTTTTGGCGGCTCCCGGACACGAATGGCCCTGCGTGCTTCTAGATGTCGGGAGGCATCCTGGGGAGCAGGAGGCACTTGCTGCAAAGAAGCGTTGAGAAGCAGGGCCGGGAGGGGGCACCCGCAGAGGGGAGTGGAGCCCCTAGGAGGAAAGGGGGACTGTGCAGGCCAGAGGCGGGTGCTGCCCCCACGGTCCCAGCCCCGCTGTCTCCCTGAGGGGCTCGGGTCGGTCTTTTCTTCCTGTCACCACTCTTGCATCAGGCCACCTTCTAGTCGCCTCCATCCTTGGATGTGGTCATCGGGTGCGTCACATGAAACTGTTGGCGGGGCTGGTCCAGCTGTGCAGGCGCTATTGTCACAGTTGGGACAGCGCTGTGAGCAGCGCTTCACGTCTTCCTGCCACTGCCCCAGGACTGAGGAGCTTGGGGTGCTGCCAGCCCAGGGCCTGCATTGATGTCCACAGTGTCCGATGTCACAGGCTCAGCTCCTTTGGCCTCCTCACACCCCAGAGCAGAGGTGGAAACTCCAGGGGCCCTGGCCCGGTTGCCACTCTGTGTTCACCAGCCCTTCAAATAGTTCTTCCTGCAGTGCCGTACAGTCGGGGGATCCCTCTGGGCCGAGGGAGCCTGTGCCCCATTCTGTGCTCCTGGCTGTCGTTGCCAGTGGGGCCAGGACCAGGTCGTGTCTGCAGGTGGCGGAGATGAAACAGGGAAGGAAACAGACGCGGGGTCCCCTCGTCCGCCTTCCCGGGTGCGCATGGTAGCCTCGCCCTGGGGCAGAAGCTGGGCTGGGACCCCAGTGGGCCACTAAGTGCTGGCATCGGGTGGGAGCCCTCCCCGTGGTTGGCTCAGTGGTCCCCATGGGGGCCAGGCAGGGAAGGGATGGGGCTGCCCATTGGGCTGGACCCCAAGTCTGCTCTGCATGTGTCTGGCTCCTGACTCCTCAGAAGTCACACGTCTCCTGCCCTGTTTTTCCCCGAGTGTGGTAGAGGGTCTTTCATTTGAAAGGCAGCAGCCCCCTCGCTAGGCGTGGGTCTCTCTGTTCCAGAGCCACAGTCTCATCCCCTTGCCCTCTTTTTTCTAAAAATAAATTTATCTGTTTATTTATTTATTTTTGGCTGCGTTGGGTCTTCGCTGCTGCCGTGGCCTTTCTCTAGTTGTGGCGAGTGGGGGCTTCTCATTGCGGTGGCTTCTCTTGTTGCGGAGCATGGGCTCTAGGTGCATGGGCTTCAGTAGTCGTGGCGTGTGGCCTTCAGTAGTTGTGGCTCGCGGGCTCTAGAGTGCAGGCTCAGTAGTTGTGGTGCACAGGCTTAGTTGCTCTGTTGCATGTGGGATCTTCTCAGACCAGGGATTGAACCCGTGTCCCCTGCATTTGCAGGCGGATTCTTAACCACTGTGCCGCCAGGGAAGTCCCCACCTTGCCCTCTTGACTCTTGGATCAAATGCGGCCACCCCAGCCTCCCGGCTCCTCCTTCCTCTGCTCCTGGGGGTCTGGCTGAGCCCCAGGGGGTGGGGGGGCGTGGTCAGAGCTGAGCTTCCTCCTCTCTGGGGTAGGTCTGACTTGATGCTGCTCGTTGGGTTGGACACTGTCCAGGGACTCTGACACTTGGCACCAGGCAGCTGGGGGAGGGGCAGAGGTGGGAGGCTGACCCAGAGCAGGCAGTTCTGACGAGGGTCCCCATGGTCCACCCCTGGGCTGGGGGCGTTGAGTGCCTTTGTGGCCTCTTGAAATGGGACTTGGTGCATCTGACCAGGCGACATGGGGCACTGAGGGGCCCTGCGGCCAGCAGGGGGCATGGGACTGGGCCACACAGGAGAGGCTCACCTGCCTCCTGGAAGGGGTGCTTTGGGAGAGCAGACCCCAGAGGGGGGTTGGGGAGAAAGGTTCTGAGGTGGCAGAGCTCCTTGTGTGCTGTGCCTTCAATGTCACCACGGTTTGCTGCGGACCTGCCTGTGACTTTGTGCTGGGGAGGTCTCTCTGGCCCCACGCTGTGTCCCAGGAGCTCCTGCAGCCCCTCCCCTCGGTTCCCAGGCCACAACTTCCCTGAGTCGACCCTGTGGGGCTGTGGGAACTTTGGGGGTTGGCAGGCCTGATCTTGGCCACCCCAAGACAGCTTCCTGCTTGGTGTCAGGTCCCCAGGGTACAGGACCCCAGGAGGGAATGTCAGGTGGGGTCAGCACCGAGGGGGCCATGTTCCATTCCCCTGTCCCTTTAACAGACAGGCCTGGGGGGCACCGAGGGCTGCAGCAGAACACCCAGCTCAGTGCCCCAGGGGAGAATGGATGTGGGTCTCTGCTGTGACCTGGCTGAGGAGGTCAGCGCAGGTGCCACCTGAGTCGTCCGTGAGCCGCTTTCCCCTGGACGTGGCCGTCCTGGAATTTTCTTTACTAGTCAAGCATGTTTATTTGGTTAGATTTTACCAAATGATTAGAAGTTGAGTCAGTGAGATGAGGGCTGTGTTGCTGAGGCTAGTAGATTGGCCCCAAGCCCAGACGGGTCCCCTCCGCCACGAGAGCCTGGCTTTCCCCTGCGATGACGCCGGTTCTGTCCTGCAGGATCCTCTTTAGACCTTCACCTCGGTGACATCAGCCTCGTGCCCCCAGATAAGGACCTGGAGGAGCACGACAGCCGTGACCTCGGACCCACAGGTAGTGCCTGCACCCGGTGCTTTCCAGGGCCTTCTGTTGTGGCTCTAAGGTGGGAGGGGTCCTGTCTCCATCCCTGCACCCCCCACCCTGAGGTCCCTGCAGAGGTGGGGGTCAGGGCTTCATGGCCCTTCTGAGATGTTTAACCACTGCATTGGCATGAAGACAAATGTGTTAACATTAGATACTGAATCATTCTGTTTGATCTAAAAGTTTATCTTTCTTCTCTTACTTTTTTAAAGATTTATTTATTATTTATTCAATTAATTTACTTTTGGCTGTGTCAGGTGTTAGTTGAGGCATGCGGGATATTTCGTTGCGGCGCACAGGCTTCTCCCTAGTTGTGGCATGTGGGTTTTCCCTTTCTAGTTGTGGTGCATGGGCTCTGTAGTTTGCGGCATGGAGGCTCTCTAACTGAGGCGCCCGGGCTCAGTAATTGTGGCGCGAGGGCTTAGTTGCCCTGAGGCATGTGGGATCTTAGTATCCTGACCAGGGATCCAACCCTCGTCTCCTGCATTGTAAGGTAGATTCTTTACCACTGGACCACCAAGGAAATCCCCCTTCTATTATTAAAAGAAACCATTTCTGGGGGGCCCAAAAAGTACTGGGACCACCATGCCCATGGACAGGTCGGCCGGGCAGGGCCTAGTGTCTGAGCAGTGAGGGGTGCAGCCACGCCTCTCTGGGTGGGGGTCCCCCCAGCACCCCCACCCCTGGTGTCCACCCGCTCCATCAGCTCGGAGCGGTGCTGGGGGATTCCTGGGGCAGAGGATCTCGCTCCGCCCCTCGCTAACCCGGCCCCTCCGCCCCACGCAGGTCAGCGGTCGCTGGGGGGCTCGGCGCCCGTGGCCATCCCAGGCTGCCTGCCCCGCTCCCCGTCCCTGCAGTCCTCGTCGTCCCTGTCCGCCTCCCCACTCGGCTCCTTCTCCCAGTCCCTGTCGGGGCCGCTCGTCTCCTCAGCCATGACGCCCCCCCAGCAGCCTCAAGCCCTCAAGTCGGAGCCCCGAGCGCTGGGCCCCCCAGCCCCGTCCTACAACTCCTTCGGTGAGCGGGTCTCTTGGGGCTCCACGTGCGGGAGGCGGCCACAGCGTGGCCCATCCCATCCCCGTGTCTGCTGCTCGGCGCAAGGTGCCCTGGGCAGGGGGCCTGGGGTTTGCACCTGAACCTCTATGGGGGTGTCATTGTGCCTGGGACCCCGAGCCGCTCTCGTGACACCACCACGGCGAGACCTGTCTCACCTGCAGGCTGCGGGGGTGTGATATCGCCAGAGACCAAGCGCAGAACCAGACAGATTTGCAAAAACAGGAAACTTGATTTAAATTTCTTTACTTGAGAAATGTTATGCGATCTGTTTTGTTTTTAAAGAGTTGATATTTTAAAGTATCTGTTTTAATTTCTAATGAAACATGGATGTCAATGGATGTCACCCATGCAAACAAAAACCCTTTGGGGTCCTCCAGATTCTAAGTGCGTAAAGGGTTCTGGGACAAGAGTCTGAGCACTGCTGCCTCCAGGATGCAGCCACAGAAATGGATTTGTTTCCTTTTCTGGTGGAGAGATTGGGGTCCCCAGAGCTTGCTGGGAGATGCTTGTGAGGTCCCAGCACAAAAGCAGGCTGACATCCGGCTCCTCCACACTCAGGCTTGAATGGCGTCCCCGGCAGCATCTGGGACTTTGTCTCTGGCAGCTTCTCTCCCAGCCCGTCCCCCATCCTGAATGCTGGCCCCACGGCCCCTTCAGGCGCGAGTCCAAACAGTGCTGAGCTGGCCCGGGTCAGGCGGCAGCTGGAGGAGGCCAAGAGGAAGATCCGGCAGTGGGAGGAGTCCTGGCAACAGGTGAAGCAGGTGAGCCTGGGGAGGGGCCGCCGCGCAGGTGAGACAGGCGTGTGTGGCGGCTGCCGGCCCCGTCACTGCAGCCCCTGGGTTTCAGGCCTGTGACGCGTGGCAGCAGGAGGCCAAGGAGGCCAAGGAGCGGGCGCTCGCGGCCGACAGCGCCCGGCAGCTGGCGCTGCAGAAGAAGGAGGAGGTGGAGGCCCAGTTCCGACGGCTGCAGGAGGAGCTGGAGGGCCGGGGCTTGGCCTCCATGCTCCCTGGGCTGCGCGGCTGTGGTGACATCGGCGCCATCCCCCTGCCGAAGCTGCATTCGCTGCAGAGTCAGCTGCGCCTCGATTTGGAAGCCGTGGATGGGGTGAGTCCGGGTCTCGTTTTCAAGGCACTGGAGGGGGTGCATGGAGGTGGTGGGGAGCCGGCCGAGCAGCTTCCGTCCACTCCCACCTTCGCCTCCTCTTGGAGGCCATGCCCTCGTGGACAGGGGCCACGTCGCCTCACGCGGCTGGAGGTCTGGTGTTGTTTGGGGCACCTCCCTGGGTCACCCTCCAGGGTCCCTGGTTACCCCCTTGCCTGGTGTAGCATGAAAGCTGCTGCCCTCAGCTTAGTGGGAAAATCCTTCCACACCCGGGCATTTTGTTAGAACCTGGGGCATTGGGAAGGCTCCACAGCTCTGCCTCTCAAACACTGTCCCCTCCCTGGCTCACGGCCCAGGCCGTTGGGATGCACACCTCTCATCCATCTCCAAGGCACCATCATCCAGGTTTTGGCTGCTGTCGGCCGGAGGCTGGGTCCCAAGTTGGGGTCCATCCTGACCTGGCCCCTCCGTGTGGCCGCCTGCCTGGCTACCCTTCCCACACCACGTGGTGGCTCTGGCCCCGGGAGCCCGTCCCCACCCAAGGGTCTTGTGGTGAAGCCTCTCCCACCCCATCTTTTCGTTCCTGGGTGGCCCCCAGCAGGGGAGTCCACCCCACCCTGACCCTGGGCCCGGCCTGGGTGGGGGCGGGGTACCCCCTGACTGCGTCTCCCCCGCAGGTGATCTTCCAGCTGCGAGCGAAGCAGTGCGGGGTGTGCGGGGAGCGGGCCCGCAGCGCTGTCCTGCGGCCCTGCCAGCATCGTGTGCTCTGCGAGCCGTGCGCAGCCAGCGCACCCGAGTGCCCCTACTGCGCGGGCCAGCCCCTGCCCTGGTGACGGCCGCCTTGTCGCCCGCCTCCTGGTGCCACCGACGTCGGGACCCCAGCCCCAAACAGACCATCCACGGTCTCGTACTCTCCTCACAGACCCTGAAGGCCGTGTGGGGGGCTTGGCGGGCAGGGTGACTCTGCGGGGTTTGTGGTCCTGACGCCACTGTGACCGGATCCTGGGAGTTCA
Organism: Delphinapterus leucas; assembly: GCF_059928025.1. Lineage (NCBI taxonomy): Eukaryota > Metazoa > Chordata > Mammalia > Artiodactyla > Monodontidae > Delphinapterus > Delphinapterus leucas. Next base: position 37,238,064 of record NC_143143.1, read on the forward strand.
CATCCCGAGAAGCACTTTGTAGACGGAAGAGTTTAGGCAGACGTTCCGAGTTGCTATAAGCTGCTTTGAGGTTCATGTTTTTAATATGCGATAATATGAAGCTTTATACGTGTACTGTGAACAGAGTACTTCCTATCGGTCTATTGTTAATCCATAGCACGGTAAACACATTAGGTTTCATATCTGAAATTAGTACTTATGAAGTGAGCATTTATCTAGTAGTGAGAAATGCCTAGGATTTTTACAGTTTCCAAATTAAGTGCAAACTAATAGTATTTATAGCAGAGTGATTATTGAGAGACACATATACATGTAGATGTTTTTAATTTTATGAAGGGAACTCATTTCCTGAACACGTGCACATTAACTGGAGCGTCAGTGACAGCGCCCTGCGCCTGCGGCCTCCCGCTCAAGTGCCTGCGCCTAGGAAAGCCAAGGAGCTGCGTGCTGTCCTTTCTCCCCTGGACTTGGTCAGCGCGGTGACAGTGAGCAGGGCAGTGGGGTGGGGGACCCGACGGGGCGGGCGTCATACTGACTGTGCAGAGCCATGTGGTGCTCCCCCTTTCCAGAGCTTGCTGGCGGGCGTCCTGGCTGGAGCCTCTCTCCACCCATGTGGGAGACCCTAGCCAGCCTCCAGGGCAACACTGCACTGGATCTGTTTGTGCAGGTGTTATGTTCGAGGGACCATGGGGTTGGGGAGGACCCGGCCGCCGTGCGGGGGCAGGGTGGCAGAAAGGCTGCTGGGAACGAGTCAGATTTTAGTGCCAGCTTCAGTCTTTTCTGTCTGCATTGGGTCACTTTCCCTAGGAATCTGGGAGGAAGTAAAACCTGTCTGTAGTTGACCCAGACTTTGCTCGTGGCAGATCCAGATTGGCTTGAGAATCTTCCCAGAGTCTGCTGCCAGGTGCGGAGCAGGGGCTGGGCCCTGGCCCGGAAGGGACAGGATGCCCCCTGCTTGGGGCTGTGCCAAAGACTTTATATAGCATTTTTTAAGTGCAAGGTGACTAGTTAAAAATTTTTATCAGTGACCAAATTAGAATGTATTTACTATAGTGAGAAGTTTAAGACCTTTTTTTTTTTTTTTAACATAAGACAAACTGATAGGAAAGCTGTCATTTTTTAAGGTGGGTCCATGGCATCGTGCAGCTCGCCCGCTGCTAAAGGTAACTATATGACTTGGTTGTAGTGAATCTACTTTGTTTCTAATTATACTGATAATGATTTAGTAGCTCTTAGAAATTACGTATATTTTGTGCTACTGTTATCACTGTTTAAAATTCTTTATTTTATTAATATTTATGCACTTGTTTCCCATTTCAGGCCTTTGGTCTTTTGGGGGGAAAATAGGACGTTTGTTATTGACATCTAGCCTAGATATTTTCAAATTATAAGCAAGAACAATTAAGCTTTAGGTGTATTTATAAGCTATTCCGGTCAGTTCTTTCTGTGGGGTTCAGGGTGGGGGTTGGAGGCGCCCCCTCCCAGGCACTCGCTGGCTCTGAGGACAGGTGTGCGGTGGGAAGACCAAAGAACCACCCAGAGTGGAGCTCCCGGGGCTACCTCGGGGCCCTCCCACCCCTGCTGCCTGTCTGCAGTGGCCCTGGTTTTCTGAGGGGCCACCCATGCTGGGCTCAGCCAGGCTCGGCGTCTCAGGGTGTCACCGCCCCGCAGTCAGGTGATGAAGGGGGGCGCTGGGTGTAGCAGCTGAAGCTGCGTGGTGCTCGGCGAGGCCGTTCTTGTTGCCGAATCTGTCAGCTCCTGAGTGTTCAGTATTAGGGTGATGTTACATTGTCACACCATTTGTGTAACTGTGGTCAGCAGAAGACCACGACTCAGTGCTTCATGTGGATTAATTTATGGAAGCCACAATCTGTATGTCTGTTTTGAGTATTTAGAGGAGAATGTTATTGGAATGGAATTTTCTTAACCCAGAAGGTAGTATTTATAATGCATAATCATTTACTTGTAGTGAATTGTTTAAAGTTAACACTTGTTCAAATTTTTTTACACTATAGCATTTATGCAATGGTTTACAGAATTCATGGAATTATTTTTATCAGTAGGGAAATTAATTAAAACTTTGAATCTTTATTTTGTCTGCATCTTTGCACACAACCCCGAGAGCCTGCTGGCACAGAAGGAACAGGAAGGTGTCCTCTGGCTGTGACCTGTCACCCTGCTCCTCCTGCCTCAGATCACAGGGTGTTCCCACGCAGTCCAGGGTCGCCTCGTAGTAGCTCTGCTGTCTTGTCCGTGGGTGTCCTGGGACCCAAGTGCTCAGAGCTGGAAGTTTCTGCCAAAACACCAGGCGGCAGGAGGTCAGGACCTGACCTACAGGGCGGCAGGTCCCAAGGTGGGCTCAGCCCCAACCCCTGGGCACAACTGACCTGCAGGCTTCACGTAGGGGAGGCCGTGCTGGGTCAGTATGCTTTTAAGTCTTTTCATCTCCTTTGACAGGGCTTTATGAGCCTAGAACAGGAGTTGAAATGGAGCAGTCAGGCCCTTGGTGGGAGGCCGGTCCCAGGCCTGGGAGCGCTGTCTGTACCTCGTTACAGCTCTCCAGCGTCTGAAACACCAGGCCCTTGGCACCTCCTTCCTGCTGCACCGATTCACTTTGTTTTGGGGTCTTTAAATAACCAGCATCCTCAAAAATCGCCCTGAGTGACTTCTCGTAGCCCTGCAGGTGGAGGACGAGGAGGGAGCACTGCTGCAGCTGCACTGCTCCCTGCCCAGGCGGCGCCCGCCCTGTCGCTCACCTGGGATGTGATCAGCTCATCCGCCAGGTCCTGCTCCACCCGATCCCACCTCTGCTGCAGGGCCGTGGGCAGGGCCGGGTACACTGAGAATCCAACAGAAACCAGACTAAGCGGAGCCCCTCTGCCCCCCACGTCCCCCAGTGCCCCCTGCCGGCCCTGGCGCCCACCTAACAAGGAGTGGGGGTGGCAGACGAGGGGCGTCTCGAAGGTCAGTGCGTAGACACAGGTGCTTGGCTCAGACACGTGGGCCAACCGGTTGGTTTTGCCACAGGTGAGCTCCACCTGGTGGGAAACCTTGGTGAGCGGGTGGGGGGAGCAGGCCCCAATCCCACCCTCCTGCCCAGCCCACCTTGCTCTGCCGGCTCCGGGAGTGGCAGGAGTCACCGTCCCTCATCCACATGCCCCTGAAGGTGTTGTTGGCGATTTCCCACTCGTGCCAGATGCTGGGGAGGAGCAGAGTGGGTGAGGCTGGGTGGGGTGGACGATGGACAGGTGGAGCCGCAGCCACCCCCAGCGCCGCTCACCCGAGGATCCCACTGTAGGCGTTCCAGCGGAAGGTCTGCTCGTGCTGCGTCACATTATGGAACGGGCAGAGCTCGTACTTGTACCTGGGGGCACAGCGCTGTCAGGGGGCGTCCCAGGCCCTGGCCACGCCTGCCCCTGCCCTCACTCACGTGGACTCCACCAGGCTGAAGCACTTGCCAGAAAGTCTGGAGAGATGCACGGGCCCTGGAAGGGGAGAGCACGGCCCGCTGAGCGTGGTGCAAAGAGCAGGCGTGCAGAAACCCACAGAACCAGGGCCATTTAGGAAAAGATCCAGTAGTTTAAACTTTAAAACTGGAGCAAAAGAGTTGGAGCAACATCAGCAAAGTACCAGACTAGGAAGCTCCAAGCTCATATCCCTGTGAAAACAGCAAGTGAACCACTACAAACCAGCTGAGCTAACCCAGTTCTGCAAATCAGGGCTACAGCAACCAAGTGAGCACCACGCAGCAAAGCCACCACCCCAGCGTGGTTGTGAGGAGCAGGCTGACCTCATCTGCAACATCCCAGCCTAGCTGGGGGCTGCCGGGAGGACTGGTCTCTGTTTTGCCCAACTCAGATCACCAGGAAGGAAAGGGAGCTGCTCACGAGGGCTGCAGCAGGGCAAGGGGTTATGGCTGGACACACACAACAGGCCATCCAGGACCTGAGAAGGAGCTGGGGTGAGACTCTTGGAGAACCAAAGACAACCAGGAGCAGCCTGCACACAGCTGCCCCTAGACTCTGAACACACCCAGCCTGGTGGTGAAGGCCGCCCCAGCATGGGGCCAGGCTGCAAAGGAACTGCAGCCTCTTCAAAGGAAAACCCAACAGAACCACCTGGGAGAAGCCCAGACACTGGACTGATAGAAGGCTTCAGTTAAACAAATGTCTGAAATATGCTTAAGGACCTGGAGGGAAACACAAAGAACTAAAGTCTATCAGGCAAATGACATGTAGGCAGAGAGACGAACAGTATCGAAAGGAACCAAAAAACTCTGGAGCTGAAAAATACAACTGAAATAAATCCACAAAAGGGGTTAACATATTTTGAGCAGAGAAAAGAACCAGTGAAGAGATGGCAGGACACACAGTGGGAGTCCCTGAAGGAAGAGAGGGGCAGAGAGAGTATCTGAGGAAATGACTCTCCCAACTTGACAAAACACATGAATCTACACATCCAAGCAGCTCACTGAACTCCAAGTACAATAAACTCAGAGACACCCACACCAAAACACAGAAGAAAACTGTCAAAAACCAAGTCCAAAGCAGCAAGGAGTGACTCATCACATCAAGGGATCCTTAATAAGATTACCCACCCATTTCTCTGCCACACTTCAGAGGCCAGAAAGCTGTGGGATGGCAGAAAAAACTGTCAACTGAGGAGTCTACATCCAGGAAACTATTCTCCAAAAATGAGGGCAAAATCAAGACACTCCCAGATAAACAAAAGCTGAGGGATTTCGTTACCACGAGGCCTGCCCCGGAGAGGCAAATACACTGGCAAACCCAAAGCAGTATGTGATTCTGATCTGCAAACTACAGGGTTTAAAAAGATGCATAAAAATAATTACAAATCTACATTTAAAGAGGTAATTTCTGAAATCAATAACAAAGTTGGGGGGAGGGACAGAGCTGTACAGGAGAAGTCTTTGAATTTATACCAATTTCAATCATGTACAAATTAGACTTAACAGCTTTATGATCGTATGTAATCCCCTGGCAACCGTAGAGGAAATAGCTACACAGACTAATACACAAAAGTAAAAAGGACGTCAAAACATGTCACTTAGAAGTAAGTCAACAAAAAGGAATGGAGGGAATGAGACAAAAAAACTGTAAGACAAATTTTGCTGTTTTGTTTCCTCTAAATCCTTCCTTATCAATGACTACTTTAAATGTAAACAGATTAAACTCTCCCATTCAAAAGGCACAGATTGGCCAAATGGGTAAAAAAAATGTGATCCAACTATATATACTGTTTGTAAGAGACGCATTTAAGATCAAAGACACAAGCAGGCTGAAAGTGAAAGGATGGAAAAAAATACGCAAATAATGAGAGAAAGCAGGGATGGCCACACTAATATCAGACAAAATAGACTATCAGGGACTTCCCTTGCTGGTCCAGTGGTTAGGAATCCGCCTTCCAATGCAGGGGATTCAGGTTCGATCCCTGGTCAGGGAACTAAGATCCCACATGCCTCAGGGCAACTAAGCCTGCGTGCCACAACTAGATAGCCCACGTGCCACAACTAAAGAGAGGCCTGCGCTGCAACGAAGAGCCCACTCGCTGCAACAGAAGATCCTACATGCCAAAATGAAGATCCCTGCCGCAACTGTGGCCTGACAGACTGGATACAGCCAAAAAAAAAAAAAAAAAGAAAAGACTATCAGTCAAACACTGTTAAAGGAGATAAAGGAAGACATTATTCATTGATAAAAAAGGTCCATTCACCAAGATTATAACAATTACAAACATATGGGCACCAAACACCAGAGCTCGAAAACAAAGCAAGCACTGACAACTAAAGGGAGAAACAGGCAGTTCCACAATCCTTGGACATTCAACACCCCAGTTCTAGGGACACAGAGGACCTGAACACACTAAAACCACCAGACCTAATCGACATATACAGAATATCCCACCCAACAACAGCAGAAATTACATTTTTTAAGTGTACGTGGAACATTCTCCAGGACACACCATATGTTAGGCCACTTAACAAACTTAAGAAGACTGAAATCATAGTTTCTTTTCTGAACACAATGGAAACTAGAAATCAATAGCAAAAGCAATGTGGGAAATCCACAAACATGGAAATTAACACAATCTTAAAGAACCAAAGGCTCAAAGAATTCACATGGGAAACTTGTTTTTGTTTCAAAATATTTTCTAAATACAAGGTACCAAAAATTATCAGATACAGTGAAAGCAATGCTAAGAGGGAAATCAACAGCTGTAAACATATTCAAAACAAGATCTCAAATCAATAACCTAACTTTTACACTTTAAGAAACTAGAAAAAAAAGCTAGCAAGCTGGACTTCCCTGGTTGTCCAGTGGTTAAGACTCCACACTTCCAATGCAGGGGGTGTGGGTCCAGTCCCTGGTTGGGGAACTAAGATCCCACATCCTGCATGGCACAGCAAAAAACAAACAAACAAAACTAGCAAGCAAAAGGAAGAAAATAAAGATTAGAGCAGAGATAAATAAAACAAAGAAAAATCAGTAAAACCAGAAGTTGGTTCTTTGAAAAGATCAACAAAATCGACAAACCTTTAAACTAGATTTACTGTAACAAAAAAGAAGATGGGCTTCCCTGGTGGGGCAGTGGTTAAAAATCCGCCTTCCAATGCAAGAGACACGGGTTCGAGCCCTGGTCTGGGAAGATGGAATCTTCCAGATTCCATCTGCGGAGCACCTAAGCCCGTGCGCCACAACTACTGAGCCTATGCTCTAGAGCCCATGAGCCACAACTACTGAAGCAAGCCTGTGCACCTAGAGCCCATGCTCTGCGACAAGAGAAGCCACCGCAATAAGAAGCCCACACACCACAACGAAGAGTAGCCCCACTTGCCGCAACTAGAGAAAGCCCGTGTGCAGCAGCAAAGACCCAACACAGCCCAAAATAATTAATTAAAAAAAAAGATTCAAATTACTAAAATCATAAACAAAAGGAGGGGACATTACTACCAATTTTACAGAAATAAAAAGGATTACAAGAAAATACTATGAAAATTGAAGAAGGGGGACACCTCCTGACCCAATTCTATGAGGCCAGCATTCCCCTGATATCAAGGCCAAAAAGATACCTGACAAGAAAGGAAAACTACAGACGTCAACATCCCTTGTGAACATCAGTGCAAAAATCCTGAACAAAATACTGGCAAACTGAAATCAGCAGCACATTAAAAGGATTCTACAGTGTGAAAAAGTGGGGTTTGTTCCTGGAATGTAAGGATGGTTCAAAATTTTTTTAAAAAAATTTTTTAATGTAATACACCCCATTAACAGAATAAGGGGGGGGGAATTATCATCTAAATTGTTGCAGAAAAAAGCACCTATCAAAATTCAACACTCTTTCATGATGAAAACACTCAACAAAGGAGGATTAGGAGGAAACTTCCTCAACGCAATAAAGGCCATATATGCAAAACCCACAGCGAATATCTTACTGAATGGTGAAAGACTGAAAAAGCTTTCCTCCCAAAAGCAGGAACAACACAAGGAAGCTCTCAGCACTATTCACTATTCGACACTGTACTGGAGGTTCTAGCCAGAGCAATTAGGCAAAAAAAAGGAAAGGCATCCTAATTAGGAAGGAAGAAATAAAATTACAATGCGGTGTTTGCAGATGACATGATCATATATATAGAAAACCCTAAAGAGTCCACAGAAATATATTAGAGCTACTAAATTCAGCAAAGTTGTAGGATACAGAAGTGACACTAAAAACCAGTTGTGTTTCTATACAACAACCCAACAGACAACCCAACAGACAACCCAAAAAGGAAATTCAATGAAACAATTCCAGGGATTTCCCTGGTGGTCCCGTGGTTAAGACTCTGCGCTCCTAAGGCAGGGGGCCTGGGTTTGATCCCTGATCAGGGAACTAGATCCCACATGCCACAATGAAGATCCCACACGCAGCAACAAAGCTGGATTCCCAAAGGACCCCAAATAGTCAAAACTATATTGAAATAGAAAAGTTGAAGGACTCACAATTACTGATTTCAAAGCTTACTTCAAGGGGAATTCCCTGGTGGTCTAGTGGTTAGGACATGGTGCTCCCACTGCCAGGGACCCAGGTTTGATCCCTGGTTGAGGAACTAAGATCCCACAAGACACGCAACACCGTCAAACCAAAAAAAAAACAAAAAAACCCCACAAAGCTTACTTCAATGCTACAGTAATTAAACCAGTGCAGCATCAGTATAAAGACAGACATGTAGACCAACGAAACAGAACAGAGAGCCCAGAAACCCTTGAATATATGCTCAAAGGATCTGTCAGGTGCTGAGACCATTCAGTGGGGGAAAGGACAGACTTTTCAACAAATGGAGTCGGGAAGCTGGATGTTCATATGCACAGGAATGAAAGTGGACCCTTACCTCACACCGTGTACAGAAATTAACTTAAAATGGATCTGAGACTGAAACTACAAAACATAAGGGGAAATCTTTGACATTGGCTTTGTGCTTTGGAAATGATTTCTTGGATACAACATCAAAGGCAAAGGCACCAAAAGGAAAACTAGATAAATGGGACTTCAGAATTTAAAACTTTGCAAGGAAGTGCTGAAATACAGAAAGTGAGAAAGTATTTGCAAATCACATTTCTAACAAGGGTAATAGCCAAAACATATAAAGAACTCCTATTAACAACAACAGCAATGCCCCAAACAACCCAATTAAAAAATGGACCAAGGATTACTAGACATTTTCCTGAAGAAGTGAAAAATAAGTAAATACAAATAAAATCCACAATGAGATATCACCTCACATCCATTAGGATGGCTACTATCCAACAACAACAACAACACAGAAAAGAATAAATGTTGGTTAGGATGTGGAGAAATTGAAACCTTTGTGCACTGCTGGCGGGAATGTAAAACGGTGCAGCGCTGTTGAAAACAGTTTGGTGGTTCCTCATAAAGCTTAAACGTAGATTTATATGATACAGCAAATCGACTCCTGGGTATGTGAACTGAAAGCAGGAACTCAGATGCTGCACACCCATGTTCAGATCAGCATTATTCACAGTAACCAAAAAGTAAAAACAACCCAAGTGTACACTGATAGATGAATAAGCAGAATGTAGTATATATGTGCAATGGAATATTATTCAGCCTTAAAAAGGAAGGAAATCCTGCCACATAAATGAACCTTCAAGATATTGTGCTAAGTGAAACACGCCAGTCACAAAAGGACAAGAATTATATGATTCCACTTACATGAGGTACTTAGTTCATTCGAGCTGCTATAACAAAATACCACTGGGTAATTTTACAACTACAGAAATTTATTTTTCACAGTTCTGTGGGGGTTTGAAGCCCAAGATCAGGGCACCAGCACAGTCGAGTTCTAGTTCACAGAGGGTGCCTTCTCACTGTGTCTTCACATGGTAGAAGGGACTAGGGATCTCTGGAGCCTCTTTCTATTATAAGGGCATCAATCCCATTATTGAGGGCTCCACCCTCATGACTTAAGCACCTTCCAAAGACCTCAACTCCTAACACCATCATCTTTTTCAGTTACGATTTCAACCTGTGAATTTCAACCTGTGTACACACAGTGACCACAGCAGGGATCTAGAGTCATTAAATTCATAGAGACAGAAAGTAGAATGTCGGGGGCCAGAGGCTGGGAGGGGTGGGAAGTTGTTTAATGGGGACAGAGGTTCAGTTTGGGAAGATGAAAAAGTTCTGGGGATGATAGAGGTGATGTTTGCCCAACAATATGGATGTGCTTAATGCCTCTTAACTGAACATCTAATAATGGTTAAAATGGTAATTTTTATGTATATTTTACCACAGTAAAAAGAGGGTAATTCATATTTTCTTATACTAGCAAAAAGAAACACCAGAAGACTAAACATAAAATAACAACAAACAGAATCAAGGCAGTATGGGACTTCCCTGGTGGTACAGTAGTTAAGAATCCACCTGCCAATGCAGGGGCCACAGGTTCGATCCCTGGTCTGGGAAGATCCCACATGCCTCGGAGCAACTAAGCCCATGCACCACAACTACTGAGCCTGCATGCCTCGAGCCCATGCTCCGCAACAAGAGAAGCCACTGCCATGAGAAGCCCGCGCACCGCAACAAAGAGTAGCCCCTGCTCGTTGCAACTAGAGAACGCCCACGTGCAGCAACGAAGACCCAATGCAGCCAGGTAAATACATACATACATACATACAAAGAATCAAGGCAGTATGGCACTGGCATAAAAACAGGGAGTCCAGAAATAAAGCCACACATATACAGTCAATTAATTTACAACAAAGGAGCCAAGGATATACAATGAGGAAAGGATAATCTCTTCAATAAACGGTGCTGGTTAAACTGGACCACTGTCTTACACCATACACAAAAATTTAAGTTGAATGGAAGACCAGAAACTATGAAACTCCTAGAAGAAAACATAGGTGATAAGCTCTTTGACATCGGTCTCAGTGATGATTTTCAAAATCTGACTCCACAAACAAGCAAAAATAAACAAATGGGACAATATCTTACTACAAAGGTCTGCACAGCCAAGGAAACCATCAACAAAATGAAAGGCAACCTACTGAATGGGATAAAACATCTAGCAAATCATATACATAAGGGGCTAATATCCAAAATGTATAAAGAACTCACACAATAGCAAAAAAACAAACAATCCAATTAAAAAATGGGCAGAGCATCTGAATAGACATTTTTCCAAAGAAGACAAAGAAATGACCAACAGGCACATGAAAAGATGCTCAACGTCATTAATCATCAGGGAAATGCAAATCAAAACCACAATGAGATATCACCTCACACCTCTCGGAACAGCCACTATAAAAAAGACAAGTGTTGGCGAGGATGTGGAGAAAAGGAAAACTTGCACACTGTTGGTAGGAATGGAAATTGGTGTGGCCACTATGGAAAACAGGATGGAGGTTCCCACCAAAATTAAATATAGAACTACCATATAATCCAGCAATTCCACTTCTGGGTATTTATCCAAAGAAAACAAAATCACTAACTCGGAAAGATATCTCCACCCCCCTGTTCACAGCAGCATTATTTACAATAGTCAAGATATGGAAACTACCGAAGTGTCCACTGATGGATAAAGAAGGTGGAGTACACATATACAACAGAGTATTATTCAGCCATAAAACAAGAAATTGCCATCTGCAACACGGATGGACCTTTAGGGCATTATCCTAAGTGAAATATGTCAGAGAAAGACAAATACGTTATGATCTCACTTATGTGGAAAACAAAACACCAAGCTTATAGATACAAAGAACAGATCAGTGTTTGCCAGAAGCAGGGGATTGGGGGGGACACAAAGTGAGTGAAAATGGTCAAAAGATATAAACTTCCAGTAATAAGTCCTGAGGATATAATGTACAGCACAGTGACTACAGTTAATAATATTGAATTGCGTATCTGAAAGTTGCTAAGAAAGTAAATCTTTTTTTTAAATTGAAGTATAGTCGATTTACAATGTTGTGCTCAATTTCTGCTGTACAGCAAAGTGATTCAGTTATACACATATATACACTCTTTTTCATTATGCTTTATCATAGGATATTGAATAGAGTTCTCCGTGCTACACAGCAGGACCTTGTTGTTTATCCATTCTATATATAAAAGCTTACATCTGCTAACCCCGAACTCCCACTCCATTTCTCCCCCAACACCCCCCCGCCAGCAACCACAACTCTGTTCTCTATGTCTGAGTCTGTTTCTGTTGTGTAGATATGTTCATTTGTGTCATATTTAGATTCCACATATAAGTGATATCATATGGTATTTGTCTTTCCCTTTCTGGCTTAACTTCACTTAGTATGATAATATCTAGTTGCATCCACGTTGCTACAAATGGCATTATTTCGTTTGTTCTTTTATAGCTGAGTAGTATTCCATTGTATATATGTACCACATCTTAAGAAAGTAAATCTTAAACGTCCTATCCAAAGAAGACATACAGATGGCCAAGAAGCACATGAAAAGCTGCTCAACATCACTAATTATCAGAGAAATGCAAATCAAAACTACAATGAGGTATCACCTCACACCAGTTAGAATGGGCATCATCAGAAAATCTACAAACAACAAATGCTGGAGAGGGTGTGGAGAAAAGGGAACCCTCTTGCACTACTGGTGGGAATGAAAATTGATACAGCCACTATGGAGAACAGTATGGAGGTTCCTTAAAAAACTAAAAATAGAATTACCATATGACCCAGCAATCCCACTCCTGGGCATATACCCAGAGAAAACCATAATTCAGAAAGACACATGCACCCCAATGTTCACTGCAGCACTGTTTACAATAGCCAGGTCATGGAAGCAACCTAAATGTTCCATCGACAGACGAATGGATAAAGAAGATGTGGTGCATACATACAATGGAACATTACTCAGCCATAAAAAGGAACGAAATTGGGTCATTTGTAGAGACGTGGATGGACCTAGAGACAATCATAGGGTGAAATAAGTCAAAAAAACAAATATCGTATATTAACGCATATATGTGGAATCTAGAAAAATGGTTACAGATTAACTGGTTTGCAAGGCAAAAATAGAGACACACGGCTTCCCTGGTGGCGCAGTGGATAGGAATCTGCCTGCCAGTGCAGGGGACACAGGTTCGATCCCTGGTCCGGGAGGATCCCACATGCCACAGAGCAACTAGGCCCGTGCACCATGACCGCTGAGCCTGCGCTCTGGAGCCCGTGAGCCACAGCTACTGAAGCCTGCACGTCTAGAGCTATGCAACGGGAGAGGCCACCGCAATGAGGGGCCCATGCACCACAACAAGGAGTGGCCCCTGCTCGCCGCAGCTGGAGAGGGCCCGCACACAGCAACGAAGACCCAACACAGCCGAAAATAAATAAATTTAAAAAAAAAAAGAGAGACACAGATGTAGAGAACATATGGACACCAAGGGGGGAAAGCGGGGGTGGGGTGTGGGCGGTGGTGGTGGGATGAAGTGGGAGATTGGGATTGACATGTATACACTAATATGTATGAAATAAGTAATAAAAACCTGCTGTATAAAAAAATTTTTTTTAAATCTTAAACGTCTTCATCACAAGAAGAAAAAAGGTTTTGGTAACTGTGTGGTGTCAGAGAATAACTAGACTTATTCCCATCATTTTGCAAAATATACAAATAGTGAATCATTATGTTGTATACCTGAAACTAATATGTCAATTATACCTTAAAACAAATAAACAAAACAGCAAATGGCCCTGGACAGGGAGCACAAGGCAGGAAGGAGAGCTCAGGGCGTATCTGTCCTAAGGTTTACATGTGAACCACGTAGGCATGCTAATGTGCTCAAAGGTAAAATAAAAGGATGACTAAAAGCCCCTACAGCTGAAATCAAAGCAAATGAACGGAACTATACACAGTAACGTCACTTCACCGGAAGAAGAATCACTCTCAGTGACTTAAGAACAAGTACTGTTAATGACTTAACAGCAGTAATGCCATATTAGTTTTCAGGCCATTATATATGTGCTGTAGAATAGAGCAAATGACCATGTGACGATACCAGGTATCAGAAACCACAGCCACTAACATGGGACCAAGTCTCCTACAGATCCCACTGTAGAGAATGTCTTAAGGCCTGAGGCTGTGGAGGGGACTGAGGGGCCGGGGATGGGGTGGCTTGGAAGAAGGCACTGATTCCTGTGGGTTCCCGCCTGGGGCAGGCAATGGCATAACCCGCCCCAGTCTCTGGCCATAGGATCTGGGACAGAGGGAGCCTACCCAGCAGCTGGAAGGCGTGGGGTGGTATCAAAAAGGACAGCGGGGGTGGAGGGAGGGAAGCCTGCCCAGCTCTCTGGCTGAGCCCTGCATGCATGAACCACCAAGCAGGGAGGTCGGTCCTGGGTGAGCTCTGCCCAGCCAGCTGCCTCAGCACACCACATTCTCCCAAGGGAGAACCGGGCCAAGGGTGTATCCAAAAGTATCAGACATAAAAGCAGGCAAATGCGACCCACCCCCAAGAGAACAGGCAAACACGGGAGACTGACCCCAACAAACACAGATGATGTTGGAAGTAGAAGAGGATTTTAAAGCAGCTATTGCAACTACGTTCCAGGGTGTAAAGTAAAACAGGGTAATAAAGAGATAGGGAATCTCAGCAGATAAATAGAAATTAGAAAAAGAACAGAAACTCTAGAAATTAAAAAAGTCAGAAATAATTAGCAATTTAAATCCAGCAATATATAAAACATATGTATTCACTGTGCCCAAGTGGAGCTTACTCCAAGAACACAGTGTTGGCTCAACATTCAAAAACCAATGCTACCCACTATGTAAACAGCCTAAATGAGAAAACCCATCATCCTCTTGATAGGTTTAAAAAAAGCATTTGACAGAACCCAACACCCATTCATGGTAAAAACTCAGCGACCAGGAACAGCAGGGAAGGTCCTCCACCTGAGAAAGGGCTACAAATGCCCCTCTGCAGACCCTGAACTGAAGGTGGGAGACCGAGGCCAGGTGGGGGGGGGACGCCTCTCCCCACTGCTCTCCCGAAATTGGAGGCCCAGCCAGGGTGAAGGCACACAACTGCACTCCAGCTAATAGATGAAGAAACGTTAAACACCACGGGAATGCAATGAACAAAATCCAGAATGTGGGAAACAAGAGACCCAGTTTCCTCAATAAATAGCAAGAAAATGGAGGGCATCTATAGATTCAAGGAAACTGAAGCACACGTGTCAAGCACACACAACACACAGACCTTCCATACTGACTCAGACAAACCAACCACCTATTAAAAATTATGAGACTGGGGCTTGCCCGGTGGCGCAGTGGTTGAGAATCTGCCTGCCAATGCAGGGGACATGGGTTCAATCCCTGGTCCGGGAAGATCCCACATGCCGCGGAGCAACTAAGCTCGTGTGCCACAACTACTAAGCCTGTGCTCTAGAGCCCGTGAGCCACAAATACTGAGCCTGCATGCCGCAACTACTGAAGCCCGCACGCCTAGAGCCCGTGCTCCACAACGAGAAAAGCCACTGCAATGAGAAGGCTGCGCACCGCAAAGAGTAGCCCCCCGCTCGCTGCAAGTAGAGAAAGCCCGCGCACAGCAATGAAGACCCAACACAGCCAAAAATAAATAAATAAAATAAATAAATTTATATTAAAAAATTATGAGACAGTATTAGCAACATACGGAAGCACAGAGGGGATTTTTGTTGCTTGATACTGTGGCTATGCCCTTGAAGAGACACATACCAAAATATTTACAAATGAAATAAATTGTGGGAAATTGGTTTCAAAGTAACTGCAGTGGCAAGGTGAGGGTCGGGGCTGGGTGAGGGTGCCTGGTGCTTCACATACCCTTTCTCCACTTACGCATGTGCTTGAAATTGTAACACACTATTTTTTTTTAAGTTAAGGAAAAAACAAAAGTAAAAATATGTATGGCAAGCACTAAAACTGAACATAAGCAGAAACGTTATGGATCCAACTGCAAGTCAAACTGATGACAGAGAAAACAATGACCTGGTGAAGGTTGGACCACAGTGCCCTGCTGTCCATCTTTGGCTGGATACACTCCAAAATAAACTGCAAGAAAACCTCACTCACTCGTTTCATGGTTAGTAGTAATATTGCTATTTTAAATCTGAAACTATTTTATGTAAATTATAGGAAAAAGCCAGTAAATATATTTATGTGACTAAAGAACCCAGCTTTTTAGTGTTAGGGGAAAAGACAGGAGTAGAAAATAAAGGGGAGGGCTTCCCTGGTGGCGCAGTGGTTAAGAATCCGCCTGCCAATGCAGGGGACATGGGTTCAAGCCCTGTTCTGGGAAGGTCCCACATGCCGCCGAGCAACTAAGCCCGTGAGCCACAACTATTGAGCCCGCATGCCACAACTACTGAAGCCCACGTGCCTAGAGCCCATGCTCCGCAACAAGAGAAGCCACCGCAATGAGAAGCCTGCGCACCACAACGAAGAGTAACTCACCACAACTAGAGAAAGCCCACGCACAGCAATGAAGACCCAATGCAGCCAAAATAAATAAAGTATTTAAAAAAGTAAAAAAAAAAAGAAAGGGGAAAATAAAACCCTGTAATACTGCATTTCAATTTGAAACTTAAAATCACATAGGTTTCATCTATTCTTCCAGCACAAATACATCTATGTGTATGTGTGTGCATGCTTTTTACCTTGAAATAATCATAAACTTATAACCGCAGTACATCACCAAAACTAGGAAATTGGCGTTGGCACAATACAACTAACTAGACTACAAACCGTACTCGGATTTCAGTTTTTGTATGTGTTCAGCAATAAGAAAAAGCTACTGATACATGCAACAACACAGATGGATCCCAAAAACATGATGCTGAGGAAGACTCCAGACATGGAAGTGTATGCTGACTTGCTCAGCTGAAATCCAAGCACGGATGACACTATTCTAAAGCAATAGAAGCCAGGGAGTGATGGGGTGGGGTATTTAAAAGGGACACATAGGAATCTTCTGGGTGATGGAAATGCTCTCAGTTTTGTTTGAGGGTGGTGATTACATGCATGTGCTCAATTTACAAACTTTATCAAACTGAACATGTCAATTTTACCTCAATAAAAATAGGGTTTGAGGGACTTCCCTGGTGGTGCAGTGGTTAAGAATCCGCCTGTCAATGCAGGGGACACAGGTTCAATCCCTGGTCCAGGAAGATGCCACATGTCGCAGAGCAACTAAGCCCGTGCGCCATAACTACCGAGCCTGCGCCTTCACTCTAGAGCCCACAAGCCACAACTACTGAAGCCCGTGCACCTAGAGCCCGTGCTCCGCAACAAGAGAAGCCACCGCAGTGAGAAGCCCACACACTGCAACAAAGAGTAGCCCCCGCTCACCACAAATAGAGAAAGCCCAGGCAGAGCAACAAAGACCCATCACAGCCAAAAATAAATAAAATTAAAAAAAATAAAAAAATAGGGTTTGAATCTGAGCCAGAAAGTGATGGGTGGGTGGATTTAAAAGGGACACGTAGGAATCTTCTGGGTGGTGGAAATGTTCTCAGTCTTGTTTGGGGGTGGTGATTACATTCATGTGCTCAATTTACAAACTTTATCAAACTGAACATGTCAATTATACCTCAATAAAAATAGGGTTTAAATCTGAGCCAATAATGATGTTCAAAAAGGAGAGAGAAAGAAAGGGGGGGAAAAGGAACACTCCTCTTTACCAGAGACCACCAGCCAACAATAAATGCAGAAGGCATGAGAGAAGCAGAGTTCTGCACTCCTCTACCCCATCAGACTGAAGCAGGAGGCCACCGGGGGCAGCATGTCCACTCAGCACCAAAAGAGTGCTCACGGACGGCACACTGAGGGCAGAGAAACCTGCCTCCCACTGCTAGACCCTGGCAGCACTCAGCCGCAGTCGACTGCAGCCCTCTGACATGATGCCCACCTACAAAGTATTTGTGCCCAAACTGCTTAACCTGACTGTAATCAAGCTTCCAGGCCATTTACAGAATATACTGGGGAAAGCAGAACAAGCTAATGACCTCACAAACCAGACAGATCTGGTCAAACATCCTGTAAGACAACTGGCCCGGCACATAACCCCTTGACTGATTCCCATGTGGGGTGGGTCCTGGGACAGCTGTAGAAGGCATTCCTGAGACAACAGGGAAATGTGGATGTGAATTGGTTATATTATAGAATTTCTGCTAACTTGGGGAGTGGGAGATCCATACTGTGAATATTTAGGAATAAAACGTCATGATGTCTGTAGCTGACTTTCAAATGGTTCAGCAAAATGAAAGTTCACTTTTTTCAAAGTGAAAACGAGAACAAGATAAAGCAAGCATGGCAAAATGTCAACTTTTGTACTGAGGTGGAGAGTATGCTGCTGTGCACAGCCACATTCCTCCATTTTTCTATTCAATATTTTCACAGTAAAGAGCTGGAATCGATTTGTTTAGTGTGAAAGCTCACAGCTGTACCCTCTATCTCTGATCTCACCGTACCCCTGCGGCCAATGCCTCTGGCCCTGGCATCCTTGCTCAAGGCCTTTATTTGGCCACTCCTTTTGCTAGACCACTCTTCCCCAGATATTCACATCCCTTACTCCTGTTCCCCTTCAACTTCTGAATAAAATTTCACTTCTCAGTCTTTTCCTGAACCCATTTAAAATGGCAGTCCCCAAAACAACCCCCCCAAACACTCACTCTTCAATGCTTTCCATCCCTACAGAGTGTTTTTCACCATCAAGCATTCCACATTTTACCTACTTTTTTGTTTATGGCCTATCTACCCCCCCCCACTTAAACTGTCAACTCCATGAGCTTGTATGTTTTTTTCATTTCTACATCCCCAGCACAGACACACCCTGACATGTAGTAGTATTCAAGAAAAAAAGATCTTGGGACTTCCCTTGTGGTGCAGTGGTTAAGAATCTGCCTGCCGATGCAGGGGACACGGGTTCGAGCCCTTGTCCAGGAAGACCCCACATGCCGTGGAGCAACTAAGCCTGTGTGCCACAACTACTGAGCCTGCGTGCCACAACTAACTGAAGCCCGCGCTCCTAGAGCCTGTGCTCCGCAACAAGAGAAGCCACTGCAATGAGAAGCCTGCACACCGCAACTAAGAGTAGACCCCAATTGCCACAACTAGAGAAAGTCCGCACACAGCAACGAAGACCCAACACAGCCAAAAAAAATTCTTGGATTTTTGTTTGTTATATTTAATACTCATTTAACAACCCAGCAGTTCCACTTCTTAGATCCTGTCTCAGGAAACCACTCACAGAAGGGTAGAAGAAGGCAGTCCCTGGAGGGATGTTCTCCTCAGCAATGTTTCTAGTGACCAAAAACCATAAACAACACTTTGCTGGACAACAAAAGAATGCAGAGCCATCCTATGGAATACCAAACACCAAGTGGAAACAGTGAAGACCCACATCCACCGTGAAGAAACACCGTGAGCAACAACAGCAAATGAGCACACCTGTATAGTAGTACTGCTCAAAAAAAGGCAAACATCACAAAAATAATTAACACAAACACACACAAAACTACACGTTTTTTCTTGTAAAAGCATAAAAAACGTTTGGAAAAACAAACACCGAACTGTAACAAAAATCAACTCTAGCGAAAAAAATTAAGGACTATATCCGGGATAACTACTCAACTTGGTACAATCACAGTCTGGAATGTTACCGCGCACTTAAAAATAATTTTAGAATTACTGACAAACGACAACATGACCCTCCAGGCCCTAACTTTCAGGACCCCTCATCCGTGGCCTCCCTCCTTCCCTGGAGCAGGCTCCCGAGAGCTGACGCGGACCCGGTCGGGAAGCCAGGCCAGCTCCCTGCTCCCTCCCAGGCCCCCAGCACGCCCGCGGCCAGGGCCCCGAACTCACCAGACACGGGAGAAGGATCCCTCCTGGGCTGGAGGCGACTGGTCTGGGGCAGGAACGGGTTGTTGAGCCTGAGAGAAGCGACACAGTCAGGGGGAACCGGGCACGGACCGCCGCGGGAACCCCCCGCCGCCGCTCCCCGCGACGCCGCTCACCCGAACGTGTTGGGCTCCTCCACCACCTTCATCTTGGCGGCACCTGCGGGCGCGGGCCCTACGGGGAACACGCAGTGAGGAGGCGGGCGTGCAGCAGGGGTGAGGGGACGGGGAGGAGGGAGCTCCGGGACGCAGGGGCCTGGGCATGGGTGGAGGGGCGCGGGCGTCGGCAGCCCGGACACTAACCGCGCCCTGCGAGCCCCAGCAGCAGCACGAAACGCGCCAACCTTGCCACCATCTCGCGCCGCCGCCGCCGCCGCCGCCGCCGCCGCGCGTGGTCACGTGAGCGCCCTTGTCACATGAACGCCGGAACCGGATGTGGCGTCCGGCTCCTGCGCAGAGGCGCGCCTCGGCTGCCTGAGAAGTTGCGAGCGGGCGGGACTCCTGGGCCCTGCTCCCAGCCATGGGCCGCCGCAGGGCAGCCCGTGGGCCGGGGGCCGAACGTGGCCGCACTCGGCGCCCCGCGGGCCGCTCTCTGGAGGCTTTCGCGGAGGAGGTGGGCGCCGCGCTACGCGGTGAGTGGGGCGTGATCCGGAGCGGGGGCGGGGGTCGGAGGCCCAGGGTCGGGTCGCGGAGCCGCGGCTGAGGCCGGGTCCCCTTCTGTGCCCGGTGTAGCGTCCGTGGAGCCAGAGGCGGCCGAGGACGAGGGCGCCCCGGGCCCTGCGCACCTGCCCTGCGCTCTGGCCATGTGGGAGCTGGGCCACTGCGACCCCCGGCGCTGCACCGGACGCAAGCTGGCGCGCCTGGGACTGGTGCGCTGCCTACGTCTGGGCCACAGGTTCGGCGGCCTCGTGCTCAGCCCCGTGGGCTCCCAGTACGTGTCCCCCGCAGACAGGTAGGCGGGAGAGGACAGGGTGTGGGGGTGGGGAGGGCGGGGTGCCTCCTGAGACTTTTCTTAATGAGTCCCCTACTCTGGCGCATCCTTCTTTTCAGGGATCACCTATTTGCACTGATCTGTCTAGTTTGCCCCCATTACCTAGGGCAAAGTCCAGGATGCCGCAGGTTTCAATAAACGTTTGTTGAGTGAATAAATGAGCTTTCTCGAGGAACACCTCCCCCCCAGCTGCCTCAAAAGCTTGGCCCATGAGAGTCCCTGGGGTTCATTGGGATGGGGAAATGATGCTGCTGAATCCCCAGTGGGGCCAGCACCAAGTTGACCCCAGAACAAAGCCCTACGCTGCTCCTGGCAGACAGTTGGTGGCACAGTCCGGGGTCGCCGTCATCGACTGCTCCTGGGCCAGACTGGATGAGACTCCGTTTGGGAAGATGCGAGGGAGTCACTTGCGGATCCTGCCCCACCTGGTGGCTGCCAACCCTGTGAACTATGGCCGGCCTTGCAGGCTCTCCTGCGTGGAGGCCTTTGCTGCCACCTTCTGCATCCTGGGTGAGTGTCAGGGCCTGGCAGCCTGGAGTCTGGCTGTGCTCCCAGCAGTGTGTTTTCTGCTGCAAGTCCCAGGAGGAGCATGACCATGTACGGGGAGGTGGCCAAGGTTTCATCCTAACTCCCACTTAAGTCCTCGCCATGCGGGGTTGAGGTGGAGGCAGAACACTTCGCTGGCCTGCATGCACCCGTATTTGGCCCTCGTTGTCAGGGCACCACCGCCCTGAGAGTCCTTTGTTACCAAAGCTCACCCCCAGAGACCTTATGGTCCACATGGAGGCCCAGGTGGGTGGCCCTGTGAGACTCCCTGTGGGGAGAGGGACTTAATGGGCTATTGAGGCAGAGGCTCGTGAGTGGGCATGGGCTGTCTGGACCGTGGGAAAGTGTCAGCGGGACTTTTAGTTCCTGGGACAGAAGGAACCAGCGGCAAGGGTGACAGGAGAGGGATTGTCCACATCCTTGGAATTCCTGTTTCCTGCACCAACAGGTTTTTCAGACCTTGCTGTCATTTTGCTACGGAAGTTCAAGTGGGGCAAGGGCTTCCTAGACCTGAACCGCCAGCTCCTGGACAAGTATGCAGCCTGCAGTGGCCCAGAGGAGGTGCTACAGGCAGAGCAGGAGTTCCTGGCCCACACCAAGGAGCACTCCGAGGAAGAGGAGGAAATCGGTGAGGCCTGGCACAGACACAAGCCCCCTGGGTGGGAGCCAGCACCCTCCAGGCCTGCCACCTCCTTTGAGAAGCCTGGGGGTTGGGGGGAGCCTTCCTGCCACAGCTGTGGGATGCTTGGTTCTGCTCCAGGCTCACCTACAGGTCGCTTTCCTCTTTGATTCCTCTATTCAGATCCCTTTGATGTGGATTCAGGGCGAGAGTTTGCAAACCCCAACAGGCCTGTGTCTGGCCCCCGGTAGGTCCTCGGGCTTCCCAAGTTTCATGACAGCTCAGACCCAGGGCTCCCCTCCGCCTCTGGCCTCAGCCATTCCTGCTGCGGGGTGGGGTGGTGTCCTAAACAACACCAGGATGCCTTTCTGAGTGCGGAGAAGGGAAGGTGGATGTCCTGATGGAGGGATTTCAGTTTTGAGAGGACAGGGAATAGGAATCTGTCCTCAGCTTAGGGGCTTTGGTGAATGAGTGGGGAGGGGTGTT
The DNA here is from genome assembly GCF_059928025.1 of Delphinapterus leucas. Classification (NCBI taxonomy): domain Eukaryota; kingdom Metazoa; phylum Chordata; class Mammalia; order Artiodactyla; family Monodontidae; genus Delphinapterus; species Delphinapterus leucas. The sequence continues at coordinate 37,260,124 of NC_143143.1, forward strand.
ACCTCAGACTGGCCAGTGAACGCACCCCTCCCTCCCAGGCTGCCCAGAGACAGGGCTGACAGTGACACCGAGGAGGAGTCTGAGGAACTTGGGCCTGACCCCAAAGACGGGGGAGGCAGCAGCAGCAGCCCTGAAGAGACAGAGACCAGGGTCCCCACAGAGATTTGGAAAGGAATCAAGAAACGGCAGAGAGACTGAAAGCTGCAGACATGTATATTTTCCAAGGCAGAGTGACGAGGACATCTAGAGATGGCAGTGGAACTTGTGGGAACACACACACAGGCCTGGTGGCCTCAGCCCCTGCAGCTGCCAGCAGGACTGGACTCTGTCTGGGTTTTCTCCCTGTGCTTCTAACCCAGCCTTGCTCTGGGTCCTGCCTCAGAGCCCTCCCAATGAAGCTGCAAGCCAAGGAGACCCCTGTGTGAGCCTCTGCTTCTCTGCGCTTGGCCTGGGGGTTTGGGGGGACCCTCAGCCTCTAGTGAGGCAGACCCTGCCTAGAAGGGTCTGGGGTGTGGGGATGGGGCTGTGGGGTAGGTCTTGTGTGGGCACCCATGCGTTCGTGAAAAGAAATGCCAGATAGCTGGCCAGTTGGCATGGAGCCCCTTACACTGACCAGCCTTGAATGACATCCTCAGCCAGAGACCCTGGGCCTGTTAGCTGGGTGGGGACTGGAGACCTGTGCAGCTCTCAGGCAAACCACCTTCCACATGCCCTCTGGGGTGGAGGGTCCCTGGAGAAGGGGGGGGACACTGCACATGTTCACCCTCTCCCTCCAAAGCCTGGATTGTCCAGACTCAAAACGCACCTTCCTGCCTCTCCACCTAGTGAGGCCTTGCCTCAGCCCTGGAGAGACAAGGACAGAACTTCCTTTAGGACAGGGCTCTCCTCTGTAGCACTGGTGACATTTAGGGGTGAACCATTCTTTGTTGGGGGGGGGAGGGTTCATGGCAGGATGTCAAGCCTAGTCTCTACCCACTGGTGCTAATAGCACAGCCTTCACCCACTCCCCAGTTGTGACTGACTACCAAAAATGTCTCCAGGCAGCACCTAATGTCCCCTGGGGGGCAAGGCTGCCCCATGAGAGCTCTGCTTTAAGACCAGCACCCTCCTGCCCTGTGGCTGTGGAACCTGAGGGAAGGTGGGAAGCTCACCTGGCGGCCAGGCCTGCTCTCTCTGCTCCAGGGTGGGGGGGGTAGCTGCTGGCCAGACCTTGCCCAGTCGGCCGTCCTGATCCAGTGGGGTGGGGCTTACTGGGCACAGAAGGTTCACAGCACACACCACAGAGACATGACCAGGGCAAAAGGGAGCCCAGGGAGTCCAGCCACAGCATACACACCACGAAGCAGGGGAAGGGGCACCACGAGCCCGGCTGCACAAAGCTGACCACGGCGAGAGAACAACACGGGGACTTGGGGAGGGCCTGGCTGGCGGCCGCAGGGGCTCAGGGGTCCGCCTCCATGTACTTCTCCAGCTCCTTGAGTCTCTTGACAAACTCCTGCGCCTCCTTGTTGTTGCGGCCCTCCAGCATCCTAAGCGCCGATCTCACTGCGGGCGGGTGGGGGGGGGGACGGGACGGGGCCGGGGGACGGGACGGGGCCAGCGTCAGCCCCGGCTGGCCCCGCCCTTAGCCCTGCCCCCGCCCCGCCCCTCACTCACCCTGGGCTCTGGGCCGGCGCAGGTGCAGGGTGACCGGCTGCCCGGCCCTCGCGCTCCCTCCCACCTGGGGCCTCGCGACGCCGCCAATGCTGCCCAGGCCCAGGGCTGCCTCCCCCGCGAAGTCGTTGGTGGACAGCCAGTCGTGGTCCATGACGGTGAACAGCACGCAGGCGCCCCGGCGGCGGCAGGCCTCTGCGGGCACGGAGCTGGGGGCGGGGGGAGGCGGGCGGTGGTCACCTGGAACCCTGCTCCCGGCTCCGGACGGGCAGGGCAGGGAGGGACACTCACAAGTAGAAGAGTTCGTCGTACACGGGGTGCAGCGTCCGGCTCTTGACCTGGGTCCTCTGACTGCGGACCAGAGGGAAAAGGTGCGGCGGGCCCAGCTCCACGATCACAAAGGGGTCGCTCAGGCCTAGGGACACGGCTGTGAGCAGACCACGCCGCCGTCCCCGACAGCCCCGCCTCGCCGCACCCCTCCCCCGCACCGTTGGCGTCCAGGGGGAGCAGGTCGGCGGCGTGCAGCACCTCCACCACCAGCCGCTGTTCGGCCGCCTCGTAGTGGCAGCGGACGCTCAGGCGCCCAAACCGGTTGTGCTCCAGGGACCTCTGTGGAAAAGCCAGGGGGCCGGTGAGCCGGAGCCCGGGGACTCCCGGAGGCGGGGCCTCGTGCCCACACCTGGGCCGCACTACCTGCTTGAGCTTGTCCAAGTAGTACTGCTCGATGCACTCCCGGGTGGAGCACTGGTGCAGGCGCAGCTCCTCCTCCAGCCTCTGCAGGAAGGAGGAGGCCCCTGGTGATGCCGGCAGCTCCTCACGGCCCCATTTCACGTGTGGGGCGTGGATGAACTCAAACTTGGGTCTCTGGTGTCCACCCCGCCCCCTTCCTCTGTCAGAGGCCCCAGGGCCAAACTTCACCTTGTAGCTTCCATCCCTCAGGCTCTCCAGGGGCAAACCCTGGCCCTCAGCGTGGAAAAAATTGACCAGGGCCTGCGGCAGGGCAAGAAGGGAGAGAGATCAGGGGCGAGGTGGGTGCTGGGGACCGAGAGTGGAGACAAATGGAGCCTTGAGCAGCACCCAGCTCGGGCTCTCGGGAGCCCAGGGCAGAGCCACTCACACCTGGGGCGCATCAGAAGCCCCCAGGAAGCTTGGGAAAATGTCGGTGCCTGAGGCCAGACAGCTGTCTTAACAGGTGGCCCAGGTGCTTCTGACACAGGTGGGCTGGGGGAAGGAGATGCTGCCCTGGTGGGTTCCCAGAGGAGGGGTGTCCAGGGAGGGCCTGGCATCCCAGCACGGTGCAGCAGGGCAGCTGGGAAGGGTCAGCAGCCTTGTCGCCCTGGGCCTGGGGTTGGGGGGAGCCAGGAACTGGGAGCTGCAGCAGGAAGGGCTCTTCCACATGGCCCTACCTCCAGCGTGAAGTGGAAGCGCCCATAGAAGTCAGCAGACATGTCACGGTTTGCGCCCAGAGCCTGCAGAATAGCCTGTAGCAGCAGCTCCCAGAGGGCCTCCAGCACCCTGTAGGGACACTCGGCATCTGTGACTGGACACTGGGCCAGCCCTGCTCCACCTGCCTGGGACCATACCTGCTCAGGTTCTCCTTCACCAGCGAGGCGTTCAGCAGAGCCAGCTTCTCGTCCAGGTACTTCAGGAGCGGGGCCATGGCCTGCAGGCAGGGTCCTCAGGCTGGGACTGAGCCTGGGCCCCCACCCCACACACGCATTCCCCACCATGCCCAAGCCCTCACCTGGCTGGGCACTCACCTCCTCGTTCTGGATGGAGTCAGGCGAGAGGCTGATGTGCTGCACGTACTTCCTGATGTCACCCACCATCTGTGGGAGGATGGCGTTCAGCACCAAGTTGGGGTGCAGGGAGGGGGCAGCCAGGTCCCGCCCCACCATCCCTGCCCACCTTGGAGGTCAGGTGTGCTGTCACGGTTCGGGCCTCCCGCTGCAGGTCCTCATCCAGGGCCTGCATGCAGCTAAGCAGGGGGCGTGGGAGCACACCCTCGAGACCTGGAGCCCCCTCCGGCCACGTCAGGCCACGTAGCGCCTGGCCAGCAGCCTTGCGCAGGAGCTCCACGTCGTTGAGGACCACACAGAGCTGGGGAGGTGTGCCAGACATGTGTGGGTTGGCAGTCAGGTGGTGGCCCCACCGTGCCTCCTCCTCCCCGCAACGGGCCCCTCCCCGCCCGCCTGTCGGCTCACTGGCTCGCTCACTGCCTCGCCTGCTGCCCCAGGCTGAGTGTCCACCTTCTTACGCAGCAGCTCTGTGTAGAAGAGGGCGGCTTCACACAGGTCCTGGGGTGGAAGATGGGGGCTCAGGAGCTGTGGGACATGTCCCCTGGCCCTGTTGCCCCTCTAGACCCCGATCTCCTCTCGGGAGTCCCCACCTGGCTGAGCTGGGTGCCCAGCCCCTGGGCCTGGGCAGGGTCTGGCCATGCCAGGCGGGCCCACAGCTCCTGGATGTGGCTGAAGCAGAGGCTTGCAGTGGCTGCGGAACTGCTGTGCTTGGAGGAGGAATCCATAGGCTCCAGCTAGGAAGCAGGGGGAAGCCTTGGTTGTGAGGGTGCCCTGGATGAGCCCAGCACCCTCAGGTCTGGGTGCTCACTCACCGTGTCCACATCCACGGCTCCCTGAAGCCTCCACCTGGCTTGGTCCCGCAGCACCTGCAGCCAAAGCTTCACAGCAGGCAGGAATGGGGCATGGATGCCAGCCAGGGCAAGGGAGCGGCTGTCCCTGCAGCAGGAGGCCAGCAGTCAGAGCTCACCCCAACTCAGACACCTTGAGCCAACATGTACCAGGTTCCTAGCCTAAGGAGGCCCCGAGGAGAGTCTCTTGCACAGAGTCCTCCTAGAGGAGACTGGAGGACAGGTGGGGGCAGGACACCCACCGGCCCGGGATGCTGCTCCAGAAGCACTGGATGTCTGCCAGGGTCAGGTAGAGCTCAAAAAGCCCTGAGGCCACCTCGAGGGTCATCTTCGGGCTCAGCTCCTCTGTCAGCACCCACGCCTCTTCAGCCACCTGCCCAGGAGGGTGGAGTCAGACTGCCAACAACAGGAAACCCAGGTCCCTTCCCAGCCAGGGGGCTCTCCCCAGGCGACCTCCTCACCAGACGCTCCAGCTGCCGAAAGGTGAGGGTGAAGAAGTCGATCTTGATGATGCTGCAAAGGACACACCTCAGATATCTGCTCTCCCTGCTCCCCAGCCCAGCAGCAGCACTTGAGGGGCTGGAGGCAGGGGCAGCAGGGAGAGCGCTGGCCCCACCTGTGGAAGAGGCTGGCATAGATGCCATAGCAGGACTGCAGATCCTCGTAGACAGTGTCAGCCAGCTTGACCAGCCCTGCAAGGCGCTGTGGCCCCGGCTGCAAGGAAGCCCAGCACACTGACCTTCTGGCCTGCGCCCACATGCTGCCCCCCCTCCCCTGAGCCACACCTGCTCCCCCTGACCCATGCCCCCCGAGTCACACCTGCTCACGAGGACTCTGGGAGTTCAGGAGCTTGTCGAACCATTCACGGTTCCCTCTCTGCAAGGGAAGCCGCCAAGGCAGCGTGGTGGGTGGGAGAGAAGAAGGACAATAAAGTGTGTGTGGTACAGCAGGTCCAGGCGGGGGCAGGGGCACGGGCAGGGCCGGAGCAGTTAGCCCAGACCAAGCTACCAGACACACCTTCAGGGCAGCAGCAATGTCCATGTTTAGCTCCGTCTCGAAGGGGCAGATCTCAAAGGAAGGCTGGAAGAGCTGCAGCTTGCCAAGACACCTGGGCGACCGGTCACCCACTGACTGGGGGTGCCCCACCCAGTCCCCTACCCCTACCCCACCCCCACCCCTCGTGCCAGCGGCTGCACCCACTTCAACAGCAGCTCCAGGCGGTAGACGGCTGTGCTGTTGGTGGCAGGGAAGTAGTCTCGGAGCTGGCGCAGCAACCGAAGCCCAAACTCAGAGAAGGCGGAGAAGCTGTCTGCCAGTCCCTCCTCCTGGGGGACAGGGCCCTTAAGAACTGACTCCTGAGTGCCCGCTCCACGGCAGAACCAGCCAGTCTACAAGGCTCTGCCCTGAGGAGCACCCTCCCTACCACCACCTCCAACCCCACTGGCCTTGCAGTGATGACCTCTCCAGCCCCTGCCTCCGCAGCTCCCCCTGGAGACACAGACGCCCTCAGGGCCTTTGCACCACCAGCTGTGCCTCCTGCGAGCTGGCCCACTCCCTCTGTTGCTCGCGGGGCTGAAGCGGCACGGCCTCCCTCCCTCGGGACTCCATCAAGGTATCGCACACCCGATCCTGGGACCGCACAGCACGTGCCCTCTCCTAGGTCCCACAGTTTGTCCGTTTGTTTTTAACCACCTACCGCACCCGCAAGCTGTGCATCCCACCAGGGCAGGACTCTGGCCGTCCCTGCCTGCCCCAGCCCGAGCAGCTCCACAGCACACCCCCCAGAAACAGCATTTTCAGCCGAGCCCACCTGCTCCTGGGGCAGCGAGGCTGCCTCTTCCCAGTGTGCCTGCATATCTTCCAGCAGCCCCAGCAGGTAGCCGTAGTCCAGGGTGCGCGTCTGATGGTGGCGGCTGCTGACCTGCCAGTGCCTGCGGGGCCCCAGCCCAGGGTCAGGGCAGCGGCCTTGGGGCCGGGACCAGGAGGAAACCGGCGCCCCTCCAACTCACAGCACAGCCCCTTTCCGAGACCCGCCCCTCCAGTGCCCCGCCCCTCGCGACACGGCCCCGCCCATGTACTTGCAGTTTCGCTCGCTGAGGCTCCGCCCCTCCCACCGCCCTTCCGCCCCGTCGGGGCTCTGCCCTCTTGCGTCGCGGCCTCGCCCACTCACAGCACAGCCAGCTGCAGCGCCGACAGGTTGCTCTGGGCGCCGTGCAGGCAGAGCACGGTGGCCGCAGGCCCGCTGAGCTCACCGCGCCAGCTGCTCGAGTTGGGCTGGGGGACGGGCCGGGCGTGGGTGGAGGCGGGAGACCCCCATCCCCTCTCGTCCCCCAGGTCCCCGGCCTCCCCCTCTCACCCTCCCCACGCCGCGCTTGGCTGCCCCGGGGGCCCGAGGGCGGCGCTACCTCCTCGGCTTGGTGCTCGAACTGCAGCAGACGGCTGAGCAGCAGCAGGTAGGACAGGAAGCCCGAGCGCCCGCGCTGGCTCATGCTCGTGTCCCTCTGGAACGCAGGTCCCGCCGGTCACCAGCCCTGCCCAAGCCCATGGGCTGGGGCGCAGGGCCGCAGGCCGGGGGTCCCCCTTGGCTTCCCACCTGTGTGGTGATCAGCTTGAGGACCAGCTGGCAGTCCCCCTGCACGCGGGAGGCGCTGGAGCGCGGTTCCAGTTTGAACCAGCGGTCCTCACCAGCCACGGGCACCTCCTGGGGGAAAGGGGTTCAGATTGGCGATTCTGCCTCCCTCTTCCTCCCGCACAGACTGTCTGCAAGACCGTGGGGAGAAAACAGGCCTCCGCTTCCCACTGAACACGGGTAACCAGCACAGGGAGCGCTTAGGGGTGCCTGGACCCCTGGAGGCTGTCCCTCCCCCACTCCTCCCAGCATGGTGCCCCCCCAGCCCCAGAAAGATGGGAGACTGTTGGGGGAATCACAGGACATAGCCAGCAGTGGTATCGCAGGAAGGCGGGGCACCCATGAGCAGGTGTTCCATGAGTGACGCCCCGACAGCCACTCACCCGGATGGGTATGTTGAGGCATCCCAGGAAGTCATCGGTGTGGTCCTCCGTGGGCCCTGCTGTCCCATTTGTGCGGGCAGACTTGACAATCTGTTTGAAATACCTGGGGGCGGTAGGGTGGGCGTCACACCTGAGGTCCCTGAGGAGCCACCAGCTGCTGGCCCCCGTGGCCGAGCTGTGAGTGTCAGGAGCACAAGGGTCCCACCTGCCATACCTGCTCATGCCTTTTAGGCCAATGACTTCATTCAGCTTCCTGCATGCTTCCACCAGGGACACATCATCATCATGATCCCTAAGGGTGGGGCGAGGTGGGGGTACCTGGCTGGTCTGGAGCCCAGCCTGGCCCTGACTGCCCCCTCCCGCTCTCCCCAGACCACAGGCGCCCACATCCCCTGCCCTGCAGGGCACAGGGGCCTATACCAGATGTCCAGGTGCAGCTGGTCGGTGCTGACATCCTCAATCTCACTGTAAGGAGAAGAGAGAGATACCCTTTAGGGTCCAGGTGATCCTCTGCCCGGAGCTGGGGCAGGGACCATTTCTGAGCCTCAGTCTCCTCCTCTGAAAATTGGGCATAGGACCAGCCCCTCAGTTCCCTGGGGCAGGCACTGAGACCGCATACAGGCACAGCTGCCACATGCAAGCCCAGGACCAGCCTGGCACCGCAGAAGACCCTGCCCAACCACCCTGCCATCCAGCTGGACAAGGGGCCTTACAAGAGGAAGTGCTCCTTCCACACAGGGTTCAGGGTGCTGCTCTTGACCTCAGTGACCTGGATGCACTTGGCCGGCAGTGGGCCACCACGCTTGCTGCCCTTGCGGAAGCTGAAGCGCTGCTCCTTGTGTGGGCCCGGCTCCCTCAGGGTGCCTGAGGCTGGCAGGATGCCCAACATGCAGTACGGGTCACTGAAACCTGGGACATGGCAGGTGTCTCAGCCCCTGACCCCTGACCCCAGGCCCTCCCGTGACCCCCAGACCTGAGCTAGCCAACGTCCCGGCTGAGCTAGCCAACCCCACTCACCGTTGGGGTCTTTGGCCAGCAAGTTCTTGGCACGCATGACGGAGACTTTCAGGGCATATGTGGGAGCCTGTGGGTGGGTGGGGGTGTGAGGGCCTCTCGGTGCTCAGCGTGTACCCAGCCCTGTGCCCCCTCCACCCCGAGCCCCTGCACACGAGCACTGCACTGGTCAGCGTCTGCCCAGGTGGGCAGCAGCCTCACCTTGGCCTTCTTCACACGCTCCATGGCCTCAGCATGTTCCTCGGGGCTGGTGCCGAACACCTGCACAGGGCAGGCAGGTGTGAGGGCCCAGGTACCGCTGAAGCAGGGCTGGCTATTGTCCTGGGGGCCTCACGGGGTTGGGGGAGCACACACAAGTGAGGAATAAAGGTGTCTGTCCATCTGTTGGTTTGTCCTTTCTACTTTTTTTCTGTGTGTCTGTCTGTCCATCCTTCTTTGTATGTCCTATATCTGTCTACCTGTCCTTTCCTGTGTTGTTTATATTTGTCTCTGTGTTCATCTGTCTGTTTTTGTGTTCTTCTGTTTGAATGTGTCTGTGTGTCCGTCCATCACTCCATCTTTCTGGGCATGCCTATCAGCCCGTTTGTGTCTGCCTGTGCATGTGTGTGTGTGTGTGTGTGTGTGTCTTGTGTACATGGAGCAAATCTGTGTGTGTTGTTCAGGTGATAGTGACATAAGCACGTGGGGGAAAGTGTCTCAGTCCTCCCCAGAGATGGGGAGGGGCCAGGCCAGGAGGGTGGGTGGGGCCAATGGGGCTCACCTGCTGCAGGTAGCTCAGTAGGGCCCCCTGGTCATCCACCTGGTCGGGGCCCATGGTCCCTGCGCGGTAAAGGACTGTGTACAAGGCTTCCTCATAGAGCATCTCCACCTGCAGGTGGGGAGGGGAGCACATGCTGAGTCCCGGCCACCCTGTCCCTGTCTCTCCTCAGCCCCGGGCTCTGGACACAGGGGGTCTCAGGCTCCTCGAGTCCACCCTGTGTGCCCAGCCCCCAGCAGCTCCTCCCACTGGCAGAGCCCAATCCCTGCCTCTGTGCCTTTGCACCTAGCAGGCCCTCCACTGGGGGTCCCTCCTCACCCCTGATCTCTGTTCGCTTCCATGGGGAGGCCTGGCCCACCCACCCCAGACCCTAAGTCTGGCACACAGAGGTACTTACAGCCCCTCCTGGGGCCAGGCCCCCTTCCCCCTTACCTCCTCTTGGGTCAGGGCTCTAAGGCCACGGCTGGGGTCCATGGGCTCTGTGGGGGCTGGGGAGCTACTGCGCAGGAGGACCTGTGAAGGGCACCGGGTGAGGGCCTCTGTGGCTCCCGGGGCCAGTGGGGCGCAGAGTGCTCCAGGGAGGGAGGGAGTGGAGGGCGGAGGGGCAGGTGGGGAGGCCTGGCCCAGCACCCCATGCCAGGCAGCAGTGCCCGTGCTATCCGCACCTCGGGGCATGGCAGGCCCTGTCTGCTTTCCCCCTTCTTCAGGATGAGGCGCATCTGGGCAAAGAACTCCACACCATCTCCGGGTTTCCTGCCAAGAAAGCCCAGACTCGGGGTCAGCAGACCCTCCCCGAAGCTACAGCTCACGGCACGTGCTGGCCCACACGACTCAAGGGTCTCTGCGTGTCTGGGGGTGAGGTATGATGCCCCCCATGGCCTTGGGTTCAGAGCCTCCTGGGCTCCCCCCAGGGGCCATGCTGGGCAGCTGGTGTGTGAGGTCAGCAAAGGAAGGGGGGCCCGGTGCAGGTGACCATGACCATGCGGAGCAGGCTGTGGGGTACCCACCAGGCCCCAGCCGTGGGCTCCGACACTTCGGTGCTGCTGCTCGCCGGCTCCTCCTCAGTCCTCCGGCGGAAGGATGGGCACACCTGCACCTGCCTGAGCACGCTGCTCTTGATCTCCAGCAAGGTGGACATGGTGGGTGGCCTGCGGGCAGAGAGCACAGCCACAGCCTCCGGTCGGGCCACTCGCTCATTCGCTGGTGTTGCCATACTGTCCCCAATGATCAAATCAGATGCCACCCTGAGCAATGACTGAGGTGTCCCCCGTTACTCAGAGGTGCCCACTGCTGGGGTCATGGGCTCCAGCCCCTCACAGGGCTGCAGACTTGCTCAGGCCAAGCCCTATCCCTTCCCACAGGTTCTGGCCACCCAGACCAGAATGACTAGTACTGAGCTGGCTTCAGGGGATGCCCGGGGCCCATTCCTCACTCAACACAGAGGATCCCTCTCCGTCCCAGCGTGGTATCTGGGCTGCTCCAGGCAGGATGCTACATGGTGGCTCAGCTGCCACGGCAACATGGGCAATTGGAGCCGGACAGGAGAGTGAGCGGGAGCTGTGGCCCCACAACCCACACTTGCCAAAAGAGGAGTAGGCCCTGCTCTGGGGACACCTTCCTGTCCAGGTGGCTAGGCCCTGGGATGCCCCTGAGGGGCAAGCGGCTCTCACTGCCAACTCCAGTTCCCCCGGCCTGACCAGCCTTTGCTGTTACACCCACACACATCCTCCAGGTGTCTCAGTGTCCCCTGCAGACCCCGCTGGGAAGGGCAAGATGATAGCTAAGCCACCAAGGGCCCCTGAGCCTGCCTCTTCCACCCCATGGCCTGGCCCAGGCACCCACCTCTGCCCTGGGTCAGGCAACAACCTCCGGCCCTGGGCCCCCTGGATCCCCAGGGTGGTCTTCTGTTCCCCCGTTGAAAACCATCAGGGCAAAGTGAAGACCCTTTCCTGGGCCACCTCTGCCACTCGGTGCCACCACTCGGGCTCCCTGCCCCAGGCTTGCTGGCCTCTTGTGCAGGACACACCGTGCTCCCCTCGGCCCACCTGGGGGCCTTCCCACTGTCTGGGTCCCCTCATTGTCCACTCTTGAGCACCCCCCCACCCCCACAGGGCCAGGCACATCAGCCTGAGCCTGCCATTTTCATTTGACAAAATAGGAAATGGGGACCCAGCCAGATCCAACCCTACTTGCCCTGACCTCACAGGCACTTAGCAATGGGAGAGCCAGGTGAGACCCGCCCCTGCCCTGTGCGCCCGCTGCTCAGGGGCTGGGCCTGTGCTTGTGCAAGTCTCCGTTTACCAGCACTGCCCCTTCCTGGACTCTTATGTTCTGCTGGGAGAGCCAGGGCCAGGCACGCCTGCCACCTCGTGGGTCCTAAACAGACTTTTTGAGCAAACCAGGTCTGTCTCTGGGTGGGCCCAGGCTGCCATCCCTGGTCTGCGACCCCCACCAGCTCTCAGCTCCTCGTCCTGTTCCCTGATCCTCCAACCCCAGACCTGTGGGGCCCAGGGGACACTGGGCTCAGAGGGTCTCATCTGGCCAGACATGAGAGCTGGGACAGGGAAGGCAGGTGGCTCAGCCCCCACGAGCTCCCCCCACCATACCTGTCAGCGCTTGCCCCTGGGGGCCTCTACCCAAGATGGGGGCTCCGCAGCCTCTGCACGCACTTCCTGAAGCTGTCACCCTACAGCTGGCAGTGAGGTCCCGAGGGGGCTAGGCGTCACGGGCCCCCTTTTCCTCTCTAGCTGAGTGGAAGAGGCTGCTCCCCCCACAGACCCCCAAAGCCAGGGAGCCGCCACTGCTTTAGCTGTTGCCACGGCAACCACCAGCTGCATCTGCATGTGACAGGAGCTCCAGGGCTCACATTCCCAGAGATGAAGATGACGCAGGAGCCAAGTGGCCTGAGCTGCAGGGTTGGGGGCTTTCTCTGTGAGAACGAAATGTTCAAGGCAAGGCAGGCCACCTCCCCTGATAATCCTCAGACCAGCCCTGGAGAGGGGGTGCCACTCTGCTCCCCCAACTAGATGAAGAAACTGAGGTCCCGGGGTTAGGAACCCACCCAAGGCCACAGAGCCAGCAGGAGGCCCGGAATGGAGTCGAGGTCTCCCCAGCTCTGGTGTCCGAGCGCTAAGCTCTTGGCTCGGCTTGAGTCTTGGGGTCCATCCAGATGGGCTGGCCTTCCCCTGTGCTGCGCGGCCCCTCCCTGCTCCCTTCCTCAGCCCATTGCCAGGATGGGGCAATAGTGGCGTCTGGGTGCAGGGGTCCAGGAGAGATGGCTCATCCTGAGAGCCCAGAAATTCCCTTTGTTCCCCTGGAAACCCTGGGCCGCCTGAGCAGTGATGACCTCACTGCACCCAACAGCCTGGGAGCCAGCCAGCACCTCCCCCAGAGCTGCCTTTGACAGTGGGCATGTGGCCGACCCCCAGGAAGCAGTCACTGGCTGCAGGGGCCCTCAGCCTGTACAGGGCATAGTGAGCTGGGTACAGGGCTGCAGGGGACCCCCCATCTGTCTGACGGGCCCCATGGGACTCCTTCCTGAGCTCTCCATTTCTCGGTCCCAGGTCTGGCCGGCTGCTCAGAGCAGGACATGCCTGTACCCCTGCGCATGCCTGGCCACCAGTTCCCATTTATCCAATGAACAAAGTGACGCGGGCCAAGGAGCTGAACGCCACACAGGCACCGGGCCCAGCTGAAAGTGACAGGCCCGCTGTGTTCCCGGGCTGTGCCCAAGGCCCAGGGTTGAATGGGAAATTATAATTTGCAAAGTGGATGTCACTGTCCCATTTCACATCCCAGGGCTGGGGTGAGCTGCCCTGAGCCAGGCCTCGAGCCCAGGGCTCAAAGCCAAGCTGTCTCCTGCTAGCCCACTGGGGAGCCAGGGTGGCACTGAAGCAGGTAGGTCTGGCGCAGCTGAGCTGAACTGGAGGGCCAGCTCTCTCTCTAGTCAGAGTCCTCAGTGGCTAGCTGGCCACCCTTGGAGTGAATAAACACTTTCAGGGTGCTGGGGCCTTCTTACTGAAATCAGTTCCTGGAGACTTAGGGGTCGGGGGTCCACTGATGCCGCCGTGGGCATGTGTAAGGGGGTGGCAGGATGTCTGGCCCCACCAGCTAGCTGTCCCTGCTGCCCTGTTGGTCTTCTCTTCCCAGCCCAGCCCCCACCTGACCCCCCTCACTCTTCCTATAGGATTTCCGGCTCCCACCTCTCCCTGTCCTCATTGACTCTGCACACAGTGCTCCCCTGCACACAGCACAGCTGCAGTGCCTCATTGCAAATCACCTGGCGTGCCCATTACAAATATTAGGGTCTCATCCCCACTTAATCCCCAGGGAGGGACCTGGGAATCTGTATTGTAACCAACTCTGTAGGTGGACCTAGAGCTCTGAAGCTTGAGGCTAGCTAGATGCTTCTAGAATGAACGCATTTAAAATGAAATCCTCCGAGGTCCCCTCCCACTTGGCCAGGCCGGCCCCCTCTTACCTGTCTTCCCTCACCTGTTCACGCGGCGTTCCTCCCTCCCACTTCTCTCAGTGACATCCCCTCTCGCCCCTTCCTCCCATCCCCCCTCTTCCCGAAGCTCCCCGTGAGAACCTCAGGCCCCCCAGCTCTGTCGGGGTGCTTCTCTCATTGGTGGGCGCTCGGTTCTGGGGCAGTTTGGAAACCTGGTGAGGGTGTATTTTTTTTGGACCCACCCAGACGTCTGGAGGGATTTGGGGAAAGCAAGGGGTCCTGCCAGGATCGGCAGGAGGGGGACGGAACTGGGCTCTAAGGGCGTCTTCCTCCCTGGAGGGTTGGCTGGGAAACCCCGCGGAGCGTCTCGGAGCAGGGCGGGGAGGTCCTCGGCCCCGGCCCACCTGCGGCTTCCCCCGGGGATGGCGCGCCGGGTAGGAGCGGGGTCACCCTGCGCATCCCGGGGGCCGCCGGCAGACGGTGGTCCTGGAGTCCCGCGCCCCCCGCGGCAGGGAGGTCTGGTCCCCCCGCCCCTGCGCAGTGCGCACCCCGCTCCCGCCGGGTCCTGCTTCCGCGCTCCGAGGGCCGCTCCTCCAAGCGCACGCCGGCCTCCGTCTCCCCGGGGCAGACGGCTTGTCTTCTCGACCTCCCGGGGCCCGGGGTGGCTACGAGCGCGGCGCGGGAGCTGGACCGGCGGCTCTCCTGTACGTCGGTGGGGCACCGGGCCGAGCTTCGACGGCCGGGCAGGAGCCCGCGGCACTCACCGTGGGCCGGGTGGCTGAGAAGTGGGGACAGTGCTCCTGCGGGCGCCGCGCTCGGCACCGGCTCCGGGGAGGCTTTGGCTGCGCAACCGCTCGCAGCTGCCAGAGCAGACAGCACAGCGCGGGCGCAGCGGCTGCAGGGGCCGGGGGCGGGGCCGGGCCTGCTCGCCCCGCCCCGCCCCGCCGCTCCGGGCTCGCTTCCTCCCCGCCCCCGCCTCCCTTGAATCCCACCACCGCGCCCCCGCCGCAAGGGGCGCCGGGCGAGGATCCCTGCGACCCCCGTGCTCTGCCGGGCACCCCCTCCCCCAAGGGGCGGGGTTCGGGGCTGTCAGTCAACCCACAGGTGGGTGCCGCGCGGGAGCAGGATCTGCTCTGCGTCAGGACCCCCTCCTGGGGGCCCCAGGGAAGCCAGAGTCGCCGAAACGGAACAAGATATGCCCGGGTCCGCAGCGCAGACTTTTCTGGAAAGCCTGCGCAGTCATCTCCGAAGTCGCCCTACCAGCCCAGAGCTGTCCCCAACACAAACATGGAGCGGACCTTGGTCTGGGGACTCCTCCACCGCGGGCCTAATCGCTCTTCTTCTCAGAAGGGACAGTCCGCACCCGGGGCAAGGGGGTGCTGCAGGCACCAACCCGGGATGCCCACAACAATCCTGATCACCTGTTGGGGTGACCGACCCCATGGCCCATCCTGGGTCGCTTGCTGGGTTGCCCCTCCGGCTGGAACCGCCGTCATGCTCTGGACCCCCTCTAGCGCCATTCCCAGCCCATCCTCGGTGCCCCTCCACCGCACCGTGGTCACCTGGAGAGCTTGTAAAAACAGATTGCTCGGCCCACCTGGGACCTGCTGATTCCCAAAGTCTGGGCTGGGGCCCCATCATCTGAGACTCCTCCCACCACACTTGGAGAACCCTGGGGGCTGCTCAGAGGTTCTGAACTTGTCAGAGACACACAGGGTCCCTGTATCCCAGCCCTGCCTTTGGCGGATCCTGCTGGACCCTCAGAGCGCCTTCCCTGCATTTGGCGGATCCTGCTGGACCCTCAGAGCACCTTTTACTTGGGGATCAAGACTGTGGTTTGGATAAGTTTTCACCCCAGAGACTTCGTCTCTAATGGAGGTACTCCAGGCCAGATGGGGAACAGACAGACCTGGAACCCACTTCAGCTCAGACGCAGAGGCAAAAGACAGTTGGCGCTGGGGAGGCCAGGGGTCAGCTGAACTTAGGAGAGGGCCAGAGTCTGGAGGAGCAGGGTTCCAGAACAGAGCTGCATGCTGGGAGGCAGCCCACCTGTGCTTTCTTCACTCCCCAGTCCAGAGGAGACCAGGTGCTTCCCCTCGCCCCAGGATGCAGCCACCACCTGTCTCAATTTCTAGACCCAGACTCACAGCCATGCCATGTGTGCCTGTCTGTGCAGGATAAGACACAGAACCACCTGGTTCGGGGAAGACAGCCCTGCAGGGTGGGAGACAGCACTGAAGGGTGGGTTCTCCTTCTGGAAGTTCTGGCCCCAGGCCCTGCTTCCATCCTGACCCAGCACAGCCAGACAGATGGGGGCGGGGGTGCTCAGGAAATGCACAATGGCTTGGGACAGATGAGTCAGGTGAGCAGGGGAGGGGCCTGGATCCCATGCCACCAGCTGCCCCTTGGCTTCCTTCTGCAGGGGATGGGAATGGTTTGGGGGCAGCTAATGTCCTTCCCTGGGGATTTGGCAGGTCCTGAGCCAGGGTCTTGTAGCTGATGCCCCCCACCTCTGCAGTCTTGCATCAGGTTCTGCCAACCTGTTGGAACAAACACTGCCTGGTTGCCATGGTGATACTAATGGCTTTGGGGTGAAGAGACGAGAGCCTACGAGAGCCTGCAGCTGCTGTAAACAGGAAGTTAGGAGGGGCAGCTGCCAGTGGAGGGGGCCTCTACTCACACCCCAATCCCAAGCTCTGAGGGGAGCTAAGGGGCTGGGGGCCAGCGACGTCACGAAGATGCACCAGCCGCTAAGACTAACACCACGCAGCCTGTCAGGGCAGAGGGCGCCTGGAGGCTTCACCACTCTCTTTTGCAGGTAGGGAAACTGAGGCCCAGAGAGGGGAAAGGGCTTGTCCAGGGCTACATAGCAACAGGCTGGGTCCCAAAGCCAACTCTGGGCCTCTGTTTCCCCAGGAAAGCATAATCCTCAGGGTCCTTCCCTCCACAAACATTTCCTGGGGAGGGAATGATGGTCCCGTTTGTGCCGACCCCTTCATTGTCCCCCAACCTCCTGGGTCAGACTCCTGCCCTGCCACACTCCTCCACTGCCTTGGGCCTCAGTTTCCCTCATTAGTAAAACGGAGATAGCAGCAGCAGAGCCCACCTCTCAGCAGGGGGAGGGGATGGCCTTACCGCGGAGCAAGTGCTGGTTAGAGTCAGCTGCAGCTCCTCCAGTCCATGGGGGATGGGAACTGGAGCCACCATTGCCCAGGACCCTCCAGTGGCCTTGGGAGGGTCTCTTTCCTTCAGGGACTTAGTTTTGGCCTCCGCAGGTTGGAGGTTTAAGCTCATCCTTGTGCGATCCCACAGCCAGTAGAGGACAGGGAGGGACGCCCCTTGCCCTGTGCCTGTGCCCCAGGCCTCGAGCTGAAGGATTTACGTTGGCCCCCTTGCCCCAGGCCCCCCACAGCGGTTCTGAGCTTGACGGGCTGTGAGGGGGCAGCTCGGGGCATGCACAGGAATTAGGGCACAAGACACCCTGCCTATGGGGATCAGGGCTCGGTGGGTCTTGCGGGGAGGTGGGTTTACTCATGGAGCTTCCAGCTGGAAAGGGTCTGGCAGATAGGGTGAGTGGCTTTTCCTTCTTAGGGTCAGGAGAAAAGCACCAGGCTCTGGGCAAACACTCTGATGGCTGCTGACGGGCAGGGAGAAGGGGCCTCAGAGGTGAGAGGCATCCTGGTAAGTCCAGGGCACTGCCATCACTTTTAATAATGCATGAAATCACGCCCTATGGTGGCAGCCCTTGGAATTGCAGGCACAGCCTCCTAGCAGTCAGGCTTCTCCCACAGCTCTCTGACCCCCATAGCACCTGTCGGAGGACAATGGCAGGAAAAGCGGGAAGGGAGGTGGATCACAGGGAACTCATGGGCATATAGCCCAGGAATTCGCGTCAGGGTCCCTGCCTGCCCTCGGCTGGAGGACCCTGAGGGACTGCAGGAATCTGTCCCATTACCTGTGCTATCCTGGGTGGTTCTGCCAGCAGAAGTGGTGGCTCCAGGTGAGAGGGGGTCTGGCCCACATGTGACCCCTTGCCTGGGGCACTTAACCAGAAGCCCAGTGGGGGTCCTGCTGCCAGCATCTGTGCGGGTGGAGCCTGTGCCAGGCTGGGTGCTCTGGGGCCTCAGGCCCGAGGTTTTCATGGGGCTGGGGGTGGGGACAGAGCAGCAGCCCAGCCAGGGCTCTGCAGGTCTCCGTGAGGCCCAGGCGACCGGCGGCAGAGCTGGGAATGGGTCAGGTGCCTGGCTCCTCCATGCACATCCCTCTGCTCACAGGAGGCCGAGGCACTCGTCCTGGCTCTGGGGCCCCAGATTCCTTCCTCAAGGCAAGAAAAACCCCCTTGGGATGGGTCACCTGTAAGAGCAGAGGCTGGGAGGGAAGGACCCAGGCTGGGGCCCTGTAACTTTCTTTTGCTGCTCCCTCATTATTTTCTTCTAAAAGCTCAGATAAAACAGCTTCCTGACTGAGGCCCAAGGCTTTGGGCAAGTGGCAAAGTCCGTAGGGTCTGAGGAACTAAGGGTGGATGGGACCCAGTGCTCTAGCTCCTCTGCCAGGCCCATGGCCTCTGCAGATGGGGTCACAGTAGTCTGGAGGCCTCCAGATGAGCCTCCTGACCACTGAGGCAGGACACCCCCAGGCTCAGCACCAGGGTCGGCTGGGGACAGATCTGGACCAGCACTCCTTGGGCCCCTCCCTGCTGGAGTTGACTTAGACCAGTTGGAGCCGGCCAAAGTCAGTGCTCGGGGGCTCCAACCTGGCAACACGTCACCATGGCAAGCTCAAACTGGAGGCAGGGCCTGATGTATGGTAGGAGGGCTTTGGGCTGCCTGGTCAGGGAGCAAGGTGGCCTCATGGGGGTGGGCAGGTGTGAGGACACGGTGCTGACTCGGCCAGGACAGTCCAGGGAGGCCGGGGGGGGACCCCCAGGGACCCAGAGCCCAGCCAGGAGCCTATCTGGGCTCCAGGCAGAGTGGTCCCTGGGGAGATAAGCTCCCAGCTTGTCCTACCTGTGGTCAAGTTCTCCTAGAAGCCCCAACGCTGGGTTCCTTGCTCTGCACCCATGTAACAGCCTGGCCCGAGCCAGTCCTGGACACAGTGTCCCAGGGGCCTGGTCAGGGTCTGAGCCAAGGGCTCACAGGCACCTTGGCACCGTGAGGATGGCATCCTGGTGCCCCAGGGAGGTCCACCCTGGCGGTGAGGAGGTCCCCATGGGGGGAACCTGCTCCAGCAGGCCAGGGAGGTACAGGCGAGACTCAGGGGACAGGGCCAGGGGTCAGTGCAGGATGTGGGCCCAGCCTTGGCTGCCCACACCCCAGCCTCAGAGGCACAGACCGGGGGATTCAACCTTGGCTCTAGGGAATGTCACCCTCTGCCACTTGCGGGTCACTGAGCATCTGATGCTGGAAGCCGAGGGAGGAGGCGGCTCCAGCAGCTCCTGGGCCAGCAGCACAGGACCCTGGAATTGGCCAGCCTGGCCCCCCTGACACCGAGCATGAGGCAGCCTGTGCGGACGGAGCAGGAAAAGGACACCCTGCAGGCGGCAGTTAGTGGAAATGTTTTAATTAGAGGATTTTTAGATACAGTGGTTAATCTACAGCCCACAATTCCTTACTAATTATTAGGCGCCTCATGCTGGGAACACACGCTCTTCCCTTACAGTAGAAACAGAATCATCGCATTTCATAGTTCTTGTGTTACAAGATTCACATCTTTGTTAAGCCAAGGACTGTGGCACAAAAGGACATTTCATTAGCCGAAGTCACGACAATTTGCTAGAAACACTGATTACTTTAGAATGCTTTAACTAGAAAATATATTGAATTTCCATATATATTAACCATATACATGTATAGCTATTACTAAGAGTAGTTCGGTCATTACAAAATAAGACATTCTGGGAGAGGCTACAAATACACAACCCGTTGGATCCCCCGAAGGCCCTCTGTGCCCAACATATTGTGGACATCAAACTGGGAGCTCAGCAGCTCGACACATCCAGCTCAGTGAGCTGGGAAGGCACTGGGGCCTTGAGCCACAGGTGCTGTGGGCTCAGGGGCCCCCAACTTCCACCATGATCCTGTTGCCAGGCCACGTGTTTCTCAAGGCGAGCCTTGGCCCTTCCTGACCAGGGGCCCGGGTGACCAGTCCTCCTCGAGCTCCTATGGGGATCATCCTGCCCCTGGGTCTGTGGGCTGGAGCCACAGGTGCAGGGGTCCCCCAGCAAGAGTCTTCAGGGTGGGAGGGCAGGCCGGCTCCAGGCTTCGTTGGGACACGGAGGCCAAGTACCCGCCTTGGCAGTGCTGGGGTGCAGGACACGGGCCTGGCCCCCTCTGCCACTTCCTGGCTCCATCTTCGGCACCTCCTGCTGAGCCGGGACCCAGGCCCACTCCGACGGCGTCGAGGATGTCAAGGAAGTTCTGCAGCTTCAGCGGCCTCATCCGCGGTGCTTTGAGGAGAGCAGCCTCCAGGCAGAGCAGGATCAGATGCTTCAGGAAAAGGGAAGAGCCTGAGGGGCAGGCGGTGGCCGGTTGCTGCTCTTTCAGGGTGTCCTGGTGCCAGGACCACCTGCGTCTGGCGGGGACACGGGGACACTGATGTGCGAGCACAGGAGTGGGGGTTGGTGGGAGTTGCGGGGAGGGATGGCGCAGGTGCTACACGTAGAGGCTGGGGCAGCTGCTGAGGCCAGGGCGCTGCTGGGCAAGAGGAGGCCACACGCCTCACCCGCAGGTTGGGCTCCATTGTCAGGGCCCCGCCACCCTCAGCCGCCTGCGATGGCACTGAGGGGGCGAGCTGCTTGAACGGCAGTCCTCCCCGGGCCCGCCTGGCCTGGGTTAGGCATCTTGTCCTCCTGATGGCCCAGGCGGTGCGAGCTTTACAAAGGTCTCGATGCCAGTTCCAACCTGACCAGACCAGAACTCTCTAGCACTCTGCAACCCAGAGCACTGGCATTGGGGGGACAGAATACACAGTACTATTTACAGAGGATGGGGCCGAGTGGGGGGTGCTGGGCACACGGAGGTCACCTCCTCACTTTTAATGATGATAATGCAACAAAAACCTTTATATAAACAGTTTATTTACTCTAAACAGCAACACAGACAAACGCCATATAAACACAAAGGAAGTGATGCGGAAACGCAACGCTGGCTGACTGTGGATCTGAGGCTCGTAAGCAACACAAGCCGGGCTCTGGGAGAGGAGGCGGTGGGGCGGGGCAGGTCTGATTTTCTGTTTCGTGCAGCCAGCTGAAGGCTAAGTGCAGCTCTAGACGGCGTGAAGCATGCCTGCATCCGCGAGCAAAGGAACTAGCTCCTTGGGACTCATTGAAGTATAAAAGTTTATAATTTTACAGCAGTTGAAATACTGACATCAATATTAAAATAAAAGCAAGTTTTACATAACAATCAAAAATACAAAAGACTGAAGGAAGAGACCCTGTATGAAAAACTGGGCGATTCAGCGAGCCAAGACTGTACCAGTGGCGGAAATGGAAAATGGCGCCCGCCCAACCCTCCCCAGGTGACCAGTAATTGTAGAGAGCAACGTTAAATTTGCAAAAATGTTGTAAACAAGTTCTTGCCACACCAATCCCTTCCTTTTTATGATGCCACAGGTCGCTGCTTATGAGGGAGCAAACTTCTTGGCTTGTGCTCGAACCCTTTTCTCGTATTCCACTCTGTTTTGGCTGAGGAGGTCAAAAGAGAGACATGTTAGAATGTGCGGTCGCTGCCCGAGGGCGCCCAGGAAGCCTGGAGCGCATGAGTGAGGAGGTCTCGGGGGCACCGGTCCTGGGCCAAACTGGGAGGAGGGTGAGCCCTGTGGGTTTGCCGGTCTAGCCAGCGACCAGCAGCTTCTTTCCCTACCTCTGAGGCAGCATCCATCATACTCGTCACTGGAGGAAACAGACCTCCCAGTACCATCTGCTTCAAAACCAGACACAAACCTCTGGGGGGTTTGCCCTCGGCTCTCAGTACCATGGGAGAAGGTGCGAGCAGCTTACGACAGCCAGGCAGGACCCCAGCTGGGGCTCTAGGGTGAGAACCACCACTGATAAAAGGGGCCAATGTGCATCGCCCGAGAGGAGATATTTGCAGACAGGGTTCCTGGACACCCAGTGCTGGGGCTGGTCAGTGACCCTCACGAAGGTGTGCAAAGCCCCCGCTAAGAAAGTCAGGGGTCTTTCCAAGCTGTGCTGTGCAACCAGCGAGGCCCCTCAGAGCGCAGCCCACGGCCTGAGGCCCAGCTATAACCACAGCCCAGGCACGGGGTGGCAGAAGCTCCTCAGCTGCACCATGGCGCCGACAGCTCCAGTGCCCAGGACCCTGCCTGTGGCCTTCCTGGGGAACAGCTGCAGCGCCAGCAGCGGGAGAGGCAGAGCTGCTGGTGCGGCCCTGTGCTGGCCCAGCGCCAAGGAGGCTGGTGTGGCCCTGAGAGCTGGAGAGTGAGGTCACGGGACCAGCGCCTACAGTGGTCTGAGCACACCCACCCCCGGCCCCTAACCTTCGACCCTGGCTCCCAGTGTTGTGTCAAGCCCAGGCCACCACAGCCCCAGGGCGGAGGCAGTGGCCGGGGAGCTTTGGAAGGAGTGGGCGGAACAGCCAAGTCCAGCTCAGCCACTGACCAAGTGAAGGCCGGGACGGGGCTGCAGGCACCTGCCAGTGTAGGACGTGCCCTGTGACCTTTTGGGAGCAAGGTGGGAACGCAGGCAGACCCCACCAGCCTGGGCCAGCGCCGACCACACAACCAGAAGAGCCTCGGTGCCTGACGGTGCAGAGCAGTGTCCCATGGTACCTCGGCCACACGCCGCTGCCACCAACACAGAGAACCCAGGAAACCCCGGCTCTGCTCTATGAGCAGCAAGGAGACATCTCGGGCTTGAGGGCCACACGCCTCTGTCGCAAGGACTCAGCTCAAACGAGTACCCCAGTGGCCTTATTTACAAAGGGTGCAGGGCCAACGGGGCGCGGCAGTGAAAGCACAGTGCCCAGCTTGAGGTCAGGGCAGGAGTCGCTGACGCTCCACTTGAGCCACTGAGCAATGCCCCCTGGCGGGAAGCCCCAGGGAAGAGGCCAGAATGAAGTCCGGAAGAGGCCAGATTGAAGTGGGCCAGGGGGCTCTCGGACCTTGGCCCTGCCGGGGGGTTCTTCTGCCCTTAGACAACACTGGGCTGGGCCCAGAGACCTGAGCCATCTTGGGAAGAGAAATACCTCTCCTGCAACGTGGTGCTTCTCTCAGGTGGACTCGCAACAGCTGGGGTGCCGGCTGCTCAGAGCAGCCCCAGGACAGTCTCAGCCTCTGCTTTACCCTCCACCTCCCACTCCAGATGCCCTCCAGGAAGGGACAGGCCCCTGCCTGGCCTCTCCCGAGGGCCAGCCCCTTGGGTCCCAGGCCACTGGGGCACCTGGGCACTGTTCTCAGAAAATGCTACTCTCCGTTCCCCAATTCCCCTCAGGTGTGGGCCTGGGTTTCTGAACATGGGCAGATGGAGCAATGGGCGTCAGAGCCCCAGACTAGCTTAAGGCCCCGTCCAGACCAGCCTGGGGAGGACCACAGGCTCACACGCCACGTTTAACCACTGCTCACCCCAATTACGTCATACCAGGCCTCCTCCCTCATCACGGAGAGTGGACGCAGGACCCACGTGCCATGTGGGGAAGGGCCAGGCATGGAGTGGACGCCTGGCACTGGGGGGTGGGGGGGGTAGGGATCACAGCAGCTGGGTGGCCAAGAGCAACCTGATCATCACGCCCCCACTGACCACCCCCATTGGAGGCACCACACCCAGGCGGGACCAGCAAGAGGGGCTCGAGATGCGGAGAGCAGCAGGAGGGCCAAGGTGGGAGATCTGAGGTCCCTGGTTGAGCTGGGTTGTTGGACATCCCTCCCTCAGGGCCCCACTCAGGGGGGTGTTCCCTCTGAGCTGGACCAGAGTCCCAGGGCCGGCCCGGCCACAGCTCAGACACAAAGTGGCCAACACCTGAGCTCGGCTTCCTGACACCCACCCCACCGCGGGTCACCTGTTTCTGCACACGCAGATCCCTTGGCTGCAGGACAGCCCGGCTGCCGTGTCTCACCCCCCCTACCGCTGCCTCCCAGCCAGGCTGTCAGGGGCAGCCTAGACCAGACTTCAGGGAGGCCAAGAAGAAGTTGCAGCAAATGGGGCTGGATTGCTACTAACCAGTAGATCGTGTAGGCCTCTGCTTGAGCTGGGTCTTGGATATTTGGTTCATTTAGAAGTTCCTGTATTCCTAATAAGATCTGCGTAAGAAACAAAACAAACACAGCAAGATGAGAGGCCAGCGGGCTGAAAGGCAAACTTTCCCGGGATGGAGGACCACTGGCCCTCGGGCCCTGAAGGGTGGAGGGAGCTCGCACTCCATACCTGCTTAATCGTGATGGCCGGCCTCCAGTCCTTGTCTTCCTCCAGGATGGACAGGCACACTGTGCCTGAGGGGTACACGTTCGGATGAAATAACGGCGGTTCAAACTTGCCTGGAGCAAAGGGAATGAAAGAAACATGTTTCTGGTGGCAGGTGTCTTCCTACCAAGTAATGTCCTGCCCCGACGGGGCCTCTCCCCCTACACTGGGGCACCCGGCTGGTCACCAGGCACCTGGCCAAGAACTACTTAGAAAAACGAAACTGGCCCTGAGGTGGGAGGAGTAAGCAGCCACCTTCCTGACAGACTCAGAGGGGAAGCCACGTGCTCCCAGGACCCCACCCGGGGTAGCTGGCATTCAGAGCACAGAGCCCCAGATGGCTGCCCCCATGTCCTCCCAGCCGGGCTGCGGCCTGACTCAGGAAAATGGGAAGGGGCCACTGCAGCAGGTGAGGAGGGTCCTGCGGGAAGGCCAAGGGCAGAAACTCAAAGGCCCTTCCAAACAAGTGGCCATTTGCAAAGCAGATCATCCTGCTTCAAAACAGAGGCTTTTATGAACCCCACATTCTTCCTTCAAAAACAAAATAACACAAAGCAAAAAAAGTTAATTTTCTTTTTAAAAAATAAAAATAAAAAAGAATACATGTAGGAAATTTGAAAACATAAAAGAGCAGAGAGCAGCAGGGACTTCCCTGATGATCCAGTGGTTAGGACTCTGCACTTCCACTGCAGGAGACGTAGGTTCAATCCCTGGTTGGGGAACTAAGATCCTGCATGCCTTGTGACACGGACAAAAATAATAAAGGAAAAAAAAAAAGGCAGGAAAAAATTGCCATTATGAGCCCCACCCAGGGTCCGTTAACTCACCTAACGTGTGTCTTTCTCTCATCTGGGCGCTTTCCCCCTTTCTCTTGATTTTTAAAACATTATTTAATTATACCCAGAAAAGTTCAGCTAGTACACTTGATGAATTACCAAAAATGAACACACCCACTCATACCAACAGCCTCCAGAAAACTCCCTCCCTCACCTGCCTCATTATCCTAACTTGTACACCCGCCCCGCCCCCAGACCAGGACTCGCAGCTCTACACCCAGGGGTCAGTTTGCACCTTGCTGCCACACAGGCCTCGCTGGGAGAAGCTGCCCATGGACTTGCCCACCCCACTGTAGGTGCACATCTGAGCTACTACGACTGAAGGTGCAAACATTCCTGAACGTGAATTCTAGTGCACACAATGTGAAAATGCGGGGTTGTAAGGTGTCCATGTTGAACTTGAGTAGATACTGCTCATTTCCACAGCGGCTGTATCAACTTACATGCCGCCAGCAGGGTCTGCATATTCCCACGCTTTGTGACTTTGCCAGCCCCTGGTGGTGTCAGCCATGGAATTCAGCCACCCTGATGACAGTGGCTGCCTCTCATGGTTCTGATTTGCATTTTCCTTTCACTCCCTGTGACGCACTTGCTGCTTCTTTGGAGAAGCTCTTCTTTAAACCTCTCACACGCTTTTCTTGTTGACTTGCAGATGCTCTTTATATACGCAGGACACAGGCCCTTTGTTATTTGTCTCCCAGCACCCCCCAGCCCCTCACCCCCATCTCAGGTGACTGGCTGCCTTCCCTCTGCACCCGGTCACCCTCCTAACACTGCCATCACATGGACTGCTGACCTCCACAAACGGAACCTGGTCCAGCTCCTTGGCATCTGGGAGACTCACTCATGTCACGAACACTCAGACTCTTCCTTCTCTCTGCTGCAGACTGTCCCACTGTTCATCTGTCCATTCTACTGTGAACAGACACCTGCACTGCCCCCAGCTTTTTCCAGACACACGCCGCCCAGGCCTTTCAGTGTGCACACTTGCACTGGGTCTCTCCTCAGTGAACAGCCGGTCCCAGGGCAGGTGTTAAGTGTAGCCTCAGTAGACAAACCGAGAGCTTTCCGAGAGAAATGCTCTCTAGAGCTGGGCCCCTCCCTCCCCACTGCCTGCCTGTTCCCGCTGGGTTGTCACTTGCAGTGTCTGGTGATGAGGTCAGGCACCTTCCCCTGTGCCCACTGGCTGGGTGGAAAGCCTCTTTTGGAAAGGGCCTGAGCTAATGGCGGTTTGCCCTTTCTCACTGAAGTGCAAATGCTCTTGATGTATTTGGAACGAGAACTGACAAACACATCCCACCTCTCTCCTCACTCTCACTGGTGTCTCCTGATGAGGAGATGGTCTTGATTTAAATGCAGTCCAGCTCATCCTTTCTCTCCTTATGGTTAAAGTGCTCTCAGCCCGCCCACGTGATGGAGAGGTCCTCCCGTCTCCTCCACAGCTGTACTTCCCACCGGGCACCAAGATCCGCAGGACAGCGAGCTCTCCTTCCACTGGGCCCCCTATGCCTCCCAGAGTCGCCTCTGTCATCAGCCAAGCTTGTATACGGCTGGCCTCTCTGGACTCTGCCTTGCAGGCCTGTGTCTCAGTGTCCCTGCAGCAGATCTCGGCCCGCTTTCCATCTTGCCGTCCTACAGGTCTGGGTGCTCTCCTCACCCAAGCGGCCTCAGCCTAGGCCTCACAATCTCCCCCCACAGATCTCCAAGGGCATGGCTGTTCTCAGCACCCTGCATTTCCTGCATTTTAGAGTCTGCGTGACAGTTTCCAAAAAAGTCTGCTTGTGTTGTGACTGGGATCACACTGAACCTGCAGAAGAGCTGGGAGAGAACAGGCACATGCACTCAGTCTTCCGAGCTGTGCACACGGCCTGTCCTGCCAGGGATCAAGGCTGCCCCTGATCCTTGCAGAAACGTCTGATCATTTTCAGCAGAGAGATCTTTTTTTTTGGCCACGCCTTGGGGCTTGTGGGATCTTAGTTCCCCGACTAGGGATTGAACCCACGCCCTTGGCAGTGAAAGCTGGACCAGAGAATTCCCTTTTAAATTTATATTTATTATTTTTTTGGCTACACTGGGTCTTAGTTGCAGCACGTGGGATCTTTGTTGGGCATGCAGGATATTCCGTTGCAGCATGCAGGCTTCTCTCTAGTTGTGGTGTGCAGGTTTTCTCTCTCTAGCTGTGGCATGCGGGCTCCAGAGGGCGTAGGTTCTGTAGTTTGTGGCACGCAGGCTCAGTAGTTGTGGTGCACGGGCTTAGCTGCCCCACGGCATGTGGGATCTTAGTTCCCTGACCAGAGATCAAACCCATGTCCCCTACATTGGAATGCGGATTCTTTACCACTGGACCACCAGGGAAGTCCCCCCTCTTTTAAATTAAATAAAAAATTTTGTGAATTAGTCTTTTATTCAGCAATCTTAGACTCAGGGAAAGATTGTCTGCAGTCTTGTCTTCCAGTTCTTCTGCTGGGATTTCTTTTTCTTGTCTGGCTCTATCTTCTTGGAATTCCAATACAATGTAGAATAGAAGTGATGAACGTAGCTACAATGTCTCATTTCTTGATTAAAGATATTCTTTTTAAAATTTTTTTTTG